>NW_026706827.1:2878734-5757468 GCF_024137745.1 Phymastichus coffea
TTCGATGTATATGAAAGCCACAAATACATATATTTATAACAAAAAAAGCATTGAATTTTTTTTTGCTAAAAACAAGGGATTAAATAAAATTTATTCATTCACCATTAGTAAATTATCAGAATTGATGTTTTGACAAAGAGACTGAACCGTTTTGCAGTTCAATCCCATCGGCCAAACAAGTTATAACTCCATACTTTAGCCACCTCTCAGTTAACTATATAGAATATCTAAGCACCTAATAAATATATTCAATCGCACGAGAGATTATATTTTGTAACAGTCTCATCTATGAGCTCCTGGACTATTTTCTTATTTTCACTGTATTACGACAACCCGCTAAACTCACAAATCTACACCTATCAATTAGCATATAGAACGGCGCCATCTCACACATTATATGTTTGTATCATAGCAAGAATCAAATTTCATGATCATATAAGGAGCATGACATCAATCTACTTATAGATATAGATATGCCAATTTTTATTATTCCATGAAAACCAATGAACCAAAGTATTTTTTATGTAAATTTTTGGGCACAGATTAAGATTATTATGTTCTCAAGTACTTGTAACTCTTGAACATCATCGAATTTGAATGTACAAACTTAATTTATTTATAACTTTGTAAATATTAATTATTGTAATAAAGTAGATACTCTGAGCTTGAGATTACAATCTTAGGAACATGAATAAGAATTTATTTTATTGATAGCAACTTAGTTATTATTGTTATCAATAAATAAAAAATTAATAATTTATCTAAACAAATAAAAGTATAATTTTGTATTTGCTTTATAAGATTTGGCCAAAAACGTAAATTAATTATTATTCAAATATTACATAACTTAAGGGTTACATATTTGTAATTATATCTACAAGCGATAAGTTATTTTTCTATGTAGAAAATTTTTATTATTTTATTGTAAAATTTGCACTATTATATTAACTAACTTTTAACTACGATTTTTGCGATAATTGTGAATTATGCGTAAATTATCTATTATAACGGGGGAGGTTATGTGAAAAATGGGAAATTTATTTAAGAACAAACTCCCACGATGCAGAGTAAACCGCTGCTCCGTTAAACACGTTTGATAGTACGTGTATTCGCCTTAACGTCAGATGATTTATCTTAGTTGTCTTCTATCAAACGGAGTTGAACTCACCTTAAGTCACGTGTCTTGTGACACTCGATGAGTTTTAAGTATGAGCGACTTTACTCATAATCTTCTTAATCCCCTAGATGTAAGAAGATTAAAACCTAAGCCTTTTTCAATTACTTAAGCTACTAGGAAAATTAAATGACGAAAACGGCGAATAAATTGAACAGACTTTAATTAATAAAAATCACTACAATCTTTGTAGGGCCAAAAGACTAACGCACGCGAATAGGATTTTACAATTAACTATGTTCGGTGAGAAAGAGAGAGAGAGAAGATTCGAATTCTACCGCGAACTAACGCTTGACGCGAATACAAAAAATAACGCTAACACGATTAGACAAAATACCGAATGTATTTTGTATCGCATATAATGCCGGAAAATGCACCTACCATGCGGTACAATTACGATGATCAGCCGTAATTGTTGATGCAAAATATCAACTGCCGCTGCCCCTCGATTAATCAGCTGCGCTGCCTCGATCTGCCTTTATCTGCTACAATCTGCTGCTTCTGCACCGCTGCTTGCTGCTGCAATACTGTCGTTGCACACACGCACGTAATTGTCCCAAGGAAACTTTATTTTGGCGAAACTAAGTACGAAACACAAATCTGCAGTAAACTCGCGTGAGCAGCTGAGGCGTAACTGCTCATTCAAAAGATCGCGCGCCCCCTGTCTCTCTTAATTGTTAGAACTAACGCGCGAGAAGCAGAATCGCGAACGGATCAATTAATTAAATCGACTACCGTTGCACTATATTACATTCTGTATTTTTTACACTATTTACATTTTCTTTAGTGCTGTCCGCTTTATTGTAAACAAGAGAAAACGATTTTGCACATTTGCGGAAACAGCGTGAGAAGGGCTATCCGGCGTAAATGAGGCTCTAAATTTTGTGTATAAATAGGTTCAATTTTGCACAGGCACAAGGTATTATCTCCTAGTCTTGCAAACTAAGCACTTGAGATTAAATAAACTTGTCTTATACCTAAATTATTTCTCTTTTGTGATTAGCTAAACAAGCCTTTCTACCCTATTGTGATTTATGCTTGACTCATAGAACACTTCACGCTATGAGAAACTTTGATTAAATCACATCTTTTTTTCCAAGAGAGACTTATGCTCTGCTTATGGGACTCTTCGTACCATGAGCAACTAAAGTAAAGTCTGTCTTTCCTTAATTCCATGCCAAATAATTATATATTTTCATTACATGAATTTGATTTTCAATTTTAAGACTAAAATTATACATTATAAATAATTTTAAATATATTTACTTTATTAAATTTGAAATGAATTCTTACTCAATATTGCGAGAGATCACGACAGTACGAACTACATAATAAGTGATTACCAACATCATATATGGCGACCATGACAGGATTCTTGTAAATTTATTTTGCGTTAGTTTGTATGAATTTCGTTAATTATGATTAGTTGATAAATTTTAACGTTTATTATGTCTAAGCGAAATAAGCAAATGCGTGGTACTAATCTCAAAAATGTATTTCTAGAAAAGGAAGAGCGTGAATTACGTAATTTATATTCTAAACTTACGAATGTAGTTGTTAATTTAGGAAAGAATTATAAACGTAATATGGAACTTTATAATACAAGTTTAAGGAATATGAGTTTCGATAGAAATCATTTAGCTGACACCGGGGAACATATAATGTAATGGCATCGACGTCCGTACCTGGTGCATAATTAATTTAAATAACTATTTTCTTCAAAACAAATTTAAGTGATATTTTTATTTTTAGCCTAAATTTGTAGGTATCCTATAAATAATAAATTTTCTTAAGTAGATAATCAATTTAATTGTCTTTGTTTATTTAACTATTTGTCAAAATGTATAAAATGTTTTTTTATTATTCTTAAGATTGTAGGATTTAGGTGAAAAATATCATTTATATAACTGACAAAATATGCCAGCCTGTACGTGATAAAAGAGCTATATGATACTAACCCGTACAGGCTAGGTAACCAGCTGGAGATATTACCCGAATTTTCCTACATCAAAGATCTCAAGCCCGATTATGGACAAGAAGAGCCTGAAGACGACCAACCAGGTGGTGACCCCAAGGAGCCACCTAGAGAGGACGTGGAAGATGCGAACAACCTGTCCGATGCAAGCGTCGATCCCATTGGAAATCTGTCGAGTGAGCGGATTGTAGAGGCAGCGCCCGCAGACGCAAGTAGCGAGCCCATCAGAGCATCGGTGACGCCCACATAGTCGAAAGATGGCGATTCTTCCGTAAAGAAGCCGAGAGAGAGGCATATTCCGTAAATCCGTCGACACGGTGAGGCAGACGAGATTATCAATCCATCTCAGTAATCGCCCAGGGACAAGCGGCAAACGTCAGAGACCAGGCCACCTATTAAAAGGCGACTGAGGTCAAGAAACTATCAGCGACACGGTTTAAATTAAGACAAATCTGGGACCTTCCTTGATCGCAGCCTTTATTGTTACAGATATAAAGGAAGCTGGTGATTGGGAAGGAAACTTTCGCGGTAGTCATCCATATGCTCAGAGATCTGGAGCTGGGCCCGGACGTGATAAGACTGATTGAAGATCTTCGCCGTTTCGCGCAAGCTAAGCTGGAGAGGGACACCTAAGAGAATCGCCAGCGACGGAAAGTGGAGGACTTCCTTCACGAAAGATTGCTAGTGTCGTCCAGGAAAACGCCCACCCAGGAAGTCTCTACCTAGACCGACGGCCCAATGGCTAAAATCACGGGTCCACACGAGACCATGAGGTGCAGACCGTCTGGTTGAGCAAGTCGGCCATCCCGGATAGCTCAATCTAGTGTTCCAGAGCTGGAAAGCCCTGTGGGATGCATCACTAACAAAATGTAAGTCCGCAAATACCCTCGTATTTCCCAGTAGTTAAGTCTCTAGTACGAGTGAAGACACGTCTCCCTGGGTCTCCTCGAGCTGAAGAATATCTGATGATTTACGGACGAGCTCAACAATGAGATATACGAGCACCTGCAGCATTTCGTGGGCCGCCAGAAAACCAAGGAGCTGCTGGAAAAGTAGACAACGGTGGTTCGCCTGTGGAGGGCTAATGAAGGGGTTTTGTTACGCATTAATCGAGAGCAGAAGCCTCTACCTTTGGAGAGCCCGATGATCACAGAAGAGCCAGTGGTGCCCCAGGCAAGAGACCCTCTTAGGACTCCTGCCGAGACTCCTAAGCAGGCAACCAATAAAAAAGCCTCTGGGGTATCCGAAGCTGGTCACACGTTCACAGTCCACGTGGATGGGTCGATGGCTCTCGACGCCACAATCATCATATGGTCGTACAATGGATGCACGGTCGTCACAGTGGGCGGCGTAACATTTTCTGCCGCCTAGAGAGTTGTCGCTCAGGAACCGCCTTAATCTGCAAGGCTAATGCCTAATACCTTAATAGAGCTGGGACATGGATTGAGTCTCTTGTGTTTGCAGCTGAGGAGCTGCTATATTTATGGAGAGTCAGAGATTACGAACTCTTAAAAGTGCCCCAAGAGGGCTGTCTACTGGCGCTACCCTAAATATCAAGCGCTAGATAATAGTGTACGGTGATTCACGCAGTAGAGCTACCATGTAGGTAGCCTAATAAAGTGGCGAAAAGAAGCCATTCTTTCTTTATCTTTGCCCTACCTCATCCTGGAATGTTCAAATCGCGGGCGACCGTCCTTCACCTATGGTGAGTACTTGGAGACTGCTGCAGCGGTCGTTAAAATATGCCGTATTTATACGGGCTGCTTGAGCGTGCAAGCACGGCATGGTCTGCTGCGATAAGTGCACCTGTCAGTGTGAGCGAGAAAGAGAGAGATAGAGAGAGAGAGAGAGAGATAGAGAGAGAGAAAGGCTCTACCAAAAAGGGTGCGCAGCTAAGTTAGTGGGATTTCGAGGCCAAGTAAGCCGGACGCTCACTAAAGTTTTAACAGCTGGGTTTTGCGAATGGAAGAGAGATTTCATCAGCACAGTAGCATTAGCCGCAACAAAAGGCAGCAATAATAGCAGCAACAAAAAATAACAATCGCTACAAGTAGCAGCATCAGAAGGAAGCAACAGCAGTCTAGTAGATTGACAAGAGTTTAAGTGGCGATGCGCAGATTACGGCTGATCACCGTAATCTTATTATTAAAGTGAGTGCCGACATTTAATATTGTAAATTTTATGTTTGCGCGGGACAGATTTGCAACTGTTCAATTTCTTTCTCTCTCTCATCCCGGATTTAAACCTTAATATTAAGTGTGCATCAGTCTCTCGGTCAACGCAAAGGTTGTAATTCAATTTAGGAAATAAATCCTAGTTATTTATTATATAACAGCATTTTTTATTTCCCTTCCACTGTCCTTTTCCATTAGCTTTACGATAAAGTTTGCATTAGTCAATCAAGGAGACAGAGCAGACGATCTTTAAGTTACTCAACACTACTAAAGATTGTGACAACTCAACCTCGCGCCGAACTTCTAGCAAACAGACATATTTAATTTAGTTCTCGTCTCCACTGACTGAGGACTGCGCGCCTGCGTCGCACTTGTCTAAGACCCCGCTTGCCACTGTCGCGCTAGAGAAGTAGTCATGTATATCTAATAAGTAATCAATGTACAAAGAATAAAGAATCTCGACAAGGATCCCACCACAAGGACTCGGATACTGACGCCCACCGCCAGCACATGGTTCGCGACCGGTGATCAGGCGTATTCGAGACCTTTCCTCGTTTCCTGACACCCCTGTCATATCCTACCTAACACAACTCCCTCAGACGGGCCCCCCTCGCCGCCCTGGTTAGGTATCGAG
This sequence comes from Phymastichus coffea, assembly GCF_024137745.1. NCBI lineage: Eukaryota > Metazoa > Arthropoda > Insecta > Hymenoptera > Eulophidae > Phymastichus > Phymastichus coffea. Next base: position 2,884,692 of record NW_026706827.1, read on the forward strand.
GATGGCCGTCCTTCCATAAAACCTAGTATTTGTCCCTCCGCTACCCCTCGGTGGTACCCTCGGTCCGCACGGCAAGGCGTCCGTGTGCACTACGGGTAACCTCGGGGGTTATTCAAAATAATAAACCCCCTTCCCTCATCGAAGGTAATCCCTGTGACGATCTCGCGTTGTCTGACTCTGATGTGTTGCTCTTTTCTCCTAAGAGAGATTAACCTCACAAATGGCGCCCGAACAGGGACAACGCGTTTGAGGATTATTTACGGAACGTTCTTTCTCTTGGGGAATGGATTTTTCTCATTGAAATAATAAACAATTTTGCATTTAAATGTATTTCGGTATAATACATTTTTGGCGAGTCATCATAGTTCTAGACATTGTTTTTCGAAGCTATTATATAAATGCCCAGAACTAAAACGGCGTCTTTCATTTGAGAGAGCGTGTCAGTATAAACCTAAATTAAATCCGCTTCTGAAATACCATCAAAATGAGTCGTTGATCTATAACATTAAGCAATGAATTGCGTGATTTGTCATTTGAAATCGACGCGAATATATATTCAAACAAGCAAAATGAATTGATTAAAGCCTTAACTAACAAAGTTACGGATTTATACAACGCGCAAGTCGAAACTGAAAAGAAAATAGATAAAATTTTTGCGGCAATTTCATCCGACCCCGTAGATTTTACTACAATGCGAAATCATCTCCTTGAAACTCCACGTCGAGAATTTGAAAATGAACATAAAACAGATAATATTGATGATCTAAACAAATATATATGTAAAGAAAATAATATCATTCTTTGTATAAACATCAGAAGCCTAAAAAAAAATTACAATAAATTACTAGTATTTCTGAAGAACCTCGAAAAAAAACCATGTATAATAGTATGCACAGAAACATGGAATTTAGACAATCATGAAATGTTCAATATTCCAGACTATAAAATATATTACAATGAAAGTAAAATAAACAAATCAGATGGAGTTGTTTTGTATATGAAAGAAGAAATCACCGAAATTACAGAAATTCTTGAAATAGATAAATTAAAAATAATTAACTCTAATATTACACTAGAAAACAACAAAAATTTGGTGCTGTCTGCAATTTACAGATCTCATGATTTATCTAAATCTGAATTCCTATTGAATCTCAAAGAATTATTGAAAATAAAAAATATAAAAACAATATTTTAATGGGAGACTTTAATTTTGATATATTGAGAGAAGAAATACTAGATCAAGATTTTTTACAAGTACTGCTAGAAAATGGATATTTCCCTGGACTACATACCATAACAAGACCATCCAATATTGATATTAACAAAGGTACATGTATAGATAATTTCTATGTTAGGCTAGAAAAAGTAAAATATAAAACTTACGTCCTCAACGTACCCTTCAATGATCACTACCCAATAATGATGATTTTAAGGAATAATTATAAATGTACACAAAAAAACAATTTCAAAATAATAAACTATTTTAAACTAAAAAATAAAGCCAAAAGAACTGTTTGGACTGACATACAAATTATAAAAGACCCTAATCTAGCTACGAACAAATTAATAGAAAAAATTCAAACATGTATTACGGCATCATCTAATAACAATAAACACAATAAAAATAAAATGAACTCAAGGAGTAATTGGATAACTAAAGCAATAATGATATCATGTGCACACAAAGAAAAACTTTATAATATTTGGAAAAAAGATCCCAATAATGCAACAAAAAGAGAAAAATATAAAAACTATGTAGAAACTTTAAAAAAGACTATAGATCTAGCTAAAGAAAAATATGAAAAAAAATCAAATCAAAACAAATCAACACAATCCACGAAAACTATGGAAAATAATCAACAACAAAATAGGGAAGAAAACCAAAAAAAACAATAACATAAATCATCTATTAATAGGTAATAATAAAATTACAAACTCAAACGTCATTGCAGAACAAATGAATACATTTTTCAGTACAGTAGGCAAACAGATATGTGATAATATTAGAAAACCGATAAATAGTAACATTACTCTACCATCTATGAACAACAACAGTATTTTTCTACATTTAACAAATAGAATAGAAGTTCAACAAACAATAAGAAAAATGGGCAACAAAAATGGAGGATCTGACGGCATCAACACTCAGGTACTAAAGATGATAATAAACCACATAAGTGATCCGTTGACCTATATCTTTAATTTATGCTTACAAAAAGAAATATGGCCTGACGAATTAAAAAGTGCTGAAATTATTCCTATCCACAAAACTAAAGAGAAGTGTCTACCAACAAACTATAGACCTATATCTTTAATATCAAATATCGCCAAAATTTTTGAAAAATTAATACAAATCAGGATTACAAGTTTTTTCAACAAACATAATTTATTTTCTAATAAACAATTTGGTTTTAGAAAAGGTCTTAGCACCAAAAATGCCCTATACTACCTAACTAACTCAATATACAATCAACTAGACAAAAGTAAAGCAATAGCAGCAACTTTCTTGGATCTAGCGAAAGCTTTTGACACTGTGGACCACAAAATTCTACTCAAAAAACTCTATAGATATGGAATTAGAGGAAGTGCGTATGAACTTATCAAAAGCTATCGAAGTAATAGGAAACAAAGAGTTAAAATTAATGGTGAATATAGTCAATATCAACAAGTTAACATTGGCGTACCACAAGGTACAATATTGGGACCTTTATTTTTCATAATCTATATAAATGATATGTTACAATTGCTAGCAAATGATAACACAGGCCTGCAAGGTTTTGTTCTTTTGCAACTGAGGGTCATTTCCGAAGTAATTTTTGGCGTAGAATTCGAATCCGTCATCTCCATCACGTCAGGTTTTTGAGTAATTGTCCCCTAAAGGTCGAAAAAACACGTTTTTTGGCCATATTCAAGGCTTGATTACATCGTGAGTTTATATTCTTTTCAAAAACGGTTGACGGCATCTTAAAGAAGCACTCTTACCCTTCAAAACCCATTTTTCAAATTTAAGATATCATTTTTTTTCATCAAGATATCATCAATGGAAATTTGCCATTTTTGAGGTTTCACCATGAGCTTAAAAGTTCGGCCAATTTTCCTGGAAGAATACGATATATTTCTTAGTTTTTTTTTTATAATGATTCTAGAATCATTATCCAATTCGATATATTTCTTAGTTTTTTTTTTTATAATGATTCTAGAATCATTATCCAAAAAATACTAAGAAATATATCGTATTCTTCCAGGAAAATTGGCCGAACTTTTAAGCTCATGGTGAAACCTCAAAAATGGCAAATTTCCATTGATGATATCTTGATGAAAAAAAATGATATCTTAAATTTGAAAAATGGGGTTTGAAGGGTAAGAGTGCTTCTTTAAGATGCCGTCAACCGTTTTTGAAAAGAATATAAACTCACGATGTAATCAAGCCTTGAATATGGCCAAAAAACGTGTTTTTTCGACCTTTAGGGGACGATTACTCAAAAACCTGACGTGATGAAGCAATTCTGACGACGGATTCTAATTCTACGCCAAAAATTACTTCGGAAATGACCGTAAGTTGTAAAAGAACAGTGACGACTCTCTATTTTGCAGGCCTGTGTAATGTGTTGGCTTTTGCTGATGACACGGTAATTATCGTGAAAGACGAAACATGGCATGAAGTCGAAAGAAATATGAACTTCTACTTAAACAAAATATCCATTTGGCTATCATTGAATAAACTGTCACTAAACATTGACAAAACAGTATACATGGCATTTGGAAATAACTGCAATAGCAACTCAACATATCTACATATAAATATAAAGGGTGCACCCATTCGAAAAGTTGATAACACTAAGTACCTTGGAGTGCATTTCGATAGCCATATGAGATGGGACATGCATACAAACATGCTATACAATAGACTAAAATATCTAACTTATATTTTCTACAAATTATCTAGGATAATGAGCACAGATAATCTACGTATGATTTACTATGCACTTTTCCATAGCATAACAACATACGGTATTATAGCATGGGGTGGAGCATACATTGGAAGACTCAAATATATACAAACTATACAAACACGACTATTACAAATAATAAATAAAAACAAGTTTATAAATGAAAAAAATCCACTAAACATAGATCAAACATTCACCATGGAATCTCTAGTGTATCACTATGTCAACCTGCAAGATATGTTCCTGAAGAAAAATTCCGTAACAAGGAAAAAAACTATACAGCCCCTTAAAAGAAAATTAACAATCAGCATTAAAGATAGCTATACAAGAGCTTTAGCCACCTTCAATCAACTACCTTCTCACCTGAAAACTTTAAATAGCAATACAAAAACAATAAAGGACAAAATAAAAAAATGGATAAAAGGCCATCCATTCTAGATACAGGAATACAATGAACCACAAAATACATTGCAACAATTTACAACAAATATATTACAAACTAAAGCAACAAGGGAACTTTGATAATAGTCTAAATTCAACATTGGAAGTCCATGTGGATGTGGATAAGGATAAGTTTCTCTTGGATGTAAGGACATATTTGTGTTCACAAGGCACTTATACACTTCATCACAATCGTTCTCATCGTCGAATGTCTGAATATAACATGAAAAAAATTAAAGTATCAGATAACTACAGAAAAATAATAGAAACAATTGCAAATGTGATTAACATAGCATGGAACTCACAACGGATAACTATTAATACCAAAACAAAAAACGGACTCAAAGAGGGAAAAAGAAACGAAACTTACATTCTAACAAAACAGATACAACCAACATAAATTTCATTAATAAATGTGAATACTGCACATACAAACAATTAATTGGTAAAAAACATATACATTTCATAAAAGAAGAAAACAAAGAAGATCACAAAGAACCAATACAGATAAAGTAAGATATAAACCCATAGAAAAAGTATTTAAACAAATAGATGACATTGCAGACAACAATAGTATGCAAATAGAAACAAGTAAACCAAAAAATACACCAGGAAAACCGATTCTACAAACAAATAATATTCGAATGACCTATGGAGACATCAATTATCTTGGAAACAATAAAGTATTATTATACTTTTATAGAGGTATCAGAGGATATCAAACTTTCACTAATTCATTGTACTCACTGGAACAACAACCTAAATATAAAGATTTGATAGTCTTAGATGACATAGTATTCACAGCAACATGTAAATGTGATTCACATAGACAGCATACTGAAATGTTCCCTCACTATAGAGTCACGTGTGCTACAGGACTTACTTGTCCTGTTAGACTAAATACATACGAAAGAATATCATACGCAAGAAAAATGAAAGCATCAATGACGACAATCGTAACGGCCAGACAAATGTTAATCAGATATTGGAGATAGAAGAACAAAATCGAAGATATTGGTGAAGTAAGCTTTTATAGGAAGCATTCTTGCTACCAATATTAAGCCATACCTCATCTGTGAAATAGTATAATCTATTATACAAACTGACTCTTAATTTTAAGTTTTTTGTTTTTTTTCTTAATTTTCTTTAAGTGTTTAGTAGTTTTAAAATACCAGACCAGCGAACAGGTTTATCCTCTGCCGGGTTACAAATTTGTAATGTAAAATTGTATAATTATTACTACTTGTTGTAATATTTTGTACTATACTCTGGTTAATAATAATAATAATAATAATCTCCTTGAAACTCCACGTCGAGACGAAATAGACTCTTTGTCGGAATCTATCAGCAACATTAAGCAAGAAATAATTGCACTCCAACAGGAAGTGCAAGAAACAGATTACGACGGCTTAATCTGTAAAGTAAAATCTGACCTAATAAAGAAAATCGATGAAATTAGCATAGAATTTGAAAATCAAATCACAGCACTAAAAAACAGTTTATCTAGATTCGGCAGCAATGCAAATATTGACACTTCGTCGAAAATTAAAATACAAATCCCTACTTTCAAAGATACTGATCAAGAGAGACCTATAAAATTCTTGAATGAGTTAGACGGATATATTAGTTTAAAAAGTATCACGCCGGATCAAAGCATTCAGATCGTCTCTCAAGCTCTTGAGTGTGACGCCAAAAAGTGGTGGTATATCAAGAATACTGAGCAGTTGGATTACCAACAATTCAAGCAATTATTTAAAGAAAGATTCTGGAATACCACAATTCAATGGCAAACGAAACGCAAAATCGAGTTTGGTCAGTATTTCCCGGGGGGCAAACTCACCCGAGTAAGTTACGCGACGACGATTTGCGGGTACGCAAAAGAATTGGAACTACCGTACGACGAGGCTGAGTTGTCAGAAAAAATTTGTGAGCACTTTGAAAAGGGTATTCGGCACGCATTTAACGGCTATCAAGTGAAAAATTTAACTAACCTTCTTCAAATCTTGTTCGATTATGATATGGATGACAAGAAAGCTATAGCGCGTAAACAAAAAACGGAACAAAAATCTGCCGAAGACAAAAAAGAAAAATCCAAAAAAGGTGAAAACAAAATTGAAAACAAAAAGCCATGGCAAAAATCTATTAACACTCAACAATTACAATCTAACAAAACTAAAAATCAAAAAGAAATACGGAATCCACCAGTTTCTAATCAACAAATCACGGAATCACATGAGTCAATTGATATTTTAAATATCGACTTAAACCCGAGTAATGTCGCAAAAAACTAGAAATAGTTGCATTTTTAAACTCGGATACTACAGCAGTTTAAAATAGCAATAAATTGGAAAATGCAACTTCATCAAAACTACCTAACAAAATTGAATTGCTATCAGCGGCATTAATAGATATTCACGAAGATTTAGCGCACGACATTAATCCAGTAGGAGAAACAATGATCGATTCGTTATGCCCGGAAATTGATATCGAATTGAATGGTAAAAACGTGAGAGCACTCATAGATACTGGGAGTGAAGTAACTGCTGTCTCGGAAAGATTTTATAATGAAAACTTAGAATTTTTTCAAGATTGTCCAACTCTACCGTTGACCGGAAAATTCATTAAGGCCGCAACCGGTAGCAAATCAACTCGTTTAAAAATACAAGTGTTAATTCCAACCGCAATTAACGGTTTAAAAAAGAACCTAATCTATATCGTAGTACCAAAATTAATAAAACATTGTATACTCGGTATCGAGTCGCAAGAAATTTTAAAAATGGTAATTTATATTAAAGCTAAGAGGGTTGAAATTACAGTAAACGATTGCACAATTGAAATGTCATACGGCACTAACTCGGTTACAAATACTTTGGCACTGAGCCTGATAGAACGCAACAAAGGCGATAATGACTATCACATGTTGCGTTCGGAAACGGATTTTCAATGCCGGGATTATATTGATTCTGAGTTCGATATCTCCAATGTCGAAATTGAGCAAAAAATTGGAATAAGTGATAGACTTTCATTTGAACAAAAAATGCAATTGGGTAATCTCATACTCAAATATAAAGCAGTATTTTTGAAAAAACCTGGTTTGATTAACACTTATATTCACAAACTCCATTTAAAAGACGATAAACCTTTTTTTACTAAACAATACCCCGTACCGATTCATTATAGAAAAAAGGTAGAAGCGGAAATAAATAAAATGCTTCAAATGGGTATAATTCAACCGTCTCAAAGTATATACATAAATCCAATGATAGTCGTACCAAACAAAAACGACGAAATAAGTTTATGTTTAGACGTGAGAAAATTAAATGAAAAATTGTACGATGATTATGAATCTCCTTCATCTATTGATGAAATTTTAAGTAGATGTACCAAAAAACATTTCATGTCAAGCCTTGATTTAACAAGTAGTTATTGGCAAATCGGTTTAACAGAAGACAGTAGAAAATATACTGCATTCATGATCTTAAATAGACTTTTCGAATTTAACGTATCAGCGTACGGAATAAAAACAAGTTCCGCAGCACTAATTAGAGCACTCGGTGAAGTGATTAATGAACTTCACGATTTTATACTAAATTTTGTTGATGTTCATGTAAGATCTAGCATGTTCGAAGAACATTTACAGCATTTGGAATTACTCTTTCAACGAGCGCTAAAGCACAATATTACCTTTAATTTTGCAAAGTCGAAATTCTGCCATGCAGTCATAGAATTTTTGGGATATCTCTTGACTCCAAATGGGATAATACCGGATCCCGATAAAATCACGCCTATCAAATGTTTCAAGGAACCAAAAAATATTAAAGAATTGCAATCGTTTCTAGGATTCGTTAATTTCTATACGCGTTTTGTAAAGAATTACGCTGAATTAACTTTACCTCTACTGGATTTGCTGAAAAAAGAAGCAAAGTTCAAATGGAACGAACAGCATACATTAGCATTTCATAAAATATTGTGCGCGTTTGATATAAACATGATATTAGCCTACGTGCATAAGGATAGACCGTTCATTCTAACAACCGATGCGAGCAACTATGCGATAGCAGCAATTTTGTCTAAATTAAACGATGAAGACGAGGAACAAATAATTTGCTTCGTTAGTCGTACATTGAAGGGAAGTGAAATAAACTACTTTACAACTGAAAAAGAGTTACTGGCAATAGTATGGTCGTTGCACAAGCTACAATTATATCTGAGAGGCGCGAGAAAAATATTCGTACACACGGATCACGAAGCCATCACCTTTTTAAATTCAAGCCGATTCAACAATTCAAGATTAACGCGTTGGTGTTTGTCAATACAAGATTTCAATTTTCAGTTAGAACATATAGCAGGGAATAAAAATTCTAGCGCAGACTACTTAAGTAGACAAATGCACCCTCAAAATAACGAAAGTAATGAAACCGATATTTTGATACACGCAATAAATAAAATTGAATTAAAGAAAGAAACCATCAAATTAATAAAAAGTATTGTTGGTCTTCAACGCGTGGACCCCTACTGCATGAAAATTAAAGAAAAATTTAAAAACAATGAAAAGAATATAACAAAAAATTATAAAATGCAAAATGATTTAATTTATAAAGTTGCACATTCTATAAACAAAGTAATCATTCCAGATAAAATATTTTTTGACTTTGTTAATGACATACATGAAGCTTATGACCATGTATGAGCTTTTAAAACCTACAAAATTATTAGCGAAGCATTTTTCGCACGAAAAATGCATAAAAGAATTAAAAAATTATTAAAATCATGCAAAATTTGTCAACGAACAAAACACTTGACAGTTCGCTATGAGGAAATGTTTCAACCAATATTAATAGACAAGCCAAATCAATTATTATCTATAGATTTTTACGGCCCGTTGCCAACCTCAATAGGCGGTGTAAAATATATTTTATCGACAATTGACGTTTTCAGTAAATATGTAGTCTTATACAAATTAAAAAAAATTAATACTCTAGCGGTAATAAACAAAATATTGAAAGATTACATAATAAAATTCGGAAAACCGGCCGGCATTATCACGGATCACGGCACCCAGTTCACGTCGAGTAAGTGGAAAACTAAGCTCACGGAAAACGACACAAAAGCAACATTCTCTTCAATACGCCACACTCAATCAAATATCGTCGAGCGTATACATAAAGAGCTTTCAAGATTTTTTAGATATTACACGCAAAACTCGCACAAAGGTTGGGCTCGGTATACAGAAATCATTTCTAAAATAATCAATGAAACTTATCATGACACAACGGGCTTTACTCCGATTGAATTACATTTCAACAAACGACCTACTCGTGTATGGGAAAAGTATATAAAAATTCCATTTCAGAACGAAATTTCATATGAGAGAAAGCTATTTCTAGCAAGAGAAAGAATGCACAAACGTTTAAAAGATAGAGTGAACAGAAAAAATAAAAATAAAATTCATAAAATCTATACAGTAAACGATAAAGTTATGATTAAAGCCTCCAATGTTTCAAGCGTGGAAAACGATAAAATCCACAAATTTTTTGACGTTTACATAGGTCCCTTCATAATAAAAAAGAAGATCGCCGAGGACACATACATCATCGTCGATAAGAATAAAAGCAGCTACTCTTACGGAAACTAAAACATAGAAGAAGATTAACCGGAAAATCTCAAAACCAAAATTACATTCATCAAAAACTTGACGTGACATTCCGTACATAGCGTAATAGTCAAGTAACAGTCAACGCGCGACATACCCATGTAATATACAATTACGTAACCAAAACAATGCGCTTGACTTTGAAAAATAAAAATCGGATTATATACTCAAATGGGGGAGGGGATAACATTCAATACCTCTTACACATAAACACAACTACAAATCTACATGCCACGAGACCAATACAAAATCGTAGAAAGCCACAGTATTCTTCCAACCAGCGCCGGACAACCATCGCCACAATGCCACAATGCCGAAACGCCAGAAAAGTGCGGTAACGCAAACTAGTGTTGAAGGAGAAAAATACAATGTGTTCGTGCAGGTGCGGAATGGCGAGTTGCGAGAACTCGCATCTTCGCCAGTGCCCCTGCAGCAGACTACTTCGCCGGGAACGGAGCGTATCATTTTTGGTCAAAGCCATCGGTTCCTGAGATGTTGCTTCAACCTGCATGAAGCAGGAACAGCTACCCAGGTCAACATGGCTAAAAATGTGACCACCCAAACTCCGACAGCGGCAGCATGGTCGAGAAGATCAAAACCGACACCGGCGAAACGTGTTCTGGAACCAGCGTCGACAAGTCATCAGCTGGATATGTAGGAATTCCAAAACAAGATGATGAGAGGTATCAAGGCGTGCCGGGACGATTTTTCATTTCGGGCATATAATAATGAATCTATATTTCATCAAAAGTAACGTAATGTTGTAAAAACTCCTTTGGATTACATTGAAACATGCTCAAACATTGCTCAGTCGCAACCACACGAGCTCGCTTGTTATCAGCTGTGAGCAAGCATGGCACCTATTTTGCAAACAACTTTCTCATACTCATGCAAATATTCGTGTAAAATATTCCATATACGTCCTACTAAAATGTTTAACCTGGCTATCGTTTTACCTGTTTTACCCGACTAATCTCACTCACTTTCAATTGACGATCGACGAGTTTAATACCATAAACTCTATCAATCATGTTTTAAGTAGTCACCTCTTTTGGAGGACAAGGACGCTCAGCATCACTTGTGCTCTTACAACCACAACGAAATTTAGTAAAACACTTTTGAATCATACCACGCGATGGAGCAGAGTCTTCATAATATTTCATGAGCTTTTCTTCAGTTTCTTACAGAAACTCATTTTTGAAAATCATTCCATGATTTTGTTTACACAATGATAAACTTAATTCAAATGACTGTAAAAAATTTCTAAACCAAAGTACTAACTTGAAACTTTGTATATTTACTTATACTACATGGGACTCTCTCACAGTGTAAAATACGTTATAATAACACCATCATTTTCCGAGAATCCACGGACTTATTAAACGATCCTCGTAATTTGAAGAATAACTTTTAATTTTATTTCGATTATAATTGGAATAATTTTATATATTCTCATTGTATTTATAGAGATTTCGTTCAAGTTATTTTTTTTAATGTACGAAAAACAATTGAACCACCTAAAATTATTAATCACGGTTGATTAGGTTCAATCAATTTTAAAAATCTGTGACGAGGGCAAGCAGTATACGAGGTGTGTTCAAAAAGTAAGGTGAATTTTTAAATTGGATGAGCTATGTAGATTCGATCATCGATATTTTTTTTATTATGTTGGTATATATGTCCCTCACATATGCTCACAGTTTCAGCCAGTTTATATGTTTAATTTTTTTTGCGAGACAGCAACGTTAGACATGTTATTTGTGCTCGGCGATTTTCTGCTGTCGAAAACAATGGATTGAAGAGTTGTAATAGCTCTACTTATAAGGCTCTAATTGTAAGGCTCTCCCTCGATTCGTTTGTTGCGCTGAGAGTGTATTTGTGTACAACCTCATGCTCGTTTTTCACTGTTTGAGGTAAGGTAAGCGAGTGGATTGGCGGAGCCAGGAGCGGCCGACGGAGCTGATCGAGCGATGAGAGAGAGAGAGAGAGCGCGGAAAATCGGCAGTTGAGTGTCGACTGGCCGATCTATCGCGCGCGTTTACCTCGGTTTTCTTTTCTTTGGTTTTTGCCCGGGTTTGTTCCCGGTAGCGGTGGTGTCTCGCCGTCGTCGAGCGTTATTTTGTTTGGGTGTATACCCGGTGTATGGGCGTACACCGCCGGCGCGTGTGCAATCGGCGCATCTGCAGGAGGCAGCAGCAGTACAAGCGGCAGGAGTGGCGGTGGAAGCAGGCCATCATCGTCGGCAACAACAGCGGCGAGTCTCACCGCGCAGGCAAGTGCGTCCAGCGTTGCCTCCACCACCGTCAACGGTCAAGGTCGATGCCACGTGACTTTCTTTTCTCTCTCTCTCTCTCTCTCTCTCTCTCATGTTTAGTGGCGCGCGCGGTGGCATTTGTGTGGCCTGGCATGGTTGTCGGCCCCCGTGCAGGGCATGAGGTGCGCGATCGCGATCGCGGGTTAATCAAATAGTCGAGCATGTTAATGCCGATAATCCGATTGATAGGATTATAACCGGCCTAGGCGATAGCCGGCGTATACGGAGCGAGCGCGCTCCATAATTGTAATTTGTTCTGTTTTTTGGATGTTACGATAATTTAAGAAATTGCGTTATTCGTTATTAGGAGTGTCACTGCTCTTACCCGATTTTTATTCTTCTCCCTTTAACTCGCTCACAATTGGCGCACACGCTCGGTGTGCCATTTAGTCGTAGGAGCATTTGTGCCTTCCGAGCTCATTTCCTTTCATTAAATATTACTCGGGCGGCCGCGAACAAGATTGAGTATTTGAAATCGTAGCTCGAAATTTAGAAACTCCGTTACAGAGTTTGCATGATGAGATTGCAATGACGTCAATGATGATCCTGATATGCTCAAAAGAGTCATAACTGGTGACGAATCATGGATTTATGGTTATGACGTCGAAACTAAAGCCCAACCGTTCCAATGGAAGACTCCAGAAGAGCCAAGACCGAAAAAAGCACGTCAAGTTCGATCAAATGTCAAGGTTTTGCTCACTGTTTTCTTTGATTATCGTGGCATAGTACATCAAGAGTTCTTACCATAAGGTCGTACGGTCAATAGAAAGTATTATCTTGAAGTTATGCGCCGTTTGCGAGAAGCAATACGAAAGAAACGTCCGGAATTGTGGAAAAATAATTCATGGATTTTGGATCATGATAATTCATCTGCTCACTTATCGTTGCTTGTGTCGAACTTTTTTGCCAAAAACAAAACCACAATCATGCCTCAGATACCATATTCACCGGATATGGCCCTTTGCGACTTTTTCCTATTCCCAAAACTCAAGAAACCCATGAAAGGATGGAGGATTGGAATTATTGAGGGTATAAAGAAAAAAATTGCTGGAAGAACCCAAAGCTATATCAGAAAGTGTTTACTAGAAGTACTTCAAGGATTGGAAAAAACTTTGGCACAAGTGTATTATATCGGAGGTGGATTACTTTGAAGGGAACAACATAAATATTGATGAATAAATAAATATTCTTTCATAAAAATAAAAATTCACCTCACTTTTTGAACATACCTCGTACTTGCTCTTCATTAGTTTCTCTTCCTTACCCTCTTTTGTTAGCAAGGTATAGTAACCGGCGTTAGACGCATTAGAATATTACGTATAACAAGGGCTTTTGTTTCAGACACTGAAGATTACCGAGCGAGCCCGATCCAGCCTCAAGTCAGAGAGCACTGCAAGAACGTACAAGAAAGAGAGAGAGAGAGAGAGAGAAAGTGCACGCATGAACTATGCAGGTTCAGGCAGCCGTGCGATGCGTGACTGTAAAAAAGTAAGATGCAAACGAACGAAAGCGGAGGGGGGGGGGGGGGGGGGGGGAAGTCGGCCGAGAGAAAAGAAGCAGTCTGTCAATCAGTATAGAGAGAGTCAGTCAGTCAACATAGAGAGAGTCTGTCAGCATGGCGAAAGCAGTCAATCAGCACAGGAAGAATAGAGAGTCAGCCAGCAGAAAGAAAAAAGGAAACATGTATCAGAGGTTGTAGCAGGCCGTTTTGCGGAAGAAGACCATCCGGAGCCGTGCGACTTGGACCAATTACCACCCAAGGAACGAGGCATCAAAGATCATCTCCGAGGCTAACATACTCAGAGAACGACGTATCTGTTGGTGATCAGCGCTGCTAAAGGCAATTTAACAAGGTCAAGTTTTTGTTTCTTTCTCTCTTAAGTTCTCTCTCAATGGCGGTGCAGGAATAAAGTGCGTTTTCTAAAGAAAGGTAGCAAGACGCTAACGTGACGGCCACTTTTAGTCTATTTGCGTTACGCGTAGAAACTATTAGAGAGACGTCAAGTTCTCAAGGTGCCCATGTACCAGGCAATTCGCATCTTTCTTGGGATAAGGATAATTTAAATATTTGTAATCGGTTAGTTGTTTAAGTCAGTTTATTGAGTTGTTTTTAGTAAAATTAAGAATTCAGTTCATTGTTATTAATAATAAGTTTGAGTTTGAATTTAACTACAGTGTACCAATTTACTTGACCTATCCTCTCTTTCTCCTTCGATTGTTTTGAGCGAAAGCACCTTACTTGCCCACTCTTTAAAGTATTGGTGGCGAAGTGCTGCTTTGTTACAAATCCATAATTAATTTACAAAGTGAAATTTCATTTTTCATTAATATTATGTATAAAAATATCCGATTTTAAGTGAAACTCGCATGCTTTTTAATGCAGTGGATGTAGCGATCGAATAATTATAGTTACGCTAACTTGATTTGTAATTTTTTACTCCTCGGTTATTTTTGAATCAATTATAATTATAGTTAAAGCGATGTAAATAGCCGATAAATCAATGTATTCTCTTCAGAGCATAGGGATTATTAATGAAATAAATTAATAATAAATAATTTATGGAATTGTAAAACAAATTTACTAGTTATGAACTCATTATTTTTTATATTTTAAAAATAGACAAAACAAAGGCACTTCAATAGTTTATTTGTGTGTTGGAATGGAAAAATATTATTATCGTCTTCCTTTTCCTCTTATACCACGACGATCTCTACCTCCTCTTCCTGTACGTACTCTACCTTTTGCATCTCCTGAAGATTGTTTCTATTTGACACATTGAACAATTATTTTTCCTCAATTTCACATACATGTGATTAAAAACTAAGAAAAATAATATTTATAAAAACAACAATTGTACAGCTTGCCTAAACTTGCCAGTGAATACTACCATGTTAAGTAGCAAAAATGTAATCTAAATATTGTACTATTCTGCTACTATCTTCTTCACCAGAATTTGATTAGCATTGTCTTGCTGTGTTTAGTATTCCATGATTGCTTTCTTCTTTTTTGCATATATTATCCTTTCCATCTTATTTAGACGGTCCGAACAAGTGAGTCCAACTACTTTGATATTATATAATATTAGTGCAATTGTAAGTGAAAGTAAACACCACATCATCTACAACTATTAGGTCTTTATGCTTTGGCTGTAATTCTAGCGAGTAAATTGAGTTAGTGAAAGTTTGCGTTCTTTGAGTTCCTCTATCAAAATAGAAAAAAGCTTTGTTGTTTCCCAGATAGTTAATATCTCCGTAGATCATCCTGATACAGTTTGCAGACTGTAATGGTTTCGCAGAGATAAACAGTGTCTTTTGCATTAAAATCTTATTAATATTTTCAACAGCTATGGTATCAATATTGATAAAAACAGTTTCGATGGGTTCGTATTTTACTTATGATTGGATGCTTCAGATTTTGATTTTGAAGTTGTGGCTTTCAGAAATTGTATATATTTAATACCCGTAGTGTGGGGTTTTATGTCTAATTTTACATCGATTTTCACAGTGTCTGTTAAGTCAGTCTATGATTCAAAAAATGTTTAGCTAAGTCTGTTATAACTTTTAGGACTTTATCACTTTTTTGTTGCATTTTAGTATAGTTGTACAAGGTGAATCTATTATGGGCTCTATTGTGTAAATTGCAAAAACTATGGGCATATAAATATGTTCTAACGTCTATTAAAATCTTGTTAAGGAGATATGTATCCTTATGGTCATCCGAAGTAGGATACAAAAAAATCTTAGAACATAGTGATTAATGACTGATTGGTTCCTTTATAATCAATTTTATTCAACGTAGTTTTCGAAGACTCTAGTTTTAAGGATTTCTTTTAATCCACTGTTTTAATGTTTTTTTAGTACTATTTTAGTTGACTATTGTTTTAAGATGATTTGGTAGATTGTTGAAGAGTGTAATAGCTCTATTAAAGCTGTTTTTTATACTACGAGAGTGGATCAATAAATCTTTAGAAAAAGATAGAAAAACAATTTCTTTTGGTAAAATTTTTTTTATTTTTCAACATAATTTCCTTTTAGCTCGATACTTCTTTTCCAGGTGTCCTTCAAGTTTTTTTAAGAAAAAAATAATTTTGGAAGTTCCTCAAAATAGTCATTTGTTTTTGTTATGACCTCCTCGTTTGAGATGAATATTTCGTCCGGCAAGACACTTTTTTAGGTTTGGAAATAAAAAAAAGTCACTAGGGATCAAATCTGGTGAATACCGTGGATGATCTACTAATTCGAACTTCAATTCCTTAATTTTAGCCATTGAAACTAAGTAAGTGTGCATTGTCTTTATGAAACAGAATTTCTTTTTTGTACAAATGAGGACGTTTTTCCGTTATTTTCTCGCTTGACCGGCCCAACAACGACGCATAATACTCTCCGGTGATTGTTTGTCCTTTTTCTAAAAGTCAACGAAGATAATTCTACGTGCATCCCAAAAAACAGTGGCCATAACCTTGTCGACCAATTTCACTGTCTTCGCCTTCTTTAGAGTTGGTTGACTTTTCACAATCCACTGTTTTGATTATTCCTTCGTCTCAGGAGTGTAATGGTGTATCCACGTTTCGTCTACTGTTATGAATCGACACAAAAAGTCGTGCGGATTACGGTGGATGCGCGCTAAGAGAGCCTCAGCGGCCACCACTCGACTGCGTCTGTTCTCGACTAAGAGAAAATACTGCACCCATCTTGCCCAAATTTTTCTCATGACCAATTTCTCATGCAAAATCGTAATGACTGTACCTTTTGAAACTTCTGTGGACTTAACTATTTCGCGCAATTTTATTTTTCGGTCACTCAACATCATGTCGTGGATTTTATCGATCATTTCCGGAGTGCTCACGTTTACAGGACGGCCAGAACGACGTTCATCTGCAGTCGATATACGGCCACGTTTAAATTTATTTACCCAATTGTAAACAGTAGCAAACAGAGGGCCAGATACACCATGAACTGCATTTAACTCAGCTTTAATTTTTTCCTACTCCACTGGAGGTACCACAATTTTTACAATGTTGAAACTGACACATTGTTGCCATGTGATCAATATCTCCACAGATTTTCTGTTTATTTCCAACAAGAAGATATGGAAAGTAATGAAAAATATATGACCTGATCTGGAGAAGTCGTTGATTATACAACTGATAAAGGGAAATATATATATATTAGAAATTAGGGTGATATAAATAATGATAATATATACTTTTATATGATCATACTGATAATAATATTTTATAGGACCTATTGTTTGGGGCGAATCTGAGACCAATGGTCATCATGTACAAGGTCTGTCCGGAAAGTATCGGGCCTACGTATATATCTTCGCGCCATAGTGTTCGAGCGACCTCTACCGAACAGAAACGTCAACAGTAAAGCTTCACGAATCTAATGGTTACTTACTGACACCTGCCGGACGTAAAATCTAGATTGAATGTTAATCAAGTCAAAGCAGTACTGACACCCGGTCTTTGAAGAAAATCGTCCGACAAATAGGATTTTCGTGAAAAAACTCACTTTACTTACTCTGGAAGCATTGACTGGTAAATATTATTTTAAATAATTTTTTACATCTGACATTTTTAAACTTTTTATATTTTAATAATTGATATGCAACGGTAGTCGATTCGATTAATCGATTCGTTCGCGATTCGGTACACTCGCGATGCTCGAACGAACGACTAAGATAGAAAGAGGGCGCACGAGGTTTTGAAATAGTCAGCTAAGCCTCACCTGCTTTTGCAAATCGAAAGTTTCCTGGATTTTGGGTATGCGTGAGTGATAGCTAGCAGCATCACAGCAGCAGCATCACAGCAGCAGCATTTAAAGTAGCAGCAACAAAAGCAGCAGATATTTGCAAGAGAGGCAGTGCAGCTGATTTAAATTCAAGGAGCACCGTTGATTCTCTTCAACAATTACGGCTGATCACCGTAATTGCACCGCAGGGTAGGTGCACCTCCCTTATATTGCGCGACAAAATATTAGCGAGAGTATTTTGTCTATCGCGATCGTTATTTTTTGTATTCGCGCCGAGTGTTAGTTTTCGCGGCAAAGTTTCAAATTCTCTCTCTCTCTCTCTCTCTCTCTCCCTCTCCTCGTATTATTATTAATCATTGTAAATCCTATTAGTGTGCGTTAGTCTTTCGGCCCGTCAAAGACTGTAATTTTCTAGAATTAAACATTATTAATTTCATTCTCCGCATTACGTCATTTCCATTCCTAATAGTTTAACGGATCTATCACGGATTAAATTTTAAACCGATTTCATCTAGGGGATTAGTCAGATTAAGCATTAGGCCACTCACACCTAAGATAGAACGAGTGTCACAAGTTAGGTGACTTAAGCTGAGTTCAACTCTGTTAGAAAGAAGACACTGAAACGAAAGTATCAAACGTAAAGGCGAATACACGTATAACTATACGTGTTTAATGGAGCGGCGATTAGCTCTGCATCGTGGGAGTTTGTGTGATAATAAATTCTCTATTGTATTAGTTATCCACCCCGTTACAGATTTTATTAAGTTTTTAGCTACTATTTTTGCTATTTGCGCTCTGTCATGGAGAGAAAAAGAAATAACGTGTACATGTGTCGAGGATATGCGTCGGGTTTATAATTGCTTTATAACTGCGAGGGCCTTAGCGAAAGTGATCGAAATGAAGCGCGTGATAGTTTGTAGTATTTCTCGTCTGGCACGTGCCTACTGTGGCACATCTGTTTTTTCTCGCTGTCAAAAACACATATTTGTCCTCAGCACATTTAGGGAAATCCAAATTAATGTATGACCAACACGCGGTATGGAAAGGATGCGTCATAAAACAAGGGTCAGCTGCTGGCCTTTCGGGTAGGGAGTCGACCTAGTTTTACCGCCCTTTCGATCGCCAAATTACGATTGCCCCTTGGTGTTGGATCCAATGAGGGAGGAATTCGAACATCGTGAGTTACGTTTTCGCTGTGCGACCAATTGTTTAGGTCTTGTTGCCCTCGCCATGAGCGTGCTAGTCGGCTTCACAGACAAGTGAGCGAGCCCAAGTCCACCTAGCAGCGAGCAAAGAAGACGAGGGTAGCGACGCGAGCCTGGCTGCGTTGTGCAACGAGAGCTGGCTGCGTCAGCTGAAAACGATTAAGTCTTCCCGAGGTGCTGCCTAAAATTCTTGCATACCCATTAGATCGGCAACCGCAGATGTTGCCGCAGTTCATGCGTGCCCGAGAAGTTGAAGCTGCGGTGCGTCCGTGTGTGTGTGTGTGTGTGTGTGTGTGGGCAGTATCTTCTTCCTCATCATCCGAGTAAGGAAGCCAACGGGTAAGCGAGCGGCCATTCAATGCATACAAATATTATACAGGCTCAGCAAGCCTCCGCTAATTTTCTCACGTGCTTGATGTTGTTTAGTAGCTCTCTCTTCTTATTTATTGATTCGTAAGTCCTGTACTGAGTTTAGTTACCTGACTGGGTAGTTTTTTTTTTCTGTTTGTAACCTTTTGTTAAGGTAGTATTTAAAGGGCTTTCCTTACTTAAGACTGGGATTTTTATGCCGAATAAGTAATACTTATTTGTATTGTAACGGGGTGATTGCTTCGTCTTTTTATTTCGATTATTTATTCGCGCGATTGCATCGAAGAGCGCGCGGTGCTGTCGAAACGTTCAAATTCGTTAATTGAAGAGCAGGAGGGGACGGGAATCAATCAATCAACTTGCTACTAGTGAGAAATAATAACAGCGAAATTATAATCAGTATCACATGCGAGTTAGTTTATTTCCCTATTCTCTAGAGTTAGTGTTTGTGTGTGTCACACTTTTCCGATTTGAGGGAGGCACAGCATAATCAAACATGACCACCCTTCTCGTTGGGCACCAACAGGTTGGCATAGCCCACTGTCTTTCACTTCTTCGCTTTCAAACATTTTTGGAGATCCGGAAGTCAAGTTTGCTGCGACATCCCTGACGCACACAGTGAGTCGGAACCTTTTTAATCTAAGGCGGCGACCTCCTCGAAAGGAGTACCGATCTTTTCAAGGTTCAACGCTCAAGGAGAGCGGAACTAAAGGCTTGACCCTCGGTTTGGGCGCGACGGAACTCTAGTTGCCCCGACGTCTGCCGCGTCGGAAGCACACGGCATACAAATCTTACGAGATTTGCTTGACCTGGTACCACTACCCCGCAGAGGCCAACCCAAATTGGGATGTCAGAAGAGAGACTCAGCTAGGACAGCCAGAGGAGATTCCTAAGACAATCAACCAGCTAAGCTTCCCCTCTTGGGCTCGCGTTCGAAAACATCCCATCCTGCTTACCTGTATTAAGGGATTTCTCCCACGACTCACAGGTCCATCGTTTCGACGTACCTAGGCACGTCTTCACATTGCGTTTCGGTCATCCCCGCTCACGCTGGTGGATATCCGTCATTCGAAAAGGTTGTTTCCCGGTTTCATCCCAACGTCGGATTCCGCTTTCAAAAGAGCGGCTTTTATGACTGGCTGATACTGGTATTTGCTCTTTCGATTTGGTGTTTTGACTTTTAGGTCAGGGCGGGGTCTCATCTAGCCGACAAGGCGAATCCCCAGGCAGTTTTCAGTATTCATGCCGGTCATGCCACATATTCAATTCAAAACTCCGATATCAGGTTAAATAGGGTAATTCGCGTTCAAATTGTCGAACTTCAGAGTTTATTTCTTGTGACAGGGCTATAGCGATGCTCGCTGGCCCTGTGTGCGGCACTCTCCTCGCGTGAACGCAGCGACCAAGTGTACGCTATATAGCGACTACATACTTGTGTCGTTGCAGGATCTGGAGAGAGGAGCGTGTCGATCGGCGAGGTGTCGCCGTGCGTGCGAGTGAGAGCGAGAAGTGCGAGAGAGAGAGAGAGCGATTTTGACTGATTTTTGACGGCGAGAGAGGTGGGAGCGCGGCGGCGCGAGGCTTGGAAATTAAGAGAGAAGAAGGGCAGTTAGGCGCGAGCTCTCGAGTAATTAGGGCCGCCTAAGGAGAGACTGGACGAGACGACATTTCGACCAGGGAGGAACTGCTGTCAGGAGTGCGACTGCCACTTGCCAGGAGAGCCAGGAGGTCCAAGCCGAGCCCGGACAAGCAGCGACCATTCGCCGTCCCCGGGGCAAAGGCCGTGTTGCGGCCTCTCCTGCAGCAGTCTCGGTCGTCGCCAGGGCGCCGTTTCCAGCGGGCCTACATTTTCGCCGGCGTCGCCTCTCTGTCGACGGACCGTCGGCATCCGGTGGGTCAAAAGCCTGTTTGTCTCTCTCGCGCCAGCTCTCGCTCGATTACGGACATTTGCGTATTTCGATTTTATCGCGCACGCTGAGCGATCTCGCTCGCGTGATCCCGCGAACTCTGGTCGCGGAAAGGCTGAGCGAGCGCGCTCGCCGCGGCGAAGTTAATCTTGTAGCGATATTTGTGAAAAGGCGTCAATAAATGAGATCGCCATATGTAATATCATTGAATTAGAGTGTCCGTTTCCTTGTATCAACCTTCCCCAACCAGCGTGAACTTCGGCCTGTGAAAGTCACCGCCGGCTTTCTTTACCGAGAAAGAACCCAGAAAAATTAGCAGAGACCAGCCCATGGCGCACGGAGGCTGACCACTCTTGCATGGCATCCCTTGTTTAATCTCGGCGGGTTTTCGTTGTTCGCATCGCTTTGTTCTGGTTGGAAAGAGGTGATCGCGATAATTCCCTTTGTGATAAGTTTTGAACAGTGCGGTGTCTCGGCCGATCAGCGCTTTTCGGCGGAGTAGCGAGCGAGAGCCGTGGAAATAAGTTGGAAAAGAGAAAATTTTAGTTGCATGGGACATTTTGAGTTTCGTCCTTATTGTGTCGTCAACGTATTTGGCTCGAGTTACGCGGAAGCCCGGAGCTAGTGAAACGGGCTGAGGCGAGTATCGCGGTGT
Source organism: Phymastichus coffea (assembly GCF_024137745.1). NCBI lineage: Eukaryota > Metazoa > Arthropoda > Insecta > Hymenoptera > Eulophidae > Phymastichus > Phymastichus coffea. The sequence continues at coordinate 2,906,943 of NW_026706827.1, forward strand.
TGTGATTAAACGATTACGCTGTAAATTTGAATGCTGTTATTACGCAGATTGCGATTGCTCGAGCCGGGTGTTTTGGCTAGTCAAATTTGTACGTTTGAATGTGTGTTTGTGAATATGAAAGTTGCGAGAATGGCAACGATCATTCTCGGCTGTTTGGATTGTTACTGAGCGTGAGCTCAAGGTTAGACGTGTTTATAGGCTGAGTAAGGTCTTTGTATTGCGTACTCGCACCATGGGCATGCCGGCTTGTGCACGTTGAGCTGTTCTCGAAAACAAAGAGGACAAACGCGCTTAGGCCTAGTGAAGGCGAAATAAGCCTAGGAAAGCTTGGGTCTGTTTTGGTGCCTGTTTGTTTACCGCGCGGGGTCGCGTGAAATACGATGCCGGTGACGAGATCGCCCAAGCATCGGAGAGCTGCGGAATCGCGGCGCGGCCAGAAGCGTTTAGAAGGCGGGTTATGAGAATGCCTGTAGTAAAATCAATATGGGAGCACATTCAGGCAATGCAAATTCAGGAATTGCTGACATGGATGACGTCGAACGGATTAGTTACGGACGGCACGACCGCGATCGTGCAAGACAGGGCATTTCGCGCATTTCTATATAGCGTGCGTCATGAACCGACACCGCCTGTGAGTGCCGATGATTTTCTATCAGGTGAAATATCGACTGTCGTTGATGCGAGAAGCGCATCATCAGCGCGGGTCGGATCACTGCTGGACACTTTAGAGGCGGAGGTGAAGGCAGCGGTAAGCGCTCGACGAGAGCGGAGTGACGTCACGCGGGAGACACGTGCGTTGCCATCGGAGACGCGAGTTCGCGCCACAGATGGTGCGATTGCACGTGAGGAGGTGCGCGGAAGGAAACAAAGAGCGGGCTTGCATCGTTCGGTGCCGACGGACTTCGCGCCAGCTCTGGGTACTGCGAACACGCAAACAGAGATTGTGCGAGCGCGCGCGGAGCGGCGACTAGAGAGTTTCCATGGTCGGGAGCCATCGATGTGGCAGCGCGCAGTAAAAACGTTTTGGCCGGCGTGGTTGACTTCGGCAGCATCTAGGGTAAATAATGCTGAGAGCCGGGGCGAACGCGAGGGCATATCGCAGGTAGCAACGCGTGGCCCGGGAAGTACGAGCACGCCGGTGCGCGATGGCGCGCAGCTGGGGGCAAGGTACCGACCTTGTGAGATGAATTACGATCAGAAGCGCGTGAATGACACCGCGGATGTGCGGTTAGGCAAGCATGAGGCCGGTAGAGAGCCTGATGAAACAGAGGACACGGACTACGATTCGGCGCTCGATGACGACGAAACGTGGCTAGAGAGCGCGTCAGAGGAAGAGCGCGCGAGCATACCGAGGGGCCGATTTCTTAATGGGCAATAAGCAGATGCGGTCACGGCGGTAAGAAGTTGGTCTTTAGCATTCTCGAAGAAGGGCGGACTGTCAGCGGAGCAATTTCTGAGGCGATTGCATGAAATGCAATCATTTTACAGATTCAAGGACGCAGAGATATTGTCGGCGTTAATGTTGTCGTTTACTAGCGCGGAAATGGCTTTATGGTGGGAAACGAATCGCCCGGGCTGGGACACATTGCAGGATTTTAAAGATGAATTCCAGCGCCAGTTTTGTCCGCGGCGATCGCGCGAGGATGTTTACGACGCGCTACGCCGCCGAACTCAAGGCGAAGATGAGCCATTAGGTGAATTCCTCACGGCCTTCCTGTATATTGCGAGTAGGTTAGAACCGAAGCTTTCGGAACGTAGACAGCTTGAGTTGATTAAAAATAACTTATAGCCGAAACTTCACAATTATATCAGGGCGAAAAAGGTTCAAACGCTCAGAGACCTCTGCGTTTACAGGGAGAGATTTGAACGCAGACGGGACATCGAGAATCGCTACCGCCCGCCGCCAGCGCCGCAGGAGTCGTTGATGCCAGAAGTCGCTTACCGCGGAGATTCGTCAAAAAGAACCGCGAAAACTAGCAGCGGTGCGAACTTTGCGATGGGCGAACGGGTTTATGCGGTCGGGAATGAGAATAGTAAGGACCGCCAAGGAAAAAAAATAAGTCGGCAACAAAATCCGTAGGCAGAAGCTGCAATCCGGATAGTGAAGGTGTAGCTCAACGTAAGGAAGCGGATTCGTCAAACGAGTTGCCGAGAGATGTAGTGGCCGTGTTATCCCAGCTAGCTCATTCGCAGAGGGGCCCGCCCAGGGGAAATGCGAGCCCTACTGCGAGGAACGCTGCAGGGCGCGTGACCTTTCAGGGCGTATGCCATAAATGCGGGGGGCTGGGACATCGGAAGACCGAGTGCCCAAGCCCGGAGAACTTGAAGTCGACGCGAACAAGTTCGGAGCCGTTGGGGGCTGGAGGCACGAGTGGCAGAGGGGTTTCTGACCGAAGTGCGAGTCGCAATCGGGGAAAGAACCCAGTGCGCTGCTACAAATGCCAACAGCTAGGACATTACGCGAACCGGTGTTCACAAGGAAGTAGAGCAGGGCTTACGTGCCAAGGCTGCGGTAAAGAAAATAAAACGTTGGAAACATGTCCGCAGTGCCAGGTGTGGCTCAAAGCTCTGGAAAACTTAAAAGCGGGACCCAGTTGCCCGACGGATTCCGCGTAGTTGTGCGTAATAGGGCACCCAACGGGGCAAAAGTCGCGTTCATGAGGCTGTTTTATAGCAAGTTCGCAGAGTTTCAACAGCAGGTTGAGCGAAATGAAGCTAGATTGGGCGCGAATAACGCGAAAACAGAGGCCTCTATGCAACGCGAGGGCGCGAAAGATAGAATCAAGGAAAGTTCGAAGAAAGAGTTCGACTGGATCGAATTCAACGAACGATGGACAAGAATGCGTGAAGCAGGGCCCGAGCGCGAGCGAGGAAAGCGAGCGTTGGAGTCGGGAGAAATGCTGGATGCACGCGATTCAGAGCGAAATCGAGGAAATGGCCAAGGGAGTCCGACGCTCGGGCGTGGGTCGAGAGGTAAATCGACGAGAACGCCCGGGGTGGATCAGCCGGGCACGAACTCGATGGAAACTGCAGAGACCGCGCGGTCTTAGAGAGGTCCAGAGGGGAAAGCGGCGCGTGCGCGGCCGATTCCGGAACAAACTCGGACTGAGAGATCGCCTCAGCAGGCTGGAAACTCAGAAACTGACGACCTTGACGGTGTAGACGAGACGTCGTCGCGATCCATCACCTCGTTCAGGGAGTTTATGGTGCTGAGTGGAGAGGTAGCAGTTAGGGCGACACCGATCGCATCGGGTTTGGAAGCGTCGGATGGCGCAGAATGCGAGTCGACACGCAAAGATTTGACGGATAGTCGGGAGAACGAGAAGCGAGGCGAGTCATCGAGAACCGGTGTAGGTTTCTCGCGCCTCTGTGTTCGTATTTGCGTGAGCGAACCAAAAGTGGACGTAATGGAAAATCGTGAGTTGCTGGTAGTCCATATCGTGGGGAAGCCATACAGTGCGCTGTACGATTCAGGAGCGATGGTGACTATCGTGGGTCCGCGGATACGCGGCGACTTTGCGGACAAGATTGAGCCGTGCGACTTCGCGTTGTTCGGGTTTTCGGGAGCGACAACCGGGATCGTGGGAAAACTTCGGCTCAGGGTTGAGATCGACGGAGTATCACGAATAATCGAAGCGCGAGTCATGGATGTGCCAGTGCAATACGACATGATAATCGGGATGGACTTCATTCAGGAGTTCGGCATTGGCACGGATCATGCGAATGGGAAATGGCATATAGAGGATGGCCCTTGGCACTGGTTCGCGGAGCTGAAGCGCGAAAGAGTGGAGTTCCCGAGTGAGCCTGGACTCGCGCGTGTTCGCGTTAGAGCCGAGGTCGCGGGGCTCTCCGAGTTGCGATCTTCGCAGCGCGAATTAGTGGAACGTCTGGTGCGGCGGGTGGTACCCGAGAAGTCACCTGCGCGTACGCACTTAATCAAGCATGAGATCGACGTGCAGGGCGCACGACCAGTAAAAACTCCCTTAAGGCGATATTCGCCACAGGTGATGGAGTTTATGCGAAGCGAGACAAGGAAATGGCTGGAATCGGGGCTAATCAGAAGATCGACAAGCGATTGGAGTAGCGCGCCGGTTATAGTCAGAAAACAAGATGGCACGAATCGAATGTGTATAGATTTAAGGTCAGTGAATAAGGCGACGAAAACAGATGCATATCCGATGCCGAGCATTGACTCAGTTCTCGATCGACTGCGTGGGGCGCGTTATATTTCTAAGATCGACTTGAAGAATGCGTACTTGCAAGTACCGCTAAGCGAAGAGAGCAAGAGATATACGGCATTCGCGGTCCCGGGATTAGGGTTATTCGAATGTAATTACATGATCTTCGGATTAGTAAATGCTCCGGCGACGTTCATGCGACTGATGGATACGCTTTTCGGACCGGAATTTGAGCCATATGTTTTCAAATATTTAGACGATGTAATCGTGGTAACCGGAACTTTCGATGAGCATTTGACTTGGCTTGAGCGAGCTCTGCAGAAGCTGGTAAATGCGGGACTCGAAGTAAACGTGACGAAGTGTGAATTCGGGTGCTCCGAGGTGACGTTCTTGGGATACCGATTGGATAGTCAAGGGTTGCGACCTGATCCGGACCGGATTAAGCCGGTGATTGACTTCCCGCAGCCCCGAAACGTTAAGCAGTTGTGACGTTTTCTCGGTATGTGCGGTTGGTATGCGCGATTTATTGAGCATGAGAGCGAGATGAAAGTACCGCTCACGAAGCTTACGCGCAAGAGCGAACGTTGGCACTGGGAGCAGGAGCAAGCCGAAGCTTTCGAAAAGCTGAAGAAAGCGCTGACGGAGGCACCGGTTTTGGCGAGACCCGATTTTGCGAGGACTTTCTTTATTCATTGCGACGCATCGTCGTATGCGTTAGGTGCGTGTCTGATTCAGAAGGACGAGGATGGGTTTGAACACCCTATATGCTACGCGAGTAGAATGTTGAATGTGCACGAGCGTAATTATACTGTGTCGGAGTTGGAATGCGCGGCTGTGATAATGGGGATTAAAAAGTTCCGTCCTTACATCGAGGGAATGCATTTCGTGGTAGTCACGGATCATACGGCACTTACTTGGCTACGCAATAAGAAGGAACCTACGGGTCGGTTGGCGCGGTGCGTTCTAGAACTCCAACAGTACGATTTTGAAATCGTGTACAGGAAAGGTCGCCTGCATCATACGCCGGACGCGTTATCGCGCTCGTATGAGGACGGCGAGGAAGTAGCAGCTTTCGCGACGATCAAGGACCCTGAATACTTGCAGCGCATGAAGGACGTGCTTGCGAGACCGGATAAATTTCGGAATTGGCGAGTGGAGGACGGAATGCTGTATACATTCTCGTCTGATAGGTTACTTGATCCGGTTACAAACCGTGAGCAGTGTTGGCGCTTGGTGGTACCGATAGAACACCGAGCTCGAGTGATGCGAGACGCACACTGCGAGCCCTCGGCAGGACATTTCGGAAGGGATAAGACCTACGATAGAGTCGCGAGGGAGTATTCATGGCCTGGAATGTACTATGACATCACGGAATTCGTGCAATCGTGCGAGAAATGCCAACGGTATAAAATAGAACAACAATTTCCGATGGGCCTCATGAGCAAGCGCGTAGTTCAGCAACCGTGGTTGGTGATAGCGGCAGACGTGATTGAACTTCCGAGGAGTAAGAATAGGTTTAGATACTTAGTCGTGTTTCAGGACTTGTTCACGAAATACGTGGAGTTTAAACCTCTTGTGTCAGCTACGGGGAAAGCTCTCGCGCAGGCTCTCGAAGAGCTTATTTTGTATCGATGGGAGATACCGGGGTATATTGTCACGGATAATGGTAAGAATTTCTGTGGGAATGAGTTTCGAGCGACGCTAGACGAGTACAAGATTGAACACGTACTTTGTCCGCCGTACCATCAGCAGGCGAATTACCAGCAGCAGGCCGAGCGAGCGATTAAGACGCTGAAGCTGATGGTGGCGATGTTCGTCGATCAGGATCACAGGAATTGGGATAAGTATTTGCATGAATTCAGGCAGGCGCTGAATACAACGATACAGGCGAGCACAAAGGTCTCGCTGGCGTTCTTGAATTTTGGCCGCGAACCGCAGCAGGCTAAAAGCCTGCGTCGTGAGGTAGAAACGCGAACGCCGATCATCCGCTCGTCGATCGAGGATTGGAGCGAGCGTATGGCGAGACTTGATGCGTTACGCGATCATGTGATTAGACATATCGAAGAAGCACAAAACCGTCAGAAGAGACATTATGATAGAAAACGTCGAGACGTAGAGTTTTCGATCGGCGATCTAGTCTTGAGGCGAGCACATACTCTGTCAAGCGCGAGTGCGGGGAAAAACGCAAAATTGGTCCGTATAAGATTTTGCGAGTGGTTTCTCCGGGAATTTATATGTTAACCACGAATAACAACAAGCAGGTACCAATGGCTCATGTATCTAAGCTCAAAAGATACGTGCCTCCTCGAGGTACGAGGAAAGGTAACAGCCGAGAGTGATTTGTTTGTTGTGTGATGTTTGTGTGAGTGTGATTTTGTATTGTTTATTTTGTTTCTTTTATTTTTTTTTCGGACGAGTTAGGAGGGGACAGAACCGTGATTATCTGGTCAGCGGACTGGATGTTAGATGAGGTAGCAAGGCTAATACATGCATGGTTTATTACAGGAGAAGTAGTTATGCTGGAGGAAACGCCAGGCTTCTCTGACGAGTACGCCGAGATGCCAGGAGTGGTGGAGGAAGGCCAGCAGGGGCAATCGGCGTTAGAGCTGCCTATCGTACCGCGGGGCGCGGGTGACCTTGTTGATGTGGGCGCGGCTACGGGGCAGAGCCAAGGCGAGAACGCTGGTTCTGTTCCCGAGGGGGGCGCCGAAGGCGAGGTAATCGCGGACAGGGTCTTAGAGGTAGCGATAGCGAGACCATTTGAGAGGCGCACGGAGCGAGGTACGCTTCGTATTGCTACTCGCCCATCTGGTCGGAGCGCGGTGGTTGCCGCTGCTGCTGCGGCCGCTGAAGCGAGGGCAAGGGTCGCTGAATGGCCACACGATTTGCCGGTGGGCGCCGTAAAACCGTCACCGAGACGAGGATTCGAGAATCAGGTGGCGATGGCTGAGCCTACTGGGAGTTGGCTACCGGTGGAGGTACAACCATCCACTTCGTGGGCAAGCTTGTCGGACGAGTGGGACAACAGCAGGGCTGTCTCACCGTTGTTGATAGCTGAGCTTCGTCGGGGTGTGCGGACTCCGGAGCGAAGGCAGGAATTGATTGGGAGGTTTGGCCCGATCGTGAATGAATTAATTAGGCCGGAGGATCTGCTGCCGGAGCGTCCTTTGCGCTTTAGCGCACCGGATCCATCAGCTGCATCGGAGCGTCCGCGACCTCGTAGGTTGCCACCGGTAAGCGCGACGTGGCGCGCGAGTACGGATGGAGTTCCACCGGAATACCTAAGAGAACTTCGAGAAGAGGACGACGCGGCTAGATATGGAACGTCGAGAAGACGCCGTAAGAACCGGAAAACGCCGAACTTCAATGACTATGAGCCGTCGTTTGCAGGTGCTGCTCTGATAGCACAAGACAATAGAACGGTTCAGGTCGAATTTGGGGAGGCGCGAGAGGAGCCGCAGCGAGAAACGCAGCGTGCTCTACCTGCCGCAGAGCCACCGATCATGGCGAGTTCGCTAGATTCGGTACTTGCGACGCAGGAGGCACCGGTAGCTATGGATGTTGAGGCGGGAAGCGTGGATGCTCGGATGGCTGTTTTTACTGGGGCTGACGAATCGGAATCGACGCGACAGTTAGGTGAAAGCGGGGCTGATGTGACGTTATCGCATTAAGCTGCTGATAGACCAGCTAAACCGTATAACGTAGGTAGTGGAAGGGATAGGTATCGCGTGTTCCCTGATAGGACACGCATTCCAGCACCAAGAGCGGGGGTGAAGGTTCGTCGCCGTAGGGAAAACCAGCAGGCGAGAGCTGCGGAGGCCGAGGTAGCGAGATCGCAGCCACAGCCTCAAATAGCAGACCAGAGTCAGCTCGAAGTAATGTATTCGCAGCGACAGATTGTAGCGGCGGAAGGTGTGAGCCGCGACCCGGTAGCAGCAATATTGTTAGAGTTAGCACGTTTAACGCCAGAACAACGGGAAGAAGTGACCAGGATCCAACGCCAGGCATGTGAACTCGCTGCCAGGGCGATTGGCAACGGCGCAGCCCTAGATAAAGCATGAGAAGGCTGAGGTACCAAATCTGTTCACTTTAAAAGGGTTTTATGTTGTTTTGATTTATTTTATTTTATTTTCTATTTTGTCTGTGTATGGTATGTTTATTTCTGTTTGTTTATTTATTTTATTTTTATTGATTTTGAAGGTTTTGTCGAGCTGAATTATTGAAGTTTTTATGATTTTGATTTTGTAATATAGTTTTAAGTCGTTTTCTCGCTGGTCCTGTGTTCGAGCGAGGAGGGTTGCGTTGGGTAACCCACGGGTGCCTGCGGCTACCGCGGCTTAGCGGGGGGCTGTGACAGGGCTATAGCGATGCTCGCTGGCCCTGTGTGCGGCACTCTCCTCGCGTGAACGCAGCGACCAAGTGTACGCTATATAGCGACTACATACTTGTGTCGTTGCAGGATCTGGAGAGAGGAGCGCGACGATCGGCGAGGTGTCGCCGTGCGTGCGAGTGAGAGCGAGAAGAGCGAGAGAGAGAGAGAGCGATTTTGACTGATTTTTGACAGCGAGAGAGGTGGGAGCGCGGCGGCGCGAGGCTTGGAAATTAAGAGAGAAGAAGGGCAGTTAGGCGCGAGCTCTCGAGTAATTAGGGCCGCCTAAGGAGAGACTGGACGAGACGACATTTCGACCAGGGAGGAACTGCTGTCAGGAGTGCGACTGCCACTTGCCAGGAGAGCCAGGAGGTCCAAGCCGAGCCCGGACAAGCAGCGACCATTCGCCGTCCCCGGGGCAAAGGCCGTGTTGCGGCCTCTCCTGCAGCAGTATCGGTCGTCGCCAGGGCGCCGTTTCCAGCGGGCCTATGTTTTCGCCGGCGTCGTCTCTCTGTCGACGGACCGTCGGCATCCGGTGGGTCAAAAGCCTGTTTGTCTCTCTCGCGCCAGCTCTCGCTTGATTACGGACATTTGCGTATTTCGATTTTATCGCGCACGCTGAGCGATCTCGCTCGCGTGATCCCGCGAACTCTGGTCGCGGAAAGGCTGAGCGAGCACGCTCGCCGCGGCGAAGTTAATCTTGTAGCGATATTTGTGAAAAGGCGTCAATAAATGAGATCGCCATATGTAATATCATTGAATTAGAGTGTCCGTTTCCTTGTATCAACCTTCCCCAACCAGCGTGAACTTCGGCCTGTGAAAGTCAGCGCCGGCTTTCTTTACCGAGAAAGAACCCAGAAAAATTAGCAGAGACCAGCCCATGGCGCACGGAGGCTGACCACTCTTGCATTCTGAAATTCAATATTCAAAATTATCGTTCAAATTTTAAGCTTATATGCTTGTGTATGTTTAAAAATTAGGTTATTGTTTGAGTTTTGGTCCTTTGGTTAGGGACCTTGTAAGAGGCGGCGTCTTTCTACCATAGTTTGTAACTATTTTTCTACGCTTTCTCTTTGTTATAGGTGCTCCTTCCCTGGGCTCTATGACTTTTCTAGCAAAGTCTTCAAAGGCTTTGTAGATTTTCCTGCTAGATACTAGGGCTGTTTCCGGGCATGGCCATGTATGGCCCTCCTCTTCAACGGCCTCTATTAATGGCTTTCTTAGTTCCCTTACATCTTCGCAGTTAAAGAGAATATGACTTTCGCTTTCTATTTTTCCTCAGCTACACAGTTGGTCTTCGCATAATCCTCTTTTGTGGAGGTATGACTTAAAAGCACCATGTCTAGTCATGAACTGGACTGTGTAGTGATTGGAATTTAGCCACCTCTTCTTTAATTTATCCTTGATTACTAGGAAGTAGCAGTACGTTCTCCTGCCATTTCTCCTGCCATACCCTTTCGATTTCACCGTTGATGAGTTGTATGGCTTTCGAGATTTTTAGTCTGCCCGATAGAAGTTCCTCCGATTTAATTCGGATGCCATGCATTTTAATCGATTTCCCTTTTCTGACGAAGTATTTTGCAACTCTCGCGTCAAGCTCTAGAGCTATTGGTCGGGGGGCTGCAAGCACGTGCGCCGCTTCATGAGAGATCGATTTGTAGGCTTTGAGTGTTCTGCAAAGAACTGATCGCTGCACTCTTTCTAAAGCAGATTGTTGTTTGATGTTAGTTTTTTGCCACCAGCCCGCAGCGGCATATGTAACTTTCGATAATAGGAAGCCATTATATATCTTTTTCATAGAATTGAATTTTAGGCCCCAGTTCACTTTTGCTATTTTACTTAGCTTGAAATAGGTGTTATTACAGTCTTGAACCACGTTTCGAATATGTTCTTCCAATCGGAAGCCCTTCGAGATCATGATTCCTAGGTACTTGACTGTTTTGTGCGTTCTAATGTTATCTTTCCCAATTTTGACTGTAGGGTTCCTATTCTCGCTTAGCTGGCCTTTAAGACATATTAGTGCTGACTTTTCCACTGCCAACTTCATTTTGTCAAACTTTCACCAGTTCGTTATTATAATAATGATTTCTTGGGCTTGTCTTTCAAGATCAATGCGTGTCTTTGCCTTGATGATGGGAAGCACATCGTCTGCATAGGCTTGTACCTCGTATCCTGCGTCCCTGATTGCCCGGAGTGGTTTGTCAAAGATGACGTTCCAGCCTACCGGTCCAAAAACTAAACCCTGTGGGCACCCCTTCGTCACTGTTTTCAGTGTTTCTTCGAAGTGAGCCCACTTCTCGATCACTGAAGTAGCTCTGGAGGAGCTTAAAGATGTTCCTCGGGCAATTTCTTTCTTTCAATTAGGAAAGCAGGCTTGGCCACCATAAGGCATCGAATGCTCCTGAGACGTCCAATGGAATAGCGGCTACGTACTTGGTCGACGGATCAGACTCTGCCTCTTTTACTATTTCACGTAGTCTTCTAATGGCGTCCTCTATAGATCTATTTGCCTTAAAGCCAAATTGATCCTCCGAAGACCAGTCCGAGCTATTTAGAATGTTGGATATTCTTTGAATCACAAGCCTCTCGAGTGTCTTCCCCGCTTTAGGGAGTAGACATACGGGTCTATATGATTTAATCTCGTTCTCGGGTTTTTCAACCCCTTTGAGTAACGTGATTAGCATTCCACTTTTCCATCTTCTGGGGAACACTCCGCATTTTAAGCAGGCGTTGAAAAGTCGCATCAGTTCCTGGTATAATGGTTTTTTGCGTTAACAAGCATCTCTGACTCTATTTATCTTTGCCTGGTGATTTCCCTGCCTTGTTCGCTCTAAGGGCCATTTCAACTTCCCTTGTTAGGAAAGACATTGCGTCGCCGATTACTGGGACCTCCCGCATATCTCTGCGAATTTCTGCATGTGCATCATTTTCGCAGCTTGGGTCGTCATCAGGCATTAATTCTTCTAGTAGAGCCATGCTTGTTTCTTTCCAGTCTTTTGTAACTGAACCATTACGATTAACCGTGCACATCGCTTTTGAGATTCTGACTTTATTGGATGCTTGTTTGTATGGATACGCCCAAGCATTCGTTTTGCTTTCAATATTGCAGAAGTCTCGCCAGCTATTGCTTTTGGCTCTTTTAATAGCCGTTGCATATTCGGAATTCATTTGACTCAATTTTTCAAGTGATCTCTGGAGGGTTTTCCTTTGTTTTATATTCGGTCCTTCCTTGTCTTTCAGAGCAGCGATTTTGCGTTGTCTTTGTATCGCTCGCTTCTTACTTCGCAAATCAGGATTCCACCAGGGTTGAGAGCGCGTTCTTCTCATTTTTGATGGAATAGAGTCCTTTGCTGCCCTTATTAGAACCTCTTCAAATTTTAAAACATATGTTTCAATGTCTTTAGGGGTTTCTAAGGGGAGCTTAGATAGGTTCTCTTTCTCGAATTTACAAAGTCTCCCGAATTTCTCCCAATCGGCTTTTCTTATATTGAACCGTGGTTTTCATGTTTCTTCGGTTCGTATGAGTCTGGCTGGCTGTGAGGCAAAATCCAGTTCGATCACTATGGGCCTGTGGTCATTGGTGGTCGATTCTTTCACCGCCCAGCTAGCCAAGAGGTTTGACAGATTTGATATATGTAAAGTTACATCGATGTCCGTCTCACCCCCCCCCCCCCTGTACTACGGCACGTTGGAAGTTGGTCCCTCCTGTTGACCACAATTAGCCCGTATTGGTCTATGAATTCTTCAATAACTGTTCCATTCTTGTCCTGTGTATTAGACCAGATCTTTGACTTGGCATTTGCGTCCATTCCAACTAAGACTCTTTTGCCTTTCAATTGCTTGAGAGTCTCAGCTAGTTTGTCAAGATAGGTCTTCCTGCTGTGGCTGAACTGGCAGTAGATGCTTATGAAATAAATTTCACCAAAGGCTCCGACTACTTGTGCACAAACACAATAGGAGTCACACAGATTAGAAATCTTGGTAGCAGTGACTTTGTGCGGATTGTAAAGTATCGCAGCTTGAATCTTTTCGCCTTTTTTGGCTCCGTGAATAGCTGCGATGCTGCCCATACCTGAAATCGCGTTATTCCAGTGATATGGTTCTTGCACCAGTGCCACCTGTATGTCAAGATTTCTGTCTGTCATGATTTCTCCCAGCTCATCGTTGGCTACTTGCCTTTTGTTGAGGTTCAATTGTATGATCATCAGTTTCAGGCCCAGTTCAGGGTTTTGTTGTGCGTTCAAGTTGAAACTCTTAACTGATGGGCAATCGTCTTTGCTTTCGTCAAGATTGTTTGGTTGCGAAGGAAACTGAGTTGACGCCAGAGTATTAGAGCAGTGCTCTGATTTCTCAATGGTCGCCTCCTGCTTACGTTTCCTCGCCTTTTTATACCTAGAATAGTTGACCATATCGCTTTCGAGGTACAACGCAATGTCTAGTTATATATTTCCTCCTTTGGGATCACTGCTGGCGATTCTGGAGGGTGACTTTCGGTTTTTAGTTCTGGCGTTAACGTGCGCGTTTAAATTAAGCGAGTGGCGTTCGAGTGCGAGCAGTGAGTATGTTTGTGTGTGTTGACTTGAGCTTCGTTCGTTACCTTGTCGGGTTTCTCCATGGTTTCCCATGACTCTTGTATTTACAATTAATTGATTGAGCTAGTTATTTTCCTAGCTTTTTAATCTATTATTAAATTATTTAATTATTTTGATTTTATTTCTTTTGATTTGATTTAATAATTTTAAATATATAATTTTAAATCTGTAATCTCTAATTCTTTCTTATTTTTAATTTTTAATTGAATTTTAATTGGTAACTTTTCTTAATCCTGTTTTTATACTACTGCTTATATTACTGCTTAAATTATTGTTAACTGCTTAAGAACTAATTTGATTATAATATAACTTAAAACTACTTACGAGTGTACCAGCGTGTTTATCTTTCACGCTGGGTTTGATATTAATCAAACCTCGTTTTGGTCAGGTCAGGGTTAGGTGTTTGACGAATTGCAACCAAAGTAGCATTTAAGTGAGCATGTCGGGTTTCCGCCTTTTCTATCATCTTAGCCTGTGTTCACCATTAGCAGCACTGGATCTAATGGACATTTAGTGCATGGTTTTCGCTTAAAGGGAGCTGACAGCCACTAATTTCGCTTTCAAATGTAAAATTGTTTTAGCTATTAGGGCTTAAGCAATTCCTTAGCAGGAAGGATGCTGCCCCTCTGTGGAAATATTTTTCCTAAGGGTTTCAGCATCCGTAGTGCGTTCTAGTCATCGAGAGTTACTCGGTCCAATGGACTGTTCTCTCGCACAATGGTGTCGGGCCTTACTCCAGGAGCTCGAGGCAAAGAACTTTGGGTGGCTGCAATGACCACGGCCGCGACTCTTTACCCACAGTAGTGGCACCTACCAATTGCCAAGTGATAGGAAGTAATTTCTTATCTACCCGAATTAAGTTCGGATTGCCGGGACCATTGGTCCTCTGCAACTAGCTCCCGGAGCGGTCTCCCGTCCTCTAAGAGGGCGCACGGTACCCACAATCTTAAGAGATTTCCCCTCAAGTGACTCCCGGATTTTGGCTTTTCTGGGCTCGAGTTGAGCTCTTGGGGTGTGGTAGACTCCGCGTTGAATGTTTGGGCGTTTACGGGCCGCACCTCACCACGTACTGTCATGGTCCGTGTTGTTTATTTTTGTTTGGCCGATTGGCCTTTTGCCCTAGGGGCGAGCGTTGTGTGTTTTGCCTACTGTTTCTTTACAGAAACAGCGTTTTCAGCCCCACCACGTGAAGGTACACACATCCGCACTTGTGATTGCAAGTCTTCGTTCAAATATACATTGCATTCACTTCGGGTCGACTAGCATTAGTTGCTTGTCGAGGGCAATCGGTGACGCATTTTGTACTTCAGCATTTGCATTTGCATATGCCCGTACAGAAAAGAGAAGTTTACGACGTTCTCTCCCAAAACAACGAATTATTTGTTTAAGAAGTCTCCGTTTTCTGTTGAGGAAGACAATTACTGTCCGCCGCTTTGACAAAAGATTTGTGCACAAAGTGACCTGGCCAGCCGCGAGGCTGGCCATATGGTGCACTATATGCATCATCTATGTTTTTGCTAAGCGGATTATAGTTGAGCTTCCTGAGAGCGTCGTGATTGCAACCGCCTCCATATTCTCTACAGTATACTTGGCCCGCGTGTTTATGTTTACGAAACGCTCGCGCGTCAATAACATGCAGCGTCGGAGCGATCGTAGCTCTTTGTTCGCCGGGTTAGCACATGCATGCTACCGATTCTTACAGAGTACGAGGTATTAGCAATTAGTTAGTTAGAAATCGTGAGAAAAATAAAGCAAAGTCGCGATATAAAGCTGGCCAGCTTACCTTCGTATCGGTTGCACAACTCGCAAGGGGAAAGGAGACAAGTTCGTAAACGTTAGTCCTTCACAGGAACAGTCTGCCCTCGGTTTCGCCCTCGATGGTGAAACACTCCACTCACGCTCACTCACACACACACTCGCTACCACAGCGACGAAAACAGTTCTCGCGAGCTCGGAGGTGTCACTTCTTATCGTGTGGAATATAGGCTGGCTCACTTCTTACTTCCCTCGAAACTTTGGCTGAAAACTCTGGCTTGTTGTTAGACGGCTGGACGCTCGGATAACTTATCCTCGACTAGTTCATTTATATTTGCGCGCGTTCCGTACCGTCTCGTACCGAATTCCCCAACCAGTAGGTGCTGCCCTCGCAGGCAGCCGCATGGTTGAGGTGATAGCGCTAATATGACGTTTACCGTCACAGCCCCCTTCCAGTCTGGACCTATGGGGTCCTCGACGATATAATTAGCGCTATTCCTTTCGAGGTTAGGAGGGTAAAGGTCAATAAAAAGGTCATGTTCTACGTAGGATTTCATATTTTATTGAATATAATCTGGGGTCGGCCCTGCCCACGGGGACAGGGACCTTTCACCAGGAGGGTCACCGGGTTATTTCCCGGCCTTCGACGTCCAGCTTGGGGCGTCCGCGCGCCTCCCAGCCCAGCCTCTCATTGACCAGGTCAAGACGGGTTGCCGCTGACCCCCCCAGGGAACAAGGCCTCCCTCGCCCTATCCCGCGCCCAGTGGGAAGGGTGCAACGTATGCCACTACCCCGGGGTGACCCGCATGGACCGTTGCCCCCGTGACCGGCAGCATCCCGACCTGGTCAATAAGAGGCTGGGCTGGGAGGCAGCGCGGACGCCCCAAGCTGGACGACGAAGGCCGGGAAATAACCCGGTGACCCTCCTGGTGAAAGGTCCCGGTCCCCGTGGGCAGGGCCGACCCCAGATTATATTCAATAAAATATGAAATCCTACGTAGAACATGACCTTTTTATTGACCTTCACCCTCCTAACCTCGAAAGGAATAGCGCTAATTATATCGTCAAGGACCCCATAGGTCCAGACTAGAAGGGGGCTGTGACGGTAAACGTCATATTAGCGCTATCACCTCAACCATGCGGCTGCCGGTTCGGGGCGGACCACAACGGTCTTTCGATCGTGGGGTCCTCACCCGTGGACCCCACCACAAGGTTGATGTGGATGGGTCCAGTTGTTTGATCCCCGTTGCTGCCGTTCACGTTTACCACCAGGTTCACCCCGTACGTCCGCTGATCCTGAGGTGCCATGGCTGCTGGTCCGATCCCTGGATCTGCGGGTCGCACATCGGTGGATGGAGGGTGGGCGGTGACTTCTGGTGCGCCACCAACCGGGCCCTCGGGGGCATGGTGGTGACGGCGCTGCATTTCTTTTAATGCTTGCGCGAACTGGCGCCGGCGGGACACCACCTTGCTCCAATGTTCGTCTGTACTGGGGCTAATGTTTTTTGTTTATTCTGTCTGTAATGTTCTACTGGGGCGGTGTCCCGCGGCCGTATACGCATCGAATTCCACGTATACGGCCCGTTGGAGAGCGTTGAGGGTGATCCAGCCTTGGTCGATCTCCCTCAAGCCCTCCACCACTTCTTCCCAGGTTCGTTCACCAGGCGAAGATGCCTGGCTGGTGAACCTGGGGCGCCAGGTCGCGCTGATGGGGGCACCCTAGGTTTGGGTACCCACCGATGCTTGTGGAGCCCTCAACAGGATGGCTTCCGCTGGAGGTCCGGGTAACGGCGCGATCTCCTCGCGCGCGATACTCGGTGTGAACGATACGTGGGTGGTGGTCCCTTCGTCGGGGAGCTCCTCTATCCAGCGGGGCCTCAGTCCAGCCTAATGAGGGCGGCCGCCGCCTGCACTAATAGCTCGAGCGTGATCTTCATCATGTAACAGGTTTACGCATCAGTATCGATATCCCTTTCCTCGGGTATCGAAGGTATCGCTTCATCGCATTATTCGACGGGGTTATTATCATGGTATTAGCGAGGGGATTAGAAGGGGCGTGACGAGGGTGGCTCAAACTTGTCGCGTTATCATTCCGGAGTATGTCATCCGTGGTAACGGCGCGTCCGTTTTCGCGTGTTGTCGCATCGCTCGCCGTAGGCGGGATATTCGTCGCCTCGGTTACCTCGGTGGTAGGGGTATCGTCGTCATCTCGCCGTCGGGTTTCATCATCTAGCACGGTATCCTCCTGTCCATAGTAGGGTTTGAGGTCTTTGGCGTGAACCAATTCCGTGACCTCTTCCTGCTGGTTGGCAAGGCGGTACGAGTTGACTCCGAGTACTTTCGTGACTATGAAGGGAACTACGAATTTGTGCGCTAGCTTTGCGGAAATACCTTGCGTCGCACTGGATAATACGTGATTTTTCTTCCATACCCAGTCTCCTACTTTAAATCCGGGGGCCCTGTGCTTATAATATTTTATATAATATATATATATATTCTACATATATATTCTACATATAATATATATATATATTCGTTATAATATTTCGCCTGCCTAAGGGACTCGTTCGAAGCGATGTCTCGAGCTTGCTGAATAACGAACCGGTTATTCATCATATGTTCGTTCCACTGTTCGATTCGAAGCAAACCATCCTCTCGGGGTCGCGAGCTCGTCCATTCGTCTACGAAGGGTGTTCGGGGCTTCCGGTTGCCTACCGTAGTTGAGCATGGCAGGGCTGGTTTCCGTGGAACTGTGGATGGCAGTATTTAACGCGAAAGCGATCAGGTAAGACTCGGCCCCATTCTTTGTGATTCTCGCGTAGGTACGACGTTATCATCGTCTTCAAGGTCCGGCTAGCTCTTTCGGTAGGGTTAGCCTGTGGGGTATAGATCGACGTGAAGGTCCAGTTTATCCCCTGGTCTCTCAGGTATCCGTCTACAAGCTGGTTAAGGAATTCGGTACCATTATCGAACAGGAAGATTTTAGGTGCGCCGAAGCGCAGGATCACTCCTTCCCGGAGTTCCTTCACGATCGTCTTACCATTGGCACTACGTATAGGTATGCACTCGACCTATCGCGTGAATAAGTCGATGAACACTAATACATATTCGTGACCTCGGGGGCTCCTTGGAAAAGGTCCGGCAATTTCGCCCGCCACCACTTTCCAAGGTGTGGTCAACATCCGATCCCTCATGTGTCCGCGCGGCAGTCGTTGTTCGACCTTACACTGCTGACACACCTGACACTTTTGGACGTAACCTTTGACGTCCGCGTACATTCCTGGCCAATAGTAGGATTGGGCGACGCGGGTGAAGGTCTTCTCACGTCCCAAATGTCAGCGATTTCAAGGTCGTGGTTCTCGAACAGGATCGCCTTTTGGTCTTCCGGTGGCACGACAAGCTTCCAAGTACCTCGTACCCGTATTCGCCTTGGTAGTCACAACTTGGCTTTTGGTGATACATCACTTTGCCAACTATTTTCCAGTCCAGGTAGTCTTCTGGGTTGTCCTCAACGCGTCGAAACTGTTCCGAGTACCAGGCTTCGTCCCCTCTCTTCGGCTGGTCCATTGCACTAACCTCAGCCTTCGTGGGCTCAAAAGCGCGCGATAACGCATCGGGCACTACTTTATCGGACCCTTTCGATACTCCATCTCGAAAATATGACCTTGAAGTTGTAGTGCCCATAGGGCCAAACGTTCTATGGGGTTTTTTGAATTATACAGCCATTCCAGACTGTTGTGATCCGTTATGACTTTGAATCAATACGCTTCTATATATGGACGGAACTTCTGTATAGCCCATATGACCGCCAAACATTCGTGTTCCATGACAGAGTAGTTCTGCTCCGCCGGGTTAAGGACTTTGCTAGCGTACTCGGTGATTCGGTCTTCATCCCGTACCCTCTGAATCAGGACGGCGCCGATTCCCGTAGCACTAACGTCTGTTTCCAACACATACAATCTATCGGGTTCTGGCAATCCGAGGGCCGGATATCATGAGTGTCTTAAGTTTGGTGAAGGCTTGTTCTTGGTCTGATCCCCACACGTATTCGCATTTTTTCGCCGTTAATTTCGTTAACGGTTGAGCGTGCATGGCGAAGTCACTCAAAAATCGACGGTACCATGAAGCAACCCCCAGGAAAGTATCCAGCTGTCGCATGTTTCCCGGTCGGGAGTACTCCACGATAGAGCGCACCTTTTCAGGGTCGGGCCTGATACCCTCGCGGTTAATCAACAAACCCAGATATTTGGCCTCAGGCTTTCAGAAGACGCTCTTCTCTCGATTAATCGAGAGTCCGGCTCGACATAACCTATCCAATACGGTTTTAAGATGTTGTAGGTGATCTTCGAATTTGGACGATACTACGATGATATCATCCAAATAGGCGAAGGCGAAATCGCCAAGCTCAGGTCCGATCACGCTGTCTATTAACCGTTGGAAGATGGCGCCGGCGTACGAGAGACCGAATGTCATTTGTACAAACTGGAAATACCCCAATCCGGGCGCGGTAAAGGCAGTGATAGGTCGAGATTCGGGTTTGAGCGGTATTTGGTGTTACGCGCTACTGAAGTCGCGTGTGGAGATATAGCGTGCGTTTCGTAAGCGCCTCAATATAAATTGTATAAATGGTAGGGGATACGCATTTGGCTCGGTAACCTTGTTGACCTTTCTAAAGTCTATACAAAACCGATACAAGCCATCTTTCTTGCGTATCATAACCACTGGGCTCGACCAGCCGCTGTCTGCCTGCTCGATCACCCCTTGATCTTGTGACAGGGCTGATAGCGATGCTCGCTAACCCTGTGTGCGGCACTCTCCTCGCACGGATGTAGCGGCCGAGCGTGGCTATGGTTGACATAGCATTCACGCGCTGGTGTCGTTGCAGGGCCTGGAGAGGGGAGAGCGCGACTGGCGGAGTAGACGGTGCGAGAAGAAGCGAGAGCGCGAAGAGCGTGAGAGAGAGCGAGAGAGGAAGAAGCATAGGCGAGAACGCGGAAAGCGCGGCTCGCGCCGCGAGAATTATGAGAGCGGGAGAAATTGAGGAGTTGGAAAGTGACCGTACGTTAAGGAGGTCACGGCGCGAGAGAAGTTAGAGACGACGCGCCAGGGGAGAGGAATCCCGAGGACGAGAGAAGTCTTTGTGAGGCAAATCTCCGGCTGCTGTTTGAGCAGCCCCCGGCGATCATCATAAGGCGATCGAGGAGCCGATCCCGGCCGCTAGCTGCCAACCAGCCGCCGCCGGTGATCCAGCGAGCCTCGCTGCCAGCCGGACTGCGATTTCGCCATCGTCGGCTTTCCACCAGCGAGCCGCGGGAGGAGCCACCCGGTGGGTTTGTTCCCTCATTATTTTGAGGATCTCTCTCTCTCACGTACCAGCTCTCGCCCGGTACAACGCCGCGAATTGAGTTGTCGCGATTATTAGTTGAGCGATCACGCTTCTAATCGTCGTTTGTTGTCGCGTTCTGGGGATTGAGCGAGCGCGCTCACCATTGCGTTTGTAAGAAACCGTAGCTGTAACTTTTATTGGCGTAAATAAAAGGGATCGCCTCTTTGTACTCATTTCGATTCTGTCTGTTCACCTTCCCTGTCATCGCGGTAGGTTTGCTCCTGTGGAAGTCAGCGCCGGCTTCCTTCACCGGAAAAGGACCCTTAATAACTCGCAGGGGGCATAGCAGTGGCGCACTTCGCTATGTTCCGAGGATAAATCCCCCCCCTTTGCAATCTAAAATTTCCCTTATCAATCTATGCATTTCTTGCTCGACCTTGTGTGATACTGGATAGTAACTCTGCTTGATCTGTTTCGTAACACCGACCTGAATCTCGTGTTCAATGCCTGCCGCACATCCCAGTCCCACGGGGGCGTGCGATAAGGCCTCGCCGATGGCCCTCTGCAATATCGCCTGTTGAGAGGCTGTTACCTCGACTAGTTCGATCGTAGTTAATCTTGGACCAGCCTCTAAACTAGCTACCTCTAGATTCATCTTGATTTTTGATTTCTTGAGCAGTAACGTATCATCGTCAAGGTCAAGTACCGCTCTAAACAATTTAACGAAATTCACTCCTAAAATACATTCATCGACGAGTGTTGGGAGTATAGCTACCCTCGTCGGCATCGTCACGTCCCCCACGGTGAACGGCAACATGACGTGACCAACGATTGTCAACTTACGGCCATCTGGTAGTCCTGCCGTACCCGCGTGGGTGGTATCCATCCTGATGCCTAGTACAGACGCTATCTGCAGAGCATTAATACCCATTGCTGTGGTGGAAGCTCCCGGATCATAGAGAGCCCGTAATCGGAAATCTCCTATTCTCACCGGTAGCCACCAGCGCGTTTCCTGTTCCGGGGAATATTGGGAAACAGTTTCGGCTACTCCACGGCTCTGCTCCTTGCATATCATAGGGCTAGCCACTGTGCTCTCATGGGATAAAGCGACGTCACTTGCCGTTCGAACCACCTCGGTTCGAACGACCGGAGTTTCCACAGGGTTTCCCGTCAAAACGGTTTATCTACCGCTACCCGCGCCCTCAAGGGCGTGTGCGAACCATTCGCCACCACCTCGGCCGGTCTAGGGTCTTGGGCTTTACTATCGTCACTACCCTTTCACTCCACGTTCACTTTACCGACGCTTTCATCATTGGCATAACCAGGGAAATTCTGTCTCTCGTCGCTCAACACGCCCGCTACTATTGGTACTGACTGTGTTGGCGAAGGCCGCGAGATTTTGTTTACGCGGTTTGTTTTGGGGAATAAAGGAGTGAGGTCAACCCCACCTAACCACTCCTTTCCTCGTTTCCCTTGTTACATTGGGGACAGTACTTTTTGCTGTATCCCAAAAATCCGCACTCGATACACTTGAGTAGTTTGGAGAAGTCTCTCTCCCGCTTTCGAGGAGCTTCTGGCTTCTTAGTGCGATCCTCCGAGGTCAAGTTATTCCCGACGAAGTTGTGCCTCATCCCTTCTGATATTTCCTAGAGGGATATACTTGGCTTAGTATATCGGCGGATGGAGCCTTCTTTTCGCCATCAACTACCTCGAGGCTTGGGCCAGGCGCCGCCCCCGGTGGTATCGGTGTATAGACGACCTAATGAGTTACCTTCTCAAGCACTTTCTCCATACGATCTAACCTGTCGCTAAGCTCCGGTTTGCCGCTGGATATCGCTGCTACTTTGCCCTTGCGACTCTTGCTTCCATCAGCACGAGGGTGCTACGCTAACTCCGGGTATAGAGTTGTCTGTGGATCAGGTACCGCCCGTTCTGCCCTTCTCTAGTGCAAGCTGTTTTATGCCGCCGTGGCTAGCGCGTTCAGGGTTCGTATGGAGCTCACCTCGGACCTACGCACTTGGCCCTGAATGTCCGAGAGGAGGTTAGCGTGCAACAGGTCCAATTGGCATTCAGACGCCACCTGGGGGTTTAGCTGCTTCATCAGGCCCATCATGTTAGCGATGTAAACATTAACGGGTTCATCTGGGCCATGATATCGACTCTGGACTTCTCTCATCAGACGCTGTTGCTGTTGTACGCTGGTCCCAAACCATTCCCGTGCGTCCATCTCAAATTCGGCGTAGGAGAGCCATTCCTCCTTCATCGCCTCGTACCAGGTGAGGGCGGGACCGACGAGTAGCTCTGATACCGTTAGGAGCATCTCGTCTTCCGCGAGTCCCGCGCCAATTGTCCAGCCTAGACAGGAAGGTGTGAATACTCGCGTTGCCCTCTCCTGAAAACTTCAGTTTCCATCCTCGGACAATGCGACCAACATCCCTTGTAGTCAACCAAGGGTTTGTTGTCTGCTGAGATGACCATATGTTCGGCGGGTGGTTATCCACTTCAGCATTAACTCCACTAAGTTAATGCTGTCCACCCTCTCCGAAAGGGAGCGTCCGGCGGGGGGTTCTGCCGGTGGCGCCCGTGGGCTTCAGTTCGGGTCCAGCTGGAGTACTTTGAGGTAACCTGGTGTCGTAATGGTAGGTGAAGTTATCTTGGAATGCGACGCTCCTGCGCGTGTTTTCTTGTTGCTGCATTTCACTAGAATGGTTAGCATCAACTTGCTGTACATTCCTGTTTTCGGCATTTTCCAAAGCGCTCATTCTGGCGGATAAGTCGTCCAGTTGGCTCTTGACATTACTGCAATTGTTGTAAATCTTGTCTAATACCTTTGTTAGACTTGATACGTTTACTCTTAACGAGTCTAGCAGCTCGAACTTCTTCTCATTTTCTCTGGACCGGAAAATGAGGTCTTGAATTATCACAGCGAATGCAGGCGGGAGTTGGAACTGGCTACCATCATTAGCCGTTAAGGTAATATTTTTATTACTGTTATTACTCCCACCGTCGTCCAGTACGCCTGTGACGTTTATCGCTGTTTCCTGAATCCGCGATATAACCTCTGCACTTTGCATTAGCCGGGCTAACGGGTATTCTCCTTCTTCTTCGGATGCTGTGTGTTCCGCGCAGATGGATGTAATAAGCTCTGAACGTAGAGCTGCCCTTCTTGCTGGATTGCTGTGTTGGTTGTCGACTTCTACGAAATCCGCTGCAGAGTAGTCGCCTAGCAACCAATTTTGCAGTCGCCCAGCTCTCAAGAGCTTATTCCCGTTTTTCTTTAGCTCCAAGTGTTCGAGGTATTCGTTTATTTCTTCGTCTTGGAGCGTCAATACCCAGTCTTCGACTTCTTACTGAGTGCAGTCCATTGTAATCTGTTTGTTGTGTCGCGGTTAATTTCCTATACAAATTACACGCTTGTTTGACAGACGATGTAAGTGCGAGTGCTTTATTCAATGTTTATAAACACACAAACAACATTTTAGATTTTACTAGCCGACGAAAGGCTCAATAAAGGATATTTAATATTGTGCTAGTCGAAAGACTCTTTGCTCGCTATTGCACAATATAATAATCCTGCCTATCAGGTGCACCAGCTATTTGCTAGCGCAGCTGAGTTGGTTAGTATCTAAATTAATATAGCGAGCGTATTTATGCGTAATAACTAATAACCGCAGTTAGTAATATTCGAGGAAAAAAACATTTACTTTAAGATAAAACGTTACAAAAGAAAACTATTGATTTGAGTTTCGTTTGTTTTGAATGTTGCCGGTGTTAGTATTTCCCCGGGCCAACGGGTATAATATTGTTGATCTGCGGCAACTTTCAAAACCTATTGGTGTTTACGCTCTGACTCGCTGAGAGTCGTTCGGTCGCACTCGCACGCGCTTACAACGACTGTTTACAAATTATCGTCGCGGCGGGCCTTCATAAGCTAACTTATAGAGAGGCGATGTTTACTATGTGGCTTTTACTCAAAGTGTGCACAACAATACTTTGATTGCCACTTGAGTCGCTGGTTGACTGAGCGCAAGGTCAATGTTTAGAACCGGCGTTTTGAACAATCATAAACGCTGTAGGTTCTTTTACATTGGACGCCATGTAACGGGGTGATTGCTCCGCCTTTTTATTTCGATTATTTATACGCGCAATTGCATCGAAGAGCGCGCGGTGCTGTCGAAACGTTTAAATTCGTTAATTGGAGAGCAGGAGGGGACGGGAGTCAGTCAATCAACTTGCTACTAGTGAGAAATAATAACAGCGAAATTATAATCAGTATCATATGCGAGTTAGTTTATTTCCCTACTCTCTACAGTATACTTGGCCCGCGTGTCTATGTTTAGGAAACGCGCGTGCGTCAATAACATGCAGCGTTGGAGCGATCGTAACTCTTTATTCGCCGGGTTAGCACGTGCACGCTACCGATTCTTACAGAGTACGAGGTATTAGTAATTAGTTCCGCGCAATCGTGAGAAAAATAAAGCAAAGTCGCGATATAAAGCTGGCCAGCTTACCTTCGTATCAGTCGCACAACTCGTAAGGGGAAAGGAGACAAGTTCGTTAACGTTAGTCCTTCACAGGAACAGTCTGCTCTCGGTTTTGCCCTCGATGGCGAAACACTCACGCTCACTCACACACACACACTCGCTACCACAGCGACGAAAACAGTTCTCGGAGGTGTTACTTCTTATCGTGTGGAAAATCGGCTGGCTCACTTCTTACTTCCCACGAAACTTTGGCAGAAAACTCTGGCTTGTTGTTAGGCGGCTGGACTTATAACTTATCCTCGACTAGTTCATTTATATTCGTGCGCGTTCCGTCCCGTCTGGTACCGAATTCCCTTATTCCATTTTTCCCAACCAGTAGGTGCTGCCCTCACAGGCAGCCGCATGGTTGAGGTGATAGCACTAATATGACGTTTATCGTCACAGTATTTAAATTATCTCTTTTCATTAAAGCCACAATTATTTTTACACGCGAGGTATCATTTGAGTAGTATATGCACCTTCCCCATTCCCTCTAAATTAACATCAAAAATATATATAAAGGATTCAATAGCTACCTATAAGCATAAAACCTTTGTACAAGATATCACCTGGTTTATATTAGCTAATTTTATCAGCGGAGGTGAGTAAAATAATATGATGAAACTCAAAGTACAGAATATTAACTCATAATGTTGAATTAATTTCCAGTGTTAAATGGTAGAATAGCTGGCTAAAGCAATAGAACCTTAATTTAATAATGCTGGTTAAATTTCTAGCAAATGGTTCATCTACAAAAGGGCTAATTACTTTTATCAAGGCTCACAGTGCTTAAGGTCTATTTAACCAGCGAAGTTAACATGTTGGAAAAAAGCAAAGATTTGTGAAGTTTGAATATCATTCTTTAATGGAAATTAAGTACATCTAGAAAACGTTGTCGTTGGCCTATTCAACTTTAACAAAACTTAGGCTTTCATGAACTTTTACGTCGTACTATTATTCCAGTGTTTTGAAACTTTAATGATTAAATAATAATTTATAATAATAAAACAAATTATGATTGAATTTAAAGAATACAGTGATGTCTAATTTGCACATGCAACTAATTGCAGTATTTTGCTTGTAATTACTTAGAGTATATATTTACTATTTGTGTAGATTGCAAACTATTGATGTTTTATTTAAGAAAAACTTTACCTCGTCTCTTAAAGTTCAGAGAGGAATTTGAATAATTATGAACGATAGATTGATGTTGATAACGGTTCGACATATCAATTTGTGGTAAAAAGAGAGTAAAATAATTAAAAATAAATTAAAGTCATACAATTTATTATTTAGAAAATGAAATATCTAATCTTCAAAATAATTTACCATTTTCATTATGTTATTGGTATCATAATGTGATTGTTCTTCATCTTACAATTGTGCAGAACCATGTTCTAAAACAAGTAAAACAAGTTTACGTTTTTCTAGTTGTTTCATTAAGGTTCTTAATTTTTCTCTCATTGCAGCTACTTTGGTAGGATTAAATTCGTTGAATTCTTTATTTCTTTATATACATTATCGAGTGCATTTTCACAAAGTCCTATACAAAAATCAACCCTACGAGGGTGGTCCGATAAGTACTTAGCCTCACCTGCCCCATGGTGCCACTCTGGCAAAAGAAATATTCTATCACGTAGTACAATCTTCTCGATGGTTACTGTCAAGATTTCAGCCGGATCGGAGTTGTAGTTTATTTTTGAGAGCGTGTGAAAGCAAGTGTGTCCGTTGATGTTTGAAAAATGGAAAAAGAGCAGTATCGGTCGGTGATTCGTTCTTGTTTTTGGAAGGGAAATCGCACAACGAAATCAAAAAGCGCTTAGATTCTGTGTACGGTGACTCTTCTCCTTCGATGACGACCGTCAAAAATTGGTTTAATGAATTTCAACGTGGTCGCACGTCGATTTTTGAAGAGCCACGTCCAGGTGCTCCGAAAACGGCTACCACGAAGGATAACGTGACAAAAATTCACGATCTCGTATTGGCAGATCGACGATTGAAGGTGCGCGAGATAGCTAAGATCGTAGGCATCTCAAAATACCGCGTAGGTCATGTCCTGCATGAAATTTTGGGCATGAGAAAGCTGTCAGCGCGATGGGTGTCGCGTTTGCTCACTTCGGACAACAAGCGCAACCGTCAGACAACTTCAGAGCAATGTCTGACGCTGTTTAAGCGCAATCCGAACGAGTTTTTGCATCGTTTCGTGACAGTCGACGAAACATGGATCCACTGGTACACACCAGAGACCAAGGAATAGTCGAAACAGTGGACTTTACCCGGCGAAAGTGCTCCGAAGAAGGCGAAGACTGCCTCATCGGCCGGAAAGGTGATGGCCACCGTTTTCTGGGATTCACAAGGTGTGATCTACTTCGACTACCTGGAGAGGGGCAAAACGGTCACAGGGCTGTATTATGCCGAATTATTGGGCCGATTCGACGTCGAATTGCAGAAAAAACGGCCCCATTTGGCGAAGAAAAAGTGCTCTTCCACCATGATAACGCACCGGCTCACACCTTCGCCGTCGCCATGGCCAAATTGGTCGAATTAGGCTACGAACTGCTGCCCCATCCACCGTATTCTCCAGATTTAGCCCCGTGCGACTTCTTTTTGTTTCCAAACTTGAAAAAGTCACTCGCCGGGCAAAAATTTGAGTCGAATGAGGAGGTAATCGCTGCCACGGAAGCCTACTTTTCAGACCTCGAGGAAACGTATTTTTCAGACGGGTTAAAGAAGTTGGAGATTCGCTGGGCCAAGTGTATCGAACTAAAAGGAGACATTGATAATTATTGTTGAAAAATAAAACGCCACTTTTCCAAAATTTTCGTTTTACTTTTGTAGGCTAAGTACTTATCGGACCACCCTCGTAGATTCATCAAAGATGATAGGTGCTTGCGCACTAAGTATTTCTTCCATCTTTGAAATAACAACAGCATACAAATATACACGTTACTTTTTCAAACAGTTGACGTTTTTTTTTCTTTTTTTTGCTGCGACGTCTTGAATAATCTTCAGTCCGAGATTTTTCAGGAACTGAATGTTTCGACGTGTTAGACTTCTGACTATCCGTCGATGACTGACTTTTTGAGCGCATGACAGTGTTGTTATATAGCCACTCCCTACTTTAGCATCATAAACTTTTCCCATTATAATCTCTTTATATGTAAACAAATCGTGATTACTTCTCCACGAAAATTTATTAAATTACCATCTTAGTCAATTAGTTGTAGCTGTAAATGATCAATAACTCTGACAGTTAGAGGTAAATATATAATCTGTTTTAGGAACTTCAATGATCTTATATCCTGGTGGTACAACTGGAAAGAATTCATGAATGATATGACCTCTATTTTGACATTTAGGCTCTAGATATTATACAATTTTCTCGTCTTAAATGAATACATTGAAGTTTAGCAATGGTACTGAGCAATGATTGTTTTTGTAGCACGCTAAGCGATGATGACTGTCTCAAAACTTTTTTCAAAGTTCGCAAAGATAGGACACATTGTTTTTTCCATCGTTCTATAATTATTTCATCACGGAGGTTTTTAGAAATAACAAGATTTACAGCTTTTTCAATCAGATGGAAGTGTTCCAAACAGTTATGTAAAATTTCCATTTTTGTTTTTTAGCATAGACGTTGACTGTTGCAGGTATCAATCACGAATAAATTGAGATCGACGTCAACTATTTTATATATAATGTTATTAATCTTCTTCACCAGATGTACTACAGGTATCTGAAGTTTCTATCTCACTTCATTTTAAATATAATCATCATATGCTTTATTGATTAATTCATCATCATCATCGCTAAGTATTTCTATGTCGGATTGAGCTTCTTCTTCTTCTTCCATCTCCATGAGCAACTTTACTAACGTTCTTTCAGCTGGAAGGCAGAATTTATTGATGTCTTGAGCGTATTTTGGATAACACATTTTGAGCTTCGAAATTTCTTGATAGATGATATGAAAATAATCACATTCGCAAAGGAAATCTCATTTATATACATATTCAAAAAGGGGGGGGGTACAACTTTAAGTTTGTGTGCAAGTGCATTTTAATCTAGATGCAGTAATACTCGCATTGAAGTATCCTGTAAAACTATAGGTAATTATTTCAAAGTATTCTTAGCAATTTTTTCTTACAAATCCATTTTTTCCAGATCTGAACAAGTTAGGCTGCAAAGTTTTGACAACTGGCCATGCTCATATGTGCAGCCTAAATATTTAGCAGCTGCCGGATTTTACTTTGTGAATGAAATTGACAAAGTCCGATGCTTCAAGTGTAACATAGAAATTTGTCGTTGGGAAGAGGGTGACAATCCTAAGACGGAACACCAGCGATAGGGTGGCTGCTATCGATTCATTCGCTACGTGTCTTGTGATAATATTCCGATCGAAGTTGATCCGAGTACCGTACTTCTACCAAGGCCACCAAGTTTTGATGTACGAGGTGTGATCAAAAAGTAAGGTGAATTTTGAAATTTAGTGGGCTACGTCCGTTCTATCTTCGACTTTTTTATTTGGTTATGTCGGTACACTCGTCTAGAACATACGTTCCAAATTTCAGCTTTGTAGTATGTTTGGTTTGTTTGTGAGAGGCATCAAGGTTAGAAGTGTTTTGCGTGCTCCACGATTTGCTGCTGTCTAAAAACATGGATCAAAGAGTTTGCATTAAATTTTGTGTGAAAAATGGAATCAAATGTTCCAAAACACTTGAAATGCTGAAAGTGGCATACGGTGAGTCTACTTTAAGCCAAAAAAATGTTTACAAGTGGTATAAACTCTTCCAAGAAGGCCGAGAAGACACCGACGACGAACCTCGTTCTGGACGCCCCAGCACATCAACAACTGATGAGAATGTTGAAGAAGTGAAGAAAATAGTGTTGGGAAATCGTCGAATTACCATTAGAGAAATTACTGATGATATTGGCATCTCATTTGGTTCGTGCCAATCAATTTTGACGAGTGTTTTAGACATGAGACGTGTGTCAGCGAAGTTTGTTCCGAAATTGCTCAATTTCGACCAAAAGAAACGTCGCATGAGCATCGCCCAAGAGCTACTGAATGACGTCAACGATGATCCAGATTTACTCAACAGGGTTATAACAGGTGACGAAACATGGGTATACGGTTATGACGTCGAGACTAAGACTCAATCGTCCCAGTGGAGGCATTCTGGATCACCAAGACCAAAAAAAGCACGCCAAGTTCGATCAAATGTAAAGGTTTTGCTTACAGTTTTCTTTGACTGCAGGGGTGTGGTGCATCATGAGTTCTTACCACAGGGTAGAACAGTAAATAAGGAATATTACCTGCAAGTTATGCGCAATTTGCGCGAAGCAATCCGCCAGAAACGTCCGAATTTGTGGAAAAATAAAAATTGGCTTTTGCACCATGATAACGCCCCTGCTCACACATCCTTGCTTGTGCGCGAATTTTTGGCTAAAACCAACACAGTAACGATGCCCCAGGCACCGTATTCCCCAGATCTGGCCCCCTGTGACTTCTTCTTGTTCCCAAAACTGAAGAGGCCCATGAAAGGACGGCGTTTTGCCACGATTGAGGAGATAAAGACGGCATCGAAGAATGAACTAAACAAGATCACAAAAAATGATTTTTTGAAATGCTTTGAGGATTGGAAAAAGCGTTGGCACAAGTGCATTATATCCGAGGGGGATTACTTTGAAGGAGATAAAATAAAAATTGATGAATAAATAAATATTTTTTGAGAAAAATAAAAATTCACCTTACTTTTTGATCACACCTCGTATGTGGTATATACGAGCTTGAGTACCGACCGATTGCAGAGTTGTATGAGTTTACTAGTAAGACAATAAATACATATTCAAACACATCATCGCCACAAGCAAATATCGATAAAGTTAGCGATGAACGAATTTGCAAAATATGCTTCGCTAAGGAACTTAGAAAAATTTGTTTACCCTGTGGACATACCGCAACATGTTCAATCAGATTAAGCTCTTGTCCTATTTGCCGCAAAAGAATAAATCAAATTTATGATTCATATTTTGTTTAATTTAATAATGAATATTAACAAGAATTTAATATATTCTTTTTATTATAAAAGTAAAAAAATTACAAGTCGTACATATAAAAATATTCACATTTTTAAAATGTAAGAACTAATTCAGTTCAGTCATTTTCAGTCGCTTATTTATAGAGGAAGATGAACTCGATCATTTTCGAGGATATTGAACTGGTTTTGATTGAGAGGAGTTAGTGTCTGGAGGAGTATGTTTGTCATTCAAGTTTTGTCTTTGTGGAGATTTTTCGGAAGAGGAGCTGCTGGAAGAACTAGAAGAATTAGAGAAACTTGAACTCGAGGAACTTGAGGAACTTGAGGGACTGGAAGAGCTTATTAAAATTTTTTTTGGAGAAGTTTTTGGTAGGGATATTTTTTCGGAGGAGGTGATTTATCAGAACTCGTGGTATTGATAATCGATTTTGAACGAAGAGTATGTTTTCGCTGTCTATATTTCGGTCGCGATTTACGAGTAGTCGTCGCGTTCTATTTGTAATTATCCGTATTCTTGTCTGTTCGTTTTACAATTTTTTTTAAAGACTCTTTTGTTGTGGAACGAGGAAGAAGTTTCTGTTGTTTAGTTTTCGCGCTCTATTTATCATTTTCATCCATCTTTTTGTCTGTTGTTGTTGCTTTAGTCTTATTTGTATGTTTGTTGGATATAATATGCGTTTTAACATCACTTATTATTTTTGGCAATTCTTTTTTGGTAATTGGTTTGTCATCAGTCTTATGTTTTTGTCCATTTGTTTTTGGTATAGTACGTGTACATATTTTTTTGATGAGTTTTTACATTTTACATACTCATATGAATTATTCTTCTTTATTTCCTCATCGATCTTTTTAGGAACGCGTGGCAAGGACTCGATCTTGTTGTTTGGACGGTAAATATCTAAATGGTCCACTACATCCGGGTGCGTATCACAAATCTAAAAATAGTATTTTTTCATTATAGATTCATTTAAGCTATTCACTTACGTTAATAAAAGAGAATATACGTGGATAAAAATAAGTACTGTAACGGGGGAGGTCATCTGAAAAATGGAAATTTTATTTGAGAACAAACTCCCACGATGCATAAGCTAACCGCCGCTCCATTAAACACGTATGATAGTACGTGTATTCGCCTTTACGTCAGATGATTATGCTTAATTGTCTTCTATCGAACAGAGTAGAGCTCACTTTAAGTCACGTGCCTTGTGACACTCGATGAATCTTAGGTGTGGGCGACTTTACGCCTAATCCGCTCAATCCCCTAGATGTAATCGGATTAAAACCTAAGCCTTTTACAATTACTTAA
This sequence comes from Phymastichus coffea, assembly GCF_024137745.1. NCBI lineage: Eukaryota > Metazoa > Arthropoda > Insecta > Hymenoptera > Eulophidae > Phymastichus > Phymastichus coffea. The sequence goes on from NW_026706827.1 coordinate 2,939,030, forward strand.
GCTAATGGGAAAAGTAAATGACGTAATTGACGAATAAATTTGACTGACTTTAATTAATAAAAAATAACTACAGTCGTTGTTGGGCCGAAAGACTAACGCACGCGATTAGGATTTTACAATAAATAATGTTCGGCGAGAGAGAGAGAGAGAGGGAAAATTTGAATTTTAGCGCGAACTAACGCTCGACGCGAATACAAAAAAAATGTCGCTATTATGATTGACAAAATACTAAATGTATTTTGTCACGCGATAATGAAGGGAGGTGCACCTACTCTGCGGTGCAATTACGGTGATCAGCCGTAATTGTTGATGATGATGAATCAACTGCCGCTGCCCTCCTAATTATAAGCTGCGCTGCCGCGATCTGCCTCAATATAACTTTGATGCTGCTTCTGTACTGCTGCTATTAACTGTCACGGAAATGCCGTTGCACTCACGCACGTAATTTTCCCAAGGAAAACTTTATATTGGCGAAACAAAGTGCAAAACACAAATCGGCGGTAAACTCGCGTGAACAGCTGAGGCATAACTGCTTATTCAAATGATCGCGAGCCCCCTCTCTCTCTTAATTGTTCGAACTAACGCGCAAGAAGTAGTATCGCGAACGGATCGATTAATTGAATCGACTACCGTTGCAGTACCTCACTTTGATCTGCAAGTTTATTAGGTTTTTTTCCATTTTGCCTTTTCCATTCGAGGTATTGTTTCTTTTGATGATACTATAAAAAATAAATAAGTAAAAATGATTAATGTTAGAAATTTAAAAAATATTTTACCTCCGAAGCGGGAACATATTCATCGTATGACTAACAAGGAAAGTACCCTAGGTGTCCCTCACCGATTTCAATAATACTGAGATATATATATGTATATTTTATTTAACGTCTATTTATGCTCCATCAATGCTAATCAGCGACGGAGGCTTGCAATGTGTTTGAGAACAAAGCACGTGAAACTTTTTTCAGAGGATCAATCAGCAGTGACTGGGAATCGAACCCGGGCCATTGCAGGCCTCACTGAGATATGTTATAGTGCATCAAAAAATAAAAGACATGTATTTTTTTTTATCGGTGGATATGCACTTTAAGGGGGTGAAAACCACCCCCGAAAGTCACCCACAAAATCACATTTTTTTCAATATCTTCGGTTTTATTCAACATTTATCAACAAAACAAAATGGAAAAGAATTGCCATGAAAAACGCAACAACAGCATATAGGTTTCGATAATAAGGGTTGCAACCCTTAGATTTAATAGGGGTAAAACTGTATTTTTCTAGTATTTTTTCGTGTAAAATTTTACAGAACTGTTACAAAAATATAAAAAAATGTTTTTCAAATATAAAATGACAAAAAAAAGGTAACCTGTTTCGGTGTTTCCGCATAATCTTTTGTTACGGGGTGAACTACCCCTAAACCCCATTATAGAGCAATATAGATAAATAATACAATTAATGAATCCCCGATTTTGATAAAATTGTGATAAAATTATAGAGCACTGAAAATTAGCGAATACGTATCTTTAATCAGCTAATATTCAATTAATTTTTAATAACTTTTATGAACTTTCACAATTAGTTTTATTCATTCTTTAAATGATGAACAATAATGATAGTCTTCAAAAAAGTGTTTGAAGCATAAAGATTTTTTACACCAAGCACAGCGAACTAATTCAATATTACTGCAGCCTTCAATCTCGCAATGCGTTTTGCAAGAATCGCCAAAGCTGAAGTCGACAGGGTTTTCAAATTTTCCAGGGTTTACATCAAGGTAACCACTTTTGTACCAGGAATATTTAATAAGATTTTTATATCTTGGGGATGAAAATTGGTTGTGGACTAGAGATTGCAGTTTAATGATATTATTACGTTTATACAATTGGATATCGTAATTCATTAAAATTACTTTGTCTGAAAATTGTCTAACATAATTTTTCCAAATGCAAAAGCCAAATACGTCTAAAGATTGAATTTTTCCTGTAGTTCCTGTAGGAATTTTTTTTATATTTATTTTTTTATTAACAGGTGTTACTTCTACTATTTTAGGACAATACCCACTCCAAGAATTTAATAATAATATACTTTTAGGACCAACTTTCGGAAAATATATTTTTTGTAACCAAATTTTAAAATGATTTGAAAAAAATTATGTTTTTTAATGTTGTTGTATAGTTTTCGGGTATTCTCGTACGAATTTTAGTTTCGGTAAATAAATATTGATAAATACCTGAAGTCAGTTTTCCAGATTTTTATGCTTCAAAATGTACATTTTTAGGTCGAAATAAATTAGATTCAACAACTGGTCCAAACTGGCTACTTTATTCTTTTAAAACTAGGAAAAGCGGTGAAAGTAATTCTCCATCACCTGATATTAGAGGCTGTATTGTATAACTACTCGTATGTGTTGTAGACGAAATTGATTGTACAACACACTACACCTGTTTTTCTCCTTCAACAGCTAATGTTCTACCAGAATGTATCTCTAACTAGAATCCACTTTGAGCAGAGTTGAATACATTTTCCATTCCTACCTCTTCTGCACATAGTTTAACATCAGTTACAAATTCATTTGCATGTTTTTCTAACTCTGCGGCACTTTCTAAAGTTTTTCTGGTTACGAATTTATTAATTTTTCTTGATACTATTCTGTGTGTTTTCTTGAAACGATTAAGCCAGTGAGTAGGTAAACCAGAGAGTCCTTAACTCAGAGGGGTATCAGCTCACTGAGTTGAAGCGTGTGAGTTGAGGTGTGTGCATGTTCAACTCAGCACTGTCACCCCCCCCCTTACTAATCACTCACCTCCCCCTCCTCCTACTAACAAGTAACCCTACCCAAGTGTCACTCACCGATTTTAACCAAACTTGGCACATCGTTAGAGCACTAAAAAATATTGAACCCGTGTTTTTTTATTTTGGCCGAATCCACTGTTAAGGGGTAGAAACCACCCCTAATAACCCCTAACCAGGATAACCCACCTAACTCTGGGTAGAGCGAGTTTGATTAATTATTTTTTCACAAGAAAGTTAACTTCTCAACCCGGATAGGCTAACCCATTTATAACCTGATATAACCGATCCCCACAAATCACTATATCCCTTATAAACCATCCCTATCAACCCCTAAGCAGGCTAACTCACCTAGCCCTGGGTAGAGCGAGTTTGATTAATTATTTTTTCACAAGAAAGTTAACTTCTCAACCCGGATAGGCTAACCCATTTATAACCTGATATAACCGATCCCCACAAATCACTATATCCCTTATAAACCATCCCTATCAACCCCTAAGCAGGCTAACCTACCTAGCCCTGGGTAGAGCGAGTTTCATCAGCTGCTTTTCTGTAAAAAAATTAAGATCATAACCACTGATAGGCCAACACAACCTGAACCTTGATGTACCTCATCCGCACAAATCCGCACAATCCTCATAAACCGCCCCTATCAATTTCCAAGTATTAAAATGCCTCTATCTTTCAATACATAAAAAATATAAAAAACTTAATTTAAATTAACCTTTAAGGTGTACTATCCTAAAGCTTCAGTTTGGTACACTGTGGATGTATTTACAGTCTCTTTTACAATTCGTATCTTGATTTAATTTTCTATTTTATTAAATTTAAATATATTTTATATTTTATTAAATATAATATTTTTTAACAAAAGTAAATTTTTCTGGAAATATGACAAACATTTTTTTATTAAAGTATAAATATTATATTTAGAGATTTACAAGATCAAAAGTGAATTTTTCACACATTTTTCAATTTTACATCCGGGTATTTTAGTCCTGTATGTACCTTCAGGGTTAAGTTTACGCGCAATCAGATGATATTAATTGATTCTAAGGAATAATATCGAAACGTCAACCTTAAGCATCATTTAAAATACCTATACCAACTAAAAACAGAACATAATTTAAATTTATCTACTATCATTTTTTATATCAACTTATAAGAAATAAATTCAAAGAGAAACAGAAGAACCGTGTGGAATAAATAATTTGATAACTTACGAGTATCTTTTTCTTTCTTTTTATTCAATAATAATTCAAATAGCCCACCATGCTGATGAACCCAAAAAATATTTTGAATTTATTGTATTCTGCATTTAATGACCCAGCATATAATATCCAAAGTCAAATAACAGATGAAGAACGATCTTTTGCTTCGTATTTAACAGACCTAATAAAAGTTTCATCGAATACTAAAATTTTTGTTGAAAATTACGAAACTTTATGTTACTATGATGATAGCGTAGAAGCTAATGCTATAAGCGTGGAAGATGAAGTAGAAGAAGATTTCGATGACTATGAAGAAAAAGAAATTTCTGACCAATCAGAGGATGTCGATTTGGATTATAAACAACGAGCAGTTACTTTTTGGCGTAAAAGTAGTACTAAAAAAGGAGAAGTTTGGATTCAGTAAAGAAAAATTTTAAGATGGTAAAACATGAGAGAATGCTGTACAGATGGGAAAAAGAAATAGAAGAAGGAGGATCCAGATTAGAAAAGTTACGCAATATTTCAAAATACGTTTTACAGCAATTCAATAATGCTACTGAAAATCGTTTACCTGTTCATGATATCGATTTAAAAAGATGGGGGTTATTGGCAAAAGAAAGTGTACAATTAGCTTCAAAATATTTTAAAGCGTCGCCAAAATGGGTGCATAATTTTAAAGTGAAACATGGAATAGTTTCAAGAAAAATTAATAAGTTTGTTACTACTACACAGTTGACAAATCAATACGAATTGAAGCAAGCAGCTTCTGAATTTGTAGACGAGGTATGGTCAGAAGTGGAAGCAAGAGGTAAAAAAAATATTTATAATTCTGACCAATCAGGGTTTAATCTAGAGGTTCACGCTGGCCGTACTTTATCAATCATAGGCACCCAAAAAGTAGAATGTCTAGCACAGTCGATAAATTCTTTAACACATAGTTATACAATTCAGCCAATCGTTTCAGCAGATGGAAAACTACACTCACCTTTGTTAATAGTTTTAAAAGAACCTGATCGTAAATTTGGACCATTGGTACAATCTACTATTTATAAAGCAGATAATATTTATGTTTTACCTTCAAAATCAGGAAAACTAACATCTGATATTGTAACTGAATGGTTTAAAAACGTTTTTTTACTTGCAGCTGATACGGATAGTTTGTTAATTTTAGATTCTTGGACTGGACAAAATGAAAAAGTGTTTGAAAAATTGGATACAGGTATGAAAAATATTCAAATTAAAACTATACCTGCTGGAACGACGGGAATGATACAGCCTTTAGATGTCTATGGATTTAGACCTTGGAAAAATTTTGTAAAAAACTTTTCAGATATAGTTATGTTGTACAATTTTAGCATTAACTTACATTTACGTAATAACATTTTTAAATTACAATCTCTTATGCATAACCAGTTTTCTTCACCACGATTTACAAACATGTTCAAATATGGATGGTACAAAAGTGGTTACGTACTTGAAAAACCAAATAGTTGGCAAACCCCTGTTCAGTATTGTTTTCAACATACTGATGTTAAATGCCACTTTTGTATGCTATTTGGGATTGTCACATGTGCATGGTGCACCAAATGTCTTTGTATAAACCACTTTTTTGCTCTTGACAATGTCAATAAACCACACTATTGTAAGCAATACGTTAATTCCACTTAAATATTAATATAATAATAGTAATTTCATTATGAATATTTTATATTTTAAATAATAGTACATTTTTTATTGTTTCGTGTTACTTTTGTCTTCACTAATTTTATGATATTTAAACGAACTCCACTTACTATAAAAAATCTTTTAAAATTCCAAACGGCCCTTTTTATGGCCAAATGATGTGCAAAATCCGATCGATAACCTCCACGCGGTGCACATTAGGTCACGCTAATGGCGACGGTTCTTCAAAAAGTAATTTCAAATCACAGTTACTGTTATTCTCAAAATATTTAAGGTCAAAAGATTTTTTTCAACTTTTTAAACCTTAAAAAAAATACAAAGATAATACAAGAAAAGTATAGTCGTTGTTACAAAAAAAAGCTTGCGAATGAACATTTTATTTGAAGAAGCTTACTTCCAACGAGTTGGCTGCGGTTTTATTTATTTCTATGAAATTTACAGGTTTTAACTCATTTTTTATACAAAAGTTTTATTACAAAGTAAAATTTTGTTGACCTTTCTTTGGTTATGATCTTTATTTTCCTATAGAAAAGCAGCTGATGAAACTCGCTCTACCCAGGGCTAGGTGAGTTAGCCTGCTTAGGGGTTGATAGGGATGGTGTATAAGGGATATAGTGATTTGTGGGGATCGGTTATATCAGGTTATAAATGGGTTAGCCTATCCGGGTTGAGAAGTTAACCTTCTTGTGAAAAAATAATTAATCAAACTCGCTCTACCCAGAGTTAGGTGGGTTAGCCTGGTTAGGGGTTATTAGGGGTGGTTTCTACCCCTTAACAGTGGATTCGGCCAAAATAAAAAAACACGGGTTCAATATTTTTTAGTGCTCTAACGATGTGCCAAGTTTGGTTAAAATCGGTGAGTGACACTTGGGTAGGGTTACTTGTAAGTTATACCGGTGCGTTCTACGCACTCTCCCCTCCCCTACAGATTTAATCTGATGTGGCGTGCGTTCTCCTCCCTCCCCCTGTTCTAGTGTGCTGTGCGTGCGTTCTACGCACTCCCCCCTCTCCTATACTATGCTGATGTGCTTTGACGCGCGTTCTCTGCACTTCCCCCTCCCTCCTTCTTCTCTCTCCTCGTGATCTGAGGTATTCTCAATGCGCGCGCGCGCGCACGCGTTCTGTGTTACGCGTTTTGATTTTTTATTGTGTGTGTGTGTTAAATTTTTAGATTTATCGGCAAAAAAACGGACGGATCGGGGGATCGAACGCGCGTCCTTCGGATCCGCAGGCCGATGCTCTACCGCGAGAGCTACAGCCACTGTTACTACGGGCAATACCGTATTGTGTATACTAGCTACACAATTGATATGTCGTCGTCGTCGTCGTCGTCGTCGTCGTAAGTACTATTCAAACGTATGTGCAAATATATCGTAGCCGCAAAGGTAAGTATTAAAAAACAAACGTTTCAACAAAAAAACAATAACAATTTGAAATTACGAATGAATTCAGCCTTGTGTTTTTTCTTTATTCCTAACCCTCCATTTTCAGCGAAATAAGCAGGTAAGTATAATGTAAGTATAAGGTAAGTATTTTTTAATTATTTAAAAAATATACTAAATTAAAAATAGTACAATCCCGACAGTTAATAAAAACATATATTATTTTTTATAAATCAGCACTTTTCAATGCTATTCAAATGTATGCGCAAATATATCGTAGCCGCAAAGGTAAATACTAAAAAACAAACGTTTCAACAAAAAAACAATAACAATTTGAAATTACGAATGAATTCAGCCTTGTGTTTTTTGTTTATTTTTTTACTCCTCCATTTTCAGCGAGAAGAGTAGGTAAGTATAAGGAAAGTATTTTTTAATTAGTTAAAAAAATATACAAAATTAAAATAGTTCATTTAATTTAGTGTACTGTAACAGGGTGGGTATTCTGTTTAGTTAATTTATTCGCGCGATCGTACTGAAAGGCGCGCGCAATTACCTACTTCATACACGAAAATCGGAGAGCAGTAGGGAACGGGTGTCAGTCAACCAACTATCTACAAACACGGAAAGAATACTTCGAAAATACTGTTAACCCATTAAGGCCCAAATGTCCTAAATTTTCAACGAATCTTCATGCAGTTATTTTTCATATTATCTATCACCAAAAAAAATTTCCAACACATCATATCCGACGTAAAATTTGATGTTCTTTCAGAATATGGCTTCAGAATTTGTCTATAGTCACTGCTAAAAAAGTTATAATTAAATATTTGCAAAAGTAAGCGATTGTTTCAACTTGAAAAGATTTTTTATTCAAAATTTTTTTAAGAAATTGATAAAGATGCACATCTTTTTACAGCTATAAACGTGTCCTCGAGTCCTAAATTTTAAGACATATGGGGTTTAACAAAATTGGGTTTAACAAAATCATATTGGGTTTAACAAAATCGAAAATCCAACATGGCGGTTCTCAAAATGGCGTCCGAAGAGATAATTTTTTTGAAAAATTTCAGGATGCTATAACTTGAAAACTATGAGCTTTTCTGAAAAAATGCTTAGAATGAAAAGTTCTTAGAATTCATCAAGAAATACACTGGAATTTTGAAAATTTTTTTTTTTGGATTTTTGAAAGTTTTTAAAAATTTATAAAAAATTCTGGAAAAATTCCAGTGTATTTTTTGATGAATTCTAAGTATTTTTTGTTCTTTCTAATTTTTTCCAAAAGTTGATAGTTTTCGAGAAAAAAAATCATAAACATGTTATATACATGTAGTATAGATACAAAGGAGGCTAGGTTCGATTCTCCTGTATGTCTATTACCGAAAGATTATTACGAGAAAAAAAATTCGATAAATAATGTTACTAATTTTTTCTTATAGAGTATTAGATGTTGACAATCAATTATTTATATGTAAATTGTCAACAATTAAATTTAACAGAAAGGACAGGTAATTTCTTCTTCATTAAAATTATTAAAATATCGTTATTAAAAAACAACAATAAAAAAAAAAATGTCTCTAGAAATCAGTGCGTATATGGGACAGTTTTAAATGACGTCACTCGCATAGACCGTTGAGTCAATTCCCCACAAGTTGTATGCTTTACATACGCATACCCGCACGCGTGCGCGCACGTGTATATATAACTCATAAAAATTAAATAAATTTTTTTTTATGGAATGTATGGCATGTATGGAATTTTTTTAATGGAGGATGGAGGGGGGAAATCCCAATCGTCGTATTCGAATCCAGAGTGAACTAGTGTAAAGTATGAAAAAAAACGGTTATACGAACATTCTACAATGAACTCCAACAAGATTGACTATAGCTAATTATTTGTTTTATTGTTTATAGAACATACTTTATATATTTTTTTTCAATATTTTTTTTATTTGTGCAGATTTGAGCAAGCGAGGCTGGATAACTTCACGTCTCAATGGACATGCGCACACGTACGACCAGCAGATCTTGCTTCGGCCGGCTTTTATTATACGGGGCAGATCGATCAAGTGCGCTGTTTTGAATGTGGTATGGAAGTCTGTCGTTGGGAAGAAGGTGACGACCCTATGACGGAACATAAGCGCTGGGATGGCGGCTGCCTTTTCATTCGTAACAGAAGTTGCGGCAATGTGCCGATCAGATCAAGCCCCGTACCGGTACCTCCTCGAAGAAAAAGTAAAGATGTTTGCGGACCGTATAAGCTCGAGTATCGGGCAGCAACAGCGTGCGCAACAACTAGCCCACCTTCGAGTACAGACGAGCCTGCATTATCGTTATCGATAGAGAGTCTTGTTACAAAGCTTTTTTCCGATTTACATTTGACGGAGAAATGTGCTTCGAAAACCATAGCAAATGCAACTGTTGGTATGGTATCTGTTTGCGAAGAATTTGTACGCGGTTATAAGAAGAGTATCGATAAACAAAATGAAAAAATGAATAAAATTCGCGAAAGGGTTGAAAAGTCGCAGTGAGATATAGGCAATATTTTGCGTCAACTTGAAATTACCAGGTGTAAGATATGTTTGGATGCTAGGGTCGCTGTACTCTTTTACCTTGTGGACATATCACTGTATGCATGGAATGTGCATCAAGAATTGACGATTGTCCAATATGTCGTCAAACTATTACCAAACGCGTTCATGCTTATTTTGCGTAAATTTGTTCTTATTTGGTTTTAATAAAGTTCCTATTATTTTTAAAAAATGTTTGTGTACTTTTTTTCTCTTTTAATCTAATATTTTTTGTATTTTAATGTTAAATTTTTGTTTGTTTCTTATATATAATAATACACATTTCTAAAATTTATATATATTATAAGTGAGTAAAAAAACAAGGATTGATCGATACGTTAATTTTTTAAATTTATTTTCAAACTTAGATATAAAAAAATCAAATTACATATCACGACTTTTGCGAGCGAGCATCCATTTACTGATAGCCAGTGCGTTTTTAAAGGCACACGGTGGATTTGATAGATACGCGTTGTGGTTACTGCATACGGAAATGCTATCGTTTGAAAGAGTCTTGAGTAATTTCTGTAAAAAAAAATCATTAGATATTATTTTTTCTCTTTAAGATGATACGCGACAAATAGACACTTACTGTGCATTGGTCAACAAATTTCTCAGCCATTTTGTTTTTTCAAGACCTTTAACAAAAATAGTTGTTCCAAAAAGTGTTTTTTTCATTATCTTTCCAAGATCGTCGTACGGTAAATCGCCAGATTTCCACGGAATACCGTGAAAATTTCTCGCTAACCACCGGTTTTCACACTGATTTTTCTTTAATAACCACTCCCATGGGTAAGGTGGTTTAAACAGAAGCACCGATGGAGTTGGATCTTCTTCCAGAGGACAAACAGCAATCTCCTTGAATACGAATTCGTTTAAGGTAGTTTTGAAGCCCTATACGTCTACAACAAAATCCATCGTAGTAACTGAGGAATCGACGTCGACGACTGCGTCAATACAGACGAATGAATGTCTTTTTATACTGAGCTTGCACTTGTTGATGCCCCACTATAATTTTTCGATCAATCACAATCGTTCACCCCCTCCATACTTTTTCCAACCAATCAGCATTGACGAGTAGTGAATATAACGCGATGGATTTGTCAAATCTGCTCAGTTGAGTAACTAGCATCATGGCTGAGTATTTCAAGAACACAGCTTTGTTGCTCTTGCGCGCACATCGTCTGGCGAATGCAGGTTATGCTAGTGTCGAAGACATCGAAAGATGGTTGACACTGGGTTTATTGGCTTTGCGCAAAGCCAATGAGCTTTCTCGTTCGCCTAGCTTGATCGTGTCTGGCAGACAAAAACTGCAGGCAGCTATGTGCATGATTAGAAGCGTTTTATATCTGCTAAACGAATACAAGAGTAGTAGTAGTAATAGCCTCTTGCCACCCCCCAGCCCCCTATTGCCACCTCATTGTGATATTCGTATCACTTATAAATAAAATAATTCGAACTCTCGTAAACTAGCTAATGAGTAAGAATTTGTTTCCGATGATTTTACTCTAATTGTCAAGAGAATAGATAATGAATCAAATATAATAAATAAGTAAATCAAATATACATAAGTAATTGCAATATATCGAGGAAAGTCAGACAATGCCCTAGTTTCTTATGGTGCGAATTGTCCCATAAGCAGAGCTAAAGTCTTTCTTTGATAGGATATAATTCGGCCCAAGTTTCTTATAGCGCAAGATGTTCTATAAGTGGAGCTCAAATTTTAATGAAAGGTTAGTCTTGCTTAGTTAATTACAATGAGAGAAAGAACTTAGGTATTAATCCAAGTTTATTCAGACTCATGCGCTCACCTTGCAAGGCTAGAAGTGAATGAATCTAGCCTGTGCAAAGGTGGGCCTATTTATACACAGATTTTCCCGCTTATTATTGCAGGAGAGATTTCGTCGAAAATTCGAGAGACATTCGCGAATTTTGAGAAATGATTTTTCTTAATTTACAAGTAAATAACCATTAATATTAAGTTTTTAACACATGTAAATTTTACAGAATTAGTTATTTGTTGATTTTATACAATATACAATTATCGCCAATAGTGTCGTCAAAAGTTATTAACTAATAAAGTTAATTAACGTGATATTACATTATTTACAATAGAAAATTATTAAAATTTCATATAACTTTATAGTTGATTAATTTTGGAAGTATTTTCCAAAATTAATTATTTAAATTAATTAATAACATTTGAATTATGACTAATTTTTCATATTTTTAACAGTTTTCTTCTAATCTTAATATGCGATTATTAGATTAGTTATCTAAGATTTTTAAATCATAAAATTATCATTATCAAGTATTAACTTAATATTTTCGTTCTATATATAGCTTATTGTTTAAATAAATTATTAATTGTTTATTTATTAATAACAGTTGTTATTTAGCTGTTATTAATGAAACCAATTCTTACTCATGTTCTATGCTTATTCATTTTACATATAAATTATTTATATTTTTCTATTATTTCATATGTTGATAAATAAATTAACTTTACATATTGATATTCATTATTAATTTATAATTGAATGAGATATTGTGAATTTGCATGATAAAATCTATATAATCGATACTTTGTTATATTCAAATTATCTATAATTAACATATTTTTCTTAATATCATGAATCATTATATCTATGTCTATTATTTTGTGACGTCACGCTGTTTGTTTTGACTTGACTTTTATTTGTATACAGTCGCATAAACAGTGAGGTAGCGCCGCTTAATGTATTGTTTTGACTAAACAGATAAATACGTTAGACTAGTTGCAGTCATTTAATAAACAGCTCATATATAGGACCGTTACATCATCGATTGCGGAACCTGTGGTGAGCAAGGATAGTGAACTATTATACTACTGTAGCAGCCCCTCGCCTCCTTTTGTAATTTTTTTAGTCAAACCAAATAACGGACCAATTATGTTATTGAATTTATTACTATTGTGCGCTCGTATAGCCTCGTTTGGATTATTTTTCTTTTTATGAATATTAGAAATCTCCAAGATTTCTTTGTAGCTTTTGAGATCATTGGAAGTGATTAAACTTTGATCAGGTTGCTTTGCAACCAGTAACTCCATTAAACCCTGTGTTTTTGGATACTTGAAACCATCGACGTGTACGTTATCTTTGTCAAAATTCACCGTAGATTTACCAAGCGTGTATGATCCATTTCATTCTTTACGTACTCCATAAATCAAGTCCACAAAATTCGAATCACTTTTATCCAATGCATTCGTGTACTTGTCGCCAGCTAAATGCTCATCCTCACTCGGCTCGTCGGATAAACTGTTATAAAACTGTGTAGTATTGTGCGTGACAGTAGCATCGCTATCTCCGCCACTAGACTAAGCGATTTCGTACTTGTCGACATTATCAGCCGAATTGATTTCGTATTTTAATTTTTTTTTGTTTAGAAATTTCGGCTTTTTAATAACTGTAACGGGAGTTTCGGGGGGAAGATTTTTTTTATTCCTTCTCACTTATTATGACTTTAAGATGATCGACTATTGGTTTGAATGTCTTATTCAAGACTTCGTGGGTATACTCTCGGTTATGCTTCAATAAACTATATTTTCGTCTTATCGCGTCTTGCGCTTTTACGAGTTGAGAAAGCACATGTTTTTCCCTTTGATGATCAGCCATATTAACGTTTCGACGATCATCGAGAGACTGTATACCGTATTACTATCGTAATATATTTATAACAAAACAATCAAAGCCCTTTCGATATTTTCCACAGTTTATAGCTCTGTCTTTGTCGATCACTAAAAACCCATATTTATCATCCAACCAGCATTTTGCACAAAGTTCTTTAAATTGATTGTAAGTCATATCTGAATTCACATGATAGTCGTATATATGTTTCATATTTGCTTCGTCTTGTCGAAAAATTGCCAATAAATTGACGTTATCTCTCACGAGATGCTTAGGAATACGCGCGTACGTTTGCGAGAGATAGAAACAGTCGACGCTCCTATGTCTGCCCATACAAAAGAAAGCGCGTACATTGTCCTGTTTCTCACAGGCGATGTCGTCGAATATCATAATTGAATTAGGCAATGCATGCTCGGGATCGATCACGGATTCGTGCTCCTTGAACGGAAAATACTTCACTCCGTCTATCGGCTTTAACATCTCTTCCAATAATTTATACTTTGGCTGATCGAGCGATTTCGAGTACACGTAAACATTTTCGAATCTAACGCCATTAAGGTGAGTGATAAGCGCCAAAAGACTGTTGGTCTTGCCACAGTTGGACGGACCACAAAAAATAGCTCTGATGCTATTCGGTAGTAAATCTCCGTGACGCTTTGGTTGCTTATCCTCCCGTACGATAACGTCAAAATTTTCTACGGGAAGTTTCACAGTTTGTTTCTTGAAATTCATACTCACGAGACAGAGTTCGAACGATAACTGACCACGTGGCTATATATATACCTGTTTTTAAAGTTTCAAACGTTAGTCGTCTGTTGGACTTGGTCGAGTGATAATCATATGCAAACGTCAAAGAGCAAAGAAAGGACGAGGATTCGTCAATGATATCATTAATAAACTTCCATTTGAACTCCATATTCCAGGCTATCAATATTGCGGACCAGGAACTAAGTTACAGATACGTTTAGCTCGCGGCGATCCAGGAATCAATCCTCTCGACGCAGCTTGCAAGCAACATGATATAGCGTACTAGAAAAATCGAGAAAATATCCAGGCTAGAAATATCGCAGACAGACAAAATTTTAGCTGAAAAGCGATCAAAAGAGTCTTCGCTAAGGATTCTAGTTTTGGTGAGAAAGCAGCTGCTTACGCTATATCTAACGCCATGAAATTAAAATCAAAGTTTGGTATGGGTCTCGCGAAGAGAAGAAAGAAAACCAAGACGAAAGGACGCAAGAAGACGAAAAAGTTAGTTAATAACGCCATGAAATTAAAATCAAAGTTTGGTATGGGTCTCGCGAAGAAAAGAAAGAAAACCAAGACGAAAGGACGCAAGAAGACGAAAAAGTTAGTTAATTTGAAAAGCGTGATCAAAGCGGCCACATTCAAATGGCCACAGTCATCGGTCATGCTTTGAAAAAAGCTCGTATAACCATTAAAAAGGCTGGTGGGAAAGCAAACATCAATGTTCCACGAATTCTGCCAATATCAACTAAGATGGGTGGAGCTTTGCCCTTCCTCATACCACTTTTTGCAGGCTTGAGTGCAACTGGCGCTCTAGCTGGTAGCGCCGCGGGAATCGCAAAAGCCGTGAACGATGCAAAGTCTGCAAAACAGCAATTGGAAGAGAACAAGAGACACAACAAAACGATGGAGACCATTACTCTGGGAAAAGGCTTGTATCTCAAACCTTATAAAAAAGGCTATGGACTTTATCTCAAACCTTATCTGGGATCAGGTTTGAAAAAAAAAAGTTCGAAATAAATTTACCGAATAGAGCCCTCACAAATGCCGACTTGATGAAGTATGCAAAAGTTTTGAGTATACCAAATTTTCGCGGAGTCTTCATGAGAAATGACTTACCGAGTTCTGGACCATATTATCACGAATCAGCTATAGTCAATCTTGATGACGTCGAAGGAACAGAAACGCAGTGGGTGGCTTATCGCAAAATCGGAAAAACGTCACATATTTCGATAGCTTTGGAGATCTTAGACCACCTATTGATTTAATGATGTATTTTGGCGATATCGAGATCAAATATAATACGAAAAGATATCAAGATTTCAATTCTCATGCGGTCATTTTTGCTTACAGTTTTTGTGCGAGGGTATAAAAGTAAAGGCAACGTGAAAATATCGGTAGTCATGTTCACACAGTCATGGAGTTAACTCTGACGCTCTCAGGTAGTTCTTCACTGTTGGAAGCGCAATATTTCCTACCAATCGAACTATCACAGCATAAACATTACAAGTTGGCCTTAGTCGAGTTTCTAACGTGCAACTCGATACCTAATATCGACGTACATAATAATAAATTTTACGTCGCAAATCAAATTATCGACATACCTGTAGGGACCTACGAGATCGACGACATTGATAAATTTCTTCGCAAAGCTGTGCAGCCTCTCCGTACTGATAATAATAATAATATAATATTAAATTTGAAACCAAACAACAACACCTTGCATTGTACAAACAAGTGTTCCGAACCTATCGATTTTCGTCCGCAGAATTCTATCGGACGATTGTTGGGTTTTTCACAATGTACATTAGAGGCAAACGTTTCTCACAACTCTGATCTACCCGTCAGTATTCTCAGAGTGAACGCTGTGAGAGTCGAGTGTAATATAACCGCTGGAGCTTACTTGAACGGAAACGCCGTTCACGATATTCACGAATTTTTTCCAGTAGTACCGCCTGGATATAAAATTATTGAAATTCCCTCTCACGTGATTTATTTTCCAGTTCCGAAAAAGTCTATAGATTATTTACAATTACGCATCGTCGATCAAGACGGAAATTTAATTAATTTTCGTGGTGAAGTCATAACCATCAGATTACATCTAAAAAGCGTATAATGGGAATTGTTTACGATTCAAAGAGTGGTAGGGGCTATATAAGCATTGAAAAATGCAAACCCATCATCAGTCGTCGACTGAAATTGAAAACGTCAACACGACGAACTCCAGTCATCAATCGTCATCGGAAAGCGAAAGCTTTAACACGTCAAAGCATAAAGTTCCTAAAAAGTCTTGGGTTAAGAGTAATTCCAGGTGGAAAATAAATTGCCTAATTTTTTTGCTGCTGCTTTCAACGAAACAATGGAGAACATTCTAGAAATACAGTCACCTGTCGTCTTCGATGAATCTTTGGCTCATTACGAGATCCACGCTCATCACCCTTACACCAATTCATCGTTCAAAAATAGTGACGAGATTTGTATATCAATTCAACATCAAGACTTGTGCCTTTTACCATCTCGCAGCTCGTTACACATTTGTGGACAATTACGCAGTAACAATAACACTTTGTTAACGAATACTGATTTTGTTAACCATTTGTCACATGTTTGAAGAAATTAGGTATGAGCTGAATGCTATAGAAATAGATAAATGTAAGAACGTTGGTCTCACAACCGTTATGAAGAACTGGTTATCTCTCACTCCAAGTCAAACCTTGATTACCGAAAATGCCGGATGGATAAATACCTTAGAACAAGAGGACCGTAAAATAACTAATGCGAATGGCGACTTTGACATTTTGATTCCTCTGAGCTTCATACTTGGATTCGCTGAGGACTATCGCAAAGTGCTAGTGAATATGAAACATGAATTAATTCTCGTAAGATCGAGTACTGATTTAAATGCAGTTTACCAAACGAAGAAGATCGTGGCCGACGTTGAAGCTTACGAAGAATTCAAGATTAATGTAACATGTCTCGAATGGCTTATGCTCTATGTGACTGCATCGAATGCAAAGAAAATACGTCTACTCGACTTTCTAAAAAGCGAACGAAGTATTTCAATGAGTTTTCGTAGTTGGGAACTGTACGAATATCCAGCGCTGCCTGCAAACACAAATCACGTCTGGACAGTTAAAATGACAAATCAGTTGGAGAAACCACGCTACGTCATCTTAGCCTTCCAAACCAATCGAAAAAATAAACCAAACTCTAACGCTAGTATATTTGATGATTGTAACATCAGAAATGTAAAACTGTACCTCAACTCTTAGTGCTATCCATACGGTAACCTCAACATTGATTTCAGTAAAAACCAGTTCGCAATGTTGTACGATATGTATGCCAATTTTCAAATCGTATACTACGGTAAGGATGCCGAACCGATGCTCAAAAAACTCGAATATAAAAATTACATGCCACTCGTAGTGATTGACTGTTCGAAACAAAACGAATCATTAAAGACTGCTCCAGTAGCTGTGCGCTTAGATTTCGAAACTAGAGAAAATATTCCCGAAGGAACTACAGCGTATTGTCTTATTCTATACGATCGCATCGTTCAGTATAATCCGATAAATGGAGATGTGAAGAAACTTATTTAAGAGCGGGGGGGGGGAGGTATTAAACAATTGACTCTTTCCTTAAGCAGCTCAGTAGTAGCTTTCTATCGCAATGGAGTACGTAGTGGATATGCAAGGCTTCATGATACCTGGCAAAACTTATGCTGTGAAAGAGTTAGCGATACTTCCACTTAACTACAACGAAGAACCGCTCGTACGCTTGTTCAAACCTCCCTTTCCATGGCGAAGACTAACGAAGAAATATAAGCGAGAAAATCTCCGGTTAGAACCCTACTATCATGGATTAACATGAAACTCTGGCGATTATAAATACAAAGAGCATAAATTCATCATCACAGATACACTCAAAGATGCCACAAAAATTTTCGTTTCCGGAGATTTGAAAAAAGAGTGGTTAGAACGATATGGCCTCAAAGTTTTCGATTTGAATGATTGGGGCTATTCGCCTTTCGAAAAATTAAAATCAGTTACCGTGTGCCCTAATCATAACGGCAAATACGTAACGACATGTGCACATTAAAACGTTAAATTAATGAAAAAGTTTTATATCGATGGCTGTTGTATGGATTGGGAAGAGAGCGATGAAGTCGCTGAAGGATTTCTATAGTGATTTTGTTTTTTAAGTAAATACTTTGTAAAATAATATGTATTTTTTAAGAACATGTAGAATAAGATATATTTTTTATCAATAAAAAATTTTTGTTTCAATTGATACAAAAAAATATTCTTTTATTTTTTTATTAAACCGTCCAAAAAAAAAGCGAAATTCTTCGTTGACTCTGACGATGACAGCAGCAGCAGCAGCAGCAGTTCATCTTTTTATAATAAATTTTGTATTTTTTTATCAACAAAAAAAATTTATACAACATAGAATTTAGATGAAAAAAATATTTATTTATTAGTTGAGGTGGTGTACAATGATGACATGTATACATATGATGATTATTTCTTCTTTTCGTTATTGAACTGCTGATAGCCTTTTTGTTCGGAAAAATTTTTAGTATTGCTCGAAAATTTGGAAATACTTTGTTTCCACGTCGATGATTCTTTGTTCTTTTCGTCCGGGTCTTCCTGTAGAAGACGAGTGTACTTTACTTTAGAGTAGCGATCCATTCTATTGGAATGCTGGTTGATGAATGATTCGATAATTCTTACACTGTGCTATTTATAGTAGCTTACAACCACGAAGTCTACAAATAAAAGAAAGTAAGCAGGTACTTGCACGTTTTTTCTATTAAACCATCTTCGGTAGATGAGACACGCACGCACACACACGCGTGCGCACATTGAACATCAAAAAAATTATTCGTTATATACCAATTATAATAAATATTTATGTATAATATTTATTATAATTAGTATATTTATTAAAATTTATTATCATTTGTATGTTGTATGTATTAGCGCTTGGGCCCTCCCCAGCAGCAGCCGCCGGTGCTGACGCCGCTTCCGCCCCCCACATATCAATCGTGTAGCTAGTATATACAATACGGTATTGCCCGTAGTAACAGTGGCTGTAGATCTAGCGGTAGAGTCTCGGCCTGCGGATCCGGAGGACGCGCGTTCGATCCCCTGATCCGTCCGTTTTTTTTCCGATAAATCTAAAAATTTAACACACACACACACACACACACAATAAAAAATCAAAACGCGTAACACAGAACGCGCGCGCGCGCGCGCGCATCGAGAATACATCAGATCACGAGGAGAGAGAAGGAGATGGAGGGAGGGGGAAGTGCAGAGAACGCACGTTGCGTCAGAACACATCAGCACACAGTGCATAGGAATTAAATCAGTAGGCTGGGAGAGGGGGAAGTGCAGAGAACACGCGTCAGAGCACATTAGCATAGTATAGGAGAGGGGGGAGTGCATAGAACGCACCGGTATAACTCAGTAGGAGGAGCGGGGAGGTGAGTCCACAACGCACGGGCCGATTAGTAAGGGGGGGGGGGGGTGACAGTGCTGAGTTGAACATGCACACACCTCAACTCACACGCTTCAACTCAATGAGCTGCTACTCCTCTGAGTTAAGGCTCCTCTGGTTTACCTACTCCAGTGATTCGAAGCTTTAAATCTAATATCTTCATAGCCTATCTTCTTTTGAGCTTGTAATGCCCATGTACGTATGTCTGAGTAGTATAGCAATGTATGTTCCAGCACACCTGCGGGGGGTCTCCGGTGTGCTGGAACATACGTATTTTCCAGCACACCTGCGGCAGCTCTGTAATCCTTTGACCCCACCGGGCTTAACCCTTTGGCCCCCCTGGCTTAACCCTTTCATGTTAATAATAATTATTATTGTTAACAATTATTATTAACAATATTCGTGGGGGGGTCCCTTGGTTTAACCCTTTGATTCCCTGGCCTCTATCCCTTCCATGTTAATTATTATTATTAATGTTAATAATTGTTTATAATTTTTGAGGAAGGTTTCTAGGGCTCCTAGTCCCTAGGGCTCCTAGTCCCTAGGGACCCTATACCTAGTGCTTTCAGTCTAATTGAATTTAAATGTTTTTTTTTTTTTAAGTTATAAATATATATTATTAACAATTTACTTGCTACATTGAGAATGAAACGAATATAGAAAATAGCGACGATTTTTTGAAAAAAATGAAAAGACAGACCGGAGTCCTCTGGGTTGGCAGGCTAGCGTTCTACCACTAGAGCCAATGCCACATGTACCTTAGAGGATGCATATTGTGTATATTAGCTACACACGCATACATTTGGTATAGGGCCCGAGCGTGCGGAGGAGGAGGGGAGCGCACGCTGTCTATAGTTCTGGCCTGATGGGGATGCGCTACTATAGTAGTAAACGTATGCTCTCTCTTTCTTTCTCTCTCTTTCTCTCCTACGCTCTGACTCAGCGTGGACCACAGTGCGTGGAGGAGGAGGGGAGCGCATGATCAGCTATGCTTACTAACTACCCTATTATCTTAAGTTGATTATGTCTATCATAAATGTAGATCACAGCTGGTTTGAGGGTGATCAAGCTTCTCCACTACTTTCAGAAAGAGAGAGCATCTATGCTTACTACGTTCCCTCTTATCTTATGTTGCCTATGACTATCGCAAATGCAGATCATAGACGGTTTAAGGATTGTCAAACAAAACTCATTAGCGCGGACGCGTGACCTGCGTTTAATGTGTTTTTTGCGGATGACCATAAAATCAGCGGGACGTCAAGATTTATAGAGCTTTTAGAAAGTGACAAACTTTCTAGCCTACATGGGGTGGGAAAGGGTACACCAACGTCCTATCTCACTCAAAGAATGTCTACGTTTGTGTGTAGCGTTGCATATATTGTAGAAAATTCGTACCTGATAATAGTATGAGTGTTTAGTAGGATTTTCGTTGGTCAGTCTTAAAGGAAACTTCGAACTGTTCACAGTGAAGTGCTGATTGTTTATTATTATTTAAACATTAGTAAGTTTTATATTTTTTATAAAGTTCATTAATAAAAAATAAAACAACAACAATGGAAAATATCATCAAAGCGTGTGAGTTTTTAGAAACTGTAAGTATAATTTTAAATAATTTAAAAATAATTAAAATAACTTTTATAATTTTTTAATAATATTATTATTCAATTTCAGCTTACCAGTCCTACCATGCAGAACGTAGCAAAAGAGCCGTTATATCGGCTCTTAATTTTAATATTAATTACTGTAAGTATTTTTTTCTCATATATTTATTTATTTATTTATTTATTTATTATTATTTATTTTCAGTTGCAGCGATTTGTGGAGGAGAGCAGTCCTCAAGGACTGCAAATCAGAGAAATAAAAGCTACGGTTCAACAAGTAAGTATTATTATAAAATTATAATAATTTATATTTTTTATTAATATTTAATTGTCTTATCTCTTTTCAGTGGATCAAGGAATCTATGGCGGCCAGAATGATGGCGCATCAAGTCGCGTATCAAATTGACAAGATTGTCAATGATCGCGTCAAGGCAAAGTTAGAGCAACATAAACGTGCGGACGCTATGAGGAGGCAGCAAGAATCCGCTCGATTGGAGCGGAAACAGAAAGCCGACTTAGCTAAAGCGGAGCAAGACGAACTTGCTGCGAAAGTTAAGCGAAGGCTTTCCAGCATAAACAACATTGCTGCACCATCAACAACAGCCATGGTGAATCAAGGTAATGTGCCATCTTCGAGGATGTCAACGTCATCTGCGTCGATGACATTATCATCGTCATCAGCAACGTCGAGGTCAACATCACCAGCGACGTCAACAGCAACCTCATCGACAGCAACATCCGCAGGCTGTCAAAGAGGAGATGATACCCAAATCGATAAACCACTCGATTTAACCGCTAATGTAAGTAATTACGTTATAGAAAGAATTAATAAATTTAAATTAAAAATAATAATTAATAGTGTGGATGCTGTTCTCTCTCTCTCTCTTTCTCTCTCTCTCTATGATTATAGGTAGTTTGTATTAAATTCTAACAATATATAGTGTATATTGTGACGGTAAACGTCAAATTAGCGCTGATTATTTAACGTAATTGCTGTCTGTGAGGGCAGCACCTCCCGAGGGGACGAAATAGGTAACGAAGGAATTCGGCACGCGAGCAGACGGAACGCGCGCGACAGAATTTGAACCAGTGAAGCCTAGACCATCCTAGTGTCCGTCCGCTTTCGCTACCGCAATCGCTAATTCACGTGCCCTTATCAATGATACGCCAGATCAGCAGATAATCGAGAGTGCCAGATAGCCGTGACAACTGCCTCCAAGGAGCCATCCGGACACCAGCTGAAGGCCAAGCAGTGTGTGTGTGTGTGTGTGAGGTTTCGCCATCGAGGGCGAAACCACTCCGTGCGCGCATTCGCGAGCCGCGTAAGAAACAATAAAAACAGTTCCGCTCTGTTCGAGGTATTCGTGTTGTTCTCCGATCGCCTGCAATTATAAGGTAAGCTGGCCAGCTTAATTTCGCGATCGCGATTATACGAATAATAATTTGGTTCTAACATTCGATGCGTGCATGTAACGGCTCTAATAACAAAGAGCAGCGAGCGTACCGGCAAAGCGTGTTGTCGACCGGCGAGCGTGCATGTAAACAAACGCGCGGGCCGACCTTTTGTAGATTTTGAGGGATAATAAAAGATCCAATTTATATTACTAACAAGTGTTTTCTTTGAGTCTCTCATATCTTATAGCTTCCACTCACTCCCCATTTTAGTATAGGTTATTAACGATTATTGGTTGACTGACGCATACTTTCTCGTGCTCTCCCGGAATAGTAGTGAGCATTGACGATTTACGCGCGTCCTTTTAATATAATCGCGCGAATATAACAATTGAACGGTTTTACTCCGTTACAATATGTATATATATATATAATTTTATTTTTTTATTGAAAAGCATTGTGTACATTGATCATATAATGTCTTGTTAATTTTAAACTAATTTTTTAACATCACCACTAATTGGATTATATTGTACAATACGATCATGTAATATTAAGCAGTAGGCTGCAGTATCTTCAGGAAAATCGGTCCGAGTTTCAAATTCTAGGCGAACATCGACTGGAGCGCTTTTTAATGTTTCATTTTGTTTGGAGCAGTCTATAACTATTAACGGCACTTTATTAATGAAATCCTTTTTATTGAGTAACGGCTCGTTTTTTTTACCATAGTAAGCGTTTTGAAAATTAGTATACATATCGTAGAGAACAGCAAACTGATTTTGATTGATATTTAAATTGAGATTTCCATACGGATAGCATTGTGAATTGAGGAATAGCTTCACATTACTAATATTACAATGATCAAAATTACTAGAATTAATACTTGCTGAACTTTGTAACGGCCTGGAAAATAATCAAATTATTCTCGCGGCCCGTTAAGAATTTTATTTTCACTGGTCGGTGCGGGGCTCACCGCCGCCCCGATCAGCTAGCCGCTTCCTGGCGTTCCGCCGAATACGGGCGGATGCACGCTGCCCTGAAAAGGGATCGCGAAAGCGCGGCCAAGCACGAGAGCGTGCGTAGGTTCAAATCACGGGCGAGGGAAGGGACAAGGGTGCCTTCCTGGGTACGCCCAACACAACGGCAACACTTGAGTAGGTCAAATCGGGCTTTATTCTTTTAGACAAATTTTATACAATTACCGCATGCCGAGATTTCGCTATCAATACTACTTCAGAGAGAGAGACGCTCGCTCGCGCAACTAACGCACGCTAAGTTGTCGCTTATAAACAGAGAGGAACTCACCGGGAAGTAGCTGCTGCAGACAGACTACTCCTTGCTAATCGCCCGCGTTATCACCCTTGCTCGGGCGGGCAACTTCTGCCCCTGGTAATCGCCCACTTGAGATGACGATCCACAGGTTCCGGCGATTTTTGAGGATAGTCTCCAATTTTCTCGCGCACTCGCACTTTTCTTTATCTGTCGGTCGCTTTCCTTTTCTTCCTCTTTTCTTTTGGTCGCGCACGCACGTGACAATCACTCGAGCTCCTCGGTCTAAGTCCAAGTGCCTCTAAATCGTTTTCTCTCCCCACCCTCTCGCTACGGCACGCGCCTCATCGAGTCTCGCTCTCTCTCTCTCTCTCTCTTCATTCCTCGCTCGCTTGCACGCTTGGCCATGCTCGGCCTCGTGCGCGGACAATCTTCCGCGAAAACGGCCCCGGCCGTTATAGCCCCCTCCTAGTCGGATGATACCCGAGGTAATCTCCGACGATCATAGCGCGGAATGATTATGCGAGGGTAAGAACTAGCGAGGTGAGAGGGGTGAAGTGATATAAATGTGACGGTGACATGAGGTAAGAATCTTTTATTCAGCTGCCCCAGTGGGCAACTGTCAGCGACGCCGATGGCTACAGCTGCGACGGAATTCGCCGTGGCGGGCGAGGTTCGGTCAGCGCGATGACTTGGAGACGCCGGGATGTCCGCAGACGTAACATCCCTCGACGTCTCGGCGCGATTGGCCCTCTCGGCGACCCTCCGGGTCGACGACGTTGGGGTTGGGAGTCCGGCTCGCGCTCCTCACGCGACTCCGTTCTCTTCGCCCCAGGGAATGGGCGCTCTGTTGACGATGATGTTTTGACCAGCGCCCGTGACGTTGGCTGACGTTGATCGTCACCGTGCTTCCCCCCGAGGAGTTGGCTTCCACGCTCACGCGGCCGTGATGGGCTGGCTCGGGGGTAGCCGCGTCCTCGACGTCCTGGTCGGGCGTTGCCTGGGCTGTGGGCCTAGTGGCTCTGGGCCCTTGGGGACGCTGGTCTTCCATGCCGGGCGCCCGGCGGAATTCCGGGTAGGGCAATACCGGAGGGGGCGCCGTAAATACGGGCGACTGCCCTTGCTGTATTGCCCGGACCGCCAACTCGTAGCGTTGCCACCGCTCGAGTTTCTCGAGCCACGGGTCAAGGAGGGTTACCGCACCAGGTAGTTCTAGGAACTGCGCCGACTTGATTAGGACTCGGCGTTGGAAGCTCATGACGAACTTCCAAGCGTTTCCGAGTTCGGTCAGCGCTCGCCCGATGCTTGGCCAGCCCTCTTCACTCGATCGGCTCGCCCACTCGCTTAACAGGGAGGTAGGCCAATCCGCACTCTCGTACGGCCGATCGATGCGGGGGTATACGCGGGCAGGTCTCGGAATGTGTTCCGGGTTGCTGCCCACGTCCCGTGCCCTCCAGCTGCACTCGGAGGGCGCGTCTCTTCGGCTCGGGGCCTCTTCTCGGCCCGTCGTGGCTCCTGGCGCGCCCGTGGATGGCCAGGTTTGCGAGGCCACCTCCTGCTGGTCAGGGTAGGCCTGTGTTGATCGATCTAGCCGGGCCGGTGTCGCCTGGGTTGACACCGCCCAGCGGAACGGCCTGACCTGAATTCCGCGGTGCACTGTTGATCGGGGGGTCTGGGTAGTCGCGACCTTTTTCTCGTCGGTGGTCTGCGAGGAGGCATCCTGGGCTTTGGGCGTGGGGCGACCCGAGCTTGAGGCGGGTCGTCCGGTGGGTACGCCCTTGGACGCGTATCGCCCGTACACCCACGCGTGCACTGACGTCTTCGGCGGCGGGGCGGGGTGGCTTATGTGCCCGCCGCGGGTCGGCCAGCCCTCCGGGGCCTCACGGACCTCGTCCAGAGTGAGCCTTGGGTTCAGCCTTAGGCGTGGCGGCGCGATGACGCCCTCTTCCTGCAGCTGTTGCACCCGCAGGATGAGTCGAGTTCGGGCGTCATCTAGTCGGTGGAGCACGGTGTCCTGCGCGATGCCCTCCCGGATCTGGTTCGCAATCCGGTCAAAGATGCGGGCGAACTCCGCATCCCTTTTCTCTTCGTCCTCCAACTCGAGGGCCTCGACGCGCAATACGCTCGAAGGCCTTGCGAGCGCCGAAGAGGGTCCTTTTCTCCGACCGCTCGAGGTCCTCGTGTCGGGCGTGGTTGAAGAACCAGGCGGCGACTTCGACGACTGCGTCTTCCATCTGAAATGGGGTGACAATGGATGGTATGAGGTGAATGAATGATTATGGCTGATGGGGGTAATGATTGCGAATGGCGTGGGTGTGACCGCTAAGCCCTTCTCGGTCTTCCAGGCTTTCGCTTGTTCGTTTCGACCGCTCGGCTCGGATTCGGTATAGCTCGCGTCGCTGTGCGAAGTACCAGGCGTGCCGTTTTTCTAGGCCGGCCCCGTGGCTTTCTTGCGGCAGTGGGCTGTGGGCCTGCCGCTTGGACCTTGCGCGGCCGCCCTGGTCCCCGCTTCGCTGGCGCCGGCGCGGGTGTCGGATCCGCCGGCTCGCCCGGTTCGTCGGACTCGCGCTCGCTCGCTTGGTCGCACGCTTCGGGCGGGTCGCCTTTCGCCCTTGTCTCCCTCGGCGGTCGAACCGTGTCTTCCCCATCTTCCGGCTGGGTTTGGTCTTTGTACTCGGCCGAGTCATAAAACTGGCGGAGGTCCTTGGCGTGGACGAGGGTGTCTAACTCTTCTTGGTGGTTAGCCAGTTTGAACGCGTTGTTGCCGCAAACTTTCGTGATGACGTATGGCCCGGTATATTTCGGTGCTAGTTTTCCACGCCTTGGGCCGCCAAGGAGAGGATCCGATTCCTCTTCCACACCCAGTCTCCGACCTTGAACTTATGCGGCCGATGTTTTTTGTCATAATGGGGCGCCTGGCGCTCTTGCTCGTCCTTCGTGCGTGCTGCGGCCTCTTCGTAGCAGTCACTCAGTAGCCCTAAGTGTTCGGCCCATTCTGCCCTGGCTTGTTCTTCTTCGTTCTCAGCACTTGCAGAATCCTGTTGGCGGCGCTGAGTGCCGGGCGGAACTGGTTGTCGACCATAATTCAAAAGGGCCGGGCTGACCTTGATGGTGCTATGTATGGCCGTGTTCAGGGCGAAGGACAATTCAACGAGCTTTTCGTCCCAATTTTTATGATGGTCTTCGAGATAGGTGACGATCATTGTCTTGAGAGTTCGGTTGTATCTCTCTGTCGGGTTGGCATGAGGGCTATACGCGGGGGTTAGCCCGGACTTTATGCCTTGCTTATCCAAGTAGTCTTCGACGAGTTGGTTTTTAAGTTCCGTCCCGTTGTCCGAGAGGAATTGTTCCGGCGCTCCGAATCTCATTACGATTTTGTCGTTAAACTCTTTAACGATGGTCTTGGCGTTGGCTCGGCGGATTGGTACGCACTCCACCCAATGCGTAAACAAGTCGACAAAGACTAGGAGATATTCGTGGCCCCGGGGGCTGCGCGGGAACGAACCGGTAATGTCGCCGGCCACTACCTGCCACGTACGCTCAACTTTGTGTCGCCCCATAAGCCCATAAGCGCGTCGCTGCTCCACTTTGCACTGCTGGCAAATTTGGCAGCCGCGCACGTATTCTTCTACGTCGCGCTTAATTACCGGCCAAAAGTAAAGGCGGCGCACACGGGCGAGTGTTTTGTCTCGCCCCAGGTGCCCTGCTGTCACTGCATCGTGACACTCGGCCAAAACTTTCCCCTTCTGCTCTTGGGGCACTGCTAGCTTCCATGCCTCATCGTCCTCAAGCAGTTCGGAGAAAGCTCGGTCGGGGCGGTAAGTGTACAAGTTACCGCCCGTGATTTTCCAAATTGGATGGGCACCGGGTTCATTTTTGACCTCTTCGATTTTGGAGAGGTACCACTCGTCTTTAGTTTCTTTGGACCACGTGAGAGCACTTATCGTGGGCCCATCTTCGTCGTCGTCCTCGAACGCGCGTGACAGTGCGTCGGGGACCGCGTGCAGGGCTCCTTTACGGTGCTCGACCTCAAATTGATATCCTTGAAGTCGTAGAGCCCACCTCGCTAGACGGTTCGTCGGGTTTCTCATGCGTCTTAGCCAGCGCAGAGAGCTGTGGTCCGTTACCACTTTGAACTTGTAGCCCTCTATGTAGTGTCGGAATTTTTCAATTCCGTACAGCACTGCTAGGCACTCACGCTCCGAGACCGAATAGTTGCGTTCTGCTTTCGACAAGGTGCGGCTCGCGAATTCAATTACGCGCTCTTCACCGCCAACCGACTGGACCAGGACGACTCCGAGTCCTGAGTCGCTGGCGTCCGTGTGTAGCGCGTAGTCTCCCTTGGGGTCTGGTGGCTGTAGGATTGGGGCTGACATCATCAAGTTCTTGATGGTTTCGAACGCCTCTTGCTGTGCGGTTCCCCACACGAATGGTTCGGCCTTTCTGGTCAGCTTGACGAGGGGCTCAGAGATCGTGGCAAAGTCTTCGATGAATCGCCGGTACCACGAGGCCATGCCCATGAAGCGCCTGAGCTTTCGAACATTGCTGGGCCTCGGGTATTCTGCAATTGGCCGGACTTTTTCTGGATCCGGCCTGATTCCGTCGCGATTAACGAGTAGTCCGAGGTATCGGACCTCCGGCTTGCAAAACACGCTCTTGTCAGAGCTTACTGTGAGCCCTGCCTCTATCAAGCGATTCAGAACTTTCGTCAAGTGGAGCTTGTGCTCTTCAAATGACGAAGAGACGATGATGATGTCGTCTAGATACGCGAACGCAAAAGGGTCCATGTCTGGGCCGATGACGCCGTCTAGCAGGCGTTGGAATGTCACCCCCGCATATGCGAGGCCGAAGGGCATTCTCACGTATTGAAAATGTCTCAAGCCCGGTACGGTGAAGGCTGTATACGGGCGACATTCCTTTTTCAACGGGATTTGGTGGTAAGCGAGGCTCAAATCCACTGTTGATATATACTTGGCGTTACGCAGCCGCCTCAGTATATCTTGCATAAAGGGAATTGGGTAAGCATCTGGCTCTGTAATCGCGTTCACCTCGCGGAAGTCGATGCACATCCGGTATTCTCCTTTATTGCCTCGCGGTACCATCACGATTGGATTTGACCAACCGCTTTTCGATCTTTCTATTACACCGGCCTCAAGCAACTTTGCGACCTGCTTGTGCATTTCCTGCTCGATCTTGGGTGAGACCGGGTAATATCTCTGCTTGATCGGTCTGGTGGACGTCAGCTTGATGTCATCTTCGACGTCTCTCGCCGCCCCTAGAAGTTTGCTGGGCGGTGGCAGCATACTTTTCACCAAACTTTCTATCTCCGCACGCTGCTCTTCTGTCGTGTCAGCGATACCGATCGAGGCCATTTCGGCGGCTCCCTTTAAGCCAGCCATCTCCATCGGTACCGTCACGTTATCGTCTCGCAGAAAAATGGTATTATTAGTGTGGTCAGTCACTGCCTTGAACTTTTTCATGAAGTTGACCCCCACATAACATTGATCTACGAGCTCTGGGACGATAGAGACGCGGACATCTTAGGTCACGCCTCCGGTTGTGAAAGGCATCTCTAGATGGCCTATCACAGGCACTGATCGGCCATCCGGCAACTTGCACGACCCAGCCTTGGTTACTTTCAATTTAAGTCCGAGTTCAGCGGCAATCAGCAGACCTAACGCTCCCATCGACGTGCAGGAGGCTCCTGAATCGTATAGAGCACGAATTCGGAAAGTCCCGATCTGCACGGTGAGCCACTACCTCGACTCGTCCTCCGGCGCGTATTCTTTTTCACGGCTTACCGTATGGCGTTCCTTTGCGACCGCGGCAGTCGCCGAAGACTCGCCGCCCAAATCACAAGCTCCATTAGCTACAGTGAGCCCTTCGCTCGCTGCCTGCTCCGTCTGGGCTTGTGTAGATGCGCGGGATCCTGAGATCTCCGGGTTCTCTGGTGCCGAGGCCGATACCTTGCCATTGCTGTGGAAAGAATGTCCGTCGCGCTCATCTGTGAGGACTAAGTCGGCGCTGCTGGGTCCGCTGACTCTCGTTTCCTGTGTTGTAGCTAAATCTTCGCTACTTGCCGCGGTCCCACAGCCGATGTTACCGTCGTCACCGCTTCCTCGCCCTTGTGTCGGCTGGGCGCTCGCTGACTTCAGCGAGTCGTCGTTGCTCGCCGATTGCGGGTTTATTTTGGTGACCGGCATCGGGGGCATCGGGCGATCCTTATCGCCCGGAATTTGCCCTGCCTGTGGGATCTGGGGTTTGGGGAGGGCGGTAGAGATCCCTTCTAACCGCTTCCCGTCCCGTTTCCCGCCGGCACTGGCGAGTTACAATCTGGGCAATACTTAACGCTGAAACCGAGCCTGCCGCACTTGGAGCAGCTGAACGGTTTCGAATAATCTATGGCCCTTCGCTGACCTCTGGGCCTGGGTGTCGTCTCGCCCTGGGCTTGCGGCTTGGGCGGTGCTCTCGTCGCGGAAGGAATTTGGGAATCTTCTCCATCCAATGGCTCGGTGTCCCCTTCTGAGCGACCGCCGCGATCTCTGCCTCGGCCGGCTCCTCTTCTTCCTCTGGCTGTTCGGCACTCAGTGCTGACACTTTTGCCTTTTTTGCCCCCGCCCCCGGTGGGGTATAAGTCCATTCCGGAAACAGGGCGGCTTTCGGCTCCAGCATCACTCTTTTCTGGCTCGCGTGAATTAGATCGTTCTGGACCTCTGTGGCCAGGCGGCATAATTCGCGCACCGAGGTTACTTTCGTGCGTCTAATATGGCGCTGGATTTCTGGCAGGAAGTTGGCGTATAGCAGTTCAAGTTCTTCCGACGCGGGCATGGGTGGCTGCACTTTTCTCACCATGGCTTAGAGCTTGGTAATATAATCCCTTACCGGCTCATCTTGCCCCTGGTAGCGCGCATGCACCTCCCTCTTCAGCCTCTGTTGCTGCACGATGCTGGTGCCAAACCATTGGCGCGCGTCCTCGAGGAAGTCCTGATAGCTGATCCAATCCTGGTGGTTGTTTAAGTACCAGGTTTGGGCCGCCCCCGTTAGGACGTCGGGTAAGCCCATCAGCATCTCTTCCTCGGAAATTCCGGCGGCCATCCGTTGCGCTTCCAGCTTATCTATGAAGACGTCCACACTTTGGCCTTCACTTCCAGCGAACCTAATCTTCCATCCTCTCACCATTTTTCCCACATCTCAGGTCGTGGAAAACCCGCCGGTCGTATTTTGGTGCGACCCCGCCGACGGGCCCATGCTGTACCTGGGCAGATAGGTGCTGTTGAACCTGTTCTGCCCTGCACTGCGTCCCAGTCTGTCGGTGGTGGTCGGTTCTACCTGCCCAAAATTCCGTCCGACTACGGTACTATGGTGAATCCTCGGCTGCCCTCCTGGGTTCGGTACAGCGGAATTCAAATGGGCATTCCGCTGTCCGCCCCCTCCTGAGGACTGCGCTAGGGGTGGATGGTGCGGCCATCGCGCCCCGGGCATTTGATTGCCCCTCAATGGCGTGCTGCCGCCCGTGTCGCTCGGGTAGTGAAGCGTGAACGTATCCTGGAAGCGCGCGCCCGGGCGCGGATTGTCTGGTGGCGGGGCGTCTTGTTCAGCATGTGCCTGCGCTTCTTGCGCGTCCTGCAGGTCATCCATGTCGATTTCTAGCATTCCGACTCTGTGCTGGAGTGTCTCGATTTGGCTGACGATTCTGGCTTGTGCTGCGCACACTCCTTGCATCAGCTGTGTCGCTTCCCGAACCCTCTGGTTGTTTAGGGCCACGGACTTTTCTACAGCTCGGAGTTGCTTCAGCCAAACTCCTATTGCTTTTATGAATTCCCGTGAGACCTGTACTGGGTCTCCTCCGGTTGTCAGCAATTCGTCCGCCTCATCTACAGGTTGCTCTGGCCTTGGGGGTGATGTTGGTGCTTCGCCCGAGTGCATCGACTCCTCCAGAATCAGCCTCGTTAGCTGCATATCCATTTTTGATATGAGCATGTCATCGGTCAATGCTATTTGCAGTGGATGTTCTGCGACGCCCGTCGCCTCCGCTAACGCTTCTTGCTCCTGCAGGATAAACGTTGTCCTCCGTTCCATCCTGGCTCGCATGGCCGACGCTGGTTACGCTTGCGTCGTCTGCTGAAAA
Source organism: Phymastichus coffea (assembly GCF_024137745.1). Lineage (NCBI taxonomy): Eukaryota > Metazoa > Arthropoda > Insecta > Hymenoptera > Eulophidae > Phymastichus > Phymastichus coffea. Next base: position 2,970,957 of record NW_026706827.1, read on the forward strand.
TCTGATGCGGCATAGTCTCCCAGCATCCATTTCTGCAGCCGGCTCTTCTTTACTGCTATGTCGCCATCTACTTTCAAATCTAGGGTTGCCAGTGTCCTATGTAGCCCATCTTCTTGCAACTCGGCGATCCATTGCTGAACGCTTACTTCCGGGTCTCTTAGTGTTTCCATTATTAATTGGCTGCGAGCGCTGTTGTAAATGTCAATAATCGCCTAGTACGATTTACAACCTCGCTCTGACAACCTAGCGCACGTGAGTGTATTCTTGACTAATTGGTGGCCAACCAAAAACAAATTAATTAATCGCGTCTTAAAGTCCAACGAATTCAATGCTCCAACGCGAGCTTTTCTCTTAATGGCCTCTCAACACGCGGCTTGGGGCACGCCACTCTACGCAAAAAAAACAATAATCCTACCTATCAGCAGTACTAACTGTTTGTTAGCGCCGCTGTGTTATTTTTCTTTTGGGCACGCCCGGTGTTGTAGTTCGTTGGGGTTATTATGTGACGATAGCTAGAATCCGACAAAAGTTCGATTCGCTTCGTCTGTTATAAGTTCGGCGTAGCAAGACGGCTTACGACGAGTCCAAACAAAATAGTGAGAAGAAAAGAAAATTTTCAAAGCAAAAGCAAAAACAAAAAAAATATATCGACCGCTGCGAGGAGTCACACACTACTACTCAAAAAAAAATCAACGGAGAAAATCAGAAAAAAAGGAAACAAGTAAAATCAAAAAAAAACAATGATAGAGAAAAAAAAAACTTCTCGCAGCTGTCGGTCGCCTTGCTCGCGCGGGCGGCGGTACAATTTTCGCTGTCCGCGCGACTGCCGTCGAACCTATCCAGCGGCGTTGACGACTAGGAATTTTAGTAATCGCGATACTCGGCTACAATGATAAAATTTTGAACGACATAAAAGTCGTCAAGGCCGCTTGTTTCCCCACGAACTCTGACTCAAGCCGCGTGTTTGTAAACACTCACGCGCGCCTGATACAAAGGCTCTCTCTCTCGCGCCGGTTTCGACCTGTCGAAGGTTGCCGCGCGCCGGTCAACCGTCGTTGCCCGTGATTATAGCTAGTTGGGCGCCACTGTAACGGCCTGGAAAATAATCAAATTATTCTCGTGGCCCGTTAAGAATTTTATTTTCACTGGTCGGTGCGGGGCTCACCGCCGCCCCGATCAGCTAGCCGCTTCCTGGCGTTCCGCCGAATACGAGCGGACGCACGCTGCCCTGAAAAGGGATCGCGAAAGCGCGGCCAAGCACGAGAGCGTGCGTAGGTTCAAATCACGGGCGACGGAAGGGACAAGGGTGCCTTCCTGGGTACGCCCAACACAACGGCAACACTTGAGTAGGTCAAATCGGGCTTTATTCTTTTAGACAAATTTTATACAATTACCGCATGCCGAGATTTCGCTTCGAATACTATTTTAAAGAGAGAGAGAGAGAGACGCTCGCTCGCGCTACTAACGCACGCTAAGTAATCGCTTGCTAACGCAAAGAAACTCACCGGGAAGTAGCTGCTGCAGACAGACTTCTCCTTCGCTCTAATCGTCCTCGCTATCGCCCTTGCTCGGGCGGGCAAACTCTGCTCCTCGAATCGCCCACCGGAGATGACGGTCCACGGGCTCTGGCGATCCTCGGGGATAGTGTCCAATTTTCCTGCGCACTTGCACTTTTCTTTTTGCTGGTCGCTTTCCTTTTCTTCCTGCGCGCACGTCAACAGCTCGAGCTCCCGGGTATCAGTGCCCGAAAATCGTCTCTTCTCCCCACTCTGCCGCCGCGGCACGCGCCTCATCGAGTCTCGCTCTCTCTCTCTGCTTCGCTTCGCGCTTGCTTGCCCGCTTGGCCGTGCTCGGCTTCGCGCGCGGGCAACTTTCCGCGAAAACGGCCCCAGCCGTTATACAAAATTAAATTGAACAAATTCAAAGTATATACGTATACACAATTTCATTGTCACTTACAACAGACAAAGCTGAGTCATCTTTGCCTTTTGTTCTCATGTTTGTCTGTGACGAAAATACTTGGTATTACATATTCTGATGTTAGTATGAAACTGTACTGGTATATAACAAATAAAATATCAGAGTTCTAATTCTGAATATTGCTTGAGTTATATACGAGGGTGGTCCGATAAGTACTTAAACTACGAAAGAAAAACTAAAATCTTGGAAAAGTGGCGTTTTATTTTTCAACATAATCTCTTATTAGTTCGATACACTTGGCCCAGCGATGCTCCAACTTCTTTAACCCGTCTGAAAAATACATTTCTTCGAGGTCTGAAAAGTAGGCTTCCGTGGCAGCGATTACCTCCTCATTCGACTCAAATTTCTGCCCGGCGAGTGACTTTTTCAAGTTTGGAAACAAAAATAAGTCGCACGGGGCTAAATCTGGAGAATACGGTGCATGGGGCAGCAGTTCGTAACCTAATTCGACCAATTTGGCCATGGCGACGGTGTGAGCCGGTGCGTTCTACCCTCTCCAGGTAGTCGATGTAGATCACACATTGTGAATCCCAGAAAACGGTGGCCATCACCTTTCCGGCCGATGGGGTAGTCTCCGCCTTCTTCGGAGCACTTTCGCCAAGTAAAGTCCACTGTTTCGACTATTTCTTGGTCTCTGGTGTATACCAGTGGATCCATATTTCGTCGAATATCACGAAACGACGCAGAAACTCCTTCGGATTGCGCTTAAACAGCGTCAGACATTGCTCTGAAGTTGTCTCACGGTTGCGCTTCTTGTCCGGAGTGAGCAAACGCGGCACCCATCGCGCCGACAGCTTTCTCATGCCCAAAATTTCATGCAGAACATGACCCACGCGGTCTTTTGAGATGCCTACGATCTTAGCTATCTCGCGCACCTTCAATCGTCAATCTGCCAATACGAGATCGTGAATTTTTGTCACGTTATCCTCCGTGGTTGCCGTTTTCGGAGCACCTGGACGTGGCTCTTCAAAAATCGACGTGCGACCACGTTGAAACTCGTTAAACCAATTTTTGACGGTCGCCAACGAAGGAGAAGAGTCACCGTACACAGAATCTAAGCGCTTTTTGATTTCGTTGCGCGATTTCCCTTCCAAAAACAAGAACGAATCACCGACCGATACTGCTCTTTTTCCATTTTTCAAACATCAACGGACACACTTGCTTTCACACGCTCTCAAAAATAAACTACAACTCCGATCCGGCTGAAATCTTGACAGTAACCATCGAGAAGATTGTACTACGTGATAGAATATTTCTTTTGCCAGAGTGGCACCATGGGGCGGTGAGGCTAAGTACTTATCGGACCACCCTCTTATAGCTTCAGAAAGAGTAGGATAGTGACTTACTATGATGCGAACTAAAAACACGAAAGTTTAATCGTGTTTTTAGTAAATTATATTCAAATAAATCAGCTTAACACAAGATACTAAATACATTATTTAGATTTACATTTAATTTTTACACAATTTTTTAAAAATAATAATAAAGAAAATTATGTTTTAAGTTTTTCAATTTTATTTTATGTCAACGGAGTTACGAATTTCTTAAATACATGCAGACTTTAAACATTCAGTGAAGCAGGTAGTTAATCTGAATGTGATATCATATTAAGGATTTAATATACTGAAAAACGTTGAATATTGTTTTCCAACACAGCCATGTTATTTAGAGTAAACGGTTGTAACGGTCCTATCTATGAACTAGTTTATTACATCACTGAATCACTGCAACCAGTCTAACGCATCTATCTGTTCATTCAAATCAATACATTAAGCGGCGCTACCTCACTGTTTACTCGATTGTATTCATATAAGAGTCAAATCAAAATAAATAGCGTGACGTCACAAAGTAATAGATATAGATATAGTAATTTTTGTTATTAAGAAAAATTCGTTAAATAGAGATAATTTTAATATAACAAAGTATTTATTATATAAATTTAAGTACGTAGATTCAGAATATAATAACACAAATTGCATTTAATTATGAAATAATAATGAATTTTAATATGCAAAATTGATTTATTTATTACGCTAACAATATGAATTATTAGAAAAATGTAAATATGCAAAATGAATAAGTATAGAACATGAGTAATAATTGGTTTCATTAATAACAGCTGAATAATAACTGTTATTAGTAAATAAACAATTAATAATTTATTTAAACAATAAGCTGTATATAGAACGAAAGTATTAATTTTATACTTGATAATGATAGCTGTAATGTATTGTTCTTAGTTACTTCTTAGTTACTTGCGTTATTAATAAATGAATATCGGTTCTTGATTTAATAACTTGAATGCGGCTTTGAGTTTAGTCGTACACTAACCGTTGAAAAGAGATCACGTTTGTATCATGATTCAATAAACTATTATTAGATTATTATTCTTTGTCTATTCATTGAGATACAATAATAGCTTTATAATTTAGGAATCTTAGATAATTAATCTAATAATTGCATTATAAGATTAGGAAAAACCGTTACATATATGAAAAATGAGTTATAATTCAAATGTTATTAACTAATTTAAATATTCATTTTTAGAAAATACTTCTAAATTGAATCAACTATAAAGTTATATAAAAATTTATTAATTTTCTATTGTAAATATTATAATATCACGTTAATTCACTTTATTAGTTAATAACTTTTGACGACACTATTTGTGATAATTGTATATTCTATAAAATCAACAAATAACAAATTTTGTAAAGTTTACATATGTTAAAAGCTTCATATTAATGATTATTTACTTGTAAATTAAGAAAACTCATTACTGAAAATTCGCGAATGTCTCTCGAATGTTCAATGACATCTCTCCTGCAAAAAAAAAGCGGGAAAATCTGTGTATAAATAGGCCCACCTTTGCACAGGCTAGCATTCACTTCTAGCCTTGCAAGGTGAGCGCATGAGTCTGAATAAACTTGGCTAATACCTAAGTTCTTTCTCTCATTGTAATTAACTGAATTAACTAGCCGAATTATATCCTATTCAAGAAAGACTTTAGCTCTGCTTATGGGACAATTCGCACCATAAGAAACTAGGGCATTGTCTGACTTTCCATAAAACATTATACTTATTTATATATATTTGATTTATTGATTATTGTTAGAATACATTTGATTTATCTATTTATTTTATTAACAAGTAGAGTAAAATTATTGGAAACAAATTCTTACTCATTAGCTAGATACGAGAGTTCGAAATATTATTATTCATAAGTGATACGAACATCACACGGTATATCATCAGAGTTACGCGTAATTAAAATAGGCAATATTATCAAACTAAAAAATTTATTAGACCGTCTTAATAATTTTATTCAATGTAACTGACGGCTTTTTGATTTTTCTACATTTCTTTCGTGCTTGGCGTTTTTTAAATCCTCTACTTTGTTTCTTACTACCTTTCTTCATAGGAACGCCCATACCAAACTTACTTTTAACTTTCATAATGTTGGCTACAGTGAAGGCAGCTGCTTTCTCACCAAAACTGCTATCTTTAGCTTGTACTCTATCCCAAGCTTTGTTAGCTAGAATTTCGTCAGCTTTATTTCTTGTCGCAATATCCTCCAGATTTTGCGCATAAACAATATCGTGTTCTTTATAAGCAACATCTAGTGGATTTTTACCAGGATTTCCACGTGCCAATCGTTTGTTCAATTTTGTACCAAGACCACAATACTGATATCCAGGAAAGTGAGCTTCAATAGGCAAGTTATTTATAATCTCGTTCACTAGATCACCACCAGTCTTTCTTTTATAGTACGTGATCATACTTCTTCGAAAGACAGCATGTTAATGAAATAAAAGATATATAAGCAGACTTTTTATACCTAACAACTCATTCATTGAGGTGTCAATGATGAGTAAACAACATGGATTTCCAAGAACAACCTCTTAAGCTTCAAGTCATTAATTTCGATAGAGTGGTGGAGACGGAAAAACAAGAAAAAAGACATGGTGAACTATTGTCTAATAGTATCCGTGCCGTTTTCTGCGGACCTAGTAATTGTGGAAAAACTAATTGTTTATTAACATTAATCACTCATCCTAATGGTCTTAGATTTGAAAACGTATATGTCTACTCAAAATCCTTTAATCAGCCTAAATATACATTTTTGAAAGATTTATTAGAGCCTATTAATGATATAGAGTATCATGCTTTCAGCGAGCATGAGACAGTTGTTTCACCAGATAAAACACGACCAAATTCTATCATGATTTTTGACGATATAGCCACTGAGAAGCAAGATAACGTAAGAGCATTCTTCTGTATGGGTAGACATAAAAAAGTAGATAGTTTCTATCTCTGTCAATCGTACGCTCACATTCCGAAGCATCTCATTCGAGATAATGTGAATTTACTTGTTTTGTTTCGACAAGATGGCGTGAATATTAAGCACATTTACAATGATCATGTTAACTCAGATATGTCTTTTGAGAAGTTTAAAGCAATTTGTTTAAAATGTTGGAAAGACGATAATCATAGGTTTTTGGTTATCGACAGAGACAGACCAATAAATCATGGACTATATAGAAAGGGATTTGGTTCTTTTGCTATAAATATAGATGAGTGAGTGGATGAAGATTATTTAACTTCAGAAATTAGAAGCGTAAACATGGCTGACTTTGAAAGAGAAAAGAAGGTGCTCGAGCAATTATTCATGGCTCGTGATGCCATAAGACGCAAGTATCAACTAATAAAACGTGGTAAAGCTGATTTAGAAAAGACATTGCATGAAACTTTTAAACCTATGGTTGATCCATTGAAGAAACTCGTAGAGGCAACTACTGATAAAAGTAACGCTACTACTGCTGAACAGCCAACGAAAAAGAAAAAGAAAATCGAGTTTGATAATGTTTTCAAGTCAGAAGTAGCAACTGACACTCCCTATAAATCTAGATATTTCAATAGTACTTCTAATGAATTAAATTCTACATTACAACCGCTTGATACTACATTTGAGTCTGCTATTTCTATTGATGATAATGATGATGATCATGATGAATCATCACTTGATACAACTGCTATAAATTTGAACAAAAGTAGTTCAAATGTAACTACAGAACAGAGGCAACAGCTATTGGATGATTCGATTATAGGAAACTATGTTCGACTATTGCATGAACCACAACAGAAAAGTAATTTAGACAAGACATTTGGTGTTCGCTGACATGAAAATACATATGTCATAGGCAATTCTTCAATTTCCTTCCAAAACGATAACGTGACTGTGAATGATAAAGCATACAGCAAGACGCTTGGTTTAATGGAACTTCTCTTTCGTAAAGAACCTGATTCTAAATTAATCAGTTCATTGGATATTGAAAATTATATAAAAATTCTCGAAATCACTAACGCTCATCGAAACAGATACGAAACAAATAAAGAATATCGCAATAAGCATGTAAATAAATTCAAAAAGTATATTGGACCAAATTTATCTTTGAGCAGTAGCGCTAAGAAGCGAAAATCGACTATTGATGAAAGAGGTCTTTTTCCTAACTATAAAATAGCTAGAAAAGGAACGTTATTTGATTATGTATATTGGAATGATCCAAACGAGCTCGTTGATCGATTGAGATTGCTTATTGCCGAACAAACCGCCGGTAATTCTAGTCATGTTAATGAAATTCATTCAATTATTGAAGAATTACGTGAAGCTGGCTATATATATTAAGAGAATCCTAAATATTACTCACAAGGAAGGTACCCGAGGTGTACCTCACCGATTTTCTTGAAATTGTGATATGTTGTAGAACATCAAAAAATATTCGACGCGTATTTTTTTATACGTGCCCATAAGCCCATTTAAGGGGTGAAACCCACCCTTGAAGTTCACCCCTAAAAACAAATTTTTTTTAATTTCTCGAATACAATTCGTAATTTTTTACTGAAACAAAGTGGGTAACACTTGTTATTGAAAAGCACATATTTATGCATTGTTTTTAGTCATCAGACTCGTAACCCCCGTTTTTTATTAATGAAAAACTATATTTGATGACCATTTTTTTCACTATACACATTCCAAAATCTGTTAAATCTTGACAAAATTAATTGTTTTATGCACAATAATCAAAAATAAAGTTGACCTGTTCCGGCATTTTCAAAAAAAAAAATCCCTTGAGGGGGTGAGCTACCCCTAACATTTTTACTATTATATTTCATTATTCCATTACGATATCATGGTGTAAATCTCTTGGATACTATTAAAATTGTTAAGTAGTTGATGTAGTTTGAAATTTTCTGAAATCAGCCCTTACAAATGAATTCATCCCTAAAACTCAATCTCAAGTATTATTTTTTCATTACTTGAAAATACCCTAGGACTATTCAGTGGCGTAAAACGTGTAATAATATTAGTTCATATCCTTGGTATTGAATTAGAATTCTTCACCCCACTAATGTATCAACCCCTATTTTTCAATAAAAAAATGACACCCTTTTCCATATGAAAATACTAGTTTCTTGAGTTTGACGAAAAAAATTTTGGCAGTATGCACAATATTCAAATACGAAATCGACTGTTCTCACCTTAATAAAAATAACCTATAATAAGGGGTGTACCAGCCCCACAGGAGATATTGTCGTATCTCTATGATTTTATTCTTTTTCTATGGGACTTTCAAAAGTAATAAAAAATTAATGATTCAAAGCAAGAAGAACTAACTAATTATCGAATAAATGCATACGAAGAATAAACGTATAAACGCTTGGAAAACAAATTAAGAGAAGTGAACAGCTTAAAATAACAAGATAAGATTAAATTTATCATTTTCTTGTTGTTGTTGTCGAGATCGGACGGTGGGAAAAACCTCAACGGTTCAATTATCGTCTTGCTATGTTTTGGATAGATAAGACCTTTTTCGACGATGCGATCACCCTCTTGAACTCACAATCAGCTCGCCAAAACAACACTCGAATACTCGATATTACCTCTCATCATCAGTCTTTAGTCAGAGCTTCATCGAGCTCGTTTGAATCAGTATATTAATTGTGAGTGCAGTGTTTGTTGAATTTACAAAAAATTACATTGGAATCCAATAAATGTGCAACCAAATTTCAAACTTCAAATTTCATCAAAGTATAACATAGTATTTTGGAATTCGTACATATTAATTCTACCATATAATTTTTGGTCAATACTTATTTCCTGATTGTAAGTAAAATTTCCTTTTCCGTAAAATTTCTTAACGCCGTAATTGATAGATATTGTATACATGCCCTCGCCATTTTTCAAAAAACGCACAGAAATTGAAAGTACTCTATTTTACAGCTCTTTACAAGCCCTATCTAAAGAAACCATAAAAAATTATTTTCATCATTTTTTTTACTCTACATTTTTGAATTAAATATTTTTCCGAAGAAAAAAGCTCAAAGCCAAAAATTTTCATACTCACATCGTATTTGACGAAAATAATTTTTTAATTAGTTATTTATTCTTATTTATGGTGCATGCGTCCCTCTTTTAATTTTTCTTTTCTTTTTAGACAAATGTCTTTATTGGTTTTTTTTTTTTTTTTTTTTTATTTATCTCTCACCCGCACCTTGATTTATCATGATATTTCATTTACTCACGTGCTTCGCAATTTGTTTCTACATCAGTGTAGCCGACCTGATGACTACTCTCACCCGCACCTTGAATGTTTTCCTTATCTTGTTGCTCTTCTTTGTTGTCCATTCTCGCCGTTGGTTTTCTCTTCACTTTTCTTTTCGTTCACACACACCTTATTTTACCACTCGCGCAGTGGAAGCGTATTTGTATTACACCGCCGGGCTTATAACCTGTCAATGTATGTGTCGCGAGGACAGGTGTGTGCAAATGAATAAACGTTATGTACGTTAAGAAGTCTTTATTATAATGCGTTCTCAAAAGCTCCCCTCGATTTAAGTAGCTGTATGTGTCGCGCTCGAACTAACTCGACGGACTGACTCTATAGCGCTAGGCGGCGTCCTCAGCATGGGAGGAGAGGATTAGAGCGGGCATGAAGGCGGGAGCATTCAAATATTTTACACTCTTTATAAGCTATATCTAAATCACTAATTAAAAAATTATTTTCGTCAAATACGATGTGAGTATGAAAATTTTTGAGCTTTTTTCTTCGGAAAAATATTTAATTCCAAAATGTAGAGTAAAAAAAATGATGAAAATATTTTTTTATGGATTCTTTAGATAGGGCTTGTAAAGAGCTGTAAAATAGAGTACTTTCAATTTCTGTGCGTTTTTTGAAAAATGGCGAGGGCATATATACAATATCTATCAATTACCGCGTTAAGAAATTTTACGCAAAAGGAAATTTTACTTACAATCAGGAAATAAGTATTGACCAAAAATTATATGGTAGAATTAATATGTACGAATTCCAAAATACTATGTTATACTTTGATGAAATTTGAAGTTTGAAATTTGGTTGCACATTTATTGGATTCCAATGTAATTTCTTGTAAATTCAACAAACACTGCACTCACAATTAATATACTGATTCAAACGAGCTCGATGAAGCTCTGACTAAAGACTGATGATGAGAGGTAATATCGAGTATTCGAGTGTTGTTTTGGCGAGCTGATTGTGAGTTCAAGAGTGTGATCGCATCGTCGAAAAAGGTCTTATCTATCCAAAACATAGCAAAACGATAATTTAACCGTTGAGGTTTTTCCCACCGTCCGATCTCGACAACAACAACAAGAAAATGATAAATTTAATCTTATCTTGTTATTTTAAGCTGTTCACTTCTCTTAATTTGTTTTCCAAGCGTTTATACGTTTATTCTTCGTATGCATTTATTCGATAATTAGTTAGTTCTTCTTGCTTTGAATCATTAATTTTTTATTACTTTTGAAAGTCCCATAGAAAAAGAATAAAATCATAGAGATACGACAATATCTCCTGTGGGGCTGGTACACCCCTTATTATAGGTTATTTTTATTAAGGTGAGAACAGTCGATTTCGTATTTGAATATTGTGCATACTGCCAAAATTTTTTTCGTCAAACTCAAGAAACTAATATTTTCATATGGAAAAGGGTGTCATTTTTTTATTGAAAAATAGGGGTTGATACATTAGTGGGGTGAAGAATTCTAATTCAATACCAAGGATGTGAACTAATATTATTACACGTTTTACGCCACTGAATAGTCCTAGGGTATTTTCAAGTAATGAAAAAATAATACTTGAGATTGAGTTTTAGGGATGAATTCATTTGTAAGGGCTGATTTCAGAAAATTTCAAACTACATCAACTACTTAACAATTTTAATAGTATCCAAGAGATTTACACCATGATATCGTAATGGAATAATGAAATATAATAGTATAAATGTTAGGGGTAGCTCACCCCCTCAAGGAATTTTTTTTTTGAAAATGCCGGAACAGGTCAACTTTATTTTTGATTATTGTGCATAAAACAATTAATTTTGTCAAGATTTAACAGATTTTGGAATGTGTATAGTGAAAAAAATGGTCATCAAATATAGTTTTTCATTAATAAAAAACGGGGGTTACGAGTCTGATGACTAAAAACAATACATAAATATGTGCTTTTCAATAACAAGTGTTACCCACTTTGTTTCAGTAAAAAATTACGAATTGTATTCGAGAAATTAAAAAAAATTTGTTTTTAGGGGTGAACTTCAAGGGTGGGTTTCACCCCTTAAATGGGCTTATGGGCACGTATAAAAAAATACGCGTCGAATATTTTTTGATGTTCTACAACATATCACAATTTCAAGAAAATCGGTGAGGTACACCTCGGGTACCTTCCTTGTCAGTAATAAAATGAGTGTTGATGTATTTGGACGTATATTGAATAAAAAAAGGAGGATAATAGAGGTCCTCCTGGTATAGGGTATAATATCACTGAAGACGGACAATACGACTCGAATGACAAAAGAATTTGTTATATAGCCGATCCTCAGGATAGTAACGATGCTGTAAACTTACGAACGTTGCGAAAAACTAGTGAAGCTAACGTTACTACGCTTACGAGTATGATAAATGATCTCTCAAAATCACTGGATACAATAAGATTAGAATTAGTAAAGCATCGAGTAGTTATTGCTCAGTTAGAAAAAGATAATATTAGTAATCATAAAGAGAAAGAAAAAACTATTCGACCGTTTGACATTTTAAAAACTATTGGACCGTTTGACATTTTAAAAACAACTTTAAAATGAAACATCAAAGTGTGGTGGATGAGTTACATAAACCAGCACGTCGAAACTATCCCCGTAGAAAAGTTGATGTACGCCGAATAGATGAGACATGGCAAGCTGATCTTGTAGAGATGCAAGGCTACTCGAGAGAGAACAAAGGCTTTCGATATCTATTAACTGTCATTGATATATTTTCAAAGTACGCTTGGGCAGTTCCTGTGAAACAAAAAACTGGTATAGATGTTGCTTATGCAATGAAGTCTATATTAAAAAAAGGACGTACTCCTAGAAATCTACATGTGGATTATGGCAAAGAATTCTACAATTCAAATTTTCAAAGACTAATGACAAAGTATAAAATAAATCTATATTCAACCTATAGCAATCTTAAGGCAACTATTTGTGAACGTTTCAATCGCACGCTAAAAATTGTCATGTGGAAAAAATTCAGTCTTCAAGGAAATTACAAATGGATCAACAATCTAGCGGATTTATTGAAATCTTACAATAATCTAAAACATCGTACGATAGATATGAAGCCAAAAGACGTAACTAAAGATAATGAAATGCAGGTGTTGAGACGATTCTCTTACGACCGACGTCTTTTCGTTAAGAGCCCTAAATTTCAAGTAGGCGATAAAGTACGTGTGAGCAAGTCTAAACACGTTTTCGAAAAAGGATACACTCCTAACTGGTCTACTGAGATTTTTACTATTCAACGAGTTGTGAAGACAAAGCCTATCACTTATCATTTAAGAGATTATAAAGGCAATCAAATTGTTGGAGGTTTTTACGAGCAAGAACTACAGAAAGCTATGTATCCTGATGTATATCTCATTGAAAAAGTTTTAAGGAAACGTGGTAATCAAGTATACGTTAAATGGTTGGGATTCGACAATTCGCACAATTCATGGATAGATAAGACTTTATACGTATGAAAGAATAAAGACGTTTATGTAAAGTAAATTTTATTCAAATAAATATCACAATAATAATAAATAATTTTTGTTTTATTTTAATGGTAAGAGCCCCAACCTTCGCTCTCACCTGTGAGGTACTTCCATTTGAGCATCATCACTTGTGAGTCCATTAGAACAAGTCGAAACCTGCTTTAGTAGAAACACCTGTGACTCATTTACCTCTCCACAATATATTTTATAACAAATTTATTGTACATACTTTATTGAAATAAAGATACATTGATGTTACATTAAATAATAAATTGAAATCTACCAGCGCTATGATATTCAATCTGTAAACAATATTTTTGCACATGATCTGAAAGTAATATACTATATAAAGATCATAATGTTTCATGATGACTCTTGAAATTCGATCTGGTAAAATAAGTTGGAATTCACAATCGAGCTCGAGAATGATTCGATTGTTATCTTCTTCCTTAAACTTTGTTACTAAATAACAATGATTTTCTTCAAGTTCATAATGATTTTTCTCCGGTAGTGGATCAAAGGGCTTCATAGCTATTTTATTTAACATTTCTAAGTCCATCTTGCTATTGAAGACTTGAGAATAGTGGAGAAGGAAGTGAATACTACTGGTAATGATTCTTCTAACAGAATGACGTTTTCCGAGCTCTTCTCTCTCTCTTAAGACCTTTACCCCACCTACACTTTTTCTAGCCGGCACGGCCGCCTCCCTCCACTTGCTACTTCTTCCACCTCCACTTGCTGCTTCTTCCACCTCCACTTAGATTTTTAGTTTGTTAAGTGTACATACTATACAATGATTTTTTAGTATAGGTTCAAGAATATGATTCATCATTATTATACGTTTTTTTAAATAGTGCTCGCGATATTATACTACTTAGTTGCATAATACGACGTTGGAAGCGTTCTCGATCTCGTGCAAGCTGCTCCCACACTCCTTTTCTCGAGTCTTTGTCTTCAATAGGAAGATGATGAATTTGAATATTATCTGAGAACCATACATACTTTGAAGCGCGAATGCTCTTCTTGTTTCTTCTAATAGGCGCCATGATGAACCACAAGAGGATAGTCTTGCTATAGCTATTTCTTCTCACTGAATGATGGTAAAGCAAACTATGCATTCTTCTTATAAATATATTAGAACTCGAATGGCTGTCCTCTATCGGAACTTAAGGTTAATTATAGGAATAGTGAGAGCCCCAACCTTCGCTCTCACCTGTGAGGTACTTCCTTTCGAATCAATGCTCATGAGTCACCTTTACATTCAGATAAAATTCAATGGAAAGGGCTACATTAAGAACTTTCTTTTTTTACCTCTCCACAAAAGAAAATAAGAGGATAGTTAAATAAAAGAAAAAAGACTATTTAATTAGATATATTTTTTTTATTATTCATAGTGTAGCTATTTACATTAGTATTATAATACATTTAATTACTATTCGTTGAAAATACAATTATGTTTAAATTCGAAGTTTGAACCGACAATATGGTAAATAAATAACTCATCCTTCTCATTAGTCTGATGTAGGTTGTTCAACATTTCTTCATCTTTTTCGAGTACTATGTTAACCCTTTTAGGCAGGAACACATCAAATTCGTCGTCAATTGTAATAACAACGCTAAATCCATATTTCGTTGTTAATGATCTAACTTTAGTAACTTGATATAATGTGTTCGATGTTAGTTGGGACATCGCCTTCCGAGGAAGGAAAGTTGTCTTGGAAATTTTAATTATTGCTGAGAAATCCATTCTGTAAAATAAAAAATCAAAGAATTAATTATTTATTTATTTATTACTAAGGTATTAATAAACTAAAATTATTTAAATATCTTACTTGTTTCAATAGTTAGTGGAAGACGTATTAGAGATAAGACTGTTGCTTGAGTGAGAGCTGAGCAACTATTTCGAACAAGAGTGAGCTCTTAGTTTTATAAGTGGCATCCCCACTCTTAAAGCTCAAGCCACCGTCGCCGCTTTCCTCTCTTTCAGTCTCCCCTCTCTCATGATTCTTCATCTAAAACCATTCTCCCACTCTGTAGACTCAGATATCCATTATTTTTCCCTCTCCATTACTAGTCATCAGCGCCATCTAGTAACTGTCGAGGAGTAGAATTCTTTCGCTAGTGCTGCCCTCTAGAATTATTTTCTTCAAATCTGAATCTTTTCATATTACTATTTTGTTCTATCACTTCGTCTTCTTCTCTATACCTCTTTCTTCGTAGCTGTTCAACTCTTTCTTTCATTTTAGCAATTTCGAGAGTTTTATAATGCCCCCATGGAAGTGTGTCCGGATTATTATCAAAAATACATCGTTTATCATCATGAGGGCTTAGTGCTGTCTTTTCCTCTCTCTCTGTTAATACTTGATGTAATTTAGATCGAATATTACATTGAGTACGTTTAATAATTTCCATTTCGTTTAAACACCTTCGATAATCTGAGTGAGTTATTGTATTTTTTACTGTATGTTTTTTCACTCCTTTTGCCTTTTTCAAGAGATCCTTATTTATTATTTCAATACTGTATAGTTTACTTCGTAACCCAATGTACTCCCTCATAATAGCAGCTTTGCACTCATCCTTCATAACACCAAGAACTTTTTTGTTAGCTAGAGGCATTCCAAATTGATTATCAGCAGGATAGTCCGATGTGTCAAATTTATCAATGTCTACTTTCATGATCTCATACATATCGACATCTTGAATTTCATAAATGAGGCTGTCAGTATCAGTATAAAGTAATTTACATTTTTCACCAATTCGTTGCTTCATGTAACCATAATGAAAGTCATAGACTAATGTTTTTGAAAGATCTAATAGACCGATGTATATAGGTTTTTTAATACTGATAGTTGTCCACGATAATTGAATAGCAGCTAAATTTTCATGAAAGATGGAACTACTATGGAAATTTGGTTGGGCAATTCGAGCTTCAGCGCCATATCTACCACCCCATTGATTGATCAGTTTGACATCTTTTCGTTTTCTTTCGTCTTCCATTGTTTTTCCATATACTGCATTAATCATAAGCTTGTAAAATAATTTTTAAAACTCATTTTTAGCTTGCTTTCTTTTTTCAGTATTTAAATCAACATATGGTTTCAGCCATTGTTTTTGTTTGAATTCTAGCGCTCTATATATCTTTTTGAGTTTTAGTCCATATTTGAGAGCTTGTTTTAACGCTCTATAATGAATAACGTATCGTTCTTTATCATAAAGCGTTGTCAAAAGTTTTTTCTGTTTTGATCCGGGTGGTTTAGTATGTTCAGGACAAAGAGGTAGGTCTTTATGTTCATCATGCAGCTCTTGTGGATACTCTAGATCTACTTCTAAAATATAGCCTACGTCGCTATCATCAGAGATATTGAAAAAATTTGACATATCCACATTTGAAACCCATTTGAAGCCTTCAAATGGTAGTGATTGAGTCATAGCCCATTCATAAAGGTTGTTTACGTCATAATACATTAAAAATTTGTTTGGCTCATCCTTATTGAATTCTTCACCCATATATTTATTGTTTGCTTTTGAAAATCTATTGCAGCATTGACTAATACCTCCACGAATACCTTTTTGAATGAATAAAACCATATCTATATCTGTTAATAGTTCAAGCTTCATATTTATATATTTTAACATCGCGTCCCATGTTAATCCAGGAGTAGTATAATAATGAGCAGGATCGAGATCATATGCATTCTTACAGGTTGATCGAAAATTCTCAAAAATATCAGCTAGTAAAAGTACATCAGTTTTCAGATAGAGATCAGAATACATTCCTAAATCTATTTTCTTCCAAATACTACCGAAAATATTCCATACGTTTTGAGCATGCTTATATTCTTTAGTAGGAATATCACTATCTGTCAATTGACTATGAAATTTTTCAATAGATGGTAACTCTGTCTCAGTTAGTCTATTTAAATTTTGTATGTATTCATATGGGAAAACTCCTTTTCTTTTGAGTAAATTAATCTGTTCTAAAGTGTAATTATCTTTCTGAAATTCTCTCTGTACAATATCTAGCTGAGGTAAATAATATGCTAATTTATCTAGAGATGTAGGCATAAATCGAAAGGAATCAATGAAACGAAAGCTAATTCGACTGTTTGTAACTTCTTTTGTGAAGGATATGTATCGCTCCTTGTTTTCAGCGAGAACAGAGATCTTTCCTTCAAATTCTGAGTTAGTAGCAATTTCTGTTATAATAAAATGTGAGTCATAGCCTGTAAAGTTATGAAATACGATTGGTATGAAAGCAGCATTTTTATAATTCAAATTGCAATGATTGTGAGCTGCACCTCTAAATTTTCCTGTTAAATGACAATGATCACGAACTCGTTTTTGGTTATCTTGAAAATATTGGTTGCAAATATGACATCTTCTTGCCGTTTTGAATGTCTGTTCATTAATAAATGATAAATCCATTTTTATTGCATTATTATATATCTTTTCTAACTCAATCACTAGGGACTTCAATTGCTTTATAAACCATGATGCTGGTGATTCGTCTTCATTTAATTTTTTTCTATATGACTTATATATCGACTTACTATCATCATAACGGCATTTTACATATAATCCAATGCTATAGGCTTCATGTTCTTGGAAACTATGTCTCTTAACATTGAGATTTCTATTCGGATCTTCTATAGGTTTTAACAGACATTCAAAATCCGCGTATATAATAAATGGAACTTCCTCTTTATGTTTAAAATTTTTAAATTCTAAAGTAGCATCGTCAGGTAAATTAATCCGACACTTATTTATTTTGGAACAGTCAACTTCATGAGATTTCAAATTTTTTCTTGTTAGTAAAATAATGAAGGCAACGTTCACAAAGATAAATTTTTTCAGTATGTTGAGTAACTTGTCTACAAAGGAGAGCAGATAAAGTTTTAATCCATACGTAGTGAGTTTCTAATTTGAATTTTTCATCATCTATTGATATTCGTGGTCTATTAGTCTCATTTTCATCAATATATTCGTTTTGTATTAAGAGTAAGTTCACATGTTTAGTTTGTTTTAATTTCGTTATATAGTACGGTGAGACTTTATATTTTGATCCATATTTTTTTAGTATATATAAATTTACACTTATATTATTCAACTTTTCAAATTTAGGAATACTTTTTATTTTTACAGGGAAGCTTATACTATCAAAATTCAGTTCATTCTCATAGGGCTTGTACTTAATTACTCTGTTTGGATTTCTTGCAACTTGATGAAGGCATGAAAGTATAGCCCATTTAAAACATTCATTGTCTTCATTTTTTACATTAACACAGACTCTTTTATTATCTATGCTTGACGGTAATGGTATATACGAGCATGGTTTAAATGGATTATACTTATTTATATTAATAGTGAGACCGACAATAGTTTTTAACGACCAGCCTGAGTCTCTTTCTTGAAATTCTTCGATTTGTTTAAGTATAATATCTTTAACGTTATTTTGAAACCATCTATGAAGATCAGTAGTCTTATAAATGCAAACATTTTCTGTATTGAAATATTTGATTTGAATATCTTCTTCTTGATTTTTCTTTATGATAAATTGTGATGCCATTTCTGTATTTATTTCTAAGTTATTATGGAAAGCAAGAAATTGAGGTATTTTAATTTGTAATAGTTGATTTGCGGCAACTAGAAATGTTTTTATATCTAAATGATGTTGGTTAACTATACAGACTGTACTAATTCGATTTTCAAAGGCTGAATGAATTGGTCTCCAAACAACTCCATCTCCTAGAATTTCATCCTGAATAGCTGTTAATGGCTGTATACTTCCACCAACTTTTATAGTTTTACTTAAATTGACTTCAATAGAATTCAAATGACAAGCACAAGTTTGACACCTTTGTCGAATTGCTCTACTTAAATCAGATCGTTTCATAAATTCATTAATTGAAATTATAGCATTAACTGTTAGATTTCTCCATCTAATACAATCGTCTATATCTAAATCGTTCGAATGGTTATAAGCTTTCCATAAATTTTTAATTGTTTCTTCAAAATAGGCGATAGAAGTCATGTTGTTAGTTATCTAGTTTTATTGTCTTGTACAGTCACTTGTCTATAGTTGTATAAAGGATTATTATGATGAAAGAATGGAAAAGGTAGTGAACAGCTCTAAAATGAACTTGTTCTCAGTTGGTAATGAATATTGATTTGTTTAACAAATCAATAAGGATTCAACTAACTACTGAGGAACTACTTGCAAATGGCGCAAGGTAAGGCAAGCTTAGCTCGCAGGCTGTCTCGAGAGACTGCGCTCTTTTGCTAGGCCAAAGCTGCTTTTAAAGGTTAAGTGAGGGCGCTGTCAGCAAACTGAGGGCGCTGCCAGCAAACTGAGGACGCTGCCTACAAAGTGTGGGCGCTGTAGGTAGTATATGGAAGGGTTAGCTCAAACGAAAGAGTGTGGATGAACCGACTGTAGCACCATCTAACTTATTAATTTAGTATTAAAGGGTTTATATATAGATCTTCAGAATGAAAATATAGTCATTATTGCTTTGAGATACGATTCTTTGAGATACATATTATAGAGAATAATGGGATTTATACTCTAAGATAGACTATATTTTAGATATTCAAGGCTTTCAGAGTCTTAATAATACTTTTATTTGTAAGGAGTTTGCCTATTTACCAGTATGTTCTAATACTTCACCTACAGTACTACTTTTTAAACCTCCATATCATTGGCTCAAAATGTCTATTGAATATCAAAGAGTTAATAAGTGGTTGGAATTACATCATCATGGTATTTATTTTTATTATCGGTAATTAACATTGATTTTATTTGAAATATTTAATATAATCAATTTTATAGGTATATTATGGAGAAATGGTATTTTACCATATAATTTTTTAAATTGTACTATACGCAGTCATTTACATAATTGTAGAAATATTTATGTGAAAGGATTACAAAAGAAGCAATGGCTCAAAAAAATTATTCATGAAAAGTAGGTTCAAATAATATACAATAGTACAAAATTCTAAATTCGAATTTAATTAGTTTTTTTTTTTTAATTACAGAAATATTTTAGATATCGAAACTGAAATGAGATGTCCGCGATTGGAAGATTTAAGTCTTAAATTTAAACCATCATGCATATATCATAGTCAAAATCGCGAGAATATAGTATGTGCTGCAGTAAATACACAAAAGATACACGATTGGATGATGGAAAGACAAAAACAAGCAAAATCAAAAGGGATCGACACAGGCGAAAGATTTACAGATGACTATAATTCATATAAAAATTCAACTGAATATTTAAAAATAGCTATGTCAGACACTGAACATAAAGATTATAGACAAAGTGTACTCAATTCAATGTATAATTAAAAATAATAAATATTAAATAAATAATAAATGTGTGCTTATTTAAATAGTAAAATAATCATAACGATTGTAAGAAAGGGTGAATGGATGGGAATAAGGTTCTCTCCTAGCAGAGATGTTTAGGAGGAACATCTCAAGGAGGTGTCAGTCGAGCGACTGCATTCGTAGTCTCTAGCATTCTCACGAAAACAGTTCCCTTCGTGGAGAGAGCACGTATTGACTATAGACAGCATATGCTCCCCTCCGCGCACCATGGTCTACGTTTAGCTAGAGCGTAGGAGAGAGAAAAAGAGAGAGAGAGAAAGAGAGAGAGCGCCCGTTTACTACTACTATAGTAGCGCATCCCCATCAGGCCAGAACTATAGACAGCATGCGCTCCCCTCCTCCTCCACGCACTGTGGTCCACGCTGAGTCAGAGCGTAGGAGAGAGAGAGAGAAAGAAAGAGAGAGCATACGTTTACTACTATAGTAGCGCATCCCCATCAGGCCAGAACTATAGACAGCGTGCGCTCCCCTCCTTCTCCGCACGCTCGGGCCCTATACCAAATGTATGCGTGTGTAGCTAATATACACAATATGCATCTTCTAAGGTACATGTGGCATTGGCTCTAGTGGTAGAACGCTAGCCTGCCAAACCAGAGGACTACGGTTCGATTCCCCGGTCTGTCTTTTCATTTTTTTCAAAAAATCGTCGCTATTTTCTATATTCGTTTCATTCTCAATATAGCAAGTAAATTGTTAATAATATATATTTATAACTTTAAAAAAAAAAAACATTTAAATTTAATTAGACTGAAAGCACTAGGTATAGCGTCCCTAGGGACTAGGAGCCCTAGAGACTAGGAGCCCTAGAAACCTTCCTCAAAAATTATAAACAATTATTAACATTAATAATAATAATTAACATGGAGGGGATAGAGGCCAGGGAATCAAAGGGTTAAACCAAGGGACTCCCCACGAATATTGTTAATAATAATTGTTAACAATAATAATTATTATTAACATGAAAGGGTTAAGCCAGGGGGCCAAAGGGTTAAGCCCGGTGGGGTCAAAGGGTTACAGACCCCCCGCAGGTGTGCTGGAACATACATTGCTATACTACTTGTCTGAATCATGAACGACCAATCCCGCTTCAATTGCAGCTTTAAAAATTTCCAATGTAAATTGACATATTCTAGAAATTTTCTCTCTATATGTCCCTCCTTTATTATCTTCTAATACAACACAAAATAAGATAAATAAAAAATAAAATAAGATAAATTTTATATACATACTGATTACATTATCAATTCTCAAGATAAGATACGATAGTAAAAATAGTCTGAACTAATATATTATGGTTATTTTGCACAGTAAACATTTTTAAAACTATTCTGCTTTATATATTATATTATTAACATAAGCTGAAATACACACACACACATTATTACTATTACTATATTATATAATTATTATAAATTACTAAATTTATTATTATCATCATCATTATCATCATCATCGTCATGACCATCATCATCGTCATCATCATCATCATTATCATTATTATTATTAAACTACTACTACTACTACTACATTATTTAACTTTATATATGTATTATTATAAGACAAAATCAGGGGTAAACATTTTATTGAATAAATTAAGTTTACTTTAAACCTCTTACTGTAGAGTTTTATTTATATTATTTTTGGAAAACTGTTTTTTCAGTCTATAATTTTCCAATTTAAAATAACATAAGGTAGTTCCTTCGAATAAAATCTAGGTTTAAAACACGTACGAAAATTTTTAGTTCATTGGTTAAAACAGTTCTGAATAACATATTCAAATTTTAACCGAATCGACAATTTAGTTTTTTAGAAATCAATTGTCAAAGTTTAAAGAATGAACACGTGGTAGATAGGGATTCGTTATATTTCTCGTAAACCACTTTTACCGTATATGCACAAATTTTTGTAAGCGTAGAATAATTTTTTTGCAATTTTTTCATACAAAAAAAATTATAATTGACCATTGCAACGGTAGTCGATTCAATTAATAGAACCGTTCGCGATTCTGATTTTCGCGCATTAGTTCTAAGTATTGAGAGAGAGAGAGGGGGCGCGCGATCTTTTGAATTAGCAGTTACGTCTCAGCTGTTACTTGTATAGTACCGCCAAAATCGTTTAGCACAGTGTCCCAACGATAAAAAAGTTTACTTGGATTTTGGATACGTGTGCAAGGGTGAGCGAGGAAGCAGCAACAGTAGCAGCATCATGGAAGCAGCAGCAAAAGCGACAGCAATTATACAGCAGATTTGCAATCGAGGCAGCATAGCTGATTCTGATCTGAGGAGCACCTTTAATTTGCTTCAACAATTACGGCTGATCACCGTAATTGCACCGCAGGGTAGGTGCACCTCCCTTAATTATCGCGTGACAAAATACATTTGGTATTTTGCCCAACCGTATTAGCGTTAATTTTTTGTATTCGCGCCGAGCGTTAGATCGCGCCAATATTCGTATCTTCTCTCTCTCTCTTTCTCACCGAAAGTTATTTAATTGTAAATCCTATTCGCGTACGTCAGTCTTTCGGCCCGACAAAGACTGTAGAGATTTTTTATTAATAAAATCTATTAAACTTACTCGCCGATTTCGTCATATAATTTTTCCTAATAGTTTAAACAATTGAAAAAGGCTTAGGTTTTAATCCGATTATAGCTAGGGGATTAAGTGGATTAGGAGCAAAGTCGATTACACTTAAAACTCATCGAGTATCACAAGGCACGTGACTTAAGGTGAGTTCAACTCTGCTTGATCGAAGACAACTAAGTTAAGTCAGCTGACGTTAAGGCGAATACACGTATTAACATACGTGTTAACGGAGCGGCGGTTTGCTCTGCATCGTGGGAGTTTACTCTTAAATAAATTTCTCATTTTGCAGATTTATCTCCCCCGTTATATGGCGCCCAACTGGTATTAAGACCCGTGTCGTGCGAATAGGATTGTGCGTCGAAGGTAATTGACGCACGAGAGAGAGAGACGATTGCGCGAGCGCTTAGGAAGGTTTGAACGGGTGGTAGAGCGAGATCGTGAGCGGTACGCCCTCTGCTGGGGAAAAAACGAAACCACTTCGAACCTTTTGTTAAAAATTGTTAAGATTATTGTAAAAAGGGCCGAAAGCGATAATTATTGGTAGGTCGAAGTGATTTCAGATCGTACGAGATAATCAGGTGTTAACCTATTTCAGCCATAGTTTGGTGGATAAAGGGGGGTTGGTAGCACCTGATCAACGATAAAGCAGAGAGCGCGACCCAAGCGTGCAGTCCAAATATTAGCCAGGCGGAGCAAGCAAACAGCAGGCTCCGACCTTAGGTAGGATATTTTTATAATATTTATAGAAAGTTTGCAGAGACTGCACGCGCTCATAATCTCCTTTTAAAAGGCCTTATAAAAGGAGGCATTAAAAGTAGTAACACTAAATAGTGTACACCCCGCTCATACCTTGGGTGATAGGAAGCGGTAGTGGTCGATTAGGACGAAATTTTAAACCTCAACCGCATCCTACACCCGTGCGGAGGCAAGATGGCTCTGTTGTCAGCTCAAATCGACAATTGGGCATTAGAGCTGACCTCCGCACAGCGCGAACACTATTTAGCGGATTTGGAACTGCGCAAGGATGGAAGTGTCATCCAACAGGCGGCTAGGCTTGGGAGATGGTTGCTGGGTGAGTACACCGCCACAGATTTTCAAGAGACCACGCACAGCAAAGAGGTGGCGGGGCGCAGGAGGTGAGCCCGACAAGTGTGGCTCGACACAGTCTGTGACGAGTTGGAAAACTCCAACGCGGATGATAACAGCGACCATCCCCTCAGGATCATCAATAGGGAGGGAATATCATTGACTGATATGTCAAGGACATTCACCTGCCCGGACGAGGACTCTGAGGGTGAAGCCAACCGCCAAGAAGAGAATGAACTTATCTAGAAGGCCCTCCGCACGCAAGAGCAGGAGGAGAGGGAGAGGAGACAGAGCAATCCGGATCCCAGGTCGCAGGAATCCTGCACTCGGAAGGAACCTCAGGAAGAATTATCCTTGAGTGAAGCCTTCCGGGAAATAGAGTATCTGAAGGAGGGAGTAGACCATAACCAACAGTTGGTAGGTCGAATCCTAGAAACCCTTCAGACTCTGCAGGGATTACAGGTGTGTGCGGAGCGCGAGGCGCAGGACATGCGCATACGAATTCGAGAGCTGGAAGACGCAATGCATGACATGGCCAGTGCTAACCGTGCTTCTCAGCGTGACTCGGTTCAACCGCGCTCCGGACGTAATGTGGACTTTCAGGACACATTCACCTGTCACTACGACTCGGGGATTCCGGGGAGTACACCGGCTCCTCCAAGACCAATACCTAGGAGAAGGGACGTCACCACACTGGAAGTCCTCCAACGAAGAGTAGGTGAAGAGGATCTGGAAGTTTATGGGAGATCCGCACCCTTTCGACAGAGGAGTCGAAGCGGATCATCTGGCACCGGACATCAGATATTCTCAGGGCTCTCCACAACCTGAGATGTTGGGAAAATTGTCCGCGGATGGAAATTGAGGTTTGCGGGCAGTAGGGCACAGAGCGTAGATACGTTTCTGTCGAGGTTAGAGGATCTGCGCG
Organism: Phymastichus coffea; assembly: GCF_024137745.1. Classification (NCBI taxonomy): domain Eukaryota; kingdom Metazoa; phylum Arthropoda; class Insecta; order Hymenoptera; family Eulophidae; genus Phymastichus; species Phymastichus coffea. Next base: position 2,996,032 of record NW_026706827.1, read on the forward strand.
TAGGTGCAGGACTAACTGACGACGAAGTGCTTTGTTCCGTATCAGAGATCCTCGAAGGTAACGCGAGGACCTGGTACGATAACAACAAGTATCAGTGGCTCAGTTATGACGAGTTCGTCGCGGACGCCCGGGGGTTTGGCACAAGTACGCAACAGCAACAAAGGCTGTTGCAGGAAGCCCAGAACCGGTTCCAGGGTGAGGACGAACTAGTGCTAGACTACGTGTCCAACCTGGTGGCTCTTGTCAATAGACTAGAACCGCCCATGCCCTTGGAGAGGTTATTAGACCTACTCCATGCAAACCTCCTTCCAAGCATCCAAATCCAGCTGCGTCGGAGCGAGATGTCGTCGATACGCGAATTCAACAGGAGGGCGACCGAGGTACAGAACACCTTATCTTATGGTCGCCGTCCACGTGTATTCGCTGACCCCAACTCGACGATCTTCCCTCAGCATGCCTACCAGCCGAGCAAAAGAACGGCTGGTAGTAAATCCCAAGCCGCTGCAATGGCAAGCGAAGGGAAGGCGCGTGCGAAGAAGGAGGGAGATCCGCAGCGCGGACTGGGCGTGGAGAACTTCGCCAGAAGGCCTACCGAACAAGCATCGGTATCGGCTACGCAAGCTTTCACTTCTGATAAGAAGATGGAAGAACGTCTGGAGGGCATCGAGCGGATATTGCGCAAGTTGGCCACTGACAAGCAAGGCAGCCCTCCAGAACAGCGTAAGAGCCGATGGCGTGGAGGAAGGAAAAATTCTCCTTCTTCCAGGTCTCCTGGCGAGCGGCGAGAAGGGCAGAGGCGGAAGATAGACTTTACTAAGCCTCTCCAGTGTTCCGCTTGTGGCAAGCTGGGTTTTAGTCGCAAGTTTTTCCCAGATTGCAACAAGGGAAACGGCAAGGAGAGCGAAGAGAAGAGGTCATCTTCGCGCCTCCAGTAAATTCGACCTCTCGCTGCGGGTCGCCGATGGGAAACAGCAAGTTGTCGGCGACCCAGGGATCCAAACAAGTCCTGGGAGGTCATCAAGAGAGCCCAGGACATAGCAGTATATTAGAGCGGAAGGCAATTGAACCCGATGGCATCCCTCGGCAGAATAGGGGAGTGGTTATCCTGAAAGGACCAGATGGCCACATACAGGTTGTGGAGGAAGGGGAAGCTCCAGGGGGAGCCTCTCCACAAAAAAGCTCCTCTGCCGAAGGGATCCACGATAGAAGCCAGCCCACCGTCGTCGCGGCAGCGGAAGGAAAAAAGCCGCTGAAAAGCACGATGAAAGGAAGCGAAGATGGGACTCGTGGATATGACCCAGAGGATGAGACCAGGTGGTGGTTGCGGGTAGACATAGGTGACTTTAAAATTAGAGCACTCTATGATACCGGCGCCTCATCCACGGTCATGGGTCAATTAGGGCTGAGATTGGCATCGGAGATGGGACTCGGGTTGAATGTGACCAGGGCGGGCGATGCAAGGCTTGCTGATGGACGCCCGTGCCCTATAATTGGTCACGTGATGTTCCCTTTTAAAGTAGGGGGAATCACGAAGACAATCAGAGTCGCCATTACGCCGCTGCTCACAGATGACTGCTATGTAGGCGCGAACTTTATAAGAGAGTTCCGCGCAATTTTGGATCCCGATGAGGATGAATTATGGCTTAAGGACGCCCAAGTGAAAGTACCAATGGAAGTGGCTGGAATTGATGGTACGGCATTTCTCGCACCGGTAGGACTATGGGAAGCCACGGAGTCACAGCTTGAAGAAATTGAAGACCTCGTCAGAAGGTTAATTCCTGACGGGGGTCAGGCTTTAGGTTGTGCCGTGGGGGTTGAGCATGAAATAGATGTTGGAAATGCTCGACCCATCAAACAGAAGTACTACCCAGTCTCAGATAGAGTGCGAGAGGAAATGCACACGCTGGTCAAAGATATGCTGGAAAAGGATGTTATCGAACCAGCGACCAGCGGATGGTCGAGTCCAGTAGTAATGGTAAAGAAGGCAGATGGAAAATATAGGTTTTGTGTGAATTATCAAAAGGTAAATGCAATTACCAAACCTGATGCCTATCCTTTACCATATATGAACGACATCCTAAGACGAATTAGGGATGCAAAGTTCATATCTACTTTGGACTTGAGCAGTGCGTACCATCAAATTCCCTTAAAGGAAGAATCGCGTCCAATATCAGCGTTTACAGTTCCTAGATTAGGGCACTTTCAATTTAAGAGAATGCCCTTCGGACTGTCATAAGCAGGAGCGACCTTCCAGAGGTTGATGGACAAGGTGATAGGCCCGGATATGGATCCATTCGCTTTTGCTTACCTTGACGACGTAATTGTGGTTTCGTCGTCCTTTGAGGAGCATAGGCGGCACCTAGAAAGGGTATTAAAAAGAATTCTAGGTGCGGGCCTAACCATCAACAAAGATAAAAGTCACTTTTGTAAGACGGAAGTCAGGTACTTGGGAGTTCTTGTGAACCAGGACGGAGTAAAACCAGATCCCGAGAAAATATGCCCGATATTAGAATATCCAACACCCCGGACTGTCAAACAGGTGAAGCGGTTCATGGGAATGACCTCGTGGTTAGACGTTTTATTCCCGACTTTGCCATGATCGCTGAACCTATAAACCGCCTGACAAAGAAGAATGTACGTTTCTCTTGGGAGGAGGAGCAAGAGCGAGCTTTCACGAAATTGCAGGAGGCAATGACTTCCGCCCCAATACTACAATCACCCGATCCGAACGGTCAGTTTGTACTGCAAACTGATGCCAGTGACAATGGAATCGGGGCAGTTCTCGCGCAGGATGTCGATGGAGATGAGCGTGTAATAGAATACGCCAGCCGATCACTCAACAGTGCCGAGAGAAATTATACGGTCTCCGAGAAAGAGTGCTTGGCAGTGGTATGGGCCATTGGAAAGTTCTGACCGTATATTGAAGGGCATCACTTCAGGGTCGTCACTGATCATAGTTGCCTGAAATGGCTCCACAATATGAGAAATCCCACGGGAAGATTAGCGCGATGGGCGCTAGCATTGCAAGGCAATGTCTTCGATATCGAATATCGAAGAGGGGATCTCAATGTGGTGCCAAACGCTTTATCTAGGGCCTATGAGGAGGAGGGGATTGAAGTGAGTGCTATAAATAGTCGGCCGGAGACCACTGACGTCTGGTATTTGCAACAATACCAGGAAGTATGCCAGGACCCACACTCTCACCCCACTTGGAAGGTGGTGGGAGGGAGACTGTATCATTATCAGCCTGATGAGGATGGTGAAGGGTCCATCGACAACGATGAAGCGTGGAAGCTTGCGGTGCCTAGGGAGAAAAGGTACCAGGTGCTCCAGGAAGTCCATGATGCTCCTACTGCAGGACATCAAGGACGAGAGCGTACGTTCTCCAGGGCTAGGCGCTTGTACTACTGGCCTAAAATGTATGATCAGGTCAGGGAGTACGTAAAGAGTTGCCCGGTATGTCAGCAGTGCAAGGTGGAACAAAGAACACCTTGCGGGCTGATGGGTCGTAGACAAGTATCACGACCCTGGCAGGTGGTGGCCGGTGATATCACTGTTCCATTTCCCAAAAGCTCTCGAGGTTTTGAGTATATCTTAGTATTTTTAGACTTGTTTACTCGCTGGGTAGAGTGTGTTGCGATACGCAAGGCCAATGGGAAGACAATCGCAAGGGAATTACACGAGAGGATCGTCACTAGGTTTGGTGCGCCTGAAGTATTCTTGTCGGATAATGGAACCGAATTTAAGAATCAGGATGTCGATTCATACCTGCAGATGAACCGCATCCAGCGCGCTTTAACTCCCGTGTATCATCCCCAAGCGAATCCCACAGAGCGAGTAAACAGGACACTCAAGAGCATGATCACGTCTTACGTAAGCCGTGATCATAAGAGCTGGGATGAACACCTGTCAGAGTTCAACTTCGCGTTGAACTCGGAAACTCATAGCGCCACCGGATATAGTCCTGCGATGCTCATGTTTGGGCGTCAGCCGGTACCTCCTTTGACGTTCAGAAGAACCCAAGATCAGCAGGCCCTTGAATGTTCGGAGGGTCAGGCTGTGGAAGATTGGGCCGAACATATGGAGAAGCTTCCTAATTTGTGGGAGAGAGCTAACTCCAAGTCAAGGGAGGAAGCTGCGCGTCAGGCGGCTTATTATGACCGGAAGAGACGGCAACCCGAGTTTAAGGTCGGAGATTGGGTTTGGAAGAGGAACAGGATTCTATCTTCAGCTGCTCGAGGTATTTCAGCTAAATTAGCACCGAAATATGCCGGCCCGTACGTGATTGAAGAGGTTTGTGGTTCCAACACGTACAGGCTAAGCAATCAGCTGGAGATCCTGTCTGAGCTCTTCCATGCCAAGAACCTTAAACCATATTACGGTCCGGGTGAGGATGGGGAAAGCGAGGAGGTCATCGAACCTCGCGAGCCGCCAGATGAACTGCCGTCGGAGGATGCGAACGATTCCGCGAATGCGCGCGAAAATCCGGGAGGGGATTTATCGGATAGCGAGCGGATCCAATTAGCAGCCCCCACGGCCGTAGATAAAGTTCCCACCGAGGCGTCGGATTTACCGGTATCTGCCACAACTAAGAGAGGTCGAGGTCGACCTCGAAAGGTTCCAGAGACGGTCACCGGTCCAGCGAGGGGCTACGACTCTCCCGTGAAAGAGAATAGAGGGAGAGGTAGACCTCGAAAGATCGTGCCCGTCGTACAAAGGATGGTTGGGCCGATAAAACCGAGCGGTAACCGACGAGGGCCAGGACGTTCCCACAAAGAATCGCGAGGGAGCGTATAACTCGGTGGGATGCGGCTTATTTTAGGGTTTTTCTTCGCGCAGGGAGATTCATCCGAAATTTGTTTTTTGGATGTTTCAGATGGACCGGAGAATCGTCGTCGAAGAGGAGACCTTCGAGGTGGTCACGCAGATGCTGTTAGATCTGCAACTGGGCCCTGATACGACGCAGCTAATTGAAGATCTGCGGAGCATCGCCAGGGTCCAGTTGGAAGGGAGCGACGCAATGCCTTGGTGGCAGAGGTTCTCCGGGATTCGTCGTGGGTCGCCCCGAAGAAGGCTTCTCGGGACGCTTCGACACAGACCGAGGACCAGGACAGTGTCGAACGTCCCAAGTCTACAGTGGACCAGGGGGTGCAGACCCTCAAGTCCGGCGTAACCCTTACGTCGGACAGTGCGAGCCAATGCCCAGGACCCAGGGAAACCTGTGGGGCCTCGCACTGGGTCTGCAATCATTCCCGGATCCCTGAGCAGCCTACTCTCCTCCTCGACTTCAGACACGTGCGTCTGGGGATCAACGAGGTGGAGAGTGCATGGCGGTTCACTCAAGAACTCCAGTCTCAGGTGCAGGAGCACCTGAGACGCTTTTTGAGCCACCAGGGCGCAGAAGAGCTGCTCGGGGAGTGGGCAGGGATGGCTCAGCGTCAGAGGGCCTACGGAGAGGCCCTGCTGCGGGTGGATAACGGACAGGAGTCCTCCGCAGCACTCCCGGCGCCGGCTCAAGAGAACAGAGCTACTGACGCTGGACCGACGCTCACGGTCCATGTGGACGGGCGCATGGCTCCTGATACCACCATCGTGATCAGGTCGCAGGATAGACGTGCGACCGCCACGGTGGGAGGCGTGACCATCACCGCCTCACAGGGAGTCAGTACCCAGCAGTCCCCTCTGGCTGCTGAGCAGCCATCACAAGATCGGGAGGCTGCTCAATCTCGGTCGCAGCTGAGGGGCTGCTACATCTGTGGGGAGCCTGGGGTGACCAACTCCCAGCGGTGCCCGAAGAAGGCTACACACTGGCGCTACCCGAAACATCGCGCGCCAGGTGTAGCCAAACGATGATGTAGGCCCTGGAGGGCAAATAAATTAGCCGAAATAAAGAAGGGAGTTTATTATTTTGTTTCCTTTCCTTCTTTATTACTTCCAGGTTCCTGATGGCAGCGAATCGCGGATATTCGTCCTGCCCGGATAGTCAGGACTTGGAAGGGGCTGCAACGGTAGTCAATTCAATTAATCGAACCGTTCGCGATTCTGATTTTCGCGCGTTAGTTCTAAGTATTGAGAGAGAGAGGGGGCGCGCGATCTTTTGAATTAGCAGTTACGTCTCAGCTGTTACTTGTATAGTACCGCCAAAATAGTTTAGCACAGTGTCCCAACGATTTGCCAATAAAAAAGTTTACTTGGATTTTGGAAACGTGTGCAAGGGTGAGCGAGGAAGCAGCAACAGTAGCAGCATCACGGAAGCAGCAGCAAAAGCGACAGCAATTATACAGCAGATTTGCAATCGAGGCAGCACAGCTGATTCTGATCTGAGGAGCACCTTTAATTTGCTTCAACAATTACGGCTGATCACCGTAATTGCACCGCAGGGTAGGTGCACCTCCCTTAATTATCGCGTGACAAAATACATTTGGTATTTTGCCCAACCGTATTAGCGTTAATTTTTTGTATTCGCGCCGAGCGTTAGATCGCGCCAATATTCGTATCTTCTCTCTCTCTCTTTCTCACCGAAAGTTATTTAATTGTAAATCCTATTCGCGTGCGTCAGTCTTTCGGCCCGACAAAGACTGTAGAGATTTTTTATTAATAAAATCTATTAAACTTACTCGCCGATTTCGTCATATAATTTTTCCTAATAGTTTAAACAATTGAAAAAGTTTTAATCCGATTATAGCTAGGGGATTAAGTGGATTAGGAGCAAAGTCGATTACACTTAAAACTCATCGAGTATCACAAGGCACGTGACTTAAGGTGAGTTCAACTCTGCTTGATCGAAGACAACTAAGTTAAGTCAGCTGACGTTAAGGCGAATACACGTATTAACATACGTGTTAACGGAGCGGCGGTTTGCTCTGCATCGTGGGAGTTTACTCTTAAATAAATTTCTCATTTTGCAGATTTATCTCCCCCGTTATACCATTTAATATTAGAGTAATTAATTTTTTTAAATATCAATAATATACAAGTTCGCTTGAATGGGTCAATGTGGTAACGTCGCACTGACGAAATATAGAAAAATGAGCGCGAAAGTCGATGCTTGAATGTTTGGTAATATCAAAGATTTCTTATCTAGCAGGATTTATAGAATTACAATGGACATTTAAATAAATTACCAAATACTTTATATTTAACGAACAGTAACGTAAACAATAAAACAATTTTGGTATAATAAGAACTTTTTTTTCATTGTGTAGTTTATAATTTCGAATTTATTCAAGATACATAAATAACGTTTTTAATCATTGTAACATTGAAACTCAGTACGTAATATTGAAGCTTATTCTAATTTATATAAATAATATTTTATAATATTAATTTCAACACAAAATAAATAAATATATTTTTTATACTTGTTTATCGAATTGCTCAACAATTTTATTCAGTATACTTAATCTATTAGTCAATCTACATTTCTTATTAATTTTGTCTGATAAATAGTTAATAAGCGCTTCTTTACCCTATTTTTTAAATAATTGCTCTAATTATTCATAAGTAAATTGTCTGGAAGCCATTTTTTGCAATATGCTTTTTTTCACAACATCTTTCAAGGGTGTGAAAATACTTAATCTTCGTTTTATTCTATCACGTATTTTCACATTCTCACATATATTTTCAAAGGTCTTACAATTTTTGGTTAAACAGTCTACGCTATAATGAATTTACAACTTAACGCTTCAAGGCACATTACATCACATAAAGCTTCATAAAAGTTTCCTTTTAATTTCAATAAATCATTTGTTAAAGTGGCAAGCTTGAATTGTCCAGCACCTTTTCTATCAGGAAAAATTCGCTTTAAAATTATATAACTATCTGCCACTCCATGTATCACGTTTTTAAACATATCAGTCATAGAACACTGGTTGATTGCTCGTACTAAAATTGATGATTCGAACTTACAATTATGCGCATTAAGTATACATGGTTTATTAAATTTTTTAATAAACTCATAGAATAAAGACATTGCCTGCATGAGAGTAATACTTTCAACCAATTTACCATTATACATTAGTTTCCTCCCGACATTTACTCAACAAGTAACAGCACTAGCTGCACGATCAATCTGCTGAGTCGGGTTTACATAGGTTTGATAAATACGTACAAAGACTAGATTTTACTGCGATTTGTAAAATATTCACATCACTAGATAAGCCTGATGTTTTCAAGTCGAAATATAAAATTTGTTAACCTAGGGAATACAAGCTCTGTCTTACAGATAGTTCATTTTCAAATTCACCCATATCAAATGTCGACATATTTTCTTTACTAGATATTGGAATACCAATACTACTCTGATAAGTAATACCTTCTTTCTTTCCATTAGATTTTTTCAAGCTCTCTCTTTTTCTTTCAGAATATTTCTCCGAACCTTTGATTTGATAGTTTTGGTTTTATTAGCTTTCTTAAATCGCAGATAGTCACTTCTTTTTGTAAAACGTGACATGTAAAATCTAGGCGAAAATTCAACTTTTTGTTAACATCAATCAAGCTACTACTTCCATCGTTTTTATTCAAAACAGCTAAGCCTACACGGTAGTCTGCAGATTGGCTTGTGCTTAAGCATTTAGTTTTCGGAAGCTTCCGAGCATTCATATTATTCAAACATGATGTCGTGGTATCGTCGCTTCATACCCGACTTCGCAACGATCGCTGAGCCGATAAACCGCCTGACGAAGAAGAGCATCCCGTTTACGTGGCAGCAGGAACAAGAGCAGGCTTTCGAACGGTTACGAGACGCAATGGTCTCGGCACCGATCTTGGAGTCGCCAGATCCCAGCGCGCAGTTCGTGTTACAAACGGACGCGAGCGATAGTGGGATAGGCGCGGTATTGACGCAAGAAGTCGATGGACAGGAGCGCGTAATTGAGTACGCCAGTCGCTCCTTAAACAGTGCGGAAAGGAACTATACAGTCTCCGAACGAGAGTGCCTGGCAGTAGTATGGGCTATCGGGAAGTTCCGGCTCTATGTTGAGGGGCACCACTTCAAAGTCATCACCGATCATAGTTGTCTTAAGTGGCTCCACAGTATGAGGAATCCTACAGGAAGGCTGGCGCGTTGGGCGTTAGCACTACAAGGCCATGTGTTCGATATCGAGTATCGAAAAGGAGACCTCAACGTGGTGCCAGACGCTTTATCTAGGGCCTATGAGGAGGGGGTGGTAGAAGTGGGTGCCATGACTCATCAGCCGGAAACTGCCGACGCCTGGTACCTTCAAAAGTATCGAGAGGTATGCCAGGATCCACATTCTCAACCTACCTGGAAGGTGGTCGGAGGGAGATTGTATCACTACAATCCGACTGAGGAGAGCGAAGGGTCCATCGACAACGAGGAAGCCTGGAAGCTAGTGGTTCCTGCCGAGAAGAGGCATCAAGTACTCGAGGAGGTACACGATGCGCCAGCAGCGGGACACCAGGGGAGAGAACGAACGTTCTCCCGGGCTAGGCACCTGTATTTCTGGCCAAAGATGTACGATCAGGTCAGAGAGTACGTGAGGAGTTGCCCGGTGTGTCAGCAATGCAAGGCGGAGCAAAGGCCGCCTTGCGGGCTGATGGGTCGTCGAGAGGTCTCGCGACCCTGGCAGGTGGTGGCCAGTGACATTACTGGCCCCTTCCCGAAGAGCTCGAGAGGGTTCGAGTACATTTTAGTCTTTTTAGACCTGTTCACTCGGTGGGTGAAGTGCGTACCCGTACGTAAGGCCAATGGAAGGGCCATCGTACGGGAATTGCACGAGAGGGTGGTAACCTGGTTTGGGGCGCCAGAGATATTTCTTTCGGACAATGGGACCGAATTTAAAAATCAAGAGGTCGATGCCTACCTGTCGAGGAACGGCATCCAGCGCGCCCTGACCCCAGTTTACCACCCACAGGCAAACCCCACAGAGCGAGTGAACAAAACCCTCAAGGCCATGCTCATATCGTACGTGGAGCGGGACCATAAGAGCTGGGACGAGCACCTGCCAGAGTTCAACTTTGCGTTGAACTCGGCAACTCACAGCGCGACAGGTTACAGCCCGGCCATGCTGGTCTTCGGTAGACAGCTCACTCCCCCCTCGACCTTTAGGAGGGCCCAGGATCAGTTGGCTCGGGAAGCTTCCGAGGGCCAAGAACTGACCGAATGGGGCGAGCACATGCGCCAGTTACCCAATTTGTGGGAACGCGCTGGCTCTAAGTCCAGGGAGGAGGCGGCCCGTCAGGCGGTCTATTACAACCGGAGGAGACGCCAGGCCGACTTTAGGGTTGGGGACTGGGTGTGGAAGCGGAACCGCATCTGGTCTTCCGCAGCTCAGGGCGTTTCGGCGAAGTTGGCGCCGAAGTATGCTGGTCCCTACGTAATTCAGGAGGTATGTGGGACGAATACCTACCGTCTAGGTAACCAGCAGGAAGAGTTGCCCGAGCTGATCCACGCCAAGGACCTCAAGCCCTATTTCGGTCCATTCTCGGATGAGGACAACGAGGAACCAGGAGGCGGGGACTCAGCACCGTTGGAGGAAGAGGAGGGCGTAGGCGACCCGCCAGCGAAAATCGAGGAATCCAGCGAGGATCCGATATGCGAGCGCGTCGCGATTGCAGCCCCCGCGAACGAGCGTGAGATACCCGCGGCGACTCCAAAGGTACCGATCGAGGCGCCGGCTAAGCGAGGCCGGGGTAGGCCGCGCAAGAACCCTGCGCGCGAACCTCAGGAACCAGGTGGAGACGACCTGGATGGCAACGCGGTAAGGGGAAGAGGCAGGCCACGTAGAACCGCTCAGCATGTGCGGAGGGTGGTCCTGCCAGCTACCCCCGCAAATGGGCCATGTTCGCGAGGAAAGCGCAGGGGACCGGGACGTCCTCGTAAGCATTAGTGTCGAGCGTGACACAGCGACGGGTAGGTTAAGGGCTGAACCTGAGAAATCCCTTAACCCCACTTCTTCTCTTTTACAGATGGAGAGGAAGCTGGTCATCAGTGAAGAGGCCCTCGAGACGGCCACCCAACTGCTGCTCGACCTGGGATTGGGTCCGGGCGCCGATCGGCTGATCGGCGACCTCCGTAGGTTCGTCCGGGCCCAGGTCGAGGTGGCCGCTCGCGCCAGCGGGTGGACGACTTCCTCCGGGAAGGTATGAGGGCCCAAACATCCAAGCCCTCGACCCGGGAAGCGTCCACCCAGACCGACGGCCCGTCCGAAGAGGGTCGTCGGTCTCAGTCCACGCAGGACCAGGGGGTGCAGACCCAAGGGTCGAGCGCGGCAACGACGGAGATCTCGACCCAGTGCCCCGGGCCAAGGGAGGCCTGCGGCCAACAACAGTGGGTCTGCAACCACCCACGGATCCCCCAGCAAGATGGGCTTGCAAACTCCTGGAGGCACGTGAGGTTGGGCCTCCAGGAGTTGGAGAATGCTTGGGAGTTCGTCGGGGAACTCCAGCGCCAGGTACACGCTCACCTGGGGGAGTTCCTCGACTTCCGAGGCGCCCAAGAAATGCTGGGGGAGTGGGCTCCGGTAGTCCGGCGGCAGAGGGCCTACGGTGAGGCCCTCCTGCGCGTTGACCGGGGGCTGGAGTCCCCAGAGGCCGCGGGCCCGCCGGCGGTGTTACCACCGGCGGCCTCGACGAGTAGGGACGCGGCCAGGACTCCGGCCAAGCCCCCGACCAAGACTCAGCCCAAGAGAGTCTCGGGGGCCCCCGGCGCCGGACAGGAGTTCACGGTCCGCGTGGACGGGTCGGTTTCCGACCCCACCGTGGTGGTGCGTACCATGGGAGGACGCACATCCGCCACGGTGGGCGGCGTAACATTCATCGCCGCCCCGGCAGCAGCAGCCACGCCGCCCCAACAACCAGCAGGGAGCCAGGGCCATGGGGCGGAGCCCAGCCTCAGCAGACGACCGGGCAGGGGCTGCTACATCTGCGGCCATCCCGGGATTACGACCACGTCCAAATGCCCCAATAAGTCGGAGCACTGGCGCTACCCCAGATACAAGGCGCCAGGGGGCTCCGGTAGGTGACGTGGAGGAGTGGTGGCCCGGGATGGGCAAATAAAGCCATGTTTCAAAGAGGATGGATTGTGCTGATTTCTCTCCTTTCCCAATCCTGTCCTTGGGGTCGCGAGTCAATGGGGTAGTTCGATCCGGTAGTTCGAAGCTAGGAGGGGGCTGCAACGATTACCGAAATCGTAGACTCGCGCGAGGTTAACGAGCGGCTAAGCGAGAGGAGCCGCGTCCGGTCCGCGGGAGAGAGAGAGCGCGTAAGGGGCAATGACCGGGAGGGGAGGCTCCGACAGGCAGTATGACTGTGCTTCTCAGTCCGTCAGTGTCGCGCTAACCTCCAACCTCCCTAGTTTTGTGTTTTGCCATTGACATTGTGACTGGAGTGCGTGGGTGGGTGTGCAGCAGCAGCAGCAGCAATAGCAGTAGCAGCAACTGCAGTAGCAGCAACAGCAGCAACATCAACAGCAGCAACATCAGTGGCGACAACAACAACAGCAGCGACAGCAATAGAAGCGGTGCAGCAAGCAGCGGATCAGTCGATTAACAGCGTGTTTGTCGGATACGGTTGGCCACCGTATCCTCATCGTTCTCGCGGTAGGTGCACCTTCTTCCCTTGTTTAATTATTGTCATAATTTGCGTGCGAATCCGCGCAGCGAGCGCGAAGAATTTGTTTATTGCGTGCGAGCAGGTAGTTCGCGGGAATCGCGGTTTTCTCTCTCTCTCGCAATTTGCGTGTCTTGTCATTCACGCGTGCGTGCGTAGGTCTCTCGGCCAATTCCCCGTGTAGGTCAATTGCCTTAATAAAGTGCATTTTTATCGTTTCTAACGAATCAAAGAGTCGTTATTGTGTCTTTCCCTTGTCCGGAGGTCGCGCCCGTGTTTATTTTCAGTGTTTACGTCCGATTCGAATTCGCCGGTTACGCAGCACGGACCGTGCGAGTACAGGTAGACGCGAATCGACGCCTTGGGTTCCGGCGGCGGCCGCTCGAGCGCTGCTAGCAAGGGGCGACAGCGCCGCCAAGTGGTGAGTTGGGGGAACCCAACTCGGAACGGTGAAGAGACTCTGCGCAGGCGCTCTTCGAGGCAAGGTAGGTTACTGTGCCTTGAGCACAGAGATAACAAGGCGTCGTTTAGTCGAAATTAAAGGTACGTCTGCGGGATTATAGACTAAACGGCAGCCTGTTACAATATCAATCAATGCACAGCAAGTCAAAGGCTACTCCAAGATGGGGAGCTCCACGCAGAGTCATTTAACTCTGAGCTCGTGCAGTGAGAGGATGATGTCATCCGGTTGTGGACTTAGAAAGTTTTCGTGCAAGGTGTTTATGCTCGCGCGCAACTAAGACCACTTATACTCGCGCACGTGGCTATGTCCTTTCATGCGTGCACATTTCTAACTCATATCACACACTAATTACCTTTTTCATTAACTTCAAAAAATTTTCAAGAGCAAATACATCACATTTAGTGCATTGACACTTACAATCAGCAAGGTATAATCCGACTGCTAATTTAATAAGTTTCAATGCTCATGAATGCTTAAAAATTTTTCAAAGTTAAAATGAGCGTGTTTATTTAGTAATTGATAAGGTGAAGTCACGACGCTGTTCAATCATCGATTAATGCGCGTGCATTATGATCACATATTATATCAATTCATGAATGAAAGAAATGTATGTGTGTGTGTCCATGAGAGAGAGAAAGAGAGAGAGCGCACGCACCGCTCATAGCCAGGTGCTACATGGCTAACTTTTGGGGGAGGGGAGAGTATAACGCATCGAACTGCTCCACGGCTAAGATCGTATTATGTTCACAAGTCTAAATTCTCATATGACTCGAAAACTTATCTTTCTCAGCGTGCGACATAGCTAATGGAGCTATGTCACTTCGCAGGCATACAATTCTAAGTTCTTTTTTGTTTTGGATGCTGTAGAAACTAAGTGTCGATAATAGAAAGAGAGAGAGATGAAACTTACCCGTGTGTGCATTGGAAAGAAAGGCTACAGTATAAGTCATGTAGCGTCTTGGCGGTAAATAGTCCCGTGCGACTCAAGCTCGTTTAAAAGGACTTAACTATATTCGCTGGGAGCTAGAGTTCTTGTAGCATATAAAAAGAACTTAGCCGCATTCATAAAGACTCTTAATTGGACATAGACGTGTATGTGAATTATGATTGTCGCGCTGTTACTAACATATATGAAAAATGAACTTATATATATTCAAGAAAGTATGCAAAAATGGAAGGGGGTAAATGTATAAAATGCACGTCGAAATCGATGCTTCATCATATTCGGTGGAGCACAGCGATCATGGCACGTCGCAATCCTTTAACAAGGTATTGAAAAAATTTCAATCAATGAACTAACTTTTAATTTAAACTATATTTCTGTCTAATTATTTTTTCATTGTAGATTTGACATGGAAATCATCGTTGATATACGAGGTGTGTTCAAAAAGTAAGGTGGCTTTGTATTTTTAAGAAAAAATGAGTGAGCAGGGGCATTATCCTGATGCAAAAGCCATGAATTGTTTTTCCACAATTCTGGGCGTTTTCTTCGTATTGCTTCTCGCAAACGGCGCATAACTTCAAGATAATACTGTTAATTGACCGTACATCCATATGGTAAGAACTCATGATGCACCACACCATGGTAATCGAAGAAAACATTGAGCAAAACTTTGACATTCGATCGAACTTGGCGTGCTTTTTTCGGTATTGGCTCTTCCATTGGGACGATTGGACTTTGGTTTCGATATCATAACCATATACCCATGATTCGTCACCAGTTATGACCCTTTTGAGTAAATCTGGGTCGTCGTTGACGTCATTCAACAGTTCTTGAGCGATGCTCATGCGACGGTTCTTTTGGTCAAAATTTAGCAATTTCGGAACAAACTTCGCTGACACACGTCTCATGCCCAAAACGTTAGAAAAAATTTCATGGCACGAGCCAAGCGATATACCAACATCCTCAGCAACTTCTCTGATAGTGATTCGACGATTTTCCAGAACAATTTTCTTCACTGCTTGAACGTTTTCATCAGTTGTTGACGTGCTTGGGCGTCCAGAGCGAGGCTCGTCATTGGCATCTTCCCGGCCATCTTGGAAGAGTTTGTACCACTTGTAAACATTTTTTTTACTCAGAACAGTTTCACCGTATGCCACCGTCAACATTTCAAGTATTTCGGAGCACTTTATTTTATTTTTTACACAAAATTTGATGCAAATCCTTTGATCCATATTTTTCGATAGCAAGAAATCGCCGAGCACGCAAAACACTTAAAACCTTTACGCCTTTCACAACCAAACAAAAAATGCTATACACTTGAAACTTGGTACAGATGTTCGGGAAGAGTGTACCAACATAACAAAACAAAAAAAGCGATAATCGAAAGTACGTTGCCCGTGAAATTTGAAAAGTCACCTTACTTTTTGAACACACCTCGTACAAGCCTTTAAGTACGATAATCAACCAGTTTTTAAAGAATTTGCATTGATAAATCTCAATGACAATATTGAACCCACCCATTGGATTTTCAAGCGACCATATCCTTGAGAATAACTTCCCAGTCATTCAAAACGTGAAAATTCATGGCTTACAGTTAACTTCCATGGGCTTGATTGGAATACAGTAAACTTACTATTCGATTACCATCCACTTATTATACAAGACCTAACTCGCTTAGCAGCTGGCACTGACGAAGTTCTTATTTATGTAAAGAGATGTCAAAAAGTGTAGTGGTTCACTAGATTTGTTGATCATGTCTTCGATCTCGAAGATCTGGGTTGCCCTTCTTTACGTCAGCCAGGATTTTGCGAACCTATAGTTTGCAATTATCATCCTTCAAGCTGGACAGAAAACTATGCGCTTCAAAATGTCGTGGCTCTTAAAAACTGGTTGAAAAACAGTTATAGTCAACAATTAAGTCAGTCTTGCGACCTCTCTGACAGTGATTCTTCAACGTCAGAGTCGAATAGTGATGATGATGATGATGATGATGTGCACCATGTTGTGATCAGCAAACTAAAAATGTTAGATTCAGAGGATGAGGAAGATGAAGTGGAGATGGGGGATTGGTACAACACCTTCAATTAAAATGAGCGGTTTAACCTATATATGTGACAACATCAAGGTACGGATTCATTCGCTCGTCTACGCTCACAGTAGATACTTCATATAGCTTGAATACTTTTTTTAATAAAAAATTGTATGTCAATTTTTACTCAAAGAAAAAAGAATTTTTTTTTTAAGAATTGAATCCATCAATCTTTTATACAGTCACTGACATGAAAAAAGTTTAAACAAAATTCGGAACAAGAATCGTCATCGAACTGGAGACTGAGTTTAACGATTTTCTTCCGAACAAACTAAGCGAACATTTCGTTTCGAACCCCTAATCGCACAATACTCTGCTAAGACAACTTGAAAAAAGAATTGTTAAGCTTAAGTACGATGGGGGGGGGGGGGTCAAAAGTCTTTACAAAAAGAAGGAAAAAAAAGTTTTGCGTATTTCGTGAATCGTTTTCGGCAAGCCATTTTTTGAGGTTAGGAAATAAGAAAAAGTCACTGGAAGTCAAATCAGGTGAATGTGGGGAATGGTCAATTAATTCGAACTTTAAATCGTTAATTTTTGCCATCGAAACTTACACGTGTGAACTCGAGCATTGTCTTGAAGAAAGAAGCATTTTTGTTGTTCAAATGAGGACGTTTTTCAGTGATTTTTTCTTTCAGCTAACCTAATAATGACGCATAATAATGTCCAGTGATCGTCTGGCCCTTTTCCAAGTAGTCGATGTAGATGGTTCCATACGTATCCCAGAAAACCGTGGCCATAATCTTGCCAGCTGACTTTACTGTCTTTGCCTTCTTTGGGGCTGGTTCTCCTGCGGTAATATATTGTTTGGACTGTTCCTTGGTTTCAGGAGTGTAGTGGTGTACCCATGTTTCGTCAACAGTTACAAGTCGACGCCAAAAGTCTTCCTGATTACGACGTATGCAAGCCAAAAGAGCCTCAGAGGTGACCACGCTGGTTCGTTTGTTTTCAACAGTGAGCAACCGTGGCACTCATCTTGCTGATATTTTTTTCATCCCCAATTTTTTATGCTAAACTGAAATGATTGTATCCTTTGATATCCCTGTGGCCTCAACTAATTCTCACAATTTTAATCTTCTATCACTCAACACCATATCGTGGATTTTGTTGACCATTTCGGGCGTACTCACTTCTACGGGGCCTCCTGAACTAGGTTCATCTTTTGTTGTTGTACGGCCGCGTTTAAATTCATTTACCCAGTTATAAACAGTCTTAAACACAGGGGCAGACTTGCCATGAACGGCGTTTAACTCAACTATGATTTCTTTTGGTGTAAGGCCTTTCAAATGAAAATGTTTTATCATCGCTCGAAACTCTGTTTTTTCCATTTTTCAAATAAACCAATAACTTTTTATTCAACCAACGCTCACAAAAAAACTACTTAATGAATCGAGCTCAAACTTTGTACGATATCTAGTTAGTAGTATTGCTTGCCAAAAACATCATAATTTAAGCGTGACGAGCGCCATCTCTTTGATTTTGTATAGACTTATTGACCCTCCCCTCGTACCTTGGTGGCAGCTTATTAGAATTTATATAAGTGACAATAATTCAATAAGTATAAAAAAAAATTTAAAGAAATTAACAATTTTCAATTTACTATTTATCATCCATTCATTTCCTTTTTTTATTCATTTTAACAATGAGCATTGACGTGTTTGGACGCAAGCTCAGAGGAGCTGACAAAGTAAATTTGAAAACTTCACATGAGATTCTTTTAACAGAGATTGAAAATATTTAAGATTCTATTTTAAAATTGAAAGCTAAGTTAAAAAAACTTATATATTGTGTAACGGAGTTCACACGGCTCGGCCGTTGCTTTCCGTTAGACTCTCACCAATCCCCGTGCGCCTTCCCGCGTTGGTTGAGCACACTCTCATCTGCTGTCTCTTTTACTCCCTTTCTTGAGCTGCGACGGCGGCGACGGCGATTAGAGGGAGCTGACGAGAAGATGGCAGTGAGAGAGAGAGAGAGAGAGAGAGAGAGAGACGGAAGATCAGAGAGAGCCAGCGAGTCGCCGGCAAACCTGCGCGCGCACCTCGTTAGCGGAGAGAGAAAAAAATCGGCAGTAGCAGTTGGACAGCAGAGTAGACCGCCGCGCGCACATCATTTGTTTGGTTATTCGCCCGTGTTTCCTTCATTGGTTGAGTACCCGCGCCCTCGCCGTAATTTTCAAGGATATGTGCCTGGTGCGTGGAATAGTGACATTTTTCTTGTGCGTAAGGTGATACCGCGATTGCAGCGAGGCCGGCCCCGGTGCATGTAGACGACCGGCGAGGTGACGCGAGTTTGTGTGTGCGTGCGGCCATCTTGTCTTGACGGTGAGCTGCTATTCTCGTTGGTTTTGGACGGAGTACGACACAATCAGAACACACACGTACACTCATCAATCACAGGCAATACACACATACATACTCTCCAGGGCGACCACGACAACACTAATAGCGATAACAACAGCGATAACAGCAATAGCATTAACAACAGCAGCCACGTTAACGGAATTAGCAATAACAACAACACTAACAACAATCATAATAACATTAATAATATCAACAACAACAACACTACCGAAACTTAACTAACAAGAATTTGGGAACTCGAGAGGAATACATCTAATACAGGATTTTTTTATATCGCCGCAGAATTTTTCAACGTAGACAGAGGGCAAGAAGACGGAGCCACACATATCAACAGCGCGAGGCAAGGTCGGTGCTGTGTTTCTCTCTTTTTCTCACTCTCTCTCTCTGTCCGAAACGTCGATCGAATACTACGTTGCCCGACAGCTCTGCCGGCTACGGGGTCACCTGTTGACTTTCTTCGGGCTTTTTGTTTTTTCTTATTTTGTATTCAGATGCATCTTTTCTTTTGTATTTTCTTTTTCTCCATTAAGTAAACAGCGATTCGGTGAGCAGTCCTGCAGCCGATCCGCTGCGTGTTTACGCTCGTAAATTTGTTGTAACGGCGGTAATATTTACTTGTTCAATATAAATTTTATTATTTTGTTATTTTGTTATTATTAAAAATTGCTATGTTATTTCGAATGTTGTTGTGATATTTGCGCCTGAAGTCACTCCTGATCTCGTGTTAGTCAATTCGCGTGCGATTAATGCGTTCGCTCGACGCATTATTTAGTCGTGGGAACGTTTTCTTTTGCTTCCCGGATCCTCTTTATCGAACAAATAATTTGTACGGGCAGTCGCGAGCCACCTTGAGAAGGACGACTGGATTTCACCGTTACAATTCATTGATCTTCAGTGACAAGAACTTGATATGAAAATCATAGAAATTTTTTCTGACATTCATAAGTTAAATGAGTTATTTACCCTCTCTATGACTCAGTTGCCGTTACAAAAGGAGCGCGATTCATTCGCTGCAGCTCATTTACCGTCTGCAGCAGCATCAGACACATTATGAAATCATTAAGTAACAATATTCGAAGTCGGGCTATAGCCTGCTTGCGTGAATATCTTAGTAACTCGTACAATTTAGATGAATCTACGGCTCAAACAATGATGGATTATGTACAGTCATTCATTGACGAAGGTGCGGAGCTGATACATTTTTCTCACATTTTCAACCTATCAACGAATGATCTCATAATAATTGAATATTCTATAGCCTTATTGAAAAGTATCTTGTACATGACAAAGGATAAGAAAACGAACAACTTTATAACGATGTAGGCTGGTCATGGCCTACACCGTGCGTCCCTTTTCTCTCTCCGACATTAGCAAGGGCTCATGGCAGGCATCTGACGCACGTATATTTTTCGTGTCTGATGCCAGCCTTTTGTTTCAGCATCGGTCTCTCTTCCACAAAAAAGAAAGAGAGAGAGAGAGAGGGGGAGAGAGAGAGAGAGGGAGGGAGAGAGAGAGAGGGAGGGAGAGAGAGAGAGAGGGGGGCAGTCTCTCAGGCACTATTGAGTCATCTCTCGCGAGCATTAAGGAAATGACCTCGCGAGTGAGAGTACAGCGATCTAAGGCAGTGGCACAGTATTTTTCGAGCTTAGCAGCCTTTGTCTACCAGTCACGCCATACCACACGGGGTCACCAACCGGCAGAAAAGAAAGATCAACGTGCCAGCCCAGCAGACTTCGCCAATTATACAGGTCATCCTCTCTCCTCTCGTTTCTCTTTCTTAATCGGTTTAACCCTTTTGGCTATTCGCGATTTGTGCGCTGTGCCAGGCTCTCGCGGGCCGGCACAGCTGCGTTAGTGGTTAAGTTTTCTTTTTATTATTGTGTATCGAGTCGGTAATGAGATGGCAAGGCGCTCACGTGCCGGCTATCTCAGTTAGTTGATAAGAATTTATTGTGTATTAGGTTAAGGTTTTGATAAAGTGTTTTAATCGTCATCGCTCGGGGTAGCGATTTTATAATAAATATAATCCTAGGCGATAACTTGCCAGTGTATGACACGGGGAAGGCGATGTTAGTTTATTTTTTGTTTCGTTTTCTCTCGTTTATTTTTTGTTGTTGTGTTGTTAAATTCTTAGCGTGTCGGTTATCGCGTTCCATGCGCTTGTTTGACTGTTCGTCACCACCGCAACTGCGCCGTTAAAAGAAAAATTTTTTTTTACAACATGCTACTCGCAAGCAAAGATCGGCTTACGATGCGTAGATTGCTTCGCGATACCCGCGTTAAGGAAGTCAAGCGCCGTATCGATTCAATAGAACCGGCCGCCCTGCTTGAACTAATGCGTTACCGTAGGTTAGCGTTGCACGGCGAGATGGATGAACTTAAGAAAAGGTACTTAAGAAAATACTTGCGTTTCATGGAGAGGCCAGAGCTTGGGTCGTCCTTACATCCGAGCGATTTTACGCCGGGTCGCATGCCTGATCTATCACGTGATGAGCCGATGCATACGTCAGTTAGCAGTGACGAAAGCGAGATAGGACGGTCGAACCGGTTAGGATTGCGCCGCCCAAGGCAGCAGAGTGGCGATCGCCAGGACAGACGACGCGATCAACAGAAAGCGTTGCCGTTCTGCCTGAGCCAATTAGGCCGCCGGGCGATAGGGTTATCACTCCCATTCCCGAGGAGGAAATTTTACCGGCAGCCGTCGCCGCTAATGCAGTAATACCAGAGGTAGATTTGTATATAGAGGTTTTCGAGATCGCTGATTACGAATCTGTTATCAGATTTTGAAAATTCAAAATGACGGAACCAATATGGCGGACGGAAATATCGAAAAAAAATTTTATATAATAAAAAAGTTTTAAATGACTAAAAAAATTGGAAAAAATTTGTAAACATCTATAATAAACAAATTAAGTTTTTCGGTTTTTTCATAGATACTACCCCTAAGGGGGGGTAAACCACCCCTAACACAAAATAACTATAAGTATACTTCAATCGATAATATTTTGTAGAAGGTTTGTATATAGGGGTTTTCGTGATCGCTCTTTACAAATCTGATATCAGATTTTGAAAATTTAAAATGGCGGAACCAATGTGGTAGACGAAAATGTCGGAAAAAAAATTTAACTTTCATAAAAACTTGTTTACAAATGTCCGATCTTTGTAGCCTGTACATGTGAACTAAAGTGCCTTAAACCCTAATCCCCTAAATAACAAATAGGCTAGATGCCTGTGCTTTTTAACCAAACCACCTCAAATTCCTAAATTTGTAAACAAGAAAATTCTGTGTGTGAAGCAGTTTTATAATTTCCGTAGAAATTGTTATCAGAATGTTATTGAAATTCCTTTATTGTATATTTAACTTATAATGAATTTATCTGTATAATATTAGAGTATAATAATAATAATCTACAATCTTTTATCTTTTGCCATAGTGCATTTTTGTATTGAGCATAAAATATACTATTTTAAGAAGTTTTTACAATAATGGTAGTACTCATAAAAGTGTTTAAAGCACAATGCTTTTTTGCACCAACCACATTGTACAATTGCAATGTTTGTGCACCCTTCTATTTCACAATGTATTGCACAAGACTTTCCAAAACTGAAATCTATAGGATTATCAAATTTATCTGGTTTTTTATTGACGTAACCACTTTTATACCAGGAATATTTAAACAAATCTATATATCTCGGTGAAGACAGTTAGTTGTGAACCAATGATTAAAGTTTAATTATATTATTTCTCACGTGTAAATTCATATCATGATCCATTAACATTACATTATCAGAAAATGTTCGGACAAAGTTTTTCCAAATACGGAATCTATAGACATCCAATGGTTGAATTTTTCCTGTGGTTCCAGTTGGAATTTTTTTTATGTTAATAATTATACTTTGTGGCATCGTTTCTTCTATAACTTTGTCACAATGACCACTCCAAGAATCAAGTCATAATATTAAGTGATGACCTACATGGGGATAAAATATTTTTTCCAACCAGATTTTGAAGTGATCTGCAATTAAACGACTTACTAATTAACTGATCAACGATGTTACAATATAAAAATTGTTATTAGTTCCCTTACTTGTTGTTAATTTTCCAGATTTGGATGTTTCCATGTACACGTTTTCTGGTCTAAATATGTTTTGTTCTACAATAGGGCCAAACTTGCCACTTGGTTCCATTAAAACTAGAAATAGCGATGACGACAATTGTCCAGTAGCTGATATTAGTGGCTGTATAGTATAACTATGCGTTGTTGCTGAAATTGACTGTACCAGACATTGCACTGGCTTTTCTCCTTCTACTGCTAATGTTCTTCCAGAATGCATTTCTAGCTGAAATCCGCTCTGATCTGAATTATACAAATTTTCAAGTCCAATTCTTGGTATACACGATTTAACGTCATCGATAAATGCTTCAGCTTTAGCCGTAAGTTCTGCACTACTTTCTAGCGTTTTTCTTGTTATGAACTTATTTATTTTCCTAGAAACTATTCTCTGTGCTTGCTTAAATTTGAGTAACCAATGTTTAGAAGCTTTGAATCTAATATCAAAACCAATTTCTTTTTTAGCTTGTAAGGTCCATCGAATTATATCTACATCATGGATAATTGAACCATTGTCGAGAGCTGCTTTAAAGTTATCCAGGGTATACTGACAAGTTTGTAATACTTTTTCTCTATACGTGCTACCTTTATTAATTGAATGAGCCCAGCGATGTAGCTGACTAATAGATGATACTTTTTTGAATCTGTTTTACACTGTTTTGAGACTTAAATTTTGCTTCGTTTTGTTACTTCTCCAAAAATCTACAGCTCTTTTTTTGTATTCAAAATCTAGTTCTTCATTATCTGCTGTACATTGATTTGTTGGTGCTATACCCGGATCAGGAAAATGATGTTGCACTACATCTTCAATTATTTTCGCAATATGGTCTTTATACTCTTCTTGAAAATCCAAAGAGTCATCAGTAATCATTTCTACATCATTCAAATCATGCGTTGCATCTATTAAAATTTCTTTTATTTTTTCGACCAACTCTGTTTCATGATAATTCGTGACACTATCTGGTATGTTTAACGCTTGAAAGTATGCTTATAATAAGTTCAGAACGTTTAACGGATTAATTTTCATTTTTCAATCTGAAATAAAAACAAACGGTAAAATTTATAGAAGCTGTGTTTTTGCATGTAAGGTACGACTGCTATATTTCTACCAGAATAAAACGAGTGAATGTAAATTGAATGAAATCATTAATTTATGC
This sequence comes from Phymastichus coffea, assembly GCF_024137745.1. NCBI lineage: Eukaryota > Metazoa > Arthropoda > Insecta > Hymenoptera > Eulophidae > Phymastichus > Phymastichus coffea. The sequence continues at coordinate 3,019,723 of NW_026706827.1, forward strand.
ATTGGAGAAGAATTCTCGTTCCATTTTGTGATGTTCGGGAAACTCTATTTTTGGTTCACTTTATAGGCGCCGAAAATGGTAGTTTCTATTCACATGTTATAAAAAAAACTCTTTGAGTTTATTAAAAAACTTTATTACATACATGTACCATGGTTACATACATGTTGAAAATATCTTTTTGCCCTGCCTCCACCGAAAGTATGCTGTTATATGCATGTAAATCGGGCGGAAATAGCACTTTGCCCCTCAAGGGCGGAGGAATGAGCCCTTGGGCGGGAAATAAACTTACGGGCGAAAAAGTGCAGAAAAGGAAAAAATTTCCGTTGTAGGGCTTACATTCTATCCTAGGGCTCTCTTTTCCGCTCTAGAGCGGAAAATAGTGCTATCATTTCCACTCGCATTTACATGTATGTAATAACACACTTACGGTGCAGATTAGACAAAAAATGTGGTATGCATAATGGATGGAAAGAAGACGATCATAATGAGTGATTGCCACCCTCACTTCGCTAGGGTGACAACTTTCACACTCGTCTGTAATTGCCTTCTTTCTGTCCTTAATGCGTAACATACTAATGATGGTTTATGCCTAGTCGTAAGGCGAAAAATCACGCGATTTTCGTCGATCTTTTTGAGAAATGAAAACTTTCTTTTTGCTTACAGCAAATTGTTGGTTCCAAAGTAGATATATTGAAAAACTTTCATGAATTTTGGTATTGAAAAATATTGTAAATTAAGGGAATTATAGCCATGTTAAGGAAACCTGTCTTTTTCAGAGTTGTTTTTCGGTGACCCAGATAACTTGAAAATCGTAAAAGCAATCGTCTTAAAACTTTGCTCCCTCCTAGAAGAAGTTTTGTAATAGTAAAATTTTCAGCTTCATAAAAAACTTCGTTTGAAGTTCAAAAAACGTGTCTTTAGAAAATGTCCGTATGGATGTGTGCGTGTATGTACGTATACCATTTTTGAACTGTCCATCGGATATCGATAAAATTTGGTATCCACTTTTGCATTTCTATCCCTAATGCGTGAAAAGAATCCATTTTGATTTTATCAACACGTTTTTGATTTATAGTGAATTTTCGATTTTTGAAAAACGGGTTTTCCATTCTTTAGATGAAAAAAATTAAGATATTTAAATGGTACAAATTGTTTTTGAAAGAATACAAAATACTTATGTTTTCACTAAATCAAAATTTACTTACAATTAGCTATAACCATAACTCTGTTATTCACAAAAAGGGTTTTTTTTAAAACGTTATATCTTGTAAACTAAATCCGACTAGGCCCAAACATTTTCGAAAAATACGTGATTCGATCTCCAAACACCTTCAAGCTTACTTCTATGAAGTATTAACTGAAAATTTTACTATTATAAAGCGTTCTCTCGGAGGAAGCAAAATCAAAAATTGAGTCTTCGAAAAGCCACGTTATTTCATAAAACGGCCGCCATTTTCTTTAAAATAATTTTTCGAAAAACCCTTTTGAACCAACAATTTTCTGTAATAAAATACAGTTTTTAACTTCTTTTAAAAAGATCACCGAAAATCGCGTGTTTTTTCGCTTTGAAAACAGACATGGCTTCTTCAGCGAACACATATTAGTTCAATATTTATTTCATACTTTAAATAATTTTTTAATTGGTTACACTTTTTGTTCTGGTGAAAATATAAGGCCTATTGTGTAGGAGTCGTGCCCAAAATGAATGATAAGTAACTACTACGATAGTATTCTTACACTCGAAATCGCTAAACAAGAGACTGTACTGGTTTAGACATTTTTATTTCTGAAGGAATTTTGAAAAAAAAAATTATAAATTTTTTTTCGTTACAATAAATTTTCGAAACAAGACAAAACAAAACAGTATCTTTTCTAGACGAGCCCTTTGAGCAGTATCGAGTTTAATTTTGAAGAAGCAAAAATACAAAAGTTTATTTATTCATTTCATATGAAACGTAATAATTACTGAAAAGATGTTCAAAAAGTGAATAAAATACATAATAAATAAATACATAATAAATACATAATAATAAAATACAAATAAATAAAAATAGTATTTTAAAAATAATCACTTTTAAACGAATTATTTTTTACTTTTAAAATTTATAGAAACTTTTATTCACTTTGAAATTGAATAATGTAAATGAATATAAAATCACTAAAGAAAATTTTCTACAACTGTATGATACCACTAACAAGCAAAAAGACGTACTATTCGTACTTTCCGGCATCGAACTAGAATACCCACAAAAGTCACTCACTGCCGAAAAACTAACACAGGCAGCTGAGGTAAACACTCGATGAAAACAATCTAAAAAAAGAATATAATGATTCGCACATATTATCAACAACTTTTATTAGTGAAAGACGTTTATCTGTGGAATTATCATTGAATGTATGATAACATTCATTAAACTAATGAATGTATATACAATTCCCTTTCAATAACAACGTGTTCTTTAATTCCAAATGAAGTTAAAGTATTAATATACTTATATATTTTTTTACCAATAACAAAAATTATCATAGTAATATAATAATAATAATAAAAATAATATGTAACAGGGGGGTTTTATTCGGAACGGAAATAAAAATCTTACCCGTTAAAGAGAAGGATATTCCTAGCATTGCGAGACTGACGATGTCCACGGGTCTCGTTGGCTTCTGGTCCTTCCTTGCAGCACTTTTCTTAGCCGAGATTTTCCCTGCCCGGATTCACAGTTACCCGCGAACCTCGACTGTTGCCTCAGATCGCTCTGGACAACTGGCTATAATGGGCAGTGGAAGGTCTTTTCCTCAGCTACGATTCTCTGCTCCCTCTGAATTATCGGCCCTCTGCATGATGTTGATCGAGGAGCTCTTTAGTTTCTTCTCACGGTCACTTGTCTCTCGTGCTTTTCTATCCGCAGGTTCGGACTCGAATGCCGCCACGCGCTCCTCTCCTCTCTTCACGCGTCGCGCACGCCGGCCGGCGGCCTAATCGCTCTCATTTCCCTTTCCCTTTTTCCTACTGTCCCATGTTACGCGCGTTTAACACGCGCTGACCGATGCCCTAATCTCTCTCCTCTCTCCCACTTTCTTTCGTTCGTTCGTTTCGCGCACTCTTTCCGCTTCCCCTTCTCTGTTTTATTCTCGCGGGCCGACTTTTGAGTTGCCCAACGCGATGGAAGCGCTTAGGTCTACTTTTAACGAGCGTCACTCGTTACAGCCTCCTCCTAGTCGACTGATGTATAGGGACGACATCGGCGACGATCTTTGCTTAAACGCCTTGGTGATGTAATGAATGAGAGATGGACAGGTAAGGGATTTTCGGTAGGATTAGGTGACTAAAGGAAACAGATCTCGAAAATTTTCTCCTTTTCTCCTTTTTTTTTTTTTTTTTATTTTTCTTTATCCGCCGTCGTACAGTTTATTTTCCTGTTCTTCGGGCACGGTCCTTCTTTTTTTCCTTTCCCGCCGGATAGCTCCGTGATCCTCTATCCGCGGATACCGGCTGGACTTGGCTACCCCCGGATGCCCACAAATGTAGCAGCCCCGGTCGTCTTTTCGTGATTTTCCTTCGTGTACCCCTGAAGGGTCGACGACGTTGGGATTGGGCTGCCTTTGTTATGCCCGACCTTGTGTCTGGGGAGCTTGATTGGGGTGAGGACGTGATTTTTCCTTCGCCCGTTCCCCAGATCGTTCGCCACCCAGGTTGATGGTGATATTCACCGAGCCAAGGCCCGACGGAGATGCGTCAACGCTTATTTTACAGGGCGAAGAATTTCGACTTCGCCCTGCAGTCTGGCTGGCTGAGGTCGGACGTTCGGGCATCCTCGGAGGTATCTGCCCTGGGAGCTTCTGGGCTCGCCATATGCATACGATGGCGTCGCGGTACGCTTGCCATCTCAACACCCGGTCCACCCAAGGCATGATAAAGGAACGGGTTCCCGGCAGCTCATTATACGCCTGGAATCTTGCCATTACCCGCGTGTGTAAGCGGCTAATGAACCTCCAGGCGTTTTCCAATTCTCGGAGACCCCTCTTCATCACTCGCCACCGCTCTTCTAGCGGCGTTACCTCGCTCCACAACAATGGCGAGGTAGGCCAGTCTTCCTCGTCGAAGGGGCGGTCGAGAGTCGGTGCTTCGTGGCCCTACCGGGCCGCGCGGGCGGGTTCCCCAGCGTCGGATGATGGTCCGGTGTCTCCGAGAGCGCTGGGAGTTTCGCCCTCTCCTTTGGTTGAAGAGGGTGCGTGGTCCAGTCCTTCCGATTTTTTGAGCTTGCCCCTTTCTTCCTCCATGGGTGGCTCGGCGGGGCGTGGTACTTCCGACCTCGAGGTTTCCCTGCCGGGAACGGGCCGACATTCTTCGGTAGAGGCGGGTTCCGACGATACCTCTTCCTCCATGGGCGGTTTGGAATGGCAAGAGGCTTCTTCCCCATCGAAGTGGACGTTCTGTCCATCTTCTTCGTCATCCACGAGGTCTATTACTTCGATGACGACGGGCTTAGGCCTCGGTTTGGAGGTCCCCATCGATATATACCGCGAGAACAACTCCTTGCGCCGCAGATGTTCTTTATGTTCTTCAAATGTAGCCGATACTATTATTATGTCGTCTAAGTAAGCGAAAGCAAACGGATCCATTTCAGGTCCAATCACTGAGTCGATTGCTCACTGAAAAGTCGCCCCCGCATACGATAACCCGAAGGGCATGCGCCGAAATTGAAAGTGACCCATGCCCGGTACCGTGAATGCGGTGATCGGGCGAGACTCTTTCTTCAGGCTGATCTGTTGGTAAGCCGAGCTGAGATCAAGCGTCGATATATATTTCGCGTTTCTCAGACGCCGCAAAATATCCTGCATATATGGTATCGGGTAAGCGTCAGGCTCGGTCACTCTGTTCACTTCCCGAAAGTCTATGCAAAAACGATATGATCCATCCGCTTTGCGTACCATTACAATGGGACTTGACCACCCACTGTTCGATGGTTCTATCATGCCTGCAGCCAACATCTGCTTCACTTGGCGATGCATTTCTTGTTCTACTCGCGGTGAGACGGGATAGTACCTCTTCTTAATTGGGTGGACGTTGCCCACACTGATTTCGTGTTCCACGCCGATCGCGCAGCCCAGTGTTTTATCGAGCTCGGGCAACAACTGCTTCGCGAGCTCTTTTATTTCCTTGCGTTGCGATTCGGACACATCCGCGATTCCGATCGAAGCCATCTCTGGTACACCGTGCAAACTTGCGAGCTCCATTGGCACGCTTACTCGCTCGTCCTTCAAAAGCAGCGTGTTGTCCGTTAGATCGGGGATCGCTTTGAATGCCTTCATAAAATTCATACCGGCGTAGCACTCACTCTCCAAATGAGGAATAATTGCTACTCTTACTATCCGAGTTACGCCGCCAACCGTAAAGGGCAGCATAACGTGTCCTATGATAGTAATAGAACTGCCATCGGGAAGCCGGCACGAGCCCGCTTTCCTTACGTCGAGAGTGATTTTCATCTCGGCCGCTATCTGTTGACCTAATGAACCCATCGTCGTACATGATGCTCCCGAGTTGTATAATGCCCGATCTCGAAAACTACCAATTTGGACGGGTAGCCACCATCTCGTCTCGTCTTCGGGTTCGTAGTCGTCGCTCCCCCACTATTTGAGCGATTCCCTCGTGTAGCTCCTACTGCCAGTGACTTATCGTTTGCGTACTTTGGTACGCGTTTATTCATGGTCTCTATGCTCGTGAGTTTCTCCGCGTCGCTCTTCGACTCAATACGACGTCCTGAGTCACCTCGGTCTTATGTCAAAGCCATCTGGTCCTACTCGTCTTTAGTTCGTGCTTCCTTCTCTGGGACCTTCTTGACCTTTTGTCACGAGTGGTTTCGTATCACTCTCCTCTTCTTATAAGCGAGGCTCTGCCTCACTTTCCCGGTGGATTCCCTCTGGTGACGTCCCTTCCGCGCGGTCAGCCTTTATTGCGAGGCCATGGAGTTGCTCTATTGCTCCATCCCTCTGCGCTACTTCGCTACCGCCGGGCGATACCATGGGCAGCGCGTGGCATGACTCTTCACGCGACTGCCCTGCCTGGGGGAGCCCTTTAACGTCGGGAGCGGCCCGGACTCCTTCTAGCCGCTGCCCTTCTCGTTTCCCGTCCCGGCGGACTTATTGCAATCGGGACAGTACCTCGCGCTAAAGCCTAATTTGCCGCATTTGCCGCACTGGAGCGGTTTCGAATAATCCACTGGCCTCCTGGGCTTGGGGTTAAATTTTGCTCCTTGTCCTGTGGGGCTGCTGTGACCCTTATCACCCTCATTGGTCGGGAGGGCCTTCGCTAACTCTTCCCTCAATAGGCGCGTGAGCAACTCCTCCACTTGGCTCATCGGGACCACGGTGCCACTGTTATCGGCCATTGCCGAGAGGCACGCTCGACTCGCCTCCTCATTTCCCTCGCCCTTCTCCGCCCCCATACCGGAAATTTTAGTCCTCTTCGGCTGGGATTGGGCGGAGGTGGTGGTCGTAGTGGACTGGTACATCCATTCGGGAAAGAGTGCCGTCTTTGGATCAATCATTTGTCGCTTTTGTTGAGCATAATGAAGATCGTTCTGAACTTCAGTCGCTCGTTTACATAACTCTCGAATATTTGAGCATTCCTTTCTCTGTATTGCTGGATTCCCGGCAGCAGGTTCGAATAGGCTAACTCCATTACTTCTTCCTGAGGCATTGGAGGTTGGACTTTGTTCATCATCGCTTGGATTTTCGTCAGGTAAATTCGCGCGGGCTCGTCGGGTCCTTGATACCTCGCTTGCGCTTCTCTTTTCAAGCGTTGTTGTTGCTGTATACTCGTGCCGAACCACTCTTGTGCATCGCGAATAAAATCTCCGTACGAAGTCCAATCTTTATTATTATTTAAATACCACGTTTGCGCTGCTCCTGGGAATAAATCCGCTAGTCCGTTTAGCGTTTCGTCTTCTGTCAGCCCCGCTGATATTCTTTGTGCCTCGAGTTTCTCTAAAAATACATCGATGCTCTGCTGATTCTCACCTGAGAATTTATTCTCCCAGCCTCGCACTATTCTGCCGACGTCTTTTGGGGACGCAAAACTAGCCGTCGCGTTGTACGGGAAATTGTTTGTTTGTCCGACAACGCGATCAGCTGAGGAGTCATTAGTCCTCTGCTGTCCTCTCCCTCCTGAGGGCAGTACCGGGGGCGCTCGTTGGACCACCGAGTGCCCGGCGTCGGGTTCGCCCGGAGGGGAGTGCTGCCCGGTAGAGCGGGATCGTAGCGGAGCGTGAAGGTTTCCGCGAAATTTACCGATTTTGCCGGTGGTTGTGGACTTCGACTATTTTCCTTGCTTGTTTCCACCATTTCGTCTAGGTCATTTTCTAATATACCTATCCGGTGCAAGGCTTTATTTAATCTGTCCGTTTCTATTGCTTGGGTAGCGCATATTGATTGGCACATTGCTGCCATTGACGACGTATTTTCCATCGCTCGCGTTAGCGCTCTTTCTAAATAATCTATTCGTTCTTTATATTTGCAGAATAAGCTCAGTAAGTCGGGTGGTGTTTGCTCTAGGCGCTTTTCGACGTCAGTGGGCTCTGATGTTTGCGCATTTGGGCGAATCGACTCTTCGTCTTCATCGCCCTGCGCATTTTTTGCTGCTGCGTTTTGCATTGCCGCTCCCGTTATGAGGCTTAGCTTCGTGTTTATTTCGTCGTCGGTCATAAGCCTGTATAGAGGGTGACTACTTGCTTCTGCTGCTTGCGTTTTTTCTAGTGCTATGCACTCTTGTTCTATATATTTAGTTCGGAGGGCTAACCTTCTCGCCGGGTCCGATGTCTTCTCTGTTGCCCTCGTTTGATCAAAATCGGCTGCTGTGTAGTCCCCCATCAGCCAATTTTTTAATCTTTGTTCTTGGGCGGTACGCTCTCTCGCTTGTTTGAGCTCTAATTGAGCGAGCGTTCGCTCTAGCTCTGGCTTGGACATGCCCTTGACAAAAGCCTCGATTTCCGAGATCGTGTTGTCGAAATCAGACATTTTTGTTGCAAAACATATTATCAACAGAGGGACAAAAATGCGTGTTTGTTTCTCTGTCTTTGGGTTTCGCTTATTGTGCGTACGTGTATTTGCTTTCTTTAATAATAGACGGCCAGTCGTTTTCTATTTGTCGGGGTGACTGCGACAACACAAACTATTTTGTTGCCTGGCCGATTTGTACGCGCGCGACTCGTGAGCGCGCCCTGCTATGCCTTTTGCTAACAATTGTCCTGTCTATTAATTTTGTCAACTATTTGCTGGCAAAATTATTGTTAGTTTTCTGGGCGCGCCGTCCTGTACAAGTTCGTCGCTGGGCGGTTGAGTGACAAGAAAAAAAACAAAAAAAACAAAAAAAGAAATACTCGCGTGAGATTCTTAGAATCGTGCCTTCGCGTGTGATATTATTGTAAGTTCGACCTCGGCCAATGTTTGCATTGGCCCAAGTCTAGCTCTTTCAAATTCTTGTATATTAATGCTTTTGCTTCGCGCCTTTGTTTCACTCGTGACCGCTCTTTGTCCTGCCTGCTCGGTGTTGTTGTTATGTACTCTCGGACTCACAAGAGTCACGTGATTTTTGTTTTCGATCAGACTCGAATTTTCCGGTGAACTTGTATTTTTGAGTCGCGTGTTCTTGAGCCCTACACGTGCGCTCTTACAATTCGCTTATTCGACCTATCTTTGTCTTTCTCTCTCGGGTTGTAAAAGAAACGCGAATGTTTAATGGAGGTTTCTACTCCTTACCCTTACCACTAGTTGGGCGCCACTGTAACGGGAGGTTTTATTCGGGGCGGAAATTAAAATCTTACCCGTTAAAGAGAAGGATATTCCTAGCGTTGCGAGGCTAGCCGCCGCCTCGATCAGCTCGTTCGGACAGCCTCAATCTTCTGACCGTTCGCCCCAGGGCCTGTCAAAACCCACACGTGCAGAACACACGTGGCGATCCAGGTTGCCCAATGACTCAAGGTCGGGCAGGTTCTGTTATGTTAGGAGAGGAAAACCAGAGGGGATTCAAAAAAAAAATCTCAACCAATTGTCACAAGATCTAGAAATTTATTTCTCTTTGCCGCGTCCAATTGTACAAAAAGAAAGTTATGGCCGAGAGATTTCGTTAGATACGTCGCTTTCGCGGTGAGAGAGAGAAAGACGCGCACTATCTAATTTCGATATTCGGCCGCGCGCATTTACATTCGATATCGAGGACTTACGTCACGGGAACGAGTTGCTGCCGACAACGGAGTTCCTGACGATGTCCACGGGTCTCATTGGCTTCTGGTCCTTCCTTGCAGCACTTTTCTCAGCCGAGGTTTTCTCTGCCCGGATTCACAGTTACCCGCGATCCTCGACTGTTGCCTCAGATCGCTCTGGGCAACTGGCTATAATGGGCGGTGGAAGGTCTTTTCCTCAGCTACGATTCTCTGCTCCCTCGGAATTATAGGCCCTCTGCACGATGTCGGTCGAGGAGTTCTTTAGTTTCTTCTCACGGTCACTTGTCTCTCCGCTTTTCTATCCGCAGGTCCGGACTCCAATGCCGCCACGCGATCCTCTCCTCTCTTCACGCCTCGCGCACGCCGGCCGGAAGCCTAATCGCTCTCATTTCCCTATCCCTTTTTCCTACTGTCCAATGTTACGTGCGTTTAACACGCGCTGACCGTTGCCCTAATCTCTCTCCTCTCTCCCACTTTCTTTCGTTCGATCGTTTCACCTTCTCTACATTATTCTCGCAGGCCGACTTTTGAGTTGCTCCAAGCGATGGAAGCGTTTAGGCTCTACTTTTAACGAGCGGCACTCGTTACAAATAATAATAATAATAATAATAATAATAATAATAATAATCTCCGGCTTGTGGCTTGTCTACGGCCGGAGATACTCTTCGACCTGTACAACACGTGCTTGACGACAGGAACATTCAGCGACCGGTGGAAGGTGGTAAGGCTCGTTCTTATCCCAAAAGGTAGGAGCGATCCTGGCACGCCTTCGGCTTACCGACCGTTGAGTTTACTTGACACGACTGGTAAACTCTTTGAACAACTACTGAGACCGAGGCCGATGGATGCGATACAGACCGGAGGGGCTTTATCACGTTTGCAGTTCGGTTTCCGGAGGGTTGGATCGACGATTGGAGCGATTCAAAAGGTGATCGACTCTTTCCTGGAACTAGACAGACACTGCCACGCAGCGCGACCTATAGTGTTGCTGGCGACGCTCGACATTAGGAATGCTTTTAATTCGGCCAGGTGGAAGGATATCTTGGAGGCGCTGAAAAGCAACTTCGGGATCCAGCCATACCTGCTTCACATTGTGGAGGATTACCTAAAAAACAGACGGAAAACGTACGAGACGATCGAAGGACAAGTAACGAGACAGGTCACTGCTGGGGATGGCACAGGGGTCGATACTGGAACCTGACTTCTGGAATGGCTTATACGATAGTTTGCTTCGGCTTGAGATGCCGCTCGGAGTGACCCTCGTCGCCTACGCTGATGACGTGGCGGCGGTGATTACGGAGAGGTCCCCCGAGCTGGCGCAGCTGGCGTTGAACCAGACCACGGGGACGAGTCGGACGATGGATGACAGACCACGGACTACAACTCGCAACGGAAAAAACGGAACTGTTGTTTCTCACGAGAAGACGCATACAGACAATACTGCACATGAGGGTGGGGACATGCGAGATGGAGACCAAGAGGGAAGTAAAGTACTTTGGGGTAACCCTCGATACGAAGATGATCTTCTGCCCTCATATGGGCAAATCCACCGAACCCTTAACTTTTCTGTTACTCGCTATTTTATGTCAGAAATAATTTTTGTAACTGGATATAAACCATCTAGTCCTCAAGTATAGCATCTATACTAATCAATTTAATGATATCTAGCCACCGAAAAATTCTCTGCTGCGTTTAAAGGACTTTAATAAAAGAAAATTACTAAGAATCGCATTGATTTCAAGTGTTACTCTGATCTCTTTTTTTTCGATTTTTGCCTGTAATTTTTTAAAGTCGTCATCAATCGACTTGAAAATTTGAGGAAATATTCCTCTACATAAGACAGTTAAACTACTTACTCCTTTATTAGTGTGCCGTCCAATGCCTCATCATGGTCTACAGTTATATAAGCGTTACTCTGTTTTTGGTCATTAAGAATTTTTTTACTTTTTCACGTATAACTTTTTAAAGTCATCAAAATTTATGATTTTGAATATATGGTATAATAGCTTTTTGAAAAACAAAAAAAACTGTGATTTCAAAAGTTATGTGCCATCAAAAACCGTGAAGCTAGAATGGAAAATATTGAAGATATGCTTGCGTAACTTTTTTTCAAAATCATATTTTTCTATCGGCACAACTCAAATTTTTTATTTTACATACCAAAACATCTTGTAATTCATGTATGCTCATTGTAGGAGTCTGCTGCTAAAATATTTACATCAGATTATTAAAACTACTATAGTTACAACGCTTTACTCGATGAATAAATTTTGTAATATTTTATGCCATAGTAAAAAAAGAGTTTTGTTTACATATGTGACCGTTTGAACCGATGAATACAAATATACAGTAGTATAATTTGCGGACTGCGAAAATAGCGTCAGTTGTATAACAGTGGTCACGTTTTTCACTTTATGTCATTATGGCAATGAAAGAAAATGAGTAAGTTATTGTATATTTTACTATAATAGTGAAAAGTTTGCATAATTGAAGTTGGATTGTATGAGTAACTTTTTTTAACGTAAAGTTTTATTTCAATAAGATTATTTTTCTGGACAAGTGGTAACAGTAGTATCAGAGATGCACAATTGCAGTTGAAAAAACAAAAGGTGAAAAAGAAACGCGCGAGTGATGCTGAACAACGTAGAATAAAATCACTTAAACTGGCTGCATATAATAAAAGTCAAAAATCAACACGAGAGTTGAATAAAACTTTGTAAGCATTTTACAACGTATTTAATTTTGGATTGTATAAATACTGTCTAAATATTCCACAAATTCTATTCTATAGATGCCAATCAGCAACAGAACCTCGTCCAAATAGAATATATTCACTGAGAGCGAAAGAAAATACAACTCCTAGTCAGAAAAGCAATAATTCAACATCAAAACAAACAAAAAAGTCGGTAAGCACGCCAATTTCGATTATTAGTACTGACGAGAATACAAGTAATATACAGGAGCTTGAGGAACCGACAGTAAATACACAACAGTTATATGATGAAAGGACACTTGAGAACTCTGACAATAGATTTTCAAAACTAGAAAAACAAATTATTAGTTTGAAAAGACGCGAAGCTAAGTTGCGTAGAAAAGTAAAAAAATTAAAAATTCAGTTACAAAAACAAATAAAAAAAAATAATACTCAAGTTTCAAAATGGAAAATGAAATATTATCGATGTTTGAAAAAGTATTCTAAACCTGATGAAATTATAGAAAATGTAAAAAAGATAGAAAATGCAGGATGTCACGAAGTACACAAAAATCTGCAATTTGAAATTTGGAATTTGGAAAAAACAAATACGTGATAGACGACTTTTGTTAAGAAATGAAAAAGAAAAATCCGTTTTTACTCAATGTTTGGCTGGAAGAGTAATAAAAAAATATAAAGGAATCAAAAAATTGTCCCCTTTCGTATCTAATTATGCATTGAGAAAGTATAAGAATTCCAATAACATACATTTCAATAGATGCAGTCCTAAAAGAAAATTATTCCACAATCAAATTAGTGAAAAGGTTCAGAATTTCTTGGAAAAAGACGAAAACACTTCGATTTCCCCAGGAGTTAAAGACACAATAACCAAAAATGGCATCACTAAAAGAAAACGGTATTTATGTGACACAATGGAAAACTTATATTTGAAATTTGTGACAGAAGAGAAGCTTAAAATTTCACGTTCGCTTTTTTATACAGTAAAGCCCTTCTGGGTGTTACACAGAAAAGTTACTGGAAGAGATACTTGTCTCTGCAAGTCTCACGCTAATATGGGATTGTTATTGCAAAAACTATTTCAACTAAAATTAATACCCAGTCGATCTATTACTGCATTTGTAAAATCAAGAGTTTGCACTATGTCTACTAAAGAATGTTTTTATGATGAGTGTGAAAAATGCGAACAAAAAAGTGTACTAGCGAAATCCAGTGAACAACCGACATGATACTACAAATGGACGACGCAAGAAATAACTCGACCTGGTTCAAAAGGACTTACTTATAAGGTCAAAATAACTTCAAAGGTTAAAGTTGACTGCTCCATTGATGAATTAATATCAGAGGTTAATTCAGAAATACCTGAATTCTTTAAACATGTCTACCTCACTACTCATCAGCTTAAAGCACTCGAATGTATATCTGAAGACATAAAAGAAAATGAAGTTTCTTTAGTGATTGATTACTCACAAAACTATATTTGCAAGTCCCACGAAGAAATTCAAAGTGCGCACTTTGGTGCATCAAAAAAGCAATTATCCTTGCATACTGGAGCTTTTTTTTATAAAGATAAAGTAACCAACTCAAGAATGTGTCAATCTTTCTGTTCTGCTTCTGAATGTCTTCGACACAATGCCGCATCAGTATGGGCACACCTAGATCCTGTTTTTAAGCTTATTAAGGATACTGTACCTGACGTGAAGATTGTGCATTTTCAAAGCGACGGGCCATCTACTCAATATAAGAACAAGACAAATTTTTATTTATTCAAAGAACATTGTCGTAATGAACAATACGATATTGCCATTTGGGGCATCACTCCACCTGGACATGGCAAAAGTATCGCCGATGGAGTAGGTGGATCAGTCAAAGGGTTGTGCGACCGAGCAGTGGCTCAAGGTGCGGATATTACTAGTGCTGAAGATATGGTCAAGATCATTAACTCAAACAGTTCTAAAATTCAAGCATTTCTAATATTACCTTCTGATATTGAACGTAAAGATTCGAAGATTCCTGAGTCACTGAAAGCTGCTCCTAATACTCAGAAGATTTTTCAATTAACGTGGTTGAAAACTGACATGAATAAATTATTTTTGAACGAATTTTCATGCTCATATTGCTTCGCTAACAAATTATATGATTCGCCTTGTAAACACTTTCCACTTCAACCAAACAGTTACACATTAATAGACACTCCAAACTCTAGGAAACGCCCTACAACTGCCCCGAAACAAAATTCTACTGAGAAGAAAAGAAAACTTGATCAATCTTCAGAGATTGATAAAACTCAAACTCGAATAAAAACTAATAGACAGAAAAGAAAAAAAAATAGTCAAGAAAGTGAAGAAAATGTAGTTGAAGTCAATGGGAGCAGAAAAAATGTAACTAAAACCAAAAGAGGTATGCAGAATAAAGGTTGTATACAAAAAACGAAAACGGAAACAAATGCCCCGAAAATTTCAAAACGTCCTGTACGTAAAACTAAGTCGTAAATGCGTTAGATATTACTTTTTTTTTATTGTGAATATGATACAATATTTACTAAGTAAATTGTTTTTCTTGTTTATTATGTAATAGATATACATTACTCTATCAATAATTATATGTTACATTTATTTTGTTGTTAATAAACATCTTAGTGTTTTATGAAAGGTGTGTTCTTTATTTAAAGTAGAAGGTTCTAATTAATTATTTCCATAGAATTTCTTGCTTGATATTCATAAATAATTATTAGAGGATGCTAACTAATTTATTAATCATTGGTATCCTCTTAACAAGTATTAAACTACTAACTATTATCACAATGCAATGTCAAAAAAAACTTTTTTGCCAAATAGTCAGTTTTTTCATTTTTTTATGATAACTCAGTAAAGTCTTTATAGAACTGAGTTACGCGGGTAAATTTTTCACTTTTAGTAGTCTACAATTACGTCTAAATAAGTTTAACAAGTGTGCTTAAAAAAAAAAAATTAAATTCCATTTTTCAAAAAAATGAAAGGTTCGGTGGATTTACCCATATACAGAAAACAACCCGGAAAGCAGCAGAGAGGATAGCATCCTTGAAACGCCTGATAGCAAATACGACGGGACCGAGATCGGGAAAACGACGACTGTTAATGACGACAGCTCACTCGGTCCTTCTATACGGCGCGGAATTATGGGCAGACTCCCTGAAGACAAAGAAATACTGTAAGTCGATGATGATGGTACAGAGACAGGGCGCACTGCGAATCGCTTGCTCCTACCGAACAGTCTCTGCGCAGGCTGTTTTGGTGATGGCTGATATTAATACCCGTGGATCTTCTGGCCTTTGAACGCAAAAGGATCTACGGGAGTAGCGAGGACATAGAACGGAAGAACGCGACAATCGCTGAGCGCGACGGGACAATTGACATTTGGCAAGGCCGATGGACAGAGGAACGAGGTGGTAACTGGACGAGACGATTGATACGGGACTTGAGGCTGTGGCTCGGAAGGAAATTTGGTGATGTAAATTTCTACGTCACCCAGCTCTTGACGGGCCACGGGTACTTCCGACGGTACCTTAATAATATGAACAAACTACGAACATCCTACTGTAAGTACTATGGACAGGAACGAGACGACGCGGAACACACGTTTTTCGCGGGTTACCGCTGGACAAGACTCAGACAGGAACTGGAAGAAACTGTCGGCAGCATCACCCCCGATAACATCGTGGCTCTGATGCTGCGTGAACCCGAAAGGTGGCGCTTAGTTGCTACCTATACGGAAACTATACTGAGACGTAAGAACGCGGACGGCTGCCTGATAGTTGACTGAGCAAACGAAGTGACGCGACGTAACGAGATTCGGAGGAACGACACGAACGGACGAACACAGACAGAACCTCCAATCAGAAGTAATATCAACATAGTCCCTGGCTAGGGGAAGGACACCAAGGAGATGGCGGTTTAGTGGGTAGGCCTATTTTTTTTTCGATATATAAGAGTCCCACATAACCCCTCAATCAGAAAGACTAAGGGCAATTCGCAAAAAGAATTCCGCAACTCCTTGTAAAAAAAAAATAATAATATAATAACAGTAATACTGATAATAGCAATGATAATGAATAATAATAATAATAATGAGAATAATATTTATTATTGAATTTAGATTTTTGGATAAATTCATTAAATCGTATCAAACAGTATTATTATGGAATTCCAGACTGTTAATATTTTACAATAGATAGAATAAAAAACTTTTGGCTTACAAAATAATTGTAACAATGAAAAACTCCTAAGTTTGACAACATTAAAATTGATTACAAAACGCAAAAGAGGTTGATAAACTAATTTTATTAACCTATGTTTTTTCATTTGCAAAACAGTATAACGGGGTTTCGACTCAGCGCGGGTCGCTCGTTATATAATTTACGAGGAAGTCATGAACAGCTCGGAGTGGGCCTCGTAATAGGCTGTGCGAAGCCTAACCCAGCAGCAACAGAAACGTCGTGGTGCAGCGTCCGTTACCTTAGCCCGCAGAGAGCGTCGTGCAGTCCTATGGGCGCTTTGGAGCGATCACGAAATTCAGGTGCGAAAGCCGGACGGAACGGGATTGTTTACGATAGGTAAAAAGAGGCGCAGAGGAAGAAAACAGATATACGAGCAGCATTGAGTTTACTACAGAGAATAGTACAGAGTTAGGACGCAGCGTAAGCGAGAGAGAGAGAGCGACGCAAAGCTAGCGAGAGAGACACGTATTCGAGGTGGTACTTACAATGACGTCTCGGAGTCAGCCCTGGAGACGGTGTTCTCGGCCTCGCACGTGGCCCGCGAGGACGCGCAGTGCGCAACTCGAATGCGGTCAAGAGACGGGCGGCTTTGAAGGCTCGCACGCGTAGTCGCTAGAATAAGCTTGCCAAAACACTGGGGCAATCTCGGCACCAAACCTTACACCGAGTGGATACTCGCGTACTCGCCAGAAACACCAAAAAAAAAAGTCGCAGATCACAAAAGGTCGCAAGTACGTATATCCACTCGCAATACGTCCGCGTGCGTGGAAGTCGCCGATACAAAATCCTCGTCTCCCCTCTCGTCCGCGCGCGCGTCGCGCCGGCTTCCCGAATCCTCTCTCTCTAACTCGCCCTCTATTGGCGCTCTCTCTGACTTACCTTTAGCTGCCATACAAGTGAGATAATTATATGACAAATATATATATATATAAATAATTATAATTATGTGTGGGGAGAGAGAGACATAACGAGGGTCTGGCCGCTCGTTATAACAGTGAGGACTTTTTGAATTTATAAATTATATAATTATGAAATTTATAAAATACTTTATAATTTATGAAATTACTTTTGAAATTATGCTAATTTATAAAAGCAGAAAAATAAATAATCTTTGATTGAAACATAAAACGAGACGTTATTTGTTACATACAAAATGATTGAATAAAATATCGGTAATATGTCTACTCGTATACTCGTGTCTACGGTTAAGTATAGGCCTTCGGCCTGTCTGGAGGTTAGGGGTTTGGAGTCGTTTGGTTAAAAAGCATAACCAATTAGCTTATTTGTTGTTTAGGGGTTTAGGGTTTAAGGCTCTTTAGTTCACATGTACAGGCTACAAAGATCACACATTTGTAAACAAGTTTTTATGAAAGTTAAAATTTTTTTTCGACAATTTCGTCCACCACATTAAATTTTCAAAATCTGATATCAGATTTGTGAAGAGCGATTTCGAAAACCCCTACCCTGCTAAAAATAATCCATTCGGAATCATTAAAATTGATTGAATTTCAATAATATTCAATGATTTTCAATGAAATTGATGATTCGCAATTGAAAGTGCGATTAATACTGAATGATATTTAATCAGATTCAATGACAATCCTAATTAATAGTAAAATGTACCATTAATCTCAATAATTTCCAATCACCTTTAATATTTCTTTGAAACACAATTGGTGAATCATATATAATTCAAAACTTTTTTATATATTCTAATAATTTTTTATTGGTCATACTGTTGAATCACATTTAATGTAATAACTTTTAATATATTTCAATGAATTGTCAGTTCTAAAATCTTCAATCACATTCTATCTTATACTTCTTGATAAATCCCAATAAATTAGATAAGAGGAATTCGGTTAATCGCATTCAATGTAATAACTTTTAATATATTTCAATGAATTGTATATAAGTAACACTTTATTAGTTAAAAAATATAATAAAAACTATTTTTACAAAAATATAAAAAACTATATCAATTTGCTAAAAAATATAGCTAAAAAGTAGGTTGCTATTGAATTTCAAAATTATTAGGCATTCTACATAAATACCTAGCATTCCTTGCATTCACTAATAAAACTTTACATTCTATATCACTGATCTGTATAACAATGTCATTGTCTCCCTCAGATTCAATCTTTTGTATATGTCTTACACCTGGGAATGGATCTTCTGGGAACATATTAAATATTCGTACCTGAATGTATGGTTTTAAATTTCTTTGACATTCTATAACTTGCACAATTGTTGCATATGCTCCTGAAGTAAGCTGTATCATACAATTATTAGTTCTTTTCGCTTGGGCGTATTTTTCACTATGATAAGCAGTATTTTTGTATATACATCTCTTGTATACCAAACATTTTCCAAGCCCGTCTATGTTTCTTGACTCGCTTTTTCCGCAATAAACGATATCTTGCCCATGGCGGAAAGATTTGCTGTATTTGATGGGATTGAACACAGCAGAACAAAATCTTATAGCTATTTCAGACGGAGCAACTTTTCCAATATTTCCGGTTTTTAAAAGTAAATATTGCAAATGTTTTCTGGCTATTTGTCTATCCATACCTTTCGGTCCATTAACATATAATTTTAATCTGTAGATGTTACTTTCGAACGGGAATGCTGAATTATAACATAAAGATCCAGTTTTTTTTATAGAACTAACAATGTGCCTGAGAGTGTGATTATTGAATGTCATTTTTTCTTTACCGTAATACCTTTCATAATCAACTTCAAAAGATAGAAGATCCTCATCGCATTTATTCAGCTCTTCAGCTGTCTGTGCAGGCTTTAACGCAGTGAAGGCGCTCTTTACTAACAAACTGTAATGATTTAAAGCATCTTCATGCAAAACATTTTTCAAACAAGGTAAGCTGTAATACAGTAACCAAGATTTTAGTTCAGAGGCCTTTGGTTTAGCTGACCCTTTTATGATTCTACTTCTTGGAAGTCTGTGGATTTCCTGGGTGGGTGTCATGCGCAAAAATCTTTTTTCAATGAAGTCGATTTGTTGCTTGCTGAGCTTGAAGTCGGAATCACCATTTTTCCACTCATTTACAATTGTAAGTGTTGTTCCAAGACATAGCCCGTGTAGATATTCATAGCAAAGTGACCAAATCATATCACATAGTGGTTGTAATTGCGACATTACAGAAGCTCCTCTCACTCCGTTACTTATTTTTCCTGTTGTTATAGCTTTTTCAACGTCTTTTTCATGACTGAAAGGAGTTCTTTCAATACAACTTTGATTGACAGGATAGCGTATACCACGTACACTTGTAACGTATTCTCCTAATTGGTAGCCCCAACTGCAACCGTTATAGCCGTTGAATTGGATTCGATTTTGAATAATCGGACGGCAGACTGAATCAACTGGGCAAGTATGAGTACAAAATTTAAATATAATATCCCGTTCTTTGTACGTGACTTCTATACCCTCCGTGTATAATAGATTAATTTGTTTGCAATAAACTTCCGAAAGATACAAATTAAGCAGATCACTTTTTGGTTCAACTTCGGTCAATAACAAGCCACCAAGTAAAACATTTCGAAACCTTAACTTGGGAGATAAATCATTCAATATTATTTGCACAGGCCAAAATCCTCTTTTACCGCTTTTTGTGAGCGGTGCTCCATCGGTCTTCATATTTACCGTACATATGATTTCGGATTCGTTCGTTGAGTTGAGAGCAAAATTCTTGAGTAAATCTTTGTGAATGGATCCGGCATTTACGTCTTCGATATAATCACTATCAGGATCTCTTGATTCTACATTATTTAAAATATCATCTATCATGACCGAATCAGATAGCAAATGATCTATTTGATGCTTTAAATCTATGCTTAAAAAATAATTACTCGACTGTGCATTTATTTTACTGCTAAAATTGCAATTAGGGCAAACAATTTCTGTATTTCTATTCTTTTCATCAGCTGTTATAGAACAGAGCTTTGAAGCAGTGCAACTAGTACAGTAATAATGATAAGTTACTTGTTCATCTTGCGAGGAAAAACACTTATCCATCATATACTTTCATAAGTTCAAGCGATCAAACTTTTCGCCAGCAAGAACTTTAGTAAATTGTCCTAATTTCAATTTACCTTCATCAGATAGCTTCAAATCTAGTGATAGCGCAGTTATCATAGCAATTACATCACATACCTTCAGCTTAGACTCAGGAAACATAACTTTATCGAAGAAGTCAATTTTTTTATTTGTTTGGAAAGGAACATCTTCATCATCGTCGCTACTACCTTTGAGGTCCGAATATTCCGATTGGTTATCACCAAGGGAACTGTAATCGGAGTTGTTTTGTTGTTCAAAATATTCTTCTACATTTTCTCTATTAGGCTCATCATAATAAGGAATGTGCTCGGTAAATGGCGCACTATTGTTATCGATCAAAGTAGTATCAATTTCCTTTACGATGTCTCCTTCAACATCACTAATATGATGACCCACAGATTCCGGCGAAGAATTGGAAATTATTGGACTATTACAAGCTTGAGAACATGTTGCTGTTGGAATAGACGATCTTGACTCTGTAACATAAAATTAGTAAGTCTCGTCAGATGATGTTGCTATATATAAAAATACAATTACAGGTGGGACAATTAATTTCTATTTAAAAATATTCAAGCTTATTCAATACGATTAAAAATTATAAAAAATTTATAAACTGTTATATGATATTATTAATCATTAATAGTAATATATGACTGCCGATGTTATGAATTAATCATAAAAAATTTTTAGTTACATAAGCACCATATTTTGCAAAACAAAATGAGCTGTACACCCGCTTGTGCACATACATTTTTGTTAACTTCACCTGCAAAAAAACTCATCTATTTCAGGACACACACAATGCACTCTGACCAGCCGGTAATTGTTGATGTGAAAAACGATGCCAAAACCGCGATTACGAAATATATAATCAATCACTCGGCAAAACCAAAAAGATCGTGGTAATACTGGTTTTCAACTCGATATCTGATACCAACATTATTTCGTTAACATTAGTAACCAATCATCTAATACTAATCTAGTTATTTTCACGCGGTTGAGCGCGAATAATATATGTATATATATATATATTATTAATATATTTCATACAATGAAAACTATTTTAATAATTTATGAAAGCATGCATAATTATGTATCTATTATCAATATATGAATTCAGTCATATATTTTTAATGTAAATAAAAAACAAAGAACTCAATCTAATTATCATCTGGACTGGTGAATACATAACAAATAGAACTTTAAAACGAATGAAAGCTATAGTGCATCAGTGATGCATATAGACGTATAATTATAATTATAATTGTATATTATGGAAGACTTCATATTCGTGTTATAATGCATACTAAATTTCTTATACAATAATTAGATTGTGAACTTTGTGTTTTATTCACTTGCAAAATATATATGACACTATCAATTAAAAAGTTATATGAACGATTTTGTGCAGCCACTTCATAAGAACAAAATTTAATATGTGCCTACATAAAATCGGTTTATGAAATCAATAAAAAACAAAAGCGCGTGAACACATATATACGAATGACAGCTGAATTCATTTATAATTTTCTAGATTTTTTCTTGTTCAACGGTCGTGTTGCGCAGAATCGGTTGAAGGCGCGTAGCGCAAAAACTACGTAATATAATTTGTTTATGTTATTTTTTTGTTAAGAAGAAGCAATAATAAGTATACAAAATCACATATATATATTGTATTCAATACAGCATTTATATACATATTTTATACATTGAAAACTATTTTAATTCATGACCGCGCGTGCTTTATATATCTATTATTATCAATGCAAGTCATATATATTTTTAATGTAAATAAAAACAAACAAGGAACTCAATCTAATTATCATCTGAATAATTGGTAAATGCATAACAATTAATAGAACTTTATTCAGTATGTCACGCATAATATAGCCGTTATATATTACAATTGTATTTGGAAGACTTCATATTCGTGTTAAAAATGCATACTAAATTTCTTATACAATAATTAGAAATTACACAGGCCTGCAAGGTTTTGTTCTTTTGCAACTGAGGGTCATTTCCGAAGTAATTTTTGGCGTAGAATTCGAATCCGTCATCAGAATTTCTCCATCACGTAAGGTTTTTGAGTAATCGTCCCCTAAAGGTCGAAAAAACACGTTTTTTGGCCATATTCAAGGCTTGATTACATCGTGAGTTTATATTCTTTTCAATTCTAGAATCATTATCCAAAAAATACTAAGAAATATATCGTATTCTTCCAGGACAATTGGCCGAATTTTTAAGCTCATGGTGAAACCTCAAAAATGGCAAATTTCCATTGATGATATCTTGATGAAAAAAAATGATATCTTAAATTTGAAAAATGGGTTTTGAAGGGTAAGAGTGCTTCTTTAAGATGCCGTCAACCGTTTTTGAAAAGAATATAAACTCACGATGTAATCAAGCCTTGAATATGGCCAAAAAACGTGTTTTTTCGACCTTTAGGGGACGATTACTCAAAAACCTGACGTGATGAAGCAATTCTGGCGACGGATTCTAATTTTACGCCAAAAATTACTTCGGAAATGACCGTAAGTTGTAAAATAACAGTGACGACTCTCTATTTTGCAGGCCTGTGTTATTCACTTGTAAAATATATTATGACACTATCAATTATTTAAAAGTTATATTTATAAAGAAACCACTAACCATTGGCCCTTTGTGATCGCTTGAGTTCCCACCTCCTTCTTGTTTGTCGACTGACATCACTTGGCTTATATCCTAGATCCAAAGGTAATTTATACCGCTTTGATGGTCTATTATTTACATCATCGTCACTGCTATAGCTGCTGCTCGAAGTACAATTGGCCATGATGTAGTTTTTATCTTTAAATTAATTAATAATAATATATACATACACATATCATATATTAGAAGGTGCGATATATACTATTCAATATGTGAATTTATATTATATCAATCGATATATATATATATATATATGTACGTGTAGCAGCAGTCGGTAAGTGTAATTATACGTGTCAGCATTATAATAAAGAGAAAATCCTAAATTGTACTTGTTCATAATATCCATTAATATTTAAAACTTTTAATTTCCAACTATTTTTATTATTTATTAAATAATAAAAAACAGCACTAATACCAGCAGGTCCCATAGACCCGGAGTGGCGGTCAGAGAAGGGGGGACATTGTAGACATAGCCGTAATAATACAGCCTTGCGTACCGGGCATCGGCGTTCAGCCTGCATTGTTGACTTGAGTGAATTAATAGTGCAGCAACCGTACAGATTAGGCATGCAGTTAAAGCTTTCAAATTTGCGAGAGAAAATCTAACTGTGCTCGCGAAAAATTGTTTAAATTAAACACGTGATCGTGTACATATTAGCTGGCACGACATTTTGCTTTTTGTCCTACTTAGCCTGAAAACTAACCTGCATAACCAAGTGGTCGCGCCAAAATCGACTTTTTTTTGTAGCGTGTAGGAGTAATAAAAATGTCTAGTTTAACTGATAATCATGATGCTGCTAAAGTCAGGTACATTCGTGTGAAACATCTAAATGGTCAACGAAAGTCGTCTGAGGACAATATCACTACTGACATGATCTATGGCAATCACAGCTTTGCAAACAATGAGTTCTTGAAAAACCATAAGTACAAACTTATAGACAAAGATAATTCTACCAAGAACCCAAAGTTACTGACAAGAGTATTAATTTTAAGCATTGCAGGTATGTAAATAATAAACAGTAAATCAATCATTTTCAAGTAAAAAAATTTATATTGATAAATTTTTATTAAATTAAATTAAACCACATTTTGTTGTCAAATTCTATAATTTATATAAATAACATCTCATTAGTTGATAAAAAAAATATATAATATCAAAACTATATTCACAATATAATATTTATATTTATATCATCAGAAACTATATTATCTTGCGTCATAAATTTTTATTAGTAAATTTGTATATTATAGATACACTAGAAGAACTGGAGCAAAATTTGTCTACTATGTCATCTATGCGTATACCTTGTCTGAAAAATATAGACACAGCTACAGACTCAGAAGTCGACTGCACTGCCCAAGCTCATGCATCCTTGACCAGCAAAAAGAAATTTCAGGTAATTTTGTAATAAATATAAACAATTTATCTGCAAGAAGAAAAGTGTGAAGGACATGCATAATTTTTTGGCACATAACAGTAATTTTTTCAAATTAGTCTGACATAAATCTTAAATTATAATAATTGTATAACTTACTAGTCTATATTGCACAAAAGAACATGTTATAAAATGTTATCAATTGAAGTAGATTTGACAATCAGTTGTTTATACTCGTATTGAAAGATCCAATGAAAGTTGTAGAATTGCTTTGTGAATGGAACCATACAAAGTACGTATGCACAAGTTGAATTTAATTTTCTAGTGTATCCTTGTAAAAATCCTTGTAAATATTAACGTGTATAAAATTAGAATATATATAGCAATATATCTTTGCACATTACACTATGAAATCAAAATGAACAAGTAATTCTAAAGCTAATGACTTACGAATAGAATTTGGTAAATTTTCATTTACTAAAAACAAAAAATTATGTACATCTTCTCAAGTTCTAATTTAATTTGTAATAAATTTGTAATGCTATAACGGGGTTCCTGCTCAGCTTCGCTCGAGCGGGATACGCTATATAAAAGTAACCGCGGAAAAGTAGATGAATGGCTCTCCAGAGCAGATCGGCACTCCTGCACCGAACGTCCTGGGTCCAGCAGCTCAGTTGCCTCCTTCTCGAGTCGAAAACTTGGCCCGCGGAGAGTGTCGTAAGCTTTCGTATGACAAGGCGCGACAGCCAAGGAGAAGCTAAAGCGCATAATCGCATATACGACTAGGAATCGGGGGAAAATGACACATAGCAAAGGAGTGAATTGAATTCATTTATTCACAACACAAGCATAGAATAGCGTAGTTCGCGCGCAGTACAAATAGCAGCGTGGATAGCCTCGCGTCAGATTTCAGTGCAGCCGACGAGCCGCGCACACGCTACGCAGCGAGGAACTTGCCCGCGCACGCCCTGTAAGAGCGGTTAGGCACAATGGCGGCGGCTAGCCGGCGCGCACCGTTCGAACGAGAAACCTACATCGCTTACTCGTGTCGGCTCTTTAGCCGGTCGAAATGTCTCGGTCACTCGACTTAGACGAAAACGGCAACCGCACTTGCTCGTGCGGTTACGAGCTCTCTTTAGAGCTCTCTTTAGAGGCTATCGTAATAAAATTTTGGAAGTTCGTTTGAAAGCGGGCGTTACATGTCTCGACCGGCAAAGCAAAGGCGCGACGTCATGACGTCGAGCCGAGCACGTGTAGAAAGCATAAAGAACCGAGTAACAGGTCGGTGCGTGTCTGAAATTCTAGGAATAGAAAAATTAAAAGAAAGAATGTGAAACGAAAACAAAAGTATTAGAGATATAATAAAATAGATGTATTTTGAAAGTAAAAATTGATGTGATTATGAAATTAAACAGAATTAACCAGAAAAATAAATTAGAATGATTGTTGTTAAAAAATTAGAAGTATTCGAAGAATAAACTAGACGTATTCTATTGATGAAAAAAATTAGAAAGTTGTAGAAATTATAAAAAGTTATAATGTACTAAATTAAAGTGAAACTAATCATAACATAAAGTTAAATTGTAAAGTCGAGAAATTTCGGGCGATGTTCGAACGTTTTTCTCTCAACAGACTAACATAAGCTTGGAACACATTCCTGGTGCTTTGCATGTGTGCGATCGCCACCTGCTTAAAGGACTTTGTCGTTGTACGACCCTTTAGTGGGGTGCACGTGTTGAGTATCAGTGTGTGCAAAGAGCAAACGTCGTTTCCAATCCGAACTATCAAACGTTTTGATGGGAAGGAAAAGAAACTGCTATATATCCATGAGAAACTAATTGAAATGTTTGGTATTTATCTAGAGGTCTACTACGCATCGAAATGGGAGATATCCCAAAATATGGTCATGCTGAAAGTGGCACTCCTCCGGGAACGCCACTCATGTTAAGACAGGGTCATGTTTCTCATGGTAAGTATAACAAAATGATAACAATCAAAATAAAATTATATGCATATAAACTAAAAAAAAAAAACTTAATTAGAAGCCATATTAGAAGTAGATGTGCGGATCCGCCACTAGAAGTTCATTGTAGAAATTATAAACAAAATCCAAACATTAATTAAATTTTTGTTTCATCTAGATGACGAAAACAGCAACAATTCTGTTGAGGAGGCTCTAAGAAGCTCCGGTTCGGTTGAGGAAAATGCTGTAGCTCAGGAAGGTGTCGATGACTTTCCAGCACAACCTTTGATGAATCCTGCTTCAGACAGGGTTCATAGAGGTAGAAGTAATAATAATCGAGGTAAAAATAATAAAGGAAACAGAGGCGGGAGTATATTTAGAGGTAAAAGTCGATCTTTTAAATCCAACGCTAGACCATACACCCCGCACAATCAGCATCAGAATAACGCCAAAACTGCAGCGGCACATGCAGCGGTTCAAGGTAAGAGTAATACTCATACCTCAATTCATAATATAAGTTTCCTGGCTGATTCCGGTGCAACAGAACATATAATAAATAAAGGCTTTATTCTATCTAACTTTAAAGAATGTCCTGGGGCGGTTATTAGAAGTGCGAATAAAAATAGTACTGCTGATATTAAAATAAATGGAAAAGGGGACCTTGTTCTAGAAAAACTTGATAGTCAGGGTAAAATTGTTGTACTGCCAAACGTTCTAGCTGCGGAAAATATTAGTGAAAATCTAATGTCACTTAGAAAGTTTGTTGATGCAGGTTTTAGTATATATTTAGATGATCGAATTTTGAAAGTTTTTGACAAAGAAACAAATCATGTGTATTTATCAGGCGTTTATAATAAACCAAATTGGATAATTTCACTGAGCATTAAGAGTCCCGTTGATGTTCTAGAGGAAAAATATTATAGTTATAGATGTAACGCGAGAATGATCACTCTTGATGAAGCCCCTGAGGAAACTCCTATTAAATCATCTAACGTATTAGACGAAAATAACCAAAATAAAAATATAGATGCTGAACTTGAGAGGGAGTGCATTGTGGAAGAAATCAATCCTAGTTCAATACTTAACAATAATCCGTCACTCAAACATTTAAATTACAAATTGGTGGACATAGATAGTTTAGAAGATGCAGATAAAATAGAAAACCTGTTCATGTCATTTGAATTAGAAAAATTACACACTGAAAAATTGAACGAAGGTATGTTATGGCATGTTAGATTAGGTTACCCCTCGTTAGCTTATCTCAAAGAATTACAGAAATTAGATGTAAATTTGAAGGGAATAAAATTCGACGAAAATATAATAAACTGTGAGACCTGTATCCTTGCAAAATTGACGAAACTACCATTTAAAGAAACAAGAACCAGAGCTACCAAGCCACTTTATATGATTCATGCAGATACCATTGGTCCAATCAAACCTATTTCATTCCCAGATCAATGTCGATATATAATAGTTTTTGTGGATGACTGCACCAAATTTGCATTGGCCTATTCGGTAAAACACAAGTCTGATTCAGGTGATTGTTTAGAGGTTTTCCTGATTAGTGCACGAAATCTACTTGGTAGAAATGAAAAGGTCAGTTTTATCCGAGCTGATAATGGTACTGAATTCACAGGAGGAAAGTTTTTAGAAGTAATGAAAAGGGAGGGCATAGAACCAAATTTTTCTAGCCCGCACACTCCATCACATAATGGTACCGCAGAGAGATTTAATAGAACCCTTATTGAGAAAACCAGGTCACTAATGATTGATTCCGATCTGCCTAAGAGTATGTGGCCGTTTGCTGTGGATGTATCTATAAACTTATATAATAGAACTCCTAATAAATCAATTGATTTCAAGATCCCTTTGAAGCTAATAAATCCTGAAGGCAAATGCCACATAGATAAAATTAGAAGGTTTGGAAGTATTGCTTATGCTGCGAAACACGCCCTTGAAACAAAATTCTCAGCCAAGGCTATTAAAGGTGTGCTGGTAGGTCAGACATCAAATGGTTATATACTTTGGCACCCCAGCTCGGGCAAATTTGTTCACTCAAAACATGTTAAAATCAAAGAAAAACTTACATACAAAAATATTGAGAACAAAAGAATTTTTGCAAAAGATAGTGAACTAGAAGATGGAAAAGAAAATACAGTGCATTTATATGGAGATAATTTAGAAGTATTAGAAGTCGAAGAAAACAACTTTAAAAACATACAACAGACATTAAACCAAAACATGGGAGTTGATAGTTCAGTCATACCTAAATCTAAAGAGAGTAAGAAGACCCGATCTACGGAACAAACTACAGATGTAGAGCCCGTGAGAAAGCAACCGAAAAGAAATGTAAAAACTGCCAAAGACTATAAGGCCATGGATAAAGGAATCTGTGATGCTCGAATGGTAGTAGATACCAGCTTTGCGTTTTTAAGTAAAATAGTAGGCATTGGCTTAGGAGATAAAGATGAGTCAGTCTTTGCTCTTTTGGCTGTTGTAAATCATGATCCCATTAGTTTTAAAGAAGCAATGAGTATGGAAGACAAAGGTGAATGGCTTACAGCAGTTAAAGAAGAATTGAAATCAATGGAAATAAACAAAGTTTGGAGTTTGGTGGACAGGCCAACAGTCTTGAAGAATGGTAAACGAGCAAACGTTATTGATTCTAGATGGGTATTTAAGAAGAAATTAGATAAATTACATATATTGAACAGAAAAGGTAGGCTCGTTATTAGAGGATTCATGGATAAAAATAATTATGAGCTCAGAGAAACATATGCACCAGTTTCTAGACTGCCGGTTATAAGAGCAGCTCTAGCCATTATAAACAAGATGGATTTAGAAATCCGCCAGTTAGATGTAAAAACAGCTTTCTTAAATGGTACTTTAGATGAAGATGAAGAAATCTATATGGAAATATCAGAGGGTTTAGAAGTAGATGAATTCACTAGAAAGACTAAAGTTTGTAGACTACATAAAGCACTGTATGGTTTGAAAATAAGTCCTAAGAAGTGGAATGAACGGTTCACAGAAGAAGTACTAAAACTGGGTTTGCAAAAGGATATTAACGAGCCCTGCTTGTTTACTTATAGATATCAAGGGATTATTGTTTTTCTAGTCTTGTATGTGGATGACATTATTGCGGCGAGCAATTGTTTAAAGAAATTAAAAGAAATAATAGATCATTTGAGCGGCGTCTTCCAAATGAAAAACTTGGGTGAACCAAAACAGTTTTTAGGCATGACCATAAAGAGAGATAGAGGTAGCAAAATATTGACAATCAATCAAACAGAGTATGTTTACAAGGTGTTAGAAAGGTTTGGAATGACTGATTGTAATCCACACGAAACGCCTATGGTTACTCGACAAGCTAGAAGCAAGAAAATCAATCAAGATCAAAATAAGACTAGAAGAAAACTAGATGTTCCATATAGAGAGGTCATTGGATGTATCTCTTACCTGGCAAATGCTTCACGACCGGATATCTCCTTCGCGGTAAATTTCCTCTCGCGTAAGCAATCTAATCCCTCCGAGGAAGATTGGTTAGATGTCAAAAGAGTACTTAGGTATTTAAAGGGAACAGCTGAGTTAGGACTTACATTTAGAGGTGATGGTGATACTTTGGAAGCCTACTCTGATTCAAGTTTTAAAGATTGTCCAGATTCCACTTCCACTAGTGGAATGGTCATTTCATTATATAAAGACACTGTTGCATGGAGAAGTCATAAGCAAACTTTGGTGACTTCTTCAACTTGTGGGTCAGAGTATTTGGCGATGAGTGAGGCATGCAAAGACATCGTTTCGTTAGATAAGGTATTAAGAGATATATTAGGTTACACCATGTATCCAGTTACTCTTTACTGTGATAATCAGTCTGCCAGAGATTGTACCCAAAAGGAGGGTAGCCATAAACTTAAAGATTTTGATGATACTTTAGAAGAGATTAAGAAACATCTGGTTGAAAGAGAAAGAACTGGTGTTAAAAGAAAATTGTCTGATACCCATGGAGATTACGTGAAGCAGTGTGCTTTAGAAGGTAAAGTCAGTATTAGAGGGGTATCTATACATGATAATATTGCTGATATATTTACTAAGCCGCTTTCTCTTCAGCCCTTTAGAAAATACAGAAATATATTGCTGAACCATTACAACTGATATACATATATATAAAAATTCCTTTTGAATTTTTCAGAGGCAGCTGTTATTAATAATGCTGATTGAGAGACGTTGATGATCGAGGTAGATGAATTTAGAAGAATTTCATTTAGAAGAAAGAATTAAGTTAATTATAAGAAAAAGCCAGTTACTTTTTGTATTTAGAAGTTTTCGTTTGTATTTAAAGTTTTTGTATTTAGAAGTTTTCGTTTGTATTTAAAGTTTTTGTATTTAGAAGTTTTCGTTTGTATTCAAAGTTTTTTATTTGTGTTTGGAAGTTCTTTGTATTTGGACATATGTAATGCAAAGCAAGAGAGGGAGTGTTAAAATCAACTTGCTCGGCATTTCATATGTATGTGCATGCGCGTGCTTTGTGAGAGTGTGTGTGTGCTGTGCATTCAAGACTAGGCCTACGAGCCGCCTTTTGTATAAGCAAGGACCTCACTCCTTCTGCAATCGCTTAGAAGTACACAGCAATAAACACCTTTTCTTTTGTGACTCGTGTCTACGCTTGGTATCCTCCGACTTAATCATAACAAAATTTAAGCTACGCAAAAGTACATGAGAAAAAAAAGATAGTTTATTGATAATAAATGGCCCGACGTTACAGTAGCATCATGAAAAAATAAAGTCTATCGAGAACACATATAATTACTGTGTTATTTTTTTAACATACTAACGATTATTTTGCAATAACATCGAAGATTTACACGAAATCAATAACTTTCAATTCAAATAAAGACTGCTAGTTACGTTACATGCTATTTTAATTCCGAACTTATTCAAGACGGAGTCTTGATTAAAAAAGAATCATTATATTATTCGTATAAATCTACGATTTTATACTGTATATTTCGATCGTGACTGTTAGTATTAAAATGTATTATAAAGGATTCGTTATAATGATATTAAAAATACACCTGATGAGAGTAGGACTTGTGATTCGATTTTATTGAAAGTGATTCGTAGGTAAATTTTATAATCCATTAAAAAGTATTAATCAAATGCATATCAATATATTGAATGTTATTGAAAATAATTCTCATTTAATTTATTGGGGTATATTAAAAAGTATATGATAGAGGAATGTGATTGCACGATTTATAGTGCTAGATAGCTTATTGGAGTATATTCAAAGTTATTGAATTAAACGTGATTCAATATTGTGCCTAATCAAAGATCATTGAAAAATATAAAAAAGTATTATTTTAAACATGACCAACCGTCCGTTTTTAGAAATGTTTTTAAAAGTGATTAAAAATTATTAAGTTTAATCGTAAATGTGGATATTAATTATGATTCTTATTGAATATCGTTAAATATGATTCAATTTTAATCGCGCTTTCAATTACGAATCATCAATTTTATTGAAAGTGATTGCATTTTATTATAAGTCAATCAATATTAATGATTCCTAATGCTACTTGAATTGCGGGAAAACATTGAATAGTTTTTAATCATAAATCTGAATACCTAATAGTACTATTGATATCAATAGAATGTAATCTAAATAATTATTAATTGAATTTCATTAAATATTATTGATTTATCACTATATTTCTTATTAAAACCCAAAGAATGTTATTAGATTCCTAATAAATTTTAATCAACTTGGTTCACTGGCACGGGAGAAATCGTTTTGAATAGAATTTTAATTGGCATATGAGGGATTCAGATTTATGATTAAAAATTATTCACTTTTTTTTAATAATTTTCAATGGATTATTTTTAGCAGGGTATATACAAACCTTCTACAAAATATTATGGATTGAAGTATACTTATAGTTATTTTGTGTTAGAGGTGATTTACCCCCCTTAGGGATAATATTTATTAAAACACCGAAAGACGTCAATTAAATTTTGTTATTATGGATGTTTAAATATTTATTCTAATTTTTTTTAGTCGGTTTAAACTTTTTTATTATAAAATTATGTCAAAAAATATATGTTTTCAACCCCTAAAAAATAGGGGATGCTATCCTTACTCTTAAAATCACCATGAAATACCTGCTCCTTTTGTAAGAAATAACCTCCAATTTGTTTCACTGAAAAATATTAATTTTAAGCCGAGATATTAAAAAAATGCTTTTTGGGGGTTAACTTTAGGGGAGGTTTTTACCCCTTTAAAGTAAAAATTAGCCGATAAAAAAATAAGTGTTTCTTATTTTTTTGGGTTGGTTACCTTTCCTTGTTAGTCTGGCGGAAAGTTCACTCGCTCTCTAACGCTGCGGAGGGTAAGAACGCGAAACTAGACCCTAAATATGGTGGTAGTTCAAAATCGTTAGAGTATTATCACCGGAAATATACTATTTGCAGACGGAAAGCAAATATCGTGTTGCGCGAGTGCACGTGCCGGACTTAAAGCGATACCTTACACCTCGAAAGGTTAAGGGATATTAGTTGAAGGCAAGGAGGCATGTAGTCTATAGGTATGATAACTTGGATGTCTGTTATTTTATTTTTAAGGTATTGGTAACGACGATGGATAATAGAGCGACGGAGTTGGGAGCCGCCGCACCCTTTAAGCCCAACCGTTCCGCGCAATTATCTGTCGCGATCGGGATGAGCGTTCCCAACGTGTTGCAATAATCGATGGCGCCGGAAGCTGCGGGGTCGAGCCAGGCCGAGGGGTTCGCCGCTTTTCCTTCACGAGAAGAGCAGGCGGCCACTCTGGTTGAGGCTCCACCACAGCTTCTTGGCGCCTCGAACGAGACGTTTGATCGTGCCAGTCTCAGGTCGCGAGGAGTGCCGACTCCTCAACCGTTACCGGTGTGTCCGGTCCCTTTTGAAAAGTTGGGTTTGGTGAGCCTTAAAAAAGCAGGGCTCCATCGACGACGTTACGTTTGGCTGCTCCAGTACAGTACTGGGCAGAAGCCGTACGCAAGTGTGCGTCCTACCGCCTGACGTCTCTCGCAATACGTGAGGCGGCGGAGAGATTGCGCGTGGCTTCCGCCGCGGAGGGACTGTATCAACCCCCGGTTGATACAAATACCTGTTTAGGATCGTCACCGGATTAGCGACGTATCTCAATCGGTCGCTCCCCAAGTCCGAATTTCGGGAGAATGGCTAGGACGCGCGCGAATTCGCGAGGACGAAGGAGTCGGTCGCGATAGCACGGTATTATGTTCCGCGGGTACCAACGGAGTGTTGGAGATCTTCGACGAAGACGGCGCCTGGCGACGAGTGGCGCCTCAGAAGCACGTACATGAGCCATTGCCGTGGAAGCCTCTTCGGCTCCAGAGGCTCGATCTGGCCTATCAGTTCGTAAGGACTGATGGACCGGGAGGTCACGCGCCGGCTGGCTATTCGGCTGATGAGCGAAGGCGAGAACATGAAGAACGCGTTAACGCAGGACGGAGGCGGCGGCGAGCGCGGCTTGATCTGTCCTCCTGCAACATAGAGTCGCCATTGCATTCTAGGGATCCAGTGCCGCCGCTATTGGTTCGTGTGGTTGCGGACGCTGCATCGGTGGAAGCCGACTAGCGTCCCGTGACGACTACGAGTCGAGCGGCGAGTCAATCACTGACTCAAAGGCCTGGGCCCCGTAAGCGCGTCGACGGGCCGATGGAGGTGGAGGAGTCGCTACTACGTCCGTCGTCTCCTCTGGCCTCGTTGCCCGTCCTCCCCGTGCCGACAACTAGGCATGCCTCGACATCATCTGAGGCAACCTGGTTTGTAAGGCGTGGGGAAAAGCCATCAGTTGGGTCAGCCCCGGCGAGTGTGCCAGTTAGGGCTGGCGTCTCTAGTGCAGGGTTCGGACTCGTGAGGGGGGCTTTTCTCCGGGGATTGGCGTCTGTGCCGTAAGACGATCAGCTAGATCTCCCATTGTTTAGAAGCTTTAATTGCCGGACGGGCTCCCGCCGTAGGGCCGACTGCACGGAGCCGCCGCTTAGACCCGACTACTGCCATAATTGCGGACGGTTGGACACAACCGTCAGCGATTGCCCGCGATGTCGCCTGGCATACTCGCTTGAACAAGCGAGGGTTGATTCTAGCCGAGATGCTCCAGTACCGGTCTTGAGCCGCTGCCCAGCGTGCCGTCTGTCCCACAAAACAGATAGGTGCCACAGCAGGCTCCTCAAAGTCAGGGACCTTTGACAACGGGGCAGACGGTTCCCCTGGCTACCACTCCGGAGGTTATCCGAAAACCAGATGAACGGTGCGGAGTCGCTATCGCGAGACGGGTCCAGTTCGTTCTTGAAGGAGGTCACCCCGATGGATAGAGAGAGAGAGAGAGAGAGAGAGAGAGAGAGAGAGAGAGAGAGAGAGAGAGAGAGAGAGAGAGAGAGAGAGAAGTACTTGAATATATGAGAAGAAGAAAATATATATAAATGATATGTATTAATCACCCCAAAAACTTTTTTTACATTAGCATACTCATCAATAGGCAATATTCATGAAAATTTGAAAAGTAAATTGTAGACCTGACATTTGAACATTAAATGTGGTACGTTCAGCGCTACAGTTTTAAAAAACAGTCACTTTTGCTCACTACCGGTAGTGTTGGTACTAAATAATCGAACTAGATATTTTTAGTGATGTAACTAAAGTTGCGATTCGCGTCCGTATCCGTCCGCATCCGTATGTAATGTAACCGGGGCCTAATTGTTGCACATGAAACAACTACATTTTTTGTCTCTCTCTTGGTTGGGCTGGAGATACAAATTCAATTATCTAAAATTATTTTATTTAAAAATTCTGAGTTAACATTAGATCATTAAATTAAATTATCTGTAATTGCCAATTTTTTGAATCAGTTTAAAATTTCAATTGAACCCATGTCTATATTTCATACGTACTCTATGACTACAATTCAATATCTCAGTTTTGTAAAATCAAATACTGAATAAATTCACTTGTTAATAACTCTCGATTGATTTTAAACAAAGTAAAGAATAGAACGATTCAGATTGATTTTGACAAAATAGTACTAATTAATTTAGTGTTATAATCTTTACAGTGATATATATAACCTAACAAATAATTATATTCAAAATATAGAATTATAGCTAGTATTTGAAAATGGAAATTGAATACATGCACAGAAAATTGAGTTATTTAAGAAAAATACTGGAACGATCAGGACCATTCTGTCACCAAGACTTTGAACCTTCATCCGAATGTTTGCAATTTGTAATACAACACTGTAAAGTACTTATAGTTGGTGCCGGTGGATTAGGTTGTGAATGCTTAAAAAATTTAGCATATATGGGTTTTCGACAAATGCATGTTATTGATATGGATCAAATTGATTTATCAAATTTAAATAGGTAAGCTAAAATTCTAGCATTAACAAACAAAAATGAAAGAGTATTGTACATTTATAATTTTATGAGAAATACATGTTAAACTTGAAATATTGATTGTTTAACATGTTTAGCTTATACTGATGTCTATTAATTTTTATTATACCTGTGTGGAATATGTAAAATTACTGTGCACTAACTTAATTATTTATAATAATTCAATTATAACATACAATTAAAAAAATTAGTCAATTTCTAAAAAAAAAATAAACCAGTTTGTTATTAAATTATATAATTGAACTTTCGTGTTAATAATTTATAACTCTTATTATTGAAACAAAATATATCATTAAAAATGAGGGCCAAAGAAATCATTTCTAATATTTTAATATATGTGATTTAATATTCAGTATTACTTTGAAATATTTAAAGTTAAATTATCAGTTTAGTAATTAAAAGTAGTCAAGGATTGACAACATTTGTGTAAAGATTTTACCTAATTTTTAATTATTTTTATAAATTATAGTATAGTAGAAAAGTATTATACAAAATATTATATCATTTTATTATCTTTTCTATGGTCTCACTTGTGATATAGGATTCAACAGTTTCATTGTACTATTTTTAACTTTTGACCTAATATAACAGTTGTTGATCTATTATCATTATCAAGGTAGTACATTAATACAATCAACGTCTTTACTAGTTTAACGAAACTTCAGGCATGTTTATTTATAATAGTAAAAGAAATTCAGTTGAAATTTTACAAGTTAGAATACTTTGTAACAAAGTTATTAATATTCTTTCCTTCCATAATTTTACTATAAAATGAGAAATCGGCCTACTATCACCATGAATTGTAAACTGCAAACTTTAGCAGAACTTCCTCAAGTAACATGTTACTAAAGGTATAAAACAACCAATGGAAATGAGATTTTTTAAAACAACTTAGTGAATGCTTTTGTTGACCACAAAAAATAATACATATTGTAATTTTTCAACTATATGATCCTATCAATTAAGTACTGTTTTCATCCATTTATACAAAATGAAATAGTTTTTACAATTTATTTAATACAATAGTACAAATTACAATGTATTCGAATTTAAGTCTAATATATAAAAATATTTATCTACAAATGTAATAAAATCAATCTTCAACATCACAGTTTTCTTAGATCACAGCTAGAAGTTCTTAAAAATTAAAGTGTTTGATCAACTATTCTAGCTGGATTTAATATCTGTGTTAATAAATGATGAAGTTCCCTTGAACAGCAGTTGTCAAAGAGGGCTCCACGAAACGAAAAAGTGTTTCATCAGTTCAACTCACTCGTATTTTGAAAGTTGCAGATAGATTAAAGCAAAAAAACTTAAGAATAATTCATTAAGCATGAAGTTTCTAATAGTCTTTTTCACAAAATAATTTTTAGGATTGTTTATAAAAAATTATAATCTCGAAAGTTATGGAATGAGTAATGTAGATCCTCAAAAATCTGTTAAAAATTTTCGAAAATTAAAATTTTTTTAAATAGTATATTTAAATCAACATTCTGAGAATGTGAGTACAAAATTTAAAGTCTCAATATTGATTAGAAAACATTATAGAAATGATTTAATGGAATAGCATTGCCCCAAGGTATCGATATTTATAAGTATATTTTTATGAATGGTATTGAATTACCACTTTCAATTGCTATTGAATTATCACTTTGAACTGATTCAATTAGATATGAAAATTATTACGATAATTATTATGAGCCTGTGAAAAAAACTTTTATATCCCTTAACATCATTTTATAAAAAGCTGACAAATTATTAGATGAAATTTATTTAAATGGTAGTTTTCTTCTATTTCAATTTTCATGCTTAAATTTGATCATTAATGTGTTTTGTATATCCTTTATTAATTTTATTCTGCAAAGATTTTCTTCCAAAATTCGAATTAAATTTTTTATCAATTAAATACTACAAAAAACAAGTAATTTTGCAATAGAGTTCAGCTGTTTGTAACTAGCATTGCAGAGTTGGTGATACAGGAACTTGTGTTTTCTGACCTCTTGAAAATGAGGGGATAAATTTTTTCGGCAGAATATACGAAAGAATTTACGTAAGACGTATCAGAAGAATTTATGTGAGCTCTTCCAGAAATATTGTGGCTGTTTTTTTATCTGTACCATTACCACATAAGATAAGTTCTTACATAAGTTCTTCCAGAGGAACAATAAAAGAAACAGCATGATAGAAAACAGATTTATTAAGTAAAGACAAACCCTCATCGAAGATTACTGGCTTAATAATTTGAACAGCAATGCAATAGAAACAAAAAATCTGTTTAAAGTTTTGAAAAAAAAGGAAATAAACGAAAACATAGAAAAGGTAAACACATCATTTATGTTGTTATTTAAATTGATAACTATATGTTTCTATTATGTCTATATTCTATGTCACGCTATTCAATCTTATGCTCACGCTTACAGTTGAATTTGCTGGCCAAATGCCTAGCATACAAGTCCGAATAAAATCCTCATCTAATTACAATTCGAGAGTTATCCTTATTTTACTCCCGTATTCGCTGTATATAAATATCAGATTACGGGTCCAGCGTGAGGACTTCAAGTGAATAAAGGCTCGAGTTAGTAAGTGCGTTGGGCGCGTAAAAACGTTTTTTCTTTTTGAGCGACGAAGGCGAAGTGCTGTGTCAGGAACAAAGCGCTAAAAATGGCGACAAAGACATCGTTCGGAACGATGCAGTTTATCGAGCATCTTGCCAGAATTATCAAAAGTGGGCGATTGTTATGAAGGATTACTTCAAGGTAGAAGAACTCTGGGACACCGTCAAGGTAACCAGAGCCGCATCGCTATCCAACGGACGCTGAGACAAGTCTGTACGTGCATATGCAGGAAGTTGAGTTTCCAAGGTTATATGGGAGAAACTTAAAAAGGCGTTCATCGATGACGGTTTGGATAGGAGAGTGTACCTCGTGAAGGAGATTACGTCAATCAGGTTGTTTGAGTGTGAGTTTACTGAAAGCTACGTCGAGAATATCATTGGTGCGTCACAGAAGCTTCGAGGCCTAGGCACAAATTTGCTAAATGATTGGGTAGCCACATTTCTTCTCGCTGGTTTGCCCGAGGATTATCAGCCGATGGTAATGGTACTCGAAACACTCACCGACAGAGTGACTGCCGATCTAGTCAAGATCAAGATACTTCAAAAGGTTCGCATCGACGGCGCGACCAGTACTGTCAAGTCGCAGAGTCTATACACACATTTAAGTCAAATCGATGCTGAAACACGTCACGCAGCTGGCGCAGACAACACAACGAAAATTCGTCGAAGGACGAAAACAGTAAAAAAGAAAAAAAATAAATAAAACAAAGTGTTATAATTGTGACAGACACGAAAATTACGCGCGCGATTGTTCAACCGAATCTAACAAGAGACAACGCAAAGTCTATGTTGTTGACGTTCACGAAAATTCAGACGGTGATACGCAAAAGCCTATTTGCGGATTCATAAGTGTCACAAATGCTAATCTCATCTCTTTTAATACTATTGCAAATACGGGATACTCGAAGCTCGAATGTGCCAAGCGTCAAAATAGCATATAGCTCAAAAATACAAGTATGCGGTTAAGACGAGGTTATGTTGTCTCTAGTGGCAAATCAAGGCACACATAAAGTCAAGCTCCACAATGTTCTATACACTCCGGACATATCGGCAAATCTAATCTCTGTAAACTCTATTGTAAGAAATGACTTCTCAACGATTTTTGAAAAAGGGTATTGCAAAGTAATGGATCATGAGAGCAAAGTGATCTTGGCCGTAACTATGGCTCTAACTAGAGTTTGTTAGATTCCTGAAATGACATTATTTGCCATTGTCGATCCTCAAGATCTTGATTTTGCAGTGTGCCTGATTTTCTGCATACTTAATGAAGTGTCGATATCTTTGAGTAACTTGATCCTTCTTGTAACGGTCCATACCGATACATAAATTAGTTCTAACAAGAGAACCACCCCAACCCGACCTCGCCGATTCGAATGATTTTGGGATATGTTGTAGTACTTGAAAAAAAATTAGATACGTGTTTTTTTTATCGGCCCATAAGGGCTTTTAAGAGATGAAATCCATCCTGAAAATCAACCCCTAAAATCAGTTTTTTTAATATTTCTCAGCATCAAATGAATATTTTTCAGTAAACTCAACGTTAAAAAATTTCTTATAAAAAGGCGCTTTTAAGGACATAACATTTATACTGAAGGGTTGCAACCCCTTTTTAACAGGGGTAAATACACTATTTTTTGTACTGTTTTACGACATGTAATATAGTAAATCATATGTGAGTGATTTAAAAATCGCACTGATAATGAGAAAATACCAAAATTAAATTGAAGTGTTTCCAGATTTAAAAAAAAATATATTTAAGGGGTGTTTTACCCCCTAGAAACCATCCCCGTCAAACTATCAGTAGGTTAATCCACCTAACCCTGGGATAAACAAGTTTAGTCGTTTGTTATTTCTTGAAATAATTTAATCCTATGCATGAGCGAGCTACCTCAACTAAGCAACCTGCCTCTAACACACCAAACCTCCATAAACCACCCTTACCAAACCACATGCAGGCTAACCCACCTAATCCTGTGAAAAGCAACTTTAGTCGTTTGTTATTTCTTGAAATAATTGAATTTTACACCACAAGCGAGTTATCCCAGCTGTATAACATACCTCTTATCCACCTACCCCTAACCTATCTAACCCCCACCCTTATAAACCACCCTTACTGAAACACAAGCAGGCTAAACCTCCTAACCCTGGGAAACACGAGTTAAGTCATTTGTTATTCCCTGAAATAATTCAATCCTACGCTTGAGCGAGCTACCTCAACTAACCAACCTGCCTCTAACCCACCAAACCCCCATAAACCACTCTTATCCAACCAAATGTAGGCTAATAGACCTAACTTTGGGAGAATTGAGTTTATCAGTTACTTTTTCTTAAAATAATTGATTTCTACACCGTACGTGGGGTATCCCATTTTTTCGGATAAAATATATCTGTAGCTCAAACATAATTTATGACAAATAACAATATGTTTAATATATTTTATTTTAATAGTACCAAAATGGCGAGAAATATCTCTTAAAAATAAACACGAGAATAACACGAGGTCTAATTATCATTTATAGATCTATACATATATATTTATATTCGTATGTAGATACATAAATATATTTACGTAAGAGCCATCGTATGCGATACTACATATATTTTGATTTTTCATAATAATTTTCATATTTTTCTTTTTTTTTATTGGTAAATTAAAATGTATCATTCAACGAATTCCTTACAGAAATGATAATCATCGAAATAGTGTTTGAAACATAATGATCTTTTACACCAACCACACCGTATTATAGCAACATTTTTACATGCTTCTACTTCGCAATGTATATTACAAGAATTTCCAAAACTAAAATCAACAGGGTTATCTGTTTTAGCTGATTTTTCAGCACTGCAGCCGCTTTTATACCAAGCGTATTTAAAAATATTTGTATATCTTGGTGAAGAAAGCTGGTTCTGGACAAGAGACTGCATTTTTATGATGTTATTTCTTAAATGTAGATTCATTTCATAGTCCATCAAAATTACTTGATCTGATAAACGTCGAACGAAGTTTTTCCAGATACGAAATCCATAAACATCGAGTGGTTGGATGTTCCCTGTCGTTCCTGTGGGGATTTTTTTTATATTAACAATTTTGTTTGTCGGCATCGTTTCCCTTACAGCTTTATCGCAATGTCCACTCCAAGAGTCGAGTGAAAGTACAGATTGAGGTCCAACATTTGGGTAAAAAACTTTTTTCAACCAAATTTTAAAATGATCTAAAATAAAAAAATGTCAAAATTTTTTTTTGTCATTGCATTATAATAAACAAAAATATACTAACTTGTCGTTAATTTTCCAGATTTAGATGCTTCCACATGCACATTTTCTGGTCTAAATAATAAAGATTCCACTATGGGACCGAATTGACCATTTTTTTCTTTTAATACTATAAAAAGTGGTGATAAAAGTTTCCCGGTTGCTGATATAGTTGGCTGAATTGTATAACTGTG
The DNA here is from genome assembly GCF_024137745.1 of Phymastichus coffea. NCBI lineage: Eukaryota > Metazoa > Arthropoda > Insecta > Hymenoptera > Eulophidae > Phymastichus > Phymastichus coffea. The sequence goes on from NW_026706827.1 coordinate 3,061,529, forward strand.
CGTTGTCGATGAAACCGACTGTACCAGATATTGCACTTGCTTTTTTCCTTCAACTACTAATGTTCTTCCCGAGTGCATTTCTAATTGGAAACCACTCTGATCTGAATTATAAAAGTTTGCAATGCCGATTTCTGGTATACATGATTTAACATCAGCTACAAAAGCATCAGCATTAGTTTGTAGTTCTTTTTTACTTTCTAATGTTTTTTGATGATAAATTTATTTATTTTTCTAGATACTATTCTGTGAGCTTTTTTAAATTTTAGTAACCAATTTTGAGAAGCCTTAAATCTTATATCTTCATGGCCAACAATTTTTTGAGCTTGCAATGCCCATTTCCGTATATCTCGATCATGCACTATCGTACCAGCTACAATAGCGGCTTTTAAATTATCAAACGTGTATTGGCAAATTTGCGCAATTTTTTCTCGGTAAGTTCCATTTTTATTAATTGTTTTCGCCCAACGTTTAAGTTGATTTATAGATGAAACTTTTTTGAATCTATGTTGTACAGTATCCAGTTTTAAGTTTATGTTTTTTCCGCTCCTCCAAAATTCTATGGCTCTTTGTTTATAATCAAATGTGATTTCTTCATCATTATTTGTGCACTGATTTGTTGGTGCAAAATCAGGATCAGGAAAGTGATGTTAAACTTCATCTTCGATTATTTTAGCATCAGTATCTTTATAATCTTCATGAAAATCTAACGTCTTTTCAACAATCATATCAATATCGTTAAACTCCTACACGGCATCTATTAATATTTCTTTCAACTTTTCTGACAATTTAATTTCTTTGAAATTAATCTCGCTATCTGGTATTTGTAAACTTTGAAAATATGCTAATAATAAATTGACTACGTTCAAAGGATTGATCTTCATGTTTTAATTTAAAACAAAATCAAGATATAAATACTCTTTTTTGCAGTTGAATAATTTGACAAAAGGCAAAAGAAAACCTAATCTTTAGATAGAATTCGACCATACGTTTTTAACAGTTATATTTCACATGTTTACAAATCAAAATATTTGAATAAAATTATATATGATAAGTGACATAAATACTTACGTAGTAGACAAAAACTTTTCTTCTTGTTATGTACTATATTTTCGTGTACGGGAAATTTGTATGTAAATATAGAAATAAGTTTATTTATAAATCCAGCACTATAAAAAAACTTTAACTTTTTAAATACTTGACTTTTCTTCAACTACTATGAATAATGAAATATGTATCGGATGTCTTATTATCGTAAGGGGCGTAGATTTCATATAACTTATCTTCTTCGAGCCATTGATAAGACAAAATTGTAAATAAGTTAATGTGTACAGCAAAGTAAAGTACCAACAAAAAGTAAACTAAACCACAAGTGAAAATTGAAAAAAGTAAACAGTTTATAAGTATAGGAATTGAGACTATAATAACTATTTATAACTATTAATATAATCAATTATTTGTTATAATCTCTTTTCTCATTGACAAATTGTAAAAGACTAAAAAAGAAATAATAACTATATTAAACTTCCACTTTTGAAATTAATAATTTTTAACTGTTATTACTTGTTATTTTTCTTTATTACGAATTAACTTTACGTTTAAAAAATAATAACTATTATTATTACTCTTTTATACATAGCTATATGTAATACAATGCAAATAATATTTAAAAAAAACTGATACTATAACTGTTATTATTAATTTATAAGGGTGGGGGTTAGATAGGTTAGGGGTAGGTGGATAAGAGGTATGTTATACAGCTGGGATAACTCGCTTGTGGTGTAAAATTCAATTATTTCAAGAAATAACAAACGACTAAAGTTGCTTTTCACAGGATTAGGTGGGTTAGCCTGCATGTGGTTTGGTAAGGGTGGTTTATGGAGGTTTGGTGTGTTAGAGGCAGGTTGCTTAGTTGAGGTAGCTCGCTCATGCATAGGATTAAATTATTTCAAGAAATAACAAACGACTAAACTTGTTTATCCCAGGGTTAGGTGGATTAACCTACTGATAGTTTGACGGGGATGGTTTCTAGGGGGTAAAACACCCCTTAAATATATTTTTTTTTAAATCTGGAAACACTTCAATTTAATTTTGGTATTTTCTCATTATCAGTGCGATTTTTAAATCACTCACATATGATTTACTATATTACATGTCGTAAAACAGTACAAAAAATAGTGTATTTACCCCTGTTAAAAAGGGGTTGCAACCCTTCAGTATAAATGTTATGTCCTTAAAAGCGCCTTTTTATAAGAAATTTTTTAACGTTGAGTTTACTGAAAAATATTCATTTGATGCTGAGAAATATTAAAAAAACTGATTTTAGGGGTTGATTTTCAGGATGGATTTCATCTCTTAAAAGCCCTTATGGGCCGATAAAAAAAACACGTATCTAATTTTTTTTCAAGTACTACAACATATCCCAAAATCATTCGAATCGGCGAGGTCGGGTTGGGGTGGTTCTCTTGTTAGAACTAATTTATGTATCGGTATGGACCGTTACAAGAAGGATCAAGTTACTCAAAGATATCGACACTTCATTAAGTATGCAGAAAATCAGGCACACTGCAAAATCAAGATCTTGAGGATCGACAATGGCAAATAATGTCATTTCAGGAATCTAACAAATTTGTGATGAGTACGGAATTCTACATCAAGCTAGCGTCGCCTACAATTCTTCATCAAATGGTAGAGCCGAGCGACTAAATAGATTACTACTAAACAAAACTAGGAGCTTAATTGAGGATGCTCAACTTAAAGAGTCATTGTGGTCAGAAGCTTTATCAACTGCAGCTTACTTGTAAAATCATTCTCCTCATAAATCCTTAGACGGAAAGTTGCCTCAAGAATTATGGACTGGGAAGACTCCTAGCTTGAAGCATTTACGAATTTTTGGATGCCGAACCCTAGTTCATGTTGAACCGCATAATAGATCCAAGCTTGACGCTAAAGCTATGAAATGTTTAATGTTTAGTTATTCTGAAACGGAAAAGGGCTATCGTCTGTGGGATTATAAGGCTTTGAAAATCATTATCAGTTGTGACATTGAATTCAAACTCATTCATATAGCTAGTTATAAAGGATGTAGCACTGGGAAACTTCCGCAATAAAAATTATTTCCGACATTTAGATCAAAATAAACAACAAGAACAGAAAGTCCCATTAGACCAAATATTATATATGCACAGGTAGCGAACGACAATGTTTATATGTTAAATTAGGCGCCCGAACATGCGTGAGAATGAAAGAACATACGCCACCGACCTTCCGCGGTTTGGTTACTACTACTCGCTATTATCCCTGCTACTGCTGTTTGCTATGGCCTCTATTATTGCCGTAGTCGCTCAAAATTAGCCACACGCGCCGCTAACTCGGGTCTTCGCTGGTATCTCTACATCCACTGGTTCGGGGTTGTGACACTGGCTGGACGCAACTCAGCCACCAAATACATGAACATCAGACTTGCATGTAACGCGTAGTGGGCGAGCATTCTTATAACAGAAGAGGCTACACACCAAAACCAAGCAAAACGAAAAATCGGACACAGGACACATCGGCAAGGGAAAATCGGCGACGTGCGCGACTTGTCAATCTAGCTGATACTACTACTTATTACAAGTTTTCATAATGCGCGCGACTCACATCTCTCACCTAAGATTAGAAAAGAGATCGATATAGGTATTGCTTGGTCATGCACCGAATTTTGTTGGAGCGATCCAAGCGATCAATGTTAGAACCATGAAAGTCTAGTAAAGAGAACGGGATGTCGACAGCAGAGTTTATCGACTCAAGGGAAAGAGACAACATAGTAAGAAGTGGAGCGTTTTCATATTTTGAGACATTTGCGTTTTCTCTTCTCGTAGCCTAAATGCATATTTTAATCTGACGTCTGGATAGACTGTGACATGTATGTCACTTGCTCGATTTCTCGTTATCCTCCCATAAAAGGGACAAGATTGACTGAGCCCGGTAATACAGTATTTCGTCTGATCATCCTGTTTTGCCAAAGTCGTGGAGTTTGATCGATAGTCTCCCCCTTGAGTACGACTTTCACGTGATCGCTGGTTATCTAGTTTGGCTCTAGATTTTCGCACTGATAACTGTACCTTCTTACTTGAAAGATGAAGTGATAATGGCGACCAATGAGAACGCGTCCTTGCCGACGATCGGTAGCGATAATCCAACCCTCTGTTATGTCGTGCACTTGTAGCTAGGCACATTTAATAGTTATTTCTGCTATACCAATCTAGTCACGGGTGGGCTCATTTTATCTTTGATTAAAAAGCGCAGTCAAGATCTTTACCAGCGCCCAATCTTGAATTTATAACTGCTTTGTATTACTATACATATTGAATAAAAAGTACTAGTATTTATTTATTTATTTTATTTATTTAGGTATTCATATATATATATATATATATATATATATATATATATACATACAGGGTGTTCCAGACCACCCGTACACCCCCTCTAGAATCCAAAATAATGGATTAATCAAAAACTGCTTCAGACAAAAGTTGCTGGGCTTCGAGGGGGACATATCCGTACGACCTTGGCTTTGACCTTGGAGGTCATGTTCAAGGTCATTTCAAGGTCAACTTTGTTTCTTTAAATATGAAACCCCTATTTTTGACCCCGGATTCGGAAAGAGCGGGAAATTTACGTCCAAAACGGTATTTTTAAATTTTTTTTCATGGCCTAGAGAAGGTCGATTTAAGGTCAAATGCTTGAAAAACTGCCTAAAAGCGTTTTTTTAATTTTTAAGATATCGAAAAATGACCTCTACAAAATTTGTTCAGAACAGAGTGGGCCACCCAATGCACCAAAAACCTTTGACCTTTAACCTCATTTTGAAGGTCATTTCAAGGTCGAAGTGTTTTTTGTAATGGAAATCCCTCTTTTTAACCCCGGATACGCACATAGCGCGAAATCCGACGTTTGGATAAGGTATTGTGTTGAGTTTCGCGCTATGTGCGAATCCGGGGTCAAAAAGAGGGGTTTCCATTACAAAAAACACTTCGACCTTGAAATGACCTTCAAAATGAGGTTAAAGGTCAAAGGTTTTTGGTGCATTGGGTGGCCCACTCTATTCTGAACAAATTTTGTAGAGGTCATTTTTCGATATCTTAAAAATTAAAAAAACGCTTTTATGCAGTTTTTCAAGCATTTGACCTTAAATCGACCTTCTCAAGGCCATGAAAAAAAATTTAAAAATACCGTTTTGGACGTAAAATTTTCCGCTCTTTCCGAATCCGGGGTCAAAAATGGGGGTTTCATATTTAAAAAAACAAAGTTGACCTTGAAATGACCTTGAACATGACCTCCTCAGTTGAGTAACTTTTGTCTGAAACTTTTTTCGATAAAACTCACTCCAATCTAGATATTTGAGTGGATCACTTAAAATGGGCCACCCTGTATATATATATATATGGATACCTAAATAAATAAAATAAATAAATAAATATGTACTTTTTATTCAATATGTATAGTAATACAAAGCAGTTATAAATTCAAGATTGGGCGCTGGTAAAGATCTTGACTGCGCTTTTTAATCAAAGATAAAATGAGCCCACCCGTGACTAGACTGGTATAGCAGAAATAACTATTAAATGTGCCTAGCTACAAGTGCACGACATAACAGAGGGTTGGATTATCGCTACCGATCGTCGGCAAGGACGCGTTCTCATTGGTCGCCATTATCACTTCATCTTTCAAGTAAGAAGGTACAGTTATCAGTGCGAAAATCTAGAGCCAAACTAGACAACCAGCGATCACGTGAAAGTCGTACTCAAGGGGGAGACTATCGATCAAACTCCACGACTTTGGCAAAACAGGATGATCAGACGAAATACTGTATTACCGGGCTCAGTCAATCTTGTCCCTTTTATGGGAGGATAACGAGAAATCGAGCAAGTGACATACATGTCACAGTCTATCCAGACGTCAGATTAAAATATGCATTTAGGCTACGAGAAGAGAAAACGCAAATGTCTCAAAATATGAAAACGCTCCACTTCTTACTATGTTGTCTCTTTCCCTTGAGTCGATAAACTCTGCTGTCGACATCCCGTTCTCTTTACTAGACTTTCATGGTTCTAACATTGATCGCTTGGATCGCTCCAACAAAATTCGGTGCATGACCAAGCAATACCTATATCGATCTCTTTTCTAATCTTAGGTGAGAGATGTGAGTCGCGCGAAACTCAACACAATACCTTATCCAAACGTCGGATTTCGCGCTATGTGCGTATCCGGGGTTAAAAAGAGGGATTTCCATTACAAAAAACACTTCGACCTTGAAATGACCTTCAAAATGAGGTTAAAGGTCAAAGGTTTTTGGTGCATTGGGTGGCCTACTCTGTTCTGAACAAATTTTGTAGAGGTCATTTTTCGATATCTTAAAAATTAAAAAAACGCTTTTAGGCAGTTTTTCAAGCATTTGACCTTAAATCGACCTTCTCAAGGCCATGAAAAAAAATTTAAAAATACCGTTTTGGACGTAAAATTTCCCGCTCTTTCCGAATCCGGGGTCAAAAATGGGGGTTCCTATTTAAAAAAACAAAGTTGACCTTGAAATGACCTTGAACATGACCTCCAAGGTCAAAGCCAAGGTCGTACGGATATGTCCCCCTCGAAGCCCAGCAACTTTTGTCTGAAGCAGTTTTTGATTAATCCATTATTTTGGATTCTAGAGGGGGTGTACGGGTGGTCTGGAACACCCTGTATATAGTGCTACTTTCCGGGACCCCTTTTTTCTAGGATCCCGGAAAAATTATTAGTAATTTTCCGGGATCCTGAAATATATTTTTTCTAGGATATCCTAAATATTGTATAAAATATTCTGAGGAAACAATTTAAACTTACATAAAATAATTCTTATAACTTGGCTAACTATGGAATTTGAAATATAAGTCTATATTATTATTTATTTGTGAAAATTACTATTAAATAAATAATATCTCAAAAAAATTTGTTTCCAATTAAATTAATAATATTTATTATTTACTTCTAAATTACCGATCTATTAATGCTTTGGACATGAATTGTTTTTATTGTTGTTCGATGCGAAATAATCACAAATTTCTACATATAAAGAAATGTTAAAGTAAGTAATTTAATTCCAGTCACAATAGTACAATGAATTTTGTTAAATAATATTATTCTAGAAAATTTCCTTACAGATCTACAAGCATTTTTAAATGAGAATATTTTGATTGTTGAAAACTTAAACCAGTAGTTCTTTTCAACGTTCGATCATATGGCAAGTATTCTTCACATAGTATAAACAGGTAAGTACCTCATCAATCTCTTAGTTTTATATAATGAATTTTCATTGACTCATCATTTTCTGGGATCCTAGAAATACGTAAGCTTGTACAACTGGATGATAAGCACCTACATCATATTTTGATTTTAAAAATATGATTAAAAAATACCATTCTTTAATTAATTCTTTATTAATATTTACGAAGTAGTCTGAGGAGAAACGTAGTTCTGATCGGGTGTTCAGTAACACTTGCATATACCTTATTTTAACGGATTGATTCTAGACGAATAATTAATTGCTATCAAAACTGTTTACTTGTCAAGTTATCACATGGTTTAATCTATTTTTTATTATTTCGAAAATTCAGTACATATACGCTAATAATTGAAACCTGTAGTTAATCGTTTTCTGATACATTCTTTAACGGTAAGTGGCGTGATTAAGATAAACGGAAGTATATAGAAAGAACTTTTATCAGTAACGTGGAAACCATTCTTGAAAATTCGAAAAGTTATTAGAACCACTTCCTGATTTATTGATGCATAGATAGTTGCATACGGATTTATAGAATTAAGAGTGTAACGAAGTGCAATTTCGCGGTCGTTTCCAATTCGGATAGCTCACGGCCGTCCGTACAAAATTATTTAAGGTGGAGATTGGGGAAGTGCGAACGTTCCCATGACTGAATGATCCAGTGAGTTAAACGGATCAAAACGAGCGTTAACAAATTTTACGGAGTGAGGAGTGATAATGCGAAGTAATGAAAACTCGGAATTATTAACAATCAATTTTAATCTAAATAACAACAAACGTATTTAACAAAAGTAATAATAAACTTAACTAACGAAAACAAATCGAAAACGCACACATAAGAATAACAAAACTCCCACTCGTTACACGATCGACAAAGTCTCTTCGCGCCCGCGAAGAAGTACGAATCGGCGGCAGGATTGTCATCCGATCCACCTTCACTACTATTCGCGGGCTCCAAAATACATAATGAAATGGCGTCTGTAACAAAGAAAATTATAAAACGATTGCGGACGGCGAGGTAACTGGCAGGTCTTCCGCTCTACTCGCTCGACAAGAACGCCCGGAACATGCGAAAAAGAGAAAAAGAGAAAATCTGACCCTGACCTCACCCACCTGCTCTTGTCTCTGCGGTTGCTTGTCCGATCTCCTCCTCCTCTGTGTATGTGTGTGTGTGTATGTGTACGAGGTGTGATCAAAAAGTAAGGTGAATTTTGAAATTTAGCGGGCTACGTCCGTTCGATCTTCGACTTTTTTATTTGGTTATGTCGGTACACTCGTCTAGAACATACGTTCCAAATTTCAGCTTTGTAGTATGTTTGGTTTGTTTGTGAGAGGCATCAAGGTTAGAAGTGTTTTGCGTGCTCCACGATTTACTGCTGTCTAAAAAACATGGATCAAAGAGTTTGCATTAAATTTTGTGTGAAAAATGGAATCAAATGTTCCAAAACACTTGAAATGCTGAAAGTGGCATACGTTGAGTCTACTTTAAGCCAAAAAAATGTTTACAAGTGGTATAAACTCTTCCAAGAAGGCCGAGAAGACACCGACGACGAACCTCGTTCTGGACGCCCCAGCACATCAACAACTGATGAGAATGTTGAAGAAGTGAAGAAAATAGTGTTGGGAAATCGTCGAATTACCATTAGAGAAATTGCTGATGATATTGGCATCTCATTTGGTTCGTGCCAATCAATTTTGATGAGTGTTTTAGACATGAGACGTGTGTCAGCGAAGTTTGTTCCGAAATTGCTCAATTTCGACCAAAAGAAACGTCGCATGAGCATCGCCCAAGAGCTACTGAATGACGTCAACGATGATCCAGATTTACTCAACAGGGTTATAACAGGTGACGAAACATGGGTATACGGTTATGACGTCGAGACTAAGACTCAATCGTCCCAGTGGAGGCATTCTGGATCACCAAGACCAAAAAAAGCACGCCAAGTTCGATCAAATGTAAAGGTTTTGCTTACAGTTTTCTTTGACTGCAGGGGCGTGGTGCATCATGAGTTCTTGCCACAGGGTAGAACAGTAAATAATGAATATTACCTGCAAGTTATGCGCAATTTGCGCGAAGAAATCCGCCAGAAACGTCCGAATTTGTGGAAAAATAAAAATTGGCTTTTGCACCATGATAACGCCCCTGCTCACACATCGTTGCTTGTGCGCGAGTTTTTGGCTAAAATCAACACAGTAACGATGCCACAGGCACCGTATTCCCCAGATCTGGCCCCCTGTGACTTCTTCTTGTTCCCAAAACTGAAGAGGCCCATGAAAGGACGGCGTTTTGCCACGATTGAGGAGATAAAGACGGCATCGAAGGATGAACTAAACAAGATCACAAAAAATGATTTTTTGAAATGCTTTGAGGATTGGAAAAAGCGTTGGCACAAGTGCATTATATCCGAGGGGGATTACTTTGAAGGAGATAAAATAAAAATTGATGAATAAATAAATATTTGTTGAGAAAAATAAAAATTCACCTTACTTTTTGATCACACCTCGTACGTATCTTATAATTTGCTCTTGGTCATTATTTGACCGATCACTTCATTTTCTCGGTCACGCTTTCCTACTTGGACTTATAACTATTAGGTTGAATTGAAAAAATTAGGTCGTGCTTTTTCAGTAGACAACGTGTCCTTTCGAATGCTCCTTCCAGTTTTTGACTCAAATGGGAATTAGTGATGTGAGAAGAGTTCAAAAACAGTAGAAAAGTCTTTTTTATACTTTTAGGTTAGAATTTATCAGAAACTGAGGGTGATGGATCAGATCTGAGGCCAGATTCGGCTTCAGCGAGTAAAATTTCTTTGGGTATACTAGGTCTGGTCTCTGGATCTGCACTTTCCACAAATTTGTCGACCTGTGTTATGTTTTCTGTTAGTAAATATATCCCATATCACAAGCGAACTATATTACCTAACCAAGTTACCCTTAACCCCTAACTGTTCAAAATCAAAAAGACTACCCCTATCAAATTACAACAAGCTAATCTTACTCTGACCCTAGCGTATTTTTTGATGATTTATTCAATAAATATATCCTACAGAATAAGTAATTTATTATCTCGAGTAGACTACTGCCTTCAACCTTAACCCCAGCGCGTTTATCGCTTATTTCTTCTTGGAATCATTGTTAAATCGAAACCTGGGATGAAAAAAGTCACGCATAAAAATAATTATCTAATGTAATACGTTGTCTTATTATTTTCAAATTAACTTTATTAAAATTTATTTTTATAAAAGATATTTTTGACTCATATGTAAATTAAAATGTATTATTTGACATAGTTTTCACAGTAGTAATAATCTTCAAAGAAGTGCTTGAAACATAATGACTTTCTACACTAGCCATATTATATTATTGCAACATTCTTAAATCCTTCTACTTCGCAGTTGACATTACGAGATTCTCCAAAACTAAAATCGACAAGATTATCAGTTTTATCTGATTTTTGAGTAATATAGCCGCTTTTATACTAGAAACATTAACAAATATTCGGATATCTCAGTGAAGAAAACTGGTTATGTACCAGCGATTATAATGTTATTTCTTAAATGTAAATTGAAGTCATAATCTATCAGCATTACTCAATCTCAAAATTGTATCACGAAATTTTTCCAAACCCTAAAACCATGTACATTAAGAGGTTGAATCTCCTCTGTCCTTCCAGTTAGAATGTTTTTAATATTAACAATTTTATTCGTTGGCATTATTTCCTCTACAACTCTATCACAATGTCCACTCCAAGAATTAAGTAAAAGAATTGATTAAGAACCAATATTTAGATAAAGTAATTCTTTTAACCAAATTTAAAGTGCTCTGAAATAAATAAAATATTGCTATAGAATACTTTTTTATATTATTGTATTATTATACATAAAAATAATCTCACCTGTGATTAATTTTCCAGATTTTGATGCTTTCACATGTACATTATTTCGTTTTATCAAAGTTGATTGTACTATAGGATTGAATTTACCAGTTTTTTCTTTTAACAATAATACTGTAACGGTAAATCACAGTCGTCCTTCTTCAGGTGGCTCGCGACTGCCCGTACAAATTATTTATTTGAGGATTCGGGAAGCAAGAGTCGTTCCCACGGCTGAATAAATAAAAAAAAACGCGTCGAGCGCAAACACGGTAATCGTACCTCAATTGCCTAGCACGGGATCAGGAGTGACTTCGGGTATAGAGATTATAGCAAAATTCAAAATAACATAATAATTTTAATTACAACAAAAAAGAAACAAAGTAACTGAATTTATATCTGGGAACAAAATAATCGAATCTATATAAAAAAATTACTAAATAATAAGAGAAGTACAAAATAATAGAAAAGTACAAAATAATATAAAAGAACAAAATAATACCACCGTTACAATCAAAATACAAATGTAAGCACGCAGCGGATTGGCTGCAGGGCTGCTCACCGAACCGCTGTTTACCCAATCAAGGAGAAAGAATACAAAGAAAGATACATCTGTATACAAATCAAAGAAAACAAATCGCTCGAACAAATCTAACGCGTGACATCGCAGCCGGCACAGCTGCCGAGCCGCATAATATTTAATCGACGCCTCGGATAGAGAGAGAGAGAGAGAAAGAGAGAAAACATAGCACCGACCTTGCCGCGCTTTGATGGCACGTATCACTCCGTCCGCTCTTCTTTGTCTCCGATGAAGAAAATTCTGTGGCAAACAAAGGATTCCTATTCCATAATTGCTCTCCTCGTACTCTCAAATCCTGGTTAGTTGGAGGTTCGACGATGTTGTTGTTATTTTCGTTGTTAGCGTTGTTATTGTTAATGTTGTTACTCTCGTTGTTAGCGTTATTATTATTACTGGTTTGTTGTGTGGTTACGGTGGCTAGAACTGTTGTTGTAATTGTTGTTGTTATTGTTATTCCTGTTGCTGTAGTGTTGTAGTTGTGGCCTTTGAGTGTGTGTGTGTATGTGTAAGCTGGTGGTCGGCGAAGTGTGTGTGTGTGTCTTGATCGTGCCGAATCTCGTCCCCCGAGATAAATCAGCGAAAAAAATCGCAACTCACTGTAGCATACAAAATGGCCGCACGCGCGCACACGGCCGCGTCACGTCGTCGGCTCCCTCCAATCACCGTCGCCGCCGTACCTCGAGAAAGGGAGCAAGAAAGACAGTCGATTAGAGTGTGCTCAACGCCCATACACTCTCAGCTCAGCAAGGCACACGGGGATCAACGAGAGCCTGACGGAGAGCAACGGCCGAGTCGTGATTCTCCGTTACAATACTAAAAAAAAGTCGTGATAGAAGTTTTCCTGTAGCTGATATGTTTGGTTGAATTATGTAACTGTGCGTTGTCGATGAAACTGACTGTACCAAACATTGAACTTGTTTTTTCCCTTTCATCGTTATTGTCCTTCCTGAATGCATTTCTAATGTGGAACCACTCTGGTCTGAATTATAAATAGTTGCTACGTATTCCGATTCTTGGTATACACTATTTTACGTTAGCAACAAAAGCGTCAGCACTATCTTGAAGTTCTGAAGCACCTTGTAATGTTTTTAGTAATAAATTTATTTATTTTTCTTAACAAAATTCTATAAGCATTTTTAAACTTTACTACCTAATCCACAGAAGCCTTGAATCTTAGATCTTCTGGGCCGAGTTTTTTTTGAGCTTGTAACACCTATTTACTACGTATATTTTTGTCATGCACTGTCATACCAGTTTCAATAGCAGCTTTGAAATTTTCTAATATATACTGACAGATTTGGGTAATTTTTTCTCAATAAGTACCACATTTATTTATTGTTTCGGTCCAACGTTTAAGTTGACTTATTTATGAACCTTTTTTAAATCTGTTACTTATAGTTTGTAATTTTAAATTTGTTCCCTTTTTTACGCTTCTCCAATATTCTACGGCATTATTTTTATATTCAATTTACTTCTATTGACATAATATGACTTTTCAACGTAAATATAGTCGAACGTATTAAAACTATAAGTTTGATACATGTTCTATTGAAATATTGCTTCAGTTGCTTTGAATTTTGAAAATACAGAGCAGTGATTTCCTTATGTCCGGTTTTGTGAATAATTATTATTCCTATTGCTAATCTAGTGTTTATTAATTAAAATGGGAAAAAAGAGAAATTTGAGTGTTGAACAATGTGCAAAAATTTTTGCTTCGCATAGCTTAAAAAAAGTAATCAAAAAATTTCTCAAATTTTAAAAATTCTAAGAACAGTTAATTACAATGTTAACAAATTTAAATTTAAAGGGAATATTACAAACAAAAATAATGAAGGAAAATGTAGAAAGACAAATGTTCAAGATAAACATTTGTGATATTAATCGCCGTAATCCAAGATTAACTGTTCCTGAAATAGCTGCAATTGCAAGAAAAGATTTTGGTGTTACAGTCAGTTATTCAACAATAAAGAGAAGACTGAATGAGAAAGGCCTGTATGGCCGAATCGCAGCTAAAAAGCCTTTGTTGAAAGACATTAATAAAAAGAAACGTTTGAAATGGGCGAGAAAACATAAGGACTAGACTGTAAATAATTGGAAGAAAGTTTTGTGATCAGATGAAAGTAAAGTTGAATTATTTGGTAATAAGCAAGATCATTTGTACGACGACCAACTAATGAAAGATTCTTAGAAAAAAAAATTAGTTTCTTTAGTAAACATGGTGGAGGCTCGGCAATGGTCTGGGGTTGTTTCGGTGGTACTAAAGTTGAAGACTTAGTAAAAATAGATGGAAAGCTAAACAAAGAAGGATATAAAAGTATATTGGAAAAACATGCTGTACCATTTGGAAGAAGAAAACTCGGCCATAAGATTACTTTCCAACAAGACAACTATCCAAAAAATACTTCAAACTTGTCTAAATTCCAAACCAAAAAAAAGGAAATAAAATTATTTTAATCATTTTATAAGTTTGTAAATGGTCTTTGTTTACCAAAATGCAACAACTTTTTTCTTTAGTTTTTTTGTAAAATTTTTCTGAGATATAACGATTTGATTCTTAACATGTTTTTTTTAATAAAATACGATATACTCAATAAAATCGTATGTAACAAAATTTCTCGGATATGGGGTTTGTAGCATTTGGGACAAGCTTTTAAATGGTAATGACGGTTCGTTTTTCGTCTCTGAAAACATAAAACAACCTAAATATTATTGGTGAAAAACAATTTCTTAAGTAAAAAAACCTGTTTTCTTCGAATCTTTTGTCAGATTTGAAAAATTTTTTTCTAGAAATTTAATATGACCGCCTGAAAATGGCTGAACTCAAAGCACCGCCTGTCTGATTTTAACAATTTACGTATTGTTTTATTCGAAAAAATAAGGTTTGGAAGCTAGCCATATTACATCCTTGAAATGCAGATTAGATGGGACAGATGTGAAAATGTTAATACTAAACATTTTTAAAATGGCGGATCCAATATGGCCGCCAATACTAACATATTTTTATCTTATCAAATGCAAAGCAAGCGAGTAATCATTTTATGTTTTGGAGGGTGCTAAATCTAAATTTTATACCAGATTTTCTATTTACCAAACGGCGGACCTAATATGGCCATCATTCCAACAAATTTTAGTAATTTTATGATTTTCTGATCTTTCGCCATTCAAAATGTTGCCCGACTCCTACAACGAGGAGGTGAACAGAAGGTACCATATAATATTTTAGTCATGTTTTTTTCTGTATTTTTCTTTTTTTTTAATTTTTTAATTTTTTTATTCTATACGAGTAATTGCACTGGCGTATGCATACTATATGAGTGACTCCAATATATATGAAATGGTTACTCTCTTGCTATGACTTCGCAAAAAAAATAGTTAATAATGGCAGCCATATTGGATCCGGCATCTTGTAAGATTACAATCTGTTGTAAAATTTGGATTCAGCACCCTCCAAAACATAAAATAATTACTCGCTTACTAGGAGGGTCGTTTGAAAAGTCCGTGCAAAATCAGAGAGATGGCGCTACTAGTGCGTATCAAGGTTATTTTCAGATAGTGGCATATCTTGGAAGAGCACACACCAAGTTTCAGCCAGATCAGCCAATTACTTTGCGTTTTACATTCGTTTCAATCAAAGAAATCGAGTGGTTGTAAAAACATGGACGAAAAAGAATTTCGTGTATTGATTAAATATTACTTTTTCAAAGGCAAAACGCCTCAGGAGATTAAACAGAAGCTTGATAAACATTATGATGATTGTGCACATTCGATTAGAATGGTTTATAAGTGGTTTCAAAATTTTCGGAGTGGTCATATAAGCACAAAAGACGCTGAACGTTCTGGACGCCCTGTTGAAGTTACCACTTCAGAAATCATTGATAAAATCCATGATATGGTGATGGCTGACAGAAGAGTGAAGGTGCATGAGATTGCTAGTACTGTAGGCATCTCGAGCGAACGGGTACATAATATTTTGCACCAACATTTGGACATGAAAAAGCTATCCGCTAGATGGGTGCCGCGATTGCTCACAATTGACCAAAAACGAGATCGTGTGAAGTGTTGCAAGAATGGTTTGCAGCTGTTCCAGCAAAATCCGCAAGACTTTAAGGGGGTATCCTGCTTTAGAACGTTCAAAAAATCGATTTTTTTTATTGCTTAAATCTATTCCTTATATGTATAAGAATATATATCCGAAGTTATAGAGTCGGATTCGCAGTATTTCCGAAGATACAGCACTAAACGCAGCGGGGCATCGAGTAAGTGCCAGTGCTCGGTCAGACTGAAACGCGCTCGCTCCTCCCCTCGTCTCTAAACTCGAAACTATATACCTGAAAAGGTTCAGCAGCTGTTAGAAATAATATTTTGCTTTCATAGAAGCGTCTTTTGAACCTTAGTATGTGTCATCGGTATATAATCTGTGTGTACCTGTTTCCTATAGGGCTGTTTGTGGCGTAACGTTTAGTTCTGCTCTGACTATTGACGAGTGCGCTTCAATATAATTATGTCTAGTTATCCGAAAAGTGACAAATTGAGTAGTAATCGTGCTGTAAAACCACGGAAACGAAAATTCCATGGTAATCAATTCACAACAGAATCAGACGATACAGAGTGCAACACAAGTAGTACTGAGAGAAAATTAGCCACCGCTAGCACCGAGAACATCATTGTGCATCTAACTCACTGCTATCGAATAATCGAGTTTGTCACAGTATTTTTTGCAATTTCTGATATCGTAATTTGCAGATATTGCAAACAAAATATACACTTTTCAGAGAGCGGACATCGAGGCTTAGGTTTCAAAATTGTATTATCGTGTATGTGTGGCCATAGAGAAATAAATTCAGGACCGTTTATAAAAACTGGATTCGAAATAAATAGACGAATTGTTTTTGTTATGAGGCTTTTCGGTGTTGGACGAGAAGGTATTAATGTGTTTTGTGGACTTATGGATATATGTCAAGGTTTAGCAAAATCAACGTATGATCAAATTGTGCAGCATTTATATACAGCGTCAAAATCAATGTTCAAAAGCGTTTGTGAAAAAGCTGTCAAAGAAGAGAAAAAAATATATAGAACATGATAGATCTGCTGACTGTTTGAAAGTTTCTGGTGATGGATCCTGGAAAAAACGAGGTTTTACTTCATTGTTTGGTGTTACAACGCTCATTGCATATTACTCTGGCAAAGTAGTCGACCTTATTGTAAAAAATGCATATTGTCATTCATGTGCTTTACAAAAGAATATATTAGATGAAGAAGAATTTGAAGAATGGTATAATGGTCATAACGAATCATGCTCTTCAAATCACGATGGTTCAGCAGGGAAGATGGAGGTAGATTCAATCGTGGAGATGTTCTTGAGATCTGTTGAAAATTTTGGAGTAAAGTATACGAATTACATCGGCGACGGTGATTCGAAAACTTTCAATGGTATTGTAAAAATGAATCCATATGGTAATGATTACCCTGTGACAAAAAATGAGTGCGTGGGACATGTACAAAAGCGCATGGGTACTCGACTCCGAAATAAAAGGAAGGAAGAGAAGCTTGGAGGAAAAAAGCGTCTAACAGAGAGTCTCATCAAAAAGTTGACAATATATTATGGTTTAGCAATTCGAAGGAATATTCATTTTGTCCATGATATGAAAAAAGCTGTGATGGCAACGCTGGATCATTATTGTTCAACTGATGAATCTCCTTGTCACGAGAATTGTCCGACAGGCACTGACAGCTGGTATGAGTGGCGCAAAGCCAAAGCTACGAATCGTCTTGCATCCTTCAAACATTCTGCTCGATTAATTGACGAAAAAGTGGAGGAACATATTCGTCCAATCTACGAAGAACTTTCAAATGACGATCTCATGACGCGATGCTTAGGTGGACACACGCAAAATTCGAACGAATCGTTCAACTCCACTGTCTGGCGCATAACTCCGAAACATCTCAATTCTGGTCAAAAAATCGTAGAAATTGCTGCGTATATGGCTGCAGGAATGTTCAATGAAGGATATTCAGCAGTTCTGCATACCATGCAATTACTCAATTTGAAAATTGGCCAGCAATGTAAAATGTTTGCGGATAATGTCGACATACAACGGATTGAACGAGAAAGATGACGTTCATCTCTTTCCAGTAAAGAAGCTCGTACGACCCGTAGACTTGAACAACTTCAACAAAATGAGTTCCATGAGGAAGCTGAAGGTCTATTGTATGGCACAGGAATAGTTCATTAGCGAATTATTGCCGTAAGTAGTCGAAAATTAACATTTTTCCAGTTCATAAACTTCAAAGCGCTTTTTCTCGAGTTTTCGTTTTTCCACTTTTTCTAAACTGGCGGGAGTGTTTGTAAAAAAAATAAATAAGCTATCATAACGATCCGAAGCTTTTTAGCTTCAGTTTTATCTACTCTTCTATATGAACCAAAAAGGTTTTTGGAAATAAATTTCTATAAGACTTTTTCAGCACATTGAAGAGATTTTTTTTTCTCGTAAAAAGCACTTTTTGCTTCAAATTCGGAAAAAATTTCAAATTTCACAATTTCTTCGGATTTTTCTTGGTTCACATAGAAAATACATGTATGAAAATGAAATATTTTTTTGGTTTTCTGTTTCAGATCAAAATTAAGAGCTCTATCACTCCCGCCAATAGAAGACTCGGATTACGGATTGCCCAACAAATGTGTCTAATAATCGGCTGCATTTGGATATTTTTCTTTAAAAAAATTTTTTTATAATGTTCAATTATATACTAAAATATTCCTGAAAGTTCGCTGGAGTTGGTTATTTTTTTCTATCTTAAAAAAATTCCCTAAGAAACGGGTTTTTAGGCCTTCCAAAGCAGGATACCCCTTTAAGCGTCGTTTCATCACTAGATTAAACATGGATACATCACTACACTCCTGAGACCAATGGATTACCAAGGGGGAATCTGAATATAGAATTAAATTAAAAAAAAAAATAAGAAACGTCCACGATTGGCCCACAAAATGTCCTCTTCCACCGCGACAATGCGCCAGCTCACGCCTTAGCAGTTGTGGCCGCAGAATGATGGATGGATGGATTCACATCCCCCCTATTTTCCAGACTTGGCTCCGTCGGACTACTATTTGTTCCTTAATATGAAAAAATGGCTGGCGGGGAAAAGATTTTATTCAAACGAGGAGGTGATTGCAGAAACGAATGCCTATTTTACAAACTTGGACAAATCCTATTATTTGGAAGGGATTAAACTAGAGCAGCGTTGGATGAAGTGTATAAGCCTAAAAGGAGACTATGTTGAAAAATAAGAAAGATTTATTTAAAAAAATCAAGTAGTTTTTATTTTTGCACGGACTTTTTAAACGACCCTCGTATAATGAACGGTTTACAGAGGGGAAGTTTTTTATGCCCTGAATATCTTCGTTGATATTCGCTATTAGAGCTTTTCTGATGTTTCAAATAAGTACTGTCAGCAATAAGTGCAAGATTATTATCACTTACACCGTGAAGTTTTCGAGACGAATTGTTGAATGATTACGAATTAAATCTCCTTCAAACCAAAGCGCAACGGTAAGACATCATTATCAAATGACTTGAAAATAGACTTTGAAAATTCAAAAACTTGCTGATGTCGTTTAAGTTCAAAAATAGACAGATCATCTCATTTGAATTTCCTGTTCGTATTCTGAATAAAAACACAACAATAGCTTGTGTAACATTCCGATTATTTATATTTTTTAAAGAAACCATCATATCTTTCAATTGTATTAGCTGTTCCCAGCGTAATCCTGTAAGCGCGCGAATTCTTTCTTCAGATATAGAAAAGTCACCGATTCTGTCGTGTAATTCTCTATCTGAAGTGATACTTATAGATTTGAGTAACTTAGTAATATCTTCAGCTGTTGCTATACATGAATTCGAATGTATTTTTAGACTATTTAAATCTTCTACAATACATACAACCGTCTCTTTATTAAGTGTTAGTGACAGCATCGATTACCTTCCGGGATATATATTTCCCTTTTAACGAAAGCTTTACGTCGCGCTTCAAAAGGAACATTAATAATTCCTGATTTGCATTGACACTGATAACAATAATCATGCGTAGATACCACTCTTCTATAAGGTAATTCAATAGTTTCTTGGACAGTAACGTTTTTTTCGCAGTGGACTATAACTTGGAAGGCTGTGATGGTGGATTTGAAGATGAAGCGAATTCTTGACTGTCGAATTGTGGCGTACTTATCACTTTTTTCGGTTCTTCAAGTTTACGTTGTTTTGGCTTTGCTAAACTTACGAAACCGCTGCACTTGCCACACGCAATATTTCCAACTACAACGTCTGTAGCAAAACAGTTGGCTAAAGCAACTTCTTCTTCATCTGTGTCAACTTTTTTTTTGCTTCCGATTATCTTCGTTTCTGATAAACCGCAACCAAGGCACTTGTTCTGAGCCATACTGATTCACATCTAAAAGAGAAAGAATCTATTACCTACATCAAGAATGTAGATAAAGAAAAACGATTGACCCAATACGACTGAATATAACAATTTCATATATTTTCGGCCCATAAATTACAGTTGAACGAACAATATTTTTCTTTGAAACAAAGATATCTATTCTAGCGATGTGAAATATTAATAAAAAAGTATTCAATTACGAACTGAATGGAATTTCAAAAATAATCAATTTATCTTGTAAATAATTGAAGAATAGATTCTTATGCGATTATTGTGAAAAAAAATTAATGAAAACTGCATTAGAACACATGTTATTTTGTGTAATTTTTTAATATCTTTTTTAATACATTTCTTAGTATTCACAAGGTAATTTATGCATGGAGAAATTTTGAAAAAAGCTGAAATAGATTTATTCAAAGCTCAGATAATTTATATAATGGAAAGTAATTTTCAAAATTCATTGAGTACGTTTTTTTACATACTTTCAATTAAGATAGTACTATAATATTATTGAAAAATTTGTAAAAGATTTTTTTAATTCGTTATAAAATAAAAAATCTGTCATTCTTATTTAACTCAATGCATTATCTGATTGATAATTTTTATAATAATGTTGAATTTTTAAAGTTAAATTTTGGTGTCAAATATCATATAAAATCCAAATAATATAAGAGTAATACTGTAGGTACAATCAAGAAACTTACTAACTTATTATTAAAATAGTTGACTAATTTTATATATTTTATTATTATGTACAATCGAATAACTGTTTTACTGTGAAAATTAAAATGACTTATCCTAAAAAGGAATCGTTAAATCTGATTTGAATTTATAACTAAAATAAAAGGAATTAATGGATATTCTAAAGATTATATCATCAGTAATAATTGGTATTTCAATTATAAAAAAGTATATTAATATATGATTATCTAATGAGGTAGGTTGAAATTCCATCAATTTCCTCACTTTCCCATTAGCTTCTTAAAAAAAAATTATTTGTGTTGAATTATGTATAGCTTTTCGTGTAGTTCGTTATTCTAATGTATGTACGATGTTGGAGACAGTAGCGCTGTACGCTCTTTGCGCTCGGTCAACTGTGCAAGGTTGACTCGCAGGGGTCTTATTGAGATAGTGGATCCGGTAAGCTCAGAGGCACTATGCTGCAACTGCGCAATATGTAGTTTCTAATGCGCAGAAGACCCCAGTCAGCCGGGTTAACCGACATGGAGTTATTTTAAATAATATTATACACGTTTTTAATATATTTTTTCGCATAGAAGACAATAGTGTAACTGGTTGTATGATAGAGCATGTTATAGGAATGCAGAAGCAAACAACTACAAATATTTACAAAATAATCCGGTTTTTATCTTCTAGCGTTCTTGCTATAGGCTTTACAGTAACACTGATTGCACCATTGCATACTACGTAATAAAATACAAAAGAACCATGCATTATAATTTTGAAAAAAAGGTTTGTTCGCTCTGGAATATCGAAAAATAAAAATTTTGAATATTAGTTGGAAGACAGGTAGAGAATTCATTGGTTTTTTGAATTTTTTAAGGATGACCCCAGATTGTTTTCAAATATATGGTACACTCTTTTGATGTATTTTTTGACGTAGAATCTAATGGTGCTATTTATTTTATCGTAAGATTTAGCTTAAAAGCGCTACAAGCGAGAAATGGTGTTTATAGGCCGTTTTTATTTTTTTCAAAGTCGTTCCACCAATTTTAAAAATCTAAAAAAATATAGGCGTATTTTTGGAGTAAAAATACAAGAAATATATTTTTTCCAGAAAAGTGTTTTTCTTAATTTTTGAGAAAAAAATTGTTGAAATTTTTAAATCGCTATGAAAATGTGAATATGGCGCAAAAATTTTTTCGACTAGACAGTTCTGAAGAACTTAAAAAATCCTCCAAAACCAAAAAGAAAATTTTTTTCTAGCTCAAAAGTTAACCGAGATATCATTAAAAAATCCCAAAGCACAAAATCGGGTCCCGTTGTGCCCTACCTTATTCTAAGGGTATGGAAATTTGAGAAAAGAAGTTTCTATTCATACCAAACATAACGGCGGAGTTACTTTATCTGAGAGAGAGAGAGAGAGAGAGAGAGAGAGAGAGAGAGAGAGAGAGAGAGAGAGAGAGAGAGAGAGAGAGTTTTTGAGCTGAACAATCGCGCGAGTTTGGAGTGTGTGAGCGACGGCCTCTTGCCTCCGGCGCCAACCTATTCAGGCTTATTATAATTACATATTACAGTTTGTATTTATTATCATATTATTATTATATATTACATATATTATCATATTACAGTTTGTAATTCGAGTGCCTATTGCGAGCCGACCTTCAAGGGGCAGCAACTTGTAAGTACTGCTGCGTACCTCACTCTCTCCCAATTCTTGCTTTCTCTCTCTCCTTTTTGCTTCGCCGCTCTTCTATTATTTTTGGTAACATTTATTCGTCATTCTAATAAATAACACGCTTATTTCTTAACACACGTCTACTTTATTCCGTTCTTCCGCCTATCTCCTTGACCTTTTATTCTTGCGTTTAGGCGTGCGAGTTTTACGCCGCGACCTGGCATTAGAGCCACGACGCCCCGACAACACCTGACGAGCCGAGCTGTTCCTGTCTAACCGAGCCTGGATTCTTTATTTGCGTTATCCGCATATCTTCATATACTAATTTTTATGTCAATAAGACTGTTCCTCGTTATAGTAGGTGTGGGTTCACTTGTTCTAAAAACAATTTTCTAAGGAAAATTGTTTTAAAATTTTTTTTTCTAATTTTACATTTGGATGATTAAGTTATTCAAAATTGAAAATATATTTTTACTTGAAATCAACATTTTTAGAACAATTTTCCTTAGAACATTTTTTTAGAAAAACTGTACCCAAATTATTAAGTATAATAGTTTATATAATCGGAAATTTCTTTAAAAATAATAATTTTTTGATATTATAATTTTTATAGTTTATATATTCGAATTTTATTTAAGAGATGAAATATGTTCGTTCAATGAAATGAAATAATTATTATTTACACTTCACAAAAAGTAACTATTGACTAGGTATATTTTTATAATCATAGAACTTTCTTCAACAATGAAAATAATATTGTTACGTTTACGTATAGTCAATAAAAATACGCAAATAACTCAAACTAAACTTTATTGAAACACAAACGTGATGCTTTCAATTCGACGCTCAGGCGTCAACTAACTAAACAACAAAAATATTTATTTTGACGCTGCCGTGGATACAAACGTACAAATTCGATATGATAAACCGCATTCGTAACACTACCCCCTCCTTTGAAAAATAATTGTCGTCCTCGACAATAAGAAAATCTTGAACCAAGCGGGTTAATTCGTCTTCAACCAATGAAGGCTCCAAGGTTGCCCAAGATACCAAATCTTCGAGCACAACCTAACCAACATTCCAGAAGAAAACTGGGACCCGTCTCTTGATTGATTCTTGAATCTTCTCTCTTGACTCCAAGCAGGTTGATCTTCAGTCTTCCAATGACGACTCAAGGCCCCAAGCCAATCATCATTCCAGAAAACAAAGGACCCGTTTCTTGAACGTCAGAAAATTTCGAAAGGAGTATTATGGGGGATATATAGGAGATTGAACTTGGTTGGGAGTTAACGCTCTGTGGTCCAACCCAAGTTCCTGTTCTAGCATTTGCCCACAGCTTGAGGAAAACCACAGCACCAAAAACTCAAGCAGAACAGTTCTCCAATTAACGACGGTCAACGTATTTCGCAAGTCTTATCACTATGTACAATTTTATTCTTATGTCTAGGGGATGGTCTTATACAATAAACAACGTCGTTAATTTTTCGAATAACTTCATATGGACCTTCCCAGTCGGATTGCAACTTCGGGGTTTTTCCAATTTTTCTCTTCGGATTGAAGAACCAAACTTTCTTTGGCTTCAAATGACTTGAAAACAGAAGATTTATTATAGGTTATCTTGGTACAGTTGGATTGTGAATTCATCTTTTTCGAGCAACATCATGAATTTGGTGTAATCGATGACGAATTCTTGTGACATAATTGGAGGGAGTTTCGGGAACAACGTTGGGTGGACATCCTTGGAGTAAGTCAATGGGCAATCGAAGATCTTGTCCAAGGTACATCTCCGCAGGAGTCATCCCTGTTGTCTCATTTCGTGAAGAATGAAATGTCAGAAGAAAAAGCGGAATAAGTTCATCCCAATTCCGTTGATTTTCTGAAATGAGCAACGACAGATACTGCAGAATTGTTCTATTAAGACGATTGACTTGACCATTAGATTGTGGGTGTAAAGGTGTCGTTCTAGTTTTATGGATACCCAATAAAACTGTTAACTCTTTGAACAAATTTGACTTAAAATTCCTACCCTGATCTGTATGGATTTCTAATGGAACTCCATGACGGGAAATGACTTGGGAGACTAATGCCCGAGCAATTACCTTGGCTTGAATATTTTTTAGAGGAATTACTTCAGGCCATCTCGTAAAACAATCAATTATAACCATTAAATATTTATTACCTGATGAAGAAGGAGGTAATTTGCCTAAAATGTCTCCAATATTATAAATCTATAAAGTACTTTTACCTCTTCCTGATGGTCCCTTTTTAGCAATACTCTTACACCAATTTTTAACATCTTTTTTATAGGAATCCCAGTAAAAACGAAGTCGAACCCTGTCCAGAGTTTTGTTTATACCAAAATGGCCATCAGTAGAAGAATCGTGAGATTCTTTGAGCACTTCATTGATCCTACTCTTTGGGACATTTAATTGCCACACACATGTTTTAAAATCATGTGATTCCCAACGTCTAAAAAGAAGATCATTACGAATAAAAAGAGAATCCCACTGAAGAGTATAAAATTGAAACGAAGGACTTTTTGAAGAAACAATACGTCTATCAGGGCGTTTATCCTCCATTTTAAATTTAAGTAGAACACTAATGCAATAATGAAATAATCTTTTCCTTGTTCTATTTTTCAAACAATAGGATTATTTTCAAGAAGACAGATTCGACCGACTACCTTTTCAACAGCATAGTTATTTTCAATTTTTGAGCAATATCTACAAAAAGATTCATCGCGGGGACGACGTGAAAGTCCATCTGCATTACTGTTATTCCTTTCCTATGAATAACCTCAAAATTAAATTTACTTAATTTTCCTAACCACCTAGCTAACTAACCATCTAAGTTCCGAAAAGAGATTAGCCATGTAAGAGCTGAATGATCTGTACGAATTAAAAACTTCTTACAAATGAGATAATGGGAGAAATATTCATAAATATTCATCTATAACCGCAAAAAGTTCTCTTCTAGTGACGCAGTAATTGTTCTCAGCTTTGGATAGAACTCTACTATAATACGCAATTGTTCGTTCTACACCATTCTGAACTTGTAAAAGAACAGCACCAATCCCATGTCCTGATGCATCAGTATCTAAGATAAATTCGTCATCTTTATCTGGATATGCCAAAATAGGAGGGGATGTCAAGGCCTGCATTAACTTATCAAAAGCTTTCTGACATTCAGAAGTCCAAAAAAATAGAATGTTTTTCTCAGTTAACTTATGAAGAGGTGTGACTATGTTAGAAAACTTTGGGACGAATTTTCTTTAATATGAAGCGAACCCAATAAAACTCCTAATCTATTTTTTTGTTTTAGGAATTGGCCATTCCAAGACAGCAGAAACTTTCTTGGGGTCCATACTTATACCCTCCTGAGATATAATATGACAGGTATTCTGTCTGCCTCTTAAAAAGTTCGCACTTTTTCGGGTTAAGTTTCATATTCGCCTCATCTAAACGAGAGAAAACTTTATCCAAATTATCTAACATTTCTTCGAAGTTCTTAGCTTTAACCATAATATCGTCTAGGTAAACTAGACAAATTTTGTGGATCAAATCTTGAAGAATATCCTACATTACCCTTTCAAAAGTAGCTGGAGCATTGCACAAACCGAAAGCCATAACCTCAAGTTCCCAAAGACCATTACCTACAGAAAATGCTGTTTTTTCTTTATCCTGAGATCTGAGTTTAATTTGCCAGTATCCTATCTTTAAATCTAATGTTGAAAACCAAGAATACCCTATTAGATCATCGAGAATTTCTGAAATATTTGGCAAAGGAAAAGAATCTTTAATTGTAACAGCATTTAACTGTCTGAAGTCTACATAAAACCGTAATGTACCATCCTTTTTTTTATAACTACAGGGGAACACCAAGAACTTTTAGATTTTCTAATAGCTCCATGTTTTTGCATTTCCAAAATCATTTTTTGGATTTCTGCATTGTAGTGAAAAGGGGGTCTACGAAGAGGTTGTTTAACGAGACGGGGGTTAGAAAGCTCTATCTTATGTTTGATCTTATTACATGCACCAATATTTACTGATCCATCCGTAAAAGACGACTTATGTTGAATAAGGAATTCTTTGAATTTCTCTTATAAGTCTTGTAAATATTCAGGAATTTCAGAGGAAGAAGAAGAGGAAGAAATACAACCACAAGTTCGTTGTTCGGAAACTTGGAAATTACCAAAGAGGCCTGTTTCTATATAGGAAGTAATGCCTACAGCAACAAGAAAATCTAACCTTAAAATGCAATCATCTCCTATGTCAGCGACATAGATAATTAAATCCAAACGGTATTTTACTAATTTTATATTAACAGGTGTCTATTATACAGGAACATTTTCGCCTGTAGGGTATTTAAGGCTAGAAGAATCACAAGGAATTCTTTCGTTACTCGGGTCAAACAATTTAAAATTTAAAATTGAAATATCAGAGCCGGAATCGATTCTAAATGTACATGAAGTTCTATTAGCTTTACCAGAAAAATGAAAAAATTTTGGATTCCTTGAGATTCTTCCGAAATAAAGAGAATTAGGATTACATGGTTGCAATAGGGCTTTATTGCGATTCGTCAAACTCGCTCCAGAAAGTTTGACACATTTTAATTTCCCTTCTTATTAAACTTAGAGCAATTAACGCGGATATGATTAGTGGAACCACACTCCTAACAACACCCGGGGTCAGTGAACTTCTTAGTGGGGGCATGTTGGTTACTGGAAAAAGGTTTTTGTGGTTGATAAAAATTTTGGACAGTCGTAGTCGGGATATCAGGAGCAAAACCAAGTAATGGTGGTGGAACCTGTGGGGTCAATCTACGATTTTGTTCTCTAATAGCTTTTATCTCAAAAGCATGAGCGACAGCATTTTTTAAAGAGATTATATGTTCTAGTTGTAACTGTTCGCGAATAGAATTATCAAGCAGAGCAAGGATAAATTGTGAACAAGCAATTTTATCTTGTTCTTCCGGTGGAGAACGAGCAAATACTGATCTGGCTAATCTTTCCAAATCCATAGCCAGTACAGCGAAATCCTCATTCGTTTGCTGACGTCTATTTTGGAATAACGAAAAACTATTTAATGCCTGAAAACTATTGCCAAAACGAAGGTCTAATTTTGAACGTAAATCTGCAAAATTTACACAGCCATGTTGGAAACTATCTAATACGGTTCGAGCTTGTCCACGTAAACAAGAAACTAATGCAATACAACTTTTGTTGTCATCCCATCTATTAAACTAAGCAATAATGTCGAACTGATGAATGAAATCGCGGAAGGATGAAGTACCATCAAAAGTATCGGGTTGTAGGTTATATCCTAAATTGATATGGGTATTCGCAATTGGAAGTGGTTGAGTGTTAGAAAGGTTGGATGTGTTTACATTTATAGGTGATATAGGGGTATATAGCGAATGTTGAGGGATTGAAACAGATGTATGTGTAAGAGTAGGGTTATGTGTAGGGTTGTGGAAAGGGTTGAAAAATAGAGGTAGATGAAATCAGTAGAACATTACAAGAAACCGATGGTGAAATGACAGATGTACTGCAGTTGCTTAGCTGTGTTAATCGTAATTGCATCTCTGCTAGTTCTCTGCGAAACTGTGATTCAATGTCGGTTCATAAGCGATGTTTTTCTTAGTTAGCTTTCTCTAATGTAGCTTGTCGTTGAGTTAATCGGTCACGTTCTTCTCGGTTAGCTTCTGCATCTTCCTCTCGAAGATGACGTAAAGCTGCAACTTCTAGACGTAGTTTTTCTGATTCTGCCTTTGCTGCATTAAGTTGGTGAAGAAAAGACTGTGATTCGTCAACCGACAGCACACTACATTGTACTGGTTCTTGACGTATAAGTTGTATCTCATCCACCGGCAGAGAAGTTAACGAGCGTGGATCTTGATCCAGTGACAGCGGGTCGTTCGGCAAGCTCGAAGGCAAAATTGTTTGTTGAGCAGATGTAGAATTAGAAATATTAACGGATGATGTATTTACATTTTCGACGGTGGCTTCCACTTCGAAAATGTCCGATGTAGCAGTATCGTTTTAAGCAGCAGCGGTGGTCGCAGCTTCAATTGCAGACTGTGCCCTCGTCTTTGTCTGCAGCGGCACGCGTGATGGTGTACGTGTTGTTTTTTCAGATTTTTGAAAACTCATGTTGTACAAACAGTTCACTGTCAGAAATTCAAGAAAAGTCCGGACAAATTAAAAAACGGACGAGCCCTCAAAATGTTACGTTTACGTATAGTCAATAAAAATACGCAAATAACTCAAACTAAACTTTATTAAAACACAAACGTGATGCTTTCAATTTAACGCTCAGGCGTCAACTAACTAAACAACAACAAAAATATTTATTCTGACGTTGCCGTGGATACAAACGTACGAATTCGATATTATACGAGGTATGTCCGGAAAGTATCGGGCCTACCTTTATATTTTCGTGCTAGAGTTATTCCTTATCATCTAGTGGGTGGCATCCTTCAAAGTAATCCCCACTTGATTGAATAACATGGTTCCATCGATGTTTCCACTTTTCAAAACAGTCCTGGGACTCACTCTTAGGGATAGCCTTAAGTACACTCGTGGCATTGTTTTCAACCGTTGTTTTGTCATCGAATCGGTGTCCTTTGAGTGGTTTTTTTAGTTTTGGAAACAGCAAAAAGTTACAAGGGGCTATGTCGGGACTGTATGGAGGTTGTCGAAGCAATGCGATATTGTGTTTGCTCAAAAACTGCTCCACAAGATTGGATGAATGCGCTGGCGCATTATCGTGATAGAGAAGCCAGTCACCACTTTCCCAAAAGTGCGGCCGTTTTCTTCTTACTACATCACGCAAACGTTTTAAAATTTGAACGTAGTATTCTTTATTGATTGTCTGACCTGTTGGTGTATATTCGTGATGTACAACACTTTAACAATCGAAAAAAACAATCAACATTGATTCAACATTGCTTTTTTTACATTTCAGGCTGACATCGAAAATGGTAATGAAGATTAACTGCAAGGATGATCCGAACTTCATTAATCATTAAAAATAAGTTAAGGAGATAAAATAAGTATAACAAGTTAATTTAGAAGTAGTATTAGGTTGTTTAATATTTAGATGAAAAAATTGTATAACCCAATACTGCAAAATTGTATTATGAATTGGATTAATTTGTCACAGTACAGTGTCTAGTCATATTATATAATCATCATGCTTTTAATAACTGATATTTTTTTAATGTTTACTGATTGAGAAATTGTATATAATTGATTCAATATTTTATTTTAAAATATGTATCTCTCTTGTGAGTGTTTTGTTATTAAGAATTAATATTTTTGATTTGAGCTATTACCTAAGTGATTATTTTAATATTGCGTAACATTTGTACAATTTATTTCTAATTTCACTTTCAAATCTCCAATGAATACATTGAAATTGTGTGTTTAAGTTGAATTCTTAAACAAGGAATTCTCTTACTAAGTTGTATTCAAAATCAAGTCTCTTAAATATTGCATTTATTGTATGATAGAAGTAAAAGCATGATAGAAATAAAAAAATATTAAATACTCATTGTTAATATGTTTTATCAATAACTTCTTGATTATATAAAAATCTCGATATATAACAGATTAATCTTCTTTAACCCTTTGACATCCTGTACTCCTGTAATGTATCACAGTATTAAAAAATGTTTAAGAATAATTACACTCAATATTTTTCAATCGATAATTGACAGATTAATTAAAAGATTATAATATCTATTAGTTGTTCTATATATTTCTGCTGTAACGGGGTGAATTAGCTAGTAAAATAAAAATTTATTAAAGCACAAACTCCCACGATACAGAGCTAACCGCCGCTTCGTTAAACACGTATGAGTATACGTGTATTCGTCTTTACGTTTGATACTTTCGTTTCAGTGTCTACTTTCCAACAGAGTTTAACTCACCTTAAGTCACCTGAATTGTGACACTCGATCTATCTTAGG
The DNA here is from genome assembly GCF_024137745.1 of Phymastichus coffea. NCBI lineage: Eukaryota > Metazoa > Arthropoda > Insecta > Hymenoptera > Eulophidae > Phymastichus > Phymastichus coffea. The sequence goes on from NW_026706827.1 coordinate 3,092,046, forward strand.
TGTAATTGACCTAATGTTTATTCCACCTATTCCCCTAAATGAAATCGGTTTAAAATTTAATCCGTAATAGATCCGTTAAACTAATAGGAAACGAAATGATGTAATGCGGCGAATAAAATTAATAACGTTTATGACTAGAAAAATTAGTCTTTGATGGGCCGAAAAACTAACGCACGCGAATAGGATTTTACAATGATTAACAATTATACGGGGAGAGAGAAAGAGAGAGAGAATTTGAAACTTTGTCGTGAAAACTAACGCTCGGCGCGAATACAAAATAACAGTCGTGATGGACACTCTTGCTAGTATTTTGTTGTGCAATAAAAAGGGAGGTGCACCTACCCTGCGTTGCAATCACGGTGATCAGCCGTAATTGTTGAAGCAAATAACTGAAGGTGCTCCTCAGAAACCAGTTGCGCTGTCTCGCTCGCTTCCAAAATGCTACTGCTTTGCTACCGCTTTATTTGCTGCTGCAGTGATGCTATTTCTTTTCCCAAGTTTCCTTGTTATCACTCGCGCACGTATCAAAAACCCTAGTTAACTATTATTAATTATTAAAACGGCGAAACACAGTGGAAAACAATTTGGTGGTGCTATCCAAGTAACAGCTGAGGCTTATCTGAACTTTTAAACTCTCACGCGCCCTATCTCTCTTAGTCGTTCGCTCTTGCATCGCGAGTGTACCGAATCGCGAACGGATCGATTAATCAAATCGACTACCGTTGCACTGCTTAAAGAAAACTAATTTTTCTTATTTTCTCTTATAAGGGTACCACCCCAACCCGACCCCACCGATTTTAATGATTTTTGGATAAGTTATAACGTTCTAAAAAATATTCGACACGTGTTTTTTTTTATCGGCTGACATCCACTTTTAAGGGGTGAAAGCCACCTCTAAAAAGCACCTTTTGAAAACCACCCCGAAAAATGATTTTTTTAATATATCGCTGTATCTAATGAATATTTTAAATAAAACCATATCACTAGAAGCACCTCCTTTTAAGAAATATTTTGGCGTTGATTTGATTTAAAAATATTCTTTAGATGCATAGATATATTAAAAAAAAAACATTTTTCGGGGTGTCTTTCAGGGGTGGATTTCACTCCTTAAAAGTGAATGTCAGCTGATAAAAAAACACGTGTCGAATATTTTTTCGAGTATTACAACATATCTAAAAATCATTAAAATCGGTGGAGTCGGGTTGGGGTGATTCCCTTGTTAGTTATTATTAATATTTTAGATATAACAATAATATAATTTAAATGTTTATATATAATGCAACGGTAGTCGATTCGATAAATCGATCCGTACGCGATTCGTACACTCGCGATGTTAGTTTGAACGACTAAGAGAGAGAAAGGGTGCTCGAGGGTTTAAATATTCAGTTAAGCCTCAGCTGTTTTTGGAAGAGTACTGCCAATACTTTTTGCATAGTGTTTTGCCGTTTTGATAAAAGTTATTTCCTGAATTTTTTGGCCTTGTGCGAGAGAAAGCGAGCAGCATCACAACAGCAGCAATCAAAGCAGCAACAGAGTAATAACAGATATTACGATGGAGGCAGCGCAGCTGATATTTGCGGAGCATCGACCGTTGATTTTCTTCTACAATTGCGGCTGATAACGGTAATTGCACCGCAAGGTAGGTGCACCTCCCTTATATTGCGCGACAAAATACGAGCGAGAGTATTTTGTCTATCGCGAGCGTTATTTTTTGTATTCGCGCTAAGTGTTAGATTTCGCGGCAAAAGCTCAAATTTTCTCTCTCTCTCTCTCTCTCTCTCTCTCTCTCACCGAATTATTATCGATAATTGTAAATCCTATTTCGCGTGCGTTAGTCTTTCGGCCCGGAAAAGACTGTAGTTTTTTATTAATTAAACAGTATTAATTTTATTCGCCATTTACGTCATTTCGTTTCCTACTAGCTTAACAGATCTATAAAGGATAAGCATTAGGTCACTCAACTCTAAGATAGATCGAGTGTCACAAGTCAAATGACTTAAGGTGAGTTTAACTCGGTTGGAAAGAAGACACTGAAATGAAAATATTTAACGGAAAGGCAAATACATGTATAACTATACGTGTTTAACGGAGCGGCGGTTAGCTCTGCATCGTGGGAGTTTGTGCGTTAATGAATTTCCCATTTTCTTAGATCACTACCCCGTTACATGCCGCCCAACTGGTATTAAGTCCCCTTTTAGTGCGAATGGGATTGCACGTCGAAGGTAATCGACGCACGAGAGAGAGAGAGAGACGATTGCGCGAGCGCTTAGGAAGATTTGGGCAGGTGGTAGCGCGAGATCGTGAGCGGTGCGCCCTCTGCAGGGAAAAAACGGAATCACTTCGACTTTTTTTCTTCTAAATTGTTAAATTTATTGTAAAAAGCGCCGAAAGCGGTAATAATTAGTAGGTCGAAGTAATTCCAGATCGTTGTAAGTAATCAGGTGCTAGCCCGTTTGAGCCATAGTTTGGTGAATAAAGGGGGACCGGAAGCCCCTGAGCGACGATATTAGCAGAGAGCGCGACCCAAGCGTGTATCCAGGAAATATTAGCCAGGCGGAGCAAGCAAACTACAGGCTCTGACCTTAGTAGGATATTTTTATCTTATTATTAGATAATTTGCGGAGACTGCACGTGCTTATAATCTCGCGAGTTTGCGCCTTAAAAAAGAAGGCATTAAGGGCAAATACACTATGTAGTGTATACCCCGCTCATACCTTGGGTGGTATGAAGCGGTAGTGGTCGATTAGGCCGATAATTTTAAACCTCGACCGCATCCTACACCCGTGCGGAGGCAAGATGGCTCTGCTGTAAGCCCAGATCGACACGTGGGCACAGCGCGAACACTACTTGGCGGATCTAGAGCTGCGAAAGGATGGTAGTGTCATCTAGCAGGCGGCTAGGCTTGGGAGATGGTTGCTGGGTGAGTACACCGTCACAAATTTTAAAGAGACCACGTGCAGTAATGAGGTGGCGGGGCGCAGGAAACATACCGGACAAGTGTAGCTCGATACAATCTGTGACGAATTGGAAAACCTCAGCGCAGAGGAGAACAGCGACCATCCCTTGAAACTTATCAAGAGGGAGGTAATATCCTTGACAAGTATGTCAAGGACATTCGCCGACCCGGATGAGGACTTGGAAGGTGAAACCAGCCGCCAAAAAGAGGATGAAATCATCCAAAAAGTCCTCCAAACCCACAAACAGGAGGAGGGAGAGAGGAGACGGAGCAACCCGGATCTAAGATCACAGGAATCCTGCACCCGGAAGGAGCCTCAAGAAGAATTATCCTTGAGCGAAGCCTTCCGGAAGATAGAGTACCTGAAGTAGGGAGTCGACCGCAACCGCAAGCTGGTAGGTCGGATCCTAGGAACCCTTCAGACTGTACAGGGTATACAGGTGTGTGCGAGGCGCAGGACATGCATTAAAGAATAAGAAAGCTGGAGGACGGAATGCATGAAATGGCCAATGCATCCCGTTCGTCACAGCGTGAATCGATTCAACCGCGCTCCAGACGTAATGTGGACTTTCAGGACACATTCACCTGTACGCTTTGGGATTCCGGGAAGCACACCGGCTTCTCCAAGATCCGTACCCAGGAGAAGGGACATCACCCCACCGGAAGCCCTCCGGAGAAGCGGAGGTGAGGAGGATCCAGAGGAATACAAGAGATCCGCACTTGTTCGACAGAGGAGTCGAAGCGGATCGTCTGGTATCGGTCCTCAATTATCCTCAGGGCTCTCCACAACCCGAGATGTTAGGAAAATTGTCCGCGGATGGAAATTGAGGTTTGCGGGCAGTAAGGCACAGAGCGTGGACACGTTTCTGTCGAGGTTGGAAGACCTGTGCGTGGGAGCAGGACTAACCGACGACGAAGTACTTTGTTCCGTATCAGAGATCCTCGAAGGCAACGCGAGGACCTGGTACAATAACAATAAGTACCAGTGGCTCAGTTACGCCAAATTCGTCGCCAACGCCCGAGAATGGTTCGGGACAAGTACGCAACAGCAACAAAGGCTGTTGCAGGAAGCTCAGAACCGATTCCAGAGCGAAGACGAATTGGTACGAGACTCCGTGTCCAACCTGGTGGCTCTTGTCAATAGACTAGAACCACCAATGCCTTCGGAGAGGTTATTATACCTGCTCCATGTAAACCTCCTTCCGAACATCCAGATTCAGCTGCGTCGGAGCGAGTTGACGTCGATACGCGAGTTTAACAGGAGGACGACCGAAGTACAAAACACTTTGTCTTACGGTCGTCGTTCACGCGTATACACTGACCCCAACTCGACGATCTTTCCTCAGCACGTCTACCAACCGAGCAAAAGAACGGCTGGTAGTAAACCCCAAACAGCTGCAGTAGCCAGCTAAGGTAAGGAGCGTGATAAGAAGGAGGGATATCCGCAGCGCGGACAGGGCGTGGAGAAACCTGCCAGGAGGCCTACCAAGCAAGCGACGGTATCGGCTACACAAAGAGGTTGATCGACTTCACAAAGCCTGTGTTCCACTTGTGGCAAACTGGGCTTTAGTCGTAAATTCTGCCCAGACTGCAATAAGGGAAACGGCAAGGAGAGCGAAGAGAAAAGGTCGCACCTCCAGTAAATTCGACCTCTCGCTGCGGGTCGTCGACTGAAAAGAGCAAGTTGTCGGCGACGCAGGGATCCAAACAGGTCCTAGTAGGGTATCACGAGAGCCCAGGACCTAGCGGTACATCGGAGCAGAAGGTGATCGAGCCCGATGCCAGCCCTCGACAGAGTAAGGGGGTGGTCATCCTGGAAGGACCAGGTGGCTACATACAAGTTGTGAAAAAAGGGGAAAACTCAGAGAATCAAGCAACCCGATGACCTAAAAGGTTCGGGCCACTCCACACAAAAAGCTCCCATGCCGAAGGAATCCACGAGTATGAGCAAGCCCATCGTCGTAGCATCAGTGACAGTGGGATCGGAGCAGTTTTCACGGAGGATGTCGATGGAAAGGAGCGTAAGATAGAATACGCCAGTTGATCACTCAACAGCGCTGAGAAGAATTAAACAGTCCTCGAGAAATGTGTTTGGCAGTGGTTTGGGTCATCAGAAATTTCCGGCCGTACATTGAAGGGCATCACTTCAGGGTAATCACTGATGATAGTTGCCTGAAATTGCTCCACAGTATGAGAAATCCCTCCGGAAGACTAGCGCGGTAGGCGCTAGCATTGCAAGGCAATGTCTTCGATATTGAATATCTCAATGTGGTACCGGACGTATTGTCTAGGACCTATGAGGAGGAGGGGATTGAATTGAGTGTCATAAATAGTCGGCCGGAGACGACTGACGCCTGGTATTTGCAACAATATCAGGAAGTGTGCCAAGACCCACACTCATACCCCACATGGAAGGTAATGGGAGGCTTGATGAGGACGGTGAAGGATCCATCGACAACGAGGAAGCGTGGAAGCTTGCGGTGCCTAGAGAGAAAAGGCACCAACTGCTCCAGGAGGTCCATGATACTCCGACGGCAGGGCATCAAGGACGAGAGCGTACGTTCTCCAGGGCTAGGCGCTTGTACTACTGGCCTAAGATGTATGATCAGGTCAGGGAGTACGTAAAAAGTTGCCCGGTATGTCAGCAATGCAAGGTGAAACAAAGGGCACCTTGCGGGCTGATGGGTCGTAAACAAGTGTTGCGACCCTGGCAGGTGGTGGCCGGTGATATCACTGGCCCATTCCCCAAAAGTTTCGAGGTTTTGATTATGTCTTAGTCTCTGTAGACCTAATTACTTGCTGGGTAGAGTGTGTTGCGATACGCAAAGCCAATGGGAGGACAATCGCAAAGGAATTACACGAGATGATTGTTACTAGGTTTGGAGCGCCAGAAGTATTCTTGTCGGATAATGGAACCGAATTCAAGAATCAGGAAGTCGATTCATACCTCCAGATAAACGGCATACAGCTTGCCTAAATTCCCGTGTATCATCCCCAAGCGAATTCCACAGAGCAAGTAAACAGAACGCTCAAAAAAAACCCTGATCACGTCGTATGTGAGCCGTGATCATAAGAGCTGAAACGAGCACCTGTCAGAGTTTAACTTCGCGTTGAACTCGGCAACTCATAACGCCACTAGGTATAGTCCTGCAATGCTCATCTTTGGGCGTCAGCCGGTACTTCCTTTGTCGTTCAGAAGATTTCAAGATCAGCAGGCCTTTGAGTGTTCGGAAGGTCAAGCTGTGATAGATTGAGCTGAACATATGGAGAAGCTCCCTAATTTATGGGAGCGGGCCAATTTCAAGTCAAAGGAGGAAGCTGCGCGTCAGGCGGCTTATTATGACCGGAAGAGACGGCAACCCGAGTTTAAGGTCGGAGATTGGGTATGGAAGAGAAACAGGATTCTCTCCTCGGCTGCCCAAGGCATTTCAGCCAAATTGGCCCTGGAATACGCCGGCGTATGTGATGAAGAGGTTTGCGGTTCCAACACGTACCGACTGGGTAATCAGCTAGAGTTCCTGCGCGAGCTCTTCCATACCAAAAACCTTAAGCCGTATTACGGTCCGGGGGATGAAGAGGAAAGCGAAGAAGCGACCGTCATCGATCCTTGTGAGCCGCACGAAGAACGGCCATTGGAGGTGACCGAATCCGCGAATGCGTGCAAAGATCCGTGGGGGGATTTGTCGAGCGAGCAGATCAAATTAGGAGCCCCCACGGCCATAGGTAACGATCCCATTGAGTCGTCGAATTTACCGGTATCTGTCCCAACCAAGAGAGGTCGAGGTCGACATCGAAATGTCCCAGAGACGGTCACTGTTCAAGCAAGAGGCGACAACTCTCCCTTAAAGGAATCTAGAGGGAGAGGTAGGCCTCAAAAGATCGTGCCCATCGAGCAAAGGACGGTTGGGCCGATAAACCCGAACGGTAACCGACGAGGGCCAGGGCGTTCACGCGAGAATTAGCGAGAGAACGCGTGACTCGGTGGGATACGGCATTCGATAAGGTTTTTTCTTTGCGCAAGGAGTTTTATCCAAAATTTTGTTTTGGTTTGGATGTAACAGATGGACCGGAGAATCGTTGCGGAGGAAAAGATCTTCGAGGTGGTCATGCAGATATTGCTGGATCTGCAGCTGGGCCCTGATGCGACGCAACTTTTAGAAAATCTGCCTAGTTTTACCAAGGTCAAGTTGGAGGGGACCACCCGAAGGGAGTGCCACAACGGATCGGTGGCGGACGTTCTCCGGGGTTCAACGTGGATCGCCCCGAAGAAGGCTTCCCAGGACGCTTGTACCCAGACGGAGAACCAGGAAGAGGTCAAGCATCCCAAGTCCACCGTGGATCAGGAGGTACAGACCTTCAAGTCCTGCGTACCCCAGACGTCGGACAGTGCGAGCCAGTGCCCAGGGTCCAGGGAAACCTGTGGGACATCGCACTGGGTTTGCAACCACCCCCGTATCCTGGAGCAGCCATTTAAATTTATAATTGAGCCAATTAAACTTATAATTTAAACATTGAAAGTTTAAGTAAATAATGAAACTATAATCAGCAGAATGTCAGTAATTAAAAAACTAATTTATTTTTATTAATGTCTGAGAATATGGAACTGTTTACTGTTTATTATATAGAAACCATTATTATATATGTTTTAGATCATATTTACCTTTAACATCCTTGATAATTACACAGTTGAAATCATTATCGTATCTCTTTAATGCATCAGTACATGATCAATGCTTGTTAATATAAACGTTATTTGCTATCAGTTGTATTTCTTTCTCATCAGATTTAAGCATGTTCGAATTTATTAAATTTTCTTCACTGACATAGTTTATTAGGTTTTATTTCATACAGGTTAGTGTCATATCCAATCCTTTTTTTATGTGTTCGTTTACTCTTCTTTAGGTACTTTAATCAATGCAGTTTGATTCCAGATTACTGTTATTTTTATACACAGCATCTTTAAATTTGGTTAACTGTTCTGAAAACTTTTCGGTCTCTGTAAGAATAGGATTTTTCTGAAATATGCAAAAAAAATATCTTAATTAGTATATAATTGCAAACAATAAGTCAACGTACATGTGTCCAAAGAATTAATAATTTTTGCTACAGGTTAAAATTGTTAAAGTTTATTATTAACCCTTTGCGGCATACATTTTTCAGAGAAACCAGTTTTCGTATAAATTGGTATACAAGGGTTTTTGGGATCGCTGATCACGATTCTGAACTCAGAATTTCAAAATTAAAAATGGTGGATTCAAGATGGCGGCAAAAATTTGGGTTATTTTCTTTTATTTTATTGAAAATTGGTATACAAGGGTTTTTGAGATCGTTGATCACGATTCTGAACTCAGATTTTCGAAATTCAAAATAGCGGATCTAAAATGGCGGCAAAAATTTGGTGTATATATTTTATTTTATTGAAAGTTGGTATAAAAGGGTTTTTGGGATCGCTGATCTCGATTCTGAACTCAGAATTCCGAAATTCAAAATGGCGGTCAAAATGACGGATTCAAGATGGCGGCGTAAATTCAATGTATATTTTTTATTTCATTGAAAATTTGTATACAAGGGTTTTTGGAATCGCTGATCACGGTTCTGAACTCAGAATTTTGAAATTAAAAATGGCGGATCCAAGATGGCGGCAAAAATTTGGTGTATATTTTTTATTTTATTGAAAGTTGGTATACAAGGGTTTTTGCGGTTGCTAATTATGAATCTAAACTCAAATTTGCGAAATTCGTAATAACGAATCCAAGACGACAGCAAATATTGATATTTCAGAATTTCTTCTGAAAATGTGCATGTAGAGGTTTACGGGATGGGTGATCATATTTCTTCGAAAATTTCCTTTCTTTCTGCGGAAAGTTCTGAAATTCCATATTTTTAAAAGTCAACTCCTTCCATCAATAGAGGCTGTAACAAACCGTCATCTGTTCAAATGTTGTAATTTCTGTATGCTGGTACTCCATTAGATCCAATGCCAATTCAGTAAATCAGAGGATAAATCATTACCAAACTTACTTGACTTCAATAATCGTGAAATTATATACGTATACATAAGAGTAAAAATATAGCGAGTGTTAAAAATTCTTTCAGTTATATAGCACATCGAACATTTCAAGTCATCTATTGGAGACCGATGGAAAAACAATTTTAAAGCGATAAAATAGATTCGTACGGATCATTGTAGTATAATACACTAAAATCTGTTGTGAGTTGCAATTTTCGTAAGAGCTTGTACCGATCCTGTAGCATGAAAAATTTTTTTTATCTAGTAGTCGAGTTTTTTTATAATTACAAATATTAACGTATCTCATACAAAATGGAAATCGCTGATATTCCTAGCGACACGGAGTCAGTAGATGGACTTGTTGATTCAGACCAAGAGGAGGATGATATAAATGTAGAAACCGAAGATCAGCTTGAAGAGAATGAAGGTGACAGCGATTCAGATGAAGATCAAGGAGAACGCTCTGGCAATGAAGTATGGAAGAAAAAAGGAAAAAATAGAGATGATGATCAATTCACTGCTGATTTCGGACCAAATATCCCCGAAAACGTAAAATCTCCACTAGATAATTTTTTGTGTCTTTTTTCTGACGACATGCTGGATTTACTAGTTCAGCAAACAAATAAATATACACAGGAGAAAACTCAGGAAAAGCAATTGATCAAAAAAGAAGAGTTACTGATTTTTCTAGGAATTAATTTTCTGATGGGAATAAAAAAACTGCCTTCTTAACGCGACTATTGGTCGAGTGACCCAAAGTTGAAGGATTCATATATAAGCTCGCTAATGCCGGTTGTTCGTTTCGGATTCATATTAGGTAATTTGCATATATCCGACAACAGCACAGAACCTAAAAAAGGTGAGCCTAATTATGATAAATTGTATAAATTGAGACCATTGCTGGATAGACTTCAAGAAACATTCAAAACTTGCTGGAAACCAAGCAAATATCAATCTATCGATGAATCCACGATAAAATTCAAAGGTCGAAGTAGCCTGAAGCAATACTTGCCAGCAAAACCAATAAAACGAGGATATAAATGTTGGGTTCGTGCGGATGAGTCCAGTTACGTATGTGAATTTCAAGTTTATACTGGCAAAACCGAAAGTTCTGAGAAACAGTTAGGAGCACGAGTTGTCGAAGATTTGACGCGTGAACTTGTTGGTAAAAATCACCATGTATACTTTGACAATTTCTTCACTGGTGTCGATCTATTAATTTCGCTGAAAGAAGACAAAATATTTGCTTGCGGAACTGTACGTTCCAATCGTACTGGGTTACCTAAATCTGTAATGCTTGACAAACAAATGAAACATGGACAATACGATTTTCGAACGTCTGATACTGGTATTACTTGGATAAAATGGATGGATAAGAAAGGTGTTTGTTTCCTGTCAAATTACCATGATCCATCCGAAGTGACAACAGTAAATCGAACACAGAAAGATGGCACACGAGTGCAGGTAGATTGTCCAGTCATGTGCTCTGATTACAATAAATACATGGGATTTGTCGATAACTCTGATCGTTTGTTATCTACATAAAAATAGATCGAAAGTCCAAAAAGTGGTGGCACGGATTATTCTGGCATTTCATTGATCTAACTATTACAAATTCATTCAACATATTTTCAAAAATAAACGCTGATAATTCTATAACATTGAAGAAGTTCAGACTACTTTTAGTGGATCGATTGGTTTCTCACAAAATTCCAACTAAAAAAGGAAGAAAGCGACAACCTACACAAACCAATCTTCACAAACCACAAGTTTCTGTTGAAAAAAGACGCTCTCTATCTGCTCATATGCCAACACCCATTGATAATTATAGGAGATGCGCTCACTGCAGTACAAAAACAAAAGATGTGCGAACTAAATGGTCATGTATTACGTGCAACGTACCATTATGTTTACAAGTAGACAGAAATTGCTTTTTGAAGTATCATTCATGAAAGATTGAAATGAATTAGAAAGCTAAGATAATTAAAAAATTGAAGGTGAGAAGATAAAAATATAAAAGTGAAAAAAACAAAAAAAAACAAAAATACAAAAAAAAAATCAATCTAATATTGGATTCACTATTTTGAATTTCGAAATTCTGGATTCAGAATCGAGATTAGCGATCCCAAAAACCCTTGTATACTAATTTTCAATAAATTAAAAAATATACACCAAATTTTTACCGCCATCTTGAATCCGCCATTTTAAATTTCGAAATTCTGAGTTCAACATCGTGATCAGCGATCCCAAAAAACCTTGTATACAAATTTTCAATGAAATAAAAAATATACACTGAATTTATGCCGCCATCTTGGATCCGCCATTGTAAATTTCAAAATTCTGAGTTTAGAATCGTGATTAGCGATCCCAAAAACTCCTTTGTCTAAATTTTTGTAAAATTATAACTGAAAGTTTCTTCAATAATGAATTTTGTTTATAAATAGGGCTGTTTTTTCGTCTTTGTTTAACAATATTAACAAATTAATAAAAGTTGTGGTACCAATTGACGTAAATTTCAATTGTATATCATCCTATAATCGTAAAACAACAAAAAACTCAGGGTAAATTCATCAAAAACTATTCCAAATTTGCAAAAAATGCTATGAAAAAAGGTGGGAATACGTATTCCCACTGTGCCGCAAAGGGTTAAGTAGATAATATTATCTCAGTATTCTTATTTTTGTTCTGATATGTATCATGAAAATTTATTTTACATAAATATAGTGTGAATAAGGTACTGTAATATGGTACTGACAATATTGATTTTTATTACTAATGAAATTACAGTCATGAAAACAAGTTAGTTCTTCTCCTATATGAATAAATCTTTTTATTTCTATGTAAACAGTATCATTGTAAGAGATGTATTTACAATTGGTATTACAATCGTAATTACCAAATGCAACAGGTACTACAAGGATAAAAGTAAGTTCTGTTCTGTATTTCTTTTTCAGTTATTCTTATATTGAATCCAATAAGATTATTAATTCTTATATTCTTAGCTATATTTTGTTTAGCAACAATTTTATTTTGCTTTTGACTTGTTTGATATCTAGTAGATTCCCTAATAGTGACAATACAACTAGCATTAATAAGATTTAAATAGATTTTTGAATAATCAAATAATTTAGTTTCATTAGCAAAATTAACAATTTTTTCACAATTTATATAAGTTGATAAATTTGAAACAATATCCTTTAAAATTTTTTGGTTTAATGATTTTTGTACGTTTAGGCATAAAATAAAAAAAAATCGGTCCGTCACATTGCCGGTGCGTCAGCCAGATATTGAAGTTACACTTTTAATCAAAGTAAAAGATACAAATACAGTGTATACTTACAAGGAAACTACCTCAGATGTACCTCACAGATTTTCTTCATTTTTTGATATGTTGTACATCGAAAAATACTTGATCCGTATTTTTTCGTTTGTGCTAATTCGGCGATTTACGGAGTGAAGTCCTTGAAAGTTCTTATACTACATTTTCTGCCTATTTGGCTAAGAGTGGACTAGGCAATGTGACTTTAGGTGATTCAAAACTAAATAAGATCTGATGGAAAGAAATTGAATCTTATTTTGTCTACGATGCGCGTATTTGAAATCTTATACGTTTGATTGTTAAATAATAGGTATTGCAACGATTACCGAAAATCGTCAGACTCGCGCGAGGTTGATGAGCGGCTAAACGAGAGGAGCCGCGTTCGGTTCGCGAGAGAGAGAGAGCGCGTAGGGGCAATGACCGGGAGGGGAGGCTCCGACCGGCAGTATGACTGTGCCACTCAGTCTGTCAGCGTCGCGCTAACCTCCATTTCCAAGTTTTCCGTGCGTTTTCCCAGGTGACATTGCGAACTTGAGTGCGTGGGTGTGTTGGCAGCAGCAATAGCAGCAGCAGCAGCGGTAGCAGCAGCAATATCGGCGGCAGCCCTAGCAGCAACAGCAATTGAGCGACAGCAGCAACAACAACAGCAGCAATAGCAATCGAGGCGGTGCAGCAAGTAGCGGAGCCGATTATTAGCAGCGTGTTAATCGGATACGGTTGGCCACCGTATCCTCATCGTTCTTGCGGTAGGTGCACCTTTTCCCCCTTTTGTTATTGTAATTTGCGTGCGATCCCGCGCAGCGTGCGCGAGGAAAATTAGTTGTTGCGTGCGAGCGGTTAGTTCGCGGTAATCGCGGTTTTCTCTCTCTCTCAATCTGCGTGTTGTCATTCGCGCAAGCGTGCGTAAGTCTCTCGGCCAAACCCTCGTGTAAATAAGTTGCAGAAATAAAGTGCATATTAATCGTTACATTCAAATCAAATAGTCGTTATTTAGTCTTTCCTTTGTCCGGAGGTCGCGTCAGTGTTTGTTTACGGTCGATTCGAATTCGCCGGTAACGTAGCACGAAGCACGTGAATCGTTAGGCGGGAATCTTCAACTTAGGTTCCAGCGGCGGCCGCACGAGCGCTACTAGTAAGGGCGACAGCGCCGCCAAGCGGCGAGTTGGGGGAACCCAGCTCGGAATAGTAAGGAGACTCTGCGCAGGCGCACTCCGAGGCAAGGTAGGTTGCTGTGCTTCGAGCACAGAGATAACAAGGCTTCGTCTAGTCGTAATAAAGGCACTTTCAAGAGATTATCGACTAAATGGCAGCCTGTTACAGTATTCTTAATTTATTATTTGGTATCCCGTTTAATTTTTTTAAAAATATTTTATTTTATTATTAATGTAATTTATTAAGTGTTTTGGTTACCGAACTATATTTTCAAAACCTATAAAAGTACAAAAATAGAATGTTACCATAATTTAAAACAGGTGTTCACCGATTATAAACTTTTCTATCGTTGCGCATCCCTTCGCTTTCACTTTCTGAGCATAATAAGCTGCCAAGGACTCTGGGGGCGATAAGTTTTCTGTAGACTAGAAATTAGCGAGACGTAGCAGGATCTATTATCATTTTTTTTATTTTAAACGAATAAACGATAAGTAAGACGGCAACCGAAGCAGACACCCTACAGCTGCTGACTAACATGTCGGCCAGCTTTACCCTTCAGAACATTGTACAAGGAATCACAGAATTTGATGGAAATAATGTGCCTTTGAAATATTTTATCCAAATAAATCGGCAAATCAATCAAGGCTGTTGACGACTTCATTAAAATTGTAAAGGAGTGACTTGCACCATGCAACCACTTTGCATACTATGATTCTAAAATTCATAGTTTACGCATGAATCAAGGAGACTTGGTTGGAGATTTTCATGACAGGATAAACAACTTGTTCAATTATGCGTAGAATGCTCTGGAGGAAGAGCTTGGAGAAAACTATACCGACGCGATTATGACCCCTATGCAGAACTCAACTATAAAAACTTTTATGGATGATTAGGGTGGTTCTTAATTTTTTTTTTTTTTTTAGTAGACCTTAGGTCCGGGTTAAAATGGCTTCTAGGTACTCTAAAAACTCTGCGCAAATAGTTTTTAATTTTTTTTTATTGTATTAACACGTGCCTCAAAGCACCTCAAGTTTCCTATTGATTTTATATGGGAAAAACGAGTTAAACGGTTTACCCTTCCAAAACCTAGTCTAATTTTCGGATTTTTAATTTTGAAACCACATAATCTTGTGTATTTTGAGTCGCCAAATCGAATGGCACTATTAGTTTTTGTCTAAAATGCGATTAAAAAATGTTATAAGCGAAAATTGTCAAAAAAATGGAAAAATCAGTGAAAAAAAGACAATTAACTGGCTTGTAATGTTTGTAACCAGTCAGTTATGTTTTTAGAAATACATATTTCCATGTATTTTGAGCTGCCAAATCGAATGGTATCATTAATTTCCTGATAGCTAAGCAGAATATTAAAGTTATAGGCCAATATCGGTGAAAAACTTGGAAAATCACCGGAAAATGGCAAATAACTTGCATACAATGTTTATATCCGGCAATATATCAGAAATTTCTTCGCGCTCACATCAATTTCTATATACGAGGTGTGATCAAAAAGTAAGGTGAATTTTGAAATTTAGCGGGCTACGTCCGTTCGATCTTCGACTTTTTTATTTGGTTATGTCGGTACACTCGTCTAGAACATACGTTCCAAATTTCAGCTTTGTAGTATGTTTGGTTTGTTTGTGAGAGGCATCAAGATTAGAAGTGTTTTGCGTGCTCCACGATTTGCTGCTGTCTAAAAACATGGATCAAAGAGTTTGCATTAAATTTTGTGTGAAAAATGGAATCAAATGTTCCAAATGAACTTGAAATGCTGAAAGTGGCATACGGTGAGTCTACTTTAAGCCAAAAAAATGTTTACAAGTGGTATAAACTCTTCCAAGAAGACCGAGAAGACACCGACGACGAACCTCGTTCTGGACGCCCCAGCACATCAACAACTGATGAGAATGTTGAAGAAGTGAAGAAAATAGTGTTGGGAAATCGTCGAATTACCATTAGAGAAATTGCTGATGATATTGGCATCTCATTTGGTTCGTGCCAATCAATTTTGACGAGTATTTTAGACATGAGACGTGTGTCAGCGAAGTTTTTTCCGAAATTGCTCAATTTCGACCAAAAGAAACGTCGCATGAGCATCGCCCAAGAGCTACTGAATGACGTCAACGATGATCCAGATTTACTCAACAGGGTTATAACAGGTGACGAAACATGGGTATACGGTTATGATGTCGAGACTAAGACTCAATCGTCCCAGTGGAGGCATTCTGGATCACCAAGACCAAAAAAAGCACGCCAAGTTCGATCAAATGTAAAGGTTTTGCTTACAGTTTTCTTTGACTGCAGGGGCGTGGTGCATCATGAGTTCTTGCCACAGGGTAGAACAGTAAATAAGGAATATTACCTGCAAGTTATGCGCAATTTGCGCGAAGCAATCCGCCAGAAACGTCCGAATTTTTGGAAAAATAAAAATTGGCTTTTGCACCATGATAACGCCCCTGTTCACACATCGTTGCTTGTGCGCGAATTTTTGGCTAAAACCAACACAGTAACGATGCCCCAGGCACCGTATTCCCCAGATCTGGCCCCCTGTGACTTCTTCTTGTTCCCAAAATTGAAGAGGCCCATGAAAGGACGGCGTTTTGCCACGATTGAGGAGATAAAGACGGCATCGAATGATGAACTAAACAAGATCACAAAAAATGATTTTTTGAAATGCTTTGAGGATTCGAAAAAGCGTTGGCACAAGTGCATTATATCCGAGGGGGATTACTTTGAAGGAGATAAAATAAAAATTGATGAATAAATAAATATTTTTTGAGAAAAATAAAAATTCACCTTACTTTTTGATCACACCTCGTATTTAAAGCCGCTAAAATGAAGAGTATGAGTATGTTTTTGTCAGTATAGCCACACTATTTAGTTGTAAACCAGAATCCTTAAAAAACCCGCGCAAAGAAAAGGAATAAGAATCGTATACTTTTGATGAACATAATTATCAAATTTTTCCAGAGTAGTTCATATATTTTTTGACACAAGAAGAAAAAACAACGACTTATTTCTGACATTTTTTAACTATAAAATTTAAATTGTAGTAAGTACACGTATAAATTTTCACTGTCGTAAAAAATAAAACACATGAGGTGAAATCCTAAAAAGTTACTATTTCAAAATTGAAGCTGCTTTGTAATTCATGGTTTCGACCGACGGGGGCGCTATAGCTCGAACTGGAATGCCATGCATTAGGCATCGAGTTGACGCTCTACAGTTCATCATAGTTTCAGCTTTCAGCAAACGTATAACATTTGCCAGCATTTGTATACAATCTTCAAGTTTTATTGATTTTATTTAGTTTTGTGCAAGAAATCTGTTAATAACTTTTCAGGAGGATTATTAGTAGCATTTATAGTCACAAAGCTCAAATTATAATGAATTTTAGTGTAGGTCAATAGGTAACTGATTAGAATATGAAATTTTTTAAAATGGACAGTATACAAAAAGGTGAAATGCAATTGAACAAGAAACCTACGTGTAAATACTACTTATACAATTTGAATACAATTTGAATTTTATAGTTAAAAAATATCAGAAATAAGTCGTTGTTTTTTCTTCTTGTGTCAAAAAATATATGAACTACTCTGGAAAAATTTGATAATTATGTTCATCAAAAGTATACGATTCTTATTCCTTTTCTTCGCGCGGGTTTTTTAAGAATTTTGGCTTACAACTAAATAGTGTGGCTATACTGACAAAAACATACTCGTACTCTTCATTTTAGCGGCTTTAAATATATAGAAATTGACGTGAGCGCGAAGAAATTTCTGATATATTGCCGGATATAAACATTGTATGCAAGTTATTTGCCATTTTCCGGTGATTTTCCAAGTTTTTCACCGATATTGGCCTATAACTTTAATATTCCGCTTAGCTATCAGGAAATTAATGATACCATTCGGCAGCTCAAAATACATGGAAATATGTATTTCTAAAAACATAACTGACTGGTTACAAACATTATAAGCCAGTTAATTGTCTTTTTTTCACTGATTTTTCCATTTTTTTGACAATTTTCGCTTATAACATTTTTTAATCGCATTTTAGACAAAAACTAATAGTGCCATTCGATTTGGCGACTCAATATACACAAGATTATGTGGTTTCAAAATTAAAAATCCGAAAATTAGACTAGGTTTTGGAAGGGTAAACCGTTTAACTCGTTTTTCCCATATAAAATCAATGGGAAACTTGAGGTGCTTTGAGGCACGTGTTAATACAATAAAAAAAAATTAAAAACTATTTG
The DNA here is from genome assembly GCF_024137745.1 of Phymastichus coffea. Taxonomy (NCBI): domain Eukaryota; kingdom Metazoa; phylum Arthropoda; class Insecta; order Hymenoptera; family Eulophidae; genus Phymastichus; species Phymastichus coffea. The sequence continues at coordinate 3,109,738 of NW_026706827.1, forward strand.
CGCAGAGTTTTTAGAGTACCTAGAAGCCATTTTAACCCGGACCTAAGGTCTTCTAAGAAAAAAAAAATTAAGAGCCACCCTAATGGATGATTTACCAAAGGAAATCGGGGATTTAGTAGCTGTTAAGCGACCCGAGACTCTGGAGGAAGCGCATAAAGAAGCGCTTCGTATAGAGATTAGAAATAAATCAAGGACGAGGCACGCTGAGCCGAATATTAACAGATGGATAACCCTCTTGCGTGGACTAAATGGAAATTACGTACAAGATCAACAAAATGATCCAGAGGAGCAGCATGAAGACGAGTGGGATGTTTTAACGCGTTTTAATTGAAAAATAAAAACGATTATATCTATATCTATAAGTAAAGTGACGTCACGCTCCTTATATGGTCATGAAATTTGACTCTAGCTCTAATACAATCACATAATATGTGAGGTGGCGCCGTTTAATATACTAATTGATGTAAGTAGATTGACGAGTTTAGCGGATTGCAGTAATCTAGTGAAAATAAGAGAAGAGTTCATAGCTAGGACAGTTACAATTGTATCATTTCCTAAATGAATCTTTTTTCATGATAATTTTGTGATTCTGTACACGAAAAATCCATTAAAAAATGTAGTTTTTCCCCTGTACATGGTAGGAGTTGCTACCCCCCGAGTCCAAAACTATGCGGTTTTGTTGTTTTTTAAGTAAAAAATTTTTTCCATTTTGTTTCATCAAAAAAGATTCGTTACAACCAAAGTTACTGCTGTTTAATTATTTTTAGGGGTGACTTTTGAGGGTGATTTTCACCCCCTAGAAAGCTTTTTCCGCCGATAAAAAAATACGTGTCTCTTATTTTTTTTATAATAATATATCTCAATTTCAACAAAATTGAAGGCAGACGGTTGGGAATATTCCCTTGTTAGTCCTAAAACACTACCTATCCGCCTTCAATTACGTGTTTAAACGTCATTTGGCGTAGACATAATAATTGGGAACCCCTGCCTAGGTAATTAGAACTGTAGTTAACATAATAAGAAAACGCTAACAAAATGTCAAACCAGCAAATCAGCCAAGCAATCGCAGACGAAATTATTGTACGTAAAATATCAAAAATTGAAAATACGTTCACTCAGAATAGAGTACCATCGCTAATAGAATGTATTACATATTTACAAAATAGATTCACACCCACCATGGAAAAAGAAATCACATGCTTACAAGAACTGCAACGACTAAAATTTAATTTATTAGAATCACATAGCGCGCTACGCGCGCATCACGTTGGTTAACTTTATTACGTGATATAAATTATAACATAATTTTAGATAATAAATAATGTAATTATCATTTCTGTTCGAAAATTGATTAAATAATCACGTGAATGAACGTGAATACGTTTGTTAACAGACAGCTATGATTTTCTATAAGAAAAGCTCTTTATAAGCATAATTTTAACCTTGAAACTATTTTGTCGATGGCTCCCAAGAAAAATTTTAAGGGTATCCCATGATCGTACTCTAGACATTGCTACATATAACTGCCCATGATTGAAAACGTCTCTACGAAGATCAATTGCAATATTGTCAAATGTTTGCCCTTGAGCTTTATTAATCGTCATTGCAAATGCTAATTTAACTGGAAATTGACGTCTTTTAAATGAAAATGGATACTCATTAGTACCAAACAATTAGATACGATTTAAAAATACTGTATTATTATATTTATCTCCCGTTAAAACTTGGCATTTCAATAAATGATGCGAAAAATCTAATATTCGTAAACGTGTACCATTGCATAAACCTTCATGAATTCTAATATTTCGAATAAGTATAACAATACAGTTTTTTCTTAATCGTAATTCATATGGAGGTAAGCTGGAAGGATTTAAGGAATTTAAATATTCGGGTAAAAGTACTTCATCCAATTTCCCATTATCACAATTATCAGTACTGTCAATTGCAGTATAAATATTTTCCATAGTGATATCTAGTAAATTAGTAATTAATTTATTTATTTCATCAACGTCGGCGTTTCTGGCAGATAAAATAGCACATTTACTCATTTCATCAAATTTCTTTTCTCTAATTAGTTTACCAAATACAGTTTAAATAACATCATCATTAATATTAAGAATGCAATGATTAGGTAACGTCAAATTATCGTGTTGGTCATTCAATGTTCCGTTACCAACCAATAATAAAAATTTTGCAAAATCGACTTCATGAGGTAAAACTCTCATATTCGTTGTAAGATTATATTTGATGAAATGACTCCATAATTCACTGTATTTTATAGAAAGATTCAATGTTTCACTTCGTGGAGTCTAATTGGTAAAAGTTGTGGAAAATCACCGCCCAAAACCATAACTTTACCACCGAATGGTAAATCATTGTTCATAATGCTCTTAAGCGTTCTGTTAACTATTTCCAATGCATATCTTGGAGCCATGGGAGCTTCATCCCAAATAAAAACTTTTGTTTTTTTAATAAAAGACCTTCTTTAGATTGCGCTTTAATACTTGAAGATGAATCACTATACATAGGAACTGGAAGGCTAAATGTTTTATGCACTGTTTTTCCTTTTGGAAGTAAAATTGCAGCAATCCCTTTAAAAGCCATTGAAGTAACTTTAATATTTTTCGAACATAATAAATTATAAGTAGTCGTATAGATAAAAGTTTTCCCCGATCCTCCTGGACCATCAATATATAAACAATTATGCTTGCTTACCTGGTCATTAACACCAGTAGCTAAATCCAAAATAACATCAACAATTTCTTTTTGTTATTCATTCAATAAATCATATTGTTGTTTTCCAATGTCTGCAAAATTTGTTTGTGATACTTGATCGCTATTTTCAAGTGATAAATAAGTAATAACTGTTTGATTCATAGAAGAAAAATCAGACAAACTTTTACCTTCATGATTTAACATATTATTTATGTCAGCGTATGCCAGTTGATGACTTACATTAGTATTGTTTGTTCTTGAAAAATCTTTGGATAATGCATTTTTAATTCATAATTTTTCAGGATGTATTGGTTGGCAATGTATTAAAATGCGAACAAATAATTGTCTAAGTCTTCGTGGCATCATCCATAACGTGGCTTCTTGTAAAGCTTTAGCCCATTCTTGGTCATCTTCTATTAGTCCCAGTTCAAGACATGCTGCTGTGAATGAAGGTTGTAGTATGCCATTAACTGATTTTAATGAATCGAAGCTTGTAGCTCCTCTTACATGTAACAATAGTAATCGCAAGTGGAATAACTCTATTTGTGTAGGACTGACCGAAAACATCTCCGAGACAGTTGAAATGCATTTTACATGTTACCCATTTAATTACTTTAATGTCATTAATTTTTTCTGTTTTATATGTAAAAAAATTTGGAATATCACTGTAAAAATATTGTCGTGCATTTTCATTTTCAATATTTAACTTGAAATAATCAAGTAGTTTACTACTTACTTCATTGAGATTTCTTACAGAATTGTTTGCATCATTAGAAATGATTACGTAATGTTGATTTGGTAAATGAACTGGTAATCGTTCTATAGTATGACTTTTATCTTGTAGAATTTTACTCAAAATTCGATTACATGCCTCAACAGGTCCAACATAGCGAGTTTCTATTAAATTAGAAACTTCATCGTGGTTGATAACATTTCTAGGTGGATTTTCAGTTCCAGTAGTTACAGAAGCTGCGTCATTCCCTTTATAAATATATTTATATAAATATTTCACAGCTCGAACACTTGAAACAATTTCCAAATTTATATGACAATGAGACATTTTTAATAAATTACGGCAATGTGGTACAACCCATCGATTATCAATAATATGACCATTAGGTAGTTCATGTGAAACACCATCATCTTTTCTTTGACAATGAGAATATCCGTTTTCATCCATAGTAGTTTTATCTTGAAATTATTTTGGAAATTTTTTGGAACATTTGTTATTTACCATATACCAATTACCACAAGGACCATTAGTCATATTTTTTACAACGATGTTATATAAATCAGGATCGGTTTCTTTATTCGACAGTTCAGCGGATATAAATTTGTTAACCATATCAGGTGTAGTTATTTTGTAAACATATTTCAAAGTAATCAATAAATGCATATGAGGTATCCCACGCTTTTGAAATTCTACAACATATACATAAGATGCTACTTCCCCAAAAAAAGTTTTTTTGTAACAACGTCAAGTAATCGATTTTTTTTAAATGAAATACTCGAGCAACAATATCTGGTCTATCACATGCCTGTTGGCCTGGAAGAAGGTTTTCTTGAATTTCTTTCCACCTTGGGTTACAAGTCATCGTAAGAAAAATATCTGGTTTTCAAGTTTTATCAACCAAAGCCATTGTATCTTGATAACTTTGTTGCATGTGGCGTGGTGAACCCAAGAAAGTCGATGGTAAAATAACAGTTTTTCCTATTTGGCCACCAATATCATTTGCAGAATTTTGCAAATAGTCATGTAGTCCTTGGTATGTATCTGCTTTTAATTCTCTTTGATGATCTTTACACCATTGAATTCTATCCTTTTCAATTTTAACATAAGAATCTACAATCCATTGTTGAAACAATCGACGACCTAACAAAATAGCATTAAATTCATCTGGTCTTATAGCTATTTTACATCTAATATAGGCCATTCGTGTTACTCGTCTACTTGGGTCATTATCATTTACCTTGATTCGTTGTAAATTTTTATACCATCCTTGTGATCCATAAGGATGAATCAATGGGTATATCCATGGCTCCACGTTACGATCCATAGTGCTAACATATTGCAATACTTTTGTATTTTTATTTCTGATAGTAACATACGACTCTGGAATTTCACCATCGGTTATTGAAAAAATAGCAGCAACCTCGTTTGTTCGTTGAAAATTGAATCGTCGTCTATCAGTTCCTGGTTTCAAGGTAAATAATAATTGCAATTCAAGTTCTTCTTCGACATTCATTCGTGATCTCTGATCGTTTATTTCTTGTTTCATTATTGCGTATGACTGTGTAAAGATATTGTTTTCTCGTATTATTATGTCTAACATTGAAAGTGTCTCTTGTCTAAGATGAGGATTTTGTGACAATCGAACATTAAGAGCTTCTTCTTGATCAACGAAGAAAAGCTGACCATAAGCAGGATTTTCATTTACGCAAGGATACGAGGGTGGTCCGATAAGTACTTAGCCTACAAAAGAAAAATTTTTTCGACGTCAAATCGGCCCAATAATTCGGCATAGTATAGCCCTGTGACCGTTTTGCCCCTCTCCAGGTAGTCGATGTAGATCACACCTTGTGAATCCCAGAAAACAGTGGTTATCACCTTTCCGGCCGATGGGGCAGTCTTCACCTACTTCGGAGCACTTTCACCGAGTAAAGTCCACTGTTTCGACTGTTCCTTGGTCTCTGGTGTATACCAGTGGATCCATGTTCCGTCGACTGTCACGAAACGACGCAGAAACTCCTTCGGATTGCGCTTCAACAGCGTCAGACATTGTCCGGAGTGAGCAAACGTGGCACCCATCGCGCTGACAGCTTTCTCATGCCCAAAATTTCATGCAGGACATGACCCACGCGGTCTTGTGAGATGCTTACGATCTTAGCTATCTCGCGCACCTTCAATCGTCGATCTGCCAATACGAGATCGTGAATTTTTGTCACGTTATCCTCCGTGGTAGCCGTTTTCGGAGCTCCTGGACGTGGCTCTTCAAAAATCGACGTGCAACCACGTTGAAACTCGTTAAACCAATTTTTAACGGTCGCCATCGAAGGAGAAGAGTCACCGTACGCAGCATCCAAGCGATTTTTGATTTCGCTGCGTGATTTCCCTTCCAAAAACAAGAATCGAATCATCGACCGATACTGTTCTTTTTCCATTTTTCAAAAATCAACGGACACACTTGCTTTCACACGCTCTCAAAAATGAACTACAACTCCGATCCGGCTGAAATCTTGATAGTAACCATCGAGAAGGTTGTACTACGTGATAGAATATTTCTTTTGCGAGAGTGGTGCCATCGAGCGGTGAGTCTAAGTACTTATCGGACCACCCTCGTATAATGCTGTATTGATTTGATAATATATTTGTCCATGAATTTTAAAACAATATGGCCCTGGACGGCGCTGTTGAAAGTTGACTAAATTGGCATTAAAAGATGCAAACGAAAGCGAATTATTATAATAACGAATGTTATCAAAAAAATCATTCGAATTGGCATGAGTTCCATCAAATAAAGGTAATAATTCTTGAGGAAAGTCAGAGGTAGTGTCTAAAGCTACTGCTCCATGCGAACAACAATCATTGAAAGATAAACCTTTTTTATCAACTTTTTCTAATTTGAAATGTTTCACTTTACAATGCTTACACGAAACATCCATTTTTCCTAAATAATCTTGTTCATTTGTAGAATTTCTGCGTTCATCATTTATAAGATTGTGTGCAACTTGACGTCTAATTCGCTGGCATTCAGCATTTCTTAAACGTCTTTGAGCTTGATAAACTTGCTGTTCCTCTGGAGTACGGTTTGTTTTTGGTTTCTCCGTTTAAAACAAATAAAATCGGAATTTACTAATTTTTCTAATTTTTTCTAATTTTTCTAGTATTTCTAATTTTTCTAGTTTTTCTAATTTTTCTAGTTTTTCTAATTTTTCTAGTTTTTCTAGTTTTTCTAGTTTTTTTATTTTCGTTTTTTTGCTTGTTCTTTATTTTCTTTGTCTTCAATTCTTTAATTTACTAGTCGATTCAGTTTCGTTTTTCTCTAACTAATCCTTTATTTCATTTCTCTTTGATTCTTAAAATTTCATTTAAAAAAGTAGTATAATTTATCTCTGGTTGTTTTTCTTTCAATAATTAATTTTAAATGGTGTCCAAAATTCTATGTAAAAACTGATATTTACATTTTCAATATTGTAATTTTCTTCTGTAAATCCTTTTTTTAGTAAATAAATTGAATGTTTGTTGAATAATCCCCTTATAAAAAAGTGATGGAAGCCATATTGAAGCATTTTATTCGTGACCTGATTGGCCCAAATGAAAAAAACCGCGAGAATTTAAATTGATTTTAATTGATTTTTTATTTCAGATATAATTTAATTTGTTTTTAGCAAATAAATAAAATATAAAAAATATAATCTTTCATTCATCATTTATAATCATAATGTAATTCATTGTTTATCAGTTTTATCTCTTATAAAAAAGTAATGGATGCCACGTTGAAGCATATAGTGATCTGATGGGTGAGATATAATTGCGTGATATACTTACATATGCGGCGGAAAATAAGCATAGGCGTGGTTTTGAGTTGAGATTTTACTACTAAAAATTCAAATCATCATAATTTATCATACGGATAATTTTGAAGATAATGAAGTAAAAAAGTAGACTATAATATTGTTTATACAATGCAACGGTAGTCGATTTAATTAATCGACTCGTTCGCGATTCTGCTTCTCGCACGTTAGTTCGAACTATTGAGAGAGAGAGGGGGCGCGCGATCTTTTGAATAAGCAGTTACGCCTCAGCTGTGAACGTGAATTTACCGCCGATTTGTATTGCACTTTGTTTTCGCCGAATAATTAGTTTTTTGGGACAATTTCGTGCGTGAGTGCAACGGCATATTCGAGATAACCAGTAGCAATGCAGAAGCAGCAGCTTTGTAGCTAATTTGAGGCAGATCGAGGCAGCGCAGCTGATAATAGAGGGGCAGCGGCAGTTGAAATTTTTTGCAACAACAATTACGGCTGATAACCGTAATTGCACTGCATGGTAGGTGCACCTTCCGTCATATTAAGCGAAGCAAAATACATTCGGTATTTTGTCTATTCGTGATAGCGTTATATTTTTTTGTATTCGCGGCGTGCGTTAGTTCGCGGTAGAATTCAAATCTACTCTCTCTCTCATTCTCTTTCTCACCGAAAATATCCATTTTTTATTAATGGTTCCTTTTCGAAACTCATGCAACTGAAAACGATTTTTAAAATGACTTGCAGCACCGTCCGATAATATGGTGATCGACTCCAGTACAATATTGTCTTCACTAAGTGTGCTTTCAATTATATCAATAATTTTTTTCATCGCTAATAAAGCATGACAAAAATCATGTTTTTGGTCATCGCTGACAACAACAAAACTCTTCACCATATTTCCTACATAAATAACTGCAGTAAAAATTGAAATCTGTTTGTTTACCCAGTGGTTTCCTTGAACGGGATTTTTCAAAATTACTGTCCAATTCTCAGCAAAATCAATATGCATCAATAACCATCGACAGTTTTTTGATACTGCTTCTTTTTCAGATTTTATTTCTAACCTTTGTATTTCCTTAATCCTTAAGTGAGAAATAATTTTGATGGTATGCTCTGCAATCTCTTCCTTGAACGTAGCAATAGATACCGTTCTCATTTCTAGAGTACCTTTACTCCAAAATGCAAATGATATTTCACTATCTACCTCAGATTCGTCAATTTTTAATTTGTCGAATGTGATGCCATTAGCGCCAGGGCATGAAGTGCATTCTTGAAAATTACAAGACTCTGTAGGGGCTGAACAAACAACATTTGATAACATTTCAGAGCGCATACTCGAAAGACTAGTACTTGTTTGCCCAATAAAATTTTTCAAAGCAATGAGAAGTAGATCAAAATTTGCACAATAAATACATAAGCATACATCGTTCACTGGATCTATTAGTACATATTTCGGGCGCATTGAGTAGAATTTTGATTTGCTAATTTTTATACTAGGATTGTCTTCTTTGAAAACTTTGTATACTTCCTTCATACTCCTCGTTAAAAAACGTTTAACTTTTTTCACCCTTTGCCCATGTTCAATCACAGTAATAACGTCACATTTGTTAGGACTTTGTCTTGAGCAGTTATAATCTTCGTTCAAAAAATATGGCATGACTATTTCACTTGTTTCTTTTTCTAATGGATGTCCATTATAGCGATCTGGTTCACTGTAAATTCCTATAATCGAAAATTACACAATAAAACTTCTGCTTTTAGAATAAACTATCAACAAATATATCTAATTTTGAATATTTTAAAAATAAAGTTACCTTCATTTGAAGAAATTTTTCTTGCTTTATCAACCATGTAAGCCGTAACTTGTGGAAACAAAGATAAGATTTGGCATTTAGATAATATAGGAGCTATAATGGTCAAGAGCTTGATCTTGTCTGAAATATTCCGACAACTATCAAAGGCTTTAGCTACGTTATCCTTTAATTCTTTGGACATATGACCCAAATAGCTTTGCTCTTCCTCAAGTGGTGTATCATATATTTTTCTTAACTTCCGGCTCGTAGCTTTAGTAAACGATGACACGAGTTGTCTTTTTTTTTTAAGAACATATGTTTCGATGTTCATCTGGGAAAGATTTCCTTTTTTTCGCAAAGGCGATACTGGATTTTCCAATTTTGAAATAACTGCATTATTGAATTCATCAACATGTACAGAAGAATCCAGTTCAAACTCACTATCACCACCAACGTTAATCACATTCACTTCCACCGAATCGGGGATCTAAACCGTATCATTATGATCTACACTATCATTATGAGCTCTGTAAATACGCTTGTAGCAATTACTACATACACTACTGTTAGCAGTTATACTTTCATCTGCAAACTTTGTTTGCAAAAATCCTGCGTAATCACCCACAACTTGAGTTCAATGTTCTACTTTGATACACGCACTTTTTGTGAACTTGAAAATAATCGGGGCATTTCAGTCTCTTTGCAGAATAATTTTCGAGAGTAGACATGATAACTACAAGAAAGCCAAGCTTCTACTGTCGTCAAATTCCAGATATGCGTATGTGGATAGTACTCGCGTACTCAAAGAATGCGGCAGTGTTTGTAAACATGAGCGTTCAATGATTTACAGTTTTTTTTTTATAGAAGTAACATACATTTACGTAGATTATTCAAATTTTCGACACGGAAGAAAAAATTTTTTTTTTATTTTTTTTCTCCATAAAAAAGCAAAAACCGGAAACCGGACTGGTATACGTTTGAACACGATGGTACAACGAATCTACAAAAAAAATGGGCCAAAAAAAAGATGGCCTTTTTGAGATAAATCGGTATTTTTACAGGAAGGAAATTTTATGCAAAAGTGCATAATCTTCTGAAAAATGCATTTATGCACATTTTTGATCACGTACATCTGAAGGTCTTCAATTTTGCTACAATATGAAAAAAGTTTCATCCGATTTGGACTAATAATGACCGAGCAGTAGAAAGTCGAAATCCAACTCTTAAAATTTTTTTTTAACTTTGAATTTTAGAAGTGAATTTTCAAAATTCAATATTAAATCAAATATGCGTCTAAGGCAAAAAAAATACGTGTCGCTTTATTTTCATCATAGAATCTCAAAAAAATAGTTTGGTGTGGTTTGCTCATGGGTGCCCATGGAGCTCCGTATGATTTGAGATGGAATCGGCCTATAGCTTTTCGTCTAATTGCGCTTTGACCAAAGCAAGTCGCGAAGGCGAGAGAGACAGTTCTCTTCTTTCACGCTTTCGCGAGATTTACTGAATAGAATATGCAACGACTCGCGAAGCTGATTAAGCAATTAGCAATTGGCCAGTGACATTGGCGAATACGTTCATGGTCGGGTCATCGCGAGGCTTTTTCCTTGATTGCAGGAGGACTTGCGACATTCGGTAACCGGCAGTAAAACAGTAAGGACGTGCGCGAAAGTCTAGTAAAGGTGTCGAATCTTCAAAATTAGAAAGTACGTTTAAAATCGATTAGATATACTTGTAAACTTCAAGTATAAGTGTTAATTTAATAAAAGTGACGATACCTCTAAAAATTGTGATTTCAACTTAACCGAAAACTTCCGATTTTCCTCTCGTCTTGTGGAGTGTGATGGCCGTGAGCGGTGCTTTAAGCACAATCATTTCCTTGGCAAGCGACGGACTGCAGATCAACAATTTAAAAGGAAACAACTCGCAAAACAAATTGAACAATAAAAGGAAACAATTCAAAAGGTAGCGAAAGGTACCCGCTACATCAGGTTCTCCCTTTATTTCTTCTTTCTCTTTCGATAATTTTCGCTTACTCTAGGCGGATTTTCCAAGTAAGTTTAATTAAATATTAATAAATTCCGGACGTAACATTTGGTGACACACGCGGTGGTATACTTTTCTTACAAAGGTATTCGATGCTCATAATTACACTCGTACAAAATTAAACAATTAATTAATTAATAATTAATTAACTAACAGAACAAATCGAAATAATGCTTATCAGAGCGTGACATTTTACAAACTCAAAGAAATTTTATTTCTCTTTCATTTTATTTTTTTCCTTTATCTTTATTTTTCAGCTCGCAATTTTACGAATTTTTTTTTCTCTTCTTTCATTGATCAAAGATCAAACAAAAACCTAATTTTACAAAAGAAATTTTACCTTTTGCTAGGAAAAGAAATTAAAAATCTGTCCCTTGTGTCATCGGTTTCATTCCTCTTTCATTTTATTTTAATACTTTATCTTTTTCTTTCAGCTCGGTAGCGGAAGATCGTCACCTTTAGAACAATATAACGAAGAAACAAACAAAAACTTACTTGAATGAATTAGTGGTAGTGATATTAATAAAAAACAACTGGAGGAACTACAATTTCGACTGTTTAAAAAACAACAAGAGCTTGAAGAACGAGAAGCGGCTATTCTAGCCGAAGAACAACAGATCAAGATAGAGGCTAAGAAAATTGCAAAACAAGTATCCAGTGCCCTCGCAGAAGAAAATAAAAAAACCGTTGCTTTAGACATAGAAATTAAACGATTAAAAACTACTCTCCAACAAATGCAAATTCAAAACCGAGAGACACTTCCTTTCCAGGTTCCCTCTAGTACTCCATTAGCTGAACAAACAAGAACAAAAATTTCGGATCCTTTCGCTGATATCGGAGCAACATTAGTAAATTATTCAAAACAGGATGAAACGCTCAGCCAGACTACTGCTGAACAAAATTTAACAGTACCCGTCTCAGTTACAATTAAAGAAGCCCTTACAATGGTCCTTTCTTTCGATGGCACGAACTTGCCGCAATTCCTACGTGCATGTCGCCCTGCTCGGAGACTGGTGGCGTCGGAAGCTCAAACAGAACTAATAAAGCTCCTGACGAACAAGTTAGATGACAGAGCCTATGTAGCTATCGAGGGCCTTCGATTCACTAACTTCGAAAATTTTTCAACACAGTTAAGACAAGTCTTTTCACCAAGCACCAGTGCAAACACTTATCGCGGCGAGCTTGCGGGGATAGTGAAAGAACGCGGCGATCCCATATTAGATTATATTAATAGAATAACCAACATTAGAGACTGCATAGAAGATGCAATTAGAAATGAAACAAGAACAGAATTGTCGTTAATAGAGAAGGCAAAATTGGACAACGAAACAATAGAAGGATTTTGCGACAGTCTACATTTCAATTTTCGCTGCTGACTAGAAAACTGGAAAGGTATGACACTGCAAGAAGTCTTCAGCGACGCAATAAAGGTAGAAAAACAAATTCAGAGAGACAGGCAAAAACTTGGCGCAAATGAGTCACGAAAACCATTACCGACAAGCGGTAGGCCATCTCAAGCAGGAAAACCAACTGAAGCCCATCAACAAATGGAACGGACAGCCCAACGAACACAAATGCAATCAACGTCATCACCGGCGCATCCCAGTCCACAAAAGAGGCCTAGAAATCCAAACTTACCACCGCCACCTAAATTCGAGAAAAAACCATACGACGCAGAAGCCAATTGCACGCATTGCAAAAGAAGCGGACATCATGTAAATGACTGCCTAAGTCTCAAGTACAAAGCATGGTGCGAAGAACAAGAAAGAAAACTAGCGGGAAACGTACAGGCAGCCCCGCAAACCCAGGGCGCGTCGGGGCCTGCCATGAACCAGCGCCCAGTGAATGCAATTCTTGCAGCAATAGAAAAAAACCAATCTACCATATAAATTTAGGACGCTCGGAGGTAATACCAGTTATTGAACTTACATCCGACGATTTTTATACAAAACAAGTCGACGCTATGTTAGATTCAGGAGCAGAGCCACTTATAATTAAAATATCTGCTTTATCCCGCGACTACTATATAAATTCACAAAACGTACCCTTAATCCGTGGAGTAACAGGCGGAGACATCTGCGCTTTAGGTACCACACTAATCTGTCTGGCAGATTCTCAGACTGACTTTGTCGTTGTAACCGATGATTTTCCCATAGCTACAACCGCTTTGTTAGGAGCCCATTTTCTAAAAAGTAATAGAGCATGCGTTGATTTCGCGTTAGAAACAATGTTCACCCCCGCAAAAATTTATCCCTTCCTAAACAAATTGATACACGAAATTCCGGCATATACAACTTTAGTTCTCAGACTAACCCTTGTAAATCCGATTTCTTTTTACAGACGATACATACTTGAATTAGAGTTCGGTGACTCAAATATTAAAGTAGGAAATCTATTAGTCGATAATTTCGATGATCTAGTGGATCTCCCAGTCACCAATAATAATTCGTTTTCGTCAAATTGCGTTTTCCAAAACTCAATCTTTATTCGGAAGCAATGTATTACCAAATGAACGTAACGACAGGCTTTCTGAAAGATCCAGAAGATCACGAATCAAGTTATGGTCACAATGTAAACGACGGTCGAACATCGCTTCGTCTCTCTCTCTTCCTCTCTCTTTATATTTATAAGGAAGAAGAAGAAAACAAGCGGGTGAGCGCGAATAAAATAAAAAAATGGTCCCGGGGTCCCGTCGTTAGTCGTAAGACAGGGTCGGTGAGCCGCATCTGTTCCTCAGGTGTGCCACATCAACGCTGACCGATCCCGTCAATAAATTGCCTCGTATTTACTCTCGTTTTTTGTCGGGTTATTCTGTTTGTTCGTCGCAAAATAGGGAACGAAGAAATCCGCGGAATTGTAAACGTTTAGGACAGACACCGGACATATGTAAAATAAATTACCGAAAATTGTAAGGCTAAGCAGTGACAAAAAAGCGCCTTGTCCGTTTGGGCCTTCTTATTTCAGCTCATCCCTATAAAACTCACTCTCGCCAATAACCGCGGGCGTACGCAAGGTCTGCGTATCGTCGCCGGACACCACTATACTACTCCGAGGGATAAGTCCCTGGAGGTAGTTAGACCCCACGGGAAACCGATGGTCTTACCAGAGGTTTCCGGGTATTGTCGGGTCATAAAATGAACAGATAGGGCCAGCACAGAGGCTCCCCTAGGCTGACAAGCTGGCGAGAGAGAGAGAGAGAGAGAGAGAGAGACGAATTTGAACAACAGACAAACGACAAGAAAGTGGAAGATAGAATGGAGAAGGAAGGGGAAACGGGGGCGTAAACCATGTCGCATCAACCAGGCACCAGAACGAGATTTGGTCTCAAACGAGCAGGTCGCCTTTTAGTCGCTGCTAGCCACGCGAAAGTCTTTGTCAATTTGAAGAAATAAATACCAGTCTGTAAAATTATCGAATTTAACAATCCATTATTATTTCTCATACTCACCCCTAACACACAAACATGAATCGGTTTCCTCTTTTCCGACACGCATATTAACTGATGATATGAGCGACCCGGAAAACGTAAGCGAAAACGAGAACAGTTCGATAAAAACCTCTTATGAAATTAACGATTTTACAAGAATCTTAAAGAAACTTATTGATCTTGAACTAAATCCTAACAAAAATAATAACGTAAACAGAAACAAATTACCTATAAACGAGGCACCACAGGCTGAAAAAGCACAGAACAGGCCTCATTTATTGGTTCAGAATTACGTCAAAGAAAACGCCCCTATCACAATAGATAATATGATACAGAACTTAAATATTTCAGTTCAAGAATATGTCGAAACTAAGAAAGAAATATTAAATAAAAACAGCGAAACAGAAATCAATCAAACCCATGTGCTTGCTACATTTAAGCTCGACTCAGAAAGCAATACATACAAAACGTTTGACGAAACATCAGGTTACCCAATTACGGAAAATTTTCCATCAGCTCCCAGCATTTCAAAACCTCAAAATCATTTGAGTCGATCAGATTATGGATCTGATTAACTTCGGTGAGTTAGCTAACGATAAAATACAGAGATTTCGAAACTTAGTCGAAAAAACAGAAAAAGCTTTCCATTTACCTACTGAAAACTTAACGTCCATCAACGTGGCAAGATACAATAATAACGACAGATGACGTCCCTGTACATATACGCCAATATCCAATTCCACAAAAGATGCAAGAAATAGTTGAAAATGAAGTTATTAAACTCTTAGCAGCAGGAATTATAGAACCATCGAAAAGCGATTATAACGCCCCTCTTATTGTCGTACCCAAACAAGAAAAGGAATGGAGAGATGTAGTCGACTTCCGAGAGTTAAACAAAAAAACTAAACCCAACCTTTACCCGATCCCGAATTTAATCAACATGCCCTTTGGATTGAAAAATGCGCCCAGTACATTCCAACGCATGATAGATAATGTACTAAGAGGTATTCAAGGAAAAATCGTATTCGCATATATCGATGATCTTAACATCTTTGCAAGAAACATCGATGAGCATGATCAGAAATTTCTTTTGACAGCAGAAATATTTATAAAGGCAAACTTAAAATTCAACCCCAAAAAGTGCAGGCCCTATCGAGAGGAAGCAAACTATCTTGGGCATGTGCTGACTCCCGAAGGAATAAAACCGGATCCTAAAAAAAACAGAAGCAATAAAGAAGTTTCCATTACCAGAAAATCCAACTGCCGTAAAATCATTTCACGGATTACCCGGATACTACCGACGATTTATTCCAAACTTTTCCAAAATAGCAAAACCTTTAACAGATATACTTAAGAAAGACGTCCCATTTACCTGGGGAGAGCTCCAACAAAATTCCTTCGATTACCTAAAACATTCTTTGACGTCTGCACCAATCTTAATCCATCCAAATTTAGAAGAACGATTTTTGTAACCACTGACGCCTCAAAATACGCTATAGGAGGATTTCTAAGCCAGAGACGTGAACATCTATAGTTACCAGTTTGCTTTGCCTCTAGAATACTCACCAAAGCTGAAGTAAATTACAGTACAATAGAAAAGGAGTTACTCGCAATAGTATATTGTATAGAGCAATTGAGATACTACATTTTCGCTCGAGAATTCACTGTTATCACGGACCACCAGCCACTAGTTTGGCTACGAAATCTCAAAAATCCAAACTCTCGTTAAAAAAGGTAGGAGTATAAGTTATCAGAATACGACTTTACCATTATCTATAGCCCTGGTAAGGACAATCGCGTCGCTGATCCATTATCTAGATATCCACCATTACCTCAAGATGTACTTGCGATCAGGAAATGAGAAGAAATGGAATCAAAAACGGCGAGCGCAGAGTTACTAGTAAAGTGTCCAAAATATGATAAACAAAAACACGAACTGATATACGAAAAAGGCAAATTCATTGCCGTAAAGACGGTTGATGATTCGTTTTACTTATGCAAGGCTATACAGGATATATATAAACACTCACACAGAATCAAGATCCGATGGCTGACTCAGGATAAAAACGACAAGACGCTCTTCAATACGGACTATGATAACAAGATCGATTTTAACTGCATTTTAACAGACCTGTATCTCCAAACGGTTCTAGGAACGACATACCGTCTTTCAAATCAAGAAAGGAAGAAAATAGAACAAATCCTGAAGGACTCCATTAACATAGAATTACACAAGAAAACTAACGATATTAATTCTCCACGAAACCCGACAAATACTCAATCGCCAGAAATAACCACAAGAAATAGAACAGCATCGGACATAGTAAACACTCCTATAGACTCTCTCACTGACTTAGAAACAAATAGAGACGACATACATAGGCATACTTAATGAACTCCGCCGTAAACAGAGAAACATTAGTTAGCTCTGACGATTTGGCAAATGTAGAGGACGACCCTATGATGGGAAATGAGCTTCAGAATCAAGATGAAGTAATACAAGTAATACAAGTAATACAACGAGTAATACAAGCTCCAAAAAGAAAAACAGTAAAAAGCAAGATCAATTAGAAAATGTCTCTGAAGACGAGTCGGGTGATGAAAATCTATCCGAAGTAGAATATGAATTTGGCCGTAGTGAAGTAACCAGACCGAGGCCAGCGCCTAATATCATAGAAATCAGAAACAATTTCTTACTTGCGAAGTATAACCTCATCTACTTTGTAACACTCAAAAACCAACCAATAGATTCTGGAGCCATTACCTTTCAAAATGCAGATGAACTTCCGTCTCACCATGAATTAACACTTGGTAAGGCAAAAGTCCATCAGCATAAAAACAAATATCTAATAGCACTGCCGATAAAGGAAAACATGAGAATCACAATAGTCCCAGAAATTTTGAAAAGTACAATAGAATCTCTCTTAGATTTATGCCTCTCACTTTGTTTGACTTCTGTTAGAATATCAAAAACAAGCAGGATTGACGATACCGAGTGGAACGAGATCGTCGATCTTCTCAAAATTTATTTCAAGGGAAGCCAAACTAAAATCTTGATTTGTAAAAATTTAATACAGCTACCAGATAGTGCTATTAGAGAAAAAATAATCACTGACATTCATGGGCACAATGGTAAATCCCAATAAATGGACACAAGGGTGTCACAAAAACCTATAAGCGTATTCGACAGGATTATTACTGGCCGAATATGAAAAAACAAATACAGGAGCTCATTGGTCTCTGTAAAACTTGTGAGATCAATAAGCTCCGCAGACAAAAAATAAAACAACCAATGATTTTGACCGATACGCCCGGTACTTGCTTCGAAAAAGTAGCGTTGGATATGGTCGGACCGTTAAAAAAAACTAGAAAAAACAACAGCTATATCTTAACAATTCAATGCTTATTAACAAAACACATTACGTTAGCACCGCTTTCAAAAACAAACTCAAAAGCAATAGCAAATGAATTTTTAAGAAAATTCATTTTTATTCACGGTTGTCCGAAAATAATACTAACAGATCAGAGAACAAATTTTACTAGGCCATTAATAAGGAACATGGCTAAGCTTTGTCGCATTAAAACCTGTAACACAACGGCATACCGACCACAATCCAACGGTAGTATCGAACGCATGCACCATTCAATGACTGGTTAATTAACTACACTAATAGTATAAGGGAATGGGATACGTGGTGCGAATGCGCTGCTTTTTCTTATAACACAAGCGTTCATGACGGCACAAAACTAATACCATACGAATGCGTATACGGTAAATTAGCCCGCGTGCCTGGTCCAGAAACTTCACTCGAAGAAGACACTGTCGATACGTACTGTGATTACGTAGCTAGACTTAAGGAGCGATTGGCCGATGTACAAGAACTGGCTCGGAAAAATTTAATAAATACTAAAATACGCTCAAAAAAAATTTTATGATAGAAGATGTAACCTCTGCATTTTTAAAGTAGGAGATTATGTTATGTTATTATTAGAACCAAGATCTGGAAAACATGTGCCCCAATATCGAGGCCCTTTTAGAGTTTTTGAAATAGAAAATGAAACAGGTAATGTCTAAATCGCGTATAAAAATAGCACCCGTTTGGTTCGCCCAAATAAATTGCGCTTAACTCGCTTAAGATGTAGCGAGATCAGCACTGCGGTACCAAGTAGTTCTTGTACATTGCCCAGCCATGAGGAAAACTCAAACATACTGTCCACCGAAAATTATAATAGCGAGAATAATACAAATAACAGCACTACAATAAGCGGAGAAACAGAAAACGACTTGTAAATGTGAGCATTATTAATAACCACTAGAAATAAATTATAAAGTTAGCATTTCAAATCACTATTACAATAATACGAAGCAAAAGCGAGATGAATCGAAAAGAAAACTTAAAGTGCGAACCTAATACGCCACATAATATAAAAAGTATATATTTTTCTAATATTTTTCTTTTTCTTTACCATTTTTTCTTCCATCTAGAGTTAAAACAGAATACGAAAAACAATACGAATTGGAATTCCTTTCAGCGTTCATCTTCCTCACAGTTATCAGCACCACTGCCACACTCACCGCCTACAGGTGTGGAGACGGAAAACCTAATATAACGACCGTCTCTCTCATCGATATCGGGTCGTGTGATCTCGAAGACATCAAGCCAATGCAAACATCAGTATACATACAATTATTACAACTAGTTGAATATGAAAAGATCTTTGTAAGACAGTGCAAAATTCAAGTTAAACGTACAGCACGTCATTGTAGCATGTTCTCACACAATTCCGACGTTGAACACGGCGTTGAAAACTACATAAAAAGGGTCTCATCCGATGAATGCTTTGACATAGCACGATACGGTGAGTTTAAACTTGGAGAAGCCATCATCAGAAACATCAAAGTAAACGCAACGACTCGTGAAACTGTCACCAGCCACGGCTCGTTGGTCAGCGAAGGAAAATGCCAAGGCGTCCGTTTAGTAATAAACGGTATCGAGTACGAAAATGCATACGAGTATTCAGAACTTACAATCACAGTTTAATATTTAATTACAATACAGGAATTCTACATCAGTGCAAAAAGAGAGAGAAACGAAATATACCTTCCTCTTGGTACGCAATGTACTTATACAGATGGTCACTGTTTTACCAATGAAGAATTCTATGCATTTTGGCAAATAAACTCGGAACCTCAGTGCAATTACAATATGTATGAAGCGCTGTATCAAGGTTATGGAACTAAAGTAACCGATAACATCACACATGCTCCAGATATGTATTTTACCAACTCAACTGGAAACATACAATTCGGATTAGCCACTGAAAATTCATTTGATCTATGCGGATATCGCCTCATCTCAACTGAACAAGCCAGACTTTTCATAGTAGAAACACAACCAGGCCGTTCCTTTTCAGCAAAACAGAGAATTGATCTCGAAGATATACTTCTGTCAGCGTATTTTAACACAAAAATGACTTACTTTGCACGGCACGTTAAACTTCAATTTTCCCAAGTATACAAGGATATAGTAAAACACAGATGTGAACTTGAACGACAAGTAATTAAAAATTCACTGGCATACACTGCACCTGATGTATTTGCTACAATTATCATGCGACAGCCAGGACACACAGCAGTCACAGTAGGTGAAATCGCACACATTATACGATACCAACCCGTAGAATGCCGTCTCAGGAAGACTGAAAACTGTTACCACGAATTACCAGTAATTTGTAACAAAAACGAACTCTTCGTAAAACCAGAAACACACATATTACAATCACACGGAACCGCGAGAGATTGTAATTCAATATTACCCGCAGCATTCAAATTCAACATGTGGTACTCTCCATTAAAAGTCAGTCACTACTTACCAATCCAACTATAATTCAACCAATGAAAAAACTGACTTGGCATTACAGTGATATAAACAATCTTATTAATGATGGAATCTACTCCCCTGAAGATCTCGATCGCCTACACCATCATACGAATTTCCTCATCGAACGACCAGCATTGTTAGAAAACATGGCAAGAAGGCTTAATGGCACGACAACACCTGCAGATGAATCAAACCTTCAAAATCTACTAAACAAAAATGTAATAGAAGACTTTACCGAATCAGTAATACAGAAAACCTGGGAAAATTTTATGAAGTTCGGCACTATTTCAGCAGGAATCCTTATGATAATATTAGTTGTACAATTTCTCAAAGGCATTTTAGACGTCTGCATCAACGGGTACGCTCTATACAGGATTTATGGATGGAGCGCACACTTATTGGCCGCTGTATGGTCATCGTTGGCTCACTTGTTCATGTATCTGGCGAAACCCACAACTGACGTAGAGACACCACCAACTCCGCCACGAAGAGAGCAGGCGGCGTTTGATAGGCAAACTGTCCATTACAAAACCACACCGACTAAGATTACTTTCAAAAACGATGAAGAGAAGAAACCAAGCGAACAACTACGGGAGTTACATGCCCAAATAGAAGCCACAAAAAACAAGGCGTCCGTACCTCGCTAATTAAAACTTAAATTATATTCAACAATTAGTCTAATATCATCAAGGAAGTCAGAACATCACTGTCGTTAGCTGAATAAAATACAGCGACTTCGGATGATACCTGACTCGGATTCACAGGCCGACAAAATTTAAAAAATGGAAAAACCCAGAAATCAGACAGTACGTTCCCAAACGTTTTTGGTGCGCTGAAACCGAATCTGACCTCAGAATTGCTCCATCACCCTAGGTTTTCGAGAAATCCTAACCTAAAAGTTCAAAAAACACGATTTTTCACTATATTTCGCGTAGTATTACGTCGTAAGCCAATTTTATTTTAAAAAACGAGTAATGCTATTTGAAAGTACTACTCTTACCCTTCAAAACCCTTTTTTCAGATTTAAAAAATCTTTTTTTTCCATCGAGATATCGTAGATTGAATTTGAGTGATTTAGCGATTTCGTTACAGCACGAAATAGTGGCGAATTTCCGAATAAGGAGTTATAGTGTAATTATATGTTTTTTGGGTTACTGAATCAAAATTTAACGTCAGAACGACTCTATAATCTCAATTCCCTTAACCCTAGAGCCCCATAACCTGCGACGCTGTAACCCCTGACCGACATACTCCAAAGTCCTTAACTCTCGAGCCCTTTAACCTGCTACGGTATAACCCCCGACCCTCACACCCCAATTTCCTTAACCCTCGAGCCTTTAACCTGCGAAGCTATAACCCCCGGCCCTATCAAGGGTTAAAGAATTTCGGGTTTGGTGGACGGGGAATACCGCTGGGTCAATGGAACAACGATAGACGTCATTTCTGCGGTAAAAGAAGGTAGAAGAATTTGTGTCTGTGATAGGAAAATTCATATCCAACTTACGTATACAAGTACAATTTACGTTTACATACAAGTGTCTATAACTTGCGAAATCGATCAGCTAGGATTTTTAATCTTACATTTTTCTGGTCCACTAACGATGAAGAAAGTATCTACGTTAGCAGATATCGGATTCACTTAGGGCCTACATTTCCTTACTTGAGGATAACCGAGTATGACATTGCTCAAAAACTACAAATTTTTGTGCTTCGTTCTTCATCCGTGTTAGGGATCGCGTTTGAGCGGCAGGCTAACGGAGAAGTCACTGGAATTTCTATTATTTCTCATATAACACTGCGTGCAGTACTTTACTGATCTTTATTATTACTTTGTCTTCTAGAAATTTAATTATATTTACCCATTTCGTTATTAGAATAAGTTTATAATATTACTCGTGATTTCCAATTAACTTATAAGTTATTGAAGATGTCGGCATGTAGAATTCCATGCAAAGGAAAAATCGATTCCTTTTGTAATATCTGCGGTAAATTTGAGGTAGCTCGACTTCGTCGACCAATCACTGATATCATTAAAGATCAGTTTGAAGAATGTTACGAGACACCTACGAAGAATTTAGACAAACCATGGGTTCCTAAATATATTTGTGAAGACTGTCGCCGAAGTTTAAAAAACTGGAATAAAACTAAAACCGAAGTTGTTCTCCAACCAACAATATGGCGTGAACCTAAAAATCACCATGATGACTGTTACTGTTGTAAATGTGATACTTTAGGTTTTAATCATAATAACACAGCTTCTCTCTTTTATTCGAACGTTTCTAGTGTAACAGCAGCTCAGTATGGAAAAATAGAAAGAAAAAAAAAATTCTGATTCTGAGCCAAAAAAACTTCAACCAATAGAAGTTCCGGTAACAGACAAAAGTAGCAGTAGTGATGAAGAAGATTTTTCTGACTCAGAAAAGCCCAAACTTTTCGACCAAAATTCTTTGGATGATCTGATCTGTGATTTGAATCTTCCGAAAGATTCTTCAGAACTCTTAGCTTCAAGACTAAAAGAAAGAAATCTTTTATTACCTGACACAAAAGTTTCTATTTACAGGAAGAGAGATATTAAATTTCGGCCATATTTTACTTGCGTGTTTACTGCAACGATATAAAGCATCTCATCAGTTTATATGGAGTGCAAGGAGGTTATAATCCAGAGAACTGGCGACTCTTCATGGATGCATCTGTACAAAGTCTCAAGGCAGTACTTCTGCACAATGGGAATGAGTATGCAGCTATTCCCATTGCTCATTCCACTGTGATGAAAGAGTCTCACGATAACTTTCGATTCCTTCTTGAGATAATCAATTACAATGAACACAAATGGCTCGTTTGTGGCAATTTCAAGATGATCAATATATTAGTTGGCTTGCAATCTGGAAATACGAAGCACCCCTGTTTTTTGTGTCTCTGGGACAGTCGTGCACGAGAAGAACATTGGGTTCGGAAAGAATGGACGAAAAGAATCGGAATGGTTGTTGGATCACACAATGTCGTCCATGAGAACCTTGTTGATACTAAACATATCTTGTTACCTCCACTCCATATAAAACTGGGCTTGATGAAGCAATTCGTCAAGGCACTAGATAAGGAAGGCGAATGTTACAAGTATCTTCAGGGCAAATTTCTTAAATTGTCTGAAGCGAAAATTAAGGAAGGCATATTTGTAGGGCCAGACATTCGAGCACTTATGAAAGATGATGAATTCCTCTTGATAATGACGACTAATGAGAGAAATGCTTGGATAAGTTTCAAAAGTGTCACCGAGAATTTTCTCAGAAACCACCGGGACCCTAAATACAAAACTATTGTGTCGACAATGCTACAGAATTTTCAAAAATTGGGGTGTTTGATGAGCCTGAAAATACACTTTTTGTTTTCACATTTGAAATACTTTCCGGACAATGTTGGAGCGTTCAGTGAAGAAATGGGTGAAAGATTTCATCAAGATTTCAGAAACAAAGAGGAACATTATCAAGGTAGATGGAATGAGAGCATGATGGCTGACTATTGCTGGGCTCTACACCGACACGATACATTAACAGATCATCATAGACACAAATCTCTTAAACATTCATTTCAAGATAAACGACAGCGTTTTCATAAAAAAAAGAAGTGAAAAACTGTAGGGTTGCAGATATTCAGATGCAACACTCACAAACTGAATAAAAGAGATTTAAAACGCGTAATTGAAAGCTGCGTAGAATACAAGGCTTGGATATTGAAGGGATTGAAATGTAGAGACATACGGTTATACGATAGCAGCTTGAAGTGCTGATTGAGGAAATTCTGGCAAAGGAGTCTGAGGTTGCCGACTTGTAGAGCTCGGCGGTTGAATATAATTTGGAGGCTTGAGGTATTCTGCGTAGCGAATTTCGGTATGAGGGTTGGGGGTTATAGCGTCGCGGTAATAGGGCTCGAGGGTTGAGGAAATTGGGGTGTGAGGGTCGGGGGTTATAGCTTCGCAGGTTAAAGGCTCGAGGGTTGAGGAAATTGGGGTATGAGGGTCGGGGGTTATACCGCAGCAGGTTAAAGGGCTCGAGGGTTAAGGAAATTGGGGTGTGAGGGTCGGGGGTTATACCGCCGCAGGTTAAAGGGCTCGAGGGTTAAGGAAATTAGTGTATGTCGGTCAGGGGTTACAGCGTCGCAGGTTATGGGGCTCTAGGGTTAAGGGAATTGAGATTATAGAGTCGTTCTGACGTTAAATTTTGATTCAGTAACCCAAAAAACATATAATTACACTATAACTCCTTATTCGGAAATTCGCCACTATTTCGTGCTGTAACCAAATCGCTAAATCACTCAAATTCAATCTACGATATCTCGATGGAAAAAAACGATCTTTTAAATCTGAAAAAGGGTTTTGAAGGGTAAGAGTAGTACTTTGAGATAGCATTGCTCGTTTTTTAAAATAAAATTGACTTACGACATAATACTACGCGAAATATAGTGAAAAATCGTGTTTTTTGAACTTTTAGGTTAGGATTTCTCGAAAACCTAGGGCGATGGAGCAATTCTGAGGTCATATTCGGTTTCAGCGCACCAAAAACGTTTGGGAACGTACTGTCTACTTTCTGGGTTTTTTTCCTTGTCGGCTTGTGTAATTTTCGCTTACTCTAGGCGGATTTTCCAAGTAAGTTTAATTAAATATTGATAAATTTCGGACGTAACACGTAACACAATATAAATATATACTCACAAGTACTCAAAACTGTAAAAATTACATGAAAGTTGACTGAAAAAATATTTTCTTTTCATTATGGAACGCATAACACGTAACGTTTACCTTAAATCAGTTACTAACATAGAAAGTAGTATTAAAATACTTAACGTATATCTACCTGAGGCCATTAACAAATGTTAGATGACTGTAAATAGTAGAAAAAACATAGCAAATCACTAGTAATATATCTAATAACACAAAAAATAAAAAATAGAGATTACTAAGAGAAAGGTAACAGTCAATAGATGGAATTAAGATAAAACCAAAGTAAACAAAGCATTCAAAGTGTTACAAAAAATATATGAAGAAAAAACATACAAATCCAGATATATCTAAGTCGAATAGAAGCAACGGATTACTTACTATGAAATGCCACTAAACGAGTTAAAACACTAACTACATTTATACCAGCTATCAGAAGATCTTGCGGTAAGAAAATGTTGTATGAAGAAAAAAAATAATTAAAAAGTTACCTTAAAGCAATAATATACGTAACAATTATTTTCAATATATGCTTGCATATTTGTTATTTCCCCTCTGACTAAAAAGTAGCATAAATTAAATATTAATATATAAACCGGATAAAGAACCTAAACTGGTGATCTTATATAGACCGGTTATTTTTTTACCAGCACTTTTAAAAATGTTTAGAGAAAGTATTTCTAGCCTGAATTAATCCAATAACATTGAATAGAAAACATATCTCATAACCTTAATTCAGTTTGAGGTGCAAACATTTCGCGATTGAACAAGTAAAACGGATAGTGTTTTACTGCGAGGATATTAGTTGAAAGTAAACAGTATTTCTTCGGCACATTTCTTGATTTCACCAGGCCTTTGATAAAGTTTATCATACAGGCCTCATGCACAAACTCACGAGATATTTTCACAAGCACCATTATGAATTACTATAGTTATATCTACAAAATAGATGTTTTTTATGTTCATAAAAGTAGGATTACCGCAGTATAATTTTACTGAATGCATCGAAGAGAAGTACGTGGGTGCGATAAAAGGGGGAGAGCGACACGTGACGAGAAAAATAGCTTAGACTGACTAGTCGACAAGCGAGAAAGACAGACGGTTACAAAGTTTGTCCTGTCGAATTTCACTCGACCTGGTGACTTGCTTTTTACAGCAACCTCTCGTCAGCCAGACCCTTTATGCGGTGAAGTATGAATAGAGAGGACGCGATGCAGTGTAGCGTATCTATCGAGAGATCGACGCCCAATGTTGACAGGATCATTGATTTTAACCATTCGGAGCATCACTCTCTAGACGCTACCAGTAATAAGCGGGCCGAGTCGGCTAATCATCATCGACCAACTATCTTCCCATAAATCTACTCGATCCGTCGTAGTATCGTTGTTTGCAGCAACGATGTCCAAAATAAGGTAGGCGATTGATTGTATCATCACAAATGCAGTGAGTCGTTGCACGAGTGAAGCGACCACTATTCGCGCTTAGCTGGATATGTTTATTTCTCTCTCTCTCTCTCTCTCTCTCTCTCTCTCTCTCTCTCTCTCTCTCTCTCTCTCTCGTACTCGCTGTGGTCAACAAGTGCGCTCACTTGTTGATCTTTGTCTGTATCTAAAATCTCTTGGCCGAATCGTTATTGTGAATTGTTTCTAAAAAGCGGAATAAAATTCGCACATTTTATTTTATTTCCTATTATGTCTATATTTACCTTACTCTGTACTAATCCCTGCCCGCAGTAGAGAACCTGACTTGATTTCTTTTTATCTCTTGCATTGCTCCGTGATTTCACGTACGTTTTCAGCCACGCGCAATATATATGTGCCATCACCAAGGTTACTTGAAACAGATTAAGCCTGTAGTTAGTCTTGCATCGAGGGACGAATAATTTTTAACGGCATTAAATAATATATTTTTTTGATTCATCATTACAGCATAAATAAATTCTAATCTTTTTATCGCATTCTAAAATAAAAACTATCTACTGGAGTATTTTCCTAAATCTCGTGTACACATAACTATATAGCAGTAACATTTACTTAATGTCTTAATATACTCGTATTAGACAGATTATAAATAAATTTGGCGCACATAGAAAACATTTGATAAGTCTAGTGAAGGTTTAGGTATAAATTTTCTCAAGGTTAGGGGCTTTCTCAAGCCCTTAACTGATCCTCGCTCGAAACAAAACTTACGCGATCTGTTAAGCGCCCGCAGTTTACACGTATTTACATGTTTTCTGGTGCGCTCACGAAAATAGAAATAGTCTATCTTTCAACACAATTCCCCAGTGCTATTGACAGCGACGTGGCAGTGAGTAGTTCATTGTGGGAATACAAATCGAAACGTGGGAAATTTGTTTTAATTAGCTCCCCCTCCCCCTGGAGCAAAGAACACGTAATATAAAAATTAATCCTCGTGGAACATAGCATGAGTAAGAAATAATGGGAGTGGGAATAGAGAGAATGCCGGGAGATAAGTGATTGCTATATCTCTCTGCACTATCTTTCTTTTTATTCTTTCGCATATCGATAAGACATTATAATTTTTACAGTTCACTTGTCATCTCAATTGTGTGATAAGAAACATAGCTTTAGAAAAACTTAAAGATCATACTCCAGAAATACTATAAATTTTTCTTGTAATATATAACGCTTAATTTTTGGATAAAGCAATATAATTATTTAGTTTAATTTCAGGCAATTCTTGTTTCGACATAAAGACATTGGAAGTTCAAAAGCAGAAACAGCTTCAATATTTATTAACAATCAAATGCCTGGATGTAATGTTGTTCCTCATTACTGCAAAATTCAAGATAAGGATGAAGACTTTTACCGTCAGTTTCATATTGTTGTTTGTGGTTTAGATTCGGTTATAGCAAGAAGATGGATCAATGGCATGTTGATTTCGCTTCTTGTTTATAACGATGGTGTTCTTGATCATAGCAGTATAATTCCATTTGTCGATGGTGGAACTGAAGGTTTCAAAGGAAATGTAAGAGTAATCTTACCTGGACTCACGGCGTGTGTAGAGTGTACTCTGGACTTATACCCTCCACAGGTACTCAATTTTTATATCAATATTATTGTAGGTTTCTCTTTAATTTTATTATATTTCATATAACCGTAAATAACAATGTGGGCCTGAAAGTGATAATAAGTACGATTACGTGTTTACTCAGGTGCTCTTTGGTGTTATAAATATTTGGTATTATGTTAAATAGTGCAGGAAATCCTTCGTGTCAGTCAACCAGAAATATGTACAAATAAACACTTTCGTGATAAATTACTATGTATTTCGAATGCAATAAGGGGAGTAATAAATGTATATTGTCTAGGAAATTTATGAGTAGAGATTAGGAAAATGCATAGTAATTTTTTTTATTTGTGAGTATCGTTTGCGTTAGAATTTAGATGATTTGCATGCATTTTATCATCTCATATTTTATTTACACTTGCATAGTAATTATAATAATTTAATAAGTCATTGTTATGATATCCATTGTTTTTAATCATATTTGTATTCTTTTCGTTGAATTTTCATTTACACCTTTATGTTCTGACAATTTTTTAAGCGTTCTTTTATCTATTATTTTCGTGTTTCTCAATAAATATTTTTTCATTTTCATCAGTCAAAGATAGTGATTGTAGTAGAAAATGTATTTAAATGAGAATTAACCTGTCTAAATTAACCCGTTTCGGCCGAAAACGCCACTAGCGATATACCAGTCTTTGGTATCTCGTAACTCATTCTATAGATGTCCAAAAAAATTGAGAGGGGCATATTTTAAAAGCTTGAAATAAATCCTTTCTGATGGTGAATTCAAAATTGTTCAAAATTATTAATATTTATGAAAAAATGGTGTTTAAACAAAAAGAAAACATTAATTTTCTTCTCTTTTTTTCAAAGCCTTTCACGTTTGGAATTGACCGGAAACCTTTTTAACCGGTGGAATAAATGGTTGAACTTTAAGAATCCATCATTCATAGATCGATTTTTCACTGTAGAATTTGTAAAATGACGTCCAAACCGCAAAATATTTTTAAATAATTCATGATTTTTTTTCTCAAAAACTATAAACTTATGGTAAAATTGCCAAGAAAAGAAAATTACTTAAAATTAATTTAAAAATACACGTGCATTTTTTTATTTTCTTATATTTGTATAATTTTTCACAAATATTTTTTTTTTATTATATGTATATGCTCCCAAATTTTTATAATAAAGATTATTAATCTAATATAGTGAATGAAAATTTGGAAAATTCTACCAATAGAACATATTAGTCACATGTGGATTTAATGTTCATCGCCTTCTGTGTTGTAATAATTTTTTATTTATGACATTCAGCAAAGTAATTTTTTTCCGTATTAATGCATAAAGTTACACTGCATGTCGTGCAATAGAATTATGATCGAAATCCTTTGTTTTAGTACTAAAAAGCTCATTGTTTGTGTATAGTCCTCATGCATACGAGGCAAATGTTTCTTCTGTATTGACGTCCTGATACTTTCAGGAGTTTTAATTTTTTTTTTATTAACTTATCTACAACTGATAAACGAATGTCTTTCAATTTCAATTCTTTATCAGGATTGAAAAATTTACAAATTATGAAAGTGTTGATAATAGTTACGTGCCCTTGTACGCGGTGCCACCATTTTCTTTTTTTTTTGTTATTTCATAGAATGATTTTATCTGATGTGATTTGTCAATAATCTCTATGTGAGTATTATAATCCTTTACCATTTGAGGGCAAGCTATAGTCTTGAATAAACCATCTTTCTCCCAGTGACTTTTTCTTATTTCCTAACCTCAAAAAATGGCTTGCCGGACAACGATTCACGTCGAATGAAGAAGTCATCGTCGAAACAAATGCCTATTTTGAGGATTTTCAGAAATCATATTTTTCTAATAGCTTAAAAAAACTGGAAGGCCATTTAATAAAATGTATCGACCTTCAAGGAGATTATGTTGAAAAATATAAAAAAATTACATACGCAAAACTATTTTTTCCTTCTTTTTGTAAAGACTTATTGACCCCCCCCTCGTACTTAAAGTCTATTCTTCAACTTTTCTGTGTCATGTTGGTTAGCGCCGTTAATAACGAGCGGAACCACTTAATATTACACAGTTATTCATACCTGTCCGGTTTATCTTCGTAATAGCTGCTCTTCCTCGACTTTTTTTTTTCTGTAGTACACAATGTTGTGATAATGTGTTTATCACCTATTCATACCAATATATACAGACGTAAATACGTAAGTTAATATTGCGAGGACAAGATTATATTAAGTAGAAAATATTATTTTGATATTGTGATCATTACTTTTTATATAAATAAGTACGGACATTCATACATGTTGCGCGGACATTATTATATTATGAAGTAAATATTAATTATTATTATTATTATTATTTTTAATAAAATGATAGTGAATATTATGAGGACACTATTATATTAAGTATTACGCGATATTTCGTTAACGAGGGGCTACTTCATTTTTGTAGAAATGTCTCTAAGTCTATTTTTATAATAAAGAAACATTTAAATATAATTCAAAATTGTTGGTTTAATAAAATCCATGCTAAACACAGAAGTTCATTTACATAATAAACTTTTAACGTTGTTGAAATTATGTTGAAAAATATAACAAAATTACATACGCAAAACTTTTTTTTCCTTCTTTTTGTAAAGACTTATTGACCCCCCTCGTAGAATCTGCCTTTGATAGGGTTACATTAGAAATGAGTTTTAACTTTCAGTTATACATTGTATGATCTGCAACGGTAGTGGATTCAATCAATTGATACGTTCGCGATTCGGTAGCACTCGCGATGCTAGAGCGAACGTCTAAGAGAGAGAGAGGGGGGGTGCGCGAGAGTTCAATTTTTCAATTAACCTTTTCGCTACGGTGGGCCTCACCGCGGAGTACCTCGTCTAAAACGGAGCTCCGTGCCGAAAGTGGGAACATTAAGCGCGCGCAGTTTTTAGCATTCGGGGCCAAGACTTTTGTCTCAAAAACGACTTTGTGACATTACTTTTAGAAACAAAATGATTTGTGTTCATAATTTTTCCATGGAGGTATTTTTAATTCAACAATGCAATTAATATTTTTATATTGTACAACAATATAGGAACTATAATTATAACATAATATTGAACAGTAATTTTTTAATAATAATATTCTGTATGAAATTTTTCAAAACACGGATACACATAAACCAACATCACATTTCTCACGTTAACCTTTTAAGGACGGGACTGGTCGATATATCGACCACCAATTTTGTCAGGCACTCCACGTGACATATTCTTTCATTTTATGCACAAATATTGTGCAAAAAAAAGTCAAATTTTAACGTAAAAATCCCCGTCCTTAAAAGGTTAATATCGTGTTTGACTGCTTTTATCGTTCTTTTTTGCATACCACACATTTTTTTAGTGGATTTTTTCTCTTCGTCTTGTTATTCTCATAAAGTGATGGAAAATGTCTTGCAGTAAGAAGCGTTGTGTTAATATGTCCAGATTTATTAACATTCTTCGTGGCTTTCGATGAATGGTAGCGTCTTAAAATTTGTCGAATTAATTCAAGATGGAATTTAGCCATTGATATATATTTCCCACTTTTCAATTTATATAGACAATAGGCGTTCCATATGCATATATCCAATAAGAGGAAAAAATACTTCTTGTACCATTTAAACTTTTCTTTTGGGAATGAATCGCACTTATTATCATATCAGTTTTATTCACGGCTCCCATAGAACGATTATAATCAACGACACACTTTGGTTTTATGATCATTTCCTTTGTGCGATAATGGATTTTTGTATCGACAAATTCTTCGGTGTGAAAGGTCGGTAACATATACACCTCTCTTTTGTCATGTCATTTCATGGCTAGCAAACATTCTGACGATCAGAAACCCGCCTCGTTTTTTTTCAATTTTTTATCCATTCTTGGCATACCTTTGCGTCTTTTTTTCACGGTGCCACAGGCGTTAGTACCATTCTTGTGCAAAAAAATAAACAGTGCTGGACTTGCGCACTAGTTATCAACAAATAGACTATGCCCTTTTTCTAAATATGGTCTAAGTAGCTGGACAACAATGTTCCCAGATTTTCCAAGATTTGCATCTGTGTTGGTAATATTGGAGAGGGATCCGTCGTAAATTATAAAGTCTTGAACAAATTCAGATTTCTTATCACATAACACAAAGGACTTAATACCAAATCTGTTCCTCTTTGATGGAATATACTGTTTGAAGGACAATCTGCCCTTATATAACAACAAACTTTCATCAATGCATAAATCTTGGAAGGGATACAACGCATTCTTGAATCTTTCTCTAAGCATATCTCAAATTTCCCGAATTTCATTAATCTATCAACATTTGCTTACGTATCATTGGTATTAAAATGTAATGTTTTTAGTAAATATAAAAATCGGTCCCTTGACATTATTTCACCAAAAATTCTGTTTCTCAAAAGCTCATCGTTTGCCCAATACTCAAAATGAGATAGTTTTTTATTCCGCGACATCAACATCTTTATACAGAGTAAACGATACATTTCAGCAAGAGAAGTCCCTTGTGAAGGACTCGGAGCGTTATTATTATTTATGCATTCCTCATAATCGTTTGTTGTTTTGACGATAAATTCCACAAAGCTCTCGGAGAAAAATAACTGGAAGTAATCAAGAATTGATGTGGAGTGGCTAATTGGTACTCTTATTCCGGAATTTCGTTTCGAAAATTGATGAAGTTTGGGTCGCGCCGGTTCGGTAGTCCATGTAATATCGAATATATTTTTTTCCGATTTTGTTGAATTTTGTTCTTCGGATTCTGAGGTGCTCAATATACTCTTTCGAGTTCTTTTGTACGAAGTAATAATATCATCTTCCGATTGCGATTCATTTATTATTTTGATTTTTATTGTTTCTAATCATTTTCTGGAACGGGTCAAATATTTAAAAATTTATTGCAATTGCAGAAAAATATAAAAGTTAGAAAAATAATCAGTTATACCTTTTTCTTGCTGTACGTCTGATATATTATTTATATAATTTTAATATAATTATATCATAATTCACTATATTTATATAAATTTACTGCAATTTTGTCACTGATACGACTGGTTTCTATCCTCTGATACACTCGACTTACGACTAACTGAGTATAATTATACATTTGAGACCCACGGGTTGATGACAAAACAACGTCGAAAAAAATCGAACGCTGCAATAGCGCTTGCAATTGTTTGCGAACAGAAATACACGAAGCGATACCATTTATCTTAACATTTGGTTCCATTTTTGGAGCGGGTGACTATAGTCACCCGTCGTGTGCGGGTATCGTTTTGTGGCGGGTGACTATAGTCACCCGCAGTAGCGAAAGGGTTAAGCCTCAGCTGTTGTTCTTGAGAGTACTGCCCAAGTTTTCCACTGTGTTTTTGCCGTTTGCCGATTCAGAAAATTATTGATTTTGTACGTACGTGAATGGCAATGAGGGTGCTAGAATAAATAGCAGCAGTAATCACAGCAGCAGCACATTAAGCGCAGCAACAGCCAATTTGCAGCGAGGATAACCAGCGCAGCCGTTCCTGGAAAAGAATTCGTGAGCGGCGGTTAGCTGTGCATCGTAGGAGTTTGTTCTTTAATAAACCCATTTTGTACCAGTTAATCTCCGTTATAGATCAAATTTGTATAGATTTATTATCTAAATTATTGATTAAAGACGATGTTTTAATGATGTTTCATAAGACGACTACATCTTGTTTCTTTTTCTGTACAAAACAGTTTAAAAAATATGATCCATTTTAAAACGAAAAGATCTCTTGTCATTTTATCGTCCAATGAACATTTCAAAAATTTATAAATTTATAAATTTTTTGAGATTAATAATTTTATTAATTTTCTCTGTTAATAAATTTTAAATACGCATTTTACGAAAAAATGACAAGAGATCTTTTTGTTTTAAACGATTTCTTCCTAATCAACCATATTATAGTTGATTGGTTTGTTGCCTATAATTTTTTTTATTACTTCAAATATATTTACAATTTGTCTCACGTACAGAGAAAATAAGCATATTTTGTTACTATTAGACATATACATCTATGTAATAAATAGTAGTATACTCCAGTAAGTATACTGTCTGTGTTTTACAGTGTGATTGAAATAATTATGTTAATTTATTTGTGCATTCATTACTTTATGTTTTTTTAGTCTGGTTTTAGCAATGGACGTCTTGAGAAGTGTGTTGACAAGTTTATTTGGATGGTATTGAAGTCTGGAATTATATTTTGCGTAGAATTTTTTAATTTCTTTATGGACCGTAGATATCTGTAAATCATTTCGGATAATTTCATTCGGTACGAACCGTGGGGCACGTACTATATTGCGTAGAACTTTCCAGGATTTAAATCTTTCCAGGATTTCGATATTCGAGTTCGAAGCAGCACTCTATAGTTGAATGCTATATATCCAAACTGGTTTAAGTACAATTTTATATACCATCAGTTTGTTGTAAATTGACAACTCCGATTTTGTTCCGATGAGCCAGTATATTTTCTTCCATTATAGACCTAACTGTTTATGTTTAGTGAATATATGTTCTTTCCATGTAAGTCTTCGGTGTAGGTGAATATCTAGATATTTTACTTGATTGCTTTGCGGAATATTTCTCGATTAATCTAATAGGAGAACA
Source organism: Phymastichus coffea (assembly GCF_024137745.1). Lineage (NCBI taxonomy): Eukaryota > Metazoa > Arthropoda > Insecta > Hymenoptera > Eulophidae > Phymastichus > Phymastichus coffea. Next base: position 3,144,540 of record NW_026706827.1, read on the forward strand.
GGTATCTTTTCGAAGTATGAATGTCATATGTATCGATTTGCTTTCGTTTACTATTAATCTCTATTAATCTACAAAACTACATAAAAAACCACTTTCAAACCAATTTTGAAAGTGGTTTTTTATGTAGTTTTGTAATGTTTTGGTTACTATTGATGCCTCTGAGTATACTGTTAAAATTGCTTTATCATTTGCATATGTTGCTGTCAAGATATTAATAGAGTTTGATAGGTCCGGGGTATATAACAGATGTAGTGTTAGACCTAGAACATAGCCCTACGGAACTCCTACTCTTATTAATTAACGTTTTGATACATTTTTATTTATTTTAACTTGATAGGCTCTATTGTGTAGATAAGACTATAACAATTCTTAGTAGGTCTGAGAAAAAACTCTCTTGAGCTTGTGCAGTAGCCCTTTATGCCATACCTTGTCAAAAGCCTGGGCAACATTCATAAATATACCACCAGTACAGTATTGTTCATCTTCGATGGCTTTCCTTGTAACATCGCGGAATGGTTACACCTGTGTAAAATCTTTTAGCTGGGAGGGAGACAAATGAAGTCGTAAAATTAAGATAACGTGAATTTTAAATTGTTTTATTATATACTTAAAATCACCAAAAGGGAAATACGCAAGAACGAAACACACTTGATGAAGTAAAGTATGCGCATCATTATCTTAATACTGACCTGTCGCAATCGTTCATGAAGGAACTGAGCCCTCTCCTTCGCATGCGGTCTATTTAAAAACTCGCTATCACCTCCCTACTCCTCACCAAATAAAGGCACGTGTTGGCTGTCGCCAATACACAGCTTCGCTTATCTCGGAAGTTGTTTTCAAGAGTTATTTCGAGTATGTTTCGCCCTACAGCTTTCGAAAATTCCTAGGATTTAGACCAAAAATCCGAAAGCCCAACCCTCACAACAGTTCCACAACTTTCGAGGGCTTGTGCCCTTTCGATACTACAAGGAAATGAGCAATTGTAAGCCTGGCAACTTTCTGATCATATCTCAAAATCGCGGTATTTTTCCGTCACGACAGGGACAGGCGACTCTCGATTTTTTGTTTTTTCAAGTATGTATAAGGCTCCTCGTATACTCACTATCGATGCGTGAACTTCACCGTATTATCGACGCTTATAAGATATACATAAATATATAAATGCGTTATACATAAATTATTAATCGACGAATACAGTCATTTTAACTTACTCTCTAATCATACAAAATATTATCTAATTACTTAATATTTTAATAATAATCACACTCTTAAATTTAAATCGTTTTAGTTGCACACTCGTGCATTGCACTAACCAACAAAATTTTCCAATTATTAAAATTATGTACATCATGTCCGTAACAATTTAAAACCGAATTGATGATCAACAATAAGTTTTCTATTTAGTATTATTGGGTGAATTCTAGCTAAAATTAGTTTTTCAAAGATTTTAGAAAATGGTGATAAAAGACTAATCGATCTATATGACGTTACCAGGTCTGGTTCTTTACCGGGGTTAGGTATTAAAACAATTTCTGCCACTTTCCACTATTTTAATCAATTTGATTGGTGTACTGTCTTGGATGTCAGAGCCTCCTAGTAAGATTTCTTCTTCTTCAGTGATTATTCTTTGGTGAGGTTTGAATACTGTACTAAGATGACTTACGAACGTTTCAACTTTTCCTTCGTTTGATCTTGCCTAGTTACTACCAGGTTTTCTGATAGGCGATATAAATGTAATTGGTCTTTTAAGTCGTTCAGTAGCTTTCTATAATAAGTATTTGTTGCTTCTGTAGGACTCAGTGATCTGAGATAATTCTACGTTTGTGTTTATTCTTCATATAACATTTTCTTTAGATCTTTGTTTGCTTAATTTCCTTTAGTTTTGTCTTGACTCAACTGAGTTAGTTGATACCTTTTTCTTAATAATTTCTTTTCTTTGATTTTTTGGGCTATTTCAGTGGACGTGATTTGCTGTGTTTTATTTCTATTTATTGTAGTAGAACATTTATTAATAGTTTCAGTTAGAATTACGTTGAGTGAGTTGATGCTATTTTCTATATTATTAGCTGTTTTAAGAGGAAGGTACACGTTATGCGTTTCTCTATGTAAAGAGCATATTGTTTCCACTCGACTTTTATGTTATTGTTTACTTTATTAAATACTTGGTGGTGTAAAGTTATTAGTACCGGTGAATGATCTGTTAATAAATCTAATCATAATGACACTTCAAAATAATTTTTGTTTATACCTTTTACTATAACAAATTCAATCAAATCCGGAAACTTGTTTACATCTGTAGGCCAGTATATTGGTTCTTCAGAGGATATCGGAATGTAGTTATTTTTTTGTAGTATTTCACAGGGTACTCTGCCTCTCTATGTTAAAGTTGATGATCTTGATCCCTACTACGGATCTTTCACATTATAATCACCTCCTACTATAAAGCGATTTTCAAAGTATGTTAAAAAACTCTGTCCAGTTTTCTTTTATAATTGTTTTGTTGGAGGATAGTAAACAGCTGATATTGTTATCGGTATGTTTTTATCCTTGATGATTACACTGGTTGCTTGTAAATTGATTTCACTAGTGTAAATGTGGATGTAGTGGTTTATTTTTGTTTTGATTATAATCCAGTACCTGGATAATCCAGCTTTATTGAACGGGTAATTGATTTTATGCACAGTGTAATTTGATATATTAAGATAGTTTTTACTCGTAAAGTGTGTTTCTGATATCAACATGATGTCTATATTTACATAGATTAAAAATGCTTTTAATTCAATATGCTTCTGCATAAGGCCGATTACTAGTACATTTAAAAGATTTAACATAGTATTCATTCTTTGCATCGACTGCTCAATCATATGTTCGAGTTTATTGTTTGTGTTTACTTAGCTCTGCTTGAACAATTGTTTGTTTTGATATTTCTATCTCACTCTGATCGTTTTGTTTTGATATTATCTATGCATATGTTATATTTGGTCTAACTCTATTGACGTTATTATTTAAATTTAAATTTGAATTTTGATGAACTTGAATACTGTTTTAATTTGACGTTTTTTCTCTTAGTCTAGAAAATAGTTTTTGCTGTGATTGCTTACTAAATGGGCATCCTTTAAAGATTACAGTGTAATTTCCTTTGTAATGTTTCTTCTTTTATTTTTTGTTTAATTGGACATTCTTTAGTTTGGTGTTATTCAGCACATTTCACATACATAGTGTTCAGGTATGAATACGGGTGGAATTAGATAACACAAGGTTTAAATTGGAATTCAATGACTCGAATACGGTGAAAAAATTGTTTATTTATGTATAATGTTACACTCGAAACTAACTAAATAGTCGGCACAAAGCGAACCTCATTACATGTGAGAGAAGCCTATTATTTTGCAAACTGTAATCTTGTTATACTGAACTAGGTTAAAAAACGAAACGCAACAATCTAAAATTAAGGGAGAGCGAATTGTTTAAGTGACCTGCTTCGAGCGGCCTTAAACGAGAAGTGTTTCAGACGAGCCCGGCCGCTCACTCGCTCTGTTACACACCCGAGTTTTCCGCCCGTACTCCTCTCTCTACCACTACGGTTGCAGGGTTGGGCCTCAGAGGCGCGCGCAGTTTTTCTATTCCTTCGCTCTCGGTCCTCCTCTATCCCGCGCGTTTTTATGGCTTGACAACCAACCGGCCTAGGACAATACGTATGCGCTGACTCTTTCCGTACCTGGGTGACCGCAATACCCGGAAGCCTGTCTTCCTCGTGGGTCGAGCAGCCTTCGCAAACCATGTGCTCGCGAAGCTGTACATAAGGTGGTGTTACGACAACGGTATCCTTGATACGCCCGTTCTTGTCCATATGTCTAGCACGAACGGCGAGAGAGATGAGCAACAGATTGCTTGGACTGATGCTGACTAAATCATGTTCGTGCCTACGTAGACGATTTTATGGCTTGGCAATTTTGACATTGAGAAATTTCTCTTTTAATGTTCGGTAGTTCTAAATTGATTACTGTGTTTAATAGTCGGTTTACTTTATAAACTTTCTAGCTTTGAGAATTATGTTCAATTTCAACTGTGAAAAGCGGCAATAGTGGTTTTGTGATGCAATGCCTATTATTATGAATACTTATTACTTTATGTCTATGTTCTTTTATGACTGTTTTTAAATCATGTACAGGGTGTTTCATTTTAATCCGACCAGGTGCGTAACTTAGTAAAAACAAACGTTATCAAAAAATGACCTTTACAAAAATTGTAGGGGACTGAGTGGGCTACCAAATGCTATCATCAACTTTGACCCTTAATTCGATTTTCAAGGTCATCTGAAGGTCAAAGTGCTTTTTTAATTGGAACCCCTATTTTTGACCCCGGAATCGTGTAGACCGGGAAAATTACACCGAAAATGATATTACAAATTTTTATTTATGACCTGAGAAGGTCAATTGAAGGTCAAATGCTCGAAAAACCTTATAATAACTGGTTTTTTAAATTTTTTGATAGAATAAATATTGTAAAGATAATTTTTGAAAGTAATTGTGTAAAATATCATGCTGTCTTTGAAGCAATTTTGTATTGTCATTTGAAAGTCACAGTGCTTGTTGTAACAGAAAATTTTTCTTATGAAGGATCCGAAAATAAAAAAAATATACAATTTGAATATGACAATGAATATTATTAATATTTTGGTTATTTGAAGGTTAAATTTTTATCCTACCATTAGCATCACCCAGGAACAACGACGTGGACGTAATAGAATTCTTTTCCCTTTAGAGTGCTTGATTAGAGTCCCGTTGCCTCTCACTTTTCTTTAGAATTCAACGTAGGTTTTCGGAGATACCACGATTTTCTTGAATACACAATTGTATTAACTGTTGAAATTGTTCTACTGTTCTGAGTAATACAGCCCTTGGGATGTTTTCACAAGCGGTTCGAATTCTTTGCATCATGTCTTCTCTTGTTGTTGGTTCGTGTTCATAAACAATGTCTTTTAAATATCCCCACAAATAAAAATTAGGTGATGTTAAATCTAGAGATTTTTGTGGCCATTGAACAAAAAAATCTCCACGCTCGGCGTGTCCAATCCATCTGTCACGATAATATTGATTGAGATATTGTCTAATTATTCGAGCGTAGTGTGCAGGAGCTCCATCTAATTGAATCCACATTCTTAATCTTGTGTACAAATCTACTTCTTCAAGAATTACTGGAAGATGGTCTCTCGTAAAATGTAAAAAATTATGCATATTTGTATTTCCATCGAAAAAGTACGGGCCTATAAGGTATCCATTAACAATTCCACACTATACGTTAAGGCTCCATTGATTTTGATTATCTATCTGCCTGTGTCAATGCGGATTAACATCCGACCAATAATGACAGTTATTTCGATTAAGCTGGCCATTGCTTTGAAAGTTTGCTTCGTCTGAAAACATTACGTATCGAAAAAAGTTTGGATCATTGACAATCATTTGTTTTGCCCATTGGCAAAACTGTAGACGTAATCTCATATCAGCAGATGTGATGGCTTGAGTCAAAGTGATATGATATGGATGATAACGATGATTTCTTAGTATTCTCCAAACAGTAGCCATTGGTATACCAGTTTGCCTTTGAATGTCACGAGTACTGATGTTACGATTTAAATGAACCATTGTCAGAACCACTATTACACGAATATCTTCTTCATTGTGATTACGACGTTCTCTAACCCGTGCTAGTTGCCCTTGTTGAGCTCTACGGTATATTTCAAGAACTGTTGTATGACTCGGATGTCTCCTGTCGAGATATCGATTTCGATAAAGAGCAGCAGCTTGTCCATAATTACGCCTACATTCACCAAAAACCAATAGAATATCAACCCTTCCAACCGCTGGGTAATCAACCATAGTGAAAATTTTGATTATAAAAAAGTAAAAAAAAACGAAATAATTTTTCTGCGATAATTAAATATAAGAAGAAAACAATGTTAAACAAAAGAAATTTAATTAGTTTAACTATTCAATAAGTAGAGCTACATTAAATATAAACTGTATGTAACAATAAGCAGAGGTCAAAGTCAAAATGAAAAATTATTTTTAACTGAAAAAATTATCTACTTTAATAATCACGGTGGGTCTGAGCGACATTTAAATAAAAGTGAAAGCAGGTTCCAATTTTTTTGCATATTTCGGTAAAAATACTAATAATTAGAAGATCCCAGAAAGAATTAAAAAAAATCCCTGAGCCCTTTTTGAAAAAATCGATTTTTAAAAATTTTTATCAAACAAAAAAAATAAAAAAATAATTTTGGTTGTGGTTGATGGTATTAATAAATAAATCAATATTTTTTCGATATTTCCACAGATGCACATTTAATAATAAAAAATTCAACACCAGCATTTTAAAAATTAATTTTTTTTTATTTATTGACTGTTTTTACTAATTTTTATCTCTCTATTCTCCCATACACAATCATATTAATGGAGAAACACATGTATATATAAATATCAGTGTTTATTAATAGTATACATACGATAAGGACATATCAGTATTGTAAACATGTGTGTTTACAGCCCGCACCTGTATCTAAGGAAGTAGTAGCTAGAATAGCGTGCTCAAAAGTTTTCACAGTTGTCCCAGCTTGATTGTGGAAAAAATTTGTGGAAAGTTAGTTAGAATTTAGTGAGTTACAACATGTTGTAACTCACTAAATTCTCCAATTTCTCGAGAAACTTTCCACAAATTTTTTTCAGTTTAGCCTTCTTTTTCTGACAAACCAAACAAATTTTCGAACGATTCTCAGAGTGCGTTAGTGCACGTCGCTTCATGTTGCTAATTCAATTATTTTGATCAAACACAGAACGTTAACTACAACAAAATTCTTATTGTATTTCTTATCACGAGAACACTATTACTGGCAGATTTCATTGTTGATCGGTCAAGCAATCTGGGACAACTGTGAAAACTTTTGAGCACGCTATTCTAGCTACTACTTCCTTAGATACAAGGTGCACGCTGTAAACACACATGTTTACAATACTGCTATGTCCTTATCGTATGTATACTATTAATAAACACTGATATTTATATATACATGTGTTTCTCTATTAATATGATTGTGTATGGGAGAATAGAGAGATAAAAATTAGTAAAAACAGTCAATAAATAAAAAAAAATTAATTTTCAAAATGCTGGTGTTGAATTTTTTATTATTAAATGTGCATCTGTGGAAATATCGAAAAAATATTGATTTATTTATTAATACCATCAACCACAACCAAAATTATTTTTTTATTTTTTTTGTTTGATAAAAATTTTTAAAAATCGATTTTTTCAAAAAGGGCTCAGGGATTTTTTTGAATTCTTTCTGGGATCTTCTTATTATTAGTATTTTTACCGAAATATGCAAAAAAATTGGAACCTGCTTTCACTTTTATTTAAATGTCGCTCAGACCCACCGTGTACAATCAAAGCTCTCCATCGCCGCAATTTCTGCTACCTCCGGCCGAAATCGAGACGCGTGTACGTAATTTAACTTTGTACAATGATAAAAAAACTTTTTAAAAAATCAGTAACAAGTAAAATTATTGCTGATTATATGTATCATTGTATTAGTCTTTAACTATAGTCTGAAACATTAGTCTATTATCTAGCGAAATTAATTAATATTTGTCATAATTTATAAGTTTATACAGTTTTGACTTTAGATTTAAAATATAAATGATAAAATTTTTTAAATAAACAGGAAATCATTATGTATGCCCTTTGAGAGTGGCTTTGTGTGTGTGCATTCTTATTATGCTTGTATGTGATACTGTTTTAATATATTTACTTGATATATCGACTAAAACGGAATACGAAAATGAGATATTTAAATGTTGTAGTTTCAAAGTATTGTTATATTTTATTAATCAGTAAATAATGGGACATCTACGTATTTATCTATCCATCTCTCATTTGTGCAAGTCTTAATTTTTTACTTACGAAGTGCTTGAACGCGTCTATAATGATAGGCGTGCTGTCCATCGTCCTTCATTACCAGTTGTGCCATACTGTACGTGCAAATGATTCCTGTAGTTTCGGTTATTATTGTAGCGACTCGACGTAAGCTGGTGATCGGGTCCCTCTCAAACGCTTCAACTATTGGTTCATGCAACTGATTTCGAAGCTCCCTCGGTCGCCCACCATCACGATTAGTCACGATAATGCTCCCGGTCTCCCGTAACCTTTTTATAAATAGCAACAAAAAGAAAATAAATTCATCGTCGCTACTGATTACTATGAAAATATTCTATCTATAAAGCAACAAAATAAAAGTATACAAATAAAAAACGGCTTCGCTAGTAGCTTTTTTAATTGAATATTTGCAATTTTGTTTTATAAAAACCTTTGCTCGGTACTGCCGATAGTCTCGGCTGTTGGCATGTTCTCCCGAAAGTGTCCAAAACGGCGACGATATTCACGAGCAGCCTCTTCTCGATTTCCTTGAGCACAACCAAGACACAATACCATGTCTGTATACTCTTCAGCAGTATAATTAATACGAGGCATTTTAGATGCGCGTTGATGTAAACAAAACAACGATTAAACGATATTGACGGCATTTGAAACAAAATTAATAACGAAAAAAAAGAACGCTTTAAGAAATTTCAGTTCGAAGCCGAATAAATTTGAATAATTTTATAATAACAACATTTAAAACGGAAATACGAAGTCCTTGACACATTAATAATCATAACATTATTATTGAAAAATTTTATTTAATTCAATAGTATTTGTTTTAGCTAAATAATCATTATTATTTCATAATCTTAAATATATTAAGTTGTACATACTTTATTTTTATTTTGCTACAATATAGTGCATTAAAAAAATTATAATAAAAGACTTTATAAATATTAAAAATTACCGTATGCCAATTAACACAAAATTTGATAAATATTATAAAAATGCGACTACTTACCTACATTTTATTCAGCAAAATATGTAACACATTAATATTGCCAAAAACCAACAAATTATATTACCGATAATTGAAATCTATCGTGCACCATCTAATTTCTAACCAATGTATATTATAAGCAAAAATCATTATTACAACTGTTAAGCCTTCACAGTCACTTGAAAATACAAAATACCAATACCACTGACTCTAAATTTAAAAAATTCCTCAATTATTTGCACTATCGCAAAGAAAGAAACGAACTAATTATAACGTCTTTGTCATTTATTATAAATATCATACTTGAATAATTTAGACTAAAATAGTTTAAGCGAGACATTTGTTCATTGATAATCAAGGAAGATTTTTGCAAAGTTTCAGATCAATTCAACAAATAATCACTGAAATAGAGCGTTTATACCAAATCCGCGTCCTGGCGGTAACAACGAAATGATGCTTACGTGACAGCAGGATACAAAGATGCCGCGTGCAAGATCGCGCGTTTGTGTTAAAAATGCTTTATTTCAGTGATTATTCATTGAATCGATCTGAAACTTTACAGAAATCTTCCTTGATTATTATTAAATAAATGTCTCACTGAGAGTTATTCTAGTCTCCAACTTCTTTGCATACATATCATCGTTGAATGTACACTACAAACATGTCACTCGAAATCGTTTACTTAAAATTAAACAAATAAATAATATTATATCACAATTATTTTTGTATATGTTTAACGCATTTGCAAAACCATTATACGCATTTGAAAAAAATAATGAATCAATTCTAATAATATTTCAAGAAGCTAGAGCGAGTTATTTAAGAAAAAAGATATAAAAATCATATTTAAATTCATCTTTTTTGATGTTTCATTTCAATTATTTTATCCTTGTAATCTTGACACGTATTGCTGAATATGAAAAATGTACAAAGATAGCATTTTTTGTTCATAGCATATTGGAAATTGGTTTTTTTTTTTGGGGTTTTCAATGTTGGAAAATACATTATGAACAAGGCATTTTTTGAAAAAATCTAGCTTCTCAATGACAAAAAATAAATATAGATTAATTAATTTGGCATTACTATTATCATTATTATCATATTTCTAATATTATGAAAACGTATTTCAATTCGTTAGCATCGAAATATTATGCCACGCATGAAGGTTGAGCACCGTTTTTGTTTAGCTGTGGCGCGCTTATAGCAGTCCATCTCACTGCTCCCCGTTCGCCGCCGAGCGCCTATACTTCCAAAGCCGCGCGCTGATTGATCGATCTTTGAAACTAATTATCTAATTACTCGATTGTCAAAAAAAAATAATAATTGATTCTTAAATAACTTTTGGAGACGAATCCGGCAATACCAATTTCCTTTAATGTTTTTGAATCGCTCTATAAAGAACCCGTGGTACCGGCGTAAGTTTCTGCAGGTCGAACGGAATCCAAAAGCGCACCCTTATTGGAAGATTGTTGGCGGTCGTTTGTTTCTGTATCGACCGGACCCTGCGATCGACGATCTCATGGGAGACGACGACGCCTGGAAACTCGTTGTTCCAAGAGAACAGCGTGAGCAGGGTCTCATGGAATGTCATGAGGAACCCACAGCTGGCCATTTAGGCCGACACAAAACTCACCAGAGGGTGGTGCTGCGTTATTACTGGCCAAGTGTCTACAAAGATACCGCACACTTTGTACGTAACTGTCAAGTGTGCCAGCAAATTAAAGTCGAACAACGAGCATCTGCTGGACTGATGGGAAAACACGTTGTTTCCCGTCCATGGGAAATCGTCTGTACTGATATGATGGGCCCCTTTCCGAGATCGCCTCAAGGAAACGAACACTTAGTCATCTTCATGGATATCTTCACGAGATGGATAGAGTGTATTCCGATCCGCAAGGCCAATGCCAAAATAATTAAGGAAGAGATTAATCATCGCATCTTCTTACGTTTTGGAATCCCTGATAGATTTCTATCGGACAATGGCACGCCCTTTAAAAACTCGTTAATCGACTCATTCTTAGATGCACATGGCGTCTTTCGTGGCACATGCGCTCTTTATTCCCCCAAATCGAACCCGACGAGCGAGTAAACCGCACCGTCAAAACTATGATTGCGGCATTTATTACGGATAAACATAATAAGTAGGACGAGCATATTGGCGAGTTCGCCTTTGCCTACAACACTGCTATCCACGAGACTACTCGCTCCAGTCCTGCCTTCTTAAATTACGGACGGAATCCAGAATCACCATATAATGTTCGACGCAGGGAAGAGCGCGCTGCTCTACAGCAGCTAGAAACTTACGGCCCATGAAGAATGGTACTCTCGCATGCGAAAGCTTGACGAATTACGAGCTGATGCCCGCGAGATGAGTGAAGATGCTCAACTACGACAAGAGAAGTACTACAACCGGAAATATTGCGATGTTAACTATAACATCGGTGATAAAGTTTGGGTAAAGAACCGAGTACTTTCCTCAGCGGCTAAAGCCATAGCAGCTAAACTCTGCCCTAAATACGCTGGCCCATTCGTTGTGGTATCTCGCCTTGGCATGAATTCTTATCAACTTCGGAACGAGAATGGATTCGATATAGGAAAATTCGCTGTCTGTGACATGAAGCCCTGTTTCAATGCCGAGCAATTTTCCTTGGACGCTCATTTGTGCCAGCCACTACTCAATCTCGGTTAATTAATATATTGTAGCGGTTTAAATCCCCGTTACATAATTTCAATATTCGAAAGAGTTATATAGATTATTGGGCGAGAAATTGAATGTTGCACTCTTATATTATTTCAAATACGATAAGTCAAAATTTTTGTGAAAAAAATCAAGTCTAATTTGTAAACTTCAAAAAATTGAGACAGTGATGATAGTCATAAAGTTTGGAAAGTATGTGTACTGTTAAATATTTTATAAAAAATATAAAACAATTTGGATTCTTTTGCTCATTATTGTCAATTGATCAAATGATGATTAAATTTTTTGGTCGGACCCTTCTAAAACAATTCATCAAAGACAAAGCAATACGTTTTGGAATAAACGCCTCTTGCACTTTAAATAGATATGTTTTAGAACTAGATATTTATTGTGGGAAGAATGATGGTATAAATAATGCAAAATTTTTCATGTACAGTTTAGGATCAAGGTCAGTTATGAAAATTCACTGCAATTTACTATAATAATAATAATTTTATTCCAGTGAAGTATTCATCTTTTGCTTACTTTACCATGCCATGTAATACAATCTTTTTACTCTATGTAGTCCTAGTTTCGTACATAGATTTCCGCGAACTAAATATTACAATTAATCTTTCGTCTTCAATACTCCATGTGACTGTCTTCTTCCTCTTCTTTCCTAACTCTGCTTCTCCCCTCTGATTTCCCTGATTCCTTCCTTTGTATGTAGACTATTCATTCCTCAATTCCAACCTCCTATCCTCTCGCATTTATCTCTTATTCTCAATTTCTTTTTCTTATCTATTATTATGTCGAAAGTCCTTGCATATTGATTCGTACCATGGTCGATCCTTCCTTCTAGCACTATTCTCAATTTTCTTATTCAATCTTCTCCCATGCTCTCCCCTCTCCAATTGTGCACAGCCTTTACCCATTCTTTCCTTATAATATTCTTCGTCGCCTCACATGTTAAAATGTGTTGTAGGTCCTCTTCTTCTTTTTCGTAAACTCTGCATATTTAATTTATGTATCTTTTGTTCTCTTCCTTTTCTATGTCCCCGCATCTTATTCTTGCCCATTCCTCTTTCAGATAACCCCCATTTCCACCTTCTCTCCAGTATTTCTCCGTATCTAATGATTTTTTCCATTTCATGTAGTATTTCCATTATTTCGAACCGTCTATCTTGTTCCATTTTGTTTGTATGTCTTGCTCTGTCCTTATTTTTAAGGTTCATTCTGTGATTTCCATTAATTTTTCTTTCTTTAACCCGATTTCCATTGATATTTTTAACTCACCGTTTCTTGCCTTCCTAGCTGAATCCAGCCATTGCCTCCCCCATCTTGTAGAGTTGTTATTTCTTATCCCTCTTATCTCCTTAAGCATATTTTCGGGAGTCTTTCGTCATCCATTTCCGTAATCTTCCCTATGTAGTTTGTCGCCCTCTTTATCGTTTCTAAATATAATCCTTCTACCCCCATCTCCATTTTCCATATGTAATCTGGTGTGTTCATGTTGACGCTTAGCTTCAATTTACCATCTTGATTAGTTTTGCTTGAATTTTTATTCCATTTCATCGTGCGGTGTTTATCCCCATATCTCTGTTCCATATAGGCATCCCGCTCTCCCCATTGAATTCAGTATTAACAATCTTCTTTCCAGTGTATTGAGTCTTGCTCTCTTCATTAAACCCCATGAGCTGCCTGTGTTCACCGCCCTGTGTGCTTTTTGCTTCATTTTCTTTATATGCGCTTTGTATCCGCCCTTCGTTGTGAATCAAAATCCTAAATATTTGTACTCCTTTACTACTTTCAGTCTTTCTCCTTTGTAATACCATTTTGCTTCTCTTCTTAACCTTCCTCCCGCGTTATCATCATTACCTTTGTCTTGTTTACATTTAAGTCCATTCCATTCCTCTCATTATATCCTTGCATGCTGTTAAGCATTTCTTGCAATCCCTCCTTGGTGTCAGCAATCAGTACTATGCCGTCGGCGAACTTTAATCCATAAACTTTCTGTTTTCCAATTACAGTTCCCCCTTTCTTTCGATTCGTCCACATTTTGTCTAAGTCGTTTAAGTAGATGTTAAAGAGTGTCGGACTTAATGGGCAGCCTTGCTTTATTCCTTTCGTGGTTCTGAATTCCCTTGAAATTCTTTTGTCCATTATCACTTCACATGTTGATTCTCTGTATATCTCGTTTAATATCGTTAACATTTTCCCATGTACCCCTTCCTCTGCCAGCTTTGTCTTCAGAATTTTTCTGTTTACCGAATCGAAGGCTCTCTTGAAATCAATGAATGCCAGATGAATGTTTCCTCCTTCTTTCTTGATTTTGTTCTCCATTATGCTGTTTAGGGTGAAAATATGATCCCTTGTTCCTCTTTCTATCCTGAATCCTGCCTGACACTCTCCTAGTATACCTTCTTCTTCTATCCAAGATCTAAGTATGTTGTTTAAGATCCCTGCAAAAATCTTGTACCCCACATCTAAAAGTAATACTCCTCGATAATTCTTCGCTTTATTTTCCTCGCCAGCTTTGTAAATTGAAAAAATTTGGGCTTTTTTCCATTCCTCTGGTATCTTCCCTGTGTCCCATATCTCGTTCAGTGTCTCTGTTAATTCTGTCAGCCAGCCATTCGTCATGTTCTTAAAAACTCTGCGGGGATTCCGTGTTGTCCCGCTGCTTTCCCATTTTTAATGCCTTTTATAGCCCTCTCTACCTCTCCTCTAATTATCACTTTGTCCATAACGCTCTGATCGCTCTAGGGTCTCTTCACTTCTTCCTCTCTTCTTTATTCACTTCCTTCTTCATTCTCTCCCAAAACTGCTTCTGTCTCCTCTTTCGTATCCCTGCGTTCCATTCTTTCTTGTTCCACTGGATTAAAATGTTTCAGTCAATCTACTTCAATGATCCTGGAGCCCTTTCTGCTTCTCTTTTTCCTAAAACTTTTCAGTGCCTTCCATAAATATGCTCCTCTCTTACTTTTTCATGCCTTATCCACTTTCTTTCTGCCATCTGCCTTTTCTTCTTGTTTACCAACTCTCTTAGCATTCTCCTTCCCTCATTATATTCTTCTCTGTCTTTATTTTCTTTAGACCATAAATATTTATTAAGTTTTTTCCATACACTTCTACTCTTCTCCTTGTATTCCGTGGCTTTCCAGCCCCTTTCCTCTATATTTCTTCTCGTCTTATACTTTATCTCTCTTAGTAGCCCTAGTTTTTCCGCTATTTCTAGTAAGTTCTCTTTTATCCTTTTCCATCTTTCTCCTTTTGTTTCCGAGCTCCAATCATTCTCTCTCTTCTTTAATTCTTCACTGAACTCCATTTTCTTTCCTTCTTCCCATACTATTCTCACTGCTGCACTTTGTTCTTCATCTCCAACTGGCTCCTCCCCTATTTTACAGTTTCTCTCTGATCCTGCGTCAATCTCAAATGTGATAGGTAAATAGTCCGATGCTAGTTTCCCCTCTATTTTTATTCTTTCCACTATATCTCCATTATCATCTTGTCTTTCGACTATATAATAGAGTCTAGAACTACATCCTGAACCAATGTATGTTATATCTCCTTCCCAGTCGCCTTCGGTGTTTCCATTTCTTATAAATCCCCTCAACTCGTCACAAAATTCTAACATTCTTTCTCCTTCTTTGTTTTTTGTTTTGTCCTGTGATCTTCTCCTTCTGCGGTCGTTTTCTTTTTCCTACCCCTCTCCCACTCTTGTGTTAAAATCCCCAATTATTAGTAGGCCATTTGCTTTATCTTCTCTTTCCTCTAGCATTTTTTCCAGCTCTCTTCTCATCTTATTTTTCTTCGTTGATGTATACTGCTACTATGTCACAACTTCTTCCATCCGAGATTCTTATTCCTTGAGCAATCACTCCATATTTCCATTCCTGCATTTTAACTTCTGCTGGAATCCATTTTTTAATTCCAATTAGAACTCCTCCACTTGCTCTCCCTCTTCTTTTAGATTTCACTACCGTCTTTCCTCCCCATTTGTGCTCCTCTCCTGTATTTTTTATGAAACTCTGCATTCTCCCTTCTTCTAACCATGTCTCTTATAGTATTATGATGTCGTATTCCTTGATTTTTTTCTATTCTTTTCATATATTTTTTTCTATTCTTTTCATATATTAATCCCGCACTGTTCCAGTCAATTCCTGTAATCTTCCTTTTCTTCTTTCTTTTATTCCCTTTGAAGTATATGTTACCCTCGTTTTCCACTCTCACCAATCCCCCCTCTTTATCTCTCCATTCATACCAGGTCCCTTCTACTATTATTTTTTGGTGTCCAGCTACCGCATTCCTTCCTCTTGCTCTTTCTTCCTTCTCCACTGTGTCTATCCACTCCTGGATTACTCTTTCTCTTGCTGTCAGCTCGTCATCTATCCTAATGGCCATTCTCTTTAATCTATATCTATTCTTGATTATGTCCAACTTTTCTTGTAGTGCACACATTGTCAGCACCGTCCCTTCTCTTGCGGTTTTAGTCCTGTAGATCTTGATTGGGATTTTTAAAAGTGTTACCAGTTCTTCCTTGTATCTAGCTAATGCTTCCTCCAGCTTATCATCCCATTCACTAAAATGTTATTTTTCCTCGCTACTCTTTCCTTCCTCTAGTATTCTTGCTCGATCTCCGATATCCTATCCAGTTTTGACCTGTAGCTTTCCGACTTCTAGTCCTCCCATATCGGTGTTATCACTCTCGTTTCGGGATGTTCGTTCCTTTTTCTATTCCCTTCTAAATGCAATCTGCGTACTTCCTCCTTAAAATCTCTCTGAGTGTATTCCCCTACGTTGTGTACTTCCCTTGTTTCTATATCTTCGTCATCCTCCTTCCGTTTAGTCGGTTCCCTTTATCCTGATGGCTCCTCTCTTTCTCGCTGGCTCATCCGTCCCTCGTTCTCCAGTTCGTCAATCCTCTCCTGTAAATTGTTTATTTTAGAGTTTTTCTTGACTATTTCCTCCCAAACTTCCTCGAATCTGATCTCCCAGTTCCTTTCAATAATTCTCATTTCCTCTTTATGCTTTTTTCCATTATTTTCTATCATCCCCTCTAATAATCTTATTTTCCTTTCCATTTCATTTTTGATTTTGTCCCATTCAGCACTTACCTCGTCTTTTCTTCTTTCTCTAGCAATTATCTCCTCTTTACCTGTGTCGCTTATTCCTCATTTTTCTCTTAACCTCTCTTCGTTCCAACGCTTAGCTGCAGTTCCTCTATCCAAAAAGGATTTTTCATTATCTACCTCGCTGCGATCGACGGGTTCCTTCTCTTCCTTCTCACTTTTATCTGCGATCTATAAATAATATAATAATATAATAATACAAATAATTTATATTTCCATCTCATCCTCCTCTTCCTTATCGACCTCTTCTCT
Source organism: Phymastichus coffea (assembly GCF_024137745.1). NCBI lineage: Eukaryota > Metazoa > Arthropoda > Insecta > Hymenoptera > Eulophidae > Phymastichus > Phymastichus coffea. The sequence goes on from NW_026706827.1 coordinate 3,161,515, forward strand.
CCTTTCTGTTCTGACTTCTCCTTTGTTCTTGTCCCTTTCTGTGCCCCCCTCGCCCATCTGCCTTTCTTTGTCTTTCCCCCCTGTCTCCTCCCTCTCACCTGTTTTTAGCATAAATTTCTTAATCCCTGTTTCTTGATTCCAGCCTTCATTCGACTGTCCTCTTTTTAATGGCCTTCCTCTTCTCCTCTTCGAATCCGACTCGTCGCCTATTCTTTTTTCTGCTCCCCTGCTCCTGCTATAAATTTCTCCTTCGCACCTAACCTCACTGACGCCTCTTCTTTTTTCCTTCCTGATACTTTCTTCTAATCACTTTCCTTTATCGAACTTTCACCCACTTCTCTTCTTCCCTTTAACAGCTTTCTTTTTCACTACTTTTCACTTAATTCCTTAGCTTATTTCTTTTAAAACTAAGATTTTTTCATGTGCTGCGTTGCGCTGCACTGTCAATCGTCCCAGCGTCCAACCGGAAGTCCACTACACTTGACTAATTACGATCTTCAAAAGATATATTGCAAAATATCATTTATATTTCCATAAATATTTAACATCTCCTGATTTATTAGTATATTGAAAAAACCAAATCTTCGTACAACAATAACAGTAAGAAATTATCGTGTCTTCACAAACGATATGTTTTCTAAAGTGTTAATGAATGCAAATAAAAAATAAAAAATAAAAATAAATCCTGAAAAAGAAAAATTAATGAACAAACATAAAATGGATTAAAAAAAGCCGTAAGAGGGTTCCATGTTGTAAGCTACGAGGAAAATAGTGGTATAAATTATATTACTGTACTGGACTCAAAACCAGTGTCTATATTATCTATAGGTCTTGGACAGATTTGATAAAACAATTAAAGTACAGATCAACTTTCCTGGAGCATTCACATATAATATGGTTGTGGTGAGCGCATCGAGCATTCGAACCAATATTCGAACGTGGTTGAGAAACAAAAGTGTAAGCATAGCAACGAATTCATTTCATTTAATAAAAAAACATTTCTATAGTCAGTCTGTCAATTGTATTCTTAATAAACAGACGGTTTCATATTAACCAATTGACTTATTACTAATAGGAGTAAACTACTCGAATAAATAGCCATTTATTCCTATATTGGTAACCCCGATAATAAAATTGTGTTACAATTCAAGCCTTGGCGAGAATTGTGGTATTTTGTTAGTGGATTTTCTTTTCGCCATCGTAGAAGATTATAGCCTCATCACAAGATGCTTCGCGACGAGGGTCAACTTGTGGTTCTACGTGAGGAAAACGAGCTGCTTCAACGGCAGATCGAGGAACTACGTCAACAAATAGAGCATCGAGTGCAAAATTTACAACCGCATGAGCTGCAGGAACCACCGCCGCAGCAGCAGCAGCTACAAGAACAACAGCAGTTGCAGACTCAAGGCGTCATCGCTGACACCGTCAACCAACGCCATGCAGTACATCGTGTCGCTGTGAAATTGCCGCCGTTTTGGTGAGATAAACCAAGCTTGTGGTTTGTTCAAGCTGATTCTCAATTCACGCTTTCTGACATCACTAATGAAGTAACAAAATTTCATTACGTTGTTTCTCAATTAGACGCTCGCATTGCATTGGAAGTAGAGGATGTTATTAAAAATCCTCCTCAATTAAACCCCTACACATATTTACGCACAAAAATAATTGAACGATTATCTGCGTCTGAGGAACAACGTGTCCGCCAACTCATCAGTCTCTATTGACTGAGTGAAACCTGCATTCATTTTACAAGATGATGTCACACCTGTTCCTGTTTCTGTCCCTGATGCTGTACCTACAGAACCAATTCCTGTTCCTGTTTCTGTTCCTGATTCTGTACCTACAGAACCAATACCAGTTCCTGTTCTTGATGTTGTGCCTACAGAGCCCACGCAAATTCCTGAACGCGCTACGCGATTTGGCAGAAGAGTCAAATTTCGAGACATTTTAAATTTATAGCCAATTCGAACATTCGAACCAATATTCGAACGTGGTTGAGAAACAAAAGTGTGAGCATAGCAACGAACATTCATTTCATTTAATAAAAAAACATTTCTATAGTCAGTCTGTCAATTGTATTCTTAATAAACAGATGGTTTAATATTAACCAATTGACTTATTACTAATAGGAGTAAACTACTCGAATAAATAGCCATTTATTCCTATATGGTTATGGGTGAGGTTGATCTTCATAACCAATACCTCAGTGACATAAGAACAAATATTGGTTCAAAGAAATGGACATGGGTTGTTCTATACAGGTTGATTGATCATTGATAAATGCTTTGATTTTATACAACATGGTGCATGAAAAGAAACTGCCCAATAAAGATGTCGTAAAAAAAGTTATTTATTCTTATTTAGAGCTTTCTGCAAAGAAGTTATCAAAACATTTAAAACTTACAATACCTAATCGTAGAAGAGTTTATATAACATGTAACACGAGAACGATAATTAATTAATTTTTTTAATTAATTATCTTTTAATTTTTTTAGTTTAAAAAAATATGTATTTGAATAATTTGTTTAAATAATTGCGATTTTAAACATGAATCTATAAATTCATAAAAAAATAAACATTAGTTTCGTATTCGGCACCTTTGAAAACATTATATTAACTTATTTTTAGCGACTAGAAGGAGATCGGTCGATTAGACATTTTCTAGATGACTTTTGGGATGTTCCGCTCCTTTATGTGGCGAGATTCGTTGAGGAATCTCTTGGTCATCGAAGCCCAACTAACCGCCCAAAACCTGTTTCTTTTTAACCTAATGATAAATCGCCGGGGAACGAGTAGTAATATCTGCCGAGAACGGCGTCAGTATCACTTGAAAACCCATGTGTGGTATGTCTTTGTTATCTAGTCTTGTATCTTGTACTTTATTCGTTATTAAACTTGCATTCGAGCGTTTTCTCTTACATACATTTGCGCACACATGCTTTTGCCATTCACTCTATTTTCCTGCACCCATCCATCTTTTTCCCTCGCAGAATAGCCTCGACATATGTCGCAGTCATTGTCTTTCTTTATCTTTCTTTACCTTATCTTTCACAAAACTTCTATCCCGATTTCGTCTGTGCTTCATTCGTATACGCGTTTCTGTTCCCGAGCGAGGTGGTCAATTAGAATTATGCCCGCCACCACAAGAACGGATTTAACAGAGACCGTTCTATAGGTGCAGGCAATCCTCAATACTCTTTATCTCTGTACGTACATGAGTCGTTTGCTGTATTTTCTAATCTTCAGTACATCAACCCATACCTCTGCCCCGTATAGCATGATTGAGTGGGTCGTAGATATTAATAGTTGTCTATTTCATTGACTCAGTCCAAATGTGTTTGCCATCAGACAGCTTTGAGCGAAAGTCCTCTCCGACGCCTTTTTGATTGCTTCTTTATAACAGTCTTGTATTCCTGTTACGTCCTCACCAAAAAGTCTTGGATTCGATTACCGATACTAGAACTAATTGTTACGTTGTGAACATTAGTAGTGTTCAAGGCATTTTTATATGAGTCTAATGAAATAGCTCAATATAAATTGTTATAATGAGAATTTATATTATAAGATTATAAATTACCTTGGAAACTTATCCATGCATTGAGTAACATTGTAGTAGTAGTCTCTTTATTGGAAGTGAGCTTATGCAATGATTCCGAGATTTTATATTTATACAATTAAATTTAACTTTTATTAGAATTTAACACGCTTGAATATAAGTTGAAATAGACTTTGCAAGTAAATGACAAGTGAAGCTTTCTATGTTTAATGGATAAATATAAGCTGTAAAAGCATTCGTGTCAATGGTCCAACTGGCGTCGTAAGGATCTCTGATTTCCAGCTGTTGTTCTTTGGTTTACATGCTTGTTTTTAAACCGTCGCATCTTAAATATCTGCAACGCAACTTATCATGACCGATTTTTAATGAAGCTTTAAATCGCACGACTCACTTTGTAATTTCATAATTGAGTGACCGAATTTTAGTTGTGCAACTTATGAAACTGCGCTGAGGCTTTGTGTAATGTTTCAAATTGTTGGCTGATAGTTAGACAAATTGAGTGAACCTCTTATGATTTATAACCCAACCCCAGAGATTTCTTTCCACTTTTTCCTACAGTTCTCCTAATCAACGGTTTTGTTTTCTCTAATTCAGATAGTCAGAGCCTTTCGTGAGTTGCTAAACTATCTGTGATAGGACTTCCTTTTTTTCGCGCGTGGTATAACCTTTTGCGGCAGGCAATATATTTCTTATGGAAAAGATTGATGTCATCTATCCACTAGTACATTGTCTTTTCCTCGTTCTACCCTTACGCCAGGTCATCGTGGCGTCACATAGTTACGTCATCAGTTCCATCATCTTTTGTTATCCAGGTTACCCGTTCTTGAACGTTGAGCTCTACCGGGGAAGCTTTGGCGGGTGCCGTTGCCTCCTATAACAGTTCCATCAAGCACACTTTGTTTTGTTCCATAGGTTTCAGTACTTTAAGATTCTGTCCATACTCTTATCCGTGACAAGAGCCTACTTCAAGTTATTTTCACATTGGGTATTGAGTAACCAGATCGCAGTTGTCTGTATGACAGCGTCGTTCTTTGGTTAACTTCTTCTAAATAAAACCTTGTGACTATTTTCAGAAGCAACATTCCTTGTTTAACCATTGTTGTTATGCCCCACTCGATCACCCTACAGTTTAGATCTTCTGGCAAGATCATCTGAAAGGTCTTCAAGGGTCTCCAGCTTGCCGATTTTTCCTTTAAATTTTGCTGTTATGCAGTTTGGGCTGACCCTAAATTTACCGGAGTATATGCTTACGTATGTTGTGATGTCTACCCTCATCCACACCTAACTCTTCCTCCTAAAGATGCCTGAACTCTCCTTGCCGATTTTCCCTTCACTCATATAGCCGATATACCAGAGGCATTTGAAAACCAGTCGTCTTGTGTTCGTAAGTTTCATAGTTGTTCGCTCAGAATAAGTATGTCCCCGTTTCGTTTTTTCACTATTTCTGAGAACAGTAGCTAGGCCGTGTATCACTTATATAAGTTAACTTGAAGGATTCTTCTAATTTTGTGTCTACTTCCTACGCCCCTCTAGCGTGGTGCAGTAGACCGTACACGTTTTCGTTCTCGGGACTTGCCCCCTATTCCCCACCAGCGCCTCGGAGCACAGGAGGTATATCAGTTGTTTGGTCAGGCATGGTCGGTTTCACAGCATTTCCAACAACATTGTCCTTTATCTTGTTTTTCATAGTCTGCACGTCAGTGTCAATATCCAAGATTTCGGTAGCACCACGGAACCATTATCTTTGTTCTCACTCGATAATTCACCCAGCCGATTAGGATTCTGCCCTTCTTAAATAGCCTATGAACTGTGTCTCTGTCCATCTCAAATACTAAATGTGTCATTGACGTCATCGTATCTGTGACACAGTCCAAATTTATAATTTCCAGTGTCTGTCTCTGCATCAAATTCTGCACCATTCCGTCATCTTCCAGGATCTGCTTAAACTTTATCTTTCGATATCCTTAAATGCTGACTTTTAAGCCATCAGGATTAATCTCCATCTTTAATCGACGTAGTGTGTCTGGGTACGTTTCTTCATCCTTTGGCTAAATTAAAATGGTGTTGGTTCTCCTCTTTTCGTGAAAACTCAGTTATCTTGGGCCGTGACTTGTCTGTGGATGGTGTCCTATTTTATTGGGATGGCAAGGTAAGTAGCCCCCTCGTCAAGTTGTTCGTCGGTGTCTTCGACATCAACCGTTCTGTCGTTTGGGTAAATTTTGTCGCTGTTATAGTGCCATTCGTCAGATATTTCATCTTCTTTTTTATTTTTTTTTAAGAGAACCGTAATCCAATTCGATTTTTCTACTACTTTTTTATAGGCCGCAGTTTGTTCGAGAACGAATCTGATGTCGGTGATTTCTCTCTTTCGTTTCTGTCCCTTTGTTGTTATATTTTTAGCATTTTTCGGAAGTGGACCTAGGCAGTCACACTCATTCCATTCTATCTCAACTGTTTCCATTATCATAGTCATACCAGTCATTATATCCGTGCTGATATTCCTTTGTGCCTCCATGTTTTCGAGCGTAGCATCGATGCACTTGAGCTATGCTTGAAGACTATCGATGCCTTTGGTCCTCTGTCCGTCGTCCATATTTATGTCGGTTATTTATTTATTTATTCCATAACTTCCATATCTGTGTGGATTGGTATTGTAACGGTCCTATCTGTAAGCTATTTTCTTATTTCACTGAATCACTGCAACCCGCTAAACTCATCAATCTTTTTACATCAATTAGCAGATTAAACGGTGCCACCTCACATTATTTGATTGTCTTAGTACCAGAGTCATATTTCATGACCATATAAGGAACGTGACGTCACATATTTATAGATATAAATATAATAGTTTTCGTTATTTTATTAAAATATGTTAATTAAGAGTAATTTCGATGAAACAAAGCATTTTTTATATGGATTTTAGGGCATAGATATAGATTTTAATAATTTTGATTGCGTTTAACTACTAAATTATATTAAATTTTAATATGCAAAGTTAGTTTGTTTATTACATTGTAAATATTAATTATCAGAATAATGCGGATACTCTAAATTCGTGATGACATCTTAGAAACATGAGTAAGAACAGGTTTCATTGATAACAGTTTGAATTATTACTATTATCAATTGTGACGGGGTGGATACCGTTTGATTATTTTTATTCGCGCAACTTTATTGAAGGGCGAATGTAATCATCTATGCTCAATACATAATCCGGAGAGCATGGGGAAACAGGTGTCAGTCAACCAATAGATCTACTAATCTACGAAAATGTGAGTGGAAGCAATATGGAATAAGCGAGTCGAAAGCACTTGTTAATGTCACGAATAGAATCTTTTATTGTCTATCAAATGCTACATAAGGTCGGCCCGCGTGTTTTTTTACATCGATGCTCGCTCAACGACAACCTGCAGTGTCGGGACGCTCGCTGCTCTTTGTTAACAGAGCTATTACATGCACGCTTCGGATGCCGGAGGTTAGTCGTCACGCATGCAATCATATCGCGACCGCGAAATGAAGCTGGCCAGCTTACCTTTATTCAGCGGACGCTCGAAGATGACACCAACAAGTCACACTCAAGAAAGGGATTCGAGTTTGGTCGTGGCGCGGATCGCGAACTCGCGCGCACGTGGTTTCGCCCTCGATGTCGCCGGTACGAGGGCGTTCAGCAGGCTCAGGTCAGCACTCGGTAGTAGCGGTTGCTGGTGTTCGACTCTAATTTGGATACTCTCACTGGATGACTCGACCTCTAGCTCACGTATCAGTAATCGGCGTCGTAATTGCGGGTGAGCGTGACGATGGCCAGTGCTTCACTAGTTCAATTTCAATCGCGCGCGTTCCGTCTGCTCGCGTGCCGAATTCCTTCGTTACGTTTTTCGTCTCCCCGGTAGGTGCTGCCCCCGCAGGCAGCAATTAGGTTATATTATTAGCGCTAATTTGACGTTTACCGTCACACAATACATAAATAATTAATAATTTATTTAAACATATAATTGTATATAGATCAAAAACGTTAATTTTGTACATAACAATGACAACTTTATAATTTATTAATCTTAATTGATTAATCTAGTAATTACATTATAAGATTTTAGAAAAAAACGTTCTAAATACGAAAATTTATTATAATTTAAATGTTATTAACTAATTTGAGTATTTCTTTTTAGAAATTACTTCTACTAGTGATAAACTATTAATCTGTGTCAAATTTTCTTATTGTAAATATTACGCTATCACATTTATTAATATTATTAGTTAATAACTTTTGACGATACTTTTTGCGATAATTGTAAATTATACTAAAATGATCAATATCTATGTTTATAAAGTTTACATATTTTAAAATTTCATTATTACTGTTTATTCTCTTGTAAATTTGAAAAAATGATTTCTCACAATTGCGTAAATACCTCGAAGAGAGCTGTCCTGCGAAAATAGGCGGGAAAATCTGTGTATGAATATGCTGATTTTGCACAGGCTAGAATTCACTTCTGATTACTGTAATTGCACCGCAGGATAGGTGTACCTCCCTTCTTCTGCGCGACAAAATATTCACGAGAATATTTTGTCTATCGCGACTATTATTTTTGTATTCGCGCTGAGCATTAGTTTTCGCGGCCGTATTTCGAATTCTCTCTCTCTCCCCGTATTATTATTAAACATTGTAAATCCTATTCGTGTGCTTTAGTCTTTCGGTCCATCGAAGACTGTAGTTTATTAGAGATAAAATATCTGAATTTCATTCGCCGCATTACGTTATTTCGTTCGCTTTTAGTTTAATGGATCCTTCAGCGGTTATTTTTTCAAACCGATTTCATCTACCATTCAGCGATTGACCACTGTAGTGTACAGACGTGCAAATACAGCGCTCTAGCCGAAAAGCGAAAGTATAAACCGATCTAAGTGAGGTGACAGTGAATTTACAAAAATTGATTGTAATCAAGAAGTTAAGGAATGTAATTAACAAAGTTCACAAAAGAAACGGCAGAAATGGCCACTCAGTCGGGAGATATTACTCCTAATAAAAACACCAAGGACTGGAAAATAGCAAGCGTCAAAAGAAAAAGAGTTAGCCCTGACAATCAAACCCACGACAGGGAAAGACAATCAAAATTACCTGAGTATTGGCTAAGTAACACGAAAAACAGGTACGAGCTTCTACAGGAAAATAATGAAAAAGGAAATGAAGAAGAAAACGGAGTAAGTAAAGATTTAAATACACCTAAAGTCAAATCACCTCCGATCTTCGTATATAATGTAGAGGATATTCGCCCGTTAGAAAAACTGCTAAATGAGATAGCAAAAGACAGCTATACCTTAAAGATAACCGGGCAAAACAAAATAAAAATACAACCGTTAATAACTGAAAAATACTTGCCAATTGTTAGCGCTTTGAAAAAAAACACACGCAGTTTTACACATATCAACGCAAAGAAGAAAAAGGATTTAGAGTAATTTTAAGAAGTATACACCCTTCAGTAGACATAAAAGAACTGAAAGAGGCTATAGAGGAACACGGTCATAAAGTGATGAACATCAGCAACATTCGACATCGTACCACAAAAATACCTCTACCATTATTTTCGGTGGTAATAGAACACGATTACAAAAGTCAAGAAATTTATAAAATAAACAGGCTATTAAATACAGTGATCAAATTCGAACCACCGAACGTTAAGAGAGAAATACCGTAATGTCATAACTGTCAAGAGTTCGGACACACAAAAAATTACTGTTTTAAGAGCGCAGTATGTGTTAAATGTGCTAAACATCACTTAACCAAAGATTGCCCAATAAAAGAAAAAATCAAAGAAATAGTATGTGCAAATTGCCTAGGAAATCACACTGCTAGCTATAAAGGATGCCCTACACGAAAACAATTACAGCAAAAATTATATCCTAGACTCCGAGAAAAAATATTACATCAAAATCAAAACAATACTCAAATTCAGTTAAATTCAAATTTAAATCTCGACAACAATAGTATCAGACCAAACACATCATATGCTCAAGCTGTTTCAAAATCAAAACATAACGATCAGAGAGAGACAGACATACCAAAACAAATAGATGTACTAACAGACTCAAATAATTACTCACAAGACCAAACAAATAACAAACTTGTACGCATGATAGAACATCTAACGCAAAAAATGGACAAAATGGTAAACTTACTAACAATACTAGTAAATAATATGGCAAAACAATGGAATATCTAAAAATTGTAATCTGGAACGCAAACGGTCTTATGCAAAGGCATCAGGAATTACGAGCATTTCTAACGTACGAAAACATTGATATCATGCTGATTTCAGAGACTCACTTCACAAGCAAAAATTTTCTACACATACCAAAATATTCAGTATACAAAACAAATCATCCACACGACAAAGCACACGGAGGTACCGCAATCATCATCAAAACAAAAATAAACCATTACGTCAATGTACACATTAATGAAATAAATATACAAGCAACTAGCGTAACCATCAACGACAACAATGGTCCTATAACTGTAACAGCTGTTTACTGCCCCCCAAATAAAGCAATAACAAAAGAAAACTGGACGTACTTTTTCCACTCATTAGGAAATCGCTTCATAGCAGGAGGCGACTACAATGCTAAACATCCGTGGTGGGGTTCGAGATCATCAACTCCAACATTCAGAGGCAAAGTGCTATACGAGATAATACAAACAAATAATTACACCCCAATATCCACTGGAGAACCAACATATTGGCCAACTGACATGACAAAAAAACCAGATTTGATCGACTTCGCAATAGTTAAGAGTATTAATAAATCACACATTACAGCTTCCTCATGCTTAGACCTTACTTCAGATCACTCGCTGATAATAGTCACTTTAAACTCCACAGTAAACAGAACAGTAAATAATCTCACAATAACAAAATGGAAAAAATATACAAGCTTCATTGAGAAACGTATCAAATGTAATGTCCCTCTTAAAACAACAAGGGATATAGATAACAGTATACAAACACTCAATTCTCTTCTAACTGAAGCCATCAATAAATGCTCTACTACTGTAACAAGGAGAGAATCTCAACTAAGTATCTCCTCAATAGTAGAGAAAAAAATCAAAGAAAAAAGACTACTGAGGAAAAGGTATCAGACCACAAGATCGAGCCATGACAAAACAAATTTAAATAGAGCAGTAAAAGAACTGAAGCAAGTATTGATTATAGAGAAAAATGCAGAGATACAGAAAAAACTCAGAACACTTAGCCCAACTGATGCAACGGACTACTCACTGTGGAAAGCAACAAAAAGGCTAAAGAGACCAACCTCATTCATTCCACCCATACGTAGAGACTGTGGAACTTAGGCCAGATCGGACGAAGAGAAAACGGAAACTTTTGCTAAACATCTAAGTGAAGTATTCAAACCACATAAACGGAAAATCACAAAACAAGAAGAGGAAATATTACTCGAAGAACATAATGCACAGGACAGCACTTCGTTTAAACCAGTTAAACTAAAGGAAGTATACAAAATCATCAATACCATAAATAATAAAAAAGCCCCCGGTTATGATAGTATTACAGGAAAAATGATTAAAAAGCTTCCAATGATAGCAACTCGCTACATAACAATAATATTAAATGCATGCTTCCGTCTTTGCTACTTTCCATCACAATGGAAAAAAGCTGAGATCATCGTAATACCAAAACCAGGTAAAGAAAATGAACTTGTAACATCATACAGGCCAATCAGTCTACTGCCTGTACTTTCTAAAATCTATGAAAAATCCATACTCGCACGAATAAATCCAATCATAACAGAAAAAAAACTCATCCCGGACCACCAATTTAGATTCAAGAGCCAACATTCTACGATCGAACAAGTCAACAGAATCGTATCAATAGCAAGGAAATCAATAGAAAATAAACAATTCCGTACAGGCATATTTCTTGACGTCGCGCAGGCGTTCGATAAAGTCTGGCACAAGGGGCTAATACACAAACTGAAGGGGTCTTTTCCAAAATGCTATAGTGATTTGCTAGAATCTTACCTGCAGGATAGAACATTTCAAGTAAAGATCAACAAAAAAGTGTCAACGTGGCAAGAAATCAAAGCAGGAATACCACAGGGCAGTGTCTTAGGCCCAATACTATATCTGCTATACACATCCGACCTACCAGAATCTTCAAATATATCGACAGCAACATATGCAGACGATACAGCAATACTCACAACACACCAAGAAGCAAAAATAGCATCGGAAACAATTCAAAACTATGTAAATAACTATCTTCAAAATTAGCTAAATTCATGGAGAATAATAGTAAACGAGGGGAAATCAATTCACATCACATTCACTCTGCGTAAAGATACCTGTCCATCTATTTCGCTGAACGAAAAACAAATACCACAGAAGGACCATGTTAAGTACCTAGGTATACACTTGGATAGAAGACTGACATGGAAAGAACACATATTCACCAAGAGGAAACAGTTAGGATTAACCCATTAACGCTCACAGGACGGTTTTTCGAGACCTGAGTTTGAACTATTCTCATGTCATGAATTCTCGTGGAAAAAATTCAGGAACCATTGTTTCTTATGTTTTCGAGTGTCCTCTTTCCAATGATGCTGGTTAAAATTGTCGCTGAAAAACTTTTACGGTCCAAAAATCAAAAATAAATAAAAAAAACATGATTTTCTGATTTAATTTTTTTTTTAAATCGACTTTTCGTTCCCTAAGCATTTTTTTTAATGCCTAAAACCCTTATAGATCGCGGCCTCGAGGTTTTAACTACAAGTTACTATGGTTCTCCGGATATGAAAATTTTTCGTATAAACAAAATGGCGGCCGAAGTGAAAATATTTATCTAAAACTTTACAAATTTTTTTCTCGAATACTATAGATTTTCATGAAAATTTTTAAAGAACAAAAATGTCTTAGAATTAGTTATAAAATACTCTCAAATTTTTTCAGAATCATCCGAGAAAATTTTGGGATTTCGGAAAAGTCTCTGAATTGAAAATTTAAAAATTATGTCGGAAAATTTTGAAATAATTTGAGAGCGTTCTTTGTTTGTTTTTAAGACATTTCTATTCTCAGAAAAATGTTCCTAAAGAGTATACTTTTCGAGAAAAAAAATGTTAAAGTTTGCAAAACAAATATTTTGTTTACCAAAAACCATGCACTTTACGAAAGTTTTTCTGAGAATAGAAATGTCTTAAAAACAAACAAAGAACGCTCTCAAATTATTTCAAAATTTTCCGACATAATTTTTAAATTTTCAATTCAGAGACTTTTCCGAAATCCCAAAATTTTCTCGGATGATTCTGAAAAAATTTGAGAGTATTTTATAACTAATTCTAAGACATTTTTGTTCTTTAAAAATTTTCATGAAAATCTATAGTATTCGAGAAAAAAATTTGTAAAGTTTTAGATAAATATTTTCACTTCGGCCGCCATTTTGTTTATACGAAAAATTTTCATATCCGGAGAACCATAGTAACTTGTAGTTAAAACCTCGAGGCCGCGATCTATAAGGGTTTTAGGCATTAAAAAAAATGCTTAGGGAACGAAAAGTCGATTTAAAAAAAAAAATTAAATCAGAAAGTCATGTTTTTTTTATTTATTTTTGATTTTTGGACCGTAAAAGTTTTTCAGCGACAATTTTAACCAGCATCATTGGAAAGAGGACACTCGAAAACATAAGAAACAATGGTTCCTGAATTTTTTCCACGAGAATTCATGACATGAGAATAGTTCAAACTCAGGTCTCGAAAAACCGTCCTGTGAGCGTTAATGGGTTAAAATGGAGAAAAATGTACTGGCTAATTGGAGGAAAATCGGAGCTACAAATTGAAAATAAACTTTTACTGTACAAAGCTGTACTCAAGCCAGTCTGGACCTACGGCATCCAACTATGGGGAGCCGCTTCGAACTCGAACATTGAAATTTTAGAAAGATTTCAAGCGAAAGTCCTACGCAATATAACACGCGCACCGTGGTTCGTTTCCAACGATATCATTAGAAATGATTTACAAATTGCATCAGTGAAAGAAGAAATTCAAACCTTCTACGTAAAATATTACATAAGACTACAAAACCACACAAACAAACTCATTAGCACACTTCTGGAGGAATCGATTACAAATACCAGACTAAAGAAACACAAGATAATGAAACCATGACATAACTCAAGATAAAAAAATAGAACCTTTTTTAATTCATAAACCTTTTAATTCAAAAAAAAAAAAAATAAAACAAGATAGAATACTTATTGGAGTACTCTGCTGATATCTAGTAAAATTCTCTGTATTAAATAATTTACTTATTGTCATTTAGTCTTACTTGGTCGACAGATTGTAAATATACTTAGGAAATAAATAAAAAAAAAAAAAATTTCATCTAGGGAATAGTTGGAGTAAACATTAGGTTACTCACACCTAAGATAGTTCAAGTGTCACAAGTCAGGTAACTTAAGGTTAGTTCAACTCTGTTGAAAAAGGAGACATTGGAACGAAAGTATAAAACGTAAAGGCGAATACACGTATACTCATACGTGTTTAACAGAGCGGCGACTAGCTCTGTATCGTGGGATTTTGTCCGTTAATAAACCCCATTTGTACTAGCTAATCCACCCTGTTACAATAATTATATGTATTATTTATTATTTTATTTCATAGTAATAATTAGAATCATTTGTAACGGGATATACCATTCGGGGCGCGAATGGGAATCTTACCCGTTATAGGAAGGATGTTCCCAGCGTCGTGAGGCTAACCGCCGCCTCGATCAGCTCGTTTGAACAGCGTCGATCTTCAGACCTTCCACCCTAGACCCCGTAAAAACTCACACGTGGAGAACACGTGCGGCGATCCGGGGTGCCCAGTGACTCAAGGTCGGGCAGGTTCTGTCGTGGGCGTCAGGAGAGGAAAACCAGAGGGGATTCGGAAGAAGAACTCTCAGCCGGTTGTCGAGAGAATTGATATCTTTATTTACGTCTATCGCTTCAATCATACAACAGTAATGCTGTGGCCGAGAGACTTTGTCGAGTATCCCGCGTTCGCGATGAGAGAGAGAAAGAAAACGCACTATCTAAGTAGACTTTATGGTCGCACGCAATTACATTCAAAGTCAGGGACTTACGCTACGGGGACGAGTCACTGTCGATCAAGCAGCTCCGATGTTGTGTACAGGTCGCGTTGGTCTCTGACCCTTCTTGGCGACAAACCTCTCGGTTGGGGTTTTCGCTGCCCGAGTCTGCAGTTGCCCGCGATCCTTGACCGTTGCCCCAGATCGCTCTGAGCAACTGATAATAATGGGCAGCGAATGACCTTTCACCGAGTGGCGACTTCCTAGCGACTTCTGAGCTACTGGGTCTTCGTGTGCTACCGGCCTGGTTGCCCCTCGAATTTCTCTGACCTTATTCACTTGTCACTTACGTTCTCCTTATCCGCAAGTCCGGACTTGACTGACTCTCCCCATTCCTCCTTCCGCCAACGCGCGCGCGCCGGCCGGCGGCCTGATCGCTCTCTTCCCCCTTCCCAACATTCCTAATGTCCCGCGGTACGGGCGCCTGACTCGCGCTGGTCGGTGCCCCAATCCCTCTTCTCTCTCTCGCTTCTTCGCTCGTTCGTCTCGCGGGCGCTTCTCCTCCTCGGGTTTGTTTCTACGGACCGGCTTTTACGCAGCTCCACGCGATAGGGGCGCTTAGGTTACACCTTTAACGAGTGACACTCGTTACACATTTTGAAAAGATACGAATTCTTACTCATTAACGCGACAGACCACGAGAGTACGAACTATAATATAAATAATAAGTATACGAACATCACAGTATTTTTAGTCCATTAACGCCGACAGGACACTTTTTCGAGAGCTACGTTTAAATACTTGTCATGTAATCAATTCGAACAAAAAAAAATTTTAAATCACTGTTCTACACTTTTCAAGGGTGCTATTTACATTGGTGTTGGTTAAAAGTCTTGCAAAAAAAGTTTTACCATCAAAATGTCTAAAATAAAAAAAAACTTCGGTTTTTCGGTTAAATTTTTTTTTTAATCCACTGTTTGTTCCTTCAACATTTTTTTAAATGTCCAAAACCTCTCTAGATCGTGGTCTTGTATCTTAACTAAAAATAAGTAACAAAGTGGCAGCTGGAATGAAAAAATTCTTTTTGGAAAATTGTGGGCTCTTATCAAAATTCCCTAAGAACAAAAATATCTTTCAAAAAGTTAAGGATACTTTAGGATTTGTTCAGAATCGTCTGAAGAAATTTTTTAATTTTCGAAGTCACAACATTTTAAATTCAAAAATCGTATCTGAAAATTCTGAAATAAATTGAGAGTATTCTTTATTTGATTTTAAGACATTTTTATTGTTGAGTAAATTTGAGTAAAAAATTGTAACAGGGTATCTGCTCGAGTTGAATCGGGCAGAATTCGAAACATGCTTTAATAGAATGAATTGCGGACTAAAAATAGTTGCGGTTGGTGATGCTATCCAGAGCAACTCTCTACTCCTGCGCAAGCGCTGCCTGGGTCCAGCTTATTCAGATTGCCTCCTTGTTAGAGGAAATCGACTCGCAGATGTCGTGAGCTACGCGATGATAATGCGAGCAATAACCTAGGGAGACTTACGAGCAGTTGGCAGCACAATAATACATTGAAGAGGGAAGCGGAAGTGATAAATAAAGACGGGCAAGTTTCGAGAAAACAGAATTGATATATTCAAAAAATGACAACGAAATGTATACGAACGAGTAAGCGGACGTATTTATCCTCGTCGCTATCGTGAAATATGACGCCGAGAATATCGAGTTGCAACATTAGTACGCCATGCGCAAAAGAGTAAAACAAAGGCAGTCTGCGCTGCGTGAATAAGCAAAAGAAAAAATAAACAAGCTAGAGGAGAGTGAAGGAGAGAAAAAGCCAAGTTATGAAGTAGTACTTCTAGTTTTTTATCGTTCGTCAAATTACAACAACGTGCTCGCCTAATTACAACCAATTGCTTCGGATTCCTAGCTTTAGCGTAAACGCTTCTCTTTATTATAGTGTAACGGTCCTATTTATGAGCTATTTATTAGATCACTGAATTACCGCAACCAGTCTAACGCATCTATCTGTTTATTCAAATTAATACATTAAGCGGCGCTACCTTACCGTGTACTCGATTGTATTCATATAAGAGTCGAATCAAAATAAATAGCGTGACGTCACAAAGTAATAGATATAGATATAATGATTTTTGTTATTAAGAAAAATATGTTAATTAGAGATAATTTTAATATAACAAAGCATTTATTATATAGATTTTAGTACGTAGATTCAGAATATAATAACACAAATTGTATTTAATTATTGAATAATAATGAATATCAATATGCAAAGTTGATTTATTTATTACGCTAAAAATATGAATTATTAGAAAAATGTAAATAATCCATAGGTAAAGTGAATAAGTATAGTACATGAGTAAGAATTGGTTTCATTAATAACAGCTGAATAATAACTGTTATAAATAAATAAACAATTAATAATCTATTTAAACAATAAGCTGTATATCAAACGAAAGCATTAACTTTATACTTAATAATGATAACTTTATGATTTAGGAATCTTAGATAACACAGTCCGACAAGATTTTTGCACAAGCAAACCATACATGGTTTCCCGAAGAATTTTTGGCGCTGAAACCGAATCTGGCCTCAGAATTTCTCTAACACATCAGGATTTTGAGATATCCTAACCTAAAAGTACGAAAATAGCGATTTTTGCCTATATTTGAGGTTATGTAGCACTACGACATTCTCTATACACAAAAAACTATAAAAGACATCTTAAAGTATCAGCCTAGTCCTTTCAAATGCCTTGAGTTTGCTCAAATAGCTTATTTTTTTTTGAGATATTGTATTTTAAAGTTTTTCGATTTCATAAATATTGTACCTCTCAGAACATATAGTACTCGTACAGCTTTGAAAGTTTCGACGTCGAATTTTATGTCAAACGACTTCAATCAACTACTGTTCTGCAAGAAAATTAAGATATATACCATAGACAGGCTAATCTACCTTTATCCTAAATTATATCATTCCCACAAATCCTTACAGCCCTTAAAAACCACCCATGCCAACCCTCAAACAGGCTAACCTACCTACGATAAATCTGGGTAGAGCGAGTTTAATCGACTGCTTTTCTATGAGGAACCTAAGATCTCAACCACAGATAGGCTTATCTGTTTTCTCCTTGACGTACTCTATCCTCAGAAAACCCTACAACCCTCAGAAACCCCCTCTACCGACCCCCAAGCAAAATAACCCACCTAACCCTTGGTAGAGCGAGTTTAATCAACTGCTTTTCTGTAAAAAAATAAATATCTCATTGACATTGTCTCTGATATACCCAACCCCTTCTCAGGTAGGGGTGGTGTATAAGGGCTGTAAGGGTGCGTGGGGATGACGTAATTTAGGTTGAAGTTGGGTTAGCCTGTCCATGGTATATATCTTAATTTTGTTGTAGAACAGTAATTGATTGAAGACGCTTGACACAAAATTCGACGTCGAATCGTTCAAAGCTATATGTTCTGAAAGATACAATATTCATGAAATGAAAAACTTTGAAATTTAATATCTCAAAGAAAAAATAAGCAAACTGAGCAAACTCAACGGCATTTAAAAGGACTAGACTGCTTCTTTAATATGTCGTTTGTAGTTTTTTACGTGTAGATAATGTCGTGGTGCTACATAACCTCAAATATAGATAAAAATCGCTATTTTCACACTTTTAGATTAAGATATCTCAAAATCCCTACGTGTTGGAGCAATTCTGAGGCCGGATTTGGTTTCAGCGCCAAAAATTCTTTGGGAAAACATATATGGTTTGCTTGTGCAAAAAATTAAGGTAATTTTGTAGGACTGTGTAATTAATCTAATAATTGCGTTATAAGATTAGAAAAAACCGTTACAAATATAAAAATTGATTATAATTCAAATGTTATTAACTAATTTAAATATTTCTTTTGTAAGTGCATAGTGGTATGCTTATATGCTAGACATACACATCGGGGTGTTCGAGAAGCATGTACAGCTTTCCCCTACTCTATCTAAGACTACACTTTGGGTACGAGCCAGCGGCTCTACGAGCATGCGCCCGGCAAGAGGTCTGTTCGGAGCGAGGAAACTAGACAGAGTTCGGAGTGTGTGTGTGAAGGAAGACTCGAAAGATTATCGCGATGCTACCCATCTGTAATTACTCATCTCTTACAATATACTCCTTTGATTGTAACCTGGATATTTTATTTTATTGCATGCTCCCTTACCCCTATAATTCTAGGTGTGGGGTAGGCAATCGCGACCGAGTCAGATTTCGTGCATTAGAACCGAATTACTTTGTGTTAAAAATCTGAAACGGTAATTTCACGGAAGCTATTGTGCGCGATGTAGTGTGTTGACGTGAATATTGTTACCACATTTCGGTATTATCATTATTGTTGCATTTTACGGAAGCTATTGTGCGCGACGTAATGCGTTGACGTGAATATCTTAAACGATTTGTGCTTACCTAAAAAAAAAAATTTTTTTTTGTGAGCAAGATGGCTAACCTTGAGCCAACGGATTACACAGTGCTCCAACTGAAAGAGGTGCTAAGAAGACGCAATTTGCCAAGCAATGGATCGAAAGCTGAACTAATCGAGCGATTGATGCAGCATGATGAAAACATTTGGACAACGCTGAATGAAGAGCGGCGAATTCAAATGGAAGAGGACCAACATCGAAGGAACAATGATGATGATGCAAATAAAATGGACAATATTAAAAATCAAGAGGAAATGGCGCGAGAATTAGAGCTGTTGAGAAGAGAGCGCGATGTGGCTCTTCGCGAGCTTGACTTGTTGTGACGCGAACATGACATTCGTGGAATCAATGTGGCCAGCACTAACGGCTCTCAGAATGGCAAACATTCCACGATGTCAACAACGACGATGAGCATTCGTCAAATCGGAGACCTGCTCAGTAAATTTGAAGGACAAGACTTCCATATTTGGAAAGAACAGCTTTTGTTATTGAAACGAACATCCGAATTAGACGACAACGCAACGCGTGTTTTGATTACCTCAAGTTTGAAGAATTGAGCGATGACATGGTTTCACTCGAAACCAACACATTTGACAATTAGCATAGAAACACTGCTAAGTAAAATGGAGAAAATGTTTGACGATCGTCCCAAGAAGATGAATTTACGTAAGGAATTTGAAACTCGTTCGTGGCAATCGAAAGAATCATTTGCAGACTACTACCACGATAAAATTATTTTAGCTAACCGTGTACCTATCGCCGAGGAGGAAATTGTGGACTATCTAATTGAGGGAATACCAGATGACAAAATAAAAAACCAAGGACGCATAATGTGTTTCAAGGAAAAAAAGTGATGTTTTCGAAGCATTTAACAAGATAACATTAAATAAAAAAGATACAAAATGGGAAACAAAGATGACTTCTAAAAAGGATATCAACGCACAAGGAAAACCCATCAAATGTTATAATTGTTTTGAAGAGGGGCACTTATCACCAGAATGTGAAAAAGAAAAACGACCCTATGGGGCATGTTTTGAGTGCAATAACACTGACCATAAAATCAAGGATTGTCCACTTGCTAGAAAGAAGAAGACGTCCAACACATTAAAGCAGCCGAGGTCAAAAGCGGCATCAGCGCAAGTTGCAACAAGCGCCACGCAGTCGGTAACATTCGTTTCTCCCAGCAACAGCAGCCCAAGCAGCCAGTTAAGCGAGCAACCGATGCAGACGACAACAGCGGTTAGCGCTCCATATATGGTATCTATTAGTTGCGTGCTTGGCGATGAGAACGAAAAATGTCGCTTAATGCTATTTTAGATTCGGGTTCGCCTATTAGCATAATTAAATCTACTTTTGTACCTAAAAATTTATGGAAACCTTATATAAATAATAATTCTTTTTATGGGATTAACGGTTCACAATTAAAAATTGTTGGAATTTTTGAAAACCGTTTTGAGATAGAAGGTATTCCTATTATAATCAAATTTTACATTATACCAGAGGAGACAATGAGTCACGTAGCATTACTTGGCAGAGATTTCTCAACTAATCCAACGATAAAAATAACATATAACGGGGTTTTAGCTAACTCGTCGTTATAATCGAGAGGATAAAATGATTGACAGCTCGGCTTAACCAGTTACTGATGCCACGAGGCGGGTGCGTTGTAGCACGTGTGGCCAGGCCCTTCAATTAGCCACAATATCAGGCAGCCTCGTGGCCCGCGTAGAGCGTCGCAGGTAGCAGTGGCTGAAAAGCGCGAAAGGTAGCGACGGGCGCAGAGAATTCGCCAAGGATAAGGAATGAGAGTTGGACGCAAAATTAGAGAAGCACGGAGAATAAGGATAAAAATAATTTATACAAAGAATCCAAGGGAAAGTACACAGAACAGTAAGTCGGCAAAGAGAGAGAGAAGCGGCAAGCCAGCAAGAGAGAGCCAAACGAGTAGGTACTTACAATACGATGGCAATGGCCAGGCCCTCCGTACAAAGAGTATCCGCTCGCCGAACGGCGTTCCCGGACGCCGGGTGCAGTGCCAGTGGAGAAGCGCGGGACCGCCTAGCGCTAGGTCCCAGCACGCGCACACCACTCTATCAAGTCGCCGCACTACAGTACGCACTCGCAAAACACTTCTAGGCAATGCCAGGCCGAAGGTCCAAACTCACCAGTAAAGAGGACGAAGTTGACGAACGCTAAATCGCGGCGATTGCCCAAGCAAAAGAGGACGGAAAAGCCCTTGCCTCGATGCGCGTCCAGACACGTGTCGCCCGCGTTACGTCTGCCAGTCAATTGCCGCGAGAGGCGTCCCCACTCTTTTATCGCACTTTTCGGCAGCGCGACCACGCGCATACACGCATACATGCGAACGTGACTCTCTCTGCTTGTACGCACATGAGTAGACATGCCGGGCTCTCTCTCTTACCTTACACTTCGGCGTTGTCGGCTGCTGCAGGCTGCTGTACATTATAATGTAAATTCAAGTATAGTACAAGTATATAAATTGTGTACATGCATGCGTGGGAAGAGAGAGACATAACGAATGAATTAAATTCGTTATAAACATTAACAGATAGAATACATATAAAAAAAAAGGTTGAGCAATCTGTACTTTTAATGCAAAAAGCTATTGATGAAATATTAAATATTGATTATTTAAGTAAACCAACGGATATAAAATCAGAATTAAACATTAATCCATATATTGATGTTGAAACAAAATCAAGAATTGAACAAATATTCAATGATATGTATATAACATTAAAATCAAAATCAAAAATTGAACATAACTTTGAAATGATAATTGCTTTAACAAAAGATCAACCAATAAATTATCGAGTGAGAAGATTAGCTTTTAGTGACAAAGAGAAATTGCGTGTTATTTTAGACGATCTGCTTACAAGAAAAATTATTCGTAAAAGCATATCACCATACGCAAGTCCAATTTTACTAGTGCGCAAAAAGAATGGTGAAATAAGACTGTATTGATTATAGGGAATTGAATAAAATTCAGAGATAATTTTCCGACTCCATTCATAAAGGATAATATTGACCAATTGAGAGAAAAGAAAATTTTTACTGTACTAGACTTAAAGGATTCATTTCACCATGTAAAGATTGTTGAGGATTGTAAAAAGTTTACTGCTTTTATTACACCTTTTGGGTTATTTGAATATGAGACTTGTCCTTTTGGTCTGGTAAATGGAACCAAAATTTTTATTCACTTCACGGACAGTTGATTGATGACAAGAAGTTGATACCTTTCATTGATGATTTAGTGATTGCCACAGAATCAATTGAAGAAAATTTAAATATTCTTCAATCAGTTCTAAGACTTGCAGCAGAAAACCATCTTGAATTGCGTTTAGACAAATGCAAATTTTTACAGACTGAAATGGATTACTTAGGTTATTATATCAATGAGGATGACATTAGGCCGACGAATGAAAACATTGAATCTGTAAAATATTATCCGATACCTCGCAATGCGAAAGAGGTACTGCGATTTGTTAGCCTAGCAAGCTACTTTAGAAAATTTATTTATCAATTTGCGCTCATTGCAAAATCTTTGTATCATCTTGTAAAGAAAGAAGTACCATTTCATTTTGGCGAAAATCAAGTGCATGCTTTTGAGACGTTAAAAAAACATCTGTCAGATTGTCCAATTTTAGCGATTTATTCGCCAAATGCTGAAACTGAATTGCATTGCGATGCGAGTGCGTCTGGGTATGGCGCAATTCTCTTACAAAAGCAAAACGATGGCAATTTAAAGCCTATTGCATATTATAGTCAAAGAACAACACTGATTGAGGCAAAATATCATATTTTTGAATTGGAATGTTTGGCAGTGGTAAATGCGATAAAACGTTTTGATATGTATTTGACTGGTGTAAAATTTAAGGTTGTGACTGATTGCGATAGTTTTAGATTAACTCTGTCAAAGAAAAATATTAATCCTCGCATTTCACGTTGGGCCATGTTCTTACAGAGTTACGACTTTGATATAACACATCGCCCAGGTAATAGAATGAGTCATGTTGATGCTTTAAGCCGATGCCACAGTGTACTAGTAGTTGAAGGTAATACTTTTGAGCAGACTTTATCGATTTGCCAAGATAGGGATGATGAGATTGTAAAGCTGCGTTCTGAATTAGAAAAGAAAGATATGCCATTGTTTGAATTACGTGATGGTTTAGTTTATCGAAAAGATTCAAAAGATTCAAAAAGCTATTTTTTTATGTACCTCGTTCAATGGAATCAAATGTAATTAGAACATGTCATGATGATTTAGGTCATATAGGTATAGATAAAGTAATCACAAACATTTCAACTGTTTACTGGTTTCCAAACATGCGTGAAAAAGTAAACAATCACATAAAAACTGTTTAAAATGTATTGAATTCACACCTCTATCAGGTAAACGAGAAGGTTATTTGCACAGTATTCCTAAAAATGATTTACCATTTCATACAATCCACATTGATCACTTAGGACCTTTAGAAAAAACTAGTAAAGGTTTTAAACATTTGTTAGTTATAATTGATGGATTTACCCGATTTGTAAAACTATTTCCTTGCAAATCGACGAAGACTGATGAAACTATCAAACATCTCAATCAGTACTTTAGAATGTATAGTAAACCTAGGCGTTTAATTTCGGATAGAGGCACATCTTTTACATCAAATGAATTCAAAAAATTTTTAAAAGAAAATACCATTCAACATGTACTCATTGCAGTAGGGATGCCTAGAGCGAATGGGCAAGTAGAACGTTTAAATAGAGAAATTACACCTATGATAGCAAAATTATCCAACGATTTAAAAAAATGGGATCAAACTCTTGAAACAGTAGAATTTGCACTGAACAATACAATGTGTCGCTCGAGAAAAAATACACCTAGTAAATTGCTATTTGGCATAAACCAGCTAGGAGAAATAAATGACAATTTGAAATTTTTTTTTTTTATTTATTTAAGACAATTTGAAATTAATGTTAAATGACAACTTGGATAATGAGAGAAATTTCGAAATATTCAGAAAAAATGCTAGTGAAAGTATTGCTAACAGTCAGATAAAAAATGAAAAAAGTTTTCATGCAAAGAGAAAAGATGCAAAAGTTTATGATGTTGGTGACTATATTATGATAAAAAATATTGATACTACTAGTGGAGTAAACAAAAAATTTATTCCAAACAAGAAAGGACCTTATGTCGTTTAGAAAGTATTAGGGAATGATAGATATGTTGTAACTGACATTGAAGGTTTTCAAGTAACACAAATACCCTACAATGGAATTCACGCGGCAGAAAATATGTCACCTTATGTTTCGATAAATAATTAAACTTGCATAAAAAAAAATTAAAATTAAATAACTTTAACTTTAATGATTTTGTAATAATTTCAACTATTTGCCTCAACTATTCAACTATTTCAATATAAAACCATTGTAATCTCTGAATGTCTTGACGGTCGAGACGACCTTAGGTTAGGATGGCGGAGTTGTAAGTGCACAGTGGTAGACATATATGCTAGACATACACATCGGGGTGTTCGAGAAGCATGTACAGCTTTCCCCTACTCTATCCGAGACTACAGTTTGGGTACGATCCAGCGGCTCTACGAGCATGCGCTCGGCAAGAGGTCTGTTCGGAGCGAGGAAAATAGACAGAGTTCGGAGTGTGTGTGTGAAGGAAGACTCAAAAGATTGTCGCGGTGCTACCCATCTGTAATTACTCATCTCTTACAATATACTCTTTTGATTGTAACCTGGATATTTTATTTTATTGCATGCTTCCTTACCCCTACACTTTTTAGAAAATACTTCCGAAATTAAGCAACTATAAAGATATAAAAATTTAATAATTTTTTATTGTAAATATTGTAATATCACGTTAATTAACTTTATTAGTTAATAACTTTTGACGACACTATTTGCGATAATTGTATATTGTATAAAATCAACAAATAACAAATTCTGTAAAGTTTACATGTGTTAAAAGCTTACGATTAATGGTTATTTACTTGTAAATTAAGAAAACTCATTTCTCAAAATTCGCGAATGTCTCTCGAATATTCGATGACATCTCTCCTGCAAAAATAAGCGGGAAAATCTGTGTATAAATACGCCCATCTTTGCACAGGCTAGCATTTTTTTCTAGCCTTGCAAGGTGAACGCATGAGTCTGAATAAACTTGGCTAATACCTAAGTTCTTTCTCTCATTGTGATTAACTGAGCAAGTCTGTTCCTTCCTTATAATTCGAGCTCGACTTATAGAAAATCTCGCGCTATAAGAAACTTGGGCCGAATGATATCCTATCCAAGAAAGACTTTAGCTCTGCTTATGGGACAATTCGTACTATACAAAACTAGAGCATCGTTTGACTTTCCCTGAAACATTGTACTTATTTATATATATTTGATTTATTTATTATTATTAGAGTACATTTGATTTATCTATTTATTTTATCGACAAGTAGAATAAAATTATTAGAAACAAATTCTTACTCATTAGCTAGATACGAGAGTTCGAATTATTATTATAAGTGATACGAACATCACAATAGTGAATTCGCTTTTCGATGTACAACTCAGTTAATCTGATTGTCGACCAAAAATGTCGTCTCGAGCGTGATCACTAAATTCTCTCTCTCTCTTGTGATGAGGAATCTTACGATAATCGCTTCTCCGCGAGGTTCGCGTCATGCATTCACCATCGATAGTCGATCAACAATCTTACAAATTATTACATATAAATAATTATAAATGTTTAGATTACTGGCTTTAGGGACAAAGATACATAAGGTACAACAAGCCGCTCATTATAAAATGTAGTTTTCGAGAAAAATTTTATTAGGTTTGAAATATGAATTTTTTCCACGAAAACCACATTCTTTAATATAAATTTCCTAAGAATAAAAATGACTTAGAATCAAATAAATACTATTTTCAATTTTTATTAGAACTTTCCGATATAATTTTTAAATTTGCAATGTTGTGACTTTTCGCAATTTCAAAAATTTCTTCAAAGGATTCTGAAAAAATTTTTAAGTATTCCTTCGCTGATTCTAAGATATTTTTATACTTAGAGAATTTTGACAAGTTCATAATTTTTCAAAAAAAAAAAATTTGTGAAGTTACAGAAAAAAATTTTTCATGTCGACCGCCATTGTGTTTGAGCAAAATTTTAAATATTTACAAAACCTTAAAGCAGTCAATTTAAAAAAAATCAGCAGTCGAATCCAATTTTTTTTTTATTTCAGACTTTTCGATGGTAAAACTTTTTGCTAGACTTTTATCCAAGACCACCGAAGAGAACACCTCTGAAAATGTACAGAACAGTGATTTCTAAATTTTTTTGTTGGAATTCATTGCATAGCAACTATACAAACGTAGGTCTCGAAAAAACATTCTGTCGACGTTAATGGGTTAATGGACTAGTGTGCAAGGCTGCACTGAGGACTGCTGTGAGTGGTCCTAGTGGCTCCGAAAACGAAGCACTAACAAAATAAATTGAAGAGACTTTTCCCGCTAACTAGGAAATCTCTTTATAGTGGAAGGTTATTATGATGCAAAGCAATTAAGATCACTAACTGAAATCCCTAGAGGTAAAATACTTTATTACGAAATAATACTTCAAAATAAATGCCTACCAATATATACCGGGAACCGATATTAGCCAACTGATATAAACAAGCTTCTAACGATATTGCAAAAATATGTTATAAAAGTTAATTTCAAATTCTAAGATACGAAGTCCGGAAAGTATCAGGCCTACCTTTATGATATGCTGTGTAACGGGGTAGCTATCCGTCTATTTAATTATGCGCGCGATCGCATCGAAGAGCACGCGGGATTATCTACACGTTCAAATTCGAAAATCGGAGAGCAGGAGGGAACGGGCGTCAGTCACCAACTTTCTACTAACGCCAAATAATAATATCAGAATTATGGTTAATATCACATGCGAGATCGTTTATTTCCTCTAAAGTCTACAATGTATTCAGCCCGCGTGTTTATCTTTACAAGACGCGGGCGCGACAATAACATGCAGTGTCGGATCGCTTACCGCTCTTTATTCGCCGAGTTAATACATGCACGCTTCTTACGAAATACGAAAGATTAATCAATAACAATTATAGCGATCGCGGAATTAAGCTGGCCAGCTTACCTTATTAGCAGTTGTACGGTAACACGAGAGTTCGCACCCTAGTTGCGGGAAAGTCAGTCTTTGTTACGAGGTATCTCGCGTTTTCGGTTTCGCCCTCGATGGCAAAACTCCTCACTCACGCACACTAGCACACACTCGTTCTGGTCTGGGTCAGGCACAGCTCCTCTCGATCCTTATCAGTTGACTCCTCTTAGCACTCCAAGAAAACTCGGGAAAAACTCTGATCGTTATTAGCAGCAGCTGAGTGTGCGGATTCTAATCTTCAACTGGTTCGTTTTCATACGCGCGCGTTCCGTCTCGTCTCGTGCCGAATTCCCTCATTACATTTCACCCCAACCGGCAGGTGCTGCCCTCGCCGGCAGCCGCATGGTTGGGCTGTTAGCGCTAATAAAACGTTTACCGTCACAGCCCCCTTCCAGTCTGGACCTAAGGGGTCCTTGACGATAGAATTATTAGCGCTATTCTTTTGGAGGTTAAGAGGGTGAAGGACAATAAATGGTCATGTTCTCTGTGATATTTTGAGCAAACTTTATTGCGTGTTAGTGTGGATGTGGCCCTGCCCACGGGGGCAGGGATCGTGCCTCCCATCCCAGCCTCTCCTGGACCAGGTCGACGGGTTGCCGTACACGGGGACAACGATCCGTGCGGATCACCCCGGGGTAATGGCACACGTTGCACCCTTCCCACTGTGCGTGGGAGAGGATGCCACGAGGGAGGCCTCGCTCCCTAGGGGTCAGCGGCAACCCGTCCCGCCGGTTCAGGGCTGACCACAGCAGCCTTTCGACCGTGGGGTCCTCACCCGTGGACCCTACCACAAGATTTATGTGGATGGGTCCCGTTACTTGACCCCCGTTGCTGCCGTCCACGTTCACCACGAAGCTTACCCCGCACGTCCGCGGACCCAGATGTGCCGTGGCCTCCGACCTGGCCTCCGGAGCCGCTGGTCTAGCTCCGACAGCTGGAGGCTGGGTGAGGCCGGCGGGTATGTCACCGACCGGGCCCTCGAGGGCCTGGCGGTGACGGCGCTGAGCTTCCTTCAACGCTTGTGCGAACTGGTGCCGGCGGGACACCACTTTGCTCCAGTAATCCATATCACTGGAGCGGTGTCCCGCAGTCGTATACGCGTCGTATTCCGCGTACACGGCTCGTCGGAGGGTATTGAGGGTCGTCCAGCCTTGCTCGACCTCCCTCAAACCTTCCACTCTCTTTTCCCAGGTTCGTTCACCAGGCGAGGATGCCTGGCTAGTGAACCTGGGGCGCCAGGTCGCATCGGCGAAGGTTCCCTTCGTCTGTGTGCCCACGGAGATTGGAGGGGCCCTCATGGAGATCGCCCCCGCTGGTGCTTCGGGTAACGTGATTATCTCTTCACGCACGACGCCCTGTACGGTCGAGGAACGCGGGGATTCTTCGCCCGCGACTTCCTCGATAATCATGGATGTCGAGCTCGCGTGAGCTCGCATCCGTGTTTGCTCCTCCTCCTCCTTTTTCTCTCCGAGGAGGTGCAGGGCGGCGTGCACTACCCCCTCGACGGCGGAACCTAGGTCCAGCCTACTCAGGGCGGCTGCTGCTTCCTCGAATTGTTCGGTGATCTTCATCCTGTAACAGTCACATGTGTCAGTATCTATGACCCTTTCCTCGGGTATCGAAGGTGGCCGCCTGTTCGGCTGCCCAGGGCCTTCGTCGCCGGAACTGAAGGTGGGGTCCTTTGCGTCGGTCTCCCAGGTCCTTCGTTCGCAGGGCCTCATGCATCCACGGTTGGTGTTCTCGGCGGTCTACCCCTCTTCCTTTTCCCGACGATAGGAGGGGGAATACGTTGATTCTGTCGATACGGTGTAGTCTGGGTGGTTAGCGCGTTCTTGCGAGGTCTCCCTCGTGGGCACTTTGCTGTATTAGTTGGAGGGGCGGTTATCAGGATTTTATCGGAAGGATCGGAAGGGGCGTTACGAGGTTGGCTCGAAGCTATCGTGTTATCATTCCGGATCACGTCATCCGTAGAAATGGCGCGTCCGTTTCCGCGCGTTGTCGCATCGCTCGCGGTAGGCGGGATGTTCGTCGCCTCGGTTCCCTCAG
Source organism: Phymastichus coffea (assembly GCF_024137745.1). Lineage (NCBI taxonomy): Eukaryota > Metazoa > Arthropoda > Insecta > Hymenoptera > Eulophidae > Phymastichus > Phymastichus coffea. The sequence goes on from NW_026706827.1 coordinate 3,190,862, forward strand.
TGGTAGATGTATCGTCGTCATGTCTCCGTCGGGTTCCACCTTCCGGCAAGGTATCCTCCTGTCCATAGTAGGGTTTAAGGTCTTTGGCCTGGACCAATTCTGTGACCTCTTCCTGCTGATTGGCAAGGCGGTACGAGTCGACTCCGAGTACTTTCGTGACGATAAAGGGACCTATGAACTTTGGCGCTAACTTCGCGTAAATACCCTGCGTCGCACTGGACAGTACGCGATTTTTCTTTCATACCCAGTCCCCTTCCTTAAATCCGGGGGTCCTGTGCTTGGCGTTATAATATCTCGGCTGCCTCAGGGACTCGTCGGAAGCGCTTTCACGAGCTTGCTGAATAACGAATCGGTTATTCTTCATATGCGCGTTCCATTGGATTCCGTCCGATTCGGAGCAAATCTTCCTCTCGGGTCGCAAGCTCGTCCATTTGTCTCCGAAGGGTGTTCGGGGCTTCCGGCTACCTACCGTAGTTGAGCATGGCAGGGCTGGTTACCGTGGAACTGTGGACGGTAGTGTTCAGCGCGAACGCTAGTTCCGGTAACACTCGGTCCCATTCCTTGTGATTTCCGCGCAGGTATGAGGTTATCATCGTCTTCAGAGTTCTGTTAACTCTTTCGGTAGGGTTAGCCTGTGGGGTATAGGTCGGCGTAATGGTCTGGTTTATCCCTTGGTCCCTCAGGTACCCGTCTACCAGCTGGTTACGGAACTCGGTACCATTATCGGACAGGAAGACCTTAGGCACACCGAAGCGCAGAATCACTCGTTCCCGGAGTTCCTTCGCGATCGTCTTACCATTAGCACTACATATAGGTATGCACTCGACCCATCGCGTGAATAAGTCGATAAAGACTAATACATATTCGTGCCCTCGAGGGCTTCTTGGAAAGGGCCCGGCGATGTCGCCCGCTACCACTTGCCAAGGTGTGGACAACATCCGATTTCCATGAGTCCGCGCGGCAATCGCTGTTCGACCTTACACTGCTGGCAAACCTGACACTTTTGGACGTAACCTTTAACGTCCGCGTACATCCCTGGCCTATAGTAGGATTGGGTGACGCAGGCGAAGGTCTTCTCGCGTCCCAAATGTCCCGTAGTCTCGACGTCGTGATTCTCGAACAGGACCGCCTTTCGGTCTTCCGGCGGTACGACAAGCTTCCAAGTGTCCTCGTACCCATCTTCGCCTTAGTAGTCACAGCTCGGCTTTGGGTGATACATCACCTTGCCAACTATTTTCCAGTCCAGGTAGTCTTCTGGGTTGTCCTCAACGCGTCGGAACTGTTCCGAGTACCAGGCTTTGTCCCCTCTCTTCGGCTGGTCCATTGCACTAACCTCAGCCTTCGCGGGCTCAAAAGCGCGCGATAACGCATCGGGCAGTACTTTATCGGTCCCCTTTCGATATTCTATCTCGAAAGTATGACCTTGGAGTTGTAGTGCCCATAGGGCTAGACGTCCTATCGGGTTCTTCAGGTTGTATAGCCATTTCAGACTGTTATGGTCCGTTACTACCTTGAATCGGTACGCCTCTATGTATGAGCGGAACTTCTGTATAGTTCATACGACCGCCAAACACTCGCGCTCCGTGGCAGAGTAATTTTGCTCCGCCGGGTTAAGGACTCTGCTAGCGTACTCAATGATTCGGTCTTCGTCCCTTACTTTTTAAATAAGGACGACGCCGATTCCCGTAGCGCTAGCGTCTGTTTCCAACACGTATTGTGCGGATCATGGTGCGGATATCATGAGTGCCTTAAGTTTAGCGAAGGCTTGTTCTTGGTCTTATCCCCACACGTATTCACATTTCTTCCCCGTTAGTTTCGTTAACGGTTGGGCGTGTGTGGCGAAGTCACTCAAGAATCGGCGGTACCATGAAGCCACCCCCAGGAAGGTACGTAACTGTCGCACGTTTCCTGGTCGAGGGTACTCCACGATAGAGCGCACCTTTTCAGGGTCTGGCCTGATACCCTCGCGGTTAATCAACAAACCTAGATATTCAGCCTCCGGCTTGCAGAAGACGCTCTTCTCTCGATTAATCGAGAGGACGGCTCGACATAACCTATCCAACACGGTTTTAAGATGTTGCAGGTGATCTTCGAATTTGGACGATACTACAATGATATCATCCAAATAGGCGAAGGCGAAATCGCCAAGCTCAGGTCCGATCACGCTATCTATTAGCCGTTGGAAGATGGCACCGGCGTATGAGAGACCGAATGGCATTCGTACGAACTGGAAATGCCCCAATCCGGGCACGGTAAAGGCCGTGATAAGTCGAGATTCGGGTTTGAGTGGTATTTGGTGATATGCACTACTGAGGTCGAGCGTGGAGATATAGCGCGGGTTTCGTAAGCGCCTCAATATATCTTGCATAAACGATAGGGGATACGCGTTTGGCTCGGTGACCATATTGACCTTCCTGAAGTCTACAGAATCGATACGAGCCATCCTTCTTGCGTATCATAACCACTGGACTCGACCAGCCGCTATCCGCTAGCTCGATCACCCCTGATCTAACATCTCCCTTACCAATCTATGCATTTCTTGCTCGACCTTGTGTGATACTGGATAGTAGCGCTGCTTGATAGGTTTCGTATCACCGACCAGAATCTCGTGTTCAATGCCTGCCGCACATCCCAGTCCCACGGGGGCCTGCGATAAGGTCTCGCCGATGGTCCTCTGCAATATCGCCTGTTGAGAGGCTGTCACCTCGGCTAGTCCGATCGTAGCTAACCTCGGACCAGCCTCTAAGCTAGCTACCTCTAGCTTCATCTTGGTTTGTGATTTCTTGAACAGCAACGTATTATCGTCGGGGTCAAGTACCGCTCTAAACAGTCTAACAAAATTCTCTCCTAGGATACATTTATCGACGGGGGTTGGGAGGATAGCTACCCTCGTCGGCATCGTCACGTCCCCTGCGGTAAACGGCAACATGGCGTGACCAACGATCGTTAACTTACGACCATTCGGAGGTCCTGCCGTACCCGTATGGGTGGTATCTAACCTGATGCCTAGCACAGACGCTATCTGCAGAGCATTACTACCCATTGCTGTGGTGGAAGCTCCCGGATCATAGAGAACCCGTATCTGGAAGTCTCCTATTTTCACCGGCAGCCACCAGCGCGTTTCCTGTTCCGGGGAATATTGCGAAACAGATTCGGCGGCTCCACAGCCTTGCTCTTTGCACACCATAGCGCTAGCCACTGTGCTCTCGCATGATAAAGTGATGTCACTTGTCGTTCGAATCACCTTGGTTCGGACGATCGAAGTTTGCATGGGGTTACCCTTTGACGGTTTATTTGGCGTTACCCACTCCCCGAGGGCGTGTGCGACCCATTCGCCACCACCTCGGCCGGTCCAGGGTCTTGGGCTTTACTAACGTCAATACCCTCTCTCTCCGCGTTCACTTTACCGCCACGTTCATCATTGGCGCCACCAAGGGAGTTCTCGCTCTCGTTGCTCAACACGCTCGCTACTATCGGCGCTGACTGTGTTGGCGAAGGCCGCGAGATCTCGTTTACGGGGTTTATTTTAGGGGATGAAGGAGTGGGGTCAACCCCACCTAACCACTCCTTTCCTCGTTTCCCTTATTGCATTGGGGACAGTACTTTTTGCTGTACCCCAGTAACTTGCACTCGATGCACTTGAGTGACTTGGAGAAGTCTCTCTCCCGTCTTCGAGGAGCTTCCGGCTTCCTAGTGCGGTCTTCCGAGGTCAAGTTTTTTCCAACGAGGTTGTGCTTCATGCCTTCAGATAGATCTCCTTGAGAGATAACAGCACTTAGCTCAGTAGATCGGTGAGTGGAGTCTTCTTCTCGCCATTAATTGCCTCTAGGCTCGGACTAGGTGTTGCCCCCGAGGACGTCGGTGTGTAGACGACCTGATGCGTCACTTTCTCGAGCACTTTCTCCATACAGTCCAACCGGTCGCCGACCTCCGGCTTATCACTGGACATTGATGCCACCTTGCCCTTGCGGCCCTTGCTTCCATCGGTACGAGGCTGGAACGCTAACTCCTGGTACAGAGTTGATTGTGGATCCGGTACCACCCGTTCTGCCTTTCTCTGGTGCAAGCTATTCTGTGCCGCCGTGGTCAGCGCATTCAAGGTTCGTATGGAGCTCACTTCAGATCTCCGCACCTGGCCCTGAATGTCCGGGAGAAGGTTGGCGTGCAGCAGGTCCAATTGGCAATCAGGCGTCAGTTGGGGGTTTAGCCGCTTCATCAGGCCCATCATGTTGGCGATGTAGACATTCACGGGTTCGTCGGGGCCCTGATATCGACTCTAAATTTCCCTCATTAGACACTGTTGCTGCTGCACACTGGTCCCAATCCATTCTCTTGCGTCCATCTCAAATTTGGCGTAGGAGAGCCATTCCTTCTTCATCGCCTCGTACCAGGTGAGGGCGGGACCAACGAGTAGCTCCGATACCGTTAGGAGCATCTCGTCTTCCGTGAGTCCCGCGCCGTTCCTTAAGTTATTCAGCCTAGACAGGAAGGTGTCGATACTCGCATTGCCCTCTCCTGAAAACTTCAGTTTCCATCCTCGGACAATGCGACCAACATCTCTTGTAGTCGACCAAGGGTTTGTTGTCTGCTGAGATGACCACGTGCTCGGCAGATGGTTATTCACTTCAGCATTAACTCCACTGAGTTGATGCTGTCCACCCTCTCCGAAAGGGAACGTCCGGCGGGGGATCCTGCCGGTGACCCCCGTGGGCCTCTATCCGGGTCCAGCTGAAGTACTGTGAGGTAACCTGGTGTCGTAATGATAGGTGAAGGTATCTTGGAATGCTATGCTCCTACGCGTGTATTTCTTGTTTTCGCGTTTCGCTAGAATTATTCGCATTATCTTGCCGTACATTCCTGTTTTCGGCATTTTCCAATGCGCTCATTCTGGCAGATAGGTCGTCCAGTTGGCTCTTAACATTGCTGCAGTTGTATATCTGGTCTAATACTTTCGTTAGACTCGACATGTTTACTCTTAACGAGTCTAGCAGCTCTAGCTTCTTCTCATTTTCTCTGGACCGGAAAATGAGGTCTTGGATCATTACTGCAAATGCCGGCGGGAGTTGGAACTGGCTACCATCATTAGCCGTTACAGTAATATACTTATTACTGCTCGTACTCTCGCCGTCGTCTAGTACGTTTGTGATGTTTATTGCTGTTTCCTAAATCCGCGATATCACCTCTGCACTTTGCATTAGCTGGGCTAGTGGGTGTTCTCCTTCTTGTTCGGATGCTGTGTGTTCCGCGTATAAGGATACTATGAGCTCCGAGCGTAGCGCTGCCCTTCTTGCTGGATTGCTGTGTTGGTTGTCGACTTCCGCGAAATCCGCCGCAGAGTAGTCGCCTAACAACCAATTTTGCAGTCGTCCAGCTCTCGAGAGCTTATTCCCGCTTGTCTTGAGCTCCAAGTGTTCGAGGTACTCGTTTATTTCCTCATCTTGGAGCGTCAAAACCCAGTTTTCGACTTCTTTTTGAGTGCAGTCCATTGTTATCTGTTAGTTATGACACAACTAATTTTTCGCTCAAATTTACACGCTTGTTTGACGGATGATGCGAGTGCGAGTGCTATATTAGTATATTAGTAAACAAGCGAAAAAAATTTAGACTTCACTAGCTGATAATAGGGTCAACAAAGGGAATTTAATGTTGTGTTTACCGAAAGACTCTGCTCGCTATTGCGCAATATAATGATCCTGCCTATCTGGCGCACTAACTGTTTGTTAGCACGGCTGTGTTGGTTAGTATCTCAAATATTATAACGAGCGTCTATATGCGTAGTCACCAATAACCGTAGCTAGCAATATTTAAAAAAATACATTTACGTTAAGATAACACTATATCAAATAAAACTATTAATTTGAGTTTCTTTTGTTTGAATGTTGCCGGTGTTAGTTTTCTCCGGGCCAACGGGTACAATATTATTGATTTGCGGCAACTTTCAAAACCTATTGGTGTTTACGCTTTGGCTAAAGAGTCGTTCGGTCGCACTCGCACGCGCTTACAACGACTGCTTACAAATTATCGTCGCGGCGGGTCTTCGCACGCTAACTAACAGAGATGCGATATTTACTGTGTGGCTTTTAACTCAAAGTGTGCACAACAACACTTTGATTGCTACCTAAGTCGCTGGTTGACTGAGCGCAAGGTCAATGTTTAGAACCGGCGTTTTGAACAATCATAAACGCTGTAGGTTCTTTTACGTTGGGCGCCATGTAACGGGGTAGCTATCCGTTTATTTAATTATTCACGCGATCGCATCGAAGAGCGCGCGGGATTATCTACACGTTTAAATTCGAAAATCGGTGAGCAGGAGGGAACGGGTGTCAGTCAACCAACTTTCTACTAACGCCAAATAATAATATCTGAATTACGGTTAATATCACATGCGAGATCGTTTATTTCCTCTAAAGTCTACAATGTATTCGGCCCGCGTATTTATGTTTACAAGACGCGCGCGCGACAATAACATGCAGTGTCGGATCGCTCACGGCTCTGTATTCGCCGAGTTAATACATGCACGCTTCTTACGAAATACGAAAGATTAGTCAATAACAATTATAGCGATCGCGGAATTAAGCTGGCCAGCCTACCTTATTAGCAGTTGTACGGTAGCACGAGAGTTCGCACCCTAGTTGCGGGAAAGTCAGTCTTTGTTACGAGGTATCTCGCGTTTTCGGTTTCGCCCTCGATGGCGAAACTCCTCACTCCCGCACACTAGCACGCACTCGTTCTGGTCTGGGTCAGGCACATCTCCTCTCGATCCTTATCAGTAGACTCCTCTTAGCACTCCAAGAAAACTTGGGAAAAACTCTGATCGTTATTAGCAGCAGCTGAGTGTGCGGATTCTAATCTTCAACTGGTTCGTTTTCATACGCGCGCGTTCCGTCTCGTCTCGTGCCGAATTCCCTCATTACATTTCGCCCCAACCGGCAGGTCTTCGCCATCGCCGGCAGTGCCATCGCCGGCAGCCGCATGGTTGGGCTGTTAGCGCTAATAAGACGTTTACCGTCACAGCTGATACGTACAGATGTATTTTTATGCTCTCTAGAATTTTAAAAAAAATTTCCTACTTTACCCTACTCATCTCTACTTTTTTTATTAAAACTAATATTTTTTTGTTTTTTACATAAGTGTTTTTTTCCTTTTTTTTGTTTAAGAAATTTTTTGAGTTGTTAAGGAACGAAAGAAACATATAATATTTCAATAGCTATATCGAATACTGGAGTCGTTCCCATGTTATCTTCGTACGTTCGAATAGTGTTGGAACCGTGAACCGTGAAAGCTACTACTCTATCACTTATCGTAACCTTTTGTTATATCTGCCGTTTTCTGAGAATCATTTTTTGTTTTTCTGATTTTCAAGGGCATGGTGACACTGAATACCAGGTAACGGGTATAGCAGTTACTCTGAAAAAAAACCGTCTTGCACGTTTTTCAATGTTAGAAAAAATTGATCGCACCAAAGTTACTGAAAATTTATCACTCTCATTTGACACTGAATGTGCTAATTTCTAGAATGTGTTAGAAACTGTGTTAGAAACAATTGAAGAAAATAAAATCCCGAGTTTCTCAGAAAGATTGATAATAGAAAGCATCAATAAAAAATCAAAATAACTAGAAAATGTAGACGATTTTGAAAATTGTGATACTGTGCTCATTCCTAATTTGTATACTTTTTCCAACAATGAAGTAATCCTCCTTATAAATCGATACAAATCGTCTCCGGAATTTTTGAGAAAGTGGAGTATGTGGGTAAGAATGATTTTTAATGTCATAAATTTTGTTCAGAAATTGTATAATAGCGTAGTGTTGTAGAAATCTTGATATATATTGACGAAACCTATAATGTTTTTGAGAGTTTTATTTTTAACATTGTGGCAGGGAATTTCGGGGGTGTTGGCCGCGCTCCGAGTTCTTCCGCCACAAGGCCTGTTTGGCTCTACCCCCGATTATTTAGGGCGCCAGACCGTCGGCTGATTACGGCGATTTATCGTCGGGGGTAAGGCCAGTAGGGTTGCGCGTATCCCGGTCTGCCTAACGGCGACTGCGCAGAGTGGGCAGATGGGGGGATACGCGTGGTATCCTAACTTCAGGCCTTTGGTGTCCAACTCTCCTTCGATTTCTCCTTGACTAGGGTACGCCGGCAGCTCAGATGATGACTCCTTACGTCAGGTCGTGAGGACATTCGAAATCGCGCGTATTTTACCTAACGAATAATCCGAAAATATAGCGAATTAATAAAACCCGTATGTAACCGCTCGCGGCTGAAAATCGCTAGCATACAACAGGGGTAGGTTATCCAGTAAATTTTATATATAAATATAAAGATAATTAATCGTTTTATTGATGCATTAAAAATTTCTCACATACGAGGTCGGAATGAATATGGTCGGTAAAATTCTGAATTTTCATTAATCCTTAAGGGTACAATTTAATCGGAACGTTAGCGAAAGGTCAGCGCGAATACCAAGTCGCAATTTTCTCTCATGAAACGGAACTTAATAAACGTTGACGAAAGGTCAGCGCGAATACTAAGTCGCAATTTCCTTTTTGTAAGACCTAACGTTCAAATTCGGTTTGCGAAATGGCGGAAAGGTCAGCGCGAATAATAAATCGCAATTTTCTTTTATAAGACCTAACGCTCAAATTCGGTTTGCGAAATGGCGGAAAGGTCAGCACAATTAATTAGTCAAAACAATTTAATTCAATTGAACTTACGTTTGTACTAATTAACTAACGAAAGGTCAGCGCGAATACTAAATTGCAATTTTCTTTTGTAAGACGAACACTTAATAGAAGTTGGCGAAAGGTCAGCGCGAACACTAAGTCGCGATTTTCTCTCGTAACCGAACACTCAATTTATTTTCACGGAATGGCGGACAGGTCAGCACGATCCGGTAAGCACCGGCGTCGACGGATCCACGCGTCGCGACGACCTACGGCACTGAACTAAATAAATTAACTAATCTAACCCGCACTCCGCGATTAAATAAAATGAGTGGCACTTTGCCTACTTACAATTTTCTCCTTGCGGTATAAGCAAACAAATTGGTAAGATATCTGAGGCGTGCGCTAAAGATCTGACAACGATTAGCTGTTAGCTCCTTCCTTGCGGATATCCAGTGGCAAAATGGACGAGAATCGGCTTCTCGCGGTCAAAGATCGTTTCTCTTCTCCTTTTTCCGAGAAGAAATGTTATTATTGGTCGGTATGCTAATTCGGATATCGGTAGCGCCCTCCGAATTTTTATCATTGGTCCTTATGTAAATTAGAATAATACAGCGCCCTCCTTAACTCTCCTACTTTCGTCGTTATTTACTCTCTCTCACCCCCCACTAAGGTATCTATCATTAATTGTCGGAAAAGATCTACCCCTACTCTTATCTATTCGTCTATGCGGACGGAAATCAAATTTTATTCTAATTTGCCTATTGGTAGTGACGTCACTAGCGAATTTTGTCAGATGTTCGAATTCGGTTAGTTAAATTATTATTTAAACCTAAAGGGGATAGTTGTCGCTCGCCATTATAATAGGGGTGTCGGTCGCGTGCGAATTTTACAATTCGATATTTGTTTCGTGTTCATTATTTTCCAATTTAACATTTTAATTTTATTATCAGAAATACGTATATAATATACGCCGTTTCATTTGTAGCGCCCTTATCTTCGCATTTGCATATTATTCTATTATTTTATATCGTCTGTCTCGCTCGCTCTTGTTTCGTCTATTTCGCTCGCTCTGTCTCAGTGTGTCTCGCTCGCTCTTGTTTAGCCTGCTTCGCTCACTCTGTCTCGCTCGCTCTGTCTCGCTCGCTCTGTCTCAGTCTGTCTCGCTCGCTCGCTATCAGTCTATATCGGCGCTTCAAGATGGCCGCTCAGTTTCTCGCGCGTACGCCTCGTGTCCTTGCGCCGGTTGTTGGAGCGCCTCCTGGGGCGCTCCCGTGTCGGTTCTGTGGTGTTTTTCCGGGTGTTTGTGTGTGTGGTCGCTGATTTTCGTGTGTGTGGCGCTCAGGATGACGCCGATGGTGTTCGGCAGCCCGACACAGCTGATTGCCGGCTGCCACTTCATCGGCGATTTTCTGCTCGCCCCAGGAGTGTCAGTGCCTCGTGAGTGTTCGTGTTGATGTCTGGGAGTGTAACGGATCTGCATGTGTCATCAACATGCATCTCCGTTGCATTTCCCAGTCAGGTTTTGCATTTTTAGTTTGCCGGCCGGCAACACGTGGTCGGGAGTGTCTGTGAGTGAGTGTGTGCGTGCGCTCTCTTTTTCTGTGGTGCGCTCCTTTTTTTTGTCTGCTCTTTGAGCGTCCGTCGGATCGCGTTGGGCAAGTTTGTTTCGCCCATATCTCCGGCGTGGTCGTTCGGACATGGAAAATAATAATTGTTCGGTATAGGGCGTGTTTAGCTTTATTTTAAACAACCGGTTACGGGGCGGCAAGGGACGGGGATGGCCTTTCTGAGGTGTTGCAAATAATGCAGCACTCAGGAAAGGCCTTGTAATGTGCCACATTACAACATGTAACTACAATGAACAACTGAACATCTTACAGCGAAACACGAATTCGCATCTTTTCAAAGTGTTTAGATTTTTAATTGTACACCTGCAAAATAATTTAGAGGACCGCAAAATTGTTTTAATGGAAATACGCGCAGCTTTATAGCGTAATAAAGTGTCGCGAATAAGTTATCTTTTAAATATTGCATCTACAATTTGTAAGAAATATTCACATGATGCCAATTATGCACGCCTTCAATTAGTCAAAGCTTTACATAGGTTTCCTATATTAGTAGGATTTTATCTTAATTTGACGGAAAATACTGTTCTGAATTTCATTGGTGTTTACAATGTATACTGTCATTTAGAAAAACGTTTCGAACTAGTAATTGGTAGCGAGCTAGTAGATAAGATTAATGAATTATTAAAAAAAAACAAATTGGAAGTTTTGTTTTCCAATCCGCTATTATTGAAAATATTTACGATTTTGTCTCCTTGTAAGACAATATCACAATATTGTCTACTACAGAAAAAAAGAAGCCGAGGACGAGCAGCTATTACGAAAATAAACAGGACAGGTATGAATAACTGTGTAATGTTAACTGGTTCCGCTCATTATTAACGGCGCTAACCAACATTACACAGAAAAGTTGAAGAATAGAATTTAAGTATAATTTCCGGAAATTTCAAAGTTATTAAATTTACTGGTACGGATATTGCAAGAAATGTTCGGACATTCTTCACTCATATTGGATTATGTCCGGACATTACATTTTATGTCCGGACGTTATACATATAGTTTGCACGTAATTCAAAGAATGTCAAAAACTTAATATCATAGTATTGTATACTAATTAACATAATAATATCCCCGCAATATTGATTAATGTCTGTACGTATTGGTATGAATAGGCGATCATGACAATATCACAACATTGTGTACCACAGAAAAAAAGCCGAGAAAGAGCAGCTATTATGAAGATAAACAGGTTAGGCATGAATAACTGTTATGTTAATTGGTTCCGCTCGTAATTAACGGCGCGCATCAACATTACATAAAAAAGCTGAAGAATAGATACCTTAAGTATTATGTCCGGCAATTTTGGCGTAGTTAAATAAATATGTACGGATAGTATGGGCATTGTGCGATCAAAATACTTACTGTACGTGCGTATCAGTATTAATATTCAAAATTCCCAGACATTACTCTTAAAGTCCGGGTATCATCCTTAATGTCCGATCATGATCTTACAGCAAATTAAAACTTCGTACCGTGTTCATTATTTTTTGAGATTTATTAAATTTAATGAAAAAATGTTGAAATCATATAAGACTATTAACAGCTATATAATAAATCACAATTATTTCGCAGAACATTTTTTTGAAATGTTTGAAAAAGTTTGAGGTTGGCCGCCATACTTTATTACACTCTGGCACCAACTTTGAACATCTCAACTTGATTGTTCTCCAATAATTCTTTTTTTATTCTTTGTGGGTCCAGCTCTTCAAATTTCTTAACTATTGCCGGCTCTTTCGTTATTTTTTTTTGCTTTAAATCCCGCACAAGTTACAGTGGGATAAAGGCCCTTCACTTCTATCACTTTGTAAAAAAAATATGGATGAGTTGACTTCTGCTGCCACCAAAACTTTGTTCCTGGCGGATATTATTTCACCCATTCTAGTGCAATTTTGCCTCTTTTAACTGAATCACCGGTCGTTAGATTTGTCATCTAGAAATTAAGAATAAATATGTTGTATTATCAATATAATTTTGTGCAAGATACATTGTCTACGTGTCTACATTTCCTGGATATAATTTGTTAATATTTACGATATTTCATGAAGACTGGAGGACCCAGCTTAATCGAATGAAGATCCTTGCATTTCTTCTACAGTACTAGCGCTTACACTCATAGTATCGTCTTGAGTGGACTCAACCTATAATAAGAAATTAATTATTATTATTAAATGTTAAACTTGTTCATCTGTTATTTGTTAATACAATTTTTGTTGTTAATACAATTGTTAATACAATTTGTAATGAAAACAATACAATAGATGTTTAGAAGAATGGAAGATGAAGGCAACATAAAACTTCGTGAGCATGATACGATAACTCTGGACATTAACGGAAACAAATATATCAAATAAAAGTTGAATTCTTTTACTTGTGACGAATTTTCTTCAATGTTTTTACGATTTTCAAGTTCATTCAATTTGAATTTTAGTGATTTGATCTCCATTTGGTACTGCATGGTCACTTTAGCTATGTCAATTTTGTCCGTTTTGAGTAAATCTTCAAATGTATAACGAAGGTCTAAACGTTCAGACTCTGTGATCTGAGGTTGTATTTGAGTTCCCAACCGATCAATTTCAGGATCAATATGTTGTTTGGTGAAGAAAATTTCACTATGACAGAAGCGAATATTATTTAAATTATAATTTTTATAATGATTTACACGATGATCAAATTAACGCTATATCTCTCATCGTTTAAGAACTGTTAAAGTTAATTGGTTCCACTCATATATAATGGCGTTAATCTAACATAACACAGAGAGAAGCAAAAATATTTACGAATGTCCGTATTTATCTGTATAAAAAGTAGATAATCACAATATCACTCAAATGGGTGCTACTCAACACAATACTGATCAACTGATTATTAAATTGAAAAATGAAGTCCTATTGAAATAGTTATTTGTATCCGTACTATCCATGAAATGTCCGTACATAGGTATAGAACTTGGTAATGTCCGTCCAGAGATATGAATTGTATGAATTATATAATCCAAAGCATGTTTTATCGCTTTTGGTGATCTGTGTGGAACAACGTTAAAAGTTTATTATGTAAATGAACTTCTGTGTTTAGCATGGATTTTATTAAACCAACAATTTTGAATTATATTTAAATGATTCTTTATTATAAAAATAGACTTAGAGACATTTCTACAAAAATGAAGTAGCCGCTCGTTAACGAAATATCGCGTAATACTTAATATAATAGTGTCCTCATAATATTCACTATCATTTTATTAAAAATAATAATAATAATAATAATTAATATTTACTTCATAATATAATAATGTCCGCGCAACATGTATGAATGTCCGTACTTATTTATATAAAAAGTAATGATCACAATATCAAAATAATATTTTCTACTTAATATAATCTTGTCCTCGCAATATTAACTTACGTATTTACGTCTGTATATATTGGTATGAATAGGTGATAAACACATTATCTCAACATTGTGCACTACAGAAAAAAAACCGAGAAAAAGCAGCTATTACGAAGATAAACAGAACAGGTATGAATAACTGTGTAATGTTAACTAGTCCCGCTCGTAATTAACGACACTCACGAATATTTCACAGAAAAGTTGAAGAATAGACTTTTTTTTTTATTTAAGAAGAATAGACTTTAAGTATTATCTCCGGACATTTCGAAGTTATTAAATCTATATGTACGGACATTACAAAGTATGTCCGGTCAATACACTCTCTTATTGTATTATGCCCGGACGTGATAGATATAGTTCGCACGTAATTGAAAGAATGTCAAAAACTTAACATCATAGTATTGTATACTAATTAACATAATAATATCCCCGCAATATTAATTAATGTCTGTACGTATTGGTATGAATAGGCGATCAAGACAATATCACAACATTGTGTACTACAGGAAAAAAAAGTCGAGAAAGAGCAGCTATTACGAAGATAAACCGAACAGGTATGAATAACTGTGTAATATTAAGTGGTTCCGCTCGTTATTAACGGCGCTAACCAACATTACACAGAAAAGTTGAAGAATAGACTTTAAGTACGAGGGGGGGTCAATAAGTCTTTACAAAAAGAAGGAAAAAAAAGTTTTGCGTATGTAATTTTTTTATATTTTTCAACATAATCTCCTTGAAGGTCGATACATTTTATTAAACGACCTTCCAGTTTTTTTAAGCGATTAGAAAAATATGATTTCTGAAAATCCTCAAAATAGGCATTTGTTTCGGCGATTACTTCTTCATTCGACGTGACTCGTTGTCCGGCAAGCCATTTTTTGAGGTTAGGAAATAAGAAAGAGTCTCTGGGAGCCAAATCAGGCGAATATGGTGGATGGTAAATTAATTCGAACTTTAAATCGTTAATTTTTGCCATCGAAACTGCACATGTGTGAACTCGAGCATTGTCTTAAAGAAAGAGGCATTTTTTTTGTCCAACTGAGGACGTTTTTCTCTGATTTTTTCTTTCAGCTAATCTAATAATGACGCATAATATTGTCCAGTGATCGTCTGGCCCTTTTCCAAGTAGTCTATGTAGATGATTCCATACGCATCCCAGAAAACTGTGGCCATAATCTTGCCAGCTGACTTTACTGTCTTTGCCTTCTTTGGGGCTGGATCTCCTGCCGTAATCCTTTGTTTGGACTGTTCTTTGGTTTCAGGAGTGTAGTGGTATACCCATATTTCGTCTACAGTTATGAGTCGACGCTAAAAGTCTTCCGGATTACGACGTATGCGTGCCAAAAGAGCCTCAGAGGTGACCACGCGGGTTCATTTGTTTTCAACAGTGGGCAAACGCGGCACTCATTTTGCTGATATTCTTTTCATCCCCAATTTCCATGCAAAATTGAAATGATTGTACCCTTTGATACCTCTGTGGCCTCAACTAATTGTCGCAATTTTAAACTTCTATCACTCAATACCATATTGTTGATTTTGTTGACCATTTTGGGTGTACTCACTTCTACGGGGCGTCCTGAACGAGGTTCATCTTTTGTTGTTGTACGGCCGCGTTTAAATTCATTTACCCATTTATAAACAGTCTTAAACACAGGTGCAGACTTGCCATGAACGGTGTTCAACTCAACTGTGACTTCTTTTGGTGTAAGGTCTTTCAAATGAAAATGTTTTATCACCGCTCGAAACTCTGTTTTTTCCATTTTTCAAATAAACCAATAACTTTTTGTTCAACCAACGCTCACAAAAAAACGATTTAATGAATCGAGCTGAAACCTTGTACGATATGTTGTTAGTAGTATTGCTTGCCAAAAACATCATAATTTAAGCGTAACGACCGCCATCTCTTGGATTTTGTAAAGACTTATTTTCCCCCCTCGTATTATCTTCGAACTGTCATGTTCGTATCACTTATAATAATAATTCGAACTCTCGTATCTAGCTAATGAGCAAGAATTTGTTTCTAATAATTTTACTCTACTTGTTGATAAAATAAATAGATAAATCAAATGTAGTCTAATAATAATAAATAAATCAAATATATATAAATAAGTACAATGTTTCAGGGAAAGTCAGACGATGCCCCAGTTTCTTATGGTGCTAATTGTCCCATAAGCAGAGCTAAAGTCTTTCTTGGATGGGATATCATTCGGCCCAAGTTTCTTATAACGCGAGATGTTCTATAAGTCGAGCTCGAATTATAAGGAAGGAACAGTCTTTCTCAGTTAATCACAATGAGAGAAAGAACTTAGGTATTAGCCAAGTTTATTCAGACTCATGCGCTCACCTTGCAAGGCTAGAAGTGAATGCTAGCCTGTGCAAAGGTGGGCGTATTTATACACAGATTTTCCCGCTTATTTTTGCAGGAGAGATGTCATCGAATATTTGAGAGACATTCGCGAATTTTGAGAAATGAGTTTTCTTAATTTACAAGTAAATAACCATTAATCGTAAGCTTTTAACACATGTAAACTTCACATATTTTGTTATTTGTTGATTTTATACAATATACAATTATCGCAAATAGTGTCGTCAAAAGTTATTAACTAATAAAGTTAATTAACGTGATATTACAATATTTACAATAAAAAATTATTAAATTTTTATATAACTTTATAGTTGCTTAATTTCAGAAGTATTTTCTAAAAAGAAATATTTAAATTAGTTAATAACATTTGAATTATAATCAAATTTTATATTTGTAACGGTTTTTTCTAATCTTATAACGCAATTATTAGATTAATTATCTAAGATTCCTAAATCATAAAGTTATCATTATTAAGTATAAAGTTAATGCTTTCGTTTGATATACAGCTTATTGTTTAAATAAATTATTAATTGTTTATTTATTAGTAACAGTTATTATTCAGCTGTTATTAATGAAACCAATTCTTACTCATGCTCTACACTTATTCACTTTGCCTATGGATTATTTACATTTTTCTAATAATTCATATTTTTAGCGTAATAAATAAATTATTTTTGCATATTGATATTCATTATTATTCAATAATTAAATACAATTTGTGTTATTATATTCTGAATCTACTTACTAAAATCTATATAATAAATGCTTTGTTATATTAAAATTATCTCTAATTAACATATTTTTCTTAATAACAAAAATCATTATATCTATATCTATTACTTTGTGACGTCACGCTATTTATTTTAATTCAACTCTTATATGAATACAATCGAGGAAACAGTGAGGTAGCGCCGCTTAATATATTAATTTGAATAAACAGATAGATGCGTTAGACTGGTTGCGGTAATTCAGTGATCCAATAAATAGCTCATAAATAGGACCGTTACAGAACTATTCGACGTTGTAAAATCAATACGTACACACATTATGGAAAACCTCCGGTCATTGCACCATCTTATCCTAATTCAACAAAATCGTTTATTACGTTCGTACAAATACGAAAAAGACTATTGCAACTCCCGTCGCTTCCTAGCTATTGCAAGCTGCCTTTTCGCTTGCGTTCCAACAACTATAACGTCATTTTTAGCTCATCAAAGTATCGGGCTTACCTTTATAATTTCGTGCTAGTGTTATTCTTTATTATCTGATGGGTGGCATCCTTCAAAGTAATCCCTACTTGATTGAATAACACGGTTCCATCGATGTTTCCACTTTTCAAAGCAGTCCTGAAACTCACTTTTAGGGATAGCCTTAAGTACACTCATCGCATTGTTTTCAACCGTTATTTTGTCATCGAATCGGTTTCCTTTGAGTGGTTTTTTTAGTTTTGGAAACAGCCAAACGTCACAAGGGGCTATGTCGGGGCTGTATGGAAGTTGTCGAAGCAATGCGATATTGTGTTTGCTCAAAAACTGCTGCACAAGATCGGATTAATGCGCTGGCGCATTATCGTGGTGGAGAAGCCAGTCACCACTTTCCCAAAAGTGCGGCCGTTTTCTTCTTACTGCATCACGCAAACGTTTCAAAATTTGAACGTAATATTCTTTATTGATTGTCTGACCTGTTGGTGCATATTCGTGATGTACAACACCTTCACAATCGAAAAAAACAATCAACATTGACTTAACATTGCTCCGACTTTGACGTGCTTTTTTTGGTCTTGGCGATTCAGAATGCTTCCACTGTGAAGATTGTTGTTTTGTTTCAGGATCATAACCATCAACCCATGATTCATCACCTGTAATAACTTTTCTAAGCAAATTATCATCATTATTGACCATTTCCAGATTGTCCAGAGCGATTTCTAAGCGAATGTTCTTCTGCTCTGCTGTGAGCAATTTTGGGATGAATTTCGCACACACGCCTTTCATTCCTAAATTTTCGGTTAAAATTTCTGAAATGATAGTTTTTGGTATCCCAAGGTCTTCTAGTTCTCGCACAGTCATACAACGATCTTGTTCGATTGCAAGTCGCACCCGCTCAATATTATCTGCGGTTTTTGTCGTCGAAGGTCGGCCGGAACGAGAATCACTATCGACAGAAGTGCGACCATCCTTGAACCGTTTATACCACTCTTTTATTCGTGTTTTGCTCATACACTCGCTTCCGAAGGCCTTTTGCATCATTTCAATAGTTTCCGAACTCGTTTTTCCGAGTTGAAAGCAAAATTTAATGCAAATTCGTTGATCTTATTTTTCAGTCATTTTTGACATTATCAAAATCCCACGAACGCGAAAAAGGCAATGTAAACAAAGACACGCTGCGCATGAACTATACGTCCGGCATGTATCAGTAAATAACCAATAGATTCGTGAGGCTTTACTGTTGACGTTTCTGTCCGGTAGAGATCGCTCGAACACTATGGTTGTTTTTTGTGTTCATCTTAAAGGCTGGTGGAAGGGAGTTAGTCCTGAGATTTTCGGAAATAATACTTTTTAATAAACCGGTCTCTACAAACATCTTAGTCGCAACCGAAAGTAATCGTTTCTTCTTCAGACTTTTTAAATCATTTCTCGTATGTTCGACTTTGCACCTATGACTTGAAGATTCAGACTCTGACGTGTTCTCTGCCAGGAGCTGGGGGCTGCAAAATAAATTATGATGTATGTTAACAAAAAATGTATATTTACTTACTTAGAAACCTATATTTACGTATACATACATAAAAGGGACTGAATGAAAATATGTCGTCATTTGGGCTTTTGTTGGCACATCTACGTAGCACGGTGATAATATTGAAGACCATTCCGAAATATCTGTTTTAATATTTTTTTTTGAAACTGGGAGGAAAATCGTCGTCTAATTTATATAAAATTTTCGTTTATTTTTCTTTTTTTCGTAGAAACATGTTGAGGTGTCCGACGGTTATTTCCTTTAGTCTTGTTTCTTCATTTGAATATTCCGAAAATTGTAAAAGAAAATCTATATAAGATTTTAAATATAGACATGATCCAGGACGGCTTTGTATAAAATTGGTAGCTATATCGTTATGAGAATATAACCAGGAAAAAATAAACATCCGTATATGTGTCCGTACGTATTAGTATCAAGTTGTAACAATGCCTGCAATATATACATAATATCCGTCGGTATTGAGATTGAGATGAGAAATATCGTCAAAGTTAACGTTTTCGTAATATGTAAAATGTATCTATTGTAAAGTTATTACCATTGCGTACATTATCCAGTCGCAAAATCAGTACGTACAGACACGTTACTATTTACATCGATATACGTACATAGACTGATTTTTAATATTGATAATATTTAAGGTTAAGTTCGACGATTCGCCAGACGTATGTAGGAATATACGTATTTTTTGTTAGTATAACATATAACAAATGATGAAAAATTACTTGAGAATAGTGAAGCTGAATGCTTCGGTTGTGCAGAACGCTAGAGACGGTGTTTTTTGTATTTCTGCCACCACATCTTCGTCTTGCAAAATTCGTTGCATGGCAATAATATTTGCCTTTCTCTAATATATCTCCTTCGAATATTTCAGAGATTTTAAACATTCTAGTGGATCACGAATGCTATTCTCTGTTAAATAATTTTGTAGCAATACATATTTCTCTTTGTTGCTACGGTAGAAATTTATATTGCCGTAGTCGGCACTCGACATTTTTCAGATTTATATAAACAGAAATATCAGAAAGAATCACGCATCTATATGAAATGTCCGGCCACACTGAACTAGTAACTACACAATCTTTATGCGAAGCACAACAAAGGGAGAGCACGTGCGCTTTGCTTCTCTTTTTTTCTCTATAGATGGCAGTAGGCCTGTGTAGGTGTCGCCATCAGAGTACCAGTGTAGATATACTGCACGCACTTTAATTCGCGACACACGAAATTTGAAAAAGAAATTAAACGAAGTTGCAGATTGAGCATTACTGGCACCGAGCGAGATTAAGTCAAAGTTTTAATTTTCTTAAAAGTTGCACAGTTCGTGCTAGAGCACCACAGCTAAGTTTTATACGCCAAAGTGCGTAGAGAAAATAGGGATGAGCAGCTGTTACTGATATGAACACGACAGGTACCTATAACAATCTGCGTCATTTTAATTGGTTCCGCTCGTAATTAACGGCGCTAACCAACATTACACAGACAAGGAGAAAAGAATAGAGACAATACATCCATAATAATAAATCCAGTCTTGAATTTGGAATTTAGTCGAAAAGTCCAAAACACATGTCTTCATCTTCACTTCAGATACCTATTCCTCTTTAGCTGGTTTCTTATCCTCTTTCTTTTCTTCTGCAACAGCAGGAGCAGCGGCACCACCAGATGGCATCGAAGCTAGTTTCTCTTTACCTTAGACTTTCAGTTCTTTATCATTTTTGCCACTGAGTTCAGAGAACATATTATAATATAAACGTATTATATATTATAATATAATAATTATAATAATATTATATTATAATTATATTATAACTATAACATATTATATATAAATATAATATAACATAATATAAAAACAAGCATACTGGGCAGCCGCAGTCGTATGTAACTTTATTGGAAAGTTTTGGTGTACACTTTTCGACTGTTATAAGCACTACAGTACGTTTGTCTGACTCCTTGACGAGTCCCTAGCCCACTCTACAGAGCACTTCGTGCACGAAATGTTTATTTTTTGCAATATTGCAATCGATAAATTGATCATAATGGACGGCCATTCTGCTGGTTCTTCAAAAACGGCCGGACATGAATCGCGATGCGTAGACTCGCGTTGTAGCTGCGTTGTTTGCAATAATGTCTTACAGTACCTGGCGATTGCTACATGCGTATGAAAAACCTCTAGAGATCAGGAGGAGCCGCTCCTCAATCAGAGATTTTTGTTTTGTTTTGTGTAACGTTACTCTATTAATGCTCCATCAGTGCTAATCAGCGACAGAGGCTTGCAATGTGTTTGAGAACAAAGCACATGAAAATTTTTTCAGTGGTGCTTGTATCAATCAGCAGGTACTGGGAATCGAATCCGGGCCTACCGGGTGCGCGTCCGTCGCCCTACTGACCGAGCCATTGCAGGCCTCCTCAATCAGAGATGCGGAAGGTTGCGGATTCTAGACGACTGCGCGATAATGGGATACTAAACTTCTGATAATAACCGGGCATTAACAGGCTGTTTTCTCGTTTTTAGAATACAAACTAAAGTCATGTCGAGAGTAAAAACTCTCCGAGTAACATTTTCTTACAGGTCAACGCTGGTAAACCAGATTTCTAGTTGTTTTTATAATTGTTCCAATTTTTGTAATTAATTTATGACTGCATGGACTAAATAGTACATACAGTCATAAATTAATTACGGTAACGTTAAAAGTTTCATGAACCCTATGTATGATCATCGCCAATTAATAAAAGAGAAGTTTCATTGAATATCTACGTAAGCGAAAGTATAGATATTGAACAAAATTTAGAAAGACTTGAATAAAGTGAAATCTGTGACGGAGAATTTCGGTTTGCCGGCTTCTCCTTTGTCTCTCTCTCGTCCGTTCGTTGCGCCCGGGCTGAGAGTGTGTTTGTATCCACTCTCATGCCTGCATTTTCTCTGTTTGAGGTGCGGTGAGCGGACATTGGCGGAGCTGGAGGCGGCCGACGAGGCGATGATCCGTTGCCAGGATCGTCATGCGGGAGGGCGAGCGGGATGGAGAGAGCGCGGGCTACGCACGCATCCGACGCGTGCGCGGCCGGGGGGGAAAATCGGCAGTATCGTTTGGGCTGGCCGATCGCGTGCGCGCGTTGTTTTCGTTCGTCGCCGATTTTGGTTGGTTTTCCGTTGGTTTTGGAAGCGGTGCGGTACTTCGTCGTCGTTTTGTTTGTGGATGCGTACCCGGTGTGTGGGCGCGCATCGGTGGTTTTGTCTCTCGTGCGTGGAGTGAGTGGCTGGGTCGCGCCCAGCCAAGCCTTGTCGCCCAGCACCGGTGTGCGCGGGTAACGGCGAAGCCCGTACCGCCGGCGCGCGCGCGTTCGGTGAGCGGCTGGGGAACAGCCGACGGCAGCAGCGAGCAGCAGCGGCCGGTTGGCAACAACGGTCGACAGCAGCAACAACCAGGGGTAGCAGCAGCCGGTTGTCAGCAACAGCAACAACAGCGAGTAGCAGCGGTAGTAGCAGTAGCGAGCAGTATCCGTCGGCGAGGTCGGTGCCGGTTTTTTCTCTCTCTCCCTCTCTTTCTCTCGCTCTCTCATTGCTCTCGCAATGATGCCGGCCCCCGTTGCCGGGTTTTGAGGTCGCGGGTGCATTCGCGAGCGAGCGGACTTAGTCGGATTGTCGGGCAGTGATTGCGTCTACAGAAGACCTAAGAATATAATTGATAATTTATATAACTTTTTCTATCTCGATAATAATTAAATTGAAGTATAATTTTGGATTATTATTCTGGACACCTAAAACTTACTTCTTACTTTTGTCACTTCCTCGAGCGGCATATTTTTGCAGGCGAGTTCGTCCAGCTGGTCACAGCGCTTACTGCTAAAAATTCTTGGCTTTTAGTCAATTTTTTGGCCAGTGGATGAATCATTCGCTTGCCTGGTAACAACATAACCTTCATCAAATCTCCAACTTTAACGAGTTTTGAGCTACACATCTCTGCTAACAACGCTAACAATAACACAGCCTCCACACCAGGACCACTACACTCTACACACTACACACTACACACCTTACTGATTGCAACACTTCAAAAATTTTTTGCTGCTAAGTACCTGTATCAACAATTTTACCGTTAATCCACATATTTTAATCTACTCGAAGAGACTCCTCACTGCCGGTATTATTTCTTCGCTGCATTACATCTCATAGCTTAAATTGTTCTTGCGTTTAGTCATCGCGATGGCTATTTTAATTTTATTTTTATTTTACTTTATCTTGTTTTGTTTCATTTAAGTTTAATTTTGTTGTATTTTTCATCTAACGCTATCTACACGCTAGACAATTTTAATTTTAATTTTAATTTTATTCGATCGACTATGTCAAATTGCGTTTCTTTTCTACAATTCATTTAATTTTTAATGTAATTTCCTGCGTTCGCTTCATCAATCATTTTTCTCATTTCATTTTCTGTATGTGCTTGTTTGTTTTTTGCGTTTTAGTCATTTTTAGGTTCATTTGCGAATCTCTTTACCGCCTCTTGTAAATGGCATCATTTTACTCTCGGATCTCCCGCCAATTTTGATCCTTAACTAACAGAGTTGGTACCACTGAGGCGCTAATTTTCAAATCTTTTAAATCCTGACTTATCTCAGCTCCTGTTTATGACTGGTCAGTGACTCAAATTTTCGCGCGAGATTTAAACTTTTCAATTTGTTGTATCAATCTGTCCTTTCAAATTACCTCTTACATTACAATTTCTTGTGAAGTTTTGAGACCCGGGGAGGAGAGATGGGAAATTTTTTGACACAATCTGTGAATTTCTATTTTTTGTCATAATTTGTTCTAAACTCCCAACTACTCACTTTTATCAAATGGTCTTGTCTTTATCTGCCGAGTGTGGTGAAACACTGAGTTACCGGGGTTGCAATATCTCGCAGTGCGAGGCCTGTGATAGATTTCCATCAGCACTGTACCGATATAACCTCAAACCTTGATCTTGCGACCTTTATTTGCCGTACCTGTTCTATTGAGTCTGCGGTCTCGGCTAACCCTCGTAAAACCGGTGGCGTGTTTTTACCATCCCTTCCTTCCACTCAAATCGACTCTGCTTCAGCTGGTACTTTATCTCTCGTCGAAACCTCAGGCCGAAAGAGACAAGCATCACCTTACGAGCTTTTCCCGTCGAAGACGTTGAAGGTGGAATCCCGGAGTGATTCCTTGAATACTGCCCGATCGGTTGTCCTTCCCACTGTTTCTTCCCCCAGTGCGGACAAAATCCTCTTGCTCGATAGTATAGCTCCTACCACGGGCGACAAACCACCAGTATGGTTTTCCGGTTTCGTAAATAATGAATTTACCGAGTATCGAAATGAGATTAGAGCAACCCAGACTTCCATCCTGACCAAAGTCAATCGTGTTGCCGACGAGGTGGAGAGCCTTAAGTCTGCAATGGGTCTCAAGGATCACTCCGAGCTCCTTATTTTGGGCCTTCCGCAGGAGGTCCAGGGTTCGAGGCAATTGGCTACCCATACGCTAGGAGTCGCATAGTGACCACCAGAAAATGGACTGCCACTCGCTCACATCCTAACTCGACCGAGACTGCCATGCGGGGTCAGACACATGCTACTACGTCCGCATTCGTGCGCAGTGGTGCGTGATATTATTTTGGAGCGCTCTAGGAGGCTCGCTGGGAAGACGGTAAGGGACGGCTTTAAGTGCGGTCTTAGAAATCCCGTCTTCATCCGCCAGCTGTTACCCCAGCCGATCCACAATCTTTTTGTGAAGGCGCTTGCGTGTAGTCGCGAGCTGGGTTTCGCGCGCCTTTTTTGTCTCGGGTAAGGTCATCCACATGCGGGAAAATACGCGTTCAACCCTTATCTCCATAATGTCGGAGAGCGACCTTGACTGCTGTACGCCTTTGCCTCCCGGCCAGCCTCCTGTCCCGTCTGTTCCACGCTCTAGTACCATGTCAGTGACTGCTACCCCGATCGGCACTCGAAGACACGCGCCGCTCAACCTCAATTTCGCCCCCCAGGTTGTCAAACAGCGACCCACTGCCGTCATCCCAAAAAACTCTGCTCCGCAACTTAATACAAACGACGGTTGTTTTACCCCAACAGTGTCTGTTTATCCAGCTCAGCTATCTGAAGCTGTCTCAAATACATCTCCTCCAGTTTCTGGTCCATGATGCCAGCTAATCCAAGACCAAACCCCGCCCTCTGCTTGCTTCGTTGTCAGCCACATCAATATAAATAGACTAAATTCCCCCTGTCACTTTACTCTTCTCGAAGCACAAGCCCTTTCTACATATTTTGACGTCATAGCCATTACTGAAACCTTCCTCTCACCTGATATCTCTGACTCACACCTCTGCCTCCCTGATTTAAGTTTTTTCAGGCTTGACCGAATTGGAAAGCGGGGTGGCGGGGTTGGCCTGTATGTGAGATTTCATCTTAAATCTAGTTTTCTAGCTACTTCAGATCCTGTTTTTGATAACACGCCTGAATTCATCCTTGACGAAATAAAGTCCGACAAGACCAAGCTTTTGATGGCGGTGGTACATAGACGTCCTTCCGCATGCTTTCCCACACACTTTTCAACTGCCTAGCCACTTACCTCCCCCTGTACGGAAATGTCATCATTACCGGTGATTTTAACGCAGATCTAAGTTCTAGCTCTCTGCCTGATGCTCGAGCTTTGAGATCTCTCGTCGACTTACACAACCTCCTCATCGTATCCAATGATGCCACACATCACTGTCTCGATATAAATCCCCTTCCCACACTACAAATCCAGAACTTTGGAAAATCCGATACTCCCTTTATTGCTAGGCATGATTTTATCTCGCCCTATCTATCGTTTAACCACGAACAAGCACGTCACCAGAGTCATTAAGTCCCGCGGGTTAAATCGGGTAGATGAAGTGGTCTAAAATGAGACCTTCAGCAGTCTTCTCTCGTGTCTGGTCGACAATCTCCAGCACGATTGAAGCGCTCTTCGGACCCGCCGATGGATGCTGACCTGCATTCCCTTGACAACTCGGTGCACTCTCTTACTGAAGTCCTTATAAAGTCTTTCGACGCGGTAGCCCCCCTCAAGTGCATCAAGTTGTCTTCTAGGCGCAAAACCTGGGTGACTCCGAGCATTCTCGCTTTCATGAAAAGACGTGACGCTGCCTATAAACTGGCATCCTCCTCCCTCTTGGTCAGTGACGTCGCTGAATATCGAAGACTTCGAAATGACGTCCCAAATGCCCTCAACTCAGCAAAAAATTCCTGCATCTCAAGCAGGCTGTCCTCCACAAGTACTAGTAAGGCCAGATGAAGCGAGTTACGAAACTTGGGAGTCACTAAGCGCGCTCTTCCATCCTCGTTTCGATTTTTTCCCCAGCCGCATTAAACACCCACTTTGTCAACATAGTTAACTCGTCTCCTCCCATGACATGTGACTTTTATGACGCCCTTTTAGCGAGTCCCCCAAATGTTCCTCACGCCCACTCCCCATTCGAATTTCGTGAGGTTATTAGCCAGGGGGTTATGGATGTACTAAACTCGTCCTCATCCAGAACATTCGATCCCGATGGTTTGTCTGTCAAGATGCTTAAACTCGTCTCTTCTACTTGTCTCTCGTTTCTCACGCATTTTGTCAATAAATCATTATCGTGAGGCGTTTTTTCGACCTCCTGGAAACGGTCTCTCATCATCCCTCTTGTTAGGTTATCCGAGATATCAAAGGTGCTTGAGAGGCTCGTTCATGCACAATTTTCGTCCTATCTAGACCGCTACAAGTTGCGTGATCCATGACAGGCCGGTTTCGTGAAGTTTCACAGCACTCAGACTGCACTCCTGGGTGTCCTCGATGACATCCACAGGGCCATTGAGGCGCGTAAAATCACAATCGTCATCCTGCTGGATTTTTCCAAGGCTTTTGATGTTATCTCCCATGGTCGTCTGATGGTTAAGCTCAGGGACCTATGCCTGTCTGATACTGTTGTGAGATGGTTTTTTAGCTATCTGACTGACAGGTTTCAGGCTGTTGTGGGGGAGGACGGCAGGGTATCGGACTGGCTCAGGACTGCTACTGGAGTACCACAGGGACCAATGCTATTTGCAATTGATATCTCGGACCTGCTCCCTGTCCTCTCCTTCGTGAATTATATGCTTTATGCCGACGACACGTAGGTCTACCTGCACTGTCATCCCGGCAGCCTTGCGGAGGCTTTGGAGAGGGTGCAGCTTGATGTGCAGGCTATAGCGGACTGGGCTCTAAGAAACGGTATCTCTCTCAACCTCACCAAGACAAAGGTCTTGATACTAGGCAACGAACAGTACGTTAGGGCTATAAACTTGAACGACATCGCGAAGATCACCATTAACGAGGTTCCACTCGACTATGTTATCAGTGCTCGTAACCTGGGCGTGATACTGACTACCACGCTAAATTGGTCCGAACATGTCAAAAGCGTGACGAGGAGGGCATACGGCTCTCTGGCTTCACTCCGATTCCACAGGAAATCTCTCTTGATTACCCTTATAAAAGTTCTTGTCGAGCAGATCATTTTCCCACATTTCGACTACCTCTCAGTGGTCTGTATTCAGCTCGATGGAGAGCGCTTGTCTAAGCTTCAAGTTGCCCAAAAACTGCCTGTGTACGCTTCGTAATAGGATGGATCATATATATACCTACTCTATCCGTAAACAGCCACATCAACCACCATAGATTAGCCCTAGGCTGGCTATCCCTTGCCCTGAATAGATATAGAGCCCACGCCGTTCTGGCCTACTCTGTTGTATACAGAAAATCGCCACACTATCTAGCTAAAAACCTATCTGTCCTGCTTGATAGTGTCATTATCCGGCGCTCGGGTCGCCATCCACCGTCGGCGTTTGCATACAAAACCCAACCCCTTGAACTAAGGCCAGGAACCATTCTTTTGCGATACTCGCATAGAGGATACTCAATTCATTGAGCATGGCCCTGTTCTCTACCGATCGAATCTCTGACTTCAAGGATTGGACACATGATCTGTTTTCAAATTATGAGGCTAGAGCATGGATTGAGAGGGCGACTCGCGAAAAACTAATGCCAGTGCCGGCACTGTACGATTACACTCGCATACCAAACAAGGTATATCCAGTCGCGTTCTCCCATAATTATCCATCCTTCTACAAATACCCCTCTATCGACCTTTAGTTCATGAAATAGCTAATTAAATATGGTTGTTTTCTAGCCAAATGCATGTCGCTCCACTTTTATTCCTTTCCTTCTTTCAGACCGTTTTTTCTGTAAAATAGGTGCCATCGCGCTTTCATTACTTTTATTATTTTTATTGTTCTTATTATTTTTATTATTTTTTATTAATTTTATTGTCTTTATTATTTGTATTATTTTTCATCTTTTATTATTGTTATTTTTGTTGTTTTATTTGTTATTTCAATTGTATTGTTCTTTATATATTTTTATTTTACTATATTTTACATATTTTATTCTATTTTTATTTTTACATATATATTTTTAGTTTTCTTACTGTTAATGCCATTGTAAATTCGCTGCTCACCGTACATACAACTCATGCATTTTCACTTAACTCATCTTCTTTAAATAGTTAAATGCGTTACTATTTATCTCTGTATGTTTTACTTTTGTCATTTTTAAATTTTGCTATTATTTGATTTATACATTTTCTAAACTGCCAGACAGGGTTCCACCTCATTGGCGCAATAAACGAACTAATCTAATCTAATCTCTCTCTCTCTCTCTCTTTCTCTCTCTCTCTATATATATATATCTCTCCATCACGGCGCCACTTCACCGGCCGCTACGCTCCCCTCTCCTGACTCTGTAACGACACGGGACATGTACTCTTTGTCATCGCATATGCTCGGTCATGCGTTCTCGCGAGGAGAGTGCCGCGCACAGGGTCAGCGAACACGCTGTAGCCCTATCACAACATTTACTGTTAAGAAATAGTAAATTAGGCAACGAGTGAGCAAAGTAGGTGATTTCCGCACGCGTGAGTTTGTATAATGTTGTATAATAATGTATAATAATGTATATTATAATATATATTATAAGTTTTGTATAATAATGCGCGTGCGTTATTACCTTATTTGCGCACAACTTGAGTGTATTATTTTTCCTACTAAACTGCACAAAATCGAACTTTACGCATAATAGTAGGAAAAAGTATTTTTCATCAGAAACATAATTAGGATATATAATATATAATATTTAAAACTATTATCATCCATGAAAACTAAAATTTCATGGAAAGGCCCATATTTGTCATATGGTACTATAGGAAAACAGTTTTACTTTGGTACTGTAAGACACAATATGTATCCAATACAAATCAATGAATTACATGCTATTTTAGTGAAAAAATATTTTGATCGATACTAAAGTTACGTAAAACTACATAATTAATAAGTCTAGGGATAAATATGTTACATATTTTTATGAGATTTATTGAAGCACTCTAAACATAGATAAAGATTATTTTCAGTCATAACAGATCGTTGTGATTCTTTTTGATTTGACTCTAGCATCAATAGAATTTATAGCTAATGATCTTAAGGCTTTGTAACATAATACAAATCGTCCACGATATACAGACGCTTATAAGATGTGTCGATATCTCTTCTTAACTATTTCATCCTCTTCTTCATCATTGTCGCTCAATATTTCTTGAATTAGATTTTCTGTAAAGTTTATTAATTTTATAAAGTTATCAGGTTCTTTTTTATACAGTATCCAAGAGTTTACAACAGCTATGCCTGTAATTATTTTCATTGACACTTATCTATACCAATTGATACCCTTTCTAAGAGTTGTATAATAATATGATATTTAACCAGAATAATAATCTACGCCTTTCTTTGCCTTATTGCAATTCAATACGGATTCCTGTTTTTGAACAAACCTACTATCTCTTACAGTTTGATTAGTATCAAATACATAACAGCCATGATTTTCTATAGCGGTTATCATTAAGACATCCAGTTTATCTTTCCATTTTATAATTTTTACATTTTGTTGATTTTATAAGTCAAAAACTTCATCTTTCTTTAATTTAGCGCTTACTATTTCAAATAGAACGTCCTTTCTATTTTTCCTTAAAGTACCATACCGAAATGTTTTTTATTGTTACAAATTTTCAGCCAGAAATATACTGTTATAAAAATTTTCAGCGAATATGTTCTGTTTTAGTTCAAACTAGAACACCACACCGCGCCTCGCGCGCCCAATGTTAATAACGTGCAATATAAAATATATTATATCTAAATAATTATCGTTTATATGTTAATAACACAATAATTAGAATTTGTAAATTGTTAAAAATAATCTCATTGGTACAATTCTGTATAAACATAATTTTTAACATTCAAAGTTTGTCTCTGATTTCCTAAATAAATTTTCAATGAATCCCATGATCGCACTCTAGACATCGCAACATAAAGCTGACCATGATTAAAAACATCTCGTCGAAGATCGATACCAATTTTTGCTAGAGTTTGTCCTTGAGATTTATTGATAGTTATAGCAAAAGCTAATCGAATTGGAAATTGTCGTCTTTTGAAAGTGAACGGATATTGATTTTCACAGTACAATGTAATTCGATTAATAAATACTATGTTATTGCGTTTGTCTCCAGTTAATATTTTACATTTCAGTAAATGATTAAAAAAATCAATTACTTGTAATCTTGTTCCATTACATAATCCTTCACTGAGATTAATATTTCTTATTAACATGATTATGCAAAATTTTCTTAAACGCAATTTGTGAGGAGGAAAGTTCGGTGGGTTTAATGAGTTAAGATATTCTGGTAAAAGAACCTCTCCCATTTCACCATTTTCACAGTTCTCTGTGCTGTCTATGCCAGTGTATATGTGTTCAGTAGTTTTATCTAATAAATCGGTAATTTTATTATTCATATCGTCTACATCAGCATTTCTGGCTGACAAAATAGCACAATGACTAATTTCATCAAACTTTTTATCTTTAATTAACTTTCCAAAAATGTTTTGAACAATGCATTCATTAGAAGGTAGTATACAGTGGTGTGGAAGCTGTATATTATTATCTGTATCATTTATAGTTCCATTACCAACATCCAATAAATATTTGGCGAATTCAATTTCATGTGGTAGAACTCTCATATTCGTTTTGAAATGAAATATTGAAAATAATGGCCATAATTGCGAGTTTTTGATAGATAAATTTAAAATTTCATTACGCGTTCCATGAATCTTTATAGGAAGCAATTGTCTAAAGTCACCACCTAAAATCATTATTTTTCCACCAAATGGTAAATCATTGTCCATCAAATTTTGTAATGTTCTGTTAACTATTTCCAAAGCGTATCTTGGAGCCATCGGGGCTTCATCCCAAATAAATACTTTAGTATTTTCTAAAAGCATACCTTCATTAGATTGTATTTTAATATTAGAAGATGAATCATGAAACATAGGAACTGGTAAACCAAAAGTTTTATGTACTGTTTTTCCGTGAGGCAGCAATGTTGCAGTAATACCAGTATATGCCATTGTAGAACATTTAATATTGTCTGATATTAAAAGATTATAAATAGTAGTGTAAACAAAAGTTTTTCCAGAACCTCCTTGTCCATCTATGTAAAAGCAAGTTGGCCCAGTATAATTATCAGAACGTGATACTTCAATAGTTTTATCAACTATTTCTTTTTGTTGAGCATTTAATTTTTGATATTGTTCATTACCAATTTGTAATCGATGATTTCTCTCATCAGTATCATTAGTGTCGATCATTATCTGAATCATAACATTTTGATTCATTGTCGGAAAGTCATCTAAACTTTTTCCTTCTTTTATCAAAATATCATTTATTTCAGAATAGGCCATTTGGTAACTGATATTCAATTCATTATTACGTGAAAAATCTTCAGACATCGCGTCTTTAAATGTTTCCCATAATTTTTCTGGATAAATAGGTTGACAGTGTAATAATATAAGAACAAATAAATGTCTCAAACGTTTTGGCATCATCCAAGTAACTGCTTCTCTCATACCTTTGTTCCATTCATCGTCATCTTCAATAATTCCTAATGCTAAACAGGCTGATGTGAAAGTAGGATGTAATTCATTATCTACTGTTTTTAAGTCGTTATAATTTGTAGCTCCTTTCACATGAAGTAAAAGTAATCTTAAATGAAACAATTCAATTTGCATTGGACTTACTGAAAACATTCTACCTATACATTTAAAATGTTTTTTTCGAGTCTCCCATGAAGAAGTGACTTTACCATTAATTTTTCTTTTCTTGTAGGTAAAATATTTAGGTATTTCAGGATAGTAATATTGTCTTGCTGTTTCATTTGTTGCATTTAAAGTGAAATAATCAAGTAACATACTTCTGGAATTATTTAAACAGTTTATCAATGAAGCTTCATCTTCATTCTGTGTAATTATTACAGATTGTTCGTTAGGTAAGTGTATTGGTAATCTTATGACGGTGTGACTTTTATCTTGCAGTGTTTTACTTAAAATTCGATAGCATGCTTCCACAGGACCAACATAACGTGTTTCAATAAAATTACGACACTCATCATGTTCAATAGTGGCACCATTTTCTGCTTGACCAATTACTACTGTAGCAGCATCATGACCTTTATAGATATATTTGTATAAATATTTCACAGCTTTAATACTTGAAACTATTTCCACGTTAATATGGCAATCGAAAATTAGTAATAATTTAGCACAATATGGAACCACCCATCTATTATCTATTTTATGCCCATTAGGACATTCGTAAGAAGTGGCGGTATCGGTTCTACGATAATACGAATAACCATTTTCATCCATAGTAGTCTCTTGCTGAAACTCTTTAGGGAAATTTTTTAAACATTTGCCCTCTTTCATGCACCAATTACCGCAAGGGCCATGAACCATATTTCTTATAACGATATCGTATAGACGTGGATTTCTTATTTTAATTGGTATTTCAGCTGATATAAATGTATCAACTATATCAGACGTAGTTATTTTGTACCCTTGTACTAATGTAATCAATAAATGCATGTGCGGTAATCCCCTTTTTTGGAATTCAATGACATATACGTAAGATGCAACTTTACCAAAGAAACTTTTCTTTACAACCATATCGAGTAAATGATCTTTTTTCAAATCAAAAACTCTTGCTACAATATCTGGCCGGTCAGATGCTTGTTGACTTGGTAATACATTTTCTGATATTTCTGGCCAATTTGGATTGCATGTCATTGTGAGAAAAATATCAGGTTTACCTGTTTCATTTACAATAGCCATAGCATCTTGATAACATTGTTGCATATACCTAGGTGAGCCAGTAAATGATGAAGGAAGAATTATAGTTTTGCCTACATGACCATTAACATCATTAGCACTATGTGCCATGTAATCATGTAAACCTTTATACGTATCAGCTCGTAATTCTTTCTGGTGATTCTTACAATACTAAATTCTGTCTTGTTCAATTTTTAGATAACTATCTACTACCCATTGTTGAAATAGTCTACGCCCTCTTATAATCGGATTGAATTCATTTTCTCTAATAGCTATTCGATGTTTAGTATAACCCAAACGTGTGATTTTACGATTAGAATTAACGTCAAACATATTATGATGCCAACCACGCGTACCATATGGGTAAAATAAAGGATAAACCCATGGTTCTACGTTTGGATCCAAGGAACTAACTGTTTCTAAGAGTTTTGTATTTTTATTTCGTATGGTAATATATGATTCGGGTATTTCTCCATCAGCAGTTGTTGAAAAAATTGCAGCAACTTCATTAACTCTTTGAAAATTATATCGACGATGATCTTGACCAGGTTTCAATGAAAATAATAAAGTCAGTTCTGAAGGTGATGAATCATTTCTTATATCATTTATTAATTGTTGTGCACGTATTTCTTCTTTTATCATTTCATACGATTTAGCATAAATATTTTTATTGCGAATAATTGTATCTAGAATTGACATTAATTCATAATCTATAAGAGGATTTTGTTGAATTCGATAATCTAAAGCTTCATTTTGATCTATTATAAAAAGTTGACCATATGAAGGACTTTCGCCATTGTCAGGATATAAAGCTGTATTCATTTGATAATAGATTTGGCCTTGAATTTTAAAACAATATGGTCCTGATCGACGCACTTGAAAATTGGCTAAATTAGCATTTAATGAGGCGAAAGATAAAGAGTTATTATAATTGCGTATACGTTCGAAAAACATTGATGATTTATCGTGATCTCTATTGAACAATGTTTTAAGTTGAGGTGGAAAATCCGGAAATTCTTCTAGTTTTATTGATCCATGACTACAACAGTCATTGAAAGATAATCCTTTGTTAGAAACTTTTTCATCTTCAAAATGTTTTGCTTGGCAGTGCATGCATAAAATATTCATCAGCCCTAAGTAATCTTTTTCAACTATATCGTTGGAAATACGATTATTATCAGCAATGCATTGCCGAGCCGTTTGTCGTCTACGACGTTGATTTTCATTTTCACGGATTCGTCTATTTTTTTTAGCAACATCTGCTTCGATGTCCGTGTGTTTGTTTCTACCCATAATGTAAATTCTTAATGATAAGTTATTTAGTAATTATTAACTCGTCAAATGAATATAAAGTTAAAACACTTTTAAATTATACAATTTTGAGAACTTATCGAAATCCTGTAAATTTTCAACATCAATAAAATCTTGTTTGATTTATTTTTTGGACTTTAGTTTGGGTTAATTTCAAATCTAGTTTAATTTCGTTTGGGTTGTTTGGTTTAAGCTTTGGTTTCGTTTGGTCTGGTTAGGTTAAGCGAGGTATAGATATTTATAAATAAATATAGTATATTTATTATTAAGATATAAAAATATATTTACAATTTCAATAAATATAACATTATGTTAATGTCAGAATCTGATAGTGTTGGAATCGTATAATAATTTAACAAATGAGTTGTAATCTAGACAAACAGTAGAACCTGAAACATAAATATAATAATGAATAATACAGTTTTTGACACGATCACAGTGTTTTATAATTAATGTACTCACCAAAACTATATCAGCACAAGCCACAATCCTTAGAATACGAATAAATCTGAAAAAATAAATGTGGTAGTCAACAATCTATTTAATCGAATAGTAGCTATAGGTATATAAATAATAATTTATGTTACAAAAGATACAAACATGTGTCATATATCTAATTCAGAATATTATATATATTTATAAGCTTATTGTATTGATTACACTACAGTTAGCCTTCTTTTTACTGTAGATTTTTCTAGAAATTATTATTGATCCTTTAGAAAATTGTACTTCATGTGCATATGTGCAATATTGTATTAGATACTTTAGATAACAATTTAATTAAATTAGTATTAGATATAAAAATAAAATTATTTTGCAAGAATTTTGCACTGCAGATTATTATTCTATAAAATATTACAGAATTTTCATCGAACGAAAATTTTCAAATTCGTATGAATCTGAACTAATTTTAGCATAATTATAATACAGTTACCTTTGCATTTATAATCCAAATGGATTTGATATAATATTGCTGATATTGACGCTGTTTACTGTTACTTTAAGGTTAACAGAAAATACATGTTGATTGAAACATGCATCACTTATATTTTTTATAACCGATGAGTAGCGCTGCAAACTTATAATTTTGAATAATCAAAATTAGGTAAACAAACAAAATATCACAGATAAAATTTGTATATGAAGCACAAAAAACTGTTGGCTACGTGTTGACTACACGCTCAACTAACTCAAATAAGATGCTGTCTAATATGTACAATACAATGGTGGTCAATTGCGCATGCTCACGTGATCAGCTTTAAGGGGATCCTCCTATAGATGAGTCGAAAAATCGATTTTTTTTATTGCATAAATCGAAAGTACAACATTTCGAGAGTATGCTGTTAAAATTTTATAGAGCTATTTGAAATATTATAGCCGCTGTAAATATTTCAGCTGACGGTCTTGAGCGCTGGCCGCACGCGGCGCAGGTAGGCAGATACGCACTCGACTAAACTTTAATTGCTATTTTCTCGAAAAAAAATTTCTTGATTTTCCAAGTTGGCGTAGACCAAGTAAATCACCAATAAAATTAATTATTTACATGAAATTTCAAAATATTCAAAGTTTTTTAGAAATAAATGAATATCTTTTCTAGATAACATTTTATTATTTTAATTTCAAATTAATACTCAGTTACAAAGTAATGAAACAAAATTTAAGGGATACATACTATATACAGGGTGAGTCATTTTAATTTCCCCAGTCTAATAACTTTTGAAACAAGCAAATTACGCAAAAATGTTTCAGACCAAAGTTGTAGGGGTTCAAGGGGGACATCTAGGGGTGACTTTGAAATTGACCTTGAGCTTGACCTTGACGGTTTTCTCAAGGTCATTTCTATTTTTTTAATGGAAACCCCTATTTCTGATCTCAGGATCAGAAAGAGCGGGAAATTTTACGTTCAAGTATCTATTTAGTTTTTTTTCATAAGAACATAAACAATATTTCAGTTTTTACTTAAGAAATTGAAGCCGCTTTCAAACATCAAAAGGTTTAACGAGCATCGAAGACCTTTGTCGTACTTCTATTCTCAATGTGAAGCAAAGGTCAAATTCTTGAAAATTCTCTTATTTTTGTTACATTTCGAGGCGAAGCTTTTATCGCATATGACCGTTGTTAAATAAACTTCCAAAGAATAAGGGACTGGCCATGTACTAACGATGCTGATGTTTAAGATCATAAACTTCCTATCTTTAGCACTACCCAGGAACAACGACGTGGACGTAATAGGATTATGTTCCCTCTGGGGTGCTTTATTAACGTGAATCCCCTTGCCTCTCACGATTCGGGGTGCTTTATTAACGTGAATCCCCTTGCCTCTCACGATTTGGGGTGCTTTATTAATGTGAGTCCCCTTGCCTCTCACAATTCGTGATGAAACTAGAATAAACTTATTTCCTATCGGTTTTGCTCGAAATTATTACCATTTACGTCGATGCATTGCCTGAGCCTCTGTTCGAAGCTTTCAATAGTGCGCAGTAAGATATCTCTAGAGATTTGTCTACATGCAACTCTAATCCTTTCTATCATATTCTCCCTTGTTGTGGGCGCTTCGGCGAACACAGTATTTTTTAAGTATCCCCAAAGGAAGAAATCTGGGGAAGTTAAGTCCGGTGATCGTGCAGGCCAAGCAACTGGACCACCTCTTCCAATCCACCTTTGTTGGAAATTTCTATTTAAAGACTCTCGTACAATTAAAGCGAAATGCGGTCCTGCACCGTCCAGTTGTATCCACATTCGACGTCTAGTCTCAAGATCTACGTCTTCAAGTAAAAGTGGGAGATGATCCCTTAAAAGTTCTAAAATAGCATTGCCGTTGACGTTTTCTTCAAAAAAGAATGGCCCGATGAGATGACCATTAACTATTCCACACCATACATTTACACTCCAACGATGTTGATTATCGACTGGTCTGTACCAGTGAGGATTCTGATCAGACCAATAATGACTGTTGTGACGATTCAATTGGCCAGTACTATGAAACGTAGCTTTATCAGAAAAAAGGACATAATTAAAAAAATTCGGATCCTGCAAAATCATCTGTAGAGCCCACCGACAGAAATTTACTCTGTTTCTCATATCATTAGCGTTTAATGCTTGCGTTAAGGTAATATGATACGGATGATATCTATTACTTCTTAAAATTCTAATAACGGTTCTTTGAGGTATTCCTGTTTCTCTCTCTATTTGTCGGCTGCTGATATGAGGATTTAGGTGAACCAATCCTAAGACAACCAAAACCCTAGCATCTCTATCATCATACTCATGTCTTGGTCGACTTCTTCGTAGATGCCCTTGTCGAGCTCTTTCTTCAAGACGATGAATGGTACGGTGATCAGGATGGCGCCTTTGTGGGTATCGAATTCGATACAACCTTGACGCTTCACGGTAATTACCTCTACATTCTCCTAAAATCCAAATCATATCAACTATCTCTGTTGGGGTAAAATCAGCCATATTTAAAAGATTTTTTCAAAAAACCTCAATACAAATCAACAAAGGCAAAGATCATAGAAAGGTGATACAAATTAAATATTACTGAAAACAGAGGCAATATTGTCCAAATTAGATTTCATATGATCGATGGCAATAAGAAAGGTCTCTTATTCAAATATGAAGAAATAATGATAGTGATACAATGAACACAAGCATAGTTAAAACAAAAGTAATATTTAAAGCTTTTTCAAAATTGAAATCACGACTGAACGTATTGCGATTACTTTCTAAACGACTTCCAAATGTAATAGATTCTTCATTGAACATGAAATTTATCCTTATGTATTTAACTTTTACTCTTATTTCTTTGCAGAACATCAGATTGATACTGAAATAGTTTCATTAATTTAATAGACTTGTAATAGCAAATTATTAGCAACAACTTCCAATATTTGAAATTTATTAATAATAATTATACAGTCCGGTGAAAAATAAAAAGGATAGGGAACGGAAACAAGAATAGTCCCGTAAAATTTAAAAAAATTAAATTTAAAAAATTTTAAAATTTAAAAAATTTAAATCCTGTAAAATTTCCTGCTCTTTCCGATTCCGAGGTCAGAAATAACGGTTCCCAATAAAAAAATAGACTTGACCTTGAGAAAGCCGTCAAGGTCAAGCTCAAGGTCAATTTCAAAGTCACCCCTAGACGTCCCCCTTGAACTCCTACAACTTTTTTCTGAGTCATTTTTTCGTATTTTGCTTACATTGTTCGATTCTTGTTCCAGGATAGTTTTGACCTTAGCATGACCTTAAGGGTTTATTTTGACCCATGTTAAAAGATGTTATCTGGATGTAAAATTTCCCGCTCTTTCCGATTCCGAGGTCAGAAATAGGGGTTCCCAATAAAAAAATAGACTTGACCTTGAGAAAGCCGTCAAGGTCAAGCTCAAGGTCAATTTCAAAGTCACCCCTAGACGTCCCCCTTGAACCCCTACAACTTTGGTCTGAAACATTTTTTCGTATTTTGCTTACATTGTTCGATTCTTGTTCCAGGATAGTTTTGACCTTAGCATGACCTTAAGGGTTTATTTTGACCCATGTTAAAAGATGTTATCTGGATGTAAAATTTCCCGCTCTTTCCGATTCCGAGGTCAGAAATAGGCGTTCCCAATAAAAAAATAGACTTGACCTTGAGAAAGCCGTCAAGGTCAAGCTCAAGGTCAATTTCAAAGTCACCCCTAGATGTCCCCCTTGAACCCCTACAACTTTGGTCTGAAACATTTTTGCGTAATTTGCTTGTTTCAAAAGTTATTAGACTGGGGAAATTAAAATGACTCACCCTGTATATTAATAGCATTCATAATACATAATGATATTTATGTACATTGTTACATTAATTTAAATAAAATACATGTTTTGGAACAATATAATGAAATGAGCGACACATTTTTTTTACAATAAATTGCAATGGTAATAAAAAAGTAATGACATTAATATTATTGAGTATTATATTTTAGTTACATAATTTCTTATTTTTAATGAAATATTTCAACTATATCTTAAGATAATTTATGATTAGTGTAAGTGCTATAACGAGTGAGATTGCCAACCCGTTATATCTCTCTCTCCCTAGTAATGATATGTAAATATAACATATTTCTCCGAACTTATCCTATATATTTATGAATTTATTATGTTTATATTCATTTATTATTAATATCTGTATATGTAATTACCCTTCGGTTCGAATATAAGGTAAGAGAGAGAGAGAGAGAGAGAGAGAGAGATGCGAGTACGCAGGGATACTTCCGTGCGCGACCGCGAGGCGCGGAGAGAGAGAGAGAGACATAGTCGCGCCTTAGCGAGTGACCGCGGGCACTAATCGACTAGACACAGAGTAGAAAGAAATCGAGAGCCGAGCAGGCAACACGCTAGAGAGTTGCTATCGTGCGGATTTGTCAGCGGGCAGGTAGATTCCTTTGTCTCAACGACTTTCCCTGCTCGCATCTTCGTGGTGACCTGGTGCTTCCCTCTTCTTCGATCTCGGAGTTGGGGCCTTTATCCAGAGAAGAATTGCGACGTCGCCCGGCCCAGTAGAGGATCTACGCTCGCGTGTTGTAACTGGTAGAGCAGGATTTCGTCAGGAGGAAACGAGCCGCGGAGTGCACGTGGTGCCCGATAATTTGTGCGTGTGCGTTGACGCAAACTGTGCGACTCGTTTGCGTATCTAGAGGACGAGCACCGTCATTGTAAGTACTGGCTAGTTGGTTTACTCTCTCTCTATCCGTTCTCTCAGCGTACTCTCTCCCTCCTTCCGACCACTTTTGTTAACTTCTACTGATTAAAAATACTGTTTACCGTGAGTCTCTTTTATTTAATCGTATCCCGACGCCTTATTCAAACGCTCCGCCCTTTCGCGCCTACACCCGCTTTCGAATCTTCGGCTTTTGCGTTCTTCAGCCAACACTACGAATCTGCGCGGATCCGGCTGTCCTGTCACCGGCGTGACGAACACCGGACCTGAGAAGACGGACAGTCCAGGAGGCTCCAGACTTCGCTCGGACATTCCTCATTTAACATTAGTTATTTCTTTTTTTTATATTTACGGGGCTAACCGGGCTAAATCCCCGTTATAGTGCATTATTATGGTAGTATATGAGTTACATTTTTACAGCATGAAAGATTTAATATTACAAAATGTATCTATACATCAGTCGTTTTTCTATAAAATAAAATTATGATACTATACTGTTAAAATTACATTTTCTAAATAATTAGATTTAAAATCACATTTGTATTTTATTAATATTCTAATAATACTAATGTATTTGGCAAAATGTGTGCACTCAATGCAAAAACATTAAGAAAATTATTTTTTATGGAATAAATATATAAAAATACGAACGAAGATTTATATAACTTATATAGAATAATTAAATTAGTTTTTTAATCATATCCCCTCTTCGGATTTTTAATACCATGTGCAATCTCCACCATATTCATTTTTGAAGCACCTGGAATTTCAATTATAGAGTTGACATCTCTGCAAGTAATTGTTACTGGTCCGCCACCTTAAAATCATTTTAGGAATTATTGATTCAAATAATATAACAATTTTAAAAGTTATATGGTACAATTAACATTTATTCATACCCGGTTGCACTTCTCCAATGATTTTTACTCGAGTTCCCTTCTCCAGGTTCAATTCAATATAATTCATAATGTGCACGACGACTTTGAATGTGCCATCGGTAATCGCTCCACATACATACGATGCTGATTTGAATTTATTGTCTCCTACAATGAATTTCATTTTGACATATCCTTCAATACCTGTAAGAATTTTTAACGTATGAAAGCAACTAGATGTTATTATTCATATTTTTATATATTCTTATAAGGAATAATTTTCTGAATTTTTTGCATTGAATGCACTTATTTTTCAAATACATTAGTTATTATTAGATAGATTAATAAAAAACAAATGTGATTTTTAATTTAATTTGAAATTTGAAATGATAGAATTATATATTTAAAAAAAAAAAAAAAAAAAGAATTATATATTTAGAAAATATTTTATTAATTATTAGTTTTAATATTTTATTAATTATTAGTTTTATTAATGAATAACTTACAGATTAAGCCCTTAGACTTGCCAATGTCCGCAAAAGTTACATTTTGAATAAGTGCTTCATCAAATTTATTCTCTTTTTCTTCATCCCGTTGCCCAAGGTATGAAATTGTAGTGTTCTCCTTGATAAGTAGTTCGAAAGCCACATGATTGTTTGCCTCTTTGTAGAATGACAATGAAGCAGCCTTAGTGTATCCACCTTCAATGTGTAAGATCTAGAAGAATAATATAAAATGACATATTAATTTTATGTATGTATTGTATTGTATATATTGTATTGTTTTGTTATGTGTATGTATATATAAATAAGTAGAACATTTTGACAATGTATCTTACCTTTCCAATGGTAATTTTCTCCACATATTTCTAGATCAACGACTTGCCCCAAATTAAGCATACGATTCTCCTCTGACTTCCATTACTAAGTACAAATTTAAAGAGATCGTACTTAGCTTTCACCCTAACAACTGTAGGTGCATGGACCTCATCCATAAAACCCACCAGCTCGCTGAAAAATTAGAATTAAAATTAATTAAATAAATTTAACTATAATATATATAATGAGTCCTCTATATTATCCTCTATATTATACTAAAGAGTCCTCTATATTATACTAAAAAGTGATTGTTAAGTAAAAAAATGTAATTCTTAAAAACTTACGTAGTTTCATCTTTATCGCATAACTCGTCAAAGTCTTCATCTCTGGTCAGAAGTAATTTTGCATCGATCTCCTTACAACTATTTGCATCCATCTATAAAAAAAGGTTTATATTTCATTATGTATGCATTTGAATAATACACCATTCAACACGTGGTTTTTTAGATTAGGTTACGTCAGCAATCATATTGAAAATGGTATTGAAATTTAGAAAAAATGAAAATAAAAGTAATATATAATAATCTAATGTATATATAAATATAATCTAATGATAATTAAATATCATTATATATGCATTTTAAAAATATACTATTCAAAACGTGGTGTTTTAGGTTAAGTCAACAATCGTATATTGAAAATCACATTGAAAATAATGAAAAAATGAAAATAATAGTATATATAATATAATAATAATCATATATGAATTTCGGCAATGAACTTACCTCTGTTTCTCAAATTATATTCGTTATGTCGACGGATTTGGTGTTGCACACTCTAAGGCACGTTTTTTAGTTATCACTGGTCTGCAGTTAAAACTATGCATACATATACATATTATAATAAATATTACATGTAATATTCATGTTCGCCACGGGAGCCATCTATGCAGAACTATGTTCAATTAACGCTGACCACTGACTTAACAAATGCACGCACAACGACACAGTGTGTATGCGCACGCGCCATGACCAGCTCTAAGCCAATCAAATCACGAATAAAATGACTTCACTTCACAAGCCATCACTTTTTATATAGAGGATAATTAGAGCATAAATTACTAACAACTTCTTTAGCATAGCTACTATGTTCTTTTTTCTTATGCGATTTTAACTTTCCACAATAAAGTATTATGTTAAGTGTGTAGCCACTAACTGTACAAAGTGTGTACATCTTAATACCATATTTATGGCGCTTATTTTTTATACAGGGTGTCCCATTTTAACTTACGCACTAAGATAACCCAAAAACTATGAGAGCTAGCGAAAAATGTTTCGAATAAAAGTTACTCGTCTCCGAGGGGGACATATTATGGTGACCTTGACTTTGACCTCGAGGGTCATTTTCAAGGTCATTTGAAGGTCAACTTTGTTTTTTCAAATAGGAACCCCTATTTTCGACCCCGGATTCGGAAAGAGCGGAAAATTCTACGTTTAGATGACCTATCATGCGTGGGGTCCGGGAGATCCGCCAAGGTCATTTGAAGGTCAACTTTGTTTTTTCAAATAGGAACCCCTATTTTCGACCCCGGATTCGGAAAGAGCGGAAAATTCTACGTTTAGGTAACCTATCATGCGTGGGGTCTGGGAGACCCGCCAAGGTCATTTGAAGGTCAACTTTGTTTTTTCCTGGAGTACCCTACTTTTTTTATCACGGATTCGGAAACAACAAAAAATTCTACGTTCAGGCAAGGTGTAACTTGTGGTTGATCACTCAAGAACATGTGAAGGTTAACTATTTTTCATAGGAATCGCTATTCTCGACCCCGGATTCGGAAAGTATGGAAGGTTGTCCGTTCTGTCAACGTCGAGATGTAACGTGTATTCAATTCTTTATGCTCATTTAGAGGTAAAAGTAAGTTTTTGAATAAAAACGTCGATTTTTGTTTTGAACGGAGTGACGAATTTAGTGTTGAGATGAGTGATTATTAATAGTAAGCATTTTTTTAACAACTGTTGAAAAAGTCGTTGAGCGTTTTTCATGTAAGTATTAACAAATTATTACCACTCTTGTGGTTAGTGTTATCTTTCAAATATGCATTACGTCTTTGATATTTCTTCACAGAATGACCAATTATTCAGGAAATGAAGTCGTTGAAGTATTGTTAGTACTTGGTAAATGTCGCCGGAACTACCGAGCTGCTGCTCGGCTCTATGCTGAACGTTTTCCGAACCAGCGCCATCCTAATGACAGGCAAATCAGAAATATCGAAAGTCGTTGCCGTATGAATGATCTTCATCGACAGAGAGGTGGAAACAGAAATGTGAACAACAATGATCCAAGACTTCTTGCTGTGTTAGCAATGGTTCATGTGAATCCTCACATCAGTACAAGAGAAATCGAACGTCGGTTGGGCGTACCTCGTACTACTGCTCATCGGATGTTAAGATCCGTGGGTTACCATCCATACCACATCATCCTGCACCAAGAACTCAATGAAAATGATTATTTACTCAGAATGAATTACTGTAGGTGGGCTCTTAATCAACTGGACGAGGATCCCAATTTCTTTTGGAATGTTTGTTTTAGCGATGAAGCTACCTTTAAAAGTGACGGTAAACTCAATAGACATAATTGTCATTATTGGTCACCTGTCAATCTTCATTGGCATGTCAAGTGATAAATCAACACCGTTGGAGTCTTAATGTTTGGGTGGGAATATTCAACGGGCATATTATTGGTCCCCATTTTTTTGATGGCAATGTCAACGGCCAAGCGTATCTTGATTTTCTGGAGAATCATCTACCTGAATACTTGGAGGACATCCCACTGAATGTTCGGCAGCTCATGTAGCTACAACAAGATGGTGCTCCAGCTCA
Organism: Phymastichus coffea; assembly: GCF_024137745.1. Lineage (NCBI taxonomy): Eukaryota > Metazoa > Arthropoda > Insecta > Hymenoptera > Eulophidae > Phymastichus > Phymastichus coffea. The sequence continues at coordinate 3,235,497 of NW_026706827.1, forward strand.
CTTTGCTGTAAACGTTAGAGAATTTTTGAATGCTCAATTACGTGACCATTGGATAGGTCAAGGTGGTCCAGTTCCCTGGCCACCTAGGTCTCCTGACCTGAATCCACTAGACAGCTATTTCTGGGGATATTGCAAGGACGCTGTTTACAAGGATGCACCTACCACTAGATTAGATATGATGGATAGAGTGAGAAGAGCTTGTGCAGCTGTTACGCCTGAAATACTTACAAACGTTCTCAATAATTATCATCGGCGGTTGGAAACATGCTTAGCAAACAATGGGGGACCTATTGAACATCTCATGTAATTGTGCGTGCGCATCATTCATCACCAACTTATTGCCAGATCATTATTATTGTTATTATTGAGTTATTCCTCATCAGCTTGACTAATACTGTTGATTATTACTACTAATGACTAATATTTTTTTGTTAAACTCTGTACATAAAAAGTTGAATAAATTTAGTGTGTTCTAAAATTTACGCATACTTTATTTCTCATATGAAAACATGAAACTGTTCTGAGTAAAGTAATTTGCCATTAATTTGACGTTTAAATGGCCATGGAAAGTTGAATTAATTCATTACATAAAATATTTAGGATTTTTTGTACTTTTCGAATCCGGGGTTAAAATTAGGGATTCCTATTTGAAAAAACAAAGTTGACCTTCAAATGACCTTGGCGGGTCTCCCGGACCCCACGCATGATAGGTCATCTAAACGTAGAATTTTCCGCTCTTTCCGAATCCGGGGTCGAAAATAGGGGTTCCTATTTGAAAAAACAAAGTTGACCTTCAAATGACCTTGGCGGGTCTCCCGGACCCCACGCATGATAGGTCATCTAAACGTAGAATTTTCCGCTCTTTCCGAATCCGGGGTCGAAAATAGGGGTTCCCATTTGAAAAAACAAAGTTGACCTTCAAATGACCTTGGCGGATCTCCCGGACCCCACGCATGATAGGTCATCTAAACGTAGAATTTTCCGCTATTTCCGAATCCGGGGTCGAAAATAGGGGTTCCTATTTGAAAAAACAAAGTTGACCTTCAAATGACCTTGAAAATGACCCTCGAGGTCAAAGTCAAGGTCACCATAATATGTCCCCCTCGGAGACGAGTAACTTTTATTCGAAACATTTTTCGCTAGCTCTCATAGTTTTTGGGTTATCTTGGTGCGTAAGTTAAAATGGGACACCCTGTATATTACTTAAAAATGAGAGGTCCTCTCCAAGGAATCATAGTTTCATCAATGATCATTCCACTTTCAGGATCTAAAAGCTGTTGAGCATTTTCATTGAAACTATTCACATAATCTATTCGAGCATTTGAAACTTCATTATTAGAAAAATGAAATAATTTTGGTGTTGACAAAAATCTATCTCCTGTCATATTTTTTTTATTAGCGAGACACTATACAAATCGTTGCAACTCCAATAATTCCTCAGAATTGGAACTCAAATTAATACCATAGTTAAACTTATAACGATAAAAATTTTAAGCTCTTTCAAGTCAACATTTTTCGGTAATCTAATTCGAGATTTTCCTCTTTCTCTATAATAGCATTCCATATAGAGGCCACAGGCAATTCACCGTCACCGATTTCATCATCAAAATCACCTTCATCGTTATCACCACAATCCGACTTCATCAGAGTCTGCGTTTTCTTCAGATCCACTACTTGGAAAATACTCGAAAATCTTAACAATCTCTTGTAACTTCTTTATCTAAATCATTAATAAAATCACGTTTTATACGAGGTGTGTTCAAAAAGTAAGATGACTTTTCAAATTTCACGGGCAAAGTACTTTCGATTATCGATTTTTTTGTTTTGTTATGTTGGTACACTCTTCCCGAACATCTGTACCAAGATTTAAGTGTATAGCATTTTTTGTTTGGTTGTGAGAGCCGTAAAGGTTATAAGTGTTTTGCGTGCTCGGCGATTTCTTGCTATCGAAAAATATGGATCAAAGGATTTGCATCAAATTTTGTGTAAAAAATAAAATAAAGTGCTCCGAAACACTTGAAATGTTGACGGTGGCATACGATGCAACTGTTCTGAGTAAAAAAAATGTTTACAAGTGGTACAAACTCTTCCAAGATAGCCGGGAAGATGCCAATGACGAGCCTCGCTCTGGATGCCCAAGCACGTCAACAACTGATGGAAACGTTCAAGCAGTGAAGAAAATTGTTCTGGAAAATCGTCGAATCACTATCAGAGAAGTTGCTGAGGATATTGGTATATCGCTTGGCTCGTGCCATGAAATTTTTTCTAACGTTTTGGGCATGAGACGTGTGTCAGCGAAGTTTGTTCCGAAATTGCTCAATTTCGACCAAAAGAAACGTCGCATGAGCATCGCCCAAGAGCTACTGAATGACATCAACGACGACCCAGATTTACTCAAAAGGATCATAACTGGTGACGAATCATGGGTATATGGTTATAATATCGAAACCAAAGTCTAATCGTCCCAATGGAAGAGCTCAGATGAGCCAAGACCGAAAAAAGCACGCCAAGTTCGATAAAATGGCAAATTTTTGCTCACTGTTTTCTTCGATTACCATGGCGTGGTGCATCAGGAGTTCTTACCGTATGGACGTACGGTCAATAAACAGTATTATCTTGAAGTTATGCGCTGTTTGCGAGAAGCAATACGAAGAAAACGCCCAGAATTGTGGAAAAACAATTCATGGCTTTTGCATCACGATAATGCCCCTGCTCACTCATCTTTGCTTGTGAGAGATTTTTTGGCCAAAAACAACACCACAATCATGCCTCAGCCACTATATTCACCGGATTTGGCACCATGTGACTTTTTCTTGTTCCCAAAATTAAAGAGACCTATGAAAGGACGGAGATTTGCAACGATTGAAGAGAAAGACTGCATCGCTGGAAGAGCTCAAGGCTATACCGAAAAGTGCTTATGAGAACTGCTTTGAGGATTGGAAAAACCGTTGACATAAGTATATAGTATCTGAGGGGGATTACTTTGAAGGGGACAACATAAATATTGATAAATAAATAAATATTTTTTCTTAAAAATACAAAGTCACCTTACTTTTTGAACACACCTCGTATGAACCTCATTGAATGGCGATGAACAGAATGTAATGGGTTTAACTTTAAAATGGGTCACCCTGTATATGTATATATATATATATATACGAGGGTCGTTTAAAAGTCCGTGCCAAGTTAAAGAGATGGCGCTACTAGTGCGTATGAAGATTATTTTCAGTTAGTGGCATATCTTGGAAGAGCACACGCCAAGTTTCAGCCAGATCGGCCAATTACTTTGCTTTTTACATTCGTTTCAATCGAAGAAATCGAGTGGTTGTAAAAAAATGGACGAAAAAGAATTTCGTGTATTGATTAAACATTACTTTTTCAAAGGCTAAACGCCTCAAGAGATTAAACAGAAACTTGATAAACATTATGGTGATTGTGCACCTTCGATTAGAATAGTTTATAAGTGATTTCAAAATTTTCGGAGTAGCCATATGAGCACAAAAGACGCTGAACGTTCTGGACGCCCTGTTGAGGTTACCATTTCAGAAATCATTGATAAAATCCATGATATGGTGATGGCTAACAGAAGAGTGAAGGTGTGTGAGATTGCTAGTACTGTAGGCATCTCGAGCGAACGGGTACATAATATTTTGCACCAACATTTGGACATGAAAAAGCTATCCGCTAGATGGGTGCCTCGATTGCTCACGATTGACCAAAAACGAGATCGTGTGAAGTATTGCAAGAATGGTTTGCAGCTGTTCCAGCAAAATCCGCAAGACTTTAAGCGTCGTTTCATCACTGTAGATGAAACATGGATACATAACTGCACTCCTGAGACCAAAGAACAGTCAAAACAATGGGTTACCAAGGGAGAATCTGCTCCGAAAAAGGCGAAGACAATTCCTTCGGCCGGGAAGGTTATGGCGACTGTCTTTTGGGATTCGCAAGGAATAATCTTCATCGACTATATAGAAAAGGGTAAAACCATTACAGGCTAATATTATTCATCGTTATTGGATCGTTTGAAAACCGAGTTGCTAGAGAAACATCCATGATTGGCCCACAAAAAAGTCCTCTTCCACCACGACAATGCGCCAGCTCACGTCTCAGCAGTTATGGCCGCAAAACTGATGGAGATAGGGTTCCAACTCGTTTCACATCCCCCCTATTCTCCAGACTTGGCTCCGTCGGACTACTATTTGTTCCCTAATATGAAAAAATGGCTGGCGGGGAAAAGATTTTATTCAAACGAGGAGGTGATTGCAGAAACGAATGCCTATTTTACAGACTTGGATAAATCCTATTATTTGGAAGGGATTAACAAACTAGAGCAACGTTGGATGAAGTGTATAAGCCTAAAAGGAGACTATGTTGAAAAATAAAAAAGATTTATTAAAAAAAATCAAGCAGTTTTTATTTTTGCACGGACTTTTCAAACGACCCTCGTATATATATTGTATCGGGGTATGATTTCCGTGCGTTAATACCTATATTTCACCTAGTACGTAATCGTGTTGGAATACGCGCGATGAGTACGAAGATAAGCGATTCCAACTAATCGATAAGTGAGGAAGGATGAGTAAGATTCAACCAACTAAATAACAAAAGGAACGAAACTAAAATTATCGTTTTGCTAGCACAAATTCATTTATTTACGCTGCTCTTACAATGCATTTGGCCCGCGAATAAACATTTGCTCAATATGTGCAACAGCGTTGCACACCGCCATTTTGATCGCCGTTGCTCATTCGAAATATTCACTCGCTTGCTCGATCACTACCGGTATTGTAACCCTATTACGTTGTATTAACATATTACGCACGGGTGCTCGATATAATCATGACTCGAAGCTGGCCAGCTTACCTTAATCAATTCGACGCGTTATCAGGGGGAGCAATCCGTCGTCGCCTTTCGACGTGCCGCTCAGGTTGCCACTTTTCCTCACAAAACAAGGCCTCCTCGATCGCCCGGCCGCTTTCGCCAGGACAATTCGTCGGACTAATAATCAGCCTACGATGGCACATCGGCTATCCAGAAGTGATATCAGCAGTAACGGGTTAATTGCAATTGTCGAATTTCTGTATCCTTTTCCTTGTTTCCTGGATATCACGCTCACACGCACTGTCTGTTGCCGATGCCAAAGATTAATTCCGACTGGTCCTTCTCTCTTCGCGCGCGTTCCGCCCCATCTCGGACCAAGTTCCCCAATATAATATACGTACTTGTGCCAGCGCTTTTTCCAATCATCGAAACTCTTTTGATAATCATTTTGAGGTATAGCCTTGAATTCTTTTAGCGTGCGACGAGGGAGAGGACAGGGGAAAAGTAATTATTCAATTTTCCGCGGCCTTAACTACCACCAACGGTGCAGTCAGCCGACAATTGCAGCTTTTATTATTATCGATGATTTATCGTTGGGCGCCAGCTACCGTCCTCGCGTTAGGAGGGCGGGTAACGCTTCAGATCAGCTGGGTTCTGGTCGCTGTGATTCGGGCGGTCCCGTTGTTTCCTCCATACGCTGGTTTCGTTGGCTATCTATAGGATGTTAGAAAGAAAAGGGAGCGCGAAGTCCTAATCGAACATGCGAAGAAAATCAAACGAGGGGTGTAACAACCACCTACGGCTACGGCTCAATGGCTAGTCGATATGTCGGGGCAAAGGCTCTTGTTTCAGCAGCGGGTAATCGTAGCGGCGTCCCAGGATACCCCGTTAACGATCCAAGGGCAGTAAAGAGTTCGGATCAACCGGTCACGTGGGCTGAAGCAACGTCAAGGCATCGACGCATGAACTAATCTCACGCACCCGATCACGATAGCTACGGGGAATATGGTAAAATCAAATCGGGTGAAGTCAATGACAATAATGATTTAAGCTTCTTTATTAGTAATCAAACTCGTTTTACCCGAGTCAACCCAAAGTAAATTATCTCGCGTCTCTTTCTATGCTTAATCGTAATTGGCTGTTCACGACGGTCTGCTTCGCCTAAGTTTACTAAAGACGCGGATGGCGCACCGCGACGCGATTGCGACTCGCTTTCGTGGCGATCGAGCGGAGGTTAGGTGACCTAAACTAATACACGGACGATCTCGGGGATTGCGTAGCGGTCGTATAGAATCCTATTGATACATGAATATTTACGACGGCACAAAAAGCATCGACGGCAATCTAATTTATGCGGGGAATTTGGCGATCACGAAGGTCAAAGTGTATTTCTATTTACACGAGGGCTTAAACAATCCCACAAAGGAAATTCGTGTCAATCTAACGCGCGCGAGGAATTCGTCGGTCACGCGAAAGTCAGATGGCACTCGTTCAATGCGCGAAAACTCACAAAGATCGCACAAAGGAATTTGATGACAATCTAACGCGCGCGCAAAGAATTCGTTGGTCGCGCGAAGGTCAGATGCCACTCGTTCAATGCGCGAAAACTCGATCCATCACACAAAAGCTATCGGTGACAATCTAGCGTGCGCGCGAGGAATTCGTCGATCGCGCGAAGGTCAGACGGCACTCCCGTAATACGCGAGGTCTAGACGATCACGTGTAAATCAAAGGGTGAGAGAAAAGTACTCACTTTTTCGTTATTTTGCTGGTACCCGTTTGCCGTCCTGCTGCTGCTGCTACGGCTGAATACTATGCTGCTGCTTCTGTGCTATGCTGCTGCTTCTTTGTTCTGTGGTTCACTCTCACACGCGTACTCCGGACATCCACGCGGCTCCAGAGTCTGGCGGCTACTGGCAGCGATTCGCGGCATTGCGTCGCGTCTAATTTGCTTCCCCTTACAGTCGCGAGATTTTACCTTATTGGTTGGTTTTGTTGCTAGGTCGGATGTCAGCGCCGTCTATTTTACTAATTTGGCCCGCATAATTTTACGACTGGTCGGTTCTTGGCACCTAATTTCCCTATTTTATAATCAGATAGCGTCAATTTTATCCTATTTGCTAAACCACCCCAAGCCTATTACCGATTGGCTGGTTAAGTAGCGTCGTTTTAGCTCATTTGGCGATCTACACCTATCCTATTACCGATTAACTAGTCAAGTCGTGCGCGTCGGTCAGTTTCGCGTCGTTATCGGCTATCTCTTTCTAACATGCGCTCGTTAGCCCTACCGATTTCCCCTCGCTCGCGTCCAATCGGTCTCGTATCGGCTGTCTCGCTCGCTCTCACGCGCTCGGTTGCTTCTTCCTTGGTCTAGCCAGGTCTAACGCGAGCTTAGTAGCAGTCGCTATGATCAGCTGATCCCAGCTGCAATCTTTTTCGTCGTCTAGCTTTTTGGGGAGTATCGGTCCGGGTTGTGATTGCGTGAGTGGTTGTACGCGGGCGTAAGGGTTGCGCATCAGCTTGGTAGACCCTAAAGAGTGTTAAATCGCGAGGTCTCGGATGTGCGCGAGTGGGCTATGCGGCATCAGCTGATCGATCGCATCCTCTTGTCGGGAGCGGATTTCGTGTGAGCTTAATAATAATTTAAGTGATGACGCATCGTCACAAGCGATGCAGTTTTTATCTCCTCAATCGTTGAAAATCGATGTCTTTTCATGGGTTTCTTAAGTTAGGAAAAGAAAATAGTCTCTAGAAGCCAAATCAGACGAATATGGTGGATTGTCAATTAATTCGAACTTTAAATCGTTAATTTTTGCCATCGAAACTACACACGTGTGAATTCGAGCATTGTCTTGAAGAAAGAGGCATTTTTTTGTTCAAGTGAGGACGTTTTTCTCTGATTTTTTCTTTCAGCTAATCTAATAATGACGCATAATATTGTCCAGTGATCGTCTAGCCCTTTTCCAAGTAGTCAATGTAGATGATTCCATACGCATCCCAGAAAACCGTGGCCATAATCTTGCCAGCTGACTTTACTGTCTTTGCCTTATATGGGGCTGGTTCTCCTGCGGTAATCCATTGTTTGGAATCTCCTTTGTTTTCAGGAGTGTAGTGGTATACCCATGTTTCGTGTACAGTTACGAGTGGACGCCAAAAGTCTTCCGGATTACGAAGTATGCATGCCAAAAGAGCCTCAGAAGTAACCACACGGGTCCGTTTGTTTTCAACAGTGAGCAAACGCGGAACCCATCTTGCTAATATTTTTTTCATCCCTAATTTTTCATGCAAAATTGAAATGATTGTACCCTTTGATATCTCTGTGGCCTCAACTCATTCTCGTAATTTTAATCTTCTATCACTCAACACCATATCGTGGATTTTGTTGACCATTTCGGGTGTACTCACTTCTACGGGGCGTCCTGAACGAGGTTCATCTTTTGTTGTTGTACGGCCGCGTTTAAATTCATTTACCCATTTATAAACAGTGTTAAACACAGGTGCAGACTTGTCATGAACGGTGTTCAACTAAACTGTGATTTCTTTTGGTGTAAGGCCTTTCAAATGAAAATGTTTTATCACCGCTCGAAACTCTGTTTTTTCCATTTTCCAAATAAACCAATAAATTTTTGTTCAACCAACGCTCACAAACAAACGAATTAATGAATCGAGCTGAAACTTTGTACGATATCTAGTTAGTAGTATTGTTTGCCAAAAACATTATAATTTAAGCGTAACGAGCACCATCTCTTGGATTGTATAAAGACTTATTGACCCCCCCCTCGTATGACATTATCAAGATATATAAGCAGTCGTTGATTGGTATTATTACTTTCTAACATCAACAAGGTTTTACAAACTAGAGCTATTTTTAAATCAACAATGAGAAGAGTGAGATGTTCGCGGTCGGATTTTTAAAGTTGGCACTAGCAGCATAGCAATTTCTGCATCGCCGAATGAATTCTTGCTCTTGGCTGACATAGCTTCTAGCGCAAATTGGGTGATAGTGATAGAGAATCAAAGAGAAGGTTGCTTTCTTTGTTATATGTGAGCACTTTTTTTGTTGACAACTTTCATCTTCGGTTCTTAAACTTTTTTATTTTGTTCACCTTTGTGCGACGTATTGATAAATCGCAAAATATTGTTTATACCCGGCTGTGTAGACATGTTGACTCCATTGAAATGGAAAACATAAATAGAATTATTAATACAATAATTAACTTAGAATTCCAAAGAAACTAACAAATTTAAATTGATATTATATAAAATTTGTGTCATGCACTTTTTATTCAACCTTGCGCGTAACGTGGGCAATGAACCAATTTAAATAAATGGTTAGAGTTTACTTTGATCTTTATTCTAATTTTATTTACTGTCTTATAATTTAATAAAACTAGAGTCATTTCTAGTTATTACTTCATAAATGCAAACTGCATACATTAATACCAAACACTTAATATGTTACTATCGAGGCTATTTCCTTCATAGTGTTATTATTGTTCATGATCATACGTTCTATGATAGCAAATCTTCATTTAGTTAGAATAACAACAAGGATACCGTCCGGTTGATGGTTTGCAATTATAGCAAAATTTATTATGATTAGACGTTGCTTAGCTCGATTTCATAATTTTAATATTTTACATTAATTATACATGAAATCTGATAATAACAATTCAAATTCTCACTTATGAGAACGCAAGTCAATAGTTTCAACAAGAGCTCAAATTTAGAAATTAATTGTTTATATTTCAAATGTATAATAGTTGACATATCACAATACATTTGTTATATGAATGAGAAGAGGGTATGCTAAAAGCTTTTCAATGAAAGTGATTTATGGGCGCGAACACACGGGTACTGACGTTGAAGTGGGAACACATTAGAGAAGAGTCGTTTGAGCATTGCCTATAAAAATAGATTTCACGCCTAAGCTCGTTACATTTCGACAAAAGAAGGAATATGTATTCATCATTAAATAGAATTTCACAACTTGTTCCTGCTTTATTTCATTTCCCTATCATAATAATAAAATATTTTTTAAATAAATGAAATTTTTTTCAATGTAATTTTAAAAGGATATTAAAGTTTTCTTCTTCTATAATTTTTTGTAAGAAAGTTTTTTTTCTGAATTGATATTTCTTCAAATTCTTAAAAAAGGAATTTTAAAACAAGTGATACATTTTTATCAAAACGACAAGAAAGGAACTTATCGTTGATGTGCAAGCGTTCAAATAAAAAAATCGATCTACTTTTAAGGAAATAATGGCTGTTTATTTGCAGAATAATGCTATACATCCCGTACTAATACACTGGGTACTTAAACCATTAGCTTGGAAAGAGCTATAGCCTCGAAATCGATGAGAAAATGTACGGTTGCAACACATCCTTCAGAGCTTACCTTGAGAATGTGGAGATTAAAAGATTATCGGAAGTTTGATGGTTAAGGTGATATCTTAAAATATATACAATTTAGGGGATGTGGGTTGTCCATCACTGCACTCACTTGAATTCCGATAACCTGAAGTAGTCCAGTCAAAATAGTTCTGAAATAGATTGTCATACAAGTGGATGCAAATTGGTTATTAGATAAATCGAGGTCAAAAAAAACGATTCTGAAATTTTCAGTACTCTAGGTTAAGGAGTACTATGAGAAATCAACATTTGAAGTTTAAGTTCGTTTATACTTCAAGAATGGCTGAACCTACGACGAAATAATATGTACCAATCGAAAGAGCGTTAAATTTTACATAAGAATCAATTTCTCACACAATTTCAATAAGGGTAATTTGGCATTATTTCATAGTCGTTGTCCGATTTGAATTTTGTGTACTATAGTTGAGCGAATATTATGTTCGACAGTGTATTTTTGACTTTATTGTGATATTTAATTTGATTGTGACTTGCGAATTGAGATCTGATGAGGTTGGATATTTACCAACGAAACACACGTGTTGTAACCTGAGATGATTGTTTGATTATTATTTTTTTCACAACGGGTTGGCTCTAAAATTGGTTTAAAAGAATTTTGCTCAATAAGGGTAAAATGTTGAGATAAAAAATAAATGAAAAACTTTATCTTTACGTGGTAGGAAAGGAAGGTGCATTACAGCTCACGTTCTCCTCTACCACCCCTCCCGATGTGCGCAGATAGTCGTACGCACTCCGAAATGCTCCGCCGAACTCAAACTTTGCAGTGTGGTTAGTTTAAATATGATTTCACGCTTACCAAATAGAATTCTAAATATAATGCTTACTAAATACACCTATAATAATTTTTTTATACCAAAAGAGCATATTTTCGTAACAACGTTAGTAATACTTTTTAGTATCAAAATGGGTAATGAAAAGATAAAACTTGTTATGTGATTTCAAAATTGTTTAATTGACTGTATGAAAACAATAATTGTTTTCATCAATTGTTATCCTTTTGAGTCATATATTTTTCTATTGGATATTTTTGTCTAAATTTTTTTACTGGAAATTTTTGAGGGTCGTTGATTACGAATCTGAAGTCGAATTTTGTAAATACTGAAATTTAAAATGGCGGATCCTATATGGCGGACTTTTTTCAGATTTTAATAATAAATAATAATAAATAATTTTAATAATAATAATTCGTTTTATAATTATTAAATATGGATTTTCGAGGTCATTGATTACGAATGTCATGATGTCACATCTTGAAAAATCTGAAAATTCAAAATGACAGATTCAATATGGCCGACCACTAGTGTTCATTTTTTATTAGATTTGTATTATAATGGTTATAATGTTTATGTATGAATTTTTGGAGTCGCTGATTGCAAATCTGAAATTGGTTTTTGTAAATTCTGAAAATTAAAAATAGCGGATCCAATATAGCGAATCCAAATGGTAGACCATTATTGTCCATTTCTTAGCAGATTAGTTTTATATTGGTTATCATTGGTATATGTCGGATTGGGAATTCGAAGTCATATTTCGATAAATCTGAAAATTATAAATGATGGGTTTAAAATGGCAGACCGTATGCTCCATTATTCTTAGACTCTTATCCATAACTCTAGAAACAGCGAGTATAGTATCTTATTTTTTTGGCATAATTTAATTTTACACCACAAGCCAAGTAACCAACCTAACCATCTATCCTCCAGCCCACCTAACTCTTTAAAACCATCCCTACCAAAACACAATCAGGCTAACCCACCTAACTCTGGGAACTGTGAGTTTAGTCGCTTATTTTATTTATTTTTTTTTTTTGAAAAAATTAAATATTACACCACAAGTCAGTTCACCCACCTAATTATTTACCCCAAATCCATGAATTACAAACCCACAACTTTCAAACCCGCAAACCCTAAACCCACAAACATTAAACCAACTAACTCCGAAACCAACCAATCCAAAAACCAACAAAACCCAAAGTCACAAACCCATATACTTGGGTTATAATAATCAAATTTTGGAGTTTAAAGGTCTGAAAACGTTTTCCATTATCAATATGTTATCTTTTTTTAGGTGCATTAGCCTTCTTATGGTTTAGCAAGGGTAGATTATAGGAGTAAAACACCCCTAAAAAAATCTTTTCTATAAAAATCCTGAAACATTTCAAATTTAATTTTATCTTTTCACATTATCAGTGCAATATCTAACCGAAACTGGCTAATTTAATCAACTGTGTATAAAAAATAATAAGAAAAATACACAACTAACCCTAAAAAAATTAGGGATTGCAACCCTTTGGTATAAAAGCTAGGTCTGAAGAAGCGTATCTGTATAAGAAATTTTTTGAAATTGATTTTATTCAGAAACTCCAAATAGTTTTTGAGATATGGAAAAAAAAATGTTTTTAGAGATGACCTTTAGGGGTGATACTTACCTTTAAAATGAGCGAGTTAGCTCTTAAAAGAAAATACGTGTCTAATATTTTCTTGAGTACCACAACATATTACATTTTCTTTGTGCGTTTAACAGGATTGAGACTGTCATGCTTAGTGCATTAATAAAATAATATTTGATTGTATTTGTTAAGAAATCCATTGCCTTTTTTTAATTTTGGTGTATCATTGTCACTACAAGTTTATGATCTCCCGAATATTTAAATATTTTCAACCTTTTTTCTCTTTCAATAACAAAAGCAGGAGAAATTCGGATCTGCGGTACTGCTGGTATCTTTGAAAATCTTTCTGATAACTTTCTCTGTATTCTATTATGCATTTCTTTACTGTAATTATATACTTTTAAATTTTCACATTTTGCTGCTGCCCACTCATACAGACCTTTCGAGTTCAGTATGGCTTATGTTGGGTTTTACTTAAAGACTAGCTCGAACGGCCGCTTTTTTTGAATATCGCTCCGACACCGTCGCAAGTACCTTTTCCAAGAGTTGTTGCATAGCAATGCCATTCTGCTTTTATGCCAAAGTCCTCGTAATGATGTACGAGGTTACACATCTGAAACTTATTTTTGTCAGGTTGCTTAGCAACATCACTAGCGTAAATTATTTTCTTCATATTAGAACATATTTTCTTTATTTCTGGTATTATATTCTCTTGAAACATGTATATTAATGCTGAATCATCGGGTCGTGCTTTCAGATAACGCTATCAAACTTTGAGGGTCAATCGCATCACTATTTCTATAATACAAAATGCCCACGTGAACTATGGATTGGTCATTATTAAAGTGGAATTCTTGGGCAGCATTTTAAACAACGTATTTCAAATTTTCCGAAAAATCAATACAAGCTAATATCTCTCCTAGTTTCGGCTTCTCTTTCAATTAAGACAGATAAGTCGATTGATTTTTTAAATAAAATGAGAAGGCATCTTTAATTATAATCTTCAATGATAATCAGCTTTAATTGAGTGCACATTTTAGAGATGAAGTCTTTTGTAGGTAAACATTGCTTCATCAATGTACACCTATCGGTTGACTGCCACACGCTGAAATTGACTTCCGCAATATTTCTTTTTTGTAGAATTTCCTGCACGCAATCATGAAAAGATTCAAAACCTGGGCAATCTGTACAATTTCTTAAATAACAATCAACTGTCGGTTCTTTGCACATAATAATTGAAAAGCAATCATTATAATTTTTTATTGGGTATTCAAGCCCAAGCGTTATCCTTTCCAAATCAGCAACCTCAACTATATTTTTGAAATTTTCATAAATAGTGCAAACACATACACAATGTCTACCTTTAGCTCCAGCTAGTTCAACATATTCTGGCCGAAGCTCTGAAAATTTTGTCAGTCCGATAGGATTATTCGGATACAATTCCTTAAATTCTCAATGTAAACACGCTACATCATATAATAATACTCGCTTTGTTTCCAATTTTTTAGTTTCATCTTCTGATACTACAACGACATTTTCAGATTTAGCATTAACCGGCTATTCATATAACTTGTATAGTAATCTATGACCAATTTCTTGGTATCATTTGATAAAGATTTCCGTTTCTTTAATGCTAATTGTGCTAATACTCCTTTTAATTTCCTTAGTTCTTGAGCTTTGATTACCATAAACCTAATCGTTCTGAATTCATTAACTGTTTTATGAGTACTCTATTCCTCGGGAGCAATTAATAAGCTAAGAGGATCTGTTTTTTCCTTCGAATGGAATTTATTTTTCAACCCATCTAACATGTGTTCTAGTTCAAATTTTCTTTCCAACTTAGCACTTTTATTATTTACTAAGTAATCATTCACAGATGATTCATGCACCTTAGCCAGTTTACCAGATGGCTCAGATGCATTTTAACGCGTAGATTCTGAAAAACTGTTCTACAAATTCTATAAACTTTTACTTTATCAGTTAGATATGGATACTCTTGGAGAATAGCTTTTGATATTTTAAGTAAATCGGTCCCAACATGGTCTGTTCGTCCGAGCGGATTAGCACATCTATCTGATCGGTTAGATGACATAGTTTAAGAATCAAAGGTTAAAAAAAGTATTTTATATTTAGACAGCTACTTGACGATATTTCTGTTATTATATTAACTCTACCACCGGTGTCATCAATAGTTATTTTTTTTATATTTTATTTATTTTTTTGTCTTTTATGAGATATTCGCTAAACTTAAATCTGTATAACTAACTTGATTAAAGCTATAACTTAAAATAATTAACGTTATAGCCGACAACAGCGTGAGAGGAGAGGGAACCAATCACGGTAAGTCACATGAGAGGGAAAGAAAGAGAAATATCTAACAAGTCGCGACACGCGGAAGGGTCGCGCGCCGCTGGCCTTCCATAGCTCGCATAGACGTCACGGCGTGAGTGGAGAATAGTATTCACCACGCCATCACGCACACGTATTTTGCGATGAGTCATACTATCCTTCGCGCATTGTCCTTGCTTCGCTGCGTTTCCGCTTTCCGAGCTGCATCCAGGAAGGAAGAGTCACCTATCGCCTCAACGTAGCCATTCGTCGCTTCCTGGACTCCATCGTGGCTAAGGTAGTAAGAACACACGTGCGCGCGTGCTGGTGCTGGTGCATAATGAGTGTGTCAGCTCATTTGTAAAGTATAAGCGAGGGCTAAGAAGCTACGGCCGGTGACTGTAAGTGTCTGCGGTCTCTTCCTTTCTCTCCCAGCTTACTGCTTTCTCTCTCTTTCCCGCATTGCAACGCTGCGTTTGCGCTTCTGCGAAGTGCCGCTTCACTTCTGTTATATACGCTTGTGTGCTATTGTAGATTTTCCGCCTATTACATTATTGTAGGATCTATTTTACATTAATTGCTTGCTTCTTTTGAACCCTGTTCTTTTCCGTTTCCCCGTCGCCCGTTGCGACTATGCATTGCTGTGCTGCCTGGACCCTTCTTAATCTATCAATCTATAACCTTCCTCATTATTTTCTAATGACGGTGACTGTAGCACGCATCACGTGCGCAGCACCGTTATAAATTATATGAACTATTTGTTATGAAAACAAAAATTCTTACCCAATTTTGTTTGTCGATTTTGTTGATTTTCCCTCGACTTACAAGGAAGGTACCCCAACCCGAACTCACTGATGTTAATAATTCTTCTGTATGTTGTAGTACATTAAAAAAGCAAGAAATTGGTATATTTTTTATCGGTGGAAAAATATATTTCAGGGGTGAAATCCACCCTCAAAGTTTATCCCTAAAAACATTTTTTTTCAAATAACTTTTCTTCTAGTCAATATTTTTTAATAAAACACAGTGGATAACAATCCTTATAAAAAGTAAAACAAATCTGATGTATTTGACTTTTAGGGGTTGCAACCCCTATTTTTAATACACGAAAAATTAAAAAATTGACATCATTTTCTGCAGTAAAAATTTAAAAAATAGTGTAATTATAACCAAATTTTTATATTTATAAAGAAAATAAAAAAAATAAGTTTATGTTTTCTAGCATTTTTAATAAAAAATATTTTTAGAGGGTAAAGCCACCCTCTAATTAATGAAAATTAGAACTTTCGATATTAAAATTATTTAAAAGCAAATTTTTTAATTTTTACTACTTTATATATTATTATAATAAAAATATTCTAAAAACACATTTGAAGGGTAAAATATACCCTCAAACTTCACCCTCAAAAACAAGTTTTTTTAAGTAGCTTTTTTCCTAATCAATATTTTTAGTAAAAACAAGAGGGTAATATTCCTTATCGAAAGTATAACAAATTCTGGTGACATTGACTTTTCGGAGTTGCAACTACTATTTTTAATAGGTAAAAAATTGACATGAATTTTTGCAGTGAAAAAATAGTATAGTTTTGAACAGATGTTTATGTTTTGAAAGAAGTAAACAATTTCTTCGTTTTTAATTAAATTATAGGCATGGCAACTCCCGTTTCTAATGAAAATAAACTGGAAAAATTTATATGAATTCCTATTTTAACCCTTTATGGTGGAAAATCTTATTTTTATACAGAATCGATAACAAGAGAAAATTATATTTAATCTTTATTGTCTTATATAACTCTACTTTTAACTCATTTGTCTTTGTACCAATTTTTTGATAGAGTGCTGCACACTTACTAATATAAATTTTTATAAAATTTAATACAATTTAGACGGAACGGTTTTTAAACATTTTTTATTTGTTCAAGTCTGAACAGTAATGATAATCATCAAAAAAATGTTTAAAACATAGGGACTTTTTACACCAGCCACAATGTATAATTGCAGTATTTTGGCAGCCTTCGATTTTGCATTTTGAACTACAAGAATCCCCGAAACTGAAATCAACCGGATTATCAAATTTTTCCAGTTTTTCTTCGAGATATCCACTTTTAAACCAAGAATATTTAAAAAGATTTATAAATCTTGGTGACGAAAATTGGTTATGAACCAATAACTAAAGCCTAATAATATTATTATATTATTATTCGAATATAAATTCATATCGTAATCCATTAAAATAACGTTATCTGAAAAACGTCGAACAAAGTTTTTCCACACTCGAAATCCGTATATATTTAATGGCTGGATTTTTCCTGTAGTTCCAGATGGAATTTTCATAACATTAACGATCTTATTTTCTGGTCTAGTTTCTTCAATTACTTTTTCACAGTGACCACACCAAGAATCTAGCAGCAATATACTGGTACGAGTAGGACCAAGATTTGGATGAAAAATGTTCTTCAACCAAATTTTAAAAAGATCTGCAATAAAAGAATTTGTTCAACATTTTTCTACCAGCATTCTGTTATTTTTAAATTATATTTAATTATTACTTACATGAAGTTAATTTTCCAGATTTAGATACTTCTACGTATACATTTTGAGATTTGAACAATTTGGATTCTATAATTGGTCCAAACTGGCCAGATTTTTCATTTAAAACTAAAAATAGAGGTGACAACAGTTTTCCTTTACCTGATATTAGGGGTTGTATAATATAGCTCTGTGTCTTTGATGATACCGATTGTACTAGACATTGAATCTGACTTTCGCCTTCCACCACAGGTGTTCTTCCGGAGTGGATTTCCAATTGGAATCCACTTTGATCTGTATTATGAATTCCAATTTCTTGAATAGCTTTCTTCACATTGGTAAAAAATGTAAGTGATTGTTTCTCTAGTTCTGTACTACTTTCGAAAGTTTTTCGGGTAACGAATTTATTAATTTTTCTTGATATAATTCTGTGAGCAATTTTAAATCTTGATAATCAGTGTTTTTAAACTTTGAACCGAAAATCTTCAAACTCTAGATCCTTTTTGCGTGTAATGCCCAACGACGCAAATCTTGATCGTGCACAATAAAACCAGCGTCAATAGCAGATTTAAAATTTTGTTATACATAATCACAAATTCGGGTAATTTTTTCTCTGTATGTACCACCTTGGTTGACTGTGTGAGCCCAACGCCGAAGATGACTGATAGAGGATACCTTTCTGAATTTACATTTCACATTCTCAACACTCAAATTTTTTCTTTTCCCACTTCGCCAATAATTCACTGCTCTTTCTTTATAATCTAAAGATAAATCTTCTCTATCTTCTTTACACTAATTTGTTGGAAATTCTACAGGAGGAGGAAAATGATGCATTATATCGTCCTCGATAATTTGTGCATCAGGATCCTTGTATTCCTCCTGGAAATCTAACGTTTCTTCTAAAATTATTTCTACATCTTGAAATTCATCCATCGAATCTATTAAAATATTTTTTGTTTTCCGCTAACAGATTTTCATAATAAATAGTTGGGCTATTAATCGGTAATTCGAATGTTTGAAAGTATGCCAGCAATAAATTGATTACGTTTAAAGGATTGACTCTCATCGTAAATACTGCAATTGCATTAATTACTTTTACGAATAAACTATGTTAATGGAATGAAAAATAAACATTCGAAATTTCTTACCTTTTCGATAAAACAGAAATTAAGAATAAATTATTTTAAGAATTTAAATTTGAAAATATTCAAGAAATTATTTCACTCCCCGAAACACGTCCGTCCAGTAAAGACATGGAATTCAAACTGATATCTTATGTTTACAAAAATTTGTATGATATATATAGGACAGATAACACATTTCATTTGATAGTATTTTTGTCTTGTTTTCTTAATTGTACACTACCGTTCGAAAGTTTGAGCTCACCTAGAAAAAAAAGGGAAATCATAAAAGTTCGATATCTTAGGAACTAAACATCGTAAAAGACTTTACCGTAGCTCATTTTTAAGCTCTTGCTAAATTCTTCAAAAGTTATGCTTACAAATTTTTTGTACGATCTACTCAGCTTTTTCTGCACATGTCTGAAAAAGTCGAAATTTCGAAAAATTTTTATTCCACTTCAACTTCTTCTATGTTAGCCGGTAGATATCATATATTTAAAAAACTAATTCTATCACAAAGTAGGATGCAAAATCTTCAAAATGAGCTAAGGAACGTTCTTTTAAGTCAATTTTTCTTCAAATGATAAATATTTTTGTGAAGAATAGTCAATTTTCTAAATTGAAGTTTATTTCCGCAATTATCCATCATACAGAAAAATGATACTCAGAGAATATGTTCCATTTTCAAAAGAGAATCGAATAATAAAATCCAAAATTCAAGAAAAGACTTTATTTTTCTACTATTCCAGCCAGCTCTGTCTAAATCATGAAAAACCGTACAGGAGTGTTACATATACATAGAACGCGTATTTGATAAGAGCAAAATTAAATAATAATATATGACTGAAAATGTAATCTTCAAATAGAAAAATCTTGTATCTATTCTTAGGACATGCGTCAGGAATACAATATAAATTTAATACTTTGACCGCTGCGTGTGACTTTGTTTATTTTATTTAGAAATTCAACTAAGTATTATCCACTGTAACGGGGTAAGACCGTTTAAGTAATTAAATCACGCAATCACATTAAAGGGGTGCGCGTAATTAATTATGCTCAGTATACGAAACGGGGAGCATGTAAAGATAGTCGCCAGTCAACCAGTAATTCGTCTTATCGAGGAAGGTGTAAATAACCTATAATCAATCGGAAGTGAGTAGAAGCTACGAGATATAAGAGAATCAAAAGAAAACACTTGTTAGTAAAATGAACTAGATCTTTTATTATTCCTTATACTCTACAGAAGGTCGGCCCGCGCGTTTGTTTACGTTGACGCTCGCTCATCGACAACACGCTTTGCCGGTACGCTCGCTGCTCTTTGTTATTAGAGCCGTTACATGCACGCATCGACAATAATAATTTATTTGTTAATCGGGTAACCGCGCTCGCGAGATTAAGCTGGCCAGCTTACCTTATATTTGCAGACGATCGGAGAAAACAGCGACAACTCGCACAGCACGTAACAGTTTTTATATTGTTTTGCTCGCGGGTCGCGAATGCGCGCACACACTGGTTTCGCCCTCGATGGCGAAACCTCACACACTCTCTGTCTCGTCCTGGTCTCGAGCTGTCGGATGGATAACACCTTGGCGGCTGCAATCCTGGATCACTGGCTGCTGCTGTTTTAATGTGCGTAGGGATCAAGGGCACGTGAATCGGCAGATGCGGTAGCAAAAGCGGGCGGACACGACAATGGTCTATGCTTCACTAGTTCGAATTCTATCGCGCGCGTTCCGTCTGCTCGCGTGCCGAATTCCTTCGTTACCTATTTCGTCCCCCCGAGAGGTGCTGCCCTCACAGACAGCAATTAAGTTAAATAATCAGCGCTAATTTGACGTTTACCGTCACACCACATATGTTTGAAATTACCTAAATTTTCAAAACGAAATAGACATCTCGTACAGTACTCGGATACTCATTTAAGTCTCTCTTTAAGATTGCTCGAAAATCAAAACTTCCTGAAACAACACGATCAGCTATCCTTGCATTACAAAAAAGTGGATTTTTGAACCGAAAAATTTCCAAAACATTTAATATTTCTTATAGTGGTGTTAAATATACAGTAGACTGGTACAAGCAACAACATGGCATAAAAGATCGTAAGTGCGTAGGTCGGCCTCGTAAAAAAACTTCACAGCAATATCAGCATATTATTCTGAGGTGTAAACGAAATCGTTTTAAAACTGTGCGAGATATACGTAGTGAGGTTATTGAAGCTGATAATATACAAACTATGTCAGCTACAACTATTAAACGCCGTCTTCGTAATACTGGTTTGAATGGGCGGGTGGCTACTAAAAAACCTCTTTTGAGGAAAGTTCATAAGAAAAAAAGATTAGTCTGGGCAAAAAAATAAATATAATTGGACACCGGAAGATTGGAAGACAGTTCTCTTCACTGACGAGTCAAAATTCGAATTATTTTCTTCAAAGCGCCGTGTTTATTTACGAAGACAAGTTCATGAAAAAATTAGTGAAAATTGTATAATTCCAACTATTAAGCACGGAGGAGGTTCCGTAATGGTTTGAAGCTGTTTTGCTGGAACATCAGTTGGCGTTCTTGTTAAAATAGATGACATAAGGGATAAAAGTATGTATCATAAAATTTTACAATAGCATGCAATTCCATCGGGTAATCGTCTTGTTGGTGCAAATTTTGTAATGCAACAAGACAATGACCCGAAACATACATCAAAATTTTGTATGAATTATTTAAGGTCAAAAGAAAAACAAAAAAGCCTTCAGATCATGGAGTGGCCTTCTCAGAGTCTCGACTGTAATCTTATCGAGTATTTATGGGATCATTTGGATAGAAGCATTAGGAGCAAAAGATTACGGAATAAAAATTAGCTATAAGAATCATTAAAAGAAGAATGGAACCGTATTGGAGAAGATGTGTTGCAAAAATTAATTGATAAATTTCCGCGCATTTGCAAAGCTATAATAAGAGTTCATGGGAGAGTTAATTTCTGTAAGAATATGATGATGAAAACTTGAAATATACCTGTTTATTTAATTCTATTCACAATAGATACTTATACTATTTGTATATAATACTTTGGTACGATTTTTCATGATTGAAACAGAGCTGGCTAGAATAGTAGAAAAATAAAATTTCTTTTCATAAATTTTGTATTTTATTATTCGATTCTCTTTTGAAAATGGAACATATTCTCTGAGTATCATTTTTCTGTATGATGGATAATTGCGGAAATAAACTTCAATTTAGAAAATTGGCTATTCTTCACAAAAATATTTATCATTTGAAGAAAAATGGACTTAAAAGAACGTTTCTTAGCTCATTTTGAAGATTTTGCATTCTACTTTGTGATAGAATTAGTTTTTTAAAGATATGATATCTACCGGCTAACATAGAAGAAGTTGAAGTGGAATAAAAATTTTTCGAAATTTCGACTTTTTCAGACATGCGCAGAATGAACTGAGTGGATCGTACGAAAAATCTGTAAACATAACTTTTTGAAGAATTTAGTAAGAGCTTAAAAATGAGCTGCGGTAATGTCTTCTACGATGTTTAGTTCCTGAGAAATCGAACTTTTAAGATTTCCCTTTTCATTTCTAGGTGAGCTCAAAATTTCAGACGGTAGTGTAAGTATTCTCAACTCTCACTTTCTACATATAAATAAAATTAAAGAATTTTATAACATCATTTCATTTGTAATTAAATTATCATCATTTCAGTAATTAAATTATTCACTTCCTTCTAACATGTTTAGTATGGAGACGGCCATCGATTACTGAAAATTAGAAAATTTATTTAAAACTTTCGCATTATCTACTCATTAGATATTAATTTTTATTAATAAGCATAATTTTAATTAACGCTAGCACGAAAATATAAAGGTAGGCCCGATACTTTCTGGACAGACATCGTATATATAATATTTTTATTCCTTTTCCTTTGCTGGTTTAAGGAAGTGTGACTGCTTCACTTGCAATAATCATAATACTACCCTGGGGAATATGAACCTGATGAAGACACTTGGAGTGTTCGTGAACTCAAAGTATTAAACTTAGTAAAACTTAAGAGTTCGTTGAATAAAGAGTTATCAGTAGTATACTGAATTTCATTAGAATCAGATAAAGCTCCTTCAGGACACGTATTATTTAGACTTAGTTTAATGAGCTCATTTTTCTCTAAAAATTCATCCTTGCTTAGAAAATGGATTCATAAATATTTCTACCTAAAGATTTTTGCCGTATCTGACGTATATTTTAAGTTAATTTCGGATTGATAGATTTGACAAAGTTTTTCTTGTTAGAGCTCTCAGTTTTTTGTACTCAGTTAGATCGACAATATTATTAGTGTACTTCTAATGTTTGGAGGCAGCCTGTCTCTGTCTTTTCACTCTATCATAATCACTATTCCACCATGCTACGGGATTTTTGTGATTAGATTTTCTTAATTACCATTTTTTATGAGTACTTTTTATCAGTGCATCTTTTATTATTTTAATAAACATATCGTCTTCTTATTTAAGTATTCAAGAACTTGTCATAATTTTCATCAAGGATTTTAAAAAACTTATTCTAGTTTGTGTATTTTTAGTGTATTTTGAAGGAGCATTCAGCATAATAGAACTTTTCAATATCGAAATTGATATAAATTGGAAAATTCTCAGAACCTAAATAATCCCCTGATACTATAACTTTTATAAAATGAGCAATATCGTGGCTGTATGAAAGCGTGTTGTGTATTGTTATTGTGTAGAAATAAATCTAATTTTTCGGATTGTTCAAGTAAAATTTCGCCATTATTATCCCATCCTATCACAGTTTCAAGCAATATTATGGGTACTTAAATCACCAAGTAAGATACAACTACTATTATAACACTACGTGACCTAAATCGGTACTTATGCCTCACTTCTTCGTAGCATAAGTGGCCAGTTTGAGCACGGTTTTGTGAAAATCACGAACGTCACATCAATGGCGATTATTAATAAAAATACACTCAAACTTATTTCAAAGAACTAGTATATGCTCATAATAATCAAAATAAGAGATCAAAAACTACTTAAACAATAGAAAAAAAAATTCGTCTTGGTAATAAGTTAGTTTCGCACAACTTCAGAGCAATGGAAACCTGATTATGTAGTTTAAATGAGTGTTTCCAATATCATTGTAAAAATCTAACCTTCCATACAAATTTAAAAAACGACAATAATCAATATATACCAACATTTTCATTTATAATTTATTACAAATACATTGTTGTTTACAGATTTAATTATAAATTAGAAAATAAATAATATAATTTAAAATATAATAAATTATGTATTTTTAACACTGAAGGTTACATTGCAATTATTAAAAGTAAAACTTTTAACAATCTCATCTGCTAATCCTTGTACATAAAGTCCAATATCTGGATCATAAAATACTGGTAACCTTGGCTCTTTTATTTCAAAATGAATTGACTTATATTATAAAAAATCTGTCAGAACACAAGCATCTTTCTTTAAGGGGACCAGAGGGTGTTTCGTAGTGAAAAATTAACACTTTGTTTATTGCCGCGTAGAAATCATTCTACTGAAGATATCGATGTAGGACTTTTTTCAGCTGAAAGTATTCTATATAAGCTTTCATTTTCTTTGTTATAAGTTCCAGAATAATCATTGTACACCTAATATGGACACAACAAAGACCAAGCTCTATTTTTCAAAAAATGGGGCTTTGCCACGCCTTTCTGAACGCCAGAGTGGACAAAAATCGTTTTGTGAGAGCTCATTTTTTTTGTTATGAACCGGACTACAGAATGAGCGGAGCACTTTTATAAAAAAGATAATTCTTCCTATTTTTTGAGGATAATTTGCAAAAAAAATTTTTTTGAAAAATTAAAATTTCATATATTGGCTCAAAAAAATAGGAAGAATTATCTTTTTTATAAAAGTGCTCCGCTCATTCTGTAGTCCGGTTCATAACAAAAAAAATGAGCTCTCACAAAACGATTTTTGTCTACTCTGGCGTTCAGAAAGGCGTGGCAAAGCCCCATTTTTTGAAAAATAGAGCTTGGTCTTTGTTGTGTCCATATTAGGTGTACAATGATTATTCTGGAACTTATAACAAAGAAAATGAAAGCTTATATAGAATACTTTCAGCTGAAAAAAGTCCTACATCGATATCTTCAGTAGAATGATTTCTACGCGGCAATAAACAAAGTGTTAATTTTTCACTACGAAACACCCTCTGGTCCCCTTAAGCCGTTCAATCCAATGGAACGAATTGATGATTCATCACTTTGTACAGTACAATTTCTTTGTGGCTCATGAAATCGTATGTGAGAAACAGTATCACATTCATAATTTTCGGTTTGAACCATAATAATCTTACTGCTATGTGATTTAAAAAGTTGAACTCCTTGAAATTTTTTTGATTTTTGGTACTAACGCTTTATTTGAAATCATTCTGATTTTTGGACGTGTGGATATATCTTGATTACACAGTCCTACAAAAATACCTTAATTTTTTGCACAAGCAAACCATATATGTTTTCCCAAAGAATTTTTGGCACTGAAACCAAATCCAGCCTCAGAATTGCTCCAGCACGTCAGGATTTTGAGATATCTTAATCTAAAAATGTGAAAATAGCGATTTTTACCTATAGTTGAGGTTATGTAGCACCACGACATTATCTACACGTAAAAAACTACAAACGACATATTAAAGAAGCAGTCTAGTCCTTTTAAATGCCGTTGAGTTTGCTCAGTTTGCTTATTTTTTCTTTGAGATACTAAATTTCAAAGTTTTTCATTTCATGAATATTGTACCTTTCAGAATATATAGCTTTGAACGTTTCGACGTCGAATTTTGTGTCAAGCGTCTTCAATCAATTACTGTTCTACAACCAAATTAAGATATATACCATGGACAGGCTAACCCAACTTCAACCTAAATTACGTCATCCCCACGAACCCTTACAGCTCTTATAAACCACCCCTACCTGGGGAGGGATATATCAGAGACAATGTCAATGAGATATTCATTTTTTTACAGAAAAGCAGTTGATTAAACTCGCTCTACCAAGGGTTAGGTGGGTTAGTTTGTTTGGGGGTTGGTAGAGGGGGTTTCTGAGGGTTGTAGGATTTTCTGAGGATAGAGTACATCGAGGAGACAACAGGTAAGTCTATCTGGTTGAGATCTTAGGTTCCTCATAGAAAAGCAGTCGATTAAACTCGCTCTACCCAGATTTATCGTAGGTAGGTTAGCCTGTTTGAGGGTTGGCAGGGGTGTTTTTTAAGGGTTGTAAGGATTTGTGTGAATGATATAATTTAGGTTAAAGGTAGGTTAGCCTGTTTATGGTATATATCTTAATTTTCTTGCAGAACAGTAGTTGATTGAAGTCGTTTGACATAAAATTCGACGTCGAAACTTTCAAAGCTGTACGAGTATGTTCTGAGAGGTACAATATTTATGAAATCGAAAAACTTTAAAATACAATATCTCAAAAAAAAAAGCTATTTGAGCAAACTCAACGGCATTTGAAAAGACTAGGCTGCTACTTTAAGATGTCGTTTATAGTTTTTTGTGTATAGAGAATGTCGTAGTGCTACATAACCTTAAATATAGGCAAAAATCGCTATTTTTGCACTTTTAGGTTAGGATATCTCAAAATCCTGACGTGTTGGAGAAATTCTGACGCCGGATTCGGTTTCAGCCCTAAAAATTCTTCGGGGAACCATGTATGGTTTGCTTGTGCAAAAATCTTGTCGGACTGTGTTATTAAACGAACATAATAGGTCAGGTAAACCAACCAAAGAATTAATAATTGAAAAATCATTTTCTTTATTCAATGAACGTAATGATTTTGCAGAACCAACTGATACTTGCAGAGAAATCACATTTGAAACATTCCTAATATTACATTCTATGCTAGGAACAACTCTCTTTTTCAACTAAATATTACTTGATATTTTTTCACAAATTTTTCTTTCATTATTCATTGAATCTACAATACAATGTTAACAACAGCTACTATAGTTGATTTCTAACCTCCATATCGTATGAGTTCTGTAAGTTCAGCTCTTGCATCAATCAAAAGGGTAATAGAAGATCTGCGAAAGCCGTGACCAGTGTATAATTCTGAATTACGTAGTTCTAAAAATGTAGCAACAGCTTCGGGTAAGCTTCCAAATATATTGATATCCATTGATTGTGAGTGCATTTTCCATTGGAATATCTTAAAAAAAAATTATGCATAGAACACGGATCTTACCTTTTCTTAATCGAAACAAACATCAAACAAAGGTTCTGCGATAACAAAATTTCACGGAACCTTATTTTTAGTTTTGTTAATCTTGAGAAATAATTCATAATTGCCATTTACTATGACGCTCTTCACTTTGATCGCATATACTTTGCTCTTTTCAAATAACTAGCAATACCAAAAATCAACGCAACCTACAAAGTATTTTAAAAAATAAGATGCTAAATATTTACTATCTGCTGCTTTTTCTAAAAACTTAGTACTAGCTTAAGATGTAAAAACAAATAATTTTTTTCGAACATAACCTTCAGCCTTCTGTTTCGAAAACGCTATTAATCTACTATAAGTTCTGATGTTAATATTGTTAAAAATACTCAAAGTACAGTTCAACATTGAGTATCGTGCTCACAAACTACTTGGTACAAACTTTTTTGACAAATCTAAAAAGAAGGCTAACAATACATTTTCACAAAAAGAATTGAATCCTTTTTCTTTTCACCAGTTTTTAAATCATTATAAGCAGCTGTATACACTAATTTAGACTTTACTGGTCCTGCTGTCAAAGTAGCAGCTTTTACTGCTTTTCTGATCTCTTCTAAAACTATACCCTCAAATTCATCATCACTAACAGAATATAATCTTCTTCCTCACTCATTGTTATGCAAAAGTAAAAGAAAAATAATTTGAATAATCGCAGTATCGTACACAGTTACATCTGCAAGTGAAATGATAACCTTCAATCAACTGTACGCCATTATTTATCAAAATAAACTGAAAAACTGACGAGACCTTGTACACTACAGGGTGTTTCATTTTAATCCGACCACGCGCATAACCTAGTAAAAACAAACGTAATTAAAAAATAACCTTTACAAAAGTTGTAGGGAATTGAGTGGGCTACCAAATTCTATCATCAACTTTGACCCTTAATTCGATTTTCAAGGTCATCTGAAGGTCAAAGTGCTTTTATTAATTGGAATCCTTATTTTTGACCCCGGAATCATGTAGACCGGGAAAAATTACATCGAAAATTATATTACAAGTTTGTATTTATGACCTGAGAAGGTCAATTGAAGGTCAAATGCCCGAAAAACCTTCTAATAACTAGTTTTTTAAATTTTTTGATAGAATAAACATTGTAAAGATAATTTTTGAAAGTAATTGTGTAAAATATCATGTTGTCTTGGAAACAATTTTGCATTGTCATTTGAAAGTCACAGTGCTTGTTGTAACAGAAAATTTTTTTTATCAAGGATCCGAAAATTAAAAAATATACAATTTGAATATGACAATGTTCTGGACCCTTTTATCGATATTCTGATCATTTGAAGGCCAAATTTTTATCCTACTATTAGCATAACCCAGGAACAACGACGTAGACGTAATAAAATTGTGTTCCTTTTCGAGTGCTTGATTAGAGTCCCCTTGCCTCTCACTTTTCTTTAGAATTCAACGTAGGTTTTCAAAGATACCACCATTTTCTTGAATACACAATTGTATTCGCTATTGAAATTGTTCTACTTTCTGAGTAATACAGGTCTTGGGATGTTTTCACAAGCGGTTCGAATTCTTTGCATCATGTCTTCTCTTGTTGTTGGTTCGTGTTCATAAACAATATCTTTTAAATATCCCCACAAATAAAAATTAGGTGATGTTAAATCTGGAGATCTTGGTGGCCATCGAACAAATCTCCACGCTCGGCGTGTCCAATCCATCTGTCACGATAATATTGATTGAGATATTGTCTAATTATTCGAGCGTAGTGTGTAGGAGCTCCATCTAATTGAATCCATATTCTTAATCTTGTGTACAAATCTACTTCTTCAAGAAGTACTGGAAGATGGTCTCTCAGAAAATATAAAAAATTATGCATATTTGTATTTCCATCAAAAAGTACGGGCCTATAAGGCATCCATTGACAATTCCATACCATACGTTAAGGCTCCATCGATTTTGATTATTATCTATCTGCCTGTGCCAATGCGGATTAACATCCTACCAATAATGACAATTATGTCGATTAAGCTGGCCATTGCTTTGAAAGCTTGCTTCATCTGAATGCATTACATATCGAAAAAAGTTTGGATCATTGGCAATCATTTGTCGTGCCCATTGACAAAACTATAGACGTAATCTCATATCAGCAGGTGTGATGGCTTGAGTCAAAGTGATATGATATGGATGACAACGATGATTTCTTAGCATTCTCCAAACAGTAGCCATTGGTATATCAGTTTTCCTTTGAATGGTACTGATGTTACGATTTAAATGAACCATTGCCAGAACCACTATTACAGGAATATCTTCTTCATTGTAATTATTAAATTTATTAAATTTAAGAAGAAAACAATGTTAAACAAAAGAAATTTAATTAGTTTAACTATTCAATAAGTAGTGCTATATTAAATATAAACTGTATGTAATAAGCAGAGGTCAAAGTCATTATGATAAATTATTTTTAACTGAAAAAATTATCTACTTCAATAATAAATAGGGAACAAATTCATAATAGAGAGTCAGAGAATTAATTAATTTAATTAATAAATTGTACAGAGACATCGGTATGACAAAAATACAGTTTTTTGAGCATTTGACCTTCAATTGACCTTCTTAGGTCACCAATACAAACTTGAAATATCATTTTAGATGTAATTTTTCCCGCTCTACACGATTCCGTAGTCAAAAATAGGAGTTCCCATTAATAAAAGCCCTTTGACCTTCAGATGACTTTAAAAAAACGTATTAAGGGTCAAAGTTGATGCTACTCGTAGTATTTGATGGTCCCCTCTATACCCTACAACTTTTGTAGACGTCATTTTTTGATAACGTTTGTTTTTACTAGGTTATGTGCGTGGTAGGATTAAAATGAAACACCCTGTATATAATACACAATCTCAGCTTTATCTCAATGTATCTCAACGTATGATGATTTACATATAAATTAAAATAAAACAATATATTAACTCAAACAGCATAAGCCCAAATAATTGACGTTGCCTCGTGGCTCGTGGCGGAGTGTTACGCCATCAGCATACAAGATATAATATGTAGCAACTAGCAATATCTGACAGATGATGCTATATTTTATGGAACTTGTGTTGTGACCTATTTTTTTTGTCAAAATCAGAATATAACAGCTTTTGAATCTCAAAAAGTATTTGGTGGATTTATGTCATTCCTGCTATAAAAAAGTATACGATACTTGTGCCGTAAGTGGTTCTCTGGTGTATAGCACATGTATCATAATTAGTGTAACTCAGTAGTGAGCTCCAATCCTGTTCTTTAAGTATGATGGTAGGAGTTTGTAGCATGCAATAATAATAATAGATTCTTCAAGATTACTGATTTTAATTCCATATAGTTCAGTATTATTATTTATTATTTTGCATGTTTTTTATTAGAGAATAATTATAAGTATTTAAACCAGAATAATAAAATGAGTTACTGTCTCTAAGCTATGATTCGACACAAATAAGAACATCCACATTTTGAATTATTTTAGCGATCTCTTCTTTCTTGTTGCATACACTCCTTGGGTTTCAGTATAGCGTTCTTAGTTTAATTAGAGTACATTTTTCATGATCTTTACTCAGATGCTTGATGTACCAAACAATTAAATAAATAAACGAAACGAAACTATTAAATAAGTCTATTAAACTCTCAGTGTAATTATTTTAATTATTTACTTCAGAGTCTACTATATCCATTTTTTTCACATGAACCTTCTGATATTTGATGATATTTGTAATTCTTCTTTTAAAATTTTTTTCTTTTCAGTTATATTTGTGTGTAGGTCGTTCAACATGATTATAAGTGCGATAGTATTATCAGAGTATTTTAGCGAGAAAACGAAAACATTTTTGTATTCGCACTTGTAGGTCTCAATTAGAAATTTTCCTATGACAACAGCAGTAAGAAGATACGTAGCTTGTGAGCTCTCAGAGGCTGCATCGATTTTCATTTAAAGATCAGCGGGCATTCATTGTGATTAGTGAGCTTTTCTTTTTTTCAAGAGGTTTCCCGGTAGTATCTGTTCCATCAGCTTCTATAAAGCTATCATTGGATTTTGAAGTCAAGAAGAGCTGCCTTTTAGCAATAACATTACTATTCACAGGCTTGGTAAACAGTTGTTAGCCATTAAATTCTAACTGTACGTATTGTGAGTTTCGGTCTATGGAATTCACTTAAATGTTGTTGGAAGTATTGTCAATATTTGCCAAATTGTTCGTGTTTACATTAGCGGACAGAGCCAGTATTTTCATTGGTATCTTTACTTTTATTACTTTTATATTTAGCAGTTTTATATTTAGTGTCACCCTCCTGATTGCACATGAAGCAGATGATCTTTTTTGTGGAAATGTAGATGTGATGAAGCGAGTCATTGTAGTTAAGAGTGGCCTCCTTTAAAAGTTTTTGTATGTCGTCAGGATGTATGTAAATTTGTTTAGGAAAACTGAGTACGAGGTGTGTTCAAAAAATAACAAGAATTTTCGTTTTATGAAAAAAATATTTATTTATTCATCTACATTAATGTTGTCGCCTTCAAAGTAGTCCCCTTCGGATACAATACACTTATGCCAACGCTTTTTCCAATCCTCGAAACACTTTTGAAACTCGATCTTTGTAATAGCTTTTAGCTCTTTCAGCGATTCGCTTTTAATGTCATCTATGCTTGTAAAACGACGGCCTTTTAATGTTCTCTTTATTTTTGGAAATAGAAAAAAGTCACATGGAGCCATATCTGGCGAATATGGAGGCTGAGGCATCGTTACAGTTTCGTTTTTGGCCAAAAATTCACGAACAAGCAATGAAGTGTGAGCAGGCGCATTATCGTGGTGCAAAAGCCATGAATTGTTTTGCCACAAATCCGGGCGTTTTTTTCGGATTGCTTCACGCAAACGACGTTGAACTTGTAGGTAGTACTGCTTATTGATTGTTTGACCTTGTGGCAAGAATTCATAATCCACTATGCCATTAAAATCGAAGAACACAGTGAGCATAACCTTCACATTCGACCGCACTTGTCGAGCCTTTTTCGGCCTTGGCGATCCAGAATGCCTCCACTGGGAAGATTGAGCCTTAGTTTCGACATCATATCCGTAAACCCATGTTTCGTCACCTGTTATAACACGTTTTAGTAGTTCTGCATCGTTATTGACTTAATTTAGCGACTCCTGAGCAACTTCCATTCGCCGCTGTTTTTGTTCGAAATTAAACAATTTTGGAACGAATTTTGCTGCCACACGTTTCATACCCAAAACATTCGAAAAAATTTGATGGCATGAGCCAACTGATATGCCAACATCATCAGCGACTTCTCTGATTGTGATTCGGCGATCGTTCATAACCATTTCTTTCACTTTTTTCACGTTTTCATCGGTTGTTGATGTGCTTGGGCGTCCGGGTCGTTCGTCATCTTCAACGTTTTCGTGGCCATCTTGGAAACGCTTATACCACTCATAAATCCTTGCTTTACTCATAGCAGACTCACTATATGCCTTTGTTAACATTTGACAAACTTTACTACACTTTATTTCATTTTTTACGCAAAATTTAATACAAATTCTTTGATCCATTTTTTTTCACAAACGAAAATCGCCGAGCTCGAAAAACACGTCTAACGTTAGCGGCTGCCACTTAAAAAGTAAGCAATGAATATTGCTGAAAATTTTATCGTACTTCAGGGGCATGTGTACCAACATAATAAAAAAAAATTTTATACAAGCGGACTCTCCAAACCCGCGAAATTTAAAAATTCTCGTTACTTTTTGAACACACCTCGTATATGCGTAAATCCAGTTTCAGCGAAAATAAGCCTAATCTAACTCAGCTTGACTTCGGCTCAATGCCGTATGTCTAAAATACTGAAATAATCTCGTCTTGTAGGATGCTGCCATGCGTATTTGAAAAAATTACTCTGCTTGATTTATTGACGTAGAGTTTCATTTTCATAATATGTTTATCAATTACCACTGTGTTATTGCCTTCTTTTGTTAGTGATTCAATGATTTTTTCATCATTAAAATAACAACAAAATCTGTTTTGGGATATCTTGGACGCTGCAATAATGTTGATTGGTGGCGTTTTACAAGCGATAGTACGTAGATCGGCTTTCACGTCTATGCCTTTGAGGGTATCAATTACTATACAATGACTAAATTCTTTTTTAGGAACATACTGTTTCTTACTATATTAGAAAACAACAGTGTTGCGTTACTTTCGATTGATTTTTGACTTTAGTTTTGTAGATCTTTTTTGAAAATACTTTTAATTGTCGAGATACTCTGCAATGGGAAGGTAGATATTTTATCCAATTAACTATTTCTTATTTATAGAAGCAAAAGAAAAGAATGTCAGTGTTGTGTTAACCGCATTACGCCGCGGCCAACCGTGGTACAGATAGTAAGCGCCATAATACTAATCAGAGCTAAATGTAAATACGTCTGACTCAACGTCAATGAGAACTCTACTGATTTTTAAAATATTCATTTAATTTACATCAACCAAATTATTATTAAAGCAGATACTCAATTAGTGATTTACAAAATGAATGAAAAGTTTATTCGAGCTACTAATTATATCTTAATATTGGTTATAAATAATGACAATTGAAATTAAATTGTAATCATATAATTAAAACTAGTTCATTTTATTTGATTTCAGGCGACATATCCTCTTTGTACTATAGCCAATACTCCACGATTGCCAGAACACTGTATAGAATATGTAAAAGTTATTCAATGGCCTAAGGAAAATCCAT
Source organism: Phymastichus coffea (assembly GCF_024137745.1). Classification (NCBI taxonomy): domain Eukaryota; kingdom Metazoa; phylum Arthropoda; class Insecta; order Hymenoptera; family Eulophidae; genus Phymastichus; species Phymastichus coffea. Next base: position 3,269,101 of record NW_026706827.1, read on the forward strand.
TTGATTGTTCTATAGATGGTGATGATCCTCAGCACATTAATTGGATTTATGAAAAGTCAAATGATCGAGCTATACATTTCGGAATTCAAGGATTAACGTATAGATTGGTACAAGGTGTTGTAAAAAATATTATACCCGCTGTTGCATCAACTAATGCAGTCATTGCAGCGATATGTTGTACAGAAGTTTTCAAATTAGCTACTAGCTGTACAGTATCGTTAAACAATTATATGGTAATGATATTAACGTCTACATATAAAAAACATTTGCAATTAATTCTCTGTCAATCATTATAGTGTTATCAATTTATTTTAATTAATTTAATCTCCTTTTGCTGAGAAAGTAGTTAGTTAAAAACTTAGTTTGATATTATTCGGATAAATACCGGATAATCCGGGACAGAAGAATGGGGAGCTTCAATTCTTCAACTATTTAGAGTAGAGTACAGAGATCTTATTAGTCAAATAAATCATACACATAAAATGCTTTATGATTGTACAGTTTTATTACAAAACTTGATTTTCTGTGCAATAGGTATCGCTTAGTTATTAAAATCATTTCCACTGATGTTACCTATTTTTAACATAATTATACAAGGATGTGACAAGAATGAACATAAAAGTATTATTACGAAATCCACCCCTTTCAAAATAAGTGTCATTTCATTTACGTAAGTATTCACTTATTACTCACATAAGATTGTTAAAATAGCGCCTATATTTAAGAATTCTGAGAAAATAATATTTAATAACGCTACAACCACAAAAACTTATTTAATACATATAAATGTAACTAGTAAACGCGCTAGCTGCTATTTTCGCGGCTATCGCGAGAGCAAATAAAACAGCAACATGAAAGAGACACAACCACGAATAAGTGAGGGAGAGAGAGCGAGAAAAAGAAATTCAGGCGTCTAGGAGCGAAGAGCAAAGATTGGATGCAAACCAACACGAATAATCAGTGTCATTAGAACGCGACCACAATAAATGTGTCTTGCTATTGTCGAACGTCTCTTCATTTTCGCTAGTATTTTACCGTAATCTCCTTGAAGATACTTCCGTGAGAGTGTGTGCAAATGATGAAAATTATGCTAACCCATGTCAGAAAGCTGAGTGACTTGTAACAAAAGCGGGAAATTGAGATGGTAATGAGAAATAAGACTTTCGGGATTGTCCAGGCCACTCGCATATAAATTTACTAGAAACTTCAACGTTGCCGAAAGCAATCCAGAAGCTGATGAATGCTTTGTTGTGTTCATGTTTGAATTATATGGTTCACTATACATTGTGAGTTGTTTTCTTTGCCTCTCTACCTTTCTCGTCTTTTCATATACCCCCCCCCCTCTCTGCCATTCACGGCAAAGCACGTTTATAAAAATCTTTCAGCTAAAAAAGTATATTGTATTGACTTTCATAAAGTATAATAAAACGACATAAATGTTTCTGCATTCTGTAATGTAGGTCACTATTTTTATTTGTAAAAAATAGTGAAAATTAATCTAACCTTTCACCCGAAAATTGAATCTACCCGCTTCGTGAATCACTTTGTACTATGATTTCATGCACGTTTTTAGATATGAAAGTGCGTTTATTAAATTTACTGGTAACAAGTATTCCCAACCCTGATCAAAGCGGTGATTAGCCTCTCACTGAGAAATAACCGTTGCTGATAGACCAAAATTAAATTAACACGAAACGAGAACACACGACAGTAAATTACAATAAATTTTGTTATGTTTTTACATTTTACTATATTTATTTATTGTCTACACTTCTATACACAAATATCAACTTTTTGCCAAAGTTAAATAAAAATATATCAATCGACCATCCTCGCTCTTTCATTGATGATCTCTCTTCCTCTTTATCGGTGTCACCAATCTGCCGCTAGCATTTCGACAAACAAGAGAGCACAAACATGAGGTCAGGTAAATACTGCACAAGTTTTCAGCTTGGCAATGGCTGAGAAGATGACGAAAAAGAGGTAGCTCGATAGTTAAACGATTCACAGAGCTCATTCCACCAATATGGCCTTGAGAACTATTTTAAATAATTAATTTGATTGAAAACAAAATATTTTTGCTTACTCTGAAGCTATAAATATTAGGAAAAGGATTTTAGGAAAAATCCTCAAGAAAAACTTACCAGTAAGAATCATAGTTTAACTATTAATTCGCTGATAAATAGATTCAACAAAGCGATTGTAAACTTTTTGAATAAATACCTATCTACATTAAAATTGTCTTTGAAAAATACCTACTAACGATCAGAATAATTACTGGTTGGTTTCTTTTAATGTTATTTTCATATACACAAATATTAATATTAACTTGGTATTACTAGATATTATGAGAAAATGGAAGTGTTTAAAATGCCACATTAATTTGACCTTATAGGGGTTTCTAGATGGTATTATCTTCTTTATAAGCTGAAATTATTTTTAATTTAATGGCAAATTTTGAATGAAACACATTGTCTGGATGTCATGAAATGTAATGTTAACTTTTATAAAAGATAAGTGGATGATATTTTATTGTTGCGAAATCAGAAAAAATAGACGCTTGAGTATATTTAATATATTTAATAATAATAATAACAAAATAATCACTGGCATTAAATAAGCACTTTTGGAACGCTTTATACCTTTTGATTTTTACCATCTATTTCCACAAAAGAGAGCTATTGTTTATAATTTTGTAAATAGAGCGATCCAATTGTTACACACGATTTCACTCACAAAATATAACTTAATTTGAAAAATTATTACATATAAATGACTTACCCATGGAGTTCATAAAGTGCTCGATTCCTCAGAAACTTTCATACATTTATACACGACCTAACTAGACCAATAATAATAATGATAATAATGAGATAATCCTAATCATTGTACTAACTTACATTATAATGGGATTTTTGGTTGAGGTCACAATATTTCTTATTGCCATAAATGGGAGGCAAGTACCTCGGGGTGAATTGATGAGGAGAACGTCTTATGGATCTGAAGGATATCAGCTCTGGCAGGTATCGGTGCAAGCTATGAGCAGTTCGCTCGGTCTTTCCCACTTGTTCTCCGATGAGAGCGTGACTGCCTGGATCTGCGGAGAGTATTATGGGGCTTATTCTATAAGAGCGTGCGCATGACAAGTCATCAGAGAGCCAGTAGGGAAGCAAGAAGCGGTAGAGTAATAAGATAAATAAATAAATAAATAAATAAGATAAATAAGTAATAACTAATAAAAGTGTTAAGCTTTGATGCAGACAATAGGATTGGATTACAAAATAAATCACGCGAGTCGGTAGTAAACCATGCAAAGGATATAGATAGTAGCACCGAGAAATAAATAGATAGATAAAAGATCGTTTATTTGTCCTATAACGTGTGTTAAGCCACTCGTTATGTCTCTCTCTCTCTCTAACAACCACTCTTATATATATCCATACTTATATACTTATATTTATATTAATTTATGTAACCTTCTGTACAAAGCTTAGAAGTAGCAGTCGCAGCAGACAATAGAGTACGAGGTAAGAGAGAGAGAGAATACTTAATTCGCAACGCGAACTAGCGAGAGGAAGGATAAGCTCATGCAGATCCACACCGAAAGCGCGCTAACGTGTGAGAGAGAGACGGCCGCGCGACAGGAACCGACTTAGGTTTGACAGAGTAAGGGAGAGAGAGTGGGGGAACGCTCCCGCGACATTAGCTTGAGAATCGCGGCCAAAAACATACGTGCTCCTGCCGGCCGGCTTTCAAAAAGAAGTCGAGATATTACTTATCTTCATTGAGACGTTTTGATTTGGCCCAGAGGCAGTAGAAAGGAGAGACTTCCCACCGTAAATAGTGCACAGTGTTGCAAGTTATTGTGTGGGACTATTCCGGTGCAAGCTAGCCAATCGTCCCCCTGTATTCAAGCATTTGATAAGGCTCATCCGTGGCCTCGTGCGCATTTGTAAGTACCTACTTGTGTACCTTGTCTCTCTCTCGCTAGCTAGTTATTCTCCCTCTCTTTATCGCCGCGCTGCTTTCTATGTAAACTTACAAGCTGTATAAATATCATTTATTTTATGCAACCCTTTTTCTTATTTACACCTGACTCTACAACTTTCCACGCTTTTCCCGTTGGTGAATTAACTTGAAGACTAGCTGCTGAACCCACGACGCTCCCGCGGGCCTTAAGGCGTAACTAAGTATCCGGGCATAGTCTCACGCGGTTGCCGTACGCCCGCATCGAGCTGTATAAAATATTTATTGATCTCTCGCGAAATAACGCGGGCAAATATCAACCCCGTTATATTGGCGCCCAACCGACAGTGGCATTCGAAGTAGCTTTTCTTCTTGTGCGAGAGACACGACGCCGCGTGTTTACGAAAACGATAGAGTACCAGTGCGTATATAACAGAGACTCAGGTTGCGCAGCGAATGTAAACACAGTGTGTTATTTACACGGCAGCCTTGAAATTGCTATAAGCCTCGCTAGTCGAGCAATTTCAAACTTTTTCAATATTGGAATATAATATATTTTTCAAGGCTACGCCGTTTGAGAAATGTCACACGATTGTACATAAGAAAATGCGTATGTAAACATAGGACACGGCGAAAAGTGTGTAGTGGTACATGAATTCGACAAACGAAGACTTTCGTTCACCTATAAATAAACAAGCTAATCAAATCACAACGATAATATACTCGTACATATAAAAGTACACATATACAGGGTGTTCCAGACCACCCGTACACCCCCTCTAGAATCCAAAATAATGGATTAATCAAAAACTGCTTCAGACAAAAGTTGCTGGGCTTCGAGGGGGACATATCCGTACGACCTTGGCTTTGACCTTGGAGGTCATGTTCAAGATCATTTCAAGGTCAACTTTGTTTTTTTAAATAGGAACCTCCATTTTTGACCCCGGATTTGGAAAGAGCGGGAAATTTTACGTCCAAAACGGTATTTTTAAATTTTTTTTCATGGCCTTGAGAAGGTCGATTTAAGGTCAAATGCTTGAAAAACTGCCTAAAAGCGTTTTTTTAATTTTTAAGATATCGAAAAATGACCTCTACAAAATTTGTTCAGAACAGAGTGGGCCACCCAATGCACCAAAAACCTTTGACCTTTAACCTCATTTTGAAGGTCATTTCAAGGTCGAAGTGTTTTTTGTAATGGAAATCCCTCTTTTTAACCCCGGATACGCACATAGCGCGAAACTCAACACAATACCTTATCCAAACGTCGGATTTCGCGCTATGTGCGTATCCGGGGTTAAAAAGAGGGATTTCCATTACAAAAAACACTTCGACCTTGAAATGACCTTCAAAATGAGGTTAAAGGTCAAAGGTTTTTGGTGCATTGGGTGGCCCACTCTGTTCTGAACAAATTTTGTAGAGGTCATTTTTCGATATCTTAAAAATTAAAAAAACGCTTTTAGGCAGTTTTTCAAGCATTTGACCTTAAATCGACCTTCTCAAGGCCATGAAAAAAAATTTAAAAATACCGTTTTGGACGTAAAATTTTTCGCTCTTTCTGAATCCGGGGTCAAAAATAGTGGTTCCTATTTAAAAAAACAAAGTTGACCTTGAAATGACCTTGAACATGACCTCCAAGGTCAAAGCCAAGGTCGTACGGATAAGTCCCCCTCGAAGCCCAGCAACTTTTGTCTGAAGCAGTTTTTGATTAATCCATTATTTTGGATTCTAGAGGGGGTGTACGGGTGGTCTGGAACACCCTGTATAATAATATATAACAACCTTTCTTGGCGGCGCATGCATATGTTTTCTTCCTTTTACATAATTGCCTCGCGATAACTCTTAGAACGAATCCAACTAGACTGACGCCTGAAAAAATTCCAACTTCGCTTTTAGAGCGCACGCAGTATACGTTGCGCTAGATATTGAATTAATCTAAACTCAATTAACAATCATTTAACCTAGCCTTTAACGATTTCGGCCAACAACTTTCGTTCGTCTTCTTCGGCAGCGCCTCCGAACTAGCTCAGTCCGCTAACAATTACATAATAAAAATAATAAAAATAAACTCAAGAAACGACAACAATGGCAACTAACTGGACGCTCGACGACTTAACAATCTTTAAAGAAAGATTGAACGAGCAACTGCTTGCATGGGTTCGAAATTTATCAAGTATCGACCTGGACAACGCACTGTCACAATAAGAATTGTACAACGAGGGACGCCTTCTTGAGCGAGCGGACAGATTATACCGCAGACTACAAGGGGACTATACAGCACAGGACTTCGTAGCGCCCAAAGACGAAGATGACACATTCACCCGTACAAGACGGGACGACTTAGCCAAAACATTCTTCGAATCAGGTACACTACCACCCGACATTAGTAAAGACCTACATACAGCTTTGGAAATGGAAAGATATTTAAGCCTTCAAATTACCATAAATGAAGAAAGTGAAGAGCATTTGGCAACCAGCTCACCTCACAACAATAACAGCGAAATGTCGCTAACCCTCGGAGCAGACTCACAATCTCCCGAACTCACAGGGCAAAGCCATCAAGTATCACCATCACAACAAATAAGTACATTTATGCCGACAAATGTAACTCCCGTAAACAACATCACTACTACCGAGCCAACGCCAAAGTACGACAGCACTAGTCAAGAACTAATAAAAATCGTACTGCCCAATGGCCGGACAGAGATTACGATAAAGCCGATAGCAGACGAACTGCGTAGAGGATGGAAACTAGAAATGGCAAGACACGCAGAACGAACACAATTCCAGACGCAATTCGCTGCCTGGCAAAAAGAAGTAGAAGAAACTAAAAACCTATTGAAACAATACGAAACAATACATTCCTCTCCACAATCACCTCGACGGCCCAAAGGCATTTTACGCCCCCGCAAGCCCACTCGCACGACAAGCGGCATGCCCCATGCACTGTCCTTTCTTTGCTCGACCCGACGGCTTCCCTCGTTACCTCGACTGCCCCGGCAAGCTCGAGCTGGGGAAGAGGGGCCATACCTAGCGCGACAGTGAACTCATCACAACAGGGTGCATATTTCTACCCACCAGTAGCCAGCCAGACGACTAGTTTACATCAAACAGGTCCAGCTTATTACCCCTCGAGCAGGAACCTGGGGAAAACAGTCAGAGAGTGGAAAATCAAATTTTCTGGTGCCGAAGGGCTAGGCATTGAAGAGTTCCTGGAAAGAGTAGAGGAGAACCGGCGCCTAGACCGAGTGGCGGATACAGAGCTGTTGGACTCCATGACTCCCTTATTCACCGGATCAGCTCTCTTTTGGTATAGGGCCCTAAGAAAAACCTGGGACACTTTCGACGAATTTAAAGATACGGCTCTCACAACTTACAGCAAATCTAAGAAAAATCGGAGAAACCTAGTGGTAGAAGCTCATTGCCGGACCCAGGGTGTAGAAGAACCAGTGACAGAATATAGCGTAGCTCTGCTTACCATTTTGAAAAGAATGGATCCGCCGTGGGAGATGAAAGACCAGATAACTCTCGTCATAGATAATATGCTGCCTAAGCTTCACAAGAAACTGAAGCACTATAGGAATAACTTGGAAGACGTTCGGGTACTTTTGACCAAAGCCCAAGAGGCCGAAGATGACGAAGCGGGACAGTGGAAGCCCCCACCTCCGGCTGAGTACAGCATCCTACCGGAGACGGCATATAGGCCTCCGAGGGGCACCAAGAATAAGCCGTCCGGCCTATCCTCCATGAACGAGAGCTCCCCTAGCGCCTCGGCGGACGAGTTGGATGACGAGAATCCTAGAGAAGAAGCTCAGAGAAATGGAAAACTCCAAATCACCTACTATTCAGGCCAAGGAAGGGAGCCCTGGCACCAACTCCGAGCTCAACCGCCGTGAGGAGCCTAAGAACCCTCGTTGGGACTCGTATAGAGGCAGAGGCCGTGGTCGGGGAGGTTTTAGACCCCGCGATAAAAATCCCTCTTTAGTGACTACGCCAAGGTCGGATAAGAATAAGGACCGAGCAGCCGGCCCTGACGGAGATAAACTTCTTTGTTGGAACTGCAGTTGGCCCGGCTATACGAAAAAGTCCTGCCCTGAGTGCGGTCCACTGGAAAGTGCTAGACTCAAAGCAAAAAACGACGAAGGGAGCGCGTAGATGAGGTCCCTGCGGCTCCCCCAAACCACGGGACCTTCGAAACTAGTGGCGACACAGGAGCTCCGTACAGGCTGTACACAAGACGGTGAACGACCCGATGCTAGCTCAGGTTAGTTCTTCCGACGTGCGACAGCCCTGCGATGGCGGTACTGTGGCCAGCGCCCAGGTTGAGAAGTCACCTCGCTGGTGGCTGACCGTGAGTGTCGGCGACTATAAATTCAGAGGCCTCTGGGATACCGGATCTTCCCGTACTGTCCTTGGTCCACACGCTATTTCGATTGCCACCGCCTTGAATAGGCGCGTACACCCCTATGTGGGCCCAGGAGCCAAAGCAGTCGATGGTCACTACGTACCCATTATGGGTATCGTAAAGTTACCCTTTACTTTAGGGGGGGTAACTCATGCGATTAACGCTCTCATTTTATCAGAAGTCGACACCGAGTGCACTTTCGGTGCTGACTTCAAACGCGCCTTTTCGGCCATGTTGGATCCCACGACTAACAGGCTGACTTTCAAAGGTTGCTCCGAAGGCGTGCCTGCAACTCTCTCCTCCGAGAAGTCTGAAGAGGCAATGGCCTTGTTCTCTCTGGGGATCGAAGATCTCACAGGTGAGCAGAGCGAAATCGATAGGGTCATGCATAGCTTGATCCCCGAAACCTCTGGTGAACAGTTAGGTTGCACCAGGTGGATCGTTCATGAAATTAATCTCACTAGCCCGCGCCCGATTAAGCAAAGATACTATCCAGTGTCTAAGAAAATTGAGGACGAAATGCACGAGCAAGTACGTAAAATGTTGCAGATGGGAGTGATCCGAAGATCCAAGAGCGAATAGTCTAGCCCAGTAGTAATGATCCTGAAACCAGATGGAACGTATAGGTTTTGTGTAGACTATCGCAAAGTTAATGCGGTTTCAAAGATATCGGCATATCCATTACCTTATATGGGTGTTATTTTACGCAAGATACAACACGCCAAATATATAAGCGCCCTAGATTGTTCGGGAGCCTTTTGGCAGATTCCGCTTAAGGAAGAGTCTATCCCGATTACGGCCTTCACTGTCTCTGGTATGGGTTTATTTGAATTTACTCGGATGCCTTATGGCTTGGCCGGCGGTCCTGCTACGATTCAAATGCTGGCGGATAAGCTTATCACGCCCGAAATGGAGCCTTTTGCCTTTGCCTATTTAGACGATCTGATCATTGCAACGGATACTTTTACCGATCACGTAAAGTGGCTCACGCTGATTCTGAAGCGAGTTAACGAGGCTGGGCTTACTATAAATAGGAAAAAGTCCAAGATTTGTATGTCCGAGGTGCGCTACCTCGGCGTACTGGTGAATCGAGACGGCTGCCGCCCGGATCCTGAGAGAGTGAAACCCATCTTACAATACCCAAGACCTAAAAATTTGCGTCAACTACGTCGTTTCCTGGGCATGGCCTCATGGTACAGGAAGTTCCTGGATGACTTTGCAGCTATTGCGGAACCACTCACTTCCCTTACTCGGAAAGATTCCAAATATGTATGGACCGAAGAACATTGGGCCTTCTTCGAGCAAGTTAAAGCTCTCCTTGCTTCCGCTCCAGTTCTGGCTAGACCAGACCCTAACGCTCCATTCTCTATCGAATATGACGCCAGCGACACGGGCATTGGTTTCGTGTTGGTCCAAAAGATAAATGAGATCGACTATGTCATTTGCTACGGCAGCAGAGTCCTCACTGCTGCCGAGCGTCGCCTGTCAGTCACCGAGCGAGAATGCCTTACGGTAATCTGGTCGATTGAGAAATGTCGCCCGTATGTCGAAGGCTATCACTTTACAGTGGTTACAGACCACCATAGTTTGACTTAGCTTAGGAATCTGAAGAACCTCAATGGGAAACTAGGCCGCTGGTCGTTACACCTTCAAGGCTACGACTTTGATATCGTACACCGCAAAGGCAAGGACAATGTCGTGTCCGATGCACTTTCGCGTATGTTCGAGACAGACGAGGATATCGCCGCCGCTTTAGCTTCTTTCTCTCTCGATGACAATACCAAGGACCCCTGGTATAGACGCAAGATCTCGCAAGTCGCTCAGGATCCACAAGCGCATCCCTACTGGAAGGTAGTGGGTGGCCGCTTATATGTTTATCGACCTGACCCGATAGTCGATGATTTGATGGGCAATGATGACGATGCCTGGAAGCTAGTAGTTCCTCGAGAACAACGAAAGAGAGTCCTGGCGGAATGTCATGACGAACCGACATCGGGCCATCAAGGGCGATATAAGACCCATCAACGAGCCGTATTACGCTATCATTGGCCTGGCATATACAAAGATGTCGCGCATTTTGTACGTAACTGTATGATTTACCAACAAGTAAAAGTAGAACAAAAATCCCCTGCAGGACTCATGGGTAAACACGTAATTACCCGTCCCTCGGAAGTGGTCTGCGGCGACACCATGGGGCCTTTGCCTCGCTCGCCCCAAGGCCATGAGCACCTGCTCATCTTTATGGATGTGTTCACTCGTTGGATCGAATGCATTCCGATCCGTAAGGTTAACTGTAAAACCATTAAGAAAGAACTCAATCAACGGGTTTTCCTTCGCTTCGGAACCCCTGACCGATTTCTTTCGGATAATGGCACGCCCTTCAAAAACAAGTTAGTCGATGAGTTCCTGAAGTTACACGGAGTGATCCATGGAACTTGCGCTCCGTATAACCCACCGAGCGGGCAAATCGGACCATTAAAACTATAATTGCCGCTTTCACTGAAGACAAGCATGCGAAATGGGATGAGCATATAGCGGAATTCACATTCGCCTATAACTCAGCCATTCATGAAGCTACTCGCTCAAGCCCTGCTTTCCTCAACTACGGGCGACATCCAGCGCCCCCTCGCACAGTTCGACGCGAGGAGGAGCGCGTGGCGGTTCTACAATTGGAGACCACTGCCCGTGAGGAATGGAGCGACCGTATGAAAAAACTCGCTGAAGTACGAGCTGGAGCTCTGGAAAACAGCCGAGCCGCGCAAACGCGACAGGAAAAGTACTTTAACGACTGCCATCGCGACGTCGTCTATAATGTCGGTGACAAAGTCTGGGCGAAAAATAATGTCCTCTCTTCGGCGGCTAAAGCCATTGCCGCCAAACTCTGCCCGAAATTCTGTAGTCCGTTCATCGTGACGTAAACGTTTGGGAATGAATTCCTACCTACTCCAATCAGAAAGTGGAGTAAATATTGGAAAAGTAGCTGTAAATCAGCTTAAAATATGCAACGACAAGGAACAATTCCCCCACGACGCCCCCTTAGAACCGGTAGACGACACAGAAGGGCAACATGATTTAGCTATTCGGGAGAAGAACCCGGAGGCAGTGGACCGTTCGGCGACTCAGGCCTCCACTACAATGGCTACGCCTTCTTCTACAGCCGACCTGACTTCTCAGCCAGACTCAAGCCAAGCTCTACCCGCCCAGGAGGCGGTAGCTCCACGTAAGAGAGGCAGACCCCGTAAGTTCTGCCTAAATCTAACACCTGCGTGGCGACCAGTTATACTTTCTCCCCGCCGACTACGTTCGCGACATAATCCCTCATCGTAGTTATTAATGAATATACGCTATCTTGTCACTAACCTTTCTTACCGCTCTAACGCTTATTATATAATAAGCTATGTTTTTGCTTTTTCTCGAACATATTATGTTATTATTCATACATGTACTATAAACGACGATCTTCCTTACAGATCATGTTACCGGTACGGCAAATGTCCGGTAAGCAAGAGACCGTTAAGGTCGAGGTTCCCCGCTTCGTTGCCACTCGGCTTTTGGAAATGGTCAACGAAATGGCCATGCGAACGGCCACCCTCCCTTCCGAGCTGATTCCTCAGCTCCCCTCAATCGAAGAGCTGCTCCTAACCTGGGCCGATACAGCCGGTGGTCGCCAACCCATCCGTGAGGCCCTAGCCCAGCCTTGGGTACCGGCTCTTCCGGCCCCTACTGCCTCGACCCGTCAAGGAGGAGATATGGCCAATGCCGTCTCCCCCCAAGAACAATGGTCGGCTATTAGGCAGCAGATAAAGGATCTTCGAGCGGCTCGCCGTAAGGCTGAGCAAGCCGAAGGCCAGGCCTACTCCGAGGCCCTAGCCCTGGCCAACCATCCTGACCAACGGATCCGGACCTTCGCCCCCGAAGATCTGATCTCCAAGATCCAAGACGAAGTGGAGCGCCGCGTTTTCCTAGCCAATGCAGCGTCTCGCTGGGATACGGCGAAAAATATCCAGAAGGAGCGAGCTCGCCTGCTGGAACTCCAGGAACAAAAGCGCCGGGAGAGGGAAGAGATCCAGCGCCAGTTGGCCCAGCTAAATCTGCTGGAAGCGGAAGTCCGACCGCTTTCCGTGCCTGCGGGGGTGTCACAGGTCCCATCCTATCCCGCCGCCGAAGCCGAAGACCTAGCGTCGAGAGAGGTCCATTTCTCTCTCGATCAGCGCCGGGAGCTGGCTCATAGGGCTCAAGCCGCTCACTATTGCGAGAGCAACCAGAACCTGGTCCCTCAGCACCACGCGCTGAAGCACAGGTGTGCTACCACGCCCTGCGGCAAGTGGGATGGGCCTAATGTGCCAAAGAAAGGTGTCCGGTACTGCTTTGTGTGCAACCTCACCGGCGTAAGCAGGACAGAAAACTGCCCGAACTTTTTCCAGCACAGGAAATTCGAGCTAGGACTGGCAGACAGGTATAACTACCTCGAGGATTACGCCCCCAGGGCCTTCCATTAGAGGACCATCCAGTAGCCGTCCCTGCGCCTCTTTGGCTACGCCGAAGACAGAAGAGGACGACCCCTCATCGAGAGTTCACTTTTCCTTGGCCACTGCCTCCTATTACGCGTTTCGTTTATCGCGTCAAACTAATAATATATTGTAATCCGCGTGAATCAACTGCTTTCTTTAATTCTTTTTTTTTGGCATTGCCTTAATCCTAACTTCTAAGTCTTGTAAATAAAGCGAGGGAGAGTAAGGGGGCTACTTGTAATAAAACATTATGGTTCTTATCCAGTCTGGTTATTATACTCATTTTGTCCTAAACCATTACACTCAACGACCCGCCCGATGAATAGTGGTCTTTGTCTTTCCTATACCCCTGGTAGTTTTCTTCCCAGGACGAGAGAGATCAAGGTATCGAGTGGGTACTGCTGGCGTTACTAACGTCTGGGGGAGGGGAATATAACGTGTGTTAAGCCACTCGTTATGTCTCTCTCTCTCTAACAACCACTCTTATATATATCCATACTTATATACTTATATTTATATCAATTTATGTAACCTTATGTACAAAGCTTAGAAGTAGCAGCCGCAGCAGACAATAGAGTACGAGGTAAGAGAGAGAGAGAATACTTAATTCGCAACGCGAACTAGCGAGAGGAAGGATAAGCTCGTGCAGATCCACACTGAAGGCGCGCTAACGTGTGAGAGAGAGACGGCCGCGCGACAGGAACCGACTTAGGTTCGACAGAGTAGGGGAGAGAGAGTGGGGGAACGCTCCCGCGACATTAGCTCGAGAATAGCGGCCAAAAACACACGTGCTCCTGCCGGCCGGCTTTCAAAAAGAAGTCGAGATATTACTCATCTTCATTGAGACGTTTTGATTTGGCCCAGCGGCAGTAGAAAGGAGAGACTTCCCACCGTAAATAGTGCACAGTGTTGCAAGTTAGTGTGTGGGACTATTCCGGTGCAAGTTAGCCAATCGTCCCCCTGTATTCAAGCATTTGATAAGGCTCATCCGTGGTCTCGTGCGCATTTGTAAGTACCTACTTGTGTACCTTGTCTCTCTCTCGCTAGCTAGTTATTCTCCCTCTCTTTATCGCCGCGCTGCTTTCTATGTAAACTTACAAGCTGTATAAATATCATTTATTTTATGCAACCCTTTTTCTTATTTACACCTGACTCTACAACTTTCCACGCTTTTCCCGTCGGTGAATTAACATGAAGACTAGCTGCTGAACCCACGACGCTCCCGCGGGCTTTAAGGCGTAACTAAGTATCCGGGCATAGTCTCACGCGGTTGCCGTACGCCCGCATCGAGCTGTATAAAATATTTATTGATCTCTCGCGAAATAACGCGGGCAAATATCTACCTCGTTATAGTCCGGAGGCAAAAGTAGAAATTCATTCTTTAAAAATATATAACACATACTTTGGTCAAGGAACTGTCACAAGATTATTACATATATGAATAAATAAAGTATTGCATAACAATTCTGTCAGCCAGTAACAAACAATTAAAAGTCCTGAATACATATCAAACGTTTAAATAGAGAAAATTAAGACAAAATACTTTATCACAGTTCAGCAAGACTGGTAATATTTATTTTAATCTATCAAGAAATTAGTAATGCAGTTGTCAACAGTATAAAATATAAAACAACAAAGCACGCACTCAACGAGTAACAAAAAAATAAAATAAAAAAAGACAAGCCATTTCTGTGAGACAGACTTAAGGATCGTTGGAAAGAAAATATCTATTAGTACCATCACTGAAGGCAGTAAGTGATGGTAAACTTCGTAGAGAGGAAGGAAGGGAATTCCGTAGGCTCTCACCTTGTTAAATGTTGAATTCCGGTCATTCCCTCCTGCCAGTGAAGCCGCGTTTGTGAATAGAGGAAAACTTAGTTAAATACTTGGGCTCCATCATAAAAGTAATTTTGTATATGAGCAAGGCAGTAAAACGGCTCCTGTGAGAATTGACGCGGAGCCAACCCACCTGCTTCCGGTAGAATGTAATGTGCTCATTCCATTTAACACCAATAATACACCGAATACAGGTGTTGGTGAGTCTGCAGTCGTATTTGTTGCTCCTGATACACATCTAAAGACAATACTATGCAGTAATCGAGATGTGGCTGGATCACAGACACCATCAGTTTTCTGCGCAACGTCAGCATGTTACAAGGTCTTATAATGCGCAAACTATACAGAGCGTGATTGATTTTGGTTTGATCTGGTCAATGTACTGTCTCCATGTTAATTTACTGTCCAGCGTGACACCAAGGCTGACAACCTCATCATTAAAGGCAACGAAGATCTCATCCCGTAGCTTAACTCCTGGCAACTTTATACCTTTGATGGTATGTATGATTATTTGAGAGCCAGAAGTAATTCTCTTTGTTTTGTTGACATTGAGACATGAGCCTATAGTAACTCTTGCGAGGTGTCCACCTCTGATTTTTGAGTAACTGTAATAAGTTGTGGAATATAAGGAAATAAGAGACACGTATTTTTTTGATCAGCGGTTTTAGGGAGTGATAACTATTCTTAAAAATCATCCCTGAAAATTGTAATGGGACTTCTGTTCAAAGTGTTTTGAATTAAAGCCGAAACATAAGATTATTGTTATTCGCGGACGAAAATTATATATAGCGGGTGTTGACGTTATCCTGCGCAATACTATGCTCTAGCATAGTTGCATTAAGGGTCCGGCTGCCTCAGGTTACCTCCTTCGATAAGAGAGAAATGAGCCCGCGTTCAGTGCCGTGAGCTATGCGAAAAGTAACCGAAGAATAACCAAGAAAGAACGAGGCACAAATCAATAATGCGACCGATTATTATAGGAAGAACGGTGAATAACTCGGCACAAGCTTGGGATAGATAATGCTCTGTATTGACAAAAAGGAAATTATTACACAGAAAGAAAGTAGAGTACAAAACTCGGCGTAAATCAAGCGATGCGCATGCTTCATGCAGGTTAGTGCAACACGAGCACTCACAAACATGCACTCAAAATCAGTACGTATTGCGAACACACCGCGCAGGCTGACGGAACTCTCTTTCTCTCTCTCTCTCTCTCTCTCTCTCTCTCTCTCTCTCTCTCTCTCTTTGACTTGTTTTTCCAGCATTTTGATGGAGCTTGAGCTTGAGGAGTGGTCAGATGACTTCGGTTCCCTTGTAAGAGGGTGCGGTGTTGTAAACGGGCCCTCTGATATCAACACACCATCCGATACTGAGAGGACCTTGGTTGATAGGGTTTCGACTTTCGAGGGGTTAATCATCGCTCAGGCCTCAATGCTTTTGGAAATACAGAGTAAATGTGATCATGCTTTTAAGTGACAATCAACCCTTCAAACAACAATTAAATAATTCACTAATGAAAGCAAGAGACAGCCAGGGTGTATCCCGAATAATAATAATAAAAAATGCAGTCATGACGCTCGCGTTAATAGTAAAGTTATACGTGACAAGACTATCAATAATATAGTGCTCGAAAATTTAACAAGCCATTTTCAGTCACACGAGCGTGACTTTTTATTGATGGGGGCTAGTGATTTTGATTCGTACTTTGGCAGTAAGGATGTGTGGGGTGTGGCCGTGCGAAAAATTCGTCGCGTTATTCGATTTCGCCGGAACGTCTAGATCCCTTATCGTATAGGATAATTCGACTGAGACGTGATGAACAATCGCCATTTCCCAGACACGAGTGTAGTTTAGAAATAAAGGAAGTAAAGTAAAGTTGAGTCTCTATTTTTTTTATTGGATTATTTTCGCCTCACTGACCGACTCCCCTGCATACTGACCTTTTATTTTCAGCTGCGGTCGGGATATTTAATGAGAGCCCTAAGTTAGAATTTTCCGCGTTCGAATAAAGTAGCTTTGTGCGCCATTTTCCACCGAACCCTGATTCGAAGAAAGGATTTACTAGCTGAGCTTCCTGGAACTTCAGCGATAAGAAAGGGTATTTGAGAAGAAAGGTGACCAGTGGAAGTTGGAGCCGGCTTCGAAGTTGGCGCAGTCGCACAGCGGGTGAAGTCAATTTCACACCAATTCCGACACGAATTCTTGACAACCGTCGTACCCAGGAACGGTGATCTGACCGATCTTAAAACTTAGTCGGGGAAATGAGTCACCCTAAATGCTGTGGCAGTGAGATTTCGTGTATCCGGCCTAAATTTCCCGAAATCCTATACACACATGTATTATCTTCAACGGTCCTTTCTACACAGTTTTTTAATTCGTCTTCAAATTCGAGTGTATTATTTTCTCGACATTCCATTTCGTTATTATCCATAGCATGTAAAAAAAGTTTTTCGATATTTTCTTTCAATTCTAAATTTTCATGGTTAACAAGAGGTTCTTGTATATTTATAACTTGGAATATGGTTAGTAGAAGATTAATTATATCCATTGGAGTGATTCTCATTGTCGACAAATATTAAAATGCTTACAAATAACACAATTGAAATATAAACACTTATTGCCAGATGCTTCTGATAGATGTTGTTTTTAATTGTCGAAATTTCTCATTCGACTAATCTTATACTGATAAAAGTAGAACTTATCATAGGAATTAAATAAACGAAAAGAGCAGCTTATCAAAGTGTAAAAATACCAAATGCTTTTCTACAGACGTTGTTTTTCTTTTACAGAATATTTCTTTGCACTTATCTTATCACTAAGAGTTATCATGGGAATTTAACACATGAAAATAGAAACTTTTTAAGTGTAAAAATGTCAATACTTTAGGATACAAATAATCGTCATAGAACTGCCATTTTATTGTGTTCACAATTTAAAATACATATAGACCTCGTATATCTTTAAATTTTATAGCTACTCCACATAGGAATATTTTTTTATTAACTTTGCAATTTTGTAAACTTAGGGGCCTTAATCGATTTTTTTATAAAATTCCCGAAACGCCTCCATTAAAATTTTCATTTTTATTATAAAAATATATATTTTAATTTAATTTAAACGACTTCGAAAAGATGGTACTGGAGATATTGTAAAAAAAACAGTATTTTATTTAGATAGTAAATGCGCGACATAGACCTCGCAGAGATGAGATTGTCTCGAGGAAAGAGAGAGAGAGAGAGAGAGTTCAAAATTCTACCGCGAAATCTAACGCTCGGCGCGAATACAAAAATAACCGTCGCGATAGACAAAATATTCTCGTGAATATTTTGTCGCGCAGAAAAAGGGAGGTGCGCCTATTCTTCGGTGCAATTTCGGTGATCGGCCGTAATTGTTTTTCAGCAAAATTAACTGTTGTTGCTCCTCAGGAACCAGCTGCGCTGCCTCGCTCGTTTCCAAACTGCTGTTGCTTTGCTGCTGCTTTAGATACTGTTGCTGTGATGCTGCTTCTTTTCTTAAGCTTCCTCGCTATCACTCGGGCACATATTCAAAATCTCAGGAAACAACTTTTTATAGCCCCCTCTCTCTCTTAATCGTTCGCTCTAGCATCGCGAGTGCTACCGAAGCTCCGAATGGATCGAATAGACTACCGTTGCATCAAATCTGCATGAAAATTTTGTAGTGAATCAAATCTTGACATTTTTTTGTTTAGAAAAAAACCAATTTTGATTAAAAAATAATATTGAGAATGACTACTAGAAAATTCAACCCTCCAAAGGTCTGTAAAGCTTAAAAATCCTAAATAAAATAAAGCGAAATCAAGGGTGCCTTATAATTTTAAGCACTACTATATTGTTCAATAAATAAACTTGTCTTTATCTTTTTTATATGATGAATAAAATAATCTTTTCTTTTTCAGGTTTTTGTATGTGTATCTGTACAAGAATTTTTAATTTTTTTGCCTGTTCGTTATCAAAAGTTAATGTTTGTATATTTTCACTTATTTTTTTTCGATATAATATAATGTAAATAAATTATATTGAATAAACAAGAAAAATGTTGTAATATTTTATGACAATTAGTATAGTTTCAATATATATTGTACATATTCTTACTTATGTATATATTTATTCTAGACCTCCACTATAAAATACTGCACCATAATATAAATGTATTTTAGCTATACCGTACCTATAAATGTACCTATTAATATACCTATACTGTACCTTTACCATACATTTACGGATATTAGATCGTAAATATATATATACACACATACACACACAATTTATTTACTTCTAAAACTATTTGAATTTAATCATAGTTAGTTTATTTATTTACAACTTATGTGTTACATTTGGTTTACATTTCTTATATTACTATTTGTGTCTCGTATCCAGTTTGTGTAGTTGATTATGTATGTGTTTTGTGTGTGTGTGTGTGTGTGTGTGAGTGCGTGCGTGCGTGTGTGTGTGTATGTGTTGTGTAAATATGTGCCTTTGTAAGTGTGTCTGCAACTCTTGTGTCCCTGTCTTCTGCGCCTGCCTGTTCCTCTTTTCTTCTCATTTTTCTTCTGATTAATCTTCTCTTCCTCTTTCTCTCTCCAAGATCTGCCTTTTCCGCTCTTCTGTTTTTTTTTTTTTCTCTTTCTTGCATGTTTTCTTTTCAGATTTTCCTTTATTACTTTCTTTTGCCTTTTCACCTTTGCCTTTCCTTTGCTTTTGCTCTCCTTCTTGCTAATCATTTCATCTGTCTTTCTCCTTATTAAGGCTTTGACACCTTTTTCTTGTTTCCTATTGCTCCCTCTGCCTTTCCTTTCCTCAACCTCACTTATTTTTCCTTAGTATCTTATGATTTGCCTTCTAGTTTACCTTTTTCTTTCTCTTTTTCGATTCTTCTTCTTTTCCATTTTGCTCCATCCTCCAATACCTGCTTCCTCTCGCTTGTGTAGTTGCTGTTACTTGTGGCTTGTGTGTGTGTGTGTGTGTGTGTGTATGTTTATGTTTGCGCGTATGTTTGTGTTTTGTGTGTATGTGTTTGTATGTATGTGTGTGTAGGTGTGTCTGCGAGTCTTTCTTCTCTGTCTTCTGTTTCCGTCTTTCCTTAGGGTCTTGTAGCTTCGTCTTCTTGCTTTTCTTTTTCTTTCTTCTCTTCATTTCTTCTTCTTTTCCATTTTATCTCCATCATCCACGCTATCTTTTCTTTGCTTCCTATTATTATTTTTTCCCATTCTTCCCCTTCCTTTCTGCTTTTTTCACATTTTTCTACCATGTGCTTCCAATTTTCTTCCTCGTTCATACACATTCTGCATCTCTTATTTTCTTCTTTTTCCCAATACCTGCTTCCTCTCGTTTCATTACCTAACCTAAACCTTTCCCTTATTTGCAGGCCTTTTATTCTTCCCTCTCCTTGAATTTCCTTTAACCTATACCTTTTTATTTCTTCTTTCAGCTCTTTCCACTCGTTTATGTATCTTGATTTTTCTAGTTTTTCTTCTAGTTCTTTGTCATCTTTTTTCTTCAGCTCATGTCTTATTTCTTCCCAAAACTCTTCCCTCATTTCATCTCCCTCTTCTCTCTCTGTATATTTTACTTTTTTCCAGCCTTTCCTCTCTCTCCTCCTTCTTACCCTTTTTATCTTTTTCATTTCTTTCCCTTTTCTTTAATTCTCTCCATGGTTCTTTTTTTATTGAGCCATCTCTTTCTTCTCTTATTTTGTTTTCATACTTCATTGCTCTTTCTAATGCCGTTTCTTTCATTTCTTGTCTTCCTGTTTCCCATCGTATTAGGTAACTTGGCGTGTTTCTATCTAATCGTAATACCCACTTTATGTATTTTAGTTGTAGTCTCTCTATTTCCTCATATCTCTTCCATCCCCAGATTTCTGCTCCATACATAATCACGCTTTTCGCTAGAGCATCGAACAGGTTCATCCTTAGCTCCCAGTTTTCTCTAAATAGCTTTTCTCCTAGCCCCCATAACTTTCCGAGTCCCATATTTATTTTCCCTTCTATCTTCTTTATCTGCTTTTTATTTCCATTATTTCTGCATATCACATATCCCAAGTAATTGTACTCTTTAACCATCTCTATCTTCTCATCTTCCCATTCGAATTCTTCTTCCTTCCCCCTTCATCCTCCTCTCCTGCATTTCATCATCTTTGATTTTCCTACATTTAACTCTAATCCCCTTTCTTCCAGATATCTTTTTAATTTTTTCAGCATTGCTTTCATTCCACTTTCACTCTTTGCCATCATCACTATATCATCTGCGTATCCTAATGTCCATATTTTCTTCCTTCCTATCACTACCCTTCCTTCCTGCACCTGCTTGATCTTCACTTCCAGGTCGGCGAAGGCAAGATTAAATAGCGTGGTGCTCAAAGGATACCCTTGCCTTACGCCTTTGTAAGTCTCAAACTCCCCACTAATTTCTCCTCCAACTTTTACCTTACTCCCTGTTTTCTTGTATATTTCTTCTATTCTTTTCCTAATTTTTCTATTTATCCCTTTCTCTTTCATTGTTTCCCATATTTTCTTCATCTTTATTTTATCAAAAGCGGCCTTCATGTCTGCAAAAAATACGAACAGTTTTCCTCCTTTTTCCCTTATTTCCTTCCCTATTATTATTTTTAATATAAATATCGCGTCCATTGTTCCTCTTTTCTTCCTAAATCCCATCTGCGTATCACTTAGCGTTTCTTTAGCTTCTAGTTCTCTTTCCAGCTTTTTTCTCAGTATTTCCGCATATATTTTATATCCCTTATCCATCAGCGTTATTCCTCTATAGTTTCCTACTTCTTCTTTCCTCCCTTTCTTATATATTAGTACTATTATTCCCTTCCTCCATTCTTCCGGATATCCTTCTCCGTTCCATATTCCGTTTAAGCATTTTGTCATATTTTTTATCAAGCCTTCCGTGCCTTCCACCCACGCTTCATTTGCTATACCATCTTCTCCTGTCGCCTTTTTCTTTTTCATTTTTCTTATTACCTCTTTTACTTCTCTTTCTTTGATTTCTTCACCTTCCTCTCCTTCGCTGTCTTCGGTTTCTTCCCCTTTACTTTCTTCCTGTTCTTTCTCTCCCAATTGTTCCTTGAAGTGCTTTATCCATTCTTCTTTTCCTATATTTTCATCTAATCCAATTCTTTTCTTCCTATTGCTATTCACTTTATCCCAGAATTTTCTTCTCGTCTTTTCTGTTCTTATTTCTTCTGCCACTCTTTTCCCTTCATCTTCTTTTGCTTTTCTTATTTCCTCTCTGTATTCTCTCTTTGCTTCTAAGTATTTGCCTCTGTCTCCTTCCCCTTTTCTTACCTTATTTAACTCTGCCATCACCCTATCCCTTTTTGCCTTACATTCTTTTCTCCACCAGCTTTTTTTTTATCCTTTTTTTTTCCTTATCTTCTTTTTTACAACTGCGTTTTTCACTCTATTTTTTATATCTTTCCATTTATCTGTTCCCTCTATTGCGTCTATCCATCTCTGATACTCCCTTATACCTTCTTCACTCCAGTCGTCTATCATTCTTTCTTCCTCTTCTTTTCTTTCTTCCGCTATTTTGTCTCCCAATTCCACTTCTATTGGTAAATGGTCCGACTTTACCCTCTTCTTTATTTGAACACTTTTTATCGCCTCATCACCTTCCTCATTACCTACTACATAGTCTATCGTTGACATTCCTCTCGCTCCTATATATGTGATTTCTCCCTCTTCATCTCCTTTTTTCCCATTCGTTATTACTAAGCCCATTTCTCCTAGCCATTTTATCATTTCTTCTCCCTCTGCGTTTAACACTTTATCCTTGGCCTTAATTTCTTCTAGGTTTTCTTCTGTCTCCCATTCTCTTCCTTCGTTTCCTGTTCTTGCGTTGAAGTCTCCTCCTATAATTATTGTTTTTCCTCTGTTCTCTTCTATCTCTTCAGTTAGGTATTCATAGTTTTCCTTCTTCTCATGTTGCATATACACCGATGCTATCATGTATTCCCTTCCTTCGATCTTTATTTCTCCTGCTATTGCCTCACTTGTCCTTTCATTCTTCCATTCAACCTTACTCATCCCTTTCCGCTCTCTTACCGCCATTATTCCTTCCCCTATTTCTCTCCCCCTTCTTCCTTCCCTTCTTGAGTCCCACCACTCTATGCTGTACCCTTTCAGTTGTTTCTCCACACCAGTTCTTGCCCCTTGCCTCTTCACCCAGGTTTCCGTTAGCCCTATTATGTCGAATTCCCTAACATATTCCCAGCCGTCTTCCTCCATGCTCCTCACCCCCGCCACGTTCCAGAATAGTATTTTTACTGCCTTTCTCTCCTCTCTCTCCCTTCTATCCTCTCTCTCTCTCTTTTATCCCTATTGTTTTCGAAACCCTTTCACCCCCTTTCCTACCATTTTTCCCTCTCTCTCGCTCCACTACCATTCTTCTTCCTCTGACTTCACCCCGTTATGCCACATCTTTACCTCTTTACCTTTACTTCTTATTCCTTTCGCTTTCCTTCTTACTTCCTCTCTTATCCTTCTCTGCTTCCACGTCCAGTCCTGATATATGTATATCTTTTTCTGTGCCAGATTCTTTTTCTTCTTCATATTTCCTTCTTTTTGTTCCCATGACGCGCATCTAATTTGCCACATGTTTTTACTTCTTTCTCTCCGATCATCTCTCTCCGCTGTTCCTCCTATTCTTCTCAGATTCACTATCGCTCCTTTCATTTCTAGTACCTCCCTTAACCAGAGCTCTGCCTCTCCCTTCTTTTCCCATCTTAACTCACCCTCTAAGTCTGTCACTATTATATTGTTTATCCTACTTTCTCTATCCATTTTTTCTCTCATATGCTCTAATTCTTCCTTATTGCCTACTTCTGTTCCTCTTTGCTTCTAGTTTCCTCCTTCTATGCTTTCTTTTAGTTTCACGCACTCCTCTTCCAACTGGTCCATCCTCTCTCCCCATTTTTCCTGCAGTTTCTTTTCTCTACGTTCTGCTTTTTCCCTTTCTTCTTTCGTCTCTATCTTTCTTTCTTCTCTCTCTCTCTCTCTCTTGTTCTTTCTTAACTTTTCCTATTTCCTTCTCCCACCTTTCTTCTCTTCTTTTCCCCTCTACCTCCATTCTTTCCATTTTTCCCATTATTTCTTTAAACATTTCTGTCCATTCTTTCCTTTCCTCCTCCCATACCTCTTTTAATTACCTTATGTCTGTCCGTATCTTTTCCATTATATCTTCTGCACCACTACTTTTTCCCACTTCTCTTATCGTGTTATCCAATCCTTCTTCCCCCTCCTCATCCATCTCGCTTCCCTCGCTCTCACTCTTGCATCTCTTTGCCCCTCTCATTTCTCCTCTATTATTCTCCCTCAACTCCTCCCCGCTCTCTCTCCCCCTCACCACCCTTACTCTTTTCTTCTTTTCCTCCTCTGGGCCTTTCTTATCCAACCTTCCATTTTTATCTCTTAATTTTTCTGTTGTCACAAATCTTTCCATCCTATCCCGTACGCCTTAATTCGACTCTCTATAACTACCCGTGATCCCACCTTTATTCCCTGTCTTACCTTTTCTGTCTCTGCCTTTACTTCTTACCGCCCCTCCTCTCTGCCTGCCTTTCCCGCTTTCTGATTTTTTCTCTTAACCTCAACTTTTATTTTTTTTCTTTATTCCTTTCTCTCTGCTTTTTCCTGCTCTTCTCCAGACCTCTCTCTCTCTCTTCTCCACTCCTGCTCCGCCTCCATGCTCTTTTCACCTCTATTTCTCTCCTCAAACACTTTTCCTCTTTGACTTTCTCACCAAAACTCGCGCTCACATCCAAGACACATCCACACTCCCCTCGAGTGAAATCTAACCTCCTGAATTTAATTATATTAATAGGAATATTATTTTTTCCATTTTAACTTTATTATTACCGTTTCAAAAACAATTTTTTTATTTTCTTAGCAGTTTAGGACTACTCTAATATCTTTCTTCGTTCTTTCCTGACTGAGGTAAACAATAGCAAAAAGTACCTAAGATAAGGCATCAAAAAATTCCTCAAATGTTTCGATATTTTGAACAATTACTGTAGGTATTATGTACAAAAACCAAAAATAAAATTCGAAAAAACACATTACTGTTTCAAAGCGTTAAAGGGTCGTAGCGCCTTAAGGAGACATTTCCGGACATGGGTTCTTATACTCAAATGTCTTCTATTAGTGCACTGAATATCCCCTAGAAGTTTGATTCCATAATTCTGGGACACCCTGTATATACACAAATATTACGCAGTTATAGTGATATCTGCAAGAATGTTATAGGCGATTATTAGATAACTACATATTAAATTACTAATTTTATTTATATTTATGATCCCTATAATTTTGAACAAGTTACACGAGTGTCATGAGCAATATTTAAATTAGTTATTTCCTTATTTAATAAAAAATGATCGAATTAATAAACGGCCATTTATTTTTGAAAAAGTACAATGTCAAACAATGATAAAGACTGCGATATTTTAGCTATAGCATTTGCTACATCAATATGTTTCAAAACAAATCTTTCAATAATTAAATATTAATATGGAAAAATAAGAGGTCACCTTTGGGATATATTATAAAAAATATATACAAATATGTACAAATATATATACAATTTGACAGCTTTTTCATTGGAAAACATTATTTAAAGATCTGGTAAGGGTGATATGTGCAATGGCATTAATTTTACAAACGAAAAAGAACATCATTTTTAGTAAATCAACAAATAGATAAAATAAAATATGATTGTAATGATCAAAATTGCCTAGAAAATGTTATTGTTCGTAATAATGTTGGTCTGTCTAAAGTATTAAATGTGCAATATAATAATAAGAATTACGAAATTGTTTAACTTCTTAATTACGATATAGTTTTATGTTATGCAAATGCATCGGTACAAAGTATACCAAATAGTTCTTCAATAAAAAAACACTAGAATAATGATATTGAAAACAAAATGTTCACAATAATGAAACAATATCAATCAAAATGTAAGAGTAATACAGTATACATAGATATCGAAGATTTAAGAGCTTTCGTTCGTATTATCTATGATGAATCACTTCAACGAGATGTTCACGAATTCATTAGCCATCTTGTCAATAAATCCTAAGGTATACAGTATTCGATTGAATATACGAGGTGTGATCAAAAAGTAAGGTGAATTTTTATTTTTCTCAAAAAATATTTATTTATTAATCAATTTTTATTTTATCTCCTTCAAAGTAATCCCCCTCGGATATAATGCACTTGTGCCAACGCTTTTTCCAATCCTCAAAGCATTTCAAAAAATCATTTTTTGTGATCTTGTTTAGTTCATCCTTCGATGCCGTCTTCATCTCCTCAATCGTGGCAAAACGCCATCCTTTCATGGGCCTCTTCAGTTTTGGGAACAAGAAGAAGTCACAGGGGGCCAGATCTGGGGAATACGGTGCCTGTGGCATCGTTACTATGTTGGTTTTAGCCAAAAATTCGCGCACAAGCAACGATGTATGAGCAGGGGCGTTATCATGGTGCAAAAGCCAATTTTTATTTTTCCACAAATTCGGACGTTTCTGGCAGATTGCTTCGCGCAAATTGCGCATAACTTGCAGGTAATATTGCTCATTTACTGTTCTACCCTGTAGCAAGAACTCATGATGCACCACGCCTCTGCAGTCAAAGAAAACTGTCAGCAAAACCTTTACATTTGATCGAACTTGGCGTGCTTTTTTTGGTCTTGGTGATCCAGAATGCCTCTACTGGGACGATTGAGTCTTAGTCTCGACGTCATAACCGTATACCCATGTTTCGTCACCTGTTATAATCCTGTTGAGTAAATCTGGATCATCGTTGACGTCATTCAGTAGCTCTTGGGCAATGCTCATGCGACGTTTCTTTTGGTCGAAGTTTGTTCCGAAATTGAGCAATTTCGGAACAAACTTCGCTGACACACGTCTCATGTCTAAAACACTCGTCAAAATTGATTGGCACGAACCAAATGAGATGCCAATATCATCAGCAATTTCTCTAATGGTAATTCGACGATTTCCCAACACTATTTTCTTCACTTCTTCAACATTCTCATCAGTTGTTGATGTGCTGGGGCGTCCAGAACGAGGTTCGTCGTCGGTGTCTTCTCGGCCTTCTTGGAAGAGTTTATACCACTTGTAAACATTTTTTTGGCTTAAAGTAGACTCACCGTATGCCACTTTCAGCATTTCAAGTGTTTTGGAACATTTGATTCCATTTTTCACACAAAATTTAATGCAGACTCTTTGATCCATGTTTTTAGACAGCAGCAAATCGTGGAGCACGCAAAACACTTCTAACCTTGATGCCTCTCACAAACAAACCAAACATACTACAAAGCTGAAATTTGGAACGTATGTTCTAGACGAGTGTACCGACATACCCAAATAAAAAAGTCGAAGATCGAATGGACGTAGCCCGCTAAATTTCAAAATTCACCTTACTTTTTGATCACACCTCGTATGTAAGTCAGGTCCAATTTTCACGTGCCCTCATAGTGAATGCAATCAGATTAAATATTATGATATGTATTCCAATTCTACGAGGGTCGTTTGAAAAGTCCGTACAAAGTCAGAGAGATGGTGCTACTAGTGCGTATCAAGGTTATTTTTAGTTAGTGGTATATCTTGGAAGAGCACACACCAAGTTTCAGCCAGATCGGCCAATTACTTTGCGTTTTAATTCGTTTCAATCAAAGAAATCGAGTGGTTGTAAAAAAATGGACGAAAAAGAATTTCGTGTATTGATTAAACATTACTTTTTCAAAGGCAAAACGCCTCAGGAGATTAAATAGAAGCTTGATAAATATTATGGTGATTGTGCACCTTCGATTAGAATGGTTTATAAGTGATTTCAAAATTTTCGGAGTAGCCATATGAGCACAAAAGACGCTGAACGTTCTGGACGCCCTGTTGAGGTTACCATTTCAGAAATCATTGATAAAATCCATGATATGGTGATGGCTAACAGAAGAGTGAAGGTGTGTGAGATTGCTAGTACTGTAGGCATCTCGAGCGAACGGGTACATAATATTTTGCATCAACATTTGGACATGAAAAAGCTATCTGCTAGATGGGTACTGCGATTGCTCACGATTGACCAAAAACGAGATCGTGTGAAGTGTTACAAGAATGGTTTGCAGCTGTTCCAGCAAAATCCGCAAGACTTTAAGCGTCGTTTCATCACTGTAGATGAAATATGGATACGTCACTACACTCCTGAGAACAAAAAATAGTCTAAACAATGGGTTACCAAGGGGGGAATCTGCTCCGAAAAAGGTGAAGACAATTCCTTCGGCCGGGAAGGTTATGGCGACTGTCTTTTGGGATTCGCTAGGAATAATCTTCATCGACTATCTGGAAAAGGGTAAAACCATTACAGGCGAATATTATTCATCGTTATTGGATCGTTTGAAAACCGAGTTGCTAGAGAAACGTTCACGATTGGCCCACAAAAAAGTCCTCTTCCACAACGATAATGCGCCAGCTCATGCCTCAGCAGTTGTGGCCGCAAAACTGATGGAGATTGGGTTCCAACTCGTTTCACATCCCCCCTATTCTCTAGACTTGGCTCCGTCGGACTACTATTTGTTCCCTGATATGAAAAAATGACTGGTGGGGAAAAGATTTTATTCAAACGAGGAGGTGATTGCAGAAACGAATACCTATTTTACAGACTTGGACAAATCCTATTATTTGGAAGGGATTAACAAACTAGAGCAGTTGGATGAAGTGTACAAGCCTAAAAGGAGACTATGTTGAAAAATAAAAAAGATTTATTAAAAAAAATCAAGCAGTTTTTATTTTTGCACGGTCTTTTCAAACGACCCTCGTATCTTGCCTTTGCAATTACTGAAAAAAATCATTATTTGTACACTACAAATTTTAATTGATGCTTCAAGTTCCATTTCCTCTGCTACCACTGAAGTGTCTACATCCATGCATTCAGATGTCACAGTTTTATTCTCAACTATTTTTAGTCATGTTAAAACCAATAGTGTTAGTCATGCAGAAATTCTATTATTGTTTATCTTTTATGAAAAATTTTTTGTGATTCCCTTTTTTTATTTTAATTGGCTACTTCAACACCAAATCAATCATAGTAATTCAATTTAAAACTGTTCGAGAAAGATCTGAAACATTTTACAATCTCATACTATCACAAACTAAACAAACAAAATAAGAGTTTGAATTACATAGGAATCAATTTGACATGTTCAAGCAGACTATATCAGACATTGTCTGAGGAAGAAACTTCCGAGACTGAAGAAAAAGGGAGCCCTGAAAATGAATACTTGCCAGATGGAGAAAAAAAGCTCCTCAAAACTTCAATCAAAAGAAGCTGAGTGATATTATTCGGGATCTAGGACTGCCTAAAGATGAAGCCGAATATTATTTTCTTAAGGAAACTTATGAAAATTTGGATAGTATTGCAAAAAATAAAGTATTATGAACATTAATGGAAAGTTTGTGGCGATCTTAAAATTGCAACCATAATATTAGGACAACCATCAGGTTTTACTAAATATTCCTGCTTCTTATGTTTGTGGGATAGCAAAGACAGGCAAAGTCACTATGTTCAAAAAATATAGTTAACTAGGACAAATTTTAAACCAGGGTCGAAGAACATTATACGCCCACCATTGATTGATTCATCAAAGTATCTGCTTCCTCCACTTCATATCAAACTTGGTCTTGAGAAACAGTATGTAAAAGCTCTCAATAAATATGGCTATTGTATTTAGGAGAAAAGTTTCCCACAGTAAGTGACACAAAATTGAAAGAAGGTATTTTTGATGGTCCCCAAGTTCGTGCTCTATTTGAAGACAAAAATTTCACGACAAAAATGACTGCCAATGCGAAAGCCGCATGGCAACATTTCAAATCTGTATGTAAGAACTTCTTAGGAAATAAAAAGAGTGAGAACTATGAGGAACTTGTCGAAGATATGTTAAAAATGTAAAAAAATTTAGGTTGTTTGATGAGCTATAAAATGCATTTCTTACATTCTCATCTAGATTACTTTCCTTTCAATCTTGGACACTTCAGCGAAGAACAAGGAGAATGTTTCCATTAAGATATAAGTGTAATGGAGAATCGATACCAAGGAAAATGGAACATTAATATGATGGTAGATTTTTCCTGGATGCTGAAAAAAGACACTGTGAGAAATAGCAGAAAAAGAAAAGAAATCTTTTACACAGGTCATTTGAAGAAAAGAGAGTTCGTTACAAGAGGAAAAAGGAGTAGAGCAAACAGAGTCGACGTTATAAAAAAAAAAAAAAAAACAAAAAAAACCAAAATCATATTTAGAAAAGAGAAAGAACTTCTTGAATGCCATGATTTGCGTTGTTATCTTTCTCACGATATTTTTATTTTTCAAGCGGTTTTACAAGATTTTGACATTTTTTCAAATTTGTGGGGATATAACAGTCAAATACTCAACAGATCTTATTTTAGACGCCTAAAATTCACATAAATCATACATAAGACACTCACAAAAGAAGTATTGCAACTAAGTTATATTTTTAAATGCAAATTTTCACGATTTTCCGCGATTTTTCATGATTTTTGCGATTTTAAAATAATTTTGGGGGTGTTTGGTTAAAAACAACCTCGAATTCGGATTCAGTGCGTCAAAATACATAAGGATAGATAGGTCTGATTTCTTGAACAAACCACTTTTTTTCATGTGCCGGTGAATTATCGTACAACTGCCAGAAGTATGCTGGTAAGATTTTGGTGAAGAATATAAAACCAAATGCATTTATTTAGTCGCTTGCTTACCATGGTACTGAAAATTTCCATCATACAAGCACGCAATAAAGAAACTTTTTTAGTTTTAGTTTAGTGGTTATATTATTAGATTGAGTGTTTAGTTTGTATTCCAGATCAGTGAACAGAACTTAATTTCCTCTGCTGAATTGCAAAAATTATATCGCTTTTAGATATATTTTCTATATCTGAAACTAAAAAAAGCAGAGTAGTTACTCGAGTTCTTTCTGTTAGAGATAGTTTTATATCAGAAGCCAAGGATAAATTTTAAAAATCGAAAGACAAAGTGACAATCTATTTTAGTCGTTTATAAGATACATGTATTACGAACAATAACATTAGGAATGCAATTTCAGCATTATGTGGAACATCGAAGCATACCAGGCATTTTTCTATGAAGTAATCTATAAATTTGAGACTGAATTACTTGTGACTGAATTGGAAAAAATAAATGTTATAGTAATAAATGAAACTAGACAGTCAGCTACTATCATACCTTTACTTGTTGATGCGAAAAAAGAAAATCTGTGGTTGTGCAATCAGTACTATAAAATGTCTAATATCCATACTATGATTGAATTGAAAGATTTTTTCGAAAAATTGACGGATTTTAACGCATTATAATTCTTAAGATTTTTTTCAAAATAATATCTCATGCAGTATAAAATCACCGCATTCTGAAAAACTTGGTTATTCAATTGTTTGCTAAATTGGAATTTTCTCATTCAAGTCAATATTTTTTAAAATTCGTATTTATCTTCCCACTTTCCACTTTTATGAATAATAATAAATTTAATTTATACTCTACGAAGGTTTTATGCAAATATTGAAACAGTAAATGAAGCTTTGAATAATGTCGATTTGAATAAATTAAATGATTATGTCTCAATATCGGCTTCGTTCTTATATTTTCATTGCAATAATACGGATGAAATTTCCTTAGATAAAAATGAAATATTAAAAAAGCTATATAAAAGTGTTAAAATGTATTATAACATTTTTAACAATCTTCCATTAAGTATTTTCTTACCCTCCGAACGACTATGTCGTGCCTAAAGTATAAAAGATGATAAGAATTATGAACCAAATATTGCTTGTGAATTACTAAGACTTATAAATATTGCCTAGATGAAGTTAGTACAATATTATGAAGGTAATAATTTGATGGAAACACTTAACAACAGTAAAATTTGCAAAACTTATTTCGTCAACGGGGTAGTCGGCAGATCTGCCACACTACCCACCTATCAACTGGCGCCCAAACATGCAAGATAGAGACAAGAGAGAACACGGCACCGACCTCGACCTTCAGCCTCTCTGACGGCTAAAACGCTTCGCTGTGTGACGTCACAGGTACGCTCCTTCTCGCTGGGGTTATTGTCGTCGCTGTTTGTTCTCTCGTTCGCTCTACTAATGTTGCTGCCTCAATCTGTTGTTCCACTCATTATTGTTGTTGCTTCCGCTGCCTTTCGATTGCTCAGTGTTAGCAGCAGCGATGAAGTCCGTTCACGCGCTCACCCGCGCACCTCGCCGGTTACCCATACGCACCGGTGCCGGCTATCCTTCCGGACACAGCTGAGCGCGACCTAGACACACTCTAATTCTCGTCGGCGCACCGGGCGTGTCTTCCAAAGCGCTCTCTCTCTGTCTCTCTCTTTCTCTCTCTCTCTCTCTCTCTCTCTCTCTCTCTCTCGCTCTCTCTCTCTCTCTGTCTCTCTCTTTCTCTCTCTTTCTCTCTCTCTTTCTCTCTCTCTCTCTCTCTCTTTCTCTCTCTCTCTCCCTCTTTTCCACGCCATCTCGATCGCTCCAGCCGTCAGCTTAGCCCGTACACAGCACCTCCAAACAAAATCGAAGCATGAATATGCGTACCACACGCACACACTCAGCTTGGCGCGGCGCGCGGACATTGGCGAGAGCTAAACGGACGAAATCGGTCTAGCCGAGATTCTCCGTTACAAATGTTTTCCAGACATTTTTACTTACGGCAAATGTGGGCAACGTGTTCCAAGAAAAATTATATTACGAGATTCTGATATTATTAAACACATATTAACATCTAAACGTTCACTATTTTGAGATAGCAAACAAATACTTAATTATTATCTACATGACAACAATATGAAAAGTTTCGATGTAGGAATTTACACGTGTTATATGTTTCAGATAGTCGTTACAAATATACTGCAAGGAATTACATAAAACAATTAGAGAAGAAATTTTGGAATGAAATCTTTATTTTGTATTTTCTCACAGAAAAACTAAAGCATATTAGAGAAGACCAAGAAGAGAACTAAATTGTATGAAGTAGGAATATGCCCCTCGCCGCAAAATTAGTCAAAACTTTAACGTTTACTGTCTCTGGTAAAAATTAACATACAGAGTCGCCCGGGGACGCGTTTAAAAGGACTTTCTCAGAGCTTTCAAATGGTATGACTTATGGAATCCATTGATTGATTTTAATTTTTGCAAGAACAGCATTTTTTGCAACAAATAGAGAAAAAATTTTCTAAGACTAAAAAAAAGAGAAAATTCATTTTTTTGAATAATTCATGACATTTATTATGGAATAATATTGAATGAGTGAAAAAAAAATTTAATGTAATTTTTCATCTTTTTTGCGTACCAGCTGTGAAAAAAAAATTTTTTTAAATCGACAAAAATTGTTTTTCGGAAAAATTAAAAAAGAAATAGTAAAGTATTCCACTTGCAAAAATAAACATTTTCTTCAATACATTTTTTTTAATTTTTAGAATTAACGGAGATAAAAAATGCTTAAAAAAACTGTCACTTCCCGGAAAAAATGCCCGTACGCGCGTCTGTTTTGACGAAAATAATTTTTTATCAGTGATTCTGATAGAGCTTGATAAAAGCTCAAAAGGCTCTAACTCAAATTTTTGTAAGATTTTGTTCTAGATTTGGCAAGTTTTCAAAGTTAGCAAAAAATTTCCCGAATTTTCAATGTTGAATTATTGCTTGCAAAAAAAAAACAATCGATGGCAGCCATGAGTCATATCATTTGAAAGCTCCTAAATAGAACTTTCAAACGATTTCGGGCGACTCTGTACGTTAATTTTTACCAGAGACATTGAACTTTAAAGTTTTGACTAATTTTGCGGCGGGGGGCCCAAAGTAGGTGACCCGCAGTGTAGCATTGAATAAATCTCTTTGTAGCAGACTTTCGATCGCAGATTTGTGTGGACTAACTTACAGAGAATGTGGAACTATGGATGCTGCTGATACTTTACTGACATTTAAGTGATATAGTACATCCTGAAACTTATTATTTTTCTTTACTTATATTATTTAAACCCTGAAAAAAACTTAAGAACTAAAAGAAAATCAAGATACATATCATCGTGCATACATTGAAATAAAAGACGAATTATCTGTAGCACTTAATATCACGACAAATTACAGGTGATTCAAAATACACTAGTGGAAAAAATTAAAGGATCAAAAAAAAATTCCAAATTTTTTGACGCTTTTTAACTGGCTGTATTTCCCTTGAAAATGGTCGTACTGGAATTTAAAAAAAAGCGTTTTAAAGTTTGAATTTTCTAGTTTTGAGATCTCATAATCAAAACATTTTTCAAGCAACATGTTCTGCTCAATCTTCATGAATAACAAAAAAAATTTTTTTATTAAATTTTTTGTTTTTTTTTTAGTCTACGAACTTGGAAAAAAATTTTCTAACTCAGCCACTATATGGATCGGATAACTTGTTTATTCAGCTTTAATTTGCATTTTTGAGAAGTTCAATACCACTAGTTCTTGCTGAGATATCGAACTTTGAATGGAAAAGGATCTTTTTGTCTTTAACCATCAATATCTCAGCAACCGCTGATTGCACAAAAAAATGAAGGTAGGTTTTGAAATCTTGAATATATTTCCCAAAAAACGAAACTACTGTTTTTGAAAAAACAATTTTTTTTTATTCTTTACATTAATTTGAAAAATCAAGAAAAAAAAGGCTATTTGATGGCTTTTGGGATAATCAAGCGCTAAGTTGGAACTATCGGGAAAACCAGAAATGTTAAGCGTGTCTTTTACAGTTCAATATGCTCACAAAAATCCCACAAAGTTTCAATTCAATCGATCAAGCCGTTTTTTATTTTATTCAATCGAGTTTTTGAAAAAAATTAAAGGATCACAATTTTGACTTTAAATGATCATAATCTTGAAAAAAAGGCAAAAAAAATTTTTTTTTTAATTTTGAAACATTTTTTTTAATGACTCCAAAAAATTTTGAACATAAACTACCGCCGGCATCAGCATTACCCGAAGCGTACCACATGAGGTTGCCCGGTCGGATTTACGCTTCATGTGTGTGTTTTTTTTTAGGAGAAATGAGTCCCGGAGGCTCGTAAGATTCTCCGTAGTTAAGGACTCCAAACTCATTCTCCTAAGAATATGTGTGTGTGTGTATGTGATGAGGAAAAAAAATTTTTCAAAAAAGGCATATCACTTCTCTTAATAACGGGTATTGCCACCCCTGTCTCAATAACGGCTGCCAAGCGTTCAGTCATATTAATGCATCAGGCAATCTGGGGTTGCAAATGGTGTTCCAAATTTGCAGAAGTGCACGCTCTAATGCGGCCAAGTTGTACAAATTTGGATACTCTCTGTGCAAACGACGACCCATTATGTCCCAAACATGCTCGATGGGGTTGAGGTCTTAACTCATTGGTGGGTGCCGCAGCAATGTGATAACATGTCGTTCTAAAAAGCGTCTGGTGATGTTGGCTATGTGTGGATTGCGTCTTGATGTCTTAATGTCCAAGCCCGATGTGCATTAGCATATGCTAAGCGTGCTCGGCGATGTCTCGCTGTCAAAAGGGGTACAAGATTAGGATGTCGTGCATTTAACCCAATTTCGCGAAGACGGTTGATTACTGTTCGGGAAGAAATGTTTCGCACTTGATGCCGCTGTCGATGTCTTTGTCGCTGTTGTACCCGATTTGGGAAATATCTTGCCACGATATTCGCATTGATGAAAGGTTCACGTCGAACTTGTCGGACAATCGCTCGATCATCTGGAACAGTCGTGACACGATGGCGACCTTGTCCAAGGCAACGATTGTATTGGTTCATCTCCCGGTATCGCGCATACGTTCGAGATACGACGGATTGACTAACACCCATCTGGATAGCAACATCACGTTGACTCTAACCTTCTTCAAGCAGGTGATCAAACGAGAAACCTCCGGTTCTGATAAATGCCGTCTAACCATGATCGAAAATCAAAATGAATTTTTGATTTTTGCAAATTTATGAATTTTGTTTTTGTAATGCAAAAGGAGTGGTTTTGAAAAAAAAACTGTTTTTTTTAGCGTTGTAAGAGTTAACGAAAATTAATGATAAGCAATTTATGAAAAGCGTGTGGATCGAGTTCGAAATTCGATTGGGTATATCAACTTTATTTAAAATTGAATTAAAATTTTAATTCAGTTGAAGTTTACAAATCAGAAAAATCATGAAATGCAATAACAGAATCGCGTTAAAAAGGGCAAAGATTATGAGCATTTATGATCGTAAATCCGACCGGGCAACCTCATGTGGTACGCTTCGGGTAATGCTGATGCCGGCGGTAGTTTCTGTTCAAAATTTTTTGGAGTCATTAAAAAAAATGTTTCAAAATTAAAAAAAAAAATTTTTTAGCCTTTTTTCAAGATTATGATCATTTAAAGTCAAAATTGTGATCCTTTAATTTTTTTCAAAAACTCGATTGAATAAAATAAAAAAACGGCTTGATCGATTGAATTGAAACTTTGTGGGGTTTTTGTGGACATATTGAACTGTAAAAGACACGCTTAACATTTCTGGTTTTCCCGATAGTTCCAGCTTAGCGCTTGATTATCCCAAAAGCCACCAAATACCCTTTTTTTTCTTGATTTTTCAAATTATTGTAAAGAATAAAAAAAATTGTTTTTTCAAAAATAGTAGTTTAATTTTTTGAGAAATGTATTCAAGATTTCAAAACCTACCTTCATTTTTTTGTGCAATCAGCGGTTGCTGAGATATTGATGGTTAAAGACAAAAAGATCCTTTTCCATTCAAAGTTCGATATCTCAGCAAGAACTAGTGGTATTGAACTTTTCAAAAATGCAAATTAAAGCTGAATAAACAAGTTAATAAGATTCATATAGTGGCTGAGTTAGAAAAATTTTTTCCAAGTTCGTAGACTAAAAAAAAGAACTAAAAAATTTTAATAAAAAATTTTTTTTTGGCCATCATGAAGATTGAGCAGAACATGTTGCTGAAAAATTTTTTGATTATAAGATCTCAAAACTAGAAACTTCAAACTTTAAAACGCTTTTTTTAAAATTCCTGTACGACCATTTTCAAGGGAAATACAGCCAGTTAAAAAGCGTCAAAAAATTTAAAATTTTTTTTTGATCCTACAATTTTTTCCACTAGTGTATAATAAATGAGGCAAATAC
Source organism: Phymastichus coffea (assembly GCF_024137745.1). Lineage (NCBI taxonomy): Eukaryota > Metazoa > Arthropoda > Insecta > Hymenoptera > Eulophidae > Phymastichus > Phymastichus coffea. The sequence continues at coordinate 3,306,033 of NW_026706827.1, forward strand.
AATAGTAAATTAATAGAACAACAAGAATTAGCAAAAACTTTATCCCAGTAATCAGAACATCTGGAAAATGTTAATCATCTTGATGCATTACAAGTTATAAAAGATATTCAAGATTTAATTGAAAAAGTTTGCGAAAAAAAATACGACAATGACATAAATCAATCCATTAAATCTTACATTACTGATCAATTAAGAATATGTAATGGAATACATCTGACAATAAAACAATAAGATTTTTAGTGGACTTAGAGATATTGGTAAAAGTTACCTTATTGAAAACTTAGTTTTATGGAACAAACTAAAGAGAAATAAAAATACCGCTGTTGCTGCTCTGACTAGAATTGCAGCATTTAATATCCAGAGAGTAATAGTCCATAGATTATTACAATTACCTGTAGAGCAAGAAGGCACGGCAAAATATAAAACTCTACCCGATGATGCTTTCAAAAGAGTACGTTAAAGTTTAAAAGACGTTGATTTTATTATCATTGATGAAGTTTTTATGATATGAAATATCACTTTTATATATCCATTCACGTCTACCAGAGATTTTTTATACATTAAACAAAGAAGAGGTTTGGTATATTGTAGTATTCGGTGATTTACTTCAACTACTACACATGTGAGAAGATTTTGCTTTTATTGCATTGAAAAGATCGCAAATTGATAAATATATCAAAGGCATGTTGTTATATAATTTATGGAGTTTGTTCGATTATGAGGAATTTGTCAAATAATACAGTACGTTTGATACCGACTAAAGATATATGTACAATATTTAATAATACCTTTACTAATGATTGTTACAAGTGCCCCAAAAGTTTATAAAAACGTACTTTGGAAATTTTGAATGATGACGATGATAACGCATGCAATGTTTCTGGAGCGATCAAAATAAAAATAGGCTGCAAAATTATGATACGAAGAAACATCAATGTTTCCATTGGATTAATTAATGGAACTATAACAATAATTTTTGCAGTGAGCAAAGCAAAAACAGTTATAGATAGTGTTACCATTAAACTTCAGTCGAATCAAGAGCATGTTATGAAACAATTACTATACCAATTTCGAAGAATAGATCAAGTATTCGTTACAAGAGAACAATTTCCTTTTTTTCTCAGTAATGCTATTAATATTCATAAAAGTTAAGGTTTAAGTTTAAAAAATATTATTGTAGAAGCAGGAAATCGCATTTTTAGTTGTGGTCGAACGTACACTGCCCGTCAATCACTTTTGCCATGCTTACCTCAAAATTAGGCAAACTTGAAAGTTTTGTATCTCGGTCGGAAATCATCGTATCACAAAAAACAGCAGGGCATTTTAAAGGTAATTGCAAAAGCTTCCATTTAAGACGTGCAGAGACTTAAAAATGAAAATATGTGTTTCTTACAGTAAAAAAACTGATTAAAAAAATTTCAATTTTTTAACCTCGACTTAAATCAATGCCAATTTAGAACCAGGTGGTGGAGGGCAAATCGACCGGAGGTGTTCGGAGGGTAATGTCTTTCCCTTTAAAATTAGCCCCCGCGGGGTTCTATCCGATGTTTTTTAACCGAGTTACGGCGTTTTTTCTAAAAAAATAACCTTTTTTTTCAATCCTCAATAACTTCGACTTGCGTACGTTTTGGAAAAAAATGCCAAGGAGAAAAAAGTTTCATTTTGTGCACAAGAATACGAAAATAAAGTCAAAATAAAGAAATAGAGAAAAAAATTTTTTTCGGTTTTTTAGCGCATTAAAAAAATAAAGGAATTTAACTTTTTTTTAGGCTTAGTTTTAGTTTTTTTGTGATTTACTACGTCCCTAGACATTTTAAAACGAAGCGTAAAAAAAAAGTTAAATTCCTTTATTTTCTTAATGCGCTAAAAAACCGAAAAAAAATTTTTTCTCTATTTCTTTATTTTGACTTTATTTTCGTATTCTTGGGCACAAAATGAAACTTTTTTCTCCTTGGCATTTTTTTCCAAAACGTGCGCAAGTCGAAGTTATTGAGGATTGAAAAAAAGGTTATTTTTTTACAAAAAACGCCGTAACTCGGTTAAAAAACATCGGATAGAACCCCGCAGGGGCTAATTTTAAAGGGAAAGACATTACCCTCCGAACCCCTCCGGTCGATTTGCCCTCCACCGCTTGGTTCTAAATTGGCATTGATTTAAGTCGAGGTTAAAAAAATTGAAATTTTTTTAATCAGTTTTTTTACTGTAAAAAACACATATTTTCATTTTTAAGTCTCTGCACGTCTTAAATGGAAGCTTTTGCAATTATCTTTAAAATGCCCTGCTGTTTTTTGTGATACGATGATTTCCAACCGAGATACAAAACTTTCAAGTTTGCCTAATTTTGAGGTAAGCATGGCAAAAGTGATTGACGGGCAGTGTATGTAACTTTATCAAGGATATTACATTGAAAGATTTGCATTTAATTAATTTTAATCCTTTTAGCATAATAGCTAACAAATCAGCTATGAGAGAATATAATAAATTGAAAAAACAACATTAGCTAGAAATATTTATAATATACCAGGAAACAATCCATTATAAAATAACAAAATATTTGACTTTGTATGGTTAGTTTCACGTCATGCACTGCGGATTCAAGCTGACAATGTTAATATTATTCTTGAATGCCTATTGAAAAATTTTATAACGAGTATATGTTAACTCGTTATCTCTCTCTCTCTCTCTCTCTCTCTCTCTCTCTCTCTCTCTCTCTCTCTCTCTCTACGGCGATAATATTAAGAATATCATATATCTATAATGTTATATTATTTGAATTATGTTTCTCCTTAGCAGCAGCAGACGACGACTGCGGAGAATAAGGTAATCGAGAGTGCCAGCAGAGAGAGACCGCATGCGCATGTAGGCATAACTACGAGATGTGTGACGAACAGCGCGCCGTATGCCACGTGACGAAGGGCCAGCTATTAGCCGATAGCTCGCGAGCCGTGCAGAGGCGTTCGGACGTGCCTATACTTTTATTAGCTTTTCTGTTTGAATCGCCTCCTGGCAAGAGAGTGACCTTTGACTGTGAGCGGTTTGTGAGGTGCTACTGTGCGTGTGATACCTCCTCTCTTTCGTGATAAGCGACTATTCAAATAGGCGAATTCGGTACACTTGTGGAATTGTAATTGAGAGGCATCGACTAATGTAAGTATCGGCCGTTCCTTGAATCTCTCTCTCGCTTTGCCTATCTCGTCGCTCTCTCTGAACCGTCCTGTTTACTGACACGTACATAAATATATATATATATTTATGTATATTTGTATACTACTAAAACCGCATGACTTTTCTTTTAGACTACCCTTTCATTCCTATCGCTTCCCTCAACTTTTGTGATTTAACCCTTAACTTGCATACCTCATTTTGGCCACGTAACCGCTCGGTGGGGTAAATCTACCCCAGCCCGAAAAACATCGAATAAATCAGAGAATTTTAAATATTTTGCTATGAAATTTTTTTCTAGTATATTTCAAACCTTTTACTACAAAAAAAAATATTCAGGTTAACAATTTTTAATGTTACACATACTGAAAAAAATGTTGAAAAAAAAAAAAAATTTTATTTATTGTTAAAAATTGTCTGGGGTAAATCTACCCCACATAGCAGTTAACGGTTAAGCTGCGTAACCCACGACGATTTCCGCGGGCCAGTTAGCGATCTAACTTACCAGGCCGGTCTTGCATAGCAAAACGTAATCCCGCAAAGAGCTGCAATAGTGCCAGCCATTACTTGATCTCGGTTTAATTAATATATTATAGCGGTCTAAATCCCCATTACAACTTCTTTCAACTATCACTTGATAAAAAAAGCTTATCTTACGTTGAATCATGTATACAAAGTTTATTTCATTATTACTTAATCAGAAAAATTTCGATTGAACTAAATATCAAGATATTTTTTCAAATATTTAATAAATATGATAACAAAACTTCTATTGTTTTAATACCGCTTTCTAATTTTTTCGATAATGATAATTATTTATTACTTATTCAAAAAAATGCTGCAGACGGATAAATGTATGTAAATTGGAATAATAGGAAAACTTATTAAGTATGAATTTATAATAGGAATAAGATGTCTGGGATGTTATTTAAACCCTATCCAATTACAGCGCGCAATTATATTTTTAATTTATATTTAAATTCAGAAACAAATAGGGCATATACGCTTTAACAAATTATTGCTGAAAATATTAATGTGTAGCTGAACATTCAAAAAAATATCTTTTCGTATAAATTCGCAAAAGATATTGATAATAAGACTGTCACTGTTATCAGATAATAATAAATTAACTGGATTAAATAAAAAATGAAGTAACGAAGGCGAAAATTTCTATTGATAATAAATGTTTTAGAGTAATAAGTGCAATTTTTCATTGTGGACGAATTTTGGAAAAAGGAAATTGTTTCAATGTTTTACGCAAAGAAATCAATGAGTTTCATATTTCTGACACTATACGAGGTGTGTTCAAAAAGTAAGGTGATATTGTATTTTTAAGAAAAAATATTTATTGATTTATCAATATTTATGTTGTCCCCTTCAAAGTAATCCCCCTCTTCTAATAAATAAAAAAAAAGTAATCCCCCTCAGATACAATACACTTATGCCAACGGTTTTTCCAATCCTCAAAGCACTTCTAATAAGCACTTTTCGGTATAGTCTTGAGCTCTTCCAGCGATGCAGTCTTTATCTCTTCAATCGTTGCAAATTTCCGTCCTTTCATAGGTCTCTTTAGTTTTGGGAACAAGAAAAAGTCACATGGGGCCAAATCCGGTGAATATGGTGGCTGAGGCATGATTGTGGTGTTGTTTTTGGCCAAAAAATCTCTCACAAGCAAAGATGAGTGAGCAGGGGCATTATCGTGATGCAAAAGCCATGAATTGTTTTTCCACAATTCTAGGCGTTTTCTTCGTATTGCTTCTCGCAAACGGCGCATAACTTCGGGATAATACTGTTTATTGACCGTACGTCCATATGGTAAGAACTTCTGATGCACCATGCCATGGTAATTGAAGAAAACAGTGAGCAAAACTTTGCCATTTGATCGAACTTGGCATGCTTTTTTCGGTCTTGGCTCATCTGAACTCTTCCATTGGGACGATTGGATTTTGGTTTCGATATCATAACCATTTACCCATGATTTGTCACCAGTTATGACCCTTTTGAGTAAATCTGGGTCGTCGTTGATGTCATTCAACAGTTCTTGAGCGATGCTCATGCGACGGTTCTTTTGGTCAAAATTTAGCAATTTCGGAACAAACTTCGCTGACACGTCTCATGCCCAAAACGTTAGAAAAAATTTCATGGCACGAGCCAAGCGATATACCAACAGCCTCAGCAACTTCTCTGATAGCGATTCGACGATTTTCCAGAACAATTTTCTTCACTGCTTGAACGTTTTCATCAGTTGTTGACGTGCTTGGGCGTCCAGAGCGAGGCTCATCATTGGCATCTTCCCGGCTATCTTGGAAGAGTTTGTACCACTTGTAAACATTTTTTTACTTAGAACAGTTTCACCGTATGCCACCGTCAACATTTCAAGTGTTTCGGAGCACTTTATTTTATTTTTTACACAAAATTTGATGCAAATCCTTTGATCCATATTTTTCGATAGCAAGAAATCGCCGAGCACGCAAAACACTTATAACCTTTACGCCTCTCACAACCAAATAAAAAATGCTATACACTTGAAACTTGGTACAGATGTTCGAGAAGAGTGTACCATCATAACAAAATAAAAAAATCGATAATCGAAAGTATGTTACCCGTGAAATTTGAAGTCACCTTACTTTTTGAACACACCTCGTATGTGTTAAAAAAAACCGTGGTCCAAAGGCTAGAAACACATATATATAATATTTTTAGAATAAATTAAAGCACCTAAAAGAAAGTAATTGATTTGTAATAATAATATTTAAAACGTTTCTAACTAATAAACAGCCATAAACTATATTTTCTTTAATCTATTAATTACAGCCTACATTAAAATAAGTAAAATCTCAACAAAAAAAAACACTTTGAACAGAGTAAGAAAATGCATGAATGCTTTTGTGATATTTATTAATTTTTATTACTTTATTACTTATTTTACTATACTACTCTTATCAAATCTCTATTTGAGTCATCGCTAATTATCACTTTCTGAATCTAAACTATTTTTGTAAAACTTGTTTGAATTCATTACAATAATAATATTAACAAAGTAGAACGTTGCCTTACTGTTGCGAATATACTACTTTTTCGTAGTGTATTCTATAGTTCTTTACTTTAACTTATTAAAAAAAATAATTTGCCTTTTAAAAATCAAAGAATTTTGAGTTTATAGTATATAAATAAAAAACATTATTCTCATCCCACTATGTATCTTAATTGCGTTTTAGCTGTTTTCTGAATTGTTTCTGAACTGTCGAAAGTAGTGAAATCAATCTTATAATGGCACGGATGCTGAAAACTATATTAGTTGAAAATAGCTATCATATTTAATTGTCACAGTTCCGATAATATATTTATCATATTGCAACGGTAGTCGATTCAATTAATCGAACCGTTCGCGATTCTGATTTTCGCGCGTTAGTTCTAAGTATTGAGAGAGAGAGGGGGCGCGCGATCTTTTGAATTAGCAGTTACATCTCAGCTGTTACTTGTGTAGTACCGCCAAAATAGTTTAGCACAGTGTTCCAACGATTTGCCAATAAAAAAGTTTACTTGGATTTTGGATACGTGTGCAAGGGTGAGCGAGGAAGCAGCAACAGTAGCAGTATCACGGAATCAGCAGCAAAAGCGACAGCAATTATATAGCAGATTTGCAATCGAGGCAGCACAGCTGATTCGGATCTGAGGAGCACCTTTAATTTGCTTCAACAATTACGGCTGATCACCGTAATTGCACCGCAGGGTAGGTGCACCTCCCTTAATTACCGCGTGACAAAATACATTTAGTATTTTGTTCAACCGTGTTAGCGTTGATATTTTTGTATTCGCGCCGAGCGTTAGATCGCGCCAATATTCGTATCTTCTCTCTCTCTCTTTCTCACCGAAAGTTATTTAATTGTAAATTCTATTCGCGTGCGTCAGTCTTTCGGCCCGACAAAGACTGTAGAGATTTTTATTAATAAAATCTATTAAACTTATTCGCCGATTTTGTCATATAATTTTTCCTAGTAGTTTAAACAATTGGAAAAAGCTTAGGTTTTAATCCTATTATATCTAGGGGATTAAGTGGATTAGGAGTAAAGTCGATTACACTTAAAACTCATCGAGTATCACAAGGCACGTGACTTAAGGTGAGTTCAACTCTGCTTGATCGAAGACAACTAAGTTAAGTCAGCTGATGTTAAGGCGAATACACGTATTAACATACGTGTTAACGGAGCGGCGGTTTTCTCTGCATCGTGGGAGTTTGTTCTTAAATAAATTTCTCATTTTTGCAGATTTATCCCCCCGTTACAATATATATTATTACAATTATAAAATTCACAATGTTAAACAAACGGAGTTTTGGAACAACGATAAACATAATGGTATAATGTTATAAGTAATTTTTACGTTGAAGTGCTTTCCGTCAACAATTAACCCATTAAAGCCCATGCCAAAACTGTATGATATAGCACCAAATTAATTGTACCATTCATAGGTAAATCGAAAAAATAATACCCGTATTTTTTCGTTAGCCATTTCCATTTGTTTATAAAAAGTTAATTAAATTAATTACCTGAAAAGTTATTTTTTATATTTGATTGCGGGAATCGATTCTACGAGAAAAAATGTAGCAAAAATATGCATAACATTTTTTTGTTGGACTTCAATTTATTATAAAAAATAGCTATCTAACATCAATCATGTACCTCGATTGAATTTTTATGTAGTTTTATTTACATAGTCTTCTCGATTTCTCTTGGACAAGGGACAAAACATTTCTGACAATAAAATTCAGTTTTCCTCTCACACGATGATACCTCATATATTTTATATATACATATATCATACCTTCTTTTATTTCGTGTTTACGTAGTATTATTATTATACAAATTTTTTTTTGACATAATTTAAAAACACTGCTTTTTAGATAAAGAAAAAAATTATTTTATAGAAAAAATGTTCCACTTATCTCAAAGTATAAATCCTAATAAATAAAGTAAGCCCTCTATCACTCTCATATTCAAAATTGTGTATGACGCAAAATCTTCACTGTTTAACATTGAATAGTCCATTTAAAAGATAATAAGAGAGTACCTGCAACAGAAAGGAAATGAGAGAGAGAAAGATAACGAATCTATCTATCCATGATTCATTCACAATAACAGATAAACAAGTTGTTTTATAATGTAATATTGCTTATACCTAAATAGATTATCACGATATTCGGAATATGCAAAAGTTTGTGCCTGATTCTTTGTTTTCGTATCCATGACATCTGATGTTTCTTGGGTTCATTGGATTTCTGATATTTTGCATATTACGTAGGACAGTGTAATACCTGGTTTTCAACTCTCGTTTGAGAGTTGTACAATGTTGAACTATTACGTACGAGCGGCATGAGCGGTTTAAGGGAGTACCCTCGATACGTAGCTAGTCAGTTCGGAGGACGCGTCGTCTCGTGATTGACTCACACGGTACGAGTCGTAAGTCGGCAACGTCGCATTCTTTCTCTACTCGTGTGTTTGAGTGTATTGTTTTTCACTTTTATATAGCTATGCAATTGTAGTTTTAGTTTCATTATGTTAAATGTGTATAAAGCATGAATAAAAACAGTACAAAGTGGTTTTGGAAAGGAAAGAGAGTGACGAAAAAAGTTTATGATCAAAGATGCAAGCAAGTGAACAATGGAAAAAATCTCCAGAAAATACAGCAACATAACCTCGAAGAGTGCACAACAAAAGTTGAAGCATCATCAACAAACTTTGAAATTGAAGGGCGTAGAATAATTCACATTAGTACATTGGCACATGCACTATTCTGCATCAAATGTAATTCAATATTATCATTGGTCGATTCTGTTGTCGAAAAGAGAATTGGTTTGGCTTCGATATTTCACGTGAAATGTCGAACATGCCATGCAATTAGTGCAGTAAGTACTGACAAAAAACACGCAGTAGAAGGAAAGAACATGCATTACGATGTCAACACAAAAGCAGTATTAGGTTCGTATAGCAATCATGAAATTGATAAAAAATGTGAATAATTTTTTGAAGATTGTTATTGAAAAAACATTTACTCTTACAGGGTCTCTAAATGCCGGAATGGGCTGTACACATGTAAATAAATTAATGTCAGGATTAAATATACCACAATACCATTGGAATTCATATAAAAGTCACGAAGTTGAAGTTGGCTTAGCTGCTGAAAAAATGGCTCGTGAAAGTTGTTTACATGCAGTTGCAGTAGAGAGACAGCTAACTATTGAAAAAAGTGACACAGTTAAAAAAATGCTGTAGGTTGAAAATTCTGGAAGATAACTTTTTAATTCAAATATATTTCACAATAAGACAAGTATTGATTGTGATACGAAAATATTTTTTTTGTGCTGATAAAATGTTTGAAGTGATCGTGCATTCATAAATGATTTTTTTTTCATATTTTTTAATATTTTAAAAATAGATTGTATTGTATTTATATGAATTAGTTTACAATAATGATTTTTTCTTTTTAGTATTATCATTAATCATGAAATTAATTGTAAATATAAAAAATTGTACATTGTTATTTCTGTAATCTTTACTTGTTATTATTATCGAAGTAGATTTCAATATTTTGTACTGCAATTTCTTTTAATGGAATACTTTTTTATAAAACAAAATAAAAAAAACGTGATAATCGAATTTCTTTCAGGCCTTCTCATCTTGGAACTTCCTACATTTTTCCTGACCTTCCTGTATCCATTCCAATTTATTCAATTAATCAGTCGCATATAGTTCGTGTAGGCAGATCGATTAATATGGGCTGGTTTACTAAGGGCTCGGGCAGGTCATATGATAGTTTGTCCGGTACGGCAACGCTCATGGGTGTATTATCAAATATGATTATGTCGTATACAACGCTCAACCGAAAATATCGCAAATGTGATATTGGCCAAAGTAAAACTAGTCATGATTGTAGATGTAACTTTAGTGGTACAGCCAAAGCTATGGAGCCTTATGCTGCAGTTAAACTTACCAAAAATAATAGTATTTTATCTAATGATAACGTTGAAATAGGTATAATAATTGCAGATAATGATAGTAGCGCGATTGCCGCTATGCGCAATTCTTTGGATTATGATATAGTCAAACAAGCAGACAAGAATCATACTAGTAAGGGCCTTGTTAGTGCATTATATAAATTACAAAAGAAGCATAAAGAACTTACGACTGAAACTATTAAGTACCTGCAAAAGTGTTTCAACTATTGTATTTCCCAAAATATTAGCAATGCGGAACGCATGGCTGACGCTATAAAAAATATACCTTACCATAGTTTCAATCTACATAGAAATTGCGGGTCATGGTGTCAATATCAAAAGGATCTAAGGACATATAAGCATAAAATTTTAGGTGACGGCTTTACTGATGCAGCATTATTTGATTCCCTCGAAGAGCTTTTCAATATCTTCGGTGATAAGTCTAATCAATACTCGGTAGGAGCTTCAAGCAATCCAAATGAAAGCATGAACGCATCTATCGTGAGCAAGGCTCCGAAATCTAGAATATACGGTACATCTTCATCTGCAGACGGCAGAGTAGCTTTAGCAGTACTAAAAAAGAATGAAGGTGAAAAATATGTATGCGACTTGAATACTCGACTAAATTGTTCTCCAGGGAAACACACAGATAAATTTGGAAATAAGTGTGATTCAATTAGCCGATAAAGATATCTTACGTCGCAGACTCCTGAATTTAAAAAACGACGTTTATTTTTGAAAAAAAGAAAATTGGATCTTAGAAAAAAAAATTAACTCTGTGAAGGAACGACTTACGAAACCGATTGTCAACTACTAAGTAATCTCGATACGTATGTGCCTATTGGTAGTTTTACTGATGATGCCCAATCAATAATAGTTTTTTTTTATATCGAAATGAATGGCTTTAGTACAACTGCTGATATTTTGCAAATTGCAGCTAAGTGTGGCCATCGTGAATTTGCGGTTTACATACAGCTAACTCAACCTCTCAAAGAAGAAGCCAGTGCTATCCATGGTTTACGGTTTATGAACGGTCATTTACAATTACACGGGACGGAAGTTGAAACACTGACGCTAACAGAAGCCATAATTGGTTTCTATGAATTTCTATACCGTCTAAATAAAAAATGTATTTTGACAGCACATAACTGCAAATTTGATGGTCCAAGATTGATTTTAGCAATAACGAAGGTATTTATGCTGGATCGTTTCAAATCTATTGTCAAAGGATTTTGCGATACATTACCTATTATTGCCAAACTCAACAAACAAAAAAGTAAAAACGAAAAAGTAAAAGGTAAAAATACCCTGAAAAATCTTGCAAGCATTTGCAAAATAAATTGTTCAAATGCACATAACGCCATCGCAGATGTTGAAATGTTAAAAGCCATTATACTGCACATGAAAATAAGCAATGTCACATTAGAACAAGCCACTATTACTTGGAAAATGATTGCAGAAAAACAGGTACCAAAGGAAAACGAAAAAGCTTATAAAAAAAAATTTTACGACAATTGCCAACTCTTAAATGTTTTGAAACGTGCTTGTCTGATTGTATGAGAAGAAAAATTATTAACGCAAACATTGCAAGAGAAGTGCTTGAAAAAGCTTACAAGTCAAATAAGTTTGATGGACTCTGTGAACTTTTATCCAAAGTTGTTACCAAAAATAAAAAAATTATTTGTAAACTAAGCGATTACTTAGATTTATATTATGAAGAGAATTATGAGAATGTTAATCCAAATGTTATACTGAGTCAATAACGTTATTATTTTAATTTAGTTATATAAGAATATAGACATTGTATACAAGTTCACCGTTGATGTAATAAACTCATATTTATTTAATTAAAGTATCTTGGATTTTTTTATCAAAAATTTATTCGTTGAAAATGTGGTACGATTAATAAAATTGCATGTATTCCAATTTCAATTCATAACTCACAAAAACAACGAACAATCACGCCGCTATAAAATGTTGCATGTATATATGGATACAGTAAAGCACGTGGAGGAGATGCGACGTTGCCACATTGCTACTTCGTTATCGCGTGCTGCGAATTTACGGTACAAATTATTTAATAACATTTCTTTCAGATTCTGAATGCCATTTCTGCGAACGAATATAAATTTAAAATAATTTTTTACATGAGTCATAATTTTTTCAGAATTTTTTCAATTGTGAGTACTTCGAAAAACGCTAAAAAGTGTATTTTCCCATAAGACTCCATGTTATTTTCAATCGTGAATTTCTCGAGTTCAAAGTTCTGAAGGGTTACAAAATTTGAACCACAGCTTTATAACACTTTAATGAAGATTTAATGGTTAAAGTTTCAAACGACTTTCAATTGTAGATCAGTTTCCGAGGGTACTCCCTTAAACGTAGAGGACAAAGAAAATTTATCTCATCAAATTATAAACGTGTTACGATGTATATAGATATATTTAGGTGGACGTATTCGAGTTTATAGGTACAAATAACGCTCAATCAATAAATAGGTAGCGTACACAAGAGGAAGTCCCCCGGTTCTGTAGAATCCAATATAGCCTAAGAGGCAGTATAGAGTATGACACTAAGCTGTATTGACCATCAATACAATTTAGATAAATCATCCTCAGTTGAATTCGTAGCATCCCAGGGGGCATAAATTGGAAAACAATGCAGCATTGCAGCGAAGCCACAGATAAAAAATTATTAGTAGTGCAAATCTGTGTACAGTGACGTTGTAAGGTATTTATTTACCAGTTGAATGCCAGCTTCATTTAACTGTAAAATGTCATTACCACGAATATATAAAAATTTTTAAGCGGCAAGGGCGAGCCAAGGACGAAAATATGGTATAGAGAGTATGTTTTTAGTGTGATATAATCGAAACTGACAAATATATGACAAATCGAATATGACAAAGTACTTCGATTTTGAAAATCCTTTTTTTCTTTAATTACTTTATGAGATTGAGAACAATAGTTGGTACGATTTTACTTCTTATTAACTATATGGGAGCGCGCATATAGGTTAGCCAAATTTTGAAATCAGTATGGGTGGAATATGCAAACCTAAATCCCCTTGATAATGGAGTTAACGGGTAAGGGGTAAATTCACCCGTTATCTCAAATGTTTGTCTGAGTCTTAATCGCTAAGAGTCCAAACGTTTGAAGAGAAGAAACCTTAGTGAACAATCTGATTCAGTAGTCCAAAACCAAGCAGACGGGTGAATCCGATTACACAGTCCGACAAGATTTTTGCACAAGCAAACCATACATAGTTCCTCGAAGAATTTTTGGCGCTGAAACCGAATCCGGCCTCAGAATTTCTCCATGTCAGGATTTTGAGATATCCTAACCTAAAAGTGCGAAAATAGCGATTTTTGCCTATATTTGAGGTTATGTAGCACTACGACATTCTCTATACACAAAAAACTATAAACGACATCTTAAAGTAGCAGCCTAGTCCTTTCAAATGCCGTTCAGTTTGCTCAAATAGCTTATTTTTTCTTTGAGATATTGTATTTTAAAGTTTTTCGATTTCATGAATATTGTACCTCTCAGAACATACTCGTACAGCTTTGAAAGTTTCGATGTCGAATTTTATGTCAATAAAACTTCAATCAACTACTATTCTGCTAGAAAATTAAGATATACGAGGTGTGATCAAAAAGTAAGGTGAATTTTGAAATTTAGCGGGCTACGTCCGTTCGATCTTCGACTTTTTTATTTGGTTATGTCGGTACACTCGTCTAGAACATACGTTCCAAATTTCAGCTTTGTAGTATGTTTGGTTTGTTTGTGAGAGGCATCAAGGTTAGAAGTGTTTTGCGTGCTCCACGATTTGCTGCTGTCTAAAAACATGGATCAAAGAGTTTGCATTAAATTTTGTGTGAAAAATGGAATCAAATGTTCCAAAACACTTGAAATGCTGAAAGTGGCATACGGTGAGTCTACTTTAAGCCAAAAAAATGTTTACAAGTGGTATAAACTCTTCCAAGAAGGCCGAGAAGACACCGACGACGAACCTCGTTCTGGACGCCCCAGCACATCAACAACTGATGAGAATGTTGAAGAAGTGAAGAAAATAGTGTTGGGAAATCGTCGAATTACCATTAGAGAAATTGCTGATGATATTGGCATCTCATTTGGTTCGTGCCAATCAATTTTGACGAGTGTTTTAGACATGAGACGTGTGTCAGCGAAGTTTGTTCCGAAATTGCTCAATTTCGACCAAAAGAAACGTCGCATGAGCATCGCCCAAGAGCTACTGAATGACGTCAACGATGATCCAGATTTACTCAACAGGGTTATAACAGGTGAAGAAACATGGGTATACGGTTATGACGCACTATAGGAATTTTCGCCCAACTTTGAACGAAATCAAATAACTCAAGATCTAAAAGGGTTAGAGAAAATCGGGGAACGGCATTTTGAAGCTTTTGTTAAGTAGATTAAGGGAAAAATAGTCCATTTCGAGAAAAAAAAAATTTTGAGCTCCAAATCGAAGGTCAAAACACGAGTTTTTAGGAAAATAAAGCTTTTTTATTTTTTCTAACATACTTACACCATGAAATTTGAAAAAGCAATGCAACAGAAGTGTAGCTCTTGAAAAAACAAGGCAGATAGCATTTTTTGTTTTTTTTTTTTACTTCAAGGTCAACGAAGTAATATTCGTCAAATCATCCACTTACCTATCGTGAGTGATTTAATTGACTTAACACAGTTTTTAGTTCTAGTACGGGTTACGAAGCTCTTGATGTGTGGCAAAAGTTCAAGAAACCATTAATAATAATTTGAAAGTCATTAATACGTTGAAGTACACACACAATTTGAGATAGCTACATTTTTTTACATGAAATAATTTGTTACAAATTCTCGAAATTCGAACCTTTATTGAACCACTTTTAATTTTTTTTTAATTTGATCAAAAAAATATCTCAAACTCACAAACTCCTATCATTTTCAAATCTTGCATAAACTATAATTTTAGATTTACAAAATACACAAAATTATATGATGCTATCGAAATGAGTATTGAAATAATAGTTGAAAACCTGATTCATAAAATATAGACTGATATTTATAATTGAAAGATTTATAATAGAAAAATAAATTACTGAAAAAATGTATATCTATATAGTTTCTCTTAGAAACTCTTTCACTGTACAACAGTAGGTCAGTAGAATGAAATCGTAATGTATACAATGTTTACATGCTTGACTTTATCATTCACCTCTGTCCTGATGAAACTGATGTAAGACATTTTACATTCATTCAAGTGAGTAACTTGTACGAGAATAGTTTTACAGCACGTATATTCATTACGATTGAACTGCGATTATCAATAATTTCCAGTGTTCAATAGAGTGTAATAATTCCGTAAAATTGTATGGTCTAATTTGACGTTTCATAAACTGATGGTAAGTTTAAATTAGCGTTTCTATGATTTTTATTCGCCAATCTCGTGTAAGAAATCTGCTCGTAATACGGTAAACGAATGGAAAATTCGTGATGAGTATTCTGAATATTGTACGATACGAAACTTACATCACCAGGTATTTCAAGACACGACTTTTTTCAAATAAGTAGTAACTCACCATGGGCCGAAAGAATAAAAATAAACAACCGAAAGGAAGAGGCAGACCAAAAAAAGTCCGACGAGATGTCATTAACAGTGGTCGGAAAAAAATCAATGTGCGTGAGATGCGTGTTTCAAGAACTACTTTAAGAAATCGAGCTAAAGATTTGTTGAATGATCCCAAGTACAATGATGAAGTGATATCGATGGCAGAAAAGATGAATGCAAAAAAGATAATAGAAGATCAGACAGAAGAAGAAGGAGAAAAAGAAGTACTGGCAAGAAAACATACACTTAGTTCGGCTTTGGGTTTTTTTTTAGAAAATGACTACAGTAAAAATCAATACGAAGCATTAATATCTGATACAAAAAGCTTAGGATACGATATTTATCCCAGCTATCAAGCACTACTGCAAGAGAAAAAAAAGTGTCATCCGCGAGCTTATCAAGTTGAGAGTGACATTGAGGTTTGTGTACGTTTGCAAGAGCTACTCAATATAACTGCTGAGCGATTATGTGAAGCTGTAGCGCTCGGATGGCCTAATAATATATATCGCAACTTACACATGCGTGTATCGATAGGCTTTGACAGCTCTTCGGGTCATAAAAATCCTCAACAAAAATTTGAAAATGGAGAATTAGAAAACAAAAATGCTCAACTGTCACTATTCGTAACGTGCATCGGAGTAATTCAGCTTTTTGACTCGAAAAATGGCGAGCACAGTTGGATAAATCCAACTCCCATGAGTGTGAGATTTTTTAGACCAGTGAGAATTTGTTATCAACAAGAAACTACTGATAGCGTGAAAGTCGAGTATGATCGGTTGATCAAAGAGATACAATTTCTCACTGCTCATAAATTCATTTTATCAAATGAAAAACAAGTTCGTGTCAAGTTTGAAGTGTACCCTACTTTGTTCGATGGAAAGTGTTTGAATATTATTACTAACAATCCATCTGCGTCAAGATGCCCTTGCTGTCAGCTCACAACATCTACATTTAGTAATTTGAAGAATAAATTTACATCAAAAGGAGATACACTAAATTTCGGATTAGGTATTTTACACTGTCAAATAAAAGCATTTGAGCATTTGATGAATCTGAGTTACCGCAAGCCTTTTCAACAGTGGGAAAGAATCGACAAAGACAAAGGTACGTGTATTTTTTATCATAAATAAGTTTTCAATATTTTGGGGCAGCGTTTCAACTGTTTAACATGACTTAAACTTTATAATTGATGGAAAAAGTCACGAGTCATTTAGCACTCTCCAGATTACATACAGATTAATAGTTTTGTAAAGCAGATTGCTAGCAATGAAATACTATTATTTTACAGATAAATACAAGGACAGAGAAAATGTTGTCAAAGAAAACTTGTACAAAAAGTTAACGATTCGAGCGGATCAATTGCTCCAAGGTACTGGAACGACAAATACTGGAAATTTAGCTAGGATATGCTTTGGAAATCCAGCAGCGTTCGCAGAAGCCTTAGAACTCGACGAAAAATTAGTCGAAAATATAGCAACTGTTCTTGCCGCATTCAAAAGTAAAAAAGTACTCGATTTAGATAAAATGAAAAATTTTACTTTCGATACTTACAAATTATACTATTCGCTGTACCCCTGGGCAAAAATGAATCCAACTACGCACAAGTTATTGATTCATGGATGTCAAATAGCAGAAAATTTTCCTCTTCCAATCGCATATTTTGCTGAAGATGGTTTGGAATCATGGCATAAATACTTCAGATCAAACACAACTCATCATTGTCGTCAAAGTTCTCGTGAAAATCGTACCCAAGATTTATACAATAGAGCAATTGAAATGAGTGATCCTGCAATATCTCTGATGGGCATAAAGAAGAGAATAATCAGAAGAAAGGCCATTCTCAGAAAACATGGAATCCCAGCAAATATTCGAAAGTATATTCAAGAGAAGTGAGTATCAAACATTGAATCAGAGATACAATACTTTTATGGAAACAATAAATGAATGAATAAATATGATTTCCAGTCTTCTCAAGTCATCAATTGAAATTGTAGATTCCGACGAATACTCTGACACTGAAGATGAATAGGGTTATAAGTTCATTACAGGCGCGCAGTCTTATGAGCAACGAGTTTCGAGAATTTGTAACAAATTATTTCATGTAAAAAAATGTAGCTATCTCAAATTGTGTGTGTACTTCAACGTATTAATGACTTTCAAATTATTATTAATGGTTTCTTGAACTTTTGCCACACATCAAGAGCTTCGTAACCCGTACTAGAACTAAAAACTGTGTTAAGTCAATTAAATCACTCACGATAGGTAAGTGGATGATTTGACGAATATTACTTCGTTGACCTTGAAGTAAAAAAAAAAAACAAAAAATGCTATCTGCCTTGTTTTTTCAAGAGCTACACTTCTGTTGCATTGCTTTTTCAAATTTCATGGTGTAAGTATGTTAGAAAAAATAAAAAAGCTTTATTTTCCTAAAAACTCGTGTTTTGACCTTCGATTTGGAGCTCAAAATTTTTTTTTTCTCGAATTGGACTATTTTTCCCTTAATCTACTTAACAAAAGCTTCAAAATGCCGTTCCCCGATTTTCTCTAACCCTTTTAGATCTTGAGTTATTTGATTTCGTTCAAAGTTGGGCGAAAATTCCTATAGTGTGACGTCGAGACTAAGACTCAATCGTCCCAGTGGAGGCATTCTGGATCACCAAGACCAAAAAAAGCACGCCAAGTTTGATCAAATGTAAAGGTTTTGCTTACAGTTTTCTTTGACTGCAGGGGCGTAGTGCATCATGAGTTCTTGCCACAGGATAGAACAGTAAATAAGGAATATTACCTGCAAGTTATGCGCAATTTGCGCGAAGCAATCCGCCAGAAACGTCCGAATTTGTGGAAAAATAAAAATTGGCTTTTGCACCATGATAACGCCCCTGCTCACACATCGTTGCTTGTGTGCGAATTTTTGGCTAAAACCAACACAGTAACGATGCCACAAGCACCGTATTCCCCAGATCTGGCTCCCTGTGACTTCTTCTTGTTCCCAAAACTGAAGAGGCCCATGAAAGGACGGCGTTTTGCCACGATTGAGGAGATAAAGACGGCATCGAAGGATGAACTAAACAAGATCACAAAAAATGATTTTTTGAAATGCTTTGAGGATTGGAAAAAGCGTTGGCACAAGTGCATTATATCCGAAGGGGATTACTTTGAAGGAGATAAAATAAAAATTGATGAATAAATAAATATTTTTTGAGAAAAATAAAAATTCACCTTACTTTTTGATCACACCTCGTATACCATAGACAGGCCAACCTACCTTTAACCTAAATGATATCATTCCCACAAATCCTTACAACCCTTAAAAACCACCCCTCCCAACCCTCAAACAGGCTAACCTACCTACGATAAATCTGGGTAGAGCGAGTTTAATCAATGGCTTTTCTATCAGGAACCTAAGATCTCAACCAGATAGGCTTACCTGTTGTGTCCTTGATGTACTCTATCCTCAGAAAACCCTACAACCCTCAGAAACCCCCTCTACCAACCCCCAAGCAAACTAACCCACCTAACCCTTGGTAGAGCGAGTTTAATCAACTGCTTTTCTATAAAAAAATGAATATCTCATTGACATTGTCTCTGATATACCCCTCCCCAGGTAGGGGTGGTTTATAAGGGCTGTAAGGGTTCGTGGGGATGACGTAATTTAGGTTGAAGTTGGGTTAGCCTGTCCATGGTATATATCTTAATTTTGTTGTAGAACAGTAATTGATTGAAGACGTTTGACATAAAATTCAACGTCGAAACGTTCAAAGCTATATGTTCTGAAAGGTCCAATATTCATGAAATGAAAAACTTTGAAATTTAATATCTCAAAGAAAAAATAAGCAATCTGAGCAAACTCAAAGGCATTTAAAAGGACTAGACTGCTTCTTTAATATGTCGTTTGTAGTTTTTTACGTGTAGATAATGTCGTGGTTCTACATAACCTCAAATATAGGTAAAAATCGCTATTTTCACACTTTTAGATTAAGATATCTCAAAATCCTGACGCGCTAGAGCAATTCTGAGGCCGGATTTGGTTTCAGCGCCAAAAATTCTTTGGGAAAACATATATGGTTTGCTTGTGCAACAAATTAAGGTATTTTTGCAGGACTGTGTTATTCGTAGATTGTAAGCAAGATACCATATGTTTAAAAATATATTTAACAATCTAGTACTTCCAGATTACATTTGGTTCAATTGTTTATTAATTTTTCAATGAATGCCTGTCATTTCTTAATCTGTATCTATCATAGTACCAAAAGAGTATTTTAATTAAATGCGCTATTTTTCTCATTATTAAAGAACGCTAAGAAAACCCGCGGTCTAGAGGTCATATGCTAATGCGGCTTATTATTATACCACATAAAATTATTATTAGACCGACAATGTTAACCTATAGATAACTCTTGTAATATTATCGTAGAGAAAGCTGATTTCTTGATTATAGAAAGCACTACCTCCCTCGTGAACTGAAAGCGCGAGAGAGGATTTTTATAGAAAAAAAGCTAAAGTAATTTAAGGGAAAGAGGATTTTCATAATCGAAGTTGAATTTTATACAGGGCGATTCAAAAACATTAAAGGAAATTGGTATTGCCGGATTCGTCTCCAAAAGTTATTTAAGAATCAATTATTATTTTTTTATTTTGACAATCGAGTAATTAGATAATTAGTGTCAAAGATCGACCAATCAGCAGGCGGCTTTGGAAGTATAGGCGCTCGGCGGCCAGCGGGGAGCAGTGAGACGGACTGCTATGAGCGCGCCACAGCTAAACAAAAACGGTGCTCAACCTTCATGCGTGGCATAATATTTCGATGCTAACGAATTGAAATACGTTTTCATAATATTAGAAATATGATAATAATGATAATAGTAATGCCAAATTAATTAATCTATATTTATTTTTTGTCATTGAGAAGCTAGATTTTTCAACAAAATGCCTTGTTCATAATGTATTTTCCAACATTGAAAACCCCTATGAACAAAAAATGCTATCTTTGTACATTTTTCATATTCAGCAACGTGTCAAGTTTACAAGGATAAAATAATTGAAAAGAAACAACAAAAATGATAAATTTAAATATGATTTTTATATCTTTTTTCTTAAATAACTCGCTCTAGCTTCCTGAAATATTATTAGAATTGATTCATTATTTTTTTCAAATGCGTATAATGGTTTTGCAAATACGTTAAACATATACACAAATAATTGTGAAATAATATTATTTATTTGTTTAATTTTAAGTAAACGATTTCGAGTGACATGTTTTTAGTGTACATTCAACGATGATATGTATGCAAAGAAGTTGGAGACTAGAATAACTTTCAGTGAGACATTTATTTAATAATAATCAAGGAAGTTTTCTGTAAAGTTTCAAATCGATTCATTGAATAATCACTGAAATAAAGCATTTTTAACACAAACGCGCGATCTTGCACGCGGCATCGTTGTATGCTGCTGTCACGTAAGCATCATTTCGTTGTTACCGCCAGGGCGCGGATTGGGTATAAACGCTCTATTTCAGTGATTATTTGTTGAATTGATCTGAAACTTTGCAAAAATCTTCCTTGATTATCAATGAACAAATGTCTCGCTTAAACTATTTTAGTCTAAATTATTCAAGTATGATATTTATAATAAATGACAAAGACGTTATAATCAGTTCATTGCTTTCTTTGCGATAATGCAAATAATTGAGGTATTTTTTCAAATTTAGAGTCAGTGGTATTGGTATTTTGTATTTTCAAGTGACTGTGAAAGCTTAATAGTTGTAATAATGATTTTTGCTTAAAATATACATTGGTTAGAAATTAGATGGTGCACGATAGATTTTAATTATCGATAATATAATTTGTTGGTTTTTGGCAATATTAATGTTACATATTTTGCTGAATAAAATGGAGGTAAGTAGTCGCATTTTTATAATATTTATCAAATTTTGTCTTAATTGGCATACGGTAATTTTTAATATTTATAAAAATTCTTTTATTATAATTTTTTAATGCATTATATTGTAGCAAAATAAAGTAAGTACAACTTAATATATTTAAGATTATGAAATAATAATGATTATTTAGCTAAAACAAATACTATTGAATTGAATAAAATTTTTCAATAATAATGTTATGATTATTAATATGTCAAGGACTTCGTATTTCCGTTTTAAATGTTGTTATTATAAAATTATACAAATTTATTCGGCTTCGAACTAAAATTTCTTAAAGCGTTCTTTTTTTTCGTTATGAATTTTGTTTCAAATGCCGTCAATATCGTTCAATCGTTGTTTTGTTTACATCAACGCGCATCTAAAATGCCTCGTATTAATTATACTGCTGAAGAGTATACAGACATGGTATTGTGTCTTGGTTGGGCTCAAGGAAATTGAGAAGAGGCTGCTCGTGAATATCGTCGCCGTTTTGGACACTTTCGGGAGAACATGCCAACAGCCGAGACTATCGGCAGAACCGAGCAAAGGTTTTTATTAGACAAAATTGCAAATATTCAATTAAAAAAGCTACTAGCGAAGCCGTATTTTAGTTGTATACTTTTATTTTGTTGCTTTATAGATAGAATATTTTCATAGTAATCAGTTGCGACGATGAATTTAACCTCTTTTTGTTGCTATTTATAAAAACGTTACGGGAGACCGGGAGCGTTATCGTGACCAACCGTGATGGTGGGCGACCGAGGGAGCTTCGAAATCAGTTGCATGAACCAATAGTTGAAGCGTTTGAGAGGGACCCGACCACCAGCTTACGTCGAGTCGCTACAATAATAACTGAAACTACAGGAATCATTTGCACGTACAGTATGGCACAACGGGTAATGAAGGACGATGGACAGCACGCCTATCATTATAGACGCGTTCAAGCACTTTGTAAGTAAAAAATTAAGACTTGCACAAATGAGAGATGGATAGATAAATACGTAGATGTCTCATTATTTACTGATTAATAAAATATAACAATACTTTGAAACTACAACATTTAAATATCTCATTTTCGTATTCCGTTTTAGTCGATGTATCAATTAAATATATTAAAACAGTATCACATACAAGCATAATAAGAATGCACGCACACAAAGCCACTCTCAAATAGCATACACAATGATTTCCTGTTTATTTAAAAAATGTTATCATTTATATTTTTAATCTAAAGTCAAAACTGTATAAACTTATAAATTATGACAAATATTAATTAATTTCACTAGATAATAGACTCATGTTTCATACTATAGTTAAAGACTAATACAATGATACATATAATCAGCAATAATTTTACTTGTTACTGATTTTTTAAAAAGTTTTGTTATCATTGTACAAAGTTAAATTACGTACACGCGTCTCGATTTCGGCCGGAGGTAGCAGAAATTGCAACGATGGAGCTTTGATTGTATTAATATCGACACATCCAGACACGACTTAATTTATTAATTAATTTCTACGCTTTTATTAATAATAGAAATACGTATTTTTTACTATTTATGTTTTTTTTCTATTTGGCAATAGTTTGAAACTGACCTATCAAATCTCGATACTTCAAGGGTTAAAATGTATGTTTGTAAAATTAAAAAAATTTTGTAATTCAACGTTTTTACTATTCTTATATTGCTTTGCTTATATTTTTTTAATATCTTTATAACTAGAATAAATTTGAAGTAATTTTTCTATTTAAATGAAAAGTAATTCTTTTAGTTATTTATAGTAGTTCAAAAAATACTACTGAGTTTAGTATCTTATTTACTTCAAAGATGGTTTTATTATTACTGCGAGTTTCGAGTTCAATAGTAGAGTAGAGTTTCCTTCTTTGAAATTCTGCTATGAATGTTAATGATATTCATAGCTTTATATCCGATATCATCAAGTTCTTTCTTTAGCTCATATCTGTCCATTAAAGAGTAAATACCTCTCAATACCAATTAGTTACACTTACACTACATTTACATTTAGATGCTAAATAATATTTAATCTGATTTATGATCGGCGCATAATCCACTTATTTACTCGTGCAACTTTCACTTTCTCTAATCTATTAGTTTTCAATGCTAAAGCGAATACGAACACGTCAGATCAGCATGGACACTGACTAGAGACTCATAAAAAAATTATGAATTAATAAGTTACACATTTTGTGACATATTTATGCGATTATTGTCATTATCACTAGTTAAAAGTTAAGATTCCGGAACAACAAGCTCTTCAAAATCATTTTCTACGTTTGCCAATGACTCCTTATAATTGTCTTAACTCGTCATTTATTTCTTTATTTCTTTTATATTTTATGTTGCTGATATTAATTACAGAATAATTCGCCAATATGTAGCCAATCCAATAATCAATCGATAAAATTTAAGGTGAAAGACAAAAATAATTAGTTGGTTATTCCTCATGCTATTACAATCGTTTAACGAATACAATATTATGAATAGAAAAATATGTCAATCGCCTCAATTTATACTCCATGGAATCCTATCACGGAGATAAAATTCGATGATTATAACATGCCCATTTTTCATAACATAGTTGCCAGATTGCAAATCTGGCTCTACTCCCTTCCATAAAAAAAATACAGATAAACTTACTGCTAGCACTTTATACATGAATAATTGTAGGTATACCGAATAATTTATTAAATATATTGTATTCTAAATTCTCTATTGCAAGATTACGTTGACAAAATTTTTGCAATGGTCAAAAGAGAGACAAAACTTGAATAATCTCATTGTTAAGACTCATACTACCATGGCATGGACTTCACGCTATTAACGATTAACAACAAAACCATGCTATAATAATCTGATTTTTCTCTCCGTACAAATACCTCTTTTATCTCTAACCAAATAATCAAAACTTTTATTATAAAAAATGTAACAATTTTAAATATAACTCTTAACATTTTTCAAACATTTTTTCACCGATATTTCGGCAAACACCTACATAAACACGCACAAATATACAGCTTTTTGGCTATAAGAAACCGCCAAACAATTCAACAAAAATTAAATTGGAGCTAGATTTATTAAGTTAGGTGATTATGATACAGATCCCGGAAACGCTGAGAATCGCATGCGGTTCTCTCAGTTTATTTTAGAATAGATTGGAGAAGATCCAGAATACATGGACCGAATTCTGCGGACAGACGAGTCGAGTTATGGTCGGGTAGGGCTGTTCAATCATCATAACGAACATTATTGGGATTATGAAAATCCCTTCGTTATCCGAGAAGGTGAATGAAATACTAAATAAATGATTTTTCTAAAACTTAAAATATATGGTAATTGTGCTATTGAAAAATATGAAAAATTTCGACACAAACATACATTTTGATAATTTAGGTTATTGGGTTATTTAGATTTCGAGGTCATACGATATTGATGAATATAAATAAATCGACACAATTGCCAATATTTTTAAAATTGTAGTTATAAGATTGAGATGATATCTGTTGTGATCTTTAGGGTAACTTAACGAAAATGGTGTTAATTATTTTCAGATAATTTCCAGCATCGTTTTTCGGCAAATCTTTGGACAGGTCTGTACCGCGACAGGATTATTGGGTCATTTGAGTTACCGGTACCGTTAACTGATCAAGCGTACCTCGATTTTTTGCAAAACGATTTGCCAGGAATGTTGGAGGATTATTTAACACGGCAAGAACTGAACGACATGATTTTCATGCACGATGGGGCACCTGTACACACTGCCGCGATAGTTAGAAACTATCTAAACGAGGTAATTTTTTATTTATTTAATTTTAATCTTTAATGGTTAAAAATAATTAAACAATTTCTTAAGTGTCACTTATTAATTAAAAAAAAATTATATATTGCAAGGCATATTCTGGTCGTTGGATCGGCAACAATGGGCCAATACAATGGCCAGCAAGATCGCTAGATTTGAATCCGTTGGATTATTATTACTTCGGAGCATCTAAGGAACATGTTTATCATGGCGACGGCCCTCAAGATCTAGATGAGATGCTCCGAAGTATACAAGAATTCGCGGATGATGTACAGCCTGAAGTGATCCATCAGGCTACACATCAAATTGAACGGAGAGCTAGGTTGTGTATTGAACAGAGGGGAGGGCACTTTGAACAATCTTTGAATGGCGATAATGGTGATGATGAAGCTATCAACGAGGATGGAATGGATGAAGATGATGAAGAAGATGAAAAAAATAGAGAAGAAGACGAAGAGATGGATGAAGAAGATGACGATGATCCTGACTGGGAGATGTGATTTGTTTGATGTGTGGGTTGTGTAATTATGTTTTTGATTTGTTTGTTGTATGATTGTGTGTATTATATGCGTGTAATTGTGTTTAACAAATTGTAACTTCTTCTATGTAAATATTGTTCATTTCGTTTATAATTCTTAAGGTTTATATTTGTTTCTCCATTTTGTTTTTGTTGTTTCGTTCTTTTATTTAATTTCATGATTACAATTGTTAATACAAATTTAGTTCACTGAAAATTTCTCTTGTTCATTATCTTCTTTTCCCCTCATAACACTCCAGCCATAAAACAATCTTTAAAAAACATATAATAAAACGCGACTGTAAGCGAAGAATCAGCGCGCGGCTTTGGAAGTATAGGCGCTCGGCGGCCAGCGGGGATCAGTGAGACGGACTGCTATGAGCGCGCCACAGCTAAACAAAAACGGTGCTCAACCTTCATGCGTGGCATAATATTTCGATGCTAACGAATTGAAATACGTTTTCATAATATTAGAAATATGATAATAATGATAATAGTAATGCCAAATTAATTAATCTATATTTATTTTTTGTCATTGAAAAGCTAGATTTTTCAAGAAAATGCCTTGTTCATAATTGTTACGTGACGCTTCATTGTATTATTTTTTTATTTTGTCAAATAATATTTCGGACCCGAGATTTCCGTTCGGACATAGTATAATCAGCAGTATTCGTGTGCGCGACTCGGTGGGAACGTGCGGCAGAGGCTGATTCACGCTGCGCCAGCATGCTGCGACGGCATGCTTCGGTCAGCGTGCTTAGCTAGGTAAGACGAGCCAATACGAGAAGCGTAAACGTTTAAAGTATATGTGCGAGAGAGAGACGAAAAGCGAGGGACAAAAGATATATAACGAACCGGCGTAAACAACGAATTAATCCTTAGTCAGTCAGGAGTCAGCGCTCGACTAAGAAGCCTGCAAGAGTTTGAGAATATTACAGTTAAATTATATCGAAATACCGAGTATCGTTATTTCTAACGATTTTTTTTGCGTGAACGAAAGTCATACCAGGACTCACTTTATTTGCTATTGGAATACTATTGGAATATTATTGGATAAAGAAAATATATTGGACCAGTTTATTGAACGAATTCGAAACCAGTGATTACCTATATAACGAACCTAACAATATTTCGGACCTAGACAACAGAGTGAGTACTTTTGAGCTCTATCCTCGATAAGGTGAAATCTCTTCCTTATTGTTATTTTATTATCTCTCTCTCTCTCTTCGCTCTAATACTACTAAGCATAATCAAGGTTCCCCTTTCGGCGAATCCACGTGATTGCGTACCGGGACCAAGTGTTTAAGCGCCACTGACCGCGCAAATTAAAATACTTATTTAATAAATCGCGAACCACATAGTACCGCAATATTATTACCAGAAGTGTTATCAGACGTATTAAAGTATATATATATATATATAAACCTATCTAACGCACCGGTGTAAGTTCATTTAAGAAAACCGGCGAAGCCCCTTCCCTTTTTGCTTCCCGATTACCGCCGCTATCCCCTCGCAAGGTCGAACTTCGGATATTATCGGCGAAGACGCGATCCATTCGGTGACACGGTCGGGGTACCGTACTGAAGGTCTAGTCCGCCCGAGTCAGGACCACTCGGAGCTAAAAACGGTCTAACACGTGCCCGTTTTGAAGAGACATCAAAACTGGCACGTAACAAATGGTAGCAGAGCGTGGTTAGTGCCTTCGATTAGTTGCCGTTGAATAACCATATAAATTTATTCATATGCCGGGTAGCACGAGTGCTAATGTAACAAGTATCAATAATCTATACTACTAGAATATATGTATTATTCATTAGTGTGCGATATATATAATCATGTAATACTATATGTATTGCATAGCGTTAATATATTGACGCGTATTAATTAATATTAATTCATATTGATACATCTGTCGTCTCTTTTTTTTTATCGTTATTAATATTAAATTTTTTTTTCTTCTTTTAAATTTTTTTTTCTTCTCTGCCTTTCCTCTCTCTCATATCTTGAAACGCGATACGGGCAATAGGACGTTCGTTTTTGAGCGAGGTAAAGCCACGCCGGAGACGCGAGAAATTTTGTTTCTCACACGGAATTCGTCGGAGTTTCGTTTTCAATCGTACGTAAGCGTAATCAGAGTGTTTGCGCCTGAAACCGGGTGGGTCTCCTTATCCGCTCTCACATTTTGTGATTGGTTGGCAGAATGGCATTGGCAACGTGATCCTTCGCTTACAAATGTTTGAAAGTGAAAACGCGGGTTAGAAAATTCCCTTGATTTATGGACGGTCGTTTATAATTTTGACATGCGGGTCAGCGAAATATTTTATTTCTTTTTTTTTCTGCTGTAATAGAGGACTGACCCTTGGCATTGTCCCGTGTCGTTCGGCTATTAAAATTTCCCTTAATTATTTTTGTGTTTACTTTTGCTACTAAAAGTATTTATTAATATAAGAATAATATCTTTATTAGGAATAATATTTTATTAATATAATTTATTTATTGACTAATAAAACAATGTAAATTAATAATTAAAACAGAAACTTATAAATAAATATAACGGATTGTTGCTGATCAAGGATAATAAACGTTATTTTGTTAATGATTGTTGTTCGAATGAATCATTAACTGCTAATTATGATTAATCAATAATTATAATTGGTACTTTGTTAGTGCAATGATTATTTGAATAAATTATAATCGTTGTATTATCAGCTTTATCCATTTATTATTGATTGATTAATAAAATAAATAAAATAAATAAAAAAAAAAATATAAAAAAAAAATCTTAAAATAATAAAATTTAAAATAATAAAATAAAAGAAAAATATAGGACCTAGGACCTAGACCATAACGAAATGGAGTCGGCAACCCTCCAGTTATTGACTAATATGTCAGCAAGTTTTACTTTGCAAAGTATTGTGCAAGGAATCACGGAATTCGACGGGAAAAATGTTCCCCTAAAGGACTTTATTCAGGACTTTATTCATCCGCAACGGAAAGGCACTTATAGCTGATACACAAGAACCAAATTTTATTCGCTTGATTATAACGAAATTAAAGGGACCAGCGAGAGATTGCATTTACGGTAAGACCGTAAATACAGCCGAGGGACTAGTTAAAATTCTTAAGGAGCGATTTGCCCCGTGTAAGGACTTCTCTTACTATGATTCAAAGATTCATAATTTGCGAATGAAAAATGGGGACACGGTCGGAGATTTTCACGACCGCATCAATATCCTATTAAACTGCGCACAGAACGCGCTGAAGGAAGAACTTGGAGCTGACTATAGTGATGTCATGATGACCCCGATAAAGAATTCCACACTTAAAACCTTCATTGACGGGCTGCCGAAAGAAATCGGGGACTTAGTCGATATTAAGCAGCCGAAGTCTCTTGAGGAGGCTTACAAGGAAGCCCTTCGCATAGAGACTAGAAATAAGAACAAGCCAAAAAATGAGGACCTTAGTATGGGTAAGTGGCTGTCGATTAACCGTGGATTTAATGTTGGGTATATTCAGGATCAGCAAGTTGAAGCTGAGGAACCATACTACGAGGAATGGGAAGAGGTACCCGCGGAAGTGCAATAATTTCTTATCCAACGACAGAACGGACGATTTTATCAGAATA
The DNA here is from genome assembly GCF_024137745.1 of Phymastichus coffea. Classification (NCBI taxonomy): domain Eukaryota; kingdom Metazoa; phylum Arthropoda; class Insecta; order Hymenoptera; family Eulophidae; genus Phymastichus; species Phymastichus coffea. The sequence goes on from NW_026706827.1 coordinate 3,335,677, forward strand.
ATCAACGACAACAATACCAGAATCAGAACCAGGAAAGCCAGGCTAAACAACAGGAAAATCAGTCCCAGGGGCAGAGGCAGTTTATGTTCAGAAATTGGAGGGGACGCCAGCGGAATAAAAATTTTCAAGATAACGGCAGTCACCCAGGACGATTGTACAATCCTGATACGGACATGTATCAAAACCCTACGGGACGAAGATACGGGGCAATTGCCTACGACCAACAACAGAGATTTAATGAGTTGAGACCGAACCCACCGTATCAACACTTTGGAGGAAATCCTGGTAATTTAAACTCCGATGGGGCTCGCCCTGGAGTGACTGCGGCGGGCCCATCTCAGACATCCCCGGCTCAGAATTATCAGCAGCAACAGGCGAAAACTCTGATAACGGAAGTTCGACAGACGCCGGAAGCGGAGAAGCCGGGAGTACCGCCAGCGAAAGTGATGACGATACTGAAAAATTCGGAGACGTTGCTTCCGAGTCAGTCGTCGCAGTTGCCGCAGATCGGGGATCTGGCGAAAGAGATAATAAAATCCATGCGCCTACAAGAGTAAGATTTCGAATACCCGAGACCGATAAACGGTGGACCGTATTTATGGTCGATAATGGATCGGCTGTAAATCTTATAAAATTTAATGCTTTACATTGGACTACGAGGTTCGACCCAAGAGAGTCGACTACGCTGAGCGGGATAACTGCACACACTGTTCCGACTCTTGGCACTGTATTGCTAACAATAAATGGCAAGCCTGCAAAATTCCATATAGTGTGGAATAATTTCCCCATTGAAGAGGATGGCATGCTAGGAAGGGACTATTTAATAGACACAAGTGCAGTTATATCATATTATAATGGAACATTAATGGTAAACAGTGATTTAATGAGCCCGATACCATTTCTACCTACTAATGTGCCCATGGAGCACTTACAAGACAATCTTATCAAAACTATGCGCATAGTACCGAAAGACGATGAAATATCAGAACTTGAAACTGATTCGGACCTGGATTATGCGATAGAGCAGCTTGCAAATGAAAGGATTAGTAACTCTAAGCCCGGACGAGTGAAGAACGTGGTCAATCACGGTACGGTCAGATACACAATAGGACCAAGATCTCGTCAAATTATTCAAATTAATTTGATCGAAACCGAGTTGACAGAAGGCTACCTGCCCAGGATTGACGTGAAGGACGAAAAGGTATTTCTTGGAGAGGGAGTAGTCGCAAATGCAAATAATACCTATAAAATCATGGCAATTAATACACACGATGACGAGGAAGTTACCATTGAAGTGGACCCGAGAGAAATTTTGCCATTCGAGCGGTTTAAATCGCAGTTTTCCAGCTCTGACGGCGAAGGTGTTTCGGAATCTAAAGTTACCAGGCAGATCGATGACCAATATAAGAAGAGGGGAGAGAACCTCTTACAATTAATCAGGACCGGACATCTTAGTCCAAGCGAGCTCCAAAGCGTTCAGCGATTACTAAAAAGGTACCCACACGTATTCCTACTACCCGGAGAACCATTGCCCTGCACGGACTTAATAGAACATGAAATTCATCTTGAAAATAGAATTCCCGTAAATACCAAACAGTATAGGCACCCTCCTGTTCATAGACAATTTATTTCTCAAACGTTAAGAAAACGACTGGAAGACGGAATAATAGAGGAATCGAATTCACCATATAACTCGCCACTTTGGATAGTACCTAAAAGCCCGGGAAGCGATGGAACCCCGAGGTGGAGAATGGTCATCGATTTCCGAGAACTGAATAAAAAAACTGTCGGTGACGCTTACCCTTTACCGAATATAGGGGATATATTAGATCAACTAGTGGGATCCCTTTATTTTTCAACGTTTGATCTTGCGAATGGATTTCAACAAATACCCTTAAGAAAAGAAGACAGGCCCAAGACAGCGTTTTCGTCGTTTGATGGGCACTTCCAATATAAAAGGATGCCGGAAGGATTAATGAACGCGCCGGCAACATTCCAGAGAATGATGAATGTATTGCTGCGCGGGCTCCTAAATGTAGAGATGCTAGTGTACCTAGACGACGTAATAGTTTATGCTAAGAACCTTCATGAACACGAAGTGAAGGTTAGTAAACTTTTTGAGAGACTATCGGATGCGGGACTAGTCCTACAGCCCGACAAGGTGAATTTCCTTTGTAGGGAAGTAAAATTCCTTGGGCATATTGTAAGTGGTCGAAGAGTCGAGCCAGACCCTAAATTAGTCGAAGCTGTAATGAAGTTCCCAAGGCCAAAAGGAGTGAGAAGTGTTAGGTCTTTTCTAGGACTGTCCGGATACTATAGGTGATTTATTCAGGATTATTCGAAAATTGCCAAACCCCTCAGTGATCTTACCAAAAAGGGACAAGAATATGATTTGGGACCTGCACAGGAAGAAGCCTTTGAAAAGCTTAAAAAACTCCTATGTGTAGCCCCGATTCTAACATTTCCGGACTTCAATAAACCATTCACGCTAACTACAGACGCCTCAGATTACGCGATTGGAGCGGTACTTTCACAAGAAGAAGATGGAGTCGATAGGCCTGTAGCTTATTTGTCGAGACTGCTAAGTAAACCCGAAAGAAACTATACGACCACTGAGAAAGAGTGTATCTCAGTTTTATACGCGATGAATCAGTTCCGGCCATATCTCTTATGCAACAAATTCACGCTAGTCTGTGACCATGAACCTTTGAACTATATGCATACGCGCAAGGACCCTGGACAACGCCTTATGAGATGGATGTTCAAGTTCACGGATTACCAATACACCTTTAAGTATAAGGCGGGAAAATTGAATTGTAATGCCGATGCACTGTCAAGGAACCCGGTAAATTTACAAGAATACTTGGATGAAAAGGAACAAAAAGAGAAGGAACTGAATGAAAACATACCGAAAATTCAAGTAATGATGCTGAGAAATAAAGTGAGTAAAAGGAAAGTCACTAAAGAACAAACCGAAGAAGATCCAGAACAACCGGTAGCAATACGAAGAAGAGCGCACATCATATCCAGCGAACCTAGACCAAAAGGCAGGCCAGTAGGGGCCAAAACGAATAAAGGAAGACCGCACCTGGATCATAGCACCGTAGCAGAAAGAACCAGAAGTAAAAGGCCTGTGCCTACGACCTCGAAAGATACTGAAGTACACGAGAAAACCTGGGCGCCAGCCGATAAAGAAAAGATGCGATCGAAAAGAGTCCAAGAGCTAAAGAATTACGAAGCGGAACTTCCCACAGACGAGTCAAGTACAGAACCCACCAAGGAGATCCAACAGAGAAAACAACTGACCAACCAAAACTATGAGTCCGTGGCAAATACTTCCGAAATAGAAACAGTTGTAAATGAAAATGCGAATGAGGACGAGAAACAAAAGTCGGCCCGTCCTAAATTACATTGGCGCGTGCAAGAAATTTTAAATCGATTGGACCGAGAGAGTCAAAGTTCAATTATGTCGGACTCTGAGGCGGATATGAGCAAACTACGGCCCAGTTCCTCGAGACGTTCTGTAATATCCTCTACTGGTGTAGAGGATAGGGACGCGAAAGAAGCTCATGACAGTACAGACAACCGACCTCCCATGGAGGACCCGCGATATAGCGGACTAAGAAGAGGTAAAGAAACGGAAATAGAAGCGAGTGAGGATCAAAAATCTGAAATGAAGGGTCCGAAGACAAATAATGCTAGCGGTACGACGACTGAGGGAGCTCTATCTGAAACAACCGAAGAATCAATTGAAATACCGATCACTGGACCCCAAACTAACGCGAGTTCTGAGGAAACTGAGGATGAAACCTCCGAGGAAAACGCAAACGGCGCAGGTCAAGGGGACCACGATGGTTTAGAGAAGGGCCCAAGCACCAGTCTGACAGCAGACGAAGTCTGGACATCGGCAGAGAAATTCGAAGCCAGTCTACGCCGACATAGAAGCTTGGACAACGTATCGTACTTTTGGGACGATTTGGGTCTAGCCCAAGATAACAAAACCATAGAGATGCCTTCCCATTTTTCAGACGGTGACGAACCGTTTCCGGAAATACAGGAAACACTATGGGAATTCGACCCATACGACGACGAAAATGAGACTAATGAAGAAATGGCTGAACGAATAAAAAAATTGGTGGAAAAATCTCAAAGGGTCGTTGCCTCTCAAATTGAACAGAGTAGTGATAGAGATGAAAATGACGCGTCACGTGAAAACCAGAGGCAACACGCAGAGTATTCAAGCGAAATCAACAGAGAGAACCTTGACGACATGACGGAAGTGGCGCGCCATAGAGAAATTTCAGTGACTCCGAGCATAAAGGTAGGAGCACCAACTGCCAAAAGTACGCCCATGACTCAGGGGCGACGCCCCATAGTGAGTTTCAAGGGACTAAACGCTATCACTGAGGAATCGGCTACGAAAGATGAAACGCCGGTAGAATTACATTTTTCACAAGCACCCGTAGAGGATGAATTGTTTCTCATGGTACCCCCACCCTTGGGACCATTAAATCAATATAAAAGACCCGAAAATTATCGAAATCCGACTTCTAGTAGCGAGGGTACTAGCGGTGACCAAACGTTGGGACCTGCGAATTATATTCTTCAAAATAATGTCAGCACGAGCCAACAGTGTTTGACTTATAAGAGGGATAACATTGTTCATTTTATTTCACGGAATTGTGACAATAAAACCTCTGTCTCCAAGCTATTAGAGGAAATTGGAGCGATAGACTTACGGAACATGAAGAATCAAAAGTCAAAAATTGGACAGATTCTAACGACCGAGTACAAAAATAAATACATCTTCTCAATCGTCGTTAAGGACAAGTACCACGACTCCACTAGTATAGAAGCCATTAAAATAGGATTAATAAACTTAAAAAAATTGCTCCTGCAGAAAAAACTGAACAGTTTTCGTATAGCTCGGAGAGGAGATTATTCTGATGACCTAGGGCCCGGACTATTAACCGAAATATTAATAAGAGTATTCGAAAACAGTCCTGTAAAGGTTACAATTTGCTACGGTAAATCCATTGTACCCCCAGAGGACGAAAGAAAAGAGATTATCCAAACTCTACATGATAGTCTTATTGGAGGGCATAAGGGAGTCAATCAAACTTATTAAAAGATAAGGGCCCGGTATCATTGGGCTGGACTACGCAATGATGTGCTGGATTATGTCAGAAGGTGCCCGAAATGCCTCGAGAAAAAAATTGACCGACATAAAACAAAAGAGCCAATGTTAATTACAGATACGCCGATAGAGGCGTTTGATAAAGTGTCAATTGATACTGTAGGAAAGCTCCGGACCACCCCTGGTGGAAACTCCCACCTGCTAACGATGCAATGTAATTTGACTAAATACTTAATTGTAATACCGATAAAGGACCTTAAGGCAACCACTATTGCTGACGCGCTAGCCAGACACCTAATCTGCCAATTCGGTGCCCCTAGAGCAATATTGTCAGATCGAGGTACCAGTTTCTTGTCGGAAATTGTAGAATCACTTCTACATCTATTCAAAATCCATCATTTAACCACTTCCGGTTATAGGCCTCAGACCAATGGGTCACTCGAAAGGAGCCATGCACCCTTGATAGACTTTATACGTATATATTCAGAGCGCTTTGACGACTGGGACCGCTTGACACCGTTCGCGGTTTTCACATATAATACTAGTATCCATAAAGCGACCGGTTATACCCCGTTCGAATTAGTGTATGGACGAATTGCTAGGTTCCCGATGAAAATACCGCGAGAAGAAAAATTACGAACGTATAACCAATATTTGAAAGATCTTGTTTTACGTCTTACCGAATTGAAGATAGCGGGCGGCGAAAATCAAATACGTGAGAAAATCAAATCAAAAGGGCGGTATGACAGACATTCTAACGCGTTCAATGGGAAGGTAGGAGACTATGCATGGGTTCTAAACGAACCACGAATAGGAAAGGCCGATAGTTACTACAAACGACCTTTGAAAACCATCGAAATTTTTAAATCGAAAAAATATTTTATTAGAATTTCCGAATGGAAAGAAAGTACGCAAGCACGTGGATAAGCTAAAATTGAAACATTGACTATATGCTATTTAAATTCTACCTTTTAAGGCCATAAATCTACACTTACTATCTCGTACCTTACAGAAAAAAAAAGTTCTTCCTTTCCAACATGCAAAACTTTCTCCTTCTTCTCCTATGCTCTTTACTCGCATTATCTGTTACGGACTCCCAAGCTTACACGATAGAAAATTTGAGCCAAAATCCAAGATTATATTATGAAAGATTGGACCCCATAAGAATAAAAAGAGCAAATTGGAAAGTATACCTTACGGTTGATACGAAGTACTTCTTGGCAAGGACCACCATAATACATGACTTTCATATATTGCTTGGGAATTGCACCAAACACCTAGATGGAATTACGTGTAACAACCTGTTAAATAAAGATATTTTGGATATAAAAGAGCTCACGCTTCAACAGCTACAAACGGAAATTACTGAATCAATCGGAAACATGGGAAACATCCAGCCACCCAGAGTTCGGGGGCCCGGAAGCATCAGGAACAAAAGATTAATACTATTTGGAGGGATAGGAAGTTTAAGCCACAGTTTGTTTGGATTGGTAACTGTGGATGAAACGAATAAAATAGACGCGAACATCGATCAATTATACCAAGACCAGAAATCGTTAATCAACCTCTTTAACAAAAGGACACACATTATTACCACGGGAATAAACAAATTATTCAAGATGATAGACATACATGGTGACAAAATCTTCCAGCTTGGAACCCAGATGCAGTAAAAATTTGAAAAATTAGAAAATGAAAACGCACGCTTAGAATATATCATTTCTGTACAATCTTTTGGAAGAATGTTGGAATCTAGATTAGATTATTTCATTAAAGGTTCAGAAAGATTTCTAGAAATTCTCCGCGCATTAAAAGAAGGAAAAGTGCACCCAGATTTAATAAGCACTGATGTGCTGCACCAAATAGTTGATGATATCAAACATACGGTAACGGACCTTGATTTTCCTATCCCAACGGAGCATCTCAGAGTGGAAGAAATAGTTAGAATTTCGAAAATCGATGCATCGCATCGCGAAGGAAGGACATATAGTATATAGTAGTGCACTTGCCCCTTGTGGACAGAGATTACTATAATTTATATAGATTGCATTCTATATTAGTACCACAATTATCGATCTCTAAAAAAGGGTCAGCATACATAAAATATAATTACCCTTACTTAGCCTTGAGCTCAGACCAAAAACAGTATATGCAAATGGACCATCAATCTCTATTAGATTGCACTCGAACTCACTACACCTTTGTATGCTCAGTAAAAGGACCCCTTCTAGATGTTAATCTGCATAAGAACTGTGAATTAGGAATGCTAATACAACCATCCGCCCATGAATTGTACCATTGTGATATAGTACTGAAAAGTCAGGAAACGACACAATGGAATTATATTTCGATGGACGGATCGTGGATTTTCTCTGCTCATCAACTGGACACTATACGAATCGCTTGTCCGGACCGAATGGACCAGATGATCCACATACAAGGGCTAGGGATACTCAAAATCGCCCCAGGCTGTATTGGATACTCGAGTGACGCGACTCTGTTAACAGAAGCAAAAAGGAATGACACGAACATTTATCTATATAAACCAGATTTGAACCTCAACTTAACGACTCTATACCCTACCGTACATCACTTATTCGATTCAGATATAAAATTAGAAAAATGGGTCCCGCAATCCGGAATGTGGACTAGCCAGGAAAAAGCCTTAAATGATATTATGGAGAAGGCAGAAACTATAAGTCAACACAATAAAATTACTACCTATCAATCCGGACTGATCTACGGAGGACTAAGTATCAATATTATTATGATAATGTTACTAATTGCACTTGCGTATAGATGGTGCACTAACTGCACATGGACCTCGCATAGCACCAAAACTCACAAATCACCCGACGCTCGTAAATATAACCGAGACTCTATAGCAAGAACCACATCGATTTTCCAAAGTCTAAAAATGACTAGGACTAGGAAGAATTCTAAACGGACGGATGAACCAAGACAATCTGTTGTTCATACGTTAAGCGACAATTCATTGGACCAAAACGAAACAAAATCAAAAGCATCATCTACACCGAAACCTAACCCCCAAAAACGACACGACAATACGCTTGCACTGCAAACCCAAATCGCAGAATTAACTTAATGACTATTAACATATTTATATGACCAACTCACGATCTGTTTCAGAAAAAAAAAGGGGAGAAGAAAACACGACATGAGTGAAGTAATCAATAATACGGTACAGGACCCTAAAAGTATAAAAATTCTTTACCCTAACCACCTGCCATTAAATGGACTTCTATACAGATTGGAACAGATCGGACCAGTTCAGGAGTTTCATGCACTAAAAAAAAGGACCAATAACTGCTTAAAATTTGTGTTATGTAAATTCGATCAGGTCAAACATGCTAAAATAGCTAGGAGGACTAAATCATGGACCCCTGACCTAATAACTAAACATTCGCCGCGCATAGAAAGGACCAGAGTTTTTAGAAAATCTTCACCAAGACCAATTGATAACACACGCTTATTCGAAGAAAATCGAAGAATATTCTTATATCAAAGAAAATCGAAGAGAAGTAGCCTTTTTCGAGCATTTCGTAGAATTCGGACCCTTGCTGTATCATAAAGTATTAAAAGATAAGTCTGGATCATTGGCTCTGGGATATGTCCAATACTACAATGCGACTGACGCAGACAGAGCAGTAAAAAGTTGTGACCCGATATATGGCGCAGAATTCGCGCAATTACAGAAACGGCGTTGGAATCAGGACTACGAAAACAAACACCACTGGTTATGCGACGAACAAATAGAGCTTACGATTTACGCAGACCATGACAAGACTTGCACGTGGCAGCATCAGAAAAGGATAAGAGAGAAAAAGGCTAACGAACGTTATCCAAAATCAGAAGTTAGAAGACCATCGTCAAACCTTATAGTTATAAACACGAACAATACCATGATTGATCCTGAATCCAAGCACGTGAAATCCAATGACCAAGCTGATACTCCAACTGAAGATGAAATAAACATAAACATTGACCAAGAGCGAGAATATTTAGAAACTTATGTATAAAATGGGGCAAAAGGGAGAAAGCTGATTACACTAAAATATAAATATAAATCTATCCAAAAAAAAAAAAAAAAAAAAAAAAAAATATGAACATTTTGTAGCTTAAAGGAAATTCTTTCAAACCAAGTGTGATCACCTTTGTCACTTTTGTTAATCTTAGTTATACGCGCGCCGATGATTAAATAATACCTTGAATAATTGCATGTTTGTAGCTACTACCCGTGAACTAATTGTAAAACCCCGTTTAACGCTTCTCGTAGTACATCCCTCTTCCGATTTATCTACATTTCATCATTTATCTCTCTAAAGGACCATACTTAAAATTTACAGAAAGACATTTAGCATGGACCCACGGCTCAGATATGACGTTGAGCCAATGCTTAACGAAAACTATGGTCTTACAATGATATACATGGACCCGAACAGGAAAGCGGAAGCAATGTGGCTCGCTTGCCAATATGGACCCTTAGAAAAGATGATTGACGTGGCAATTCCCGAGAAATTCAGGGAAAGCATAGGATGCACAATCTTTTACTTTGCGGACCCCATTCATGCCCTGGAAGCAATCGAGCACTTATTCAACAATCGGAAACCGTTTTCCAAGGAAATTCTGGAACTGGAAGAGGACTTACCGACCTATTATCACCTTGAGAAGGTAATATTTGACAGCAACGACCTCTCGGAAGCCGCCAATGAACCAGACTTATCTGATGAGGAGGATGGGCAAAACACCAGCGTGAGTAGTGCCGCCCTGGTCCCCCAACAAAAAAATCTTGGTCCTAAACACAATCGCCTAAATAGGATTCACTTCATATTACCCTATAATTGGACCGAAGTAATGGCAAATAAGGCCTTACTAAAGTTTGGCCCTATGGATTACATAAAGTACGTCCCGATGCGGAATGGAAACGGTTTAATGGGGTTCGCCGCATTTATCCATACCTCCGACGCAGAAAGGGTAGTCGCGAATAAGCTTGGCCAGTATTTAAAGGCCAGACTTATTCGCCCCAGGATCGTAAAATACGGCGAAAACGTGTTGGACCTCTACGAAAAGCACGATCTCTGCGGCCACTGGATTACCTCTAACGAACGTGGCAAGCACGTGTTACTCTGCGATATGCAGATTGGAAGTAACTTAAGAAAACACTACTTCTGTGGCAGGTCCATAGAATTAAGAGAATGGGACCAGCACCTAAAGGGCTGTAGTATGAAGAATTTTGATTATGTCAGTAACGTAAAAGAACAGACATTAGTCGACCTCGCTGGGCCCCCAGAATCAGCAGCAAGGACCAACAATACGGCGCAGGCCATCTCGGATGATTTAGCACGGATAACAATCTAGGACCAGGTTATTCCCTTGTTAAATACATGTACACACCCCCACCCCCTCTTTATACGCTATCATCGACTATACTAATGGACTAGGAATAAAGGACCTTGTATATTTACTAATTTAGTCACTAATTTATTCCTTACCGACCCATTGCAGACCCTGTGGCTCTTGATACATTGCCGAGGACGGCAACGATTCTAAGGGGGGAGGGATGTTACGTGACGCTTCATTGTATTATTTTTTTATTTTGTCAAATAATATTTCGGACCCGAGATTTCCGTTCGGACATAGTATAATCAGCAGTATTCGTGTACGCGACTCGGTGGGAACGTGCGGCAGAGGCTGATTCACGCTGCGCCAGCATGCTGCGACGGCATGCTTCGGTCAGCGTGCTTAGCTAGGTAAGACGAGCCAATACGAGAAGCGTAAACGTTTAAAGTATATGTGCGAGAGAGAGACGAAAAGCGAGGGACAAAAGATATATAACGAACCGGCGTAAACAACGAATTAATCCTTAGTCAGTCAGGAGTCAGCGCTCGACTAAGAAGCCTGCAAGAGTTTGAGAATATTACAGTAAAATTATATCGAAATAACGAGTATCGTTATTTCTAACGATTTTTTTTGCGTGAACGAAAGTCATACCAGGACTCACTTTATTTGCTATTGGAATAATATTGGAATATAATTGGATAAAGAAAATATATTGGACCAGTTTATTGAACGAATTCGAAACCAATGATTACCTATATAACGAACCTAACAATATTTCGGACCTAGACAACAGAGTGAGTACTTTTGAGCTTTATCCTCGATAAGGTGAAATCTCTTCCTTATTGTTATTTTATTATCTCTCTCTCTTCGCTCTAATACTACTAAGCATAATCAAGGTTCCCCTTTCGGCGAATCCACGTGATTGCGTACCGGGACCAAGTGTTTAAGCGCCACTGACCGCGCAAATTAAAATACTTATTTAATAAATCGCGAACCACATAGTACCGCAATATTATTACAAGAAGTGTTATCAGACGTATTAAAGTATATATATATATATATATAAACCTATCTAACGCACCGGTGTAAGTTCATTTAAGAATACCGGCGAAGCCCCTTCCCTTTTTGCTTCCCGATTACCGCCGCTATCCCCTCGCAAGGTCGAACTTCGGATATTATCGGCGAAGACGCGATCCATTCGGTGACACGGTCGGGGTATCGTACTGAAGGTCTAGTCCGCCCGAGTCAGGACCACTCGGAGCTAAAAACGGTCTAACACGTGCCCGTTTTGAAGAGACATCAAAACTGGCACGTAACAATAATGTATTTTCCAACATTGAAAACCCCTATGAACAAAAAATGCTATCTTTGTACATTTTTCATATTCAGCAACGTGTCAAGTTTACAAGGATAAAATAATTGAAATGAAACAACAAAAATGATAAATTTAAATATGATTTTTATATCTTTTTTCTTAAATAACTCGCTCTAGCTTCCTGAAATATTATTAGAATTGATTTATTATTTTTTTCAAATACGTATAATGGTTTTGAAAATACGTTAAACATATACAAAAATAATTGTGAAATAATATTATTTATTTGTTTAATTTTAAGTAAACGATTGCGAGTGACATGTTTTTAGTGTACCTTCAACGATGATATGTATGCAAAGAAGTTGGAGACTAGAATAACTTTCAGTGAGACATTTATTTAATAATAATCAAGGAAGTTTTCTGTAAAGTTTCAAATCGATTCATTGAATAATCACTGAAATAAAGCATTTTTAACACAAACGCGCGATCTTGCACGCGGCTTCGTTGTATGCTGCTGTCACGTAAGCATCATTTCGTTGTTACCGCCAGGGCGCGGATTTGGTATAAACGCTCTATTTCAGTGATTATTTGTTGAATTGATCTGAAACTTTGCAAAAATCTTCCTTGATTATCAATGAACAAGTGTCTCGCTAGGACTTATTTCAGTCTACAATATTTCTCTTCGTATATTTCTTTTATTGAATTTAATGAACCAATATGACTCAATATTGTTAAAAATAAATTGTAATTAATACTATTCCCTATTATCTTTTTTACACATTCGATGTGCATGTTTGATAGTGACGCGCATTAAAAAAATCGTTCGATTTTGATCATTTATCGAATTCAGAACGAAAATATAAAACAAATAAATCTGTCAGCTACTATTTTTTTACTCATATTATAACCAAGTTGCAAAAGTCGTTAGTTGCTGTTACAGTAGTGATCAAATGTAAGATGAAGAAGTACTGTTTGGTTTTGTGGAAAGGTGTTGTGGGAGAGTTTAGTGTGGTGCGTTCGACGAATGTGAAGCGTATGAGAGAGAGATTTAAGGTTAAATTTGGGAAAAAGTGGTTTGCGGCGGACGTTATAAAAAATAGCGGTGAGTATTTTTAATATTAATTATGAACTCTTTGAATATTATATTTAACAATAAACACTTTATAAACTCGAACCACACAATTACAAAAAAATCTTTGTATTTATTTTGCCATTAGAAACATATTCGATTAAAGTAATTATAATGTATTATAATACATTAGATTAAAGTAATTATATACATCTTATAGAAGTACACTAGTTATTGGGTTATTGACATTTAAAATTTTCAGTCTTGGTTCCGTTAATTTATCCTGTAGTATATTATAATCCTTACCAAATTCAACATTCAAATGATGTTCAACAATATTAATATCCTCTTTGTTTGTACAGTTAACGACTATCGTTTTTAGTTTCAACTAATTTATCTGTCGGTACTATGATATTATTTAGAAGTTTTTCCGCTACCGTTTTTAGTATTTGATCCTTATGCTATAAATTTTTTTGCTTGATAATTAGTGCAGGCTTATGATTTATTTTAAATGTTTTAGACTTCGTAATTTCTGCAAAGGATGGAAAGTTAGTTCTTAAGGGATCAGATTTATTGTATTATCGCTATTATGTTCTAGATTAAGTTTATCTAGTTCAAGTTTGTTTGTTTCGAGGAATTCTTTCAATAATGCAAAAAATAATGCATTTTTTTCTTGTATTTCACCATTTAATTTCCGCAATAGAATTGTCAGTATAGAATTTTATTTATGCATTCGCAACGTCCCGTATAAGAGTGCGGACAGTCTACACCAGCCCATTGGAACACACAATTCTCGGCGATCGAGGGATTCTGCTTTCCAATAATACACATATACTCCACATACATACACATGCAGATACTCACTTTATTAATTATTTTATAGATGATGAAGAATACCTATTGAGTTTTGATGTTTTTACGGATGCAACAGTGCTACCAAAAAATCGAGGTTAGTATTTATTCCTTAGTAACACTCTATTATACTCCCATTTTTTATATTAAACTTCTAATTTCTAGCATTATAAAATCTAATAATATTAATTGATTATTCTTTTATTTTTATGAGGAGGAGCAAGAGAAGGAGAAAAGAAGAGTGATGGTATGGAAGAAGTAGAAGAAGACGAGGGAGAAAAAATGGAAGAAAAAGAAATGGAAGAAGGAAGACAAGAGGAGCAAGGATAAAATGGAGAAGGATTGGAAGAAGAAAGAGGACCAACTGAAGGAGAGATAGATGAAGGAAGACGAGAAGAAGGGGAAAGAGAAGAAGAACAATATCAGGAAGAAGGTATAGTATTATATTTCATTTTTAATTTCTCAAATTATAAAATAAAATAAAATAAATGAATCTTATATTTTTAGATGGACGAGTGAGAGAGGTTGAAGAAATGGTAACAGGGGAAGAGCGAGAAAATGAAAGGAATGAAGATGGTAAAGATGCTGAAGCTCAGATGGCAAAACTCGTCCGAATTTTAAGGACAGATTTTGCAAGTTGTGTGCCAAATGACAGAAGCGTATGTATAATTATATCTTTTCATTTATAAAATATAAAATCTGAGCTTGGGTGTGTACGCGTAACCTCGGAACGTTTGTATATAAATTATACACACGCATACGTAAGCTCGCCAAAACTATAACGCAAGCAAATATAAATCGGTTTCATTTAGAAATCATACATACTTAATCTTAAAAATATTTTCAGGTACGTTTAGTGGATGATGTTGATGTGTGCGTTTCAAAAGTTGAGCTTGACAGCATCATAAAAACGTACGCTCACAACAGTACTAGAATGGTTACAAAATTGATGAGTTCCTTGATTAAAAAAGAGGAACTCATAGCCATGACCGCTACTGGCAAGGGAAAAACACCTGAAATTCCAAAGGAGATATTCGAAGGAGTACTACGTAAGTAAAAAAACAATGTATAATTGGAAAATATATACGTATATTTAAATACATGAGTTTATTATTGTTGTAGAATTTGTTAATAATGCAGTGAGTGAGGAACAGAACATTTCTAAAAAAAGGTACAGGATAATATTAACAAGGATGTTGAATCATATGAGGAACCGATAACGAAGTTTTGTATATTTTTATTTATATCGTTACTTTTTATTGAGTTATTGTTAATAAATAGTTCATGAAAATATAAAAACCTTTTCGTGTATTGATTTAAATATAAGAGTTAAGACTATCGAAAACATATTTTTTAATTAGACAAACAACATAGAGTATTATATCACCAATTATTCCAAAAAATATACAGACGTACAGTGCCGCTCACGCACTTTTACCCCCCCACGGGCAAAATCAGTCTAACTTCAAAGTTTTATATCTCTGGTAGAAATTAATGTACAGAGACGCGCGTGGGTGCGTTTGGAAGGTCTTTCGGAGAGCTTTCAAATAATATGACTCACGGTTGCCATCGATTGTTTTTTTAAATTTTGCAACAATTATGCAAAATTGAAAATTCTGAAATTTTTTATTATTTTTGACAATTAGCCAATTTTGGAAAAAAAATCGTACGAAAATTTGAAGTACACCATTTTTTAGCTATTACCAAGCCCTATCTGAATCACTCATCAAAAATTTATTTTCGTCAAATATGACGCGCGCACGGGCATTTTTTCCTGGAAGTGACAGTTTTTTTCAACATTTTTTATCTCCGTCAAATTGTAACAATCGAAAAAAATTTATAGGAGAAAAAATGTTTGTTTTTTCACGTAGAATACTGCAATAATTTTTTTTTTGGTTTTTCGAAAAATTTTTTTTTTCGGTTTTTTTCAATTTTTTTTTCTCACAGTCGGTACGCTAAAAAGATGAGAAACCACAAAAAAAAATTTTTTTCCTCCCATTCAATAATACTACATAACAAGTATCGTAAATTACATAAAAAAAAAATCTTTTTTTTTTTTCGACCTTGAAAAATAATTTAAACCGAAAAAAAAAATTTTTCGAAAAACCAAAAAAAAAATTATTGCAGTATTCTACGTGAAAAAACAAACATTTTTTCTCCTATAAATTTTTTTCGATTGTTACAATTTGACGGAGATAAAAAATGTTGAAAAAAACTGTCACTTCCAGGAAAAAATGCCCGTGCGCGCGTCATATTTGACGAAAATAAATTTTTGATGAGTGATTCAGATAGGGCTTGGTAATAGCTAAAAAATGGTGTACTTCAAATTTTCGTACGATTTTTTTTCCAAAATTGGCTAATTGTCAAAAATAATAAAAAATTTCAGAATTTTCAATTTTGCATAATTGTTGCAAAATTTAAAAAAACAATCGATGGCAACCGTGAGTCATATTATTTGAAAGCTCTCCGAAAGACCTTCCAAACGCACCCACGCGCGTCTCTGTACATTAATTTCTACCAGAGATATAAAACTTTGAAGTTAGACTGATTTTGCCCGTGGGGGGGTAAAAGTGCGTGAGCGGCACTGTACGTCTGTATATTTTTTGGAATAATTGGTGATATAATACTCTATGTTGTTTGTCTAATTAAAAAATATGTTTTCGATAGTCTTAACTCTTATATTTAAATCAATACACGAAAAGGTTTTTATATTTTCATGAACTATTTATTAACAATAACTCAATAAAAAGTAACGATATAAATAAAAATATACAAAACTTCGTTATCGGTTCCTCATATGATTCAACATCCTTGTTAATATTATCCTGTACCTTTTTTTAGAAATGTTCTGTTCCTCACTCACTGCATTATTAACAAATTCTACAACAATAATAAACTCATGTATTTAAATATACGTATATATTTTCCAATTATACATTGTTTTTTTACTTACGTAGTACTCCTTCGAATATCTCCTTTGGAATTTCAGGTGTTTTTCCCTTGCCAGTAGCGGTCATGGCTATGAGTTCCTCTTTTTTAATCAAGGAACTCATCAATTTTGTAACCATTCTAGTACTGTTGTGAGCGTACGTTTTTATGATGCTGTCAAGCTCAACTTTTGAAACGCACACATCAACATCATCCACTAAACGTACCTGAAAATATTTTTAAGATTAAGTATGTATGATTTCTAAATGAAACCGATTTATATTTGCTTGCGTTATAGTTTTGGCGAGCTTACGTATGCGTGTGTATAATTTATATACAAACGTTCCGAGGTTACGCGTACACACCCAAGCTCAGATTTTATATTTTATAAATGAAAAGATATAATTATACATACGCTTCTGTCATTTGGCACACAACTTGCAAAATCTGTCCTTAAAATTCGGACGAGTTTTGCCATCTGAGCTTCAGCATCTTTACCATCTTCATTCCTTTCATTTTCTCGCTCTTCCCCTGTTACCATTTCTTCAACCTCTCTCACTCGTCCATCTAAAAATATAAGATTCATTTATTTTATTTTATTTTATAATTTGAGAAATTAAAAATGAAATATAATACTATACCTTCTTCCTGATATTGTTCTTCTTCTCTTTCCCCTTCTTCTCGTCTTCCTTCATCTATCTCTCCTTCAGTTGGTCCTCTTTCTTCTTCCAATCCTTCTCCATTTTATCCTTGCTCCTCTTGTCTTCCTTCTTCCATTTCTTTTTCTTCCATTTTTTCTCCCTCGTCTTCTTCTACTTCTTCCATACCATCACTCTTCTTTTCTCCTTCTCTTGCTCCTCCTCATAAAAATAAAAGAATAATCAATTAATATTATTAGATTTTATAATGCTAGAAATTAGAAGTTTAATATAAAAAATGGGAGTATAATAGAGTGTTACTAAGGAATAAATACTAACCTCGATTTTTTGGTAGCACTGTTGCATCCGTAAAAACATCAAAACTCAATAGGTATTCTTCATCATCTATAAAATAATTAATAAAGTGAGTATCTGCATGTGTATGTATGTGGAGTATATGTGTATTATTGGAAAGCAGAATCCCTCGATCGCCGAGAATTGTGTGTTCCAATGGGCTGGTGTAGACTGTCCGCACTCTTATACGGGACGTTGCGAATGCATAAATAAAATTCTATACTGACAATTCTATTGCGGAAATTAAATGGTGAAATACAAGAAAAAAATGCATTATTTTTTGCATTATTGAAAGAATTCCTCGAAACAAACAAACTTGAACTAGATAAACTTAATCTAGAACATAATAGCGATAATACAATAAATCTGATCCCTTAAGAACTAACTTTCCATCCTTTGCAGAAATTACGAAGTCTAAAACATTTAAAATAAATCATAAGCCTGCACTAATTATCAAGCAAAAAAATTTATAGCATAAGGATCAAATACTAAAAACGGTAGCGGAAAAACTTCTAAATAATATCATAGTACCGACAGATAAATTAGTTGAAACTAAAAACGATAGTCGTTAACTGTACAAACAAAGAGGATATTAATATTGTTGAACATCATTTGAATGTTGAATTTGGTAAGGATTATAATATACTACAGGATAAATTAACGGAACCAAGACTGAAAATTTTAAATGTCAATAACCCAATAACTAGTGTACTTCTATAAGATGTATATAATTACTTTAATCTAATGTATTATAATACATTATAATTACTTTAATCGAATATGTTTCTAATGGCAAAATAAATACAAAGATTTTTTTGTAATTGTGTGGTTCGAGTTTATAAAGTGTTTATTGTTAAATATAATATTCAAAGAGTTCATAATTAATATTAAAAATACTCACCGCTATTTTTTATAACGTCCGCCGCAAACCACTTTTTCCCAAATTTAACCTTAAATCTCTCTCTCATACGCTTCACATTCGTCGAACGCACCACACTAAACTCTCCCACAACACCTTTCCACAAAACCAAACAGTACTTCTTCATCTTACATTTGATCACTACTGTAACAGCAACTAACGACTTTTGCAACTTGGTTATAATATGAGTAAAAAAATAGTAGCTGACAGATTTATTTGTTTTATATTTTCGTTCTGAATTCGATAAATGATCAAAATCGAACGATTTTTTTAATGCGCGTCACTATCAAACATGCACATCGAATGTGTAAAAAAGATAATAGGGAATAGTATTAATTACAATTTATTTTTAACAATATTGAGTCATATTGGTTCATTAAATTCAATAAAAGAAATATACGAAGAGAAATATTGTAGACTGAAATAAGTCCTAGCGAGACACTTGTTCATTGATAATCAAGGAAGATTTTTGCAAAGTTTCAGATCAATTCAACAAATAATCACTGAAATAGAGCGTTTATACCAAATCCGCGCCCTGGCGGTAACAACGAAATGATGCTTACGTGACAGCAGCATACAACGAAGCCGCGTGCAAGATCGCGCGTTTGTGTTAAAAATGCTTTATTTCAGTGATTATTCAATGAATCGATTTGAAACTTTACAGAAAACTTCCTTGATTATTATTAAATAAATGTCTCACTGAAAGTTATTCTAGTCTCCAACTTCTTTGCATACATATCATCGTTGAAGGTACACTAAAAACATGTCACTCGCAATCGTTTACTTAAAATTAAACAAATAAATAATATTATTTCACAATTATTTTTGTATATGTTTAACGTATTTGCAAAACCATTATACGTATTTGAAAAAAATAATAAATCAATTCTAATAATATTTCAGGAAGCTAGAGCGAGTTATTTAAGAAAAAAGATATAAAAATCATATTTAAATTTATCATTTTTGTTGTTTCATTTCAATTATTTTATCCTTGTAAACTTGACACGTTGCTGAATATGAAAAATGTACAAAGATAGCATTTTTTGTTCATAGGGGTTTTCAATGTTGGAAAATACATTATGAACAAGGTATTTTGTTGAAAAATCTAGCTTCTTAATGACATAAAATAAATATAGATTAATTAATTTGGCATTACTATTATCATTATTATCATATTTCTAATATTATGAAAACGTATTTCAATTCGTTAGCATCGAAATATTATGCCGCGCATGAAGGTTGAGCACCGTTTTTGTTTAGCTGTGGCGCGCTCATAGCAGTCCGTCTCACTGATCCCCGCTGGCCGCCGAGCGCCTATACTTCCAAAGCCGTGCGCTGATTGGTCGATCTTTGACACTAATTATCTAATTACTCGATTGTCAAAAAAAAAATAATAATTGATTCTTAAATAACTTTTGGAGACGAATCCGGCAATACCAATTTCCTTTAATATTTTTGAATCGCCCTGTATATTGTAACGGTCCTATCTATGAGCTAGTTTATTATTTTACTGAATCACTGCAATCCATTAAACTCATCAATTAGCATATTAAACGGCGCCACCTCACCTATTATTTGATTGCCTTAATACAAGAGTCTAATTTCATAACCATATAAGTAGCGTGACGTTACATACTTATAGATATAGATATAATAGTTTTTGTTATTTTAATAAAATATGTTAATTAGACTCAATTTTGATGTAACAAAGCATTTCTTATATTTAGTACATAGATTTAGATTATAATAATACGAATTGCGTTTAATTATTAAATAATAATGAATTTTAATATGCAAAGTTAATTTGCTTTTTACACTATGAATATTAATTATTAGAAAAATGTGAATACTCCATATTCATAATAAATATCTAAAGAACATAAGTAAGAATTGGTTTCATTAATAACAGTTTAATAATAACTGTTATTAATAAATAAATAATCAATAATTTATTTAAACATTAAGTTGTATATAAAACGAAAGCGTTAATTTTATACATAATAATGATAGCTTTATAATTTATAAATCTTAAATAATTAATCTAGTAATTACGTATAAGATTATAGAACAAACCGTTACAAATATGAGTATTTCTTTTCAGAAATTACTTCTAAAATTAGAAAACGATAAAATGATGTAAAAATTTAATATTGTTCTATTGTAAATATTGCAATATTGCATTAATTAACTTTATTAGTTAATAACTTTTGACGATACTATTTGTCATAATTGTAAATTACATTAACCCATTGAAAAAAATTCATAAAAACAAAAATGCCTTAGAATCGCTCGAGGAACATTCTCAAATTTTTTCAAAATTTTTTGAGACAATTTTTGATTTTCCGGGAAACTTGGGAAATGGAATTTTCAAAAATGTCTCCAAAAATTCTGAAAAAATTTTAGGATGTTTCTCGAGTGATTCTAAGACATTTTTGTTCTTATGAATTTTTTTCTAAAGTCCATAGATTTCGAGAAAAAAATTGATAAAGTGAACATAGCGGCCGAAACGAATTTTTATTTTTTCAACTTTATCAATTTTTTTCTCGAAATCTATGGACTTTAGAAAAAAATTCATAAGAACAAAAATGTCTTAGAATCACTCGAGAAACATCCTAAAATTTTTTCAGAATTTTTGGAGACATTTTTGAAAATTCCATTTCCCAAGTTTCCCAAAAAATCAAAAATTGTCTCAAAAAATTCTGAAAAAATTTGAGAATGTTCCTCGAGCGATTCTAAGGCATTTTTGTTTTTATGAATTTTTTTCTAAAGACCATAGATTTTGAGAAAAAAGTTGATGAAGATTGAAAAAAAAAAAATTCGTTTTTTCCGCCATTTTGTAAAGAAGCGATGGTTCAAGGTAAACAAAAAAATTCTCTGTTAAACTTCAAATCCCATGATCACCTTTGATCATGGTCGCAAGGTGATATCTTCACCGTAACACTTCGAAAAAAAATCCTAAAAATTTTTTTTTTAGAAAATTTAGGTGTTTTTTATGTTTCAATCGAGCATATCTCTTTTCCCGTAAGTTTTATCATGATTCTGGCAACGGATTCTGAAAGAGCATGCAATTTTACATCAGAATATGTGGTTCAAGAATTTTTTCAACGCCAATTACATAGGAAAAAATCACTTTTAAAACGTGTAAGAAATTTTGACATTTTGGACGTTAATGGGTTAAATCGACCAATAACTAATTTTGTAAAGTTTACATGTGTTGAAACGTTAATATTAATGTTTATTTACTTGTAAATTAAGAAAATTCATTTCTCAAAATTTACGAATATTTCTCGATGATTCGAAAACTTCTCGAAGAGAACTCTCCTGCGAAAATAGGCGGGAAAATCTATGTATAAATACGCCCATTATTGCACAGGCTGGTATTCATTCCCAGCCTTGCAAAGTGAGCGCATGCGATTGAATAAACTTGGCTAATACCTAAGTTCTTTCTCTCATTGTAATTAACTAAGCAAGACCTTTCCTTTCCTATAATTCATTCTCAACTTATAGAACATTTAGCGCTATAAGAAACTTGGGCTGAATTATATCCTTTATAAGGAAGACTTTAGCTCTGCTTATGGGACAATTCGCACCATAAGAAACTAGGACAGAGTCTGACTTTCCTTGAAACTTTACTTATATTTGCATATACTTGATTTATCGATTTATTTCATATTGACAATTAGAGTAAATTTTAAAAGAAACGAATTCATACTCATTAACGCAACAAGACCACGAGAGTACGAATTATTAATTATATTATAAGTGATACGAACATCACAATATTCGTAAATTTACACGTACTAGAGAGCTATCCACACACGAATGAGCCAAGCGCGAATATGATATTGTAGTATATTCGATACGTTCCAATTTGTTGGTTACTAAGTGATTGTTTGGTTGCTAAGTAATCTGTATTATTATTAGTTAGTTGGTTGTGTTCATGAGCTGATATTATATACACACGCTATTTTCAACGATTCTAATACAAGTTTTAGTTTCTTTTATATATCGTTGTATTTTATTTCATTAATTAGTAGTGGTTATAACATTTTGGGGGCTCGTCCGGGATCCGACATTTGTTTCTTCTATTAAGTTTGAATCTCAACTATGTCTACACACCGGACACCACCGAGGAGAAGAGCGCAGGCAGCGGCAAGCGCTAATACAATTACGACGAATATTGCTGATGCCGCTTCGGTTGCTGCTGCAATAGCTGCTGCCTCTGATATCGCCACTAATACGAGGTGTGTTCAAAAAATAACGAGAATTTTCGTTTTATGAAAAAAATATTTATTTATTCATCTACATTAATGTTGTCGCCTTCAAAGTAGTCCCCTTCGGATACAATACACTTATGCCAACGCTTTTTCCAATCCTCGAAACACTTTTGAAACTCGATCTTTGTAATAGCTTTTAGCTCTTTCAGCGATTCGCTTTTAATGTCATCTATGCTTGTAAAACGACGGCCTTTTAATGTTCTCTTTATTTTTGGAAATAGAAAAAAGTCACATGGAGCCATATCTGTCGAATATGGAGGCTGAGGCATCCTTACAGTTTCGTTTTTGGCCAAAAATTCACGAACAAGCAATGAAGTGTGAGCAGGCGCATTATCGTGGTGCAAAAGCCATGAATTGTTTCGCCACAAATCCGGGCGTTTTTTTCGGATTGCTTCACGCAAACGACGTTGAACTTGTAGGTAGTACTGCTTATTGATTGTTTGACCTTGTGGCAAGAATTCATAATGCACTATGCCATTAAAATCGAAGAACACAGTGAGCATAACCTTCACATTCGACCGCACTTGTCGAGCCTTTTTCGGTCTTGGCGATCCAGAATGCCTCCACTGGGACGATTGAGCCTTAGTTTCGACATCATATCCGTAAATCCATGTTTCGTCACCTGTTATAACACGTTTAGTAGTTCTGCATCGTTATTGACTTCATTTAGCGACTCCTGAGCAACTTCCATTCGCCGCTGTTTTTGTTCGAAATTCAACAATTTTGGAACGAATTTTGCTGCCACACGTTTCATACCCAAAACATTCGAAAAAATTTGATGGCATGAGCCAACTGATATGCCAACATCATCAGCGACTTCTCTGATTGTGATTCGGCGATCGTTCATAACCATTTCTTTCACTTTTTTCACGTTTTCATCGGTTGTTGATGTGCTTGGGCGTCCGGGTCGTTCGTCATCTTCAACGTTTTCGTGGCCATCTTGGAAACGCTTATACCACTCATAAATCCTTGCTTTACTCATAGCAGACTCACTATATGCCTTTGTTAACATTTGACAAACTTTACTACACTTTATTTCATTTTTTACGCAAAATTTAATACAAATTCTTTGATCCATTTTTTTTCACAAACGAAAATCGCCGAGCTCGAAAAACACGTCTAACGTTAGCGGCTGCCACTTAAAAAGTAAGCAATGAATATTGCTGAAAATTTTATCGTACTTCAGGGGCATATGTACCAACATAATAAAAAAAAATTTTATACAAGCGGACTCTCCAAACCCGCGAAATTTAAAAATTCTCGTTACTTTTTGAACACACCTCGTACACAAGGACATTTCGAACAACAATCGGATGTCACAGACATAACCCAACATACAGGTACTAATTTATTTTTTCCGAATTTAAGTGGCCCTTCAGATACTCCTGCACTGCACCCTGTACTTCCTGCTGTTGCATCGACCGCTAATTCGGCTCTGCAAGAGGCATTGCTGTCGTTGAGCGAGTCGCGAGCAATGTCCGATGATCTTCTTCAAGAAGTGACAACATTGCGCGCTCAGCTGGATGCTGAAAAAGCTCAACGCTGTGAACTTGAAGAGGCGCTACAGCTACAGGCCAGCCAAGAGCAGAGTCTCGTAACAGAGCTGCGCGCGCATAATACAGACTTCTCTGAGCTTCGTCGAGAGTTCAACCGACTTCGTCAGGAAGTCAACCAGCTAAGTCGCTATCCTTCTAACCTCACAAACACACGTATTTTGTCACATGCTCAACCCAACCTCGCGCAAGCATATCCAGCAACGAATACACCGATTCCACTCACAGATCTAGGGATAGGTTACACTCTAAAAGTCGATACATACGATGGTTCAGCACCACTTTGCGAATTTTTGTGTCAGTTTGAGCTTATTTCAAAAGCTAATCGTTGGACAGATGATAAAAAGATGGTAGTTTTAGGTTCGTGCTTACGTGGTGATGCTCGATCTATTCTTAGAAGTTATCCGACATCTGAAACAATAACTTTTCATTCACTGATACAGAAATTAGAAGAAAGATTCAGGGACAAACATTTAGAATCTATTAATTATTCACTCTTTCACACCAGATGTCAAAAACTAGGAGAAGATTTTCCGACTTTGGCTGCTGATATTGAAAGATTAGCTACTTTAGCTTATTCGGAATGTTCTAGTGAAGTTCAGGATAAAATAGCTTGTTCTCAATTCATCACTGGTATTTTTAATAAAGGGATTAAAGAAATACTTCAGTTAGAAAAAATTACGTCATTAAAGATTGCCTTATCTCGAGCACAAGAAATTAAAACTATCAGGGAACAGAATAGGACTTCATTTTCACAAAAGAATGAGATTAAAACATCTCAAACTTCACCGCAAAATATATCAGACAAACAAACTGACTTCAAAGCTCCGAATGGAAAAGCTAAGGATTTCAACGTTAAGGATTGGCTTAAAAACGTTGAATGTTTTGCTTGTAAACAAAAAGGCCACGTTCGTACACACTGCCCGAACTCTCAACAGGAAAACTGAATATTGTTAGACTTTCGGGAGCGAGTTTAACTACTGATGTAAGAGCTCCTCAATTTACTCCTTTTCCTCGGGTATGTAGAGTTCTTAGAAATTTTAAAACTTTTGAATTCGAAGGCACGGTAGATAATAAGACTTGCATACTCAAAATTGATTCAGGTTCAGATGTTTCTATTTTGAATTCAAAATTTGTTGACAAAAATTGCCTTTGCATTCCTCTCATTCAGGATTCTTTGAAATACCCTACAGGTGAAAGTGTTCCTATTAAATTTAAGACTATTGTTCAGATTTGTTTAGGTAAATATTCTGTTCGTATGATAGTTTTTGTTGCCGATATAATCGATGATTGTATACTTGGCTGCGATTTTTTGAATAACTTCGGAATTGCAGATTCTATTAATGACATTTTTTCTGATGTTCCAAACTCTGTTAGGACTAACGTTAACCAAAAAATTTGTTCTAGAATTATACAATTAAGTACTGAATTTCCTGCTCAACTACAAGATTTACTTGAGAAAAATTCAAAAGAGTTGAATTTTTCTCAAAAGAATAAATTTTCACAACTCACTGATTTTCAAGATATTTTTGAAGATAACGATGTAACAGGTAAATGTAACCTTATTGAGCATACAATTCAATTAACAGATTCAGTTCCTATTAAACAATCGGTTCGTCCTATAGCATTTCATCTGAAAGCTGAAGTCAATAAAATGATTTCAGACATGCGAGACCAAGGTGTTATTGAAGAATCTTCCAGTTCTTGATGTTCTCCGATAGTGTTAAAAAAGAAAAAAGATGGTGCGTGGAGATTTTGCGTTGATTTTCGTAAATTAAATTCAAAAACAGTTAAAGATTCTTATCCTTTACCTAGAATAGATCACACTCTAGACAAACTGGCTGGAAATTCTTGGTTTTCCACTTTAGACTTAAAAAGCGGTTATTGGCAGGTAAAAATCCGTGAAGAAGATAGAGAAAAAACTGCTTTTTCAATTGGTAACGGTTTATGGCAATTTATTGTTATGGCTTTCGGGTTGTGCAATGCTCCCGCTACTTTCGAGCGACTAATGGAGAAAATTCTTCGAGATATTCTTGATGATATTTGCTTAATCTATCTAGATGATGTCATGGTTATGGCTAAATCATTTGATGACATGATAGACAACCTTAGGACTGTTTTTTCAAGGATTCGGTAAGCAAATTTGAGATTAAATAAAAAGAAATGTAATTTTTTCCAACGTGAAGTAGAATATCTTGGTCATATAGTGTCCGAATTCGGCAAGAAAACAGATCCTAAGAAAATTGAAACGATAACTCAATGGCCGATTCCAGTAAATAAAGATCAAATTAAAAGTTTTACTGGATTGTGTTCTTATTATAGGCGTTTCATTAAAGGTTTCTCTTCTATAGCTAAACCTTTGTACAATTTGGCAGATCGAAAAGATATTTTTGTTTGGACGGATGAATGTCAAACTGCATTTTTAAATCTGAAAAAGGCTCTGTCTTCGCCACCTATCTTAGCTTTTCCTCGGTTAAATTCACCTTTTCTGTTGGATACTGATGCTTCTAATCATGGTTTAGGTTCTGTCCTTTCTCAAAATCAGGATAATATAGAAGTCGTTATAGGTTATTATAGTCACGTCTTGTCTAAGGCAGAAAAAAATTATTGTGTAACTCGTCGCGAATTACTAGCAGTTATAGATTATGTAAAAAACTTTCATCATTATTTATGCGGTCGACCTTTCTTCATCAGAACTGATCATTCTGCTTTAACATGGCTACTTTCGTTTAAGGACTTAGATGGTCAATTAGCAAGATGGATAGGAAAACTTGATCAATATGACTTTCAAGTTTTACATCGTAAAGGTATTTCGCATGGTAATGCAGATGGACTCTCGAGAAGACCCTGTAACAGTTCATCTTGTACTTATTGTTCGAAATTAGAATTTAAATTCTTAAATAACAGTTGTACTGTAGGTCGTATTTGTTTTGAAGAGTCTTCATTAACTGATTGGCGAAAACGTCAACATCAGGACAATGTCATTAAGACCATTTTAAATTGTAAAAAGAATAACACCAAACTTTTATGGCAAGATGTTTCTTCGGAGGATGAATCTATAAAATTATACTTGTCTCAATGGGATTCGTTGTTAGTTGTAGATGATATCTTATATAAAGAATGGATTAGCCCAAATTTGAAGTTCAAAATTCTTCAATTGATTGTACCGAAAGACTTTACCAATATCGTTTTGAAAGAAGCTCACGATTCTCCGTCAGGAGGTCATTTTGGTGTAAATAAAACCTTAGATAAGATTCGTAAAAGATTTTATTGGGTTTCTTATAAAAGAGATGTTGAAAATTGGTGTAAGTCTTGTTCCACTTGTGTTGCTAGAAAAGGTCCATCTGATAAAGGTCATAATCAGATGAAGATTTATAATGTAGGATTACCATTTGAAAGACTTCAAATGGATATTTTAGGCCGTTTTCCAATTTCTTCTTTAGGAAATAAGTATCTGTTAGTTATAACTGATTGTTTTACGAAATGGGTAGAAGCTTTTCCTCTTCCTAATATGCGAACAAAAGCTATTGCTGAAGTGCTTGTTCGAGAAATTGTATGTCGATATGGAGTTCCTTTAGAAATCCATACTGATCAAGGCACTAATTTTGATGCTATTTTAATAAAAGAGTTATCTGATCTGTTAGGTATTAAGAAAACACGAACAACACCCCTACACCCGCAATCAAATGGACAAGTAGAAAGACAGAACAAAACAATTTTAGACTATTTATCTAAATACATCGCAGACAATCAAAAAGATTGGGATCGGTGGGTTGCCTTATATCTTTTGGCTTACAGATCCTCGACTCATGCTACCACCGGCGTTACACCAGCTGAAATGTACACTGGTGCCGATCTACGACTTCCGTTGGATTTATTACGAGGATCACCTCCCAACCGAGAAGAATTGTTAACTACTGATTACGTACAACAGTTAAAATCAACACTTAACACTATACACAATTCGGCCCGACAAAACATCGCTATTGCTTCTCAAAGAACAAAGAAAACTTATGAAATGACAGCTAGACATGTTCATTTTCCAGTAAACCAAAAAGTATGGTTCTTTAACCCTCGCAAAGTCAAAGGAAAAACACCAAAACTTCAGAGTACTTGGGTAGGACCTTACAGAATCGTCTAAAAGATTAACGACGTGGTTTTCTGCATCCAGCAATCACCAAAACACAAAAAGAAGATTGTACATATTGATAGGTTAGCTACATACCACGATAGGTAACACACTTATCTTTCTCACGGTTATTTTGAGCTGTGGTTTTTCCCGTGAGATATAAGACGAATGTCAAGGTAATATACAAGGTGAGGTCCACAGCATGATAATTCCCCACCCTTGTAAAAATCCAACACATTATACACTACAACATTACACAACAGACTCAAGGTTTAAGATTGAAGATTCAAGGTTTAAGATTGAAGATTCAAGGTTTAAGATTGAAGATTCAAGGTTTAAGATTGAAGCTTTTCAAGACACGGGCTTCTGTTCTTTAACGGAAGAATAAACTCGCTTGACAAAGTTGACATCTTGGTTCAAGGTTTACGATTCAAGGTTCAAGGTTCAAGAGTCAAGATTTCTGAGTATTTTGTTTTATTTAGATTGTCGGGGCAACAATTTGAATAAAGGAGGAGCAATGTAGTATATTCGATACGTTCCAATTTGTTGGTTACTAAGTGATTGTATGGTTGCTAAGTAATCTGTATTATTATTAGTTAGTTGGTTGTGTTCATGAGCTGATATTATATACACACGCTATTTTCAACGATTCTAATACAAGTTTTAGTTTCTTTTACATATCGTTGTATTTTATTTCATTAATTAGTAGTGGTTATAACAATATGCACTTGCTTCGCTTTTTGTTTTCAGTTTCTACTATATTGCTCCAAAAGCATAATCTTTATACCGTATTCCCAATCTTCGCTCGCTTTTGATGCTTAACAAATTATATTTATTCATGAACATGATGTTTTACAGTGAAATTAGTATTCAACTAGTAAATAAATACCTTACAACGTAACTGTGCACAGATTTACCCTGCTAATAATTTTTTACGGTGTGGCTCCGCTGCTATGCTGCATTGTTTTCCAATTTATGCCTTCTGGATGCTACGAATTTAACTGAGGAAGATTTATGTGAGTCGTATCGACGGTCAATACAGATTAGTGTCATACTCTATATAGCCTCCTAGGCTGTATTGGATTCTACAGAACCGGGGGACTTCCTCTTATGTACGCTACCTACTTATTGATTGAGCGCCATCCATATGTATAAACTCGAATACATCCACATAAAAATATCTATACACATCATAATACCTTTATAATTTGATGAGATAAATTTTTTTTTGTAGTCTGCGCTATATGGGTAAATCGCTCGTGTATATAGTTCAACGCTGTTCAACTCTCAAACGAGCGTTGAAAACTAAGCGTGGCACTGTTGTACTAAGTATACAAAACATAAGAAATCTAAAGAATCCAAGGAACATTAGGTGTCACGGATATGAAAGCAAAGAATTAGGTGTTAATTTTCCAAGTCACTCTTGCATATTCCAGATATCGAGATCACCCAACTCGCCATACGCAATATTACACTAAAAAACAATTCACATATCTGTTCTGTATACGGATCGTCATCCTTAGATCAACTGTCACGGTACTTTACCTGCAATTACGGTCAAAGTTATCCTAACCTAATTTCTTCCTTTGCGTAGTCTAATTGTTTTTATTTTACGAGAGTGGGCCTATAAGTCCTTAGAAAATCCAAGAGATGGCGCTCAAAGCATCCCAACTTATGTTGCACCAGAAAGCTTCACTATTAAATAAAGTGCTGCCGAAGTTTCATCCAGTTCCATCGAATAATTCCGTGTTTATCCTTGATCAAAGTGAACAACTTTTGTTTATTGTTAACAATGGAAAAAAGTGCGTTCCGAGCGGTCATAAAACACTTCTATTTAAAAGGCCTTACACCTAAAGAAATCAAAGCTGAGTTAACCCATTAACGCTCACAGGACGGTTTTTCGAAAGCTGAATTCAAATTAGTATCACGTAACGAATTTGAAAGCCAAAATTTCGGGAACCACTGTTCCTTATGTTTTTAAGGGTGATCTTTCGAATGGTGTTGGTTAAAAGTCCCGCCAAGGAAGCTTTGCCATAAAAAAATCGAAAATAAATAAAAAAAGCTGAATTTTTCGGCTAAATTTTTTTTTTTAATCGAATTTTCAATCGCTTAACATGTTTTTATATGCTCCAAACCCCTTCAGATCGCGGCCTAGATGTCTGAAGTAAATATTAGTAAGGTTACCCGAACATGAAAATTGCTTGGGTAATCAAAATGGCGTCCGGTATGAAAAAATTTTTTTTTCAATTTCATGATTTTTTTACTCGAAAACCAAGCATTTTCGTAGAAATTTTCTAAGAACAAAATCATCTTAGAATTGATCAAGGAATATCCTCAAATTTTTTCAGAATGATTCGGGAAAATTTTTGAATTTTCGATGTCACGAAATTGAAAATTTAAAAATGTATCGAAAAATTCTGGAATAATTCTAGGATATTCTCCGATCAATTTTAAGACATTTTTGTTCTAAAAAATTATTTTGTAAATATCATAGTTTTCGAGCAAAATACCCTTATAGTTTACTCTACCAATCTCACGAAGGTACAAAAAAAACCATTCATAATACAAATGTTGCCCAATTCTCACCACGGGGAGGTAGACGTTACCGAGAATCTCTTTTCTTTTCGTTTTTTTGAATAATTTTTGTTTGTTTTTTTTAATTTTTTTAATTTTTTGTTTTTTTTTTTAATTTTTAAAATTTTTTGTTTTTTTTTTAATTTTTTAAATTTTTTTTAAATGTTTTTTTCAGTTTTTCCATGTATTTATTTATTTTTCATTGATTTTCCTGTGGCATATCTCATAAGTTATTCAAGAGACAAATGACTTTTGTTGAAACATTGAAGGCAGAAATATAAATTGCAATCTTCACAAAATTTATTACTCCTAACTGCACATTTCCCTTCACTACAATTTTTTTTCAATGGATAAGTTTTTAGTGTATGATGTTGCTTTTTTTTTGCAAGATATTGTCGGCTAATCTCTAGAGCAAAATCTTTTGTACCAACTTTTCGATCACTTTTGTTACATATATTATATAACACTGTAGCGTTAGTTATAGACGACTGTATCAAGCGTTCGAAAACGACCCATGTCCATTTTTTAGATCTTATGATCGGAAGAAGCTTATTGCAGTGCTGATCGTGTATATCTACACCCCCCATGAATTTATTATAGTAAGTGAAAGCATTTGGATACTGTAAATCGGTCTTCTTCTTTTCAATTCTGTCGTAACGTTTGACACTTGATAACGGAGTAACACCCGCAGCAGTAGAAAGAATTGATACAGGTTTTGAATCAACTACTGTAATAAAATTCATGTTACTGCCTTTTTCATGCTTCGCAACATATGTTCCTCTTGCAGCCTTTTTATCTATTTCATTTTTTTCTGGAACCCGGTCAACTCTCACTGTACCAGTTGCCTTGAGACCAATTTTTTTCATGTGAACTAACAAATCTGGACCTGTGAAGAGATTATCAAAATATATATGATATTGATATAATTTTCTTGGCGTAGTACTCATCAGTAATTGTTGTAACATTTGAAGAACAACTATACTTCCCTGAGCACACGTAGATAAAAAGTCGGATGTCTTAGACTTCTTTCCGCAGTATATATCAAAATCAAGTAAGTAACCGTCAGCACTGCACAAGGCCCACATCTTTATTCCAAATCTAATGGGCTTAGATTTTATAAACTGTTTGAGAGAATTCCTCCCATAATATTTCACCATCATTTCATCAATAGAGAGGGCTGTCGAGAAAAAACCAAATTGCCTGATGTTTTTTCGAAAAATATCTACCATTTTTCTGACCCGCCACACTTTGTCATCATCGTTTTGATCTTCAGGAACCGAATATTTTATAGACGACTTTATTTTTTCAAATTTATGTCGAGACATTGCTGATATTATCACTTCCGATTTCAATAAGGGATCAGTAGACCAATAGTCTCTTTGAGATGACCTTTTATTAAAGATAGTGAATACTATTATTCCAATAAAAGTATCTAGTTCATCCCGAGAAAGAGAATACCCGTTAGCTTGAGTGCACGATATAATGTGGTTTTTCAATTCTGTTGAAAAAAATAACTCAAATAATTCTATAAACGATCGATATGTTATTCCAGCTTTATCTTTGTCAGACAACAATATTTCATTGGTCAAACTTTCATTCAAAGGGTATTCCCCTTGTTCCCATTTGTACTCATAATTCATCTCTAACTTTTTCTATGTTGCAGAATAGTTACTCAATACTTTCTCGTAAGACTCGTATTGAAGAAAAGACTCATCTTCCAAATCACTGTTATTCGCCTCAGAAAGGTCATCATCGAATTCGTCACATTCGTCAGATTCATCAGAATCTGATTCCCCAGAACCATCAGCATCTGGGATAAAAATAGCATCAACAAAATTTTCTTTTTCAACAGCTTCTATTCTTTGTTTCTTAGCGCGTGTTACCATTGTCGAATAAACATTGGATTTTTCTGCAGAATCAGATTCAAAAGGAAGATCACTTGATTTCCTTTTTGGCATATTTTACAGATATTCAAATGAAATTGTAATTGAAGAAGTATACTTATACACTGAAATCAGCTATCCACAAGTTTTTCTAAACGTGTGTCCTATCGGAGTTGATTTTCGTACGGTGATATGGCCATGCAGAATCTAGTAATACAACTGCGTACTCTGGAGTACTCTAAGACTATGTAGAATATTCTTTCAACGATTATTTCATTGACTGAAAATTGATTTTTTTGCTCGAAAAATATAATATTTACAAAAAATTTTTCAGGAACAAAAATGTCTTAAAATTGATCGGAGAATATCCTAGAATTATTTCACAATTTTTCGATACAATTTTTAAATTTTCAATTTCGTAACTATTCGAAAATTCAAAAATTTTTCCGAATCATTCTGAAAAAATTTGAGGATATTCCTTGATCAATTCTAAGATTTTGTTTTTAGAAAATTTCTACAAAAATGCTTGGTTTTCGAGTAAAAAAATTATGAAATTGAAAAAAAAATTTTTTCATACTGGACGCCATTTTGTTTACCCAAGCAATTGTCATGTTCGGGTAACCTTACTAATATTTACTTCAGACATCTAGGCCGCGATCTGAAGGGGTTTGGAGCATATAAAAACATGTTAAGCGATTGAAAATTCGATTAAAAAAAAAATTTAGCCGAAAAATTCAGCTTTTTTTATTTATTTTCGATCTTTTTATGGTAAAGCTTCCTTGGCGGGACTTTTAACCTACACCATTCGAAAGATCACCCTTAAAAACATAAGGAACAGTGGTTCCCGAAATTTTGGCTTTCAAATTCGTTACGTGATACTAATTTGAATTCAGCTTTCGAAAAACCGTCCTGTGAGCGTTAATGGGTTAAATGCAGTTCATGGCGTATCTGCCTTTATGTTTGCAACTGTTTACAATTGAGTAAATGAATTTATACGTGGCCGTACATTTACTGCAGATGAACATCCTTCAGGTCGTCCTGTAGACGTGAGCAATCCAGAAATGATCAATATAATCCACGACATGGTGTTGAGTGATCGAAGAATGAAATTACGCAAAATATTTGAAGCCACAGGGGTTTCAAAAGGTAGTCATTTTGATTTTGCATGAGAAATTGAACATGAGAAAAATTTTGGCAAGATGGGTGCCGCATTCGCTCTCAGTCGAGAACAGACACAGTCGAGTGGTGGACGTTGATGCCTTCTTAGCGCGCATCCACCGTAATCTAGACGACTTTCTGCGTCGATTTTTAACTGTAGACAAAACGTGGATAGGAGGTCTGTCCGGAAAGAATCGGGCCTACGTGTTCGAGTGACCTCCGGAAAGAATCTTCGCGCCATAGTGTTCGAGCGACCTCTACCGGACAGAAACGTCAACAGTAAAGCCTTACGAATCTATTGATTACTTACTGACACTTGCCGGGCGTATAGTTCATGCACACCGTGTCTTTGTTTACAGTGCCTTTTTCGCGTTCATTGGATTTTGATATTGTCAAAAATGACTGAAAAACAAGATCAACGAATTTGCATCAAATGTTGCTTTCAACTCGGAAAAACGAGTTCGGAAACTATTGAAATGATGCAAAAGGCCTTCAGAAGCGAGTGTATGAGCAAAACACGAATAAAAGAGTGGTATAAACGGTTCAAGGATGGTCGCACTTCTGTCGATAGTGATTCTCGTTCAGGCCGACTTTCGACGACAAAAACCGCAGATAATATTGAGCGGGTGCGACTTGCAATCGAACAAGATCGTCGTATGGCTGTGCGAGAACTAGAAGAAGACCTTGGGATATCAAAAACTATCATTTCAGAAATTTTAACCGAAAATTTAGGAATGAAATGCGTGTGTGCGAAATTCATCCCAAAATTGCTCACAGCAGAGCAGAAGAACATTCGCTTAGAAATCGCTCTCGACAATCTGGAAATGGTCAATAATGATGATAATGTGCTTAGAAAAGTTATTACAGGTGATGAATCATGGGTTGATGGTTATGATCCTGAAACAAAACAACAATCTTCACAGTGGAAGCATTCTGAATCGCCAAGATCAAAAAAAAGCACGTCAAAGTCGGAGCAATGTTAAGTCAATGTTGATTGTTTTTTTCGATTGTGAAGGAGTTGTACATCACGAATATGCACCAACAAGTCAGACAATCAATAAAGAATACTACGTTCCACTCGAAGGACACCGATTCGATGACAAAACACTGGTTGAAAACAATGCGACGAGTGTACTTACGGCTATTCCTAAAAGTGAGTTCCAGGACTGTTTTGAAAAGTGGAAACATCGATGGAACCGTGTTATTCAATCAAGTGGGGATTACTTTGAAGGATGCCACCCACCAGATGATAAAGAATAACGCTAGCACGAAAATATAAAGGTAGGCCTGATACTTTCTGGACAGACCTCGTAAACCACTACACTCTTGAGACGAAGGAATAGTCAAAACAGTGGATTGTGAATAGTGAATCAGCTCCGAAGAAAGCGAAGACAGTGAAATTGGCCAGCAATGTTATGGCCACTGTTTTTTGGGATGAACATGGAATTATCTTCGTCGACTATTTAGAAAAAGGACAAATAATCACCAGAAAGTATTATGCGTCGTTATTGGACCGGTTAAGCGAGAAAATAAAGGAAAAACGGCCTCATTTGAACAAAAAAGAAATTGTTTCATAAAAACAATGCACACTTGCTTAGTTTCAATGGCTAAAATTAAGGAATTGAAGTACGAATTAGTAGATTATCTACCGTATTCACCAGATTTGGCCCCTAATGACTTTTTTTTATTCCCAAACCTAAAAAATACTTGCTGGACAACGATTCTTCTCGAACAAGGAGGTTATAACAGAAACAAATAGCTATTTTGAGGAACTTCTAAAATTATTTTTTTCTGATGGCTTAAAAAAACTTGAAGGACACCTGGAAAAGTGTATCGAGCTAAAAGGAGATTATATTGAAAAATAAAAAAAAATCTACCAAAAAAGAAATTATTTTTCTATCTTTTTCTAAGGATTTATTGACCCACCCCCCACCCCTGTATTATCTGCAAAGCTCATGCCTACCAATACGGGTTGTAAATCTGCTAAATTCGCGTCCGCAAAGTTATTGTTGGTAATATAACGACTCAGTCGAACTGTAGAGCACTTCAATATACACTTTCAAAAGTGGCAAACATGAAAAGTCTCATATTGTTTTAATCCTTTTTTTTGCGAACCAACTGTTTTTGAATTTCTAGCTGAGTCATTATGTAAAATCTGATAATTTTGTAAACTGTATACATAATTTTTAAATTAATTTACTTAATAGAAAAATAAATATTATTTATATATAAATTGTTGTTATGATTCATCTACGGTTTATTAATTCCTACTATTACTTTATTTCTTTTTAGGTATTTACAGATACGGATGGAATTTATTCCTATACTTATGAAGCAGAAAAAAATGATCATTGTATTTCCTGCAGTCAAATAATACGGCAGATCAAAATTAAAAATCTAGATATCAAGTTGAAAGATTTAATTGATATATTATGTTCCCAAAAAGAGATACGATTAAAAAATCCAGCCATTACAACTATGATTGCCGGCAAAACAAAAACTTTATACATTCCAGGTATTCCAAGCATCGAAGAAAAAACTAAAAAGAATTTAACAAAAACATTATCCGAACTTGGTTTAGAAGTAAATTCAGAAATAATTATAGCAGATATAACAACACCTAATGCGATCACTTTCCAAATAAATGTATTGGAGCATTGAAGCCAATTCTATTGTTACAAATATTTGAAGTAGAGTGAACAATAATTATTATTTAAATTGAAACTACATTCAAAAATAAAAATAATATAAATAGTATAATCACATAGTCACTCTAATATTCATATTTTATGTACTTTGAAAATTTATAATAAATCACTATAGTATTTACGACAAGTAATTATTTATCCACCCCGAACGTAAGCGGCATTTTGCTTTCAAGTCGAGTTTTCTATATCAATATGAGTCGTTGTGAAAATACAAACATTTTATTCCCAGAGTTGTAACATACGAGGTTTGTCAAAAAAAATTTTTCTTTTGTTAGTTTGTAATCTGGTTTGCTGCCATATTTTTCTTAGTTTTTTTCTAATTTTATTAGATACTGTTTTAAAAATAGTGAAATTTACTTTTTGGTTTATTGAGTATATAAGAGTTGTATTTTCAATGACTTTATAAATGTTATTATTTAGGTTTTCAATTACAATATCGATATTTTGCTTTTTTTTTAATGATATATACCATTAAAAATCCTATTTAATTTTTTTAATACATAGGAGGTCATTACTTCAAAGTTTGTTTTAATTGCTGAGTTTCAGTAAATAATAATTGAGAGATTATCTGAAGTTGAATCAAGGCTGTTAGGTGTTTAAGACATAATCCTTTAATGATTGCGAAATCTAATAGGATCAGTAGTTTATTTATATCAGAGAGCTAGATAGTATGTCTACTTGTTGATATTGATATTGTTTTCTGTTTGCATGACTAATTGTAAGTGACAAGGCTACAGCGAGTTCGCTGGCTTTGTGCGCGGCATTCTCCTTGCGCAAACACAGCGATCGAGCATGAATTGTGAGGTGTACATGCTTGTGTCGTTGTAGGGCTAGGAAAAGGGAGAGTTGTAGCTGGTGGAACAACGCCGTAAACGAGAGAGAGAGAAAGAGAACTAACTACCTAGGTTTTGGTTTGAGAAGAGTGGGAAAGGAGCGGAACGCGCGGCGACCAAGAACCTGAGGAGCAACGAGGTGATTTGATTGCAGAGAGGCGCGAGTCGAGTATTAAAAAGGCTTCTTATTTACAAAGAGGATAAGCTCATCAGTACTAATAACAACGAGGTTGACCATCAATCGCCAACAGCGCTACAATGTCGACGACTGATCTATTGTCCATCCCCGGGATACTTACAAGGAAGAGATACTTGCCCAACGACTCCGATTTTTCTGAAACTTGACAGAGGGGTAGAATTTTTTAAAATATTTGACACCTATTTTTTTTATGTGTGGAATTCATATTTAAAGGGTGAAAACCCCTCTTAAAGTTCACCCCCTAATCCCGCTTTTAATCAATGTCTCAAGGTTGAATCAACATTTCTTACGAAATCTAACGCCTACTTATTTCTTTTAAAAAGACAAGTATTTGGATAAAGTTTAGTAGCCCGAACGCTCATATGTAAGTATGTCTAGGGGGAAAATCACCCTTAAAACTCACCCCCGAAATACATTTTTTTAATATCTCGAGATTTCATCAGATTATTCAGGATAAAATCTATGCCTGTTTTTTTCTTATAAAAAAATGAGTATTTAAACAGAAATTAGTGATACAAATATGTTCAAGGGGTGAGAACCACCCTTAACACCCCAAAAACCAATTTTTTTAATATTTCGAGATTGGATCGGAATTTTTTGATAAAATCCACGCCAGTTTACTTCTTATAAAATAGTAAATATTCAAAAATAGTTTATGGACTCAAATATGTCCAGGGGGTGAGAATTGCCCTCAAATATATTGTTCTCAAATATATTCACTCATGTAAAAATTAGTTATTTTCCCATGAAAAAATTAGAATATATTTTAGAACCTAATTATTACATGTTCAATGATATCGCAACACAAAAAAATGTTTGTCCTTAATGATATCTATGTAGATAGTGATAAGCTAAAAAAACATTGTCAAGCTAATACGAAATATTTATGAAGTAAACAAGAAATATTTTTGATTGAGTATAATCTGTTTTCGGTGATTCTGTATATTGGTCTGAACGAAACGTGGAAATAAATAAAGAAATTTAATAAAAATATTAAATAACAAGCTTAATTTTTAAAAATACAGTGAAAATAGAAGCATTGTTAATAAGTAAGTAAAATAATAATTTTAACAATATAAAATATCCCCTTATAAAATAGTGATGGAAGCCATATTGAAGCATTTTATTCGTGACCTGATTGGCCCAAATGAAAAAAACCGCGGGAATTTAAATTGTTTTTAGTTGATTTTTTATTTCAGATTTAATTTAATTTGTTTTTAGCAAAAAAATAAAATATAAAAAATATAATCTTTCATTCATCATTTATAATCACAATGTAGTTCATTGTTTATCAGTCTTATCCCGTATAAAAAAGTGATGGATGCCACGTTGAAGCATATAGTGATCTGATGGCTGAGATATAATTGCGTGATATACTTAAGTGGCGGAAAATAAGCATATAGGTGTGGTTTTGAGTTGAGATTTTACTAATAAAAATTCAAATCATCATAATTTATCATACGGATAATTTTGAAGATAAGGAAGTAAAAAAGTAGACTGTAATATTATTTATACACACATAATATGAAATTAACAATTAAGAAATCGTTTCATACAAATAATATAGGTTGAAATTGCTCTAAATATTTTCTATTAATAATCGAAAATTTGGTTTTTGAATGTGTAAAATAAAAGTTGTAATGTTGCAATCTTTATTCAAAAAGTAGAATAAAAGTTTAATAATAAATTAACCGGTTGAGAAAAAAATATTATAAGATGCAACGATTACCGAAAATCGTTCGACTCGCGTAGGTTAATAAGCGGCTGAGCGGAATAGCGGCGATCGGTACGAGAGAGAGAGAGGGCGCGTAGGGGCAATGTCCGGGAGGGGAGAGCTCGGTAGCCAGTATGACTGTGTTACTCAGTCCGGTGAGATCGTCTCTACGTTTTGTGCGCCAAAGAACTGGACATTGTTTATCGCCAAGTGAGATCCAGGGAGCAAGGGTTAGTGGAAGTGAGTGGAGTGCGGAGTGTGCGTGCGCAGCCACAGCAGCAACAACCACAGCAGCAACAACCACAGCAACAACAACCTCAGCAGCAACACCAACAGCAACAGCAATAACAGCGGCAGTGCAGCGAGCAGGGGAGCAGCGAATCTGCGACTCGCGTATCGGATACGGTTGGCCACCGTATCCTCAACTATCTCGCGGTAGGTGCACCATTTCCGATTTTGTTGTTGTCGTGCGATTCCGCGCAGCGTGCGCGAAGAAATAATTTATAGCGTGCGGGTGGTTAGTTCGCGTCGATCGCGATTTTCTCTCTCTCTCTCACCTAGCGTATTGTCAATTGTATTTGCGTGCGCAAGACTCTCGGCGAATCCCCCGTGTATTAAATTCACTCGAATAAAGCGTTTAACTGAGATTCTTAATCGAGTCATTGTTTAGTCTATCCCTTGTCCGGAGGTCGCGTTTGTTTACATTCGGTTCGAATTAGCCGGTAGTCTGGCACGGACCGCGTGGAGATAGCTAGAGGCGCATTGCAAGTCAAGTTTCAAGCAGCGGCCACAGGAGCGCTGCTAGGCAAGAGCGATAGCGCCGCCAAGTGGCGAGTTGGGGAACCCAACTCGGATTGGCGAGGAGACTCTGCGCAGGCGCACTCACGGACAAGGTAGGTTGATGTGCTTCGAGCACATAGATAACTAGGCGTCGTTTAGCCATCAAATAGGTACATTCTAGGGAAATTATAGGTTAAACGGCAGCCTGTTACATGGCGCCCAACAAATATTAGGACTCACACACAAGGGGAGTCAATTTGCACAAAAAGAGAGAGAGACAGTTGCGCGCGTGCGTATTAAGGTGCGAGCGGGTAAAATAACGCATCGCTCGTTCGGCACGTACTCTGCGGTAGGGAAAAGACGCCTCTCCGACCCAATAACACCTGCTTTTGTAAGCCGAGAGCACACTAACCTCAATTGGGGTGTGTGTAGGGTTAGATTTACTAACCCGGTGGAGCTAGCAAACAGTTAATCTCCACCTATAGGCAGGTAGTTGCGATTGGAAGTTCGTACTTCCTTAGGGTACGCGGCACCTGCACACACCCACGAGCCCCGTGGATTGTTGCCTTGTGAGTTAAGGCGTAGAGGAATAGTTGCCGTAAAAATCGCAACACCCCGCTCGCGCCTTAGGCGATAGGAGGCGGTAGTGGTCGACTAGGTAAATTAACCTCAACCGTCAACTACGCCCCAGCATAAGCGATATGGAGGATACCGCCGACGCGATAACCCGGTGGGCATCGGAGCTGCCTTCGACACAGCTGGATAGATACCTGACGCAACTGGAGTTGCGTACAGACGGTCCCAAGCTGATGCAGGCAGTTCGACTAGCGTATTGGTTGTTAGGCGAATATATCGACCTGGACTTCCAAGGAGCGGCGTTGGATAGGGAGGCGGCGCAACGAAGACGAAGAAGCCGAGAGAGGTGGCTCGAGATCAGGCGACAAGAAATAGAGGCAGCTGATGCCGAAGACCTTGTCGCCCACCCGCTCATGCTGCTAGAGAGGGACGAAGCAGTAGAGGCGAACTTGACGCGGACCCTCGCGGTCTTCGACAACATTGAGGAAGACAGTCGGAGCGAAAGGGGGGAGCGAGAGCCCGTCGAGGAAGGGAGGATCGGCGTGGATAGAGGGCCTTCGGAAGGGGTTAGTAGTGAGCGCCAGGGCTCCACTGGATTGCCAGATAGGCGAAGAGCTCGACGCTTCGAAAATGAGGAGCTACAGCCTCAAGAAGAAGAAGAGGAACGGTGCGTGACAGAGCGATTAAAAGAAGAAATCGAGCGCAACCGTGTCGGGATCAACCGCATACTCGAGATGCTGGAAAGGCACGACCAGGTATGCGCGCGGTGGAGCGACCAGGTGACCACCCTGCAGGTGGAAGTCCAGCAGCTGAGGAGCAGGGACCCCACCAATCGACGAACGGTCATACCCGAGCGGCCCAGGAGAACCGTGGACTTCCAGTCCACGTATACGTGCCACTACGACCCAGGGGTGCCAGGAAGTACCCCGGAAGCCCAGAGGTCGACCCCTGGCGAACCTCGGGAGGCTCCCCAAAGGCAGGCGCCTTTACGGACGGAGCAGCCGCTACGCAGAGGACCAAGAGACGCCGACATAGGGGAAGAGCAGGCGATCCCTGAAGGATCCGCCTGGTATGACGCCAATGCGGCGTCAGGGTACTACGCGACTCGGGATGCGGGCAGGATAGTCCGTGGATGGAAGCTGCGATACTCAGGTACGGCTTCAGAGTGCGTGGACACCTTCCTGTCAAGACTGGAGGATCTACGCGCGGGCTCCGGGCTAACGGACGGCGAAATCTTGTGCTCGGTATCAGAGCTCCTCGAAGGTGTTGCGAGGACCTGGTACGAGCTTAACAAGTTTAAGTGGAGAAGTTACGTCGATGTCGTGGCTGGTGCTCGACGTTGGTTTGGGTCGAGTGAGTTGCAGCAACAAAGCCCAAGCCCGATACCAGGAGAAAGGAGAGCTGGTACGAGAATATGCCTGTCACCTCTTCTTCATGCTAGCCCAACTACGCCCGCCGTTACCAGAGCAGCGGCAATTAGATTTGCTATACGCAAATCTCCTGCCCGCTATCCGTATGCAGCTCAGGAGGAACGCGTTCTCCAACGTGGACGAATTCCACGCCCGGGCGACCGAAATCGAGACCGCTTTGCGGGACGACGAGCGCCCGAGGACCAGGCTGGAGCCTACGTCCACGTTATACCCCGAGCACATGGGGGTGTCAGCAAAGGCACCACCGCCCCGGGCAGGACCCCGAACGGCGGCCATGTCCAATAAACCTCGGGGTAGGGAACAGCTGCAACCCGAGTCACCGGTCAAAATCCAGGCCAGGAGACCCGAGGACCGGTCCACAATCGCCGCAACGCAGGCGACAGATCGCATTGAAGATCTGTCGTCGCAAATTACGACATTGCGACGCGGAATGGACCGGTACTTTAAGGAGAGGAAGGCTAACTCTCCCAAGCGGCCGAGGGGTCGGCCGCAAGAAAAGGGGAGGAATAAACCCCCCCCCCCCCCGGGTCTCCTGGCCAGCGACGAGAGGGTCAGTGGAGAAAAATAGATTACTCCCAACTGATTAAGTGCTCGTCTTGCGGCAAGCTGGGCTTCACCAGGAGGTACTGCCCGGATTGCAACAAGGGAAACGGGCAGGGAAACGGAGGACGGAGGTACCCTCCGCGTCCCCAGTAAAGGTGACCTCTCGTCGCGGGTCGCTTGATCGTGGCATGGGCCCGTCAGCGACCCCAGGGTTCAGGAAGATCTCGCCAGGGATATCGGACCCTACGAGACCTGGCAGTGCGGTGGCGTTGGAAGCGACAGCGACCGAGCAGATGCCTGATCTGGGTAACCGGGCATTTTGTATTCTCGAAGGGTACGGAGGACGAATCCAGGTGGTGGAGCAGGGGTATGAATGGGTCGGAGAGGAGACCGTCAGACCCAAAAGCTCCAGGAGACCACCTGACGCTCCAGAGGATACGCCTGCGACCCAGAAACCAGCGGGTGAGAGCACGTCGACGCGAGTAGCGGCGACCCAAGGCAAGAGGAGCCGTGAAAGCCTCCGGACCATGGAGGAAAAAGGGACGGAGAAAACTCCCCGCAGGTATAATCCCGAGGATAAGACCAGATGGTGGCTTCAGGTGGAGATAGGTGCCTACAAGTTGAGGGCACTCTACGATACCGGGGCCTCATCGACGGTAATGA
This sequence comes from Phymastichus coffea, assembly GCF_024137745.1. Taxonomy (NCBI): domain Eukaryota; kingdom Metazoa; phylum Arthropoda; class Insecta; order Hymenoptera; family Eulophidae; genus Phymastichus; species Phymastichus coffea. The sequence continues at coordinate 3,379,270 of NW_026706827.1, forward strand.
GTCAACTCGGGCTTAGATTGGCATCGGACATGGGGCTGGGCCTGGACGTGACGCGTGCGGGAGAAGCAAAGCTCGCCGACGGTCGCCCATGTTCCATCTTGGGTCATGTGATTTTCCCCTTCACGGTAGGGGGAATCACGAAAGACGTAAGGGTCGCTATAACGCCACTGCTGTCTGATGACTGCTATGTGGGCGCGAATTTTGTGAGGGAATTCAGCGCCAACCTGAACCCTGACACGGACCAGCTGTACTTGGCGAAAGCCAAAGTGGCGGTACCGTTGGAAGTGGCAAGCGTCACTGGTACGTCGTGCCTCGCACCCGTAGGCCTGGTAGAAGCCACGGAAGCACAGCGTCAAGAAGTGGCTAGCCTCGTCGACGGATTAATTCCAGACGGAGGCGAGTGTTTAGGCTGTGCTGTGGGGGTCGAGCATGAGATAGACATCGGAGACGCTCGACCCTGTAAACAAAAATACTACCCGGTCTCCGACAGGGTGCGAGACGAAATGCACGCGCTGGTTAAGGCCATGCTGGACAACGACGTCATTGAACCAGCAACCAGTGGGTGGTCAAGTCCAGTGGTAATGGTGAAGAAGGCAGATGGCAAATATCGGTTCTGCGTAAATTACCAGAAGGTAAACGCGGTGACCAAGCCGGACGCCTATCCATTGCCCTTCATGAGCGACATCCTGCGAAGGATCAGGGATGCTAAGTTCATCTCGACATTGGACTTGAGTAGCGCGTACCACCAGATACCTCTTAAAAAGGAGTCGCGCTCCATTACGGCGTTCACAGTCCCTGGCCTGGGGCATTTTCAGTTCAAGAGAATGCCCTTCGGATTGTCCTACGCCGGCGCGACCTTCCAGAGGTTGATGGACAAAGTGATTGGCCCGGATTTAGATCCTTTCGCTTTTGGTTACCTCGACGACGTGATTATTATCTCGCCGTCCTTTGAGGAGCATAAGCGACACCTGGGATTGGTTTTACAACGGATTCTGGGTGCGGGCCTCACTGTGAATAAGACCAAAAGCCACTTCTGTAAGTCGGAAGTCAAGTACCTGGGGGTCCTTGTGAACCGTGAAGGAGTAAGGCCGGATTCGGAGAAGATCAAGCCTATTATGGAGTACCCAGCACCACGGACCATCAAGCAGGTGAAGCGATTTATGGGGATGATGTCGTGGTATCGTCGCTTTATACCCGACTTCGCGACAATCGCTGAGCCGATAAACCGCCTGACGAAGAAGAGCATCCCGTTTGCTTGGCAGCAGGAACAGGAGCAGGCTTTCGACAGGTTACGAGACGCGATGGTCTCGGCACCAATCTTGCAGTCGCCAGATCCCAGCGCACAGTTCGTATTACAAACGGACGCGAGCGATAGTGGGATAGGCGCGGTGTTGACGCAAGAAATCGATGGACAGGAACGCGTAATTGAGTACGCTAGTCGCTCCCTAAACAGTGCGGAAAGGAACTATACAGTCTCCGAACGAGAGTGCCTGGCTGTAGTGTGGGCTATCGGGAAGTTCCGACCTTATGTTGAGGGGCACCACTTCAAAGTCATCACCGATCATAGTTGCCTTAGGTGGCTCCACAGTATGAGGAATCCTACAGGAAGGCTAGCGCGTTGGGCGTTAGCACTGCAAGGACATGTTTTCGATATAGAGTATCGAAAGGGAGACCTCAACGTGGTGCCAGACGCTTTATCTAGGGCCTATGAGCAGGGGGTGGTAGAAGTGGGTGCCATGACTCATCAAGCGGAAACTGCCGATGCCTGGTACCTTCAAAAATACAGAGAAGTATGCCAGGATCCACATTCTCAGCCTACCTGGAAGGTGGTTGGAGGGAGATTGTATCACTACAATCCGACTGAGGAGAGCGAAGGGTCCATCGACAATGAGGAAGCCTGGAAGCTAGTGGTTCCTGCCGAGAAGAGGCATCAGGTACTCGAGGAGGTACATGATGCGCCAGCAGCGGGACACCAGGGGAGAGAACGAACATTCTCCCGGGCTAGGCACCTGTATTTCTGGCCAAAGATGTACGAGCAGGTCAGAGAGTACGTTAAGAGTTGCCCGGTATGTCAGCAGTGCAAGGCGGAACAGAGGCCGCCTTGCGGGCTGATGGGTCGTCGAGAGGTCTCGCGACCCTGGCAGGTGGTGGCCAGTGATATTACTGGTCCTTTCCCAAAGAGCTCGAGAGGGTTTGAGTATATTTTGGTCTTCTTAGACCTGTTCACTCGGTGGGTGAAGTGTGTACCCGTACGCAAGGCCAATGGAAGGACCATCGGGCGGGAATTGCATGAGAGGGTGGTGACCAGGTTCGGCGCGCCTGAGATATTTCTTTCGGACAACGGGACCGAATTTAAAAATCAGGAGGTTGATGCCTACTTGTTGAGGAACGGCATCCGGCGCGCCCTTACTCCAGTTTACCACCCACAAGCAAACCCTACAGAGCGAGTGAACAAAACCCTCAAGGCCATGCTCATGTCGTACGTGGAGCGGGACCATAAGAGCTGGGATGAGCACCTGCCAGAGTTCAACTTCGCGTTGAACTCGGCAACTCATAGCGCGACAGGTTATAGCCCGGCTATGCTATTCTTCGGTAGACAGCCCCCCCCCCCTCGACCTTTAGGAGAGCCCAGGATCAGTTAGCTCGGGAAGCTTCTGAGGGCCAAGAACTGACCGAATGGGGTGAGCACATGCGCCAATTACCCAACTTATGGGAACGCGCTGGCTCTAAGTCCAGGGAGGAGGCGGACCGTCAGGCGGTATACTACAACCGGAGAAGACGCCAGGCCGACTTTAGGGTTGGGGACTGGGTGTGGAAGCGGAACCGTATCTTGTCTTCCGCAGCTCAGGGCGTTTCGGCGAAGTTGGCGCCGAAGTATGCTGGTCCATATGTCATAGAGGAGGTATGTGGGACTAATACCTACCGCCTCGGTAACCAGCAGGAAGAGTTGCCCGAGCTGATCCACGCCAAGGATCTCAAGCCCTATTTCGGCCCATTCTCGGACCAGGACGACGAGGAACCGGGAGGAGGGGACTCAACGCCGTTGGAGGAAGAGGAGGGCGTAGGCGACCCGCCAGCGAAGGTTGAGGATTCCAGCGGGGATCCGATATGCGAGCGCGTCGCGATTGCAGCCCCCGCGAACGAGTGTGAGGAGTCCGTGGCGGCTTCGAAGATGTCGATCGAGGCGCCGGCTAAGCGAGGCCGTGGTAGACCGTGCAAGAACCCTGCGTGCGAACCTCAGGCACCAGGTGTAGATGACCTGAATGGCAATGCGGCAAGGGGAAGAGGCAGGCCCCGTAGAACCACTCAGCACGTGCGGAAGGTGGTCCTGCCAGCTACCCCCGCAAATGGGCCATATTCGCGATGAAAGCGCAGGGGACCGGGACGTCCTCGTAAACAGTAGCGTAGAGCGTGACGCAGCGACGGTTAGGTTAAGGACTGAACCTGAGATATCCCTTAACTCCCCTCTTCTCTTTTACAGATGGAGAGGAAGCTGGTAGTGAGCGAAGAGGCCTTCGAGACGGCCACCCAGATGCTGCTCGACCTTAGGCTGGGTCCGGACGCCGATCGGCTGATCGGCGACGTACGCAGATTCGTCCGGGCCCAGGTCGAGGTGGCCGCTCGAGAGGGCCGCTCTCGCCAGAGGGTGGATGACTTCCTCCGGGAAGGAATGAGGCCGCAAGCAAGGAAAGCGAAAACCCGGGAAGCATCCACCTAGACCGACGGTCCGTCCGAAGAGGGCCGTCGGTCTACGTCCACGACGGACCGGGGGGTGCAGACCCCGGAGCCGAGCAAGCCAGCGATGGCTGACGGCTCGACGCAGTGCCTCAGGCCAAAGGAGGCCTGTGGCCAGGGGCAGTAGGTCTGCAACCACCCCCGGATCCCCCAGCAAGTTAGGCTCGAAAATTCCTGGAGGCACGTGCGGTTGGGCCTCCAGGATTTGGAAAACGCGTGGGAGTTTGTGGGGGAACTTCAGCGCCAGGTACACGCACACCTGGGGGAGTTCCTCGACTTCCGCGGCGCCCAAGAAATGCTAGGGGAGTGGGCTCCAGTGGTCCGGCGGCAGAGGGCCTATGGTGAGGCCCTGCTGCGCGTAGACCGGGGGCCGGAGTCCCCAGTGGCCACGGGACCGCCGGCGATATTACCACCGACGGCATCAGCGAATAGGGCCGCGGCCAAGACTCCGGCCAAGTCCCCGACGCAAACTCAGGCCAAGAGAGTCTCGGGGGCCCCCGGTGCCGGGCAGGAGTTCACGGTCCGCGTGGACGGGTCGGTTACCGACCCTACCGTGGTGATGCGCACCCATGGGGGACGCACATCCGTCACGGTGGGCGGCGTGACATTTACCGCCGCCCCGGTAACCCCAGCCCAGCAGCCCCTTCCGCCGGCAGGCAGCCATGGACCAGGGTCAGTGCCTAGCTCCTCCGGGACCAAGCGGAAGGGCTGCTACATATGTGGACACCCCGGGATCACCACCACGTCGAAGTGCCCCAACAAGGCGGAGCACTGGCGCTTTCCCCGACACAAGGCGCCAGGAGGCTCCGGCAAATGACGAAGCAACGTGGTGGCCCGGGAGGGGCCAATAAAAGAATATTTTATGAGGATGGATGGTATTAATTTCTCCCCTTCCCAATCCTGTCCTTAAGGTCGCGAGTCGGCGAAGTAGTTCGGTCCGGTAGTCCGAAGCTAGGAAAGGACTGCAACGATTACCGAAAATCGTTCGACTCGCGTAGGTTAATAAGCGGCTGAGCGGAATAGCCGCGATCGGTACGAGAGAGAGAGAGGGCGCGTAGGGGCAATGACCGGGAGGGGAGAGCTCGGTAGCCAGTATGACTGTGTTACTCAGTCCGGTGAGATCGTCTCTACGTTTTGTGCGCCAAAGAACTGGACATTGTTTATCGCCAAGTGAGATCCAGGGAGTAAGGGTTAGTGGAAGTGAGTGGAGTGCGGAGTGTGCGTGCGCAGCCACAGCAGCAACAACCACAGCAGCAACAACCACAGCAACAACAACCTCAGCAGCAACACCAACAGCAACAGCAATAACAGCGGCAGTGCAGCGAGCAGGGGAGCAGCGAATCTGCGACTCGCGTATCGGATACGGTTGGCCACCGTATCCTCAACTATCTCGCGGTAGGTGCACCATTTCCGATTTTGTTGTTGTCGTGCGATTCCGCGCAGCGTGCGCGAAGAAATAATTTATAGCGTGCGGGCGGTTAGTTCGCGTCGATCGCGATTTTCTCTCTCTCCCACCTAGCGTATTGTCAATTGTATTTGCGTGCGCAAGACTCTCGGCGAATCCCCCGTGTATTAAATTCACTCGAATAAAGCGTTTAACTGAGATTCTTAATCGAGTAATTGTTTAGTCTATCCTTTGTCCGGAGGTCGCGTTTGTTTACATTCGGTTCGAATTAGCCGGTAGTCTGGCACGGACCGCGTGGAGATAGCTAGAGGCGCATTGAAAGTCAAGTTTCAAGCAGCGGCCACAGGAGCGCTGCTAGGCAAGAGTGACAGCGCCGCCAAGTGGCGAGTTAGGGAACCCAACTCGGATTGGCGAGGAGACTCTGCGCAGGCGCACTCACGGACAAGGTAGGTTGATGTGCTTCGAGCACATAGATAACTAGGCGTCGTTTAGCCATCAAATAGGTACATTCTAGGGAAATTATAGGTTAAACGGCATCCTGTTACAAAGATTATATTTATTGCAGTTTTTGATATAATAAATTATGTAACGGGGAGGTTATCTGAAAAATGGAAAATTTATTTAAGAACAAACTCCCACGATGCAGAGCAAACCGCCGCTCCGTTAAACACGTATGATAGTACGTTTATTCGCCTTAACGTCAGATGATTTATCTTAGTTGTTTTCTATTAAAAGGAGGTGATCTCACCTTAAGTCACGTGTCTTGAGTTTTCAGTGTGATAGACTTTACTCCTAATCTTCTTAATCCCCTAGATGTAATCGGATTAAAACCTAAGCCTTTTTCAATTACTTAAGCTACTAGGAAAATTAAATGACGAAATCGGCGAATAAATTTAACAGACGTTAATTAATAAAAATCACTACAGTCTTTGTAGGGCCGAAAGATTAACGCACGCAAATAGGATTTTACAATTAACTATGTTCGGTGAGAAAGAGAGAGAGAGAAGATTCGAATTCTACCGCGAACTAACGCTCGACGCGAATACACAAAAATAACGCTAACACGATTAGACAAAATACCGAATGTATTTTGTATCGCATATAATCACGGAAAGTGCACCTACCATGCGGTGCAATTACGGTGATCAGCCGTAATTGTTGATGCAAAATATCAACTGCCGCTGCCCCGCGATTAATCAGCTACCTCGATCTGCCTCAATATAACTTTGATGCTGCTTCTGTACTGCTGCTATTAACTGTCACGGAAATGCCGATGCATACACGCACGTCATTGTCCCAAGAAAACTTAATTTTGGCGAAACAAAGTGCAAAACACAAATCGGCGGTAAACTCGCGTGAACAGCTGAGGCATAACTGCTTATTTTAAAAGATCGCGCGCCCCCTCTCTCTCTTAATTGTTCGAACTAACGCGCGAGAAGCGGAATCGCGAACGGATCGATTAATTAAATCGACTACCGTTGCAGCCCACTCCAAGTCCTGACTACCCGGGCAGGACGAATACCCGCGATTCGCCGCTATCAGGAACCTGAAAAAATAAAGAGGGAAAGGAACCAAATAACAAACTCCCTCCTTTATTTTGGCTAATTTATTTGCCCTCCAGGGCCTACATCATCGTTTGGCTACACCTGGCGCTCGAGTTTCGGGTATCGCCAGTGTGTAGCCTTCTTCGGGCACCGCTGGGAGTTGGTCACCCCAGGCTCCCCACAGATGTAGCAGTCCCTCAACTGCGATCGAGATTGAGCAGCCTCTCGATCTTGTGTAGGCTGCTCAGCAGTCAGAGGGGACTGCTGGGCGCTGACTCCCTGGGAGGCGGTAATAGTGACGCCTCCCACCGCGGCGCTCGCACGACCATCTTGCGACCTGACCATGTATCTGGAGCCAGACGCCCGTCCACGTGGACCGTGAGCTTTGGTCCAGCGCCAGTAGCTCCCGGGGCTCTCTTCTCCTGAGCCGGCGCCGGGAGGCCTCTCCGTAGGCCCTCTGGCGCTGAGCCATCTCTACCCACTCCCCAAATAGTTCTTCTGCGTCCTGGCGGTCCATGCAGCGTCTCAGGTGCTCCTGCACCTGAGACTGGAGATTTTGGGCGAACCGCCAGGCACTCTCCACCTCGTTAATCCTCAGACGTACGTGTCTGAAGTCTAGGCGAAGAGTAGGCTGCTCCGGGAACGGGGGTGGTTGCAAACCCAGTGCGATGCCCCACAGGCTTCCCTGGGTCCTGGGCACTGGCTCGCACTGTCCGACGTCTGGGGTACGCCGGACTTGAGGGTCTGCACCCCCTGGTCCACTGTGGACTTGGGACGCTCGACACTGTCCTGGTCCTCCGTCTGTGTCGAAGCGTCTCGGGAAGCCTTCTTCGGGGCGACCCACGATGAGTCCCGGAGAACGTCTGCCTCCGAAGCATTGTGGCGCTACCTTCGGGTGATTCCCTCCAACTGGACCGTGGCGAAGTTCCGCAGATCTTCAATTAACTGCGTCGCATCAGGACGCAGTTGCAGATCTAATAGCATCTGCGGGACCATCTCGAAGGTCTCCTCTTCGACGACGATTCTCCGGTCCATCTGAAACATCCAAAAAAAAAAATCTCGGATAAAACTCCCTGCGCGAAGAAAAACCCTACTATATGCCGCATCCCACCGGGTTATACGTTCCCTCGCGATTCTTTGCGGGAACGTCCTGGCCCTCGTCGGTCACCGTTCGGATTTATCGGCCCAACCGTCCTTTGCACGACGGGCACGGTCTTTCGAGGCCTATCTTTCCCTCTAGTTTCCTTCATGGGAGAGTTGTTGCCTCTTACTGGACCGGTGACCGTCTCTGGGACCTTTCGAGGTCGACCTCGACCTCTCTTGATTACGGCAGATAACGGTATATCCGACGTCTCGGTGGGATCCTTATCTACGGCCGTGGGGGCTGCTAATTCGATCCGCTCGCTATCCGATAAATCTCTCCTCGGATATTCGCACGCGTTCGCAGAATCGTTCGCCTCCGACGGCTGTTCAATTTGCGGCTCGCGAGGATCGATAACCTCCTCGCTTTCCTCATCCTCACCCGGACCGTAGTACGGTTTAAGGTCGTTGGCATGGAAGAGCTCGGGTAGGATCTGCAGCTGATCTGTACGTGTGGGAATCACAAACCTCTTCAATCACGTACGGACCGGCATATTTCGGCGCAAATTTGGCTGAAATGCCTTGGGCGGACGAAGAGAGAATCCTGTTCTTCTTCCAAACCCAATCTCCGACCTTAAACTCGGGTTGCCGTCTCTTCCGGTCATAATAAGCCGCCTGACGCGCAGCTTCCTCCCTTGAGTTGGAGTTGGCCCTCTCCTATAAATTAGGGAGCTTCTCCATATGTTCAGCCCAATCTGCCACAGCCTGACCCTCCGAACATTCAAGGGCCTGCTGATCTTGGGCTCTTCTGAACGTCAAAGGAGGTACCAGCTGACGCCCAAACATGAGCATCGCAGGACTATATCCCGTGGCGCTATGAGTTGCCGAGTTAAATGCGAAGTTGAACTCTGACAGGTGTTTATGATCGCGGCTTACGTAAGACGTGATCATGGTTTTGAGTGTCCTGTTTACTTGCTCTGTGGGATTCGCTTGAGGATGATACACGGGAGTTAAGGCGCGCTGGATGCCGTTCACCTGGAGGTATAAATCGACCTCCTGATTCTTGAATTCGGTTCCATTATCCGACAAGAATACCTCTGGCGCGCCAAACCTAGTGACAATCCTCTCGTGTAATTCCCTTGCGATTGTCTTCCCATTGGCTTTCCGCATTGCAACACACTCTACCCAGCGAGTAAACAATGTACTCAAAACCTCGAGAGCTTTTGGGAAATGGACCAGTGATATCACCCATCACCACCTGCCAGGGTCGTGACACTCGTCTACGACCCATCAGCCCGCAAGGTGCTCTTTGTTCCACCTTGCATTGCTGACACACCGGGCAACTCTTTACGTACTCCCTGACTTGATCATACATCTTAGGCCAGTAGTACAAGCGCCTAGCTCTGGAGAACGTACGCTCTCGTCCCTGATGCCCTGCTGTAGGAGCATCATGGACCTCCTGGAGCACCTAGTGCCTTTTCTCCCTAGGCACCGTAAGCTTCCACGCTTCATCGTTGTCGATGGACCCTTCACCGTCCTCGTCAGGCTGATAATAATACAGCCTCCCTCCCACTACCTTCCAAGTGGGGTGAGAGTGTGGGTCTTGGCATACTTCCTGGTATTGTTGCAAATACCAGGCGTCAGAGGTCTCCGGCCGACTATTTATGGCACTCACTTCAATCCCCTCCTCCTCATAGGCCCTAGACAATGCGTCTGGCACCACATTGAGATCCCCCCTTCGATATTAAATATCGAAGATATTGCCTTGCAATGCTAGCGCCCATCGCGCTAGTCTTCCCGTGGGATTTCTCATATTGTGGAGCTATTTCAGGCAACTATGATCAGTGATGACCCTGAAGTAATGCACTTCAATGTACGGCCGGAACTTTCCAATAGCCCATACCACTGACAAGCACTCTTTCTCGGGGACCGTATAATTCCTCTCAGCGCTGTTGGGTGATCGCCTGGCGTATTCTATTACACGCTTCTCTCCATCGACATCCTGCGTAAGGACTGCCCCGATCCCACTGTCACTGGCATCAGTTTGCAATATAAACTGACCGCTAGGATCGGGTGATTGCAGTATTGGGGCGGAAGTCATCGTCTCCTGCAATCTCGTGAAAGCTCGCTCTTGCTCCTCTTCCCAAGAGAAACGTACATTCTTCTTTGTAAGGCGGTTTCTAGGTTCAGCGATCATGGCAAAGTCGGATATAAAACGTCTATACCACGAGGTCATTCCCATGAATCGCTTCACCTGTTTGACAGTCCGGAGTGTTGGATATTCCAATATCGGTCGTATTTTCTCTGGATCTGGTCTTACTCCGTCCTGGTTTACATGAACTCCCAAGTACCTGACTTTCGTCTTGCAGAAGTGACTTTTGGCTTTGTTGATGGTTAGGCTCGCACCTAGAATTCTCTTTAATACCATTTGTAGGTGCCGCTTATGCTCCTCAAAGGACGACGAAACCACAATTACGTCGTCAAGGTAAACAAAAGCGAATGGATCCATATCCGGGCTTATCACCTTGTCCATCAACCTCTGGAATGTCGCTCCTACGTATGACAGTTGACAGTCCGAAGGGCATTCTCTTGAATTGAAAGTGCCCTAATCCATGTACTGTAAACGTTGATATCGGACGCGATTCTTCCTTTAAGGGAATTTGATTGTACGCACTGCTCAAGTCCAGAGTAGATATGAACTTTGCATCCCTTATCCGTTTTAAGATGTCGTTCATATATGGTAAAGGGTAGGCATCAGGTTTGGTAATCGCATTTACCTTTTGTTAATTCACGCAAAACCTACATTTTCCATCAGCCTTGCTTACCATTACTATTGGACTTGACCATCCGCTGATCGCTGGTTCGATTACATCTTTTTCCAGCATATCTTTGACTAGCGCGTGCATTTCCTTTTGCACTCTATCAGAGACTGGGTAGTATTTCTGTTTGATGGGTCGAGCATTTCCAACATCTATTTCGTGCTCAACCCTCACGGCACTGCCTAAAGCCTGACCTCCGTCAGGAATCAATCCATTAACGAGGTCTTCTATTTCCTCTAGCTGTGTCTCCGTGGCCTCCCACAGTCCTATCGGTGCGAGAAATGCCGTACCATCAATTCCAGCCACTTCCATTGGTACTTTAACCTGGGCGTCCTTAAGCCATAATTCATCATCGTCGGGATCCAAAACTGTGCGGAACTCTCTTATAAAGTTCGCGCCTGCGTAGCAGTCATCCGTGAGCAGTGATGTAATGGCGACTCTGATTTCTTTCGTGATTCCTCCTACTTTAAAGGGGAACATCATGTGACCAATTATAGGGCATGGGCGCCCATCAGCGAGCCTTGCATCGCCCGCTCTGGTCACATTCAATCCGAGTCCCATCTCCGATGCCAATCTCAGCTCTAATTGACCCATGACCGTCAATGAGGCGCCGGTATCATAGAGTGCTCTAATTTTAAAGTCACCTATGTCTACGCGCAACCACCACCTGGTCTCATCCTCAGAGTCATATCCACGAGTTGCATCTTTGCCTCCCTTCGTCTTGCTTTTCAGCGGCTTTTTCCCTTCAGCTGCTGCAACGACGGTGGGCTTGCTTCTACTCGTGGATTTCTTCAGCAGATGAGCTTTTTGTGTGGAGAGGCTTTCCCTGGAGTCTTCCCCCTCCTCCACAACCTGTATGTGGCCATCTGGTCCTTCCATCGCCTTCTGCTCCAACGTACCGCTAGGCCTTGGGCTCTTTTGATGCCCTTCCAGGACCTGTTTGGATCCCGGGGTCGCCGACAACTTGCTGTTTCCCATCGGCGACCCGCAGCGAGAGGTCGAATTTACTGGAGGCGCGAAGATGACCTCTTCTCTTCGCTCTTCTTGCCGTTTCCCTTGTTGCAATCTGGGCAGAATTTACGACTAAATCCCAGTTTGCCACAAGCGGAACACTGGAGAGGCTTGGTGAAGTTGATTTTCCGCCGCTGTCCTTCTCACCGCTCGCCAGGAGACCTGGGAGAAGGAGAATTTTTTCTTCCCCCATGCCATCGGCTCTTACGCTGTTTTGGAGGGCTGCCTTGCTTCTCATTGGCCAACTTGCGCAACATCCGCTCGATGCCCTCCAGACGCTCTTTCATCTTCTTATCAGAAGTGGAAGCTTGCGTAGCCGATACCAATGCTTTTTCAGTAGACCTCCTGGCAGGTTCTCCACGCCCTGTTCACGCTACGGATCTCCCTCCTTCTTTGCACGTGCCTTCCCTTCGCTGGCCATTGCAGCGGTTTGGGATTTACTGTCAGCCGTTCTTTTGCTTGGCTGGTAGGCGTGCTGAGGGAAGATCGTCGAGTTGGGGTCGGTGAACACACGTGGACGACGACCGTAAGATAAGGTGTTCTGTACCTCCGTCGCCCTCCTGTTGAATTCGCGTATCGACTTCATCTCGCTCCGACGCAGCTGAATTTGGATGTTTGGAAGGAGGTTTGCATGAAGTAGGTCTAATAACCTCTCTAGGGGCATTGGTGGTTCCAGTCTATTGACGAGAGCCACCAGGTTGGACACGTAGTCTCGCACTAGTTCGTCCTCACCCTGGAACCGCTTCTGGACTTCCTGCAACAGTCTTTGATGCTGTTGCGTACTAGTACCGAACCAATCTCGGGCGTCAGCGACGAACTCTGCATAACTAAGCCACTGGTACTTGTTGTTATCGTACCAGGTCCTCGCGTTACCTTCGAGGATCTCTGATACGGAATAAAGCACTTCTTCATCAGTTAGCCCTGCGCCCACACGCAGATCTTCCAACCTTGACAGAAACGTATCTACGCTCTGTGCCCTAATGCCCGCAAACCTCAATTTCCATCCGCGGACAATTTTCCCAACATCTTAGGTTGTGGAGAGCCCTGAAGATAGTTGAGGACCGGTGCCAGATGATCCGCTTCGACTCCTCTTTCAAACAGGTGCGGATCTCCCATACTCTTCCAAATCCTCGTCACTTCCTCTTCTTTAGAGGGCTTCCGGCAGGGTGACGTCCCTTCTCCTGAGTAGTGGTCTTGGAGGAGCCGGTGTGCTTCCCGGAATCCTAGAATCGTAGTGACAGGTGAATGTGTCCTGAAAGTCCACATTACGTCTGGAGCGCAGTTGAACCGAGTTGCGCTGAAAAGAACGGCTAGCATTGGCCATCTCATGCATTGCGTCTTCCAGCTCTCGTATTCGTAAGCGCATGTCCTGTGCCTCGCGCTCCGCACACACCTGTATTCCCTGCAGAGTCTGAAGGGTTTCTAGGATTCGACCTACCAGCTTGCGATTGCGGTCGACTCCCTCTTTCAGGTACTCTATTTCCCGGAAGGCTTCACTCAAGTATAATTCTTCCTGAGGTTCCTTCCGGGTACGGGATTCCTAAGACCGGAGATCTGGATTGCTCCGTCTCCTCTCCCCCTCCTCTTCACAGACTGTATCGAGCCACGCTTGTCGGGTACGCCTCCTACGCCACACCACCTCTTTACTGCGCGTGGTCTCTTCGAAATCTGTGACGGTGTACTCTCCTAGAAACCATCTCCCAAGCCTAGCCGCCTGCTGGATGACACTTCCATCCTTGCGCAGCTCTATTTCCGCCAAGTAGCGTTCGCGCTGTGCGGAGGTCAGCTCTAAAGCCCAATTGTCGATTTGAGCTGACGACAGAGCCATCTTGCCTCCGCACGGGTGTAGGATGCGGTCGAGGTTTGAAATTATCGACCTAATCGACTGCTACCGCTTCCTATCACCCAAGGTATGAGCGAGGTATACACTATTTAGTGTAACTACCCTTAATGCCTCCTTTATGTAAGGCACAAACTCGCGAGATTATGAGCGCGTGCAGTCTCCGCAAACTATCTATTAATATTATAAAAATATCCTACCTAAGGTCGGAGACTGCTGTTTGCTTGCTCCGCCTGGCTAATATTTTCTGGACTGGACGCTTGGGTCGCGCTCTCTACCTTTATCGTCGTTCAGGTGCTTCCAACCACCCTTTATCCACTAAACTATGGCTGAAATAGATTAACACCCGATTACTTCGAACGACCTGAAATCACTTCAATCTACTAATAATTATCGCTTTCGGCCCTTTTTACAATTAATTTAACAATTTATAAGCAAAAGTTCGAAGTGACTTCGTTTTTTCACCAGCAGAGGGCGTACCGCTCCCGATCTCGCGCTAACCCGCTCAAACCTTCCTAAGCGCTCGCGCAATCGTCTCTCTCTCTCTCTCTCTCTCTCTCTCTCTCTCTCTCGTGCGTCGATTACCTTCGCCGCACAATCCTATTCGCAGGAAACGGGTCTTAATACCAGTTGGACGCCATGTAACGGAGGAGATTATCTGAAAAATGGAAAATTTATTTAAGAACAATCTCTCACGTTGCAGAGCAGACCGCCGCTCCGTTAAACATGTATGATAGTACGTGTATTCGCCTTAACGTCAGATGATTTATCTTAGTTGTCTTCTATCAAAAGGAGTTGATCTCACCTTAAGTCATGTGTCTTGTGACATTCGATGAGTTTTAAGTGTGATCGACTTTACTCCTAATCTTCTTAATCCCCTAGATGTAATCGGATTAAAACCTAAGACTTTTTCAATTACTTAAGCTACTAGGAAAATTAAATGGCGAAAACGGCGAATAAATTTAACAGACTTTAATTAATAAAAATCACTACAGTCTTTGTAGGGCCGAAAGATTAACGCACGCAAATAGGATTTTACAATTAACTATGTTCGGTGAGAAAGAGAGAGAGAGAAGATTCGAATTCTACTGCGAACTAACGCTCGTCGCGAATACACAAAAATAACGCTAACACGATTAGACAAAATACCGAATGTATTTTGTATCGCATATAATGACGGAAAGTACACCTACCATGTGGTGCAATTACGGTGATCAGCCGTAATTGTTGATGCAAAATATCAACTATATTAAAATGCCGCTGCCCCTCGATTAATCAGCTGCGCTGCCTCGATCTGCCTCAATATAACTTTGATGCTGCTTCTGTACTGCTGCTATTAACTGTCACGGAAATGCCGATGCACACACGCACGTAATTGTCCCAAGAAAACTTAATTTTGACGAAACAAAGTGCAAAACACAAATCGGCGGTAAACTCGTGTGAACAGTTGAGGCGTAACTACTTATTTTAAAAGATCGCGCGCCCCCTCTCTTTCTTAATTGTTCGAATTAACGCGCGAGAAGCAGAATCGCGAACGGATCGATTAATTAAATCGACTACCGTTGCAATCATAAATTTGAAAACGTATTTCATCACTAATACACATTTTCCGCTGTGATATGGGTTTTTAAAAAAAATTGAAAAATCTACCTTTCAAAAAAGTAATTTGTTAAATATGTTAATGTTGATATAACAATAAGAAATAAAAAAGAAGGTAAAAACGCGTAAAGTTTATCTAAACCTATATATTTTTATTTTCCTATATGGAAAAGTGATGCTGAGTGAAGTAATTTTATTTATGGCCTGATTGACTGAATTTCGTCACGTGTGTCACAATCATGAGTAAATCGGTCATAATAATAAATCGAAATACTTTACATCTATCAATACAAATAAGTATAATAATTTGTAGGCATTAAACTGTAAATGACTTCCACTTTCTCTTAATGGCCTAACCTTAAAAAAATACGATAAAGTAATCTTAATGCACTTCATTTGCATTTATTTATTGGACATATAAATTAATTGAATATATCTTTATTGTAAAGTTTAGCTTCGGATAAATATGATCACTATTGAGAAGAATGGTAAATTGATATTTTATATGAAATTCTGCGAATTTATTTCGGTGCAGTCGGTACCGTTAATTTATTTTAAATAAATTTTGAAATTTAATTTATAAATATAAACATATTCTCCAAATGGTTTCAGATGAACAATGGAAAAAACAGTTAAATTAAAATAATATATTTGTTGATATGGAGAAATCCTATGGAAAGCTTGATACCATGAACCAATACGTTAAAAAAGAAACAAAATTAAATTATTAGGCGCAGCTGATAGTTTTATGCTATCCTTATATTTATTTTTATTTTTTATTTTTATACTTTTTACATATTTTATTCCTATTTTATCTTTAAAAAAAGATGAGTCGCTGACATCCAGCGTTGTGATTTGTTGATGCAAAAATAAAATTTTAAATTTTCCTATACTTTGAAATATTATTATTATATATCAAAGAGTGTAAGATTTCTATTTTAGCGATAAATTCAATTTATGAATAATTAACATGGATAATAAACTGCAAGAATGGAAATATGTTAGTAAATTGGTTTAAGAACATAATACGTTATGTTTTGAAATTATTTGTACAAATTGTTAATTTTATAACCATCTCCGATACTACAATCAATATCGTTGTGTTAAAATTTGGCAGAAAGAAAAAGAGAATGAATAAAAATAAAATAGAGACTACATAATTATCTTTTGTATATTTTAAATTAAAACGTATGCGAACAAAGGAAATTAATTATCAAAATATTAAACCCGTTAAATTTGAAGAATATTCACGGGTGTGTTCATAGTGGCAGCAAAAAGTACACGATGTTAAATGTATTACTCATATACTAATATAAGATTGGAGCCATAATCACTACTATTGAATATGTAAGTTTAGTGTTGTATAATAGTATAATAGCATTATTGATCTTAGGTCGAATTAATCTTTTGAATAATTTTTCCGCTATATCTTGAAATGAGTAAAAGTTCATCGATTTTTGAGAAAAAATGGGTGCATGTTCTATTTTTATTCATCAATAAATATTGATGTACGTAGTCTACGTTAAACAGCATTATGTTATTCTTAGCACTCTCCATTTTGCTTAAACAGCATTACTTATTCGTGACCATTGAAATCTTGAAGTTGACATGTAAAAGGTTCAAATAATGTAATAAATAATAGTAAAACATTAAAAAAAAAAGCGCGCTAAATAACACGAGTATTGATAAAAATATGATGTCTATAATTGACGTAAAATATTATTTATATTAATTAATTTTATTATTAAGTTAAAGATTCTTTAATTATTCTTTCTTTTAATATAAAAAAATTGTTTGACCTTTCAAATTCATATATTGTACATACTGCAACGGTAGTCGATTCAATTAATCGATCCGTTCGCGATTCGGTAACTCGCGCGTTAGTACGAACAATTAATAGAGAGAGGGGGCGCGTGAGCATTTGAATAAGCAGTTAAACCTCAACTGTTTACGCGACATTACCGCCGAATCACAATCTTGCACTGTGTTTCGTCGATATTAAAGTTTGTTTGGGATAATTTTACGTGCGAAAGTGCAACGGAGTGATCGCAGCAATAGGAAGCAGCGGCATAGATTAGCAGCTGCAAATTGCAGCCGATAGGAGAGCGAGGCAGCGAAGCAGTTAGTGCACCTCCCGTTATTATTGTGTGACAAAATACATTCGGTATTTTGTCAACCGTGATAGCGATTTTTTGTATTCGCGCCGAGCGTTAGTTCGCGGTAAATTTCGAATCTTCTCTCTCTCTCTCACCGAACATTATTCATTGTAAAATCTTATTCGTGTGCGTTAGTCTTTCGGCCCAACAAAGACTGTAGTGATTTTTTATTAATTAAAGTCAGTTGAATTCATTCGCCGATTACGTCATTTAATTTTCCCATTAGCTTAAGTGGTTTGTAAAAGGCTTAGGTTTTAATCCGATTACATCTAGGGGATTAAGCGGATTAGGCGTAAAGTCGCCCACACCTCAGATTCATCAAGTGTCATAAGTCACGTGATTTAAGATGAGTTCAACTCCGTTCGATAGAAGACACTTAGGCGAAGTCATCTGACGTAAAGGCGAATACACGTACAATCATACGTGTTTAACGGAGCTGTGGTTAGCTCTGTATTGTGGGAGTTTGTTCTTAAATAAATTTCTCATTTTTTCAGATAACCTCCCCCGTTACAATACATAAGTTTATCACACTATGGTTTAGTACCAATTTCGAAACCTTTATGGTAATTGATTGAGTCATCGCCAACAAGGCCGGTAGCAATCGATATGAACTTAGCAGTCTTGAGAAGTGGATTATGATTTTTAAGAAACCTATCCATTTTGTTCATATCATTGGGATATCTGTTCACTTTAGCTTTGGATATGTCAACATCCTATTCAGACGTTTCATAATGAATATTAGTGGAACTTTCTATATGATCAAGGATATCGACCAATGCTACCGACGAAAGAATGTATCTCATCAAAACATAGTCAATTATTCCTCGGCCTACTGGACCTCCTGGTATCTTGAATGGTCGCATTAACGTATACTCAATCGTCATCTCTCACCAATATACTCGATTGAAACTTATCTGTTCTACGAATAGTGATAACAGAATCTTGCGTGAATTGTTTTATACTCGACGGAATCCACAATTTTTTCCAATTCAAGCATTTGCTGGGTATATAAATGCAAATATTTCGCATATAACATGTGACCTGCTGCATGCAGATAAGATAACATTTATTACGCAGACTATTAATGCAAGTTCCAAGCGCCCGTCCTTTCTGCCTCAACGAAATTTTTTAGAATTTCAACCATATGAATAAACTCTATTCACAGTTCAGCTGTTGGTCCATTATTCTTTGATTTGTTTAATGTATCTTGAAACTTTATTAGAACAGCTTGGAATTCTTCTCTATACAAAATACTATCCTACATGTCTTCACCATTCAACATTCAAAGCCTCATCTAACAATAATTTTTCATCGGAAGTGAATTCAACATTTTCGAATGCGACATTTATTATAGCACTCTGAACGATAATAAGACCACAAAAATAGCGAGTCCATGCTTTTTTAGTCAAAGCTTTCACTGCGGAATTTTCGGCGAAAATTTGGCAGAAAGCCTCTTTCAAGCCACTTCCAGCTATGATTGTAACTACTGACCGGAGGATCAGCTATGCCGTATGGAAATACGGAGCTTACTTTAAACTCTAATGCGGTTCCTTCAACGCAAGCCATTATTTCTTTAGCTTTCATAATTGGAGGTAGGTCAAATGTGACAAAAGTGTGTTTTTGCCTACGAGCTTTACATCGCTCGTCCACCTCTAATAAAACTGCCTAAATGGAATCGTAGGTTGTTATAGGGTTCATGAGAAATGGCAAAGGAATTATTTTCGATAATTAATACGGCTTCTCATTGGCACACAGCTCCATGAAACCGTTCCAGCAAACGGTTTCGTTTGGATTTGTTTTTTTTTCATACAACCATAGAAAGTCTTCTATAGTCAAAATCGGATTAGCAGGTACTTCATGTACAGCATTAAAATTTGTTAATGTAATGGCATTTAGATATCTTCTCTTTTTACAAATTGTTTGGGTGACAGCAAGCCAAAATTATCGTTGGTGCAAAATTGGGACTTTGTTTTTAATCTCGCTATTACTTTGTCGACTACAATGTCTTTTGCTGATGATGTCCCCAGTTGCATGGAATGTATTACGTCCATTTGGTGTATTTGTATTATGGTTCGTGTTGCCAAAAATAAACTGCAAAAAGCTGTTTTTTAATGAACAACTGCTCTCTAGTTTGAGCAATGCAATCTTCGAACCACAACATTTCTCGGTAAGATTCACAGAATCCAAGATACGCCAGAGAATCAATCAAATTTCTCAATCCGTGCTTTTTATAGAGAGATGTAGATAGTCCAAGCATGAACGGAGATATAAATTCACGCGGTCTCATTAATAAAGCTAAACAATGAGTAAATATTAAAATTCTGTTATTCTACTTTTTCTTATTAATTTTTGATTTTTTTTTGTGCATTTTTATTATGATTTTTAAAAATAGTTTTAAAAAATGAGAACACTGTTCTTCAATATTATCCAAACAGTAATGTGGAGCTAGATACTCGTCTATTTTATCGTATTTTGCACGCGTTTCGTTCAACATTATTTTTGCTGGAATTTTACAATTTTTGTTTTTTACTTTTCATAATCTTTTGTTTTACTTATTTCATTAATCCATACATTTCTGAGAATTTGATTTTTATCGTTTGCGAAACAAAAATACACATCAATTTTGAAAGCATATGTTGATATATCGTCTTCAAAATAACTTTCCAACCGATTTCGAACAATCCGGTAATCGAATACTTCGTCCAATTTATTAATATTGTTATATTCGATAATTAATTTCTTTACAGAATATTGACTTTGATCTGGATGTATATCTCGATAATGAATGATAAACTCAATCAAACCTATAGTTGTCTTGTCAGCCTGACGATCAGGTATGTTTGTTTTTCTTAATATGTGAAATCTTTTAAAGCAACCACGATGATAACGCGCTCTGATAGTATGTAACTCTACATTTTCAATTCGTTTTTGGATCTGTTTATATCAGCTTTCATTAATATTATCTATTATACGTTTATTTCTACCTTTCCCTGTTGCAACAATATTCTGTTCTGTTTCTAATTTTTCAACAAGTGTACTTGATCTGACCCCTTATTAATATCTTTTCTTCGAAGATAATGTATAAACTCGTCAGATGCATTATCACCGCAAAAAAAACAAAGCTTCTCAAACTCGAAATTTCAAGCTCTTGCGCTATCTCTATGGATTTCGCAATAGTATTTTGACGTGCTTTTAAAGCAGCGTTAATGGATTGTTACCTTTTATACGCATTTTAACGAGATGTGTACCTGCACAACGTCTTCATTTTTCAAATTTTTTTCAATTCGGTATGTTTTTTGTCTGTCCGTTTTTTGCTTGCCTCTATTAATGACGCTACAGCTTCTTTCTGCACTGTTCCTATGGCTTTCTCTCCAAAAGGTTGATCGCAAAGTAAACACAACAGCCCTCCTGATTGGTCATTCATTATTACACAAATAATAATAAATCTGAAAATTAATGTAACCTAATATTTGATCATGTAGTTGTAAAATAGTTAAATATTTATTACACAGAAACAAAAATTAATGTTATTTCAACTAGTTCAATGACTTATTGTTGCCGTACCAATAAGTATTAACTTAGATAGTTAATCGTTATATTGATAAAAAATAATATTTAAAATTCGATATGGCGTGTTGTTCAATAGTATGTTAAATAAACAGTTTATATTAAATGTATAATTGAGTAATGTAAAATAGTTTAACAAAAACTAAACCGTACGTAGTAGTCTATTACTTACTTTTATTTATTCGCAGTCAATTAGCAATAATGTCAATTATAAACATCATATTGAATTTTCCGTACAAAATTAATAATCGTTGCAATCGTACTTATAACATTTACAGTAACATTATCTGATATAACTTTGTTATTATCAGATTTAATCTTGGTGAAAAATAAAAGAAAAACAATTCTTGAATGATCGAATTGAGAATACGTTGACTTAGATCAGGATTAAAAATACTGTCACTAATCACTTTGTTATTTCACTGGAAAAACCTTTGAAAAAATCACTGGAAAAGCCTCAGAAGAAACCTCTGGAAACTATCTTGCCTTGATAGCAGGTGCTGGTAGTCACAAGCGCTCTTCCCGGAAAAGCTTCACGAAAAACCACGGGGAAAGTTTCTGGATAGACCACTGAAGAAGCCTCTGGGAAGTCCTCTAGAAAGGTCTCTGAAAACTCTCCTAGTTTAACAACAGGCACTGGTACTTGAAGGTGAATTTCTATCTCTAATAGAAATCTGGAAGGTTTCAGAGATATCTGAAGCTAGTTGAGCTGCTCAACAATAATGGCTTAACTGAGCCAATGCACTGATCTTTATACCCTTGCTCAGAACGTTCAGAGCGTTACAAAAGCCTATTATGTTACACTTTGAGAGAAGAGACAAGATGATCCATAAGGAGTCGCTCTCTGATGAGTTCTGAGATAAGTTTTGGGTGAATTTATGACGAGAAAATTTGATTCCAGTTGTTACTTATAATCCAAAATATAAAACAAGTATCATCAACAATTGTGTTGTGAGTTAACAAGAAGCAAGACTTAACCTGTCGTTATTGTATATGGACGAGATAGGAGACGAGGCTAAATATTTATTTTTAATGTTTGGAAAAATATGACGTCACAACTGTTTAGCATGGATTCATCGTTTTGAGTGAAAAAGAAACTAGCCACATAAAATCGATGATGAGGGGAAAATTGGAAAATGCAGGTCGAGGCCTGAGCAAGGGTAAATTATAAATAAGATGCGTTATAACATAAAAAAATTATTTATAACAAAAAGAAAATGATTTTTTAATTATGAAATACTTATAAAAATTGTAGTAATAAATAATTATTTATTGTACGATCGGTTTACGTGAAAGTTAATATTTCGTCGAGCTACCCCAAATAAAAAAAAATAATGAAAATTCATGCAGTAGTTACGGAAAATATGGAAAAATTTCGCTCGGTTTCAATTTGAAGACGCGCTGATACTTTTTCTATAGCTTGGTTGCAAACTCTAGTGTCCCCCCCCCCCCCCCCACCCTCGGCTTTCGCTCCGCGCGGTCCAGAAACGCGATCAGGTTTCACGTTGAAAGATGAGTTGAAGGATGATAATGTAATGTATAAATTTTACGGCATGTATTTTGTCCCGTAACTTCAACTTTCGCTCGAAACATTTCCGAAACCCGCGTTTTGAAAAGTTAATAATTAAACGCATGGGATGTTTTTGCAAAATAAATCCTATCTTCGCTCCTTTTACATTTAGCGAGGTAATTATTTTTGTAAATTTGTTAAAAAATTCTAGCTGTCCGAATATATTCATCAATAACAATAATCTCGCTCACAATAAAAGATATTCCATTTATTTATAAGGTCATTTTTAACATGTGTATCAAAGCTGTTCTTAAACAATTTAAAAATGATGACGCAGGTAAGCCTGAGTTAAACTAGAACGTTGAGCGAAGAGAATGAGCCCTTGCTGTTAACTGCAGACACCCCCAATCACAAGAAATAGCTTATTTTAACAATGTTTTTGCAATAAATTAAATGCTATTTGTCCGATTTTTACGGTCAACATCTCATTTGGTAGAGGTTCTCAGTGGCAAAAAAAGATGAAAATTCCATATCTTTACATCTAAAAGTTCAACTTGAAAAACAAGAAAAACGTTTTCAGCACCTGTTTTTCGCTAATTTGTTAATCGCGCATCACTTTTTTTGATCCATTGAGCCTATAGACTCATCAAGCATCACGATACAAAACCTTTCCTTCACGACTTATACCTTTATACAGTTATTGTTTATTTTAACTCTTTTTGATGGTAGAATGCTTGGACTATTATTTTCTTTCCTTATACTATTCTCATCTGGTTTGCTTACCTTCGTGCTTCTTTTCCTCTAATAATTAATAAATCCTCTAATTCTAATAACCTCTCAAATACCCTAGCATAATAACACATACCCGCATCGATTTTTTACTTTAAAACCTTTCTTAGTTTCTCAACCAACAACCCTCCATTAATGCCCTTTCTCCATTTCTTCACCGCTTAATACCACTTCTTCTAATAACTATTCTAATAACTCTTGATAACTCTTCTTGCTCCTTCACAAGTCCAGTTGTAAATTTTCCTCTCCTTTTCTGCATACTCTGCCTTCTTTGCTTCTATGACCTTTCTCTCCCTCCATTCTAATACTTAATCCTTGTCCATTCTTTAATCCTTGTTGTTCTTTCAGTAGTTCATCGTTTCCTTTCTCTTCCCAGTATTACTCTCTTTCTAAGTTTTCTTTCCAGTTTTTGTAGTATTTCTAGTACTTCGATCTGTCAATCCTGTTCCATCTTATCTGTATGTTCTAATCCATTCTGGTCGTCAGTATTTTCTCCATTGTCTTTTGAAGTTTGTCTTTTTTGATCCGTTCTCTCCACAGCTCTCTTAATTAGCCATTGCCTGCTGATTCAGCAATTCTTCTACATTCCTCTTCCTATTTCGTCAGATTATTATTCCTTACAAGGAAGGTACCCGAGGTGTACCTCACCGATTTTCTTGAAATTGTGATATGTTGTAGAACATCAAAAAATATTCGACGCGTATTTTTTTATACGTGCCCATAAGCCTATTTAAGGGGTGAAACCCACCCTTGAAGTTCACCCCTAAAAACAATTTTTTTTTAATCTCGAATACAATTCGTAATTTTTTTACTGAAACAAAGTGAGTAACACTTGTTATTGAAAAGCACATATTTATGCATTGTTTTTAGTCATCAGACTCGTAACCCCCGTTTTTTATTAATGAAAAACTATATTTGATGACCATTTTTTTCACTATACACATTCCAAAATCTGTTAAATCTTGACAAAATTAATTGTTTTATGCACAATAATCAAAAATAAAGTTGACCTGTTCCGGCATTTTCAAAAAAAAAATCCCTTGAGGGGGTGAGCTACCCCTAACATATATACTATTATATTTCATTATTCCATTACGATATCATGGTGTAAATCTCTTGGATACTATTAAAATTGTTAAGTAGTTGATGTAGTTTGAAATTTTCTGAAATCAGCCCTTACAAATGAATTCATCCCTAAAACTCAATCTCAAGTATTATTTTTTCATTACTTGAAAATACCCTAGGACTATTCAGTGGCGTAAAACGTGTAATAATATTAGTTCACATCCTTGGTATTGAATTAGAATTCTTCACCCCACTAATGTATCAACCCCTATTTTTCAATAAAAAAATGACACCCTTTTCCATATGAAAATACTAGTTTCTTGAGTTTGACGAAAAAATTTTTGGCAGTATGCACAATATTCAAATACGAAATCGACTGTTCTCACCTTAATAAAAATAACCTATAATAAGGGGTGTACCAGCCCCACAGGAGATATTGTCGTATCTCTATGATTTTATTCTTTTTCTATGGGACTTTCAAAAGTAATAAAAAATTAATGATTCAAAGCAAGAAGAACTAACTAATTATCGAATAAATGCATACGAAGAATAAACGTATAAACGCTTGGAAAACGAATTAAGAGAAATGAACAGCTTAAAATAACAAGATAAGATTAAATTTATCATTTTCTTGTTGTTGTTGTCGAGATCGGACGGTGGGAAAAACCTCAACGGTTAAATTATCGTCTTGCTATGTTTTTGATAGATAAGACCTTTTTCGACGATGCGATCACACTCTTGAACTCACAATCAGCTCGCCAAAACAACACTCGAATACTCGATATTACCTCTCATCATCAGTCTTTAGTCAGAGCTTCATCGAGCTCGTTTGAATCAGTATATTAATTGTGAGTGCAGTGTTTGTTGAATTTACAAGAAATTACATTGGAATCCAATAAATGTGCAACCAAATTTCAAACTTCAAATTTCATCAAAGTATAACATGGTATTTTGGAATTCGTACATATTAATTCTACCATATAATTTTTGGTCAATACTTATTTCCTGATTGTAAGTAAAATTTCCTTTTGCGTAAAATTTCTTAACGCGGTAATTGATAGATATTGTATACATGCCCTCACCATTTTTCAAAAAACGCACAGAAATTGAAAGTACTCTATTTTACAGCTCTTTACAAGCCCTATCTAAAGAAACCATAAAAAATTATTTTCATCATTTTTTTTACTCTACATTTTTGAATTAAATATTTTTCCGAAGAAAAAAGCTCAAAAATTTTCATACTCACATCGTATTTGACGAAAATAATTTTTTAATTAGTGATTTAGATATAGCTTATAAAGAGTTATAAAATGCAATACTTCATATTTTTATGTGGTCTTTTTCCAGAATTGGTGAGGGATCAAAGATGGACAAGAAATTTTGGAATTTTCAATATTCAATTATCGTTCGAAGAAATTAGAAATGAAATTGATACGTAATTGTCAGTGTAATGTTGATTTAAATGATATTAAAAATTATTGCCTGACTTTGTAAAAAAATATTCAAATTAATGCGCTTCAGATTTCATCATATAAAAAACAAATAATAATTATTATTTCTAGGTATTGGAAAAATGACTATTAATCCTATAAATGTTATACAATTATTATTATTATCTTTTCAAGCTATGAATATACAAGAAAGTCCCATTACTAAAGATGAAATTGCTTTGAAGGATAATATAGAAAAACTATTACTTGATTGTATAAATAACTTTGAGGATCCAGAATTCATTGTGGAATCTACATTAGCTTTTCAAGAACCATTTAAGGATACTGAAATACATATTGTTGAAGATATTGATAAAATCTGGTCAGCGGATGTTGATGAACACTCACTAGTATGTACAGCGGATACAGAAGATCTATCTTGGGATTACAAACGAAAAGCTGTGGACTACTGGAGAAGCGGAGTTACGAAAAATCTCGCTCTGCAAACTGTGCAGCATAGATTTCGAAAAGTCCAATCAATTACACAGTTGAAACGATGGGCGCATACTTTGAATAAAGGAGGCACTTATAAAGAAAAAATTGGAAGAATCAATAAATTTGTATTAGATAATTTTCAGTCGGCTTCCGATGCCGGTTATATAATTCACGATAGAGATTTACAAAAATGGGCATTACAAGCTCAGAAAATCGTTGGACATGAAGATATAAGGTTTAAAGCGTCACGTCATTGGCTACAAAATTTTAAAAAGGCTCACAGAATAGTCAGCAGAAAGATAAATAAATTCGTAACAAAAAAGACTGTTGAAGGGAGAGAATATTTACAAAAAATAGCTGATGATTTTGTTTCAGATGTGAAAAAAATAATTAAAAGCAAATTTTGGAATCAATTTACAATTCAGATCAGAATGGATTTCAAATTGAAATGCACTCGGGAAGAACACTAGCTATTGAAGGCGAAAAGCAAATTGAATGTCTTGTAGAATCTGTAAGTTCGACGACTCACAGTTACACAATTCAACCACTCATTTCAGCTGATGGGAGACTGCTTTTCCCATTATTCATTGATTTAAAAGAAAGTAAAGGAACCTTTGGACCGGTAGTAGAATCCAAATTATTCAAGCCATCAAATATTTACGTGATGCCTTCCGCTTTTGGCAAACTGACTTCAGGTATGATATTTATTATTGATGATTACAGTTTTTAACTTATGTCATGTGAATAAAAATGAGTTTTTTCAATGGTTACAGAACATTTCAAAACATGGCTGAAGGATGTGTATTTTCCCAATGTTGGGCATTCAAGTGTCTTATTAATTGATTCGTGGAGTGGGCATTGCCCTGATGCTGTAAAGGAAGCAGCACCTCCAAACAAAATTGTTGATGTAAAAATAATTCCAAAAGGAACAACAGGCAAAATTCAGCCACTAGATGCTTTCGGCTTCCGAGTGTGGAAAAATTACGTCCGTTGCTTCGAGGACAGTGTAACATTATTGAATGAGGATATAGAACTTCATAAAAGAAATAACATTATAAAACTCCAATCCTTGGTACATAATCAATTGTCATCTCCTCGATACAATAACCTATTCAAATATTCATGGTATAAAAGTAGCTACGTTGAATCAAAGCCAGATAAATTTGATAACCCCGTAGATTTTAGTTTTGGTAATGATTGTAATGAGCGTTGTGAAGTTCCTGGTTGTTCTAACTCAGCAATTGTAAGATGCTCTTGGTGTAAGAAATCATTATGCTTGAAACATTTTTTTAATGATTATCATTATTGCCAGGATTATAAAAAGTAACATTAAAACTCGAAACTATTGAAATATTAAATTTAAAATTTTTTTGTACTTTGAATCATTAATTTTTTATTACTTTTGAAAGTCCCATAGAAAAAGAATAAAATCATAGAGATACGACAATTTCTCCTGTGGGGCTGGTACACCCCTTATTATAGGTTATTTTTATTAAGGTGAGAACAGTCGATTTCGTATTTGAATATTGTGCATACTGCCAAAATTTTTTTCGTCAAACTCAAGAAACTAGTATTTTCATATGGAAAAGGGTGTCATTTTTTTATTGAAAAATAGGGGTTGATACATTAGTGGGGTGAAGAATTCTAATTCAATACCAAGGATGTGAACTAATATTATTACACGTTTTACGCCACTGAATAGTCCTAGGGTATTTTCAAGTAATGAAAAAATAATACTTGAGATTGAGTTTTAGGGATGAATTCATTTGTAAGGGCTGATTTCAGAAAATTTCAAACTACATCAACTACTTAACAATTTTAATAGTATCCAAGAGATTTACACCATGATATCGTAATGGAATAATGAAGTATAATAGTATAAATGTTAGGGGTAGCTCACCCCCTCAAGGGATTTTTTTTTTGAAAATGCCGGAACAGGTCAACTTTATTTTTGATTATTGTGCATAAAACAATTAATTTTGTCAAGATTTAACAGATTTTGGAATGTGTATAGTGAAAAAAATGGTCATCAAATATAGTTTTTCATTAATAAAAAACGGGGGTTACGAGTCTGATGACTAAAAACAATGCATAAATATGTGCTTTTCAATAACAAGTGTTACCCACTTTGTTTCAGTAAAAAAATTACGAATTGTATTCGAGATTAAAAAAAATTTGTTTTTAGGGGTGAACTTCAAGGGTGGGTTTCACCCCTTAAATAGGCTTATGGGCACGTATAAAAAAATACGCGTCGAATATTTTTTGATGTTCTACAACATATCACAATTTCAAGAAAATCGGTGAAGTACACCTCGGGTACCTTCCTTGTTAGTCCTTTTATTTCCTCTTTCATACATATAACTGCCGTCTTTTATCTCCATGACCTCTCCTAAGTACCTCGTCGATCTCTTGATCGTTTCTATGTTCAAACTCTCCATTCCCGCCTCCATAAATGTAATCTGGTGTGTTCTTGTTCCGTTCCAATGTCATTACTTTTGCCTGTATCCTCTTTATATATTCGTGTCTTGAATAACCCCATATCTTCAATCCGTATAAATATCCTACATTTCCCATTATGTCCAAAATGAGTAATCTTCTGCTCAGAGTGCCGAGTCTTGCTCTTTTCATTAGCCCTCACGTGTATTTATCACTCTCTACACTCTCTGCTGCATCTTTCTAATGTGAGTTCCCTAATTTCCTTTTGTCGTGAACCAAAATCCTAAATATTTATGTTTGTTTACTATTTCCAGTGAAATTAAAAATGTTTTTAGGACTTAACATAGTGATAGGTATAAAAAGATTACCATCTTATCGTGACTACTGGTTTACAAATATGCAGCTAAATTTTTCTTATATGAGTTTTATAATAAATATGAAAAGATTTTTTTTTATTATAATATTTACATTTAAATGATTCAAGTAAAAAACCTAAAAGATGCGTTTAGAATTATAATAAATTATAAAAAGTGGCACCTTATCTGAAAACTTTTTCGGAATTATACAAAATATTTTATAACCTAACTAAAGATCAATCAATCGATGAAAGTATGATCAAGTTGAAAGGCTGAAATTCAATAAAGCAATACTTGCTAATGATACCAATTAAGAGGAGCAACGAAGTTTGTATAAGTACGTGAGATATGTCGTCAAAGTTGAAATGCTCAAATCGTAATACGAAATCAGTAATAAGAGTAAGAAGTGGTGGTAAAGATTTTTTTGGCAATTTATAAATGTGACTATAGAAAATTATTTTATCATACGAGATATGTAGATAGCTTTTTCCAAATGATACCATGTCGCTAAAAAGACTTTCGTTTATCAGTTGTTAATCACTCAATTGGATTTTCAGATCGCTGACACTGGCATTAGATATACACATTGTAGTTAAAAAACAATCGATAAAGAAATAAGATATTATTGCGAAAAGTGCAATGTTAGGTTGTGCATTAATATTCAAGTAAATTATTTAAAAAATTTTTTAAATCAAAAAAATTTTCAAATACTTTATTAAAAGTTGAAAAAATATATAAAATTATAACAAAACTCTCATATACAATATTTAACATTGATTTGATTTTTTTTAATTTCCTATCACCATATTCTATCTAACATTCTAAATTTAGAAAATCTGTCTACAGTTTCGGAATCAGCGACCACAAGAACCTTTTTGTACAAAGATTTACATTTATTTATTAATGTTCATAATTTCGACTGCCACATTAGATCCACCATTTTAAATTTTGAAAATCTGACTTCAGATTCGTAATCAGCAACCTCAAAAACCTTTGTATTCACTATTAGGTTAGGAAAGATGCAATAGGAAAATATACCCCTAAATACATATTTGTAGTATTGTGACGGTAAAAGTCTTATTAGCGCTAACAGCCCAAATATGCGGCTGCCCGCGAGGACGGCACCTACCGGTTGGGGAAAATGTGTGACGAGGGAATTCGGCACGCAACGGGACGGAACGCGCGCGTATGAAAATGAGGCAGTCGAGGATCAGCTATCGATATCGCCTGAGAGGAGTCGAAGATTAGCATCCGGTCGCTAAGCTGTGCAAGGTGGGATAGTTGATAGTACCCGAGCTTTCCCGAGTGCCGAGACGAGCTGATCCAAGTGCAGGATTAACTACCGATACGGAGAGCCGCAAACAGTGGAGAATCAGCTACCGATACACAAGCCGCGAAATCGAGGCCCGCAGTCTGATTGCCCGAACGCAGCGCAGATATTGGTTGATTGTTGTTGCCGAGCTGTCCGGAGTGTCGACCTGAACCAGCAGAAGCGGTACCATCTCCTGCGGAGTCAAGTGTGTGTGTGAGGTGTTTCGCCATCGAGGGCGAAACCGTGTGCGCGCGAATTCGCGATCCGCGACAAAGAAAAGACAGACTTTACCGAGAGTGCGACTTGTTCTTCCGTTCTTCGTAAGACTGCTAAAAAGGTAAGCTGGCCAGCTTAATTCCGCGACCGCGATAGCAATACTAATAACTAATCTCTCGTATTCGACGAAAAGCGTGCATGTAATAACTCTGCTGACAAAGAGCGGCGAGCGATCCGACACTGCATGTTGTTGTCGTGCGCGCCACTGTAAACATAAACACGCGGGCCTAATGCGCTGTATAGTTAGATGAAATAAAAGATTCCGTCTGTGATATTAACCTTAGTTACGCTGTACTGATTTCATTTTCGTAGATAGTTGGTTGACTTACACCCGTTCCCTCCTGCTCTCCGGCTTTTATATTCGAATATTCGAATAATCCCGCGCGCTCTTATATGCGATCGCGCGCATTAAATAAAAAGACGGTAGCAACCCCGTTACAGTGCTTATTATGTGAAATTTATCAAGAGCATTCTTGGTATTTTTATATTGATTTCATTACTTTCAAAAAATGAAGAGCAAGTCAGAAAATAAGGGCTTGCAATGGGTCGATTAGTAATGCGACGGACTCGCACTCGGTAGGCCCGGATTCGATTCCCAGTCCCTGCTGATTGATACAAGCACCACAGAAAAAAGTTTCATATGCTTTGTTCTCAAACACATTGCAAGCCTCTGTCGCTGATTAGCATTTATGGAGAATAAATAGAGCGACATTAAGCAAAATTTAAAAAATCAGAAAATAAGATTGAGTTTAGATATAAATAAAGTAATAAGTATAGAAAAAGAACAATTTTTTTTAATAAAAATGACTAAAAATTTGTCAATGTATAATTATATAAGTGATGAAAAATGTTTAACTTATGACAAGGAAGAATAAGTGGAATTTACCTTTTTATTATTTTCAGTCACAATAGATCCTGATATCCGTCTATTCAAAAGGTATTTTTTTAATAACGTTACTCTTAAATTCCATCAGGCTTCAGCGGAACAGTCTTCTTCCTAACTAAATTAAAGAAGGGATTTTTTGTGAATAAAATACATCTTCTTGGATTATGTAAATCTTTGTTATTTTTTTCTGTCATTCGTTTCATCATAACCTTCAAAGAATATATTTGATTTTTTTCCTTTGTGCGCTTCTCTTGCGGTTGACTGTCCAATTCATTAGTTTTCAATTTATTTTATCTGATGAATCGTAAATTACTTCCTGTTCCATCAGACATTTTTTAATTAATACTAACTAGGAAACCCCTCAATCCGGCTTTATCGATTTTAATAATTTGTTGATATCTTATAGTACAGTCTAGTAGATTCCATACTTAGAAGATGTGTTTACATTTGCTCCAGTATAAGAATCTAACAGATCAGAAAAAGTGAAAGTGACACTTGAGTTAATAAAAGGATTAATTATAGTGCAAAGCGAGTTAGCTTTATACGCTGACTGTGAGTAACTGATCATAAACAAATATAGTAGAGAGATTAAATACAATATTAAATAGGCTTTTATAGCCAATAAAAACATTATAATCGCTCTGAAATAATAAAAAGGAAGAATGAAAAAAAGTCAATGGAAAACGGCAGTGGAATAGCCCTGAAAACAGTTCACAGCAACAAAATAAGGGTTAGGCCTATATGATCGATATGATCGATATGAGCTGTTGAGATTAGAAAATGAGAAAGATGAAAACTAAGAAATCAAAATTTTAATCTATAAATCACCACTAATGTACGTTAAAAATGTAGAAAACATTAAATCTCTTGAAGAATTACAAAATAGAATAGCGAAGAATAACTATAAGATTGAAATTCTCAACAACAATAAAATTAGAATTCAAACAAGTGTAACGAGAGCAAGCCTACAGCTTGCTTTCGTCTATGTTTCTCCCCTCTCCCCTCTTTCGGCAAAGCATGGTGGCCAACGTTGGGCACATTTAAGAATGCGCCTAACACTTGGCTTTTGTTTTCAGCGCCAAGGACTAAGCAGCGGAACCAGGCGTGTTCGAAGTTGAGGAGCGCAGAGAGAAAAGAGTGAGAGAGAGAGTGAACATTGGCTTATGCAGGTTTAGGCAGGCGTGTGACGCGTGACCGATAAGCGACGCATTGCGTGCCGCCTAAGAAATAGGTCAAGTAGGGATGCAAGCGAGAAGGCCAGCGCTGAGAAAAAAATGCGTGCGCGAGACAGTTGAGTTTGGGCAGTTAGCGACAGAGAGAGAGAGAGAGAGAGAGAGAGAGAGAGAGAGAGAGTGTAAGGAACCGAAGTCGCCGATATACTACAATCAACTTCACCAACAGCAACAACCAACTTTGCCCGTGGCGGATCTCTGCAACCCTTTGCCAGAGACCCAGGACAGCAGCCTCGCTAACAGCAGCTCACCTAGGACGACAGCCTCGCCAACAGCAGCTTTCCACCGAGTTATACATAGCGGCTCAGCATCTAATAAAGTCAAGTTTCTTTGTTCCCTGAATTTCTCTCTTGAACTATACTCTCTTTTTTTCTCACCGATAATGCGAATATGTGTGTGCGTTGAAGTAAGATAGCCAGGCATAACGTGCCGGCTATCTTGAGGTTCGCGCCTAATTTAATTTATTTGTTTTAGTGTTAGTTGCGACTGGCGAATTTTCAAGGCATTCATTTGCCGGGCAATTCCCAGGTATATTTTTCCTGCGTTATTGTTAATTTCGTTGCAATAGGGTAAGACATACATATATATGTATAGTTTGGTAAGAAATATCACGTAATATTTATTTGTAATTAAGTTAAGTTGTTTCTGTTGAATTATACGTAATAACTATACTGTACACACATACAAATGTAATATAAATATATCCATGAGTGATGATGCGCGCGCCACTATCAGTATGTATGTGAGGATGTGTGAGTGCGTGCGCACATGTATAGAGTATATGACAGTCAGTCGGCTATGTAAGAGACAAGAGAGCGCATCTCGACATAGCTTGGATACATGTATGTAATCTATATGTATCAACTCAATCATTGACTTTTAACATTAAATAATCATGTCATTATTATTGTTGTAATGAGGGGAACCTCAACATTGTTATTATTTCAACGATCCACCTCATATTCAACAGTTTCTTCCGGTTTTGGTAATAAAGAAGATAGTTCATATTTAGTATCATGTAGTGTTCGCGCATATTACGCGTTTAATGTTTGTTATTAATAATAAGGTAAAATTGATTTGATGTTGTAGCTATTGCGTTAGTTACTCTATGCCCGTTTCCCTCTCGCTTCCTTGATTGCCATGAGCGAAAGCGCCTCACTGGCCCATGCAATATTTGAAATTAGTGGCAACGAGAGATTTTTTCATACAAGAAATTCCGAAGAATACTTACGAATAGTAAATGCATTAAAAGAAAAGAGTACACAATTTTACACCTATCAACGTAAACAGAACAAAAGCTAGAAAGTGGTGCTAAGAGTGATACACCCGTCATCAGATATAAATAAATTGAAGAGAGAGTTGCAAGAAAATGGACACAGCCCTATGAATATTACCAATATTCATAGCAAGTTAACAAAAGCTGTTCAGAGATGCAGCGTTTCTCTTTTACCCTATTGTATCGGTAACTTGTAAAGGAGAAAGTGCTGTGTGGTCGACGATCACTAACCTCTGAATTCTAACCGCGAGACAAACTCGGCAAAAAGGGTACGGGTGTGGCACATATTGTCAGTCGTGGTGCCCACATGTGTCGAGCAGATGCAACACTCTGCGATGGCAAGCCAATAACGTCTGGCGCGGTTCGACTGACCCGAACACCCGAAACTTTCCCTTAATTTTCTTGGCGACAAAGGAAGAGAACTCGTCATCGTTTTCTGACAGGGCGCAGCAAGTTAGTCTGTCGATAAACAGCGAGAGAGTCGCTTCGCAATCCTGCATGGTTAAGTGTTAGCTCAGTCTTTTCTCTTGTTTTACCATAGCTACGTTCATTTTGATCAGGGCAGTACGTTAGTACTGTGTGTGAGTGTTAGAACGAGTGTGTGTAGTGCAAGCCCGTGAAGCGTTGGACTCAGCTCTACGCGACTGTAGTGGGTCACGACCTAGCGCGTCCCCGAGAGCGTTACCTCCACGCGGCCGCTGTGCCCAAATTCCACGTGGCGGCGAGGGCTGTTCCCGTCCTCGAGACGTCGAGGTCGCCTTAGGTGGTCACCATAGTGGTGCGCTCTTCCACATTCGCTGCGGCATCATAGTATCTGCGCACATCATCCGAGAACTCTCTGCGTTTCGTGAATGTGTGTGTGTAAGTGTGTTACGCTGTGTGTAATTGTATTAAGATTTGCGATTAATTATATTATAGTTTGTTCATATATATATATATATTGTATTAACGTTCGCCTTGGGCTTTTTCCCTACTTACGACTAGGATTTTTTACGCCCTTGACGAGCGTCAGCGTGGTCTATTTATCATACGTTAATTAAATTTCTAAATATAATAGAATTTCAAGTACCCTTGTCAATTTATTGCACTAATCCTACTCCCTTCTCTATACTAATCTTTCGCGAACTCTCAGCGGATTTAACTAAGTAAAATTTAAAAACAAAAGTACCATCACCACTTTTTACTAGAGAACTGGAAACTCACATATGGAATACTATTGGATTGATACAAAGTAAACTAGAACTAGAAAATTTTCTCACTAGCGAGTAAATAGATGTTATTCTGATCTCGACAATTCATTTTACAAGTAAACACTACTTCAAAATTTCTAAATATATTGTATATCAATTAGATCATTCAGACAATAAAGCACATAGATATTTATAAAATAGAGATGCAACTAGTATCAATAAATCATTACCCAAGAGTTAATCATTAGACAAAAAATTGCAAGCTATAAATATCGTAATAACGGACAAGAATGAACCAAATACTATTTCAGCAATATATGACCTACCTAACCACTCAATTAGTAAAGGTGATTTCTTTTCTTATTTCAGCATACTAAGTCATAGGTTCATAGCTAGCGGTGATTTCAATGCGAAACAATTATGGTGGGACTCCAGATCTTCGCACCTATCCTAAAGGTTAAATAACTGTTTGATGTAATGAGAAAAAATGATTCCACACCCACATCAACTGGGAATTCTATATGATAGCCTTCGGATCTCACCAAACTAACGGAACTCTCTGTCTTTGCAATAGTGAAATGAATTAATGAAATATAAACCCTTCCTATTTTGAAGCAAGCTCATGCTTAGATCTAACATTGGACTACTTTTAAGTAATAATAAAACTAAACACCAAAATAGCAAGACAAGATTATACAACAAAAACTACAGACTTGGACCAAATTAAAACATCTCGTAGAAGAACACATTCATAGCAACATACTTCTTAAAACCAACCATGAAATAGAAAAAAGCATATAAGAACTTAACATGTTGATCAAAAAAGCTTTAAACAAATCTAGTACTACAATAAACAAGAAAGTAATACAAAATCAATCAATCCACATAGGCAGAAAAATTCATGAAAAAAGAAAACTTAGGAAAAAATGGTAGAAAACTCTATACTAGAGAGACAAAATCTTGCAACTACAAAGGCCACTCGAATTATTAGAAATCCTCAACAATTCATCCCGTCTATCCATAAACCCCTTGAAAGCTGGGCGAAGGACAATAAAGAAACAGCAATAGTTTTTACGAACCACCTTAACAATATTTTTACACCAAATGAAAGAAGAATATCTGAGTTAGAAGAAAAACAATTGTTAAGGGGGTATTCTCATATAGATGGGGAAAAATCAAGGAAAACTTTGGGAATTTTTTTTGAAAGAACTATTCAACATTTTTTTTGAAATTTGGACACAACTTTATTGCAACCTTTGCCAATATATACAAATTTTTGTTGTTGCGAAATCTGAATTTGCCCATGTGCAAATTACATATGAAGCGGGAAGAAATTTTCCGTTTGTCTGATTTGATGTCGCCTATTGAGTCTGAAGCAGCGTCCTGAAACAAAAAAAAAGTTATTTTAGTTCAAATTCAATGTTTTTCATCCCCATAGACTAATTTTCATCAGGTTAAAATCAAAACCTAAAATATGGCGAGCATTTGACAAAATTCAGAAAATGTTTTTATTATTTTTATTGCAAAATGATTGCTAATTAATATTATTTTTATGGATCGGCATAGTTCATGTTGATAATAATTGAATTACCTTTAAAATGGCGTTTTTTTTTGTAGGATGAAAACTCCCTGAGTAATCAGTGGCATAAAGTCGGGAAATCGTGAAAATATGATTTTCCGTAAAACGCGTTTAAAGTTTGCGGCGCGTGATAAATTCATATTTTTTCAACGTTTACCATTCGGGATTGTTTTTTCCATCAATCAGCAATGCCTGGACCATAAAGAGTGCCTTCTTCCTCTCTAAATTATTCAGATAGCCTCGCTAGCTTCATTTTCTTGAGCACACGGCTAGCCTTCGTTGCGGTCTCGCTTCGAATTTTCTCGCGGTCCACGCGTTCCGTGTCGCATTTCATTCGACTTGATATACCCATTACCGTGGAATTTTCTTTTCCGTTCCGAAGCACGGTATCTCTTTCCGAAGCGTCCTTTCGGGTAAGTACTCATGGCGAACGTAAAGGAAAAAAGATGCAAACTGCTCAAGAGCTATAAGCAAACTGAGCCGAAAATATAGTAAAATCACGAAATGCGTCGTTCGGTATATACTTTACTAAAACCTTGACAACCAAAATATGCTATAGATTACACACGGATATACACTTATACATTCAAAACTAGAAGGGCAACAAGCATTTGACATTCCCTGTCCAAGCTAGCACCCGAGCGCAGCGTGAGTCTTTTGTTACGGAGCGCTCACCTAGCTACCAGCTCGCCGGTGCGCGGTCACTTGAACTGCGCTAGCAAATTAATAATTTGAAATTTCGCTCTGAAATTTTGACACAGTATTCCTAAGATATTATAGATTCGATTTAAAGATAAAAAAATCGATTTTTCGATCGATCTATATGAGGATATATATATATATATATATATATATATATATATTGTAACGGGGTTAATACCGTTTATTTAATTTATGCGCGCTATCGTATCGAAGAGCGCGCGGGATTACCTGAATGTTCAAACACGAAAATCGAAGAGCAGGAGGGAACGGGAGTCAGTCAACCAACTAACTACTAACGTGAAATAAATACGTCGAAAATACTGTTAATATCACATACGGGATCGTTTATTTTCTCCAAGTTCTACACTGTATTCGGCCCGCGTGTTTATGTTTACATGCCGCGTGCACGATAACAACATGCAGTGTCGGATCGCTCGCCGCTTATTGTTCGCAGAGTTATTACATGCGTCTTTCTTGTCGAGTACGAGAGATTAGGGATCGCGAAATTAAGCTGTCCAGCTTACCTTATTATCAGTCGCACGAAGAACGAAAGAAATAGTTCGTAGACGTGACTAGGGAGAAACTCGCTTCTATGGTCGATCGGCTCTCGCTGTCGATTTCGCCCTCGATGGCGAAACTCCTCACACACGCACGCTTACACGCACTCGTCTATGTCGGGTAATAGCACAGTTTCTGTCTCTCCTTCTTAATTCGTCTCGGCACTCAGGAAAGTTCGGGAAAACGTCAAATGTATTTTTGTTGCACAGCTCTGCGATCGGGTTCTAATTCTCGACTGGTTCGTTTTCATTCGCGCGCGTTCCGTCGCGTCTCGTACCGAATTCCCTCAATACATTTCGCCCCAACCAGCAGGTGCTGCCCTCACCGGCAGCCGCATGGTTGGGCTGTTAGCGCTAATACGACGTTTACCGTCACAATATATATCCCCAAGCAGCTCATACATGGAGTCGGATGTTTACAAAAAAACAATAAAGCTGGCAGAAGTTCTTAATCTAATGAAGAAAATGAAAATTAAAAATCTCCTTGAATAGACAACATAAGCGTTAAGATGGTCAATGAACCATCCAGAAAAAATTATGAGACATATCACGATCATTTACAATACTTGCCTTCGACTGTGTTACTTTCCGGAGATTTGGAAAATGGCCCAAATCATAGTCTTACCAAAACCTAGGAAAAATGTAGATCAAGTTACTTCTTATAGAGCCATTAGTTTGCTGCCAACTTTATCCGAAATTCTAAAAAAAATTATCCTTGCCAGAATGAGCCCGATCATAGAAGAAAGCAAACTGATTCCGGATTACGAGTTTAGATTTCGAAGCAAATACTCTACAATTGAGCAAGTTAATCGAATTATGGCACAAATAAGAAAGATACTTGAAGAAAATACATATTGCTCAGTAGTGTTTCTCAATATCCAACAGGCATTTGATAGGGTTTAACATAAAGAACTGGTAAACAGAATTAAAAAAAGTTTTCCTACAAAATTAGTTAAGTTGCTGAAGTTATATTTAAAAAACAGAAGTTTTAGAGTAAAAGTAGGAGATTATAGTACAGATAAATGTCCAATTAAAGCAAGTATTCCACAAGAAAGTATACTAGGACCAGTACTATAAACAGTCTATACAGTAAACATTCCAATAATGCAATATATCATAACAGGTACTTATGCGTACGATACAGCACTGCTGACTACTCATAAGAAAAGATAGATAGCCTCTTACACACTTCAGAAATCTAAATAAGGATCTCACTGGATAAACATGGCTGAATAAATGGACAATAATAATAAACGAAGACAAATGTAACCATGTAACGATTATACGCAAAAAGAATATCTACTCTACGGTATGTCTAATTCGTATAAGTATACCTGAAAGTAATGAAGCTAAGTACCTGGAAATGCATCCGAACAGACGCCTGAATTTGAGGGGATATTTTTGGACAAAAAAAGAACAGCTGAATTTAAAACTTAGAAAAATGTACTGGTTGATGGGAAGAAAATAATAACTAACTTTAGAAAACAAAATTCTTGCGTACAAATCAATTCTCAAATGCGTATTGACGTATGAAATCTAACTATAGGGGACAACTTCAAACTCAAATATAGAAATATTAAAAAAATTCCTAAAAAAAAGTATAGTACTAGACAAAATAAAAGACACGTATTTTCGTTTCTGTGCGGATATCCACTCTTAAGGGTAGAAAGCCATCCCTAAATTTTACCCTTAACATCGTTTGCTGGTTATATATCTCAGCATCTAATGAATATTTTTTAATAAAACCAAATGAAGAATATTTTCTGTAAGAAGTCTAAGATATTAGGCGTATTTATGACCCAGGGGATTGTAATTTTTATTCTATATTTTTTTCTTAATATCGTAGTCGAAAGTACGTTATTTCCTCATCGTTTTCGGTAGCGAAAGAACCACTTTTATCTATTGCTAGAGCTTTCGCCACTGACAGTGACTTTTGAGACGCATGATTTGGAGTGCGTAACCAGGCTACGCTAGTTTTTGTTGATAGTGCGTTTTAGAAATTTTGTTTATATAATGTAAGAATTTCACCTACACATGAAAGTCACTGTTTTTTTACTTATCAACATGAGTGAGCAATATATAATTATGATTCCAAACGAAACGTTGCCACAAAAATCAAGAGAGCGGTACTTACTGGTCTACGACACATACAAAAACTGGAAAGTCAAAAATTAAAATGCACTTTCAAGCTCCGAAGAAAATAATTTAGAAGTGTATTTTACAGAATTGAAGAAAAAATTAAAGCCACCAACTCTTTGGAGCATGTATAATCCATGTTGAGAAAAATCTTAAATATTAAAGATAATCTTGATATTAGTGGTTTTTTCAATTTAAAAGCTTTACTCATAAATAGTAACAAAGGTTATAAACCCAAGCAATCGCTCACTTTAACGTGGAATGAGATTTAGAAATTTGTAAATAACGCTGCAGATCAAGTTTATTTAGCTATGACGGTATTGCTTTTTCTAACATATTTTTTATTAGTTCCTTATAGTTAAAATAATTCTACGTTATTCTGATATTCAGACTTCATGGCGGACTTCGATGTGAAGAACTGACGAATCTCAAAATCGATGATGTTGAAAATAAAGGAAATTGATTTATTGTATCAGTGTTGAGGCAAAAGACGTACCATGCGCAACAATTTATTGTAGGTGAACTTTTCTATGATAAGGTTAAAAAATATATTCAACTAAAGTTATCAGAAAAATTTACAGATAGATATTTTTTAGTATAAAAAGGGGAACTGTGTTCGCAAAGTCATAGGTATAAATAAAATCGGCGAAACTCCTTATACTATTACTACATATTTACCTTTAGTAAATGCTAAAAGTTACACTGGACATTATTTTCAGAGAATGGCAGCTTCACTTTTATCTAAATCGAGGACTAGTATGCAATTAATTAAACAAATAGGAGGATGGTGATCAGACAAAGTATCTCAACTCTACATTGAACACTCGAAAAATAATCATCGGAAGATTTTTGAAGACATAACCCATGCAGCTAAACTGTCCAAAACAGATTCGAAACTATCTAGTGAAGCTGATTCATCCAAAATTAATCCAATACCTTCCACAAGTAAAGTTCTGAGATTCTTTTGAATCCATGTACTAAACCTCAGTACGAAGTGATTTGGAATGATTTCTTTGAAAGCTTTGATTTGAACGGATTTCAGCATGTGACAGGTAAGCAAGTGATATATAATTTTATGACGACTAATGCTACACTTTGTGTGAGAAATTATTCATTAACTGATTATCGTTTTAGATGCAAATAATGTGACTGATTTCGTTACTGCAAATGGAAGGAACGTGCGAGAAGTAACATCTGTTTCGGTTAAAAGAAATCCTAAATCTTTTCTATCGCATCCAGTGTTGAAAGTAAACTTTATTCGACCTACTAAAACACCAAGTAAAAGAAAGAGAAACTTTATAGATGAGCAATGTCCGCTAAACTCATCCCATAATTGCTCTATTTTATAACGAAAACTGTGTCTTTAAAAATTGCGTATTTAATATTGAATAAATATTAATTTAATAACTGTTCCTTTAAATTTGATAAATCTCTTGATTAATAATAATTACTGTTTTTATTCAGAACTATCTTTATTTCCCTAGATTTTCATGATCTGCGTGTTGATGTATTTTCTTTGCCCGCTCCGATCAGCAGCACTTACTTCGCTCGTGCTGCAAATGTTGAGCGGCCATTGAAAGCACCTCAACGCACTATTCGAGAAAAACTGAAGGCACAATTCAATGTAGAAAAATGTACTTCAAACTATAAGCATGACAGCGAGGGTGCTCATGTCACCATAAATTGGGCGAAAGTAATACCGTGGCTTTGCAGTATTGATAATAGAAGAGAATGTAAACAAAAGATGATTTTTGACACTCTGTGCGGAAAGCTCGTACTTTCCGCACGCTCGACCAAATACGTATGTTCAAAAACAATCTTTCCACATGTCGTATCGAAAAATACGGTACGATACATATTCAGAAAAGAGTTTCTTGTCTTCGCGTGTGCTTTCCCACCCTCATTTCGCTCGGATGTAAACGCCACACAAGATAAGAATCTACTTTTTCAACGTACTTTCCACTGGACATTAAGAAAAATAGCACATCCCGATGTGAAACTTGCTCATTAGATGAGACTAGTTATTTCCGGTAGATTTTGGGTCACTGAATTAAAATCTGACCTCAGAATTACTTTGAATATACATTTGGGTATTACAGCATCTTTTAATAAATTTCCTAATTTTTGAACATTATTTTCAAAGCCAATACAATATTTTTTTTTTAATAACCCATAGATAAAAATTTTCAAAAGAATATCTGATAATACCAGTAACTCTTATAAGTGAATCAACAGAAAAATCAGTCATATCACAAATGATAGGCAGTCTGATTTCCATTTTATATTATTATTATTTTATTCCAGATAAGTATACATCATTTGCTTACTTTACCATACCATTTAATACAACATTTTAACGTTATACAGTCCTAGTTTCGTACATAGATCTCCGCGAACTAATATTACAATTAATCTTTGGACCTCAATACTCCATGTAAACGGTCTTCCTCTTCTTCTTTCCTAACTTTGTTTCACCCCTCTAATTTCCCTGGTTGCCTCCCTTATGTGTAGACTATTCGCTCCTCAGTTTCAACCTCCAGTCCTCTCGCACTTATCTCTTATTCTCAAATTTCTCGTTCTTTTCTATTATCTTTTCGAAAGCCCTTGCATATTGACTCGTACCACGGTCAATCCTTCCTTCTAGAAAATTTATTTAAGTCGTTTAAATAGATATTAAAAGTGTCGGACAAATAGGGCAGCCTTGCTTTACTCTTCTCGTGGTTCTGAACTCTCTTGAAATTCTTTTGTCCATTATCACTTCACATGTTGATTCTCTATATGGAATATTTAAAATACTATATCTCGTTTAATATCCTTAACATTTTCCCATGTACCCCTTCCTCTTCCAACTTCCTCGTCAGAATTCTTCTGTCCACCGAATCGAAGGCTCTCTTGAGATGAATGTTACCTCCTTCCTTCTTGATTTTGTTTTCTATTATGCTCTTTAGGGTCAAAATGAGATCCATCGTTCATCTTTCTATCCTGAATCCTGCCTGACACTCTCCTAGTATACCATCTTCTTCTATCTACGATCTAAGTTTGTGGTTTAGGATTCCTGCAAAAATCTTGTATCCCACGTCTAAAAGCGATACTCCTCGATAATTCTCCGCTTTATTTTCGTCACCAACTTTATAAATTGGGAAAATGCGTCATAGTTTTGAAGAACTCTTCGGGAATTTCGTCTTGACCCGCTGTTTTCTCTTTTTTAATACCTTTTATAACCCTCTCTATCTCTCCTCTAATTATCACTTTGTCTATAACACTCTTATCGCTCCAGGGTTTCTTCTCTTCTTTCTCTCTTCTTTCTTATATCCTTTTTCACACCCTTCCAAGGCTGCTTCTGTCTCCCCTTCCGTATCCCTGCGTTCCATTCTTTCTTCATCCACCGGACTAAAATGCCAATCATCTTCAGTGATCCTGGAGCCCTTTCTGTTTTGTCTTGAAAGGTTCACCTCTGAAATGCCATAGGTGGCATTCCAGCAATTTTTTTTTTTTTTTTTGGAAGGAATTGAAAGGAAATGATTTTAATGAAATAATTTAATTTCGCGTGATTTGACCCTTAAGTTTTCAGCGTGAATTGACCCTTAAGTTTACAAAATGAATCAACCTTTAAGGTTTGATTCAAAACTGGTCCCTATGGTTTGTTAATGTAGCACTGGTAACAAATAAACAACACTATTTTTTTGTGGGAAAAAAGCCTTTCGGCATAAAAAAACCCAATTTATTAAGACGATACAGATTGGATAAATTCGGATGAACTTGAATGAAAGGATAATAGAGTGACGCCGCACAAAGTGACACGCATAAATGTCGCAATTATTTTCGCAAGATACTACCACGTGTTCACATAAATTCTATCGCACCAAGATAATTATAGAGAAAGATGAAGTTAGCTTGATATCGATGATATCATACAAAATGAAAATAGAATTGACAAGATTGATGAAATTAGCTTGATATCGGTGATATCACACAAAGGCAATAGTAGATAGAGGAAAAGGTTCGTAGATTACTACCTGTAATCACCACGTGGCAAAGGCCACTTATTTGTTGTTGTTATAGATAAAGTAAGCACTAGATTTGCGCAATATGTTGTTTTGCATCTTTGATATTGTTAGTCGTTG
This sequence comes from Phymastichus coffea, assembly GCF_024137745.1. Taxonomy (NCBI): domain Eukaryota; kingdom Metazoa; phylum Arthropoda; class Insecta; order Hymenoptera; family Eulophidae; genus Phymastichus; species Phymastichus coffea. The sequence goes on from NW_026706827.1 coordinate 3,423,377, forward strand.
ACGATTTCAGTTATCACGATCACAAATGGAACCGGATTACATTGAATTTCACGGGTGCAAACGAGGGTAAAAATTCACGATAGCTCTGCACACAATGGCCGCTCGAGCTGTACTGACGATGTGCTCGTGGTTAGATTGGCGCGAACTCTCCAAAAAACCGCGAAAGCATACGCAGTTGGTGGCGCCATCTCCCTCAGTTCTCACTCAAGCTCGGCTCTCACACTCACACATACACACACACATGAGACGACGGAACACTTTCTGCTTCTCTTTTTCCTGAGACTTTTCAATGTTTCCCAAAAATCTGTTCCTCTTTTACTTTTTTCAAGCCTTGTCCACTTAGCTTCCTCCTTCCGCTAGCTCCCTTTTCTTCTTGTTTTCCAGCTCTCTTAACATTCTCCTTCCCTCTTTATATTCTTCTCTGTCTTTATTTCCTTTAGTCAATAGGTATCTGTTAAGTTTCTTCCATACTCGTCTACTCAACTCCTTGTACTCCGTGTCTTTCCAGCCCCATTCCTCTAGATTTCTTATCGTCTTATCCTTTATCTCTCCTAGTAGCTCTAGTTTTTCCGCTACTTCTAGTAAGCTCTCTTTTATCCTTTTTCATCTTCCTCCTTTTGTTTCCGAGCTCCAATCATTCTCTCTCTTCTTTAATTTTTCACTAAACTCCATTTTATTTCCTTCTTTCCATACTATCCTCGCTGCTACTTTCTATTCTTCTTCTCAAAATGGCTCCTCGCCTATTTCAGAGTTTCCCTCTGATCCTGCGTCAATCTGAAATGTAATAGGTAAATGTTCTGATGCTTGGTTCCCCTCTATTTTTATTCTTTTCACTATACGAGGTCTGTCCGGAAAGTATCGGGCCTACCTTTATATTTTCGTGCTAGCGTTATTCTTTATCATCTGGTGGGTGGCATCCTTCAAAGTAATCCCTAATTGATTGAATAACACGGTTCCATTAATGTTTCCACTTTTCAAAACAGTCCTGGAACTCACTTTTATAGATAGCCTTAAGTACACTCGTCGCATTGTTTTTAACCTTTGTTTTATCATCGAATCGGTGTCCTTTGAGTGGTTTTTTTAGTTTTGGAAACAGACAAAAGTCACAAGGGGCTATGGCGGGACTGTATGGAGGTTGTCGAAGCAAGGCGATATTGTGTTAGCTCAAAAACTGCTGCACAAGATTGGATGAATGCGCTGGGGCATTATCGTAATGAAGAAGCCAGTCACCACTTTCCCAAAAGTGCGACCGTTTTCTTCTTACTGCATCACGCAAACGTTTCAAAATTTGAACGTAGTATTCTTTATTGAATGTCTGACCTGTTGGTGCATATTCGTGATGTACAACACCTTCACAATCGAAAAAAACAATCAACATTGACTTAACATGGCTCCGACTTTGACGTGCTTTTCTTGGTCTTGGCGATTCAGATGCTTCCACTGTGAAGATTGTTGTTTTGTTTCAGGATCATAACCATAAACCCATGATTCATCACCTGTAATAACTTTTCTAAGCACATTATCATCATTATTGACCATTTCCAGATTGTCCAGAGCGATTTCTAAGCAAATGTTCTTCTGCTCTGCTGTGAGCAATTTTGGGATGAATTTCGCACACCCGCGTTTCATTCCTAAATTTTCGGTTAAAATTTCTGAAATGAGTTTTTGGTATCCCAAGGTCTTCTTCTAGTTTTCACACAGTCATACGATGATCTTGTTCGATTGCAAGTCGCACCCACTCAATATTATCTGCGGTTTTGTCGTCGAAGGTCGGCCGGAACGAGAATCACTATCGACAGAAGTGCGACCATCCTTGAACCGTTTATACCACTCATTTATTCCTGTTTTGTTCATACACTCGCTTCCGAAGGCCTTTTGCATCATTTCAATAGTTTCCGAACTCGTTTTTCCGAGTTGAAAGCAAAATTTAATGCAAATTCGTTGATCTTGTTTTTCAGTCATTTTTGACAATATCAAAATCTGACGAACGCGAAAAAGGCACTGTAAACAAAGACACGGTGTGCATGAACTATACGCCCGGCAAGTGTCAGTAAGTAATCAATAGATTCGTAAGGCTTTACTGTTGACGTTTCTGTCCGGTAGAGGTCGCTCGAACACTATGGCGCGAAGATATAAACGTAGGCCCGATACTTTCCGGACAGACCTCGTATCTCCATTTGCATCCTGTCTTTTGACTATATAATCGAGTGTAGAACTACATCTCGAACCAATGTATGTTATCTATCCATCCCAGTCTCCGTCGGTGTTTTCATTTCTTATAAATTCCCCCAACTCGTCACTAAAATTCTAGCATTCTTTCTCCTTCTTTGTTTTTTGTTTTGTCCTGTGATCTTCTCCTTCTGTCGTTGTTTTCTTCTTCCTATCCCTCTCCCACTCTTGCCCTGAAATCCCTAATTATCATTAGGCCGTTTGCTTTATCTTCTCTTTCCTCTAGCACTTTATCCAGCTCTCTTCTCATTTTATTGATTCCTTCGTTGATGTACACTGCTACTATGTCGCAACTTCTTCTATCCGAGATTCTTATTCCTTCAGCAATTACTCCATATTTCCATTCTTTCATTTTAACCCCTGCTGCCATCCATTTTTTAATTCCAATTAGAACTCCTCCATTTGCTCTCCCTCTTCTTTTAGATTTCACTACTGCTTTACCTCCCCATCTGTGCTCCTCTCCTGTATTTTTCACGAAACTCTACATTCTTCCCTCTTCTAGCTATGTCTCTTATAGTATTATGATGTCGTATTCCTTGATTTTGCACCATTCTTTTCATGTTTTTCGATCCCGCGCTGTTCCAGTCAATTCCTGTAATCTTCCTTTTCTTTCTTCTTATACTCCCTCTGAAATGTATGTTACCCTCTTTTTTCTACTCTCACCATATTCCCCTCTCTTTCTCTCCATTCATACCAGGTCTCCTCTATTATTATTTTTTGGTGTCCAGCTACCGCATTCCTTCCTCTTGCTCTTTCTTCCTTCTCCACTGGGCCTATCCACTCCTGGATTACTCTTTCTCTTGCTGTCAGCTTGTCATCTATCCTAATGGCCATTCTCTTCAATCTGTATCTATTCTTGATTATGTCCAACTTTTCTTGTAGTGCACACATTGTCAGCACCGTTCCTTCTCTTGCGGTTTCCGCCCTGTAGATCTTGATTGAGATTTTTAAAAGAGTTTCCAGTTATTCCTTGTATCTAGCTAATGATTCCTTTCCCCTCCAGCTCATCATCCCTTTCACTATAATGTTATTTTTCCTCGCTACTCTTTCCTTCCTCTAGTATTCTTGCTCGATCTCCGACATCCTATCCGGTTTTTACCTGTAGCTTTCCGACTTCTGTTTCTCCCAAATCAGTGTTATCACTCTCGTTTCGGGATGTTTGTTCCTTTTTCTATTCCCTTCTAAATGCAATCTGCGTACTCCCTCCGCAAAATCTCTCTGAGTGTATTTCCCTTCGTTGTGTACTTCCCTTGATTCTACATCTTCGTCTTCCTCCTTCCTTCTCATCGGTTCCCTTTTTCCTGAAGACTCCTCTCTTATTCGCTGCTTATCCATCTATCGTTCTCCAGTTCATCAATTCTTTCCTGTAAATTATTTATTTTAGAGTCTTTCATAACTATTTCCCCCAAACTTCCTCAAATCTGATCTCCCAGTTCCTTTCCATAATTCTCATTTCCTCTTTACAGGTACACTTTTGATTCAATGCATAGTTGAATTAGTAATACAGACAAGTCATAGCTAAAAATACTTTAACTTAGAGTGACATGTTTGTTTGTAACAAATATGCCATCCAAGTGGATAATGTTCCCAACAACGAGTATATTTTTTAATTTATCCTTTACTTTATTATCCCATACACTTACTTGTAAAACTATGCTATTTCTGTTGATTAATGTTGTAATAGTTCTATGAGCTCTTCTCTTATTTTCACTGAATTACTACAATCCGGTAATCTCGTCAATCTGTTTACATCAATTAGCATATTAAACGGCGCCACTTCATATATTATATAATTTTCTTAGTACTAGAGTCAAATTTCATGACCATATAAGGAGCATAACGTCACCTCCTTATAGATATAGATATAATAGCATTTGTTGTTTTATTAAAATATGTTAATTAAGGATAATTTCAATGTAATAAAGTATTTTTTATATAGATTTTAGGGCATAGGAATTTAATTTGTTTATTACGTTGTAAATGTTAATTACTATAATAAACGGATACTCTGAACTCAAGATGACTATCTGAGAAACATGAGTAAGAATTCGTTTCATTGATAACAGCTTAGTTATTACTGTTATTAATAAATAAACAATTAATAATTTATTTAAACATAGAATTGTATGTAGACAAAAAGCGTTAATTTTGTACATAACAACGATAACTTTATAATTTATTGATCTTAATTAACTAATTTAGTATTTACATTATAAGATTTTACAAAAAACCGTTACAAATATGAAAATTGATTATAATTCAAATGGTATTAACTAATTTAAGTAATTCTCTTTTGGAATTACTTCTATTAGCGATAAACTATTAATCTGTGTAAAATTTTATCATTATTTTATTGTAAATATTGCGCTATTACATTAATTAACTTTATTAGTTAATAACTTTTGACGATACTTTTTGCGATAATTGTAAATTATGTTCAAATGATCTATATTTACTTCTGTAAAGTTGACAAGTTTTAGAATTGTGTAATTACTGTTTATTTTCTTGTAAATTTGAAAAAATGATTTCGCACAAACGTGTAAGCAACTCGAAGAGAGCTGTCCTGCGAAAATAGACGGGAAAATCTGTGTATTAATACGCCGATTTTTGCACAGGCTAGATTCACTCCTAGCCTTGCAAAGTGAGCGCATGAGATTGAATAAACTTGGCTAATACCTAAGTTCTTTCTCTCAAGTGATTACCTGAGCAAATCCTCTCTTTCGTATTGTAATTTGTGCTCAACTCATAGAACACTCCGTGCTTTGAAAAACTTGGGCTGAATTGCATCCCTTTATAAGAAAGACTTAAGCTCTGCTTATGGGACACTTCGCATCATAAGAAACTAGCGTAAAGTCTATCTTTCCTTCATATTATAACGGGGTTTTGACCCAGCATGGGTCGCTCGTTATATAATTTACGAGGGAGTTAGGAACAGCTCGGAGTGGGCCTCGTAATAGGCTGTGCGAAGCCTAACCCAGCAGCAACAGAAACGGCGTGGTACAGCGTCTGTTACCTTAGCCCGCAGAGAGCGTTGTGTAGTCCTATGGGCGCTTTCGAGCGATCACGAAATTCAGGTGCGAGGGCAGAACGGAACGGGATTGACTACGATAGGTAAAGGCTCAGAGAAAGAAAGCAGATATACAAAAAGCATCGAGTTTACTACTGAGGAAAGTACAGAGTTAGCGAGAGAGAGAGAGAGAGCGGCGAAAGGATAGCGAGAGAGACACGCATTCAAGGTGGTACTTACAATGACGTTCCAGCGTCAGCCCTGGAAACGGTGCCCTCAGCCTCGTACGTGGCTTGCGAGGACGCGCAGTGTACAGCTCGGGTACAGTCGGGAGGCGGGCGGCCCTAAAGGCTCGCGCGCGTACTCGCAGGAACTGGCCCAGCAAGGGCGCTAGGGGTAATCTCAGACCCGAAGTCTTGCACCGAGTGGACACTAGCGTACTCGGCGGAAACACCAAAAAAATCGGTTTCGGAGAACAAAGGTCGCGCACGTGTAGAGCTGCTCGTAATACGTCCGCGTGCTTCGAAGTCGCCGATACAATTATAAATCCCCACTCTCGTTCTCGCATGCGTCGCGTCGGCTTCCCGAATTCTCTTTCTCTAACTCGCCCTCTATTAGCGCTCTCTCTGACTTACCTTTGGCTGCCATACATATGAAATAAGTATATGATAAATAAATATATATATATAAGGATAATTATAATTATGTATGGAGACAGAGAGACATAACAAGGGTCTGGCCACTCGTTATAATATCTAACTCATATAATCATAGATATTTATTAATTTTTTTATTTCAAAGTTAATATTTAGAAGCATTTTTGAAAATTGAAACAAATTCTTACACATTAACGCGACAGTCCACGAGAGTACGAAGAATAATATAAATAAAAGGTGAAAAAAATATCACATTTGGCGACCGTAACGGACTCTTGTAGTATTAGTTTGCGTTAATTTGTTTGTAATTTATTAGTTTATAATTGAATATGCCGAAACGAAATAACCAAATGCATTCGAGGAGTCGTAAAAATGCATCATTAGGAAAAGAATTAAGTGAATGATGTGATTTATATTCGGGACTTATGAATGCATTTGTTAACTTAGGTAACAATTATAAACATAATATGCGATTATTTGATACTAGTTTGAGAAATATAATGGCATCTAGGTCAGCTCCCGGTGCTTAATTTATATTTGTTAACTAATTAAGATTATTTATTTAAATAAATTTATAATATTATGAATTATATAGTTATTTTTTATTATAAAATGTTTTATTAACAATAATATTGAGTAATTGTTAATTTGCTTATATAACTATTTGTCAAAAATTTTGTATCATTAAAATTAATTGATTTAAAGGGAAATATCATTCATTAAGTTTCAATAAGTAGTTTTTTGGTTTATATTTATCTTTTGCATTTCTTTGATTTATGATGTAACGTGGTGAATGCTCCATCTTTTTATTTCGATTATTTATTCGCGTAATGGTATCGAAGAGCGCGCGGTGTTGTCGAAACCTTCAAATTCATTAATCGGAGAGCAGGAGGGGACGGGGTCAGTCAATCAACTTGCTACTAGTGAGAAATAATAACAGCGAAATTATAATCAGTATCATATGAGAGTTAGTTTATTTACCTCTTCTTTACAGTATACTTGGCCCGCGTGTTTATGTTTACAAAGTGCGCGCGTGTCAATAACATGCAGCGTCGGAGCGATCGCAGCTCTTTTTTCGCCGGGTTAACACGTGCACGCTACCGATTCTTACAAAGAACGAGGGATTAGCAATTAGTTCCGCGCAGTCGTGAGAAAAATAAAACAAAGTCGCGATATATAACTAGCCAGCTTACCTTCGTATCGGTCACACTACTCGCAAGGGGAAAGGAGAAGAACTCGCTATTAGTCCTTCATAGGAACCGTCCGTTCTCGGTTTCGCCCTCGATGGCGAAACCCTGCACTCACGCTCACTCACACACAGACGTACAGTAACGACAGAAATGCGGTTTTCGCTGATGTCCTTCTTATTCAGCTGGCTCGCTGCTGCACTCTGGAACTCTGGAGAAACTCTGGTTACCACTCAACATCGGCTGAATGCTCGGATGATTTATCCTCGACTAGTTCATTTATGTTCGCGCGCGTTCCGTTCCGTTGCGTACCGAATTCCCTTATTTCATTTTTCCCAACCAGTAGGTGCTGCCCTCGCAGGCAGACGCAAGGCTGGGGCGATAGCGCCTACTAGACGTTTACCGTCACAATGGTTAAGATGTCGAATGACAAACGTTCAATCTATAATTCTATGGAGTACACTCCCGAGACAATTCTAAACGAACTTAGTGAATCACTAATTGGCGAGGAATCGACTGTGCAACAAAAAAAATGCACGAATAGGGAAGGGCTGTAGTAGATGAGTTAAAAACATTTTATATGGATCAATTCAAATTGCAAAACGATTTTAAAACAATTTCGGAAACAATAAATAATTTGAGTAATAAAGTCGATAGATTGACAAATAAGATTATTGAGCAAGATAATAATTAAAAATTTAAAATCAAATTTAGAAAAATCGAATGAAATTATTGCTATTTTAAAAGACAGATGCGATGATAATTTCAATGATATTATTGGTACTGTAATGCGGTACATTACAAGGCCTTTCCTGAGCGCTGCATTATTTGCAACATCTCAGAAAAGCCATTCCCTTCCCTTGCCGCCCCGTAACCGGTTGAATAAAATAAAAACAAACGCGCCCTATATATAAACGATTACCTTTTTCATGCCCGAACAACCACACCGAAGATATTGGTGAAACAAACCCGACAAACGCGATCCGACGGACACGCAAAAGAAAAAAAAAAAGGAGCGCACCACGAAATAAAAGAGCGCACGCACACACTCATTCCCGACCACGTGTTGCCGACCGGCAAAAGAAAAACAGGAAACTTCACTGGGAAATGCAACGGAACTGCATGTTGATGACACATGCAGATCCGTTACACTCCCAGGCACCAACACCAACATTCACAAAACACTGACACCCCTGGGGCAAGTAGAAAATTGCCGATGAAGTGGCAGCCGGCAATCAGCTGGGTCGGGCTGCCGAACACCATCAGCGACATCCTGAGCGCCACACATAACTACAACAGTAACCACACACACAAACACCCGGGAAAACGTCACTTAACCGACACAGGAGCGCCCCAGGAGGCGCTCCAACAACCGATACGAGAACACGAAGCGTACACGCGAGAGACCGAGCGGCCATTTTGAAACGCCGAGACAGAGCGAGCGAAATAGACTAAACTAGAGCGAGCAAGACAGACTGAGAGCGAGCGAGCGAGACAACGAGCGAAATAGACTTAACAAGAGCGAGCGAGACAGATTGTATGAAATGACGAATAGAATAATATGTAAATGCGAGGATGGGGGCACTACAATTGAAACGACGTATATTATATATGTATAGTAACGGTCCAGTCTGATTTGTCTCCTATTTTCCTCTGCAAAACGGCAACCCGTCACACACGAGACTATTAAAGAAAAGCGGTAATTGAGCGTAGGCGCTTTTCACACGTATATGCAAATGTGTTAGGGCAACTCTGCGAAAACATTACCATATAAGGAGCGTGACGTCACGACTGTGGGAAAATTTATTGTTTACAACAGAAAATCGTCAATTATAAAGTTTTTTAAACGAACAAAAGTACTTTTTAGTTAAATTTGATGCGCTGATCCTGAATTTCATGTTGTTATAACTCTCAAATCGATATTTGTTAGTCAAATCTAATCTACAAGTTAACATTGTTAGTTATTTTGCAATAAACAACAATATTGTTATTTCGAGCATACGATTACAATCTCGACGTATTGAAACAGAAAAGCAAGAATTTGACCCTTTGATAACTAATTATTCACTAAGTTATCAATAAATAAACAATTTATAATTTTTTTTAACAATTAAAATAACACTGTTAGATAGCAAATTGATCATACGTATCTGTAAAATTGATGATTATGATTGTTACTAATTTGCTGATTTTTAAACCGCTAAAAAAGAAATTTGCAAATCTGTTTTTTAATTATTATTCAAAATTAGAGAGCAACATTAATCATCTTTTATTTGAATAACATTCTTCTAACCACAAGCGATTTTTTCATGTAAAAATTTTCTATAATTTTATTGTAAAAATGGCGTAATTTGATTATTAAATTGTATAACTTATAACTTTGAGAGGCGATTTTTCCTCGAGATGTAATTTATGTTAAAAAATTCATCATTTCAAGTTTAATTTTTTAAATCGCATAATTGCAATTTCGATCGAGCCATTTTGCGATAAAACATGTACAAAATTTGCGTCAATGACCAAAATAGCGTTGTAGGGGCTACCAAGCGTAGAAAGGAGCCCATTTCGCATGTATAAATTCGCTCGTCGCTGCGGCAAAAGGACTCATTTTCCTACCTTGCTTAGCAGCGCGAGCACTGTTGTAGAAATAAAGCCTCAGCTATTTCCTGAGACGAATTTCTTTTTCAGTAGTTAGCCTGTTAAACTCCTTTCCTACAGATCTCTAAGCGCTCAACTCATGAGACTATATCTCTCATGAGAAAAAAGCAGCCTTAGATATCTTCCCTCCTGAAATATATTTACTGTTGAGAAATTAAATTGAGCAGTGATCGCGGCGCTGTCGGGCCTCTCCCCGATAGATGCGATTGCTCTCAATTGCATTTCGAAGCAGCTCATCGAGTTGGTAAGCCTCGTGGTTTGCTACTCGAAAGATTTTCTTTTATTATTTAGATTGCGCGCGTGTCAACTTCTTGCTTTTTTCGGAGACGTAATTGCGAATTCAATGTAAAGAGTCCGAACTATTATTTTCATAACGCGAGATAGTTTCAAACGTTACAGTATTAAAATTAAAATTATAATGAACATGGAATAAATATCGAATTATAAAATTCGCATGTGACCGACACACCCCCTATTATAATAGCGAGCGACAACTACCCCATTAAATTGAATTAATAAATTAACCGACAGAATTCGAACCTCTGACGAAATTCGCTAGTGACGTCACGACCAAGAAGCGAATTAGAATAAAATTTGATTTCCGTCCAGATAGAAAAATAGATAAGAGTAGGGGTAGATCTTTTCTGACAATTAATGATAGCTATCTTAGTGGGGGGTGAGAGAGGGTAAATAACGAAAGGACGCTGTATCCTTCTAATTTACATACGGACCAATGATAAAATATTCGGAGGGCGCTACCGATATCCGAATTAGCATACCGACCAATAATAACATTTCTTCTCGGAAAGAGGAGAAGAAAAGTGATCTTTGACCGCGAAAAGCCGATTTTCGTCCTTTTTGCCACCGGTCTTCTAGCTAGAAGGAGTGATTGAGCCAGATAATTTCGTCACACAGGACTAATTACGTAGATATTCTGTTCTTGTTAATTTCGTTCGCCGAATCACAGCAAGGAAAATCGTAAGTAGGCAAAGTGCGATTCACTTATATAAAATCGCGGAGTGCGGGAGTGAGATTTTCAGTGCCGTAGGTTGTCGCGACGCGTGGATCCGTCGATGCCGGTGCCTATCGAATCGCGCTGACCTTCCCGCCATTTCGTAGATTGAACGTGAGTATTAGGATTATACGAATTAAAAGCCGTGATTAATTTATTCGCGCTGACCTTTCGCTAACAATTTATTGCGAACGCAGAATTAGCCGAATAAACTTACCGTGCTTATTTAATTGTGCTGACCTTCCCGCCATTTCGTAAACCGAACGTGAGCGTTAAGATCAAATAAAGAAAATTCGTGATTTAGGATATTCGCGCTGACCTTTCGCTAACAATTTATTGCGAACGTAGAATTAGCCGAATAAGATTACCGTGCTTATTTAATTGTGCTGACCTTTCCGCCATTTCGTAAACCGAACGTGAGCGTTAAGATCAGACAAAGAAAATTCATGATTTAGTTATTTGCGCTGACCATTCCACCATCTTTGTTAATCGATGACCGACCGGAAAATTATTAATATTTCGATTAATTTGTACCCTTGCTATTTCATAATTATTCAGAGTTATACTGACCCTAATCACTCCGACTTCTTGCTTATAAATTAATAAATACGTCAATAAAGTGATTAATTGTTTATTTTTACATACAATTTACTTCTGTTACCCTGCCTTAATTCTATGCTGGTGATTTTCAGCCGCGGGCGGTTATAATCGGGTAACGCTGATTCGCTATATTTTCGGATCCCACGATAGGTAACATACGCGCGAATTCGAACGGACTTACGACCTGAATTAAGGAGCCATCATCTGAGCTGCCGGCATACCATAATTGAGGAGGAAAAATTGGAATCGAGTAGTTGGACACAGAGGCCTGAACTGAGGAGATCGCGAGTACTCACCCGCTTGCCTACCCTGCGCAGTCGCCGTGAAGGCAAACCGCGATACATGCGACAAAACCCCATTTTGGCCCTATCCCCGACGATCGCCCTAATTAGTCGGCGGTCTGGCGCCCTAAATAATCGGGGGTAGAGAGTCAAACAGGCCTTGTGGCGGAAGAAACTCGTAGCGCGGTTAAAACCCCCGAAATTCCCCGTCACAGTACGAAAAATAATGTTACTATGGAAATGAATGAAACATTTTAAGTACTTCGCGAAAATATTGATAAACTTAAAAATAATGATCAAAATTGATCTATTGTAAATGAAACCATTATTGACACAATCAAGTAACCTGCTTTAGCGTGTTCAGTTTTTGACGAAGTTATAAATATCGTCTGGTAAAATATCTAAATGATCTCAAACGTATTTGTAGGCGAGTAATTATAATACTGATCAGCTATTATGTTTGCTATCTCAATCTATGACAGGGGTAAATTCTTCTTGGTACGACATAGTACAATACGAGATGAAAAATTTTGAAGATTTTGAATATTATTTAAAGAGAAATTTTGGAAAGTGAAAATACGTCGAAATATTACTCGTCAAATAGAGTTCGGTAAATATTTTGGTGGTAAATTAACACGTTATAATTATGTAATACGCAAAATAAACTTTGCATTTGATATAAATGAGAATTTAGATGAGTAAGAATTAATAGATAAACTATCTCGACATTGTGATAGAGATATACGTCTATTAGTTCAAGCCAGACACACAAAAAAGATTTCGAAGTTTATTAAAATCTTATCATTTCTAGATAATGATGATTATATTAGTTCATGTCATACTCAAAAAAACAGTATCAAATAAACAGTATAACTATTAAAAATAATAAGTCAATTAATAAAAATAATAAAGTAAATAAAAATAAAAATAATAATAGTACAAAACCGACTTCGGAAAACACGTAAATGTTGCTTCTCGGAAATCGGAAAAATGCAAAAGCTTGCAACGAGTTGCAACATTAAAATCAAATAACACTTCTAACGTGTTATAATTTCCGTGCGTTAGTATTTTATATTTCATCTGGTACGTAGTCGTGCTGGAATACGCGCGATGAGTACGAAGATAAGCGATTCCAACTAATCGATAAGTGGGGAAGGATGAGTAAGAGTCAACCAATTAAACAACAAAAGGAACGAAAGTAAAATTATCGTTTTGATAATACAAATTCATTTATTTCCGCTGCTCTTACAATGCATTTAGCCCGCGTATAAATATTTGTTCAATATGTGTGACAGCGTTGCGCACCGCCATTTTGTTCGCCGTTGCTCATTCGAAATATTCACTCGCTCGCTCGCTCACTATCGGTATTGTAACGCTCGCGCACGGCTTTGTGAAGGGAAAGTTAACAGATTACGTGCGGTTGTTCGATATAATCATGACGCGAAGCTGACCAGCTTACCTTAATCAATTCGACGCGTTTTCAGGGGGAGCAATCCGTCGTCGCCTTTCGACGTGCCACTCAGGTTGCCACTTTTCGTCACAAAACGAGGCCTCCTCGATCGCCCTGCCACTTCCGCCGGGAATTCATTAGACTAATAATTAGCCTACGATGGCGTATCGGCTACGCAAAGGCGACGTCAGCAGCAATAGGTTAATTGCAATTGACAAATTTCTATATCCTTTTTCGTGCTTCCTGGATATCATGCTCATACACATTGTCTGTTGCCGATGCCAGAGATTAACTCACATTGGTCCTTCTCTCTTCGCGCGCGTTCCATCCCATCTCGGACCGAGTTCTCTTTTTCTTTTCCCCGGTCGGCCGATGCTGCCCTCACGGGCAGCCTCGCGATCGAGACGGTAGCGCGAACCGGACGCTTATCGTCACATACTTTAACATCAAAAGAATTATTAACTACTTTTGAAGATCCTAGACAAGAAATTAATGGTGAATTATTAAATAATGAAAATAATAATGGGGGCAGAATTTATTCTGAAATACTTCTTTTATTAGATAGTATTTCGGTAAAAGCTCTACTTGATTCGGGTAGTGAAATTTCTGCCATTTCAAAGGAATTTTATAATCAAAACTTGAATATTTTTAAGGATAAACCGATTAGTGGACATGTTTGAAAGTAGCTACAGGCCAAACATCGGTGAGGTTGAAGAAACAAATTTATTTAAATGTAAAATGGAGTAATCAATATATTAATATTATCTTCATAATTATTCCTAAATTAATAAAAGATTGCATTATTGGTTATCATACAATGAAAAATATAAAGCTCAAACTTGATACATATAATGAACAAGCTTATTTTGAAATTAATAATACTTTAGAAAACTTAAAATATAACGATGCATTTATAGATGAAAGTACTTTTCAAAGCTTAACTATTCAGTATGATACTGTCTCGGAAATTGGTAATGATCTACCATTGCTCATTGATCTAACTCGAAATGAAATAGACACAGGGATCGTAAAAGACGATTCTGTAAATCTAATTCGAGGGGAAATTAATGACAAAATAGATGAAAGCTCAAGCCTAATCGATGCTCAAAAAAATGAGATAGCTTCACTTGTATACGAATTTAGAGATGTATTTCGTGAAAAATTAGGTTTATTAAAATTATATACTTATAAATTGATTTTAAAAGATAATGAGCTTTATTTTTCAAAACAATATCCTATACCGTTAAATTATCGAGAAAATATTCAAATTGCAATCAAAAAAATACTAAAAAATGGCGTTATCCGTCGATCAATTAGTAATTATATTAATCTAATTGTTATAAGTATAAAAAAAGACGGGTCAGTACGATTTTGTCTAGATGCCCGAAAATTAAACAAGAAATTAGTAAAAGATTATGAAGCCCCACTACATATGAATGATATTTTTCAACACTGTTTCGAAGTAAAATTTATATCTAGTTTTGATTTGACAAGTAGTTTTTGGCAAATTTCTCTCTCGAAGAAAGTATGCTGAGATATGTAGACCTTTGATGCATTTATTATATTGCAACAAAACAAGTTTCGGCTATCAGTGGTTACCTGAACATGAATTAGCTTTTGAAAATGTACAAAAAATTTTTATTGATACTATTACTTTAAGATTTTCTGATCCCAGTAAGTCTTATATATTAACGACTGATATTTGTTATCATACTATAGCCGCTGCTTTGTCACAATTAAATAGCGAAGGCGAAGAAGAAGTTGTAACATTCATATCTAGAACTTTAAAAGGCGCGGAATTCAATTATTTCACAACCGAAAAAGAACTTTTAGCTGTAGCTTGGTCGTGTCTGAAATTAGAAACATACCTAAGAGATGCGAAAGAAATAATTATACGTACGGATCATGAAGCGTATAACGGGGTTTTGACCCAGCGCGGGTCACTCGTTATATAAATTACGAGGGGAATAAACAGCTCGGTGTGGGCCTCGTAATAGGCTGCGCAAAGCCTAGCCCAGCGGCAACAGGAACGTCGTGGTGCAGCGTCTGTTACCTTGGCCCGCGGAGAGCGTCGTGTAGTCCTATGGGCGCTTTGGAATAATCACGAAATTTAGGTGCGAAAGCCGGACGGAACGGGATTGATTACGATAGGTAAAAGGAAGCGCAAAAGAAGGAAACAGATATACAAATAACATCGAGTTTACTACGGAGAGTAATACAAAATTAATACGCAGCGTAAGCGGGAGAGAGAGCGGCGAAAAGCTAGCGAGAGAAACATGTATTCGAGAAGGTACTTACAATAACGTCTCGGCGTTAGCCCTGCAGGCGATATCCTCAGCCTCGCACGTGGCTCGCGATGACGCGCAGTGTACAGCTCGGGTGCAGTCAAGAAGCGGGCGGCCTTAAAGGCTCGCACGCGCGGTCGCAGGAACTAGCCCGCCAAAGGCACTAGGGGCAATCTCGGCACCGATATCTCACACCGAGTGGACACTCGCGTACTCGCAGGCAACCGAAATGTCAGTCACAAGAGTTAGTCGCGAAAAATCGAGTAACAAAAGGTCGCAAGCACAAGTATAGCCGCTCGTCATACGTCCACGTGCTTCGTCGTCGCCGGTACAAGAGCGAGTCCTTATCGCGCGCCTCTCCGAACTCTTCTCTAGCTCGCCCTCTATTAGCGCTCTCTCTGACTTACCTTTGGCTGCCATACATGTGGGATAATTATAAGACAATTATATACATAAGAATAATTATAATTATGTATGGGGAGAGAGAGACATAACGAGGGTCTGGCCGCTCGTTATATGCCCCTTCCCCAGACTGGGTAGCAGGGCGTACCAGGTCGAAAAACCTGTCTCTCTCCACCAAGCAAGGAAAATTAATTGATAAAGAAAAATCAAGACATCGTAGTGGTAAAAAAATATGTTTTATTTATTTATACACTAGAAACTCTAGGTGGAACGTAGCTTACCGCGACTCTCTCTACTCGCGCGGATCGCAAATCTAATAGTAACGCGTGACAAAAGAAAACGAGAAGAGAAAAAAACAACGTGGGCGTCAATGCCTGGTGTCTGATCACGCCTCGTCAGTTCCCGCCGTCCACGGGGGCGGCCTACGGCTCCTCCTTATCTCGAAGGAAGGCTTCCCTGCGTTGGCGCATTTCGACTGTGCTATAGGAGTACGGCTGCTGTCCACCGCTCCTCCAAAGCTCGTGCCTCGACCAGTTCGGGCAGTCTGAGGTTCGAGGTACTCCTGTGAGGCCGCAAGTGGAGCAGGCCCGCTTGCCGAAGAGGTCGGGACGGGGACCGGCCCAGCGGTTGCACGGCTCGTCTCCCGCGGCTCCTTGCAGGGCAAAATAGCCTGGCGTGCGGCGCGTCCGATCGTTCGGGATGGCCTGGTTGGAAGCTCGACGGGAGTGGGACGTCGGTGGGTCGCCCAAGGCTGCGAGCTGCCGTTTCACCGTCTCGAGGTGCTCCTGGGCTCGACGTTGCTCCTCTCGTAAGCGTTGCCGCGTCTCCTCGCGCTGTTTGCGAGCCTCGCGTTCCTTCCGCCATTCGGGGATCGCCTCCTGGAGGTAGTCCTTGAGCTCTATGGCCTCCTGCAGTCTGGTCGCGTAGGTTCCCGCGATAGCGAGACCGCGGGACCCATGACGGTCGATGAAGGCCCAATCTCGGTAGGCCTTCTCCTCCTCCTTTTCCGCGGCTAGCCGCGCCATTCATCCTCGAGGGTGGGTGGCTCTTCCGCCGCAGGGGCCTGATCTACCTTGGCATAGAGGCTCGTAGCGACGTCGCATTCCTTGGGGCCGTAGCCGCGCTGCCGCAGGATGGCCTCCATGCGTTCGGCGGCCGCCATGGCGGAACAAGGAGACTCGTTGGCGTGCTTCGGTTTGCGATCCGGTGAATCCTCACCTTTACGGCCTGCATTGCCCTCTGGCTGTCTCGGCCTGCGTAGCATCCTCTGGGGAAAGTCCAGGGTAGTTTCCGCGGAACTGGCGTCGCTGTCATCATCTGACGAGGCCCGCGACTTGTTGGCTGGGATATCCTCTACCACGTTGGAGTAGGCCAGGGCTGGAGCCGGAGTGGCGTCCCTGCGCGTTGACGGCGCAGCGTTTCGGCGCGATGCAATAGCTACGGCCGCCGTGAATGCATCATGCAGCACTTCTTCCATCCATACGGCGAGGGGAGCTATTTCGGCGTTGGTCAGCATCCTCTACAGGGCGAAGCATACGTAATGTTAAGCAAGAAAACGAGCTCGATTAGCTGCATCAAGCGATAGCGTCTGCTAGGGAAGCAGGAAGCTTTGAAGCAGTAACAGAGTTTTATTAGCATAGAAGGTGAGATAAGCAAAAAGAAAATGAGGAAGCAAGCAAAGTCGTAGGGTGTTAGTTCCTGGAACGCAAGCGCCGAGGGGATACGTCGACGGGAGCATGCATTTTCTGCTTGCGAGGACGACCTCTTCTCTTTGGGGCGGTCGGTACTTCGCCTTGCGCAAGGTCCTGTCGCGGGCTTGCTGAGGCCCCTGGCTCTATAACCTTCGTGACCGAAACGTCGTTGTTCGAGGTGTCGTGCTCGTCGCTTTCTTGCGTGCGATCGGGCGAGAAAATTCCTTTCAACGACATCGTTTCGTCGTTTTCGTTTCCTTCAAGGAGAGGACTGTCAACTGCATCATCGGGGCACTGGGCTCCGTCGAAACACGGGCGCAAGTCGCAAACGGCGACTTTACCAACGTCACAACCTTCTTCGTTCTGGAGTTGGTGTGAGTTGGGACCGAGGCGTGCGGTAACGATGAACGGGCCCGCGTATTTCGGGCTGAGTTTCGCGGTCGTCTGGTTAGCGGCGGAGGACAGCATACGATTCTTCGCCCAGACTCTATCGCCGACGTTATACCTGACGTCGCGATGCTTAGCGTTGTAGTACATCTCCTGTCTATCTTGGGCTTCTCGCGAGTGTTGCAGTGCAACGGCTCGGAAGTCGTCAAGCTTGTTAATTCGAGCGTGCCAGTCGGCGACCGCGGTCATCTCGAGGTTCCGAGCCACGGCGCGTTCTTCCTCTCGTTTCTTCGAGTTTGGCAGCTCGGGATGGCGTCCGTAATTTAGAAAAGCGGGGCTCGTGCGCACCGCTTCGTGTATTGCCGTGTAGTAGGCAAACGCGAACTCTGCTATGTGCGCATCCCACGTCGAGTGCTTTTCCTCGATAAACGCTCGAATCATTGTTTTGAGCGTGCGATTTACGCGTTCGGTCGGGTTGCTCTTGGGCGAGTACGGGGCGCATGTCGCGTGTATCACGCCGAACGAGTCCAGAAAGTCGTCGACAACTTTATTCTTGAACGGAGTACCGTTGTCAGACAAGAACTTTTTAGGGATCCCGAAACGCAGAAACACACGTTTTTTCAGTTGGCATCGGATGATTTTCCCAGTAATCTTAAGGGACACATTCGATCCAACGGGTGAAGAGATCGAGAAAGACAAGCAAGTGCTCGTAGCCCTGCGCGGATCGCGGGAAAGGGCCCATGGTATCGCCGGACACAATTTCCCACGGTCGCGTGACGAGGTGTCGTCCCATCAATCCTGCTGGTGTGACTTGTAAGGCTTTGACCTGCTGGCAGATTTGGCAATTCTTGACGTAATATCCTACGTCGTGATGGATCTTCGGCCAATAATAGCGGAGGCTCGCGCGCTTGTGGGTTTTGTAGCGGCCAAGATGTCCTGCCGTCGGCTCCTCGTGGCATTCGGATAAGACTCGTGCCCGGTCTTCCTTTGGGATAACGAGCTTCCAAGCGTCGTCATCGGTTCCGAAGAGGTCGTCGACGATGGGGTCAGGCTTATAAATATATAACCGGCCGCCTAAAACTTTCCAATAGGGGTTATCCGTGGGCCGCTCGAGGACCTCCTGCATCCTCTTGCGGTACCACGGATCGTTGATGCTATCGTCGAGTGTCAACGAAGCGGTAGCCGCGAGCTCGTCTTCGTCGGCCTCAAACATGCGTGAAAGCGCGTCAGGCACGACGTTGTCCTTACCCCTGCGATGTATAATATCGAAATCATACGATTGCAACGCGAGGGACCAGCGACCAAGCTTACCGTTTGGGTGTTTCAGATTAGTGAGCCATTTAAGGCTCTGGTGGTCGGTCACAACTGTAAAGTGATACCCCTCCACGTAGGGTCGGAACTTTTCGGTCGACCATACGACAGCGAGGCACTCACGCTCGGTAACCGACAAGCGGCGTTCGCAAGCCGTTAGGGCGCGGCTCGCGAAGCACAGAACTCGATCTTCGCCGTCGATATGCTACAGCAGAACGCTTCCAAGGCCGGTATCGCTCGCGTCACATTCGATGATGAACGGCGCGGTGAAATTGGGCCTGGCTAGGACAGGGGCCGTTGCCAAAAGGGCTTTGACTTGCTCGAAAGCTTGCCGTTGCGCCTCCTGCCATTCAAATTTGGCGTCCTTGCGGGTGAGCGCGTTAAGCGGCTCACAAATCGTGGCGTAATCGCTTAGAAATTTTCGATACCACGAGGCCATGCCCAAGAATCTGCGCAAAGCACGAAGATTTTTCGGGGCTGGGTACTCGAGTATCGGTACGACTCGTTCTGGATCGGGGCGTGTACCATCGCGATTTACCAGCACGCCGAGATAACGCACCTCGGTCATGCAAATCCTGGACTTCTTGCGATTGATCGTAAGGCCAGCATCACGTATTCTTTTTAGAATATGCGTGAGCCAGCGAACATGCTCTGAAAACGTTTCAGTAGCGATGATCACGTCGTCAAGATACGCGAAGGCATAAGGCTCCATCTCGGGCGAGATGAGCCTGTCGGCTAACATCTGAAATGTTGCCGGGGCACCAGCCAATCCGAAGGGCATCCGAACAAATTCAAATAGCCCGAGTCCTGGGACGGTGAAAGCAGTTATCGGGATGGCCCTCTCCGAAAGAGGGACCTGCCAAAATCCGCTCGCGAGGTCAATTGCGCTCACGAATCTGGCGTGCTGGAGCTTTCGCAATATCGCGTCCATAAAGGGCAGCGGATATGCGCTCACGCGAGTAACGCTATTCACCTTCCGATAGTCCACACAAAATCGGTATTCGCCGTCGGGTTTCCGAATCATCACCACCGGGCTAGACCACTCGCTGCGGGACTTACGAATAATTCCCATTTGCAGCATTTTATGCACTTGCACGTGTATCTCCTCTTCGATCTTATGCGACACCGGATAGTATTTCTGTTTAATCGGGCGCGCGCTGCCGATGTCGATTTCGTGCTCGATCCATCCGGTACAGCCGAGCTGCTCGCAGGAAGGTTCGGGCAGGAGGTCATCCATCACTCGATCGATTTCTTGTCGCTGCTCCTTCGAGATCTCTTCGATACCCAAGGCCGCCAGCGACATCGCCTCCTCCGCACGAGGTGAGGAGACAGTAGTCGGGACTTCCTGATCGCAACCTTTAATCCTTATCGTGTTGGTCTCGGGATCCAAACACGCGGAAAAGGCTCGAACGAAGTCACTTCCGAGGGTGCAATCAGCATTAGCCTCGCTCAAAATGAGTACGTCGATCGAGTGGGTAACACCACCTATCGTAAAGGGTAACTGTACATTACCGATGATAGGGACATAATGACCATCGACTGCTTTCGCGCCGGGCCCGACATATATGTTGACGCGCTTGTTCATCGCGGCAGCAATCTGAAGGGCGATGGGACTCAGAACGGTGCGCGAGGCTCCAGTGTCGTACAGAGCCCTGCAGGTAAATGGACCGATGCTAAGCGTCAGCCACCATCTGGGATACTTCTCTACCAACGCGCTCGTCGCAAAACTATCGGAACGCGTTGGCGCTTCTCCCGCGGGGGCATCTGCAGCGAAGGTCCGGGTCGCCATGGGAACGGTAGGGACCTCATCTACACGTTCCTCTCCACGTTTTTTGGTGCCTCGATTTTTGAGCACTCGGGACAGGTGGCTTTGGTGTACCCAGGCCAGCTGCAATCCCAACAGAGTAATCTCTCAGCATCGGGGCCGGGAGGCTTGCCCTTGTTTTTATCCGACTTGGGAGTAATGACTTGGGCCCGACCGTTTCTTGCCGGGCGGCCACGGCCGCTTGCCCCGCCCCGTCTTCCCTCGCGTTGACGCGGGCAGGCCGGAGGTTTGCCATCTTTCGGGGAGCCGACGGTGGTCGATTCTTGTACTGCGTCCTTAAGGGGAACGGGAAGCCCTTTCTTAGCCGCCGCAAGTTGCTGCCACTTTTTATCGAAAAACTTTTGGAAAGATTTTTCGAAGTCGGCCTCGGAGAAAGAAGACTTTTCTACAACAGACGCGATGCTCGCTTTAGCCCTCGCCGGCGCTTTGGCTCTAGGCTGGTATGCCGCGTCGGGCAGCATGCTCTGTTCTGCGGAGGGGGGAGCTTTCCAGTGTTCGTCGGACTCCGCGATCTCCACTTCCATGGCTTTGGCTAACAACTGCGGTAGCGACGCGAAGTAGTTCTGAGTCTTTTTCAACTCTTTCTTCAGTTTAGGCAGCATATTATCGATCGCCAAGTTGATCTGGTCTGCGACGCTCCACGGCCTTTCGAAGCGGCTAAAAATAGTATTCAGCGCTGCAAGGTAATCGCGGACCGGTTCATCGGGGCCCTGTGTCCTCAGGTGTGCTTCAACCGATAGGTTACGGTTGTACTTCCTGGATTTACTATAAGCGGATAGCGCGGCGTCTCTGAACTGTTCATACGACGACCATATGGGCCGTAGCAAGCGGTACCATCGAAGCGCAGATCCGCGAAACAGGGTGGAGAACGAGTCTAAAAGCTCGTCTTCCGCTATTCGATCTAGGCAGCAGTTTTCTTCAACACGCTCTAAAAATTCCTCGATGCTGATGGTGCCGTCTCCTGCGAAGGAAATCTTCAATTCCCTGATGGTTTTCCCTAAATTCCTGGTTGAACTCATCGAACGGGTGGTTGCGAGAAGTGGGCTCGATCGCCTATTGGGGACACCGAAGCTCGAAGGGATTTGGGATTGCGCAGCGGCCGTTTGTTGCGCGCCCGTCGCTTGCGAGAGCGGACGACTTGAAGATGTGACCCCCCTTCCCCAGCTCGAGCTTGCGGGGATGTGAGGGATCGCGTTGGGAAACTCAGCTTCCCTTAATCGCGTGGCCGCTTGCATCCTGTCGGCCGGTCTAACTGGTGCGGCTGAATATACTGTTGGCCCTGTCACGTATTGTGTTGTCTGCTGTTTCGTTGTCGAGCAGAAGATTCGTGCATGGGGATTTACGTTCGGGCTGGTTATAGTTAGATCGAAGTCCGGATCGATGAGGCTGTATGTGTCGCGAAAGTTGACAGCTTTATCGGCGCGCGTCGCGTTAAACCGTGTGCGCTCGTTTTGTTGATGAACTCTTGCTTCAGCTGCTTGTAGTCTGGCGAGGAGGTTATTGTTCGTGGTCTTCAGATCTTCATTTTGTCTTATAAGCTTGTCGTGTTTGTTCGACATAGCTTCTAAACAATTTTGGAGATCGAGAATTTGTTGAGCCTGTGAACGTTCCGCTATCACTGCTCGTTTTAGCTCCTCGGCTGTTAAGCGTGGCATTTGTTTAGGTTCACCGCAAGACAGATTAACCCATATGAGGTCTTCCCGATAATTTATCGTACTTGGGGTGCCTATTGTAGGTATCGATGCCTCGTGCGCGCATGTTGTGTTCGTGTTGGCATGGCGTTGTTCGCTTGAGCTTACGTTTGCTGCTGATACTGTGCACGGCGGTGTTGACTGCGATGTCGGCACGTGGGCGCTCGTAATTACCGCGAACATCGGTGTGTATGTTCGTACCGCGTCTCGCATGAGTGTCTCGTGTGTATTAGCTGTTGTTGTTAGTGACATGTCGCCGTTATTCGTTTCTTCTATTTCTTGGCTATTTATCATGTCTTCTTCTATGTCTTGATTAACGGCGTTAACGAGATCTTCACGCGATTCTCGCGGTAGCGCGTTTGATTTTATAAAAGTGAGACAAAGTTTATTACGTCGCGTTATCGTTTCGTGGTCCCACGCGTCTAAGGTTTGTATGAAGTCTTTTTCTTCATAGTCACCTTGCAGTCGTCTGTATAAGCGGTTCGCGCGTTCATACATTGTGCCGTCTACCACGAGTTCAAGATTTTCCAAAACGTTATCTATTCTATCACTTGGCAAACTTTTAATCCAATCTTTAATGTGATTGTCAATTTATTCTTTTATAATTGTTAAGTCGGTTATATCTTTTTCGGCCATTTTTAATTTTTATAAAACTGATAACGAAAAACAATGATTTTGGAATATCCTGAAATAATGGATTTTAATTGTAGGTCGCGTAACAATTTTTAAGCAAATACGCCCGATCGTTGCCAGCACGCACAGCGGAAAATAAATGTTGTTACGCTTGTACGCATACGTTTCTAAATACGAAAAATTACGATTCTCGCTCGCACGCTATGATAAAGTTTTAAGGTGCTGAAAATCGAGCGCCTTGTTTTGGTTGTGCGCTGTGGCTAGCTTCTAAACGTAAACAATTCTTCTCTCGTCGCGCGCGTCGCATTCCTCAGTGGATTCCACGAACACACGCTTTCGCTATACAATTATAATTCGGATTTCGGAATTTTCACAAAGCTATTAAACCCATGTGTTGTTAGGCGCCATAATATAACGGGGTTTTGACCCAGCGCGGGTCACTCGTTATATAAATTACGAGGGGAATAAACAGCTCGGTGTGGGCCTCGTAATAGGCTGCGCAAAGCCTAGCCTAGCGGCAACAGGAACGTCGTGGTGCAGTGTCTGTTACCTTGGCCTGCGGAGAGCGTCGTGTAGTCCTATGGGCGCTTTGGAATAATCACGAAATTTAGGTGCGAAAGCCGGACGGAACGGGATTGATTACGATAGGTAAAAGGAAGCGCAAAAGAAGGAAACAGATATACAAATAACATCGAGTTTACTACGGAGAGTAATACAAAATTAATACGCAGCGTAAGCGGGAGAGAGAGCGGCGAAAAGCTAGCGAGAGAAACATGTATTCGAGAAGGTACTTACAATAACGTCTCGGCGTTAGCTCTACAGGCGATATCCTCAGCCTCGCACGTGGCTCGCGATGACGCGCAGTGTACAGCTCGGGTGCAGTCAAGAAGCGGGCGGCCTTAAAGGCTCGCACGCGCGGTCGCAGGAACTAGCCCGCCAAAGGCACTAGGGACAATCTCGGCACCGATATCTCACACCGAGTGGACACTCGCGTACTCGCAGGCAACCGAAATGTCAGTCACAAGAGTTAGTCGCGAAAAGTCGAGTAACAAAAGGTCGCAAGCACAAGAATAGCCGCTCGTCATATGTCCTCGTGCTTCGTCGTCGCCGGTACAAGAGCGAGTCCTTATCGCGCGCCTCTCCGAACTCTTCTCTAGCTCGCCCTCTATTAGCGCTCTCTCTGACTTACCTTTGGCTGCCATACATGTGGGATAATTATAAGACAATTATATACATAAGAATAATTATAATTATGTATGGGGAGAGAGAGACATAACAAGGGTCTGGCCGCTCGTTATAAGCGTTGAAATTTTTGACTACTTGTAAATTTACGAATGCGAGATTAGTGAGGTAATGCTTGTTTCTTCAAGACATTACATACGAGTATTTACCAGGTAACAAAAGTAAAGCCGATAATTTCCTATCAAGATACATAACGGACTGCAGCAACGACAACACCGATGAAATTCAAGTCGCTACGTTGATGAAAAATCCTTCTTGTGATTTAATTAAACATTTCAAAAATGGATTTGTTAAAACAAAAGATGACTACATACAAATTTAAGAAAAAAGAAAAATTTTGATCATAGATATATAATTAAGAACAATTTAATGTATAAAAAGGATAAAATTAACAATAAAATAGTGTTACCTGAAGTAATTAATCCAGGTTTAATCCAAGAAATACACGAGATCTATAGTCACATTGGATCAAGCAAAATTATAAAGAAGTTATAGGAAAACTTTTATATTTATAAGCTTTGTAAAAAAGTCACTGAAACTATAAATCAATGTGATTTATGCCAGCGCACGAAGTATTATACTAAAAAGATATCTATAATGCAGCCAATACTTATTGAAAAACCAAATGATTTATTGTCAATAGACTTCTATGGTCCTTTACCTACTTCACGTGACGGAGTTAAATATATTTTAACAACCATAGATTGTTTTTGTAAATTTGTTATTATATATCCTGTAAAAAGATCAACATATACTACTTTAAAAAAAGTTTTAGAACATTATATTCCTAAATATGAAAAACCACGAGCAATTATATGTGATCACTGTACTCTGATCACTGCAAAAGCTTGAAAAGAGAAACTTTCTTCAGCTAAAATAAAATTGATATATTCTAGTACTCGTTACCCACACGGTGGTCGGGAAGACCGAAAAAGTTCGTCTACGTTGCCAACGAAATCCGAGTCCACAGTTGTCTTTGTTTTTACTAAAATAATCAAGAAATCATCGTCCGGATATCGGATCTGCTCCTTCTTTCGAGTTATTGACGAAAAATGAGATAATAGGTCAGAATTTTTTTTTCGCGTGTGTGCATCCGTTTAGAATGAATTTAAAGTTGCAATTTGCTGGTGGGTGTGAGCAATAGACTACCCTTAATAAGCAAATAAAACTGTAACGTAATAAATTATTTAAAATTTTGCGTATTCGTTTTAAATATGTTCATTATTATTCATTATAATATTAATTATGTATCATAATCTTGCAAATTTATGGAATTGCTTAACCAATATAAGCAACAATTAAACAATAGTTCAAATATCTGTATTTTATTATAAATGTAATCTTATATTTTAGGAATCAAAAACCGATATAGTATTTCAATTTTGTTAATTGTTAATAAAATGAAACTTTCATCTACATCAATAGTTCTCGTGTGCGGAAAGAATATGCAGAATAACTGCGCTACACATTTCCATCATTGTAGTCGATATCGATATATAAACCTTGGTGTTTATGTTTACCTTTGGTTCCGAGGAAAGTTATATTATAACGATACGACTGACTTATTAATATCAGTGTATCGCCGGTTACCGAGCGGGTGCGGTCTATTTCCGCTCGTAAAATATATTAGTCAAATAAAATTTAGCGATATAAACTAATAATTTTTCGTGATTCAAGAGTGTGCTGTGCAGTGTAGTGTCTAATGTGTAGTTAGTACTTATTGTGAAAATGCCGAAGCACGCGTATACTAAATGTAGCCATGAAGAAAACCGTTATAAAGTGTGTGGTCCGTGTGGACAAAAAGTCATTGTGGGCAAACAGAAACTAATTCATTTTAAAATCACAGAACGTACTTATGGACTTATTAAAGATTTGGTTGATAAAACATACAACTTATCTGATGAAAGATATCCCTTAAGTATTTGCTCGACATGTCGAAGAACGCTTTCCGAACATAAAAATGGTAATAACAGAAGACCAATTCAAAAAATTCCAAATTATGCTAACATAGTATTACCAAAAGCGACTCGATCGGTGATTTCACTGATCTGTAACTGCTATATTTGTTTGACAGCTCGATCCACGAGCCATTCCAAAACAGAGTTTGTTTTTGGACAAAAACGAGATTTGAATAATTCTATAGATGAATCAAATGGACTATATACCTCTTCAGCTCCAAAAGCAGATCAAACACAAAAGAGTTCGAATAAATCTCATGTAAATGTAAATAATGAAAATGTGATTAGATTATGTAAGAGATGTTCGCAAAAAGTAGGTAAAGGTGTTAAACACGTATGCGACTCACGAGACTATGCTGTTAGGCGGAATGTAATGGAATTAGTGGATCAACTGCCCGATACACAAAAAGAACGCGTAACTTCTACAATTCTGCAAGTACTATCTGCCAAGCAAAGTGAAAGTGATTCTATAACTCTGAGTACTGAAGGTCGTAAAAAAACAGTTTATTTAAAACAAAAAATTTCCAGTGATGAAATAATATTCTCAACTGAAGATCTCGATTGATTTCATGTAGACACTGCAGTTTCAAATAATCATATGAGAAAAATGAATTCTTTCATACGTAAAACTGCAGGCAGAAAGTCTGTTCCCATCAAGTATGAAGAGCATGTGAAAGAAAGAACTCATTTGTTAGACCAATTTTATCAAACAGGTATATATGAATTTGAAACAACAGGTGGAAATAAAGAAAAGAGGCCGGTGGTTTGGGCTAATGCCAGTGACTTGTTGAAAGAAATTATAGAAAGACGTGAAGTAATTGGTTATTATACTGTTAAAGTGATGGCTGACGGTGGGCAAGGTTTTTTCAAAGTATGCATGAGTATCATTCCCACTTCCGTAAATTGTACATCGCAATATAAGTCGGACGAAAGTTCGTCTGATGAAGATTGTATTGATGAAATACCGATGAAAAGAAGAAAATTGGATTCCCATAATAAGTCATCAGAATTCAAACTAACAAGCGTTAAAAAATTGATTATGCTTTGTATTGTTCCAGATATAAAAGAAACATATAATAATGTACAATTTCTTTTTGACTTAGTGAAACTAAATGAAATTTCTTTTAAATTTGTTTCTGACTTCAAGCTTCTATTAATCATTAATGGCCAACAAACTGCCACTTCTACATTTCCGTGCCCTTACTGTTCAATCAATTTACCAGATTTACGGAATTTCCATAAAACATCTGAAATCGAGAGCAGTCAGAAATCGAGTAGCAGTGCAGAAAATTCATTGAAAACTTACGGGAATTTGAAAGAAGACTACGAAAAGTATGTATTTGAAGGCAAGGATAAGAAAAAGGCCAAAGAATCACACAATGTCATAAACGAACAAATTTTCAACGAAGATAGTAATGTTTGCGTATTAGAAAAATGTTACATTCCAGAATTACACTTATTACAAGGCTTTGTCAATCACCTGTTCTGGAATGGCTTAGTTCCTCTCCTAGGTCGTGAAAAAGCAATCTTGTGGCCTATCAAATTAAAACTCGTTTCAAAAAGTTATCACGGAGAAATCTTTGAAGGAAACGCATGCCGAAAGTTATTGAAGAAAGCTGATGCTCTATATGATGCTGAAATATATAAAGATGTTGGTGTATTGGCTATCGTGCCATTCGTGTTTGCATTTAAAGCTATGAATAAACTAGTACATTCGTGCTTTTCTACTAAAAGAAAAGGTTCAATGAATGAGTTAGATAGAATAATCAACGAGCTGCGAAAGGCTGTGCTTGCTACTGAAGTATCCGTTACACTAAAAATACATGTCATTTTAGATCATGTTAAGCAAACTATGCAGATATTGAAAAATTCTGAAGGTCTTGGCAAGTGGTCAGAGCAAGCCGGTGAATCAATTCATCGAGAGTTCCTCAGCTTTTGGGAAAAATATAAGATAAATTTAATCAGCGACCCTTCCTTCTCGGAGAAATTGAAAGCGGCTACAGTGCAATTTTCATCATTTCACGTTTAGAAGAAACCATTATTGATTTATTCCGTTATGTAAAAATGTTGATATTAAGTATTTCAGATTGTGAATTTGTTATGAATATATATATATTTATCTTTGTACGTTTCCGAATGCTAGTTATTAAATTGAAATATTTATTTATTGTTGAAAATATAATGAACATGAGGGATAAGACTTATAAGAAAATTCTTATTTTTCAAACCACCTAACCTTTTCTACGGTGTCATGGTATAACCGAATGTTTGAAATTTTATTGCTCACACCCACCAGCAAATTGCAACTTTAAATTCATTCTAAACGGATGCACACACGCGAAAAACTAAATTCTGACCTATTATCTCATTTTTCGTCAATAACTCGAAAGAAGGAGCAGATCCGATTTCCGGACGATGATTTCTTGATTATTTTAGTAAAAACAAAGACAACTGTGGACTCGGATTTCGTTGGCAACGTAGACGAACTTTTTCGGTCTTCCCGACCACCGTGCCCACAGAGTAATATTGTGGAGCGGATACATAGAGCATTGGAAAAATTTTTAAGGACTTACGCCAATGAAAATCACAAAGGCTGAGCTCCGTTAATCTTCAAACTATAAGCAATTATGAACTGTATGTATCACGAAATAAATAAAATAAAACAAAGAAAATAAGAATAAAAAGCTCATAGCGAACTGGATTCATGATACTTCTTTCACGTGGATCATTCAATCTCAAGAGGGGGCTATGTAATGGTCCTATCTATAAGCTGTTCTCTTATTTTCACTGAATTACTGCAACCCGCTAAACTCGTCAATCTGTTCACATCAATTAGCATATTAAACGACGCCACATCATATATTATATAATTGTCTTAGTACTAGAGTCAAATTTCATGACCATATAAGGAGCGTAAATAACCTACTTGTAGATATAGATATAACAGCACTTGTTTTATTAAAAGTAGATTTTCTTACAACAGAGGAAAATGGAACTTCCGCTCGGCTTCGCCTCGGCTGTCATGCTACGTGCGTGAACGAGTTCCATTTTACCCCCATGTAAGAAATAGTATTTTTATCTATCCTAGGGCGAAAGTATGTTGATTTTTTTACCGAGCAAAGGCAAAAATAAATGATTGTTTACACTTGTATTAACATCAATATTGCGCGGCCATGTTTTACTTTCGCCACGAGGTCTGCTAGCGCGAGCGCCCTCGCGATTTTTTCATGCAATGTTATGGAGGTTACATTTTAGTTTTTTCGCAGCTTGCAATTTCCGATTTGTTCATGAATGCGCGATTAGGTGTTTTCGCTGCGCTCGTGCCGCAAATGTTGGGCGGGCACCGAAAACACATGAAAAAGCAGACTTTGCATTGATCAAGAAAAAGAGAACTAAATCAAGCATAATTATTTTGTAATTATTTTTTACAGTTTTCACAGGAATAATAATTATTAACAATATTACCATGGAAAGTATAGTTTTCATAATATACATTTGAGTTTTTCAGCCAATTTGTTGTATTCGGATTGTTATTCTCTGCGTTTTCAATACGAACTTCTTGTCTATGATTATTTACATTCAATTAGTAGAATCAATTTTCACTTTTTTAGCGACTGGCTGAGCAGAGGTATTATTAAATAAAACTTTAATAGGCGGTTTCGATGAAAAAGAGCGAGAAGCTGTCGGCCGAGATCTTACTATTTCCTTTTCACCCCTTTCACAAGTTGGAATTGGATTATTTTTGGCAGTAACGAAACTTGCCTGTTGCTCTGATCGATTTGACAATGCAGCTGGACGTGTAAACTCATCAATAGTCATGTTAGTTGGAAAATCATCCCAACTCAATTCGAAAGTCAACACATTTTCTTTATTTGATGTAATTGCTTCCGAAAAACTATCGTTACTGGTCGATGGTCTGCAATACTTATGGTTATTGAGTATACTTTTCTCAATAACATTGGCTATAGCTGCATGTGTGATTCCATCAAAAATTTGTTGTCGATTATGCAACGAGTTTTCCACATAACCATGGCATACTTTGTCCGAAACCCATCCCCCCAGCTGTTTTACCTTGTCAAAAGAAGCACCTGATTTAGATAAAAGTGTAGCTCCTGTTCGACGAAAGCAGTGACCTGTATACTTGTTCGGATTTTCCAATTCCAAATATGTAGCGATAATTTTCGGCGTTTCATAAATGTTATTAATCCCGATTACTTGCTGTATGCATTTCCCCTCCTGGTATCGAATAAAAAACTTGTCAGTGAAATGTTTGTTTAGTCTGAGGTTGATATATTTTTTGATTTGATGGTAAAAAAGAGATTCAATGAGTAACTCGCGTGATGCAGTACTCGTACCGCTATCGTAGTCATTTTTTGTGTGATGAATGGCTATTAAAAATCTGTTATTGCTCAGTTCTTTTACATCTTGATTGTTTAACTTGTATAATTCATCACACCTTAGTCCACCACAAATCCCAATAATAAGCATAATCTACGATATCATAAATACAAAATTAGAAATAGTTGAAGTCTAGTAATTACAGTATAAATTTATTTTCAAAAAATACTAACTTTGAAAGCTAGGTATGTACGATCATCTGCTTCTTGAATAAATTTCTTAATCTTGTGCCATTTCAAGTCTTTAGATTTAACAGGCTTATAACCTTTAGCATTATTTTTAAGTATAGCTTTCAAATTGAGAAATCGATCTATACTAATGTTTTCATTGGTATTCAAAGTTTTTTTGAGCATTGACCATATACTCCAAAGCGTACTAGATTTCATTTTGTCTTTGAAGCTGTTAAAATACACAATCAAATTGTTTTCATGTGAATTTGAAAGCTGTGACACGTTTTCATTTTCCCACTTTTTGTGTGCATCATAAACTTGCATGTAACGGTCTGAAGATTTCTTTGGCAAAGTATCTTTGTTTATAATCAATTGAGCTTCTGTGTCAAAATTTTGCAAGACTTCTTCTTCGTCGGTAGAACAATTATCGTCAGATAATTTTTGTATGTCACTCATGTTGTAAACTTTGACGAACTTTTTACTTTCACAAACGAGATAACGCGTCGCAGGTTAGGTTGCTTAAAACAAAGCTCAAAGCTCAAAGCATTTTCGGCCTCGGAGAGACAAGTGGCGCCATACATGCAGTGGGTAAAAGTGTAAGTTTTTCTACTGTTACCACACTGCGCAAGTACGTACTTTCGCCCGTGGGATAAAGAAAAATATGTTGATTAATGGTAATTTCAATGTAACAAAGTATTTTTTATATAGATTTTAAGACATAGAAATTTAATTTGTTTATTACGTTGTTAATTACTATAATAAAGCGGATACTCAGAACTCAAGATGACTATCTGAGAAACATGAGTAAGAATTCGTTTCAATGATAACAGCTTAGTTATTGCCGTTATCAATAAATAAATAATTAATAATTTATTTAAACATAGAATTGTATATAAATGGAAAGCGTTAATTTTGTACATAACAACGATAATTTTATAATTTATTGATTTTAATTAGCTAATTTAGTATTTACATTATAAGATTTTACAAAAAACCGTTACAAATACGAAAATTGATTATAATTCAAATGTTATTAACTAATTTAAGTAATTCTCTTTAGGAATTACTTCTACTAGTGATAAACTATTAATCTGTATAAAGGACTTCCGGTTGGACGCTGGAACGAGTGACAGTGCAGCGCAACGCAGCACATGAAAAAATTAGTTTTAAAAAAAAAATAGTTTTAAAAGAAATAAGTTAAGGAATTAAGTGAAAGATAGTGAAAAAGAAAGCTGTTATAGTGAAGAACAGAAGTGGGTGAAAGAACAATAAAGGAAAATGATTAGAAGAAAGTATCAGGAAGGAGGAAAGAAGAGGCGTCGGGGAGGTTAGGTGCGTAGGAGCAATTTATAGCGCTAGCAGGGGAGAAGAAAGAAGAATGGCCGACGAGTCGGATTTGAAGAGGAGAAGAGGAAGACTATCAAAAAGACGACAGTCGAATGAAGGCGGGCACCAGGAAACAGGAATTAAGAAATTTATGCTAAAAATGGGTGAGAGGGAGGAGACAGGAGGGAAAGATAAAGAAAGGCAGGTAGTCGAGGGGCCCGCAGAAGGGGGTGAGAACAAAGAAATTAGAACACAAAAGAGAGCAGAGGCCGATAAGGAAGAAGAGGTCGAGATGGAGATATCGACTGCAAATAGGAGTGAGAAGGAAGAGAACGAACCCGTCAATCGCAGCGAGCCAGATAAAGAAGAATCCTTTTTGGATGGAAGAATTGCAGCTAAGCGTTGGGACGAAGAGAGGTTATGAGAAAAAGGAGGAATAAGCGAAATAGGTAAAGAGGAGAGAACTGCAAGAGGAAAACGAAAAGACGAGGTAAATGCTGAATGGGTCAAATTCAAACATGAAAGGAGAAATGGAAAGGAAAATAAAATTATTAGAGGGGATGATAGAAAATAATGAAAAAAAGCACAAAGAGGAAATGAGAATTATTGAAAGGAAATGGGAGATCAGATTTGAGGAAGTTTGGGGGAAATAGTCATGAAAGACTCTAAAATAAATAATTTACAGGAAAGAATTGATGAACTGGAGAACGATAGATGGATGAGCAGCGAATAAGAGAGGAGTCTTCAGGAAAAATGGAACCGATGAGAAGGAAGGAGGAAGACGAAGATGTAGAAACAAGGGAAGTACACAACGAAGGGAAATACACTCAGAGAGATTTTGCGGAGGGAGTACGCAGATTGCATTTAGAAGGGAATAGAAAAAGGAACGAACATCCCGAAACGAGAGTGATAACACCGATTTGGGAGAAACAGAAGTCGGAAAGCTACAGGTAAAAACCGGATAGGATGTCGGAGATCGAGCAAGAATACTAGAGGAAGGAAAGAGTAGCAAGGAAAAATAACATTTTAGTAAAAGGGATGATGAGCTGGAGGGGAAAGGAAGCATTAGCTAGATACAAGGAAGAACTGGAAACACTTTTAAAAATCTCAATCAAGATCTACAGGACGGAAACCGCAAGAGAAGGGACGGTGCTGACAATGTGTGCACTACAAGAAAAGTTGGACATAATCAAGAATAGATACAGATTGAAGAGAATGGCCATTAGGCTTGAACTTTTTCATTTTCAAGGAGTCAAAATTCCAGGAAGACCTTCATTGAGCCAGGCTTGACAAAGGAAGCTGTAACTGTATTGAAAAAGACAAAGATTGAAGATTATCTCTATGGTGATCAGCTATCTGAAAAATTAAAATATTCCAGAGCTGTAAACAAATTAGCTGAAAACATCAAGGTTCAAACAACAGCCAAGTCAGTGTCAAACCAGAATCAGCCTAGACAGTCTTGAGGTTCCTGTTCCAACGTCGTCCGGATAAGACGGGTTCTACTTTTATCGCAGGACGACAGAAACCAAAGCTATTTTTCAGAAACAAGCAGCAGTGAACCAGAGCGCTCAGGCTCAAAACGTCCACCTCCTCCATACTAGCAGGAGAAGAACAAATAAATAATGTAAGTAGTTTCGCGAGTGGGTTAAAATTTTATATTGAAAATTGTAAACAAATTACTGACGGATAATTTATATTAGACACAATTTAAAGTTATAAAATTCCAGTATCTAAGAGAATAAGTCAAATCATTGAACCGCTATCAAATCTTGATCAAGCTATAGATTGTAGAAATTGAATTAACAAATTGTTAGAAAAAGGCGTAATTAGAGAATATTCGGAGGTCGAAGGTCAATGGGTATCTTCTTATTTTTTAGTTAAGAAACCAAATGGCACAGACAGATTCATTTTGAATTTAAAGAAATTTAATAAATTTATAATTAAAGATTATTTAAAATTATAAAATGTGAATACAGCAGTTGATCTTGTATTCCCAGACTATTTTTTAGCCCTAATTGATCTGAAACATGCTCATTTTCTTTTACCTGTACATAAAGATAGTAGAAGATATTTAAGATTTCGATTCAATGGAATTTTATGAGTTCGTATATCTGCCCTTTGGCCTGGCTACAGCTTTATATATTTTTACTAAAGTAATGAGAGTACTAATTAAATATTTGAGATCTTTAGGGTTTCGTCAGTAGTTTATTCAGACAACATTTACATAACATCGAAAACTCTTCTTCAGACTATCAAACTTTTGAAAACTTTAGGTTTCAAGATAAATGAAAAAAAGTCAGAGTTAAATCCAAGTCAGGTTTGTAGATTTTTAGGCCTTATTATTAATACAAGCAAATATGCAATTGAATTACCATAGAATAAGCGAGAAAAGGTTTTAAACTTAATAGAATTTTTCTTAAAGGAAAAAACTTGTAAAATCAATAAATTTGCACAATTAATTGTGACTCTTATGTCATGTTGTCCGGCAATAGAATACGCTTGGCTATATACCAAGCGTCTAGAAAGATAGAAAGAGAAAAAGTGTTTCAACTTATATTTAATAAACAAAATTATAACAGTAAGATGTTATTACTTTCTCACATTAAAGAGGACTTTGATGGTAGAATAACATAAGAGATAAAATTCATTACATAAAATCAGGGATATTTGCTATGACAATCTATACAGATGCACCGAATACTGACTGGAAGCTTCAAATGGGATCAGAAATATTTTTAGGTTCTAGTCTCAGGAAGAAAATAAAAATCATATTAATTTCCTAGAATTATTTGTTATAAAGATAATTTTAAAGGAATTAGCTTCAGATGTACAAAATGTTCAAATTTTATTTAACAAAAAACTCTATAGCCTTGGTATACGTATAGTAATAAAATGGGAAATATAAGGTTTGAGAAATATCATAAATTATCAAAAGAGATTTGGCAATGGGCAAAGTCAAAAATGATTATTCTGTTGTCCTCGTATATTCCATCCAAAAAGAACAAGTCAACTGATAGATTGTTTAGAGCAAACAATTTAGATACAGAATGGGAATTAAATAATAAAGCTTTTAAATTGATTGTAAAATTTTTAGATATGCCCACTATAAATTTGTTTGCTTCTACCAAAAATAAAAAATGTAAAACTTTTATCTTCTGAGGACCTGAAGATGATGTATCACTCGTAGATGCTTTCACAGAAAAATGGTCAGATTTCTACTTTTATGCTTTTCCTCTCTTCTGTATTGTATCAAAGGTCTTAGCAAAGATCAAACGCCAGAAAACAGTGGGTATTATAGTAATATTATACTGGAGAAATGAACTCTGGTTTCCGGTGTTTGAAAAAATGATCGTCGGCGAACCCATCGTTTTCAAACCTGATATACTCGTATGTTTATTATTATGATCGTGTAGATTAAAATGTCATTCACGAGCGAAATATTTAAACTGATAACTTGCAGAGTATAAGGCAATCTTTTTTAAATAAAGATATTCCAGAAATAGCAGTAGATATGATGATAGCCTCTTTAAGCGAAGGAACGCTAAAACAATATGCAGGACCATTAGAACAATGCAGATTGTTTTACGAGAAGAAAAACCATCATTTTCTCGAGATAACACCACAATTATTAATAGCATTTTTAAATATCATCTTTATTTCGATAACTATTTTACTTCTCCAAACTTATTAGTTCGTTTGAAAAGAATAGGATTACGGGCTACGGTTACTTTTCGAAAAGACCGAATTCGAGTATGAAATGAGATCAATAATAAAGCTCCAAGAGGAACATTTGTAGTTAAAAATGATAAAAACAGCGGAATAAATTTTATTACACTAATGGACTCGAAGCCAGTTTCTATTTTATTCTCTGCAGTAGGAGTAACACCGTTATATATAGTACAAAGTTACGATAAAAAAAACAAATAAATGATATATCTTTTCCAAACGCTTTCACTACTTATAACAAATAATATAGGAGACGTTGATACACATGACCAATATTGTAATCACCTTTCATCTCTTATTAAATCAAAAAATGGACATGGGTAGTATTTATGCGCTTGATCCAAGCATCTATCATAAATTTTACTCAATATAGTGAATTCTTGTAATAAATTAAATGTAAAGATTTCGCTTTAGAAAAGATACTGTACAAATGAAAAATGTAAAAAAGAACTTCAAAATATTATGTTGATTGTGAGAAATACTATTGTAAAGTATGCTGTGAGAATGTCCATTCTTAAGTTACAACAAAATTATAATTTTACAAAATTAAAAAAAAAGTAAAATATGTAATTAAAAAAACAAAAAAATAAAGAAATTCTTTGTGAACGCTACTTCCACGTGGTGAGAATTGGGCAATATTCATTCTAAATGGTTAAAAGCGTTTAGTCAAACCTGAAAAAATCTAAAACAGTTGTAGTAATCATTAGTGCTTGATTATGACATTTTGAAATTTTTCATCTGAAACAAAGTACTTTACGAAATGATTGCCAAGAACAAAAGAAGTTTAGAATTAGCCGAGGAGTACACCTGAATTTATTCAAAGTGATTCAAGAGATTTTTAAAATTAACAATTTGCAAAATTAAGAAAATTGCTCGTAACTTCTCGAAAAAAATCCAGACACATTCTTTGACCAATTCTAAATACTTTTTCTTCTGGAGAATTTTTTTGTAAAGTGTTTCGTTCCGAAAAAAAATTCATGAATGTTTTGACAAACTTATGCACTATGAGCGCCATTTTGAAATTCCTAACTAGTCAAACCGACTTCGGAACCCTATATTCTTAAGACTCAGATATCGCGTCCACGCTCTAGATCGGTTCCAAGTCGATTCCAAACCGGTAACTCTGAAAACTTGATTTGAAATAAAAAATTATCTTCAAAATTCGTGATTTTTTAAATTTTAAATAACATTTTTCGATAGAAAATGAAATTTTCCGATAATTCGAATGGTACCATCAGAAAGAACACACTTAAAGTTATAAGAATGCATGTGGTGCAATTTTTTTTTGCTTCGAAATGCAATAGCTATGAGGGCTGGAAAAAAGTTGTACAAAACTTGTTCGGCTGGGTGTTAATGGGTTAAGAAACACGGTATATTGATGTAATGTGTACCAGCCCAATCAATTAGTTTATATTTATTTATATATTGGTGAATCATAGTTCTAATAAAAAATTTATTTTGTAGTATATATGTAATCTATGTAAATATTACTATATAATAAAGAATTTATTGTATATTCTATATCTGATTTGTGTAAATATTACTATACAATTTCTGTTTCTGTAAATTGGTTATCGCACACATCCATTCTACTGTGATAATGGAGCATAATAAAATCATAAGAGGAAAAAGATTAGAAAAAAACAGAGAATATCAAAATAAGCATAGACAAAAAAAGAAAGATAAAAAAATTAAACATATTCGAAATATTTCCGCTGATGAAGGAACCAGTGATCAAACTAATTCTAATAATTCACCTAGTACTATTTCAAAAGTACATATAGAAAAAAGTGCATTGGAAAAACATAGACAATATCAAAGTAAGTATATATATATAAAGAAAAAGAAAAGCAAATTGAATATAATAAAAATATTTCCACTGCTGAAGGAACATGCAATCAAACCTTACAACCAAAAAAGAATGTAATTGCTCAGCGTAATCATTTTATTGATAGTTATGTTGATCAAGGTACTAATAAAAATAATTTGAATAATTCACCCGATATTCAACGTACAGAACAAAATAATAGTTTATCTAATCATATTGAATCAAATTATATTATGGAAATTATAAATGATTATCAAATTAGTATTTCAAACACGACTGATGAACAAAGAAAAGTCATACAATATCCACAGATATTTATCAAATAATTTCGAGCAACCATCTGTTTCAAATTTTGAACACACATACTCAAATACAAACAATAATCATTGAAATATAGAAGAAAATATAGCTGAAAATTATTTTTGGACGAAATGAATATAAAATGCCATCATTATGGAGCTAAACATTTTGATGGCAGAAGAGTATCTAACAAAATTAATATAAATTCTTTTAATGATTGGTGTAATTATGATAATGTTGAATTGACTGAATATGAGTTTTGTAAAGGGGGGGGGGGGGGGGGGTTATCTGAAAAAATGAGAAATTTATTTAAGAACAAACTCCCACAATGCAGAGCTAACCGCCGCTCCATTAAACACGTATAGTTGTACGTATATTCGCCTTTACGTCAGATGATTTCGCTTAAGTGTCTTCTATCCAACGGAGTTGAACTCACCTTAAGTCACGTGACTTGTGACACTCGATGTATCTTAGGTGTGGGCGACTTTACACCTAATCCTCTTAATCCCCTAGATGTAATCGGATTAAAACCTAAGCCTTTCACAAATCGCTTAAGCTAATGGGAAATTAAATGACGCAATCTGCGAATGAAATTGACTAACTTTAATTAGTAAAAATAACTACAGTCTTTTATGGGCTGAAAAACTAACGCACGCGAATAGGATTTTACAATGAATTATTATTCGGGGAGAGAGAGAGAAAATTCGAAATTTACCGCGAACTAACGCTCGGCGCGAATACAAAAAAATCGCTATGACGGTTGACAAAATACAGAATGTATTTTGTCACGCAATAATAACGGGAGGTGCATCTACCCTGCGGTGCAATTACGGTGATCAGCCGTAATTGTTGATGAGATAAATCAACTGCCGCTGCTCCTCCTGTTTATCAGTTACGCTGCCTCGCTCTACCTCAAATCAGCTACGATACTGCTTCTGCACTGCTGCTTGAGTCGTTGCACTCGCACGTAAAAACCGTCTCGGAAAACTGATTATTCGGCGTAACACAGCGCAAAATAAATTTGGCGATATCGTCACGTAAACAGCTGAGGCGTAACTGCTTATTTAAATGCTCGCGCGCCCCCTC
This sequence comes from Phymastichus coffea, assembly GCF_024137745.1. Taxonomy (NCBI): domain Eukaryota; kingdom Metazoa; phylum Arthropoda; class Insecta; order Hymenoptera; family Eulophidae; genus Phymastichus; species Phymastichus coffea. The sequence goes on from NW_026706827.1 coordinate 3,462,713, forward strand.
TCTCTCTTAATTGTTCGTACTAACGCGCGAGTTACAGAATCGCGAACGGATCGATTAATTGAATCGACTACCGTTGCAGTTTCTAAAAAATTAAAAATTACTATTAAATTCGGAACATACAAATTTTTACTTCTCAATTTTGTAAGAATATCAGAATATATAATAAAATATTTTCTTTTGCTTCTTTCAATGAAAATATAGCGAATTTCAATAACAGAAGACCTGGTCTATATTTCTTTAAAATAAGGACAAATTTACTACCAAATTAATACTGCTTTATATCCTGAAAGCAATAAAAAACCATCGTATGGTCAACTTTATTTTATTGACAATGATGCAGCAATAAAAAATTAAATGGATTTAATAATGAGTTAAATTATATGGTTCTTCAAATTATAGAGACAACAATTCGAGATCATAATGTTTTCGCTAAATCGTATGAAATGATGGATGAAGAATTGAGAAAAATTAAAAAGTTAATCAGCAGAAGAATTACAGCTTTTGTTTTCATTGAAAGTAAGTTTAGATAAACGTTGTTACAATCCTCAAAGAGTTAATGTGGTAGCTGTAATTTTTTCAACTACTACTGATGGAGAAATACCTCATGCATTGTTGTTATGTGCAATAAAAGTACCAAACAATTGCAAAAAGTAATTCAATGAATCCTAACGTTGAACCGTGGATTTATCCATTACTTTATCTAAATGGAGCTCAAAGATATATATTGGTATATATATAAGATATATATTGGTATAGAAATTTAATGCGAAAAGATAGCAAAATAAGAATATCGCAATCAGCATATGGGCAAATCCAAGAAACTTTTGACTTTTGTGTTATTCGCTTCTACAACTGTGTAAACATAAGTTTGGTCAAGTTGTAATGGCTTAAATTTAAAGGTCTGCAACGTATATATATATATCAGGAAAAAAATTATTATCAGTTCAATATTATTCTTTACATGCGAATTATTCTGAAGGTCAAAAAAACAAAAAGTCGGAATTTTGAAGAATTTCGCATATTACTTTGCAAAAAGAAAAATTTCGAATTGCCGTAAAATGTGGAGCATTATAAATTCTTATGAAACTTTCAGGAGTTGCTGTATGTACAATGTCCTTAAAGAAATATCTTTATTTTTTGATGTGCTCATAATAAAAAATAAATGGAAGTCTCTACAACTTTTGTTACTAGTTTTTTGGTGAATTTGATATAGCGATTGGAGCATTCAGTAAATTATAATATAACCAATTTTTATGTTTCATTGACGCTTAAGCAATCTTATTATGCATAAAAAAAAGTATGTGCTAGTAGATAAGCAATGTATGTTCTGGGACACAAAGGAGCCGACAAAGGATGCCGCCAATGTATAAGGATACGTGTATGTTCTGGGACACAAAGGAGCCGCCCGATGAAGGTGTGAAGGTAGTGACACCTTTTGATTTATGGTCAGACCCCATGGTGAGTGCCTAAAAGGGATTTGATGTACCTTTGACACCTTCCGCGTGCCAGTGGGCCCCATGCTGAGTGTTAAGGGGCATTTGATGTTGGTTGACACCTCGCGCGCGCCGCCAATGTATAAGGATACGTGTATGTTCTGGGACAGAAAGGAGCCGCCCGATGAAGGTGTGAAGGTAGTGACACCTTTTAATCGCGATAAGATGAGACCCCACGCCGAGTGTTGCATTTGATGTTCGTTCGACACCTCCCGCGTGCCAGTGGGCCCTTCGAGGGGGCCAGTCTCCCCCCCCCCCCAATAGTAGGACGCTTCACCCACCCACCCACCCACCAACCCACCCACCCACCCACCAACCCACTCACAGAGGTTGTTAAGGTAGGACGCTGTAGAAGTCGGTAGGGCGTTTGGTAAACTATATGCTTATGCTGGCTGAGTGAAGGACCCTCGGAGAGGGGGTAGCGTCTCTAGCTTGCTAGACGCGTACGCCGTATAGTGAGGATGCTGTTTTCACTCTCTCTCTCTCTCTCTCTCTCTCTCTCTCGCTCTATCCCTCTCTCTCGCTCTTCTTCAATAGTAGGGCGCTTCACCCACCCGCCCACCCACCCGCAGAGGTTGTTAAGGTAGGATGCTGTAGAAGTCGGTAGGGTGTTTAGTAAACTATATGCTTATGCTGGCTGAGTGAAGGACCCTCGGAGAGGGGGTAGCGTCTCTAGCTTGCTAGGCGCGTACGCCGTATAGTGAGGATGCTGTTTTCTCTCTCTCTCTCTCTCTCTCTCTCTCTCTCTCTCTCTTACTCTCCTTCGATAGTAGGGCGCTATGGGACCCCTTCGACAGAGTGAGACCCCATGCTGAGTGTCTAAAAGGCATTTGATGTACCTTTGACTTCACCCACTCTCCCACCCACCCACAGAGGTTGTTAAGGTAGGTTGCTGTAGAAGTCGTTACTAAGAGTCTAAAGCATAACCGATGTTCCTTTTTTTTTTTTAAATGAAGATGCGTTCTAGCAGCGTGCACTATCCTTTTTCAGGACCACACATATAATTTAGGAAACTTTCGACCACCCACACCAGCTTGCACTTTCTCCAATAACGCTTTACCTCATGCTGAGGGTTAAAACGCATTCGATGTTCCTTTTTCAACGAAGATGCGTTCGAAAGTATGTAAGCAGCAGGTGATTGGAGATAGAGTAATCTTAATGACGTCTGTTAGTCATTTTATTGCTTTTTTTGCCTTAGAGATAAGGTTTTTGAGTTAGCCTTGTTTAGATGCGCTAACATCCTCCAACATGCTGAGCGTCTAAAGCGAAATCAATGTTCTTCTTCCTTTAAAGATTTTTATCAATTTTACTAGAGTTTCTTTTGGAGAGTAGGAATCATCCTGATTTTTCCGAAAATCTTTTCCGGAGTCAATCGTTCGGTAGTGCTCAAGAAGTATACATCGACGAAGCATTTAATATTTTTAGTAACTATTCTTTGCTTTTCATAAAAAATTAAAATGGATAGTGTACAAATAATAAGTACAATAAATGCCATGATTATTTTCATGGTGAATGTAAGTATTTTTATCTATATATTCTATTAATTATTTAAGACAGTTTTTATAATAAATTTTTTATTTTTTCAGACTCCTCCAATCCTGCTAGCTAGTTTACCAACTAGCATATTTTATTGCTTAATTATTGCCATTTTAAGAGTGGTAAGTATTTTTTATATAATATTAAATATATTTATTTTTAATCTTTTTATTTTTGCTTTTCAGCTAAATATAATCGTGACGGAGCCGTCGCATAGGCGACATATTCAACAGATATTAACAGTAGTCATAAAGGTATGTATAATTATATTTAAATAAGTATTTTTAAATAAGTATATATATATATATATATTGTTTTCTTAGTTACAGAGCGATGTTCAGAGATTAGAAAGGGCTGCAGTCGAGAGAGCTGTGGCTGAAAGAGCTGCGGCCGAAAGAGCTGCAGCCGAAAAAGCTGCAGCCGAAAAAGCTGCAGCCGAAAAAGCTGCAGCCGAAAAAGCTGCAGCCGAAACAGCTGCAACTGAAAGGGCCGCAAGCGAGAGGGCCGCTGAGCTCGAAAGGGCCGCGGCTGAAAGAACAGCAAAGGCTGCAAAGTATGCAGCTGAAAGGGCTGAAAGGGCTGCTAAAGCTGCGGCTGAGAAGACGGCGAGGGCTGCACAGTCTGCAGCCGAAAAGGCTGCGAGGGCTGCGAACGAAACGACAGCCGTAAAAGCAGCCAAGAAAAGATGTCTAAACGCTGTTCCGTTAGCAGCGTTTACATCTCTTCCGCCAAAGAAGAAATTTCTTAGGGTAAGATTATTTTTTATAGATAAATACTTTTTTTTTTATTTAATAACTAAATTTTTTTTAAAATAAATATTATTTTTTAGATGAATGTTGCTACTGATGCTGTGGATCGAAATGAACGATCGAGATGTCCCATGAGTAGCATTGAAAATGCCCTAACACCAGCAGTCATCGCTACCAGCAGTAGCAGCAGCAGCAGCAGCAGCACCAACAACAGTATAATTTTACCTACCACGAGCAAGGAGAAAGTGGTGCCAAAGGTAAAATGTATCAAAATAATCGAGGACCCTAGTCTATTTTCCTGTTTTAGCAGGAAACCAACACGACCTACCAAACCATGTGGTAGGAAAAATAATTGAAAATTAAAAAAATTTTTGTAATCTAATTAAATTTAATGTAATGTAATAAAATTAAATAAATTGATTTAAATTTAAAAAAATATCTCTCTCTCTCTCTCTCTCTCTCTCTCTCCCTTCCTCTCTCACTCTCCTTCAACGGTAAACATGCTGACTAGATGCATGTCCTAGGAGAGGGGGTAGCATCTCTAGCTGCTTGCTAGCAGCGTACCTCGTATAGCCCTTGGAGAGGGGGTAGCGTCTCTAGCTGCTTGCTAGGAGCATGCTCCGTATAGCCCTTGAAGAGGGGGATAGCGTCTTTAGCTTGCTAGACGCATACGCTGTATAGTGTAGATGCTGCTCTCTCTCTCTCTCTCTCTCTCGCTCTCCTTTAATAGTAGGGTATTTGGGCCCTTGGAGAGAGGGTAGCATATAGCTTGGTAAGCTATATGCTGCTCTCTTTCTCTTTCTCTAAGCAAGCGCTATAGTATTTTCATTAGATTTCGGGAACCTTTCAACCTCGATTATTATTTTATTCGAATATTAATTAATTAATAAAACTTATAGAATTTTCGTTTAATTATTAATTTATTGTTCATTCAACTATACATTGAATATAATACAGTCTGTCTATAATCTTTATTTTCAGTAGTTGACATCGCTATATTGAAATATTGAATTGAATTTTTATAGGTAATATTGTCCACTTCATCAATACCTTCCATTTCAGATTGCTTCAGTCTATCTTTTATCCATGAAAACAATCTTTGTGCATTTGTAACGGCACATACAAAGTTAGCTGGTTTATTATAATGATATGTACATATTGTTTCTAATGGGTAAGGTAATGCGCTCATTGGCGGACATCTCATCTCGCTTTCAAGTTCTAAAATTTTTCTAAAAAAGGAAAAAATTTTTAATTAATAATGATTTTAATTTCTTACAAAAAAATAAATAAATAAAAATACTTACTTTTCAGGTAAAATTTTTTGTAACCATTGTTTCTTTGTTAATCCTTTTACATAAATAGTTCTAGAATTATTTAAATGATTGTTTAGTACACGTGCTAAATTTTTATATGGAATAAGACCGGATCTCCATAATAAACCATGATGACACGTTTCTAAGAAATGATTCACTTTTCGATACTTGATAGGAAGTTGAAACCAATGATATGGTGGTTCGAAGAAAAACACAGTTGGAACAGTATCTATATCTAATGGTAGATATGCTAGTTCTTTACAAACAAAAGTCTCGTTAAAACTTTGAAAACCTTGAAAATCTATTACGAAATCCATTTTAAAAGATGCTGAAGTTAATGTGAACTCTACTAGTTCCCAAAACCGTTATGAGAGTAGAGGCACGTGTTTGTTCTATATAAAGCCTATACCTTACTATTCGAAAATAGAGGGCGCCATAGTCAGCATACCTCACCAATCGAAAGTATAGGGCGTCATAGACACTATATAGTATGGTTATAGGTAGTTTTATTAAATTCCAACAATATATATAATTTATTTTCTTTTTTTATTGAAAAGCATCGTATACATTGATTACATAATGTCTTGTTAATTTCAAACTAATTTTTTAACATCACCACTAATCGGGTTATATTGTACAATACGATCGTGTAATATTAAGCAGTAGGCTGCAGTATCTTCAGGAAAATCAGTCCGAGTTTCAAATTCTAGGCGAACATCGACTGGCGCGCTTTTTAATGTTTCATTTTGTTTGGAGCAGTCTATAACTATTAGCGGTACTTTATTAATGAAATCTTTTTTATTGAGTAACGGCTCGTTTTCTTTACCATAATAAGAGTTTTGAAAATTAGTATACATATCGTAGAGAACAGCATACTGATTTTGATTGATATTCAAATTGAGATTTCCATACGGATAGCATTGTGAATTAAGGAATAGCTTCACATTACTAATATTACAATGATCAAAATTACTAGAATTAACACTCGCCGAACTTTTACGTTTAGTTTGAAAAGCTAAAATAACAAAGCGAGGCTTTTCCAATTGATTGGAAGTCTTAACACTCCAAACATGCTTTGATGTACGTGGTAATTTTGGATACTCATACATTTCCCAAGTACGATAACTCATTGTAATTGCACGATCTCGTCCGATCTGATTGAGTAATTTGATTTTTTCTTTGTCTGCAACCATCACATATGGCATCAGCCATTCAACCTTAGTTAAAGTAATTTTTGTTTTTTCTGAAGCAGCAGGATTCCCAATTGGAGCAGACAAAATAGCATTCAAATCATCTCTTGATCTTGTGAGAATAAGTTCATGCTTGACATTGACTACAATTTTCCGATAATCTTCAGCAAAGCCCATCAACATACTGAGAGGTATAGTCACATCAAAAAAACCTTGAGCGTTACATATTAAAACTTCATTGTTATCACCATTCCATCCGGCATTTTCAGCGATAGAGCTCTGACATGGATTGAGTGAAAGCCAATTTTTCATGAGAGTTGTTAAGCCTACATTTTTCACTTTATCAATTTCAATAGCATTTATTTCATATCGTATTTCCTCGAACAAATGACAGAGGGCGTTGTTGACTAATAAAGTGTTCTCCACTGGCGTAGTACCGTCCGGCTTGGTTAACCTACCACAAATATGAATCATACTGCGCGATGGAAGCAGAGATAAATCTTGATGTTGAATTGCTATATGAATTTCATCGCTATTATTGAAATATGATAATGAATAAGGCTGATGCGCATGAACTTCATAATGAGCTATAGACTCATCGAAAGTGACAGCTGAATGAATGTCTAGAATTCCCTCCATATTGTTGTTGTTGTTTTATACAACACACTAATATGCACAATATTTTCTTCCACGATTTTCGACGACTTCTAGTCTCAAGCTTTTCAGGAATTGAATGTTCTGAGGTGTGAGCGGTCTGATAGCTCGCTGTTGACTGATTGCTGTTCGACATTTTTGTCTTTTAATATAGCCTCGGCCGCTCTTTATATTGTAAATGATACCCATTACTAAGATATGGTCTTTATATGCACTCGCACTGTGATGACTTCTCCTCGAAAGTTAACTAGGTTTCCGTCTTGATCAACTATACGAATTTGAAAATGATCAATGCTCCTCACAGCGACTGGAAGGTAAATGACGTGAGAGGGAACTTCTATAATCTTATATCCAGGTGGGACTGCTGGGAAAAATTCATGTATAGTATGTACTTTGCGATCGTTTATGTAAGAGCCTGTAGTAATATTACACTCTACACGTAAAGCATTGACTTTGAGTATAGTGACGGGTAAGTCAGAACTATGTGTTTCGTTTTCAACGAGCGTGCGTTTAGTGAAGCCTAAAATTGATCCAATAGAATCTTCTGGTTCAAAATGTATTTTTTGACTGCAGCGAATGACACTACGTAAAGTATTATTATTTGGTTTTAGGCTAAACGATATACCTTTAGGTGCTAATTCGTCTATGAGAAAGTTTTCAATATCTTCTATTTCGTAGCTACCAGTCGGTAAAGTGATAGCTTCTTGACCTTCAATGTAAAATTTATTACAACCAACGTCAATGTTTGGTATTGAATTAAATGTCAATAGCTCAACTAGACCAAGAACGTATTTTTTGTTTGCTATCAATTCGATCGGTGGAAAATAATATGATTCGAGTACGGATGATGTTCCCGAGAGACTCAATGTTAGTGTATTCTCCATGACAGATTCAAATCAAATGACAGTCATTCTTTGCATGAGTATTTTATATACTAGTCGTCTTTTCTATAGTTTGTTTAAAAGAAATTTGAGACAAAGATGGCCGCAATTATATGTATTAAAATCTTGATATCTAATATAATTATACATGATTCTATTAACTTTGAGATAAAGCAATAGATCTATAGGCGGCTGTAGATTACCAAAACTATCAAAATACATAACCTCATCGCCTTTCTTTTTATATGCTACCCAATGAGTACCTGGCCCCCGTTTATTATCCAAATTTACAATAGCTGTCTCTTGATATCGAGGCCCATCGGTCGGTAGAGCATCACGCATAAAAACACCTCGAAAATTTGCAATTTTTAGTATTTTAGCATATTTTCTTATATCATGATCTGTCAGTGCTCGATTAGGTAAAGTTATTTCGAGCTTTTTTTTTTTAAACCTTTTCCACTTGAATATGGTTTCAGATGAAGACCATAACCTTTACGATGTGGTTTCAAATAAAGTCCTTTACCAATAGCAATAGCTTCCATAGTTTTATTGTGTCTATGAGCCTCTTTCAATTCATTTTGAGCGGCCTTAGCACTGTTAACGGCTTTTGCTATTGAAGCAGCTCCTCCAGCTAAAGCTCCAGTGGCGCTCAAAGCGGCAAATAATGGAATTAAAAAAGGAAGAGCTCCACCCATTTTACTAGGAATTGGTAGAATACGAGGAATATTTATTTTTCTTCTTCCTCCAGCCTTCTTCACAGCTTCTTTAGCGCCTTTTATAGCCGAACGAATGACAAAGAGTGATTTATTACTAGGAACAACACTTCTCGAGGCAGCGTTAATAATTTTTTTCAATGCAATTGATAGATTTTTCCTTTTTACATGTGTCTTTCGTCGCTGTCGTCGTTGTTGGCGATTTTTTAATCCCTTACCTCGTTTCTTTCCTCGTTTTAAAATTTTAATACCCATACCAAGTTTACTTTTAACTTTCATTATGTTGGCTACGGCAAATGCAGCAACTTTCTCACCAAAACTACTATCTTTCGCTTGCACTCTATCCCAGGCTTGTTTAGCTAGAATTTTGTCGGCTTCGTTTCTCGCCTCAATGTTCTCTCGATTTTGAGAATAAGCAATATCGTGATCTTTACAAGCAGCGTCTAGCGGATTTTTTCCAGGATCACCACGAGCAAGTCGTTTTTTCAATTTAGTTCCCGGTCCGCAATACTGATAACCAGGCAAATGAGCTTCGAATGGTAAGTTATTAATGATCTTATTCACTAAGCCAGCACCACCAGTCTTTCTTTTGTAACAAATGATCATACCTCATCAGAAGACAAAGTCTTAATGAAACTAAAAATATATAAACAGTCTTTTTATAGTTAGTAGTCTCATTCGTCCTTCGATCGCTGATTAGAAAACAATATGGACTTCAAAGAGCAACCACTTAAGTTGCAAGTCATAAATTTTGATAATGTGGTTGAGACGGAAAAACGAGAAAAAAGACATGGTGACCTACTGCCTGACAGTATACGAGCAGTTTTCTGTGGTCCTAGTAACTGTGGGAAAACTAACTGTTTGCTAACACTAATCACACATCCTAATGGACTTAGATTTGAAAACATTTATGTTTATTCAAAGTCTCTCAATCAACCAAAGTATAAGTTTTTAAAAGATTTATTGGAACCGATTGATGGTATACAGTATTATGCCTTCAGCGAGCATGAGGCAGTTGTTTCACCGGATAAAGCTAATCCAAATTCCATCATGATTTTTGACGATATAGCCACTGAAAAACAGGACAACGTGAGAGCATTCTTCTGTATGGGAAGACATAAAAAGGTAGATAGTTTCTATCTCTGTCAATCATACGCTCGCATACCGAAGCATCTCATTCGAGATAATGTGAATTTACTAGTTTTGTTTCGACAAGATGACGTGAATATTAAACATATTTATAACGATCATGTTAACTCAGATATGACTTTTGAGAAGTTTAAAGTAATTTGTTCAAAATGTTGGAGAGACGATAATCATGGATTTATAGTTATTGATAGAGATAGACCAATCAATCATGGACGGTATAGAAAAGGATTCGATTCTTTTGCTATAAATATAACGGAGTGAACGAATGAAGATTATTTAACTTTAGAAACTGCAAGCGTCAACATGGCTAATTTTGAAAAAGAAAAGAAGATGCTCGAGCAATTATCTGAGGCTCGTGATGCCATCAGACGTAAGTATCAACTAATAAAACGTGACAAAGCTGATTTAGAAAATACATTGAATGAAACTTTTAAACCTATGGTTGATCCATTGAAGAAACTTGTGGAGGTAGCTATTGATAAAACTAACGATAATACTGAACAGGAAACGAACAAGGAGAAGAAAATTACGTTCGATAAAGTTTTCAAGTCAAAAACAACAGCTGACACTCCCTATAAATCTCGATATTTCAATAGTACTGTTAATGACTTCAATTCTACATTACATCCGCTTGATTCTACATTTGAATCCGCTATGTCTATTACTGATGATGGTGATGAAGATGAATTTAGTAAGACTAGTGAATCAACACTTGATAGAACCGCAATAAATTTAGACAATGTTAGTTCAAAACAACAAAAACAGCTATTGGATGACTCGATTGTAGGAAACTATATTCGACTATTGCATGAACCGCAACAGAAAAGTAATTTAGACAAGACATTTGGCGTTCGCTTGCATGAAAATACATATGTCATAGGCAATTCTCCAATTTCTTTCCAAAACGATAATGTGACTGTGAATGATAAAGCATTCAGCAAGACGTCTGGATTAATGGAACTTCTCTTTCGTAAAGAACCTAATTCTAAATTAATCAGTTCATCAGATATTGAAAATTATATAAAAATTCTTGAAATCACTAACGCTCATCGTAAGAGATATGAAACAAATGGAGAATATCGCAATAAGCGTGTAAATAAATTTAAAAAGTATATTGGTCCAAATTTATCTTTAAGTGGTAGTGCTAAGAAGCGAAAATTGACTATTGATGGAAGAGGTCTTTTTCCTAACTATAAAATAGCAAGAAAAGGAACATTATTTGATTATGTATATTGGGATGATCCAAACGAGCTCGTTGATCGATTGAGATTGCTTATCGCCGAACAAACCGCTGGTAATCCTAGTCATATTAATGAAATTCATTCAATCATTGAAGAATTACGTGAAGCTGGCTATATATATTAAGACAATTCTAAATATTCCTCAGTAATAAAATGAGTGTTGATGTGTTTGGACGTACATTGAAAAAAAAGGAGGGTAATCAAGGTCCTCCTGGTATAGGGTATAATATCACTAAAGACGGACAATACGACGCGAATGACAAAAGAATTTGTTATATAGCCGATCCTCAGGAGAGTAACGATGCTGTAAACTTACAAACGTTGCAAAAAATTATTGTAGCTAACGTTACTACGCTTACGAGTATGATAAATGATCTCTCAAAATCATTGGATACAATAAGATTAGAATTAGTAAAGCATCAAGTAATTATTGCTAAGTTAGAAGAAGATAATATTAGTAATAATAAAGAGAAACAGAAAGAGAAAGTGATAGAAAAAACTATTGGACCGTTAGACATTTTTAGAAATATTGGACCGTTTGAAATTTTAAAAAAAAAACTTTAAAATGAAACATCAAAGAGTGGTGGATGAGTTAGACAAACCAGCACGTCGAAACTATCCTCGTCGAAAAGTCGATATACGCGGAATAGATGAGACGTGGCAAGCTGATCTTGTTGAGATGCAAAACTATTCTAGAGAGAATAAAGGTTTTCGCTATCTGTTAACTATTATAGATACGTTCTCTAAATATGCTTGGGGAGTTCCAGTAAAACAGAAAACTGCTACAGATGTCACTAACGCAATGGAGTCTGTATTAAAAAAGGGACGCATTCCTAAAAATCTCCAAGTGGATAGAGGCAAAGAGTTCTACAATACAAATTTTCAAAGTTTAATGAAAAAATATAAAATAAACCTTTATTCTACTTATAGCAATCTTAAAGCATCAATTTGTGAACGTTTCAATCGAACACTAAAAAATATTATGTGGAAAAAATTCAGTTTAATAGGAAATTATAAGTGGATTGACTTTCTCCCCAGTTTAATAGAATCTTATAATAATCAAAAACACCGTACAATAAATATGAAGCCTAAAGACGTGACTAAAGAAAATCAAATGCAGGTCTTGACACGATTCTCTTACGATCAACGTCTTTTCAAAAAACCGAAATTCCAGGTAGGAGATAAAGTGCGAGTAAGCAAGTCTAAACACGTTTTTGAAAAAGGATATACGCCTAATTGGTCTACAGAAATTTTTACTATTCAACGTATTTCGAGAACTAAACCTGTAACATATCACCTACTAGATTATCAAGAAAATCCCATTGTTGGAGGTTTTTATGAGCAAGAACTACAGAAAGCTATGTATCCTGATATTTATCTTGTAGAAAAAATTCTCAGAAGACGGGGTAATGAAGTCTATGTAAAATGGCTTGGCTTTGATAATACTCACAATTCTTGGATAAATAAGGAGACTATACAACAATGAATTATAAATATAAATTTATATGTATCTAGCTTGTATTTAAATAAACAATTGTTTTCATTTATAAATATTACATTGTTTTTTTTTATTTTAAGGATAAGAGCCCCAACCTTCGCTCTTACCTGTGAGGTACTTCCATTTTATATATTCGACACTAGTGAGTCCATTAAGACAAGTCGAAACCTGCTTTAATAGAAACACTAATGACTCATTTACCTCTCCAGAAAATAAATTTATATAATACAATCTTTATTGAGAACTAATAAGATATACAAATACATTTACTTAATATTAAATTGAAATCGATCACATCCATAATATTGAATAAATAATGCATATTTTTGTACTCTATCAGAAAGATAAATAAAAAGATCCAAATGATGAATTATCGCTCTTGACATTCGGTCCGGTAGAACAATTTCGAACTCACAATCGAGTTCAAGAATAATTCGAGATTCATCTTGTCTCATGAATGTTATTAGATAATTCTCATCTTCATGCAATTCATAATGACTTTTTTCAGGAAGTATATCGAAAAGCTTCATTCCAATGTTATTCAACATTTCAAAATTCATCTTGCTGTAGGTAAAGAAATCTAGAATGTTACGTATTCTTCTTCTAATACTACTTCTACTACTACTTCTACTACTACTGCTCTCACTGCTGTTTGTACTGTTACTGCTGCTGCTGCTGCTGCTGCTGCTGCTGCTGCTGCTGCTACTACTGCTGCTGCTGCTACTACTGCTGCTGCTGCTGCTACTACTGCTACTACTGCTACTACTGCTACTACTCGATTCTTGAGGCAGAATGAAGCTCTTCGAGGCTCACAGCTCTTTTAAAACCTTTCCCCACTACTTTGGTTTTCGAGCCGCCACAACCGCCTCCCTCTACTTTAAATTAGATTTCCATTTTATTTAACATATATATAGTGTGATGATTTTCTAATATAGGACCAAGCATTCTATTCATCATCAATATACGTTTCTTGAGTAATACTCGTGATATAACTTTATTCAATTCAGCAATACGTCTTTGGAAACGTTCGTGATCTCGTGCTATTTGCTCCCAAATACCTTTTCTAGAGTCTTTTTCTTCGTATGGAAGATGATGTATTTTAACATTCTTCGCAAACCATACATGCTTAGAAGAGGGGTGAGATCTCCTGTTGTCTCTTATAGCTGGCATGGCTAAGCTTCTACTATTACTACTACTTCTTCTTCTTACCAATGCTTCGAACAGAATGGTATTCCTATTAACATCTTATCGATATTTTAGAATATAACCCCACTACTTCGCTTTTCGAGCCGCCGAAATCACCCCCCCCCCTCTTTCTTATTTTTTATTAGGGAATGGTGAGAGCCCCAACCATCGCTCTCACCTGTGAGGTGCTTCCACTACTAACATTGCTTATGAGACCTTTACACTAAGTCGAAACTCAGCAGAAAGAACGCATAAGGAATTACTTCAACCTCTCCAAAAAAAGGATTTGAAGGAAAATTAAATTTGGATTAAAGAGATAATTAAAATTTTAAATATAAATTTATTTACTATTTATACATTTACATATTATGCTAGATTAATTTTTAAATTCAAAATTCGAGCCTTCTCGATGGTAAATAAACAACTCCTTTCTTTCCGCGGTCTCGAATAATTTTTTTAGCATAGCTTCATCTTTTTCTAATGCTAAGCTTACTCGCTTAGGTAAAAATACTTCAAATTCATCATCTACTGTAATCACTACGCTAAATCCATAACGAGTATTAAGCCATCTTAATCTCGTTATCATATAGGTGCAATTATTCTCTAATTGGGTCATTGTTTTTCTTGGTAAAAATGATGATTTGGCTATTCTATTAATTGATGAAAAGTCCATTCTACAATAACAAAAAATCAATCAATAATTAATACTACTAGGATATATAGTTAGAGAGCTACTAGTATACAAGAAACTTACTTTTAAGAGAAAATCTAGAAGTCTAATAGGAGAACTAGGAAGAGAGACTACTGCTGTTGCTTCAACCTACTGCTGAATAACTGCGCCGGACTGAGGTGTGTTCTCCGTTTTGTACCATGCGTCCCCTCTCAGAGAACTCGAGCCGCCGTAATTTCCCTCTCTTTTCGCCTTATCCCCACTTGACTAATTTCTCATATGATTCCATTGCCCATACTCCTCAGACTTCAGTCGCCATGTTTGCCGTTGTCCCCCACTCTGCCGTTGTCCCCACTCTCTCACTATTCTATCCTTAGTCTTTTCCTAACTGAGCCTTCTTCCTCCCCACTATTACTACTCTGTTCTGAGCGACTTCTGTCGGAGGTTGGAAGAAGCTTACAACTTTCTTTCATACTACTCTGTTCTGAGAGACTTCTGTCGGAGGTTAGAGGAAGCTTACAACTTTCTTGAGGATTTTCTTCCATTTCTATGATCTTTCTTTTCCTGCGTTCTTCCGCACTCTTGATTTTAAGCTTTGACGTTTCAATAGTTTTGTAATGACCCCATGGAAGTGTATCAGGATTTTTATCGAATATACATCGTTTATCATCATATGGACTTAGTGCTACTTTCTGCACTCTTTCTGTTCTTACTTGATGTAATACACTTCGTATATTACATTGCTCACGCCTAATAATTTCTAAATCCAATAAACAGTTTCGAAAATCTTCATGATCTATTGTTTTTATGACAGTATGTGTTTTTACGCCTTTTGCTTTCTTTATTGCTTGTTGGTTTTCTATTAGTATACTATACATTTTACTTCGAAGTCCAATGAATTCTCTCATAATATTACCATTGCATTCATCTTTCATAATACCGAGAACCTTTTTATTGACTAACGGCATATTAAACTGATTATTTTCTGAGTAATCTGATGTATCAAATTTATTGATATCTTCTTTCATTATTTCATATATATCAACATCTTTAAATTCATATACGAGGCTATCTGTATCAGTATAAAGTAATTTTGCTTTATGAGGTAGTCTTTCTTTTATGTAGCCATAGTGGAAGTCATATACTAATGTTTTTGAGAGATCTAGCACACAAAGTCCAATATATATTGGTTTTTTAATACTAATAGACGTCCATGATAACTGTATTGCTACTAAATTTTCATCAAAGATTGAACTACTATGAAAGTTGGGTTGCGCGATCCGTGCTTCTGCTCCATATCTACCACTCCATGTACTAATTAATTTAACGTCTTTTCGTTTCCTTTCATCCTCCATAGTCTTTCCGTATACTGCATTAATCATGAGTTTATAGAATAACTTTTCAAATTCATTTCTAGCTTGTTTTCTTTTTTCTGTATTCAAATCTACATAAGTTTTAAGCCAAGGCTTTTGATTAAACTGAAGTGCTCTGTGTATTTGTTTTATTTTGAGTCCGTATTTAATAGCCTGCTTTAGCGCTCTATAATGAATGACATATCGTTCTTTATCATACAGTGTTGTTAAAAGTTTTTTTTGTCTTGACCCAGGTGGTGTGTTGTGTTCAGGACAAAGTGGAAGGTCCTTATGTTCGTCGTGTAGTTCTTTTGGATACTCTAGATCAACTTCTAAAATATATCCAACCTCATTGTTATCGGAAACATTGAAAAAATGAGGCTCATCGATGTTAGAGACCCACTTAAAATTTTTATATGGTAATGATTGTGTCATTGCCCATCCATATAAATTGTTAACGTCAAAGTACATCAAAGTCTTGCTAGGTTCTTTTTCATTATATTAATTAAGCCCATATATCGATTATTAGCTTTTGAGTATCTATTACAGCATTGACTAATACCTCCTCGAATGCCTTTTTGGATGAATAAAACCATGTCTATATCGGTTAAAAGTTCTAGCTCAATTTTTGTACACTTTAACATAGCATCCCATGTTAATCCAGGAGTAGTATAATAGTGTGCTGGGTCGAGTTGATACGCGTCCATACACGTTTTACGAAAATTTTCAAAAATATCGGCCAAGAGTAATACGTCAGTTTTTAAATATAAATCAGAATACTGTCCTAAATCAATGATGTTAAATGCATTCCACACTTTTTGAGCATGCTCATAGTCAGCTTCAGAGATGTTGCTATCTATCAATTGACTATGAAAATCTTCGATAGGTGGTAATTGAGTCTGTTTTAATCTTTCAAAACTGTTAACATACTCATATGGAAAAACGCCTTTTCTCTTCAATAATTCTATTTGTGTTTTTGTATATTTATCTATCTTGAATTCATGCTCTACGATATTTAGTTTGGTTAAGTATGAGGACAGTTTTTCGAGAGATGATGGCATAAAACGAAACGAATCAATAAATCGAAAATTTATAGTACTACCGTCCACATGTTTTGTGAAAGCTATATATCTTTCCTTGTTTTCAGCTAAAACAGTCACATTTCCCTCAAGATCAGAGCTAGTAGCTATTTCTTTTATTATAAAATGAGAATCATATCCAGTAAGGTTATGGAAGACAACTGGTATAAAATAAGGATTCTTATAATTTAAATTACAGGATGCGTGAGCAGCACCTCTAAATCGACCCGTCAAATGACAATGATCTCTGACTCTTGTTTCATCAGGTTGAAAATATTTTCTACAAATATGACACATTTTGCTCATCTTGAAATCCATTTGATTACGCCATGAAAGATTCATTTCTATTGCATTCTTATATATTTGATTCATTTCATCTAACAAAATCTGAAATTGTTTGATAATCCATTGTGCGGGTGATTGTTCTTCATTCAGTTTTTTTCTATACATCTTAAAGACTGATTTGGAATCATCATAACTACATTTTATATAAAGCCCCACACTAAAGGCTTCATGGTCTTGGAAGGATCGTCCGTTATTTACTGGTTTCAATAAGCACTCTAAATCAGCATAGATAATAAACGGAACCATTTCTTTTCGATCATAATGATTAAATTTCAGAAGAGGAAAATTAGGTAGATTAACTCTATATTTATTTAATTTTGAACAATCAGTCTCATGAATATTCAATTTTTCTTTATTATTAAAATAGTGGAGACAGCGTTCACAGAGATAAATTTGTGCAGTATGTTTCGTTACTTGACTTCTAACGAGAGCAGATAAGTTTTTAATCCATACATAGTGGAATTTTAATTTGAAATTATCACTGTTATTTGATCTATTAGATTTTTCTGTTTCATTCTCATCAATATAATCGCTTTGTAGTAACAAAAGATTTACATGCTTATCTTGTTTTAAAGTTGATATATAATATGGTGAGACTTCGAATTTCAAACCGTATTTTTTTAGTATGTATAGATTTATTGAAATACTATTTAATTTTTCAAATTTAGGAATATTCTTTACCTCAACAGGAAAGTTTATATCATCGAATTTCAATTCATTCGCAAAGGGCATATAATTTTGAACTCTTTCGCTATGAAATCTAGCTGGATGAAGACAGGCAAGCACAGCCCATTTAAAACATTCATTATCTGTATTTTGAACGTTGATAATTGCTTTTTTATCTGCTATTTGCTTTGGTAGTTGAATATATGAGCCAGGTTTGAAAGGATTAAATTTATTTATATTAACAGTAATACCGATGATAGTTTTTAATGTCCAACCGGAATCTTTTTCTTGAAATTCTTCTAAATTTTTAAGTATAACATCTTCAATATTTTCTGTAAACCATAATTTAAGATCTGTCGTTTTATAAATAGAAACATTTTCGGTGTTGAAATACTTTACTTGAATGTCCTCTACATTATCTTTTATTACGGTAAATTGAGCTGACATTTCTATATTTATTTTTAGAGCATTATGAATTGAAAGATATTTTGGTATTTGTAGTTGTAATAATTTATTTGCTGCTTTTAAGAATGACTTTATATCTCTATGTTCTTGATTGGCTATGAATGCAGTAATGATACGTTTTTCAAATGCTGAATTTATTTCACGCCAAATAACTCCATCCCCTTCAATTTGGTTTGGAATGACTCGTAATGAATTAATATTTCCTCCGACTTTTATGGAATTATTTAAATTAATTTCGATTGAATTTAAATGAGTAGCGCATGTTTGACATCTCTGTCGTATTGCTCTACTTAAGTTAGGCCGTAACATATATTCTTCAAGAGAATGCAAAGCGGTAATTATTATATTTTTCCATCTAATAAAATCATCCTTATTAGCGTCTGAGTTGTAATAGGCTTTCCATAAATCGCGTACTGTATTTTCAAAATAAGCAATAGAAGCCATTGTAATGAAAATGCACGTAGGTCAACTAGTAATACTACTACTACTACTACTAGTACTACTACTACTACTACTACTACTACTACTGCTTGTCACTGCTAAGAAAGCTAGTGAAGCGGGCTGTCTCGAAAGACTGCGCTCTATTCCCATCGAGCACATCTTTTAAGCACTATGGTGGCGCTGAAAGCAGCGGTTTCGGCGCTGTAGGTTGAAGAGGGAGTAGTCAGACAAAAGGTAGGAGGTGGGTGGGTGGGTGGTGGCTGCGCCTAGCAAGCTAGAGACGCTACCCCCTCTCCGAGGGCCCACACTCAGCTAGCATAAGCTTACTAAGCGCCCTACTATCGAAGGAGAGCGAGAGAGAGAGAGAGAGAGAACGGCATCCACACTATACGACGTACGCGTCTAGCAAGCTAGAGACGCTACCCCCTCTCCGAGGGCCCACACTCAGCCAGCATAAGCGCCCTACTATCGAAGGAGAGTGAGAGAGAGGGATAGAGAGAGAGAGAGAGAGAGAGAGAACAGCATCCTCACTGTACGGCGTACGCGCCTAGCAAGCTAGAGACGCTACCCCCTCTCCAAGGGTCCACACTCAGCTAGTATAAGCACCCTACTATCGAAGGAGAGCGAGAGAGAAAGAGAGAGAGAAAACAGCATCCGCACTATTACCGACTTCTACAGCATCCTACCTTAACAACCTCTGCGGGTGGGTGGGCGGGTGGGTGAAGCGCCCTACTATTGAAGAAGAGCGAGAGAGAGGGATAGAGCGAGAGAGAGAGAGAGAGAGAGAGAGAGTGAAAACAGCATCCTCACTATACGGCGTACGCGTCTAGCAAGCTAGAGACGCTACCCCCTCTCCGAGGGTCCTTCACTCAGCCAGCATAAGCATATAGTTTACCAAACGCCCTACCGACTTCTACAGCGTCCTACCTTAACAACCTCTGTGGGTGGGTTGGTGGGTGGGTGGGTGGGTGAAGCGTCCTACTATTGGGGGGGGGGGGGAGACTGGCCCCCTCGAAGGGCCCACTGGCACGCGGGAGGTGTCGAACGAACATCAAATGCAACACTCGGCGTGGGGTCTCATCTTATCGCGATTAAAAGGTGTCACTACCTTCACACCTTCATCGGGCGGCTCCTTTCTGTCCCAGAACATACACGTATCCTTATACATTGGCGGCGCGCGCGAGGTGTCAACCAACATCAAATGCCCCTTAACACTCAGCATGGGGCCCACTGGCACGCGGAAGGTGTCAAAGGTACATCAAATCCCTTTTAGGCACTCACCATGGGGTCTGACCATAAATCAAAAGGTGTCACTACCTTCACACCTTCATCGGGCGGCTCCTTTGTGTCCCAGAACATACACGTATCCTTATACATTGGCGGCATCCTTTGTCGGCTCCTTTGTGTCCCAGAACATACATTGCTTATCTACTTGTGCTCGCTGAAACTAGCTTTTAAATTGATGTCAAAGATCGAAATATTTCGCGAAAATATGTTAAAACCGTTAATTAATCACTGTGCTTTACTCAATATCACCAGTGAAAGTTCATAATAAAATGCTAACTTGATTAAACTTATTATTAAATGGATAGGGCAATCATATATTTTAATGTAACATATTCGTATATTAATCGGAAGAGAGGGGAGTAAGAAATCAAACTTTTTGATTACAATCACTTTTTCAGTGTCAGTTATAGAGCATTCGGCTCCTAGAACTTACGTAATATTTTTGGAGTTTACGTAAAACACTTAAAAAAGTAAGTTTTATTTCAATACAAGTTTTTCAATACACATAGAAAGTTCTCATAGTTATTTTAGTTCTATGTTCATCGTAACGTCTTGATGTACGAAAAGTGATAAATATATTGTCGATGGCTCATTTTTTATCATGTATTTTCATTTGAGAATCATTTCCAACATTATTGTAAATTATGAGTGTGTGTGTGTTGTATGTTATGTGTATATGTATACGTATGAGTGTGTGTTTTTGTATATAGATATGTATTAGATATAGAGAAAGACCAAGAGATATGTAATATTTTCGGTAATATTATACTGTTGATGAAAAAATGGTGTAGCTGATGGAGCATTGTTAAAAAAATTAAGCATAGCTATTCCATTAATTCTTATACTAATTTCTATGGTCCTGAACAAATATCAAAAGTGTGCTCCAAATATTGGTCTATTCTAATTCTTTTTACGAAAAATCAGAAGTTTTTGGAATTTGCCCATATATGAAATACCAAATTGCTGTTAGAGATAATTTTAATCCTTTTTTTTCAGGACGACGTTTATTTCGTTAATTTTTATTTGATTCAGACGTTAAAGTTGAAAAAGATAGAATAGAATACCATAAATCACAACAAATAATAAATTCGAATAAAGGGCTTATGGATTATCTTTGTAATAGATCTAATAATTCAAACAGATAAGTAGGAAAAATTATTATTTTATCATCAAAATTTGTAGGATCCTGTTCGGAATCTCTGTTCGAATCTGTTTACTCTATATTATCAAAAATACATAAGGTGTTTAAAGAAAAGGAATGGGAAAAGGAGTGTGCAATAAATAAACGATCGCTTCCGATTAATTAATACAACTACGGCTTTAATAAAATGATATAAGGTAAATAAGTAGCACTTATCCAGCATAAAAATCTTCAGTTATAAGTGGAGAAAATCCCTTTAAGTACTACTCTTACAACAGATAGAGAGAGAGAGAGAGAGAGAGAGAGAGAGAGAGAGAGAGAGAGAGAGAGAGAGAGAGAGAGAGAGAGAGAGAGCTAAGACGCGGGAAGCTGTTAGAGGTTCGCTGAGCCTGTACATATTTGTACGCGATGAATGGCCATTTAAAAAAAAACTCTCGTTTACCCGTAGACATCAACTCTGGTATGATAGAAGGGAGGATACTGTCTCAAATGTACACACACACACACGGACGGACGGACGGACGGCCGGACGCGCCACAGCCTCGACGTCTCGGGCACACCACACTGTGGCAACGCCTAAGTTGCCAATCTGATGAGTAGAGAAAAATCCTGGTAGCACACTAGAGGTACTAGGTTGTACTCTGCTGATGTAATCAGCCCTGTCGATATGCCACCGGTTCGTAGACACCTCGACTCCTGGACAGCGCGCTCACACTCTCGATCGCACAATATAGTTACAGATGAAGGGAAAGTGCATGCAACGCACTTACACGTAACACGCGCAGCGTGTAGCTTTGAGAAGAGATAGAGAGCAAGGATCGGCAGAGCAGATCGCTCGTAGCTGTCGATTTCCCGAGCGGGACTGTCTCGTAATGCGTGTTTTGGCAGAAGGGACGAACGAAAAATTCTTCTATACTCCTTATCTGCAGAGGCCCAGCACTGCGGGTGGATCCAAGTTCGGCAACTGAGAAGGCGGTAGAACTCCGCGCGGAGTTCAATTGCTACCACTCCATTGACTCCATTGACTACCTACGGGTGGTCGCTGCTGACCCTTTTTTTACAATGCGTGCCTTTGAACAACGAGCGTCGTTCTTCTAGACAATTTTGTTTCCCCAAAACATGCTGAGACCTAGAATGGCTTGACATCCATGTGTTCTTTTATTTTTACAATTTGAGAAAAACAACTCCATAAAAACTATGTTAGACGATAATTTGAACTGTTTGAATAGGTGGAGTCCAGATGCGACATGGTCTATTGCAGCGAACGCACAAACTAAACTCTCCTAAACTCTCACGACACTCGTATTTGACAGCTTTGTGAATGCCAACACAACCATCGGAGAATAAAATATGGCGTATTAATGACCCTCTGCTCAGCTTTCGCTCTCTGGATGCGTCTCTCATACCTTCACGCACAAACACACTCTCTCTTTATCTTTTTGAAGCGCAAACAGTACGAATAGATTCCCACGATATATGTTAGAATAATATCAAGATTCGATGGCAATAATGAGAAAAATGGAAAAATTCGACTTATTTATCACGATAAAGTGTAATCCACAATGAAAAGAAATTCAAGAAAACTTATTACCCGGTCAACGACCCTCAGATTATCCTGATTTAGTCACTTGAGTCTTTCATTTAAAAAAAAAGAATTAATAAATTTCATAGTTAAAGAGAAATATTTTGGTGAAATTGCTGCTTATATTTATGTGGTGTGACGGTAAACGTCAAATTAGCGCTGATAACCTAACTTAATTGCTGCCTGGGAGGGTAGCACCTACCGGGGGACGAAATACATAACGAAGGAATTGGACGCGCGGGCAGACGGAACGCGCGCGATTGAAACCGAACCAGTGAAGCTTTGACCACCATCACGCTCGTCCGCTTTTATTGTCTCGCTACTACCGATTTACGTACCGCCGATACCGGAAGCCTACGAGAAAAATACGTGCCAGTGATCCAGAGGAGTGACCGCTGTTGCCAAAAGTGTCGTACAACCGCACGAGGGAGAGACCTGAGCCGACGGAGGAGTGTCACCCCCCCCCCGACGAAATCAAGAGAGCATGTGTGAGGTTTCGCCATCGAGGGCGAAACCGCGTGTGCGCGAATTCGCGACCTGCGATAAATAAACAAAAACAGTTCCGAGCAGTGCGACTCTTTATCGTCCGCCTCGTACATCTGCGATATTAAGGTAAGCTGGCCAGCTTAATCTCGCGATCGCGGTTGCATGTTTAATGATTAATTTCCGATATCCGAAGCGTGCATGTAACGACTCCAATAACAAAGAGCAGCGAGCGTTCCGACAATACGTGTTGTCGATGAGCGAGCGTCGATGTAAACAAACCCGCGGGCCGACCTTATGTAGTATTTGTGTGATAATAAAAGGTTCTGTTCGTGTTATTAACAAGTGTTTTTCGACTCGCTTACTTCTTTTTGCTTTCTTACGGCTTAATAGATTTACTGGTTGACTGACGCCTGTCTTCCCATGCTCTCCGGATTGTATTTCGAACATAAATGATTACATTCGCCCTTTCAAGAAAATCGCGCGAATAAAAATATAATTAAACGGTGTTACCCCGTTACAGTGGTCGAAATTCTGAAATGTGGCTTATCGCATTATCATTTTTTGTTTAACTTATCTCATAAGAACAAATTTAATACTGTACAAATAATCGGCAAGTATGTTTCTGCAGAGATTCCTGATCCAGATTTGTAGCCTGCATTATATGAAATCGTCATGAATAACATGATTCATGGTCCTCATGGAGATTATTGTATAGTGGATGATAAATGTTTAAAAAGATTTCCTAAATCTTTTCAGACAGAAACAGTTATTGATGCTAACGGTAACGTTACTTTACGATGGAAAGACATAGGAAAAACATATTTACGGCCTAACAATTATGAAGTAAATAATAAATTCGTAGTGCTATATTGTTCAGTATTATCGTTACAGTTTAACTATTACATTCATGTTGAAATTTGTTCAAGTACAAAATCAGTTAAGTATTTACATAAATATGTTTACAAAGGATTACGATGCAGCATCAGTTATTGTGACTAATGCTAATGATGAAAATTTACTTGTACATGATGAAATAAATCAATTTATAAACACACGATATGCGGCGGAGTCAGTATGGCGTATTTTATGTTGACCTTTACAAGATAAAAGCCACAGTAATCTCCGATTATCTGTCCACTTAACAAAATTTCAAAATATTATGATTCCAAAATATTGTATATCCTACTGTTATTGATAAAACAGAAATAAACTGTACAATAGGATTACAGGTATCAATGTTAATGGATTATTTTGATCTGAATGAACGAGATGAAAATGAATGCCAGTATTATAATTATGAAATTCCGGAACATTATGTTTTAAAAAAAATTGAAATTAAGGGAAGGAAAGTAAATAGATAGGTTAAAAGGAAAATAAAAGTTAACACTATAATTGGACGTATATAGAAAGTTAACCCAAGTCAATTTGAATTATTCCATATGAGAATTTTGTTGCTTCGAATAAAGGGAGCTATAAGTTTTAAGCAATTAAGAACAGTGAACGGAGAAGTTTAATAAAATTTTTCATTAGCTTGTTTAGCTTGCGGATTTATTGAAAGTGATCAAGAGTGGACCTATGTAATGTCAGAAGCTGTAATATTTATAATGCCAAAACAGTTTCGTAGTTTATTTGTCCGAATTTTAATTAATTGTAACCCTATTCAACCATTTGAATTTTGGGAAAATTTTAAAGACTTTAAGTCTTTAAAATTTTCCCAAAATTTTAAAGAAGAGATAATTTTGTACGTCAGAATGTGATGTAACGGGGGAGGTTATCTGAAAAATGGTAAATTTATATAAGAACAAATTCCCACGATCCAGAGCAAACCGCTGCTCCATTAAACACGTATGATAGTACGTGTATTCACTTTAACGTCAGATGATTTATTTTAGTTGTCTTCTATCAAAAGGAGTTGAACTCACCTTAAGTCACGTGTCTTGTGACACTCGATGAGTTTTAAGTGTGAGCGACTTTACACCTAATCCTCTTAATCCCCTAGATGTAATCGGATTAAAACCTAAGCCTTTTTCAATTACTTAATCTACTAGGAAAATTAAATTTCGAAAACGGCGAATAAATTTCACAGACTTTAATTAATAAAAATTACTACAGTCTTTGCAGGGTCGAAAGACTAACGAACGCGAATAGGATTTTACAATTAGTTGTATTTGGTGAGAAAGAGAGAGAGAGAAAATTCGAATTATACCGCGAACTAACGCTCGACGCGAATACAAAAAATAACGCTATCACGAATATACAAGTATCGAATGTATTTTGTATCGCTTAATATTACGGAAGGTGCACCTACCATGCGGTGCAATTACGGTGATCAGCCGTAATTGTTGTTGCAAAAATCTCAACTGCCGCTGCCCCTCGATTATCAGCTGCGCTGCCTCGATCTGCCTCAATATAACTTTGTTGCTGCTTCTGTACTGCTGCTATTATCTGTCACGGAAATGCCGTTGCACTCACGCACGTAATTGACCCAAAGAAAACTTTACTTTTTGCGAAACAAAGTGCAAAACACAAATCGGCGGTAAACTCTCGTTACCGCCGATTAAAGATCGCGCGCCCCCTCTCTCTCTTAACTGTTAGAACTAACGCGCAGAATCGCGAACGGTTCGATTATTAAATCGACTACCGTTGCAGTGAGTGAAAATGAAAGTTATTCCAAAGCACTTTCAGACATTCAAGCTTTAATTTTAATGGAAAGTAAAAGCATAGATGAATTAGGATTTCAAAATTTGTTGCAAGTAGATATAGATGATTTTCTGAACGATCTGTTAAATTCTTATATATTGGTCATGATCAATATAAAAAATTAAATGAAAAACAAAAAGAAATAGCCGACGCAATATCCAAGCAAATTTTTTTTTCATAGATGGTCCCGGTGGATCTGTTAAAACTTATTTATATAAAACTCTATGATATCTCTATAAAGGAAATAATAAAATTATATCTTCTATGGAATTTACTGGAGGAGCAGCAACTTTACTACCGCAAGGTAAAATCGTGCATAATGTTTTCAAATTACCTGTACCACTGTTCTGATTCATCATTCAGTATAAAATTAGAATCAAAAAGAGCTGCTTTTTTAAGGGAAATAGATGTTTTTATATTGGATGAAGCTCCAATGGCTCCTTGATATTCCATTAATATTATAGATAGAACGTTACGTAACATAACGAACAATGGCAGATTGTTTTGTAGAAAAACGATTGTTTTAGGAGAAAATTTTAGGCAGCTACTTCCCATAAAATTGAATAGTACACGTAGTGAAACCTTTGATTTATCTATTAACCGATGTCCTCAATAGCCAAAAATATGTAAATATACTTAAACATAAAATATGCGAGGTTTATCTCAAGTTGTTGAATTTTCAAAATTTTTATTAAACGTTAGTGATGGAATATTAAATGACATACATGATCATCTGAGCTTAGCACATTTTCCTGAAAATTGTGTTACAGTAATTAATACTGTAGATACCATAGTAGACGATATTTATGGCGATATTTTAAAACATAAAGAATATAGAAAGACCATTAATTCTGCTATTTTATCTGCTAGAAATATTGACGTAAATGAAATAAATGAAAAAATAGTTAATTTTTTGTATGAAACAACTGAAAAAATATACACAAGTATAGATAGTACAAAAAACTGTGATAATGAGAGATTTGAAGGTGTTTTATCACCAGAAGATCTAAATACTCTGTCCCCTCCATCATTACCATCTCATGAATTAAAATTGAGATTAAATTGTATAGTAATGAGTATCCGAAATCATAGTATCAGCGGAGGATTATGTAATAGTACTAGATTGTTGATTTTAAACCTTTCTAATCATTTGTTCAGGCATGAAATTTTAACTAGAGATAAAAAAGGTGATATAGTATTTATAAACGACATAACATTATACTCATCAGAAAATTATTATCCATTTATTTTTAAATTACGCCAATTTCCTATAAAAATAGCATTTTCCATAACAATTAATAAAGTACGTACATGGTCAAATGTTAGAAAAAGTTGGTATAGACTTAAGAAATGACGTATTTAACCACATTTTGCACACTTCTTTTAAATAGTATTGTCTTGTAATAAAACGAAGGATTTTCTTTTACGTTCATTGAAATTCATTACACGTGACATTATTTATTGTATTTGTGTTGAAAAATAAATTTTTGACACGCAACGTCGCCAAAAATTAAGATTTGAATTTTTTTACAACTCCTTCATTCAAGTACATGCTATTCTTCTACATCAATAGAAAAAATTTGGTTTTTTTGTTTCAGATGAGTCTAGCCTAAGTTATGATGTCTACCGCATTTTCTGAAGGTTAGAAGGTGAATTTAGATAGTGATAAGATAGTGATAAGATATATTACTTTAATACATTATTTACTATTAAATACCAATTTAAAGAAGTCGTTTTTTTTATTTTAAACCCACGCAATCCCTTAAGATTTATTCGGAATAGAATATAATTTATATCAAAATTAAGCCTATTATATATTTCTTGTAATAGTAGTATTAAATAGCCACCTCTAAAAGTGAATTATCAAATTTTATTCGATATTTGATGAATATTTTTCAATAAAACTGATTAAAAATTATTTCTTATAAGATTGATATTATTTTCTTTTCATAGTTAAGTTATAGTATCTTATTCCACTGAGGGTAGGAGAAAATTAAGAGAGATGGAAAACAGGAAGAAAAGGAAAAAAGCGAAAGAAAAATGGTCAAGGCTTGAAAATAGCAGGAAAGGATCAAACTTTTGGGATGATTTAAGAAACTTCAGAAAAAAGAAAACGTAAAAAGGGCACCAGGATTTCCGAGGAATGACTGAAGCATTTCAGCCCTGTGGAAGAAGAAAGGTGGAATGGAGAAACACCGAAGAGGACCTAGAAGCAGATTTGAGAGAAAAAATAGAAAGAAGAGAAGAAAGAAGAAAGAAAATTGAAACAAGAACATGGGGTGAATAGTACATAATGGATAAAGTGATAATTAAAGGGGAAGTAGAGAGGGCTATAAAAGGAATCAAAAAAGGGAAAGCAGCGGAATAAGACGGAATACCCGGAGAATTCTATAAAAACCCGACGGAAGGATGGCTGATAGAATTAACAGAGACATTGAACGAGATATGGGTCACTGGGACGATACCAGAGGAATGAAAAAAAGCCCGCATCTATCCAATTTACAAAGCTGGCGAGGAAAATAAAGCAGAGAATTACAGGGGGGGGTATCACTGTTAGATGTGAGATATAAGATTTTTGCTGGAATTTTAAATGACTGCTTTAGATCCTGGATTGAAGAGAATGATATATTAGGGGAGTACCAAACCGGGTTTAGAACAGAAAGAGGAACGAGAGATCACATCTTTACCTTAAACAGCATAATAGGGAATATAATCGGAGGGAAAGAAGAAGCATTCATTTGGCATTCATCGACTATAAGAGAGCCTTCGACGTAGTAGACGGGAAAATTCTGATGAAGAAGCTGAAAGAGGAAGGAGTATCTAGAAGAATGCTTAAGATACCAAACGAGATCTATAGAGAAACAACATGTGAAGTGATAATGGACAAAGGAATATCAAGGAAATTCAAAACAATGAGAGAAGTCAAACAAGGCTGCCCACTAAGCCCAACACTCTTTAATATCTACTTAAGGGGTAACACTACTGTAGAGCACACTTTTTGAAGCTCTTTTTCGGAATTTTTTTAAAAGAAACATAGTTTTATATTAAAAATTGGACTTAATAACATGATATTAACTACACAAAATAATTTTTTCGAAGCAATAAAAAAAATGACGGCTGCACACAGCTATGAGCGATGATAGAATTTTTAAGGAGGCCTCCATGGCCATCACTTTTTTGTCGTCATTATTCATCTAAAACACAAAATCGAAATTTTTTCTTCATGTTAGAGTTAAAAGTGAAGGAACCACGTAGCCGTTTTTAAAAATATCAAATTTTCACAAATTGGCATAAGTTTGAAAAAAATTTTGGTCTTTTTCGCTAAAAAAATCGCAAATAATCAGGCGTCAATAAAAAAGTTTTTAACTTTTTCAAAAAATCCTACGTGGTTCCCTTGGAAATTATGTTTCAAAGGCTGTGTCAAAATTTGAGATTGATCGGATAAAAATTGGCTGAATAACTTTGATGGCCGTGTGGAAAAAAGTGATTTCGAGAAAATCGCGTTTGAAGTTTGAAAATGGCAAAACTTGGTGATAACGTTAGAAATATTAACGTTTTATGATTTTTACCTTTAGTTAGCGATACCAGGGCCATAAAGTTCTCCTTCCAAGTTGGCATTCTCTCGTTCTTCTTTAGTCCTCGACGTTCTCAAACTCAATCGAGCCTCTCTCGCCGCGTCAGTCAATGAGCGCTCCGAGAGTGCGATACGTGTTTCGTCGAACTCCATGCAGTAATTGTAGCAGTTTTCTCTAATTGTCATATCTAATACTGTCATCACCTCCATAACGCTTAAAATTCCATCATTGAAGATGCACACAGCAAGGTCAGAGCAAAGAGAGAGTGTAGATAATCCGCTCGAAACATTCTTTGGCGCCATGGACCAAAGGAGAGCATTGAAGCTTTCATTGCTGTTTTGAGTGAAACCTCCCAGGCGGCGATCCAATAATTCATCCTTGCTAAGATCTTCGTATATAGGTTTGATAGTTTCATAAACCTCATCACTGAGAGGTTTACTATGCGTGAACTCATCCAACGTGCCTTCGGCTTTCGCTCGTTGCCATTTACACCACGAGTCCGTGCCGGTGGGACAGTTTTCGTGATGCGGCTTCTCATCGGTAGACATTTTATGAGACAACGTGCACCAAATATCTTTCTTCATATTGTCTACAGACGAATGCGCATTTCGACAGATCGCCAAGCCGTAGTACTTACTAAGCTCGTCAATCAAATTTCCAGTTAATTTACCTCGGCCACCTAAACCTTTCTTTGACTTGACGAGCGCTCTCAAGCGAGAACTCATACGTTTTTGAACGTGGCCAATGCACTCTTTTTTCTGTACTTTCATGTTTAAAAAAAATCAGCCTCGTTTATACCTTTGAAAGTTTTACTGTCGCCGTCTCCGACGTAATACACGTAAAGCTTACCGTGTAAAGTGATTGATCGAGCAAACATTTCCTTTCCAGCGTCGACCCCTATCTTTCCTGCAGATCCTTGGTGATTCGCTTGGCATTCGCCTTCATAAAACTGTAACCACTCTGCATGCTCTGTTGTTCCTTCTTTTTTTTCCAATACTCGCAAGACTTGCAATAGGCAGATTTTACAACGATATCTAGAACTTTTCCAGTCAACCAGCCAATGAATGTTACTACGCCATACAGCGACGAAAACCCTCGTTTTCTCCACGTTCCATCGCCAGAAACTATTAGTCCATTAGTTTGTCCTTTTTCAGCAGATAATTCAGCTTCCTCCTTTGCTGCTTTCTTCATACTTGCATTACGCACACTCTCTGTTGCAGCAGAAATCGTTTTTACAATGGAGTCGTAGCATGACTCATTGAACAATGAAACATTGGCCGAGGAATATCCATAATTCCACAAAATTTTAATAATCCATTTAGTCCCACTCCTATCAAATGCATTGCCAATACTATTCGGCGGTTAATGTCGTATGCGTTTCGAATAAATGGACTATTAGGAATGCTGGCAATCACTTTATCTCTGCTGTTTTTCGCACACGTATCGCAGACAATGTCAATTTTGAAACCGAAGCCACGTTTTAAAGATTGGAAAAACTTCACTGGTGAATGACAAATGCCACATACAAGATGATTTGACATTTCTGTAAACACTGACACAAAAGCAATAAAACAGTAAGAGAAAGTAGGGTCGACCATCGGATCACGCGTGCTGTCTCTTCTCAATTTTTTTGCCGACGCACTAACCTCTTCGAAATCAGCTTCTGACTCGTAACGATTCAAAGGACGCCTCTTTCCTCTGCCTGCCTTCCGAATTAATGATTTCGTACCTTTTTTCGTAACAAATCCTTTTTTAGTAGGCGCCATATCGAATACAAAATTTGTGCGAGAATATTACTTTGAATCTACACACGGCGTTCGAATTAGCGTGCACAACGGTTAAACTGACGCTACACTGATACACTCACACAAATGCAGTTCAAAATCCAACTACTGACATTTGTAGGTATCTGTGTGTACTATGTACGACTAGGAATAGGTCGTTAGGGATGCCTGAGGCAGGTAAGTATTTCGGAGCGATGGGCGCGCTGCGTGAGCTCAAGCGCACAACGGGGCGCCTAGGGTCTGATGCTCATAACTCGGGGAAAAAATTTTTTTTTGCAAAACTACTTTAGGGTGGTGTTTTTGAGATGTTTCTCTACCATTTAAGCAAAAAAAAATCGATTTTTGAAAAATTTTACAGTAGTGTTACCCCTTAAATGATCTAGACAAAATGTGGACGGATAGAAAGGAAGAAGGATCAGTGATTGGTAATCAAAAAGTCTATGGATTAATGTTCGCGGACGACATAGTATTGATTGCTGACAACAAAGAGGGTTTACAAGAAATGCTCAACAGCATGCAAGGATATAACGAAAGGAATAGAATGGAGCTAAACGTAAACAAGACCAAAGTAATGGTGATAAGAAAGGGAGGGAGGTTAGGAAGAAATGCAAAGTGGTATTACAAAGATGAAAGACTGGAAGTAATAAATGAGTACAAATATTTAGGATTTTGGTTAATGCTAAAGGAGGATATGGAACACATGTAAAGAAAATGAGACTAAAAGCGCAAAGGGAAGTGAACAGTACATGGGACATAATGAAAAAAGCAAAGCTGAACACACTGGAGAGAAGGCTATTGATAGTGATTTCAATGGGGAAAGCAGGTTATCTTCACGGATCGGAGATATGGGGTTGGGCACAGCAAGAAGGAATAGAAAAAATACAAGCAAAAATAATCAAAATGGCACTAGGTATCAACACGAACACACCAGATTACATATGGAAAATGGAGGCAGGGATAGAAGGATTATATTTCGGAAACAATTAAGAAGGCGACAAACTATATAGGAAAGATTACTGAAATGGATGACAAAAGACTACCAAAACAAAGCTTAAGGGAGGAAATGAGAGGGATAAGGAATAATAATTCTACAAGATGGGGAAGGAAATAGGTAGAATCGGCCACAAAGGCAAGAAATGACGAGCTAAAAAGATTAATAAACCAAGGGTTGAAAAAGGAAAAACTTATGGAAACAACGGAGAGAACCCTAAAGATAAGAACAGAACAAGACATCCAAAGAAGATGGAGTAAAATTGATGAATCGAAATATTGAAATCACTACAAGAAATGGAACAAAACAATAGGAAGGGAGAAATATTAGAAAGAAAAAGGAAGTGAGGGGCATCTGAAAGAGGAATGAGCAAGGATAAGATGCGGGAGCATAGGAAAAGAAGGAAACAAAGGCTTTACCAATCAATTATGCAGAATATGTGAGAAAGAAGAAGATCTACAATACATCTGGACATGTGAGAAAGCGAGGAAGATGATAAGAAAGGAATGGGTAAAGGCGGTGGATGAATGGAGAGGGGAGACGGAAGGAGATGAATTAGTAAGGAAATTAGAAGAAATACTAGAGGGAAGGATCGACCACGGCACGAGCCAATATGCAAGGGCCTTTGAGAGAATAGTAGGAAAGAATAAGAAATTGAGAAAACATAAGAGGGCGATGTGTAGAGACTATTAGTCTTCGGACAGGAACAGGAAATCTGAGGGAAGAAGAAATGACAGAGAAGAAGAGGAAGGAAGACTATCAGAACGAAGCATACTAGACCAAAGGTTGTAAATAATATTAGCTCGCGGAATCTATGTACGAAAATAGGATAACAAATGTAAAAAGTTGTTAAATAATGTTTTGGTAAAGTAAGCATCTATGTATACCATTATGGAATAAATTATTATTATTATTGTTATTAGTATCTTATTCCACAAAGTGTTGATAATAATGATAATCTTCTACAAATATTTAAAACATAATGACTTTTTAGACTAACCGCAACGTATAATAGCAATATTGTTATATACTCCTATTCCGTACTCTATATTGTAAGAATCTTCAAAACTAAATTCAATAGGATTTTCAAATTTATTCGTTTTTTCATCAATGTACCAGGAATATTTTTATGTACCATAAACATATTTTTATATCTCGATGAAGAGAGCTAATGATGAACAATAGATTGGATTTTGACGATGTTGTTTTTTAAATGTAAATTTAAATCGTAATCCATTAGTCACATAATCTAAAAAATATCGAACGAAGTTTTTCCAGAAGCGAAATCTGTACACATCAAATGGTTCAATCTTTCCTGTTGGTCCTGCTGGCATTTTTTACATAAACAATTTTATTTCTTGGCATTGTTTCCTCTATAACTTTTTCATAGGGTCCACTCCAGGAATCGAGTAATAACACAGATTGATGTTCTATATGTATATAAAATACTTGTTCTTATCAAAGTTTAATAAAAAATTATAGCCATCAACTCATTTTCTTATTTTTTTTTTATTATAATAAACAAAAAATTATGCACTTGTAGTTAGTTTTCCAGGTTCTGATGTTTCTTATACACATTTTCTGGTCTAAATGACTGTTTTTCTATAACAGGGCCGAATTGATCAGTTGATTCTTTTAAAACGACGAAAAGCTCTGAGAGTGATTGTCTAGTAGCTGATACAAGTGAATGTATAGTGTAACTATGTGTTATCGATGAAACTGACTGTACCGACACTGCATCTATTTTTCTTCTTCAACTGTTAATGATTTTCCAGAATACAATTCTGATTAGAAACCTGCTTTCAACTGAATCGTACAAATTTTTAATTCAAATTGATAGTAAATAAGATTTTATATCAGTTACAAACATATCAGCTTTTGTTTGAAGCTCTAAACGACTCTTCAATGTTTTTCACGTAATAAATTTATTTATCTTTCTACTCATTATTCTATGTGCCTTTTTAAACTGTCATAACTAACTTTTAGAAGTTTTAAATCTTACATCTTCAAAGTCAATTTTTCTTTAAGGTTGTAAAGCTCGTCAATGAATATCACGATCGTGAATTTCTTAAATCACATTCAACAGCAACTTTGAAATTATCTAGCTTATAATGCCAGATCTATGCAATTTTTACTCTACGAGGGTGGTCCAATAAGTACTTAGCCTCACCGCCCGATGGCGCTACTCTCGCAAAAGAAATATTCTATCACGTAGTACAACCTTCTTGAAGTTGTAGTTTATTTTTGAGAGCGTGTGAAAGCAAGTGTGTACGTTGATTTTTGAAAAATGGAAAAAGAGCAGTATCGGTCGGTGATTCGATTCTTGTTTTTGGAAGGGAAATCGCGCAGCGAAATCAAAAAGCGCTTGGATGCTGTGTATGGTGACTCTTCTCCTTCGATGGCGACCGTCAAAAATTAGTTTAACGAGTTTCAACGTGGTCGCACGTCGATTTTTGAAGAGCCACGTCCAGGTGCTCCGAAAACGGCTACCACGGAGGATAACGTGATAAAAATTCACGATCTCGTATTGGCAGAGCGACGATTGATGGTGCGCGAAATAGCTAAGATCGTAGGCATCTCAAAAGACCGCGTGGGTCATGTCCTGCATGAAATTTTGGGCATGAGAAAGTTGTCGGCGCGATGGGTGCCGCGTTTGCTCACTCCGGACAAGAAGCGCAACCGTGAGACAACTTCAGAGCAATGTCTGACGCTGTTTAAGCGTAATCCGAAGGAGTTTCTGCGTCGTTTCGTGACCGTCGACGAAACATGGATCCACTGGTATACACCAGAGACCAAGGAATAGTCGAAACTGTGGATTTTACCCGGCGAAAGTCACATCGACTACCTGGGGCAAAACGGTCACAGGGCTGTACCTTGCCGAATTATTGGGCCGATTCGACGTCGAATTGCAGAAAAAACGGACCCATTTGGCGAAGAAAAAAGTGCTCTTCCACCATGACAACGCACCGGCTCACACCTCCGCCGTTGCCATAGCCAAATTGGTCGAATTAGACTACGAACTGCTGCCCCATCCACCGTATTCTCCAGATTTAGCCCTGTGCGACTTCTTTTTGTTTCCAAACTTGAAAAAGTCACTCGCCGGGCAGAAATTTGAGTCGAATGAGGAGGTAATCGCTGCCACGGAAGCCTACTTTTCAGACATCGAGGAAACGTATTTTTCAGACGGGTTAAAGAAGTTGGAGCATCGCTGGGCCAAGTGTATCGAACTAAAAGGAGACTATGTTGAAAAATAAAACGCCACTTTTCCAAAATTTTCGTTTTTCTGTTGTAGGCTAAGTACTTATCGGGCCACCCTCGTATAAGTTTCACCTTTATTAATTGCGTGAGTCTAACTTTTTAGCTGACTAATAAATGACACTTTTCTGAATCTTATTTGTATTGTTTCAATATTTAAATTTTTCGTCTTTCCGTTTCTCCAATATTCTATGACTTTCTGTTTGTAATAAAAACTGATGTCTTTGGTATCTTTCGTAAATTGATTTGTAGTACAACATCAAGATCAGAAAAATGATGTTGAACTTCATCCTCAATTATTTTAGTATCACCAACTTTATATTCTTATTATATGAAAATCCGACGTCTCTTCAACAATCATATCAACTTCATTAAAGTCATTTATTGTATCGATTAATATTTGTTTCAGTTTTTCTGATAACTCCATTTCTTTATAATTTGTCATGCTGTTTGTAAAATTTGGAATACGCTGGTAATAAATTCACTACATTTAAATTAAGTTCTGAACTATCGTCTATGGTAAACGTCAATTTTTAGTTTGACATCACGTATCTCCGGAAACTTCTTTTCTAAGTATTCAAAATATATTTCTTTCTTGTCTATATCTTTGATAAATTGCTTTATGAGACTAAGTTAGATATGAAGGGGAGGAAACAAAATTTTTGAAGGGTCTGTTAAAGGTTCATGGAGGATATTTCCCATAAACATAAGAAATATGGATGTTTTAGAAAACCTGACTGCTGTTTTAGTCGAGTCGAAAGAAATTTTAAGAGCGCCGCAAACTTTCCATTAGCGTTCTTCATGACTAATTTTCTCCAATACTATTTCCAAATTCTCGTATATTTTCTTCATCTTCGTTGAATGAATCCTTATTTATTTGTATATACTTATTTCATATGTATGGCAGCCAAAGGTAAGTCAGAGAGAGCGCTAATAGAGGGCGAGTTAGAGAGAGAGAGAGAGAATTCGGGAAGCCGACGCGACGCACGCGAGAACGAGAGTGGGGATTTATAATTGTATCGGCGACTTAGAAGCACGCGGACGTATTAGGAGTAGCTCTACACGTGCGCGACCTTTGTTCTCCGCAACCGATTTTTTTGGCGTTTCCGCCGACTACGCTAGTGTCCATTCGGTGCAAGACTTCGGGTCTGAGATTACCCCTAGCGCCCTTGGTGGGCCAGTTCCTGCGAGTACGCGCGCGAGCCTTTAGGGCCGCCCGCCTCCCGACTGCACCCGAGCTGTACACTGCGCGTCCTCGCGAGCCACGTGCGAGGCTAAGCGCACCGTTTCCAGGGCTGACGCTGGAACGTCATTGTAAGTACCACCTCGAATACGTGTCTCTCTCGCTAACCTTTCGCCGCTCTCTCTCTCGCTTACGCTGCGTCCTAACTCTGTACTTTCCTCAGTAGTAAACTCGATGCTTTTTGTATATCTGCTTTCTTTCTCTGAGCCTTTACCTATCGTAGTCAATCCCGTTCCGTTCTGCCCTCGCACCTGACTTTTGTGATCGCTCGAAAACGCTCATAGGACTACACGACGCTCTCTGCGGGCTAAGGTAACAGACGCTGTACCACGCCGTTTCTGTTGCTGCTGGGTTAGGCTTCGCACAGCCTATTACGAGGCCCACTCCGAGCTGTTCCTAACTCCCTCGTAAATTATATAACGAGCGACCCATGCTGGGTCAAAACCCCGTTATATTATAGCGTCCAACAACACATGGGTTTTATAGCTTTTGCGAAAATTACGAAATTCGAATTATAATTATATAGCGAAAGCTCGTATTCGTAGAATCCGCTGAGGAATGCGACGCGCGCGACGAGAGGAGAATTGTTTACGTCTTAGAAGCTAGCCGTAGCTCACGACCAAAACAAGGCGCTCGGTTTTCAACACCTTAAAATTCTAACATAGCGTGCGAGCGAGAGTTGTAATTCTTCGTATTTAGAAACGTATGTGTACAAGCGTAATAACATTTATTTTCCGTTGTGCGTGCTGGCAACAATCGGGCGTATTCGCTTAAAAATTGTCATGCGTCCTATGATTAATATCCACTATTTCAGGATATTCCAAAACTATTGTTTTTCGTTATCAGTTCTGTAGAAAATAATTAAAAATGGCCGAAAAAGATATAACTGACCTAACATCTATAAAAGAAAAGATCGTTAACTACATTAAAGAATGGATTAAGAGTTTGCCAAGTGATAGAATAGATAACGTTTTGGAAAATCTTGAACTCGTGGCAGACGGCACGATATACGAACGCGCGAACCGCTTATATAGACGACTGCAAGGCGACTACGAAGAAAAAGACTTCATACAAACTATAGAAGCGTGGGACCACGAAACGATAACGCGGCGCAATAATCTTTGTCTCACTTTTATAAAATCAGACGCGCTACCGCGAGAATTGCGCGAAGACCTCGTTAACGCCGTTAGTCAAGACATAGAAGAAGATATGATAAATAATCAAGAAATAGAAGAAACGAATAACGGCGACATGTCGCTCACAACGATAGCTAATACACACGAGACACTTACGCGAGACGCGGCACGCACATACACATCGACGTTCGCGGTAATTACAAGCGCCCACGTGCCGACATCGTAGTCAGTAACGCCGTGCACAGTATCAGTAGCAAACGTAGGCTCAAGTGAACCACGTCATGCCAACACGAACACAACATGCTCGCACGAGGCATCGATACCTGCAACAGGCACCACAAGTACGATAAATTATCGTGAAAATCTCGTATGGGTTAATCTGCCTTGCGGTGAACCCAAACAAATGCCACGTTTGGCAGCCGAGGAGCTAAAACGAGCAGTGATAGCGGAACGTACACAGGCTCAACAAATTCTTGATCTTCAAAACTGTTTAGAAGCTATGTCGAACGAACACGACAAACTGATAAGACAAAATAAAAATCTGAAGACCGCGAACAATAACCTCCTCGCCAGACTACAAGCAGCAGAAGTAACAGTTCAACAACAAGATCAAAACGAGTGCACACGGTTTAACGCGACTCGCGCAGATAAAGCGGTCAACTTTCGCGAAACGTATAGCCTTATCGACCCGGACTTTGACCTGACTGTAGCCAGTCCGAATCTAAATTTCCATGCACGAATCTTCTGCTCGACAACGAAGTAGCAGACGACACAATACGCGACAGGGCCAACAGTATATTCAGCTGCACCAGTGAGACCGACCGATAGGATGCAAGCGGCCACACGATTAACGGAGGCGGAGTTTTCCAACGCGATCCCTCACATCCCCGCAAGCTCGAGCTGGGGAAAGGGGGTCACACCTTCAAGTCGTCCGCTCTCGCAAGCGACGGGCGCGCAGCAAACGGCTGCCGCGCAAGCCCAAATGCCTTCGAGCTTCGGTGTCGCCAATTGGCGATCGAGTCCACTTCTCGCAACCTCCCGCTCGATGAGTTCAACTAGGAATCTAGGGAAAACCATCAGGGAATGGAAGATTTATTTCGCGGGAGACGCCACCATCAGCATCGAGGAATTTTTGGAGTGTGTGGAGGAAAACTGCTGCCTAGACCGAATAGCGGAAGACGACCTTTTAGACTCGTTATCCACCCTGTTTCGCGGATCCGCGCTTCGATGGTACCGCTTGCTGCGGCCCACGTGGGC
This sequence comes from Phymastichus coffea, assembly GCF_024137745.1. Lineage (NCBI taxonomy): Eukaryota > Metazoa > Arthropoda > Insecta > Hymenoptera > Eulophidae > Phymastichus > Phymastichus coffea. The sequence goes on from NW_026706827.1 coordinate 3,501,770, forward strand.
GTCGTATGAGCAGTTCAGGGATGCCGCGCTATCGGCCTATAGTAAATCTAGGAAGTATAATCGCAACCTATCGGTTAAAGCGCACGTGCGGACACAGGGCCCTGATGAACCGGTCCGCAATTACCTCGCAGTGCTGAATACTATTTTTAGCCGCTTCGAAAGACCGTGGAGCGTTGCAGACCAGATCAATTTGGCAATCGATAATATGTTGCCTAAATTGAAGAAAGAGTTGAAAAAGACTCAGAACTATTTCACGTCGTTACCGCAGTTGTTAGCTAAAGCAATGGAAGTAGAGATCGCGGAGTCTGACGAGCATTGGAAAGCCCCCCCCCCCTCCGCAGAACAGAGCATGCTGCCCGACGCGGCATACCAGCTTAGAGTTAAAGCGCCGGCGAAGGCCAAAACGAGCATCGCGTCTGTGGTAGAAAAGTCCTCTTTCTCCGAGGCCGACTTCGAGATATCTTTCCAAAAGTTTTTCGATAAAAAGTGGCAGCAACTGGCAGCGGGTAAGAAAGGGCTTCCAGCCCCCCATAAGAGTGCAGTACAGGAATCTGTCTCTGCCAGCTCCTCGAACGACGACAAACCTCCGGCTTACCCGCGTCAACACGAGGGAAGACGGGGCCGGGTAAACGGCCGTGGCCGCCCGGCAAAAAACGGTCGGGCCCAAGTCATCACTCCCAAGTTGGACAAAAACAAGAGCCAGCCCCCCGGCCCCGATGCTGAGAGATTACTCTGTTGGTACTGCAGCTGGCCTGGGTACAGCAAAGCCATCTGTCCCGAGTGCTCAAAAATCGAGGCGCCAAAAAACGTGGAGAGGAACGCGTAGATGGGGTCCCTACCGTTCCGAGGGCGACCTGGACCTTCGCTACAGATGCCCCCGCGGGAGGAGCGCCTGCCTCGCGCGACGAGACGGTCTGCTCAACACCGGTTCTGAGTGACTCGAACGAAGCGTCAACGCGTTCCAAGAGTTTTGCGGCGAGCGCGTTAGTAGATAAGTACCCCAGATGGTGGCTGACGCTTAGCATCGATCAATTTACTTGCAGGGCTCTGTACGACACTGGAGCCTCGCGCACCGTTCTGAGCCCCATTGCCCTTCAGATTGCTGCCGCGATGAACAAGCGCGTCAACATGTATGTCGGGCCCGCCGCGAAAGCAGTCGCTGGTCATTATGTCCCTATCATCGGTAATGTACAATTACCCTTTACGATAGGTGGTGTTACCCATTCGATCGACGTACTCATCTTGAGCGAGGCTGATGCTGAGTGCACCCTCGGAAGCGACTTCGTTCGAGCCTTTTCCGCGTGTTTGGATCCCGAGACCAACACGATAAGGATCAAAGGTTGCGATTAGGAAGTGCCGACGTCTCCTCACTTCGTGCGGAGGAGGCGATGTCGCTGGTGGCCTTGGGTATCGAAGAGATCTCGAAGGAGCAGTGACAAGAAATCGATCGAGTGATGGATGACCTCCTGCCCGAACCTTCCTGTGAGCAGCTCGGCTGCACCGGATGGATCGAGCACGACATCGACATTGGCAGCGCGCGCCCAATTAAACAGAAATACTATCCGGTGTCGCATAAGATCGAGAAGGAAATGCACGCGCAAGTGCATAAAATGCTGCAAATGGGAATTATTCGTAAGTCCCACAGCGAGTGGTCTAGCCCGGTGGTGATGACTCGGAAACCCGATGGCGAATACCGATTTTGCGTAGACTACCGAAAGGTGAATAGCGTTACTCGCGTGAGCGCATATCCGTTGCCCTTTATGGATGCGATACTGCAGAAGCTCCAACACGCCAAGTTCGTGAGCGCAATTGACCTCGCGAGCGGATTTTGGCAGGTCCCTCTTTCGGAGAGGGACATTCCGATAACTGCTTTCACCGTTCCGGGACTCGGGCTATTCGAATTCGTTCGAATGCCCTTTGGATTGGCTGGTGCCCCGGCAACATTTCAGATGTTGGCCGACAAGCTCATCTCACCCGAGATGGAGCCTTATGCCTTCGCGTACCTTGACGACGTGATCATCGCTACTGAAACGTTCTCAGAGCATGTCCGGTGGCTCACGCATATTCTAAAAAGAATACACGAAGCTGGCCTTACGATCAATCGCAAGAAGTCTAGGATTTGCATGACCGAGGTGCGTTATCTCGGCGTGTTGGTAAATCGCGATGGTACACGCCCCGATCCAGAACGAGTTGCACCGATACTCGATTACCCAGCGCCCTAAAATCTTCGTGCGTTGCGCAGATTCCTGGACATGGCCTCGTGGTATCGAAAATTCTTAAACGATTACGCTACGATTTGTGAGCCGCTTAACGCGCTCACCCGCAAGGACGCCAAGTTTGAATGGCAGGAAGTGCAGCGGCAAGTTTTCGAGCAAGTCAAAACCCTTTTGGCAACGGCCCCTGTCCTAGCCAGGCCCAATTTCGCTGCGCCGTTCATCATCGAATGCGACGCGAGCGATATTGGCCTCGGAAGCATTTTGCTACAGCGTATCGACGGCGAAGATCGAGTTCTGTGCTTCGCGAGCCGCGCCCTGACGGCGTGCGAACGCCGTTTGTCGGTTACTGAGCGCGAGTGCCTCGCCGTCGTTTGGTCGATCGAGAAGTTCCGACCGTACGTGGAAGGTTATCACTGTACAGTTGTAACCGACCACCAGAGCCTTAAATGGCTCACTAATTTGAAACACCCAAACGGCAAGCTCGGTCGTTGGTCCCTTGCGTTGCAATCGTATGATCTCGATATTATACATCGCAAGGGCAAGGACAATGTCGTGCCTGACGCGCTTTCACGCATGTTTGAGACCGACGAAGACGAGCTCGCGGCAATCGCTTCGTTGACACTCGGTGAAAGCATAAAGGACCCGTGGTACCGCAAGAGGATGCAGGAGGTCCTCGATCAGCTCACGGATAATCCCTATTGGAAAGTTTTAGGTGTCCGTTTATATATTTACAAGCCTGACCCCATCGTCGACGACCTCTTCGGAATCAATGACGACGCTTGGAAGCTCGTTATTCCGAAGGAAGATCGAGTACGGGTCTTATCCGAATGCCACGAAGAGCCGATGGCTGGACATCTTGGCCGCTACAAAACCCACAAGCGCGTGAGCCTCCGCTATTATTGGCCGAAAATCCATCACGATGTAGGACATTATGTGTCAAGAACTTCCAAATCTGCCAGCAGGTCAAAGCCTTACAAATCACCCCAGCAGGGTTGATGGGACGACACCTCGTCACGCGACCGTGGGAAATTGTGTCCGGCGATACCATGGGCCCTTTCCCGCGATCCGCGCAGGGCTACGAGCACTTGCTTGTCTTTCTCGATCTCTTCACTCGCTGGATCGAATGTGTCCCTCTCCGTAAGATTACTGGGAAAATCATCCGATGCCAACTGAAAGAACGTGTGTTTCTGCGTTTCAGAATCCCTAAAAAGTTCTTGTCTGACAACGGTACGCCGTTCAAGAACAAAATTGTCGACTACTTTTTGGACTCGTTCGGCGTGGTACACGCGACATGCGCCCCGTACTCGCCTAAGAGAAATCCGACCGAACGCGTAAATCGCACGATCAAAACCATGATCCGTGCGTTTATCGAAGAAAAGCACACGACGTGGGACGCGCATATCGCAGAGTTCGCGTTTGCCTACAACACGGCGATACACGAAGCGGTACGCACGAGCCCCGCTTTTCTAAATTACGGACGCCATCCCGAGCTGCCAAACTCGAAGAAGCGAGAGGAAGAACGCGCCGTGGCTCGAAACCTTGAGACGGCCGCGGTCAACAACTGGCACGCTCAAATTAACAAGCTTGACAACTTCCGAGCCGTTGCCCTGCAACACTCGGGGGAAGCCCAAGATAGACAAGAAATATACTATAACGCTAAACATCGCGACGTTAGGTATAATGTCGGTGATAGAGGTTGGGCGAAAAATCGTGTACTGTCCTCCGCCGCCAACCAGACAGCCGCGAAACTCAGCCCGAAATTCGCGGGCTCGTTCATCATTACCGCACGCCTCGGTCCCAACTCATACTAACTCCAGAACGAAGAAGGTCGGGACGTTGGTAAAACCGCCGTTTGCGACTTGCGACCATGCTTCGACGGAGCCCAGTGCCCCGATGACGCGGCGGACAGTTCTCTCCTTGAAGAAAACAAAAACGACGAGACGATGTCGTTGAAAGAAATTTTCTCGCCCAATCACATGCAAGAAATCGACGAGCGCGATATCTCGAACGACGACGCGTCGGTCGCGGAAGTTATAGAGTCAAAGGCCCCAACAAGCCCATGGCAGGACCTTGTGAAAGTCGAAATACCGACCGCCCCAAAGAGAAGGAGTCGCCCTCGCAAGAAGAAAATGCATGCTCCCGTCGACGTGTCCCCGCGACGCTTGCGTCCCAGGAACTAGCATCTTACAACTTTGCTTGTTTCTTCATTTTCTTGCTGCTGGGTTAGGCTTCGCACAGCCTATTACGAGGCCCACTCCGAGCTGTTCCTAACTCCCTCGTAAATTATATAACGAGCGACCCGCGCTGGGTCAAAACCCCGTTATAAACTTTATGCAGAAAAGTAGTTAAATATCATAAATTCTTCATTTTTATAAATATTGGAATTCAATTTATTCATTAACCTTCCTATATCTATTTAGAAAGATACTGTTTTTTAAATCTTTATTCGTGAAACTATATTCAGTATTCAATTCTCAGGACAGTAGACATATTCACATTCTGTTCTACTCGAAAAAAAAGTATTAACCAATTAAGTGAGGCGACAGTTAATTCAAATTTATTCATCAAAATCATAACAAATAGCCATTTAGACAAGGGACACAATATTTACTACAATTCTCAGATTACTGGATAATTCAATCCAGTAACAAAGATGAGGTTCTTTAGGATAATCAAAATGAAGAATTGCATTAATAAAGAAGTGAATACTTTAAAAAATAAATCTTGTTTAATTTATGTTTACAATGTATAAAATATTCAATCATTAAAAAATCTGCTCAATGCAATAACTGAAGACGCTTATTAAAGTGCAAAGACAAAATAAAATAAAAATACAATCGACGTCAGTTAAATACATACATAAAAACTAACATCCGGCCAACATATATAAACAAACTTTCGTGTTTAATTAACTTTGCAATGATAAGTGGTATAAACAAAAAATATTTTGAAGTATTACTATGCCGAAACTTCATATCAGACCATTCTCAAGTATTAATTTTTCTATACTTCAAAGTACTTAACATTGTAAGCCACTTGTAGCGGAGATAAGCGGCCGTTTGCTTCTGGGTAGCTCGCGGCCGTCCGCACAAATTATTTATTTGGGGATTCGGGAAGCAAATGATGTTCCCACGACTGAATAACGCGTCGAGCAAAATCACGTTAAACGCACGGATTCGAAGTCGGGATAAGGAGTGATACAGCGGCGAATAAACAGAACACCGGATTAACACAATAATCTTTTACTTGTCAACAATCGATTACAAGACGGCGATCTCACGCTGATATATTACGAGCGGCACAACAGCAAACGCGAGCGCGAAGGTGAATCGGTGGCTGGTCAGCCTGACGATTCCCTTTTTTAAAACTAAATATTACAATGAATGCCCGATAAACAATTTCGTCAATGGGGTAACCGGCAGATCTGCTACACTATCCACATCTCAGCTGGCCCCCAAACATGCAAGAGAGACAAGAGAGAACACGGCACCGACCTCGACCTTCAACCTCTCTGACGGCTAGAACACTTCGCAGTCTGACATCACTGGTGCGCTCCTTTTCGCTGACCGCCTTGCTGGTGTTATCGTCGTCGCTGTTTGTTCTCTCGCTCGTCCTCTCGTTCGCTCTACCAAGATTGCCGCCTTAACCTGTTGTTACGCTCGTTGCTGTTGTTGCTTCCGCTGTGGTTGCTGTTGTTCCCGTTGCTGCCCTTCGGTCGCTCGGTGTCTGCAGCAGCGATGAAGTTCGCTCACGCACGCATCCGCGCATCTCGCCGGTTACCCACACGCACCGATGCCCGGTATCCTTCGTAACACGGCTGGGCGCGACCCAGCCACAACACTTTAATTCTCGTCCGCGCACCGGGCATGTCTCCGAAAACGAAACGTTGGCGATGTCACGGAGATAACTTCGAAAAACCGTTAACTTCGGTTAAATCCACGCGCATGACCTTCTCTCTGCTAAAGCCCAGCAGATACTCTCCTTCAATTTTCGCGGTAATCCGCAACTAGAGCGCGCGCTCTCTCTCTCTCTCTCTCCCTCTTCCGCGCCATCTCGATCGCTCCAGCCGTCAGCTCAGCCCGTACGCAGTACCTCAAAACAAAATCCAAGCATGAGTGTGCGTGCCATACGCACACACTCTCAGCTTGGCGTGGCGCGCGGACATCGGCGAGAACTAAACGGATGAAATCGGCCTAGCCGAGATTCTCCATTACAAACTACACAAAAGTTGACTGGAAAAAATATTTACCTCATCTAATGTGTAACGTTCCTCTCAAGTCAATTATTAACACAGAAAGCAGTATTAAAACATTCAACTTACTCATAACTAAAGCTATTAACACGTGTTCTATCACTATAAATAATAAAAATATACACAAATTACTTCCAATAAAATAGCACAAAAAATTAAAAGATAGAAATTACTCAGAAAAAGGTATCAGATAACCGGATCGTCCTGAGATAAAATTAAATTAAACAAAATATCCAAAAATATAAAGAAAATATTGTACGAAGAACAAAACTAAAATTAAAATTAAAAATTAAACTACAAATGTAAAGTTATCTTAGGGTACTAACTCCAACAAAAACAACGAATTACTCATTATGGAAAGCCACTAATCGACTTAAAAAACAAGCTCGTAAGCTCGTAATCCCAAATACTATAACCGACGAGTATCAAACGAACGACCAATTAATATCCAGCCTAAAACCTCAAAACACCATGAACTACGAGTTTAACCTCCATGCTCAAACCTACATGACATTGTAACCCACGTGTGTTGAACCTCGGACAAGTTAACCTTCAAGTAATTAGCCGAATTTATATTTACATTTGCAACGGTAGTCGATTCGAATAATCGATCCGTTCGCGATTCGATACACTCGCGATATTAGTTTGAACGACTAAGAGAGAGAGAGGGGGTGCGCGAGGGTTTAAATATTCAGTTAACCCTAGCTGCTTTCGCGAGAGTACCGCCAATTTTGTTTTTGCACTGTGTTTCGACGTTATTTATTAAAAGTTTTCCTGGGATTTGTTAATATGTGCGAATGCAACGAGGAAGCTAAGCAGCAGCAGCATTACAGCAGCAGCAAGCAGCAGCATTACAACAGCAGCAAGCAGCAGCAGATATTTGCAATCGAGGCAGCGCAGCTGACTGATCCAAGTCCACCGTTCATTTTCTTCAACAATTATGGCTGATCACCGAAATTGCACCGTAGGGTAGGTATACCTCCCTATTATTGCGCTGTATTGTAAAATCCTATTCGCGTGCGTTAGTCTTTCGGCCCATCAAAGGCTGTAATTTTTCTAGTCATAAACGTTATTAATTTTATTCGCCGCATTACATCATTTCGTTTCCTATTAGTTTAACGGATCTATTACGGATTAAATTTTAAACCGATTTCATTTAGGGGATTAGGTGGAATAAACATTAGGTCAATTACATCTAAGATAGATCGAGTGTCACAATTCAAGTGACTTAAGGTGAGTTCAAGTCGGTCGGAAAGACGACACTGAAACTAAAGTATCAAACGTAAAGGCGAATACACGTATAACCATACGTGTTTAACGGAGCGGCGGTTAGCTCTGCATCGTGGGAGTTTGTGCGTTAATAAATTTCTCATTTTGTAGGATAACCACCCCGTTACACATTATAAGATTTTGCAAAAAATGAAAATTAATTATTACTCAGATATTATTAACCAATTTAAATAATTCTTAGTTGTAATTATATCTACAAGTGATAAGTTATTTTTATATGTAAAAAAATCTTATTATTTTATTGTAAATTGTCTGCTATTGTATTAACTAACTTCATTAGTTAATAACGTTTAACTATGATTTTTGCGATAAGTGCAAATTATGTTTAAATTATCTATATTATCTTCTGTATTTTTTACACGACTTAAATTTTCTTTAGCACTGTCTATTCTATTGTAAGCAAGAGAAAATGATTTTGCACATTTGCAAAAACAGCGTGAAAAGGGCTATCCTACGTAAATGGGGCTCTAAATTTTGTGTATAAATAGTCTCATTTTGCACAGGCTAGCATTCACTCCTAGCCTTGCAAAGTGAGCGCTCGAGATTGAAAAAACTTGACTTATACTCAAGTTGTTTCTCTTTAGTAATTAGCTTAGCAAGTATTCCTTCTTCTATTGTAATTTACGCTCGACTCATAGAACATTTCATGCTATGAGAAACTTGGGCTGACTCACATCTTCTCAAAGAAAAAATTTAGGCTCTGCTTATGAAACACTTCGCACCATAAGAAACTATTTGCAAATGAATGAAACGTTTCCAGTGCTTCGCGAAAATATTGATAAACTTAGAAATAATGATGATAATAAATCTATCGTAAATGAAACAAAAATCGAAACAATTAAGCAACCTGTTTTAACGTGTTCAGTTTTCGATGAAAGTTATAAATATCGTCCGGTTAAATATCTAAATGATTTTACATGTTACTTACGAGCGTGTAATTATAATACCGCTCAGTTATTATGTTTGCTATTTTAATCTATGTCGGGAGTAAACTCTTCATGGTACGATTCAGTTCAGCGCGAAATAAAAAATTATGAGGATTTCGGGACGTTATTTTATTTATTTAGTTGTTTACCAGAGTATATGTACATTAATTACTTAATCGCAAGAAACATATATACATTACACAACTAATAAATTATGGAATCCAGCAGAGGAAATAGTATTCCTGTTTACCGGTCTGGACATACTTAAACTTAAAACTAATAAAATAAAATAAGCGTAATGAGGAAAAAAATATATTTGTATAGTACGCTTGAAAGTTGATAATCAAGAAACTATCAAGTCAAACTATTATAATTGAGTTAATGTGCTTCACAATATTATACACTTATCACTAAAATTGAATGAGCATTGCTCTAGCTGTAGTTCTATTGATGTAAGTTGCTTTTCTATCACTTGCATAGGAGATTTGCTCTATGTGATTAAGTCTGGCCGGGCATGTAAGTCCTACTGCACATGTGACCCTATAATGAGGAAACATGCTTTGATGTTGTTGAGAAGAGTAGCACATATAGTTTGATGTAAAGACTATTTCATCAACAACTATTATATCTTTATTTTTAGGTTGGAATTTTAGTCAGTAAACGGAATTGGTATAAATTTGAATACCTTGTACTCCTCTGCAGAAGTAAAGAATAGCTTTATTGTTACCTAAATAATTGATGTCACCATAAGCTATTCTAATGCAATTTGGTTTTCTATTGCCTGGAGCTGTGTAACGGTCCTATCTATGAGCTATTCTCTTATTTTCACTGTATCACTGCAACCCGTTAAACTCATCAATCTGTTTACATCAATTAATATATTAAACGGCGCCACCTCATATAGGAGCGTGATGTCACCTACTTATAGATATAGATATAATAGTTTTCGTTATTTTATTAAAATATGTTAATTAAGAGTAATTTCGATGAAACAAAGCATTTTTTATATGGATTTTAGGGCATAGATATAGATTATAATAATTTTAATTGCGTTTAACTACTAAATTGTATTAAATTTTAATATGCAAAGTTAATTTGTTTATTACATTTGTAACGGGGATTTAGATCGCTACAATATATTAATTAAACCGAGTAGTGGCTGGCACAATTGCAGCTCTTCGCGGGATTGCGTTCTGCTACGTAAGACCGGCCCGGTAGGTCAGATCGCCAACTGGCTCGCGGAGAGCGTCGTGGGTCGCGAAGCTTAAATCACGAAAGTTGAGCGAAACGATAGGAAGAAAAGGGTAGTACAAAAGAAAAACCATGCAGTTTTAGTAGTATACAAATATATATAGTTTATGTACGTGTCAGTTATAACGGGGTTTTGACCCAGCGCGGGTCACTCGTTATATAAATTACGAGGGGATTAAAAACAGCTCGGTGTGGGCCTCGTAATAGGCTGCGCAAAGCCAAGCCCAGCAGCAACAGGAACGTCGTGGTGTAACGTCTGTTACCTTGGCCCGCGGAGAGCGTCGTGTAGTACTATGGGCGCTTTGGAGCGATCACGAAATTCAGGTGCGAAAGCCGGACGGAACGGGATTGCTTACGATAGGTAAAAAAGGAAGCGCAAAGGAAGAAAACAGATATACGAGCAGCATCGAGTTTACTACAGAGAATAATACAAAATTAATACGCAGCGTAAGCGGGAGAGAGAGCGGCGAAAAGCTAGCGAGAGAGACACGTATTCGAGATGGTACTTACAATAATGTCTCGGCGTTAGCCCTGCAGGCGATATCCTCAGCCTCGCACGTGACTCGCGATGACGCGCAGTGTGCAGCTCGGGTGCAGTCAAGAGGCGGGCGGCCTTAAAGGCTCGCACGCATGGTCACAGGAACTAGCCCACCAAAGGCACTAGGGGCAATCTCGGCACCGATACCTTACACCAAGTGGACACTCGCGTATTCGCAGGCAACCGAAATGTCAGTCACAAAAGTTAGTCGCGAAAGGTCGGACAGCAAAAGATCGCAAGCACGTAGTCCAGTCGAATTAGGCCTCAAAGTGTCCAATTATGGATGTGAGAGCGACATCCTTATTTTTTCTTCAGATAGGGGCCAAAATATAGTAGTAATGGGATGGAACAAACTCCGCCGCGAATTTCCTAGTGGGTTTTGCAACATAAATGTTTATAGCTAAAATACTCGAAAATAGGTGATTTTGTGGACACTTTGAGTGATCTAACTCGTTAACTATCAATTAAACGGCATATATGCACAGGAACAAAGTTGTAGAAAGCACAATTTACTATCGAATACCGTGGTTCAAAGTTGAAAAATTCAATTTTCCGCGTCGGCAGCATTAGAATACATAAATAAAAAAGCTGAAAAACATGCCTCTTTTGCACAACAAATTGCAATTGACAGTATTAATGTATCTTATTCGTGAACAATTTTCTGGAAACTTTAATCTTTTACAAATCGATTGCAGTAAACCCGATCTCGATACCTGTTTTAGTTGCTAAGTTATTGTAATGTTAATTAAGATAATGCAAATAAGCTACACCCACTTTGAAGTCATGTAAAGTCAGACAAAAATTTTTTACGTATGCCACGATTTTTTTACATAATTTGCAAGCTTTAAACTACGATGTCTCATAATTTTGTATATATTTTTTTATTTTTAACATACTTTTAAAATTTAAAAAAAAAAAAGGCGATTTTGACCTTAATAACAAATTGAATATTTCTGCGAATTTTCATGATAATTGAAATCTGAGAAAACCTACTTAAAGTACTCAGAAAAATCTATCTTTTTATGATTCAAACGTTGAATTTTGTACATTCAAACTAGAGTTATTAAATTGCAAAGTCAGCTGCCTTTGCAAGGATATTGAGCAACAATATCGCGAAAAAAAAAATACCGACTTGTAGGTTATTCCAAGATCTTTCCTTGCAAGTTCAATAAAATACGTCATCTTTTATTGTTGAAGCGTTATTAATTGACAAAATAGAGTCGGCGCGTGTGAAAACGGCGCTTCAGCGGGAAAGTTGGTGGGGAGGGGATGACTCAGCGCGCTCCGAACGCAAATGAAAAAGTCGAATTGTCGAGTTCAAATTCGCTGCGCGCTCTTTACCTTTACTTAACTTTGCTTCTAATCGTCCAATTTTGATGATTTTTTTTAAAACGATATAGCAAATCGCGAGGAACATTAATATGAAACTACTGTTACTCTATTTTCATTCATTAACGCGCTAAGATTGTCACTATAATTTAATGATGTTTCCAATCTTCAACAATGATATTAGTTTGTTACATAAATTGATGATATGTGAATATTCTATAATGTCGAGGTCAAGGCTTGCTCATCTCACACAATCACGCCCAAATAGTGATTTTTAGTGCAAATACTGTTGAAATCTAATTGAATTTTGCATGGTGTACAGTAGTTCATAATGTGATAAAACATTAACTACCAAGTTATGTCATTATAAAATTAATAACTAAGAAGTAATGCGAAGTTACTATTATTAGTTTCAAATATCAACTCAAGACAGCATTCAAGAGCTGTGTTTCGTTAGGGAGAAAAATGCCGTGTTAGTTTGCCAGGTGCAACGGATTATAGAATTTTATGGGGCTATAGCATTGAGAGTATACCTACGTAGTATAGTCTCTATGGGCCTTGCCAGATGTTCGCCTACAGAAGGTCATTCGAGTTTCGGCTATGGTAACATTGATTAAACAATTTATTGAAGCAGAAAGATCTGGAAATTGGGAGTTGCATTTAGATACGCTGCGCAAAATGTTGCCATTTTTCCACGCGACGGGACATTTTAGGTATGCCGAATCGGCACAAATTTATTTACAGGACATGTACGAGATGAAAGGCAAAATGAGTGCAAGCGAGTACGAAAAGTTTGTGACTGAAGGCTATTTCACCATTAGAAGGTCAGACAAATACTTTTGTGGGATATGGTCGGACATGTCAATTGAACAGATTTTAATGCGTGCTATGAAGACGAGGGGCGGTTTAACGCGCGGAAGGGGTGTCACCGAAGCAGTACTTGCTCGCTGGATATTAAATATGCCATCTCTCGCTGCGCTCACTGATGCCATGCAAGGGTTTTTTAAAGTTTCTTTCGCTTCATTTGAGCAGCATATCGATGCTCGTCCGAGTAGAATTGAACGGGTCTTTTTCGATTTAAATAAATTAATTCAATTTTTTGAAACTTACGATCCATTCCCAGAGTCAGAAAATATTTGTTGTATAACTTCAGGTGTAGAGGGCAACGAGAAAGTAAATGTACATAAGTCTAACGAAATAGGCATTCAATTGATGAAAAGTATTGTAGGGGGTGCGTTTGGTAAATTGAAATTCAAACGAGCAAATCGTGTTGTATCGTTTCAAAGTGCCAACACGGTCAAAGTCAATGGTGAAGATGTAGTGATTGATTCAAATCTTATTTTTCAAAGAATTAGTGAAGGTATGGAGAACAAACCAGAGTTGGCAAGTTACTTTGAGTACGAACTAGCTCCGTTTCCATCTTCTATTTTTGAAAACGGTTTATTGCGTAAAACAGAAAAACACAAACTTTACGAATCGCTTATATCATTGAATGACGAAGATGTACCAGGCGATCGCGTTAACGTTATTGACGGAGGACTATTGATCCATACAGTAATCTGGCCGAAAAATGCAACGTACGATGAAATTATAAATCAATATATAAAATTCGTGCAACGTTATGGAAAAAATAGCTACTTAATTTTCGATGGATATCCGGAAGAAAAAAATAAATCAACAAAAAGTGTCGAGCGTGAACGCAGACATTCGCAATTTTCTACAACTATAAATTTTGAGTTACAGATGCGGGCAACAATAGCACAAGAAAAGTTTTTTTCTAATGAAAATAACAAGCGTAGATTTATTCAAAAATTAAGCGAGAAATTATGTGAAGCGGGTTATCAAACTAAACAGGCTTATGAGGACGCGGATACGTTGATCGTTAAAACAGCAATCGATATAACAACTGACGTTAAACCAGCTGTTATAGTGGCTGAAGACGTGGATTTAATTGTTATTTTATCTTTACTTAATCACGGAAATAAAAAAGTATATCTGTTAAAACCGAGCAAAGGCGAAACCCCAGAGAAATGGTATGATTCAAATTCTTTCGCAAACGATAAATTAAAATATTTGTTAGGTTTCATACATGCTTTTAGCGGGTGCGACACTACCTCTGCTTTTTATAACCAGGGTAAAAAAAAATTATTAAATTATTAAGTGATGACACAGGTTTATATAATAATGTAATAGTATTTAATAATAAAGAATCTAGCAAGGAAGATTTACAAAAAGCAGATTTGCCTATAATATCAGCGATGTATTCTAAACAGTTCAGGAAATTAAGATTAAATGAATTAAGATATAGATTGTTCAAACAAAAAAAAAAGCCAGTAAAATTATGTACCCTCCCGCCTACAGAACAGGCAGCAATTCAACATTTATATCGCGTTTTTTATCAAGTCCAGCAATGGTTTGGCAATGAGCTTGATCCTTCAGATTGGGGATGGTACGCGAATGAGGGAAAGTTAAAGCCAACGTATGGCCCAACTGAATTATTGCCACAAAACTTTTTGAAAGATATTAGTTGTCATTGTAAGAAAGGGTGCAATAAAAGATGTACATGTGTGAAGCACGGTTTGAAATGTTCAGATTACTGTGGAGGTTGTCACGGTCAAACCTGCAGTAATATCCACACTGTCGAAGACATGGATTTACATGACGGTGACGAAAACGTAGACTCACTTGACCAACATGACTTTTACCTGACCAATAATAGCGCGGATAATGAGGATGATAATATTGATATGGACTATAACGGGGATGAGAGTGAGGACGAAGACGATAATTTGAATAGATCCAATCAAATGCTAGCGAGCGAGGATACAGACGATTCCGATACTGGCTTATTAGATCCCAAGCGAGCGAAAGTGAATTAAAATTTTTTTTGTAGTGCGCAATTACCTGATTTTTATTTACGTAGTTATGTAAGATTATTTGTAAGATTGTTTCATTGTAAAACTCGAGCGTATATTGTAAATAAATTGTAAATGTATTGTATACATTGTACACATATTCAATCTAATTGAATTTTGCATGGTGTACAGTAGTTCGTGAATTGTAATTCATTTTATTGTCAATTTTTGAAAATATATAATTTTTTTATATCACACAATTTATTTACAATATATATACAGAATATGTGTAATATATATACAGAAAAAATTTTAATTCACTTTCGCTCGCTTGGGATCTAATAAGCCAGTATCGGAATCGTCTGTATCCTCGCTCGCTAGCATTTGATTGGATCTATTCAAATTATCGTCTTCGTCCTCACTCTCATCCCCGTTATAGTCCATATCAATATTATCATCCTCATTATCCGCGCTATTATTGGTCAGGTAAAAGTCATGTTGGTCAAGTGAGTCTACGTTTTCGTCACCGTCATGTAAATCCATGTCTTCGACAGTGTGGATATTACTGCAGGTTTGACCGTGACAACCTCCACAGTAATCTGAACATTTCAAACCGTGCTTCACACATGTACATCTTTTATTGCACCCTTTCTTACAATGACAACTAATATCTTTCAAAAAGTTTTGTGGCAATAATTCAGTTGGGCCATACGTTGGCTTTAACTTTCCCTCATTCGCGTACCATCCCCAATCTGAAGGATCAAGCTCATTGCCAAACCATTGCTGGACTTGATAAAAAACGCGATATAAATGTTGAATTGCTGCCTGTTCTGTAGGCGGGAGGGTACATAATTTTACTGGCTTTTTTTTTTGTTTGAACAATCTATATCTTAATTCATTTAATCTTAATTTCCTGAACTGTTTAGAATACATCGCTGATATTATAGGCAAATCTGCTTTTTGTAAATCTTCCTTGCTAGATTCTTTATTATTAAATACTATTACATTATTATATAAACCTGTGTCATCACTTAATAATTTAATAATTTTTTTTTACCCTGGTTATAAAAAGCAGAGGTAGTGTCGCACCCGCTAAAAGCATGTATGAAACCTAACAAATATTTTAATTTATCGTTTGCGAAAGAATTTGAATCATACCATTTCTCTGGGGTTTCGCCTTTGCTCGGTTTTAACAGATATACTTTTTTATTTCCGTGATTAAGTAAAGATAAAATAACAATTAAATCCACGTCTTCAGCCACTATAACAGCTGGTTTAACGTCAGTTGTTATATCGATTGCTGTTTTAACGATCAACGTATCCGCGTCCTCATAAGCCTGTTTAGTTTGATAACCCGCTTCACATAATTTCTCGCTTAATTTTTGAATAAATCTACGCTTGTTATTTTCATTAGAAAAAAACTTTTCTTGTGCTATTGTTGCCCGCATCTGTAACTCAAAATTTATAGTTGTAGAAAATTGCGAATGTCTGCGTTCACGCTCGACACTTTTTGTTGATTTATTTTTTTCTTCCGGATATCCATCGAAAATTAAGTAGCTATTTTTTCCATAACGTTGCACGAATTTTATATATTGATTTATAATTTCATCGTACGTTGCATTTTTCGGCCAGATTACTGTATGGATCAATAGTCCTCCGTCAATAACGTTAACGCGATCGCCTGGTACATCTTCGTCATTCAATGATATAAGCGATTCGTAAAGTTTGTGTTTTTCTGTTTTACGCAATAAACCGTTTTCAAAAATAGAAGATGGAAACGGAGCTAGTTCGTACTCAAAGTAACTTGCCAACTCTGGTTTGTTCTCCATACCTTCACTAATTCTTTGAAAAATAAGATTTGAATCAATCACTACATCTTCACCATTGACTTTGACCGTGTTGGCACTTTGAAACGATACAACACGATTTGCTCGTTTGAATTTCAATTTACCAAACGCACCCCCTACAATACTTTTCATCAATTGAATGCCTATTTCGTTAGACTTATGTACATTTACTTTCTCGTTGCCCTCTACACCTGAAGTTATACAACAAATATTTTCTGACTCTGGGAATGGATCGTAAGTTTCAAAAAATTGAATTAATTTATTTAAATCGAAAAAGACCCGTTCAATTCTACTCGGACGAGCATCGATATGCTGCTCAAATGAAGCGAAAGAAACTTTAAAAAACCCTTGCATGGCATCAGTGAGCGCAGCGAGAGATGGCATATTTAATATCCAGCGAGCAAGTACTGCTTCGGTGACACCCCTTCCGCGCGTTAAACCGCCCCTCGTCTTCATAGCACGCATTAAAATCTGTTCAATTGACATGTCCGACCATATCCCACAAAAGTATTTGTCTGACCTTCTAATGGTGAAATAGCCTTCAGTCACAAACTTTTCGTACTCGCTTGCACTCATTTTGCCTTTCATCTCGTACATGTCCTGTAAATAAATTTGTGCCGATTCGGCATACCTAAAATGTCCCGTCGCGTGGAAAAATGGCAACATTTTGCGCAGCGTATCTAAATGCAACTCCCAATTTCCAGATCTTTCTGCTTCAATAAATTGTTTAATCAATGTTACCATAGCCGAAACTCGAATGACCTTCTGTAGGCGAACATCTGGCAAGGCCCATAGAGACTATACTACGTAGGTATACTCTCAATGCTATAGCCCCATAAAATTCTATAATCCGTTGCACCTGGCAAACTAACACGGCATTTTTCTCCCTAACGAAACACAGCTCTTGAATGCTGTCTTGAGTTGATATTTGAAACTAATAATAGTAACTTCGCATTACTTCTTAGTTATTAATTTTATAATGACATAACTTGGTAGTTAATGTTTTATCACATTATGAACTACTGTACACCATGCAAAATTCAATTAGATTTCAACAGTATTTGCACTAAAAATCACTATTTGGGCGTGATTGTGTGAGATGAGCAAGCCTTGACCTCGACATTATAGAATATTCACATATCATCAATTTATGTAACAAACTAATATCATTGTTGAAGATTGGAAACATCATTAAATTATAGTGACAATCTTAGCGCGTTAATGAATGAAAATAGAGTAACAGTAGTTTCATATTAATGTTCCTCGCGATTTGCTATATCGTTTTAAAAAAAATCATCAAAATTGGACGATTAGAAGCAAAGTTAAGTAAAGGTAAAGAGCGCGCAGCGAATTTGAACTCGACAATTCGACTTTTTCATTTGCGTTCGGAGCGCGCTGAGTCATCCCCTCCCCACCAACTTTCCCGCTGAAGCGCCGTTTTCACACGCGCCGACTCTATTTTGTCAATTAATAACGCTTCAACAATAAAAGATGACGTATTTTATTGAACTTGCAAGGAAAGATCTTGGAATAACCTACAAGTCGGTATTTTTTTTTTCGCGATATTGTTGCTCAATATCCTTGCAAAGGCAGCTGACTTTGCAATTTAATAACTCTAGTTTGAATGTACAAAATTCAACGTTTGAATCATAAAAAGATAGATTTTTCTGAGTACTTTAAGTAGGTTTTCTCAGATTTCAATTATCATGAAAATTCGCAGAAATATTCAATTTGTTATTAAGGTCAAAATCGCCTTTTTTTTTTTTAAATTTTAAAAGTATGTTAAAAATAAAAAAATATATACAAAATTATGAGACATCGTAGTTTAAAGCTTGCAAATTATGTAAAAAAATCGTGGCATACGTAAAAAATTTTTGTCTGACTTTACATGACTTCAAAGTGGGTGTAGCTTATTTGCATTATCTTAATTAACATTACAATAACTTAGCAACTAAAACAGGTATCGAGATCGGGTTTACTGCAATCGATTTGTAAAAGATTAAAGTTTCCAGAAAATTGTTCACGAATAAGATACATTAATACTGTCAATTGCAATTTGTTGTGCAAAAGAGGCATGTTTTTCAGCTTTTTTATTTATGTATTCTAATGCTGCCGACGCGGAAAATTGAATTTTTCAACTTTGAACCACGGTATTCGATAGTAAATTGTGCTTTCTACAACTTTGTTCCTGTGCATATATGCCGTTTAATTGATAGTTAACGAGTTAGATCACTCAAAGTGTCCACAAAATCACCTATTTTCGAGTATTTTAGCTATAAACATTTATGTTGCAAAACCCACTAGGAAATTCGCGGCGGAGTTTGTTCCATCCCATTACTACTATATTTTGGCCCCTATCTGAAGAAAAAATAAAGATGTCGCTCTCACATCCACCTCGAAGGTTAATTCGACTGGACTAACGTGTATAGCCGCTCGTCACACGTCCACGTGCTTCGAAGTCGCCGGTACAAGAGAGAGTTCTTATCGCGGGGCTTTTTCCTGCCCCACTCTCTTACTCGCGCACGTCGCGCCGGCCTCCCGAATTCTCTCTCTCTAGCTCGCCCTCTATTAGCGCTCTCTCTGACTTACCTTTGGCTGCCATACAAGTGAGATAATTATAAGATAATTATATATATAAGAATAATTATAATTATATATGAGGAGAGAGAGACATAACGAAGGTCTGGCCGCTCGTTATACAGTGTACAGGGTGGTTCAGAGAGAGCGACGAGATAGGCAAAGCGAGAGAGAGATCCAAGGAACGGTCGGTAATTACATTAATCGAAGCCTCTCAATTACGATTCGGCAAGATTGCATAATTCGCCTAACTGTACAGTCGCTTGTCGCGAGAGGACGTATTGCAACTCACTAATTTGTCACAGTCAAAAGTCACTCTCTTGCCACGAGGCGATTCACAAAGAAAAGCTAAAACGAGGATACGCACGACCGAATGCCTCTGTATGGCTTGCGAGCTATCGGCTAATTGCCGACTCTTCGTCACGTGGCGCGCGACGCGCGGCTCGTCACACATATCGTTATGCCTACACGCGCATGCGGTCTCTCGCTGCCGGCGCTCTCTCTTACCTTCTCCGCAGTCATCGTCTGCTGCTGCTAAGGAGAAACATAATTCAAGTAATATAACATTTATATATATGATATTCTTAATATTATCGCCATAGAGACAGAGAGAGACATAACGAGTTGACATCAAACTCGTTATATCCCCCACCCCCCAGACGTTGGTAACGAGGATGGTACCAACTCGAACCTTAGGTCTCTCTCGTAAAGAAAACTACAAGGAATAATCAAGATAAGTAATTTATTAGTAATTATTAAAACAAAAGATCAAGAGTTATTTTCCCTATCGCGCTCTCTCTGCGACATAGGGACCGGGCCAACGAAAGAAAACAAATTAAAGTGTCGTTAATGCCATGATTAGGAAAATAAAAGGGCATGGTAAAGCTTCACATTATAGGTGCAACGGCGCAAAATTTGAATGGCGCGCAGGCCAAGAGGCGAAAGATCTTCGGTCTTAATTTTTACTTTTCTCTTGAGGCAGAAGACTTGTTGAATGGTGGCCGTTCTGATGGTAGCTCAATGATGGCGGCTCCCGTCACCGTAGACGTATCGCGGCTCCAGCCCCTGCTCGAACTTCCAATGTTGGAAGAAAAGAAGGTCTCGAAGAGTTGGACAGTTTTCGGTTCTACTGACTGCCGTCAAGTTGCAGACGTAGCAGAATCGAATGCCCCTCTTCTCCGGGGCTGGACCATCGTAATTGCCACATGGCCTTGTGGTATCTTGGTGCAGGAGCGTAGAGTATTGAGGGGTTAAACCCTAGTTTCCCCGGCAAAATCTGCCAGGTAGCCTTTGGGCCTACCTTGCGATTTCGCAACGCTCTTCATGGGTAAGCAAGCGAGGATCCGGACGAGTTGGACCTGACATATGGCTCGGGGACGGACCAGGGACAGTAGCGCTTGCTGTCGCGGCAGAGGTCCATGCGTACTGGACATTTAGTCCAGCCAGTTAGCGTTGGAGCTCCAAAATTTCCTGCCGCTTTTGCTTCTGTTGTGCTAGAAGGCCTTCGCGCTCCTTCTGGATGGCCTTTGCCTCATCTCAGCGTTCCGCGGCTTGGGCAAGAAAGGTCTGGCACTCCATTTCATCCCGGACCTTTTGGACAAAGCTGGGGGATGCGGCAGCTCGGACACGAGCGTCAGGATGCTCTGTGAATGCCATAACGGCAGCATAAGCCCGATGTTCCTTTTCTTACGCCCTGATTGCGCAGAGCGACATGATCACGCTGTTGTCTCTGCGTCAGCTGACCTTTCTTCGTGGGTTTGGGCCGGTGTCGGCCCTTCATCCGTGACGTCGGTCAGGCTCACTGAGGATCGCCGCGGCTTAGAACATGGCCGTTGCCTCTCGTTCTGGGTGTCTGGAGCGGGGAGAGCCCGTTGGGCGCGCAGATGTCGTTCTTCTTCTTCCCTGCGCTTGGCAGCGTTGCGCTCTGTACAGCACCTAGACTGCTTTTCTTATTCTCGGTGTTTGGTGGCGTATCGTTCTGCCCAGCGCAGAGCCAGCTCCTCATACGAGGGTAATTCCGGCTTAACTTCCGGCAGGAGTGGAGCCTGCGCTC
The DNA here is from genome assembly GCF_024137745.1 of Phymastichus coffea. NCBI lineage: Eukaryota > Metazoa > Arthropoda > Insecta > Hymenoptera > Eulophidae > Phymastichus > Phymastichus coffea. The sequence continues at coordinate 3,522,904 of NW_026706827.1, forward strand.
TAGCCATCTCAGAGGCAACCTCTCTAAATTGGGCCAGTAGGCTTCGGGGAATGGTCACCTGGACCACATCTGGCTCTTCACGGGCTTTCTTAACGGGTAACATTCTCTGTAAAGGATTTATCTAAATTAATAGGGGCTAACAAAGAAAAGAAATTGAAAGCGGTAAAGCATAAGCGGAGGCAGGGCAGTAAGCAAGCCGAGAGCAGAAGTGACTGTAGAAGGTCTCGAAGAGTATAGCGTAGACTTAGTGTTTTTATGGGGTCATGTAGTGTAAGCACGCTGTGATAGAGGGGTGTTAAGTGTCAAGCTTGCCTCTTGGGCGCAGCCGCCGGGACGAGGTCGTTACCAATATAGGTATGACTTTCTTAGAGCCATGTGGTCGGCCTCTTTTTCGATGAGCAATGACCCTTGGTACCAGAGGAGCTGGGCTTGGACTCAACTGACAAGGAAAGGTACCCAAGCCGAACTCACTGATCTTGATGATTTTGACAGATATTGTAGAACATAAAAAAATAAGAGACACGTATTTTTTTTGTCGGCTAATTTTCACTTTCAAGGGGTAAAAATCTCCCCTAAAGTTAACCACCAAAAAGCGTTTTTTTTAATATCTCGGCTTAAAATTAATATTTTTCAGTGAAATAATGTGGAGGTTATTTTTTACAAAAAGAGCAAGTATTTCATGGTGATTTGAAAAGTAAGGGTAGCATCCCCTATTTTTTAGGGGTTGAACATATATTTTTTGGTTTAATTTTATAATAAAAAAGTTTAAACCGACTAAAAAAAATTGGAAAAAATGTTTAAACATCCATACTAACAAAATTTAGTTAACGTCTTTTGGTGTTATAATAAATATTACCCCTAAGGGGGGTAAACCACCTCTAATACAAAATAACTGTAAATATATAATTCAATACATAATATTTCATAGAAAGTTTGTATATAGAGGTTTTAGAGGTCGCTGATTACAAATCTGTTATCAGATTTTGAAAATTTAAAATGGCGGAACTAGTATGGCGGACAGAAATATCGAAAAAAAATTTTATATAATAAAAAAGTTTCATATGACTCAAAAAATTGGAAAAAAATTTGTAAACATCTATAATAAACAAATTAAGTTTTTCAGTTTTTTCATAGATACTACCGCTAAGGGGAAGGAGGGGGGGGGGGGGGTAAACCATTCCCAACACAAAATAACTATAAGTATACTTCAATCCATAATATTTTGTAGAAGGTTTGTATATAGGAGTTTTCGAGATCGCTCTTTACAAATCAGATATCAGATTTTGAAAATTCAAAATGACGGATCCAATTTGGTGGACGAAAATATCGAAAAAAAATGTTAAGTTTCATAAAAACTTGTTCACAAATGTGTGATCTTTGTAGCCTGTACATGTGAACTAAAGACCCTTTAACCCTAAACAACAAATAGGCTAAGATGCCTGTGCTTTTCAACCAAACCACCTCAAATTCCTAAATTTGTAAACAAGAAAATTCTCTGTATGAAGCAGTTTTATAACTTCCGTAGAAATTGTTATCAGAATGTTATTGAAATTCCTTTATTGTATATTTAACTTATAATGAATTTTTCTTTATAATATTAGAGTGTAATAATAATAATCTACAATCTTTTATCTTTTGCCATAGTGCATTTTTTGTATTGAGCATAAAATATACTATTTTACGAAGTTTTTACAATAATGGTAGTCCTCATAAAAGTGCTTAAAGCACAATGCTTTTTTGCACCAACCACATCGTACAATTGCAATGTTTGTGCACACTTCTATTTCACAATGTGTTGCACAAGACTTTCCAAAACTGAAATCTATAGGATTATCAAATTTATCTGGTTTTTCATTGACGTAAACGCTTTTATACCAGGAATATTTAAACAAATCTATATATCTCGGTGAAGACAGTTGCTTGTGAACCAATGATTGAAGTTTAATTATATTATTTCTCACATGTAAATTCATATCATGATCCATTAACATTACATTATCAGAAAATGTTCGGACAAAGTTTTTCCAAATACGGAATCTATAGACATCAAGTGGTTGAATTTTTCCTGTGGTTCCAGTTGGAATTGTTTTTATGTTAATAATTTTATTTTCTGCCATCGTTTCTTCTATAACTTTGTCACAATGACCACTCCAAGAATCAAGTAATAATATTAAGTGATGAACTACATGGGGATAAACTATTTTTTCCAACCAGATTTTGAAGTGATCTGCAATTAAACGACTTACTAATTAACTGATCAACGATATCACAATGTAAAAATTGTTATTAGTTCCCTTACTTGTTAATTTTCCAAATTTGGATGTTTCCATGTACACGTTTTCTGGTCTAAATATGTTTTGTTCTACAATAGGGCTAAATTTGCCACTTGGTTCCTTTAAAACTAGAAAGAGTGGTGACGACAATTGTCTAGTAGCAGATATTAGTGGTTATATAGTATAACTATGCGTTGTTGCTGAAATTGACTGCACCAGATATTGCACTTGCTTTTCTCCTTCTACTGCTAATGTTCTTCCAGAATACATTTCTAGCTAAAATCCGCTCTGATCTAAATTATACAAATTTTCGAGTCCAATCCTTGGTATACACGATTTAATGTCATCGATAAATGCTTCAGCTTTAGCCGTAAGTTCTGTACTATTTTCTAGCGTTTTTCTTGTTATGAACTTATTTATTTTCCTAGAAACTATTCTGTGTGCTTGCTTAAATTTGAGTAACCAATGTTTAGAAGCTTTGAATCTAATATCAAAACCAATTTATTTTTTAGCTTGTAAGGTCCATCGAATTATATCTTCATCATGGATAATTGAACCATTGTCGAGAGCTGCTTTAAAATTATCCAGGGTATACCAACAAATTTGTACTACTTTTTCTCTATACGTACTACCTTTATTAATTAAATGAGCCCAACGATGTAGCTGACTAATAAATGATACTTTTTTTAATCTGTTTTGCACTGTTTGGAGACTTAAATTTTGCTTCGTTTTGCTACTTCTCCAAAAATCTACAGCTCTTTTTTTGTATTCAAAATCTAGTTCTTCATTATCTGCTGTACATTGATTTGTTGGTGCTATACCCGGATCAGGAAAATAACGTTGCACTACATCTTCAATTAATTTCGCAATATGGTCTTTATACTTTTCTTGAAAATCCAAAGAGTCATCAGTAATCATTTCTACATCGTTGAAATCATGTGTTGCATCTATTAAAATTTCTTTTATTTTTTCGACTAACTCTGTTTCATGATAATTCGTGACACTATCTGATATGTTTAACGCTTAAAAGTATGCTAATAAGAAGTTCAGAACGTTTAACGGATTAATTTTCATTTTTCAATCTGAAATAAAAACAAACGGTAAAATTTATAGAAGCTGTGTTTTTGTATGTAAGGTACGACTGCTGCATTTCTACCAGAATAAAACGAGTGAATGTAAATTGAATGAAATCATTAATTTATGCATTGGAGAAGAATTCTCGTTCCACTTTGTGATGTTCGGGAAACTCTATTTTTGGTTCACTTTATAGGCCCCGAAAATGGTAGTTTTTATTCACATGTTATAAAAAAAACTCTTTGAGTTTGTTAAAAAACTTTATTACATACGAGATGTGATCAAAAAGTAAGGTGAATTTTGAAATTTAGCGGGCTACGTCCGTTCGATCTTCGACTTTTTTATTTGGTTATGTCGGTACACTCGTCTAGAAATACGTTCCAAATTTCAGCTTTGTAGTATGTTTGGTTTGTTTGTGAGAGGCATCAAGGTTAGAAGTGTTTTGCGTGCTCCACGATTTGCTGCTGTCTAAAAACATGGATCAAAGAGTTTGCATTAAATTTTGTGTGAAAAATGGAATCAAATGTTCCAAAACACTTGAAATGCTGAAAGTCGCATACGGTGAGTCTACTTTAACCCAAAAAAATGTTTACAAGTGGTATAAACTCTTCCAAGAAGGCCGAGAAGACACCGACGACGAACCTCGTTCTGGACGCCCCAGCACATCAACAACTGATGAGAATGTTGAAGAAGTGAAGAAAATAGTGTTGGGAAATCGTCGAATTACCATTAGAGAAATTGCTGATGATATTGGCATCTCATTTGGTTCGTGCCAATCAATTTTGACGAGTGTTTTAGACATGAGACGTGTGTCAACGAAGTTTGTTCCGAAATTGCTCAATTTCGACCAAAAGAAACGTCGCATGAGCATCGCCCAAGAGCTACTGAATGACGTCAACGATGATCCAGATTTACTCAACAGGGTTATAACAGGTGACGAAACATGGGTATACGGTTATGACGTCGAGACTAAGACTCAATCGTCCCAGTGGAGGCATTCTGGATCACCAAGACCAAAAAAGCACGCCAAGTTCGATCAAATGTAAAGGTTTTGCTTACAGTTTTCTTTGACTGCAGGGGCGTGGTGCATCATGAGTTCTTGCCACAGGGTAGAACAGTAAATAAGGAATATTACCTGCAAGTTATGCGCAATTTGCGCGAAGCAATCCGCCAGAAACGTCCGAATTTGTGGAAAAATAAAAATTGGCTTTTGCACCATGATAACGCCCCTGTTCACACATCGTTGCTCGTGCGCGAATTTTTGGCTAAAACCAACACAGTAACGATGCCACAGGTACCGTATTCCCCAGATCTGGCCCCCTGTGACTTCTTCTTGTTCCCAAAACTGAAGAGGCCCATGAAAGGACGGCGTTTTGCCACGATTGAGGAGATAAAGACGGCATCGAAGGATGAACTAAACAAGATCACAAAAAATGATTTTTTGAAATGCTTTGAGGATTCGAAAAAGCGTTGGCACAAGTGCATTATATCCGAGGGGGATTACTTTGAAGGAGATAAAATAAAAATTCACCTTACTTTTTGATCACACCTCGTACATGTATCATGGTTACATACATGTTGAAAATATCTTTTTGCCCTGCCTCCACCGAAAGTATGCTGTTATATGCATGTAAATCGGGCGGAAAATAGCACTTTGCCGCTCAAGGGCGGAGGAATGAGCCCTTGGGCGGAAAATAATCTTACGGGCGAAAAAGTGCAGAAAAGGAAAAAATTTCCGTTATAGGGCTTACATTCCATCCTAGGGCTCTCTTTTCCGCTCTAGAGCGGAAAATAGTGCTATAATTTTCACTCGCATTTACATGTATGTAATAACACACTTACGATGCAGATTAGACAAAAAATGTGGTGTGCATAATGGATGCAAAGAAGACGATCATAATGAGTGATTGCCACCCTCACTTCGCTAGGGTGACAACTTTCACACTCGTCTGTAATTGCCTTCTTTCTGCCCTTAATGCGTAACATACTAATAAAGCTTTATGCCTAGTCGCAAGGCGAAAAATCACGCGATTTTCGTGGATCTTTTTGAGAAATTAAAATTGTCTTTTTGCTTACAGCAAATTGTTGGTTTCAAAGTAGATATACTGAAAAACTTCCATGAATTTTGGTATTGAAATATATTGTAAATTAAGGGAATTATAGCCATGTTAAGGAAACCTGTCTTTTTCAGAGTTGTTTTTCGGTGACCCAGATAACTTGAAAATCGTAAAAGCAATCGTCTTTAAAAATTTTGTTTCCTCCAAGAAGAAGCTTTGTAATAGTAAAATTTTCAGCTTCATAAAAAACTTCGTTTGAAGTTCAAAAAACGTGTCTTTAGAAAATGTCCGTATGGATGTGTGTGTGTATGTACGTATACCATTTTTGAACCGTCCATCGGATATCGATAAAATTTGGTATCCACTTTTGTTTTTCTATCCCGAATGCGTGAAAAGAATCCATTTTGATTTTATCAAAACGTTTTTGATTTATAGTGAATTTTCGATTTTCGAAGATTTCGGAGCCACACAAAGCTGTGAAGCGATATCGCTCAATGTATGGCCTGAATTTTTCTATAGACCATATGACCACAAGGTATTCGCGTTCAGTAACCGATAGTCGACGTTCCGTAGGCGTGAGGATGCGACTAGCAATACACAGGACGTGGTTTCCATCTTCTGTCTTTTGAAGTAAGACACTACCAAGGCCCGTATCATTGGCATCACGCTCCAGAATGAACGGCGCAGAGAAGTCAGGTCTTGCTAAGACAGGGGCCGTAGCAAGAAGTGCTTTTATCTGTGTAAAAGTGGTATGGTGCTCTTCCGTCCATACGTAGTTGGTGTCATTTTTCGTGAGAAACGTAAGAGGCACAGCCAGTGTAGCAAAATCCAGCAAGAATTTGTAGACAATGTCAAGAAAACGTCGCAAATGTCGTAGATATCTTGGCGCGGGGTACTCTAAGATTGGTCGCACTTTTTCAGGGTCTGGTCGGCAACCGTCACGATTAACTAACACGCCGAGATAACGAATTTCGGACGTGCAAATCTTGGACTTTTTCCTATTGATGGTGAGGTCCGCTTCGTTAATTCTTTCCAGAATCATCGTGAGCCATTTCACGTGATCTGCGAATATGTCAGACGCGATGATCAGTTTATCTAAATAGGCAAAAGCGTGGGGCTCCATTTCAGGCGTGATAATTTTATCCGGCAGCATTTGAAATGTAGCCGGGCTGTCCGCCGGGCCATAAGGCATACGAACGAATTTGTACAAACCCATACCCGGGACTGTGAAAGCCGTAACTTGTAGTGATCTCTCCGTGAGAGGTATCTGTCAGAAAGCTCCAGAACAATCTAAAGTACTTATATACTTGGAGTGCTGCATTTTGTGCAAGATCACATCTATATAGGGCAATGAATATGCCGGAACTTTCGACACCGCATTAACTTTACGGTAATCGACGCTAATTCGATACGTACCATCAGGGCCAGGTTCTTTATCCTGATTTCTGTTGGACACAGGAGTAACCACAGTAACGCGATTGTCTCTGGGGCGTCCCCAACTTCTCCTGCCTTCACGTCCTCGTCCGTTACTGCGAGATAAGTCTCCCTTGAAACTATTAGAATTTTCCTTCGGAATTGTCTTGGGCTTCCGACTATAACCTCCTTTCTTCTGTGGCAAAACAGAGGTCTTAGAATCTTTAAACTCTAAGTTTTTCTTCTCGAGAAACTTGATAAGTACGTTTTCTAGCTCTGAATCATCAATTGGCTGTGTTTTCTCGCTTAGAGAGGACAAACCAGACGGCTTAGCCTTAGTGGTTTTGGTGTGTGACTTATAGGCTGTTTCAGGCCAACCGGCATATTCAATAGGTGGAGGTGGCTTCCACTGTCCCTCTTCATAGACTTCGGCCTGTCTGCTTTGTTGAGGAGCACCTGTACGTCCGTGAGGTTGTTCTTAAATGGCTTAAGTTTCTTTTGGAGCTTAGGCAACATATTGTCTATAACTAGGTTAATTTGGTCCTGCACACTCCAAGGCAGATCGAGCCTTTTCATAATAGTGAATAATGAGACAGCATATTCAACTACGGGCTCGTTAGCGCCTTGCGTATGCAAATGTGCCTCTATCGTCATGATTCTTTTATTCCTCCTTAATTTACTGTAGGTCGGGAGAGCGATCTCTTTGAATTCGCAGAAAGTAGTCCACGAGGGCTTTACAGTGTGATACCACAAGAGAGCTGACTTCTCGAGTAAGGGAGTCATAGACTTTAACAGCTCTTCGTCGGACACTTTATCTAACAGTCGGTTTTCTTCGACTCGCTCCAAAAATTCATCAATGCTCAGCCCTTCGTCTCCGGAAAACTTTATTTTCCACTCTCTTACCGTTTTTCCTAAAGGTTTAGTCCTGGGAAAGTATCCGAACGACCTCGTATTCAATGTGGTTGCTTGCTGTGAGCTAGCAGTTTGGCTTCCTGTTGGTGCGCTAAGTGTTGCCTGCTGCGGTGTGACTCCTGCCGAAGTACTGGGCAGAACCCCCTCCCCCAGCTCGAGGATACGAGGGTGAACGAGCAAGCGAGGGAAGTTACGGAGCCGAGCGACAAAGAAGTACTGGAAGGCGTATGCTTCTCCCAGTGCGAGGATGCAGGAGGATACATTGTAGACGAGGATGACGTAGTCATCGCTAGCGACACTGGCAAGGGTCCTTGTGAAAGCATTGTGGAGGGCTGTGTTGTCGAATGGAACAACGGCGCTTGTGGATTGAGTGAGGATGGCATATGAGAATGCGTTGTATTACCGAATTGGCTTGGATGGTTATAATAATTCAGTTCGAAAGTTTCTGCAAATTAAACATTTCTGTTTCGCGTGGCCTCTAGGCGTGCCTGCTCCGTAGCTTGATGTTGAGCAGTAGATACAACTGATTTTAATTGCTCGTGCAAACCTTGCTGTATTTTGACGGAGTTAACTCGTTCTTAAGTTATTATTCGTTCATACTGTGCTATTTTTGCTGGTATATTTTTAATTTGCTTTTCTAAGACCGACGTATGAATCAGAAAGTGTTTATGTGCCAATAACGCATCGATTTCTACTTGCCAGAGCCTTCGAAGTTGGTGTTCTACGGCGTAAGGCACAAAGTGCGTCTTACTGTCTGGCATCACTATTTGCACGTTATTCATTTGAGCTGTAGCTGCATAACTTGCTGTAGAACCGTAATTCGAAGTTGCTACTTTTGTTGACGTGATGCTAGTCGTTGTTACTGTTGAAGCTATGTGCTTAGCAGTAGCAGCGTCTTGATTTGATCCGGTATTTTGTGAGGTTAACTGCCGAGGTTTTGGCAACCATCTATCGTTATCTGCAATGGTCTCAGGTTCTTCGACGGCTCTGCCATGTGGCGAACTCATAGTTATATGTTCGTCATCCTCTAAATTCGACTGCCCCATGGTGTCGAGGGCTTCTTCTGCCTCTAAGGCAGTTTGCAAATCTTTCCGGATTTCCGCTGGTAAAGCTTCTGACATAAAAAATAAACGACTAAGGTTGTCACGTCTTTCTTTTGCAGTTTCTTCATCTAAATCATCTGTTGTTATAAAGTCCTGAGCTGAGTAGTGGCCATTTAACCTATGGAATAATCGGTTTGCTCGCTCATAAAGCGTTCTGTCGGTTCATAATTCGAACTGAGTCAATAAGCTATTTACCTGTAAGCTAGGTAAGTCTCTCACCCAGTTTGACAAATTTTATCAATATCTTCTTTGAAAATTGACAAGTCACTTAGTGACCAATTTGTAGCCATATTGTACATACTCAGATTGACAATTGACCTACGAGACAATCGGACGGCTTGTTTAATGACAGCGAAAAGTGAAAAGTACGATTATCAGTTCAAAATAAAATATATTAAACAATTGTTAATTTATTTATTAATTATATTAATAAAAGTTGCTAAGTTAGATATACAATTGCTATTCAAATAATTATATACTAATCATTTATATCGCAAGCTGTAAGATTGTCAACAAAAGAGAATATTTATTGATGTTTTATAATGTTTGTTATGCGTTACGAGTAAACGCAGAGGTGAATTAACTGATAGCTCGCTGCTCGTAAATCAACTTATAATATCAACTTATAGTATAACTTGCACTAGGGCATAGCCTACGCAATGTTTATATCAAGAATATATAGAAGAAATTATAAATTTCTATCTGTATAATGGCTAGGACAGCAAGTCGCGCAAGTCGTTATGCCAACACGTAACTTTATTTGTATTTATGACTTTCGAGCGAATTGGTAATTTCAGAAATATACTCGATTCTCAATACAAGCAATAGCTTCGAGAATATACGTTTTTGTAGTGACGAAATTATACTCGTTTATACTTTGGTATTTGATAGCGAATGTTACATATGTGACTTGCCGCGCGGCTTGTGTTTACAAACAACACACTGTGAGCGAACGCGCATTTCTTGTCCTTCCTAGAATTCGACTTTCCGAAACTGGTATCTCGGTAAAATTTTCACTGCGTAAGCCAGCACCTAATTGTACAGTCGCTTGTCGCGAAGGAGAGGCGGTATTGCACGCACAATGGCACCTCACTAACTTGTCACAGTCAAAAGTCACTCTTTTGCCACGAGGCGATTCACAAAGAAAAGCTAAAACGAGGATACGCACGACCGAATGCCTCTGTACGGCTCGCGAGCTATCGGCTAATTGCCGGCCCGGTCCGGCCGGCGCGCGGCTCGTCACATATATCGTTATGCCTACACGCGCATGCGGTCTCTTGCTGCCGGCGCTTTCTCTTATATTCTCCGCAGTTATCGGCTGCTGCTGCTAAGGAGAAACATAATTCAAGTAATATAACATTTATATATATGATATTCTTAATATTATCGCCGTAGAGAGAGAGAGAAAGAGAGAGAGAGAGAGAGAGAGAGAGAGAGAGAGAGACATAACGAGTTGACATCAAACTCGTTATACATTGTAAATATTAATTATTAGAATAATGCAGATACTCTTAATTCGTGATGATTATCTTATTGTTAGTAATATGAGTAAGAAGTTGTTTCATTGATAACAGCTTAGTTATCACTGTTATAATATAACGGGGTTTTGACCCAGCGCGGGTCACTCGTTATATAAATTACGAGGGGAATAAACAGCTCGGTGGGGGCCTCGTAATAGGCTGCGCAAAGCCTAGCCCAGCGGCAACAGGAACGTCGTGGTGCAGCGTCTGTTACCTTGGCCCGCGGAGAGCGTCGTGTAGTCCTATGGGCGCTTTGGAATAATCACGAAATTTAGGTGCGAAAGCCGGATGGAACGGGATTGATTACGATAGGTGAAGGGATGCGCAAAAGAAGAAAACAGATATACAAATAACGTCGAGTTTACTACGGAGAGTAATACAAAATTAATACGCAGCGTAAGCGGGAGAGAGAGCGGCGAAAAGCTAGCGAGAGAAACATGTATTCGAGAAGGTACTTACAATAATATCTCGGCGTTAGCCCTGCAGGCGCTATCCTCAGCCTCGCACGTGGCTCGCGATGACGCGCAGTGTACAGCTCGGGTGCAGTCAAGAAGCGGGCGACCTTAAAGGCTCGCACGCACGACCGCAGGAACTGGCCCGCCAAAGGCACTAGGGGCAATCTCGGCACCGATATCTCACACCGAGTGGACACTCGCGTACTCGCAGACAACCGAAAAGTCAGTCACAAAAGGTTAGTCGCGTAAAGTCGGACAGCAAAAGATCGCAAGCACAAGTATAGCCGCTCGTCACACGTCCGCGTGCTTCGAAGTCGCCGGTACAAGAGCGAGTCCTTATCGCGCGCCTCTCCGAACTCTTCTACTCGCACGCGTCGCACCGGCCTCCCGAATTCTCTCTCTCTAGCTCGCCCTCTATTAGCGCTCTCTCTGACTTACCTTTGGCTGCCATACATGAGGGATAAATATAAGACAATTATATATATAAGAATAATTATAATTATGTATAGGGAGAGAGAGACATAACGAGGGTCTGGCCGCTCGTTATAATAAATAAATAAACAATTAATAATTTATTTAAACATATAATTGTATATAGATCTAAAGCGGTAATTTTTTACATAACAACGACAACTTTATAATTTATTGATCTTAATTAATTAATCTAGTATTTGCATTATAAGATTTTACACAAAACCGTTACAAATACGAAAATTGATTATAATTCTAATGTTATTAACTAATTTAAGTATTTCTTTTTAGGAATTACTTCTACTAGTGATAAACTATTAATCTATGTAAAATTTTATCATTGTTTTATTGTAAATATTGCGCTATCACATTAATTAACTTTATGAGTTAACAACTTTTTACGATAGTTTTTACTATGTATACGTCATTGTAAATTATACTAAAATGATCTATATCTACTACTGTAAAGTTTACATGTTTAAAAATTGCATTATTACTGTTTATTCTCTTGTAAATTAGAAAAAATAATTTCGCACGATTGCGTAAACAACTCGAAGAGTGCTGTCCCGCGAAAATTGGCGGGAAAATCTGTGTCTAAATAGGCTGATTTTTGCACAGGCTAGCATTCACTCCTAACCTTGCAAAGTGAGCGCATGAGATTGAATAAACTTGGCTAATACCCAAGTTCTTTCTCTTAAGTGATTAACTGAGCAAATCCTCTCTTTCCTATTATAATTTGTGCTTGACTCATAGAACACTTCGTGCTATGAGACACTTGGGCTGAATTGCATCCTTTTATAAGAAAGACTTAAGCTCTGCTTATGGGACACTTCGTATCATAAGAAACTAGGGTAAAGTCTATCTTTCCTTCATATCTAACTCATATAATCATAGATATTCATTTATTATTTTTTTTAAGTTAATATTCATAAGTATTTCGAAAACTGAAACAAATTCTTACACATTAACGCGACAGGCCAAGATAGTACGAACAATAATATAAATAAAAGGTGATACGAACATCACAGCTGACTCAATTTTATTTGTTATTGCTTTAATGTTGTTAGCTTCAGCCATTTGGTCTATTATATCAAAAACCGTTTCTATACAATTATACTTTGTAATGTTTTCATTAGGTGATGATTACGGTTCTGAGTGTAATGCTTTTAAAAAAGTTATTGGTTTAAAACTTTTAATGTAGGATTTATAGGAGTCGTCATTGTTTATATCTCGTATAGTTTTATTGGTTATTATATTATATGATTCAGTGAATTTGTTGGTTAGCTTAATTATATTTTCCATTTCTTCATTTGATCTGTTTGACATTTTTTTATAATTGTAAATGGTCAATATAGAGTGTAATCATTATTATGATGGTTACAATTACCTTGAGCACATATGTATGTTCTAATATCTAGTAATATGTTGTTTGGGTATTTTCATGGACTTCCGATGTCGGATACTCAATTCCATTTTGCCATTTTTTCAATGATGAGTAATTCTTACAGTTGTATTTATCTTTCTTAGTTTTCTTATTCGGTGTAATAAGTTTTATGGGTTCTGTTGTATCCATAATTTGAGTTTGGTTTTCCTAGTATGTAAATTTTCCATTGTTTTAAGTTCTTTAGATAATTTGTTAAATAATGTAATAGCCCTAATATAACTATGTTTGATACTGATTTGTCTTAATCTTCTTGGTACTTGTAGGCTGTTTTTTCTTGTTTTTATTATTGTATGTTATAGAAAGTTTATCATAATAGTGTAGTTGTGATTCTAATGAGAAGGTTTTTCTTACATTAAGAGGTTGTTTCTCAATGATGAATTTATTTTTATTAACTATTTTAAATAATCTGTTTTGCAAATGTTGTAGTCCTTTAATTTTACCAGAATAAGCTCCTTCTCATGCAATAATTCCATAAAATGCAATGCTATCCAATAGGGCGTAATAGATCATCCTGAGCACTTTCGTGCTCATTATTCTCGATAATTTGTAAAAGATAAAGGTTAAATACTTGGTTCTTTTGTATAAATTTTGTAAGTGAAGGTCCCATCTCATATTATTATCAAAAGTTACACCTAGGTACTTTATGTAGTCTTGTTTGTGAATTGTTTCATCTTTTATAGAAATATTTAAGTTTGCTATTACAGTTATTTTCAAATTGAAGATATACTTCAAATTGAAGATAGTCTATTTAAGACTAACCAGTCATCTACTTTTTGTAATTGATTGTTCATCTTTCTTTCAACTTCTATCCAACTCCTACCAGATACGATGACTGCTGTATCATCTGCAAAAGATAAGATAGAATTTTCTGACATATTCGAAAGAATATCATTTATGTAGAGTAGGAAAAGCAGAGGTCCTAGGATCGTTCCTTGTGGTACTCCCATGTATATTATTTCAGGTTTACTAATGTAGTTATTTACTTTTACAATTTGTTTTCAGTTGGTTAGGTAACTTTTTATAAGATTATAAGCTTTTCCTCGTATTTCGTACCAGTATAATTTATTTAGCAATATAGTGTGATCTACTATATCAAAAGCTTTTGCTAAGTCAAGGAAGGTGATAATGATAGGAGATCTCCTTGATCGAGTTGATTGTATATTATATTCGTTATGTGATCGATGCATCTTTTGTACTTTTATTTTTCTGGAAACCATATTGCTTGTTAGAAATTAGACTGCAATCATTTACAAATCTAGTTATTCTTTTGTGTATTAGTTTTTCAAAAACTTTAGCTACGTTCGATATAAGTGATATAGTCCTATAATTAGTTGGTAAATGTTTTCTTTGGCTTTATGAATGGGAATTATCTCCGCTTCTTTAAGTGCATCTAGTCATTTTTCTTTGTCAATGCTAGTGTTTATTATGTGGACCAGGAGTGCTGAGAAGAAACTTGTTAAAGTTATAATTACTTTTGAGTTTATTCCGTCAACATCACCTTTTTTGTTTTTTATTTTATGGATTATTTCTTGAATTTCATATGTATTTGTTGACTTTAAAAATATAGTTTTGTTGTTTATCTCTGGCATTTCTATGTTTTTGTTCTTGGGCGTATTGATTTTATTACTTAAGTGTTTTTCCACGTTGCAGAAGAATCTGTTCATTTTATCGGCTATTTTTTGTATATCTGTAATTATATATTGTTCTCAGTAATGAAATCGATATTATTAGTTTTTTTAGTGTTTTTCCCTAATTTGTTGTTTAATTTTTAGTATTGTCCATAGATTTTGAGGGTTGTTGGTAATGAGGTCAATTTTTATTCTGTCAAAGTTTTCTCTTGCTTTATTAATTAGCTGGTATAACGTTTTAACATATTTCTTATAATTTTTTTTTTACTACGTTATTGGAATCTTTTTCCCAGATGTCATAGATTTTTTCTTTTGTTTTACACGAATGAATGATTGCTTTAGTTATCCAGGCATTTCTTGGTTGATTAATATTATTATTATTTTTGGTACTGTAATTTGCTGCATTTATACATAATTGTATGATTTTTATTAGTTTCGTGATAGCTTGGTTAGGATTTGCTATAGTTATTATTTCTGAACAATTTATTGTTTTTGCAAAATTTATTAATTTGTGGAAATTTATTTTTGGATTGTTATTAATCTGCTTTTTATCATTTATAATGGAATTTAATGTCATTAAAATTGGATAATGATCTGTTACGTGACGTTCCATTATGTTATAATTATATTTTACGATTAAGATTTCGCTCCTTGAGAATTCCGTTCGGACATAGTAATAAAACACTATAGCTAGCAGTATTCGTGTGCGCGACTCGGTGGGAATGAGCGGCAGAGGCTGATTCACGCTGCTACAGCATGCTTAGCTAGGTAAGACAGTCAGCGTACTTAGCTAGGTAAGACGAGCCGATACGAGAAGCGTAAACGTCTAAAGCATATGTGCGAGAGAGAGACAGAATGCGAGGGACAAAGAATATATGGGTAATTCTAGGCTATTTCGATTGACTTGTAACCTTTAGATTACGGATTTTTTTTTAATTTGGCACAATTGTTGTACACATAAAACTGAGATTTTTCCCAAATTTTGGAGACGATACATTAATTATATCAAAAGTTATTAACAATTAAAGAAAAATGATAAAAAATTTTCAAACAGCTATATTTTAAAAACTAATAAAGATATCGAAGTCGGATTTTTTTCAAAATACTTATAATGCCTTAAAATTTCGAAATAATTACAACAATAAACAATAAAAATTTTTTTTCGAAAGTTATTAACTTTTTGTTTAAACAATTGCTAATATCTCAAAAAGTATATTTTTTTTTTGAAAAATTCTTGCTCCTACGTATTCCTGAGGATTTTTGCTATCGAAATCAATCATAAAATTCAAGGGCCCGACATATCGGAAAGCGTAGCCTGAATCAAAAGAAGACGCCTCAGCGTAAGGCTGCGGTAGCGCTCCAGCGGACTCACGGTCGAAAGGTACTTTAGCTTTAATCTAAAAAACTAATAAAGATACCGAATCGGAGTTTTCCCAAATTACTTATAATACCTTGAACTTTCGAAATAATTACAACAATAAACAATAAAAATTTTTTTTCGAAAGTTATTAACTTTTTGTTTAAACAATTGCTAATATCTCAAAAAGTATATTTTTTTTTTGAAAAATTCTTGCTCCTACGTATTCCTGAGGATTTTTGCTATCGAAATCAATCATAAAATTCAAGGGCCCGACATATCGGAAAGCGTAGCCCTAATCAAAAGAAGACGCCTCAGCGTAAGACCACGAAGACGTCCTGCTGTCGTTGCGACGTACACTGAGGCATCTTCTTTTGATTAGGGCTACGCTTTCCGATATGTCGGGCCCTTGAATTTTATGACTGATTTCGATAGCAAAAATCCTCAGGAATACGTAGGAGCAAGAATTTTTCAAAAAAAAATATACTTTTTGAGATATTAGCAATTGTTTAAACAAAAAGTTAATAACTTTCGAAAAAAAATTTTTATTGTTTATTGTTGTAATTATTTCGAAAGTTCAAGGTATTATAAGTAATTTGGGAAAACTCCGATTCGGTATCTTTATTAGTTTTTTAGATTAAAGCTAAAGTACCTTTCGACCGTGAGTCCGCTGGAGCGCTACCGCAGCCTTACGCTGAGGCGTCTTCTTTTGATTCAGGCTACGCTTTCCGATATGTCGGGCCCTTGAATTTTATGATTGATTTCGATAGCAAAAATCCTCAGGAATACGTAGGAGCAAGAATTTTTCAAAAAAAAAATATACTTTTTGAGATATTAGCAATTGTTTAAACAAAAAGTTAATAACTTTCGAAAAAAAATTTTTATTGTTTATTGTTGTAATTATTTCGAAATTTTAAGGCATTATAAGTATTTTGAAAAAAATCCGACTTCGATATCTTTATTAGTTTTTAAAATATAGCTGTTTGAAAATTTTTTATCATTTTTCTTTAATTGTTAATAACTTTTGATATAATTAATGTATCGTCTCCAAAATTTGGGAAAAATCTCAGTTTTATGTGTACAACAATTGTGCCAAATTAAAAAAAAATCCGTAACCTAAGGGTTACAAGTCAATCGAAATAGCCTAGAATTACCCATATAATAAATCGGCGAAAACAACGACCAGAGATTAATCTGTCAGGACTGAGCGCTAGAGCTAGTAAGCCGCAATATTTCCGCATTACAGAGTTCATCTCGCCGATTGAAATCTAAATTTAGTTTGATTCATCCGAGTTATCCGATATTATTCCTTTACTTAATTAAAAGTTGAGTTCAGTTTGAGTGTAGTAAATGGCAAAGAAACACAGCAACCGTACAGCCAACTTGTTCACGCCGCTAGGACCAAGAAAAAAATATAAATTAATCGACAGTATTAATTAGACATACACGAATATACGTGTACATTTGACGGACCTTACAATCCATTTAAAGAGAAACAGAGAGGAGAGAGATAAATAAAAAATACTAAAGGACCGATTGTTAATAACTGTATTTAAAAATAAGTGAGTACCATATTGTTTATAGATAATAGACAACGCGAGGCGAAGAACACGCGTCTATATATATATTGTAACGGGGTTGCACCGTTTAATTATTTTTATTCGCGCGATTTTCTTGAAAGGGCGGATGTAATCATTTATGCTCAAAACACAATCCGGAGAGCATGGGGAGACAGGCGCCAGTCAACCAGTAATTCTAATTAACCTATAAGAAAGTGAGTGGAAGCAAAAAAGAGTAAGCGAGTCGAAAACACTTGTTAGTAACACGAACAGAACCTTTTATTATCACTTAAATGCTACATAAGGTCGGCCCGCGCGTTTGTTTACATCGACGCTCGCTCATCGACAACACGTATTGTCGGAACGCTCGCTGCTCTTCGTTATTGGAGCCGTTACATGCACGCTTCGAATATGATAAATCGGTTGTTAATCATGCAACCGCGATCGCGGGATTAAGCTGGCCAGCTTACCTTGATATTGCAGACGTTCGAAGGATACGATAGAATCACACACTGCGAGAGGACAGTTATTGTTAGCGTCGTGGGTCGCGAATGCGCGCACACGCGGCTTCGCCCTCGATGGCGAAGCCTCACTCACTCGTGGAGGGCGGCGTTTCTCCGCCGGCTCAGGTCTCTCCTTGCGTAGGCACACAGCACCTCGTCAACTGCGATCACTCTCCTGGATCAATGACACGGATGATCTTCGTCGGTTTTCGGTGTTGGCGGCACGTAGATCGGTAGTAGCAAAACAACAAAAGCGGGCGAGCGGGACGGTGGTCAAAGCTTCACTTTATGACTCGATCTCTAGCTCACGTATCAGTAATCGGCGTCGTAGTTGCGGGTGAGCGTGACGATGACTAGTGCTTCACTACTAGCTGGTACTGATCTGGGCGTTCTTCTCTCAATAGTTGGCTTTAACGGCACACGGACCGATGTTAGCAAAACAAAAGCGGGCGAGTGGCACGGTGGTCAAAGCTTCACTTTATGACTCGATCTCTAGCTCACGTATCAGTAATCGGCGTTGTAGTTGCGGGTGAGCGTGACGATGACCAGTGCTTCACTGGTTCGGTTTCAATCGCGCGCGTTCCGTCTGCTCGCGCGCCGAATTCCTTCGTTACGTTTTTCGTCCCCCCGGTAGGTACTGCCCTCCTAGGCAGCAATCAGGTTAGGTTATGAGCGCTAATTTGACGTTTACCGTCACAATATATATATATATATATATTTCTAATTTTCACTCTATCATTTATTCATGTACTTAAGCTTTATAAAATAAATTTTATAAGTACTATTAAATGCGCTTGAGTATATCCATATGCTTCCCCGTTATTGCTTATTATATATAACCGATTACGGATAAATATATACGAATACGTCCGATCGAATATTTCACGATCGCGGTATCGGGAGTCCGGATTCGAATCTACGGAGACTTTGTTATTGACGCGCGAACGGGACGGAGTGCCCGAGAGCCTGATTGCCGCCCGAATCAAAGGCCGCTCGGCTGTTGAAAGGCCTTCGTACGGGATAAACTCGCCTCGCGCGAGTTGTCACCCATCAACTGGTAGTAGAGCGTGGTTTCTCAGGCTTTATCTTTTCGCTTTTTCTCGCGTTGATAAAATTTTAATAATTTAGTGAATAACTTCATAAAACTAATATATATTGATTAGCACGAGTATTAATGTAATTGGTATTAATACACTATATGTGTTGATTAATGTGTGATATATAGTATTACATAGTGTTAATATACGTTGATGCGTATTAATTAATATTAACACATATTAATTAATCCGCCGTCATTATCATTATTATTAATATTATTTTTTTTCTCATATCTCATATATTATTTTACCTTCATTTTGTATAATATTTACGTTATATTTAATTATAATTGCAATTAGAAAAATATAATTTCTTTCTTGTGCTGTACGAAACGCGATACGGGTGAATAAGACGCTCGTTTCCGAGCAGGCTAAAGCCACGCCGGAGACGTGGAAAATTGTTTTTTTCACACGATCGGGCGCTCAGAAATTCGGTAGAGTTTCGTTTTTTTTGGTCGTGTAAGCGGAATTAGAGTTTTCGCTTCTGAGACCGGGTGCGTCCTTCTTCCGTTCCCACATTTCGTGCTTAGTTGACGGAATAGTATTGGCAACGTGATTCTTTTGCTTAAAAATATTTGAAAGTCGAAACGCGGCTTAGCGAAATTCCTTTGGGGTATTATTTTATGAACGATCGTTTAAAATTTGATGTGCGCGTTTGCGGAATATTTTCTTCTGTGAAATAAACGAATTTATTTTTTTTATTATTCTGTTGTAATAGGGAATTGATACTTGGCATTATTCCGTACCATCCTGTTATTAAAATTTCCCTTAATTATTTTTACTTTTATTTTTATTACTAAACGATAGGTATATATTATTAATTAATAATAATAATTAGTATTTTATTAATAATTATTATTTGAATAAATTATTATCTTGTTAGGAATTATTATTATTATTATTTTCTTTATTGACAACGAAAAATTTTATTGTATTATCGCCTTTATTTATTTATTATCTACAATATTAAAAAAAAAATAAAAAGGACCCTGGGCCATATATAATCCGTAAACCACATCGGGAAAATTTACTGCGACCGTATATGAAAAAGAAAGCAAGATACAAATATACATAGGACTATAAGCGAAATGGAGTCGGCTACCTTACAGTTATTGACTAGAATGTCAGACAGCTTTACCCTACAAAACATAGTACAAGGAATTACGGAGTTTGATGGAAAAAATGTGCCGCTTAAAGACTTCAGGATATTCGGAATGGAAGAGCATTGATAACAGATTCACGGGAACAAAATTTTGTCTGGTTAATAATTGCTTAACTACGAGGACCCGCACGTGACTGCATTTATGGAAAATCCATTAAGGTAGTTGATGACTTAATCAGGATCTCAAAGGAACGATTCGCACCTTGCAAAGACTTCGCTTACTACAGCTCCAAAATCCATAGCCTGCGTAAGAAGCAAGGGGACAATGTTGGGGACTTTCACGACAGGATAAACATCCTTTTGAACTGTGCACAGAACGCGCTGAAAGAAGAGCTCGGAGAAGAGTACACTGAGACGATGATGACTCCAATGCGCAACTCAACTATTAAGACTTTCATAGATGGATTGCCAAAAGAAATTGGAGACTTAGTGGACATTAAATAGCCTAAAACCTTGGAGGATGCTTATAAAAAAGCATTGCGTATAGAAACAAGAAATAAGTCAAGGGCAAGGCATGGGGAGTCGAACCCTAACAAATGGATAAATTTATTGCGCAGCCTCAATGTTATCTTTGTACAAGACGAACAAAATGATTAAGAGGAACAATTAGAGGACGAGTGGGAGGAATTACCCGCGGAAATTCAACAGTTGTTCGTACAAAGAAATAATGGATAGCAGTCGTATACGAATAACCAAAATAACCAAAGACAGCAACCGAATCGATTTCAAGGGCAGAGACCGTACCAAAATAAGAACTGGAAGCCTCGTTACAAAAATTATCAGGATAATGGACCGCATGCAGGACGATTATATAACCCGGACACAGACTCGTATCACCATCCCTCTGGAAAACGTTATGGGACAATAGCCTATGACCAGCAGCAAAGAGGCGAACTTAGACCTAATCAAAAGTACCAGCAATAGAATAATGCAAATAATTTAAACTCGGATGGGGCTCGCCCAGCAGCGAATGGAACGGGCTCCTGTCAGACGTGCCGCCAGAACCAAGACAAAATTCAACATCAACAACCGAAGGCGAAGACGATGTTGACCGACATCCAGGAAGAATCAACGTCCGAAAAACCGAGAGTGCCTCCGGCAAAAGTGATGACGATACTAAGGAATCCGCAATCGTTAATGAACCAGTCATCGCAATTGCCTCAAATTGAGGACTTAGCACAGGAAATAATCAGATCTATGCGCCAACAAGAGTAAGGTTTCGTATACCAGAGACCTGTAAAAAGTGGACCGTGTTCATGGTTGATAATGGATCAGCCGTGAACTTAATTAAGTTTAATGCATTAAATTGAACTACGAGGTTTGATCCGAGGGAGGTCACTACCTTGAGCGGTATTACGGCACACACCGTTCTGACCATAGGTACGGCAATATTAACCATTAATGGAAAATCCGCAAAATTCCACATAGTATGGAACAATTTTCCTATTGAAGAGGATGGAATATTAGGCAGAGATTATTTGATCGACACTGATGCAGTGATTTCGTATTATCATAACAGCCTAATGGTAAACAGTGATGTAATGAACCCGATACCGTTCTTACCGAATGATGTTCCCATTGACCGACTACAAGATGATCTGATACAAACAATGAGTATTAGAGCTCGTGAGGATGAAATGTCGGATATTGAAACTGCAGTGGACCTAGATAGAGATGAATAGAACGACTAGCTTTTAAGGAAAGCGCGACTAATAAGATTACAGATAGAAAAAAGAGACCGGTGGTTGGCACGGTACGATATACATTAACACCAAGGACTCGTCAAGTTATACAGATTAATTTGCTGAAGAGTACGCTCGCAGAAGGGTATCTACCTAGAATAAATGTGGGCGACGAAAAAGTGTTTCTGGGGGAAGGCATAGTCATTAATAATCATGAGACCTGCAAGATTATGGCTATCAATATCCATGAGAGAGAAGTAACCATAGAAGTGGATCCAAAGGAAATTATTCCATTTGAATATTACAAATCGGAATTCTCTAGTGACACGAATTCAGATCAGAAAGGTAACCTTCAGGGATCACGGGCTATGGATCAACCCGAGAAACGGTGTAATCAATTATTGCAATTGATTAGAACAGGACACCTTAACTCGCACGAACTCAAGAGTATTAAACGCTTATTGAAGAAATATCCGAATGTGTTCTTACTCCCTGGAGAACCTTTACCATGAACTAACTTGATAGAACATGAAATACACTTAGAAAACAGAGTACCAGTTAATACCAAATAGTATAGGCATCCTCCTGTGCACCGAGAATTTATATCGGAGCAAATTAAAAAAACGCTTAAAGGAAGGAATAATCGAAGAATCTAACTCACCTTATAACTCGCCGCTCTGGATTGTCCCTAAAAGCCCGGCGAGTGATGGCACACCAAGGTGGAGGATAGTCATCGACTTTAGAGAATTAAATAAAAAGACTATTGGTGATGCCTACCCTTTACCTAATATTGCTGATATTCTAGATCAGTTGGGAG
Organism: Phymastichus coffea; assembly: GCF_024137745.1. Classification (NCBI taxonomy): domain Eukaryota; kingdom Metazoa; phylum Arthropoda; class Insecta; order Hymenoptera; family Eulophidae; genus Phymastichus; species Phymastichus coffea. The sequence continues at coordinate 3,545,431 of NW_026706827.1, forward strand.
GTTCGATGTATTTCTCGACGTTTGACTTAATCAGTGGATTTCAACAAATTCCCTTAAGATTTTAGGACAGGGAGAAGACGGCATTTTCAACTTTTGATGGACATTTTCATTATATCAGAATGCCGGAAGGACTAATGAACACGCCAGCGACCTTTCAACGAATGATGAATGCGTTGCTGCGAGGACTGTTGAACGTAGAAATGTTAGTGTATTTGGATGACGTGATAGTTTACGCTAAGAATTTACACAAACATAAAGTTAAAGTAGGGAAATTGTTTGAAAGACTTACCGACGCAGGATTAGTCTTACAACCGGACAAGGTAAATTTGCTACGTCGAGAAGTAAAATTCTTGGGACACATTGTTAGTGCGCAAGGAGTTCAGCCGGACCCTAAATTGATTGAAGCCGTAAAGAAATTTCCAAAGCTCAATGGAGTGAAAAGTGTCAGATCTTTTCTTGGACTCTCCAGATATTACCGTCGGTTTATCCAGGACTACTCGAAGATAGCCAAACCTCTCAGTGATTTAACGAAAAAAGACCAAGTATATAACTGGGGACCGCCACAGGAAGAGGCTTTTGAAAAGCTGAAGCGGATGCTTTGTGAGGCTCCTATCCTAGCTTTTCCTGATTTTGAGAACCTTTACCTTAACCACAGATGCTTCGGATTACGCAATAGGAGTGGTTTTATCACAAGAAGTGAATGGTCATGAAAGGCCTGTAGCATATCTTTCAAGGTTGTTGAATAAAGCGAAAAGAAACTATACTACCACGGAAAAGGAGTGTGTTGCAGTTTTATACGCAATGAATCAGTTTAGACCTTATCTCGTATGCAAGAAATTTACCCTGATTGCTGATCATGAACCTTTAAACTTTATGCATAATCGCAAGGACCCAGGACAAAGGTTAATGAGGTGGATGTTTAAATTCACAGACTACCAATATACATTCAAATATAAACCCGGAAAATTAAATTGCAACGAGGATGCACTTTCAAGGAACCCGATTAACTTGCAAGAGTATTTAGACGAAAAGGTTCAGAAAGAAAAGGAGCTGAATGAAAATATCCCGAAGATTCAGGTAATGATGCTAAAGCGTAAGACTGAAAGAAAAGAAACAGATGAGAAAGAGAAAGTAGAGCCACGGGAATCGATTGGTAAACGAAAGAGGGCTCATACTATTTCGAATGAAACAAGGACGAAAGGAAGGCCTGTTGGGGCCAAGACGAATAAAGAGAAACCAAATTTAGATCACAGTACCATTGCTGAAAGAACTCGAAGCAAGAAGTCTGTGATAACCGCAGGAAAAACTCTCTGACAACCGAATAAACCCAGACCCGGCACATCTAAACTTAAATTGGAGGTTGAAAAATGGGCCAAATTAGACAAGGATAAACCCCTACCCAAGAGGCTAAAGGCGTTACGAAAATCTACATCGGATGCGGCAATAGATGATTCCAGATTGAAAACCGGTGATTCGGACAAGGAAACCTCGCCTAAAGTTACAGAGCGGGAAGGAGTAACGTCGACTGATGAATCTGCTATCGAAGTTGCCGTGAAGGAGGTCGATAGCAACGAGTTCGTTAAAGATTCGTCTTTTGGACAATATCTGCCGAGTGGACGACACAAACGGGTACAGGATATTTTAGACCGATTGGAAAGGGAAAACATTAGCGCCAGTGTTTCGGATTCTGATAGCGAGGTCGGATTGAAACAGGCAATCTCCCCTCGGGGACCCTTGTTATCCTCAACTAGGATGGAGGATAAAGATCCGAAAAATGTCCAGGATAGTACGGATGACAGACCCCCGATAGAAGATCCGCGACATAGTGGACTGAGAAAGGAAACCGAAACGGAAGGGGACAGCTCAAGCGATGAAGTTCAGAGTGATAAATCGGAATTTACTGAACGAATAGAGCTAGAAGTGGACCTTAAACCAGCGGGAACTCTGGAGAAGACGATGAATTATCAGAAAATGAAAGTTTTACTAAAAGATGCGAAGAACGAGCCCCGGTACAGAGGACTAGTTTATCGGCAAACGAACTGTGTGGAATCGGCAGAAAAATTCGAAGCCAGTTTGCGAAGACATAAAAGTTTAGATAATGAATCGTACTATTGGGACGACACGGACCTTGCGCGAGACAACCGAACCATAGAAATGCCTTCTCATTTCTCAGATGGAGACGAGCCCCCCCAAGAACTACAAGAGACACTATGGAGGCTTGACCCATATGATGAAATAAATGATTCTGATGAGGTAATGGCGAATAGGATAACGAAGCTAGTGGAAGATTCGCAAAAATTAATGGAAACTCACCTAGAACACGTCAGTGGCTCGGACACAGATCGCCCGGATGAAGATGAAAATCAACGTCTCTCGGATAGGACTAAGGAAGAAAGTCCCGGAAGAATTAAGGAAGCTGAAGAAACCTTAAGGCAGCCACGATATCGAGAGATAACCCCAACTATTAAGACAGGAATACCGGGAGCCAGAAGTACTCCTATGGTTAAAGGAGCTCGACTTATGGTAAGATTCGAAGGGCTTGAGGGTATACCCGAAGAGTCAGATCCTAGATACAAGAGCCCTGTGGAATTAAACTTTTCAAAAACACCCGTAGATGATGAATTATTCTTCCTGTTACCGCCGACAGGACCAATTAACCAATATCGCAGACCGGAAGACTATAAGAACCCAAGTTCAAGCAGTGAAATCGGGAGCGGAAATTCTTTAATAGGACCTGCACAATATATCTTACAAAATAATGTAAGCACGAGCCAACAATGTCTAACCTATCGACGAGATAACATTGTACATTTTATGTCACGAGACTGTAATAACCAAACTGCTATCTCGAAATTATTAAGTGAAATTGGGGCTATAGACCTACGCAATATGATGAAATCTTTGAAACCTAAGGTCGGACGAATACTAACAACCAAATATAAAAACCATAATATTTTCTCTGTAGTTATAAAAGACAGATATAATGATTCCATTACTATAGAGGCTATAAAAGTCGGACATACAAATTTGAAGAAGATACTGATTAAAAGAAATATAGTAAGTTTCCGGATTGCTAGACGATGAATTATCAGAAAATGAATATACTGATGACCTTGGACCTGGATTACTAACAGAAATATTAATAAGAATTTTTGAGAAGAGTCCTATAAAAGTAATTGTTTGTTATGGGAACATGGTTCTCCCACCGGCAAACCAGCGGGCGAAAATAATTAAAACACTACATGACAGCCTAGTGGGTGGCCATAAGGGTATTAACTAGACATACCAAAAAATTCGAGCAAGATATTATTGGCCAGGACTACGAAAGGACATATTAGATTACGTACGGAAATGTCTGAGTTGTCTTGAGAAGAAAATTGATCGTCACAAGACTAAGGAACCGATGCTGATTACAGACACATCAATCGAGGCGTTCGACAAGGTATCGATAGACACCGTAGGAAAATTACGAACCACTCCTAGTGGAAACTCTCACCTGCTGACTATGCAATGCAATCTGACCAAATACTTAATTGTAGTGCCAATAAAGGACCTTAGAGCAACCACTATCGCTGACGCGTTACCGAGACACTTAATATGCCAATTCGGTGCCCCTAGAGCAATATTGTCAGATCGCGGGACAAGCTTTCTTTCGGAGATTGTAGAATCACTATTACACTTATTCAAAATTCATCATTTAACAACTTCCGGATATAGACCTCAGACTAATGGGTCTCTTGAGAGAAGCCATGCACCATTAATCGATTTCTTACGGATATATTCGGAGCGTTTTGACGATTAGGATCGGTTAACCCCCTTTGCGGTTTTTACATATAATACAAGTATAAATAATGGAACTGGTTACACCCCCTTTGAACTAGTTTACGGACGAATCGCTCGTTTCCCCATGAAGATACCTAGGGAGGAAAAATTAGGGACCTATAATCAATACATACGCGATCTAGTCTTACGTTTGACAGAACTAAAGATAGCAGCGGGTGATAATCAAATTCGTGAAAAAGAAAAATCGAAAAATCAATATGATAAACACGCTAGACCCTTTAAAGGGAAAGTCGGTGATTACGCCTGAATATTAAACGAACCTCGGGTAGGAAAAGCCGATAGTTATTATAAAAAACCCCTAAAAATCAACGAAATGTTAAATCATAAAAACGTTTTATTAGAATTACCCAATGGAAAAACAATACGGAAGCATATGGATAAACTTGAACTTCAGGCGTAGCTTTATAAATTCAATTACTCACTTATCTTATCTGTTCTATATTCTTCGTCTATACTATTTACTTTGTTCTGTTCTTTCAGATACTATTAATTTTAATATACTTCCTTACATTTAATATGTATCTAATCTTACTTTCCTTTCTCTCCGTATTCGCCCCGTCTATTATGGACCCCCAAGCTTATTCTATAGAAAAGTTAGACAACAACCCAGGAATTTACTATGAAAGAATAGATCCAATGAGAATAAAGAGGGCAGATTGGAAAGTGTACATATCCATCGACTTCAATTTGTTCCTGGCAAAGACCACTGCTATAATTGACCTACAGTCACTACTACAAAATTGTACTGGACATCTCAATAAGGAAACTTGCGGTAATATAATCGGCAAGGATCACATTGATCTGAAGACAATCGTTCTTGAACAAATACAAATGAAGATTCAAGGAGCTATTGAAAACATGGGATATATTCAGCCAGCCGATGTCCAAGGACCTAAAAATATCGGGCCGAAAAGACTGGTACCTTTTGGAGGCATAGGAAGACTGAGTCATCGTTTATTTGGATTAGTGACCATTGACAAAACTGATAAAATAGAAGCCAACATAAATGAATTCTATGCAGACCAAAAAGATATCATTAAACTCTTTAATGATAGGACCCATATAATTACCACAGGAATGGATAAACTATATAAAATGATGGACGTCCACGGGGACAGAATTTATAATTTAAACCTCCAAATGCGACAAAAATTCAGGAAATTTGAAAATGAAAATGCCCGACTGGAGTACATGTCTTCAGTAAATTCATTTGGAAGAATGCTAGAGGCAAAATTAGATCATCTTATCAAAAGCTCGGAAAAACTTCTTGAAATTATTCATACGTTGAAAAGGGGCAAAATACATCCGGACCTTATAGATTCTAACATGTTGCACCAGATAGCAAATGATATAAAATTCATGGTAACGGACCTCAATTTCCCAATTCCAACGGAACACCTCCGAATTGAAGAAATTATTAAAATCTCCAGCATTGCCGCGATCCAGCGAGAAAGGAAGACATATATTGTCAATACCCCTAGATGACAAAAATTACTATTATCTATACCGTCTGCACTCAGTATCAGTACCGCAATCACGAAGCTCAACTGGAAAATCTGCATATATTAGACACGAATACCCGTACTTGGCATTAAGTTCGAATCAAAAACAGTATATACAGATGGACCACCATTCATTGCAAAGTTGTGTGCGAACACACTATACCTTTATATGTCCGGTAGGAGGACCTGTTTTAGATGCTAATCTAAATAGTAAATGCGAACTAGCACTGCTATTACAACCATCCAGGCATGAACCATTGTGACATAGTTGTGAGAATACAACGAATTACCAGTTGGAATTATATATCAACGGAAGGGTCATGGATATACTCAGCCAATCAACAAGATACAGTCCGAATTGTCTGCCCGAACCAAGTGGATCAAAAAACTGAAATACAAGGGGTAGGAATATTAAGAATTACCCCGGGGTGTATCGGTTATACCAAGGATGCGACCTTGTTTACGGAAGTGGGCAAAGACAATACAAATGTTTACCTATAACAACCAAACTTCACCCTTAACCTAACGAATTTTTACCCGACACTAACCTACTTATCTTAAACAGATATTAAATTGGAAGAATGGACCCCACAAGCTGAAACCTGGACCAGCCAAGAAAAAACATTAAGCGACATCATGGAAAAGACGCAAATGTGATAAGAAATCATAAAAAAATCACAACAACGCAATCAGGACTGATTTATGGAGGATTCAGTATTAATATCCTAATCATAATAATTATCAGTATAATTTATAAATGTTACATCGTACGCACAAAAGCGTTAAATAATACCATAGTACACGAATCACCTCACGTGCATACACCGGATCCTAGACACAGACCAATCCTTCATAGCCTCGGACTGATTACGAATAAGCAAACGCCTGCCCGAATGCCTGAAGAACGATCTAAGAAACAAGCTCAAATTGAAACCCTTCACATTCAACCCTCGAAGAAACCGAAACCCTCCGCGACTATATCTAATCCGTTGACAAAATCTGAAAATTCTTCGGGTTTACAAATCCAGACAGCAGAGTCTGTATGAATTTTTTTTTTAATCAATAAATTATTGATCATTTGTTTCAGTACCCAATATCGTCATGAGTGACATGTCCGACCACTTGATAATAGACCCGACTTGCATCAAGATACGGTACTTAAAGCATAAGCCGCTGAGCGAACTCCTGACACGATTAGAGAGTATCGGATCCATAGAGGAGTTTCATTCACTACAAAATCTCACAAACAACAGTACAAGAATTATTCTCTACAAATTTACTAGAATTAAATATGCAGTTGAAGCAAGAAAAATAAAAAACTGGAACATAAGCGAGATAAATCGTGCCCGTATTGGAAAACCGAAACCGTTACGAACAAACGATTCTAGGCCTACGAAGAAAACCCGACTATTTTGTCGACTTCCCGGGACAATTGAAGAGAGTTATACGGAAATCTCATTTTTCCAACACTTCGTACAATTCGGACCCTTAGTGTATCATAAAGTGGTGCGAGATAACAAAGGAGCCCTATAGGCTACGCTCAGTATTACAAAGATGCTGATGCCGCAACAGCCTTAAAAGAATGCGACCTTATTTACGGCGCTAGATATGCTGATATAAGGAAAAGAAGATGGGACCACAGTGATGAAACTAGGTACCACTGGCTTTGCGACGAATGGATAGACGCATCGATCTATGAGGAACACGATACCACCTGCAAATGGCAGCACCAAAATAAACTCAGGGAAGGAAAAATGAAAAAACAATACTCTAAAAATTAGAAGTGAGAAGAGTGTATAAGGTGAATTCTACCGAAACAAGCCGACCTAACATAGGATTAGACAAAAATGGACCCTCTACAGATCTTGTTACGCTCATGGAAATTAAATTAATGGACCCTACTCCTAATCCACGGGCAACCTTACGAAAAGCCCGATGAATTGACCTAACGGAAGAAGACGTGATAACAGGAATTGACCCTGAAGATAGAAGATACTTCGAATCAGCTGTATAAATTATAAGTCATAGGATAAAAAAAAAATTATTGAATCATTCAATTATATTATTATTTTATTTAACGGACCCATAACTCTTTAATCTTTGACCTATTTCTTTACTCTTGTTTATGTCTAGTCGTAAATCTTTGTACTTTTTCTCTCCTCTCGACCACGCAACTAACTGGACCATATTTTTACCTTAGGATGGAAGAAATTAACGGAATTCGCCTCCGAGCTGTGGCACCAGTAGATGACTCCTCCACTGCAATTCGAGTCAAATTTGATGACCCTCAACAAGAAGCTGCGGTCATCAAATTATTTAGTACTGTGGGGACCATGCACTCTGCCACAACGATGCAGACCTATCCTCCTCACATTATGGAGAAATCATTATTGAATTTCTTCTTGAGGATGATTACCTTGCGGCAGTATTAAGATTCTTCTCGTGTGCCGTAGGGGAATGGTCACCTTACACTTCAAATGAGCACTCTTCGGTAGACGAAGATGTGAGGAAACAACGAACCCAATTGGGTTCACGCCACGATCGACTACACCAGCCTATGCGAAGGAGGATGACGCCGACCGACGATTACATTTCCTCATACCGCACTGCGAGAAACAGGGTAAACCATGGCCAGAACAGCGGGTCCATGACGACTTCATGCAATTTGAACCAGTAGATTATATTAAAATATGGCAAAGTTCTTGTAGGCCTATGGGAGTAATCAAATACATATTTAGTTGGAGTGTCACTTCAGCATTAAGTAACTTAAATAAACGTTATAAGGCGAAACATTCGCCATCTCGACATCTCACAGCCAAACTCTGGAACAGGTCCATGTACGTTTATCATGGTGGCTGCAGACACTATGTTAACAAGACAGAATTAGAAGCACATAGGACCCTTTGCCAATACCAAAACAGGAATGTGCTGAGAACGCATTGGTTCTGTGGAAGGGCAGTGTACCTTTCCGATTGGGACCAACATTTGCAAGACTGTAATCTAGAGACCTACGATTACAACGGGTCCCCCTTTGATAGTATAAACAAGCTGACCTTGTTTTTGCAAACTCCCTCAGCCAAACCAAAGGACCAAATTTTGTTACTCCAGGACCAAATTTCCTGTCTGCAAGACTTAGAGGGGCTAGATCTAACAACCGGGCAGGATGACCGCCAACTTGCGTTGCGCAAATAAAGATTGGATCAAATTAACGAGCTTTTGCCTCCTTCTATTAATTATATATAGAGTTTATTCAACTTAATGTTACAATTTTATTTACAATGTACATTTCAATTTTATTAAGTGACGTGTCTTGTTTCTTTTGCTAGTGTTTTGTGTTGTATATGTGTGTGATTGTGTTTTGTTTGTGTTAGTGTATTTTGCACTTCCTTTTCCTCTTCTTTCATCTGTCCGTATTAGGGCTTTTACACCTTTTCTGCGATATCCTCCGCTCCCTCTGCTTTCACTCATGCTTACTACAGTTCTCTCTTACCAATTTCTTTCTTCTCTCTTTTCACTTTTCTTTTTCTTTCAATTTCTCTTCTTCTTTTCTTCTTCTTTTCCACTTTAGTTCCATCATCCATGCTATTTTTTCTTTGCTCCCAACCATTATTTCTTCCCACTTTTCTCCTTCTTTTCTTGTCATTTCGCATTTTTCTACTATGTGTTTCCAGTCTTCCTCTTCTTTTTGGCACAATCTACATTTCCTATTTTCATCTTTTTCCCAGTATCTACACCCTCTTGTCTCGTTCCCTAACCTAAACCTCTCTCTTATCTGTAGCCCTCTTATTTTCCCTTCATTTTGTATTTCTTTTAGTCTACTCTTCTTCATTTCCTCCTTTATCCCCTTCCACTCTCTTATATATCTTGATTCTTCCATCTTGTCTTCCATTTCTTTTTCTTCTTTTTTCTTCAATTCTTCTCTTACTTCTTCCCAGAACTCTTCTCTTTCATCGTCTCCTTCTTCTCTCTCTCTGTATTTTTTACTTTCCCCTAGTCTTTCTTCTCTCTCTCCTTTTTTTTCATTTCTTTCTTCTCTTTTCCTTTCGTTTCTCTTCATTTCTCTCCATGCTTCTTTCTTTATTGTTCCATCCCTCTCTTCTTTTATTTTATTTTCATATCTCATCGCTCTTTCTATTGCTTTTTCTTTTATTTCTTTTCTTCCTGTTTCCCATTTTATCAGATAACTCGGTGTGTTTCTGTCTAAACCCAGTACCCATTTTATATATTTCATTTGTAGTCTTTCTATTTCCTCGTATCTTTTCCACCCCCATATTTCTGCTCCATACATTATCACGCTTTTCATTAACGTGTCAAATAACATCATCCTTAGCTTCCAATTTTCTTTAAATAATCTTTCTCCCAACCCCTATACTTTTCCTAGTCCCATATTTATTTTACCTTCTGTTTTCTTTATATGTCTCTTATTTCCATTATTTTTGTTTATTGTGAATCCCAGATAGTTATATTCTTTTACCATTTCAATTTTCTTTCCTATCCACTCAAAACTTTCTTCCTTTCCTCTTCCTCCTCCTTTCTTACATTTCATCATTTTTGACTTTTCTACATTTAATTCCAACCCTCTTTCCTCTAGGAATTTCCTTAGTTTTTTCAGCATCTCTTTCATCCCATTTTCATTTTTTGCCAACATTACTATATCATCCGCATATCCTATCGTCCAGATTTTCTTTCTTCCTATTACCACTCCTCCTTCCTGAATTTTACTCATTTTCTCTTCTAACTCCGCAAAGGCAAGATTGAATAGCGTGGTGCTCAGCGGGCACCCTTGCCTTACTCCCTTTTCTGTGTCGAATTCCCCTATTATCTCTCCTCTAATTTTTATTCTGCATCCTATTTCTTTATATATTTCTTCTATACTTCTTCTGATCCTTTTATCTATATCTTTTTCCTTCATTATTTCCCATATCTTCTGTCTTCTTATCCTGTCAAACGCTGCTTTCATATCAGCGAAGAAGACAAACAATTTCCCATCTTTTTCCCTGATTTCTTTTCCTATTGCCGTTTTTAGCACATATATTGCGTCTGTTGTTCCTCTTTTTAGTCTGAATCCCATTTGCGTATCGCTTAGTATTCCTTTTTCTTCTATCTCTCTGTCTAGTCTTTTCCTTACTATTTCTGTATATATCTTGTAACCTGTGTCCATCAGCGTTATACCCCTGTAATTGCTTACTTCTTCTTTTTTACCTTTCTTGTATACTGGTATTATTATTCCCTTTCTCCATTCCTTCGGGTATCCTTCTCCGTTCCATACTCTATTTAGACATTTTGTCAGGTCATTTATTAGGCTTTCAGTCCCTGCCATCCACGCTTCATTTGCAATCCCATCTTCTCCTGCTGCTTTTTTCTTTTTCATTCTCTTTATCACTTCTACTACCTCCCCTACTTTTATTTCCCCTCCCTCCTCTTTTTCACCTCTTTCTCATTCTTCTCTTTCTTCTTTTTGATTGTAGTCCTTTTCTTTTTCTCCCAGCTGCTTCTTGAAGTGTTTTAGCCATTCCTCATTACTTATTTTTCTGTCTATTTTTGTTCTTTTTTTCTTTTCTCCGCTCACTTTTTCCCAAAATTTCCTTCTCGTTCTATTTTTGCTCATTTCCTCCGCCACTTTCCTTCCTTCCTCTTCTTTTGCCTTTCTTATTTCCTCTCTGTATTCCCTCTTTGTTTCCAAGTATCTGCTTCTATCCCCAGTTCCTCTTCTTAGTTCTTTCAGAGTATTCATTACCTTGTCTCTTTTTACCTTACATTCTTCTCTCCACCAGCTTTTTCTTGTTCCTTTTTTACTTCTTATTTTCTTTTTTGTTACAGCGTTCTGCACTCTGATTTTTATCTCTTCCCATTTTTCCGTTCCTTCTACTGCTCCTATCCATCTATGATACTCTTTTATTCCTTCTTCGCTCCAGTCTTCTCTTAACCTTTCTTCTTCTCTGTTTTCTTCTTCTTCAACCCTGTTTTCTAGTTCCACTTCTACTGGTAGGTGATCCGATTTGGTTCTCTCTCCCATTTGCATTTTCTTCACTCTCTCTTCCCCTCCTATATTTCCTATTATGTAGTCAATTGTCGACATCCCTCTCGCTCCTATATATGTAATTTCTCCTTCTTCATCTCCTTCTTTTTTCCCATTCATAATCACTAATCCCGTCTCTCCTAGCCATTTTACCATCTCTTCCCCTTCTGCGTTTATCATACCATCCTTTGTTTTTATTTCTCCTATCTGTCCTTCGCTGTCCCATTCTCTTCCTTCGCCTCCTGTTCTAGCGTTAAAGTCTCCTCCTATTATTAATATTTTTCCTCTATTTTCCTCTATTTCTTCGGTTAGGTACTCATAATTTTCTTTTTTCTTGTGCTGCATGTAGACTGATGCAACCGTGCATTTCTCTCTCTCTATCTCTATTTCCCCTACTATGACTTCTTCTGTCCTTTCTTTCTTCCATTTTACCTTTATTCTCCCTTGTCTTTCTCTTACTGCCATCAGTCCACCCCCTATCTCCCTACCCCTTTTTCCTTCCCTTCTCGAGTCCGTCCATTAAATGTTATACCCATTCAGATTTCTTCCTATTCCTATTTCTGCTTCTTCTCTTTTCACCCATGTCTCCGTAAGTCCTACTATATCAAAATTTCTAATATATTTCCAGTCCTCTTCTTCCAAGCTCTTTATTCCCGCCACATTTCAGAATAACATTTTAACTGTTCTCCTTCCCTTCACCTCTTCTCTCTTCTCTCCTCTCCCCCCTTTATTTCCGAAACCCCTCCATTCCTTTCTTTGTCATTCTCTCTTCTCTCTCGTTCCACCTCCACTCTTCCTCCCCTGCTCTTAACCCGTTGTGCCATATTTTAACTTCCTTACCCTTATTTTTCAATTCTCTTGCTTTTCTTCTTACCTCCTCTCTTATTTTCCTCTGTTTCCACGTCCAGTCGTGATCTATATATATTTTTTTCTCCCCTAATTTACTTTTTTTCTTCATTATTCCCTCCTTTTGCTCCCATGAGGCACACTTTTTTTTCCCATTTCAGTTCTCTCTCCAGATCTGTTACAATTATATTATTAACCCTACTTTCTCTATCCATCCTCTCCTTCATGTGATCCATTTCTTCCCTATTATCTACTCCTTTTTCTTCTACCCTTGTCTCTCTTCCTTCCATGTATTTTTTCATCTTATTCATCTGTTCTTCCAATCCTTTCATTCTTTCTTCCCACTTCTCTTGTCTTCTTTTTTCTTCTCTTTTCTCTTTTTTCCTTTCCTCTCTATCTTTCTCTAATTCTTCTCTAAGTTTTTCTAAACCTCTCTCCCATTTTGCCTCTCTTTTTTTCTCCGCCTCTTCCATTCGTCTCATCATTTCATTTAGCAGTTCCTCTTTCTCTTTCTTTCCCTCTCTTCTCAGTTCTCTCATTTCTGCTAGTACTCTTTCAAATGCATTGTCTTCTCCTTTACTCTCCCCCACCCCTATCAATGTTCTGTCCATTTCATTCCTTTCATCCCCCTCTGTTTCACTCCCCTCGCTTTCACTTTTGTACCTTTTCGTCTGCCTCACTTCTTCCTTGTTTCCTCCTCTCATGCCCTCTTCACTCTCTCTACCTCTCACCCCCTTTGCCTGCCTCTTATCCCCTTTACCGTCCATCTCTCTCGCTGTTCCTGGCGTTGTAAACATCTCGTTCCTGTTTCCTATTCCAATTCCCCGCCTTGCTCCCGCCTTAACTCTCTCTCTTATTCCCTCTGTCTTCGCCTTTATGCCCCTCTCCTACGCTCCTCTTTTCCCGCCTTCTGTCTTATCTACCCTAACCTATCCTTTTTCCTTTTATTTATTTTTTTTTTTTCACCTTTCTTCCTTCGCCCTTTGTCTCGTTCTCTTTTTCTCTTCTCCGATCGCCCTTCCACTCCTCCTGCACCTTTTCTTCACTTTTCTCTTCACTTCCTGCTCTCCTTCTCTCCAGAATCGGCCTATACTCAGCACTCACACAAGACACGTCTACTCTCATCCAAGTCACAATATAACCTCCTCCTTCTATTAATTATTTTGCTTGTATATCAATAAAGAAGACCATTTATATTATTTTACTATTATAATTTATGATTATTATGTATATTATTATTTTCTTCTTGTACTACCCTAGTTGGACCCAAAACGTTACCGAGGACGGCAACGATTCTAAGGGGGGAGGGATGTTACGTGACGTTCCATTATGTTATAATTATATTTACGATTAAGATTTCGCTCTCGAGAATTCCGTTCGGACATAGTAATAAAACACTATAGCTAGCAGTATTCGTGTGCGCGACTCGGTGGGAATAAGCGGCAGAGGCTGATTCATGCTGCTGCAGCATGCTGTCGCAGCATGCTGCAGTCAGCGTGCTTAGCTAGATAAGACGAGCTGATACGAGAAGCGTAAACGTCTAAAGTATATGTGCGAGAGAGAGACGGAATGCGAGGGACAAAGAATATATAATAAACCGGCGAAAACAACGACCAGAGATTAGTCAGTCAGGACTGAGCGCTAGAGCTACTAGGCCGCAATATTTCCGCATTACAGAGTTCATCTCGCCGATTGAAATCTAAATTTAGTTTGGTTCATCCGAGTTATCCGGTATTATTCCTTTACTTAATTAAAAGTTGAGTTCAGTTGGAGTGTAGTAAAAGGCAAAGAAACACAGCAACCGTACAGGCAACTTGTTCACGCCGCTAGGACCAAGAAAAAAATATAAATTAATCGACAGTATTAATTGGACATACACGTATATACGTGTACATTTGACGGACCTTACAATCCATTTAAAGAGAAACAGATAGGAGAGAGGACCGATAAATAGAAAATACTAAAGGACCGATTGTTAATAACTGTATTTAAAAATAAGTGAGTACCATATTGTTTATAGATAATAGACAACGCGAGGCGAAGAACACGCGTGTATATATATATATAAAATGTGATATACAGAAACGCATAAACACTATATGTAACCAACGCTTGCAATTCAAAAGAAATTCTGATAAAAAAATTGAAAAATCGAATAATGCATTTTCAAGGTATTTATCTAACGATTTATTATTAGATATTTTACCACTTTTAGCATTACCCAGGACCAACGACGAGGACGTAGTGGCTGTCTGGTCCTATATTTTTTAAATCTGATAACACTCAACTTCAAATAATTAACACTAAAGAATAATTTCATTTCAACAGTTTAACAAATTTTCCATTTAAATATGCCTTGATGAGCACTCAACAACAGCACTTTTTAATCTTAGAATGTAATTAGCACTGTTCAGATAATTTATTTTATATTTTTCCCAATACTTATTGAACTCGTGATGGATCGACTCGCCAGCTTGTTCTAACCATATACCTAATCCATCGTTATCAATAAATCCAACGCATTCTTCAACATGAGTCAACAATATATGCAATTTTAATGTTTCCGAGACATTTGGTATAGCATAAAAACATTTTTTCAATTCTTCCAAGCGTAAGTGTAAATCTTCTGAAACTTTTTTTGTAGAAAAACAACCATCAACAACTTTGTTCATTGCATTAAATGCGCTGATGTAGGGCACTATCTGAAATCTATCACGCGTTATTTCGGGATCGTTTAACTTATTAGCTTCCTTTAGAAGTCTCCGACAAGCATTGCCCTCGAATATATCACCATGGTAATTTTTCGCAACAAGATTCAGCTTTTGAGGCCACAGTAAAGCTTTTTCTCTTCCTACTAATTTCACTAAACCGTCCCAAAAAAGATGGTTTACAAACCCTTGCAGCAAATGCAATTCTGGAACTATACATTTTTCAAGTACACAAATATTATCGTCTTCCACGATAAGAGGAGCATTGATTGTGCTGTGACACATTCTAGCATGTTCCTTGCGTTTCATTAAACTATATTTATCAGAATCTTTCCTTAGATCACCATAAGTTCGCAATTTACTCAATTTTTCATCATCAACTACCATCGAGCTACCAATATCTGATTGCAAAGCCGTATCATTTGATTTATATTGTAAATCTTTCGGTGAAATAAAACAGTATGGACAAGGAAACATTGATGAGGCTGTTTGCTGACCATTTATTGTGAGCAGAAGTTTTAAATCAGAAACAAATTTGTACGATATATTATTAACTTTCGTTAAACTAAACAATAACTCCAGATTCTCGTAAGTTTCCAGGACCGACGGTACGATACATAGTATTATCGTTTTATATACGCTAGTTAACTTTTGATCCCTACTTGCAGTGCCGCCATCAGAATACCGTGTTCTCTTCTTCTCAGGTTCGTCTGAATTTTCTTTTACGCTAGACAGATAGTTTTCAGGAAATATAGGTAAACAGATTTTGAGAAACCCTTGCCCTCCATCAGTCATAACTTTCACAAAATAATTTCTAGTATGTTTACGCTCTAACAGCACTTTATCTACTAGCTCCTCAGCATCCGCCCAGACGACTGGTCTTTTTTCTTTTTGATTTGATTTATTAGTGTCAAAATTAAACTCAGAGTTAAACTATCTTCTGCTTCGGAATGGGTTTCAAAACAATTCTTAATTCTTTGTTACCTACACTTTTCAAGCTAACGCTAATGTCTTTTTTTCCGTTTTTAATAGAATTCGAATAATTCGAATGAGCTTTTTTTTTCAATATAGTATTTGCAATGTTATCTTGAATATTTGTAGAGCCTTGAAATTTATCAATTATAGATATTATGTTCTTGTGAGCAGAGCTAACATTATTACATTTGTGATTAATTCCTTTTCTAATTTCGTCAAAGCAAGTTTTACAAAGTTTAATCGTATTATCTACGTTTTTAGAAACACTACTGTGTAACAAACTGCCAGCTGAGCTTGTAGAACAAGCATACTTCCCATTACTTTTATCAATTTGAATCTCTGTATCACGTACGTGACCTTTACCTTTTACCTTTTTCAAATGACCTTTATATCTTGCTGTGCGGCAAATGTAGCAGTTACACTCAATTTTTATCTGCCTCGTATCTTTGAGTAAACAGATATCTTCGTAGTTTGGAATTTTTGGCAAAGTCCTCTTCGTTTTTCCTTTACTGTATTCATTAAGAACATTGCGACAAGTGTTGCAAATACTAACAGGAAACTTCGATCCATTTGTATCAAATTGTTTATGCACATGTTTCTGGATAAGACCTTCAAGTTTTGCACTGATTCGAAAAAAATTCACACTTCTTTTTCCAAACACTATCTTCTGCCCGCACGGTGCACAAATTTTCGCACGGTTTTCTTCATGATCAAGTTGATGAGTTGAATGGAGAAAAGACATTTCATTTCACTTATCACAGAAAATTGTAAACTACGCAGATACAGCCACGAATGCGACTCACAGCAGACTGAACGAATTACATATATTTGACGAGCGTGCCTACCTCAGTTCTGTCTTGCGAAGAATTCAGCTCATGTTTGTAAACAACACTAAGTAGATGTGGGTAGAATAAGCAGCGATAAGAAATAGTATTTGTGTGAGTCGATATACATATTATGTATAAAACATCCTCGTCGTTAGTGCTAAAATATCAAATAATGCATCCTTAGATGCTTTTTAATTGCAAGCGGTGGTTACATATAGTACTTATGCGTAACTGTATATACAGGGTGAGTCATTTTAATTTCCCCAGTCTAATAACTTTTGAAACAAGCAAATTACGCAAAAATGTTTCAGACCAAAGTTGTAGGGGTTCAAGGGGGACATCTAGGGGTGACTTTGAAATTGACCTTGAGCTTGACCTTGACGGCTTTCTCAAGGTCAAGTCTATTTTTTTATTGGGAACGCCTATTTCTGACCTCGGAATCGGAAAGAGCGGGAAATTTTACATCCAGATAACATCTTTTAACATGGGTCAAAATAAACCCTTAAGGTCATGCTAAGGTCAAAACTATCCTGGAACAAGAATCGAACAATGTAAGCAAAATACGAAAAAATGTTTCAGACCAAAGTTGTAGGGGTTCAAGGGGGACGTCTAGGGGTGACTTTGAAATTGACCTTGAGCTTGACCTTGACGGCTTTCTCAAGGTCAAGTCTATTTTTTTATTGGGAACCCCTATTTCTGACCTCGGAATCGGAAAGAGCGGGAAATTTTACATCCAGATAACATCTTTTAACATGGGTCAAAATAAACCCTTAAGGTCATGCTAAGGTCAAAACTATCCTGGAACAAGAATCGAACAATGTAAGCAAAATACGAAAAAATGACTCAGAAAAAAGTTGTAGGAGTTCAAGGGGGACGTCTAGGGGTGACTTTGAAATTGACCTTGAGCTTGACCTTGACGGCTTTCTCAAGGTCAAGTCTATTTTTTTATTGGGAACCGTTATTTCTGACCTCGGAATCGGAAAGAGCAGGAAATTTTACAGGATTTAAATTTTTTAAATTTTAAAATTTTTTAAATTTAATTTTTTTAAATTTTACGGGACTATTCTTGTTTCCGTTCCCTATCCTTTTTATTTTTCACCGGACTGTATAATTATTATTAATAAATTTCAAATATTGGAAGTTGTTGCTAATAATTTGCTATTACAAGTCTATTAAATTAATGAAACTATTTCAGTATCAATCTGATGTTCTGCAAAGAAATAAGAGTAAAAGTTAAATACATAAGGATAAATTTCATGTTCAATGAAGAATCTATTACATTTGGAAGTCGTTTAGAAAGTAATCGCAATACGTTCAGTCGTGATTTCAATTTTGAAAAAGCTTTAAATATTACTTTTGTTTTAACTATGCTTGTGTTCATTGTATCACTATCATTATTTCTTCATATTTGAATAAGAGACCTTTCTTATTGCCATCGATCATATGAAATCTAATTTGGACAATATTGCCTCTGTTTTCAGTAATATTTAATTTGTATCACCTTTCTATGATCTTTGCCTTTGTTGATTTGTATTGAGGTTTTTTGAAAAAATCTTTTAAATATGGCTGATTTTACCCCAACAGAGATAGTTGATATGATTTGGATTTTAGGAGAATGTAGAGGTAATTACCGTGAAGCGTCAAGGTTGTATCGAATTCGATACCCACAAAGGCGCCATCCTGATCACCGTACCATTCATCGTCTTGAAGAAAGAGCTCGACAAGGGCATCTACGAAGAAGTCGACCAAGACATGAGTATGATGATAGAGATGCTAGGGTTTTGGTTGTCTTAGGATTGGTTCACCTAAATCCTCATATCAGCAGCCGACAAATAGAGAGAGAAACAGGAATACCTCAAAGAACCGTTATTAGAATTTTAAGAAGTAATAGATATCATCCGTATCATATTACCTTAACGCAAGCATTAAACGCTAATGATATGAGAAACAGAGTAAATTTCTGTCGGTGGGCTCTACAGATGATTTTGCAGGATCCGAATTTTTTTAATTATGTCCTTTTTTCTGATAAAGCTACGTTTCATAGTACTGGCCAATTGAATCGTCACAACAGTCATTATTGGTCTGATCAGAATCCTCACTGGTACAGACCAGTCGATAATCAACATCGTTGGAGTGTAAATGTATGGTGTGGAATAGTTAATGGTCATCTCATCGGGCCATTCTTTTTTGAAGAAAACGTCAACGGCAATGCTATTTTAGAACTTTTAAGGGATCATCTCCCACTTTTACTTGAAGACGTAGATCTTGAGACTAGACGTCGAATGTGGATACAACTGGACGGTGCAGGACCGCATTTCGCTTTAATTGTACGAGAGTCTTTAAATAGAAATTTCCAACAAAGGTGGATTGGAAGAGGTGGTCCAGTTGCTTGGCCTGCACGATCACCGGACTTAACTTCCCCAGATTTCTTCCTTTGGGGATACTTAAAAAATACTGTGTTCGCCGAAGCGCCCACAACAAGGGAGAATATGATAGAAAGGATTAGAGTTGCATGTAGACAAATCTCTAGAGATATCTTACTGCGCACTATTGAAAGCTTCGAACAGAGGCTCAGGCAATGCATCGACGTAAATGGTAATAATTTCGAGCAAAACCGATAGGAAATAAGTTTATTCTAGTTTCATCACGAATTGTGAGAGGCAAGGGGACTCACATTAATAAAGCACCCCAAATCGTGAGAGGCAAGGGGATTCACGTTAATAAAGCACCCCGAATCGTGAGAGGCAAGGGGATTCACGTTAATAAAGCACCCCAGAGGGAACATAATCCTATTACGTCCACGTCGTTGTTCCTGGGTAGTGCTAAAGATAGGAAGTTTATGATCTTAAACATCAGCATCGTTAGTACATGGCCAGTCCCTTATTCTTTGGAAGTTTATTTAACAACGGTCATATGCGATAAAAGCTTCGCCTCGAAATGTAACAAAAATAAGAGAATTTTCAAGAATTTGACCTTTGCTTCACATTGAGAATAGAAGTACGACAAAGGTCTTCGATGCTCGTTAAACCTTTTGATGTTTGAAAGCGGCTTCAATTTCTTAAGTAAAAACTGAAATATTGTTTATGTTCTTATGAAAAAAAACTAAATAGATACTTGAACGTAAAATTTCCCGCTCTTTCTGATCCTGAGATCAGAAATAGGGGTTTCCATTAAAAAAATAGAAATGACCTTGAGAAAACCGTCAAGGTCAAGCTCAAGGTCAATTTCAAAGTCACCCCTAGATGTCCCCCTTGAACCCCTACAACTTTGGTCTGAAACATTTTTGCGTAATTTGCTTGTTTCAAAAGTTATTAGACTGGGGAAATTAAAATGACTCACCCTGTATATATACAGGGTGGCCCATTTTAAGTGATCCACTCAGATATTTAGATTGGAGTGAGTTTTATCGAAAAAAGTTTCAGACAAAAGTTACTCAACTTTGAGGGGGCCATGTTTCTATGACCTTGGATTTGACCTTGGAGGTCATGTTCAAGGTCATTTCAAGGTCAACTTTGTTTTTTTAAATAGGAACCCCCATTTTTGACCCCGGATTCGGAAAGAGCGGGAAATTTTACGTCCAAAACGGTATTTTTAAAGTTTTTTTCATGGCCTTGAGAAGGTCGATTTAAGGTCAAATGCTTGAAAAACTGCATAAAAGCATTTTTTTTAATTTTTAAGATATCGAAAAATGACCTCTACAAAATTTGTTCAGAACAGAGTGGGCCACCCAATGCACCAAAAACCTTTGACCTTTGACCTCATTTTGAAGGTCATTTCAAGGTCGAAGTGTTTTTTGTAATGGAAATCCCTCTTTTTAACCCCGGATACGCACATAGCGCGAAATCCGACGTTTGGATAAGGTATTGTGTTGAGTTTCGCGCTATGTGCGAATCCGGGGTCAAAAAGAGGGGTTTCCATTACAAAAAACACTTCGACCTTGAAATGACCTTCAAAATGAGGTTAAAGGTCAAAGGTTTTTGGTGCATTGGGTGGCCCACTCTGTTCTGAACAAATTTTGTAGAGGTCATTTTTCGATATCTTAAAAATTAAAAAAACGCTTTTATCCAGTTTTTCAAGTATTTGACCTTAAATTGACCTTCTCAAGGCAATGAAAAAAAATTTAAAAATACCGTTTTGGACGTAAAATTTCCCGCTCTTTCCGAATCCGGGGTCAAAAATGGGGGTTCCTATTTAAAAAAACAAAGTTGACCTTGAAATGACCTTGAACATGACTTCCAAGGTCAAATCCAAGGTCATAGAAACATGCCCCCCTCAAAGTTGAGTAACTTTTGTCTGAAACTTTTTTCGATAAAACTCACTCCAATCTAGATATCTGAGTGGATCACTTAAAATGGGCCACCCTGTATATATATATATATATTCTATGATGTATAAAAGTGTATATATACATATTTATTTAGTTTTTTACTTATTAATTATTCATTTTTCGCATTTTTCGATAAAATTTTTGTTTATTGCTCATCATTTGAAAATAGGATCAGCTAGGATTTTCGTGTGAACGGATATATTGTTTATAATTAACACTCAATCGATCTCCGTGAGCCGTATACGTAACCATTTTCATGAAAGTTAAGTTAGCTTCAGGCTAGGTGTGTACTTGAACTAATAGACGTACGTCTCTATCAAAATGCTGAGAAAGTTTATCTATTAATTCCTCTTTATCTAAATTTTAATTTATATCATAAACCAAATTTATTTCACGTATTGCATAATTATAACGAGTTAATTTTCTGTTTCCAAAATATTTATAAAACTCTATTTCACGTGTAATGTTTTATCGAATTTCAGCGTTCCAACATTTTTCTTTGAATGCTGGCAGTTTAATTAAAATAATAAACAACTCTTTTGTGATATGTCAAGATCATACAGACCTGGTACTAATCTCCCAGCTACCATGTGGCACACGAACAGAAGAAGCAGCAAAATTCATAGCACAAATAAAAACTGTAAGTAGAGAACAAATTAGACAAGAAATACTAAACGAAATAGGACATGAAGAACAAGATACAAATAGTAAAATAATGGACACAACTACTTTCGAAAATTATGATGAATTAGATGATTTAAAATTAGTAAAGAACTTATTAAAAGAACTTTACAAAGAAACTAAAGAAAAGAATGAATTATTACAAGAATTGCTCACTAAAGAAAGACAAATTAAAACAAGTAACAATTTAAAAAACACATATGCAGAAATTATTGCAAAAAATAAAAGAGTACCTAGACTAGTTATAAAAAAAAAAACAAAGTTGATAAGTTGAATCTAGAAAATACAATTACTCATTATGTGGTCAAAAACAAAACTATATAAACTAAAAAGTCATTTCTAAAAACAAAGATACTATAATTATTAACTGTATAAATGAAGAAAATGTTAACAAATTAGAAGATACTTTAAGTAAAAAACTTTCCAAATCATGCAAAGTAGAATAAGAATAAATAAAAAAACCAACAATCAAAGTCACAAGTAAAAGTAAATCAATTACAACTAATAAGAAAGATGTTGAAATAGATATAAACCAAAGAAATTTTGCTAATTATGAGGAGAAATGTAAAGTTTGTAACGGGATTAATACCGTTTATTTAATTTAATGCGCACGATCGTATCGAAGAGCACGCGTGATTACTTATACGTTCAAACACGAAAACCGGAGAGCAGGAGGGAACGGGTATCAGTCAACCAACTATCTACTATTGAAAAAATACGATGAAATTCTAATCAATATCACATGCGAGATCGTTTATTTCCTCTAAACTGTACACTGTATTCGGCCCGCGTGTTTATGTTTACAAGACGCACGCGCGACAATAACATGCGGAGTCGGATCGCTCGCCGCTCTTTGTTTGCCGAGATAATACATGCACGTTTTCTAGCGAGTACGAGAGATTAGTTATTTAGCAATTCTATCGCGATCGCGAAATTAAGCTGGCCAGCTTACCTTATTAACAGTTGTACGGCAACACGAGAGAATGTAGCTCACAATTGAGTTTCGGTAAAGTCTATTGCTTTTTTTTTTTTGCAACGAGAAAACTTGCGTTCACGGTTTCGCCCTCGATGGCGAAACTCCTCACTCGCACACTCTTGCACGCACTCGTAGTGTTCAGTATCAGGTACGGCTCCTGCTGGCTTGGATCAGCTCGTCTCGGCACTCGGGAAAGTTCGGGAACTATCAACTATCCCACCTTGCACAGCTTAGCGACCGGGTGCTAATCTTCGACTCCTCTCAGGCGATATCGATAGTTGATCCTCGACTACCTCATTTTCATACGCGCGCGTTCCGCCCCGTCGCGTGCCGAATTCCCTCGTCACACATTTTCCCCAACCGGTAGGTGCTGCCCTCGCGAGCAGCCGCATGGTTGGGCCGTTAGCGCTAATAAGACGTTTACCGTCACAAGTTTTACATATCTATACAAATGAAAGAACAAAAACTAGTACAGCAATACATGAAGTACCAGTCAATCTATACAAATATATAAGAGAAAACAAAAATAGAATTTTCTTAGGCTATCAGAATTGCAGGGTTTATGACATCATTAACACAATACCATGTGATAAATGCTCCAGATTTGGACATAGTGCAAATAAATGCAGAAACGATGCCACGTGTATGAAATACGCTGGCAAACACTCAGCAGATAAGTGCAGTTGTGACACACCCAAGTACCCAAATTGTACTTTTTACAATATCAAATTTAAAAGCAATTATTATGTTACTTTAACAAAGTTAAAAGTAAGTCAAGAATTATTAGACCAAGAATTTCTACAACTTTTACTAGAAAAGGTTGTTTGTGCCGTTTGCGCGTATACCGAGTTTGAGCATGCTTTCGAACACCTTTGTTTAAAATATGAAAATTTATCAGCTGCATAGGTCATGTCGAAGGTATGCTCAGCTCGTGCTCACCAAAGGAGAAAGCGATACTTAAAAGAATTGTTCAGCAGGCCTTCAACACATGAACGGGGCAATAAATGTCTTGCATGTTTTGCGCGTCTGTTGAAAATCCTACGGACTCGCCTCTCGTTAGGTCATAAAAAAAGGGTCGGATGACCCGAGAGAGAGAGAGAGAGAGAGAGAGAGAGAGAGAGAGAGAGAGAGAGAGAGAGAGTGTGTGGTGCGTGGACGATGCGTAGATCCAACAAAACTACGCCCTCCTGACTCTCTGATTGGGCCTTATTGAATAGCTAGAAAAGTAGGGAAAAAGGGAGGAGAGACAATTTTGTTTTCCACTTCGCCAAAGGGCATGAGACGCGGCCAGTTCCTTCCGGAAGTACATCGAGGTAGATTCTCTCTCTCAATAAGTGACACCTTGTGTTGCTATTCATCTTTGTTATTCGTGCGATCAATCTTATTAGTGTTTATGCTTGCGAAATTATTGCGTGCGTGTGTGTGCAGACGTGCACCTTTATTATTCGCTCAAGACCATCAGCGACGCCTTATCAGGGGCTAAGGACAGGAGTGCCTGTTGCCTTATCAGAGGAACTTCCTCTGAAGCGTCTTCACTCTTGCGGCAGTTTGCCCGTTGGATCCATCACCAGTAAAAACGTTAGCGAGGGCACCACCCGTGAACGACATTTAAGCTAGCAGTGAAGGCGTATCCCTACATCGATTCCTTATTGTGTAGGCATCAAGCTGGTAAGCGAGCGAGCGAATTTTCATTGAGTGGCCATTCAATTTATTACTGCGACATCCCAACTATGTAAGCGTGTTTATACGATTACTTCACACTGTTTATTATTTCTAAACTTATTTAAATAATCTTCGTGACATTTGTTACATTTAATTTTAAGCAATATTGTTGTTTTATTGTAAGTTTTATTTTCGTATTTGTTTTATTCAAATGGCTTTTTCCTCACCTACGACTGGGGTTTTTTATGCCGGCTGAATCTTAAAGTAATTCATATTAATAAATTATAGTGCATATTGATTGTTTAAATTCTAATTTTTTATTCCTTGTCATCAGGAATTCAATTTCGAGATGAGATTTATAGCATTGAGGACATTTACATTCTGCCTAATAATCTAGCTGAAAACTAAACAATGGTTACTTCCCAAGATACAACTCCATAACCCGACCTTCTATAGATAATAATAGTAAGGGCTCATGTACAGACAATTTTTTCATAAAACTAGAAAATATTGAATACAATACTTACCTACTTACAATACCTTTTAATGATCATGATGGGTGACAACTTGCGCGAGGCGAGTTTGTCCCGTACGAAGGCCTTTCAACAGCCGAGCGGCCTTGGACTCGGGCGGCAATCAGGCTCTCGGGGACTTCGTCCCGTTCGCGCGTTAATATAGTCCAATCAACAGAGACAAAAAACGCCTGTTTCAGACAAAAATTCCGGGATGGGTTTTCTCAACAAAAATCGCTTCAGTACAATGTAAATAAGAACTCTTGATAAAATGCAACTCCTAATTTTTTGCCAGATTTTTCTTATGAGCGCTCAAAGTTGGCGAAATATGGTTTTTTCAATCTGCAAGCCACGGTATGCATTTTAGCTGAAAAAGTTTCGTATAAAAGTTATAGGCAATAGCAAAAGCTACAATTTGAGCAGTAGTGAAATTTTTTTCGTTTGTTAGTTATTGAAAAAAGCCCCAAAAACCCTTAAAAATGGCCATTTTTACTATATCGAATATTTATTGCAAAACGAACTTTTTTTAATGTTTATGACTCTTAAAAGAAAGCTCTTGTGATTCAAAAAAAAATGAATAGTCGCACGACTATTTATTTTTATTAGTTACTGATATATTCTAATTAGTTAATTAAGAGACGTCCAAAGTACGGGGCTGTAAAATTTTTTTGGCCGAAGATATCGAGTTGTAAAACAACTCAATCTCTTTGTCAAAACGTCAATTTTAAGAAATGATTGGGAACGAATCAAAAAATTAATTTGCAACCCCTAAATTTTGACTTTAAAAAAGTGCGCCTTTTTTCTTTTATAAACAATTAGAATTGCGGCTTCCCTATGCATTATAGAGATTTCTTTTTTAGAAATTCACATATCTGAGATCAAGGAGGTATATTTTGAAAAAAAAATTGTTTTTCGACCAATAGGAGCCGAGATAATTTTTTTTTTGTTTAAATCGCCATTGATGTAATAATGAAAATTAACAAATCCGTCCAAAGGCATTCGATCGTTATTAAGTTATATTTTCTCATTACGATACAAGGCTTTCCATATTTTGACTTTTTAACAATTAAAATGACGTTTCATTTCCAGCACGAGAAAAGCCAAAGGCCGGAGGCGGTGGTGGGGAGCCTCCCTCGCGCGCTTGGAAATACTGAAAGTCCGCGTTCAAATCGACGCGCTTCGCAAAAATCAGGCTTATCTCGCGAACTATTGCATCAAATTCGATCATTTTTTTTTAATTTGGGGTAGCTTCAAAATTTATTGAGATTGGTGTAGTTGTAATTACTATATTTAGTGCCAATCGTTTATTATTAACTTAATTGAATTCATACATATCAGTGTATGTATAAATTTCAATTAATTATTACTTGCTATCCGTAAATATGGATAAGGATAAATAATAATCAATATATTTTCAATTATTAATAACAATATTTTAATTTATATGCATACTTAGGCTATAGTTTATATGATTTATTATTTTCTAATCGTGCCTAGTTCTTTTCGGCGCAGACTCATTTATTTCGTTTTCATTGCATTCTTCATTCAACATTACTTCTACAAGACTACTTAAATTATACTCTTCGTTATCAATATGATCATATTCATGTATTTCTTCTACGTTCGTACAATTATCCCCGTAGCAAAATCCACACAAGCGAGAACATTTGAGGCCATGTTTGCGGCAGCTGCACGCAGCTTTACAGCCTTTTTGGCATCTATAAGAAATTTTTTCTGATATTTCGGGAGGTATCATTGGCTCTGAAGAATGAGTGGGTTCCAAAGTATTTTCGACTTTTGCCACCCATACTTCAAAGGATTCAAATCATTACCAAGCCACGATTGTATTTGCAAATAAGCCCGTTTGCAATGTTCGGCAGCTGCTGCTTCAGTTGGCGGCAAACTTTCTAGTTTCATTGCAGATTTGCTGGTTTTTCTATCGAGATGTACAAAACGTAACTCACTTAATGTTAATTCGTGCTCTTGCTTTGTTTCTACAATTTTATCGGCATTACTGGAATACATGCTTTTAATAATATTTATACAGCCCGCTCTTTGTCTATAAATGCCCACCGTTATGGGCTGGCTTGTATACCTGGGTCCCCGAAAGTAAACTATAGCCTTGCGATTTCAGTTAAGTACAAACTTAGAAAATACGGAAAATAAAGATTATATATATATATATATATATATATATATATATATTGTGACGGAGAATCACGGCTCGACCGTTGCTCTCCGCCGGGCTCTCACCGATTCCCCGTGTGCCTCGCCGAGCTGGGAGAGTGCGCCAGTTGAGCACACTCTAATTACTCCGTCTTGCTCTTTTCTTTCGAGGTGCGACGGCAACGGCGGCGATTGGAGGGAGCCAACGAGGAGAGCGTAGCGAGAGAGAGAGAGACAGAAGATAGGGGAAAGCCGGCGAGTCGCTGGCAGACCTGCGCGCGCATCTCGCCGGCTTGACGAGAGAAGATCGGCAGTATCTGCTGGAAAGTCGTACGGCCCGCCGCGCGCACACAAATTTTCCGAATTATCTTGTTTTGTCCGTGAGTTCCCGCGCCCTCGCCGAAGACTTGAGTTACATGTGATACGTGCCCGGTGCGCGAAGTGTTCGTTTAAAGTTTCGTATAAATTGCGAAGCCGGCACCGGTGCACGTGGGCGACCGGCGAGGTGACGCGGGCATGTGCGCGCGTGCGGCCATCTTGGTGAGCTGGTGAGTGTGAGTCTCGCGCCGATTTGCTTAGCTGGGCGGAACGAGGCACGGCACGATACACATATACACACACACGCACACTCCTCGCAACAACAGCAGACGAACACACCCGAAACATATTAACAACAGCCACAACAACAGGAATAAACGTAGCAGTAACAACAACAATAACAACAACAGTAATTAACCGCAACATTCACAACAACAGGAACATAACAATCGACAACAACACCGCAGCAAGGGACGAGGGAGAAACGAGGATACAAAGAGAGCGGTCGCCTAGATATCCCGCTTGTATTTGCAGAGTATTTTGGAGACGAGTATAGGAGCACCGAGGCGGACAACGGAGTTAACGCGAGGCAAGGTCGGTGTGGTGTTTTCTCTTTCTCTCTCTCTCTCTGTCCGAGGCGTCGAATAAACACCTCGCAGTTCGGCAGCCCTGCCGATTGCGAGGTCGTTCATTATTGTATCTCGGGTCGTTTATTTTTATTGTAACCTTTTCTTTTGTATTTCGATTTTCTTTGGTTTGTAGTTTCGCTTTATTTTATGATTTTCTCTTTATTTGTATTTCTTTGTTTCTTCACCTTGATTATTTTGTAATTTCTTTTTCTTTCGCATTTTCTTTATTTCATATTTTGTTAGCCAATTATTTGATTTGATTTAGTTGTTTGATTTTGCGTTGGCTTTATTTACTCTTTTGTTTTGTCATTAATACAATTATTATTAAAGCTTGTTGTTACACCTACTCCCGCCCCCCTTTTTTTTTCCTTCTTCACCTATGTCGTCACTCCCATCCTGAATATAACGGTTCGCGTACGATTAACGCGTGTGCTCGGCGCGTTATTTAGCCGCGGGAACGACCTTTGCTTCCCGAATCCCCGAATAAATAATTTGTACGGACAGTCACGAGCCATCCGTTGAAGGACGACTGGATTTCTCCGTTACAATATATATATATATATATATATATATATATATATATATATATATTCCAAAAAGGCTGTAAAGCTTTGTGCAGCAAACATGGCCTCAAATGTTCTCGCTTGTGTGTATTTTGCTGTACGAACGTAAAAGATATTGACAACGAAGAGTATAATTTAAGTAGTCTTGTAGAAGTAATGTTGAATGAAGAATGCAATGAAAACGAAATAAATGAGTCTGCGCCGAAAAGAACTAGGCACGATTAGAAAATAAGAAATCATATAAACTATAGCCTATGTATGCATATAAATTAAAATATTATTATTAATAATTGAAAATATATTGATTATTATTTATCCTTATCCATATTTACGGATAGCAAGTAATAATTAATTGGAATTTATACATACACTGATATGTATGAATTCAATTAAGTTAATAATAAACGATTGGCACTAAATATAGTAATTACAACTACACCAATCTCAATAAATTTTGAAGCTACCCCAAATGAAAAAAAAATGATCGAATTTGATGCAATAGTTCGCGAGATAAGCCTGATTTTTGCGAAGCGCGTCGATTTGAACGCGGACTTTCAATATTTCCAAGCGCGCGAGGGAGGCCGCCCACCACCGCCTCCGGCCTTTGGCTTTTCTCGTGCTGGAAATGAAATGTCATTTTAATTGTTAAAAAGCCAAAATATCTAAAGCCTTGTATCGTAATAAGAAAATATAACTTAATAACGATCGAATGCCCTTGGACCGATTTGTTAATTTTCATTATTACAACAATGGCGATTTAAACAAAAAAAAATTATCTCGGCTCCTATTGGTCGAAAAACAATTTTTTTTTTTTCAAAATATGCACCTTGATCTCAGATATGTGAATTTCTAAAATAGAAATCTCTATAATGCATAGGGAAGCCGCAATTCTAATTGTTTATAAAAGAAAAAAGGCGCACTTTTTTAAAGTCAAAATTTAGGGGTTGCAAATTAATTTTTTGATTCGTTCCCAATCATTTATTAAAATTGACGTTTTGACAAAGAGATTGAATTGTTTTACAACTCGATATCTTCGGCCAAAAAAATTTTACAGCCCCGTACTTTGGACGTCTCTTAATTAACTAATTAGAATATATCAGTAACTAATAAAAATAAATAGTCGTGCGACGATTCATTTTTTTTAGAATCACAAGAGCTTTCTTTTAAGAGTCATAAACATTAAAAAAAGTTCTTTTTGCAATAAATATTCGATATAGTAAAAATGGCCATTATTAAGGGTTTTGGGGGCTTTTTTCAATAACTAACAAACGAAAAAACTGGCACGACAGCTCAAATTGTAGCTTTTGCTATTACCTACAACTTTTATACAAAACTTTTTCAGCTAAAATGCATACCGTGGCTTGCAGATTGAAAAAACCATATTTCGCCAACTTTGAGCGCTCATAAGAAAAATCTGGCAAAAAATTAGGAGTTGCATTTTATCAAGAGTTCCTATTTACATTGTACTTAAGCGATTTTTGTCGAAAAAACCAATCCCGGAATTTTTGTCTGACAATTTCTCTGTTGATTGGACTATCACAAAGTTTCCGTAGATTCGAATCCGGACTCCCGATACCGCGATCGTGAAATATTCGATCGGACGTATTCGTATATATTTATCCGTAATCGGTTATATATAATAAGCAATAACAGGGAATCATATGGATATACTCAAGCGCGTTTAATAGTACTTATAAAATTTATTTTATAAAGCTTAAGTACATGAATAAATGATAGAGCGAAAATTAGAAAGATATATATATATATATATAAATGATGTGCTGTGTAAAAGTGTATTTATATACATATTTATGTACCTCTTTACTTATTACTTATTCATTTTTCGCATTTTTCGATAAAATTTTTGTTTATTACTCATAATTTGAAAATAGGATCAGCTAGGATTTTCGTGTGAACGGATTTATTGGTTATAATTAACACTCAATCGATCCCCGTGAGCCGTATACGTCACCATTTTCATGAAAGTTAAGTTAGCTTCAGGCTAGGTGTGAGTAAGACACATAAAAAAGATTTCGGAATTCATTAAAATTTTATCTTCACTGGACAATGATGATTATATTAGTTCACGTCATGCTCAAAAAAATTGTGGCGTAGATCAACAAATAAATAGTATAACTGTTGAAAATAGTAAATCAATTAATAAAAGTTATAACAATTATAATACTAATACAAAATCTATTCCATTAGACGTAAGCGTACCAAGTATCTCGTCGGGAAACGCGTAAGTGTTGTTTCTCGAAAATCGGAGAAATGCGATAGCTTGCAACGAGTAGTAACATTAAAATCAGACGATACGTGAAAATTAAACTTTAAAGAATTATTAACAATTTTTGAAAATCCTAGATGAGAAATTAATGGTGAATTTTTTAATTGTAACGAAGAATCTCGGCTAGGGTGATTTCGTCCGTTTAGCTCTCGCCAGTGTCCACGTGCCGTGCTAAGCTGAGAGTGTGTGCGTGTGGCACGCATACTCATGCTTGGATTTTGTTTTGCGGTGCTGTGTACGGGCTGAGTTGACGGCTTGAGCGATCGAGATGGCGTGGAAGAGGAAAAGAGAGAGAGAGAGAGAGAGCGCTCTAGTTGCGGATCACCACGAAAATTTAAGGAGAGAGTCTCTGCTGGGATTTAGCAGGGAAAGTATGCGCGCGGATTTAACCGGAGTTAACGGTTTTCCGGTGTTGGCCGCGCGACCTCGTCAACGTTCGTTTTCGAAGACACGCCCGATGCACGAACGAGAATTGGAGTGTTGTGGCTGGGTCGTGCCCAGCCGTGTCTGGATCATCGTTGACGTTATTCAGTAGCTCTTTGGCGATGCTCATGCGACGTTTCTTTTGGTCGAAATTGAGCAATTTCGGAACAAACTTCGCTGACACACGTCTCATGTCTAAAACACTCGTCAAAATTGATTGGCACGAACCAAATGAGATGCCAATATCATCAGCAATTTCTCTAATGGTAATTCGACGATTTCCCAACACTATTTTCTTCACTTCTTCAACATTCTCATCAGTTGTTGATGTGCTGGGGCGTCCAGAACGAGGTTCGTCGTCGGTGTCTTCTCGGCCTTCTTGGAAGAGTTTATACCACTTGTAAACATTTTTTTGGCTTAAAGTAGACTCACCGTATGCCACTTTCAGCATTTCAAGTGTTTTGGAACATTTGATTCCATTTTTCACACAAAATTTAATGCAAACTCTTTGATCCATGTTTTTAGACAGCAGCAAATCGTGGAGCACGCAAAACACTTCTAACCTTGATGTCTCTCACAAACAA
Source organism: Phymastichus coffea (assembly GCF_024137745.1). Taxonomy (NCBI): domain Eukaryota; kingdom Metazoa; phylum Arthropoda; class Insecta; order Hymenoptera; family Eulophidae; genus Phymastichus; species Phymastichus coffea. The sequence continues at coordinate 3,577,279 of NW_026706827.1, forward strand.
ACCAAACATACTACAAAGCTGAAATTTGGAACGTATGTTCTAGACGAGTGTACCGACATAACCAAATAAAAAAGTCGAAGATCGAACGGACGTAGCCCGCTAAATTTCAAAATTCACCTTACTTTTTGATCATACCTCGTACTTCTTTTATTAGATAATACTCCAGTTAAAGCTTTACTTGATTCGGGTAGCGAAATTTCTACTATTTCGGAGGAATTTTATAATCAAAATTTAAATATTTTTAAGGATAAACAACTCATCCAATTAGCGAGCACATCATTAAAGTGGCTACGGGTCAGAAATCGGTGACATTAAAAAACAAATTTATTTAAATGTAAAATGGGGTAGTCAACAATGTTTTCTTTTTAATCATTCCTAAATTAATAAAAGATTGCATTATCTGTTACGATACTATGAAAAATATAAAGCTTATACTTGATACGTGGTGCGCGTTGAGTTCGTGCTAGGAGAGGAGAAAAGGCTTAAATAAAATTGACGTCCAGTATTGAAAACGTTGTACCTTTATTCCTTCTCGTAAAACTAATACGGAATAGAAGTTTGGTTAAGCGAGCGTTGACGTGGAGGTATGAAGTCACTGATAGCTGGAACGGAAGTGGCGCCACTTCGTTGATGACGGAGGCACTCAGGAGAGGGCAGACCTTGCTCCGTACCAAGCCGACGCTAAGCGACAGAGAAGGGAGCCTCAGGTAGAGCGCCGAGGAAGTCACGGCAGATCGAACGCAGCTCGTCCAAACATCCCACCCGCCTCGTTCCGGGAATGATCTTCTTTCTTCTCTGGTGGTGAGGTGAGTCCTATGCCGACGGCTTGACGTGGTGATGAGATGTTAGCAGCGCTAGCTTGACTACGGGCCGAGTATATTCCTCGGATGTGATTCTGATTCTCGCAATGCGAACAAGACCGTCGGGTTCGGGGTAGGTGTTGATGATGCAGCCGAGGGTCCACCTTCCGTCTCGGCGCAAAAGCAAGTGGTCCGTGGTAACGACCAGATTAGTGATCTGGAGATTCGGCTGGGCTGTCCTCCACTTGGGTCGCTGGCACAAAGTATTGAGGTACTCACGGCTCCAGCGGTCCCAAAAATGATCCTCCATGGCCTGGACGAGCTATCAGTGCTGGGCTCGCTCCAAGCGGGCTGCTTCCGAGTGTGGTTGGGGAATGGAGGTGGCGAATGTGCCAATGAGAAAGTAGCTCGGCATTAAGGCGTCTAGGTCGCAGAGGCCTCCTGTAGACAGATCGAGTGGTCGGCTGTTCTACGTAGCCTCGATGGAAACAAGGAGCTTTTAAAACTTCTCATATGTGAGACGTCGGAGAGCAGCGACTCGAGAAAGGTGGGCCTTCATGCTCTTCACGCCGGCCTCCCGGAGGCCGCCAAAGTGGAGAGCTGCCGGGGGGATGAACTTCCGAGAGACGCCGTCTTGCACTAGCGCTCCCTCTATGGTCTTGCACCAGCCCCTAGTCGATTTCGGCTTCACGTAGCAACCATCGGAACTCTAGACTGGTACCGCGGAAGTTAGTGCCGTTGTCGCTCTAGATCTCGTTGGGGCACCCTCTCCTCCCGATTAAAATAAGCATGTGAGGCCACCTACCAAGATGGCGGTGGTCAGGTCGTCGATGAGCTCTAAGTGGGTCGCTTTCGTTCTCATGCATACAGAGAGCGCCACACGTATCCCTTAAGGGTGGGTAACCCCCGTCCTTGGCTCCGGCAACGAGGGAATGGGCCGGCGTAGTCTACTCCGTAGTGACTGAAGGGCCAAGAGGGAGTCACTTTTACAGCTGCAAGAGAGGCCTTTCTCTGAGTGGCTGTCTTCGCAGAAATCCGGACGTAGACTAGACACTGGTGGATATGGCGCTTTATGCGCGTCTTGCCTCCAGTAATCAAAACCCTTTACAGGGCTCTGGCGTAGGTTGCACGGAAACTCTAGTGCAGACTTCGACTGAGGGCCCATCGAAGAACGAGCTCCACGAAATGTGAGCGTCCATTTAAGAGAACTGGTTGGTGCTCATCAAAAGGCAGTAGACATTGTGAGAGCCGCCCGCCAACTCGCATCAGTCCTTTGTCGTCAAGGAAGGTCTCGAGCGCTCGTAGCGCAATAGGGAGTCGGTATGTAGATCCCTGGAGCATCTTGATCGTGGCGGCAAAAGTCTGATGTTGCGAAAGACGGACGCATATCAGGAACGCCCAACTAAGGTCGAGGGTTCTCACTGGTTCCAGTGGCCTTGACTGTTCTGGATTTGAGCCGGTTAACGGGTACCGAGCTCTCATTGTACCACGGAGAAGGCCTCCAAGCGTTCAGAAGTTCTTGAAGAGACGAAGATCCCGGTCCTTCTGGGTAGACTGGGATTCGGCGTCGAGCGAGCGATGTGGTGGCGAGTGATTGGTCAATGGAGGGAGAAATCTGGGGTTAGTTGGCCTGAAGGTTGGAAATCCAGCTGGGTCTGGTCCACCAAAGAGGTCCTTGAGGAAGTCTGAACCAATGCCCCTTGAAGCGATGTCCGCAGGGTTCTGATCAGTAAGCACGTGATGTAGCGTCGCTCCAGAAGTCAATTCTGGGACATGAGCAACACAGTTGTCCATCAAGTCGTTTCCCACTGGCTCGTCAGACTGAAGACTGAGCGATACGGGAGTCGCTCCAGAGATGACAAGCTGAAACGGGGACCCACAGAGTAGAAGCGGTGTCAGTCAGCAATTGGGATACGATAAGCGCTGCGCGTAGTTCCAGATGCGACATGGTTATGACGAGGGCAAGCGCTGCGCTTATTCTCGTCGGTATTTTCCTCAATTCCCCCCTCTCTCTCGGCAAGACATGGTGATCAGCGTTAGGCGCATTTAAGAATGCGCCTAATGCATGGTCTTTGTTTCAGCCGACGGAGATTGCCGAGCGAGGCCGAACAGGGCCGAAGCTGTTACGCTGACGATAGTTTAGAGATGTTAGAAAGAGAGAGAGAGAGTTGGGGGCGTGCGTGCCCTATGCAAGATTAGGCAGGCGCACGTCGCGAACCAATTAACGCATTGATCACGTGCCGCCTAATAAGTAGGTCAAGTGGGGAGAGAAAAAGAACGAGGAAGAAGCTGTCGATCGTGGAGAGAAAACGAACGACACAGACGGTAGTAAGTCGAACGGCCAGTCAGAAGGTTTTCCAGCCGATCGGAAGACAGACGGTAATGAGTCGAGCAGTGAGTAAGACGGTAGATGGCCAGAGGTAAAAAAGTCGAAAAGTGCAGTTGAAGATGAAGGGTCAGCCGAACGCACACGCCGCCAAGGGCCGAGGAGAACCGAGAGGATAGAGGACGACTGCCTTGTTCTAGCATCTGCTCGGAACGCTACCCGGAGGAGCCGGCAGGAATTGCCCAGCGACGGCTAGCAACATCGAGCGCAGGGCGCAGCCAGGCCTCCCGTTCCAGTATCGAAGGTCAAGTCTCGCAAGTTAATTTCTCTCTCTCTCTCTCTCTCTCTCTCTCTCTTTTGCGATATGGCACAGCACGTAATCGTAAACGTTAGGTAGGTAGCAAGGCGTGCACACGCCGGCTACCTGCTCTAATTACGGTCGGCGTCATAAATCGCTCAAATAGAAATCGTCCAAGCGATCCCTCGCCGGGCGACTTTCTCTTTTAGCTAAGTAGCTTAAGTCGTCAAGGCGGTCATCTGCCGAGCGACGCGCGTTGTGTTTCGTATAGATTTGTAAGCGCGATTAGTTAGTTAACTTGTTCTTTGTTCCCTATTGTTCTATAGTGTTAAGACGTGTTCGCGACACCATTGTGTTTATTAGGTTAAGAGTTTGTAAAGTGGATTATAAGAGTTCATTTTATAATGCGGTTTATTATTATGCGGTTATTCAACTACGGTTTTGAAATCCAAGTGTAATTTGATTGGAATTAGATTTGTTTAAATGCGAGTTTGTGTTTTGTGTATAATTCCCTAACCACTTTGATTTCTTTGTCTTTCCCCCCGTTCCCGCCTCAATTGCTATGAGCTAGTGCACCTCACTTACCCACCTTCAAAACTGATAACGAACGAGCTTTCGTTACATGGTCATGCGCGAGCGTCCGGTCGACGACGGTTGGAGGCTCTTTATAGATGAGAGCTTGGTCTGGACGCTGACAGTCCCGTCTTCGGTAGAGATCCGCGAGTAAAAAAAATGTTTACAAGTAGTACAAACTCTTCCAAGATGGCCGGGAAGATGCCAATGACGAGCCTCGCTCTGGACGCCCAAGCACGTCAACAACTGATGAAAACGTTCAAGCAGTGAAGAAAATTGTTCTGGAAAATCGTCGAAGTTGCTGATATCAGAGAAGTTGCTGAGGATGTTGGTATACCGCTTGGCTCGTGCTATGAAATATTTTCTAACGTTTTGGGCATGAGACGTGTGTCAGCGAAGTTTGTTCCGAAATTGCTAAATTTTGACCAAAAGAACCGTCGCATGAGCATCGCTCAAGAACTGTTGAATGACGTCAACGACGTCCCAGATTTACTCAAAAGGGTCATAACTGGTGACGAATCATAGGTATATGGTTATGATATCGAAATCAAAGTCCAATCGTCCCAATGGAAGAGCCCAGATAAGCCAAGACCGAAAAAGCACGCCAACTTCGATCAAATGTCAAAGTTTTGCTCACTGTTTTCTTCGATTACCATGGCGTGGTGCATCAGGAGTTCTTACCATATGGACGTACGGTCAATAAACAGTATTATCTTGAAGTTATGCACCGTTTGCGAGAAGCAATACGAAGAAAACGCCCAGAATTGTGGAAAAACAATTCATGGCTTTTGCATCACGATAATGCCCCTGCTCACTTATCTTTGCTTGTGAGAGATTTTTTGGCCAAAAACAACACCACAATCATGCCTTAGCCACCATATTCACCGGATTTGGCCCCATGTGACTTTTTCTTGTTCCGAAAACTAAAGAGACCTATGAAAGGACGGAGATTTGCAACGATTGAAGAGATAGACTGCATCGCTGGAAGAGCTCAAGGCTATACTGAAAAGTGCTTATGAGAAGTGCTTTGAGGATTGGAAAAACCGTTGACATAAGTGTATTGTATCTGAGGGGGATTACTGTGAAGGGGACAACATAAATATTGATAAATAAATAATTATTTTTTCTTAAAAATACAAAGTCACCTTACTTTTTGAACACACCTCGTACGTACTCGTATATTACCACTATGTCTAAAATGACACCAACATGTCAAGAATTTGACATAAAAAACTATGTCATTTATGTACATTCTATAAAATAATACTATATTTAATGCATAAATGTTATATTTTGAATAAAATATTAGATAATACCATTTGATACATTCCTTTGACTCTAAGTGGTTATTCTACATGATATTCTATGATACCACTATGTCGTGTTGATGACACTTAAAAATCAATAATTATTATAAATTATAATTATATGTGAATTATATGTAAATTATAGATATAGGGTGTGTCTCATTTTACCTTACGCACCGGAATGTCTAAAACTATAAAAGAAAAAGAGAAAAACGTTTCAAACAAAAGTTAGTCGTTTTGAGGATCATTTTCAAGGTCAAAGTCAATGTCACATAATATCAAAGACCTTCCAAGACTGTAAAGTGGGACACCCTGTATATGAGTTTTTAAAATGATATAATAAAATTTACTTCAAAAAAATATTATCCTGTAAATAAACTTTTACAATTATGGGGGTTGGCGAGCGTAGCCCCACGAGTATATATATATTTATATATTTTGATTTATGTTAATCATTACCAACAGAAATTACGGCGAAGCCCTTGAAGGTTATAAAATTCAACAAATAAAGTACTGCTCACGCTGAGAAAAGGGTACTAGTGATGCCCCCTAATTTGCGTCATGGTATCAGTTGCCGTATTTATTCAAACAAAAAATTTTACTTGAAATCTATCGTTTACATCTTTGGGTTTGAGGAAAAAATCGATTGACGCATTCATTTATAAAAATTGCTTGAGCTTAAAATTGGAGTATCCATTTGACGTATTTTATCTTATTATGAATTTTATAAATACAATAATTATACATAAATATTGCCAAGAGCAATAAGTTTTCTATAACTCATATTATGTTCATGATAAGTTATTAATATGAAATGATCAAGAAAGTTATTTTTATTCATAACTTATGTATATAACGCACATATAGCAAGTAGTCCTATAGTGGATAAGCAATATTGTACATTTGCTTCGATAATAACATTGTATGCCATTTTTTAACTCTTGGCCATTGCAAAATTACAAATAGGTAATACTCATTGTGCCAGTATAATGGAATTAATAAAGTTCCAAGCCTAATCATCTAATAATTTTTATATAATTGAGAAGTAAATAATTAAGTTGTTGCACGAGAACATTGAAAAAGTACTCTAGCTACAATAGCTGCAACTTGTTGATCTAAAATTTGACTCATAACAAGTGCCAAAAGGCGAGATTCATGTTGAAGTAATAATGCTTTATTATCTGGGTGTCTTGAAAGATGCAATAATGTTCCAGCAGCGCGTCTTAACATGTCTAAACTTGTGCCCATAGACTCAGGATTTTCTCGTAAAGCTGCTATTCCATGTTGATTTGCTACAGTTAAAGCATTATTTTCTGCTTGTTCGATAAAAGCAACTAATAAAGCTATGCAGGGAGTTTGTAAAGCAATAGTACGGGCTACTCCACTGTCCGCTGCTGAAAGAAAGTGTAATAAATTTACACCAAATTCTCTGAGTACTTGTTCTTCACTTCGACAAAGCAGCCGTGATAATACCGAACACAGTTTTTGAAGTCTTGAAAAAGGTGGCGTTGCAACCACAAGATCCACGTTACTCTCTGTGACACAAAGTTTACAAAGAGCTTCTAGAGCCAATCTCTGAGGTGAAAGAGATGAATTCACATTAACAGTGGGAAAGGGATCTTGACCATGAGCAGCAGGACAAACAGCCCAGTGAAGAAGTCCATCTAAGACTGGTCGGGATATTTCCTCTGAATATTGGCTTAAATCAATGTGACCAGCAATATTTGCTGCCATAACCAAAACATTTTCCCGTATATGATACAGAAAATCCCACCACCATTCAGTTTCACCTTGTAAACTGCTGCACGAATCTACAAAATCTGCGTCTTCCTCACGATCATAGTTACGCGTTTTTTGTGTACGCACTGGATGATCATGATAAAGTAAAAGAAGTTTTCCTAATAAACTAAGAAATGTAATATTTTTTGCGAATTCAGTTTCATTTCCAGGAATAAATGTCAAATTTCTCAAAATTGTTGAAAGACATACGCATCGACGAGCTAAATTATCTTGCGTTTCAGTAATGAGATATAAACTGGCTTCATCGCGTGAATAGCTTTCATCTTCATAATCACTTATATTTCTTCTTTTCAAAGTTCCAGATGGGTCTTTTATCTTTAATTTGATTTCATCTTCTGTAACAATATAGTCTTTACTTATTTTTGAAAATAAGTTATTTCTAAAAGTTTGTGACTTTATAGTCTGATCCTCAGATTGAGCTGGAATAATAACTTTTTTATTTTCTGTTTGATTGTACATGAACGATTTGGTAGATCCTGTATCAATTTGAGGACTAGAAGAAAATATTCCATTGTTGTAAGACGATGGACTTTTATTTGATTGATCAGTATAAATGGAATTTGGAGACATTATAATAATATCTTTTTTAGTATTATCATGTTTTTTCTCAAAAAGTTCTTTTGTAATCTCACTCATTTCAATTGGTACCTTTTTAATTCTTAATAATACATCACTTAAGGTTTTCGATTTCTTTTTTTTATCTAATAGTTGTCTGGGTTCAATGCATTTATGCTTATCATCAACAGACGTAAAGCCAAATGTAACTACGTCGTGAGAATTATTGTTGCATGCTTCAATATGTTTGTTTATGTCCATTTCGTTCTTTCCAAAATCATCTTTTTGTTCTTTAGATAATTTTTTTTGTATAATATTAGTTTCTTCATTTGAATAGTTTGAGAATGAAATATTTCTTACTTCAGTTTCGAAACAAGTAACTATATAGTTTATAGTTTTACTGTCAATCTGCCAAGGTTCTACATCTGATTCAGTATATTCAATATCCCAAGCCCGCTGATCGTCCAGTATAAATATGTCATCATCTCGAGGGACAAATTTTACTGATCTTCCTTTTCTGGTTAATAAAGTATAATTAGAGCAAGAAATCAGTTTAATGCAATCTTCTGGCCTGATTGAATTAGTAACTGCTCCAAGATCAATTTTTAAATTACTTATTTGCCGCTCATAAAATCGATTTTTTTCGATTAATGTAGAATCAAACATATCAGATAGTGAACGAGAAAAATGTTCTAATAAAATATCTAATAATCCTGGTAAATGAGTTAATCCAAAATAATGAATTGAGGTATCATCAAACAAAAGAATATTTAATACATCCAAAGCCCAACAACTTTCTGCTAATAGACCGGATCTTAGTGCCATCATAATTCTCCATGCTTCTACAGGAGCTACATCAGTACGGGATATCTTTCTCCGCTTATATAATAATGGAGAAACTGCTTCTATACTCTCCACTGGAAAAGTCATTTCCCGTTTTGTTATTGACTGCTGATTGATAGAAGAACTTATGCCATGCTGGTTCTGAAAAATATAGTATTTTATTTTAATTATTCTTTAGATACAGCATTTAAAATATTACGAAATAATTCATTAACAATTTATTGATTATGATAGTGTACAAAGATAAATTGTGGCTAAATAAATAAATGAGAGCAAAAATCGCTTGATATGCACAAAAAAATCAAAAAGTAGTGGTATAATTTTTTCCTATATATATTTCGCGCTACAAGGATCGAGTAAATTTCATAATCGATGACCAAGAAAAATGAATCATCGGATGTGATCAAGCTTATCATAATAATTGCGAATATTATATTAATAGCTCATAGAAAAATCAAGTTTTGAATTAACCTAAACCATTAGTGCCTAAGCGGATATTTTTGGACACTCGATATTTCCGATAGGATTAGAAAAAAACAAGATCGAAAACGAAAATAAAATTTTGTTGCTATAAGTAATTCTAGCTACACTATCGGTTGCTGAGATCAAATTGACCTTACGATTCTTTAGAAAAGAGTTTCAGCCATTATAAAGGAGTAGTATTTACTCTTGAATATTCCAAGTATCTGTAAAGTGAATTTGTTGCTGTAAACACCATAATCTTTATGGATATTACTGTAAAAATGATTTTTTATCAAAAATATTGATAGATATATCCAAATGTACGATTTACAGATAAGAATATATGAAAAAATATTATTTTTTTCGCAGTCAAACAGGATACCATTGGGTTTTCGGGGAGTGCTCAATTAATTTTTAAGTTCCAATTTTGTATACCATCCTTCTACAAGAGGTAGCAAGTAAGGGTTTGGGTTCAAGTTAAGAGTGAAATTTTGTCGAATATCGAAGACAAAATTATTTTCTTTCATAAAAATAGGGTGCTACTATTAGAATTTTTTTTTATTAGCATACTGTCGGCATTAGTTTTACCCAATGTGCACTACGAAGAGGTTGCTCGAACGAATTTAGCACATCATGAGACCTGAGAAGGGCTATTTATGAAGGTTTGATCATGATTATAATGGCTATTCGCAATTTTTTTTTCAATTATCTTACTTTTTCTCATGGATATTTCCAAAGCAGTTTTTTCATAAATATTTTTCGCGTTTTTTACAGTATTCATGTGTGTATTTATACAATTTTTAATAAACTAGATCTTTTTCTTATCAGTTCTAATGAGCTCATAATAATTGCTATGATGAAAATCAGTAAAACACGTTGAGCTTATATGTTCATTACAATGAAACCTATACGATTTTATTTTTTTAATGCAGTGTAACGGGGGAGATTATCAGAAAAAAATCGGAAATTTATTGAAGCATAAACTCCCACGATGCAGAGCTAACCGCCACTCCGTTGAACACGTATAGTGATACGTGTATTCGCCTTTACGTCAGATGATTTCTCTTATCTATCCAACGGAGATGAACTCACCTTAAGTCACGTGACTTGTGACACTCGATGTATCTTAGATGTGGGCGACTTTACGCCTAATCCGCTTAATCTCCTAGATGTAATCGAATTAAAACCTAAGCCTTTTACAAATCGCTTAAGCTAATGGGAAATTAAATGACGTAATCGGCGAATGAAATTGACTAACTTTAATTAGTAAAAATAATTACAGTTTTTTATGGGCCGAAAGACTAACGCACGAGAATAGGATTTTATAATGAATTATTATTCGGTGAGAGAGAGAGAGAGAGAGAGAGAGAGAGAAGATTCGAAATTTGCCGCGAAACTAACGCTTGGCGCGAATACAAAAAAAATCGCTATCACGGTTGACAAAATACCGAATGTATTTTGTCACGCAATAATAACGGGAGGTGCACCAACCCTGTGGTGTAATTATGGTGATCAACCGTAATTGTTGATGTAGTAAATCAACTGCCGCTGCTCCTCCACTCAATCTGCTGTGCTGCCTCGCTCTCCTATTGCCTGCAATTTTCTGCTGCTAATCTGTGCCGCTGCTTCCTATTGCTGCGATCACTCCGTTGCACTTTCGCACGTAAAATTATCCCAAAAAACTTTAATATCGGCGAAACACAATGCAAAAATAGATTTGGCGGTAATGTCGCGTAAACCGCTGAGGCGTAACTATTTATTCAAATGCTCGCGCGCCCCCTCTCTCTCTCTTAATTGTTCGAACTAACGCGCGAGGAACAGAATTGCGAACGGATCGATTAATTGAATCGACTACCGTTGCAGCAGATATGACTGCTTTCGAATAGAACTATTGATTAATTAGTGAGAAGAAAACTTTGTCTTGGATGCTTTTCTCAAATAAAACATTGCAATATCTAACTTTTGAATCTTTAAGAGAGATATAATTTAAGCTACCATTTTGATCATGTTTTACTTAATAAGAACCTCGATTACATTTCTTATTTAGCTCAATAATTACTGGAAAACTTTTGTTTCTTATTTATGGTATTCATTTCATAAACATGAACTTGTCTAACTGTACTAGTTGCTCTTATTTTTAGTTTCTGAAGGTATACCAACAAATCTGGACTTGTAAAAAAGTTATCGAAAGTACATAATATTGTTTTAACTCACCAATAGCAACTGTTTCTAAAAAATATTCTAGCATTTTTATATCTACTCTGGATCCAAGATTACAAACACTTAGATCTTCATTACTTTTTTATTTCTCTTCCACAGTAAATTTGAAAATTCAACAAATATCCAGATGGTGTATATAAATACTGTAATTTTATTTCCCAAGGTGTGGGTTTATCTTTTATATATTGGTTAATCTCTCTAATATCTACCGAAAAATTTAATTATACTTTCATCTACTGATATATTTAATAAAAAATAACTAAATTTTTTGTTATATTACTTCTAAATATATTAGTGATAGCCCTTACTCTCCATATTTTATCTTCTAAATTCTTATCTTAAGTTTTGGAGTATTTTATGAAACGTTTCAGTTCTAAAAATTCATCTTATGTCATAGCATTTACTATAGGATCAAGCGAAAGTAAAGTGTTTTGAGACCAGTAATCGATTCTCCTTTTTCTACCGTTAAAAATAAAGGTAATCAATATAATCTGTGACGGTAAACGTCAAATTAACGCTAATCACCTAACCTAGTAGCTGCCTGCGGGGGCAGCACTTACCGGGAGACGAAAAATGTGACAACAGAATTCGGCATGCGAGCAGACGGAATGCGCGCGATTGAAAATGAACCAGTGGAGATCCAGCTACCCGGGGAAAACTAACACCAGCAACTTTCAAACGAAATTAATTCAATTTGATAATTTTATTTGATATTGTCTTGTCTTAAAGTAAACGTTTTTTTTAATATTATTAGCTGCGGTTATTGGTGACTACGCGCAACGCTCGTTAAAATATTTTAGATACTAACCAAAACAACCGCGCTAACAAACAGTTAGTGCGTCTGATAGGCAGGATCAGTATATTGCGTAATAACGAGCGAAGAGTCTTTCGGCAAATACGTTGTTAAACGCCCTTGATTGAGCCTACTGTCGGCCGATAAAAATTTTTTTTACTTGCGTACCATTTTTTTGTTGTAAAACAGCACTCGCACTCGCACCATGCGTAACAAGCGTGTAAATTTCGCCTGAAACAAGCCGCAAACAACTAACAGAACAAAATGGACCGCACTCAGACAGAAATAGAAAACTGGGTATAGACGCTCCAGGAGGAGGAAATCTATGAGTACCTCGAACACCTGGAACTCAAAACAAGCGGGAACAAGCTCTCGAGAGCTGCACGACTGCATAACTGGTTGCTTGGCGACTACTCCGCAGCAGATTTCGCGGAAGTCGGCAACCAGCATAGCAATCCAGCAAGAAGAGCTGCCCTACGCTCGGAACTGATTGTATCCCTATGCGCGGAACACACAGCATCCGAGCAAGAGGGAGAACACCCGCTAGCCCAGCTGATGCAGAGTGCGGAGGTAATATCGCGAGTACAGAAAACCGCGATAAACATCGCAAATGTCATGGACAGCGGCGAGAACACGAACAGTAATAACTGTATTACTATAACGGCTGAGGATGGCAGCCAGTTCCAACTCCCGCCGGCATTCACGGTGATGATCCAAGACCTCATTTTCCGGTCCAGAGAAAATGAGAAGAAACTGGAGCTGCTAGACTCACTGGGATTGAATATGTTGAGTCTAACAAAAGTATTAGACCAAATCCTCAGCAACAGCAGCAATGTGAAGGACCAACTGGACAATCAATCCGACAGGATCAGCGCATTAGAAAACGCCGAAAACAGAAATATACGGCAAGACGATGCGAATATATCCAACGAAGCGCGGCAACAGGAGAACACGCGTAGGAGCGTAGCATTCCAGGACACCTTCACATGCCATTACGACACCAGGCTACCCCAGAGTACCCCAGCTAGACCCGGACAGAGGCCCACGGGGGCCACCGGCAGGACCCCCCGCCGGACGCTCCCTTTCGGAGAGGGTGGACAGCATCAACTCAGTGGAGTTAATGCTGAAGTGGACAACCACCCGCCGAGCACGTGGTCATCCCAACAGATGTCAAACCTGTGGTCGTCAACAAGGGACGTCGGTCGCATTGTCCGAGGATGGAAACTCAGGTTCTCTGGAGAGGGCAATGCGAGCATCGACACCTTCTTGTCAAGGCTGGGCAACTCGAGGAGTAGCGCAGGACTTACGGAAGACGAGATGCTCCTAGCCGTATCCGAGCTACTCGTCGGTCCTGCCCTCGTCTGGTACGAGGCAATGAGGAATGAATGGCTCTCCTACGCAGATTTCGAGGCAGACGCGAGGGAATGGTTTGGGACCAGCGTGCAGCAGCAGCAGCGTTTAATGAAGGAGGTTTAGAGTCGATATCAGGGCCCAGACGAACCAGTGAACGTCTACGTCGCTAATATGATGGGCCCGATGAATCGGCTGAACCCTAAGATGACGCCTGATGGTCAACTGGACCTGCTACACGCCAACCTTCTCCCGGATATTCAGGGTCAAATACGAAGGTCAGAAATGAATTTCATACGGTCCCTGAACGCGCTGGCCACGGCGGCACAGAATAGCTTGCACCAGCGAAGGATAGAACGGGTGGTGCCGGATCCACAATCAACATTATACCCGGAATTAGCGTACCACCCTCGCACCGATGGAAGCAAGGGCCGCAAAGGTAAAGTGGCATCTGTGTCCGGCGATAAGCTGGAAGTCAGCGACAGGTTGGACCGTATGGAGAAAGTACTCGAGAAGGTGACGCACCAGGTTGTCTACACGCCGACGCCCTCGGGGGGGACACCTAATCCGAGCCTGGAGTCGGTCGATGGCGAGAAGAAAGTCCTACCCACCGATATATTGAACCAAATGCTGCTGTCTCTCAAGGAGATATCGGAGGGGATAAAGAATAATCACGCCGACAAAAACTGACCTCCGAGGACCGAGCTAAGAAGCCGGAGACCCCTTGTAAACGAGAAAGGGATTTCTCCAAGCCAATCAAATGCGTCGAGTGTGGCCTATTGGGGTACAGCAGGAAGTACTGTCCCCAATGTAATAAGGGAAACGAGCAAGAAGTGGTTAGGTGGGGTTGACCCCACTACTTCATCCCTTAACCCAAACCCCGAGTTAAGGTATTAACGAGATCTCGCGGCCTTTGTCAGCACAGCCCGCACCGTTAGTAGCGAGCGTGTTGAGCGACGAGAGCGAGAACTCCCCTGGTGACGCCAATGATGAACGTGGCGGTAGAGTGAACACGGAGAGGAAGGGTAATGACGTTAGTAAAGCCCAAGACCCTGGACCGGCCGAGGTGGTGGCGTATGGATCGCACACGCCCTCGGGGGCGCGGGTAAAGGCAGATAAACCGTCAAAGGGTATCGACGTTAGTAAAGCCCAAGACCCTGAACCGGCCGAAGTGGTGGCGAATGGATCGCACACGCCCTCGGGGGCACGGGTAGCGGCAGATAAACCGTCGAAACGTAATCCCATGGAAACTCCGATCGTCCGAACCAAGGTGGTTCGGACGACAAGTGACGTTACTCTACCACGCGAGAGCACAGTGGCTAGCGCTATGGTGTACAAGGAGCAAAGCTGTGGAGCCGTCGAAACTGTTTCCCGACATTCCCCGGAACAAGAGACGCGTTGGTGGCTGCCGGTGAAAATAGGGGACTTCCAGATACGGGCCCTCTATGATCCGGGAGCTGCCACCACAGCCATGGGTAATAATGCTCTGCAGATAGCGTCTGTGCTAGGCGTCAGATTGGACACCACCCACGCGGGTACAGCAGGACTACCAGACGGTCGTAAGCTAACGATCGTTGGTCACGTCATGCTGCCGTTTACCGTGGGGAAGATGACGATGCCGACGAGAGTAGCTATCCTCCCTACCCTCGTCGATGAATGTATCCTAGGAGTGAACTTTATTAGGTTATTTAGAGCAGTACTTGATCCGGACGATGATACGTTACTGCTCAAGAAATCACAAACCAAGATGAAACTAGAGGTAGCTAGTTTGGGGGCTGGTCCGAGATTAGCTACTATCGGACTAGCCGAAGTAACAGCCTCTCAACGGGCGATATTTCAGAAGACCATCGGCGAGGCCTTATCGCAGGCCCCCGTGGAACTGGGAGGTGCAACAGGCATCGAACACGAGATTCGAGTCGGTGATACGATACCATTCAAGACCGAATCTCGACATATCACTGCCTTTACAGTGCCCGGACTGGGACACCTTCGGTTCGCACGAATACCCTTCGGTCCCTCGTAGGCCGACGCCACCTTCCAACGGTTGCGTCGGCGGTTTCGCCTTCGCCTGTTTGAACGATATCATCGTAGTATCGTCCAAATCCGGAGATCACCCACAACGTCTTAAAACCGAGTTGGATAGGTTGTGTAAGGCTGACCTCTCGATTAATCGAGAGAAGAGTGTCTTCTGCAAGCCTGAGGCCACATACCTTGGTTTGTTGATTATTCACGATGGGACCCGACGACGAGATGACGACGAGATCTCGACCACCGAGGGAACTAAGGCGACGAGCGTCCCGCCTAATCCGAGCGATGTGACGACACGCGGAAACGGATGCGCCGACACTACAGGTGACACACTCCGGAATGACAATGCGACAACTTCGAGCCCCCCTCGCTACGTCCCTTCCGATCCCCCCGTCGAGATCCCAATAACTACCTCTTCAACTAACGCGGTGAAGCGCCCGCGAGGGAGACCTCGCAAGTGCGCATTAACCACGCAAACTACACTGCATCAACAGAATCCGCGGATTCCCCCTCCCATCGTCGGGAAAAGGAGGAGAGGTAGACCGCCTAGAATACCGACCATTGAAGCATGAGGCCCTGCGAACGAAGGACCTGGGAGACCGACGCAAAGGACTCCATCTTCAATCCCGGCAATGAAGGTCCTGGGCAGCCGAACGGGCGCCCACCTTCGACACTCGAGGAAAGGGTCATGAATAATGACACATGCGACTATTACAGGATGAAGATCACCTTCGAACAAATCGAAGAGGCAGCGGCCGCTCTCATTAGGCTGGACCTAGGTCCAGCCGTCGAGGGAGTAGTCCACGCCGCCCTGCATCTCCTCGGCGAGAAAGAGGAAGAGGAGGAACAGTCACGGATGCGAGCTCACGCGAGCTCGTCATCCGTGGTCATCGAGGAGATCGGCGACGAAGAGTCTCCGCGTCCCTCGACCGTACAAGTCGTCGTACGCGCCGAATCGATGCCACTACCCGGACCACCCGTAGGAACGCAGACGGAGGAGACCTTCGCCGGCGCGACCTGGCGCCCCAGGTTCACAAGCCAGGCGTCCTTGTCTGGCAAACGAACCTGGGAGGAGATAGTAAAGGGGTTGAGGGAGGTCGAGCAAGGCTGAACGACCCTCAACGCCCTCCAACGTGCCATGTACGCAGAGTATGACGCGTATACGGCTGCGGGACACCGCCCCGATGATATGGACCATTGGAGCAAGGTGGTGTCCCGCCGGCGCCAGTTCGCGCAGGCACTAAAGGAGGTCCAGCGCCGTCACCGCCAGGCCCTCGAGGCGCCGGCGAGTGACGCACCCATGGGCCTCTCCCAGCCTCCAATCGTCGGGGCCAGACCTACGGCTCCGGAGGACAGGTCGGAGGCCGCGACACACCAGGGTCCGCGGACGTGCGGGGTAAACCTGGTGGTTAATGTAGACGGCAGCGATGGAGGTCAAGCAACGGGGCCCATCCACATTAATCTTGGGATAGGGTCAACGGGTGAGGACCCCACGGTAGAAAGGCCGTTGTGGTCCGCCCCAAACCGGCGAAACGGGTTGCCGCTGACCCCCAGAGAACGAGGCCTCCCGCGTGGCACCCTCACCCGCGCTCAGTGGGAAGGGTGCAACATCTGCCATTACCCCGGGGTAACTCGCGCAGACCGCTGCCCATGCGTGCGGCAACACGTCGACCTGGTCCAAGAGAGGCTGGAATGGGAGGCACGCGGCCGTCCTCCGTTAGACGATGATGGCCGGGAGAAACCAGCAAAACTGGCCGGGTGATCGTTCCCTGCCCCCGTGGGCAGGGCCGCACGCACCCAATTTCACCAAAGAAAAACTGTCCAAAATACCACATGGACTACGGCCCTTTATTATCCTTTCTCCTCCCCACCTCGGAAGGGATAGCGCTAATATGATTATCGTCGAGGACCCCGTAGGTCCAGACTGGAAGGGGGCTGTGATGGTAAACGTCAAATTAGCGCTAATCACCTAACCTAGTAGCTGCCTGCGGGGGCAGCACTTACCGGGAGACAAAAAATGTGACAACGGAATTCGGCACGCGAGCAGACGGAACGCGCGCGATTGAAAACGAACCAGTGGAGATCCAGCTACCGGTACGGAAGCCACGAAAGTTCGGGTTCGCGACCTAATTGCCCGTACGTGCTCCAGAGTCCTGAGTAATTGTCATCGAGCTACACGGCGTGCAGACCTGAGCCAGTCGAAAAAGCAGCATTGTTACCTGCGGCATCAAGAGTGTGTGTGTGAGGTTTCGCCATCGAAGGCGAAACCACGTGCGCGCGAATTCGCGATCTGCGACAAAAAGAACAATCAGACTTTCCCGCAGTGCGAATTGTTCCCTTCGTCTTCGTGCGTCTGCAAAATAAAGGTAAGCTGGCCAGCTTGATCTCGCGACCGCGATTGCAGGCATAATAACTGATTTTCCGCATTCGATGCGCAGCGTGCATGTAATAGCTCTACAGACAAAGAGCAGCGAGCGTCACGACACTACATGTTGTTATCGAGCGAGCGCCGATGTAAACATATACTCGCGGGCCAATTCTAGTGTAGCATTTGAAGGATAATAAAGAGTTTTCGTTCGTGATATTAGCAAGTGCTCTCAGCGTGTTTATTCCGTAGTAACTCCACTCCTTGTAGATTCGTAGATTTGTTGGTTGACTGACACCCGTTCCCTCTTGCTCTCCGACTTTCTTATTTGATCTAGGTGACTGCGAGCGTATTTACGCGATCGTCTTAATAAAATTAATTAAACGATAAGCAACCCCGTTACAAATCATAAAATCAAATTTTTCTAATGATAGTTGAAAATCGTTTTTTCTAGTTGCTTGAATAATATACTGCTTCAATTCAGTTCAGGAAAACAATTCAAAAATATGAGGTACAGTCATATTTTCATCGAAAAGCTTTTGATCATCAGCTAAGAAATTCTTATCAGCTGATTTAGAATCGAGTGCTATTTTTTCCGGAAGCCATTTGTATTCACGGTGACGCTTTATTAGTTTTTGTGTTGGTGAACAGGTTTTTTCAACAATTTGTAAGATCCTCCTTGAATGGTACTGTTCTTACATCGTCAGATTGTACTTCTTCATCGAAAACTGTGTCTAGGACAAAATCTACATTTCCTTCATCTTCACCATGATGGTCTATATTTTCTATAACGTTTCATCTTATGCTAGATTATAATAAAGTTTGTACTCTAAGATATACTTGTAACTCGCATTTCCAAGAGCAAACAAAAAGTTGACACTAGTATTAAATGCTAGATATTACCGATATAACAGTCGTTGTTATATTTCAAAATCGCTATTCACTCAATCGTCGAACATAGTATCATCTATGAAGTTGGCTACTTCGACGGGACATTTAAAATGTGGCTCAGCATTATTACATCTATCGGGAAAAGATCCGACAGCGCCGTAACAAATACTCAGTCGAATTTCTAAGTGAAATTACTATTATCGAGAAAGGAGATAGTCTAAGGCTACTTTTTTCTTTTAAAAAAGAGAGTCTTATGAGTTGAGTAATGAAACCAGATTTCAGGTAAATGCTGAGTCTTTATTTCTAAACAGTGCTTGCGCTGCTAAACAAGGTAGAATTTTAAATCCCTTCTTGCCGCAATGACGAGCGAATTTATACTTGCGAAAAAGGTTCCCTTTTATGCTTGTTAGCCCCTACAACGCTATTTTTGATATTTCCATAAATTTTAAACAAGTTTTGTCGCGGAATGGTGCACGCGAAATTAAAAATTAAGTCGAAAATGACGAATTTTTTAGTATGAATCGTTTCTCAAGGAAAAATCGCCTCAGAAAGTCATAAACGATTAAAGTTAGATAAGTGAATGGCACAAAATTTACAATAACATTATTGGAATTTTTTACACCGAAAAATCACTTGTTATACGCGGAACATTTAAAATCTAAATCACCAATTCAACAAACAGTTTTTGAATAATAATTAAATAATAAATTTGTAAATTATTCTTTTTGCCATTATAAAATCAACAATCGGGTAACAATCATTCTCAGTAATTTTACATATATATACAGTTGAATCGCTATATCGCAACGCAATATTAAATGTTTAAATAAATTATAAATTTTTTATTTATTGATAACTCTGTTAAAAATTAGTTATCAAAATGTTAAGTTCTTGCTTCATTTTCTTAAGGTGCTAGGATCGCCGTTGTATATTCAAATTAGCATCATACTAGTGACATTTACTTGAAAATTAAATTAAGCTGACAAATACTATTTAAATGATCATAAAAACTTGAAATTCGAGATTAGCGTATTAAAATTGACTGAAAAAATGCTTTTGTTCGTTTGAAAAGCTTGCAATAATTGATTTTGCATAATAAACAAAAAACTTCTCACGCCTATGACGTGACGCTCCTTATATAGTCTTGATTTTGATCGATTGCCCTAACATATTCGGATATGTGACGGGTTGCTATTGCGCACTGGGAAGCGGAAGTAAAAGATAAATCAGACTGGACCGTTATAATTTTATGTCAGGAGACAATTCTGATATAGCAAATTTAGTTTGCTTACTTTTATTCGTTAGAAATTGTGTAAAATATTCGTAAAAATTTCAAAATCATTAAAACGTAAAAATCCTAAAAATAATGTCCAGATATATCAATACGATTACAAATTGATAATTTGTAAATTTTATGAATGAAATGTTCATAAAGTTAACTGTAACTAAGCTGTTTCCGATCTCCTTATCTGATTTGTACTATGTTAATTTACTTAAAGATAGCAATCCGCCACCTGGTGGTAATTCGATACTAGTTTCTTCTAATAGTGTTTGACAACTTGAGCTTCCACTTTTTTTTAGAAGAACTATTATTTTAAGATCCAAAAAATATATTTTATCAATATTTAACGAAATTCTATCCTTTGTAACAGGCTACCGTTCAGCCGCAAATCCCCGGCAAATGTAATTATCGCTACGGCCAAACGGTGCTTTGTTAGCTGTGTGCTTCGAGCACATTAACTCACCTTGCCCCGGTGTATGCATGCGCCGAGTTCTCTCAGCGATCCAACCTTGATGTGCGAACTCTCCGCAAGGGGCGCTGATGTGCTTGCTTACCAGTGCTCCGTCGGCCACTGCAGACAACTCGGTTGACGAACAGCTCCTTCTATAGTATTCGCGATCTGTGTTGGACTACCGGCGCGTTCGAATCAAAAAGTAAACATAAACACCGACACCGGACAAGGTGAGACGAAATAATAAGATCGTCTCTTATTAATATCTGACCACTTTATTGGACGAAATTAATCCTGTACAAGGGACGATTTGCCGAGAGTCGGAACGCACGCTGTATCAACACAATACATCGAGTGGGAGAGAGAGTTGATTTCGCGGACGTCGCGGACTAGTTGCACGCACGCTACCTAAAAAACTCACCGCGCACGCTGCGCGGGATCGCACGCAAAACGAATTACAGAGTGCAGCGCACTTACCGCTGATCTGATGAGGATACGGTGGCCAACCGTATCCGCTAACGCTACAAACGCGCTGTCCCTGCAACCGCCTCTCGTTGCCGATGTGACGCTAGGCACTCGCCTCACCACTCACAAATTATCTATTTGATCTCCCTGTATATCACTCGGCACGGCTTAACACGTTGTTGCTTCGAATGGAAAAACTGCGATGTCGCCGGACTGAAGAACACAGTCATACTGACTCGCTAGCTCTTCCCTCCCGGTCATTGCCCCTAACGCGCCCTCTCTCTCTCTCTCTCTCTCTAACCTAAGCCGATCACGGCTATTACACTTAGCCACGTTCGACAGTCCACGCGAGGCCTAACGATTTTCGGCAATCGTTGCATCTTATCCCTTATTCATGTATCGGTCCTATCTATGAGCTATTTTCTTATTTCACTGAATTACTGTGTTACGTGACAAACTATTTTATTTTCTTTGTTATATGTCTGATTAGAATTTCGCTTTCGGGAGTCCCATTAGTGTCGCACCAAGGCCAAGAACATAGCGATAAAATACTATAGCCAGCAGTACCCGTGTGCGCGTCTTAGCGGGAATGAGTGAGAGAAGCTGAGCATACTGCTGCAGCATGTTGCGACAGCATGCTGCATTCAGCGTGTTAGGCTGAGTAATATGAAGCGATTAGAAACGCGTAAATCAGAGAGACAGAGTGTAAGGAATGAGAGAGGAAAACAAAAATGCAGAGACGAACTGTGAGAGCGAGATCCGCCAGTTAATAGTGAGCGCCCGAGTAAGTAGGCTGCAATTCTTTCGCTACGATATAATAATTAAATTTGTTGGAATTATTAACTCTATAAGAGAGTCTGGCTAAATTGAAGTTCAGTTTTATTAAAGTTTCCATTTACTAGAATATTAAAGTCTAAATTTATCGAAGATCTGAATGCGATTATCTGAAGGTGCAATATCGAACAAAATCAGAAATCTATATTAGACCAATAAAATTATTAAAAACGAATGAAGACCATAATTGCGTATCGATATAATAATACTAAAGGACCAAATCATTCCAATATCATAATTACGAAGTGAGTACCACGTATGTTTATGCACTAAAAATAATAGACTACGCATGGCGAAACGTACGCGTTTCTCTCTCTCTCTCTCTCTCGGTGAGTAGCGACACACTGGTCTTTGAGGCTCTCTTCTTTAATAATCATTTTTCTCAATTTTGCCACTTCCTCGAGCGGCATATTTTTGCAGGCGAGTTCGTCCAGCTGGCCACTGCGCTTCCTGCTAAAAATTCTTGGCTCTCAGTTAATTTTTTGGCCAGTGGATGAAAAAACCGCCTGCCTGGTTACAACATAACCTTCATCAATTCTCCAAATTCGAACGAGTTTTGATCTATACACTTCTGCATACAACACAAACAACAACACAGCCTCCACTCCAGGACCGCTACACTCTACACACTACACACTACACATCTCACAGAATTGCAACACTTCCAACATTTTTGCTGCTAAGTACCAGTGTCAATTATTTTTACCGTTATCCACATATTTGAATCTTCTCGGAGAGACTCCTCATAGCCGGTGCTATTTCTTCGCCGCATCACTTCTCTTCACTTAATTTGTTCCTGCGCTCAGTCATCGCGATGACTGTCTTAATTTTAAGCTTTTTTTTAATTTATATTTATTTTACAACATCTTGTTTTGTTTTATTTAGTTTAATACTGTTGGGTTGGATGACGCGAGAGCGTGCGCACGTGCCTTGAGCGACTCTGAACATCTGTACGAATTTGAGCTAGTAATTCTTTTTAGAAAATAATTTAATAGTGAGCTAAAGAAGCGTGAAGGAGCGATGAACGACGTAGTCAATAAAGTTTGGGTGAAAACCTGGGAAAAAGTGCAAAATAAACGATTTTGGTGTGGAGAGGTTCTTGGAGGTTAGATTGCCCGTGGATAGGAAAGCTATGGGAGGAAAAGGCGCTTCGAAGACATCGCTAAGCGGAGGCCAACAAACGCTTGACGGCAAATTGAGAAGTACGAAGAAAGTGACGTTCAAAGAACCGGATTTGGATAAATTGTATTATGATTTGGAAGGAGTGAAAGAAGAAAATAGGAAATTAAGGGAAAAACTGAAGGCGGAAAGTAAAAAAACGGAAGAGGAGAAAAGTGAATGGAAAAAGAAATGTAAGGAACAAGAAGAGAATATTAAAGAGCTGATTGACAAATCAAAGGAAATGGAAGCGAAAATGGGAAATCTGGAAGAACTTATATTAGAGGTTAAGGATAGATTAGACGCGGCGCTGGCGGTGGAAACAGCAAGGGAGACGGAGACGGAAGAATCGCAGTACGAAGGCGACCCGACTGATGGCAGCACAGACGAGGATAAAGGTTCGACGTGGAGTGTGAAAAGCGGAAGAAGCCACATGAGCAGACGAAGTTTGGCGAGCGGCGTGAGCGCTACCAGTGGGGCGACTAGCTGGGTAAGTAATAACTCGGAGCGTTTTACTAATAGGGAAGTGTGGAAAATGAAAAAAATGATGTATGACAAGGATAAATTAGAAAGAGCATGCAATATTGTTATAAAGGATGCTAATCAACATATAGAAGCGATAGAAAAAAACGAGAACACTGAATCAAAAGGCGACTATAAAGGGTGGGTGGAAAAATTTTTAAGCTTCAAGCTGGGAACCTCAGTGAAAGCTGTCAATGCAAGGGTGAGCGGTGGGAAAGAAAGAGTGATTATAGTTAAATTGGAAAATGAAAATGTAAAAAAAAATATTATGAGGAATAAAAGTAAATTAAAGGGCACCACTATATATATAGAAAACGATCTGACGTATGAGGGAAGGAAGAAGCAAGAAGAAATAAAAAAATGGGTATATGAAAAAAAAGGTAAGGGTCTCAATGTTAGGATTGGAATAGGTAGAATCAATGTAGAGGGACAATGGATAAAATGGAATGAGAAAAAAAAAATTAGAAAAATAGAATACGAAGAATTAAAAAAAGAGATGAATAGATTAGAAAAAGTTAGGAAAGAAAATGATCAAGAGATAGAAGAGCAAGATAGCTGTGAAAACAGGGAAAATTTCGAACAGCCCGGAAATGAGAAGAAAAACAAAACAAACGACAAACCAAATAGCACGATGAAAAAGCTAGAGAAACTTAGGACAAAAGAGACTATAAATAGAGGAAAAAAGACAGTACGCCAAAATGAAAAACAAGAAATACAGAAAAATAGGAAAAAGTTAATGTTTTGGAACGTGGCAGGGATATTTAGTAAAGACATGGATTTCTGGAGGTACATAGATGAAAATGATTTTGTGAGCCTGACGGAAACCTGGATTGAAAATAAAAATGCAGAAAAGGTAAAATCGATACTCCCGGAAAACTTTGAATGGGAAATAATAGATGCGAGAAAAAAACATAAAAAAGGAAGGGCCGCTGGAGGTTTCATTATAGGAATAAAGAAAAACTGGGCAAAAAAAGAATACATAAAAATTGAAGAAGTAGAAGAAGGGCTAGTAAAAACAGAGATTATAGGTAAAAAAGACAAATACGTAATATGGTCAGTTTATAACTCGCAAAACACTGAAAAAATTCTAGGTAAACTTGACGAATACGAACACAAAGAAAGAGAAAAAGTAGTTATAGGAGGAGATTTTAATTTAAGGATAGGTGAAGAGGGAAAATACTTAGACTTTGATAGAGGGGGGGAATACGTACACCGAAAAAGCAAGGATAAAAAGTGTAGTAATAACTGGGAAAAATTGATTGACCTTAGTGAAAACAAGGGATGGAAAATTTTAAATGGAAATACAGAAGGCGACAGAGAAGGAGAATTCACATTTATAGGCACAAGGGGATGCACTGTAATTGATTATATATTAGTCAATGATGAAATATGGGAAAAGGATATAAATTTTGAAATCCAAGAACGTGTAGAATCAGACCACTTACCACTAATTTTAGAAATAAAAGGAGAAAATATATTAGAAAAAATCCAAAAAACAGAAAGAGAACCTGAAGCAACAAAAAAAGTTATTATTTGGATCGACGAGACAATTGCATATTTTAAAACTAAATCAAGGGAGCTGTGCAATCAAATAGAAGAAAAAAAGGAGGATAGTGTTGAAACTAGATGGAAAGATACTAAAGAAATTATTGAAAAATCATGGACAAAGGTAGAAAAAAAGATTATAAAAAAAAGAAAACTAGGTTATAAAACGTGGTGGAATAAAGACTGTTTGAAACTAAAAAACAAAGCAAAAAGAGAATATGGAAAATGGAAATTAGGTAAGGTAGAAAAAGAAAATTATCTAGAGGCAAGGAAACTCTGGAAATTAAAATGCAAGGAAAGAGAACTTGAATGGAAGGATGAGCAATTAAACGAACTGAAAAACTTGAAAAGAGAAGGTCAAGTATGGGAATACATAGGTAAATTTAGGAAGAAGAATAGAAAGGGTATGGGTAAAAACGAAATTACATTAGAACAATGGAAACATCATTTTGAAAAGCTTTTAAAAGGGTCTAATAATAGAATTTTAGGTGAAAAGCGAATTTTAGAATCTGAAATTACTGAAAGGGAAAGAATCACGGCTACAGAAATAAAACTGGCATGGAAAAACTTAAAGAAAAAAAAGGCACCGGGATGGGACGATATACCACACGAGGTATGGATACACGGGAGTGATGAAATAATAAACAAATTAGTAGCGATAATCGGAAAGATCTGGGACGGGGAAGAGATACCGGAAGATTGGAAAACGGGAGTTATAGTTACCATATATAAGAACGGTGATGCCAATGATACCAATAACTACAGAGGATTAACCTTGTTACCGACAGCGTATAAATTATACGCAGAAGTAATTAGGAAAAGACTTGTTGAGGAAGTAGAAGGAAAAAAACTATTACCAGAATGTCAAGCCGGATTCAGGAAAGGAAGATCGACCTTAGACAACATATTTGTATTAGACCATCTAATTAGGAGATCGAAAAAGAAAAAACAAAAGTTATACGCCTTATTCATAGATCTAAAGAAGGCTTTCGATACGATTAATAGGAAAAAGCTATGGGAAATTTTAGAAAAAATAGGAATTAGTCAATATCTGATCGAAAGGCTGAAGGGAATGTACGAAGAAACCAAAGCTAGAATTAGAACTGATAAAGGCTTTACCGAAGACCTTTGGATAGGTCTTGGGCTGAGACAAGGTTGTGTGTTGAGCCCAATATTATTTTGTCTATACATAAGTGAACTTGAAAATGAATTTAGAAAAAGAAACATAGGGGGAATAAAAATAGGTAATATTAGGATCTGGAGTCTAGATTATGCTGATGACTTAGTATTATTAGCCTTGAATAGGGAAGCACTTTTGGATATGATAGACACGCTTAAAAGGGTTTTGAAAATAAGAGACTTGATATTAAGTACAGAGAAAAGCAAAATTTTAGTCTTTAACAAAAAGACAAATGAAAAAAAAGAAAGCTGGAAATATGAAGGAAGTGACATGGAAGAGGTTAAGAAATTCAAGTACCTAGGTTTTATATTCAACTCAGAAGGAAACTACAGAAATCACATAAAAGAACTAAAAAAGAAGGGTATGGCAGCAGTTAAAGAAGTATGGGGATTAGGAGAAAGAGCATTCAAAAATGACATTAATAGGAGAACGCTGTTATTTAATTATTTAGTAAGAAGCGTAATGGAATATGGGGTGGAAATTTGGGGATGGGAAGAGAGAAAAGAATTAGAAGAAATATTGTTGAAATATTGGAGATGGACATTAGGCTTAGATTTTTGCACGGCGAGATATTTGATCTACAGAGAAAGCAATAGTGAAAAAATGAAGGGAAGGTTTGCCATTAGGGCACTGAAATTTGAAACAAGAATAAGAGAAAAAGAGGAAAATAGACTAATAAAAATGTGCTGGAACGAAAAAAGAGAAAGCGGACTAGAAGACGAATATATGAAAGAAAAAGAAAATTATTTAAATAGCATAGGATTAAGTACAATAGCAATAGAAAGCATGACAAGTCAAGAAGAAGTACACGAAGAGATTCTAAAGAGAGAGATAAATATACAAGGGCAATCCATAACTAATAAAATATATAGGTCGAGATACAATGAAAGGTATAAAGAGATAATGATTAGTGGCAAACCAGAATACTTGACTAAAGGATACAGAAACTACAAAGACATTGCAAGACTAAGATGTGGAAATTTAGAAAATGCTAATAAGTACTGGGAGACCGAAGAGAAAAAAATATGTGACCTGTGTGGAAAAGAAAAAAGCACATTAAAACACCTAGTCGAAAATTGCGAGGTAACAAAAAATTGGGAAATAGATACACGAAAAATTGAATTTAAAGATATGGAAAAAATCTGGGAAGGAAAAAATAGCGATGTGGTAGTAAAATGGATTAGAAAGTTGGAAAAAGAATGCAGGTATAAACGAGGTATAAATTTAGAAAACGAATAAAAAATCGCACAAATGTTAGGATAATGTAATGCCTTTTTGCAACAAAGGCAAAATATGTAGAAAGGACATGTAAAATATTTAAAAATGTATAAATATCTATGTAATATACGGGAAATATATGTGAAATATGAAGAAATATGTAGAAATATGTAGGAACGTGTAAAAATATGTAAAAATATGTAAATATATGTAAAAATATGTAAGAATATGTAAGAATATGTAAAAATATGCAAAAATATGTAAAACAGAAAAAAAATATTAAAATAGATAAAAATATGTAATAATATGTAAAAATAGGTAAAAATATGTATCATAAAAGATAAAACATAAGAGATGATTTAAAATATCCAACAGACAGATTACAATAACTAATAAAATTTTGTTGTACTAGTATTAAGCAAAAATTATCGAAAAATGTAATAAAATAAATTTATAAATGTGAAAATGTAGCGATAAAATATCTAATTATTTATATAAATATTTATAGGAATAAGAAAAATGTATAACTCAACCAAGTCTATTTCTGGGCTATGTAAGCTGAAATTAATAAATACATACATACATAGTTTAATACTGTTGTATTTTCATCTAGCGCTATTTACACGCTAGACAATTTTATTTTAATCTTAATTTTAATTTTATTCTATCGACTGTGTCAAATCGCGTTTACTTTCTTGCTTTTTCACGTAATTTGTAATGTAATTTTTCTGCGTTCGCGTCATCAATCATTTTCTCTCATTTCATTCTTGCGTCTAAGTTACTCATTTATTTTTGCGTATTAATCATCTCTAGGTTAATTTGCGAATTCCCTTACCGTCTCTTGTAAATGGCATCATTTTACTCCCGTGTCTCCCGCCAATTTCGATCCTAAACTAACTGAGTTGGTGCCACTGAGGCGCCAATTTTCAAATCTTTTAAATCCAGACTTTTCACAACTACCGTTTATGACTGGTCAGTGACTCAAATTTTCGCGCGAAATTCAAACTGCTTACTTTGTCGTGTCGATCGGCCCTTTAAACTATCTCACTTGTTACAGTCTCTTACGTGGTTTTGAGATCCGGAGAGGAGATATGGGAAACTTTTTGGCACAATCTATGAGTTTTTATTTTTTGTTTTAACTAGTTTTAAATTTTCAAACCTTTCACTTTTATCAAATGGTCTTGTCTTCATGCGCCGAGTGTGGTGAAGCGCTGAGTGATCTGGGTGCTAATATCTTGCGGTGCGAGTCCTGTGTCAGATCTTTCCATCGCCACTGTTTCCATTTAACCTCAAATCCTGATCCTGCGATCTTTACTTGTCGTGCCTGCTCTTTTCAGTCCGCGGTTTTAGCCAACTCTCGTCAGTCCGGTGGCGTTTTTTTAGATTCCCCTTCTTCTACCCAATTTGACTCTGCTTCTGCTGGTGCTTTGCCTTTTATCGAAACCTCAGGCCGTAAGAGACAGGCATCTCCTCACGAGCTTTTCCCATCGAAGACGTCGAGAGTGGAATCCCGGAGTGACTTCCATAGTGCTGACCGATCGGCCGTCCTTCCCACTCTCCAGTGAGGACAAAACCCATTTGCTGGATAGTATGGCATCTACCACGGGCGACAAATCACCAGCTTGGTTTTCTGGCTTCGTGAATAATGAATTCACTGAATTTCGGAACGAGATCAGAGCCACCCAGACTTCCATTCTAACTAAAGTAAATCGTGTTGCCGACGAGGTGAAGAGCCTCAAGTCCGTGGTGGGTCTCAAGGATCGTTCCGAGCTCCTTATTATGGGCCTACCGCAGGGGTTCCAGGGTTCGCTGGAGGATGCCGCCGGGATGCTTTTTGAGGCGATTGGCTGTCCAAACGCTGGTGGTCGCATAGTGGCCACCAGAAGATGGACTGCCACTCGCTCTCGTCTAAATCCGACTGATACCACGTCCACTTTCGTCGTGCGTATCGACTCAACGGTGGTGCGTGATGTTATACTGGAGCGCTCGGGCGAGCTCGCTGGGAAGACAGCGAGGGACATTTTTAAGTGCGATCACGGAAATCCCGTCTTCATCCGCCAGCTGTTACCGCAGCCCATCCACAATCTCTTTGTAAAGGCACTCGCGCGCAGTCGTGAGCTGGGTTTCGCGCGCCCTTTCGTCTCGGGCATGGTCGTCCATATGCGGGAGAACACACGTTCCACCCCTATCCCAATCACGTCGGAGAGTGACCTTGACGCCTGCTCGCCTGTGCCTCCTGGTCGTCCTCCTGCCCAGGCCGCTCCGCGCTCTGGTGCCATGTCAGTGGCTGCCACTCCGATCGGCACACGCAGACATGCTCCACTCAACCTTAACTTCGCGCCCCAGGTTGTCAAATCGCGACCTACTGCCTCCA
Organism: Phymastichus coffea; assembly: GCF_024137745.1. Classification (NCBI taxonomy): domain Eukaryota; kingdom Metazoa; phylum Arthropoda; class Insecta; order Hymenoptera; family Eulophidae; genus Phymastichus; species Phymastichus coffea. The sequence continues at coordinate 3,606,919 of NW_026706827.1, forward strand.
TCCCAAAAAATCCGGCTCCGCAACTTAGCAAAACAGACGGCTGTTTCAGCCCGACAGTGTCTGTCTTTCCGGCCCAGCTATCTCAAGCCATCCCAACTTCATCTCCTCCAGTTTCTGGTCCATGATGCCAACTAATCCGGGACCATACCCCGCCCTCTGCTTCCTTCGTTGTCGGCCACATCAATATAAACAAACTTAATTCCCCCCGTCACTTTGCTCTTCTCGAAGCACAAGCCATTTCTTCACATTTTGATGCCATAGCCATTACCGAAACTTTCCTCTCACCTGATATCTCTGACTCACACCTCTCTCTGCCCGATTTCAATTTTTTCAGGCTTGACCGAATTGGAAAGCAGGGTGGCGGTGTTGGTCTGTACGGCAGATCTCACTTTAAATTCAGTTTCCTTGCTACTTCAGATCCAGTTTTCGATAACACGTCTGAATTCATCCTGGGTGAAATAAAGTCCGACAACACCAAGCTTTTGATGGCGGTGGTTTACAGACGTCCCTCTGCTTGCTCTCCCACACACTTTTTCAACTGCTTGGCCACTTACCTCCCTCTGTACGGAAATGTCATCATTACCGGTGATTTTAACGCAGACCTAGGTTCCAGCTCTCTGCCAGATGCTCGAGCTTTGAGATCTCTCGTTGACCTGCACAACCTCCACTTCGTATCCACTGCTCCCACTCATCACTGTCTTGATACAAATCCCCATTCCCACACTACTCTTGACCTCTTCATAGTGAAAGACCTAAATGCTATCCAGACATTTGGAAAGTCTGATACTCCCTTTATTGCTGGTCATGACTTCATCTCGCTCACCAATCGTTTCGCTACTAACAATCATATCACCAGAGTCATTAGGTCCCGCAGTTTGAATCGGGTGGACGAAACGGCCTTAAATGGGACCCTCAGGGGCCTTCTCTCGAATCTGGTCGACAATTCTTCAACACAACTGCAGCACTCTTTCGACTCGTCTATCGAAGCCGACGTGCATCCCCTTGACAACTTGGTGCACTCTCTCACTGATGTCCTCATAAAATCCTTTGACGAGGTAGCTCCTCTTAGGTGCATCAGGTTGTCCTCTAGGCGTAAACCCTGGGTGACTCCGAGCATTCTTGCGCTTATGAAAAAGCGTGACGCTGCCTATAAACTGGCATCCTCCACCCGCTCGGGCAGTGACGTCGCTGGGTATCGAAGACTACGCAACGATGTCTCAAATGCCCTCGACTCTGCAAAAAACTCCTGCATTTCAGGCAGACTGTCTTCCGCAGCCACCAGCAAGGCCAGATGGAGAGAGTTACGAAACCTGGGAGTCACAAGGCGCGCTCTTCCATCCCCGTTTCAATTTTTTTCTCCAGCCGTACTAAACACCCACTTTGCCAACATAGTCAACTCGTCCCCTCCATTGACACTTGACTTTTTGGACGCCCTTTTAGCGAGTCCCCCAAACGTTCCTCACGTCCACTCCCCATTCAATTTTCGTGAGGTCACTTGCCAGGAGGTCATGGATGCACTAAACTCGTCCACATCCAGAACATTCGGTCCTGATGGTTTGTCTGTCAAGATGCTTAAACTCGTCTCCTCTTCTTGTCTCTCATCTCTCACGCATATTGTCAACAAATCATTACTGTGCGGCGTCTTCCCTACCTCCTGGAAACGGTCTCTCATCACCCCTCTTGCCAAAGTACTTTCGCCCGCTCTTTTATCGGACATCAGACCTATAGCAAGGTTATCTGAGGTATCAAAGGTGCTTGAGAGGCTCGTTCATGTCCAACTCTCGTCTTACCTGGACCGCCACAAGCTGCGTGATCCACGGCAGGCGGGTTTCGTGCGGTATCACAGCACCCAGACAGCTCTCCTGGGTGTCCTGGATGACGTCCGCAGGGCTATTGAGGAGCGTAAAATTACAATCCTCGTCCTGCTGGATTTCTCCAGGGCTTTCGACGTTATCCCCCATGGTCGTCTGATGGTCAAGCTCAGGGACGTATGCCTGTCTGACACTGTCCTGAGATGGTTTTTTAGCTATCTGACTGACAGGTTTCAGGCTGTTATGGGGGAGGATGGCAGGGTGTCGGATTGGCTCAGGGTTGCTACTGGAGTACCGCAGGGTAGTATTCTGGGACCATTGCTATTTGCAATCTTTATCTCGGACCTACCCTCTGTTCTCTCCTTCATGAACTATATGCTATATGCCGACGACACGCAGGTCTATCTTCACTGTCATCCCAGCAGCCTTGCGGAGGCTTTGGGGAGGGTGCAGCTTGATGTGCAGGCTATAGCGGATTGGGCACTAGGAAACGGTATCTCCCTGAACCTCACCAAGACCAAGGTCATGATACTGGGCAGCGAACAGTACGTTAGGGCTATTAACTTGAATGACATCGTGAAGATCACCATCAACGAGGTTCCACTCGATTATGTTACCAGTGCTCGAAATCTGGGCGTGATACTTACTCCCACATTAAACTGGTCCGAACATGTGAGAAGCGTGACGAGGAGGGCATACAGCTGTCTGGCTTCACTTCGTTTCCACAGGAAATCTCTTTCGACTACCCTCAGAAAAGTTCTTGTCGAGCAACTCGTTTTCCCACATTTTGATTACCTCTTAGTGGTTTGTATTCAGCTTGATGGAGAGCGCTCGTCTAAGCTGCAAGTTGCACAAAACGCCTGCGTACGCTTCGTAATAGGATGGATCCCTTTTATACCTTCTCTATCCTTAAACAGCCACATCACGCACCATAGACTAGCCCTGGGCTGGCTATCCCTCACCCCAAATAGGTATAGAGCCCTTGCCGTTCTGGCCTACTCCGTTGTGTCCAGAAAATCGCCGCATTACCTGGCTAAAAACCTGTCTGTCCTGCTCGATGGTGTCATTGTCCGGCGCTCGGGTCGCCACCCGCCGTCGGCGTTTGAATACAAGGCCCCTCGAACTGAGGCATGGAACCATTCCTTTGCTATCCTTGCTCAGAGAATACTCAACTCACTGAGCGTGACCCTGTTCTCCACCGATCGGATCCCTAACTTCAGGGATTGGACCCGTGATCTATTCTTGAACTACGAGGCTAGAGCATGGATTGAGAGGGCGACTCGCGAGAAGTTATTGCCGGTACCGGCACTGTCCGATTATACTCGCATACCAAACAGGGTCAATCCAGCCGCGTTCTCCCAAAATTATCCATCGTCCCACACTTACCCCTCTATCGACCTATGGTTCATGAAATAGCTAATTGAATGGTTATTTTCTAGCCGAACGCACGTCGATCCGTCTTTATACCTTTCCTCTTTTCAGACCTTCCTTCTGTAAAACAGGTGCCATTCGCGTCTTTACTAGTCTTGCTATTTTTATTATTTTTTACTACTTTTAGTATTTTGTTGTTGTTACTATTTTTATTGTTTTCTATTACCTTTATTGTCTTTATTATCTTAGTATTATTTTTCATCTTTTATTATTGTTAACTTTGTCGTTTTATCTGATAACTTATTTATATTGTTCTTTATATATTTTATTTTACTATATTTTCATATTTAATTCTATTTTTATTTTTACATATATACTCTTAGTGTTTACTGTTAATGCCATTGGAAACTCGCTGCTCACTGTATATACTACTCACACAGTTTCACGTAATTCATCTCCTTCAAATAGTCAAATGCGTCACTTTATATCCTTGCATCTCCTCTTTTGTGATGTTTAAATTTTGTTATTATTTTGTTATGTACTTTTCCAAACTGCCAGACGGGGTTCCACCTCATTGGCGCAATAAACGAACTAATCTAATCTAATCTAATCTCCCTCTCCCTCCCTCTCCTTCTCTCTCCCTCCACCTCCCTCTCCCTCTCCATCCCTCTACCGCTCCCTCCCTCTCCCTCTCCCTCTCTCTGGTACGTACAACACCTCTACCTTACTCATCTTGTTTTCTTTCTCGGAGTGAAAACTCACATTGCAGGGTATTCGCCGACTGTGGCTCTCATGCCTGGGCAATAAATCGCAATTTTTGTTGCCTTTTTCGAGCCCCAGAGGCGATTAAATACCCGGCTACACAACATAACCTACAAACGCTAACAACAACGCCTCACACACCTACGCTTCTGCACACCTGCGCTTCTACACGCCATGCCCTCTGCTGCGCCCACTGCATCAGCTGCATCTCTGTGCTACTGCACCTCTTCAATGCATTCAGCTTGGCTCCAAGTCACCTAGCAGTCGTCGCCTGCACTTTACCTATATGGTGGTGAGAGAGAGAGAGAAATCTCAAATTTCGTGCAGACTTATCAGCAACCACGTATGCGTCGCATAAATTTATACCATTGTACAGTCGGACCTCTACTACTGCACGCTCTCGGGAGTTGGTGCCCTCCACCACTGCCCGCTACGGGCTCTCTGGCGTTAGCCAATAAGAGCGCTCCGTCAGGTACGGGCATTGAGTGGCGTGCCGCGCTGGTCTCGTGGGGGGCCCGGAGAAAATGTTACAAATTTTGCTTGCATTATCACCTGATAATTTTGTTTTATATTATACACAGTAAATCATTTTACTCGAATGGTGTGATACAACTTACCCAAAAAAAAAAGTGTAGTGAAAGAAAACAAAATTATGTACTGTTTATAATTTAGAAAAATATCAGGTGATAATGCATGTTTGTAGGTACATACATAAAGTTTAAATTTTTCAAATTTTCCGTTAAAAAAAACATTATAAATAAATTTAACTATGCTTTATTTTAACAAAATCATGTACATTATACAAAATCAACATAAAAAATTAACTTAGAAAATCAACATAAAAAATTAACATAAAAAATCAACAAATAAAATCAACGTACAAAATCAACATACACATTCAGCATACAAATTACATTGGTTTGTATATATTTAGTATTAAATCGGCGACTTCTTGCACATTGCTTATCTGCGCGCTCGTCGAATCCCACGTTCGCTCTAAGAATGTTCGAAGCTTCAGAGCCGCATCGTAGGCCTCTCCAACGGAAACTTCTTTCTCTGGTTCTATATTTTCGACTTCTGCGATCGGCTCCTCGTCTTCTTCAGCGAACTTCTCCGGATTATTAGACGTGATTCTGAAATAATAGATAAAAAAAATATATTAATACAATGTTTTTTGAGTAGATATTTGTTTCTATGAACACATGTAAATTACATATAAATAATTACATAAAACTTTTACAATACCTTTCAAAAATTTCTTGGATGTTCAAATTTTGCCAGCCATTATCCGTGTAATCTTCCTCGATCCATGCTTGGGCCATCTCGAATGTGCAGTCGGCGAAGGCTGGGCTATCCTTAAGAAGTTGTAATAACAAGTTAACTTCTTCAGCCGATGCTCTTTTTTCGTAGGGAGAATCGTCCTTGCCCAAAATTCTGTTCCATGCGTTGCGGAGATCTCTGGCGTTGATAACATCCCACGAACTAGAAATTCGGTAGCAGCAGTCCTTCACCGTCTGCTTCTTTGCCAAATCGATGACGCTTGCTCCCGATGTTGCCCCTTCTAGGACTAGCGCTTTAACTAAATTTTTCCGGAACATTTTTTTCATTTTTTCAATGACGCCCTGATCCATTGGCTGAATCAAAGCGGTGACGTTCGGCGGCAGGAACATCACTTCAACGTTCTCGGCGATGCAATTTAATTCAGCTGCTGCAGGGTGCGACGGCGCATTGTCCAACAGGAGAAGAATTTTCTGATGCGGCGGATGATGCGCTCGGACCTCCTTGACGAAAATATTCTCGAACCAGTCCAAGAATATGTTCCGATCCATCCAAGCTGAACGGCTGTTCGTGTATTTGACGGGCAGTTTCTCTCTCTCGCACTTCGAAAAACATCTGGGATTTTTCGACTTGCCAATGAGTAGAGGAGTGATTTTATGCGATCCGGACGCATTGGCGCAGCACATCACAGTCACTCGTATCCCGCCGCTAGAGTTTTCTTCGGCAAGGACTTGAAAAATAAGCCCGTCTCATCGGCGTTGTAGACCTCATCCTAGTGTATCCTTTCTCTTTCAAGTAAGAATGCAGCGTCTCCTTGAAATTCTCTGCTGCTACGTTGTCGGATGACAACTTATCTCCTTGCATAGATAACTGCCGAATCTGGTAGCGCTTCTTAAATTTCTCTAGCCATCCATTGCTGGACTTGAAATCGACCGCTGCCCCAACGAACTTGTTGAGCTCCAAGGCCTTAGCTTTCAGAACATCGCCCGAGATTGGAGTCCCCGATGAACGTTGCTGCTTGAACCACTCGTACAGCGCCATGTCACGAGGATTCTCTTCGACGTAGATCCTCTTGCATTCCTTATTCTGCTGGCTGTCATCCAATTCCAGGGCGCGCTTCATAATTTCTGGCTTCTGCGACCTCACTCTTCTGATCGTCGTCGGGTCAACGCCGTAGAGCTGGGCCAAACTCTGCGTTGTTTTGCCGGCGTCCAGAGCTACGACGATAGCGGCTTTTTGCTGCACTGTCAAGTTGACCTGCCGTTTTCTGGTCCCCGGAGATTGTTCCTCCAAAGACAAGTCCAAGCCCTGGCTCAATCTCTTGATAGTGTGCGGAGAAACGCTGTATTCCTTGGCAAGATGAGCCATCTTGACATTGTTGGACAGCTTCTGCTTTATTTCAGCTACCTGACACAGGTTCAAACTCTTGGCTGCCATGATCTGAAAAATTATTGTACAAATTCAAATGAATGAAACAAATATATAAAAAATTGACGCAAATATTAATAAGAATCGAAAAATATAATAAAAGAAGCTAACTGACAATTGATTGGCAGCGTTTTTTTTCTTATTTAAAAAAATTGCTTTCTTATTTTATTTTATAGACTAAATATAAAAGATACAGTGTAAAAATAGACTTGTAAACTTACCAGTTGATCTTGAAAACTTCTTGAAAACCAGTTGATTTTAAAAACACAATCAAAACGTACACTCGATTGAACAAAATTGTTTTGGACACTGAGAGATACGTAAACTGGAGAAAAGGACGAGGGTGTTGCATCGAAAGTCGAATACAGACTGAAGTCAAAGCGTGTCTTTAGGTACATATCCCCCCCACAAATTACAAGAGTCATAAATTACAAGGAGTGTAAATCATAAGTCACAAATTATAAGTCATTAAGAATCATCTTTAAGAGCGACGCGTCGGCGCCAGACTCATAAAAGTGTGCCACCGGCAGGTTCCAGGTAAGCGACCGAGAGTGCACGGCACTGCGCTCGAGTCATAAATCGGGCAGTGAGAGAGGCTAGATAACGGGCAGTGGCAGAGGTCGGGCAGTTGCGGAGGGTGCAGTAGCAGAGGTTCGACTGTACTCCGCTTGCATTATCGTGCATTTTCACAAAACACGCTTTTATAAGAATTTTGCTGAGTTTTCCAAATATTGTGGTTATGTTCACATTCTGTCTGTCCGTTTGTCTGTCTATTCAGCTGACAAAAGTTACTCTAGCTAGAGTCCGTTTGGCACACAATCACCCGCGAAATTCAAAACTTGAAATCTGACCGTAGCGTCTCCGCTCTTTCTTGACTTCGTCAAGCTCTCTACGGTCGGACAATCAACTACTGCCTTTGCCAACATCTCTCGTGCACGTAGCTTTCCCTTGTCTGTCCACGCCGTCCTACTTCTATATCCAGTCTATGCGCTAAATGTCTGTTTCCCCTGCGCCGTATCGACAATACATTGTTATGCACTGAATTCAACGCGCTCCTCCACATCGACTGTATATCGCTGTCACTACGCCCCAGAGGAACTGAACCATTCGTCTGCATGAGTCATCAACCTACTAGTAGCAGCGACTCGTCTTTGGCGTCTGTCGTGGAGGCTCTTCCCCAGTCTTCACCAGCAGTTCCACTGCTGTCGGCCACGCACTTGGCGTTATCTACCACGCCCCTGGCGTTATCTACCACGCCCACTTTGTCCTTGGCTCCGCCCAGACTGGTATCTGGCACGCCCCTTTTGCCATATCTCTCCAAGAAGCGGCTAGCCTCGCCTATCCTGCCTATTTTACGCGCTCCGAAGCTCCGCTGCCAGTCTTCTCTTGCTACGCCGCAATTCAGCTACTTTTGACAGATCCTCGCCCCCATCGTTAGAGAATTCCTCTACTGCCTCTCACTTAACTGTACAAGTAGAGCCTACATCAGAGCCCATCATGTCTGAACAACCCCCTACTTGGTTTGTTGACTTCCTCGGGGAATTCCAAGAACTCAGAAATGATATCAACTCTATTAGCTCCATTCTTCAGCATTCCGTCAAACAAAATGATCTCAACAATAAACTTGTTGCACACATTGATACTCCAGAGGTTATGGTTCGCGGGCTCCCCTCGCAGTTTAATAGCTCGCTGTATGTGGTCGCTCGCCACATACTAAGCGCCCTTGGTTTTGGCCATGGCCATGACATGCCTGTAATCGAGGCCACCCGCGAATGGTACCAGCCAAACCGGTACCAAAATACTCAACAAAACATCGACGCCCCCGCTGAGTCTTCTTACCCACGCCCCCCCCCCCTTTCTCACTTTCTCATTCTACCTCTCATCAACCTCCTCTCGCGATCGCGTTATCGCTGCAACAGCTCGCATTCGTGAGCTCACTGCCCAATCCATTTTTGGATGCGGTGGAAGCTCCCCTGTCTATGTGCGCCCAGTCTACCCCAAAGCCATCTACGATCTCCTCACAAAGCTAGGGCTGCCTGCACAACGCTTGGCTATCTCCGTCCTGTGGTCTGCAATCTTCGTATCTTCGTGCGACCTACTTTCAATTCTGAGCTTTTGCTGATTCTCTGCGAGGAGGATCTACACCTTCTCTCCCCAATCAAAATCAAAATCGCTCAACAAACCTCTCGCTCAACGCTGTTACCCCCACTCGTGGCTCTCGACCCCTCATTCCACGAAAGTCTCAGCGCTCTGAGCACCCACAAAGTAAACAGCAACAATACTCGCATCAACTACCCTCACTTCTACAATATCAACAAGCGTAGCAACTACCACAGCAACAACAGCAACCACCACAACGACAGCAAAAACAGGAACTTCAGTATAGTCAGCAGTTATCACAGCATCGACCACCCCAATTGTCTCAACAGCTCTTTCAACAACCCCCGTCCCTGCAGCAACAATATCTCCAGCCTCAAACTTTCTACGCCCAAGCCCAGCATAAACCACTTTAACCGCCCCAGCTATCTCACCCGCAAGCCGCGCACCAACATCATACTCAACTGCTTCCACCAACCCTGCAAAATCTCCCACACCCATTTTCATCGCTTTCTACAACCGGACCGCTCACACAGGCAAATGCTCCACAGCGTGTAGTAAAACTGCAGCAATACGCACGCCCGCAAACCGCTCATCAACGCTCGCAGAAAAATCGTAGCCGACAATTGGCGCAAAACCCCGGTCTGCCTCTACTCCCTCTTCTACCTGCCCACCCCTCACTCGCTGATACAGCACCCTCCACCTGTCACACTAGCCAACCCCTACTTCAAAACCATCCGCGCACCAGTCCCGAAGTTGACCTTCAAATGTCCCCACTTGCAATGGACACAGCGGAGCCATCACTCTCAAATGGGACAAATTACTATCCTACCTCCCTCGTCGCAGATGATGCACCCCTCGCCGCTGGAAGCTCTACGGACAATCCACCTACCATCGACTGACCCTCAAGGTCAACACAGCCCTCAACCGTTGCTCCCCCTCCCATTCTCTGCGTAACCCATGCAAATGTGAACCGGCTGAACCATGGCGGCCATTTCGCCCTTCTTGAGGACACAGTATCCCACTCACACTATGACGCTGTTGCTATCACAGAAACGTTCCTCAAGGATACTGTGGCTGACTCTCACCTTTCACTACCTGGTTTCAACCTATTTCGACACGATCGCTCAGCTATAGAAGGTAGCGGTGTTGCTCTCTACATACGTGACAGTTTCTCCGTTCGCACAATCGCCAAATCTCATCCAGATGACTATAATGCGTCAGAATTTCCGGTGGTGGAATTACGACAACAACATGCAAAACTTCTACTTGCGATAGTTTATCGTGGCCCGTCTGCGTTGGCTCCATCGAATTTTTTTCAAACCATTGTCCCTCTTCTCCCAAATTATCATGACGTCATAATTTGTGGGGATTTCAACTGCAATCTCTTATCGGACACACTGCACTACGCCAATGTGCTCCGAGAACAAATCGAGCTTTACGCCCTAAAAGTTGTCTCCATGCTGCCTACTTGTCATCAATACCAGGATGGTCAGGCCTCTCACACTCGTCTGGACCTCTTCTTAATTAAAAACGACACGAATATCCACTCCTTTTCAAAAACGCCGGCCCCATTTATTGACTGTTAGACCTTATCGAGCTGTCTATTTACGCCACGGTTCCTCCCTCAGCCATGAAAACCATCCTCATTCGCAAACTTGAAAGCGTTGATACAGTACAGCTAAATTCACTGGTTGCCGAGTACGTTGCCGCACAGTACCCATCACCGTAGACCACCCTTGCTGACCCAATCCAAATGTCCCTGGATTTACTCGAGCGCTCCCTCTCAACCGCCGTATTGAAAGCTTTCGACACCCTCGCCCCGGTTCGCCAGACAAAACTGTCTGCCAAGACGAAGCCGTGGGTGTCAGCTGACATTCGCATCCTCATGCGTGCTCGCACGGCGGCGTACAAGCGAGCAAAAATAACTGCGCTTTCAGGTGACATTCGAAGGTACAGAGACCTTCGCAACCGCGTTTCAAACGAGCTTGACACCGCAAAAAATAAGCACATCTCGGCTAAACTTACATCTGCCACAGATCCCAAGACCAAATGGCGAGAGCTTCGCTGTCTCGGCATTGCCCAAAAATCTATGCCCTCTCCACTATCATTTTTCTCACCCACAGCGTTAAATTGTCACTTCGCCAAAATCGTCAACCAGCTTCCGCCTATCACATTTTCTTGCTACAACAATCTGACATCGATGCCACTCTCTCGGTCGGTCAAGGACGTAGAGGCTGTTCTCGCGAATGCCCATTCAAAGTCTAAAGGAGAGGACGGGATCTCGCTGAGAATGCTCTCGATGGTTTCGCAAACGATCCCTCCGTACTACACCATGCTCTTTAACCACTCAATTGCCAGCTCACTTTACCCCACGCTCTGGAAGCGCACGAAAATCGTCCCACTCTCCAAAGTAAAGTCTCCGACCTCCCTTTCGGACACGCGACCTATCGCCAAGCTCTGTGAGCCCTCGAAGCTCTTCGAACGCCTCGTTCACCGCCAGCTGTCAGCCTACCTTCAGCAACATCACTTACTCGATCCCCGTCAAGCTGGATTTAGAAAGGGATACTCCACCGAGACTGCGCTTCTTGGTATTCTCGACGATGTTCGGTTCGCTACCGAAAATAGGCTTCTCACCATCCTGGTGCTTTTTGACCTCTCAAAAGCCTTTGATCGTATCGACCATTCGCGATTGATCACCAAGCTGCGCAACATAAACCTCTCCGACAAAGCCCTCAAATGGTTTTTCAACCATTTGACGGATCGCCTACAGGCGGTAGTCGATGAGGGAGGCTCTGTCTCCGAATGGCTCCGCGCTGCTACCGGTGTGCCGCAGGGGAGTGTCCTTGGCCCACTACTCTTTGCCATCTACATCAACGACCTTCCGATGGTCTTGTTGTCTGCCAAGTACATCATCTATGCGGATGACACGCAGATATATGTGCATTGCTCCCCGCGGGACATTGAGCGTGGTATCGCCGAGGCTCAGCAAGATGCACGGGCCGTGGCTGACTGGGCCTTGGAGAACGGCCTCTACCTCAACCTTGCTAAAACGAAGGCTATGATTTTTGGCAGAGAATTGTATGTGACTGCCCTTGACCTCACCATCTTGCCCCGCATCACCGTGAATGGTCACACGATCCCCTTCGTGATGGCGGCAAACAGCCTTGGAATCACCCTCTCTCCTACGCTCCAATGGAAGTCACACACCTCAGACGTTGTGAACAAGGTTTACGGCTCTCTCAGCTCTCTCAAGTTCTATCGCCGGTCTATGTCGTTCGCTCTCCGCAAGACTCTGGTTGAGTCACTGGTACTCCCACTACTAAACTTCTCGTCCACCGTCTTCATGGATCTTGACAAGACACGCACCCGTGACCTCCAGGTAGCGCAAAACGCCTGTGTCCTATTCGTCTCTGGTAACATCCCATTCCTACCAAATAACGATCTCACCTCTCACGTCACGTTCCACCGCTTGAAACTGCGCTGGCTCACACTATCATCGACACGTCAACTCGCCCTCGCAAAATTATTTTATAAGGTCGTCTGCAACAATGGTCCGTCGTATCTGACCGGCCACTTATCACTACTAAACCAACTCACTATCGCTCGCCGCTCTACCCGCAATGTGCCCGCAACCTTCTATTTTCGCGCTCCATGCACTGAGTCCTGGAAGAGATCATTTGCAATCAGAGGTATGGATCTCCTAAACCAGCTTGCAGTGACCTCTTTTTCCTCGGAACGACTCACTCAATTCAAGTACTGGTTATTTGAGCTCCTTTTACTCCTTGAAAGCGACAGATTCTCTATCCGGGTTGCCCAGGAGCAAATACAGCCGCCCTCGCTTACCTACCCCATATTTCACGCCCGTATAATGTCTCTGCGTTCGCCCCTAACCCCTTATATCTGCTGGTGGGCGGCAGATAAGTGCATTATGGATTCCTGAGTGATGGACCAAATCTCTCCCTCCAATCAAAACTGTAAATACACCCCCCCCCCGCCACTACGTTAAATTTAAGTTTCTTATATTAAGCTTGCGCGCACCTCTCTGAGGTTCTCTTAGCTGTAATTCCTAGATTATACAATTAGCTTAAGTCTATACACATACATTTGCGCTCCCTTGCACTTCTATGTATCAATAAGATTTGCCTACTGTCACGCAACAACCGCTTTGCTAAACAAAAAACATGCCATTTGTACGCTTACAATATTACTATTGTTACTATTACTGTTATATTTTGTCAACTCTGTATTTCTTCCAACCACACGGGGTCCTACCCCATGGTTTAATAAAGATTAATCAAATCAAAATCTCTCTGTCTCCACTTGGTTACTTCATTTTATTGTAATAATAATTAAAATAAAAATTATAAATACACATACAAGATTGAGTTTATCCATATGTTTTCCGGTTATAGGTAAACATAACATTCAATTAATTAGTTTACAATCGAGATATCGAAACCCGGGATCCGAATAATAGTAATATTATTATTGACGTGCGAACGAGGCCGCGGTGCCTGATAGTCTGAGAACCGCCCGAGTTAAAGGCCGCTTGGCTGTTAGAAAGGCCTAAACATGGGGCAAGTTCGCCTCCTGCGAATTACCACCTATTATACTACAACCCACTAATCTCATCAATCTGTTCACATCAATTAGCATATTAAACGGCGCCACCTTATAGATTATATGATTGTCTTGGTATCAGAGTCAAATTTCATGACCATATAAGGAGCGTAACGTCACCTAGTATATATAATAGTTTTATAATATATATATAATAGTTTTCGTTATTTTATTAAAATATGTTAATTAAGAGTAATTTCGATGAAACAAAGCATTTTTTATATGGATTTTAGGGCATAGATTTAGATTATAATAATTTTAATTGCGTTTAACTACTAAATTATATTAAATTTCAATATGCAAAGTGAATTTGTTTATTACATTGTAAATAATAATTAGAATAATGCGGATACTCTAAATTCGTGATGATCATCTAAGTAACATAAGTAAGAAGTTGTTTCATTGATAACAGCTTAGTTATCACTGTTATCAATAAATAAACAATTAATAATTTATTTAAACATATAATTGTATATAGATCGAAAGCGTTAATTTTGTATATAACAACGACAACTTTATAATTTATTGATCTTAATTAACTAATCTAGTATTTACATTCTAAGATTTTGACAAAAAACCATTACAAATACAAAAACTGATTATAATTCTAATGTTATTAAATAATTTAAGTAGTTCTCTTTAGGAATTACTTCTACTAGTGATAAACTATTAATCTATGTAAAATTTTATCATTGTTTTATTATAAATAATGCACTATCACATTAATTAACTTTATTAGTTAATAACTTTTGACGATACTTTTTGCGATAATTGTATATTATACTAAAATGAACAATATTTACTTATGTAAAGTTTACATGTTTTAAAATTTCATTATTACTGTTTATTCTCTAGTAAATTTGGAAAAATGACTTCGCACAATTGCGGAAACAACTCGAAAAGAGCTGTCCTGTGAAAATAGATGGGAAAATCTCTGTATATAAATACGCTTATTTTTGCACAGGCTAGCATTCACTCCTAGCCTCGCAAAGTGAGCGCATGAGATTGATTAAACTTGGTTAATACCTAAGTTCTTTCTCGCAAGTGATTAACTGAGCAATTTCTCTCTTTCCTATTGTAATTTGTGCTCGACTCATAGAACACTTCGTGCTATGAGAAACTTGGGCTGAATTACATCCTTTTATAAGAAAGACTTAAGCTCTGCTTATGGGACACTTCGCACCATAAGATACTAGGGTAAAGTCTATCTTTCGTTGACATCTCACTTATATAATCATAAATATTATTTATTATATTATTTTAAAGTTAATATTTAGAAGCATTTTGAAAATCGAAACAAATTCTTACTCATTAACGCGACAGACCACGAGAGTACGAAAAATAATAGAAATAAAAGGTGATACGAACATCACATTCGTAACCTCATGTAGAAGGATAGAATGTAAAATTTGAACTCAGAAATTAATTGAGCACTCCCAAAAACCCAATGGTAATCAGTTTGACTGCGAAAAAAATAATAATTTTCCGATATTTAATAAAATTGCAGCTTCAATCTTATTTGCAACTCCTTATAGAAGGGTGGATTACAAAAATGAATTCATTACCCTGAAAAATTGTATGGTACCTTGTTAGACTGTGAAAAAATTTATGTTCCCGATATTTGAAAAGGACCCCGAACAATATACATAGAAAAAAGCATACAGTCGTTTGAGCTGAATCTTATTGGAATACATTCTTACAATTATCCTGAATAAATAGTACATTACGATACAAGTGTGGGAAAGTAGATTCTTGTCTTTTGTGGCGCTTACGCCCGAGCGAAGCGAAGGTGGAAAGATAAACAAGACAAGAAACTCTTTCCCGAACATGTACCGTATCGTAGTTTTTGATACGACGTGTGGAATGTGCGGTTTTCAACGTACGTTTTTGCCGAGCGTGCGGGAAAAACACATTTTCTGCACGGAGTGTCGAAAAGTTCTTATATACACTCTGCCCCAAAAACATCTTGTTTTCTAGTTACGGATATTTGAAGATTAAAAAATGTCTATTTTTGAATTTTCAATTTTTCATCTTTCCGAGTGCCGTAATTAATTTCTTTGGTGATTTTAAAGAAATAAATGAACGTTATTGTAAAATAATTAGTAATATATGCCTAAATATTCCCATAATCTAATAACCTGTTTTTAGAATTACGCAGAATCAACGATATGAACTCTATTCTTTCTCTCTATCTATTGCAACGGTAGTAGATTTGAACGATCGATACATTCGCGATTTGGCAGCACTCGAAGTGCTAGAGCAAACGATTAAGAGAGAGAGAGGAGGCGCGCGCAAGTTTAATATTCAGTATAGCCTCAGCTGTTCACCGGTTTACCACCAGATTTTTCCTGTGTTTTTGGTGTTCTCCGATTTTCGTGTTTTGGTTTTTTGGAACGAGAGTAGGTGTTGAGTTTAGGAGTGTACATCAGTAACAACCGCTACGGTGACCGAGGCATCGCAGCATCCAGCATCCCCCTGGAGCTACAGTTATTTTGCCGATAATCAGTTACGGCTGATCACCGTAAACGCACCTTATTTCTGCGCGACGTGACAATACCGCTCGTATATTTGTAAGCGATCGTTACCCCTTTTGCATTCGCGCCTAGTATTTTAGTTCACGGTAGAATTTTTATATTTTCTCTCTCTGTGTCTCTCCCCGGATAAATGTTAATCCTATACGCGTGCGAAAGTCTTTCGGACCATTAAAAGACTGTAGCTAGTAATCCTATTAAAAGGATTGTTTTTCTATTCGCAGCATTACGTACTTTCGTTTTCCTTTGATTTAGCAAAACCATTTCCTGAAATCTTTTGAACCGATTTTGCCTAGGGAATAGTGGGAGATAAACATCAGCCTTCATACACGAACGATAATACAATCGTCACAAGTCAGGTGACTAAAGGTGAGTTCATCTGGATTGGAAAGGAGAAGTTGGAGCGAAAGTATTAAACGTAAGGGCGAATATACATATGGAAATATACATACGTGATTAACGGAGCGGCGGTTAGCTCTGCATCGTGGGAGAGTAGGCTCACACAAACCCGGATTGCGACAGATAATCACCCCCTCCGTTACACTATCTATCTATCTATCTATCTATCTATGTGGACGTTACAGATGATTGATTCCGTATATTTTTATTTATTTTTGTCTATTTTATAACAATTGCTTTGTAAGCTTCTTTTATTGACATGTTTTATGTTGACCCAATATATCGCATAAAGCATAATCCCGAGAAGTATGTAACGAATCAAATGTTTCCCTTAAAATTTGTTAAAAGAATGGGATTATCAAAAAATAAAATTGAACTGTAAAAAGCAATGTTATCATCTAATGCTTAAGTCCTTAATAATAATTGAAATCGCGCTTGGGTTCGCGAATTCGCTGCAAATGACACAAGCCGCCATTGTCGTGATGCGACATTGAGCACCGTGTCAGCTGTTTGCATATCGTAGTTCGTTTCAGCATTTGCAAATGATTGCTAAGGAATTTCAGTATCCAAAATGTCTTTTCGAATTTCAATTATTCTAATGAGAGAGTTTGCACAAGACGGATAGAAAGGCCTAGGAATACGTATAATTGCATTTTGACAAAATATTCTGATATTTAAAAAATAATAACATTCTCATGTATAAAGTCACAGCCTGCATGAAAGGTCTTTTCAATTTAGTATATAGTTATAGTTTGATGATTTTCTTAACTTTTTGAAATATAGCTCGTTATCTTAAGAAACCATACTTGTTATTTGGTTTCTGTCTGATCTGCACTGTTTGCGAGGAAGTATTATATAATGAAAAATAGTTTAATACATACTATAACGGGGTTTTGACCCAACGCGGGTCACGCGTTATATAATTTACGAGGGAATTAGAAACAGCTCGGAGTGGGCCTCGTAATAGGCTGCGCAAAGCCTAACCCAGCAGCAACAGGAACGTCGTGGTGCGGCGTCCGTTACCTTAGCCCGCAGAGAGCGTCGTGCAGTCCTATGGGCGCTTTGGAGCGATCACGAAATTCAGGTGGGAAAGCCAGACGGAACGGGATTGTTTACGATGGGTAAAAAAGAGGCGCAGAGGAAGAAAACAGATATACGAGCAGCATTGAGTTTACTACAGAGAATAGTACAAAGTTAGTACGTAGCGTAAGCGGGAGAGAGAGCGGCGAAAAGCTAGCGAGAGAGACACGTATTCGAGGTGGTACTTACAATGACGTCTCGGAGTCAGCCCTGGAGACGGTGTTCTCGGCCTCGCACGTGGTCCGCGAGGACGCGCAGTGCGCAACTCGAATGCGGTCAAGAGGCGGGCGGCTTTGAAGGCTCGCACGCGTAGTCACTAGAATTAGCTCGCCAAAACACTGGGCAATCTCGGCACCAAACCTTACACCGAGTGGGCACTCGCGTACTCGCCAGAAACACCAAAAAAAAAAGTCGCAGATCACAAAAGGTCGCAAGCACGTGTATAGCCGCTCGTCACACGTCCACGTGCTTCGAAGTCGCCGGTACAAGAGAGAGTTCTTATCGCGGGGCTTTCTCCTGCCCCACTCTCCTTCTCGCGCGCGTCGCGCCGGCTTCCCGAATTCTCTCTCTCTAGCTCGCCCTCTATTAGCGCTCTCTCTGACTTACCTTTGGCTGCCATACAAGTGAGATAATTATATGACAAATATATATATATATATATATATATATATATATATATATATATATATAATTATAATTATGTGTGGGGAGAGAGAGACATAACGAGGGTCTGGCCGCTCGTTATAATACGTATATGTTTTTGATAAAGAAAAAGATTATTCACCCTTAACTTAATATATTTAGAAGATTAAAAAATAGTACAAGATAATAATATATTTTATGAATGTAGTAGGACATGAGATATTTGATTTTTGAAATGGCTAATCGAATAACTTTTTACGATTATAATAATGTTTTTGGTCTCAGAGGGATGATTCTATTAGCCCCCGCACAAGATGAGCACTATTTGGAAATCGTTTTAATAGACGGAATGAAGCCGGATTACCCAAAGCTCCTATTCTGCTAATATTCGAGCATGTCTAAAATGTAATGTTGCTAGAAAATCCAGATTATAAAGTTAAAGGTTAAAATATAAAAGTTAAAACTTTGAGACTTAATATTATTTCTAATTATTGCTGTCCATATTATCTTGTTTATCGAGGACACAACAATGTTCATAGATTATCTCTAGAAAGTAGGGTCGATAGTTTTGTCAAAAGAAATATTTATGTACCGGCTCATTTTGTATGCTGTAAAAATCATTTAAATACAAGAGTATTACTTTTAGAAGATTTTGTTTAAGAGTTAAGGTATGTTAATAGGCCATATATTATTAGAGGACCTGAATTGTATGCATTTCTGCAAGCGATGAGAGAAGAAATCTCTAAGTGTAAGGGGTAGATACGAAGATGAAAATGGTCTATCAGGTGCTGAATTGAGAGCAATATCTCCTATCTCGAAGGTTGACTTTGTGACGAGGGCAAGCGTTGCGCTTGTTCTCGTCGGAATTTTCCCCAATTCCCCCTCTCTCTCGGCAAGGCATGGTGACCAGCATGGTCTTTGTTTCAGCAAACGGAGATTGCCGAGCGAGCCTGAGCCGGCCCGAAGCTGTTACACTGACGACAGTATAGAGGTGTTAGAAAGAGAGAGAGAGAGTTGGGGGCGTGCGTGCCCTACTCAAAATTAGGCAGGCGCGCGTCGTGAACCAATTAGCGTCTTGGTCGCGCGCCACCTAATAAGTAGGTCAAGTGGGGAGACAAAAAGAACGACGAAGAAGGTGCCGATCGCGGAAGAGAAAACGAACGACATAGACGGTAATAAGTCGAACGGCCAGTCAGAAGGTTTTCGAGCCGATCGGAAGACAGACGGTAGTGAGTCGAGCAGTGAGTAAGACGGTAGACAGCCAGTGGTAAAAAAAAAGTCGAAGTGCAGCTGAGGACAAAGGGCCAGCCAAACGCACACGCCGCCAAGGAGCCGAGAGGAACCGAGAGGATTGAGGACGACTGCCTCGTTTCAACAAAGTCTGCTCGGAACGTTACGCGGAAAAGCCAGTAGGAGTTGCCCAGCGACGGTCAGCAACATCGTGCGTAGGGCGCAGTCAGGCCTCCCGTTCCAGTATCACGGTTAAATCTCGCAAGTTAATTTCTCTCTCTCTCTCTCTCTCTCTCTCTTCAACGATGGCACAGAGCGTAATTGTAAACGTTAGGTAGATAGCAAGGCGTGTACACGCCAGCTACCTGCCCTAATTATGGTCGGCGTCATAAATCACTCAAATAGAAATCGTCCAGGCGATTTCTCGCCAGGCGACTTTCTCTTTTAGCTAAGTAGCCTAAGTCGGTTCGTCGTCAAGGCGGTCATCTGCCGGGCGACGCACAGTGGGGATTGAAAACGGTCTTCACTAAATTCAACTTTCAAGGCGAACCATATGTGGAAATTCGATGAATTTTTTTTTAAATAACTATTGAATGATTCTGCAGAGATCTCTCGAACCCAAATATAGATATTGTTTTTTATCGTCTCTAACTGACTATGAAAGTAAATAAAAGCAGAAATTCGTGGCATAATTAATTTTTTTTTACGCTAAAACTAATAGTGATCGATCAAAATGTGGCTTAAAATCTCATCTTCTAACTTCATAGAATACGTGAAAATTTTTTTGACCCAAAATCTAACATGTATTTCTTTTAAAGGTCACTTGAAGGTCAATACTATTTTTTATGTCAAATTTGCGGCTCATTGGATTTCAAACATGCTAAATCACTAACTTAGAGTATAATGTATTCTTTTCTCAAAGTAACTGGAAGGTAGGTACTTTTTTCAATATCATTTGAAGGTCAATACTATTTGTTACGATTAAACGACTATTCTTCGAATTGGAAATATACGACATGACTAATTTGGTGTGCAGGAAATGATTTTCTTCAATGCAACAAACCCACAAACCCATTGTTGCATCATTTTTAGCACATTAATGTGACAAATTCTTTGATATTATAATATATATATATATATATATAAAACCCTAACGAATAATCCACAAACTCCAACTCCCTGCAATATATATATATATTATTATTATATGCAATATATATATATATATTATATGCAATATATATATATATATTGCAGGGAGTTGGAGTTTGTGGATTATTCGTTAGGGTTTTTAGATTTGGGATTCCTAGAGTTAGGGTTTGTGAGGGTTTGTGGATTTGTGGTCTGTGATTTGGAGTTTGGGGGTTGGGGTTTGTGGGTTTGTTGCATTGAAGAAAATCATTTCCTGCACACCAAATTAGTCATGTCGTATATTTCCAATTCGAAGAATAGTCGTTTAATCGTAACAAATAGTATTGACCTTCAAATGATATTGAAAAAAGTACCTACCTTCCAGTTACTTTGAGAAAAGAATACATTATACTCTAAGTTAGTGATTTAGCATGTTTGAAATCCAATGAGCCGCAAATTTGACATAAAAAATAGTATTGACCTTCAAGTGACCTTTAAAAGAAATACATGTTAGATTTTGGGTCAAAAAAATTTTCACGTATTCTATGAAGTTAGAAGATGAGATTTTAAGCCACATTTTGATCGATCACTATTAGTTTTAGCGTAAAAAAAAATTAATTATGCCACGAATTTCTGCTTTTATTTACTTTCATAGTCAGTTAGAGACGATAAAAAACAATATCTATATTTGGGTTCGAGAGATCTCTGCAGAATCATTCAATAGTTATTTAAAAAAAAATTCATCGAATTTCCACATATGGTTCGCCTTGAAAGTTGAATTTAGTGAAGACCGTTTTCAATCCCTATTGTGCGACGTGTGTTGTGTTTCGTATAGATTTGTAAGCGCGATTAGTTAGTTAACTTGTTCTTTGTTCTCTATTGTTCTATAGTGTTAAGACATGTTAGCAACACCGTTGTGTTCGTTAGGTTAAGAGTTTGTAAAAGTTTATTTTAAAAGTTCGTATCATTATGCGGTTGGTTAATGTGCGGTATTTGCAAAATTTAAGTGTACTTTGACTTTGATTTAATTAAATCAGATTTATTTAAATGCGAATTTGTGTTTTGTGTATAATTCCCTAATCACTTTCATTTCTTTGCCCCCCCCTTCCCGTCTCAATTACTATGAGCGAGTGCGCCTCACTTGCCCACCTTTAAAAACTGATAACGAACGAGCTTTCGTTACAACTTTAATGATCTTTTCACATACTGTAATTGTGTTCCTATACCGGGTGGTGATTGATACGTAAGCAAAAAAGACCAATCGTGTTTTTTATGTAAATTAAGACAAGGTTTGAGTAACGAATTTTTGTGTCTCATATTTCAGTATTCTACAAGATAAGCTAAAAGTTTAGTAATAACTACAGTACGACAATTATTGGTGCTACGATTTGTACCTGGGAACATTGAATTTCAGTTAATAACAAGAGAGGAGTTTATAAGAGACTACGTGACAAATTTCTCAAATCGTTTGCACAATGAAAGCCATTGATTACAATGACTGCACATACTTGTATATTCAAAAAAGCTCGTATATTAAAGCATTGAGACAATCATTCTATGTACATAAAGGTCGTCACACGCTAAAACCATCTATGTTAATAGGCTCAAAAGGTTGCATCTTTGACATTCAAAGACCGTATTTTGTAAATGCTGCAAATAGTGATGGAAGAATTCTTTTGGGTCAATTTGAATTAGATATTGATGGTATGCGTGAGTGGTTTCGGCAAGGTAATATTTATGTTCTTGATTGTGATTATCACGAAATAATTCCAATTTAAAAATAGTTTGGTATAACTACAAAGATGCCAAATTCTACGGCCAAATTCAAATCAATTGTCCACTGAAGAAGCAAATCATTCTCGCATTTTTACTAAAAATAGATGGATAGTGGAAGCACATAATGGCCACATGAAAAGTATTATAAAGTTCTTTGCTGATACCATTCCTTCAGCTCATATTTCTAACTCAACTGATTTTCTTCACGTAGCTGGGTCTACAATTAAAAAATATTTTAATGACATTGATATGCCAGATGCAAACGTGAATCTAACTGAAGAGATGTTGAATAGAGTTGAAGTTATTAATGTAGTTCAAGCTAAAGTAGAAGTTGAAAAGCTTAGATAATGACGAGTATAATGGGCTCGTTTAAATATTAACCATCTGCACTTTTCCCAGTGTTGACATTAGAATATTTATGAGTTCACTATTGGAACATATAAAATTCAACTCTCACCATTATACATACAAGATAGCAGTTTCAGAGCTAATCATGACAATGAAGACGAAAAAAAGCAACTCTACCAAATCGATCGAAGGTATATCGATCAAATACGAACCTGGCTTTACAAGATTAAGGATTTAATCTCGATTCAGAAATGCTACTCAATATAATATATGGATTTCTTTCAATGAAAAGTACAATGGTGACGACGGAGATGATCCTATTCTTGGCATTACTCTACGTGCAGATCTGGAGTACGAACACTTGGAATTTTTGCTTATGAGACATCTATTATTTGGTACCTAGAATACGCTAAATTACAAGAAAACGTTTCTTATGCATTTCTTCAAATTTTAGAATTAGTTCAGAATGTCGCTATGGATATAAATCAGATTGAAACAATAAATCCATTATGAAAGATTTAAAAAGTTTCAATTACAATTATTCTTTTAAAAAAATAACAAAATTAATACAACAAATGATGAAAAATAATAGAATAGTACAACAAAAATTTTCAAAATAAAAAAAAAAACAAAAAAAAAACGAAGTTACCCACCTATCACGTCCACGTTGTTGATTCTTGGTAATTCTAAGAGCAGGTTATTATATTATGGGACCATTTAGGCATATTTTACTAATTATTTTACAATAATGTTCATTAATTTTCTTAAAATCACCATAGAAGCCCTCGGGATAACGAAAAACTGAAAATTCAAAAATAAATATTTTTTGACGTTCAAATGCCCGTAACTTGAAACCAAGATATTTTCGGGGCATAATGTATATACTATAAGAACTTTTATTCAGTGTATTTTAAGAATGCATTCCAATAGATTTCAGCTCAAACGACTGTATACTTTTTTCTATGTATTATGTGCGAAGTCCTTTCTATCATGATAAAATAATAGTCATAGCTTATAAAATTGTGAAGTACTAATGGAATGAAATTGGCCTGTTTATAATTCAAATCATAATGATTGTGAACGGCTCCTCTAAAGCTACCAGTTAAATGAAAATTATCTCTAACTTTTCTTTCTTCTTCCTTAAAAGTTTTATTGCAAATGTGACACTTTGTAGTCCATTTAAATGTATACTCATCTATAGGGCAATTCTTGGCTATTTCAAACAGTTTAAAACTTCAAATCACCAATTTTGTTCAAAGTTGGTAGACTTTTTATCTATACAGAGGTCAACATCTGTGCAGAGTTTTAGATCAAAATATTGATAAGGGGCCGACTTATCAACTGTTGAAAAAATATTGGACTTTTTTTTATTAATTCGATTTCTCGGAGACTAATAAAGATATGGACATGATTCTTTTTTTAAAAGACGCGGAAAGAGTTTCACTTTTAAAATGTAAATAATAAAATACCAAATAATTTATTTATGCCATTGTTATAAACAATTTTTTCAAAAAATCGACGATATCTCAAAAAACGATATTTTTTTTCTTTTAATTTTTGCACCATCGTGTTCCTTGTCATTTTTTACATAAGAAACCGGTGAGAAAATCGAGTGCCCGCTATTAGGATTAAGATAGCACTAAAATGAAACGAACCGCGCGCTAGCCGCTCGGCCGTCTGCTACTCGTGCGGTACCAACGTTGCTTGCTGCAATTGCCTTCTTTAAAGAATAAATAATTTCATATTCTAACAGTTTATATGTATTTATTTAAATAATAGATAAATTAATTAATTAAATAAGTAATTAAATTTAAATTAAATTTTGATGACTTATTTACTTAATATAACGTAATATAAAGTAATATAAGTAAAGTAATATAAGTAATATAAATCTTAAACAACATTGAATGAAACATTTGCTCTGTGCGTTAGATCGGGCGTGAGAATGACGTATATGCAAAAATATATGGTAGAAAATATAAACATCAATTTGTAATAGCTTCTAGAAGTCTTTAAAAGTCTTTGAATTTCTTACGAAAAAGAATTTATGCTAAATATCAAAAAAATTTAATTGAATTCGTCAAAAATACATTTCAAAATACTGTAAAAAAAATTATTTATGTTAGTGATGTTGCCGGAAGCCAATATAAAAATAGAATGAATTTTCTAAACTTAGTTCGATATTACGGCATTTATTCTATTTAGAGCAGGGTGTCATTTTTTTGCAAGTTATCATGTTAAAAGTCCATGTGATGGAATTGG
Source organism: Phymastichus coffea (assembly GCF_024137745.1). Taxonomy (NCBI): domain Eukaryota; kingdom Metazoa; phylum Arthropoda; class Insecta; order Hymenoptera; family Eulophidae; genus Phymastichus; species Phymastichus coffea. The sequence goes on from NW_026706827.1 coordinate 3,631,688, forward strand.
TGGAGGTATAAAAAGATTAGCTCGACGAGAAAGCTTGCTCGGTAAAATCATAAGTAATTCTGCAGAATTTTACAAATGGGCGAAGCAAGTTATGCCTAAAATAACGTTTATTTACTGTAGTCAAGAAGAATATGAAATTTTTGAAAGTAGCATGTATAGTCAATTAAAAGATGCTCTTACTATACAAGGAACACAATCACTGCATGCATTCATTCCAGTTAGTGATGACAATACAACGGAAATTAAAGTAAAAAAAACTTCATACTCTTCTGAATTTGAAATAAGACGCATAATTTAAAGGGTTTTTTTTTGTAAAATTACTTGTAAATAACTTATTAAGAGTATTATGGTGTAGGTCCCATAAAAAAACATTTTTAATGCGGCCGCATCCTAAATATGCGTCGGTCTCAAGCCCGCTCAAACGCAGAGAGCGAATGTTTAATTTCAATATTATATCAGATTGTATAAAAAAATAGTTCATTTACATTACTTACTTAATTAATACATCTATATATTATTTAAATAAATACATATAGACTGTTAGAATATGAAATTATTTATTCTTTAAAGAAGGCAATTGCAGCAAGCAACGTTGGAACCGCACGAGTAGCAGACGGCCGAGCGGCTAGCGCGCGGTTCGTTTCATTTTAGTGCTATCTTAATCCTAATAGCGGGCACTCGATTTTCTCAACGGTTTCTTATGTAAAAAATGACAAGGAACACGATGGTACAAAAATTAAAAAAAAAAAAATATCGTTTTTTGAGATATCGTCGATTTTTTGAAAAAATTGTTTATAACAGTGGCATAAATAAATTATTTGGTATTTTATTATTTACATTTTAAAAGTGAAACTCTTTCCGCGTCTTTTAAAAAAAGAATCATGTCCATATCTTTATTAGTCTCCGAGAAATCGAATTAATAAAAAAAAGTCCAATATTTTTTCAACAGTTGATAAGTCGGCCCCTTATCAATATTTTGATCTAAAACTCTGCACAGATGTTGACCTCTGTATAGGTAACAAGTCTACCAACTTTGAACAAAATTGGTGATTTGAAGTTTTAAACTGTTTGAAATAGCCAAGAATTGCCCTATAAAGGAAAGATTCATAGCTAAAGCATTTTACATACTTCTTCCATCTGAGCTAATGATATCTCAAATTGTTTTATAAGCCATTGAGCAGATATCTCTTTTTCAATTGTTTGTTTTCTATAAGACTCTGACTTACTATCATCGTATCTACATTTTATATTTTAATGCAGTACATTACAAGGCTTTACCTGAGAGTGTTGCACTGTTTGCAACACCTCAGAAAAGCTATCTCCGTCCTTTGCCGCCCTGTAACCAGCCGGATAATTATGACCGACGCGCGCCCTAATCCGAACACTAATTTATTTTCATATCCGCCTACCCATACCTCAGAAAAAGACGCAACAAGTCGAAGAATGCGATCCGACGGATGAGTGAAAAATGGAGCGCACAACGACAAAAAGAGAGCGCACGCACACACACACTCCCGACCGCGTGTTGCCGGCTGGAAAGAAAAACATGAAAATTTGACTGGGAAATGCAGCGGAAATGAATGTTAGCGATATATGCAGATCCGTTACACTTCCAGACACTGATACGGATACTTTGGAGACGCTGGCACACCTGGGGCGACTAGAAAATTGTCGATGAAGCGGCAGACGGCAATCAGCTGTGTCAGGTTGCTGCGCACCATCGGTAACATCCTGAGCGCCACACACACAAACACTGCTGCCGATCACTGACAATACCCGGAGACACACACACATAACACCCGGGTACACACTTACACCACACGACCGAGGGGGAGTGCTCCAGGAGGCAGACTTGACAAGAATGAGCGAGATAAACTAAGCGAGAGCGAGCGAGATAGACTAAACGAGAGCGAGCGAAACAAACTAAGCAAGAGCGAGCGAGACAGACCATATGAAAGCGAGCGAACTAGAATAAATACTATACTAATTTAAACGCAAATACGATGATGACGGCACTACGAAGATAAAACCGACATACAATCATTGTATCATTGCAAAATATCTAGCGATGCGATTTAGAACATGGAACATACTAAAATAAAAATTAGACAATACTTGTATGCGGCCGCTACAAACCCTTAAGTGTATAAATAAGCGATAAAAAATCTGACAAATTAAATTGATAATTGATTAATGAAATTTGAACCTCTGAGGAAACTCGCCGGTGACGTCACGACCATTAAGCGAATTAAAATAAAATTTGATGTCCGTCCGCAACGAAAAATAAATAGAAGTAGGGGTAGATCTTTCTCATCAATCAATGCTGTCCGACTTAGTGGGGGGTAAGAGAGGGTAAATAGCGACGAATCTTCGACCCGAGACGAGGAGTCGTATTCTGAGCTGCCGGCACTTCCAGGACGTGAGAGGACGGATAAAATCGACAATTGTTAGGCACCATCGGCCTGAGAAGAGGAAATCGCCGTGATGACGTCACCCTGCCCACTCTGCGTAGTTGTACCGTGGGCAAACAAAACTACGTCGCGATATTTATTTATTTTATTATACCACCCGCTCAATATTATCTGCGGTTTTTGTCGTTGAAGGTCGGCCGGAACAAGAATCACTATCGACAGAAGAGCAACCATCCTTGAACCGTTTATACCACTCTTTTATTCGTGTTTTGCTCATACACTCACTTCTGAAGGCCTTTTGCATCATTTCAATAGTTTCCGAACTCGTTTGCCGAGTTGAAAGCAAAATTTTATGCAAATTCGTTGATCTTGTTTTTCAGTCATTTTTGACAATATCAAAATCCGACGAACGCGAAAAAGGCCATGTAAACAAAGACACGCTGCGCATGAACTATTCGTCCGGCAGCTATCAGTAAGTAACCAATAGATTCGTGAGGCTTTACTGTTGACGTTTTAGTCCGGTAGAGATAGCTTGAACACTATGGCGCGAAGATATAAACGTAGGCCCGATACTTTCCGGGCAGACTTCGTATACCATAGTAGAATATTATGGATATCAGGTGTAAATGACAGCATACTTAGGTTTGAAACAGCAAAGCCCTACCTGTCGTGATTTTGATGTTACTCGTACAGTCTTTGGGAGTTATAACTTATTTCGGTTTACATTAGTAGAGCCCTACCTGTTGTAGTCTTGATGTTATTGTGTTTGAGGTTATGGAATTACAGCTTAATTGAGGTTTTATAAACTATGCGCTACCAGCTATTCAAGATTTTTTGTTAATATAATGCGTCGTTTAACAAAAATTAAACAAAGGAATTTACACGTCATGTCATTTTTTCTGTTCACATATCGGTCATTGCGAAACCTGTATTTCAGTTCTTTTCAATCGATGATATCTCCGGTATAGAAAATGATACTCATGCATATAAATACTGATATGGAAAGCTCAGAAGTAGCCCTTTCTGATAGTTATTACAGATTTGGAAAATAATAAAAAATGGCGATATTATGAATGCTCAAATATGGCGAATAACCGTGTTTTTCACATTTTTAGGTTAGGATTACTCAAAACCTGATATGATGGAATAATTCTGAACCCGGATTTGCGTTCTACGCCGAAAATTACTTCGGAAATAACTATCAGCTACTCCATAACAATTACAACCTCATATTTTGCAGACAAATGCTGTTATTAGAAGTTTTACGAAATCATTTGTCAAATTTTAAAAATATCTATGTGAAAGGGAAAGAGAAAAAGCAATGGCTTCAAAATATTTTACCTGAAAAGTAAATTTTAGTAATGTGTTTGAATATTTAGTTTATGTAGATAATTCTTAATTACATTTTTTTATTTACAGAAAAATTTTAGATTTTGAAAGAGATGCGGGATGTCCTCCGTTAACAAAATTATCAAGTTGTAACGGTCCTATCTATGAGCTAATTAATTATGTTACTGAATCACTGCAACCCGTCAAACGCATGTATCTGTTTACTCCAATCAGCACATTAAACGGCGCCACCTCACCGATTGTTTGATTGTATTAGTACAAGAGTAATTTCATAACCAAAATAAGGAGCGTGACGTCACAAAGTAATAAATATATTTATAATGATTTTTGTTATTTAAGAAAAATATGTTAATTAGAGATAATTTTGATATAACAAAGTATTTCTTATATAGATTTTAGTACGTAGATTTAAAATATAGTAATACGAATTGCGTTTAATTATTAAATAATAATGAATTTTAATATGAAAAGTTAATTTATTTATTATGAATACTAAAAATATGAATTATTAGAAAAATGTAAATAGTCTAAATGCAAAATGAATAAGAAATTAACATGAGTAAGAATTGGTTTCATTGATAACAGCTTAATAATAACTGTTATTAATAAATAAACAATTAATAATTTATTTAAACAATAAGTTGTATATAGAACGAAAGCGTTAATTTTATACTTAATAATAACTTTATAATTTATAAATCTTAGATAATTAATCTAATAATTGCGTTATAAGATTATAGAAAAAACCGTTAAAAATATGAAAATTTATTATAATTCAAATGTTATTAACTAATTTGAATATTTCTTTAAAAAAATACTTCTAAAATTAATAAACTATAAGGTTATGTAAAAATTTAATAATTTTCCATTGTAAATATGGTAATATTACATTAATTAACTTTATTAGTTAATAACTTTTGACGACACTATTTGCGATAATTGTTAATTACACTAAATCAACAAATAACGAATTCTGTAAAGTTCACATGTATTGAAAGCTCATTATAATGTTTATTTACTTGTAAATTAAGAAAACTTATTTCTCAAAATTCGCGAATGTTTCTCGAATATTCGAAAACTTCTCGAAGAAAACGCTCCTGCGAAAAAGGCAGGAAAATTCGTGTATAAATACGCCCACTATTGCACAGGCTGGCATTCACTTCTAGCCTTGCAAAGTGAGCGTATGTGTCTTAAAGTTTATTGAATAAAAGTTTATTGTGATGTTCGTATCACTTATAAATAATTCGTACTCTTGTATCTAGTTGCGCTAATGAGTAAGAATTCGTTTCTAATAAATCTACTCTACTTGTCAATAAAATAAATAGATAAATCAAATATAAGGTGATAATAATAAATTGAAAAATCAAATATATGCGAATATGAATGTGGTTTCTAGGAAAGTCAGACTATGTCCTAGTTTCTTATGGTGCGAATTGTCCCATAAGCAGAGCTAAGATCTTCCTTGGATAGTATATAATTCGGCCCAAGTTTCTTATAGCGCGAGATATTCTATAAGTTTAGCTCGAATTATAGGAAAGGAAAAGTCTTGCTCAATTAATCACAATGAGAGAAAGAACTTAGGTATCAGCCAAGTTTATTCAGACACATACGCTCACTTTGCAAGGCTAGAAGTGAATGCCAGCCTGTGCAATAGTGGGCGTATTTATACACGAATTTTCCTGCCTTTTTCGCAGGAGCGTTTTCTTCGAGAAGTTTTCGAATATTCGAGAAACATTCGCGAATTTTGAGAAATAAGTTTTCTTAATTTACAAGTAAATAAACATTAATAATGAGCTTTCAACACATGTGAACTTTACAGAATTCGTTGTTTGTTGATTTAGTGTAATTAACAATTATCGCAAATAGTGTCATCAAAAGTTATTAACTAATAAAGTTAATTAATGTAATATTACCATATTTACAATGGAAAATTATTAAATTTTTAAATAACCTTATAGTTTATTAATTTTAGAAGTAATTTTTAAAAAAATAACATTTGAATTATAATAGATTTTCATATTTTTAACGGTTTTTTCTATAATCTTATAACGTAATTATTAGATTAATTATCTAAGATTTATAAATTATAAAGTTATTATTAAGTATAAAATTAACGCTTTCGTTCTACATACAACTTATTGTTTAAATAAATTATTAATTGTTTATTTATTAATAACAGTTATTATTAAGCTGTTATCAATGAAACCAATTCTTACTCATGTTAATTTCTTATTCATTTTGCATTTGGACTATTTACATTTTTCTAATAATTCATGTTTTTAGTATTCATAATAAATAAATTAACTTTTCATATTAAAATTCATTATTATTTAATAATTAAACGCAATTCGTATTACTATATTTTAAATCTACGTACTAAAATCTATATAAGAAATACTTTGTTATATCAAAATTATCTCTAATTAACATATTTTTCTTAAATAACAAAAATCATTATAAATATATTTATTACTTTGTGACGTCACGCTCCTTATTTTGGTTATAAAATTACTCTTGTACTAATACAATCAAATAATCGGTGAGGTGGCGCCGTTTAATGTGCTGATTGAAGTAAACAGATACATGCGTTTGACGGGTTGCAGTGGTTCAGTGATATAATAAACTAGCTAGCTCATAGATAGGACCGTTACATTATCGACAGAGTGTTTTGTTATTATATATTTGTCGACATTTATAGTTGACGAATTACGTAGTTTATTTCTTTTATATTAAGTAATTTATATTTATTTTATAATCAATTGAGTGATTATTACTATTATTACTATACATACAGTTTAGTAATATTTGTTCTTTATCTTCTGTATTTTTATATTGTGTGGGGTTACTTACATTTTGTAAATGTTTAGTGAATATGTTAGCTTTATCAATACTTGTTCTAGCCCATTTCATGTCATTTTTTAAGGTCGGAGAAGAGAATATTTGTAATTGGTTAATTTTTTTATTTGATTTTCAAAGTGAGTAAGCAATAGCCTTAGTTGGAGTTAGGTTACTTAGGTAATTATTTATATTTTCATCGTAAAGAATTTTTTAAAGTTCTTTAATATACCGATTAATTTTGGTTTTAAAAATTTGTAATTAGGTTGACAGCTATATTTTTGTAATTTTTTTTCTTTAATTTTATGAGATATTGTTTTTGAAATAATTAAATTTATTTGTTAATGTATTGCGTGCATAGAAGTTGCATTTTCAATAGCATTATAAATATTGTAATTTAGGTTTTTAATCACAGTATCGATATCTTGGTTTATTTTAATGATATGGTACATGAAAGTTTTTCATTTATCAATGCTCTGTAAGAATCCTAATTTGTTCATTTATTATATAAGGAACATTTTTTTAGTTTATTTTAATTGTTGAGAAGAAGTTCATGAAAATGATCTGAAGTTAAATAGAGGCATGTTGTGGCTGTTAGGTTTTTTTGATATAATTCTCTAATGATAGTGAAATCTATTAGATCCAATAGTTTATTTATATCGGAGGTCCAGTAGTACAGTGCCCATCAATTATTTTTGCCATACCTACACCAAAATCAGGCAAACATGAAAGTTTTGTATCTCAGTCGGAAATTATCGTAGCGTTTTCCCTGTCGTCCCTAGCTCTCGCTGTCTGCACGCGCTATTATTAAGTCGGGCATAGATGTGACTATGTTGGCGCATTGTTAATGTCCTACTTACGAGTATATGATTGAAGTGTGGATCAGTGGTTAAGGAAATTGAGGATTATTCTGTAAAATTTTTGTCTTATCTTGTAAAATAATTGAGTATATTTTCGGTTTGGACGTTTTGTCATATAATCATTGAGAGGTCATATGCGGTTTATAAATGATAAAATTAAGATTAGTGCGAAAAAATAATTGTAGCTTTAATTAGAAAAAATGCAATTAACAAATATAACAGTAATAAAAAATCATTAGTATGTATTCGTTTGCATATCAATTATGCGTGTCTCTTCAGTGATTAGAAGCTCTCGGAAAAATGACGCACTCATCACTACAAGTTAAACCGTAGCATGTTCCAACAGTCATATTCCTTAATAATCGTAGCACTTTTTATTGTTTTTAAAAATTTAATTTTTTCGTTACTTGCCGTCTTTACAAAATTAATGAGGAAAAGAAATTTCATGTTTTTTTTAGTTTTTATAAAGCATTTTAACATAATTTTGAAATACGTTTTTTAAAAGATTCAAAATTTATAAAAATAAATTGTTCTGTATAATTCCAAACTAATTAGTTAACAAATACACATAAGTATAATTTTAAATATTACGTGAAATATATGCAGATGATACAGAGTAATTTTGTATATTACTTAGCATATTAAGAATTTTTCTAAATTAATAGAAATTAAGATGAACCATTTCTATAAATATAGGTACATAGACAATTTATCTTTACCTGTTGGGACCCTGTTGAAGGATATACAGAACTCGAAGATTGATTACATCGATGATCCCATGAAGGCGAGTTATGTACTATAGGGTTAATAATGCCCTGCGGCGATGATCTAGATGGCTGATTATTCCACTGCTGGCAACTAGTAACAGCAGTCACTGATGATACAGATGTGTTGATAATTCCCTGAGTTTGTGAATGCTGCTGTTGAGGTGATTGCGATTGTTGATTTGAATACTGCAGTCGAATATTGTTACCAGTGCTATATTGACTGCTTCCTGAAGACCAACCTATAAGAATTAAGTGTACTTTATTCAAACATTCAACAATAATCTTTTGGTATAAAGTTTACAATATTTTTCTCCACAAAGCACACACACACACACACACACACACACACACACACACACACACACACACACACACACACACACACACACACACACACACACACACACACACACACACACACACACACACACACACACACACACACACACACACACACACACACACACACACACACACACACACACACACACACACACACACACACACACACACACACACACACACACACACACACACACACACACACACACACACAAGAAAAATTATCTAAAATCGTTGAAATTTTTTTCCGCACATTACGTGCAAAGTGGAGTACTCTTCTATCAGAGAGTGCAGAACCACATGAATAGTTCGAGAGTAATGTGCCTTTATCGCTCTCGGCTGCGTTTCGAGTGATAAACATGTCATATTGCACGGTATACGACACACTTTAGTTTTAGACAGTCAATGCAGGTCTGTATCGCCTACTGAGAGTGCACCATCACCTTTGTACAGGGATATGCGAAAAAATCATAAATGTACTACGGAAGAATAGTAGGTAAACCACGCACTGTGCTCCCTTAGTGCATAATGTACTATTTCCTAATTGAAAGGATATAAAGATAAATTTCTGATTTCGTGATCATAATAGTTAGAATTAAATAGTCCAGGAAGATTTCAGAACAAAAATTTGGTTTATATAATTTTTTAAGAATATAAAACAAGACATTTTTGTCTAATTTATAAATGTGATATCGCTAATCACTTATTATTTATATTTGTTCGTACTTTTGTAGTCTCTTGCGTTAATGAGTAAGAATTCGTTTCAAAGTAAATATATCTAATATTACTTATGATATATAATTTTAATCTTATATGTGAAAATTAAATCTTTGTAATCAAAATATATAACTATTTGGAATGGAATTAAGGAAAGATAAACTTTGCCCTAGTTACTTATAGTACGAAGTGTCCCATAATCAGATCATAAGTCTTTCTTGGAAAAAAGAATGTGATTCAGCCCAAGTTTCTCATAGCGCGAAATGTTCTATGAGTTGAGCGTAAATTATAATAGGAGAGGAAATGCTTGCATAGCAAATCATAAGTGAGAAACAACTTAGGTATAAGCCAAGTTTATTCAATCTCAAGCGCTTACTTTGCAAGGTTAGGAGAGAATACCTCTCATCTGTGTCAAATTGAGCCTATTTATACACAAATTTTAGAGGCCCATTTATGCGAGATAGCCCTTTTTACGCTGTTTCTGCAAATGTATAAAATCATTTTCTCTTGTTTACAAAAATAGACAGCGCTAAAGAAAATTTAAATAGTGTAAAAAATACAGAATGTAATATTGATAATTTAAACATAATTCGCACTTATCGCAAAAATCGTCGTTAAAATTTATTAACTAACAAAGTTAATTCAATACCGTAAATTTTACAATAAAATAATTGAATTTTTTTAAATAGAAAAATAATTTATCGCTTTTAGACATTATTACAAATAACAAATACTTAAACTATTTGATAATATTTGATTAATAATAATTTATGTTTTTGACCAAATCTTATAACGTAAATATAAAATCGGCTAATTAAAAATTATCAATTCTAACAATTTTGTCAAAATCAACAAAAGTACAAAATCAACACTTTCGATTATTATACTTTTATTTGTTTAAATAAATTATAAATTTTTTATTTATTGATAACAATAGTAACTAAGTTGCTATCAATAAAACGAATTCTTACTCATGTTTCTACGATTTTCATCTCGAGCTCAGAGTATTCGCTTTATTACAATAATTAATACTTGTAAAGTTATAAATAAATTAAGCCGTGGTGATCATACCTACAAATAATGTATTGGTCACATGGGATAAAAATGACCCAACGCAAAGAAACAGCTGCTAATTGCGTTTTTTTAATGTATAGATTCAAATCTTGCGGGAAAATAAAGTTTAGGACTTCCTCTTTATAATCAAATTGTTTTTTCAATTTGTTAACATCCAAAAATTACAATAAAACATTTTTTCGGAAATTGTAACGTTTTACTAAAAAATTTCTTAAAATTTCAATTTTACGGATAAGTTAAAACAAAATTTTCGGGTTATACTCTAGAAATAGTATTGATTGAAGGAAAAAATAGTCTTGCATCGTAGCTTTCAAAAAATATATTTATTTTGAAGTGCAACGGTAGTCGATTCGATTAATCGATCCGTTCGCGATTTGTCTACTCGCGATGTTAGTTCGAACGACTAAGAGAGAGAGAGAGAGAGGGCGCGTGAGGTTTTGAAAATAGGCAGTTAAGCCTCAGCTGCTTTCGCGAGAGTATCGGATTTAGTTTGCACTGTGTTTCGCCATTATTAGTTATAAAGTTTCCTGGGATTTGTTAATACGTGCGAGTGCAATGTGGAAGCTAAACAGCAGTAGCATTTACAGCAGCAGCATCTCAAGCAGCAGCAGTATTACGAGTGAGGCAGCGCAGCTGATTTGGATCCGAGGAGCACCTCTTAATTTTGCTTCAACAATTACGGCTGATCACCGTTATTGCACCGCGCGACAAAATACTTCCGACAGTATTTTGTCTATCGCGAGCGTAATTTTTTGTATTCACGCCGAGCGTTAGATTTCGCGGAAATTTTCGAATTCTCTCTCTCTCTCTCACCGAATTATAATTAATAATTATAAATCCTATTCGCGTGCATTAGTCTTTCGGCCCATAAAAGACTGTAGTTTTTATTAATTAAAATTTGCATAATTTTATTCGCCGTTTACGTCACGTCGTTCCCTAATAGTTATTAGATCTATAAAGGCTTAAGTCTTAATCCGATTTCGTCTAGGGGATTAGGCGGATTAGGCATTAAGTCATTCATACTGAAAATAGATCGAGTGTCACAAGTCAAGTGACTTAAGGTGAGTTAAACTCGGTTGAAAAGAAGACACTGAAACGAAAGCTTCAAACGTAAAGGTGAACACACGCATAACCATACACGTTTAACGGAGCGGCGGTTAGCTCTGCATCATGGGAGCTTGTGCGTTAATAAATATCTCATTTCGTAAGATAATCATCCCGTTACAGAAGATTGAAGTTATCAGTTTTAACGAAACTTAAGAAATGAGGTAAATGAGTTTTGAGGTGTGAAATAAAGTATTAAAAGTTCTTCAAACTGGAAAATTTTTTTTATTCATATTATAAGTATTATCAAAAACAAGTAAAAACTACATTATAAGCTGAACAATTATTCATGACCGACACAATCAGTGTATATTTACTCCTATGCTCGATGTTCATCGCACATCGGTCTTTCGCACGATGGACAAAGTAACTTAGTTTTTCTGTCAGTTGCCCGCTTGCAAAGACCGCATCTTTTCCTGGTCAGCTACTCGACTTTCTCTTCGTCACATACCTGAACATCTTTGTTCAAAATGTTATTGATTTCGGCTCGTAAATTATTTTGTAGCGTAGGTTTCGTGGAACGACGTACCAAATACGGCTCAACAAGGTGCATAACCAATTTGTCCAAGCATGCTTTAGCTGACATCGATTTTTTAATGCCATTATTTTCCAAATAAAATTTTAGTAAAATACGTGCATTAACAGCTGCCATGTCAAGCATTCCAAAAAAAAACTCTGACTGGCCAGCAATTGCTTTTAGCACAAACAGTATGCGAATGGCAGAGCTAATCGAAGTAATCAGTCCCTTCTTTAGTCTGGTTGTATTGTAAAATGACTTCAGGTTTTCCGTTATGCATAGCGTCTGTGCATTTATCAGAAGAAATTACCAGCGCGAATTTATTTTTTTTCGAAGTATAAGGCACGAGTATCAAGTCGTTTGCGTGGTGGAATTTCGCATTTAGGACAGACTTATCAGGTACTTTGAATTCGAGCGTCCCAGGTGGCATGATTTTCTTAAATGAAAGCACTAATCATAGTTTTGATAGTACGGTTCACTCTTTCCGTTGGGTTGCTCTTTGGCTAGTATGGCGCGCATGTACTATGTATTACGCCAAACGAATCCAAGAACTCGTCCACCGATTTATTTTTAAATGGCCTACCACTGTCCGATAAGAATTTATCGGGTACGCTGAATCGCAAGAAGGTTCGTTCCTTCAACTCGCGACGAATCGCCTGTCCGTTCGTGGCATTATGCGGACCTCGAGAATGGGCTCATGGCATCGTCCGCCACTATTTTACATGGCCGCGAGACTATGTGCCGTTCTATTAAATCAGCTGAAGCAACTTGCTCCACCTTGTTTTGTTGATAGACGAAGCAAATACGAACATAATGGGCTATGTGTCTATACATGTCAGGCCAATAATACTTTAGTGAGGCTCGCTTTAGCGTTTTATAACGCCCCAAGTGTCCAGCAGCTAGACTGTTATGACATTCCACTAGAACTTGAGTTCTCCGTTCTCTAGGAAGTACTAACTTCCATGCGTCTTCGTCCGCGCTCATTAGATCGTCGACGAGAGGATCTGGCTTTTAAATATATAGCTTTAATCCATTATACTTCCAATACGGGTGCTTAGTAGGGTTTTCTCGAACCTTTTTGATCCACTTTAAGTACCAAGGGTCCTTGACTGGAGGAAACGCTTGAAGCGATGTTAAGTTGGCTGCAGTGGTCTCGTCATCTTCATACATCCGTAATAAGACGTCTGGAACTACGTTGAATTTCCCTTTACGATGCACTATATCAAAGCTGTACGATTGTAGAATCAGCGACCAACACTAAGCTTACTGTTTGGATGCTTGAGATCTCGTAACCATTTCAAGCTGTGGTGTTCAGTTTTCACTGTAAAATGATAGCCTTCTATATAAAGCCTAAATTTTTCGATCGTCTATATCACAGCGAGACCACACTCTTTCAGTCACCGAAAGCCTCCATTCGGTGACAATGAGTGCTCGACTGGCGTAACAGAGTACTCTCTCATCTTCTCCTACATGCTGTAAGAGGACACTGCCTGAATAGCTAGCGTCTCATTCAACTATGAATAGAGCTGTAAAGTCTGGCCGAGCCAAGACAGGGGCGGTGGCGATCAATTCTTTAATGCGTTCGGAAGCATCTTGCTGCGCTTCAGTCCACGCATATTTAGTGCCTTTTTTCATTAACGTGGTAAGTGGATCCACTATGCTTGCAAAATTGGCAAGAACTTCCGATATCACGACGCCATGCTTAGAAACCTACATCATTGTTTGATGTTCTTAGGCGGCGGACAGTCCATAATAAGGTGAACTCTTTCAGGATCAGGACGAGTTCCATCCCTATTGACTAAGAGATCCAAGTAGCGTACTTCAGCCATACAAATGCTTGATTTTTTTCGGTTGACAGTTAAGTCAGCCTCTTTGATTCTATTGAGTATACATGGAAGCCATTTAAGATAATCTGCATAGGTCTCTGTCGCTGTGATCAAATCATCGATGTAGGCGAAAGCGTAAGACTCCATCTCGGGTGGTACAAGATGGGTTCAATAAGTCTTTACAAAAAGAAGGAAAAAAATTTTTGCGTATGTAATATTTATTTATTTTTCAACATAACCTCCTTGAAGGACGATACATTTTATTAAACGGCCTTTCAGTTTTTTTAAGCCATCAGAAAAATATGATTTCTGAAAACCCTCAAAATAGGCATTTGTTTCGGCGATGACTTCTTCATTCGACGTGAATCGTTGTCCGGCAAGCCATTTTTTGAGGTTAGGAAATAAGAAAAAGTCACTGGGAGCCAAATTAGGCGAATATGGTAAATGGTCAATTAATTCGAACTTTAAATCGTTAATTTTTGCCATCGAAACTGCACACGTGTGAACTCGAGCATTGTCTTGAAGAAAGAGGAATTTTTATTGTTCAAGTGAGGACGTTTTTCTCTGATTTTTTCTTTCAGCTAACCTAATAATGACGCATAATATTGTCCAGTGATCGTCTGGCCCTTTTCCAAGTAGTCGATGTAGATGATTCCATACGCATCCCAGAAAACCGTGGCCATAATCTTGACAGCTGACTTTACTGTCTTTGCCTTCTGTGGGGCTGGTTCTCCTGCGGTAATCCATTGTTTGGACTGTTCTTTGGTTTCAGAAGTGTAGTGGTGTACCCATGTTTCGTCTACAGTTATAAGTCGACGCCAAAAGTCTTCCGGATTACGACGTATGCCAAAAGAGCCTCAGAGGTGACTACGCGGGTTCGTTTGTTTTCAACAGTGAGCAAACGCGGCACCCATCTTGCTGATATTTTTTTCATCCCCAATTTTTCATGCAAAATTAAAATGATTGTACCCTTTGATACCCCTGTGGCCTCAACTAATTCTCGCAATTTTAATCTTCTATCACTCAACATCATATCGTGGATTTTGTTGACCATTTCGGGCGTACTCACTTCTACGGGACGTTCTGAACGAGATTCATCTTTTGTTGTTGTACGACCGCGTTTAAATTCATTTACCCAGTTACAAACAGTCTTAAACACAGGGGCAAACTTACCATGAACGGCGTTCAACTCAACTGTGATTTCTTTTGGTGTAAGGTCTTTCAAATGAAAATGTTTTATCACCGCTCGAAACTCTGTTTTTTCCATTTTTCAAATAAACCAATAACTTTTTGTTCAACCAACGCTCACAAAAAAACGACTTAATGAATCGAGCTAAAACTTTGTATGATATATAGTTAGTAGTATTGCTTGCCAAAAACATCATAATTTAAGCGTGACGAGCGCCATCTTTTGGATTTTGGCTCATTAAAACTAATGCGTACGCATTATTTACAACAAAATGATAAGTTTTTTTTCCGACGAAATACTGTCATCATTATCACAGCTACGTTTCCTTTTTCTTTCGATACAATATTCGCTGAAGAGTCATCGCCATCGAGACTTTCGTTCTCGATTATTAATTTATGATAATTTTTTATTGTACGTTGTACAACTACATTTTCCATGTTCCGTACGCGTCAGAGTACGTGGCTTCGTTACAAGTTCCGTCGTTATCAATTTTACCAGCAAGCGTGACTGATCTTACAGTGGTTTGATTAATCCTTATGTCTCTAAATATAATTAAATTATTGTTTTCAATGCGGAAAATATTGTACAAGTGCAGATTCCAACAAGCTTCACGATCCATTTCCATCACGTATTAGTGGTAACCGTTGTTTACCACGGAGACATAAGACCATATTCCGCAATTATAGATTGTTCTTTGTATCTGTACTTTACATTACTTTACTAAGATATCTTGGAAGTTATACATTTAAAGAAAGTTTACATAAACTTTTCTGTTATTTATTGTCATTTTTGGAACTTCGTATGGTTCTACATCTAACAATGAAATTGTTGTTATATTCAACGATATAGCAACGCAATCATATCCATTTACAGCCGCTGTCGGGCTGGTTACTATCGAAGAGATCGAAAGAATTAAGCAAATCATTTTTCCTTATTTTTTTTAACCCTTTTCCTCCCAAATAACACAAATTTTTTCTTAACTTTCATCCTCATATCTTTTAATGAAAAAATTTTTTTACAGCGAATTTGGAAATTTCGATTTTCCGATTTTCAACGAATTCGAAAATTAAATCTCTCGCCTAAAGTCCTATCGCGTCGCGATCAGGAAAATCGACTTTTAGCGAGGGTAGCAAAAAAAAATAATTGTTAGACTTGAAATTTTTTTAAATTTTATGAAACCAATTTGAAAAAAATGTATACTAGGAATAAAATTGATTAATTTTTTACTCAAAAACTATTGACTCAATAAAAAATTTCATAATAACAAAAGAGTCTTAAAATTTACCAAGGAGTACTCTCAATTTTTTCAGAATTTTCCGAGTTAATTTTTGAATTCGTGGAAAATCGGAAAATCGAAGTTTCCAAATTCGCTGTAAAAAAATCTGAACAAATTTGAGAGTATTTCTTGACTAATTTTAAGACATTTTTGTTCTTAGAAATTTTTCACTAAACTTGATAGTTTTGGAGAAAAAATTCGTCAAGTTTAAAAAAAAAATTTTTCCTTTCGAACGCCATTTTGTGTTCGCCATTTTGAATTTCGGAAATAATCCGGCATTTGAAAGAAAAGACATCTATAACACCGATAACAGTGTTTCCAATGGTGTGCAAACTTTTTCCATTTTAAAATATACTTTTTTAGAAAAAAAAAACGCGAAAAATTTGTGAATTTTCCGGAAAACCGGCCTATAACGTTTCCGGCTTACAATTTAGGTAAATTTTGTCAACGGCATTCGAAAGAGGAGGTCAAAATCTACAAGATATGATGCTTGATAAATTTTTCATACGATTTTTTCATTAAAAGATATGAGGATGAAAGTTAAGAAAAAATTTGTGTTATTTGGGAGGAAAAGAGTTAAATCAAAAATGTGAAATATTATTATGCGTTCAATTGTGATTTTTTATCAATTTTCCGAGTAGGTATCTGTTGATTAATGTGTGAAATTTTCAAACGATTTCCATGTACTAATTAGGTTTTATTTTTTATTTCTATTTTTATATTGTGATATAAATTTTCAGAATGATTTCAATAAATTTGTCAGGACCAGAGTAGTGGTCTCCAAATTTTCCCGGGTTTGGTCCTAATTTTAAAAATACAAAATCATCTATTTTGAAATTCTTTGAATTAATCTTTTATTATAATATTTTTTTATCATTATTTTGAGATAATTAAATTATCATACCCTAATTTTTGTATCCCTGTTAATCGAGTAATTAAACTAGGAAGGTGCCCCAACCCGAACTCTCCGATTTCGATAACACAGGCCCACAAAAAAAACAAAAGTGTCTGTGCAATTGACCAGACCTATATATTCTTATGTATTTTTCGACGCTGAATCCGAATTTGCAATAAAAAAATAGGGTTCAGCTGCTTTTTTATGGGGTTTTGCTCGAAAAACCTCATTTTTTATGGTTTTTTCATGGTTTTTCTTAAATAAAAAAGAAATAAAGAAAAATTTTATTTTTTTGACTTCAGAATCGAATTCTACGGGAAAAAATACATCGAAAACCATGTTTTGAATTTTTTTTTACAGAAATTTCAACCCACCTACGGCGATGAAAAGGCAGAAAATCACGAAAAGTGAAAATTTGCTTCAAATTTAATTAAAATGACACTAAAAGCAAGATTTACGATTGTAAACCGATTTATAAACATTGAAAATACTTTACTGGGGGTTTTTGAGGTCGCTGATCAATCGTTTTTAGCTTTTGTTAGCGTGATGAACTTGAACTTTGCAATCATAACATACTCTCTGCAATTTGGATATTTGAATGAAACTATCTAAAGTTTATAACTTATATTGCTACTCAATAGCAGTACTATCAAAATCCTGCTGCTACGAAGACGTTGGCCACGATGACAACTGCCCTGAAAATGGGATGTGTAGAATGATTCGTCGGTCCAACTCTTCGTAGTAACGAAACCAGCGAAGGCGCGCTGTCTTGCAGGGGAGCGCTAAGATGTGAGAATGATGCCGTAGTGTGTCTGACGACGAGTTGATATTGTCCCCGTCAAAGTCAGAAAGCTCTCATACTTAGGCCTGGGAAGATATGAGAGTTATCACCCCCAGGACGGTTGACTCACCTGCGATCGGGAAGGATTCTTAGCATGTGGGTTTTAGATATAATTTATGGCACATCACAATTCCTCATCTTCATTTAACTTCGCTGGAACTTCTGGTAGCAGATGCAATCATGAATGCACTGGTAATCCTGATAACTTTTGTTTGTATGTGCAAAATTTGTTGGGTCGAAAAACAAAAGAAAAATAACAGAAACAATAAATGATTTGTATAAAGTATGTTTTGACATTGAGATTTCACAGCAAGAGAAAAGCTGGGTACCACAATTTGTCTGTAACTCGTGTCATATAATGATAAGTCGAGTTACCAAAAATCAGAACAAGACGTCCCTGAAATTCATTGCACCAACAAAATGAAAAAAACCAGAAAATGAAAACGATTGCTACTTTTGTACAACAAAAGTAGGGGATATAGCATAAGCTATATAAATAAAGCTTTATATAAATAAAGAAAAAGAAAGTACATTATTCTAGTCCTACAACTGTTGAGTTTCCAGAAAAAATCCTTATTGAAGGTTTAGAAAATGAAGAATCACGAGATAGTTTTACAACAGGTTTGGATTCTCTGCACGTGGACGATCATTCGACAAATAAGATTGATGTGAAAGAAATTGAACTAAGCAATAACCCATCCTCCGAAGATCTAAGCGAATCCGACGAAAGTGAAGAAAACCTCTCTTCGGATGATGATGAAGAATATGTACCCAAAGGTGTGGAGAATTCTGTGAAAAAATATGATCAAAAGAGTCTGAATGATTTATTTAGAAAGGCTGGCCTATCGAAAGAGCAAAACCCCATAAAAAAGCAGCTGGATACTACTTTTTTATTGCAAATTCAGATTCAGCATCGAAAAATACATAAGAATATATAGGTCTGGTCAATTGCACAGACACTTTTGTTTTTTTTGTGGGCCTGTGTAATTAGCATATGTTGTAGTACATTAAAAAAGCAAGAGATTGGCCTTTTTGTAGGCGGAAAAATATATTTAAGGGGTGAAATCCACCCCCAAAATTCACCCCCAAAAACCGGTTTTTTTAAATAGCTTTTTTCCTAGTCAATAGTTTTTAGTAAAACCAAGTGGGTAATATTCCTTATCGAAAGTATAACAAATTCTGGTGACACTGACTTTTCGGGGTTGCAGCCTCTATTTTTGATAGGTGAAAAATTGAAAAATTGACATAAATTGGAATAATGATTTAGTTTTGAGCAGATATTTATGTTTTGAAAGAAAATAAAGCTAAACAAATGAAAATAAACTGGAGAAATTTATATGAATTCCTATTATAACCCTTTATGGTGAAAAATGTTATTTTTATACAGAATCGATAAAAAGAGAAAATTATATTTAATCTATATTATCATACATGACTCTACTTTTAACTCATTTGTCTTTGTACCAATTTTTTGATAGAGTGCTTCACACTTACTAATATAAACATTTATAAAATTTAATATGATTTAGAAGAAACGGTTTTTTAACATTTTTTATTTGTTAAAGTCTGAACAGCAATGATAATCATTAAAAAAATGTTTGAAACATAGGGACTTTTCACACCAGCCAACGTATAATTCCAGCATTTTGGCAGCCTTCGATTTCGCATTTTGAACTACAAGAATCTCCAAAACTGAAATCAATCGGATTATCAAATTTTTCCGGTTTTTCTTCGAGATATCTTTTTTTAAACCAAGAATATTTAAAAAAGATTTAAATATCTTGGTGACGAAAATTGGTTATGAACAAATGACTCAAGCCTATTAATATTATTTCTCGAATGTATGAGGTCTGTCCGGAAAGTATCGGGCCTACGTTTATATCTTCGCACCATAGTGTTCGAGCGACCTCTACCGGACAGAAACGTCAACAGTAAAGCCTCACGTATCTATTGGTTACTTACTGATACCTGCCGGACGTATAGTTCATGCGCAGCGTGTCTTTGTTTACAGTGCCTTTTTCGTGTTCGTCGGATTTTGATATTGTCAAAAATGACTGAAAAACAAGATCAACGAATTTGCATAAAATTTTGCTTTCAACTCGGCAAACGAGTTCGGAAACTATTGAAATGATGCAAAAGGCCTTCAGAAGCGAGTGTATGAGCAAAACACGAATAAAAGAGTGGTATAAACGGTTCAAGGATGGTCGCTCTTCTGTCGATAGTGATTCTTATTCCGGCCGACCTTCGACGACAAAAACCGCAGATAATATTGAGCGGGTGCGATTTGCAATCGAACAAGATCGTCGTATGACTGTGCGAGAACTAGAAGAAGACCTTGGGATACCAAAAACTATCATTTCAGAAATTTTAACCGAAAATTTAGGAATGAAACGCGTGTGTGCGAAATTCATCCCAAAATTGCTCACAGCAGAGCAGAACATTCGCTTAGAAATCGCCCTGGACAATTTGGAAATGGTCAATAATGATGATAATGTGCTTAGAAAAGTTATTATAGGTGATGAATCATGGGTTTATGGTTATGATCCTGAAACAAAACAACAATCTTCACAGTGAAAGCATTCTGAATCGCCAAGACCAAAAAAAGCACGTCAAAGTCGGAGCAATGTTAAGTCAATGTTGATTGTTTGTTTCGATTGTGAAGGTGTTGTACATCACGAATATGCACCAACAGGTCAGACTATGAATAAAGAATACTACGTTCAAATTTTGAAACGTTTGCGTGGTGCAGTAAGAAGAAAACGGCCGCACTTTTGGGAAAGTGGTGACTGGCTTCTCCATCACGATAATGCGCCAGCGCATTCATCCAATCTTGTGCAGCAGTTTTTGAGCAAACACAATATCGCATTGCTTCGACAACGTCCATACAGTCCCGACATAGCCCCTTGTGACTTTTGGCTGTTTCCAAAACTAAAAAAACCACTCAAAGGACACCGATTCGATGACAAAACAACGGTTGAAAACAATGCGATGAGTGTACTTAAGGCTATCCCTAAAAGTGAGTTCCAGGACTGTTTTGAAAAATGGAAACATCCATAGAACCGTGTTATTCAATCAAGTGGGGATTACTTTGAAGGATGCCACCCACAAGATGATAAAGAATAACGCTAGCACGAAAATATAAAGGTAGGCCCGATACTTTCCGGACAGACCTCGTAAATTCATATCATAATCCATTAAAATAACGTTATCTGAAACGTCGAACAAAGTTTTTCCACACTCGAAATTCATATACATCTAATGGTTGGATTTTTCCTGTAGTTTCAGTTGGAATTTACATAACATTATCGATTTTATTTTCTGGTCTAGTTTCTTCAGTTACTTTTTCGCAGTGACCATTCAGCAATATACCGTAGGACCAATATTTAGATGAAGAATGTTCTTCAACCAAATTTTAAAAAGATCTGCAATAAAAGAATTTGTTCAACATTTTTCTACCAGCTTTCTGTAATTTTTAAATTATATTTAATTATTACTTACCTGAAGTTAATTTTCTAGAATTAGATGCTTCTACGTATACATTTTGAGGTTTGAACAATTTGGATTCTACAATTGGTCCAAACTGGCCAAATTGTTCCTTTAAAACTAAAAAGAGAGGTGACAAAAGTTTTCCTTCACCTGATATTAGAGGTTGTGTAGTATAGCTGTGTGTCGTTGATGCTACCGATTGTACTAGACATTGAATCTGACTTTCGCTTTCCACCGCAAGTGTCCTTCCGGAGTGGATTTCCAATTGGAATCCACTTTGATCTGTATTATATGTATTATGAATTCCAATTTCTTGAATAGCTTTCTTCACATTGGTAACAAATGTAAGAGCTTGTTTCTCTAGTTCTGCACTACTTTCGAAAGTTTTTCGGGTAACGAATTTGTTAATTTTTCTTGATATAATTCTGTGAGCAATTTTAAATCTTGATAATCAGTGTTTTGAAACTTTGAACCGAAAATCTTCAAACTCTAGATCCTTTTTTGCGTGTAATGCCCAACGACGCAAATCATGATCATGCACAATAAAACCATCGTCAACAGCAGATTTTAAATTATGCAATACGTAATTACAAATTCGGGCAATTTTTTCTCTGTATGTACCACCTTGGTTGAATGTGTGAGCCCAACGCCGAAGCTGACTGATAGAAGATACTTTTTTGAATTTACTTTTCACACTCTCAAGACTCAAATTTTTTCTTTTTCCACTTCGCCAATAATTCACTGCTCTTTCTTTATAATCAAAAGATCAATCTTCTCTATCTTCTTTACACTAATTTGTTGGAAATTTTACAGGAGGAGAAAAATGATGCATTATATCGTCCTCAATAGTTTGTGTATCAGGATCCTCTTATTTCTCCTGAAAATCTAACATTTCTTCTGAAATTATTTTTACATCGTGAAATTTCTCCATCGAATCTATTAAAATATTTTTTGTTTTCCGCTAACTGATTTTCTTGATAAGTAGTTGGGATATTAATCGGTAATTCTAATGTTTGAAATTATGTCAGCAATAAATTGATTGCGTTTAAAGGGTTGACTCTTATCGTGAATACTGCAATTGCATTAATTACTTTTGTGAATAGACTGTGTTAACGGAATGAAAAATAAACATTCGAAATTTCTTACCTTTTCGATAAAACAGAAATTAAGAATTAATTATTTTATGAATTTGAATTTGAAAATATTGAAAAATTTATTTAACTCCCCGAATCTTTTCCGTCTCGTAAAGACATGGAATTCAAACTGATATCTTATGTTTACAAAAGCTTGTACGATATATATAGGACAGATGACACATTTCATTTGATAGTATTTTCATCTTGTTTTCTTAATTATAAGTATTCTAAACTCTCACTTTCAACGTATGAATAAAATTAAAGAATTTAATAACATCATTTCATTTGGTTAAGTTTTCATATTTATTTTCCATATGTTATATTAAATTTGTTAATTGAAAGACCTTACTCTTTTCTACACAAAATTTTATCACACTATGATATTCTACATTACTAACAAACAAACAAATATTGTTTCCTTCTTTATTATTCCACTATTATTAAATTATTCAAAATTTAATATTTGACCACTCACGTTTGAAAAAGTTAAAATAATATTATAATAATAATTAAATTATTCAATTCTTTCTGACATTTTTAGTATGGCGACGGCCATCGAGTACTGAAAATTAGAAAATTTATTTAAAACTTTCGCAGTATCTACTAATTAGATACTCATCTTTATCAATAAGAGTAGTTTTACCCTCTCTAATTATTTGTTATTGATAATTCAGAAATTGAACGATTCTATTTTTCTATTTTTTTTCAAAACATACACATCTGATCAAAACTAAACTATTATTCCACTGCGAAAAGTCATGTCAATTTTTGAATTTTTCACTTATCAAAAACAGGGGTAGCAACCCCGAAAAGTCAATGTCACCAGAATTTGTTATAATTTCGATAAGGAATATTACCCAGTTGGTTTTACTAAAAAATATTGATTATGAAAAAAGCTATTTAAAAAAACCTGTTTTTGGGGATGAACTTTGAGGGTAGACTTCACCCTTTCAATGTATTTTTCGAATATTTTTATTATAATAATATCTATAAAGCAGTAAAAATTAAAAAATTCGCTTTTAAATAATTTTAATATCGAAAGTTCTAATTTTCATTAATAGGGGTGGCTTTACCCTCTAAAAATATTTTTTATTAAAAATGCTGGAAAACATAAATTTATTTTTTTCTATTTTCTTTATAAATATAAGAATTTGGTTATAATTACACTATTTTAAAAGTTTTTACTGTAGAAAATGATGTCAATTTTTCAATTTTTCGTGTACTAAAAATAGGGATTGCAATCCCCAAAAGTCAAACATACCAGAGTTTGTTTTACTTTATATAAGGTGTAACGAGTGTCAATCGTTAAAGGTGAAACCTAAGCGCCTCTATCGCGGGGGGCTACGTAAAAGCCGGCCCGCGAAAACAAATCCGAGAAGGAGAAGCGCCCGCGAGACGAACGAGCGAAAAAATGGGAGAGAGGAGAGAGATTAGGACGCCGACCAGCGCGAGTCAGGCGTGCGTATCGCGGAACACTAGGAATAAGGGGAAGGGGAAAGAGAGCGATGAGGCCGCCGGCCGGCGTGCGCGCGACAAGGGAGTGATGAGTGCGTAGAGCTAGTCAAGTCCGGACCTGCGGGCAAGAAAAACGTAAGTGACAAGTGATTGAGTCAGAAATTCGAGGGGCTTCTCGGCCGATAGCACACGAAGACCCAGCGGCCCAGAGATCGCTAGAAAATCGCCACTCAGAGAAAGGTCATTCGCTGCTCATTATTGTCAGTTGCCCAGAGCGATCTGAGTCAAGGATCGCGGGCAACTGCAGACTCGGGCAGTGGAAACCCCGACTGAGAGGTCTGTTACCAGGAAGGGTCAGAGGCCAACACGACCTGTGCACACCGCCGAGGCTACCTGACCAGCAGTGACTCGTCCCCACAGCGTAAGTCCCCGACTTTAAATGCGAATGTATGTGACCGGAAAGCGAAGTTAGATAGTGCGTTTCTTTCTCTCTCTCATCGCGAGCGCGAGATACCCGACAAAATCTCTCGGCCACAGCGTCACCGTTATAAGATTGAAGCGACGGACGTGAATAAAGACTTCAATTCTCCCGACAACTA
Source organism: Phymastichus coffea (assembly GCF_024137745.1). Taxonomy (NCBI): domain Eukaryota; kingdom Metazoa; phylum Arthropoda; class Insecta; order Hymenoptera; family Eulophidae; genus Phymastichus; species Phymastichus coffea. The sequence goes on from NW_026706827.1 coordinate 3,656,368, forward strand.
GCTAAGAGTTCTTCTTCCGAATCCCTTTTGGTTTTCCTCTCCTAACGCCCACGACAGAACCTACCCGACCTTGAGTCACTGGGCAACCCGGATCGCCGCACGTGCCTCCCACGTGTGGGTTTCCACGGGGTCTGGGGCGAAAGCTCGGAGGATCAAGGCTGTTCCAACGAGCGGATCGAGGCGGCGGTCAGCCTCGCAACGCTGGGAGCATCCTTTCTTTAACGGGTGAGACTTTTGTCGACTCCCCGACCGAAATCACCCGTTACAAAGGATTATTACCTACTTTGTTTTACTAAAAAATATTGACTAGAAGAAAAGTTATTTGAAAAAAAATGTTTTTGGGGGTGAACATTGAGGGTGAATTTCACTCTTTAAATATCTTTTTCCGACGATAAAAAAATACCAATCTCTTGCTTTCTTAATGTACTACAACACATACAAGAATTATCAAAATCGGTGAGTTTGGGTTGGGGTACTTTTCTTGTAAGTCAACTATATAACCTTTGTAACCAAATAACATGTCTCCTTCACGCAAAGGGTTACTAGAAGGCAGACGACCAAATACTACTACATGCGGCGTATGTTTGGTGCTTTCTTATAGTAATTTCCTGCTCCTCAAGCTCCCTTACTCATCTACCCTCTATTTCCTCTTTTACCCTCCTACATTCTAGCATATGTTCTAAGCTCTCTTCTTTTCCTCCACAGAATCGGCACTCACTTTCTTTATACCCTTTCGCCCGTTCTCTGCCTACGTTCCCACATTTTATTCTCGCCCATTGTTCATTTATGCATCCCGGAATCTTCCTGTCCCTCAAACAAGTCTCTTCTCCCACCGTCTCTTTCAGTTTTTTATAAAGTTAGCTATATGTTGACCCGTCTATTTTGCCCCACAGTCTTTGTAGTTCTTGTTCTGCTTTTCTTTCTATCCCTCTCTCTATTTTGCCCTTTATTTTTTCTACTTCTTTTTTGTCCCATATCATTTTTAAAATTTCCCCATCCCCTTTCCCTTCCAATAGCATTAGTACCTTCTTTCTCCATTTCGTCGGATTCTTATTTAGTATGCTCCTCATTTCCTCCCTCAAACAAAATTTTTGGCCATTTCTCTTCTTGAATTTTTTCTATCTCAACCAAATACTCCATTGCCCTCCTAGCTGTCTGCAACTCCATCAACGCCCTACCTGCTTCCATGGCAACTATGTAATTTCACGTGTTACTTTAATCCCATGGCCATTTTTATAAACTTCCTTTGTACCTTCTCAAGATTTTCCCATTTCTGCCACCCCAAATCTCTACCCCGTATAAACATCGCGCTTTTATTATACTGTCTATCAGATATAGCCTTTTTCTTAGATTTTCTATTTTTGCCCTTTTTAAAATACCCCACACCGCATTGATTGCCCTACTTGCTTTCTCTGTTATTTTATTTATATGTATTGTATTCACATTTTTTTGAGAAAACCAGTACCCCAAGTATTTGAATTCCCTAACTACCTCCACCTTTCTGCCTTTGTATAAATAGATTTTCTTTTTACCTATTTTTCCTTCACAACAAATCATTATCTTAGTTTTCTCTGTATTAACTTCCATTCCTATTCCCTCACTGGAAATTTCTGTTTCTTTTAACATTTACCTCATTCCTTCCTCATTATCCGCCACCATTACAATGTCGTCCGCGAACTTTAACCCATTAACGACCAAAATACTCAATTATTTTGTCGATTTTCAACGCGCTTTTTCGGTAGACATAGGTCTAAGAAATATTTGCAAACACGTATTTGGATGGGAAATTTAACGCTCTTTCAGAATCTTTTTTCAAAATTACGATTGATTGCGTTATAAAAAAGTTATAGCCAATTAAACAATAAAAACCTGAATAATTTTGCGAAAAATCAAGTTTACGATTTTTTTTTGCCATGTTACCGCTAAAAAATCATCAAACAAATATAATCAGAGGTAATCACGACTATCAAAGTATCTCCAGGAATTTTGGTGGAATTTTTGAACCACTTCTTCCAACAAAATGGTGACAAAATAAAAAAAATCCATAAAAAACATTTCTCATTTTTTATCTCAGAAACCATTAAGTTTAGATGAAAAGTTCATTGAACAAAAAAGTTTTAGAATTAAACGAGAAATACGCCTGAATTTTTTCAGAATTTTTCGAGGCGATTTTTGAATTTTCGGAGAATACGGAAAATCCATTTTTCGAAAATCATCTCTTAAAATTCTGAAAAAATTCAGGCATGTTCCTTGATGAATTTTAAGACTTTTTGTTCTATAAACTTTTCCTCTAAACTCAATAGTTTTCGAGATAAAAAGTGAGTTAGGTTATAATCCTAGCAACGTTAATATTTTTGATACAGAATAAAGAACAGCCATTCAACAAAAATATAATAATGTTTTGCCTTTTTATGTGTATACAAGTGCAGTTTGTATAGCGTATACTAATATACACATATCAAAAAAGCAGTTCAGGAAATTGTATGTGAGCTCATTTTTATTACTTACTAGTCTCTTGTTATTTTGAGACCATACAGTAAATCGAATCGAAAAGATTATTTTCGCTTTCTAAAGTCTAGGTTTGACAAGAAGCATTGAAAACTGTAGTAATTATTTTCATTAGGTATTTTTATTATTTTATATAACATGTCGCAAAAACGTAAAAGACGTTCCACTCGCTCCCATGAAATGTACGAAATTGATACTTCAAAGAACACTAACGATATTGTTACCCTTCCAAATCCTGACAATTCTGGTTCTGATGGATCAGATTTCGATACTGATTCGGATGATGAAATTTCTAATATAACGTACACAGAAGCTTGTAAAACATATACTGAAACTCAAACTAAATTAGAAAGAACGCATTAACTCCAGTGGATGGAAGGAGAAAAAAAGTATAATGATAATTTGAAAGACAAAATTTTATTGAAAGACTCGGTAAAAAATAAAATACAAGAAATGGAGCTAGTAGAACTGTTTGAAACATTTTTCTCAACTGAAATGAAGCAATATATTATAGATGCTTGCAAAGAAAATAATTTTGATTTAAAGTTAAAAGACTTAAATACATTCGTGGGAATAATCATTATGACTTCATTCAACAAAAGGAAATCTCAGAGGGATTACTGGTCACGTGATCTCTTTTTATCTTGTAACGTTGTTTCTTCTGCTATGTCACGTAATAAGTTTGAAGAGATCAAATCAAAATTAAAATATTCACAAACGAAAGATAAAAATCCAACTGACTATGCTTGGCGTGTCCGTTCACTATTAAACCTATTTGAAATTAATATTATGAAGTTCGGTGTGTGGAGAACTGCTCTTTCCATCGATGAAATGATGGCTAAGTTTTATGCGAGGACGGTTCTAAAACAATTCATTCGAGAAAAACCTATACGATTTGGTATCAAATTCTGGGGTCTTTATACTTCCGATGGTTTTGTATTAGGTCTTGAGTTATACTGCGGAAAAAATTTTACAACGGGAAGTAAATTTAGTAAGTGTGCATTAGGTTCTCGCGTTGTCATGAATTTACTAGGAAAGTTTTTTCGTGTTATACCTCCGGGCAAAATATCTATGTTCCATCTTTATTTTGATAATTATTTCACAAGTTTAGATCTCGCCGTGCATTTGAAGAAGCTTGGGCTAAAATGTACAGGTACTATTAGAGAAGATAGAGTCAAAGATAAAAATGTTTTAAATAAAAGTGTCTCGAAACTTTCTGATAGCCCCTCACTAGTTATTACTTCATTCCTTGTTGATTTGTAAGTTGTTTTTATCATCTCCAGCATTTTCCCCCTTATCCCCTTCTTTTATAGTTTTCCAAGAATTTTTCCACGTCTATTCTGTTAACCGCGTTTTTGAAATCAATGAATCCTAAATACAATTTCCCTCCTTTCCTTTTTAATTAATTTCTAGCCTCCTCCTCCTCACCACTTTTAAATGTTAGGTAAACTCTTGCTATTTCCCATCCCTCTAAAATCTCGATCCTGTCCTATAATTCATTGAAAATTTCTACTATTGTTTTTATCCAAATATCCGGTAGTCCCTTTATAAATTCAATGGAGAGTCCGTCCTGACCCACTGCTTTTCCATTTTTCATTTCTTTCAAGGCATCTCTAAATTCTTTCTCACTTGTCCTTCTATTTAATATGTCCTCAACCTCCCCCTCTTCTGTCCCCTCGTTCGCTTCTTTCACCTGGTTCGCGCTTCCCCTCTCATTCTCGTTCCCCCTCTTGTTCATGTTTCCCTCCTTGTTCGGATTCCTTCTCCTTTCCCCTGTTGCTCCTAGTAGCTTCTTAAAGTGTTCGGCCCACTCCTCTTTTTTAATTATTTCCCCCTTTCTGCTTCTCTTCGGCCTTTCTTTATTTACTATTCTCCATAATTCCCACATGTCCCTGCTCGTTGCCATGACTTTAATCATTTTTTCGTTTTTCTTTCTTACTTTTCTCGCTATCATCTCTTTTAATTTTTTTTTCTCTCTTTTCCAAAACTTTCTCTTCTCCACCGTTCTATCTGCTTTCCATATATTCAACTTTTCCTATACTCTCTTTTTGTGCATCCTTATTTCTCTATCTTTGTTTCTACTCGGCCTCCTCCCTTTCCGCTACATTTCATTTTCAATTCTTCAGTTGTTACTTTTATTTTCATTACCAAATTATTCCACTTATCCTGCAGAGATTTGCCCCTCAGTTCTTCTATCCTCAATTTTTCCCCCATCAAAACCTTATATTCTTCTGCCTTTCCTTTCCTCCATAAAAGTCTTTCTCTAGCCTCTCCTTCCTCTTCCTCCTTCCTTTTTTCACCTTTTTCTAACTCGAAAATTACTGGTAAGTAGTCAAATTCTATCCGTGTTATTATTTCCATCCCCGTCACTATCTCTTTGTCAGCCCAATTCCTCCTACTATTACCAAATCGAGGACCGATGAGCCGGGATCCCCAATAAGAGTAATTCTCCCCTTTTCATCCCCGTTGATACATCCATTTTTCATTTCCGCTTTACAGTATTTCAGGCTTTTTATCAGTTTTATTCCCTCCCGCGTCGTTTTTTTGTACTCCTAATTCTTCTTTCTGCCTTTACTTATCAGTTCGATCCGACCCTTACATTGATAATAAATTTCTTTCCATCAACTAAACTCACCTTTATTACCCATTTCAATTTGTTGATCATTCTGCTCGTTTTCGCGTTGTTAGAAATCGTTATAACATCAATTTTTTCTTTCTCCATCCAAATATTCCTTACTACTATTCCACATTTCCATTCTTCTATCTCCATGTTTTTATCTATCTTTCTCTTAATCCCCCCCCCCCCCCTAGCTCGCCCTCTCGTTTTCACTTTGATCGCCGCCTTCATTTTCCACCTATATTTTTTGTTCAATTTTTTAATTAAATTTAGTTTGTTACTTTTTTCTACCCACGTCACCTGTAATAAAATAATGTTGAACTTGTTTAAAAAATCTTTGCATTTTAATATATTTTTACTCCCCGCTACATTCCATGATACGAATTATAATCTACCCCTCGTTGTTCGCCGATCTCTCCGTTCGTCGTTGCTTCTCTCCTTGTCCCCTCCGTCGTTTTGTTATCTTCCTGGATTTCCAAGCTGCCGTTTTCCTCTTCCTCGATTGCTACTTCTTCCCTCGTTCTGAAACCTGTCGGTCTGATTGCCCGTCGTGGTATCCCTCTCCGTTCCCGCTGCTTCTCTTCTTATCTTCAGCCCTGAAAAAACATTCTCTCTTTTGCCTCTACGAGACCCCCTCTTCTTTCGTCCCATAAGCTCATTTTTCCGTTGAATCTTATTTTTAGGTAGCCCACCTACACTTGTTTTTGTTTTTTCCTTTCTTGATCTGCTACAACCTCAATCCATTTTTGTACTTCTAATTCTCTGTTCTACCTTCCTCTACACTTATTCCTATTTTTTCAAAAATTTCCGCCTATGCTATAAACGCCATTTTTTCTCTAAAATTTTCAAATGTCAAAAGTAGTCCTTCTCTCAACGACCGAATCCTTCTTATTCCAAACTACCTTCTTATAGTTCTCATTATTATTCCTTCTGCTTTTTCCTGATGTCCTCACTCTTCTGATAAACACATTATTCTTCCTATCTCTCCTCTCTTTCATCTCAAACTCGTATTCCGATTTTTTCATTGCGTCCGGCTTATTCACTTCCAACTCTCTCTCTCCCTCCACGCCGTTCTTATCCACGTTTACTTGTTGCTCTTCGTCTACTCATTGTGCCGCATCCTCTTCTTGCCTTTTGCTGCTCTTGTTTTCTACGCTTTCGTTTGCCTGCTTTCCTTCCTCCCTCCTACACTTGCCACATCTAACCATTTTTCCTAATTCCTCCTTCAACCTCTCTTTTTGTTCTTTATCGTTTTTTCTCGTTTTTGTTTGATAAATTCTGATATTTTTCTATCCAACTTCTCCAGTGCCATTCTTATCGTTTCTTTCGCCATTTCTACTGCTTGTGCATCAATTCTTCTTTGCTCTTCCATCTCCCCCATTCTATCCTGTAGTTTCTTCAATTTCTCTCCTACTCTGCTTCTCTCATCCTCGCTTGTGTCCGTGTTGTTGTCTGTGTTTACATCCGTCCCTCGGCTTCTACTCTCCTTGCTTCATTTTCTTCTCTTTATCGGCCTGACCTTCTTTACCATTTAGCTCCTATGCGTCTTTTACCTCCTGCTCCTTCCGTATTTCCTCACTTTCGTCTATCGCCGAATTCTCTTCTCGCTTTTCCTCACCATCCTTCTCCTTCCCGACCTCATCTTGTTCGTTTTCCTCTGCTACCTCGTCATCGTCGGCCTCTATTTCCTCTGCCTGCTCAATTATTAAACTATGATTTTTCCCTACGCCACCGTATGACCTTTCATCTGGCTTCCTCGGTAGTGTATGCATTAATTTGACACTTTTGGCAAAACCTATTTCCATACTATCTTTCTCCCTTTGCATGAACTTTCTTATGTCCTTTTCCCGACTGTTTTCCTTCTTCTCGTTTCCTACTTTCTTTGGTCTGCCCCGGCCCCGCTTTGTCCACTCTTACTCCCCACTATTCGTCTCCTCCTTCCTGCTCGCTGCCACCATAAACAAACTTTTGCTAATCTTCGTACATTCACTCATTTTCTTCTTACTCACCTTTATTTTTCACTTCTTCATCACTCCTTCGCAATCTACCCTCTCACTCGTCCTGCTAGTCCACTTTTCGATTGTTTATTCTCTCCTTTATCTTAATATCACCACTTAAATTGCTATCATACACCACACGCGACTTTTCCGTCCGAGCTCTCGACCGGAAGTCTCTTGATGGATATATTTTATAGTTTCTAAGTACAGTAGTGCTCAAAATTATAAGGCACACCTGATTTCGCTTTATTTTATTAAGGATTTTTAAGCTTTACAGAGCCTTGGAGGTTTGAATTTTCTAGTAGTCATTCCCAATATTTTTTTTAATCAAAATTGGTGTTTTTCTAAACAAAAAAACGTCAATCCGATGTAGGTTTGATCCACTACAAAATTTTCATGCAGATTTGAATTTAAAAAGTAATATTTTTTGAAACAATGAAATATCGTCGATTTCGTTCCACTTAAAACACTCTAAAAATGTTGTATCAGTATATGACGGCATGATTCTTTTTTCCTCATATTTTTCAACTTTCAGCTTCAGCTGATGAAAATTTCAAATGGCTATGTATAAAATTTTTCAAACCACATAAAAATAACGTCTAATTTTCATATTTGAAAATTGCTAATTTTATTGAATTTTATTGAATTTTTGCTATTTTATTGAATTTAAGGTCAATTTTTTTCAAATACCCCAGTCACTTTTTAATTTACTACAAACAAATTGCAGGAAAATACATTTTCTATCCGTTTTAAACCAACATCTACTTACGTTCAATAATTTCGATATTTCAATCTGGTTTTCATTTGCTTTGAACAAACCAATAATTTGCCATTTTTTTGTTTCGGGCACTGCTTTCCGCCCCATAATTATTTTTTGAATAAAACCTACAAATTCATTAGTTACGTTGACCAAAAAAAACAATAGACGAACATAGAATAAAATATATCACACTTACCTAAATTTTTTATCGAACGAAATAAACAAGCTATGTAACAATATCAAATATATTGTTACATAATAAATTTGTACGAATTTTCTCTAGGCTAAAAATTCACCTAAGCAGCTAATATGAGCTAATCAATGTTATGCCTACTGGCGAGGTAGCGGGGATAATCTAAAGGAAATAGCTCCAATTCGCATCTATAAATACACTCGTCGTATCTATCTCGTGGAAGTCTGAGCCCGAGGCTTCACCGAGTAGTGGTACGAGCTCTGTTTGAATAAAAATCTAACTGACACCTTTGAGGAGTAATTCTTTAACAGTAGCAGTTCTTACTCGTCACTTTATCCTATCCTTCATGATTTCGTGCTCAACTTAAGACAGGACTAAATCTCTTAAGCAAAAGTAGCCGAATCATAAGTTTCACGCTCTCCAATTACAATTTTTACTACACACGTCTGTAAGAATTGATAGCGACGCTATTGACCTTAGCTCAGTAGATGCATCAGTTTCTTTGGAACTTTGCTAAATATATGATAATAGACGAAATAGAAAGCCTATTTGGAAGGCCACATAGTTCCATCAAGCATATTTAACTTATAGAAGAGATAAGAGAAAAGCGTAAGGTCAAATGCTGAATGACAGAGAGTCTGATTACTCTTTTAATAACGTTTTTGTTCTAATGTACGATTCTAGATGACATAAGAAAGTGACGTTACAGTATGAATCAGAAATTCTAATTCGTTTTCTGTTAAGTAATAGTTTATATTGAGAACCAAGTTTTTAGATTCTAACTCTTCATAATAATTTCTGATTGTATTAATTTCCACAGGATTACGTGATAAGGCGTCTGTGGCTGAATTTGATTATCCAGGTTTATAGATTATTTTGTAATTATATTGTGATATCCAGATCTGCCATTTATGTACTTTTGTGTTTAAATCAGCTGTTTTACACCACATTAATAGCACAGGCCAACAAATCTCAGAACCTGAGACCGGACCTAGTGTATCCGAAGTATTTTGGTGCGCTGAAAACGAATCCGAGCTCAGAATTTAGCCTATACGTCTGAGTTGCGAGATATCCTAACCTAAAAGTGCAAAAAACACCGTTTTTTGCTATTTTTGAGGTTACATAGCATCTTGAATAAATTTTTTTTTCCAAAACGAGTAGAAGCATCACAAAGGAGCACTCTTGTCCTTTGAAATCCATTTTTCAGATTCAAGGTGGCTTTTTTTTTCGTCGAGATATCATTGATTGAAGTTAAATATATTCGGAGTTTTGTAACAACGTTAAAACAGCCTATGTAGCATATGTGAGGCTATAAGCCCAATTTATAAGTGATCGTATTCGATCGAAAAAATCTATTTATGGGTTTTTGAGGTTGCTGTTAAAGAATATAAGGACAGATTTTGAAAATTCAAAATGGCGGATCCAATATGGCGCACGTTTCTACATTAATGTTGTCGCCTTCAAAGTAGTCCCCTTCGGATACAATACACTTATGCCAACGCTTTTTCCAATCCTCGAAACACTTTTGAAACTCGATCTTTGTAATAGCTTTTAGCTCTTTCAGCGATTCGCTTTTAATGTCATCTATGCTTGTAAAACGACGGCCTTTTAATGTTCTCTTTATTTTTAGAAATAGAAAAAAGTCATATGGAGCCATATCTGGTGAATATGGAGGCTGAGGCATCGTTACAGTTTCGTTTTTGGCCAAAAATTCACGAACAAGCAATGAAGTGTGAGCAGGCGCATTATCGTGGTGCAAAAGCCATGAATTGTTTTGCCACAAATCCGGGCGTTTTTTAAGGATTGCTTCACGCAAACGACGTTGAACTTGTAGGTAGTACTGCTTATTGATTGTTTGACCTTGTGGCAAGAATTCATAATGTACTATGTCATTAAAATCGAAGAACACAGTGAGCATAACCTTCACATTCGACCGTACTTGTCGAGCCTTTTTCGGTCTTGGCGATCCAGAATGCCTCCACTGGGACGATTGAGCCTTAGTTTCGACATCATATCCATAAACCCATGTTTCGTCACCTGTTATAACACGTTTTAGTAGTTCTGCATCGTTATTGACTTCATTTAGCGACTCCTGAGCAACTTCCATTCGCCGCTGTTTTTGTTCGAAATTCAACAATTTTGGAACGAATTTTGCTGCCACACGTTTCATACCTAAAACATTCGAAAAAATTTGATGGCATGAGCCAACTGATATGCCAACATCATCAGCGATTTCTCTGATTGTGATTCGGCGATCGTTCATAACCATTTCTTTCACTTTTTTCACGTTTTCATCGGTTGTTGATGTGCTTGGGCGTCCGGGTCGTTCGTCATCTTCAACGTTTTCGTGGCCATCTTGGAAACGCTTATACCACTCATAAATCCTTGCTTTAGTCATAGCAGACTCACTATATGCCTTTGTTAACATTTGACAAACTTTACTACACTTTATTTCATTTTTTACGCAAAATTTAATACAAATTCTTTGATCTATTTTTTTTCACAAACGAAAATCGCCGAGCTCGAAAAACACGTCTAACGTTAGCGACTGCCACTTAAAAAGTAAGCAATGAATATTGCTGAAAATTTTATCGTACTTCAGGAACATGTGTACCAACATAATAAAAAAAAATTTTATACAAGCGGACTCTCCAAACCCGCGAAATTTAAAAATTCTCGTTACTTTTTGAACACACCTCGTATAGTGCTTCATTATATTTAATTAGGAACTTGAAACTTAATAAAGATATTATAGGTTGCATTAACTATGGATAATTCTGCCCTAATTCGTCTTCTTAATAGGATGTTTTGAATAAGACTTCGTTATCTAAGTACTCTTGACGCAGTTGCGTCGTATTTGTCCACTGAGCTACGCTTACTTGAGGGGACAACTGAACATTTCCCGAATTATTTTGATTTCGTTCCTGAGCACGTCTTAAATAACAATCTGATATAAAGTGTCTAAGTTCATTACAAAAATGACATGTTAGATTTGATCAGTTTGAAGAATATTTCTTCGAGTTTCCTGATCTACATTATGTAGTAGAATGTCAAGATCTATCATAAACTTGACAAATACAATCGCTTCTGATTTTCGCTGTCCTGGTATTGCAATCTCTGACATTGTGTCCTGATTTATAGCAAATTTGACAGACTATATCCACAACTATATTAATTTGCACTGTTCTAATATTGCTGTTCTAATTTTGTATTAGTCTTACTAAATCGGCTTTGCTAATAGCTAGTGGAAGCATCGATCCGGCCTTTTTACACCCTTCAATAAACGGAATCCAGTGTTCCATAGAGCCATCAAAGGTGGGTACTGATTCTACCGCATCTTTTCAATTTATTACTCTGCCTGCAATTGGGACAAGTATTGATAATCCGGGCTTGGGTTCACTGTTTACACTGGCCGTTGTAATCTGTCTTTTTTAACGGAAAATTCGAATTTTTACTTTCTTAGAATATTATTAATATTGTCTAATCTAACGTTAACCTAATCTAAACATTCACCATGGAATCTCTAGTGTATCACTATGTCAACCTGCAAGATATGTTCCTGAAGAAAAATTCCGTAACAAGGAAAAACACTATACAGCCCCTTAAAAGAAAATTAACAATCAGCATTAAAGATAACTATACAAGAGCTTTAGCCACCTTCAATCAACTACCTTCTCACCTCAAAACTTTAAATAGCAATACAAAAACAATAAAGGACAAAATAAAAAAATGGATAAAAGGCCATCCATTCTAGATACAGAAATACAATGAACCACAAAATACATTGCAACAATTTACAACAAATATATTACAAACTAAAGCAACAAGGGAACTTTGATAATAGCCTACATTCAGCATTGGAAGTCCATGTGGATGTGGATAAGGATAAGTTTCTCTTGGATGTAAGGACATATTTGTGTTCACAAGGCACTTGTACACTTCATCACAATCGTTCTCATCGTCGAATGTCTGAATATAACATGAAAAAATTTAATGTATCAGATAACTACAGAAAAATAATAGAAACAATTGCAAATGTGATTAACATAGCATGGAACTCACAACGGATAACTATTAATACCAAAACAAAAAACGGACTCAAAGAGGGAAAAAGAAACGAAACTTACATTCTAACAAAAACAGATACAACCAACATAAATTTCATTAATAAATGTGAATATTGCACATACAAACAATTAATTGGTAAAAAACATATACATTTCATAAAAGAAGAAAACAAAGAAGATCACAAAGAACCAAACACAGACAAAGTAAGATATAAACCCATAGAAACAGTATTTAAACAAATAGATGACATTGCAGACGATAATAGTATGCAAATAGAAACAAGTAAACCAAAAAATACACCAGGAAAACCGATTCTACAAACAAATAATATTCGAATGACCTATGGAGACATCAATTATTTTGGAAACAATAAAGCATTATTATACTTTTATAGAGGTATTAGAGGATATCAAACTTTCACTAATTCATTGTACTCACTTGAACAACAACCTAAATATAAAGATTTGATAGTCTTAGATGACATAGTATTCACAGCAACATGTAAATGTGATTCACATAGACAGCATACTGAAATGTTCCCTCGCTATAGAGTCACGTGTGCTACAGGACTTACTTGTCCTGTTAGACTAAATACATACGAAAGAATATCATACGCAAGAAAAATGAAAGCATCAATGACGACAATCGTAACGGCCAGACAAATGTTAATCAGATATTGGAGATAGAAGAACAAAATCGAAGATATTTGGTGAAGTAAGCTTTTATAGGAAGCATTCTTGCTACCAATATTAAGCCATACTTCATCTGTGAAATATTATAATCTATTATACAAACTAACTCTTAGTTTTAAGTTTTTTGTTTTTTTTTTATTTTTTTCTTAATTTTCTTTAAGTGTTTAGTAGTTTTAAAATACCAGACCAGCGAACAGGTTTATCCTCTGCCGGGTTACAAATTTGTAATGTAAAATTGTATAATTATTACTACTTGTTGTAATATTTTGTACTATACTCTGGTTAATAATAATAATAATAATAATAACGAATTTTCTGAATTCTGACTACTCACGTCATCACTATATTTACTAGGTTTTCTTATATTCGTTAACTGATTGTTCAAAGAACTCCGCACAAACCTTATAAGAATTTGGCCCTCTGTCAAATTAACTGAAACTTTGGAAAAATGATGTTCTCGGTATCCTGAACAAAATTCTTTATGGGCACAAGAATGTACGTACTATGAGTAGTTTCGGAGTTATGGGACCGACAAGTCCTAGATTTTTTATGGTCTTGAGCTTGCAAATAGATTAAGCTGGAAGTATAGGTAAGCGCGAACTTCAGTCTTATACAGTTTTAAACTGTTGAAAAAACTCTATTTTTCAAATATTGAATCCAGTCGCTCAAAATCGAGAAACAATAACATCGGAAAATCCAAGAAATTTAGAAAAATCGTGGAAAACTCGCTTAAAATCTATATTTTATACTATCGATAAAAAAGAATAAAAAAATCTCTTGCCTAGTACGTGCGTGTCTGTGTTTAGGTCGTACAATGGGGCTATTTTTGCTGCTAGTGGGGGACTCTGTTTCTATGGGTGTTAAGTACAGGAATATTATATCTTTATAGATGGATGCATGCGTACACCGGATAAATATAAATATGATATTCCCCTATTTAGCATCCATAGAACAGATTCGTCCTAGCGGCGGAAATAACCCTATTGTTACGCACATCCTTATTTAAAAGAAATATCATATCCTACAACCGAAGTTTTCTTTATGGATACCTTTATAACTACAATGCTTGTTACTATATGTTAACAGAAATAGATGAAAACACCATTGCACTATAACGAGTGAAATTGCAAACTCGTTATATCTTTCTCTCCCTAGTAACGATATGTAAATATAACATGTTCCTCCGAACTTATCCTATGTATTTATGAATTTATTATGTTTATAGTCATTTATTATTTATATCTGTATATGTAATTACCTTTCTGCTCGGATATAAGGTAAGTGAGGTGAGAGAGTGATGCGAGTACACAGGGATACTTCCGTGCGCGACAGCGAGGCGCGGAGAGAGAGAGAGAGAGAGAGAGAGAAACATAGTCGCGCCTTAGCGAGTGACCGCGCGCACTGATTCACTAGAAGAGAACGAAATAGAGAGTCGAGCCGGCGACACTCTAGAGAGTTGTTGTTGTGTGGGCTCGCGAGCGAGAGGACAGAGTTCTTTGTCCCGACGATTTTCCTTGCTCGGATCTTGGTTGTGACCTGGTGCTTCCCTTTTTCTTCGATCTTGGAGCGTGTGCCTTTACCCAGAGCAGAATTGCGACGTCGCCTGGCCCTGTAGAGGATCTATGCACGTGGGTCGTAGCTGGTAGAACAGGACTTCAATGCGCGAGGAACTTTCGATAGAAGAAACCGAGCCGCAGAGTGCACGTGATGCCCTACAATTTGTGCGTGCGCGTTAACGCAAACCGTGTGACTCGTTTGTGTGCTTAGAGGACGAGCACCGTCATTGTAAGTACCGGCTTGTTGGTTTATTCTCTTTCTATCCATTCTCTCAGCGTACTCTCTCTTTCCTTCCGACCGCTTTTGTTAACTATTGTTGATTAAAAATACTGTTCACCGTAAGTTTCTTTTATTTAATCGTATCCCGCCGCCTTCTTCAAACGTTCCGCTTTTTCGCGCCTACGCCCGCTTTTGAATCTTCGACTTTCGCGTTCTTTGACCAACACTACGAATCTGCGCGGATCCGGCTGTCCTATCACCGGCATGACGAGCACCGAACCTGAGAGGACGGACAGTCCAGGAGGCTCCAAACTTTGCTCGGACATTCCTCATTTAGTCTTTCTCTTTTTTTATATTTACGGGGTAAACCGTGCTAAATCCCCGTTATAGCACATGCTAAATAACTTTCATAAGTCAATAAAGCTTATAACAGAAAAAAAATGTAAATAATAATATATATCACTGATTATATTAGTAAAAAATTGATTTTCTATTAACATATGTTATTGTATTGTGGAAAGATATACTATTGATATAAAATCCAACATACATTGTTTTGTGAATAAAATGTGAATAATTCCTCTGCAATGAAAAATCCTTACATTGATTTCAAAAAGCTATCACGTTGTGATATTTCTGCTTTATGCCATTTATGTTTTTTGTTTATGTTATAAACTAATTTTTTGTTATTTAATTACATTAATTATTTCATTGTTTGATATTAATTTATTCTTTAAACTTCATTATTACATATTTTACCTTGAGTTATGCATTGATACTGACTAAAGAATAATATGACCTTTAGAAACTATATACTGTCATGTTACGTTTGTGATGCTAGATTGAATCACGTATGATGCCACGAATCGACGGTGTAGATAACAATCGTATTAGATTAGAAATCGCTATTGAAAGGCGTCTAAATGCTGGAAGACCCATGCAGATATAGATAATGGTACTCGTTTGTGCAATAACTGTAACATCACAATATTAAGAGCAATACATATGATGGAAGAAAATGCAGAAGTATTACGACTGAATATTCTATAGCTCAAAGAGGTCACAGGGGTTGTTTTGTCTAACGCTAACGCCTAACTCAATAACGAAAATACTCTTAGACTTTCACTGCAAAGGAGACTAGATATTTTCATTAATCGAGATATCTATATTTCAGAAGAAGTTAGATGTTTCAATCATCATTGAAATGATAAAGGTTTCTTCTTAGATATTCTAGTTCAAGGATTAAGGTACGTAAATCGTTTGTACATTATTCGGGGTCGAAAATTGCAAACATTTCTACAAGGGCTTCGAGAAAAATGTATTATAGAAAGTAGTCATTCTTTTGCAGATGAAACCGATATTACAGAAGAAGAATTCAGTTACCATACTTCTATCACTAAACCACAATTCAATGACTTACTTGCATTCTGCGACGTGATCTCAGTACAAATTGGGTATCGATATAGCAACAGAAAAGATCTGTTATGTTTTATTATAAAATTGCGACAAGGTTTATATGATGATTTTCTTACAATTATATTTAATTACAGTTCCAGACAAGCTACTAGTCTTGTAATTGCAACAGTACGCCAATCGTTAATAATGCGTTTTGTAGTTGAAAATATTGGATTTCAATCGATCACAAGAGAACAGTATATAGAGAGATATATTAATGACTTTACAAATAGATTGTGTAATCCAGAACCACAAGAAAGAAATCTGTCGTTTATATCGATTACACTACTTAGACATAGAAAAAGTTCGCGTTTTCGAGCACAACGTTTATCATACTGTTTATATAAGAGCAAATAGTTAGTGAAACCACCAGTATTAGTAGCCCCAAATGGTTGTATCATAGACATTCACGGACCTTACTTTTCTAATACCGCAAATAATGATGGTACCATTTGCATTCATGAGTTGAAGCATGAAGTTGAAATGCAGAAATGGTTTCAAGAAAATATTACAGTTTTGGATCTTGTTATCTAGATGCAGTTCCTTATTTGGAAAGACTCGAAAAGACTTTAGTGATTCCACCTTTAGTACAACGGGGTCAAAACCAGTTTACAACGCTTGAAGCTAATCAAATACGTCTAGTTACATGCATAAGGTGGAAAAATGAAATGTGAGATAGCCATATTAAAAGATTCTTCCAGTTCTTTTCTAAATTGATTGGAATAGCGTGTACTGCTCACTTACGTGATTTCCTACTCATTGCTCGAGCGATTATATATAAATAGGTACCGTGCCTTTATTATAAGAGAAAACTTTGGTGAAGTAGTAACTGAACAAATACTTGAGCGGGTTCATGATATGAATGTTTTACAAGCTAGACTAGAACAACAAAAACTATTACGCAAAAGAGGAAGATGGGTACCATTGACACCGCAACACATTCTATTATTTCCTCGATTGACATTAGATTTTATACGCGCTTTTACACTTGAGACATATCAACTTCGCTTAGCTCCTACTTACATACAAAATTCTATATTAAGAAATGTAATTGAAATAGAAGAACAAGGCAATCAGTTATTACAAATGTATTTAAATATTAATGAACCTGGTTTTGTCAGACTTCGAGTTTTTTTTTTTTTTTTTTTTTTTTTTTTTTATTTATTTAAGCAGATTGAACCCTATCTTACTCTCGATTTACGAACGCAATGCAGCATCATATGTGGATTGCATTTAATAAAGAATATGACCAAGAAAGCAGATTAGATGAAAACGAAGATATATTAGGCCATTATTATATTTGTAAAGTCGGAGCAAGAACCCTAGATACTTGTGTTTATGTTGCGTCCTTACTGTCGTATTTAAGATATGTACATCATGAAGCACAAGTACGTCATCCATGTCACTGTTGAACAATATATTAAATGCTCAAAATGTTGTTAATAATAATCTATTGTAATGAAAATAATTATTCAAAAACACTTGGTTTTCATATTTTACAAATAAAAAAGAAAGAAAGCATAAAAAACAAAAAAAAAACAAAAAAAAAAGCTAAAAAACTGTTGTATGTGCGTCTCCACTACGGTGTTTGGTCCGCATGCGTGATACGCACCCATTTACCTTAATTAAGAGTTAATTCTTTTACCTCTACTCCCACTATTCCAACAAAAACACACGCACGCACGTAATTAAAACAAAGAATTCTTTATCTTTGGTAGTATAAAACATAGATTTCAAGCGAGTTTTTCACGATTGTTCTAGATTTCTCGGATTTTCCAATGTTTTCATTTCTCAATTTTGAGCGATGGGATTTAATGTCTGGGAAATAGAGTTTTTTCAACAGTCTAAGACTGCATAAGACTGAAATTCACTCTTCCTTACACTCCCAGCTTGATTTATTTGCAGGCGCAGGGCCATCGAAAATCTGGAACTTGTCGGTCCCATAACTCCGAAACTACTCATAGTACCTTCTTGTGCTCATGAAGACTTATGTTCAGGACGCCGAGAACGTCATTTTTCGAAAGTTTCAGTTAATTCAACAGAGGGTCAAATTCCCATAAGGTTCGTGTGGGGTTCTTTAAGAGATAAATAAATTTTTTCTTAGAAATTGATTATAACTTTTTACTACTCACTTTGCACAACTGAAAACCTGGAAATTAAAATATATAAAATAAAAAAACGTACTAAACGGGTACTAAATGAGGTTCAACGGATATTATGGAAAAGATACGGGCAGATATAAAGGATTTAAGAGAGGTATGGGAGGAAGAAAGGAGACAATGGACAGAAATGTTTAAAGAAATGATGAAAAAAATGGAAAGAATGGAGACAGGGGGAAAAGAAGAGAAGAAAGATGGGAGAAAGAAATAGGAAAAGTTAGGAGATAACAAGAGAGAGAGAGAGAGAAGAAAGAAAGAGAGAGATGAAAGAAGAAAGGGAAAAAGCAGAAATTAGAGAAAAGAAACTACAGGAAAAATGGGGAGAGAGGATGAACCAGTTGGAAGAAGCGTGCGTGAAATTAAAAAAAAGTATAGAAGGAGGAAACAAGAAGCAAAGAGGAACAGAAGTAGGCAATAAGGAAGAATTAGAGCATATGAGAGAAAAAATGGATAGAGAAAGTAGGATAAACAATATAATAGTGATAGACTTAGAGGGTGAGTTAAGATGGGAAAAGAAGGGAGAGGCAGAGGTCTGGTTAAGGGAGGTACTAGAAATGAAAGGAGAGATAGTGAATCTGAGAATAATAGGAGGAACAGCGGAGAGGGATGATCGGAGAGAAAGAAGGAAAAACATGTGGCAAATTAGATGTGCTTCATGGGAACAAAAAGAAGGAATTATGAAGAAGAAAAGGAATCTGGCACAGAAAAAGATATACCTAGATCAGGCCTGGACGTGGAAGCAGAGGAAGATAAGAGAGGAAGTAAGAAGGAAAGCGAGAGAAATAAAAAGTCAAGGTAAAGAGGTAAAAATGTGGCATAACGGGGTGAAGTCAGAGGAAGAAGAATGGTGGTGGAGCGAAAAAGAAGGAAAAATGGTGTAGGAAAAAGGGCGAAAGGATTTCGAAAACAATAGGGATAAAAGAAAGAGAAAGGAGGGAAGGGAGAGAGTGGGAAGAAAGGCAGTAAAGATACTATTCTGGAACTTGGCGGGAATCAGGAGCATGGAGGAAGACGACTGGGAATATGTTAGAGAATTTGATATAATAGGGCTAACCGAAACCTGGATGAAGAGGCAAGGGGCAAAAGCTGGGGTGGAGAAGTAACTGAAAGGGTATAACATAGAGTGGAGAGACTCAAGAAGAGAAGGAAGAAGAGGGAGAGAAATAGGGGGAGGAATAATGGCGGTAAGAGAGGGGAAAGGGATAAGAAAAGTCGAATGGAAGAAAGAAAAGACAAGTGAGGTAATAGCAGGAGCAATAAAGATCGGTGGGAGGAAATACATGATAGCAACGGTGTATATGCAACATGAAAAAAAGGAAAATTATGAATACCTAAGCGAAGAGATAGAGGAGAACAGAGGAAAAACAATAATTATAGGAGGAGACTTCAACGCAAGAACAGGAAATTAAGGGAGAGAATAGAAGACAGAAGAAAACTTAGAAAAAATAAATAAAGAAATATGGGGAGAGAGGATGAACTAGTTGGAAGAAGCGTGCGTGAAATTAAAAGAAAGTATAGAAGGAGGAAACGAGAAGCAAAGAGGAACAGAAGTAGGTAATAAGGAAGAAATAGAATATATGAGAGAAAAAATAGATAATTATAGGAGAAAGACCAAAGATAGAGTGTTAAATGCAGAGGGAGAAGAAATGATAAAATGGCTAGGGGAAATGGGCTTAGTGATAACGAATGGGAAAAAAGAAGGAGATGAAGAGGGAGAAATAACATATGTAGGAACGAGAGGAATATCAACAATAGACTATATCTATATAGTATATAGTATGACTATATAGTAGGTAACGAGGAAGGTGATGAGGCAATAAAAAGGGTTTAAATAAAAGAGAGGGTAAAGTCGGACCACTTACCTGTAGAAGTGTAATTGGGAGACAAAATTGCAGAAGAAAGAAAAGAAGAGGAAGAAAGAATGATAGACGACTGGAGCGAAGAAGGTATAAGAGAGTATCAGAGATGGATAGACGCAATAGAGGGAACAGAAAAATGGAAAGAGAAAAAAAATTGACTGAGGAACGCAGTCGTAAAAAAGAAGATAAGGAAATAAAAGGATCGAAAAAAAGGTGGTGGAGAGAAGAATGGAGAATAAAAAGAGCTAGGATGATAGCAGAGTTAAATAAGGTAAGAAAAGGGGAAGGAGACAGAGGCAAATACTTAGAAGCAAAGAGAGAATACAGAGAGGAAATAAGAAAAGCAAAAGAAGATGAAGGGAAAAGCGTGTTAGAAGAAATAAGAAAAGATAAGACGAGAAGAAAATTTTGAAATAAAGTGAACAGCAATAAGAAGAAAAGAATTGGAATAAATGAAAATATAGGAAAAGAAGAGTGGTTAAAGCACTTCAAGGGATAACTGGGAGAGATAGAAAATGAAGAAAGCAAAGGGGAAGAAAACGAAGACGGAGAAGGAGAGGAAGGTGAAGAGATTAAAGTAAGAGAAGTAAAAGAGGTAATAAGAAAAATGAAAAATAAAAAGGCGACAGGAGAAGATGGTATAGCGAATGAAGCGTGGATGGAAGGCACGGAAGGCTTATTAAAAGATATGACAAAATGCCTAAACGGAATATGGAACGGAGAAGGATATCCGGAAGAATGGAGGAGGTGAATAATAGTAACTATACATAAGAAAGGGAGGAAAGAAGAAGTAGAAAATTATAGAGGAATAACGCTGATGGACGCGGGATATAAAATATATGCGGAAATACTGAGGAAAAAGCTGGAAAGAGAACTAGAAGCTAAAGAAACGCTAAGCGATACGCAGATGGGATTCAGGAAGAAAAAAGGAAGAATGGACGCAATATATGTATTAAAAACAATAATAGGGAAGGAAATAAGGAAAAAAGGAGGAAAACTGTTTGTATTCTTTGCCGACATAAAGGCCGCGTTTGACAAGATAAAGAGGAAGAAAATATCGGAAACAATAAAAAAGAAAGGGATAAATAGAAAAATTAGGAAAAGAATAGAAGAAATATATAAGAAAACAGGGAGTAAGGTAAAAGTTGGAGGAGAAATAATTGGGGAGTTCGAGACTTACAAAGGTGTAAGGCAAGGGTGCCCTTTGAGCATCACGCTATTTAATCTTGCCTTCGCCGACCTGGAAGTCAAGATCAAACAGGTGCAAGAAGGAAAGGTAGTGATAGGAAGGAAGAAAATATGGACATTAGGATATGCAGATGATATAGTGATGATGGCAAAGAGTGAAAGTGGAATGAAAGCAATGCTGAAAAAATTAAAAAGGTACCTGGAAGAAAGGGGATTAGAGCTAAATGTAGGAAAATCAAAGATGATAAAATGCAGGAGAGGAGGAGGAAGGGGAACGGAAGAAGAATTCGAATTGGAAGGTGAGAAAATAGAGATAGTTAAAGAGTACAATTACTTGGGATATGTAATATGCAGAAATAACGGAAATAAAAAGCAGATAAAGAAGATAGAAGGGAAAATAAATATGGGACTTGGAAGACTATGGGGGCTAGGAGAAAAACTATTTAAAGAAAATTGGGAGCTAAGGATGAACCTGTTCGATGCACTGGCGAAAAGCGTGATTATGTATGGAGCAGAAATCTGGGGATGGAAGAGATATGAAGAAATAGAGAGATTACAACTAAAATACAGAAAGTGGGTATTGGGATTAGATAGAAACACGCCAAGTTACCTAATACGATGGGAAACAGGAAGACAAGAAATGAAAGAAACAGCATTAGAAAGAGCAATGAAGTATGAAAACAAAATAAGAGAAGAAAGAGATGGCTCAATAAAAAAAAGAAGCATGGAGAGAATTAAAGAAAAGGGAAAGAAATGAAAAAGATAAAAAGGGTAAGAAGGAGGAGAGAGAGAGGAAAGGCTGGAAAAAAGTAAAATATACAGAGAGAGGGAAGAGGGAGATGAAATGAGGGAAGAGTTTTGGGAAGAAATAAGAGAAGAGCTAAAGAAAAAAGAAGAAAAAGAACTAGAAGAAAAGCTAGAAAAGTCAAGATATATAAACGAGTGGAAAGAACTGAAAGAAGAAATGAAAAAGTACAGATTAAAGGAAATTCAAGGAGAGGGAAGAATAAAAGGCCTACAAATAAGGGAAAGGCTTAGGTTAGGTAATGAAATGAGAGGAAGCAGGTATTGGGAAAAAGAAGAAAATAAGAGATGCAGAATGTGCATGAAAGAGGAAGAAAACTGGAAGCACATAGTAGAAAAATGTGAAAAAAGCAAAAAGGATGGAGAAGAATGGGAAAAAATAATAATACGAAGCAAAGAAAAGATAGCGTGGATGATGGAGCTAAAATGGAAAAGAAAAAGAAACGAAGAGGAGAAAGAAAAAAAAACAAGAAGACGAAATTTCAAGACCCTAAGGACAGAAGAAAACAGAAGACAGAGACGCAAGACTTGCAGATACATCTACATACGCAAACATACACACAACACACACATGCAAACATACACATACACTTACACATACACACACACACACAAAACACAAGTACTAGCAACTGCACAAGCGAGAGGAAGCAGGTATTGGATGCAGGAGCAAAAAATGGAAAAGAAGAAGAATCGAAGAAGAGAAAGAAAAAGGAAAACAAGAAGACAAATTATAAGATACTAATGAAAATAAGTGAGGTTGAGAAAAATAAAGGCAGAGGGAGCAATAGGAAATGAGAAAAAGGTATAAAAGCCCTAACAAGGAGAAAGACAAATGAAATGATTAGCAAGAAAGAGAGCAAAAGCAAGGTAAAGGCAAAGGTGAAAAGATAAAAGAAAGTAACAAAGGAAGAAGTCGGAAAAAAATAAGCAAGAAAGAGAAAAACAAGAGCGGAAAAGGTAGATCTCTGAGAGAGAGAGAGAGGAAGAGAAGATTAATCAACAGAAAAATAGGAAGAAAAGCTGAATAGACAGAAGCAGAAGACAGGGACGTAAGAGTTGCAGGCACAACTGCATACGCACACATATACACAAAACAGACACTCACATATACACACAAAACACAGACATTATTAATCACACAAACTGGACACGAGACACAATTGTAATATAAGAAGCAAAAACCAAATGTAACATATAAGTTGTAAATAAATAAACTAACTAACTAAACTAACATATCTATAATATCCATTATGACTACTTTTATAAGCATTTTAAATATTATGTTAACTATATAAATTAAGAGTTATTTCCTGCTTTATAAATGTATCATAAATATGTCTTAACTATGACTCTACATTGACTTATTTTAATCTCTAGTATCTTTATTTTTATGTTTTCGTCATTGTTATTATAATGTTGATTTCGTTTTCATTCTCATTCTTTTCATAGTCCAATGTTGTTTTTTCTTCTGCTCCATTTAGTTTTTTCATAAAGTGATCGTTTCATTTCTCTATATCAATATTCGCATCTGATCTGTTTATGTATGTCCATGCTTCATTTTCTGTTTTGATACTTTTTATTTTCTCTTCCTCTTCTTTCTCGTGTTCTACAACTTTTCTTTTTCACCACTCTTTATAATCTTGTTTCTTTTGTTTCTTTACAATAGGTATGTCTTTTGTCACTTTTTCTTTTATTTTATTCCACATTTCTTGCTCAATTTCTTCGTTACATTCCCATTCTTCACAATTTTCTTGATGAGTATTTCTTGTTTCTTCTGTCCATTGTTGTCTATAAATATATTCCTGTTTGTCCGTTGTACTTTCTGTTTCTTCTATTTCGCCTATCTCAGTTCTAATGGAAAGTGATCTGATTCTAATCTTTCTCCTATTTCCAGTTTTTTAATTTCTTCTACATCTTCTTGGTTACTTATTATATAATCTATCGTCGAAGATCCATTCTTTCCACTGTATGTATATTCTCCATTCTCTCCAAAGTTACCGTTTATTATACTTCATCCTCTTTTCTCGACTGCGCTTATTAGTCTTTTTCCTTCTGTGTTTATTACCTCATCTTTGTTTTTCCTTTTAATCTGTCTATTGCTGTCTTTTTCTATTATTCCACCTTAATTCTCAGTTCATGCGTTCTAGTCTCCTCCTATTATTAATAGTTTTTCTTTCCTCTTTTTTATTGTGTCATTTACATCTTGACTATGAACAGTAACTATTTTCCAAACATTATTATTGTATTGTACGTATCTCTACCGCAATTTTACTCCATTCATTATAATCTAATTCTGTAATCTCGTTTTTTATTCCTGTAATGATTCCTCTCATTGCTCGTCTTTTTTTATTTTTTCTTGTGGTGTAGTTACACTTCCATTTGTATTTGTTTGACGCTCTATTTTTTATTATGCTCCATGTTTTTCCTTCGATCCAAGTTTCTGTTAAACAAATAATATCAAAATTATTTAAATATTCCTATATTTCACTATCTTTATTTATTATTCCCGCAATATTCCAAGAACATATTTTTTTTTCCTTTCCTGTGCTTCCCTTTTACTGTAATTATTTCCTATTTATCTTCCCTTGTTTTCATCTTTTTTAGTTCATCTCTTCGTTCATCCTATCTATACCATTTCTCATTGACTTTCACTTTCATACGACCTATCTTTGTATTGCTATCTTTTGCTTGATCCTCTTTTGCTATTTTTCTTATTTCTCTTTGAATTTCTTTCCTTTTCTGTCGTATCATCATTTATAAATATTCCTCTTTTTAGCTTCTTGTAGTTAGTTATTATTTTTTTTTTTAATTTCCCAGTTTTCTAATTTTACTACTATCTTTTTTTTTTAATGTAATGTTTAGATTTCTTACCTGGTACGTTTTTTCTACATTTACCTTGTCTCCATATTTGTTTGTATATACTCTTCGATTTCTTCTTCTAGGCTATTATCTTCAAATTTCTCACTTTTTATCACGATGTTAAACTTTCTCTTTCCTCTCTCGTTTCTCTCTCAGTTCCATTCTATTTTCTTTATCCTTGTACTCAAACTTTCTTTTTCTTCTTGCCATTTTTCTTTTTCTTTTCCCCATTCTTCTTCTTTAGTTTTCAATTTTTCTTCCATTTCTTCTTTTAACTATGTGATGTTAATATCACCTATTATTTATTATTTTGTTCATACTCTCGTGGTTTGTCGAGTTAATGACTAAGAATTCATTTGATTTCGAAAAATATATATGAATATTGAATTTGAAATAAAATCATATAATGAAATATCTATAATTGTTAGGATTGGATTTAAGAAAAGATAAACTCTACCCTAGTTTCTTATGGTGGAAAGTGTCCAAAAAGCAAAGCATAAGTCTCTTTTGAAAAAAGGTATGATTCAGCCCAAGTTTCTCATAGTGCAAAGTGTTCTATGAGTCGAGCACAAATCACAATAGGAAAGGAAAGAATTGCTTAGTTAATCGTAGAGAGAAATAACTTAAGTATGAGCCAAGTTTATACAATCTAGAGCGCTCACCTTGCAAGTCTAGAAGAGAATAATATCCTGTGCCAAATTCAGAATATTTATACACAAATTTTCCCGCCTATTTTTACAGGACAGCCCTCTTCATGCTGTTTACGCAAGTGTGCAAAATCATTTTCCTTGATTTACAATAGAATAAACAACGCTAATAAAAATCTATATCATGTAAAAAAAGTACAGAAGTTGATATAGATAATTTAAGTATAATTAACACTTATCGGAAAAAATGGAGTTAAAAGTTATTAACTAATGAAGTTAGTTAATACAATAGTGCAATATTTACAATGAAATAATAAGAAAATTTTACATATAGAAGTAGTTTATCGCTTGTAGAAGTAATTCCAAAGAAGAACTACTTAAATTAGTTTGAATTAGTACATTTGAATAATAATCAATTTTCGTATTTTTGCAAAATCTTATAATGTAAATATAAAATCGGTTAATTAAGATTAATAAATTATAACAATGTTATCATTATGTACAGAATTAACGCTTTCGATTCATATACTATTATTTGTTTCAATAAATTATTAATTGTTTATTTATTGATAACAGTAATAACTAAGCTGTTATCAATGAAACGAATTCTTACTCATGTTTCTTAGGTAGTCATCTTGAGTTCAGTGTATCCGCTTTATTATAATAATTGACATTTACAAAGTTATAAGCAAATTAAGTTTGCATATTAAAATTTAATACGATTTAGTAGTTAAAAGTAATTAAAAATATTATAATCTTAATCTATGCCTTAAAATCTATATAAAAATACTTTGTTTTGTTGAAATTACTCTTAATAACGCATTTTAATTGAACAATAAAAATTATCATATCTATACCTGTAAGTAGAGTGACGTCACGCTTCTTATATGGTCATGAAATTTGACTCTAGCACCTCTCATATTATACAATCGTATAATATGAGAGGTAGCACCGTTTAATATACTAACAAGTAACCCTACCCAAGTGTCACTCACCGATTTTAACCAAACTTGGCACATCGTTAGAGCACTAAAAAATATTGAACCCGTGTTTTTTTATTTTGGCCGAATCCACTGTTAAGGGGTAGAAACCACCCCTAATAACCGCTAACCAGGCTAACCAACCTAACTCTAGGTAGAGCGAGTTTGATTAATTATTTTTTCACAAGAAAGTTAACTTCTCAACCCGGATAGGCTAACCCATTTATAACCTGATATAACCGATCCCCACAAATCACTAAATCCCTTATAAACCATCCCTATCAACCCCTAAGCAGGCTAACTCACCTAGCCCTGGGTAGAGCGAGTTTCATCACCTGCTTTTCTGTAAAAAAATTAAGATCATAACCACTGATAGGCCAACACAACCTGAACCTTGATGTACCTCATCCGCACAATCCTCATAAACCGCCCCTATCAATTTCCAAGTATTAAAATGCTTCTATCTTTCAATACATAAAAAATATAAAAAACTTAATTTAAATTAACCTTTAAGGTGTACTATCCTAAAGCTTCAGTTTGGTACACTGTGGATGTATTTACGGTCTCTTTTACAAATCGTATCTTGATTTAATTTTCTATTTTATTAAATTTAAATATATTTTATATTTTATTAAATATAATATTTTTTAACAAAAGTAAATTTTTCTGGAAATATGACAAACATTTTTTTATTAAAGTATAAATATTATATTTAGAGATTTACAAGATCAAAAGTGAATTTTTCACACATTTTTCAATTTTACATCCGGGTATTTTAGTCCTGTATGTACCTTCAGGGTTAAGTTTACGCGCAATCAGATGATATTAATTGATTCTAAGGAATAATATCGAAACGTCAACCTTAAGCATCATTTAAAATACCTATACCAACTAAAAACAGAACATAATTTAAATTTATCTACTATCATTTTTTATATCAACTTATAAGAAATAAATTCAAAGATAAACAGAAGAACCGTGTGGAATAAATAATTTGATAACTTACGAGTATCTTTTTCTTTCTTTTTATTCAATAATAATTCAAATAGCCCACCATGCTGATGAACCCAAAAAATATTTTGAATTTATTGTATTCTGCATTTAATGACCCAGCATATAATATCCAAAGTCAAATAACAGATGAAGAACGATCTTTTACTTCGTATTTAACAGACCTAATAAAAGTTTCATCGAATACTCTAAATTTTGGTTGAAAATTACGAAACTTTATGTTACTATGATGATAGCGTAGAAGCTAATGCTATAAGCGTGGAAGATGAAGTAGAAGTAGATTTCGATGACTATGAAGAAAAAGAAATTTCTGACCAATCAGAGGATGTCGATTTGGATTATAAACAACGAGCAATTACTTTTTGGCGTAAAAGTAGTACTAAAAAAAGGAGAAGTTTGGATTCAGTAAAGAAAAATTTTAAGATGGTAAAACATGAGAGAATGCTGTACAGATGGGAAAAAGAAATAGAAGAAGGAGGATCCAGATTAGAAAAGTTACGCAATATTTCAAAATACGTTTTACAGCAATTCAATAATGCTACTGAAAATCGTTTACCTGTTCATGATTTAAAAAGATGGGGGTTATTGGCAAAAGAAAGTGTACAATTAGCTTCAAAATATTTTAAAGCGTCGCCAAAATGGGTGCATAATTTTAAAGTGAAACATGGAATAGTTTCAAGAAAAATTAATAAGTTTGTTACTACTGCACAGTTGACAAATCAATACGAATTGAAACAAGCAGCTTCTGAATTTGTAGACGAGGTATGGTCAGAAGTGGAAGCAAGAGGTAAAAAAAATATTTATAATTCTGACCAATCAGGGTTTAATCTAGAGGTTCACGCTGGCCGTACTTTATCAATCATAGGCACCCAAAAAGTAGAATGTCTAGCACAGTCGATAAATTCTTTAACACATAGTTATACAATTCAGCCAATCGTTTCAGCAGATGGAAAACTACACTCACCTTTGTTAATAGTTTTAAAAGAACCTGATGGTAAATTTGGACCATTGGTACAATCTACTATTTATAAAGCAGATAATATTTATGTTTTACCTTCAAAATCAGGAAAACTAACATCTGATATTGTAACTGAATGGTTTAAAAACGTTTTTTTACTTGCA
The DNA here is from genome assembly GCF_024137745.1 of Phymastichus coffea. Taxonomy (NCBI): domain Eukaryota; kingdom Metazoa; phylum Arthropoda; class Insecta; order Hymenoptera; family Eulophidae; genus Phymastichus; species Phymastichus coffea. The sequence continues at coordinate 3,685,066 of NW_026706827.1, forward strand.
GCTGATACGGATAGTTTGTTAATTTTAGATTCTTGGACTGGACAAAATGAAAAAGTGTTTGAAAAATTGGATACAGGTATGAAAAATATTCAAATTAAAACTATACCTGCTGGAACGACGGGAATGATACAGCCTTTAGATGTCTATGGATTTAGACCTTGGAAAAATTTTGTAAAAAACTTTTCAGATATAGTTATGTTGTACAATTTTAGCATTAACTTACATTTACGTAATAACATTTTAAAATTACAATCTCTTACTCATAACCAGTTTTCTTCACCACGATTTACAAACATGTTCAAATATGGATGGTACAAAAGTGGTTACGTACTTGAAAAACCAAATAGTTGGCAAACCCCTGTTCAGTATTGTTTTCAACATACTGATGTTAAATGCCACTTTTGTATGCTATTTGGGATTGTTACATGTGCATGGTGCACCAAATGTCTTTGTATAAACCACTTTTTTGCTCTTGACAATGTCGATAAACCACACTATTGTAAGCAATACGTTAATTCCACATAAATATTAAAATAATAATAGTAATTTCATTATGAATATTTTATATTTTAAATAATAGTACATTTTTTATTGTTTCGTGTTACTTTTGTCTTCACTAATTTTATGATATTTAAACGAACTCCACTTACTATAAAAAATCTTTTAAAATTCCAAACGGCCCTTTTCATGGCCAAATGATGTGCAAAATCCGATCGATAACCTCCACGCGGTGCACATTGTGTCACGCTAATGTCGACGGTTCTTCAAAAAGTAATTTCAAATCACAGTTACTGTTATTCTCAAAATATTTGAGGTCAAAAGATTTTTTTCAACTTTTTAAACCTTAAAAAAAATACAAAGATAATACAAGAAAAGTATAGTCGTTGTTACAAAAAAAAGCTTGCGAATGAACATTTTATTTGAAGAAGCTTACTTCCAACGAGTTGGCTGTGGTTTTATTTATTTCTATGAAATTTACAGGTTTTAACTCATTTTTTATACAAAAGTTTTATTACAAAGTAAAATTTTGTTGACCTTTCTCTGGTTATGATCTTTATTTTCCTATAGAAAAGCAGCTGATGAAACTCGCTCTACCCAGGGCTAGGTGAGTTAGCCTGCTTAGGGGTTGATAGGGATGGTGTATAAGGGATATAGTGATTTGTGGGGATCGGTTATATCAGGTTATAAATGGGTTAGCCTATCCGGGTTGAGAAGTTAACTTTCTTGTGAAAAAATAATTAATCAAACTCGCTCTACCCAGAGTTGGGTGGGTTAGCCTGGTTAGGGGTTATTAGGGATGGTTTCTACCCCTTAACAGTGGATTCGGCCAAAATAAAAAAACACGGGTTCAATATTTTTTAGTGCTCTAACGATGTGCCAAGTTTGGTTAAAATCGGTGAGTGACACTTGGGTAGGGTTACTTGTAAGTGATATATTTAGATTCATGAGTTTAGCGGGTTACAGTAATCCAGTGAAAATAAGAGAAGAGGTTATACATAGGACGGTTACAACTCTTTCATGTGTTGCACAAACTTTTTCTCCACGTTGCTTTCTACTTTCTCCAATTTCGTATCCATTTTCATATCCAGTTCTTTAATTGTTTGTAGCAATCTTTTTTCTGTTTCTGCTTCTACTTTCGGCGGCATTACGAAATTGTCAAGTGTTTTGTTGTTTATTACGCTGTTTCTTATAACTCTTATTTTTGTCAATGTCTTTTGGCTTATGCCATGTGCGTTTTTAACCTCTATGGCGCCTCTATAGCTCCTTGTCGCACCTAACCTCAAAAACCTTGTTCTGTCTTTTTCGCTTTCGATACCTACTTGTCTTGTTTTTTACTTATTTCCTTGAGTCTCTTTTTCTTTCCTCTTTCTACTGTTCACTTTCTTTCTACTGTTTTGCTTTTATTTTACCATTAATCTGTTGTTTGTCCGTAACGCATTTTCGTCGCGTGTTGCTACTCTCGCGCTCAAACCGGAAGTCCCCTAAATACATTATTAATGATATTATCTATGCGTTTGTCAAATTTAGGAAACCTTATTTATCTAGAAGCAGAAACATGAGACTTCAAAGCTTTTACAATTAACAAATAGAGAGTAGATGAAATGTGAATTAAAATGACATTTTTAAAGATTGTAAAGAAATTCATTTATAAATATTGCTAAAAAGACTGTTATATATTATGTGGTAGTAGGTAACGAAAAATATATAAAAATTTGGCACAGTTAGCGATATGGTTTAAATGATATATCCTAAAACATTTTTGTAGCTACGTTAATAGTAAATCTATATATTAGTATGCTATGCATTAAAGTTTGTAATATATCACGATATTATCGATTTCTCTGCATATTTTTTCAAGTAAATAGTATTCTTGTGATTAATATGAAAATGCAAACATATTACATATTACATGATGAGCATAAAATATACATCAACAGATTATTTGGTAACTGTTCATTTTTGAATATTATATTTCAAAAGGTACAATCTAAAAATAATATTTACGAATGTAGCAATTACTTTTGCTACATCTATTTTATATAACATATATTCATATAGATGATGTTTGAAACATGTAAATGCATTTAATAGAAATTTGTAAAACTAAATCAATAAAAATGTTTCCAATAGTTTACAATTATTAAAATATAATTATAGCATTAATTGTATTGTAGCAATTAAAAGATTGAAAATTGATAATGAAAAATCTCACGATAAAAATGAAAACTCAATATGTATAACAAATTCTAAAAATATTGATATAATCCGAAAAACGTACTCAAAATCCAATTGAAAATAATTGATATCCTTTAGTCCATCAGATAAAATAAAACAGATGGTAAATATCACTTTTAGTAAAAATCTTATAGAGAAAAATGATGTAGGGCCAATGTCTGAATATTGGCAAAGAATGCAAAGCAACATCTTTTGCTTTTGAAGACTTAAGATAGAAAGTTGTCTAATTGCTACATAACGGAAAAATATCATTAACAGAAAATCTTGCACACAGTATAAAGTTTCGTAGAAACAGTCGATTATACAATAATGCGTTAGCATTTGCTAGTTTTTCTGCTAATTTTGATAAATTATCTGGAAAGGGTTCCGAAGTAATTAGAATTTATGGACAAATATGTCATAATGGATATGCTTTATATCCGAATGACAATGAAACTCTTAAATACGGGAAACTGGATATTCTAGAAAATGAAATATTAACACAAGAACGGAAAAAAATTTCAACTCTAACCTACAAATATTAAAAAATTTAGATACTATATTAAGAACAATAAGTATGCAAAAGCATATAAAATGATGTACGAAGTTGAATAAGAGGACATCCATCGATGCAAAAAAGTTAGTGATCCACCTAAAAATATAATAATGTGTTTGCATCGTAATGATAAATTACATAAAAATCGATATAATGTGGCAAAATGTAATGAAGTTGCATTGATATTTATTGGTGAAAATATTCAACCATCAAATGAACAAGAAATTGTTATACATTCGAAACATGATAAACCAGTTAATATCTCTATTTTAAGTAAACATATAGATCCAATGACTTATCCCTTTACTGGAAATATTAGTTATATTAAATTATTAAATATTAATTACAATGACAATGGTGAGTGCTCTATTGTGTGGATCACACCCACAATAGAGAAACGCTAACTTTCGACGTCCACGTCGCGCCCGCTGGAAACGTTAATATTGCGTTGATGCTCCACTCATCAGACAAAACCTACACATCTGATTGACTGTCCGAAAATTCCCTGGGAGCATGAATGAGGGGCTCTATAAACGGGTATTGCCTACGAATGAATGTGAAACCAGAGGAATGACGGATTAGTCGATCAGACACAAAGCAGAACTTTACCAGACGGTGGCAAGAGCAATCACGAGAGAGTTTACTCTAGATTGTGTGTGTGCCGACTCTGGAAGGTACAATCGTAAAACCAGTCTCACACTCCTGGGCCGCCAGTAGTTGGAGGGGGTCGGAATAAGCTCAGCCAGCATGAGAGGCTCACCCTACACAATGGTTAAGCGCCTAATAAGCGCCAGATCTCGCTCTCTGTAGTAATGCCGATTGGCGATCGGAAGAGCCCTTGCTCTGTAGAGAGGGGGGAGGAACGGTCGAGGCCACTGGACTCTAGACACGCTCGGTCAGGGGGTCTACTCAGGAAAGATTGCAGGACCCACTATACCTGGTAATTAGTTCTGACCATTAACACATAAAACACATAGTAGAATGGAGGAGATGAAAATGAGATGAAAGCTAAAGAAAATTTTGCAGGTACTAGAGTGCCGCCTGCGCCCATCGACTCAGGAGAGTCACTGGAGCTACCCGGCTCCCCCGTTACACCAGTAGGAAACCTGGCTGATGGACGGGTAATTGCGACAGGAAAAAGGATAGGGTCGACGTCGCCAGAATCCTGGGACGCTGTGGACAGTAAGATGTGAGAGCAACTGCTCACCATACACAGCGTCCTAGGACAAATGACGGAGAAGACGGACGTCCAAAGAAACGTGAGTCGTGTGATTGCGAACAATATGGCTGAGATATACGAGGCTGTAGAAGTTTGTACGTATGAACTGAAGCGAATGCGACAGATCAGACAATAGACGAACGTAACGGAAAGACGAGCGAATGCAATGGAGGAAACTCTAGGACATAACAGGCGATGGCTAAAACAAACCCCAAGCTCAGACCAGGTAGATGACGAAAGACGGAGAACGCTCCTAGATGTTGCTACGACACAGCAAACGCCGTGGGTGAATGCCGGAAACCCATAGACACCTGACGAGGGGGACACCACGCATACCACTCAACAAACTCCTTCGGAGGATGTTGAGATGAAAGCAGAGGTATCAGAGGATTGGGTCACCGTTGTAAAAAAGAAAAAGAAAAGGAACAAGAAAAAGACCGACAACGAGACGGTACAAAAGACGACAAACGGACACAGAATCCGAGGATCGGAGTGTCCCAACCTGAAAACCAGGCGCGGGCGGGACCATTCTGATTAAGCCAGCGGAAGGACAACTGTACGCCGATGTCTTGCGGACTATCAGACAGAAGGTAGACCTCAAGGCAGAGAAGATAGACGTTCGAACGATTAGAAAAACCAAGGACGGTGCTGTATTGATGCGGCTAGAAAAGTCGCAAGGACAGGACTTCTAAAGGGCACGTCAGAAAGTATTAGGACAGACTGCGACAGTAAAAGACTTAACTTCCAGGGTGACGCTGGAGTTTGCTGACTTGGACTGCGTCACGACGGTACAGGACATTGCGAACGCGATAAATCGTGAACTAAATACGGACTTGGAACGGAAAGTGCATCTCTTTGCGCCAAACGAATATGGGAATGCGCGAGCCGTCAGCGAGTTCGACACGACGGAAGCAACGAGATTGATAGGCAAAGAACACATGAAAATAGGATGGATAAATTGTCGAGTTCGACTCCGCATTCATCCTCAAAGATACTTTATCTGCCTCGGGTACGGACATACGCGGAGAGAATGTAAAGGGCCGGACAGAAAGAACTGCTGCATGAAATGCGGACAGACGGGTCACGTGGGCAAGGAGTTTAAAAACACCACTGACTGCTTCCTCTGTAAAGGGATAGAAGGACAGAATCTGGCCCACGTGCCTGGATCAGGCGGATGCGCCGTATACAGAGAAGCACTGATGGAACTGAAGACGAAACAGAAAAAATGACCCTGACGATACTACAATGTAATGTGAACAGGAGTAGCGTAACACACATGCTCCTCCCTCAAATTACGACGGAGACGAACGCAGACGTGCTTGTTATAAGCGAACAATACAGGAACAGACCTGAGCCATCGTGGTTCGCTAGCAAATCGAACACGACGGCGGTGTGGGTACGCGGAAACGAAGCGATGCGAGTCTCGGTAACCGGGTCCGGGGCGGACTATGTTTGGGTAAGGGTGAGCACTATCGTTATCGTCAGAGTATACCTGTCACCGAACTAGTCCGCGTTGGAGTATGCTAACAAACTCGCAGATATCGAAGACGCCGTGTGGGATACACCCGGAAATACGATCGTGGCAGGTGATTTTAACGCGCAGGCGATTGAGTGGGGTATGCCCACGACAAACAGACGCGGACGACTGCTACTAGAGATGGCCGCGAGGCTGGAACTAGTAGTGGTGAACGAGGGAAAGACGGCGACATTAAGACGACCGGGGTGGGGTCAATCTATACCAGACGTGACCTTAGCCACAGACAGACTACTGACGCAAATAAGAGGATGGAAAGTGATCAAGGAATATACAGCCAGTGATCACCAATACGTCATCTTTGAAGTGACAGACGAAAAAACGAGTAGACGAAGAGGTAACGTGTTACACCCTCTACGATGGGACACGAAACATCTGGACAGAAAAGAACTCGACAGACTACTGCAAAACGCAGAGCCTTTTACGGAAACCACTCGAAGTGGTACGAACCGTGACTCGGCGGAGAAATTAGCTGAGGAGGCAGAAAAATACCTCTGTCACCTATGCGAAGCTACGATGCCAAAAAAACGATACGGATGTGACCGGCGACAGATGTACTGGTGGACGTCAGAAATTGCAGACATCAGACGCGAATGTAACCGGCGACGTAGACAGGCTTAAAGACAAAGAAACAGACATGACGAAGAAGCCTCAGAGGCATACAAACTTGCCAGATAAAGGCTGAGACAAGCTATAACAGACAGCAAACGACAATGCTGGACACGACTGACAGACGAGGTGGACTCGGACCCGTGGGGGATGGGTTACAAAATTGTGATCCGGAAACTAGGCGTCCGAGCTCCACCGGAGACAAAAGACGCTAGGACAATGGAAAAGATAGTTGAGGGTCTTTTTCCAACGCATCCTGACAGAATCGATGACACGAACACGGACGAAGAAATGGAATGTCCTTGCTTCACAAGGGATGAGCTCATACGAGCGACAACCTTGCTAAAGATGAACAAGGCTCCTGGACCAGACGGTATACCGGGTGTACTACTACCGTATGTAGCGACTCGACGGCCCAACATACTCTTGCAGTTGTACAGTAGGTGCCTGACAGCGGATGTTTTCAGTAAACTCTGGAAGAACGCGAGGTTGGTACTCATTGGCAAAGGCAAGGAAGACCCCGATAAGCCGAATTCGTATAGGCCCTTGAGCCTCCTCAACACGACCGGAAAATTATACCAACTGCTACTGAGACCAAGACTGAACGCGGCGGTGCAAGCCGCTGGTGACCTATCGGACCGACAACACGGCTTCCGGAAAGGACGCTCAACGATAGGAGCAATCACAGACGTGAGACAGGTAGTTGACAGAATGAACGAGATTTGCTACGAAGCCAGACCAATAACGCTCCTAGTAACATTAGACGTAAAGAACGCCTTCAACTCTGCTATGTGGGTGGATATTCTGCGAGCACTAGACGGCTTTCAGATGCCCGCCTACCTTCTAAAAGTCTTGAAGGATTACTTAAAGGATCGAAGATTGACGTATGAAACGACGGAAGGACGAAAGTACCGGAAAATTACAGATGGGCGGCACAAGGATCCATACTGGGTCCCGACCTCTGGAACATACTGTACGATGGACTAATAAAGCTCGACATGCCCCCGGACACGCGTCTGGTCGCCTACGCTGACGACATAGCAGCCGTCATAACGGCCCGCGACACACATTTAGCTCAGCTCAAACTAAGCCAGGTGATGAGGCGTTTGGATGGGTGGATGACGGACCACGGACTGGGTCTGGCTCTTTTTAAGACAGGCTTACTGATACTGACGAGACAGAGAATAGACACGATAATACCGATGATCATAGGAACGGAACGACTGGAGACCAAAAGGGAGGTAAAGTACCTGGGGGTGTCTCTAGATACGAAACTGAACTTCTGGCCCCACATACGAGACGCGACCGCCAGAGCCAGCAAAAGGACCAAGGCCTTGAACAGGCTGATGGCAAACACGAAAGGACCGAGACCGAGTATATGAAGACTGCTGATGGGCGTAACCCACTCCATCATGCTTTACGGAGCAGAGGTATGGGCCAGCTCGTTACGGGTGAGGACGCGCAAAGACTATGACGAACGTACAAAGAACGGGAGCGCTAAGAATCACGTCCGCGTATCGAACAGTTTCGGAAAACGCGATATACGCGATCGCGAGCGTTATCCCGATCGACATCTTGACAGGCGAGAAGAAACGAATTGACGACCGAAGTTCGACCGTAGGGAGGGCCGATGCTGCAACAAAGGAACGAACGAAAATGACAGAACAATGGCAGACAAGATGGATAACAGACGTTCAAGGACGATGGACCCACAGACTGATACCAGACGTTGGTCCATGGAAAGACAGAAAACACGGGGAGGTGGATTTCTATCTCACCCAGTTTCTGACCGGACACGGATACTTCCGAAAGTATCTGCACAAAATGGGTAAGGTAACTTCCCCAGACTATGTGTACTGTAGGGGGTCTTGGGACGACGCGGAGCACATGTTTTTCGTGTGCGACCATTGGGCCGAGCAAAGATTGAGACTAGAGACAGAATTAGGGTCGATTACGGCAAAAACGTGACGAACGTAATGTTGACAACAGCCGACGCATGGCGTAAGATCACGATGTACGTTACGAATGTGTTACGAAACAAAAAGACGGATGGATGCCTGGAAAATTGAATGAATGAGAAAATTTCAGAGCCTACTTGGGAATGAATGAGTATTAAAGGGATGAATGTGTGCTTGGACATGTAATGACATGGTGGCCTAAACTACTGAGTCCCACACTTGGCGGGCTTCCGTCAGTTGTCCGTAAATGGATTCAGACTCTCCTCAAAAAAAAATTACAATGACAATAGTGAAAATATAAATAACGAGAAAAATAAAACAAGTAACCAATATAATTATGACGAATTAGTCATAATTATAATAATCCGTCGCTGATTAGCACTGATGAAGCATAAATAGAGCGACGTTAAATAAAAAAAAAAAAAAAAAAAAAAATTATGACGAATTAAAACAATACATAAACACAAGATACTTATGTCCACCTGAAGTTATGTACTAATTATTAGAAAATGTATTATATGATATGTCTCCAGAAATAATGCGCATGGCAATACACGAAGAAAATCAACAAAAGATACATTTTGAAGTAGGAAAAAAATAGATGTAACAGTACATAACTATAAATATTCAAAAATACGGCTACATTATACTTTCGATTATCAGCATAAAAAATGGAATAGAAGAAAAACATTACAAAACCATTAATCAGTAGATTATATCTAGTAACAACAAAAGATCGAGAAAATTTTTTTATAAGATTGTTATTTTTACATGTGGAAGAAGCAACATTATTTCAAGATTTACGTACTATTGGTGAAATCACTTACAACATTTTCTTTCAAACAGCAAAAGCAAAAATATTAGTTCTAGAAGACTCTGGATGGGATCGATGTTTACATGAAGGAACTTAAGTACAATTTCCTTTTGTATGTTGTGAATTATTTACTGATATATGTGCTTTTGCCAATGCTTACAAGAAATTTATATGAACAGTACAAAAACAATCTTTACAAATCATAATACGAAAAAATTATTAGTGAAAATATTGCACTAAATTTAATAACGCTTTACAAGTCAATGGATATTCTTTGAAACATTTTAATTTACCAAGTATAACAGAATATATAGAGGAATATTTTGATGATTCTACAACTATTGATAATATTACTGCAATGAATAAATCGCAAATGCAAATTGAATCTATAAAAAGTAATCAGAAAGATATTTTTAATGCTATCTTACAATGTGTACAAAATAAATCGGTTAATAATTGCATTTTTTTTTTTTTTGAGTCAGCGTTTGATCACCAAGGTGTGTAGACGTATCACATTCTGCTTTACCCGAAAAGCTAAAGTATTAGCCAATCAAATGAAGTGACAGTTAAATTCTAAATTTAAATTCATTTACTCAAATTACGCCATAAAAATAAAATAACAGCCGAAATGGCCACCCAGTCAGGAGATAATATGTCTACTTCTAATAAAAACAATAAAAACTAGAAAATCGTGACCGGCAAAAGACGAAGAGACAGCCCAGACAACCAAATTCAAAACAAAAAGCGACAAGCCTAATTATCGGATTACTAGCTAAGTAACACAAGAAATAAATACGAGCCACTACAAGATAATGAAGAAAATCAAAGTGAGAACGGAAATATAGTAAAAAATGATTTAAATACAATAAAAATAAAATCTCCGACGATTCTCATCTACACGTTAAAGGTAATGGGACAAAACAAAATCAAAATTCAGCTGACAATTTCGGAAAAATATTTGCCAATTATTACTGCATTGAAAGAAAAAAACACGCAATTTTACACTTACCAACTTGAAGAAAAAGGTTTAATAGTTATATTAAGAAACATGCACCTGTTAGTCAATACAGATGAATTAAAAATAGTCATAGAAGAACATGGACATAAAGTAATAAGTATTCATAATATAAGACATCGCATCACTAAACTACTATACCGCTTTTCACAGTTGAAATTAAACATGATTATAAAAGCCAGGAAAAAACCCCGCAAGACGCATATGGGAAAAGTGGTTTCGGTTAATTTGGCTGCATTTTTGATATGTTACTCATTTTGGCGTCCTGAACAAATATCTCAATGGGCATAAAGCTCAAATCTCAATAGGTCCCAAGATAGGGCCCGCTGAAGTCAGTATAACAGGGTACCACTGCTATACTCTGTCTCAAATAAATACTTTAATGGGCCCGAACCCTACAACTCAATGGGCTCGAAGATTACCTCGGGGTCAAGGTCAAATCAAGGTCAAATCAAGGTTATCGCATTAATCTTGGGCTAGGGACCGTTTCTATATGTTTTTGAGGTCGATGAATCAGAATCCGGGGTCCGTTTCACTCGACGAGGTCAGGTTCAAGGTCAGGTCAAGGTCAAATCCATAAAATTCATTTTAAACGAAGTGAAAAAGTACATTTACATGTTTTTTGGGTCGCTAAATCCGAATCCGGGGTACATTTGACACGAAAGGGTTGTTTAAGGTCAGGTCAAGGTCAAATCACAGTGAATCAACAAAAGAATCTTAAAAAAACCTTGGTACATTTTTACCTATTTTTATAGTGATTGAATCCACAATTAAGTATATTTGTAAAATCATTCCACATACAGACAAAATGGAAGCAAAAATAAAACAAAATAATCAAAATCCGTATTAGTCAAAATAAAAGGAGGGACTCTTGCCGTTTGCATTAGCATTACTCAAAGTTTACCACGTGGAGGCTGCAAAATCGGACTTAAACTCCTTGGTCATCGTCAGTCTGTCAGTCATTATAGTTATTAAGTCTTGTATTTGTTGAATCTGTCTATTCTACCGTTACTTTTGTTGTCTTTTTTTTGTGATCTCCGTTTATGTAATTAAAAAATTAGTTTAAAAAAATGTGGTTTGCAGTAAGTGAAATTCAAACTATTAGAACAATCTGAATAATATGCCCATGTGAGTTCGGTCTGAGCTATACACCAAGCTATATTTCTCGACTAATAGGGGGCTTTTAAGGGCTGTCCACGTTGCGCGTATTTTTTTTTCTTTCTGCTCGTCTTCACAAGTAATTTTTCGTTTGTGCGAATGTTTAAACGTTTGTGCTCGTTTGCGCGTATGTTTTTTCGTTGATACTCGCTTGTTCGTCAGTTTTTTTGTTTGTGCGTGTTTGTGCAAGTGTGTTTTTGTTTATGTTTGTTTGCGCGAGTGCCTAAGAGTTTTGTGTTACTTGATGAGTATGTATGACTACGTGTTGTTGTATGTATGGGCGTATATATGCTTGAGTTTGCTTCTTTCGTATGTTCAATTATTTTACCGATTTACCTCACTCGTATACCTCCTGATCAACCTCACCCCCTGATTAATCCCACTAGCATACTCCACTCATATAGCCCCTGATAAACCCCACTAGTATACCCAACCCTGATCAGCCTCACCTCCTAATAAACCCCACTAGTATACTCCTTGATCAACCCCGATCGTGGGATTTATGAGGGGGTTGATCCAGGGGTATACGAGTGAGGTTGATCAGGGGTTATACGAGTGAGGTTAATCAGGGGGTAGGTAAATCAGGGGGTATGCGGGTGGGGTTAATCAGGAGGTATGAGCAAATATAGTTTGTTTCTGGAGGTTAGATTTCACTCGAGGGGAGTGTGGACGTGTCTTGGATGTGAGCGCGAGTTTTGGTGAGAAACTTCAAGAGGAAAAGTGTTTAAGGAAAGAAATGGAGGTGAAAAGAGCGTGGAGGCGGAGGAGGAGTGGAGAAGTGAGAGAGAGGCCTGGAGAAGAGCAGGAAAAAGCAGAGAGAGAGGAATAAAGAAAAAAAATAAAAGTTGAGGTTAAGAGAGAAAATCAGAAAGCAGGAAAGGCAGGCAGAGAGGAGGGGCGGTAAGAAGTAAAGGCAGAGACAGAAAAGGTAAGACAGGGAATAAAGGTGGGATCACGGGTAGATATAGAGAGTCGAATTAAGGGTCGTACGGGATAGGATGGAGAGATTTGTGACAACAGAAAAATTAAGAGATAAAGGTGGAAGGTTGGATAAGAAAGACCCAGAGGAGGAAAAGAAGAAAAGAGTAAAGGTGGTGAGGGGGAGAGAGAGCGGGGAGGGGCTGAGGGAGAATATTAGAGGAGAAATGAGAGAGGCAAAGAGATGCAAGAGTGAGAGCGAGGGAAGCGAGATGGATGGGGAGGGGGGAAGGATTGGACAACATGATAAGAGAAGTGGGAAAAAGTAGTGGAGCAGAAGATATAATGGAAAAGATACGGACAGATATCAGGGAATTAAGAGAGGTATGGGAGGAGGAAAGGAAAGAATGGACAGAAATGTTTAAAGAAATAATGGGAAAAATGGAAAGAATGGAGGCAGGGGGAAAAGAAGAGAATAAAGATGGGAGAAGGGAATAGGAAAAGTTAAAAAAGAACAAGAGAGAGAGAGAGAGAGAAGAAAGAAAGAAAGAGACGAAAGAAGAAAGGGAAAAAGCAGAACGTAGAGAAAAGAAACTGCAGGAAAAATGGGGAGAGAGAATGGACCAGTTGGAAGAGGAGTGCGTGAAACTAAAAGAAAGCATAGAAGGAGGAAACAAAAAGCAAAGAGGAACAGAAGTAGGCAATAAGGAAGAATTAGAGCATATGAAAGAAAAAATGGATAGAGAAAGTAGGATAAACAATATAATAGTGACAGACTTACAGGGTGAGTTAAGATGGGAAAAGAAGGGAGAGGCAGAGGTCTGGTTAAGGGAGGTACTAAAAATGAAAGGAGAGATAGTGAATCTGAGAATAATAGGAGGAACAGCGGAAAGGGATGATCGGAGAGAAAGAACGAAAAACATGTGGTAAATTAGATGCGCTTCATGGGAACAAAAAGAAGGAATTATGAAGAAGAAAAGGAATCCGGCACAGAGAAAGATATACATAGATCAGGACTAGACGTGGAAGCAGAGAAGGATAAGAGAGGAAGTAAGAAGGAAAGCGAAAGAAATAAAAAGTCAAGGTAAAGAGGTAAAGATGTGGCATAACGGGGTGAAGTCAGAGGAAGAAGAATGGTGGTGGAGCGAGAGAGAGGGAAAAATCGTAGGAAAGGGGGTGGAAGGGTTTCGAAAACAATAGAGATAAAAGAGAGAGAGGGGAGAGAAGGGATAGAGAGGGGAGAAAGGCAGTAAAAATACTATTCTGGAACGTGGCGGGGGTGAGGAGCATGGAGGAAGACGACTGGGAATATGTTAGGGAATTCGACATAATAGGGCTAACGGAAACCTGGGTGAAGAGACAAGGGGCAAGAACTGATGTGGAGAAATAACTAAAAGGGTACAGCATAGAGTGGAGGGACTCAAGAAGGGAAGGAAGAAGGGGGAGAGAAATAGGGGGAGGAATAATGGCGGTAAGAAAGAGGAAAGGGATGAGTAAGGTTGAATGGAAGAAAGAAAGGAAAAGTGAGGTAATAGTAGGAGAAATAAAGATCGGAGGGAGGGAATACATGATAGCATCGGTGTATATGCAACATGAGAAGAAGGAAAACTATGAATACCTAAACGAAGAGATAGAGGAGAACAGAGGAAAAACAATAATTATAGGAGGAGACTTCAGCGCAAGAACAGGAAACGAAGGAAGAGAATGGGAGACAGAAGAAAACCTAGAGGAAATAAAGGCCAAGGATAAAGTGTTAAACGCAGAGGAAGAAGAAATGATAAAATGGCTAGGAGAAATGGGCTTAGTGATAACGAATGGGAGAAAAGAAGGAGATGAAGAGGGAGAAATAACATATCAAGGAGCGAGAGGAATGTCAACGATAGACTATGTAGTAGGTAACGAGGAAGGTTATGAAGCGATAAAAAGGGTTTAAATAAAGCAGAGGGTAAAGTCGGACCACTTACCAATAGAGGTGAAATTGAGAGACAAAATAGCGGAAGAAAGAAAAGAAGAGGAAGAAAGAATGATAGACGACTGGAGCGAAGAAGGTATAAGGGAGTATTAGAGATGGATAGATGCAATAGAGGGAACAGAAAAATGGAAAGATATAAAAAATAGAGTGAAGGACGTAGTTGTAAAAAAGAAGATAAGGAAAAAAAAGGACCAAAAAAAAAGCTGGTGGAGAAAAGAATGTAAGGCAAAAAGGTATAGGGTGATGGCAGAGTTAAATAAAGTAAGAAAAGGGGAAAGAAACAGAGGCAAATACTTAGAAGCAAAGAGTGAATACAGGGAGGAAATAAGAAAAGCAAAAGAAGATGAAGGGAAAAGAGTGGTAGAAGAAATAAGAAAAGATAAAACGAGAAGAAAATTCTGGGATAAAGTGAATGGCAATAGGAAGAAAAGAATTGAATTAGATGAAAATATAGGAAAAGAAGAATGGATAAAGCACTTCAACGAACAATTGGGAAAGAAAGAAAAAGAAGAAAGCAAAGGGGAAGAAACCGAAGACAGCGAAGGAGAGGAAGGTGAAGAAATCAAAGAACGAGAAGTAAAAGAGGTAATAAGAAAAATGAAAAAGAAAAAGGCGACAGGAGAAGATGGTATAGCGAATGAAGCGTGGATGGAAGGCACGGAAGGCTTATTAAAAGATATGACAAAATGCCTAAACGGAATATGGAACGGAGAAGGATATCCGGAAGAATGGAGGAGGTGAATAATAGTAACTATACATAAGAAAGGGAGGAAAGAAGAAGTAGAAAATTATAGAGGAATAACGCTGATGGACGCGGGATATAAAATATATGCGGAAATACTGAGGAAAAAGCTGGAAAGAGAACTAGAAGCTAAAGAAACGCTAAGCGATACGCAGATGGGATTCAGGAAGAAAAGAGGAAGAATGGACGCAATATATGTATTAAAAACAATAATAGGGAAGGAAATAAGGAAAAAAGGAGGAAAACTGTTTGTATTCTTTGCCGACATAAAGGCCGCATTTGACAAGATAAAGAGGAAGAAAATATCGGAAACAATAAAAAAGAAAGGGATAAATAGAAAAATTAGGAAAAGAATAGAAGAAATATATAAGAAAACAGGGAGTAAGGTAAAAGTTGGAGGAGAAATAATTGGGGAGTTCGAGACTTACAAAGGTGTAAGGCAAGGGTGCCCTTTGAGCATCACGCTATTTAATCTTGCCTTCGCCGACCTGGAAGTCAAGATCAAACAGGTGCAAGAAGGAAAGGTAGTGATAGGAAGGAAGAAAATATGGACATTAGGATATGCAGATGATATAGTGATGATGGCAAAGAGTGAAAGTGGAATGAAAGCAATGCTGAAAAAATTAAAAAGGTACCTGGAAGAAAGGGGATTAGAGCTAAATGTAGGAAAATCAAAGATGATAAAATGCAGGAGAGGAGGAGGAAGGGGAACGGAAGAAGAATTCGAATTGGAAGGTGAGAAAATAGAGATGGTTAAAGAGTACAATTACTTGGGATATGTAATATGCAGAAATAACGGAAATAAAAAGCAGATAAAGAAGATAGAAGGGAAAATAAATATGGGACTTGGAAGACTATGGGGGCTAGGAGAAAAACTATTTAAAGAAAATTGGGAGCTAAGGATGAACCTGTTCGATGCACTGGCGAAAAGCGTGATTATGTATGGAGCAGAAATCTGGGGATGGAAGAGATATGAAGAAATAGAGAGATTACAACTAAAATACAGAAAGTGGGTATTGGGATTAGATAGAAACACGCCAAGTTACCTAATACGATGGGAAACAGGAAGACAAGAAATGAAAGAAACAGCATTAGAAAGAGCAATGAAGTATGAAAACAAAATAAGAGAAGAAAGAGATGGCTCAATAAAAAAAAGAAGCATGGAGAGAATTAAAGAAAAGGGATAGAAATGAAAAAGATAAAAAGGGTAAGAAGGAGGAGAGAGAGAGGAAAGGCTGGAAAAAAGTAAAATATACAGAGAGAGGGAAGAGGGAGATGAAATGAGGGAAGAGTTTTGGGAAGAAATAAGAGAAGAGCTAAAGAAAAAAGAAGAAAAAGAACTAGAAGACAAGCTAGAAAAGTCAAGATATATAAACGAGTGGAAAGAACTGAAAGAAGAAATGAAAAAGTATAGGTTAAAGGAAATTCAAGGAGAGGGAAGAATAAAAGGCCTGCAAATAAGGGTAAGGTTTAGGTTAGGTAATGAAACGAGAGGAAGCAGGTATTGGGAAAAAGAAGAAAATAAGAGATGCAGAATGTGTATGAAAGAGGAAGAAAATTGGAAGAACATGGTAGAAAAAAGTGAAATGTGAATGAAGCAGAGAGGAAGGGGAAGAATGGGAAAAAATAATAATAGGAAGCAAAGAAAAGATAACGTGGATGATGGAGATAAAATGGAAAAGAAGAAGAAACGAAGAGAAGAAAGAAAAAGAAAAGCAAGAAGACGAAGCTGCAAGACCCTAAGGAGAGACGGAAACAGAAGACAGAGAAGCAAGACTCGCTGACACATCTACATACGCAAACATACACACAACACACACATGCAAACATACACATACACTTACACATACACACACACACACACACAAAACACAAGTACTAGCAACTGCACAACCGAGAGGAAGCAGGTATTGGATGCAGGAGCAAAAAATGGAAAAGTAGAAGAATCGAAGAAGAGAAAGAAAAAGGAAAACAAGAAGACAAATCATAAGATACTAAGGAAAAATAAGTGAGGTTGAGGAAAGGAAAGGCAGAGGGAGCAATAGGAAACACGAAAAAGGTGTCAAAGCCTTAATAAGGAGAAAGATAGATGAAATGATTAGCAAGAAGGAGAGCAAAAACAAAGGAAAGGCAAAGGTGAAAAGGCAAAAGAAAGTAATAAAGGAAAAGCTGAAAAGAAAATATGCAAGAAAGAGAAAAAAAACAGAAGAGCGGAAAAGGTAGATCTTGGAGAGAGAAAGAGGAAGAGAAGATTAATCAGAAGAAAAATGAGAAGAAAAGAGGAACAGGCAGGCGCAGAAGACAGGGATACAAGAGTTGCAGACACACCTACAAATGCACATATTTACGCAATACACACACACACGCACGCGCGCACTCACACACACACACACACAAAACACATACATAATCAACTACACAAACTGGATACGAGACACAAATAGTAATATAAGAAATGTAAACCAAATGTAACATATAAGTTGTAAATAAATAAACTAAACTAGTTTGTTTCTGTGATCCAAAAAATATACATCTGATTTTTTTAAGATTCTTTTGTTGATTCACTGTGATTTGACCTTGACCTGACCTTAAACAACCCTTTCGTGTCAAATGTACCCCGGATTCGGATTTGGCGACCCAAAAAACATGTAAATGTACTTTTTACTTCGTTTAAAATGAATTTTATGGATTTGACCTTGACCTGACCTTGAACCTGACCTCCTCGAGTGAAACGGACCCCGGATTCTGATTTATCGATCTCAAAAACATATTGAAACGGTCCCTAGCCCAAGATTAATGCGATAACCTTGATTTGACCTTGATTTGACCTTGACCCCGAGGTAATCTTCGAACCCATTGAGTTGTAGGGTTCGGGTCCATTAAAGTATTTATTTAAGACAGAGTATAGCAGTGGTACCCTGTTATACTGACTTCAGCGGGCCCTATCTTGGGACCTATTGAGATTTGAGCTTTATGCTCATTGAGACATTTGTTCAGGACGCCAAAATGAGTAACATATCAAAAATGCTGCCAAATTAACCGAAACCACTTTTCCCGTAGGCGTCTTGCGGGTTTTTTTCCTGGCTTTTATAATCATGTTTAATTCAAATATAAACAAAAGTAACAATCTCGAACATATAATGGAGCAGCTGATACAGAGAATTGATACTACGTTAAATCTTTCAACTATACTAGTAAACAAAATTACATAATGAACAGTATAAAATTCGCTGTCTGGAATGCAAATGGTCTTATGCAGAGGTATCTCGGATTTAAAGCATTTTTTATTTATGAAAATGTAGACATCATGTTGATATCAGAAACACACTTTACAAGTAAAAACTATCTCAATATACCAAACTACAGTCTACGTAAAACTAATGACCCGCTTAATAAAGCACACTGCGATTATGATCAAAACAAAAATAAACCATTATATCCACACTTACACTAATGAAATCTTTTTACAAGTAACCAGTGTAATCGTCAAGCATAAAGATGAACCAATAACAATATCAGCTATTTACTGTTCTCTAAACAAAACAATAACAAAAGAAAATTGGACAGACTTTTTTAACACATTAAGAACTCGCTTTATAGCAGGAGGCGATTATAATGCCAAGCATTCGTGGTGGGGTTCAAGGTAACTAACTCCAACATACAGAGGCAAAGTATTATACAAAATATTATAAACGAATAACTATATTCAAATATCCATTGGAGAACCAACATACTGGCTAATAGACTTTGTAACGGAGAATTAGCGACATTTCTCGTCTGGGTAGCTTGCGGCCGTCCGCACAAATTATTTATTCGGAGATTCGGGAAGCAAAAGACGTTTCCATGACTAAATAACGCGTCGAGTATAAACACGTTAAACACACAGATTCGAAGTCGGGATGAAGAGTAATACAGCGGCGAATAAACATAACAGCGGATTAATACACTAATCCTTTAATCGTCAACAATCGATTACAATACGGCGATCTTACGCCTATACACTACGAGCTGCACAATAACAAACCCAAACGCAAAGGTGAATCGGTGGCTGGTCAGCCTGCCGATTCCCTGTCTAAAACTAAATGTTACAACAAATGCCCGACAAAAAACTTTCCGCCGTTAATCTATCAACGGGGTAGCCAGCAGATCTGCCGTGCTACCACCCAGTAGCTGGCGTCCAAACATGCCTCGACCTTCAGCCTCTCTGACGGCTAGAACGCTTCGCAGTCTGACGTCACAGGTGCGCTCCTTCTCGCTTACCGCCTCGCTGGTGATATTATCGTCGCTGTTTTTTTCTCTTGCTCGTCCTCTCGTTCGCTCCACAATCTTGCTGCCTTATTCTGTTGCTCGCTTGTCGATTGCTGTTGCTGTTGTTTCCGCCGCCTCTCGGTTGCTTGGTGCTGCAGCAACGTCGAAACTATTCGCGCGCGTACTCGCGCACTTCGCCGGTTACCCACACGCACCGGTACCGGGTATCCTTCGGGACACGGCTGGGCGCGACCCAGCCTCACACTCAAATACTCGTCCGTGCACCGGGCATATCTCCGAAAACGAAAAGACGTCGACGAGGTCGTGGGGCCAACTCCGGAAAACCGTGACCTTCGGTTCAATCTGCGCGCATGACTTCCTCTGCCCAAAGCCTAGCAGAGACTCTCGAATTTTTCGCGATCATCCGTAATTCGAACGCTCTCTCTCTCTCTCTCTTTCTCCTTTCTTCTGCGCCATCTCCATTGCTCCAGCCGTCATCTGAGTGCACGTACAGCACCTCGTAAACAAAAATCAAGCATGAGTGTGCGTACCACACGCACACACTCTCAGCTTGGCGCGGCGCACGGACATTTGCGAGAACCAGACGGATGAAATCGGCCTAGCAGAGATTCTCCATTATAACTTAAACAGGCTTCCCAATTTGATTAACTTTGCAATAGTAAAAGAAATAAATAAAAATTATTTTAAAGTGTCATCATAATCATATCATTCACTGATATTAATTACAATAACTTCTCAGGTAATTAATACTGTAAACAACCACACTAAAGTCGACTGGAAAAATATACTAGCTTCATCGAGGAACGCATATCGTGTAACGTTCCTCTTAAATTAGCCAATAACATAAAAAGCAGTATTGATTCACTCAACTTAATTTTAACTGAAATTATTCACAAATGTTTTACTAATAAATAAATAACAATAAAACACAGCAAACCAATTCTAATGTAATAGTCCATATAATCTAAGAAAAAGGTACCAGAAAACCAGATCGATTCAAGATAAGACAAAAGTAAACAAAGCATCTAAAGAACCTTGAAGAAAATGTTATATTAAGAAAATATATACAAATCCAGAAATATTTCAAAACTTTGAGTCCGACAGAAGCAACAGACTATTCACTATGGAAAGTTACCAAATGAATCAAAAGACCAGTTACATTTATGTCACCTATCAGAAGGCCTTCAGGAAAATGAGCAAAATCCGACGAGGAAAAAGCTGAAACGTTCTCAAACCATCTTTGTACAGTATTCACACTTCACAAAGATTAATCACCGAACAAAAAGAAAAAACCCTACTGAAAACTCCAGAGGTTTAAGATAGTATAAGTATCGAATCGATTAAAATTAAGGAACTATTACCAATAATTCATAATATTAAAAATAAGAAAGCTTCCGGACGTGATAATATTACCGGAAAAATAATTGAAATGTTACCCATAATAGCAATGAGGTTCATAACACCTATTTTTAACGTATGCTTACGTCTGCGCTATTTTCCCAGACAGTGAAAAATAGCAGACAATATCTTGATTCCTAAACATGGTAAAGAATCAGAACTTATGACCTCATATAGACCGATTAGCCTACTATCAATATTTTCCAAAATCTTTGAAAAATTAGTGCCAGCCAACATTAACCCAATAAGTAAAAAGAAAACTTATCCTAGATCATCAATTCGGATTTAGGTGTAATCATGTCACTTTAGAACAAATAAACAGAATAGTATTAGTTGAAAGGAATATTATTGAAGAGAAGTATTGCATTGGCATATTTCTTGATGGTGCCCAGGCCTTTGATAAAGTTTGGCATAAAGGTCTACTGCATAAGCTCAAGAGTTTTTTTCCTAAACACCACTACGAAATACTACATTTATATCTACAAAAGAGAGTCTTTCAAATAAAAATAAATAAAAATAAATCAAGATGCCAACTTATAAAAGCAGCAGTACCGTAAGGCTATGTTCTTGGCCAAATTCTCTATGCTAATTTGTTATACACCTCGGATCTACCAAAATCTATAAACATTCAAACAGTAACATATGCAGATGATATAGCAATTCTAACAACACACTCCGAACCAATAATTACATCAGAAACATTACAAAAACACACAAATAACCATCTTTAAAGATGGTTAAACTCCTGGAGAACATCACAAAAAAAAGGAAGTAAATCAATACATATAATATTTACACTTCGAAAAGATACCTTACTTTCATCATTTATATCTTAGAAAGAACGATCCACTGCTTCAAACAAATGCTTGAATGTCATTGATATTTTATCCCACCTAATAATTTGCACGTTTTTCATTATTTCTCAGTTAAAGACCTCCAGTTAAAGAAGAAATTCAAAAATTCTACATAAAATATAATTTCAGATTTAAAACCCACTCAAATAAACTTATCAACAAACTTTTCAAGACATCTATCGCCAAACCAGACTGTAGAAACATAAACTAATGAATGCGCAAATAAATTAACATAATTATTTCAATCATCCTGTAAAACAAAGACAGTTTATTCACTGGAGTAAAATAGGTATCAAAGACAGAGCCTTTTTCAAATTTAAAAATGCAGATTGGCCTTCGTTCGTTCAAACAAAATCATCTTCATGATCTGAATCAATTATACAAATTATACAAATGTTTAGCTATAGAAGAGAATCCGTTGATAAAGTGTCTATAATAGGAGCACAATCCAGTAAAACTTTTAAGTTGGTCTTTATTTACTGTAGTGGGCCATTAGGTTATCGTTTCGATTTTCTTAGGATCTGTTTTCTTTCCGGATTTAGGCATTATATGGCCAAGATATTCTACTTCACATTGGAAAGAATAACATTTCTTTTTGTTAATTTTAAATTTGCCTGCCAAATTCCTAAGAAACCAGTCTTATGATTAACTATCATATTATCGAATGATTTAGCTGTAACTATAATATTATCCAAATAGATTGAAAAAATATCATTAAGAATATTTCGAAGAACTTTTTCCTTTAACCGTTCCAAAGTAGCTGGAGCATTAAATAATCCAAAAGCATAAAGACAAATGGCCACAAATCGTTACCGATTAAAAAAGCAGTTTTTTTCCGATCTTCTTCACGTATTTTGACCAGTCAATAACCACTTTTTAAATCTAAAGTAGAAAACCCAGAATTGACAGCCAATTTGTCTAAATTTTGATCGATTCTAGATAAAAGATAAGAATCTTTAATTGTTTTAGAATTTAATTTTTGAAAATCAACGCAAAATCACCACATACAATCTTTTTTTCGTTTCGATACTACTAGAGAGCACCAAGAACTAGAAGAACTAGAAGATTCTTTAATGACACCTTAATTTCGCATATCTGAAATTATTTTATTGATTTCAGTTTTCAAATGAAACGGAATAGAAAGAATCGATTGTTTAATGGGAACGGAATCTGTTAAATGAATTGCATGTTCAACTAAGTTATATTTGCCTGTGCAACGGTAGTCCATTCGATTAATCGATCCGTTCACGATTACGTACATTCGCGATGTTAGTTCGAACGACTTGTAATAGCGTCGGCGTGCAACGCCGATATCTTCACTACTATTACCAATTATTTATAAAGGGGGAAGGCAAGGGAGGCGGTGTATCGCTCCAAGCAAAGCAGGAAGGAGAACAGCGGACAAAATAACTTCACACACAATTCGCTAACACACGTTTATTATAAACGCACTACCACGAGTGCCGACGAGAACACAAATCACTTATTATTATTAACACGCGAACTTATTCTAAACGAGATGACCGGCACGTTAGCGCCATGTCACCTCGTTAACCGGCTCAAACAATTACTTAAATTACACAATGCCGAAAACTACGCCGGCTCGGAAAAGCCTGGCGTAGCGACGCGAACCGTAAGAATCGCCGAGGAAAGACAGAGATATAGAGAGAGAGGAATCGGTGACCTGACCAAATTGGTGGACGTCGCTGTTGCTGGCAGCCTTGAAGGTGTCCCACCGGCGGCTAGTCTGGAAAACTCCTCGCTGCTGCGTGGCCGGCGACCTGGCAGAAAAGGCTGTCGGGTTCTGCCTCGGTGACGGCTTCTTGCAGGGCAACTGCTGCGTCGCTGGCAGAGGAAGTCCCGTCCGGCCGATCTGCTGAGGAATGCTGACTTCTTCCGGACAAATGGCAGGCAGCGATGGTCACTAGCTAACTCTCGACTGACTGCTGTCACGCGCGTCGCGTCACTCTCTCTCGCGAGTGCGTGAGAGCCGGCTTCTCACGCTTTCTCCCACCACTCGCCTAATCGGCGGCACGCGGCAATGCCGGTCGCGACAAGTGCCGCGCGCCAAGCCCAATACTCAAACTATTGCTTTTCTCTCTCTCTCTCTCTCTCTCGCACTCTCGATACTCGAACGCGTCGTCGCGTCCACGGCTTCTCCTTCCACCGCTCTCGTGCGTAGCTGAAAAATAAAGGGCAGGCATCAGGCACGTGATAACAACGTGCGCTTGATGCCGGCCATTCGCCTTTGCCTAGGAAGGAGAGGGAGATAAGCGAACGGTGCAGGCCATGACGGGCCTACACCGTCACAGACTAAGAGAGAAAGGGGCGCGCGAGGGTTTGAATATTCAATTAAGCCTCAGCTGCTTTCACGATAGTATCGCCGTGATTTAGTTTTGCACTGTGTTTCGTCATTATTTCATAAATTGAAAGTTTCCTGGAGTATTGGCGTGCGAGAGTGATATCAAAGCAGCATCAAAGCAGCAGCATCATAGCAGCAGTATCTAAAGTAGCAGCAAGCAGCAGCAGAATTTTGAGCGAGGCAGCGCAGCTGATATTTGAGGAGCATCGACCGTTGATTCTCAACAACAATTACGGCTGATTACCGTAATTTCATCGCAGGGTGGGTACACCTCCCTTTATTATTGCGCAACAAAATACTTTCGAAAGTATTTTGTCAATCGCGAACGTAATTTTTTGTATTCGCGCCGAGCGTTAGATTTCGCGGCAATTTTCGAATTCTCTCTCTCTCTTTCTCTCTCTTTCACCGAATTATAATCAATAATTATAAATCCTATTCGCGTGCGTTAGTCTCTCGGCCTATAAAAGACTATAGTTTTTCTTATTAATTAAACTTTGTTAATTTTATTCGCCGTTTACGTCATTTCGTTCCCTAATAGTTAATAGATCTATAAAGGTTTAAGTCTTAATCCAATTTTGTCTAGGGAATTAGGCAGATTAGGCATTAAGTCATTCATACTGAAGATAGATCGAATATCACAAGTCAAGTGACTTAAGGTGAGTTCAGCTCGGTTGGAAAGAAGACACTGAAACGAAATCATCAAACGTAAAGGCGAATATATATACGTATAGCTATACGTCTTTAACGGAGCGGCGGTTAGCTCTGCATCGTGGGAATTTGTGCGTTAATAAATTTCTCATTTTGTAGAATAACCACCCCGTTACACATGTTACATTATTATTTTCAAAAATATCTTGAATATCAACAAGAAGTTGTGAAAATTTAATTTTCTGAAATGAGGTGAATTCTTTGGGATTATTATTAAGCAAATTTTGTAACTGAGCAGAGAATTCAGTGTTTGATTGTACAATCCTAGAGCAAATTTTTTAGTCATCGTTGTCTCTAGTCGAATTAGGAATGTTAGAAAAAATTTCACTAATAGAATTTGCAATTCCGGAGTTATTTGAAAAATCACAACTAAGTATATCAATAACCTAATCATCAATAATATTAGTAACATAGACTGCCATACGAATCGAATATTTATCTAAACAAATCTGAACAATAGTCTTAAATTTAATAGAAATATTTTCAGCTGTAGGAAATTTCACAGAATCCTTAATGAGAGAAATGCAAAGATAACTTTCATCAAAAAATTTTGAATTTCAAATAGAAACATCTAAACCCGAGTTAATTTTAAGTATGAAAGACTTATTATCTATCGCGCCTTCAAATTCAAGTTTTGAGATTTTTAAGAATTCTACATACAAGAGGTAGAACAGGAGTATGTTAAGGAGCTTCTATATTATTAGTTAAATCCGCCCCTAAAAGTTTAACAAAATTTAATTTTCTTGTTGAAGGTGAGGGCATTGTGCGCGAATGTGACCTGCTTGTTTACAAGCAAAACACTCAACATTTTTAAGCCAATCCTTAGCATTGAAAGGTTGAGTTTATTTATCTGATGTTTTAGTGTCAGTTTGTTTAATGAATTCCTGTAGATAGTTACGATGATTCAACACCACTTTGTGTCAGTTTGTGTTAGAATTTTTGTATCAGTTTGAGCTTATTTCAAGAATTAGTAACTGGACTAGAAAAGAGTTCACTTTCCCAAATCTTCTACCCGTTTACGGTCTCAGATCGTCGATGAGACGTCTCGACTATGTACCGGTTGTATTCGCTCTTTATCGATTGTTCCATTTTGTCATCGTCTTGTTTTTTTTTCTTCTACAGCTTCTGTCCTTATTACATCTCGATTTCGTTCGTACATGCGCTTCCGCTCTAGAGCGAGTTGATTTTTCACGATTACGCTCGGCACCGCGAAAATGGTTTCAATCAAGACCGTTCTATAGGCGCAGGCAATTCTGAATGCTGCTATCTCAGTCTCTTCATCAGTCGTTTGCTATATATCTTGACATCTAGCGTGTTAGACCACACATCCGCCCTCTAAAACATGATCGAGTGGATCGTGAAAATCAGTAGTCATCTCTTCCATTGTTTTGGTTCAAATATGTTTGCTATGAGACGGCTGATAGCTGAAGTCCTCTGCCGCCTTTTTAACTATCTGATGTATGTGCGGCCTGTAGTTAAGCTTCGTATCCAGGGTCACCCCTAGATTTTTGACCGATATCTTGGTCTGCGTCTGTATCTCTTCGACAAACATTGGAATAAGCGTGAACCCCGCTCGTGTGAGCTCCGCCTCTGTAAATTCCGGCAACGTTAGCTTCCGCCTACTCATAGTATCTTCCGTCATAGGTTAGTTCGGGAAGAGCCCGTTCACTATTGAGCTATTGAGTTTCTCTGTCTTTTAACTTTGAAGAGCCAAGGAAATCTAGTTTTTTCATCTCAATCTTGTAACCCAATCCCTAGCGGTTTCATTCCAAATCTTCACATAGCTGTCTCGAGTACCTGTTTTTGCTCTAATTAAAATGACCAGTGTCTTTTATGCCGTCTTATATGCATTCGTTAGACTATCCGCGTTGGAGCTATCCTTTTTTTTTGCGCAATATACTCTCCTACGACAGGCAATGCACTCCCTTCGGAGGATTTTTATCTCGTTCGCATACCAGTACATTGCCTTTTTGTCCACTCTGTCCTTACGTCAGGTCATCGTAGCGTTGCACAGTAGCGTTATACGAGGATGGTCCGATAAGTACTTAGCCTCACTGCCCGATGGCGCCACTCTCGCAAAAGAAATATTCTATCACGTAGTACAACCTTC
The DNA here is from genome assembly GCF_024137745.1 of Phymastichus coffea. Taxonomy (NCBI): domain Eukaryota; kingdom Metazoa; phylum Arthropoda; class Insecta; order Hymenoptera; family Eulophidae; genus Phymastichus; species Phymastichus coffea. The sequence goes on from NW_026706827.1 coordinate 3,711,977, forward strand.
TCGATGGTTACTGTCAAGATTTCAGCCGGATCGGAGTTGTAGTTTATTTTTGAGAGCGTGTGAAAGCAAGTGTGTCCGTTGATTTTTGAAAAATGGAAAAAGAGCAGTATCGGTCGGTGATTCGATTCTTGTTTTTGGAAGGGAAATCGCGCGGCGAAATCAAAAAGCGCTTGGATGCTGTTTACGGTGACTCTTCTCCTTCGATGGCGACCGTCAAAAATTGATTTAACGAGTTTCAACGTGGTCGCACGTCGATTTTTGAAGAGCCACGTCCAGGTGCTCCGAAAACGGCTACCACGGAGGATAACGTGACAAAAATTCACGATCTCGTATTGGCAGATCGACGATTGAAGGTGCGCGAGATAGCTAAGATCGTAGGCATCTCAAAAGACCGCGTGGGTCATGTCCTGCATGAAATTTTAGGCATGAGAAAGCTATCGGCGCGATGGGTGCCACATTTGCTCACTTCGGATAACAAGCGCAACCGTGAGACAACTTCAGAGTAATGTCTGACGCTGTTCAAGCGCAATCCGAAGGAGTTTCTGCGTCGTTTCATGACAGTCGACGAAACATGGATCCACTGGTATACACCAGAGACCAAGGAACAGTGGAAACAGTGGACTTTACCCGGCGAAAGTGCTACGAAGAAGGCGCAGACTGCCTCATCGGCCGGAAAGGTGATGGCCACCGTTTTCTGGGATTCACAAGGTGTGATCTACATCGATTACCTGGAGAGGGGCAAAACGGTCACAGGGCTGTACTATGCCGAATTATTGGGCCGATTCGACGTCAAATTGCAGAAAAAACGGCCCCATTTGGCGAAGACAAAAGTGCTCTCCCACCATGACAACGCAACGCATCATCTTATGTGTTATCTAGTTTGTTTGTTTCCATGTCTTGAGCCCTACTGGAATAACTTTGGCGGATGTCGTTGGCTACCGTAGCACTTCTTCAAAGCTTGTTTTGTCTTGTGTCCGTAAGTTTCAGTACTTACTATTATTATGTTACGTATTATTATTATTGTTTCTGTTGTTGTTATTATTATTATTAATATTAATATTTTTTTTACAAGAGTGTTGTGGAATCCTTTTTACGGATTCTCCTAAGTCTTACTGACTAAGAGGTTATGTGGGACTTCTCAAAAAAAAAAAAAAAAAAAACAGGCCTATCCACTAAACCGCTACCTCCTTAGTATCCTTCCCTCAGCCAGGGACTATGTTGATATTACTTCTGACTAGAAGTTCTGTCTGTGTTCGTCCGTTCGTGTCGTTCCTCCGTATCTCGTTACGTCGCCTCATTCTCTGCTCAGTCAATTGTCAGGTAGTCGTCCGCGTTCTTACGTCTCAGTATAGTTTCCGTATAGGTAGCGACTAAGCAAGCGCCACCATTCGGGTTCATGCAGCATCACCGTCACAATGTTATCGGGCGTGATGCTGCCGACCGTTGTTTCTAATTCTTACTTTCAATCGGGTGTTTGTACTCTGTTCATATTGTAAAGGTACCGTCGGAAGTACCCGTGACCCATCAAGAGCTAGATAACGTAAAAGTTTACATCACCAAATTTTTTTCCGAGCCACAGCCTCAAGTCGCATATCAGTCGTCTCGTCTAGTTACCATCTCGTTCTTCTGTCCATCGGCCCTGCCACATGTCAATTGTCCTGTCACGCTCGGCGATTGCCGCGTTCTTTCGTCCTATGCCCGCGCTGCTCCTGTAGATCCTTTTGCGTTCAAAGGCCAGGAGATCCACGGGTATTACGCCAGCCACCACCAAAACAGCCTGCGCAGAGACTGTTCGATAGGAGCAAGCGATTCGCAGTGCACCCTGTCTCTGTACCATCATCATTGTCTTAAAGTATTTCTTTGTCTTCAGAGACTCTGCCCATATTTCCGCACCGTATAGAAGGATCGTGTGAGCTGTCGCCATTAACAGTCGCCGTTTCCCCGATCTCAGTCCCGTCATATTTGCCATCAGGTGATTCAAGGATGCCTCTCTGCCGCTTTCCGGGTTGTCTTCTGTATATGAGGCCAGAAGGTCATCTTCGTATCGAGGGTTACCCCAAGGTACTTGACTTCCCTTTTGGTCTTCATCTCGTATGTCCCCAGCCTCATGTACAGTATCGTCTGATTGCGTCTTCTCGTGAGAAACATCAGTTCCGTCTTTTCTATAGCGAGTTATAGTCCGTGGTCTGTCATCCATCGTCCAACTCGTCTCATGGTCTGGTTCAACGCCAGCTGCACCAGCTCGAGGGACCTCTCCGTAATAATCGAATATTATTATTGTTATTATTATTATTATTATTATTATTATTATTATTATTATCGAAAGGCAGAGAAAAACCTAACACGGTAAAAAAAAAGAAAGGACGAAAACGATGCCACTATGGCAGTAACACTGGGACGAGGAATTAAGAGAAAGATAGACAGCAAGACTGATGCCTCAATTAGACAGGTGAATTGATCGCAAGCATGGAGAAGTAGATTTCTACTTGACCGAACTCTTTACAGGACGCATGTACTTCTGATCCTACTAGGGCTTTAATCAGTATTCACAAAGGTATTCACCCTGGGACATGACCGATATGGCGCAATCGCATCTTGAAGATATTTTCTTATTTGGCACAAAAAATTTATTATTATTAAAAGAAGATGTATCATATCAAATTATGAAAATATATCGTATGCTCTTGCAAGTCTGGTAGTTGTTCATGAAGAACTTGTACGCGGATATAAGAGTCCTTTTTTGCTCCTGGTAGTGTGATCGTTCACGGTTAGTTTATGTTTATGATACAGCCATTTTAAATATCTACTCAGTAGCGAAGTGTGTGTCGTTAATTTATATATATCTTTTCTAATATTAGCTTTACGTCTGCTGAACATGGCACATGTACTTTGAAATAAAATAACGAGTTGTAAGCATCCACCGAACAATTTTTTTTATATTTGTGGCAACTTTTTACAAGCAAGGAGTAAAAAACACTTAGTAAGTGCATTTCCTACACTCTGGTCGGTCTACGAGGTGTATTTTGGTAGATCTGTAAACCAAGGCAGCAGTTCGGAACCCGAATACAACTGCAAGGACTACATGAGTCGACTCCGTAGAAAGTGAAACAGCATTTTCCTTTTAAGTTTTCTTGCTTCATAGACTTTACAGTAGTATTCATAATTATAAGGCATCCCTAATTTCGCTTTATTTTATTTACGAATTATAAACTTTACAAAGCCTTGGGGTTTTTAATTTTCTAGTAGTTTTTCCTAATATTTTTTTATTCAAAATTGATATTTTTCTAAACAAAAAGCCTCCATTAGACGTAGGTTTCATTCTTAACAAAATTTTTATGTCAATTTAAACTAAAAAAATAATATTTTTTAGAACAATGAAATATCGTCGATTTCACTTTACTTCAAATACTCTACGAATTTAGTATCAATCTATGACGGTACGATTTCATTTCCTTATAGTTTATCAACCTTCAAGTTCAACTAACTAAAATTTCCAATAACTAATGTATAAAATTGTTCAAATCTCACACAAATATCGTCTAATTTTTATCATTTGAAAATCACTCATTTTTTGTATTTTAAGCCAATTTTTTCAAATTGCTCCGTTTTTTTTAAACGTAGTGTACACAAATTGCAGGAATATACGTACATTTTCTATTCATTTTAAATTTAGGATATTCTAATTTTTTTTTTACATTTTTATAATATTTAAAACGAAGTAAATAAAATAAAGCAAAATTAAGGGTATCTTATAATTTTGAGTACTACTGTACTTTCTTCATGTCGAGGATTTAGAATTCTTTGTAAATTAAAGTTAACTGGATATATTTTCTATGATTTATGGGAAGATTGAAGAGGGAAGGTTGAAAATCGTAACGTATTTTTTGCTTGTTTCAGATTGGTACCGAGATGCAGATTGTCGTTTACTATTCTCTGTACCAAGACTTTGGAACAAATTCATCAACCACGAAAAAGATTGTTATTTTTGTTTAGCCAAATCCTCTAAGGATCAGAAACAGCTCCAAATTTTTTTTATCCGAATCTGCCTTGCTCGCCAGTCCCGATAGTACATAGCAACGAGTTTCCGATTCCTACAGCGCTGGTTAATCAGTAACAAGAACAGCAAGATTCTCTGACGAGCGGGAATAGAGATCAATCAGGTGACTCCAATTCTAGTAATCAGGAGATAACCACCAATTCCACCATCTCTAGTCGACAATCAATCAGCAGTGATGGCTTTGTCGGCGACACTGATCCACCGCGGGAACGCTACTTACCAAATGAGGAAGATATGAATGATTTGGTTTGAGACCTAGAGCTGTCTAAAGCAAAGAGCGAACTTTTGTTATCAAGAATGAAAGAATGGAATAGCGGAGTAACGAAAACGCCATGAGAGAATTTCTTCTTATTTTGCGAATGAAGGAAATGGTACTTACTGTCACAATATAGCTGGACTTTTTGAAGAAATAGTAATTGAATATGATCCCAAAGAGTGGCGACTGCTTATAGGTATCAATAAGACCAGCTAAAATCCATTCTTCAGAAAAACGGGAATAAGTATCCGTCACTCTCGTTAGCTCATTTCATACATTTAAAGGAAAGATATGAGAGCGCCAAAATTTTGCTGCATAAACTCAAGTACGAAAAAAATAATTGAGAATTAATTGGTAACTTTAAAATCATATCAATTTTTATGGGCCTCCAAAGCGGGTATATTGAAAACCCTTGCTACCTTTACTAGTGGGACAGCTGGGCAGACGATAAGCATTACAAACAGAAAAAATGGCCTGAGCGGATAGATGCCATCATAAGATAGTTAAACATCAAAAACACTCCGCTAGCCGACGCATCAAAAATCTTAATGCCACCCCTATATATAAAATTAAGACTGATGAAGCAGTTTGTGAAGGCGTTAGACACAGTAAGTTCAAGTCTAATAGTAAGTCGAATTTAAATTTCACTTGTAAGTGGCGCGGTAGCCTTAAGACCAACTTAATATCTTATAGATTCTAATAACATCTATTGTTTTTATTTATAGAGTCAGCAGCATTTCAATATCTTCAAACCCTTTTCCCTCATTTATCAGAAGCAAAAGTTAAAGGCGGAATTTTCATCTGCCTACAAACCAAATGAGAACATAGCATGGAACAGTTTTGCCGCTCTTATGGAAAACTTCCTTGGAAACAAAAAAGCGGATATTTACTAGAAGCTTATCGAAGACATGGTCGACAACTTCGGGAAAACGGTCTACCGCATATCCATTAAACTCCATTTCCGTGATACTCAATTTGGCATCTTTAAAGATAACATGTGCGACTATTCAGAAGAACATGGTGAATGCTTTTATCGGAACATAAAGCAATTGGAAACATGATATCAGGGTCAGTATAGCTCTAACATACTTAGAAATTTCATTTTTTAACATATGGCATCGGAATGGATTACATATGGAATCTTGTAAGAGAAAGTTGGTTCGTACATGTAAACTAAAAATATTGTCTTATTTTATGAGAACTAACAGCTTTTCTGCTTTCCTCATTCTCTCTCTCTCTCTCACTCTCTCTCATATTCACTGCTAACTTGGCGTGGTCTGTTTTAATCATATTACATATTTCTCCTTGTTTTAATTTTATCGATTAATTGTTACTTTTTTTATCGATATCATGTGCGTTTTTTTTCTTGTTATCCCGCCATTCACTGACTCCGTGTCCCTTCGCTCTACTACAGTCGCTCCTTTTCGCGTACTCAACCGCAGAACTACAACTTATAACGAGTCTGATGTCAGCTCGTTATGTCTCTCTCTCAAAGGCAATAATTTTAACAATTATAATATGCTATGTCTTTCAACATATATTTCTCCTTAGCTACAGCAGACAACAACAGCGGAGAACAAGGTAAAAGAGAGTGCCGGCAGAGAGAGACCGCGAGCGTGTGCATGTATAGGTATGTGTGACGAGCCGCGCGCCGCATATCGCATGATGAAGGGCCGGCAAATAGCCGATGGTTCGCGAGCTGCGTAGACGTCTACGACCGTGCTTGCGCTTATCGGTGTGCCTTTTTGGTGATTATCCGTGATCTGCCTCGTAGCTAGCGAGCACTCCTCGACGGGGAAGTGATTGTGAGGTACAACTGTGCGCGCTGCACCTCCTCCTTTTTGCGACGAGTGACGAACCGCCTTCGCGCATTCTGCGACCTTGCCGTCCGGCCGATTCAAAACAAAGGAACAACGCCGATTGTAGGTACTAACCGTCCTTTACGTTACTCTCGATCTGCCCAACTCGCTGCTCTCTCTGTGCCGCTATGTATATGCCTTTCTCACGTACATAAACTGTATTTATATCTACTACTACATTTTTATGGCTTTTCTTTTGAGCATCCTCATCTTCCTTCCGCTTTCCTTGATTTTCGTGATTTTAGCTGCACGATGCATGACACTCTCCGCAGGCCTGTTGGCAACCTGGTCTACCGGGCCGGTCTTACGTGACATAACACGAGCCCGCAAAGAGCTGCAATTTTATTAGCAAATATTTAATCTCAGTTATATTAATATTGTAGCAGTTAAAATCCCCGTTGCAAACTACACGTCGCTCTCCGTGGACTCAGGAGTTTAGCCGCTCCGTTCACAACAAAGCTGCGCTACCGGGCTAGATTCTGCTGGATCCACATTATTACGTCTCGCAACGAATTTTTGCAGAAGTTTTCAAATTCTTTCCATTTCAGATGCAATCTCACAATTCAAAAAGGAAACAAAATTTATGTATACATTCGCAAGAAATCAATCAAAACTCGGACAAGCGAACGCGCACCAGTAACAAAACCACGTATTCAGCGAATTATAATGTAATAAATAAGGACTACTTTTAATTGCGATACTAATCTTAAAAAGAGTATAAAAAGTTTAATACGCTCTTACAGTTCAGTTCTTATCGCAAGTTCTTTTAAAGTAATTCATACGTGGAACTCCGTACCACAGCCGTCCGATAATTTCGGTGTCACTCTTATTAACTTTATTGCGAACGAAATATGTAACCTTCTACCTTCTCAAAAAATATTCTAAAAATGAAATTTGTCTAAAGTTTAATCTAATATCAGTACGCGAACTCTGATTGGGTCAACAGATACCTCCTTCAACAAGATTTTCAAGGTATAGTAATAAATAATTATTTACTCTACTCATATTACAAATAATTAGGATTTTAATTATTTTTTCTTAAGTTAGCCTTATCCATTAGATACATATTGGTAAGCATTGGTTATTAATTTAATAATCAACTCGTAACAAAGCCCGCAACGTTTGACCTTCATATATCGCAGCGATTCACCCGCTCTTTTCCTTTTTGTCTGAACGGCAATGACCAGCAATTGGATTTTAATCGCCACCCCCATTGTAAACTTTATTTATAACTTTATAAGGCTATTTCTTCTTCATAAGGGATTAATATCATAAAATTCATCGTCTTTGTGACGTCGAAGTCACTCTCAGGTACGCTTGGAGTAAGCGTAGACTCAGGGTTTCTTTGATTTGGCTTGTGCGTAACACTTTAGCCGGGACGAACAATATTGTTGCTCCAGAAACTCCTAATTATGGGGATAATAATAGTCAAATGTTATTATGAGCACACCTCTAGACTTCTAGCTTAATGTGCTTTTAATGGGGGATTGAATGGAAATCCACCAGACTCAGGCTTAATGGATCTCCGAAAAGTGATAACTATTACAGTAGGAAATTATAGCCAAATAAATTTTGTAACTTACTCTTTTTATTTATTTCGAAGTAAGGAAGATTTCTTTCTTAAAAGTCACTCTTGCTCTCTCTCTCTCTATCTTGCTCTCGCTCTCTCTAAATCTGGCTAGTTTACTTCGGGCTGACGATGTTTCTTAAAGTAGTTTTAGCTCCTTGAACTTGAATTCGCCTTTACTAAATTTCACTGGACTTCTCAAATAACTTGAACTTGATTAATTTTCACTAGACTTCTCTAATAACTTGAACTTGAATCTGAGTTTACTAATTTCCACTGAACTGCTTAAAATAATCTGATTTTATTAATTTTCACTAGACTGCTTATCGCGGCCTTATGTAGGGGTTTTTATGACCTGGGGGCGGTTGGGTGGAAATCTCCTTCAGGCCCATAGAGTAACATACTCAAAGTTTTCCGTATTGGCCGAAGGATTTTCTTGGTCGAACCGGAATACATAATTGGTTTGAGGGCGTGAGTTTTCAGAGAGAGAGAGGGCGGTTCTCTTCTAAACTTGGGCCCTTTTCTCCAGAGATGGCTCTTACAAGGGAACCACCCCAACCCGACCTCACCGATTTAAATGATTTTGGGAAATGTAGTAGTACTTGAAAAAAAATTAGATACGTGTTTTTTTTACCGGCCCATAAGGGCTTTAAAGGGGTGAAATCCACCCTGAAAATCAACTCCTAAAATCAGTTTTTTTAATATTTCTCAGCATCAAATGAATATTTTTCAGTAAACTCAACGTTAAAAAATTTCTTATAAAAAGGCGCTTTTAAGGACATAACATTTATACGGAAGGGTTGCAACCCTCTTTTTAATAAGGGTAAATACACTATATTTTGTACTGTTTTACGACATGTAATATAGTAAATCAGCTCGAGTGATTTTAAAATCGCACTGATAATGAGAAAATACCAAAATTAAATTGACGTGTTTCCGGATTTTTTAAAAAAATATGTTTGAGGGGTGTTTCATCCCCTAGAAACCGCCCCCGTCAAACTATCAGCAGGTTAATCCACCTAACCCTGGGATAAACAAGTTTAGTCGGTTGTTATTTATTGAAATAATTTAATCCTACGCATGAGCGAGCTACCTCAACAAACCCCCATAAACCACCGTTACCGAACCACATGCGGGCTAACCTTATATAAATAGCGAAAAATAAATGTATTTCTTGAATAACATTCATGTTGCATAACAATATGTCCCAAGTATTACAAATTTTATGTAATAATTATTATTTTCTTTTCATTATAAATACAAAAAAGATAAAAATAATTAATAACGGCTTATAAATATAAGATTTGAGACTAAAATAAATTATAAATAATTATTAACTATTTTGTTTTTTCGAAATTAATAATAACAGTTATAGTATCAGTTTTTTTTTAATATTATTTGCATTGTATTACATATAGCTGTGTATAAAAGAGTAATAATAATAGTTGTTATTTCTTAAACGTAAAGTCAATTTAAATCAAATAAATAATTAATTTAAATTGAATATCAAATCTAAGTCCCTTACAATAATAAGACATCCGATACATATTTCATTATTCATAGTAGTTGAAGACAAGTCAAGTATTTAAAAAGTTAAAATTTTTTTATAGTGCTGGATTTATAAATCAACTTATTTCTATATTTACATACAAATTTCCCGAACACGAAAATATAGTACATAACAAGAAGAAAATTTTTTGTCTACTACGTAAGTATTTATGTCACTTATTATATATAATTTTATTCAAATATTTTGATTTGTAAACATGTGAAATATAACTGCTAAAAACGTATGATCGAATTCTATCTATAGACTAGGTTTTCTTTTGTCTTTTGTAAAATTATTCAACTGTAAAAAAGAGTATTTATATCTTGATTTCGTTTTAGATTAGAACATGCAGATCAATCCTTTGAACTTAGTAAATTTATTATTAGCATATTTTCAAAGTTTACAAATACCAGATAGCGAGATTAATTTCAAAGAAATTAAATTGTCAGAAACGTTGAAAGAAATATTAATAGATCCCGTTTATGAGTTTAATGATATTGATATGATTGTTGAAGAGACGTTAGATTTTCATGAAGCTTATAAAGATACTGATGCTAAAATAATCGAAGATGAAGTTCAACATCACTTTCCTGATCCTGATTTTGCACCAACAAATCAGTGCACAAATGATGATGAAGAAATCACATTTGATTATAAACAAAGAGCCGTAGAATTTTGGAGGAGCGGAAAAAACAAAAACTTAAAACTGGATACTGTACAACATAGATTCAAAAAAGTTTCGTCTATAAGTCAACTTAAACGTTGGGCGAAAACAATTAATAAAAATGGAACTTACTGAGAAAAAATTTCGCAAATTTACCAATACATGTTTGATAATTTAAGAGCCGCTATTGCAGCTGGTACGATAGTGCATGATCGAGATATACGGAAATGGGCATTGCAAGTTCAAAAAATTGTTGGTCATGAAGATATAAGATTTAAGGCTTCTCAAAATTGGTTACTAAAATTTAAAAAAACTCATAGAATAGTATCTAGAAAAATAAATAAATTTATCACCAAAAAAACATTAGAACGTAAAGAAGAACTACAAACTAATGCTGATGCTTTTGTAGCTGATGTTAAATCATGTATACCAGAAATCGGCATTGCAAACTTTTATAATTCAAATCAGAGTGGTTTCCAATTAGAAATGCACTTGGGAAGAACATTAGCAGTTGAAGGAGAAAAGCAGGTGCAATGTCTGGTACAGTCGGTTTCATCGACAACGCACAGTTATACAATTCAGCCAACTATATCAGCAACCGGGAAACTTTTATCACCACTTTTTATAGTATTAAAAGAAAAAAGTGGTCAATTCGGTCCCATAGTGGAATCTTCATTATTTAGACCTGAAAATGTGCATGTGGAAGCATCTAAATCTGGAAAATTAACGACAAGTTAGTATATTTTTGTTTATTATAATGCAATGACATAAAAAAATTTTGACATTTTCTTATTTTAGATCATTTTAAAATTTGGTTGAAAGAAGTTTTTTACCCAAATATTGGACCTCAATCTGTACTTTTACTCGACTCTTGGAGTGGACATTGCGATAAATCTGTAAGGGAAACGATGCCGACAAACAAAATTGTTAATATAAAAAAAATTCCCACAGGAACGACAGGGAACATCCAACCACTCGACGTTTATCAGATCAAGTAATTTTGATGGACTATGAAATGAATCTACATTTAAGAAATAACATCATAAAAATGCAGTCTCTTGTCCATAACCAGCTTTCTTCACCAAGATATACTCGTACAAATATTTTTAAATATGCTTGGTATAAAAGCGGCTACATTGCTGAAAAACCAGCTAAAACAGATAACCCTGTTGATTTTAGTTTTGAAGATTCTTGTAATATATATTGCGAAGTAGAAACATGTAAAAATGTTGCTATAATACGGTGTGGTTGGTGTAAAAGATCATTATATGTTTCAAACACTTTTTTGATGATTATCATTTCTGTAAGGAATTCGTTGAATGATACATTTTAATTTACCAATAAATAAAAAAAAGAAAAAGATGAAAATTATTATTAAAAATCAAATATATGTAGTATCGCGTACGATGGCACTTACGTAAATATATTTATGTATCTACATACGAATATAAATATATATATATAGATTGCAACGGTAGTCGATTTAATTAATCGACTCGTTCGCGATTCTGTTTCTCGCGCGTTAGTTCGAACTATTGAGAGAGAGAGAGGGGGCGCGCGATCTTTTGAATAAGCAGTTACGCCTCAGCTGTTTACGCGAGTTTACCGCCGATTTGTGTTTTGCACTTTGATTCGCAAAAATAATTAGTTTTCTGAACAAATACGTGCGTGGGTGCAACAATAGTATTGCAGCAGCAAGTAGCGGTGCAGAAGCAGCAGATTTGCAGCATATAATGGCGAATTGAGGCAGTGCAGCTGATTAATCGAGGTGCAGCGGCAGTTGATAATTTTGCAACAACAAATACGGCTGATCATCGTAATTGCACCGCATGGTAGGTGCACCTTCCGTCATATTAAGCGAAACAAAATACATTCGGTATTTTGTCTATTCGTGATAGCATTATTTTTTTTGTATTCGCGTCGTGCGTTAGTTCGCGGTAGAATTCAAATCTACTCTCTCTCTCTCTTTCTCACCGAACATAATTAAATTGTAAAATCCTATTCGCGTGCGTCAGTCTTTCGGCCCAACAAAGACTGTAGTGATTTTTTTATTAATTAAAGTCTGTTAAATTAATTCGCCGTTTTCGTCATTTGATTTTTCTGGTAGCTTAAGTATTTGAAACAGGCTTAGGTTTTAATCCAATTACATCTAGGGGATTAAGAAGATTAGGAGTAAAGTCGCTCACACTTAAAACTCATCAAGTAAGGTGAGTTGAACTCCGATCGATAGAAGACAACTAGGATAAATCATCTGACGTTAAGGCGAATACACGTATTATCATACGTGTTTAACGGAGCGGCGGTTTGCTCTGCATCGTAGGAGTTTGTTCTTAAATAAATTCCCGATTTTCAGATTTATCTCTCCCGTTACAAGATCTATAAATGATAATTAGACCTCGTGTTATTCTTGTGTTTATTTTTAAGAGATATTTCTCGCCATTTTAGTACTATTAAAATAAAATGTATTAAACATATTTTTATTTGTCATAAATTATGTTTGAGCTACAGATATATTTTACAAAAAAAAAATAGGATACCCCACGTACGGTGTAGAAATCAATTATTTTAAGAAAAAGCAACTGATAAACTCAATTCTTCCAAAGTTATGTCTATTATCCTACATTTTGTTGGGTAAGGGTGGTTTATGGGGGTTTGGTGGGCTAGAGGCAGGTTGGTTAGTTGAGGTAGCTCGCTCAGGCGTAGGATTAAATTATTTCAGGAAATAACAAACGACTTAACTCATGTTTCCCAGGATTAGGTGGGTTAGACTGCAGTTTTATGGTCCTCTTCTCTCATCGGCATCTCAGCGCTCACGTGTTCGGAGGCTGCATGCACTTCATATGTAAGTGTGAAGGTACGAAGAGCAGAATAGCGTATTGAAAAAAATGAATGAACGCTTGTATAAATTTAGACTATAGATTCTATTGCTTGGAGACTATCAAGAAGAATTTCCCTGCGACACTCGGCTCGGTTCCCACAGCTCTTGGGAAGCGGTTTCAACTCTGTCGTTGGTCTTAGAAAAATTATTCTTGTGAAATTTAAAAATTTTAATCATATATGGCCCGCCGTCACATCTTTAAGTCAATTTTTTACATCATAAACTTTTCACTTTACGTACATAATTCCGCGTTAAAGCTTGTTCAAAATTTGTGAAAATTTACGAAAACAGCGTTGTAAGGGCAACTCAGCGTAAAAAGGGTCTGCTTCTATGAGTATAAATTCGCTTGTCGCTGCGATAAAAGGACTGATTCTGATCCAATCTCATCTAACAACATGAGCACTGTTATCAGTGAAATAAAATCTGAGCCATTTTCTGAGCCACATTTCATTATTCAGTGATTAGCCTTGCTATTTTTCTTTTTTACATGATTGTCTAAGAGATAAATTTAGAAGACCCTCTATTTTATGAGAAAAGAACAGCATTAGACAATCGTCTCTTCCAATTATATTACTGTTGTTGCGGACAGCTAGATCATTCTAAGCACTGATGCTTAGAATCCATCTGGCCGTCAGTTATTATCCGCGTCGGGAAAACGACTAGGGAAAACCCTAATGCCGCGGTGTCGGGAAAACCCGATAATAAAAGTAAAAATGACAATCGTTTACCATCTTTATACTTTTGCTAAGAATCAGAATTGATGAGTAAGTCAATGAGTAATGAATATAATGCGATGACTTTGTCTGATCTGATCAGTTGATCATTTAGCATCATGGCTCAGTATTTCAAGGACACAGCTTTGTTGCTTTTGCGTGCACATCGTCTGAGAAAGGTTGGTTATGCTAGTCTCGAAAATATCGAAAGATTGTTGGCACTCGGATTGTTAGCTTTTATATCAAACATAAGCAACTTTATATCAATATACAAAATAAGAAGAATGACAAGTGTTTTTATGTGCCACCTAGTACACCAAAAATACCGACAACTCACTCCTACCTGGATGTAAGGACAAAGATACAGAGCAATATCGGCACGGGCATAATAACAAATATGTACGTGATAAAGGAAGTGATGGAGATCGCATGAAATGAATGCGATTGTCTGAGTTCCCGCCTGAAAAACGCCGTAAAAAGGACAAAAGAAGAAAAACACCGGGACCAGCACTGAACTAACTGCGGCCTATCGAAGGGTAATGGACGGCTCAGACTAAACTAGAATTGCTTTTAGGGTTTCTTTTAGGGGATTTCTTTTAGGATTTCCTTTAGGGTAAGAAAAAAGACGAAATAACTGATAAATGGTACAGCAATGATAGCCACGTCAACCCAGACGATGGGACTGTTGATTTCGAAGGTAACGCCGAAGAAGATGCCTCCTACCTTGATGATGTTAGCATGATAAAACAAAACAACCGACACAGGCAAGACTCGGCCCAGAAAATCTGGTCTTCCCTAAAAAGAAGAGATGAAGGGATCAACATCATTTTGGTGCGATTAAAGGATGGAAAGACTTACACAGATACTTTACGTCGACTTAAAACGAAGATTAATCTCAAGAGCTCCAAAATAAGCATCTTGGAATACCGAAAGATAAAGAACCGAGGATTTGCACTTCTATAGTGGCACAAAAGAGAAACAGACAGAATAGACAGAAATTCCAAGTAATGATACGGCAGACCTTGAGTGATAATAGAAAAGTAGAGAAACTTAACACAGAGACAGTTACTAGAAATACTTCAGTCTGGATTTGGACTATAACACAGACACAAATGACGTCAAGGACGTATTCAAACAAGAAACAGAATAGGACGTGGACTTTAAGATCTACATCTTTCGATCAAATAAGAGCGATGTTGCATGATAGTATGCGAAATGGACAGACAGACAGTTCAAAAGCTCAGAGACTGCTCAAAAAGGACAGAATCAAAATTGACTCAATCTACTTATAAACTACCTGGATATAACAGTTAAAAATTACATAATTTCGGACTCACATTAAATGGAAAGTAGAAAAATATTTTTATATATTACTTGTTTGATAACTTAGAAATTGCTAAATGCTCAATTGTAATATCATTATATATATTTTTGTGTAATCGGAGTCGTTAGAAAATATATATAGTAAGCAGAAAAATGGATTTCTTTATCTATTCAACAAAACTTTTTGTACTTTTAGCTCAATTTTGAATGTGGAATAAGCGAAAAAATCAATCAAATGGATCAATATATATATAGTTAAAAGAAAATAGTAAGAACTACATTTGAGAGAAATAAATAATGATCGTCAAAAATTATTATTTAATAAAAACGAAATTTGGTATTGGATTTATACGTACAAGGGTCGTTTGAAAAGTCCGTGCAAAGTCAGAGAGATGGCGCTACTAGTTCGTATCAAGGTTATTTTCAAGATATCTTCGAAGAGCACACACCAAGTTTCAGCCAGATGGGCCAATTACTTTTCGTTTTATATTCGTTTCAATCAAAGAAATCGAGTGGTTGTAAAAAAATGGAAGAAAAAGAATTTCGTGTATTGATTAAACATTACTTTTTCAAAGGCAAAACGCCTCAGGAGATTAAACAGAAGCTTGATAAATATTATGGTGATCGTGCACCTTCGATTAGAATGGTTTATAAGTGGTTTCAAAATTTTCGGAGTAGCCATATGAGCACAAAAGACGCTGAACGTTCTGGACGCCCTGTTGAGGTTACCACTTCAGAAATCATTGATAAAATCCATGATATGGTGATGGCTGCTAGAAGAGTGAAGGTGTGTGAGATTGCTAGTACTGTAAGCATCTCGAGCGATTGGGTACATAATATTTTGCACCAACATTTGGACATGAAAAAGCTATCCGCTAGATGGGTGCCGCGATTACTCACGATTGACCAAAAACGAGATCGTGTGAAGTGTTGCAAGAATGGTTTGCATCTGTTCCAGCAAAATCCGCAAGACTTTAAGTGTCGTTTCATCACTGTAGATGAAACATGGATACATCACTACACTCCTGAGATCAAAGAATAGTCTAAACAATAGGTTACCAAGGGGGAATCTGCTCCGAAAAAGGCGAAGACAATTCCTTCGGCCGGGAAGGTTATGGCGACTGTCTTTTGGGATTCGCAAGGAATAATCTTCATCGACTATCTGGAAAAGGGTAAAACCATTACAGGCGAATTTTATTCATCGTTATTGGATCGTTTGAAAACTGAGTTGCTAGAGAAACGTCCACGATTGGCCCACAAAAAAGTCCTCTTCCACCACGACAATGCGCCAGCTCACGCCTCAGCAGTTGTGGCCGCAAAACTGATGAAGATAGGGTTCCAACTCGTTTCACATCCCGCCTATTCTCCAGACTTGGCTCCGTCGGACTACTATTTGTTCCCTTATATGAAAAAATGGCTGGCGGGGAAAAGATTTTATTCAAATGAGGAGGTGATTGCAGAAACGAATGCCTATTTCACAGACTTGGACAAATCCTATTATTTGGAAGGGATTAACAAACTAGAGCAACGTTAGATGAAGTGTATAAGCCTAAAAGGAGACTGTATTGAAAAATAAAAAAGATTTATTAAAAAAAATCAAGCAGTTTTTATTTTTGCACGGACTTTTCAAACGACCCTCGTATTATTAATTCGATGTCATTACATAAAAGGACTCTATTTGCTTCATTACCTAAACTTTTTTTAAGAGAAAATCTGATATTAAAAAGAAAGACAAAGGAATTTTACCTGCATAACTAGGCCTTTGTTGATTATAAGGTGAATACTGTTGATCTTTTGCAAAGTCAGGATGTCGGCGTGGTTGCTGTGATGATGGTGGAGGTGGTGGCATACTTTTATTATTCGCTCCAGGATACAGTTGATTCCCCAATGTTGATCCATAAGGACTCTGTACATCAGAATGTTCTATTTATATAAACAGATCTCAAATTTAAGCTCACTCAAAAGCTAATTTATTAAAATTTCTTATTGTATTTTGAAAATCATTTCGTTTAATAATTGCACATATAATATATTTTGTTATTCGAAGTTAATGGCTGATATATCAGAGGGATCTCGTAAAATCAATCTCCTCGTTGAGTTGTAGGAAAAACTAGAACTGAAAGGTATCTAGGAAAAATACTTCAGGTTGGAGATTCTCTAGAATATATATAATGTGAGTTTGAGGATAGGGTCCTTCGACAGAGGATGAAAGACGGCCTGCTTGAACTTATACAAAGGTAAGGAAGAACCATAGTGGCCGTCTTCCTACAGACCACGAAGGTTATTAGATATTTACGTGCATTTACTCTCATATATCTACATGTTTTTCATATTTATATGTCAATTTTCTAGTACGAATTAACCTCTAGAGAACCGGAAAACTGATATATTGACTTGGGGGAAACAATCAATATTTTTTTGTTATAAAAACGATCTGGGGATTTTTGGAGTTACTAATCATAAAACTGGGGTCAGATTAGATAAACTTACACACACCCACTTTCTACTCACCCTATCCTACTGTCTTACCGCTTATTCAAATAGTCCACTTTTTATATTTGCAAAGCTCAGAGAAAACGTAACCTGAGGAGTTTTCGCGATCTTTGATCGCAAATTTGGAGTCGGATTAAATGAATTCACACATCCCCACCCCTATGCTACCATTCAACATCTCACAAATCGGCCATTTTTTGGTACCCAGTAAAATTATGATCTAAAAAGTTTTCAAGGTTACTCATTACGAATGTGAGATAAATTTGAAAAAATATAGTGTTATAAATTATAAGTCTAAACAATAAATATTTAGCTATCTCAATATATGTAAGTCAATATTTTCTTACTCCGTATAAATGTTATTTTACTTGACTTATAGACTTTATATTCTGTATTTACTCATACCTATCTAACAATTTTTTATTTTGTTGCTAATAAGATAATATAATTTTAGTTTTACATTTTTCAACATTTTTTATTTAAGCTGCAGAAAAAGAATCATGGATTTGAACAGTAGTGAATTAAAATTAGATGAGTTACAAGACAAAGATAAGATCAGTGCTGCAGTACCAACTAACTATAAATTGTGAGGATGAAGAAATTGGTATCCGTCTTCTGAACTTACTGAATTTCTTCATGATTAGGATACTGGAACATATAGAAAAAAGAGTAAAAATATAAACTGAATAGAGATGAAATTGAAATCGGTCACACTGATATTTTTAATTAAGTCGTGGAACATCAAAATATGTGATCACGACAATTCATGACGTTCATTATTGTACTACAGGAAAACAGCATTGAAAAACAAGATATAATATAACCATCATGTATTATTAAGTGTAATAAAAATAAGAGAGGTATTGATGTTACAGATAGATAACTATCAATAGTTGAAACTATTAGAAAATACATACAATGGTAATGAAAGTCTTTTTTATATTTACTCGATTTCGTACTGTCATACTCATAAATGATGTAAGATGAAAACTAGTAAGTCTATTTCTTATCCTAACTTTCGGTTGGAAGCGGTAAGAGGCTTATTGAAACTTTCTATATACTGCGAATATATATGCCAGTCCGGTGATCTTCAATTTATTGGTAGGTACTTTCCTAAAAACATTAAATATCAGAAGAAAATGGAACGCATCTGCTGCTTATGCGCTATGAGTAAAATCAGGCGTTGAAGTGGTTACGACTGTAAAAGTTATCATGTCACTTTTTGTATAGATTTATATTTTGAAATTTATCATTCTAAACAAACTCTGCCTTGATACACATATATTTTTTATAAAATAAAGATGAAACACAAAATTTTAACCAGTGAAATACCATATCTAATATTATTCCAAAAAAGGAACGATAACTAAAAAAATTCAAAAATATATAAAAATAAAAGAAACAAAAAAAATTAGGAAATAGAACTATATAATGCTAAAGGAGAGTTATAAAATTAAATTTTTTACCAAAAACATGATTATTTGAAAAGGACGGGAGGGGAAGGATTGAAGTTTATGAATTTATCAAAGCTGACTCCAGATTAGTGATCAGCGACCCTAAAATCTCTTAAAGACACATTTTCACCAGATTTTGTGATTACCAAAAATATAGCTTTCTGCCACACTAAATTTTTGATGTGGTAGGAAGGGTTGGGTTGGGTTGGAGAGGGAATGGAGTCGGTGAATTTAACAAATCTGGCCACAGATTCGTGATCAGCGACCCCAAAAAACCCTAAAAGCACAATTTCACGAAATTTCAACAATGTTATAAAATTTTATACTGACAAATTATTCTTACCCTTTACCGAACCGGAAAACCGATATATTGGTTGTGTCTGTGTCATCAACTTTGTATATAGTTGATACATGATATCTGCATTAATTTAACCACTTTTTACAGGTGATTGCAACCTTCACATCCCATTCGTCTAAAGGTTAATATTGTTATTGTTATTGTAACTTCAGAAACTTCGTAAAACGCTGCAGAGATACACTAGGTACCTGTACGCATTAGTTTAGGTTCCCTATAGTCATGAGTATATAGACCCATCTCTCCTACCATTTTTTAAAAATGTTGTGGAATGAAAAAGTTTTACACGCTTTATGATCATTTAACTTGGAATCCGTACCATCGGAATCACAGTAACAAACATATGAAAATTTCATTTCTAAAAATGTTCACATATCCGAAGCTATTTTTAAACCTATGACTTTTTTCACAGAAGTCTGGGATCTTACTCACTGAGCTAACGTGACCTTAATAATAACTATAAGTTTAATATGACGGTAGTAATTAACAAATATATGTTCTCTTACAAATGAGTAAGTTTCTATGCTCGTTGTGCGCTGTGTATGCGCTACATAGTCCAGCAATAATGAAAGAATAAGGCGCGAAACAGATGTTATCGCGCGCAGACCATAATGTGTGTAATAGTAAGAGGGTATACAATTTGTGTATCGGCATAACCACTTTTAAGTTATCGTGTGGAACTCCAACTTTCAGATTCCTTTCGCTCGAATCCACAGTTTTACAACTTTATTATTTCATTTACCATATATAACCTGAATCTAACATGTTTTAGATCTTTATAAGAATTATATATTTAGATTCCCTTGTGTAGAACCGTATTTTAACCAAGTATTTTGATACATATAAATATACGCTAAATTCAACACGCCTCCTTATATTTATATTATTAACATTAATTTCTTTCTAAATTTTTCAAATTTAATTCATCCCTATGACTTTTCAAATATGTTGTAACGATGAACGTTACATCCGCGCTCTCACCTCGTCAGGACGACTGCCCGTGAGTGGCAGCATCTGCTGGACATGAGTTGAGGACGCGTACTGCGCGGGAAGAGAGAGATAGATAGAAAGAACAAAAAGTCTAGGATAGCTTCTCGTGCTGTATGGAGGTAGCCCCGACGGAGCGCGATCATTCCTCGCATTTAAAAAGAGTGCCGCAGTTTTTGTGAAGGACATTAGCTGAGAGGAGAAGGGCATCCTGAGAGGATGTGTGCAAAAGATACGTTGAACTCCCAACTTGATACCGGCGACATCTCCAGTGTGACCAGGAAATAAAGCGAGGTTAACCTGAGTGATGACTCAGTTAAGAGCTGCTCTCGTAAGGTAAGCTGGCCAGCTTCGTGGTATTAATTGCGCGTGTTAAAGACAAAGTCGCCGGGAATCTCACATGAGATCGCATATCGATAAAAGGTGATTGCGCGCGTATTGTATTATAGTGAGAGCGTGTGAGTGTGATTCATGTACGGTTGCGGATAAGATGGCGGCGCCCGTATATGTTTATACGCCCCAAAGTTTATACGTGAATAACGAAACAATAAAGAACGCTTTAATGACGAATAAATTCTATGTAAAATAATCATTGACTGGCCCATTGATAAAATTTATTTTCACATCTGTACGTCCGTTTCGGCAAAATATTTTCGTACATTTGTGCCCATTTTCAGCTAGACGAATTTTATCCAAATACTTCAGAGCGAGGCTGATGTTACCGAATAAACTAAGGGTAGCAACCAACGGGGACTTCGCCCGGAGGCAAGTGTCTACGCCCGAAGTAAGGTATCGGTGGGAGGATTGTCGCAGAGAATGCAGAAGGCCTTTCTGACTGCCGGTGGGGCAATCTTCTAGAAATTTCAGAGCGCCACTAAAGTGGGCGAAATTGTATGACGCAGCAGCAACGTTCCCTCAATACAAAACGAACCTACAACCTATGCCCGGCGTAGCCCACACCAATTTCATACTACATTACATGGTGCCCAACGTAAATGAATTAGTGGCGTTCGCGACGAGTCAGAACGCCAGTTCATAGATGCGCATTTGCACGAGGCGTTAATGATACAACTTAACGCAAATACGCACCGAATCGTACAAAAGTCAATCTATGAACCACGTGGAATTTAAGGGGTAACACTACTGTAAAATTTTTCAAAAATCGATTTTTTTTTTTGCTTAAATGGTAGAGAAACATCTCAAAATCAACGTCCTAAAGTAGTTTTGCAAAAAAAAATTCGATATATAAACGTGACGGCGTCAGGCTTGAACATCAGCGCGTATTATTTGGTAGCCACCGTCTCAGTGCAGTTATCATTATGCAGTCTCTCTCTCTCTCTCTCTCTCTCTCTCTCTCTTCGTAGCTGTATAAGCTCGAAGAAGAGATAGATAAACAGCTCGATTGAGTGTGAAGCACAAACGCGCATCGTGGTCGGCGGCGCCATTTTTCCACCTTCTTCCATCCATCATCGCTACACACGAAGCCACCGCAGAATTTTCTTAATTTCCTTCCCTCTCTCTAACTCCCTTGAGTCCCTTCTCCTTTACTTCGCTTAGGTAAAGGCATTATATACGCCGGTGACTCACACAGAAACTATGAGGATCTCGAAGCACTACTGGTGAGTAGGTAAGCACTGGGCAAGTGTCGCGTGCTTAAAAAAAGAGCTAGCAGCAACAGGCAATAACAGCTCGCGAATCGCAAACGTTGTATCTTATTTAGTTTGGTAAAAAGAAATGTGTTCTAAGAAGATATATAAGATTACTGTAGCGGTCCTATCTATGAGCTCTTCTCTTATTTTCATTGGATTACCGCAACCCGCTGAACTCGTCAATTTACTTAGATAAATTAGTATATTAGACGGCACCATCTCACATATTATATAATTGTATTAGTGCTAGAGTCAAATTTCATGACCATATAAGGAGTGTGACGTTACTCTACTTATAGATATAGATATAATAGTTTTTATTTTTCAATTAAAATACGTTAATTAAGAGTAATTAACAGTAATTCAATGTAATAAAGCATTTTTTATATAGATTTTAGGGCATAGATTAAGATTATAATAATTTCAATTACTTTTAACTACTAAATCATATTAATTTTAATGTGCAAATTTAATTTGCTTATTACATTGTAAATGTTAATTATTATAATAAAGCGGATACTCTAAATTCAAGATGACTATCTAAGAAACATGAGTAAGAATTCGTTTTATTGATAACAGCTTAGTTATTACTGTTACCAATAAATAAACAATTAATAATTTATTTAAACAAATAATTACATATGAATTAAAAGCGTTAATTTTGTACATAATAACGATATCTTTATAATTTATTAATTTTCATTAGCTGATTTAATATTTGCATTATAAGATTTTGCAAAAATATGAAAATTAATTATAATTCAAATGTTATTAACTAATTTAAGTTGTTCTTTTTTGGAATTACTTCTACAAGCAATAAACTATTGCTATATGTCAAATTTTATAATTATTTTATTGTAAATACTACTGTGGGCAAAAAGTAAGGTGAATTTGTTTGTAAAATGAAAAATCTTTATTTATTCTTCTACATCAATGTCATCCCCTTCGAAGTAATCCCCTCCCGATAAAATACACTTATGCCAACGTTTTTTCCAATCCTCGAAACATGCCAAATAGTCCCTTTCCGGTATATCCATCAGCGCCTTCTTCGATTCAGCTCTTATCTCCTCAATCGACTCGAAACGCGTTCCCCGGAGTGGTCTCATGAGTTTTGGGAATAGCCAGAAGTCACACGGAGCCAAATCAGGCGAATACGGTGGTTGCGTAACGATATGCTTCGAATTTTTGGCGAATTTTTTGCAAGAAATTGAGCGTTTTCGGTACCAAACGAGATTTGACTTTTCGTAGGCCCAAATGGTCTTTCAAAATTGTTTTCACAGATCCTTCTGATATTCCGATCATATCAGTAAGGTCTCTAACAGTCAACCGACGATTTTCGAGCACTAATTCCTTCACTTTATTGACGTGTTGGTCATCTGTTGACGTCGATGGTCGTCCGGAGCGCTCCAAGTCATCAACACGTTCTCGACCCTCTTTGAAGTCTTTGTACCACTTATAAACATTTTTCTGCGACATGGTAGAATCACCAAAGGCCTTCCGCAACATCCTCAACGTTTCCGCAGCCGAAATTTCATTCCGCAAACAAAATTTGATGGCACTTCTTTGCTCAATTAAATCAGACATTGTAAAAATCGAAACATGCACTCTTGGTCGTTTGGTAAACACAAGCGTAAATATATTACTGATGATGACATTGACATGAAATTTGTCCCAGATGTCATTCGCAGTCCTACCAACTCAAGAAAAAAAGAACTAGCCCGAAATGTTAAGCCCGCGAAGTTTAAATTGAAAATTCACCTTACTTTTTGCCCACAGTAGTATTGCATTATTATATTAACTAACTTTATTAGTTAATAACTTTTGACCATACTTTTTGCGATAAGTGTAAATTATACTTAAATAATCCATATCTACTTCTGTAAATTTTACATGTTTTAGAATTTCGTTATCGCTGTCTATTCTCTTGTAAACAAGGGAAAATGATTTCGCATACTTGCGTAAATAGCTCGAAGAGAGCCGTCCTGCGAAAATAGGCGGGAAAATTTGTTTATAAATACGCTGAATTTTGCAGACTGGTATTTTCTCCTAGCCTTGCAAAGTGAGCGCTCGAGATTGAATAAACTTGGCTTATACCTAAGTTCTTTCTCTCAAATAATTAACTAAGCAATTCTTTCCTTTCCTATTGTAATTTACGCTCGACTCATAGAACATTTCCCGCTATGAAAAACTTGGGCTGAATTACATCCTTTTTACAAGAGAGATTTAAGCTCTGCTTATGGGACATTTCGCACCATAAGAAACTAGGGTAAAGTCTATCTTTCCTTAAGCACAATTCAAATTATCATAGATATTTCATTTATAATTACATTTTAAACTCAATATTTATAAACATTTTCAAAGTTAAAACGAATTCTTTCTCATTAACGCGACAGACCACGAGAGTACGAACAAAATAATAAATAATAGGCGATATTAACATCACATTTGTTGACCGTGACAGAATAGCCCCCTCTTGAGATTGAATGATCCATGTGAAAAAAGTCTCATGTATCCAGTTTTCCATGAGCTTAGATTCTTATAGGTTGCGCCTGGTGACTAACATTCATAGTGGCTTGGGCTTTCAGTATTATTTGGTTTGTTAAATTCACTGTTCTAAATTTACTCAAAAATCCATCCTTTATTACCAAATTAGACCGAGGAATGAATTTTTTTAAATTACCCTTTTTCGCCTATTTTTTCTTTTCTTTTTATTTTTCTCAGCTTTATGTGATCTGATTAACAAAATATATCTTTCATTTGAAAGGTAATTAAATTATCTACGACTTTCTCTATTAGAGTATAGACTTTTCTATAGAACTTCAGTTATAAAAATATTATTTTGCAAAAATATTATTTTGCAACTTCTAAACATCAATACGAGTATCATTTGCTGTTGAAAATTTTGAGCCAAAAGTGTCTATTGATTGGCTATTCACACTAGGTAAAAAGCGCTACTAATGTTCATCCCGCTCATAATTGATAATACCACATTGTTAAGGTTTAAGGGGTATATGCATCAAGTTTGAGATCTTAATACTTATTTGAAAAACTTATAGAATCAATTTATATCAATGGTCTCGTGCCACGGCATTGATTTCGGCTACTTTGTTGCAACATTTTTGTGAAAAACTTTGAACCTTATCGTGAAAAGATTTGACGGCGACTTATAAATTTTAACATTACAATCACCTAACAGTTCAATCAGCTTCATTGTGTCAAAGTTTCATATTATTCTAAAATGTCATTCTAAATTTCAATTATAAATAGCGTGAAAATTTATTTCAATGTATTTTTTCTTAAGAAATAAATTTTTTTATTTTGTTTTTAGAAAATAATATATAACGATATTTAATAACAAGCATCCGAGGTTAATTTCTCACACTGTACTCGTATTGTCAAAAAATAGAATTTTTTTTAAATTCGAAAAAAGGATTTTAAAGTATAAAGATTCTACTTTTCAGTGATGTAATTTATTTTTAGAATAAAATTTATTCTCTTTTTCATGTAATCTTCAAAAGTACTGAAAACTTTGTTTTCAAACTTGTAGGTTAGAACATCTCGGAAACCTAAGGAGCTGGGACAATTTTGTGAATAGATTTGGAATCAACGCATTTAATGCCTTCGGGTTCGTTATCTATTCCTTGTAGGATATTCCTTTTCTGAAATTTCGTTGGGTAGTCTAATTTTTTTAAAAGAACAAGATTAGCACGGATAACACTTTTTACTGCGCTGGCATCTGTTGATCTACTTCAGGTATGAAGAACGTTTTGTATATAATGAACTACTGGTTTTCTCAAAAATAATTAAACAATTACAGTAATCCATAAATTATTAGAGTAAAAAGCTTTAGAAGTGGCTTTAATTTTCAACAAATTTCCTAGTTTTAAATATGTAACTAAAAACGTGGTTTTTGTAGAGATGCAAGTCTGTGGTAATAGTAAAATACTGTATTAACGGTAGAGAAATGGTTGGTCCATCTAATTTAACGTTAATGTGTTTGTAATCAGAGACCTAAAAATATAGAAAAACATCAAAATTACGCGATCGAAAATTTTCAATATTACAAAGATTTTTCTTAAGAGAGCAAATTTGTTGAGAATCTATGTTTTTTGTGCTGTAAATATTTTTCTAATTATTTGAATAAAACGCGACCAAAATCATACTATTTTTGAAACCAACATTTTGCAAGTTAAATGATTGTGTGGTTTTTTAGCTCTATATATTCACGATGAATTTATTTGTACAAAATACTAATTTTGCATTATAACAGTTGCCCAATCTAGAAATTTTGCTATAAGTACCCTAAGTTTATCATATCATGTAAGTAAGTAAAAAATTAAAATAGTCACACCTTTTCCAGATGAAACAGAGAGGGCCAAATCGTTCTACTGGAATTTACTCTAAACGATATAAACGAAGATTGGCCCAACAACAGATCGAACATAGCAAAAAGCAAGTGAAATTATTAATCGATGAGATTATTAAAAGTAGAACCTGCAATACTAATACCAGCGTAGACATTTATCCTCCAGTTTTAATTTCAGACGGGTTAACAAATGGTAATATAGTTAATACTTCTAACATGGAGGAATCAGTCCGTCCGCATCAACACCAATATTTTATAATATAGAACATAAAGTTAATATCGCAAGTAATAAACTAGACGGAAACATTGAAGCAGAATGAAACGATCGAAACAGTGACGAATGTATATACGAAGATGAGGAAAGTAATTATATAGCGATAATGAAAACTCCGAAGTTACCAACAATGAAATAGTTTCAGTCACGCCAGACCTTGGTTCCTATGAGAGAAGTTTGCAGTCATATATCAGAGCAACTCAAACACGTGTTAGCACAATGGACTGTGAAATGTAATATTTCAAAGTCTGTTCAAAAAATTTTGTTATAAAAAGTCTGTACAGATATATCTCAATTAAGCTTGCCTATAGATCCTAGAACGCTTGTGAAAGCTCCAAAAATCGTCAAATTTCATAAAATAAAATGTGGAGATTAAGGATTTTTCCTGCGCTATTCTAACCACAGTTCCAAAAAGAGCAATTCTTGGGCTACAAAAAGTACTACTCAAAATTAATTTTATAATTTTTTCAATGGAGATATGGTCATTGGAAAAATGTTGGATGTGAACATTCTACTATAGGCTCATAATAACACGAAACTCAATATTCACTTCTCACGTCTATAAATCTACACGCAAAATAGTATCAGAAGTACGAGAGTCCGCGTATAGCACAGTGTTCAGTCTGCTAAAATCTCATAACCTCAAACTCGATGTTTCCTAAGCCAGTTGGAATTCACATGTCATTTTTTGAGTAATCCTCAAATCAGAACATTCGACTAAATCACATCAAGCCGACGCCCAATCGGATACTGCTCGTCGAGTATCGAGAGCACGGTAATATTGAATTTCGTGTTATTATAAGCCTATAGTAGAATGTTCAGATTCAACATTTTTCAAACGACCATATCTCCGTTGAAAGAATTATAAAATTAATTTTGAATAGTGCTTTTTGTAGCCCAAGAGTTTTTTTGCTCTTTTTGAAACTGTGATCAGAATTACGCAGAAAAAATTCATCATGTTACAGGTGATTAAATATAGGAAAAAAGTGTGTTTTTGACGCTTTTAGGTTAAGATATCTGGAAAGAGTGATAAAGCAATTCTAAGCCCAGATTCGCAATCAGCGCATGAAAATCTATTAGTATACTATGTCTGGTTTCAGGTTTTTAAAAATATTGACCTTAGTTATTGGGGTTTGTTGTGGTAAATCGAAGCCTGATGTTGTTGATGAATTTTTACATTTTTTTGTTGAAGAAGCAAAGTATTATATAAACCATAGATTCTATTTAGAGGATATTTAATATAATATCTCAATAGATGGATTAATTTTCGATGCACCTGCCAAGGTCTATATTTTGGGAGTAAAGTGTCATTCTGGATATTTGAGTTGCACAAAATGTGAAATCAAAGACATATACCGATATCATGTTTGATTTCCTGGAAAATTTGGAGTTCTGCGCACAGATGAACAGTTTTCGGCTTTTGAATACAGAGAACAAGGATTCCAGCTAAGAACGACAATTTTAAATGAGATTCCCCAACTTGGATTGGTTACACAAGTTCTGCTTGTGTATGTAGGTTGCACAACGAAATTCTTTATGATTTGGCAATTTCCTTTTACGTCATATAAATTAACTATTCCTCAACTGAATATAATATTAAATGCTTTTATTGCCATTGGTCCATTTGTTCCGTACGAATTTACGAGAAAACCCAGAGACTTAAATGATATTAGCAGTTTAAAGCTACAGAATTAAGGCAAACTGAATTATATACTAGTGTTGTTACCTTGAAGAATAACGTTGCGCAGGATGTGTATGATGATTTTGTAACTTTGCACTTTAGCGATCAGTACCAATCCTAGATTATGCTCTATTCCTAAGCGGGTTAATCATGTAGAAAAGCCGTAACGGAGAATCAGCGACCGTTTCCGCCTCGGTAGCTCGCGGTCGTCCGCATAAATTATTTATTTGAGGATTCAGGAAGCAAAAGACGTTCCCACGACTAAATAACACATCGAGCACAACCACGTTAAACGCATAGATTCAAAGTCGGAATGAGGAGTGATAAAGCGTCGAAGAAACACGACAGCGGATTAACACACTAACCCTTTAATCGTCAACAATCAATTACAAGACGGCGATCTTACGCCTATACACTACGAGCGGCACAATAACAAACCTGAATGCGAAGGGTCTAAAACAAAATGTTACAACAAATGCCGGATAAAACACTTTCCGCCGTTAATTCATCAAAGGGGTAGCCAGCAGGTCTGCCGTGCTACCACCCATAAGCTGGTGCCCAAACATGCAAGCTCTCTCTCTCTCTCTCTCTTCTTCTTCTTCTTCTTCTTCTTCTGCGCCATTTCCATCGCTTCAGCCGTCAGCTCAGTCTGTGTATAGTACCTCGTAAACAAAAACCAAGCATGAGTGTGCGTACCACACGCACACACTCTCAGCTTGGCGCGGCGCACGGACATTTGCGAGAGCCAGACTGACGAAATCGGCCTAGCCGAGATTCTCCGTTACAAAGCTTGGAATCATTTACGTTTAAGAATTTAAAAGACCGTATGGATCAAGATACGTTTCTCATAATATACATAATATTGAGTATGTGGTAGGCGGCGTGAGAAAGAATGGAGAATTGGAAAACTTTTTGCCTTTCCACTTCGAAAATTTCATCGCTCAAATCAAGCGGTTATTGAGAACGTGTCTGAACAATTACTTAATAGATGATCAGAGTTAGAAATTCTTCAAGATGAAGTTCCATAATCAACAAAAAACATCGATTTAAGACAACCTCGCTATAAAATCTTATACCGGTCCTGTGCCGGTCATGTTCAAAAGTGCAAAGGAATACAAAGTTGGTGTCTTTGCACAATTCAAAATCAACTGTGACGATGGAAAGAACAATTATGTATAAATAGATAATGCAGAATATGTTAAAATTAAAAACATAATTATGAGCAACAGTGAAGTATATTCATAGTCGGCCATTTGTTAAAAGTTGTCGGACCATTATATAAACAAACATGTCCGTCCAATGTATTAGAAATCAACATTCTTCATCCTTCCTCCGAACATTCAACATCGCAGCACTGGAATATCAAGCAAATATCAGCCAAGTTATTTATTATTCCTTTCAAACAAAGTATTGTTGGATTTCCAATGTTACATACAATTCGAAATGCTAATATAATTGTATTAACAATTTAACATAATCATGGAGCACTTATCTTGATGTAAATAAGAGTTTTAATTATAAAAACTTTATATTTTCTGGTTGAACGCAGACATCATTGAAATACAAGTACAGGACATTCTTTTCTGGTATTCGCTATTAAATAAAACTATCATTACTGGACAGTGCCAAATAATGCAACTGTGTAGAAAATGACCTTTCTTGCAGCTACAAGTTGAAAGAAGTATGCATAAAGCGTTTAGTGATCGGACAGTTCATAATCTGATATTGGCCCTATTCCTATCGTAGTAAATACTCACAAATCTTATTTTTATAAGCTAAGCACGAGATGTAATGTAAACTCCGTGTTGTGAACATGAAATTTTTAATGCGTCGAAAAGGTAAAAAAAATTGTGATACGTTGTATAGGTTACTCATGGTGTAATGGAAATTAGAGAAATTAATCCTTTTTTTTTCAGAAAGAAAAATTGCGATAAGCGGTTATATATGGCAAAGTGAGGGAAAAATATTTTACTATCTAATTGAGTTAATTTTTATCAAAATAAATAGGTACGTAGTGTGCTTGTAAAATTGTTGTTTTGTCGCAAGTTATTTGTAAAATTGCTTTTGAAGGTCTGCATGATTTGAAAAGATAAAAGAAAATTAATTCAATTTTGCCAAGTATGAAAAGCTTACAGAAATAAGAAAAAATATTGAGATAAGAAAATAAAAAAAATAATGAAAAGGGCAATTTGTCATTTCATATTTTGATTCAACTTGCCGTACTTGATTAGTCTATAAATTGTATGTTTTATGGTACTTTTGAACTCTGTGAATTAAAATCTCGGTAAAAAAATCCGATGAAAAAGTTGCGACGGGATAAAGGGAGGGGATAAATAAATGTGTACTAAAGACAAGACAATTCTTTCTCCGGCCTCGACCGGTCGCCAGCGGTGCAGTCAGCCGATAATGTGTGCAACTTTTATTCGTTTGAGTTGGGCGCCAGCTACCGTGCTCCCGAGTTAGGTGAGCAGGTAGCGCTGCAACATCGGCTGTCGCGGGGGAACGGATTGACGATGCGGTGATGGTCGATCAGCGTTCCCTTCCTGGTCGCTGGGTTTTGTCGGATGGTTTCCCCGTTGTCTCCCTCCTCGTAATCGTCTCCTGGACGCTTCGTTGACAGGCCAGTAGATAGGAGAGGTCCCCTCCAGTTTATCGTCGACTGGTGGCGTGGATCGCACGACAATGGTTATCATCGGAATGGCAATCAAATCATACGCGCGCGCGCGCGCACGCTCGATAATCTCGGGACCGACCGTGAAAGCTACAGGGGATAAGGTGTTTAAGCGGGCAAATTCAATAAGAACAATAAATTAATATGGACTCGAGTTTATTAAACCAATTCAAGAAATCGCCGGGTCAACCCAAGGTCAATCGCTCGCGATGGTCTACCTGATCTAATCCAGTAGAGGTAGGAGTGGCACACCGCGACGCGACGTCGACTTGGGCGGACGATAGTTGATGCGAACGATCTCGATGAATTGCGAACGCGCGGTTATGCAACATCCAAATTATCTAGTTCGCACACTAAAGCTCAGAAGTTTATTCAAGTAAACACACACGCGCGGAATCGGTCGGTCGCGTGAAGGTCAGTTGCTACTCGATCGACGTTACTAGCATCTCAAGCAATAATCACATAACGGAAAACAGGGGCTAATGATGCGCACATGGAAAACTTGTCTGTCGAACGAAGGTCAGACGCGACTCGCGTAATATATCCGATCGGCTTCACAAATAACTTCGTTAACGCGCGTATGCGACTCGTCGCCCGCGCGAAGGTCGTTCGGCAATCAACGGACAATTACGCAACGAATCTACAACAACTAGCGTACACGGGTGAATCGGCCGGTCACGCGAAGGTCAGGCTTTGTCTAATCGCAACCTACGGGAAAATCGTTCCAAGAAATCGGCAATAACTACGTGCACGCGGACAATCTTACGTTACTCGAAAAACGGGGGAAAAGCTCATTATCAATCAGCAAATCGGTAAGGTTAGGCGAAAATTTTACGGCACGTAAACGCGCGCGTGAAGAATCCGCCTTCGGACACTAAACGGAACAACGGTGCAACAAAGAAATTCGCCCGGAAGGTCAGCGACGAAAATGCGCGCACAAGTGAATCGGTCAGACGCGCGAAGGTCAGACGGCACTCCCGTAAACGCGGACGTTCAGCAATCACGCGATCTAACAAAAAAATAATCGTACTTACTCGGGCGCCTTTGTGATACAAACGCGACTGCGGTCACCGCCGCTAATACCTCCGTAGCTACGGCTACTGTTGCTGCCGCTGCTCCTGCCGTCGCTGCTTGCTGGACTGTTGTTTGCTGCTACTGCTACTCGCTGCTACCTCTGCTTCACTGCTTACTCTGTCTGCTTCGCTGCTTATTCTGTCTGCTTCGCTGCTTACTCTGCTTCGCTGTTTACCCGGCTTCGCTGCTTACTCGGCTTCGCTGCTCACTTTGCTCACTTGCGGACTTATGTGGCTAGTCGGCCCCAGCACTTGGCGAGTACTTGGGTGAAGGTCCTCTTGTCGGCATCGGGCTTAGGGAGTATTCTGGTCGGCACCAGAGTTCAACGGGTACTGGCGCGGCGTTTTTTGGCGACGCGCCGCTTCTCCTTGCTTACCTCTCCTTAACAGTTATGCGATTGGTTGGCTTGTTGCTAAGCCGGATGTTAGTGCTGTCTATATCGGTATTTCTTGCCCGCGTAATTTCGTTATTGGTCGAGTCCTGGCGCCTAATTTCCTTACTGGTTGCAAAGATAGCGTCGGTTTTACTTCATTCACCTAGCCACCCCTAAGCTGGTACCGATTGGCTAATCTGTTAGCGTCGCTTGCCTATCCTTGTCTATCAGCCACTCATTAGTCTTACCGATTCCCCTCGCTCGCGTCCGATCGGTCTCGTATCGGTTGTCTCGCTCGCTCTCACGCGCTCGGTTGTTCCTACTTCGGTCTAGCCAGGTCTGCCTTAGTTAACGGGGGCTAGCGATCAGCTGATCCCAGCTGGAATCTTTAAGGGCTTCCAGCTTGCTGGGGGAGAGTCGGACCGGGTCGTGAGTGCGCGAGGAGTTCTACGCGAGCGTAAGGGTCGTGCGCATCGGTCGGGAAGACTTCAGGGGACCATAGGTTGCGAAATCTCGGACAGGCGAGGGCGAGCGTATGAGGCAACAGCTGTTCGGCCTCACGTTTCTAGCAGGAGCGGGGCTAGTATAAGGTAGCATAGATTTTCCTGTGATGACGCATCATCACAAAGTAGATATGATTTTGTACTTTTGCGTATCGTCTTTATACTACTATCGAATTCAAAAAATGTCTAATTTCGATTGATAATCAGCAGTGAACATCTTACAAGGGAACCACCTCAACCCGACCTCACCGATTT
Source organism: Phymastichus coffea (assembly GCF_024137745.1). Taxonomy (NCBI): domain Eukaryota; kingdom Metazoa; phylum Arthropoda; class Insecta; order Hymenoptera; family Eulophidae; genus Phymastichus; species Phymastichus coffea. Next base: position 3,744,978 of record NW_026706827.1, read on the forward strand.
GAATGATTTTGGGATATGTTGTAGTACCTGAAAAAAAATTAGATACGTGTCTTTTTTTATCGGCCCATAAGGGCTTTTAAGGGGTGAAATCCACCCTGAAAATCAACCCCTGAAATCAGTTTTTTTAATATTTCTCAGCATCAAATGAATATTTTTCAGTAATCTCAACGTTAAAAAATGTCTTATAAAAAGGCGTTTTTAAGGACATTTATACCGAAGGGTTGCAACCTCCTTTTTAATAGGGGTACATACACTATTTTTTGTACTGTTTTACGACATGTAATATAGTAAATCAGCTCGAGTGATTTAAAAATCGCACTGATAATGACAAAATACCAAAATTAAATTGACGTGTTTCACCCCCTAGAAATCACCCCCGTCAAACTATCAGCAGGTTAATCCACCTAACTCTGGGAAACACGAGTTAAGTCGTTTGTTATTTCCTGAAATAATTTAATCCTATGCATGAGCGAGCTACCTCAACTAACCAACCTAACTCTAACCAACCAAACCCCCATAAATCATCCTTACCGAATCACATGCAGGCTAACCCACCTAATCCCGGGAAAAGCAACTTTAGTCGTTTGTTATTTCTTGAAATAATTGAATTTTACACCATAAGCGAGTTATCTCAGCTGAATCACATACCTCTTATCCAACTACCCCTAACCTATCTAGCCCCCACCCTTATAAACCACCCTTACCGAACCACATGCGGGCTAACCTTATTTAAATAGCGAAAAATAAATGTATTTCTTGAATAACATTCATGTTGCATAACAATATGTCTCAAGTATTACAAATTTTATGTAATAATTATTATTTTATTTTCATTATAAATACAAAAAAGATGAAAATAATTAATAACGGCTTATAAATATAAGATTTGAGACTAAAATAAATTATAAATAATTATTAACTATTTTGTTTTATCGAAATTAATAATAACAGTTATAGTATCAGTTTTTTTTTAATATTATTTGCATTGTATTACATATAGCCTTGTATAAAAGAGTAATAATAATAGTTATTATTTTTTAAACGTAAAGTTAGTTCGTAATAAAGAAAAAGAACAAGTAATAACAGTTAAAAGTTATTAATTTCAAAAGTGGAAGTTTAATATAGTTATTATTTCTTTTTTAATCATTTAGAATTTGTCAATGAGAAAACAAATTATAACAAATAATTGATTATATTAATAGTTATAAATAGTTATTATAGTCTCAATTCCTATACTTATAAACTGTTTACTATTTTAAATTTTCACTTCTGGTTTAGTTTACTTTTTGTTGGTACTTTACTTTGCTGTACACTTTATCTTATTTACAATTTTGTCTTATCAATGACTCGAAGAATATAAGTTATATCAAATCTACGCCCCTTACGATAATAATACATCCGATACATATTTCATTATTCATAGTAGTTGAAGACAAGTCAAATATTTAAAAAAGTTAAAGTTTTTTTATAGTGCTGGATTTATAAATAAACTTATTTCTATATTTACATACAAATTTCCCGAACACGAAAATATAGTACATAACAAGAAGAAAATTTTTTGTCTACTACGTAAGTATTTATGTCACTTATTATATATAATTTTATTCAAATATTTTGATTTGTAAACATGTGAAATATAACTGCTAAAAACGTATGATCGAATTCTATCTATAAACTAGGTTTTCTTTTGTCTTTTGTAAAATTATTCAACTGTAAAAAAGAGTATTTATATCTTGATTTCGTTTTAGATTAGAACATGCAGATCAATCCTTTGAACTTAGTAAATTTATTATTAGCATATTTTCAAAGTTTACAAATACCAGATAGCGAGATTAATTTCAAAGAAATTAAATTGTCAGAAACGTTGAAAGAAATATTAATAGATCCCGTTTATGAGTTTAATGATATTGATATGATTGTTGAAGAGACGTTAGATTTTCATGAAGCTTATAAAGATACTGATGCTAAAATAATCGAAGATGAAGTTCAACATCACTTTCCTGATCCTGATTTTGCACCAACAAATCAGTGCACAAATGATGATGAAGAAATCACATTTGATTATAAACAAAGAGCCGTAGAATTTTGGAGGAGCGGAAAAAACAAAAACTTAAAACTGGATACTGTACAACATAGATTCAAAAAAGTTTCGTCTATAAGTCAACTTAAACGTTGGGCGAAAACAATTAATAAAAATGGAACTTACTGAGAAAAAATTTCGCAAATTTACCAATACATGTTTGATAATTTAAGAGCCGCTATTGCAGCTGGTACGATAGTGCATGATCGAGATATACGGAAATGGGCATTGCAAGTTCAAAAAATTGTTGGTCATGAAGATATAAGATTTAAGGCTTCTCAAAATTGGTTACTAAAATTTAAAAAAACTCATAGAATAGTATCTAGAAAAATAAATAAATTTATCACCAAAAAAACATTAGAACGTAAAGAAGAACTACAAACTAATGCTGATGCTTTTGTAGCTGATGTTAAATCATGTATACCAGAAATCGGCATTGCAAACTTTTATAATTCAAATCAGAGTGGTTTCCAATTAGAAATGCACTTGGGAAGAACATTAGCAGTTGAAGGAGAAAAGCAGGTGCAATGTCTGGTACAGTCGGTTTCATCGACAACGCACAGTTATACAATTCAGCCAACTATATCAGCAACCGGGAAACTTTTATCACCACTTTTTATAGTATTAAAAGAAAAAAGTGGTCAATTCGGTCCCATAGTGGAATCTTCATTATTTAGACCTGAAAATGTGCATGTGGAAGCATCTAAATCTGGAAAATTAACGACAAGTTAGTATATTTTTGTTTATTATAATGCAATGACATAAAAAAATTTTGACATTTTCTTATTTTAGATCATTTTAAAATTTGGTTGAAAGAAGTTTTTTACCCAAATATTGGACCTCAATCTGTACTTTTACTCGACTCTTGGAGTGGACATTGCGATAAATCTGTAAAGGAAACGATGCCGACAAACAAAATTGTTAATATAAAAAAACTTCCCACAGGAACGACAGGGAACATTCAACCACTCGATGTTTATGGATTTCGTATCTGGAAAAACTTCGTTCGACGTTTATCAGATCAAGTAATTTTGATGGACTATGAAATGAATCTACATTTAAGAAATAACATCATAAAAATGCAGTCTCTTGTCCATAACCAGCTTTCTTCACCAAGATATACTCGTACAAATATTTTTAAATATGTTTGGTATAAAAGCGGCTACATTGCTGAAAAACCAGCTAAAACAGATAACCCTGTTGATTTTAGTTTTGAAGATTCTTGTAATATATATTGCGAAGTAGAAACATGTAAAAATGTTGCTATAATACGGTGTGGTTGGTGTAAAAGATCATTATATGTTTCAAACACTTTTTTGATGATTATCATTTCTGTAAGGAATTCGTTTAATGATACATTTTAATTTACCAATAAATAAAAAAAAGAAAAAGATGAAAATTATTATTAAAAATCAAATATATGTAGTATCGCGTACGATGGCACTTACGTAAATATATTTATGTATCTACATACGAATATAAATATATATGTATAGATCTATAAATGATAATTAGACCTCGTGTTATTCTCGTGTTTATTTTTAAGAGATATTTCTCGCCATTTTGGTACTATTAAAATAAAATGTATTAAATTTTTATTTGTCATAAATTATGTTTGAGCTACAGATATATTTTATCAAAAAAAAATGGGATACCCCACGTACGGTGTAGAAATCAATTATTTTAAGAAAAAGCAACTGATAAACTCAATTCTCCCAAAAGGGGGTGAAACACCCCTTAAATATATTTTTTTTTAGATCCGGAAACACGTCAATTTAATTTTGATATTTTCTCATTATCAGTGCGATTTTTAAAAATCACTCGAGCTGATTTACTATATTACATGTCGTAAAACAGTACAAAAAAATAGAGTATTTACCCCTATTAAAAAGGGGGTTGCAATCCTTCGGTATAATTGTTATGTCCTTAAAAGCGCCTTTTTATAAGACATTTTTTAACGTTGAGTTTACTGAAAAATATTCATTTGATGCTGAGAAATATTAAAAAAAAATGATTTTAGTGGTTGATTTTCAGGGTGGAATTCACCCCTTAAAAGCCCTTATGGGCCGATAAAAAATACACGTATCTAATTTTTTTTCAAGTACTACTACATTTCCCAAAATCATTTAAATCGGTGAGGTCGGGTTGGGGTGGTTGCCTTGTTAGTGAACTGATCAATCATAGTAAAATTGAAATTGTTTTCGTAAAACTGTCACAAAAGTAATTTTGTTTGCAAGCTTATACAAATTAAAATTGAGAAAGTAACATTTTGACTTGAAAAATTATCATAAAACTCTTATTCTGTGTACAAAATCGTATTTTGATCGTTATTTCATTTACAACTTAATTTTAATAGTTGAACTTTTGACGTCGAAATTAAATAGAAAAGTACAGCTTAGTTGGACATTCTACTCGGATTAATTGTACGTTTTCTGAATAATTTAACCCATTAAAGCCCACGCTAAGACTGGTTGAGATAGCGACAAACAAACTGTGCTATCTTTTGCATAAGTGAAAAATAAAATATACGTATTTTTTTTTATGTTATTTTCAATTGTTTATAACAAATTATTTAAACAAATTACAAAAAAATTCATAATTATCAAAATCTAAATGCGGGAATCGATTCTGGAGGTGAAATCAAGACGAAAACCTATATAACACTTTTTTGTCAGAATTCAATTTGTTAGTGTAACGTAGGAATAAACAATTGCATGTTGGGGAGAAAAAGTGACCATGTCAAGTCCCAAGCAAAATCTATCTGGAATAGCAAAAAATAAACTGTGCTATCCTTTGCATAAGTGAAAAATAAAATATATATATTTTTTCTTATGTCATTTGCAATTGTTTATAACAAATTATTTAAACAAATTACAAAAAAATTCATAATTTTCAAAATCTGAATGCGGAAATCGATTCGGGGGATAAAATTGAGATGAAAACCTATATAACACTTTTTTGTCAGAGTTCAATTTGATATCTTTATGTAGAAATAAACTATTGACAAATAAGTGTTTTCATTCTCACACATGGTATCTGGAATCATATCAGTATTTTTTACTGATAAATTTTGAGATCTTATACTGTAATTGGATAAGTTTATTTCATTTCGTAAATCCTTCCGTGTTAGAGATCACGTTTGAGTGGCGGGCTAACGGTTGAAAACATTTATACATTGGATCTATTCTTTGAAATAATAATTTCGGAAAACTTTTAGTTTTTATTTTGTTCTAAATTGGTAACGTTACTGATAATGCCGAGACGGAGAATTAGCGATCTACCAAATTTAGTTGAAGATTCTGATAGTGATGAAGGTCAACATATTGATATAGCATTCATTCCTAATGAATATGAAAGTTCAGATGGAGATTCGGACGGTGATCCAAATGAAGATACATTATCAAATGAATTACCATCAGGTTCTTACGAACATGTTAAAAGTACATACACAAGTACTCAGAAATTGTTGGAACCGAATCATAAGTACAGTTGGAAAAATGATGCTTTGAATGATATTTCTCCGCATGTCGAGAGCAACTTCAATATTTCACCTATTTCATCATTGCAATCCAAAAATGCTTTTGAGTTGTTTGAGGTTTTCTTTTCGAAATCAATGAAAAACCATATCATTGAAGCCACTTCTGAAAATCATTTTGATTTATGTATGGATGATCTAGAAAAATTTATTACAATCATAATGATTACTATCTTCAATTCTAGAAAAAGTATTCGTGATTACTGGTCAAAAAAGCGAATACTTCAGTGTCCAGTAATTGCGGAACTTATGTCTAGAAATAATTTCGTTGCCATAAAAAAGAACATACGATTCTATAAACTTCAAGAAACTGATCAAAATGATAAAGTCTGGAAGGTTAGAACTCTGTATGATATGTTTCGTGAGAATTGTATGCAATTTGGTTTCTTTGACTATAATTTATCAATAGATGAGATAATGGTAAAATACTTTGGTAGGTTTGGTATCAAGCAATGTATAAGGAATAAACCCATTAGATTTGGAATAAAAGAATGGGCAGTCTGTTCTTCTGATGGGTATATATATGATCTTGATATTTACACTGGTAAATCAGGAATCGATGAACGAAATCCTTTAGTTGCCGTTGGTTTAGGGTCTAGAGTGGTGATAAAGTTACTTTCGAATTTATTAGAAAAAACACAGAGAGAAGAACTGAAAAAGTATCATATTTATTTTGACAACTTTTTCACAAACCCAGATCTTATGATTCATTTGAAAAAAAATGGTTTATCGGCGACAGGAACTGTTCGGCATAATCGTGTGAAAGTGAAAGTCGAAATGCCAAAAAAAGCTAAAAGAGGATACACTATTTCAATGCATGAAGTGAATTCAAAATTGAATTATATTACAGTTATGGACTCAAAGCCAGTATCGATTCTCTCTTCGAAATATGGAAATGAACCAAAAGTTGAAATGCAGAGATGGCAGGAATCATCGAAAAAATCTATTCTTTTTCCTCATTGTTTCTCTATGTATAATGAACACATGGGTGGCGTCGATCTACATGATCAACACTGTAATGCTTTGATGCCTACAATTCGAAGTAAGAAATGGACATGGTGCCTTGTATTATGGCTCATCCAAGCATCCTTAGCAAACGCTACAGTGATTTACAATAAGTTACATCCAGACGAAAGAAAAGGTTCCAAAGATATTGTTCAAGAAGTTTGTGAATATTATATTGACAAGTTATCTTCCAAACGTCCCCCCAAACGACAGAAACAGAGTGAAACTTCATCCCAAGAACACGTGATGAAACATGGGAGTCTTAGGAAATGTGGAATTTCAACATGTCGGACAAGAACGGAATGGTATTGTGAGAAATGTTCTATGCCTGTTTGCAAAAGTCATAAAGAAGGACATGGCAATGAACAATAATTCAATCCCACCGATTATATTTACAATAATTCATGCCAATATTGATGGATAAATACAATAATTAGCTTCATTTTATACGATTTTTTGAAACACTCTCAGGAGGCCGAATGTTTCTTCCTTCATTACAATAACTAATTGGCCTCTGACAGAAAAGTGTTATATAGGTTTTCGTCTAAACTTTACCCCCAGAATCGATTTCCGCATTCAGATTTTGAAAATTCTAAATTTTTTTATAATTTGTTTAAATAGTTTGTTATAAACAATTGCAAATGACATAAGAAAAAATATATATATTTTATTTTTCACTTATGCAAAGGATAGCACAGTTTATTTTTTGCTATTCCAGATAGATTTTGCTTGGGACTTGACATGGTCACTTTTTCTCCCCAACATGCAATTGTTTATTCCTACGTTACACTAACAAATTGAATTCTGACAAAAAAGTGTTATATAGGTTTTCGTCTTGATTTCACCTCCAGAATCGATTCCCGCATTTAGATTTTGATAATTATGAATTTTTTTGTAATTTGTTTAAATAATTTGTTATAAACAATTGAAAATAACATAAAAAAAAATACGTATATTTTATTTTTCACTTATGCAAAAGATAGCACAGTTTGTTTGTCGCTATCTCAACCAGTCTTAGCGTGGGCTTTAATGGGTTAATGTATTCAATATTATGTATTAGCTTGCTGGTGAGTAAATTATTTTGTCAGTAAAAAATTTCAGATATCTTGCAGTATTAAAACTTTTTATAAAATCGAATCGACGTGGGCTTGAAATAACGATAATTCTGATATTTGTTGAGACGCGTCTTAATGAATATCAACGTTAATTGAAGTGCTGATTCTGCATAGTAGTAAAATTACAGTCAGAACATTCTACGTAGAAAGTCGTGTTTTGATCAGTATTGCATTTACAATTTCATTTTGTTAAGTTCCTAACCAGTATCTTTGTCGATTTTCTTCTGTAAAATCGTAAATAGCTCATTAAATTCAATAGCGTTATTTTGGCGAGTTTATATTATTATTCAGTCATCATAACTCATGAAAAAACTAACAACGTATTAGCAAAAAATTTTTTATTTTAAATTTGTTATTTTCGAACAACTAACAAAGATTAGCCTTTAACGTTGAATAAGTTGCGTTAATTTTTTTAGATATCATTATCTAGATAATTATTTGCATTGCGTTGCGATAAATCATTGTAAACTATTTTATATATATATATATATACAGGGTGACCCATTTTAATCTATGGACTCGAATTGATTCTAAACCACGACATCTGCAAAAAAATGTTTCAGACAAAAGTTGGTCAAGACAAAGGGGGCCATTTGACGGTACCATTAGTTTTGACCTTGAAGTTAATTTTGAAGGTCATTTCAAGGTCAAGATGGTTTTTTCAAATGGGAACCCCTATTTTTGAGTGCGGGTTTGGGAAGAGCGGAACATTTTAAATCAAAATTGTCTTATGCAAAAATTGTTTTTGTGACCTTGGGAAGGTCAAAAATGAAGGTCGAATGTCTGCAAAAACGATTATTCGTACTTTTTCTAAAATGACGTGGTTTTCTTGGTAATATTACCGTTTATAATGCTTGTGAAAGATCAATAAATTCTAAAGGTGTTAATTACTTTGATTAGCTTGACCTTGGCATCAATTTTCAAGGTTATTTGAAGGTTATAACGCATTTTTTATTGGTAAACCATATTTTTGACTGCAGTCCCTGTTTTATGATATTAGGTCCTAAAAGAATGTAACTTCTTACATGATGACAGAGATGTTTTAGTTTTTTAACCTAACTTTAAGAAGATCATATCAAGGTAAATTTAGGAACCTTTGTTTGATTGCTGATTCTTCTTCAGACATGAGTGGCTTTTTGTAATACAAGAAAAGCAAAACAAAAGTTCTTTTATCTTACTTTTAGAGTTACCTGGAAACAACGACGTGGACGTAGTAAGTTCTGTTTCCTTTCGGGTGCTAGATTATCGTGAGTCCCCTTGCCTCTCACGTCGGGGTGCTAGATTATCGTGAGTCCCCTTGCCTCTCACGTCGGAATGCTAGATTATCTCGATTCCCCTTTCCTCTCACGTTCAATTAGCCACGGATTAATTGTTCGAAGTTCCGTTTCGTTTTCAGAATTTTTTTCAGAGTACAGTACCTGGTCTAGCTAATTTTTGTTTCAAGTTTCTTTAAAATGCACTCGAAAATCGCTTAATCCCTAGTCTGACGCTCGTACTGCGTTCACCACTGTTAGATTTATTTTTGATATTGCTGTATCAATAAATATGTATAAGATCTAACACAGAATGGCCCTAGCTTATTGATACAATTTCTTTTTATTAATTACGAATTAAAATAATAACTGATTGAAGGATCTGACTCAAGATTTAAAACGTACTTAAAATTTTATTTTTTGTCTCCGAGATATTAAAGCTCAAAGATTGACCGATTTTCATTAGATGGCGAAATTTATCGTGGTACTATCATTTTTCAACTACTTTTAATTGTATTATTGAAAAAAATTGAGCTTATGTTAGCCATTGATTTATTTGTAATATTTTATTTATTCCTTGAAATCCACCTCGTTATTAAATCACTATTCACACTTCTTGTACTTGATCCGGAAGAAATTTCGTAATATGGCTGATTATCCACCAACACAAATTGTTGATATGATATTAATTTTAGGAGAATGTCACAACAATTTCGCCGCTGCATCAAGACTTTATGCTGTACGCTTTCCAGATAGAAGACACCCTTCTGATATGACAATAAGAACCTTAACTGAAAGAGCTCGCGAAGGGCACCTTGTTCGCCAACGCCGTCATCATGATTATGAAGATAATGATGTTCGAACCTTAACAATTCTCGCAGCTGTCCACTTAGATCCGTACATTAGTACTCGACAGATTGAAAGAGAAACGGGTATACCGCAAAGTACAGTTTCGAGAATCTTAAGATATTTAAATTATCACGCTTACCACATCACTCTAACGCAAGCCTTACAGCCGCGTCATATTTTAGCGCGAATTAATTTCTGCCATTGGGCTTTGCAAACCATACAAAATGATCCCTATTTTATTCGATACTTACTTTTCTCCGACGAAGCTAAGTTTTATAACGACGGGCAGCTGAACGTTTCCGGCTTACAATTTAGGTAAATTTTGTCAACGGCATTCGAAAGAGGAGGTCAAAATCTACAACATATGATGCTTGATAAATTTTTCATACGATTTTTTCATTAAAAGATTATAACGTGTGGTAAATCACTCGTTATGTCTCTCTCTCTCTCTAACAACCACTCTTATATATATATGTATACTTATATATTTATATTTAAATCATCCCATGTAACTATATGTACGAAGCCTAGATGTGGCAGTCGCAGCAGACAACAGCGTGCGAGGTAAGAGAGAGACGGCCGCGCGACAGGAACCGACTTAGGTTCGACAGAGTAGAGGAGAGAGAGAGTGGGGGAACGCTTCCGCGACATTAGCTTGAGAATCGCGGCCGAGAACGCACGTGCTCCTGCCGACCGGCTTTCACGAAGAAACAGAAATATTGCCCTTCTACACATAGACGTTTCGGTTTGGCCCAGCGGCTGTAGAGAATAGAGGCTTGCTACCGTAGATAGTGCGCAGTGCTGCAAGATAGTGTGTGGGACTATTCAAGTGCGAACTAGTTGATCGTCTCCCTTGCATTCAAGTATTTGACAAGGCTCATCGGTGGCCCCGCGCGCTCTTGTAAGTACCTACTTGCGTACCTGATCTCTCTCTCGCTAGCTAGCCGTTCTCTCTCTCTTTATCGCCGCACTGCTTTCTTTGTAAACCTATAAGCTGTATAAATATTATTTATTTTACGTAACCTATTTTCTTATTCACACCTGACTCTACAACTTTCCACGCTTTTTCGTCAGTGAATTTACTTAGAGATTAGCTGCTGTGTCCACGACGCTCCCGCGGGCCTTAAGGCGTAATTAAGTATCCGGGCATATTCTCGCGCGGTTGCTGTACACCCGCATCGAGTCATATAAAATAATTATTGATCTCTCGCGAAATAACGCGGGCAAATATAAACCCCGTTATAAGATATGAGGATGGAAGTTAAGAAAAAATTTATGTTATTTGGGAGGAAAAGGGTTAAGGAAAGATAGACTTAACCCTAATTTCTTATGGTGCGAAATGTCCCATAAGCAGAGCTTAAATCTCTCTTGTAAAAAGGATGTAATTCAGCCCAAGTTTCTCATAGCACGAAATGTTCTATGAGTCGAGCGTAAATCACAATAAGAAAAGAAAGAATTGCTTCGTTAATCATTAGAGAGAAATAACTTAGGTATAAGCCAAGTTTATTCAATCTCGAGCGCTCACTTTGCAAGGCTTGGAGAGAATACCAACCTGTGCAAAATTCAGCGTATTTATACACAAATTTTCCCGCCTATTTTCGCAGGACAGCCATCTTCATGCTGTTTACACAAGTATGCAAAATCATTTTCTTTAGTTTACAATAGAATATGCAATGCTGATGAAAATCTAAATCAAGTAAAAACTACAGAAGTAGGATATAGAAAATTTAATTAGAATTTACACTTATTGTAAAAAGTGAATCTATTCTAATCTCGACTACACAGCAAAGCAATGAGTTGCAACAGCGACCGAATAAATAGTACAGGTGTTACATCTAAACGACACTTAACCTCCAAGTCAGTCTCCTTGGATCCATACAACGACAAAATTGACTTAGCATAATCGGTGAAATGGCTCAGCAAAATTAATCACAAAACCCTATCACAAGCAAAAATGTACAAAAAATGAGACCATCTCCTCGCTCTCTCTCTCTTGGTTAGAATGAAATTAGTCATTAGTCAGAATCGATCTTTCAGATGTTTGATACGTCCTCTAATTACCTTCGATTGTGTGGTATTTTTACTCCTTTCCACTTTCCTACTTAGTATATGAGTGTATCCAGTGTCGTATTAAAATTTACTCCTACTTTCAAGCGCGTAATAATAAAGGCAGAAATCAGTTTCTGGAGGATGTTCTTTCATTGGTCTTTCGGTAACATGTTATCAGCGGTGCAAATTCAAATTTTATTCGAATTTTCAGAATTATGGTTGGTACGATCAGTCTCCTTATTCGCTAGGTCTATTGCCGTGTACATAGTATGAGTCATCCGTTCTGTGAGTAATGTGTTGTTATCAGCTCGGTTTAATACATTATTTCCTTTCATATATATGGACGCATACAGATTGTTCGATTTCAATTTATATGTCGGTCATTTTGTGTATGCTTCATTTGTAATAAGATCGGCCTTCAATGCCGATAGATCTATTGCTATTACCAATTTAAAAAAAAAAAGGGGGGAGGTAAGGGAGGCGGTGTGTCGCTCCTAACAAGGTGAAGAGAAAGGGTGAATACAAAGATTACTTTCTTTATCTCAGTAAATCCATTTATTATAATACGCTACCTTGAGCGTTAACAGTCCGATCACTCTATCGCGCGCCTTATCTACCTATACTAACAATCTCTGATCACTGAAGGAGATGGCCGGCACGTTAGCGCCTTGCCATCTCACTACCAACTCGATATAATCTAAATTACCTTAAATACTTAAACTAGCTGTGCCGGCCCGTGAGAGCCTGGCACAGCGCACAAGCCGCGAGTAGCCGTTAGATAAAATTTAAGAGAGAGAGAGAGAGAGAGATTAGAGAACGACCTGATGTCCGTAGATTCCTTCCAATACAGCGCCTTGCCGGTGATGGTGATACGGTGTCCCGTAGGCAAATCTGTGGCTGGAAGGGCTCGCTGGAAGTAGTAGGCTGGACCCGGGCAGATTACTATTGCCGTCTTGGTTTCCTCGCCTTTTCCTTGTTAACTGCAGGGGGGTCTGTACACCTCTCTCTGCTGTGGGCAACTTTTTACTGCCTCGCGAGTATGCTTCCGAGTGCATGAGAGACTGCTTCTGACGCTCTCCCCACTCACTTGCCTAATCGGCGGCAAACGGCACCGCCAAACGCGGTCAGTGTCACGCGCCTACCCGCACTATAGCCGCATTCTTTTCTTTCTCTCTTTTCTCTCTCCTTTTCTCTCTCTCCTTTTCTCTCTTACAAGAGCGCATATTACTGCGAGCTCTTGTTGACCAATACCGCTGCCTCTCTCTCTTTCTTCTTCTTACTTGCTGCGGTAAAGCAATACTGAAAAATAAAGGCTAGCATCAGGCACGTAAAACTGTGTGCCAGATGCCCGCCATGAGCCCTTGCCGATGGCAGAGAGATAAGGGACGGACGGTGCAGGTCGAAACCAACCGGCACCGTTATAGCCCCTCCGAAGGCCGAAGTTCTCCTCAGGAAAACAAGGCCTTACTCCAACCTCGAGACTCTCTCTCTCTCATCCTCTCAGCACAGATTCACGACTTGGCCTGGCGCAACAGTAGCTTAGCTTATAGTAAATTAATAAACTTATGTATAGCTTAATTCTAGGTTAGCATAAGAACAAACTAAAGTTTAGCTTAATAACAACGACTAAATTTACAAGGGTTAATCACAAGGACAAACGCGGAGTCCACATGGTTTAAAGAAAATAAATTAAATCATCGGGTCGACAACGCGCCAAGACGAACCGTGCACGTATTCACCCCTAAAGTTAGCTAGGTTGCAACAAAAAATAAAGGAATAATACTATACCTTAAAGCTCGATGACTATCTATTACCCTCCAGGTACTTGAGCCTGAGGGCCCTAAGCTCCTCGGCCACAGGTGTAAGAGCGCCAACACCGCTGAGCCGATGACCAACCGCAGCAGTCTCCGTCGCCGGGGGCGCCTCCGACGTATCCACCGGAGCTACCTCCGTTGTATCCATCAGGGCGACCCCCGTCGAAAGCGAATCGGACTCATCCCGCGACCGCGACTCCGCGTCGTTCGTTTGTTGACGAGCGCTTTTGCGTGCCAGCCTCTTCCGATAAGCTTTTCCTGATCGATGACGCGGCTTTCGCGTGACCTCTGGAGTAGTGACCAGGGAGGCCGTTTGTCTCGTCGTTACAGGTTCCTGACCTCGAGGAGCCTGCTGTAGCGCCGGTCTGTCTTGTGGGACAGGCGGCCCACTGGACAGCGGCTCACTCAAGACCGGAGCTAGGGTATCCCGGTTAGAACTGATTTTTGCCTATTCCAGCGAGTATGCCAGGCGACACCGCGGGCAATCACTGACGGTTGTGTCCAACCGCCCGCAGTTGCGGTAGTAGTCGCGCCTGAGCGGCGGCTCCGCGCAGTCGGTCCTGCGATGGGAGCCCGTCCGGCAATTGAAACACATGAACGGTGGGAGATCTAAACGATCATCCCACGGCACAGGCGCCAACTCTCGGAGGAAGGCTCCCCTCACGAGCACGAACCCCGCACCTGGAGTGCCAGCCCTATCCGGCACATTCGCCGGGGCCGACTCGGCTAAGTACCTTTTCCCGCGCCTTACAGGCTGGACAGCCTCGGATGATATTGAGGCACGCTCAGTTGTCGGCACGGGGAGGACGGGTAACGAGGCCGGAGAAGACGACGGATGAAACAGCGGCTCTGCTACCCCCATCGGCCCGCCGTCGCGCCCCCGGGGCCCAAGCCCCTGAGTCAAAGGTTGACTTGCCACTCGACTCGCACCGGCTACAGAAAGTTGGTTGATTTCTAATGACGCAACGTCCGCAACCAAGGGAGCCGATAGCAGGGGCACCGTGTTTCCCGAGTGCAACGGCGACTCGATGTTGCAGGAAGACATGTTGAACCGTGCCCGCCGTCGCCTCCTCCCCGCGTTAACGCGTTCCTCGTGCTCACGTCTTCGCTCATCAGCCGAGTAACCAGCAGGCGCAAAACCACCCGGTCTACCAGTTCTCACGAACTGATAGGCCGGATCTAGTCTCTGGAGCGCAAGAGGCTTCCATGGCAAGGGTTCATGCACGTGCCTTTGAGGCGCCAGTCGAGGTACCTCAGAAGCCCGCGAAATCTCCCTTGCCTTCCTCGTCCAATATTTCTAGCAGTCCGTTGGTGCCTAAGGAACCCAGCGAAGGGCTAAGGCGTCCGACTCGTCCCCGCGAATTCGCGCGCGTCCTGATGACCCTCCCGAAAGTCGGCCTTGGGGCGCGACCAATCGAAACATGTCGTCGATCCGGTGACGGTCCCAAGCGGGCATCAATATCGACCGCTGGCTCATACAGGCCCTCTGCGGCGGAAGCCACACGTGATCTCTCCGCTGCTTCACCTATCGCGAGAGACGTGAGGCGACACGACGCGTACTTGCGTACGGCCTCTCCCCAGTACCGTACTGGAGCGGCCAAGCGCAACGTCGTAGACGTGGCCTTGCCCTTTTTCAGGCTCACCATACTTGACGCCTCGTAGGGGACCGGACTCACTGGTAACGGTGGAGGAGTCGGCACTCCCCGCGACCCGGGACTGGCACTAACAACCGTTCCGCTAGAGCTGCCAGGAAGCTGTGGCGGAGCCTCGACCAAAGCGGCCGCCTGCTTTTCCTGTGCTGTGGCTGCCAGATCCATCGTCCTTTTTGTGCAACGTCGTTATCGACACCTTCAAATGAAACAACGGACATTAAAGTTATCACACCTATAAACTACATACCTCATTACTTTCAGCGTGAACGTTATACCTAATCTCCTTTAACCTTTCGAGGTGCAAGGTATCGTTTTAATTCAGATACATGCACTCGCGCACTACGATGTTTGCTGTCCGTTTGCAAATCGTATACTTCCGGTGATAATACTCTAACGATTTCGTACGGACTGTTATACTTAGGGTCTAGTTTCGCGTTTTTACCCGCGGCAGCGTTAGAGAGCGAATGGACTTTCCGCCAGACTAAGTCTCCGACTTGGAAAAGTACTTGCTTTCTACCTCTATCATATTGACGCTTTTGCTTTTCTTGAGCTTCTTCAATATGTTTCGCCACTAGGTCTCGAAGCGCGTTCAATCGCGTTAACCGATCCGTCCACGCTTGCGTATCAATTTTCATAATAGGCAATTTCTTTTCTAGCTCTCTCCTAAGACTTTTAACCGGCCGAGGATCTCTACCAAAATTCAAGAACGCCGGTGATACCTTAGTTGACGACTGCGTCGCGGTATTTAAAACGTGCCTAAACTCGTGCAAATAACGGTCCCAGCTTCTGTGGTCTTTATCAACGAACATAGCAATCATAGTTTTCAGCGTCTTATTGATGCGTTCAACCGAATCGCTCTGCTGATGATATGCGGGGCACAACACGTGCTCGATGCTCTCGCAACATACCTTGGAAGATCATGCTCTTATATGCTTTCGCATTGTCACTTATCAAATACTCTGGCGTTTCCCATCTAAATAAAATTAATTCTTCCAAGGCAGCGGCGAGAGCAGGCCCGCCTGCCGACCTAAGCGGTTTCAATTCTATCCACTTAGTGAATAGATCTTGAAACACGACCATATACCGAAATCTGTTTTTGCTGCGCGGTAGCTCGACTACGTCCGTGGCTACTACAGCCCAGGGGCGTTCTACTGCACGTTTTCCCATTAAACCGAGCGGTGCCTGTTGTACAGTCTTGTACTCCTGGCACTTTTTACGAAGGTACTAACGTCGTACCAAACGCCCGGCCAGTAGTACTCACGTGCTACTCTATCATATGTTTTTTCCCGGCCCAAGTGTCCAGAGGAAGGCTCACAATGAGCGTCGCGTAACACGCGTTCTCTATGTTCAACCGGTACTACCATACGCCAGCATTCTTCTCTGTTCGTAATCGGATCGAGCAAGTGATTTTGCATAAACTTATAGAGCGTGCTACCTTCTACTCTCCAAGTTCTATACTTTTTCGGCCTAGACAACACGTCCTGTATCCGTTGCAAATACCATTTATCGCTCGTGTCCTCAAACGCGCATACCTCATATTCGTCTTCGAATTCTCTAGATAGCGCGTCTGGCACATGATGTAATGCCCCTTTCCTATGTACTATCTCGCAGTCGTGCTGCTGAAACTCGAGTACCCACCTCTCTAACCGACCTGTAAGTTCTCTCTTATTCAAAATTTTCGTAAGCGCGCTATGATCAGTAACTACTATAAAGTGTGACCCCTCTATGTACGGTCTAAATTTCTTTACCGCGAATAGAACGGCTAAAAACTCTATCTCACTAACCGTGTAGTTACGCTCATGTGTGTTAAGCATTCGGCTGGCATAGCATATCGGATGCTCGCCATCGTCGAATATTTGAACTAAACACGCGCCAACCGCAAAAGATGAACCGTCGCAGTGCAAGTAGAAAGGGCGCGCAAGAACAGGCGCCTCAGTCAACGCGCGCTTCAACCTTTCAAATGCAACTTGCTGAACCTCGCCCCATTCCCATGGTTGATCTTTCCTAATCAACTTAGTCAGAGGGACTTTGATATCACTTTCGTGTTCAATAAACCTAGCGTACCAGCCTACCATCCCGAGAAAGCGACGCAACTGAGCTACGTTGCTCGGGGCCGGATAGTCTATTGTTGCACCTTATTGTCGTCCGGACGCAAACCTTCACTGTCTAAGCGATAGCCCAAGTATGTCACTTCTGTACAGAAGAAATCCGACTTCTCGAGATTGATTTCTAGACCTACGCTCGCTAACCTTTTCAACACCTTTTCTAACCAAAAGACATGACTTTCAAAGTCCGCGCTAACCACTAATAAATCGTCAAGATACCAGAAAACGTGCGGTTCGTATTCAGGCCCAAAAAGTGCGTCCATTACCCTCATGAACGTTGCTGGCGCGTTTACTAAACCGAAGGGCATTCTTTCAAACTCCCACAAACCTAGTCCCGGTACTGCAAAAGCCGTATATTGCTTACTAGTTTCCGAGAGCGGAATTTGCCAGAACGCTGATTTGAAATCGATTTTTGAAAGATAAACCGCGCCACGCAACCTGTCCAAGACTGAGTCCATGCTTGGCATTGGATAAGCATCAATCTTTGTCACTTTATTAACCGGCCTAAAATCTAGACAGAATCTATAACCGCCGTCTTGCTTTCGTACGACTACCGGCACGCTACACCATTGACTGTTCGACGGCCTGATTATCTGTGCTTTCCACAGGCGCATTGTTTCCTCCTGTAGAAAAGTCAAGATTTCCGGCGACACACTATAGGAATTTTCGCCCAACTTTGAACGAAATCAAATAACTCAAGATCTAAAAAGGTTAGAGAAAATCGGGGAACGGCATTTTGAAGCTTTTGTTAAGTAGATTAAGGGAAAAATAGTCCAATTCGAGAAAAAAAAAATTTTGAGCTCCAAATCGAAGGTCAAAACACGAGTTTTTAGGAAAATAAAGCTTTTTTATTTTTTCTAACATACTTACACCATGAAATTTGAAAAAGCAATGCAACAGAAGTGTAGCTCTTGAAAAAACAAGGCAGATAGCATTTTTTGTTTTTTTTTTTACTTCAAGGTCAACGAAGTAATATTCGTCAAATCATCCACTTACCTATCGTGAGTGATTTAATTGACTTAACACAGTTTTTAGTTCTAGTACGGGTTACGAAGCTCTTGATGTGTGGCAAAAGTTCAAGAAACCATTAATAATAATTTGAAAGTCATTAATACGTTGAAGTACACACACAATTTGAGATAGCTACATTTTTTTACATGAAATAATTTGTTACAAATTCTCGAAATTCGAACCTTTATTGAACCACTTTTAATTTTTTTTTAATTTGATCAAAAAAATATCTCAAACTCACAAACTCCTATCATTTTCAAATCTTGCATAAACTATAATTTTAGATTTACAAAATACACAAAATTATATGATGCTATCGAAATGAGTATTGAAATAATAGTTGAAAACCTGATTCATAAAATATAGACTGATATTTATAATTGAAAGATTTATAATAGAAAAATAAATTACTGAAAAAATGTATATCTATATAGTTTCTCTTAGAAACTCTTTCACTGTACAACAGTAGGTCAGTAGAATGAAATCGTAATGTATACAATGTTTACATGCTTGACTTTATCATTCACCTCTGTCCTGATGAAACTGATGTAAGACATTTTACATTCATTCAAGTGAGTAACTTGTACGAGAATAGTTTTACAGCACGTATATTCATTACGATTGAACTGCGATTATCAATAATTTCCAGTGTTCAATAGAGTGTAATAATTCCGTAAAATTGTATGGTCTAATTTGACGTTTCATAAACTGATGGTAAGTTTAAATTAGCGTTTCTATGATTTTTATTCGCCAATCTCGTGTAAGAAATCTGCTCGTAATACGGTAAACGAATGGAAAATTCGTTATGAGTATTCTGAATATTGTACGATACGAAACTTACATCACCAGGTATTTCAAGACACGACTTTTTTCAAATAAGTAGTAACTCACCATGGGCCGAAAGAATAAAAATAAACAACCGAAAGGAAGAGGCAGACCAAAAAAAGTCCGACGAGATGTCATTAACAGTGGTCGGAAAAAAATCAATGTGCGTGAGATGCGTGTTTCAAGAACTACTTTAAGAAATCGAGCTAAAGATTTGTTGAATGATCCCAAGTACAATGATGAAGTGATATCGATGGCAGAAAAGATGAATGCAAAAAAGATCATAGAAGATCAGACAGAAGAAGAAGGAGAAAAAGAAGTACTGGCAAGAAAACATACACTTAGTTCGGCTTTGGGTTTTTTTTTAGAAAATGACTACAGTAAAAATCAATACGAAGCATTAATATCTGATACAAAAAGCTTAGGATACGATATTTATCCCAGCTATCAAGCACTACTGCAAGAGAAAAAAAAGTGTCATCCGCGAGCTTATCAAGTTGAGAGTGACATTGAGGTTTGTGTACGTTTGCAAGAGCTACTCAATATAACTGCTGAGCGATTATGTGAAGCTGTAGCGCTCGGATGGCCTAATAATACATATCGCAACTTACACATGCGTGTATCGATAGGCTTTGACAGCTCTTCGGGTCATAAAAATCCTCAACAAAAATTTGAAAATGGAGAATTAGAAAACAAAAATGCTCAACTGTCACTATTCGTAACGTGCATCGGAGTAATTCAGCTTTTTGACTCGAAAAATGGCGAGCACAGTTGGATAAATCCAACTCCCATGAGTGTGAGATTTTTTAGACCAGTGAGAATTTGTTATCAACAAGAAACTACTGATAGCGTGAAAGTCAAGTATGATCGGTTGATCAAAGAGATACAATTTCTCACTGCTCATAAATTCATTTTATCAAATGAAAAACAAGTTCGTGTCAAGTTTGAAGTGTACCCTACTTTGTTCGATGGAAAGTGTTTGAATATTATTACTAACAATCCATCTGCGTCAAGATGCCCTTGCTGTCAGCTCACAACATCTACATTTAGTAATTTGAAGAATAAATTTACATCAAAAGGAGATACACTAAATTTCGGATTAGGTATTTTACACTGTCAAATAAAAGCATTTGAGCATTTGATGAATCTGAGTTACCGCAAGCCTTTTCAACAGTGGGAAAGAATCGACAAAGACAAAGGTACGTGTATTTTTTATCATAAATAAGTTTTCAATATTTTGGGGCAGCGTTTCAACTGTTTAACATGACTTAAACTTTATAATTGATGGAAAAAGTCACGAGTCATTTAGCACTCTCCAGATTACATACAGATTAATAGTTTTGTAAAGCAGATTGCTAGCAATGAAATACTATTATTTTACAGATAAATACAAGGACAGAGAAAATGTTGTCAAAGAAAACTTGTACAAAAAGTTAACGATTCGAGCGGATCAATTGCTCCAAGGTACTGGAACGACAAATACTGGAAATTTAGCTAGGATATGCTTTGGAAATCCAGCAGCGTTCGCAGAAGCCTTAGAACTCGACGAAAAATTAGTCGAAAATATAGCAACTGTTCTTGCCGCATTCAAAAGTAAAAAAGTACTCGATTTAGATAAAATGAAAAATTTTACTTTCGATACTTACAAATTATACTATTCGCTGTACCCCTGGGCAAAAATGAATCCAACTACGCACAAGTTATTGATTCATGGATGTCAAATAGCAGAAAATTTTCCTCTTCCAATCGCATATTTTGCTGAAGATGGTTTGGAATCATGGCATAAATACTTCAGATCAAACACAACTCATCATTGTCGTCAAAGTTCTCGTGAAAATCGTACCCAAGATTTATACAATAGAGCAATTGAAATGAGTGATCCTGCAATATCTCTGATGGGCATAAAGAAGAGAATAATCAGAAGAAAGGCCATTCTCAGAAAACATGGAATCCCAGCAAATATTCGAAAGTATATTCAAGAGAAGTGAGTATCAAACATTGAATCAGAGATACAATACTTTTATGGAAACAATAAATGAATGAATAAATATGATTTCCAGTCTTCTCAAGTCATCAATTGAAATTGTAGATTCCGACGAATACTCTGACACTGAAGATGAATAGGGTTATAAGTTCATTACAGGCGCGCAGTCTTATGAGCAACGAGTTTCGAGAATTTGTAACAAATTATTTCATGTAAAAAAATGTAGATATCTCAAATTGTGTGTGTACTTCAACGTATTAATGACTTTCAAATTATTATTAATGGTTTCTTGAACTTTTGCCACACATCAAGAGCTTCGTAACCCGTACTAGAACTAAAAACTGTGTTAAGTCAATTAAATCACTCACGATAGGTAAGTGGATGATTTGACGAATATTACTTCGTTGACCTTGAAGTAAAAAAAAAAAACAAAAAATGCTATCTGCCTTGTTTTTTCAAGAGCTACACTTCTGTTGCATTGCTTTTTCAAATTTCATGGTGTAAGTATGTTAGAAAAAATAAAAAAGCTTTATTTTCCTAAAAACTCGTGTTTTGACCTTCGATTTGGAGCTCAAAATTTTTTTTTTCTCGAATTGGACTATTTTTCCCTTAATCTACTTAACAAAAGCTTCAAAATGCCGTTCCCCCGATTTTCTCTAACCCTTTTAGATCTTGAGTTATTTGATTTCGTTCAAAGTTGGGCGAAAATTCCTATAGTGCGACATTTGACGCATTGGCGTTTTAATCGGGCGCGCGTCACTGACATCGATAATATGCTCGATAACGTTAGTGACTGCCGGTGAATCTCCAGACTCGGGGACGATCCGGCGAACGAGCGCCATGATCGTCTCGCGCTGAGTCTCTTCGTACCTATTCAAACCTGCGCGTTCGGCAAACACGTCAACTATCTCGCTATCTCCGTCGGCAAATTGACACCAATCGTTCTGATCACCTGACCGCCAGGTACGATTCCCGAAATCAATGTTGATTTGCCAGTTATTACAGAAATCCGCGCCTAAGATAAGGTCGTGTTTTAACGTTGACACAGCCGTCACGGTCAGCCAGGCGATTCTACCACCTATCTCAAAACACAGTCTAAGATCGCCCAATGTTCACGGCTTTTCACCTGAAATGCCTTGCACGAATATAGTTGGCGGCCTCAAACGTTCCTCGTATCTCTGTGCAAGCCTCGGTCCTACAACTGACACCTGAGCACCTGAGTCTAACAGCGCGTTATAGACTTCATCGTCTATCTTCAAGAAAAACCTATTCTCCATCACGGCTACTAACGCTTGATCCGACTCGTCCGTCCTTAGCAAAGGTACTGAGCTATCCTCAGTCTTCCCCCTCACCGAAACGGAAGGTGCGTCTGTACAGACGACCGGACACTTACCCAGAGCTACAGAGTTGGCGGGTTCGTCAAATATGTGCGCATTATCTATGCGCGAATTTGTCGAGCCCGTCGTGTCGTCAGATGTGGAAGAGTCCACGTTAAGCTGAACTTTATTCGTTCCGACCGCATCCCACGGATCGTACTTGAGCAATGTTCTGCTAGTCGCCTCGTCCCGCTGTTCATGACCGACCCTAGCACTAACTCGTTGAACCGAGGCTTTTCCGCGAAATGTTCGATTTTTGGTTCTCTGGCTTTAGGGGCCCGTCCAACGCCGAGGAAACGAACTCTCCACTAACCACGAGATCTGGTCTCTCTGGCTTCTCGTCAGCTACATCGTAAACGACTCCACTACCCGGCCTACAAACGACTTACTTTCTTTCGTTTGCATTCGACTTCTCACCGAATACACTACTTTCAGCGCGATCGAAATTCCTTATTTTCGACGCGCCAACCCAGATACTTTTCTTTTTTAACTGCTCCTCTACCCATACCGCCCGTTAAATTTGCTTTAAGCAGAAGTCACTGAGTGGTCAACGGCTCCCGCATCCGAGTTTCCCTGTCTTACTTGATTGCAAACTGGGCAGTTTCGGAAGACAAACCCGACGGTATCACATACCTGGCATACTGGTTTGGCCTCCGTCGGTCTCAGTGGACAATTGTTTGCATAGTGCCCTGGTTGTCTGCACTTATAGCAAACAATCGGCTGCGCATTTTGCGCGGCAGGGCACTGAGACCTCTGATGGCCAACCAGACCACACGCGAAACACGCGCCAGCAAAGGGACGTTGTCCTCTCGTGTTACCTACTAGGGCACCGTTCGCTTGCCCACGTCGCTGTGGTATCAAACTCGGCGCGGAGAACATCGGCACCTGGACGGCCGGCGGCTGCGCCGCAACGTTCGGCTGAGCTGCAACATTCGGTTGCGCTGCAACGTTCGGTTGCGCAACCTGCTGCGAAGGAACCTCTATTATTGTTTCCATATTGAAAAAGAGTAAATTTTGATATAAGACGAGATATTAATGAAGATATTAATTCAAATATGACGGACATGTATATAGACGTCAAACAAGGTTTTTCAAATTCGGAACTTATATAAGTGAAAAAGCAAAGATACGAGGTGTGTTCAAAAAATAACGAGAATTTTCGTTTTATGAAAAAAATATTTATTTATTCATCTACATTAATGTTGTCGCCTTCAAAGTAGTCCCCTTCGGATACAATACACTTATGCCAACGCTTTTTCCAATCCTCGAAACACTTTTGAAACTCGATCTTTGTAATAGCTTTTAGCTCTTTCAGCGATTCGCTTTTAATGTCATCTATGCTTGTAAAACGACGGCCTTTTAATGTTCTCTTTATTTTTGAAAATAGAAAAAAGTCACATGGAGCCATATCTGGCGAATATGGAGGCTGAGGCATCGTTACAGTTTCGTTTTTGGCCAAAAATTCACGAACAAGCAATGAAGTTTGAGCAGGCGCATTATCATGGTGCAAAAGCCATGAATTGTTTTGCCACAAATCCGGGCGTTTTTTCGGATTGCTTCACGTAAACGACGTTGAACTTGTAGGTAGTACTGCTTATTGATTGTTTGACCTTGTGGCAAGAATTCATAATGCACTATGCCATTAAAATCGAAGAACACAGTGAGCATAACCTTCACATTCGACCGCACTTGTCGAGCCTTTTTCGGTCTTGGCGATCCAGAATGCCTCCACTGGGACGATTGAGCCTTAGTTTCGACATCATATCCGTAAACCCATGTTTCGTCACCTGTTATAACACGTTTTAGTAGTTCTGCATCGTTATTGACTTCATTTAGCGACTCCTGAGCAACTTCCATTCGCCGCTGTTTTTGTTCGAAATTCAACAATTTTGGAACGAATTTTGCTGCCACACGTTTCATACCCAAAACATTCGAAAAAATTTGATGGCATGAGCCAACTGATATGCCAACATCATCAGCTACTTCTCTGATTGTGATTCGGCGATCGTTCATAACCATTTCTTTCACTTTTTTCACGTTTTCATCGGTTGTTGATGTGCTTGGGCGTCCGGGTCGTTCGTCATCTTCAACGTTTTCGTGGTCATCTTGGAAACGCTTATACCACTCATAAATCCTTGCTTTACTCATAGCAGACTCACTATATGCCTTTGTTAACATTTGACAAACTTTACTACACTTTATTTCATTTTTTACGCAAAATTTAATACAAATTCTTTGATCCATTTTTTTTCACAAACGAAAATCGCCGAGCTCGAAAAACACGTCTAACGTTAGCAGCTGCCACTTAAAAAGTAAGCAATGAATATTGCTGAAAATTTTATCGTACTTCAGGGGCATGTGTACCAACATAATAAAAAAAAATTTTATACAAGCGGACTCTCCAAACCCGCGAAATTTAAAAATTCTCGTTACTTTTTGAACACACCTCGTAGTTGCCAGATTAGATTCATTTTATTAATTTTTTAATTAACGGAGTTTAAGAAACAATTTTCTATGTTATAATTCTGCTTCATGATTTGAATTATTTATTTTCAAATCAAAAATAATTTATTAGTTTTATTACAACAGATGTTCAATTGGTCCTTCATCATTTGCAAAGCACATTTTCGACCTACGACGAAAACACTTCTGGCATAACTCCTGCACAAGCTCTCTTTATTCTTTTCATCACATTTAATCTAGTAGTGAGTGCATATACATAAAGAGCGTCTTTGAAATATCCCTAGAAATAACTATCTAATGGATTGAAATCGGGAAACCTTCGAAGTCAAGAAATTAGCCGACTATATCCTATTCAATGGTTTCCAAATTGATCATTTAAAAAATTTCTAATTTTATATTATTACCATAAAGTAAAGTAGAATACCATCTTGCTACAGCTACACACGCTGCCTAACATTTAGGGAAATATTTAGGTAAATGGTTTTCTAATAAGTCAAGATATCAAGAACCGTTGACAAATGAAGACCAATTATTTGCCCATTATAAATTCCGTCCCAAACGTTAATATTTCAAAGCATTGATTGATAACTGGACTATATTAATGACGATCAACAAAGGATCAGTAATAACTATTATATCTTATATACGTATATATAAGTATATATACCGTCACTTGTAAAGTAGCTTCATCGCTAAAACAAATGTGCCAGGAGAAATTGGGATTCTTATTCGATTTATTGAAAGCACATTAAGACAAGTCCATTTTGAGTAGTCGATAATTTTCATTTAACACTTGGTAGAGTTTAACGTGATTTAGATGGTAACAGTCGAGCAAAGACTCTCTTATTGGCGCTAAATTGTCGTTGTATTCACATAAAGGTTTTCATGCATCATTGGTAAAGCCGCATAAATCTTGCATTGTTGTTATTGCATGTTTCAAATTTCTGTATCGACGTCTCTGTCTCTGTAAATTATTCGTACAACAGTGGCTTCTGATACTATATATTTTTTATGGCTTTGATAACGGTGATTATGATATACTGTGATATGGTTAGGAAAATGTTCAGCACAATTCCAGCAGCGGCTCAATAATTTAGGTGGCATTCACCAAGAGTCAATAGCATTTCAACCACTTCAATTCCTGAATCACTAGTCATTTGGAAGAAATATATTTGAGAATCGCAGCATTTTAATAGTAGTGCAAAAAGTTTTCTTTAATTTATAACTAATTTTTTATACTTACTGAAGATATACTGTTTCAATTTTACTTTTGAAAAGTAAATAATTTATTATATTTACAGAAAAGAAAAATGTTTCAAGATGTTAATTAAGTTTTTAACTGAATATTACTATAAAATTTTATTCGTAAAAAAATTTTCATTTTCATTTAATTCTTAGAATCAAATAAAGAAAAAAGCGACATTCTGATAATAATACGCACTTTCAGATTCCTTGTAAATCATGTTACAACATGGCTTCTTTTTTAACTGTAATGCCTTATCTTACGTTAGGATTTACGGGTCTTTCTAAATCCGAGGTAAAAAAATAGGAATTTTTGTTTGAAAAAACAAATTTGATCTTGATATCACCTTAAAAATCATCTTCAAAGTTAAAGGCCGAGTCATTAAAACAAGTCTCTCTTGAATGCAAGTAACTGATTGTAAACGCTAACAGTTAAATTTTACTTACGTCGGATTAATTGGATGAAAAAGAAAATTTACCCTCATTTGATTTTAGAGGGTAACCTGGACTACGCGTATATTACCTCATCTGAAGCTAGAATTTTCCGATTTTTTCGAATCTAGTGTAAAAATTAAGGGTGCTTATTTAAAAAACAAAGTTGACATTGACGTGGCATTGAAGAGCACATCTTACATCTTCACTTCCGTAATCCAGTCAATACTTCTCATTGAATTGCTCTAAAAACTTCTCGATATTCATATTTAACGTATTTAAGAATTAGATTTTCCATTCCTGAGTAGTTTATTAAGAAAAAGTATACATAGACCAGGACTGAACATAAAAGCAAAGAAGAATGCAAGGCTTTGGTAGCAGGTGCAAATGGTAGCAAGTTAAAGCTGTCAAAATGACTAAATCATTGAAGCATCCTCCTCCACTTGACAAGGAACTTGAAAAGCATATTCATCCTATATTCGAACATTTAGTAAATGATCTGTTTATGTGATGTCTAGGTGGACACACTCAGAATAACAACGATAGTTTTAATTCTACTGTTCGGCATCTAGCACCTAAACACTTGAATACTGACACTAAAATCGTTGAAATATTGCTGCTTGTATTTTCAATGAAGGTTACAATGGTGTTTTAGAAATCATGGACTTAATGCATATTAAAGTTGGCGTTCATGCTCAAATTTATGCCAAAGAGCACGATTCCGAGCGTACGAAAAAGCAGCAGCGAATAAGTGAAAACTACATGAAAGAAATTAGAACTGTTCGAAAAATGGAGACAACAGCTACAATTGAAAGTATCAAGCAATCTGAAAAAGAACTGTATGGAGCTGGAATTGCAGATTAATTTTTATCGATGTAAGTACTACAAATGCAAACATTTTTCATGCGTTTAAGTGTAAACGGGTTTTTCTCAGAACTAAATTTTTTGAATTTGAGTACACGATTGCAAAAATACTATTTGTCCTATCGAATTGGTTGAGGTCTCGTTTTGAAAATAATTAGATTGCCCATAATTTGAATGAAAAGATTTACCAAAAAAAATTATTTAAAATACTTTGTTTGTAAAAAAAATTTTTTACCGTAAAATAAATTTTTTTTTAATTGTTCGTTTACATTATACTAAGTATAGTATATTTATAAATTATTTTGTTCTTTTTTGTTTCAGATGACATTTAGGAGCTTGAAGTTGTACGAGGTGAAGCAAGTCACTGCCCAAAGACGTCCCAATGATCTCATTTTTTGTTAAAAAATTATTATTTTTCGTTATAAAAATTATATTATTTAGTATAAATGTTCATTAAACCTTACTCAAAGTTTCAAAACGATTGGTTTTATTACGGCTGAGAAAAAAATCTGAAAATACGGTATTTTAGGGCTTCCTAAAGCAAATTTCCTTCATTTAACGTTGTAAATTGTAACAGTAGGGTTTAACCTTGACTTTCTTCTTCTTCCCGCCCTAAACTCTCTTGCGCGTAAACATTACAACCTGTACGCTGAGTAGATTTTTCAGTAGACGAAGCATTTTTCCATCTAAATCCCCGCGAGAATAATTTAGTAAATAAAGTCGAGGGTAAATATTTAAGGTAATATCGTCTCTGCCATTACATATCTATAACCTCAATGATACGTAATTATAATAATATTTAGATTTTTATATTCTTAGCTGACAAAATTTGGAATTTCAATTCAATGAGTAGAAGTACGATTACAGGAGCACTGCAGTTCTTGTAATTTAGACAATCGGTGAGTTTTTTAGATGCTGAATGCTGTCTTTAATTATCTTGATGTGGCTCAAGGTATTCAATAATATTCAAGATTTAATACTTACAAGTTTAATACCCAAGTGTCAATCATCGATTATCCTGTAACTTTCAGATTACTTTTATCACATGTATACAAGATACTTTAAACCATTTTTAGCGGCCCGTTTCACCTTGGATTCATAAAATAGTGATTTATTGTCTTAACCCATTAACGCTCAAAACCATCGATCTTACGCCATTTCATCGATCACGAAATTCATACACAGATCGAAGATACCGTATCTTATGTTTTTGGGCGTTCTAAATATGAATCCGGGCTCAAAATTCAAAACTGTTGAATAGAAAATTAAAAATGTAGGTTTGTTTATAAAAAAATCTCCCAAAAATCTGTTTTTTTCATTATTGTTCTTTTTCTCAAAAAGTTGAGAAAAGAGTTCCAAAGGCACAGAGGTCTTATAATTCGTCAAGGAACTCTCTTGAAATTTTTTATATTTAAAGAAATTTTTTTTGAAAATTTCATATTTCACTCATACACGATGAACAAGTAAAATCTTCATACCCATTTAATTTAATTAGTTTTTAACATTATCTTGTTCCTATCTTTTCAACATGTAAAAATAGAATATACAAATATAGCTTAAGGAGGGTCAATCGCTGAGGGCCGTATGTTATTAAGGATTCTTCTGGGGCACTATTATTACTGCAAATTCCCTTTAATCGTTATTATTTCTAGTATCCTACTTTAATAAGTATCACATAGAACGCGCATATCAATGCTTACAAAAATCCTCAAAGAAAACAATTTTCTTTTTTCAAGCACCCTCCATGGTCACTCACTTTCATACGATACTGAAAATGTAGATCTGGCAATGTTGCGTTCCCTCTATCCGCTCACTCGACTTAATCGCGTAAAAAAAAATTCAAACTAGTAACTCGCATTACTCGCAACGGTCGCGTTGAATTGTTATTGCTATAATAGTGTAAAAATGCCGTACAATGAACATGCAAAGAGAGGAAAGAATAAAGGGAAGTTTGCCAAGAAAAAAGTGATTGTTGCAACTGAAAAATTTGTGGAGCGTTCTAAACAGAGACTGCAGTAGAAGAATACAACTGCAACGACAGAAAGTAAAATTGAGGTTAGTTTTGCATGCTGTTCAAGTTCAATCTCGATAGTTTTGTTTACATCTTATTATCATAAAATTATAACACAAAAACGTACATTATAATCAAACTTTGTTTGAAATGTTTTAGTATGAAGTAGTTGATGGTCGTAGAATTGTTGACATTCAAAAGCTAACTGATGATTTGTGGTGCAGTCCTTGCAAGCAGGCGTTATCACTGCGTTATGTAGTCAAACAAAAAGAAATTGGCCTAACAAGTATATTTTATGTTCAGTGTCATAATTGTCTTTCGGTTTACCAAATAGAGAAAAGCAAAAAATCTTCTGGTTTCTATGATACAAACAAAAAATTGGCAATAGGTATGTAATATTGAAAATAAATTGTAACGAGTCTATACTACAAAAAGTGCTAAAATATACATAATAATATTATAGCTATGCTCGATGCAGGAATTGGAGAGATAATTTTATCAGCTCTGAACATTCCACCTATTTATAGCAGCTCATTGAAGTGGTGGGAGAGATGTGTGAGTAAAACTATACATGAAGTCGCACACTTGAGTTGCATTGATGCTATCAAGGAAGAGAGACGATTAACTTTAGAAGCCAAGGAACAAAAGTAAAATTAATTATGAGTATTCCATGATACAATAGTAATTGAACGTTAAGCTTGGAATTTGACCACATAATGTAGTATAAAATGAATATATTCTATAGTGTATAATTGAGAGTGACATGAAAGATTAAATTCTTATAAACGTGTTTCAGTGTGCATTGAGAGTGCTTTGATATGAGATAATGTAGCTTATTCAATAGTATTTTATGATTTAGTATGTAAATGGAAAAATATTGTACTTTATCGACAGAAAATGTCCATTTTACTTTTCATTTTTCAAATTTTAACGTTCGCATTATGTAAATATTCAGTGCATGCTTAGAACGTATTCGAAACGTAAACCTGATTTTTATAAACAATGAAATAATTCACGTATTATTCAAATTTATATAGTTAACGATTTTAGTTGCCTTTGCCTGAAATGTTTTTTTACATCAAGATTTTAGTAATAATATTGTGATGTTCGTATCACTTATAAATAAAATAATTCGAACTCTCGTATCTAGCTAATGAGTAAGAATTTGTTTCTAATAATTTTACTCTACTTGTCAATAAAATAGATAGATAAATCAAATGTAATCAATAAGTAAATCAAATATATATAAATGAGTACAATATTTCGAGGAGAGTCAGACAATGCCCTAGTTTCTTATGGTGCGAATTGTCCCATAAGCAGAGCTAAAGTCTCTCTTTGATAGGATATAATTCGGCCCAAGTTTCTTAGAGTGTGAGATGTTCTATAAGTCGAGCTTAAATTACAAGGAAGGAACAGTCTTGCTCAGTTAATCACAATGAGAGAAAGAACTTAGGTATAATCCAAGTTTATTCAGACTCATGCACTCACCTTGCAAGGCTAGAAGTGAATGCTAGCCTGTGCAGAGGTGGGCCTATTTATACACAGATTTTCCCGCTTATTTTTGCAGGAGAGATGTCATCGAAAATTCGAGAGACATTCGCGAATTTTGAGAAATGAGTTTTCTTAATTTACAAGTAAATAACCATTAATATTAAGTTTTTAACACATGTAAACTTTACAGAATTTGTTATTTGTTGATTTTATACAATATACAATTATCGCCAATAGTGTCGTCAAAAGTTATTAACTAATAAAGTTAATTAACGTGATATTACAATATTTACAATAGAAAATTATTAAATTTTCATATGACTTTATAGTTGATTAATTTTGGAAGTATTCTCCAAAATTAATTATTTAAATTAATTAATAACATTTGAATTATGACTAATTTTTCATATTTGTAACGATTTTTTCTAATCTTATTATGCAATTATTAGATTAATTATCTAAGATTTCTAAATCATAAAATTATCATTATCAAGTATAAACTTAATATTTTGTTCTATATATAGCTTATTGTTTAAATAACTTATTAATTATTTATTTACTAATAACAGTTATTATTCAGCTGTTATTAATGAAACCAATTCTTACTCATGGTCTATGCTTATTCACTTTGCATATGAATTATTTACATTTTTCTAATATTTCATATGTTAACGTAATAAATAAATCAACTTTGCATATTGATATTCATTATTATTTCATAATTGAATGTAATTTTTTTTATTATATTATGAATCTACATGCTAAAATCTATATAATCAATACTTTGTTATATTAAATTTATCTCTAATTAACATATTTTTCTTAATATCCAGAATCATTATATCTATATCTATTACTTTGTGACGTCACGCTGTTTATTTTGATTCGACTCTTATTTGTATACAATCGCGTAAACAGTGAGATAGCGCCGCTTAATGTATTGATTTGAATAAACAGATAGATACGTTAGACTAGTTGCAGTAATTCAGTGATTTAATAAATAGCTCATAAATAGGACCGTTACAATATATAATGAAACGATTAAATGTTGTGATATCCTATTAAGTACCTTATACTAAGAAGATAATCATGTAATTTGAGATTTATTTTTTCGACATTTTTATTGTATATAGAAAATTAATTTCAATTTTTTTCGAAATGATCTACTATATACATCATATACTTATATATACATGCATAGATTCTACATAGATAATATTAGTTTAAGTTATAATAGAACCGTAATTTAAAATAATGCTATTCATCACATTGTATCAGTGATAAAAAATATACATGTAAAGAATTTGAAATAAAAGCCAAATACATTATATTTATTCACAATTATCTCAATTAACCGACCTTGGAAATATAACGTGCACTTCTACCTTATCAAAATCATTTTTTCCATACAGCAAATTCGAACAAAATTAATTTCATACATCAATGTTATATATATTATAACTTTCTTTTATATAGCGAAGAATGTCATGAAAACAGAAGCGCTGATGACACTGTTGATCTTATTGCTTCATTTGATGCTGCTTGGACGAAGAGAGGTCGTCAGCATAATAGCTTTAGCGGTAAGTAATATAAAATTTTCAGTGAAAAAAACCCACTAACCGTAAGCATAATTTTTGTAAAAATTATTACAGGACATGCATCACTAATAGGATTCTATTCGAAGAAGGTATTAGCATACGCTTGTAGAAATAGTTTGTGCAGACAATGTAATGAAAAAAAACCCAAGGAGCACGATTGTAAGAAAAATCACTCTGGGTCTTCCAGAGCCATGGAGGCTGACATGGCTGTTGGAATGATTTTACAAAACGATGATCTTGTTAAAGAAAAAGTTCGAGTAAAGACTCTCATAGGTGATGATGATTCGTCGGCTATTGCTGCATTGAGAAAACAATCGCCATATCCAATCGAAAAATGGTCAGATAACAACCATGCCATAAAAACTTTCAATGGCAAGCTGTACGACATAAAATTGAACGCGACTATCAGAGAATATATATCAAAATCATTTGGATTACCAATCAAGCAAAATATAGGTAATGAAACAAATGTAAAAAAAACATTAGCGAATGTAATACCTCATGCATTTGGTGACCATATTAATTGTGGAGAATTTTGCAAGAAAAATGAAGAAAATGAGCACATTTATAAGTATTTCAAAGATGGCAAATGTTTATCAGATGAAAATTTAAAAACAAAACTTGAAAAAATCTTCCAGCCCTACATAGATCACGCAAAGCAAATTGCACCATGTGGATCAAGTCAAGCGAACGAGTCATTCAACAACACTGTGTGCAGTAAGCACCCTAAATCAACTTTTTATGGTGGTTCAGAATCACATTCTGAACGTGTTGCTCTCGCAGTTTTGCAAAGAAATCTTGGCTACGATTTCATTGTTGAGCTAAATAGTCACAAAAATCTCCAATTATCGCCAGGAGGCAATACCATCAAATTTAGAAAACGAAAATGTCAAATTTATGAAAAGAAGGCATCTGTGAAAAGTACCATTCAATTCAAAAGAAGACGTCTGGCGTTAAAAAAAGAACGAAACTCGAAAAATTCATCGACTGCTAGACGTGAAGGCATAACTTACCAATCTGCAAGTGGATATTTGAACACAAGTGATTTGATAGACGAAGTTCCAATAACTGGTAATTGATCAATTTCCGAACAATTTCTATGATTTAACAGAATTTAATTATTTAAAAATTCATTTATAATTTCAGCCTACACTGATTACAAGGATTGTTGTACGGTAGTATTTGATCTGGAAACTACGGGTTTACAAGCTATTGATGAAATAGTACAGGTGATTCACTTATGTTTGCGAATAATTATTGAATTTTGAAATTATAATAGATTGTTTTTCAAGTGGCACTGAAAAAAATTTTTTTTCACAGATTGCAGCAGTTGACGAAAGTAATAGTCAATTTGAGGTATACATTATGCCAAATAAAAGTATTTCTGAGAAGGCGTCTGAAGTTACTGGTATTACTATAGAAAATCAGGAAATGTTCGTTAACAAAGTAAAAGTTGCCACTGTTTCTGCCCGTGAAGGATTTCTGAAATTCTTGTACTTTTTAAAAGAACGTAAAAAGCCATGCATTTTGATCAGTCACAATGGTTTCAGGTATAACTGTAAAAATTAAGATTTCCATTATAAATAATTTTCTTTTTCTTCACCGTTGATTTTTCTTTTTTTTTAGAATTGATGCGCCTAGAATTGTCAAATTAGCTGAATCTTTAGGATTATTGACACAGTTTCTATGTTTTGTCAAGGGATTTTGCGATACGCTGTATATGTTCAAATCATTATTACCAAAGAGAAAAAAAGACAAGATTAGTTTTAATCAATCGGCACTGGCCAAAGATTATTTGAATAAAGAAGATATTGTCACTGCGCATAATGCTCTTAATGATGTGATAATGCTGAGAAAGTTAATAACATGTTTGTGCAATGATACTTCAACTATTATTAGTCGTACACGAGATTATGAGACTCTTATTACTGCCAAAAATGCGACCAAAGAAAGATCGAAAAAAGAAAGTGAAATGAAAAATACTTTGAAAGATATTAATTGTTCAATAAATATGAAAATCAAAATTGTAAAAGCTGGCATCGATAGAACAATACTCGAAAAAGCTTGCTCAAATAGTATTGAGGGATTGACTATTTTGTTAGTTGAATGTGTAAACGGTAAACCACGTGTTACTAATAACAAGAAGATTATCAAGTCAATTTTTAATTCGAGAATCAAGTCAGATTAAAGTATTTTCGCAGTATTCGACAATTTATATAAGAAAATGTGATTTTGTTTAAATTGCTACTATAATTTAGTAAATTATCTATGTTTTATGGTATGGTATGTTTAATGGTAAAGCTTTTTAAATAGATAATAAAGTGATATACTTGTATTCAGTATTGTAACAAGAATTTTCCCGACTAAGTTCTACCTTACACTATATAACTTTTATTACCGGGTTTCAGAAAAATATAAATATATATTTAAAACAAAAATGAATTTAAAATAATAATTTTTACAGGAGAATAACTCCCTTTCAACACATTACAAATTAAAAATAAGATTACAAAAAAATATAAAAACAAACGTATATATTATAACATACTAAAAAAAACAATAACTAAATATAGAAAATACAAAACTTAATCTAATCTATCAATCGTGACACAAAAATTGGAAAAAAAACAGAGTAATAATACTAAAGAGGTTTAGAACTAATTTATAATGGCAAAATATACTAATACTAATATCGCAAACCAACAACAAAACTTATACACCTAAGAACTATAATTAATAAATGAATTAAATAATTAAAAATAGCTAACAATAACGCAGGAGTTTAGTGCTAATCGCATTTTTAAATTGTCTCACGGAGCAGGACATTCTAGCTGGTGGATTTTGAAGATCGTTTACAATCCTGCACGCCCGATCAATCACCGAAATGTGTCCCAAACCGCCTCTCCTCATGCAGACAGTGAAGGTCACATGACGCTCACGCAATTCTCTCGAACGCCCAACATATCTGATCCTGCCCAAGAGATAATCCACGCCTACCGAGCCATGGCAGATCTTATAAAGGAATAATGCAGTTTGATATTCAATAACTGATGATATTGAGCCAATACTAAACGTCCTAGCCGCAGCAGAGTAGTCATGTGACAGGGGGTGCATCCCTGCGCCAAAACGATTTGAGAGGAAACGGATAAATCTATGTTGGACAGACTCAAGCTTAGCTCTATTATACCGCTGTTGCGGCGCCCATACAACTGCCGCATATGTCAGAATGGAACGCACGTGAGCATTGTAGAGGACAACGAGTGTGTTCGAGTTACGAAAGTCACGCGTGCCCCTGAGGACAGATGACAGTGCCCTAGATGCAGACAAGCAGATGCGACTTACGTGGCAACTGAATGTCAGCCTCTCATCAAATGTCACACCAAGATCCTTAACTACCGAGACACGCTCCAAAGCCACACCACAGATCGAGTAGTCGTATCGTGTCAGTTGCTTAGTGCGCCCATAGGACATGACCGCACATTTGGAGGCATTTATGCTCATGCCATTGTTCACACACCACGAATGGAACGAATCTATATCATCTTGCAGTGCACGATAGCCAATCGCCTCCGAGGTATTCCTAAAAATCTTCGCATCATCGGCGTAAAAAAGTATGGTCGAGTTCCTTATCGAAGCAAAACAATCATTCATAAACAGAATGAAGAACAGTGGACCCAAATGAGAGCCCTGAATCACACCTGATGAAGCGAGATATGGGGAAGAGCATACCCCATCTATCTGCACGCAGTACACGCGCCCAGCCAGATATGATGTGCACCAACGCAATAAAACTCCAGCACAGCCAAAACACTCCAATTTACTTATCAAAAGCAAATGGCTAACTCGGTCAAATGCACTGGTCAGATCAGTGTAAACAACGTCCATCTGCTTCCCAGCATCCAGAACATCAACTACATTTTCCAGAAACACTGAGAGGTTAGACACTGTGGAGCGCTTGGGACAAAATCCATGCTGAGCGGGACTAATACCACGCAGCAGAAAAGACGAAATTCCAGCCGTCACAAGAGCATCGAAGAGCTTAGAGAAAACACACATCTTGGCAATCGGACGATAGTTTTTGATGTCAGCCTTATCACCCCTACCTTTGAACACTGGGATTGCATAAGATTTCCTCCAAGCCTCGGGAAACACACCCCGAGTAAGAGACTGATTTAATAATAAATAGAGCGGCTCAGTAAGCGCCAACCCGATCCGCGAGATGAAACCCGCTGGTAAGCCATCCGGTCCCGGCTTCATGGAGTCACCAATGCCGGTCAAGCCACGTTCAATATCCTGTATGTTGAGAGTTAATGCAGACAGAGAGCTGTCATCACTTCGCCCCACTCAACCGCACACAACGCATCCATAATGCCCACATGATCTGCCAACCTAAAGTTAAAGGATGGAGGTTGTGATTTCATAACTCCATCCCTTGCCGCACAGCGCTGGCCCACCTGGCGAACATACAGCAGATGAGAAGCATGGTGACCATCTGATGGAGATAATGGATCCAGCGGAGAAAGCACCTCGAAAATCCTATTCGTGAAGGCCAAATCTAGTGTATACTCATTCAATCCTTTCGTTGTTATCCATTGGGAGCACTGAAGAGACACCATGCAACACTGCAAACACTCCGCCGCCGCTCGAATCGATGAATTTACACGACGATCGTCCACAAAGCCCAGTCCAGAGCCCCGCGACCATGTGCACAGCGGCAAATTGAAATCGCCCAGGATCGCAACAGGCATATCAGGAGACGATAGGCAGATGCCCTCCAGTGTCTGGCAGTAAAACTCCATGGATGAAACAAATGCGTGCCCAGATAATGAAGTGATTGGTGGCAAATACGCAACAGATAATAGCAGCTCGTGAGGGCAAATCAGTCGCAGGATCAAATACTCTAAATTAAATGAAGCAGAAGTTATTATTTTGAACGAGTATTGATCATTTAACCAGATAAGCAAACCGCCTCCTCGTGTATTACCACTCCCAACGCTGTCTCGATCAAGACGAACCAAATTATATCCCGGTATCCTGAGTGCGGAATCGTGCACAGACGGGTCCATCCATGACTCTATGATGACAATCAAATCTGTCCTGGGAGAGCACATGAGAGCACCATGTATAAATGATTCCAATTTAGACTTTAGGCCACCGACGTTTTGATAGTATATGCTGATTGCCGGCGATGAAATTGAAGTGGTTGCGTTCATTAGTTTCCCTGAGTCACAATCTTTGCGATGCCATTTACCGTTCTAATCTTCAAATTTCGCTCGCCCGCCTGCTTGCGCAAATTCAGCTCAGTGATACACTTTTTCAGCTGCTCACGTTGCTTGGGTATACGATCAGGACCGCATTTGACACCTTTCTTATCTTTGAAAACCGCTGACGAGTTCCGAATAAGCCAAACCGCATCACTGGATGACATGAATACAATCTTCATTGGTCTGACTGTGGACTCTGATTGTTTACCAAGTCGCACCACCTGCAGGTCAGCACGATCGAAAGGCGCGTCACAAAGTAATGCCTGCAAAGAGGCAAGATCCGCAGCTGCCGATCCCGCCTCGGCAAAGCCATATATTATACAGTTTCTTTCCCGCCTTCTAATTTCCGTGCATTCAGCAATTATGGCATCCTCCATATCACTTGGCACGCTCGAGGCATTTGACTCTAGCTGTGATATTCTCTGCTCATGCTGGTCAATCAATCCAGTATTGTCCTGAATCGCGGAATGCAAATCATCAATCTGCTTCGTCAGCGCTCCACAAGTGTTGTTTATTTCTTCCTGCAACCCCGTTATCTGTTCATTTATAGACGAGAACTTTTCGTTGAGGGAGCTTGTTATTTGCTCAACAATCTGGGACTTTATATCTAATATAAAGCCCTTCATCTCATCCCAAGACGATATTGGTGCCCGCTGTGGAGAAGCAAGAGCCTGCATGGACTGGCATACCGGCATATTATCCTTCGATTGGCTAAGGGAACAGTTTGCTAATCCGATATGTGATAATCGCCCTTCACCACCAATAATGTTAGGCGGATTAGGGGACTTGGAGGGATTAGGCACCACATCTTCGCCATCCATGGAAATCTCCAACTCCGTCCCAAGCAGAGACCCCGTCCCGGGTCGCGCGATGTCTTTCCTTCCGCAACATTTCTTGAATGCGCCGTTTGACAGCTTAACCGCTTTTCCAGCACAGCTGCGATGAAAGACTTTCTTTAAATATAAAAAATTTCAAGAGAGTTCCTTGACGAATTATAAGACCTCTGTGCCTTTGGAACAATAATGAAAAAAACAGGTTTTTGGGAGATTTTTTTATAAACAAACCTACATTTTTAATTTTCCATTCAACAGTTGTGAATTTTGAGCCCGGATTCATATTTAGAACGCCCAAAAACATAAGATACGGTATCTTCGATCTGTGCATGAATTTCGTGGTCGATAGCATGGCGTAAGATCGATGGTTTTGAGCGTTAATGGGTTAAGACAATAAATCACTATTTTATAAATCCAAGGTGAAACGGGCCGCTAAAAATGGTTTAAAGTATCTTGTATACATGTGATAAAAATAATCTGAAAGTTACAGGATAATCGGTGATTAACACTTGGATAGTGTTACTTGTTGTATCAGGGGGGGGGGGGGGATTTCGCTAGTCAATAAAGAGAGACAGAGAGAAAGATAAAGAGGGAAAGTGTAAGACAGATAGATAGATAACTTTATTACCTCTTTAGATTATAACTTTTTGTAAAGGGAAAGAATGAATACTAAATTACAACTTGCAGTTAAATTATTTGATAATAATGAAACAGAAACAATAATTAATCGAACAATTAACCATAAAAGTACATAACGATAGTGAATATAAATTCGCTATAGAGAATATCTTTCTATATCTCTCTATAGAGACTATATAAAATAAACTTCAAACTAGGTTACAAATGTTATTTACATTAAAATTGATAGCTTAAATTAAATTAAAATTAAGGTGATAATAGCATGTTCTTTGCTCGATCTTATTAATTAAAAATAATAAGCTAATTAAACTTTAATAGATCTGAATTTCTAAATACGCAGAAAAAGAATAATACAACCTTCATGACTGTTCACATACTTTAGTACAGAACTAACTATTTCATAAATAGAAATAAATAAAAAATTCGCGCGTGGAGAGGAAATGAAATTTAGTGAAACCACCCTTTTAATCAGAACCTGAAAGCTGTGCTTTTGCACAATGGAAACATTTTAATTATAAGTCTGGGACTGCAGTCAGATTTTACAAAAAGTTCCTTTTTCTTATGTTTATGAGATACTAGAAATAGAAAAAATCATTATGGATATAAATAGTTGTCAAGGAAATAGATTTAAATTCAGGGCTAAAAAACATTGTCCGTGAATCTTTAATAGATCCTTTGAAAATTTTGTTTTCACTGTCATATCAAACTTGGTCTTATGAAGCAATTCGTCAATGCTGTGCATAAGGATGAAGAATGTTTTGAACACATAAAAAAAAAAGGTTCTGGACATAAGTAATACCAAATTAAAAGAAAGTGTTTTCGATAGTCCTCAAATCCGCAATTTATTTGAAGATCAAGGCTTTATCACAAATCTAATTCCTACAGTGTGGGCAGCATAGACACGCATCAAAAAGTCGAGTCCATTATAGAATAAGAATAGCAAACATAAGCATGAAATACCATAATTTCTTAAATGATTCTAGATTTAGATTCAACGATCTTTGAAATATACGAGAGTAATTTTCTGAATCAGGTTATATTTTTTCATTGATTTTGAGTTCAAATTGACTTAGATTTAGATCCAATTGACATTAAATGAACTCTTAATCCGAATTCAGCAAACAAAAAAACTATAAGAATACCAGTTATTACTTCTTAAACCTTTTTTTTCAATTTAACTTTTAAATGTCCTTGAACCTGATATACTGGACATGAAGTGACTGCTCATTTTAATTCAATCACACTCAATACTAATGAAAATAGTTGTCTAATTCAATAAAAGTGCACTTATATATTTTTACAGTTGTGATACTAACTTTCAAGATATTATCATGTATAGTTTTATATATGGCTCTCATTGTATATCATCTTATACTGACCTTAAAATGGCTTTCGAAGTTGTGATAAAATAAAATGAAAAATATCTTATCTTAATGTAATATTTTTCATACTTCCAAAATATGCAGTCAAAATTTTTTTTGGCACAATATGAATATTTGACTTTGAAATAATCTTGTTTTGAATATGATGAGATGAAATAAACTTAAACTTTAGATTCAGCAATCCTCAAAATCATATAAATAATAATTTATTTTAATTGATAAATTTTGTAATGATGGATTTGAAGGGAAATAGTGATAGATGGAAAATCACTTAATTTTAATTATATAAGTGATTTTCCATCTATCACTATTTCCCTTCGATCCATCATTACAAAATTTATCAATTAAACAAATTATAAGGGAATCAAGACAGTATGTTACGTTTACTAATTTATTTTTTTCAAATATTTTTTATAGAATTCAATCTTTAGATGTCCTTGAACTTGATGTAAATGCCATGTCAAACTGACTATAAATTTGAATTTAGTGTGTCAAAATACATGAGGATATACGAATGTCACTTTTGATACAGACCATTTTTTTTGTATGCATGTGGAATTATATAAACATTGATTCTAAGACGTAATATATATGATTGATAAAATGAAATTTCTTAAAAACATATTCGTCACTAAACTATCATTAGCTCTTCATCACTTGTAATCAATTTTTAAAGAATCTAGTAAAAAGTTAATGTAGGCTTTGTACAGTATATTTAAACTTCCATACGCAGTGTAAAGATTTTAAAAGTAAAAAATATTTATAATGAAAATTTATGTGCATTAAAAGTTTCTTAAAAAGCAAGCAACTAACTATTTTTCCATGTAAATAATTTGTGCCAAAAAAGTGCTCTATTCTAATACGACAAAGCAATGTATAAGCAATCATCCCAGCTTTTTAGTAATCATTTGACATTTATCATGTCAAATAACTGGCATTTGACATAACTTGCGTTTGTATACTTTATTATTTATATACTTGGTTTAACCTTAAAAGTTTGTATTCGTATATTTCTAATTGCATTGGTTTTATTTCAAAATTTAAAAAATTTCAGATATTACGAGGGTCGTTCAAAAACTCCGTACAAAATCAGAAAAATGGCGCTACTGGTGCGTATCGAGATTATTTTCAGTTAGTAGCATATTTCGGAAAAGCACACATCAAATTTGAGCCAAATTGATTTATTACTTTGTGTTTAACATTCGTTTGAATAAAAAAAATCGAATGGTTGTAAAAAAATGGACGAAAAAGAATTTCGTATGTTGATTAAACAATATTTTACTAGAGATAAAACACCTCAGAAGACTAAACAGAAGCTTGATAAATATTATGGTGATTACACATTTTTGATTAAAATGATGTATAAGTAGTTTCACAATTTTTAGAGTGGCCATATGAGCACAAAAGATATTCAACGTTCTGAATGCCCTGTTGAGGTCACCACATCAGAAATTATTGAAAAATTCATGATATGGTGATGGCTGACGGAAAAGTGAAAATGCGGGAGATTGCTAGTACTGTAGGCATCTCGAGCAAATGGGTACATAACATTTTGCACCAACATTTGGACATGAAAAAGCTATCCGCTAGATGGGTACCGCGATTGCTCACGATTGACTAAAAACGAGATCGTGTGAAGTGTTGCAAGAATGGTTTGAAGCTGTTCCAGCAAAATCCGCAAGACTTTAAGCGTCGCTTCATAACTGTAGATGAAACATGGATACATCACTACACTCCTGAGACCAAAGAACAGTCTAAACAATGGGTTACCAAGGGGAATCTGCTCCGAAAAAGGCGAAGACAATTTCTTCGACTGGGAAGGTTATGGCGACTGTCTTTTGGGATTCGCAAGGAATAATCTTCATCGACTATCTGGAAAAGGGTAAAACTATTACAGGCGAATATTATTCATCGTTATTGGATCGTTTGAAAACCGAGTTGCTAGAGAAACGTCCACGATTGGCCCACAAAAAAGTCTTCTTCCACCACGACAATGCGCCAGCTCACACGTTAATAGTTGTGGTCGCAAATAAGGTTTGATGGAAATAAGTTTCAAATAAATTTACATCCTTCCTTATTCTCCAGACTTGGCCCCACCGGATTATTATTTGTCCCCTAATATGAAAACACGGCTGACGGAGAAAAGATTTTATTCAAACGAGAAGGTAATTGCAGAAACGAATGCCTATTTTACAGACTTGGACAAATCCTATTATTTGGAAGAGGTCAACAAACTGCAGCAGCATTAGGTAAAGTGTATAAGTCTAAAAAGAAACTATGTTAGAACATAAAAAAGATTTATTAAAAAAATCAAGTAGTTTTCATTTTTTCACGAACTTTTCTCCCTCAAAAATTTGGGTTCTATTAAATATTTTTTTATTTTTATCCGAAGAAATTATATTTTTAATCATTTTAGAAATTCACTTAATTATACATTATTGACGTACCTGGTCTTGTCTATAAAAATCCTGAGTACAAGTGTAAGTCGGAACAGAATTAGACTGAGATTGAGAAGTTTGCTGAGTCGTAACCGACTGTTGTATATTTACTGAATGTCCTTGTGATACAGCAGGATAATTTCGCGATCCAGGTGATGTTACATTAGAATATGAACTTCCCTGTTGATTTCCGCTATATCTATTATATAGTTCTTGGTTACCAGAATTTGTA
The DNA here is from genome assembly GCF_024137745.1 of Phymastichus coffea. Lineage (NCBI taxonomy): Eukaryota > Metazoa > Arthropoda > Insecta > Hymenoptera > Eulophidae > Phymastichus > Phymastichus coffea. Next base: position 3,788,520 of record NW_026706827.1, read on the forward strand.
GAAGCTAAATTATTTCCTGGATAATTTCTAAGAAATTTTGGCACTATTAACATAAAGCTTCATGTATCATTCTTGTATTATTACTGAAGAAACTTACCTATCGTTATCACTAGTATATGAAGAATAATGAGCACGACTATTGTATGACGGAAATTCATTGGACTGTGTAGCCGTGCTACCTTGACGAATATATTGATCTTGAGCATAACTTTGAAATGGAGCGGAACTCTGGTAATTACCTTGCTGGGCTCCAACTGATCAAATATAAGAATTTTCTATTATTTTTAGTTTTGAACCAGTAAAAAACATATAAATTAGACTAAAGGTTCTTTTATGAAAAACTTTAAATAACGAAAATTAATATAATCGTAACGACTTAAAATTTTTTCTTGTTTAAGCACTAACTCACGTTGTTAAGGATAAAATAAGGTATAAGTAATCATACATGTTTACGAACTATACAGCGGTATTGATATTTTTCCATGCTAACCCGTACAAGCCTTTTTAGGTGTTATAACTAATATAAAAAGATATGGTATCTATTGAACCATCACATTGCACTATTCTTAGAAGAACTGAGAATAATAATAATGTCAATGATTGAAAAAGTTCACTAAATAGTCAGTAAGTGGCAAAATAAGTGACTATTATGATAACTATGTAAATAAATAAGGTCCTTGAATTTAAATTACATAACCTCTATATCGAAAGCATCTTAACATTTTTCCAAGGAGAAAAGAATCATTTTTCTTAATTCCTAGTAAGAAACGTTGATTATTTTTTCTCCTTAGAAAATGATGTGAGCGTAATTAAAATTATAAAATAGGAAATTTCAGAAAAAAAAAAAAATTTACAATGCCGTCAAAATGTAAAAATGCCGAAACAAAAAAAAATGGAAACGAAAAATATTAAATATAATATATCCTAATTTTGAAATAAAGAAAAGTAAAAATTCTGAGATAAAGAAATATTCTAATTTCGAAATTGAAAAGTGGATGTTTTCATGTTTATCGGAGTGAACTCCGAATTCAGAAAGGAAATCAGATTATTAGATTGTAAAACTCCGATGAATTTTAGGAAATTTTATATTATAGTTCTTCACTTTTTGAACCAAAAATCTAATAGCCGCAAAGTTCCATTGTCGATAGTTTTCAAGATATCAGGGATCGGAAAATCGTAAAATTAGTCGTTTACATAAAAAAAGTTTAGTTAGTGTATTCAATAAAAGTACAAGATATAGTTTTACATTATGTATGTGTATGCGTGTGTGTATGTGTTTGTGGGTGTCTGTGTCTATGAAGATGTATATTCTGTATTTTCAAACTTACTATTGTTTATTACTATAATAAAATATTACTTTCAAACTTATATGTCTCATTAGATCTCCTTACGAATATCATCAAAAAATGTGAATGTGTCATTAAATTGTTCCTCAGTTACAGCACTTATTAAATGAAATTTATTATCTGAAAATGAGTTTATATTGTTGCAAGCCACACTTATTATGTCTCTCTCTCTCTCTCTCTCTCTCTTCATGATTAAATATAGTAATAACCATTATTTATAATTACTTTAATTTATAATTGTTGCCTTTTTTATCCCATGCTTTGCAAGGTATCCTGTACTATCCACCGAGAAGCCATAATAAGTGCAAAAGAGAGATAGCCCCTTAGCGTGTTGCAAGAGAGACACAAATTCGAGAGAAATAAGTGAACACATGTACGCACGGATTCCGAGTCAGACTGTCAAGCTATGCATAACCTGGAGTTACCAAGGTGAATTGACGCGTGAGGACCAACGATAAAAGCGATAGGTGAATACTTTGCTAAATTCGACACAATGAAAAGTAAACCCCGTTACAGTAGTAAGAATTATTTGTGAACATTACATAGCCATTTCCAAGCTTAACAATGAATCCTCGTCGAAATAAAAAAGCTCGAGTCTATTATTTTTCGATCCAAAACAGGTGTATCAAATCTCTTTTCAATACACTTCGGTAGTGCTACTTGGAGTAAGAACGAGAAGTTTTCTGATAGCGAATCCTGTGGCTACTTATAATCATCTCGACTCTCAGTAAATACGAGGGCAATCCGGAAACTGACCTTCCTATTTCCTGTGCAATAAACCATGGAGGAGAGCTATATTTGCTTGAATCCCCGCTAATCCTTCTCTGCTATCCTAGTCATTTTTGCTTAAATCTATTTAAAGAGAGAGAAAGAGAAAGAGAGAGCAACCATGCTTATTACCTACCCTCTTATCTTAAGTTGACGATGTCTATCATAAATACAGATTACAGCCGGTTTGAGATTGATCAAGCTTTTCCATTACTTTCAGGAGCAGCTATAACCTAGGAACGTACATAGCTTATCTTATTTACAATGGACAAGACTGCTATTACGATGTACATTATTGTTTTACTGTAATATATGTAGTTTTAGTGGAAATGCAAATGTCCTATCTCACTCAAAGAATATCTACGTATGTCTGTAGCGTTACTCATACTGTAGAAAAAATCGTACCTGATAATATTACGAGCGTTCGGTAGAATTTTCGATGGTCAGTTTCAAGGGAAACTTCGAGCTGTTAATAGTGAAGCGTTCTTCCTAATATTTAAAATTTTTTTATATAAAGTTTTTAAATAAAAAAGTGATGGGGATTAATTTTTTTTAATTTTTACTTGTGTAAAAAAATTTTGTCTGTAAGTGTTTAAACTTATTTAAATTAGTGAAAAATTGAGAATATCGTGAGAACTTGTCAGTTTTTGGAAACCACAATCAAACATTTTTAAAAATTAGAAATAATTTTAATAATTTTTATTCAATGATTTAGAGATTGCGAATACTATCCCGCATGAGCTACTGTATCGGCTGCTCATTGTTATTTTTAACACAGTTATTTTAAGTTATTTTTATATTATTTAATATTTAATATTTAAATATATATTTATTTATTTCCAGTTGCTCAGGTGCGCATGCAACGACACACAGCACGTTGCCCAATCAACGCAGATGATATGTGTTGTTCATCATGTAAGTTTTATTATTATTATTATTATTTAATTCTTTACATGATTATATAGATTTTAATTTTTTTATTTTTCAGCGGATCAAAGTCTTATTAGCAGAAAGGTTGATCGCACAACAAGTGGCATATCAAATAGAGAAGACAGTGGAAAAACGAGTGAAGGTGCAGCTTTCTCGCCAGAAGGGCGCAGAGATAATGCGCAAAAAGTAAGATTTCTCTCGATTGGAACGGAAAAGGAAAGCTGAGTTGGCCAAGACGGAACAAGACGTATGAGCAGATAAAGTAAAAAAATAATAGAAAGTACTGGCAAAATCATCGAAGGATCTAACGTTTTCAAATATGAAAGCACCATCCTCATCAGCGTCAGGATCGGTAACGATATCGTCGTTGTCTGCGTCGTCTACATCCTCATCGTTCTCATCTGTGATGTCTGCGTCCTGATCTTCATCGTCGTCGTCTTCGTCATCATCGATGCCGCAATTGCCTTCGTTGGAGATTTTGCAGGAAGATGAGAGAATTGATTTAGCTACTATGGTAGGCAAACACTTATATTTATTATAAAATTTATATATTTTAAGTGTTTCCTATAATTAAAATTAATTAATATTTTTAATATTTTACAGAGAACTGTGCCGAACAAACCGCTGATCAAGAGTAGTGAGGCTGTTCATGTAAGATAATTTTAATCCCAGCCGAACCAACAACGAGAAAGCCGACTCGCCCCCTCAAGATTGTAGGATTATTTAAGAAAAAATAAAATTATATAAAATTATATTAGTTGTATTATTTAATGTATATTAAAAATAAACTAAATTAAAATAAATAAGAAAATAAATAAAATGCTTCATTTTTTAATTAGAGAGAGAAAGAAAGAAGTAAGAGAGTGAGAGAAGAGGGGAGTTTGGCCTTTTTCACAGCTTCACTAGTTCTAAATGAGAGAGAGAGAGAGAGAGAGAGAGAGAGAGAGAGAGAGAGAGAAATATCAGCTCCTAGCGATGGAGAGAGGGAGGTAGTTTTCTAGCGCTAGCGGTAGAGAAAAAAGAGATAGAGAGAGAGAGTGAGTCACAGAGCACATACACATGCTGTTATGTTTAAGTATTAAGTAAAGACATATATTTTAAGTTAAATGCTTTTCTTCATAAAATTTAACGTTATTTATGTTACAAATTTAATTTATTTAGTTTATATTTAACTATATTAATTACATTTTATTTAGAGAGTAAACTATATTAAACTAATTTTTTTACATTATCGCTGATCGGATTATACTGCATAATTCGATCGTGTAGAATTAAACAATAGGCTGCAGTGTTATCAGGAAAATCTGCTTCCATGTCAAACTCGAGGCGGACGTCAACAGCAACACTTTTGATAGATTCATTTTGTTTAGAACACTCTATCACGATTAACGGTAATTTTTCAATGAAATTTATTTTATTAAGCAATCGTTCATTTTCTTTTCCATAATATGAGCTTTGAAAATTAGTGTACATATTATAAAGCACTGCATACTGGTTTTGATTAATGTTTAAATTGAGATTTCTATATACAGGGTATCCCATTTTAAAGGAACCACCCCGAAATTTTCGACGGTTGGCGTTGTACAAAAAAATTGTTCAGACAACAGTTGTTTGGGACAATGGGGGCAACCTTTCTGTGAAATCCGATTTGACCTTGAGATTTATTTTCAAGGTCATTTGAAGGTTAAAGTCATTTTATGAATAGGAACCCATATTTTTGATCCCAGATTCGGAAAGAGCGGAAAATTCTACGTTCAGATAACGTATTACGTGTGGGGTGCGGTTAACCCCCCCCCGCCTAAGGTCATGTAGGGGTCAAATTTATGATTTTCTTCATCTATGCACAGGCATGATCGGGCAAGAGTAAGGTTAATTGTAATAACCCAATAACTCGATAACCCAAATAACCCAATAATCCAATAACCCGATAACCCCAATAATTCAATAACCTCAATATCCCAATAAAATTGTAGGGTCAAACAACAGTGACCTTCAGCTTAAACTTTAGGTTGATTTTCAAAGTCCACTTCATGTATTCAAAGCCTTCATGAGAAGTGTCAATTTCCATTTTGTGAGATAACATGTTATTTCCATTCTTTTTTCTGGTGTAATTCCAGACAAGCCTACAAAGTTTCAACTAAATTGTTTAATAACACTTTTTTAGTATTGTTTAGACAATAGTGATTCGCGAACAGTCCTTCTCAGGATAGTTCAAGTGTAATTTTCTTAGTTGACTTAAAAGGAGGGAATATGCCGGATTATTCGAGAAACAAAATTGTTGATATTCTGTTGTCTCTCGGGGCATGTCAAAGTCGATATCGTGCTGCGGCAAAGTATTACCCGCAGCACCCGGCTAGATAATCAATACCTTGCCTTCACTGGCTGGGTAATCAATACCTTATTAACCTTACACTTGCCCCGGTGGGATGGGGGGGGGGTGAACCGCTCCCCCAAAATAATACTTTATCTAAACGTAAAATATCCCGCTCTTTTCGAATCCGGGATAAAAAATGGGGGTCCTTATTCAAAATATCTCTTGGTTATTTGGTTATGGGGGTTATTGGGGTTATCGAGTTATTGGGTATTGGAATTATTGGGTTATTACAATTAACCTTACCCTTGCCCGATCATCCCTGTGCGTAGATGAAGAAAATCATAAATTTGACCCCTACATGACCTTAGGTGAGGGGGGGGGTTAACCGCACCCCACACGTAATACGTTATCTGAACGTAGAATTTTCTGCTCTTTCCGAATCCGGGATCAAAAATATAGGTTCCTATTTAAAAAATGACTTTGACCTTCAAATGACCTTGAAAATAAATCTCAAGGTCAAATCGGATTTCACAGAAAGGTTGCCCCCATTGTCCCAAACAACTGTTGTCTGAACAATTTTTTTGTACAACGCCAACCGTCGAAAATTTGAAGGGTGGTTCCTTTAAAATGGGACACCCTGTAGATAGCATTGAGAATTTAGAAATAATTTAGCATCACAAATGTTACAATGATCAAAGTGACTACCAGAAGCGTTCACTTAATTTTTTTGTTATGTTTGAAAAGCTAAAGTAACGAAACGAGGTTTTTCTAATTGATTTTATGTCTTCACACTCCAAACATGTTTAGATGTGCGAGATAATTTTGGATACTCATGTAACTCCCAAGTGTGAGAACTCATAGTGATTGCTCTATTACGACTAATTTGATTAAGTTAATTTGATTTTTTCTCTATCGACTGCTACTATATATGGCATTAACCATTCAATTTTATTCAAAATAATTTTAATTTTTTCATAAGTAATTACTCCATTTGTATTAGAAGGTTTAGCATTCAAATCATTTTTCGATATTGTAATAATAAGCTCATGTTTGACATTTACTACGATTTTCGATAATCTTCAGCAAATCCAAGCAGCATACTGAGGGTTATAGTAACATCGAAATAATTTTCGTCATTTGTAATCGATACTTCTTTGTCACTAGTTCAACCAGCATTTTCAGCGATTAAACTTTGACTCGGATTGAGTGATAACCAGTTCTTCATAAGACTTGTCAAGCCAACATTTTTAACTTTATCTATTTCAATAGCATTTATCTCGTATCGTATCTCCTCGAACAAATGACACATAGCATTATTAAGTAACTTAGTTTTAACTGTTACATTTCCATTTTCCTGAGTTAATCTGCCGTAAACATAAATCATACTGCGAGATGGAAGTATGGATAAATCTTGATGTTGAATTGCGATACGAACTTCATCATTATTATTGAAATGTGATAATGAATAAGGTTGATACGCGTGAACTTCGTATTGAGCTATCAACTCATCGAAAGCGACACCTGAGTGAATATTTAGAATTTCGTCCATTTTGATGTAAGAAACACATTAATATACTTTTCGCCAGCTGATGTATTTTCTATTATTTTTATTCCTAGACTTTTCAGGAACTGAATGTTCTGACATGTGAGTGCTATGGTAGCTCGTAGTCGACTGAATCAATGACTGGTATTGCAATCTATTCATATATCCTCGTCCAATTTTATTTTTAAATACGATTACCATCACGATATTGCTTTGATGTGAACACGTACTGTGATGACTACTCGAAAATTAACTAGGTTTCCGTCTTGATCAACAATGCATATTTCTAAATGATCAATACTTCTCACGGCGACTGGTAAATAATTTATGTGTGAAGGTACTTCAATGTTTTTTATATCCAGGTGATACTGCTTGAAAAAATTCATGTATCGTATGCACTTTACGTTCGTTTATATAAGAACCTGTAGTAATATTACACTCTATACGTAAAGCGTTCACTTTGAGCATAGTTACAGGTAAATCAGAGATATGAGTTTCATTTGCAGATAGCTTTTGTCTAGTAAAGCCTAAAATTGAACCAATAGAATCTTCTGGTTTGAAATTTATTTTATGATTACATTGAATAACACTACATAGAGTATTATTGTTTAGTTTAAAACTAATTGATATTTCATTGAGCGTTAGTGTTTTTTGTAGAAAACTCTCAATATCTTATATCTCATAGCTACCTGTTGGTAAAACGATTTCGTGTTTACCAACATAAAATTTATTATTGCCTACGTCAATATTTGGTATTGAATTAAATGTTAATAGCTCCACTAAGCCGAGGACATATTTTTATTAAGCGACAGCTCTATTGGCGGAAAATAATTTGGTTCAAGAACTGATGAATTTCCTGCCAGACTCAATGTTAGTGCGTTCTACAGAGTTTTTCATTAAATGACTATTTTCTCATTCATTACATCTATTTATAGTTTATTCGGAAGAAATTTTAGGCAAAGATCTCCGCAGTTATAGGTATCTTGATATCTCATATAATTATATTTGACTTTTTTTACTTTGAGATAAAGTAATAAATCTATGAGGTGGAAAATCGCCAAAACTATCAATGTATATAACTTCATCACCTTTCTTTTTGAATGCCACCCAGTGCGTACCTGGTCCATTTTTTTCATCTAAATTGATAACAATTGATTCTTGATAGTAAGGTTCATCGGATGGTAAATCGTTACGAATGAGAATACCTCGAAAATTTGCAATTTTTAGTATTTTAGCACATTTTTTTATATTTAAATCAATCAGAGCGCGTTAGGCAAAACTATTTCAAAGTTTTTTTTCTTAAACCTTGTCCGTTCACATGTGATTTAGAGTGGAGACCATAACCTTTACTATGAGGCTTTAGATAAAAACCTTTACCTATAGAAATAGCTTCCATAGTTTGTTATGTCTTTGAGCCTCTTTCAGTTCATTTTGAGCAGCTTTACCGCTGTTCACAGCTTTCGCTATTGAAGCAGCTTCTCCGGCTAGAGCTTCAGTAGCGCTTAAAGCAGCAAATAATAGAATTAAAAAAGGAAACGCTCCACCAAGTTTACCGGGAATAGATAAAACACGTGGTATATTTATTTTACTTCTACCGCCGGCCTTTTTCACAGTTTCTTTGACTCTATTTATAGCCGAAAAAATGACTACAAGAGATCGATTGTTAGGTACACTACTTTTCGAGGCCGCTTTAATAATTTTATTCAATGTAACTGATAGCTTTTTGCTTTTTCTATATTTCTTTCGTGTTTGGCCTCGTTCTTTCTACTTTTCATCATATCAACACCCATGCCAAGCTTACTTTTAACTTTCATAATGTTGGTTACGGTGAAGGCAGTTGCTTTCTCACCAAAACTACTATCTTTAGCTAGCACTGTTTCCCAAGCTTTTTTAGCTAGAATTTCGTCAGCTTTATTTCTTGTCGCAATATCCTCTCAATTTTGCGAATAATCGATATCGTGTTCTTTAAAAGCAGTGTCTAGTGGATTTTTACCAGGATCTCCGCGCGCCAATTTTGTACCAGGGCAACAATATTGATATCCAGATAATTAAGCTTCAATAGGCAAGTTATTTATAATTTTGATCATTAGACCACCACCAGTCTTTCTTTTACAGTACGTGATCATACTTCTTCGAAAGATAACATGTTAATGAAATAAAAGATATATAAGCAGTCTTTTTATACCCAATAAACTCATTCATTGAGGTATTGGTGACGAGTAAACAAAATGGATTTCAAAGAACAGCTTCTTCAGCTTCAAGTCGTTAATTTCGATGGAGTGGTAGAGACGGATAAACAAGAAAAAAGATATGGTGAACTATTGCTTAACAGTATACGTGCCATTTTCTGCGGAGTTAGTAACTGCGGAAAAATGAATTGTTTATTAACATTAATCACTCGTCCTAATGGTCTTAGATTTGAAAACGTATATGTCTACTCAAAATCCCTTAATCAGCCCAAGGATAAATTTTTGAAAGATTTATTAGAGCCTATTCATAGTATAGAGTATCATGCTTTCAGCGAGCATGAGACAGCTATTTCATCAGACAAAACACGAACAAATTCTATTATGATTTTTGACGATATAGCCACTGATTGTGAGAAGCAAGATAACGTAAGAGCATTCTTCTGTATAGGAAGACATAAAAAAGTAGATAGTTTCTATCTCTGTCAATCGTCCGCTCGGATTCCGAAGTATCTCATTCTAGATAATGTGAATTTACTAGTTTTGTTTCGACAAGATGACGTAAATATTAAATACATTTACAATTATAACATTAATTCGGATATGTCTTTTGAGAAGTTGAAAGTAATTTGTTCCACATGTTGGAGAGACGATAATCATGGATTTTTGGTTATAGACAGAGACAGACCAATAAATCATGGACGATATAGAAAGGGATTTGATTCCTTTGCTATAAATATAGCGAAGTGAGCGGATGAAGATTATTTAACTTTAGAAATTACGAGCGTGAACATGGCTGACTTTGAAAGAGAAAAGAAGGTGCTCGAGCAATTATTCGAGGCTCGTGATGCCATAAGACGCAAGTATCAACTAATAAAACGCGGAAAAAGCTGATTTAGAAAAGACATTGCATGAAACTTTTAAACCTATGGTTGATCCATTGAAGAAACTTGTTGAGGTAACTACTAATAGAAGTAAAGATACTATTACTACTACTACTAATACTGAACAGCCAACGAAAAAGAAAAAGAAAATCGTGTTCTAAAGTTTTTAAGTCAAAAGTAACAGCTGACACTCCCTACAAATCTAGATATTTCAATAGTACTGCTAATGAATGAAATTCTACACTGCAATCGCTTGATACTACATTTGAGGCTGCTATTTTTATTGATGATGATGATGATGAATTTGATAAGACTGCTGAATCATCACTTGATACAATTGCTATCTATTTGAACAAAATTAATTCAAATGTAACTAGAGAACAGAGACAACAACTATTGGATAATTCGATTGTAGAAACTATGTTCGACTATTGTATGAACCTCAGCAGGAAAGTAATTTAGACAAGACATTTGATGTCCGCTTGCAAGATAATACATATATCATAGGAAATTTTTCAATTTACTTCGAAAACGATAATGTACTCGTAAGTGTGAATGATAAAACATACAGCAAGACGCTCGGTTTAATGGAACTTCTCTTTCGTAAAGAACCAGACTCCAAATTAATTAGCTAATCAAATATTGAAAATTATGTAAAAATTCTTGAAATCACTAACGCTGATCGTAAGAGATATGAAGCAAATGGAGAATACCGCAATAAGCACGTAAACAAATTCAAAAACTACATTGGTCCAAATTTATCTTTGAGCGGTAGTGTTAAGAAACGTACGTAATAAAAATTGACTATTGATTGAAGAGGTCTTTTACCTAACTGTAAAATAGCAAGAAAAGGTCTTTTACCTCAAAGGAACATTATTTGATTATATATATTGGGATGATGCAAACGAGCTTATTGATCGACTAAGATTACTTATAGCCAAACAAGCAGTTGGTAATTCTAGTCATATTAATGAAATTCACTCAATCATTGAAAAATTACGCGAAGCAAGATATATATATATATATTAGGAAAGTTTGATCGATTTATCAGTATTAATATGAGCGTTGACGTATTTGGATGTGTATTGAACAAAGAAAAGGGCTCTCGCGCTCCTCCCAGTATAGGGTATAAAATCACTGTAGATGGTTACTTGGATGTAGACGGAAAAAGGATCTGTAATATTGCTCAGCCTATGCAAGCTGAAGACGCAGTAAATTTAGACTTCGTATCTCGATTCATTGAAGTGGAGATTAGAAATATTAACGAAAAAATTACTTAAGTACAACAGAAATTTGAGAAGGAGAGTTGTAATTGTACGAGGTGTGTTCAAAAATTAAGGTGACTTTGTATTTTTAAGAAAAAATATTTATTTATTTATCAATATTTATGTTGTCCCCTTCAAAGTAATCCCCCTCAGATACAATACACTTATGCCAACGGTTTTTCCAATCCTCAAAGCACTTCTCATAAGCACTTTTCGGTATAGCCTTGAGCTCTTCCAGCGATGCAGTCTTTATCTCTTCAATCGTTGCAAATCTCCGTCCTTTCATAGGTTTCTTTAGTTTTGGGAACAAGAAAAAGTCATATGGGGCGAAATCCGGTGAATATGGTGGCTGAGACATGATTGTGGTGTTGTTTTTGGCCAAAAAATCTCTCACAAGCAAAGATAAGTGAGCAGGGGCATTATCGTGATGCAAAAGCCATGAATTGTTTTTCCACAATTCTGGGCGATTTCTTCGTATTGCTTCTCGCAAACGGCGCATAACTTTAAGATAATACTGTTTATTGACCGTACGTCCATATGGTAAGAACTCCTGATGCACCACGCCATGGTAATCGAAGAAAACAGTGAGCAAAACTTTGACATTTGATCGAACTTGGCGTGCTTTTTTCGGTCTTGGCTCATCTGGGCTCTTCCATTGGGACGATTGGACTTTGGTTTCGATATCATAACCATATACCCATGATTCGTCACCAGTTATGACCCTTTTGAGTAAACAGTTCTTGAGCGATGCTCATGCGACGGTTCTTTTGGTCAAAATTTAGCAATTTCGGAACAAACTTCGCTGACACACGTCTCATGCCCAAAACGTTAGAAAAAATTTCATGGCACGAGCCAAGCGATATACCAACATCCTCAGCAACTTTTCTGATAGTGATTCAACGATTTTCCAGAACAATTTTCTTCACTGGTTGAACGTTTTCATCAGTTGTTGACGTGCTTGGGCGTCCACAGCGAGGCTCGTCATTGGCACCTTCCCGGCCATCTTAGAAGAGTTTGTACCACGTGTAAACATTTTTTTTACTCAGAACAGTTTCACCGTATGCCACCGTCAACATTTCAAGTGTTTCGGAGCACTTTATTTTATTTTTTACACAAAATTTGATGCAAATCCTTTGATCCATATTTTTCGATAGCAAGAAATCGCCGAGCACGCAAAACACTTATAACCTTTACTCCTCTCACAACCAAACAAAAAATGCTATACACTTGAAACTTGGTACATATATTCGGGAAGAGTGTAGCAACATAACAAAATAAAAAAATCGATAATCGAAAGAACGTTGCCCGTGAAATTTGAAAAGTCACCTTACTTTTTGAACACACCTCGTAAATCGTGTATTAGATTATCTGTTGATACAATGTAATGAACTTCACAAAAATATAAAAAATAATATCTCAATAACCTAAAATAAAATAATTAGCAATCAATAAAACTGGAAACATCAAAGAGTCGTTGATCAGCTATACAAACTAGCACATCGTAACTATCCACGTCGAAAAGTTGATATACGCGGCATAGATGATACGTGGCAAGCTGATCTTGTAGAGATGCAAGGCTACTCGAGAGAGAACAAAGGCTTTTGATATCTATTAGCTGTTATTCATATATTTTCAAAGTACGCTTGGGCAGTTCCTGTGAAACAAAAAACTGGTGCAGATGTTGCTTGTACAATGGAGTCTATATTAAAAAAAGGACGCACTCTTAGAAATCTCTATGTGGACCGTCGCAAAGAGTTCTACAATTCAAGTGTTCAAAATCTAATGACAAAGTATAAAATAAATCTATATGCGATCTATAGCAATCTTAAGGCATCTATTTGTGAATGTTTCATTGGCATGCTAAAAAATATCACGTGAAAAAAATTCAGTCTACAAAGAAGTTTCAAATGGATCAACATTCTAGCTGATTTATTGAAATCTTACAATAATCAAAAACATCGTACAATAGATATGAAGCCTAAACACGTGACTAAAGAAAATGAAATGCAAGTGTTGAGACGATTTTCTTACGACCAACATCTTTTCGTCAAGAGCCCTAAATTCAGAATAGGTGATAAAGTACGTATGAGCAAGTCTAAACATATTTTCGAAAACGGATACACTCCTAACTGGTTTACCGAGATTTTTACTATTCAACGAGTTGCGGAGACAAAGCCTGTCACTTATCATTTAAGAGATTACAAAGGTTGGAGGGTTTTACGAGCAAGAATTACAGAAAGCTATGTATCCTGATGTTTATCGCATTGAAAAAGTCCTAAGGAAACGCGGTAATCAAGTATACATTAAATGGTTGGGATTCGACAACTTGCACAATTCGTGGATAGATAAGACTTTATACATATGAAAAAATAGAGACGTTTATGTAAAGTAACTTTTATTCAAATAAATATAATAATAATAATAAATAATTTTTGTTTTATTTTTTAATGGTAAGAGCCCCAACCTTGAGGTACTTCCATTTTGAGCATCATCACTTGTGAGCCCATTGGAACAAGTCGAAACCTGCTTTAATAGAAACACGTGTGACTCATTTACCTCTCCAATATGTATTATATTAAGTTTATTGTACAAGCTTTCTTGAAATAAAGATACATTTTTGTTACATTGAATAAGAAATTGAAATCTACCAGCGTATGATATTCAATCTATAAAAAATATCTTTGTACATGTTCCGAAAGTAATATATAAAGATTATAATGTTTCATGATGGCTCTTGAAATTTGGTCTGGTAAAATAATTTGGAATTCGACTTCGAGTTCAAGAATGATTCGATTGTTATCTTCTTCTGTAAAGTCTGTCACTAAATAACAACAATTTTCTTTAAGCTCATAATGATTTTTCTCTGGTAGTGGATCAAAGGGCTTCATAGCAATTTCATTTAACATTTCAAAGTCCACCTTACTATCGAAGACTTGAGAATAGTGGAGAAGGAAGTGGATACTACTGGTGATGATTCTTCTAACAGAATGACGTTTTCCGAGCTCTTCTGTCTCTGTTAAGACCTTTGCCCCACTACTACTATTGCTAGACTTCAAACCGCCACGACCGCATCGCACTTCTTGCTTCTTCTTTCACCTCTATGAACACCTTATGAATTTTTAGCATTGAAAATGAAAGTTAATCTGTTAAATGTGATAAATATGCTTTTGGCTTACTTCCAAACTCTCTCTATCCAAGAAAGTCCTTACAATCTCAAGAAAATTGAAATCAAAGATCATTTCCAGATGATACTATTAGATTTGCTAGAAGCAGATGATAACAAAACATAACAAAATTTGCATACACTACCTGAGGATCCTGAGTTTTCTACAGATAAATGTACTAGCCAGAATGAGCCATTGTGTTTTGAATATATGAAAAGAGCTGTCGACTTTTGGAGAAGCTGAAAAAGGAAGAAATCCTTCTCTTCAAACGATACAAAATCATTTCCGCAAGGTCACATCTAAAACACAACTACGTCGCTGGGCACACTAAATTAATCAAGGTGGTTCATATTGAGAGAAAATTGCAAGAAATTGAGAATATACTTTTGAAAATGTTAACGCGGCTCTTGAATCTGATTTTATAATTCATGACAATGATTTGAGAAGATGGACTTTACAAGCTCAAAAATTAATTGGAAATGAAGACATAAGATATACAGCTTCTAAATGGTGGGTTGCAACATTTAAGAAAGCTCACAGAATTGTGTCTAGAAAAATAAATAAATTTAGCACAAAAAAATGTATAGAAAATAGAAAGGAATTGCAAACAAAAGAAACAGAATTTTTGTCAAATGTCATCCAATTAATTAATCACGTAGATGTTAAGAATACCTTTAATTCAGATCAGAGCGGTTTTCAATTAGAAATGCACTCTGGCTGCACCTTAGCAGTTAAAGGCGAAAAACAAATACAATGTCTTGTAAAATCTGTATCATCCGCTACCCATAGCTACACCGTGCAACCAATGATATCAGCAGACGGAGAACTATTATCACCTTTATTTTTGATATTGCTAGAACGTACCGAAGATTTCGACCAAACGTATCACAAAAAATATTCACGCGTACGAACGTCTATGTTGCTTCTTCAAAATCTGGAATACTGAATTCAGGTAAAATAATTTTTCAAGTATTGTAAATACGAAATATTAAAAGAAAATTTACAGGTCTCTTCAAAACATGGTTGAAAGAAGTATATTTTCCTAATGTGGGACCTACAACAATGCTATTAATAGATTCATGGAGTGGACACTGTCCAGTAGCTGTAGAGGAAGCTACGCCGTATAATAAAACGGTACGTCTGAAACAAATACCCACCGGAACTACTAGAAATATTCAGCCATTAGATGTTTTTGGATTCCGTACTTGGAAAAATTTTGTTAAGCAATTTTCAGATAGCTATATCGACGATGAATTATAGTGTATAAAAGCAATAATATTATAAAATTACAATCATTAGTCCATAATCAGTTTTCATCCCCACGTTATAAAAATCTATTCAGGATGCGTGGTATAAAAATTGGTACCTTGTAAATAAATCGAAGGAATTGGATAAACCCGTAGATTTTAGTTTTGGAGATTCATGTGCGACAATTTGTGAAATTGATGGTTGCAATAACGTTGCTATTATTCGATGCGGATGGTGTAAAAAATCTTTGTGTTTGAAGCATTTTTTTTAAGAATACCATTACTGTTCTATTTATAATCCAAAAGATTTTGACAAAATTTGCAACTTCATTATTTATGACAAAATTATAATATGTTATGATAATAAAATTATAATGTAATATCAACATATAAAACTTCTAATAAATAGAAACACTGTAAACCAATAAACTGCAACGCTAGTCGATTCGATTAATCGATCCGTTCGCGATTCGGTACACTCGCGATGTTAGTTCGAACGACTAACTATAAGAGAGAGAGGGGGCACGCGAGGGTTTAAATATTCAGTTAAGCCTCAGCTGCTTTTGTGATAGTACCGCCAATTAGTTTGTACAGTTATTCGCCGTTTTTTATACAAAGTTTTCCTGGGATTTTGATACGTGTGTGAGTGTAGTGAGGAAACATTGCAATAGCAGTATTCGAAGCAGCAGCAGCTAAAGCAGCAAATATTTGGAATCGAGCGAGGCAGCGCAGCTGATCTACCTGAGGAGCACCGTTGATTCTCTTCAACAATTACGGCTGATCACCGTAATTGCACTGCAGGGTAGGTGCACCTCCCTTTATTAGCGCGATAAAATACTATCGAAAGTATTTTGTCTATCGCGAGCGTAATTTTTTGTATTCACGCCGGGCATTAGATTTCGCGGCTAAGTTCGAATTTTCTCTCTCTCTCTCTCTCCCACCGGATTATTATCAATAATTGTAAATCCTATTTCACGTGCGTTAGTTTTCAACCCGTAAAAGACTATAGTTTTTTATTAATTAAACTTTATTAATTTTATTTGCCGTTTACGTCATTTCGTCATTCGTTTAGGTCACTCACACCTAAGATAGATCTAGTGTCTCAAAAGTCAAGTGACTTAAAGTGAGTTCAACTCGGTTGGAAAGAAGACACTGAAACGAAAATATCAAACGTAAAGGCGAATACACGTATAACCATACGTGTTTAACGGAGCGGCGGTTAGCTCTGTATCATGGGAGCTTGTGCGATAATAGATTTCTCATTTTGTTAGATAACCACCCCGTTACAAAACATATATTTGAATAATCAAAGAAAAATAAGATATTTTTAATTTATCAAAATAATAATAATTCTTCACAGGTATCATTTGTTACCATAGTTCGAATTCAACTAGACCGTATACCAAATTTTGTTGAATTTAGAGGTCGATAGAATACTATTTAGTTGTCATAAAAATGGAGAGTAAAAATTCAAAAAATATTACATATCACAATAAAACATATCACGCAAGGATATAAAAAATCAGATTCCATGAATGTACTACTATAACTATGTACAAACATTAACATTAGGGTAGCTTTAGTTCAATAAATTGTTTATTCATATAAAAATAGATAAGCGTTAGTCAAAAGTTTTGACCTTCTATAATATATTACTATATCACATTAATCAGATATCTGCGGCATTTTGTTTCAATGAAAATTAAGGGTAGTTTATGTACACCAGTCTACTTTAGCATTCAACGTAACTTCTAATAAAACAGTACCAGAATTGTTGAATTTCGTTTTCAGTTAAAAAAAAAAATTTTTTTAATCACAACCACCTCTACACCATAGTTAGGGGATGCAACCCCTTGAAGATTGGTACGGCGCATAAGTTTGTTGACTATTAACAATCAATTTCCAGTTAAATTTGGAAATTTATTACGTAGAAGTAGAGATACCCTGAAAAACGTACTTTAAAGACATATTTCAGGGTTGTTTTCATCTCTTTAAAACATTTATCATTGTATAAAATAATGTTCATCTTTTGTTTTTCTGAAAATTTATAATCGACCGAAATTCCATTGAAATCTGTGGCGCTTTAATCGAATAAGAATGAAAATTATTTAAGGGTAGTTTACCACCCTTATACCGTATAAAAATAGAAAAACCCGAAACACATCAACTTTAGCTTTCAATGTTCTTTAAGACAATATAAGTTTCGTTGACTTTGGATTAAATTGTATTTATCCGAGACAAAAATTCAAGAAAAAAATAACTTTCACCTTCTTGAAAAATAAGGGATGCCACCCCTGCAGACCTTCATATGCTGTTGACATTGTTATTCAGTAACAAACATTTACCAGTTATTTTTAGAAATAAATCTTGTATAGGAAAGGAGATATACTGAAAAAACGGTTTTTGGGGTCGAACTTCGGGGATAGTTTACGCCTCTTTAAATCGTTTATTAACACATTAAAAGACGTGTCACTTATTTTTTAGTCCTCTACAACAAATCACAGTTTCATTGGAATAGGTTCCACATACTTCCCTTACCTTCCTTGTAAGTCACTCTTCAACATAAACAATCAAGGTTGACCTGACTTACTCACACACTAAACTACTCACACACACACACATATACTTGCCTTGGTCCACTCTAATCTATGCAAATTCAAAAGAGAAGATGAAGGGCGGCATGAGCTACGGGATCGAGGAGAGAGTCACCAGCTGCGGTAGATACGGATATATCTGTACCGCGTATCTAAATTGCTTTCCTTGCAAAATCTTTGTTACTTGATTTTATACGTTACGTCGATGAGTCCATGGTTGTTGCTTAATAAACGGGTTGACGTCACGATCTAATTTGTAAAATCTCTTACAAAGCGGCAATTATAGTCTATTGAGCGGTCCAATCACCGGTATTACCTGCGCTAAAGGAAGTGACGACGAGAATTCGTATTTAAGCAAAATCCTATCGATACTTATGTGATAACCAACTTGTTACCCTACGAAGCAGCTCCATATCATTATGGATCTTTCTCCTTGTTGATATTATTTTTATGTTATTTTACCCATTTCAATTTTCTTTTAACGGTTCCAGTTCTTAGAAGTGGTTTTTTAAAAGTCACTTGACCGAGAAGTCCTTTTTCACAGAGTTTTCGACGTACAGTACATTCGCTGACTTAATTTTATAGGTATTCATTAGCGGAAACAGTTATTTCAGACACCGTTAAACGTCTATTCCGTAAAGACATTTGGATAATATACTTATTTTCATTAGCACTTGTTTTCCTTAAATACTTTCTATTGCATCTGTTTTTGTTTCTATAAATTTTTTAACATTGTAATCTATTGTACACATACTAATTTTCAATATCTTGGTGATAGCATTATTTGATGGTTTGAGTTTATGAAGATGCAATGATTTTGCTACGCTTATTACACCATAAATTTTTTTATTTAGCCATGCTTGCTGTACAAGATAAAATTTCACCATACACTACATTCCATATAATATGAATTCACTGTAACTGGTTAATTTTCCACATATACGTATGTATGAAATTTTGAAAATTATGTAAAAATTAATCACGATATTTGTTTTTTTGTATACAGACAGATACATATTACGTAATGTATATATAACAGTATGTTCGCAAGAAACTTAACATGCATACGAACGAGTGTTTATAAGAAGCATTGATGTACCCGCACATACATTAATTAATGTAAACCCGAATATTTCTATTTTTAGAATCTATGAACAGAAAAAAGAAACATTTGTATCCGAATTCCTTATTTTACTCAAAATTAAAATTTGTCTATGTAAAAAAACATCTTTTTTCTATTTACAATTTTTTTGAATCTTTATTAATTTTTCAGATATTTGAATTTGAAAATATAATCAATTTTTACTAATATATTTGTAACGCGAGTAAAAATTAACGTATAAACTTGATTGACCACGTATTTTCAAGCTAAAACCATAAGTTTTTAAAATGTGATAACCGGTTCGAAAACTATACATAGTTTCATGAGGGTTAAGTATTTTGATTTTTTGATCATTATTTTATTGTTCATAAAAACATACGAGGTGTGTTCAAAAAGTAACGACAATTTTTAAATTTCGCGGGTTTGGAGAATCCGCTTGTATAAAATTTTTTTTTATTATGTTGGTACACATGCCCCTGAAGTACGATAAAATTTTCAGCAATATTCATTGCTTACTTTTTAAGTGGCAGCCGCTAACGTTAGACGTGTTTTTCGAGCTCGGCGATTTTCGTTTGTGAAAAAAAATGGATCAAAGAATTTGTATTAAATTTTGCGTAAAAAATGAAATAAAGTGTAGTAAAGTTTGTCAAATGTTAACAAAGGCATATAGTGACTCTGCTATGAGTAAAGCAAGGATTTATGAGTGGTATAAACGTTTCCAAGATGGCCACGAAAACGTTGAAGATGACGAACGACCCGGACGCCCAAGCACATCAACAACCGATGAAAACGTGAAAAAAGTGAAAGAAATGGTTATGAACGATCGCCGAATCACAATCAGAGAAGTCGCTGATGATGTTGGCATATCAGTTGGCTCATGCCATCAAATTTTTTCGAATGTTTTGGGTATGAAACGTGTGGCAGCAAAATTCGTTCCAAAATTGTTGAATTTCGAACAAAAACAGCGGCGAATGGAAGTTGCTCAGGAGTCGCTAAATGAAGTCAATAACGATGCAGAACTACTAAAACGTGTTATAACAGGTGGCGAAACATGAGTTTACGGATATGATGTCGAAACTAAGGCTCAATCGTCCCAGTGGAGGCATTCTGGATCGCCAAGACCGAAAAAGGCTCGACAAGTGCGGTCGAATGTGAAGGTTATGCTCACTGTGTTCTTCGATTTTAATGGCATAGTGCATTATGAATTCTTGCCACAAGGTCAAACAATCCATAAGCAGTACTACCTACAAGTTCAACGTCGTTTACGTGAAGCAATCCGAAAAAAACACCCGGATTTGTGGCAAAACAATTCATGGCTTTTGCACCACGATAATGCGCCTGCTCACACTTCATTGCTTGTTCGTGAATTTTTGGCCAAAAACGAAACTGTAACGATGCCTCAGCCTCCATATTCGCCAGATATGGCTCCATGTGACTTTTTTCTATTTCCAAAAATAAAGAGAACATTAAAAGGCCGTCGTTTTACAAGCATAGATGACATTAAAAGCGAATCGCTGAAAGAGCTAAAAGCTATTACAAAGATCGAGTTTCTAAAGTGTTTCGAGGATTGGAAAAAGCGTTGGCATAAGTGTATTGTATCCGAAGGGGACTACTTTGAAGGCGACAACATTAATGTAGATGAATAAATAAATATTTTTTTCATAAAACGAAAATTCTCGTTATTTTTTTAACACACCTCGTATATCGTTTAGTTTTTATAGTCCGTAATAGATTTTGTTAAAGCTTTGAACTCACAGAAGATGATCAAGTTGGAATTTTAAAGCTACGACAATTTTTAGCCAAGATATTGTAACGGTCCTATATATGAGCTATTTATTAAATCACTGAATGACTGCAACTAGTCTAACGTATCCAAAACAATACATTAAGCGGCGCTACCTCACTGTTTATGCGATTGTATACAAATAAGAGTCGAATCAAAATAAACAGCGTGACGTCACAAAGTAATAGACATAGATATAATGATTTAGGATATTAAGAAAAATATGTTAATTATAGATAATTTTAATATAACAAAGTATTGATTATATAGATTTTAGCATGTAGATTCATAATATTATAACAAAATTCACATTCAATTATGAAATAATAATGAATATCAATATGCAAAGTTGATTTATTTATTACGTTAACATATGAAATATTAGAAAAATGTAAATAAGTCATATACAAAGTGAATAAACATAGAACATGAGTAAGAATTAGTTTCATTAATAACAGCTGTATAATAACTATTATTAGTAAATAAACAATTAATAATTTATTTAAACAATAAGCTATATATAGAACGAAAATATTAAGTTCATACTTGATAATGATAACTTTATGTTTTAGAAATCTTAGATAATTAATCTAATAATTGCATATTAAGATTAGAAAAAACCGTTACAAATATGAAAAATTAGTCATAATTCAAATGTTATTAATTAATTTAAATAATTAATTTTGGAGAATACTTCCAAAATTAATCAACTATAAAATTGTATGAAAATTTCATAATTTTCTATTGTAAATATTGTAATATCACGTTAATTAACTTTATTAGTTAATAACTTTTGACGACACTATTGGCGATAATTGTATATTGTATAAAATCAACAAATAACAAATTCTGTAAAGTTTACATGTGTTAAAAACTTAATATTAATGGTTATTTACTTGTAAATTAAGAAAACTCATTTCTCAAAATTCGCGAATGTCTCTCGAATTTTCGATGATATCTCTCCTGCAAAAATAAGCGGGAAAATCTATGTATAAATAGGCCCACCTCTGCACAGGCTAGCATTCACTTCTAGCCTTGCAAGGTGAGCGCATGAGTCTGAATAAACTTGGATTAATACCTAAGTTCTTTCTCTCATTGTGATTAACTAAGCAAGATTATCCTTTCCTTATAATTTGAACTCGACTTATAGAACATCTCGCGCTATAAGAAACTTGGGCCGAATTATATCCTATCAAAGAAAGACTTTAGCTCTACTTATGGGACAATTCGCACCATAAGAAACTAGGGCATTGTCTGACTTTCCTCGAAACATTATACCTATTTATGTATATTCGAATTACTTACATTTGATTTACTTATTTATTTGATTAACAATTAGAGTAAAATCATTGGAAACAAATTCTTACTCATTAGCTATATTACGAGAGTTCGAATTATTTTATTTATAAGTGATACGAACATCACAATATAAAACGTTTGTGCTTTCGAGATTTTTTCCTAAGGCTTACAAAAACATATGACGGGGAGTATAGAGGGTGTCCCAGAACTAGGGGATCAAACTTCTAGGGGATATTCAGTGCACTAATAGAGGATATTTGAGTATAAGAACCCATGTCCGGAAATGTCTCCTGACGGCGCTGCGGCCCTTTAACGCTTTAAGAAAGTAATGTGTTTTTTCGAATTTTATTTTCGGTTTTTGTACATAATAGCTACAGTAATTGTTCAAAATGTCGTCCTTCAAATTGAATATAACTGTTTAAGCGGTGTACATGATTTCTGCGAACTGGACTGAAAATTTGATAATCATTTTGAATCACTTCAAATGCCACAGTAATTCTTGCAGGTCCTGCTCTGTTTCCACAGGCGTTTCGTAAACTAGAGATTTTACATGCCCCCACAAAAAAAAATCTAAAGGTGTTAAATCGGTTGACCGGGGGGGCCACGGAACTAGACCACCTCTGCCAATCCAATGTTCTCCGAATTGACGGTTCAAATACTGACGGACTCCAACAGAAAAGTGGGCAGGCGCACCATCATGTTGCAACCACATTTGCTGTCGAACGTTTAATGGGATATTTTCAAGAAGTACTGGCAAGGACGTCTTGTAGAAAACACTCGTAGACAAATCCTGTTAAACAATTAGGCAACAAGTATGGTCCAACCAAATGGTCATCAACTACACCGGCCCACACGTTAATAAACCAACACTGCTGATGAAATCTGGCAATTATCGCGTGTGGATTTTCTTCGTCCCAAACATAGCCATTTCTAATATTGAATATGCCATCTCGTGTGAAACTGGCTTCATCTGTCCATAAAATAAAACGTAAAAAATTGGGTTGCTCAACAATCTGATGAAGTAGCCACTGGCAAAAGTAAACTCTTGGCTGATAATCAATTGGAGTTAAACCTTAAACTTTTTGTAAATAGTATGGATAAAGCTGTTGCTCATGTAACACTCGCAAAACGGAATTTCGAGTCATACCCATTCCACGCGCAAGTTGACGACTGCTAGTTGAAGGTTCATCTTAAACTCGCTGAAGGACTTCTTCCTCAAAATGGACCGTTCTTACTGTTCTCTCTGCACCAGTATCGTACATGTTAGGTTTTAAAGTGCCAGTCTCACTAAGTCGTCGATGGATAGCAATAAACTTTTTGTACCCAGGATGTTGCCTTACAGGATAGCGATCTTGATACAGCCGCGTAGCAGCTTTTGCATTAC
Organism: Phymastichus coffea; assembly: GCF_024137745.1. Taxonomy (NCBI): domain Eukaryota; kingdom Metazoa; phylum Arthropoda; class Insecta; order Hymenoptera; family Eulophidae; genus Phymastichus; species Phymastichus coffea. Next base: position 3,812,329 of record NW_026706827.1, read on the forward strand.
AATTTGTTGCTCCATATGCTAGATGCATATCTCCAAGTTCTTGATTAGTGGAATTCTTCATAACTATGCGAATTTTACAAAATTTGCAGAATTAACTACTAAATGCATTAAACTAACAATAAAGAATTTCTTCGTTCTTTCCTGACTGAGGTAAACAATGGCAAAAAGTACCTAAGATAAGGCATCAACAAATTCCTCAAATGTTTCGACATTTTGAACAATTACTGTAGGTATTATGTACAAAAACCGAAAATAAAATTCAAAAAACACATTACTGTCTTAAAGCGTTAAAGGGTCGCAGCGCCTTAAGGAGACAATTCTAGACATGGGTTCTTATACTCAAATGTCTTCTATTAGTGCACGGAATATCCCCTAGAAGTTAATCCCATAATTATGAGACACCCTGTATAATCAGTATGATTGTTCAATCGCGTAATTTTATACGAAGGAAGTAAGGAGTAATACTGTCAAATTTCAAATTACTTTAGAGTAAGTAATACTTTACCACTATTTGAGGAATTACTTAATCAACTTATTAATGGTGATATAATATCACGAAATTTTTCACTCACTTGAATACGTATCTCTTCAACCGGTTGTAATACTTTTTATGTGAACTAGTCTTCTTTATATATTGAGTTTATTCAACTTAATGTTACAATATTTATTAACAATATACATTTCAATTTTGTTGAGTGACGTGTCTTGTTTAGTGTTTTGTGCTGTATTTGTGTGTGATTATGCTTTGATGATTTAGTGTTTTTTCTTTTTCTTTGCGCTTCCTTTTCCTCTTCTTTCATCTGTCCGTATTAGGGCTTTTACACCTTTACTGCGGTATCCTCCGCTCCCTCTACTTTCACTCATGCTTACTACGGTTCTCTCTTACCGTTTTCTTTCTTCTCTCTTTTCACTTTTCTTTTTCTTTCTCTTTTTCTTCTTCTTTTCTTCTTCTTTTCCACTTTAGATCCCTCATCCATGCTATTTTTTCTTTGCTCCCAGCCATTATTTCTTCCCACTTTTCTCCTTCTTTTCTTGTCATTTCGCATTTTTCTACTATGTGTTTCCAGTCTTCCTCTTCTTTCTGGCATAATCTACATTTCCTATTTTCCTCTTTTTCCCAGTATCTACACCCTCTTGTCTCGTTCCCTAACCTAAACCTCTCTCTTATCTGTAGCTCTCTTATTTTCCCTTCATTTTGTATTTCTATTAGTATACTCTTCTTCATTTCCTCCCTTATCCCCTTCCACTCTCTTATATATCTTGATTCTTCCATCTTGTCTTCCATTTCTTTTTCTTCTTTTTTCTTCAATTCTTCTCTTACTTCTTCCCAGAACTCTTCTCTTTCATCGTCTCCTTCTTCTCTCTCTCTGTATTTTTTACTTTCCCCTAGTCTTTCTTCTCTCTCTCCTTTTTTTTCACTTCTTTCTTCTCTTTTCTTTTCGTTTCTCTTCATTTCTCTCCATGCTTCTTTCTTTATTGTTCCATCCCTCTCTTCTTTTATTTTATTTTCATATCTCATCGCTCTCTCTATTGCTTTTTCTTTTATTTCTTTTCTTCCTGTTTCCCATTTTATCAGATAACTCGGCGTATTTCTGTCCAAACCCAGTACCCATTTTATATATTTCATTTGTAGTCTTTCTATTTCCTCGTATCTTTTCCATCCCCATATTTCTGCTCCATACATTATCACGCTTTTCATTAACGCATCAAATAACATCATCCTTAGCTTCCAATTTTCTTTAAATAATCTTTCTCCCAACCCCCATACTTTTCCTAGTCCCATATTTATTTTACCTTCTGTTTTCTTTATATGTCTCTTATTCCCATTATTTTTGTTTATTGTGAATCCCAGATAGTTATATTCTTTTACCATTTCAATTTTCTTACCTATCCACTCAAAACTTTCTTCCTTTCCTCTTCCTCCTTCTTTCTTACATTTCATCATTTTTGACTTTTCTACATTTAATTCCAACCCTCTTTCCTCTAAGAATCTCCTTAGTTTTTTCAGCATCTCTTTCATCCCATTTTCATTTTTTGCCAACATTACTATATCATCCGCATATCCTATCGTCCAGATTTTCTTTCTTCCTATTACCACTCCTCCTTCCTGAATTTTACTCATTTTCTCTTCTAACTCCGCAAAGGCAAGATTAAATAGCGTGGTGCTCAGCGGGCACCCTTGCCTCACTCCCTTTTCTGTGTCGAATTCCCCTATTATCTCTCCTCTAATTTTTAATCTGCATCCTGTTTCTTTATATATTTCTTCTATACTTCTTCTGATCCTTTTATCTATTTCTTTTTCCTTCATTATTTCCCATATCTTCTTTCTTCTTATCCTGTCAAACGCTGCTTTCATATCAGCGAAGAAGACAAACAATTTTCCACCTTTTTCCCTGATTTCTTTTCCTATTGCCGTTTTCAGCACGTATATTGCATCTATTGTTCCTCTTTTTAGTCTGAATCCCATTTGCGTATCGCTTAGTATTCCTTTTTCTTCTATCTCTCTATCTAGTCTTTTCCTTACTATTTCTGCATATATCTTGTAACCTGTGTCCATCAGCATTATACCCCTGTAATTGCTTACTTCTTCTTTTTTTCCTTTCTTGTAAACTGGTACTATTATTCCCTTTCTCCATTCCTTCGGGAATCCTTCTCCGTTCCATACTCCATTTAGACATTTTGTCAGGTCTTTTATTAGGCTTTCTGTCCCTGCCATCCACGCTTCATTTACAATCCCATCTTCTCCTGATGCTTTTTTCTTTTTCATTCTCTTTATCACTTCTATTACCTCCCCTACTTTTATTTCCCCTCCCTCTTCTTTTTCACCTTTTTCCTGTTCTTCTCCTTCTTCTTTTTGATTGTAGTCCTTTTTTTTTCTCCCAGCTGCTTCTTGAAGTGATTTAGCCATTCCTCATTACTTATCTTTTTGTCTATTTTTGTTCTTTTTTTCTTTCCTCCGCTCACTTTTTCCCAAAATTTCCTTCTCGTTCTATCCTTGCTTATTTCCTCCGCCACTTTCCTTCCTTCCTCTTCTTTTGCCTTTCTTATTTCCTCTCTGTATTCCCTTTTTGCTTCCAAGTATCTGCTTCTATCCCCAGTTCCTCTCCTTAGTTCTTTCAGAGCATTCATTACCTTGTCTCTTTTTACCTTACATTCTTCTCTCCACCAGCTTTTCCTTGTTCCTTTTTTACTTCTTATTTTCTTTTTTGTTACAGCGTTCTGCACTCTGATTTTTATCTCTTCCCACTTTTCCGTTCCTTCTACTGCTCCTATCCATCTGTGATACTCTTTTATTCCTTCTTCGCTCCAGTCTTCTCTTAACCTTTCTTCTTCTCTGTTTTTTTCTTCTTCAACCCTGTTTTCTAGTTCCACTTCTACTGGTAGGTGATCCGATTTAGTTCTCTCTCCCATTTGCATTTTCTTCACTCTCTCTTCCCCTCCTATGTTTCCTATTATGTAGTCAATTGTCGACATCCCTCTCGCTCCTATATATGTAATTTCTCCTTCTTCATCTCCTTCTTTTTTTCCATTCATAATCACTAATCCCGTCTCTCCTAGCCATTTTACCATCTCTTCCCCTTCTGCGTTTATCATACTATCCTTTGTTTTTATTTCTCTTATCTGTCCTTCGCTGTCCCATTCTCTTCCTTCGCCTCCAGTTCTAGCGTTAAAGTCTCCTCCTATTATTAATATTTTTCCTCTATTTTCCTCTATTTCTTCGGTTAGGTACTCATAATTTTCTTTTTTCTTGTGCTGCATGTAGACTGATGCAACCGTGCATTTCTCTCTCTCTATCTCTATTTCCCCTACTATGACTTCTTCTGTCCTTTCTTCCTTCCATTTTACCTTTATTCTCCCTTGTCTTTCTCTTACTGCCATCAGTCCACCCCCTCTCTCCCTACCCCTTTTTCCTTCCCTTCTCGAGTCCCACCATTCAATATTATACCCATTCAGATTTCTTCCTATTCCTATTTCTGCTTCTTCTCTTTTCACCCATGTCTCCGTAAGTCCTACTATATCAAAATTTCTAATATATTTCCAGTCCTCTTCTTCCAAGCTCTTTATTCCCGCCACATTCCAAAATAACATTTTTACTGTTTTCCTTCCCTTCACCTCTTCTCTCCTCTCTCCTCCCCCCCCTTTAATTCCGAAACCCCTCCCTTCCTTTCTTTGTCATTCTCTCCTCTCTCTCGTTCCACCTCCACTCTTCCTCCCCTGCTCTTAGCCCATTGTGCCATATTTTAACTTCCTTACCCTTATTTTTCAATTCCCTTGCTTTTCTTCTTACCTCCTCTCTTATTTTCCTTTGTTTCCACGTCCAGTCGTGATCTATATATATTTTTTTCTCCCCTAATTTACTTTTTTTCTTCATTATTCCCTCCTTTTGCTCCCATGAGGCACACTTTATTTGCCACATCCTCTTCCTTCTATACTCCATCCCTTCCTGTCTCTGATTTGTTTCTGATCCTCCTATGCTCCTTAGGCTTATTATTTCCCCCTTTATTCCCATTCTGTCCTTTAACCATTCCTCTGCGTCTCCTTTTTTTCCCATTTTAGTTCTCTCTCCAGATCTGTAACAATTATATTATTTACCCTATTTTCTCTATCCATCCTCTCCTTCATGTAATCTATTTCTTCCCTATTATCTACTCCTTTTACTTCTACCCTTGTCTCTCTTCCTTCTATGTATTTTTTCATCTTATTCATCTCTTCTTCCCATCCTTTCATTCTTTCTTCCCACTTCTCTTGTCTTCTGTTTTCTTCTCTTTTCTCTTTTTTCCTTTCCTCTCTATCTTTCTCTAATTATTCTCTAAGTTTTTCCAAACCTCTCTCCCATTTTGCCTCTCTTTTTTTCTCCGCCTCTTCCATTCGTCTCATCATTTCCTCTCTCTCTCTCTTCCCCTCTCTTCTCAACTCTCTCATTTCTGCTAGTACTCTTTCAAATACATTGTCTTCTCCTTTACTCTCCCTCACCCCTATCAATGTTCTGTCCATTTCATTCCCTTCGTCCCCCTCTGTTTCACTCCCCTCGCTTTCACTTTTGTACCTTTTCGCCTGTCTCACTTCTTCCTTGTTTCCCCCTCTCATGCGCTCTTCGCTCTCTCTACCTCTCACCCCCTTTGCCTTCCTCTTATCCCCTTTACCGTCTCTCTCTCTCTCTCGCTGTTCCTGGCGTTGTAAACATGTCGTTCCTGTTTCCTATTCCTATTCCCCGTCTTGCTCCCGCCTTAACTTTCTCTCTTATTCCCTCTATCTTCGCCTTTATGCCCCTCTCCTACGCTCCTCTTTTCCCGCCTTCTGACTAATCCACCCTAACCTATCCTTTCTCTCTTTATTTCTTTTTCACCTTTCTTCCTTCACCCTTTATCTCGTTCACTTTTTCTCTTCTCCGAACGTCCTTCCACTCCTCCTGCACCTTTTCTCCACTTTTCTCTTCACTTCCTGCTCTCCTTCTCTCCAGAATCGGCCTATATTCAGCACTCACACAAGACACGTCTACTCTCGTCCAAGTCACAATATAACCCCTAGTCTTCTTTATAATCAGATCATATTAACTAATGTTATCTTGTATTACTATAGAAGAATCTCGTTTTTTCTTGAATAACAATTTTACTAACCTATTGCTTTGATGACAGCTTTCATTGCCTATAATTATTTGATTATCTTAAAAACTTATTTGTTTATTACTAACCATAAATTTGTGATGCGGTGCATCATTATTAAAAAGACCGCCGTAGTTTTCCTCACAATGTAACCGTGTAAATTAATTAAACCAATAAATACTGAACCCGAAACATCTTGTATTACGAAAATCGGCCCACTCACACCTAAGAAATCGACGCTGCAAGTCGACAACGCGACCCGACGGCAGGGGATCTACGACAAGAACAGCTGATCAGAAAGAAAATTAAAGAGCACACGCACACTACGTGGACCCGACACCGTCGCGAACGACGAACGAAGATATCTTGCGACCGCGAGAATGTCATGCACTGATAAGGGGAAAACTGACGAGTTTCCGACCCCATAACCGACCACATGCACCAACCAAAGGATCCAAAAAACCGGAAAATAAATAAAATAAACCTTAAATTACATATAGGGGGAAAACTACATGTTCCCCCGCTGAATCGCGAGACGACCGAGTATATATAGGACTTATGGGAAAATCAACGGAAAAAGCGGAGGAAAGTCACCGAGAAAACTAACACGCCTAATACTTACATTATAGTACATACACTGTCTTTAGGCTTCCAAGGTTGCACAGTTGCTGGAACCACTATTAGAAATAACCATGGTAAACAGCTGATAATCAGCTATCACCGGCTGCTGGAGATGATGACGGCACCTTAAGCGCCACACTGCCATCTTTGGGGGAAAACTACATGTTCCCCCGCTGATACACATACACGTACACTAGACGCACGGCTGGAGCGACGATCGAGCGCTCCAGGAATCAACAACCGAACCGGCACGTAGTGGGAATTTTCAGCCGTTTTTGTGTCAAAATTCCTTTCACAGTTTAATTTTTATTTAAATTGGATAATTTTTTTTCAATACTCATTACACTTTTTACTTTGAGATAATGGTGCTACAAATCCGAAATAATTCACCTCTCGATATTATCCGCTAATAATATCGCGCTATTTTGAGAAAATCGTTTTTCAAAATCAAGTAACCACCTAAAATCCAACTAAATAACCTGATAACCAATAACTGACTGGGGTTATTGGGTATGCCTATGTTTCAGACAATAGTTCGCTTCAACTTGCAAGTTTACTTCCTGTTAATAAAAATTTTCAGATGAAATTACATTATTTTTCCAGTAAAGAAGACATTACAATCCAATTTTAGGATATGCATTGATTTTTCAGAAAGAATATAGAGCTTTATTTAATTAGGAAACTATAAAATATATTTGAAGATAGACTTTGATTGAAATATATGTTATAAATATGCCCTAAATTCATATCATCTTATAAAAAAATGATTAAAAGTTTTTCATTGTCTCTCACTAAGTGTTTAGGTACTTAAGCATATGACTGATGCAATTAAAAACAATCAACTATGTCTACCCAATAAAAAGCTGTTACATTGTCTTGTTCTCATATGCAATATCATCGTAAACCATAATAAAGTTTGGTCGTACCTCATTGGGTAATACAAAATATTCATGTTCGCTAAAAGGTAAGCATTTATTACTTTCAATAGGCTAAAGAAGCTTTTCAAGATATTTTTACTTTGACTGCTTAGGAGACTAAGAATAGATATGAATATTTTCAAACTTCGCGCCATTGGGATGGGGCAAAAGAGCAACTGTTTTACCACCCTTAGAAGCTCCACAGCACACTACACAAATGCTATCGGGCAATAAGTCTTCATATTATTTATGCTTTCTATCACTTTTTCGGTCAAAGCATCAAAATTTGTTACTGGTAGGTTAAGTAGGTGTTCCTCAAAATGCATTTCTCACGAAATTTTGAAAAAGACTGACAATGTAACTATAAATACTCATACTTATAAACTTTCCTTCATTTATTAATGAACACTCAGCTTGTTATAATAGTTCATAAGAAGCAGAAGAAGGAGAAGAAGAAGAAGAAGAAGAAGAAAAAGTAAAAGAAGATAGGTAGAAGTTTACTAAATAACTTAATAAATAATCTACCCTCTAAGGCTCACATATCTGGTTATTAGTACTGTGGATCTGGAACAAAGCTTCATAAACAGTTAGCTAGGAGAGATCTCGATATTAATCGTCTAGACACCACGTGTAAAGATCACAACATTGCTTTCTCGAAAAATAAAAATATTCAAGCAAGAAACCTTAGAGATAGAGTATTACCAGTTTATGTGAAAAATTTGCTGCATAGTAGTAGTTTTGAATGTAATACTCATTGGGTTGCATACAATGGCAAAGATATTTTATATTTTGACAGATTTGGAGACTTAACACTTTAACGTGCAAATGGCCAAAATTTTAACGTTAACTTCAAGCTCGTGCTTTTCAATTATAACCCATGTTGAAAAAATATTGGAATACATGTTCTTGTGTATAAAAGTCTCATCTTTCGAATGGCATTATCAGATTTATCAATAAATGAGCACAAATTGTTTATTTTTAACAATAAACAAAAAAAAATAGAGATGTTTGATTTTTTCATTTTAATGAATTTTTTTAACTATGTTCTCGGCACTCAAAAATATTCTAACCCATTAGGATGAGGGACCCGAAAGTTGTACTTCAAAAATATACTTTGACAAACTTTGATTTTTATTGTTAACCAATCCCAAATGGCGCCCGAATGCCTGAAATTATTGCAAAATTACAGTAATGTGCACTTTTGAAGTATAATCAAAGTTTGAGCGGGATAAATGAATTTTCTGAGTCTTGTGACAATAAATTGGATGCATATTAGCAAAATTAGCTCAAAAAATTGATTTTCAAGATGGCGGCCGTGATGAGTCAGCTAAAATAACGTACTTACACAGTTTTATAGACACTGTATAGTCTTCAATCCTCTTTATTCAATAGTTTGATGAACTCTTAGCACCATTAGATCAAAATTCATTATTATCTTATCAAAATTAAAAATGGCGGATCCAAGATGGCGGACTGCAAACTCAAAAATAGCAATTCAGGAAAAATGAAAAATACAATCGTATTCTACCTAAAATTTGGAATCAAAATTCTTCTATTCACTTTCTCAGCATTGATGAACTCTCCACGTTCGTCATACTCAATAGACCCTTGTGTAACTGAGTTCCATCGACTGGGTCTTTCTAAATTGTCACATCTATAATTAGATTTCCTTTTAGACATTGTGCCTTATATACGAATGCAGATGCAATATTTCTAGGGAATCAAGTTATGCGAATCTAAGCAGTTATCTAATTCAATGCAAAGTTATCAAAAGTTGCAATCAAAAGTTATCCGAATGATTTCATAACCAAATATTTTCCTGGGATCGACCATCACAAACGTGGAAAAGATTCCGAATCGGAAAAAAATTGATTTGAAACCATGCTTTCTGGGTTTGTCGAATTTTTATTCTCCACTGTAGGATAAGATTACCTTTCAGGAATTATATGATAAATACATACTTTAATACAGTTTCTTTAGGAATAAACTCATGAAAATAGAATTGTCATTAATGCTACTAATATAATTTCGTGACCAGATGTTCTTCGAAGTTCGACATTCACAAATGCAAGATGTTCGTGAATTTAAAAGAAAATTTATAAAAAATTATGATCTTCAAGAGCACTAATCTCCTTGCAATCAAAATCAAAAAACTCCGATCAAGAATGCGTGGTTGCAAAGTTTGGAGTCGAATTTTCAATTTCTGGTATTTTGATAATTTTTTACTCGAGAATGGCGGCTCTGACCGAGAAAGTGAATAGAAGAATTTTGATTCCAAATTTCAGGTAGAATACGACTGTATTTTGTATTTTTCCTGAATTACTATTTTTGAGTTTTTAGTCCGCCATCTTGGATCCGCCATTTTAAATTTTGATAAGATAATAATGAATTTGGATCTAATGGTGCTGAGAGTTCATAAAACGATTGAATAAAGAGGATTGAAGACTACACAGTGTCTATAAAACTGTGTAAGTACGTTATTTTAGCTGACTCATCACGGTCGCCATCTTGAAAATCAATTTTCTGAGCTAATTTTGCTAATATGCATCCAATTTATTGTCACAAGACTCATTTCAGTCACGATGTCGCCGTCGAGCGGTGCGGACGTGCAACCGCCTGACGCATCATCGCTACATAAGCATTTCAAGTGTCATCCAAATACAAAAGTAGTGTGTGTTTAGTATGTAGAAATTTCTATCATACGAGTGAAATAGTAGCAAAAATCAATGCAGAAAATGCAATCAAACTAATAAACAGCTCATTCATTATATGCCAGGAGCATCCAAATTTTGCACTAACATCAAACTTGCCATATGGGGACTTAAGTGAACAAGCTAGTGCTTTCATAACACAATTCAAACTTGTAAGTAGAGAACAAATAAAACAGGAAATATTAAATGAGCTTGTGAATGAAAAGCAAATTTTAAATGAAAAAGATAATCATATGGATGTAACACAGATCAATGATCTGGATGAATTACAACAATTAAAAGCCGAAAATAACCTATTGAAAGAACTGTACAAAGAAACAAAAGAAAAAAATGAATTGCTCAATGAACTACTAATTAAAGAAAAACAAAATAATAATGCAAATACTAACATTATAAGAAAAACATATGCTGAAACAATTGCACTACCAAAACCAAAGCCCAAAAGAATACCAAGATTAATAATAAAGAAAAAGAGTAATGATAACATAAACTTAGAAAATCAAGTAGCACATTACTTAATTAAAGACAAAAACATACAAACAAAAAGTGTACAAGTTAAAAATACTGACACAATAATTATCAACTGCATGACCGAAGAAAATGTCACAGTGTTAGAAAAAACTTTACAAAAAAAACTACCGGCACTTACTGTTCTAAAAGAAGAAATACGTAAACCGATAGTTAAAGTAGTAGGAATTTCTAAAGCTTTCACAACAAATGTAAAAGATATAGAAACTGATATTAATGCAAGAAATTTTAGTTAATACGAAGAAAAACGCAAAGTAAATCATGTATTTACAAATGAAAAAAATAAAACAGTAACTGCAATAATAGAAGTTCCATCTATACTATATAAACATATAAAAATCAATAGTAACAAATTATTTATTGGATGTCAAAACTGTAGAGTCTTTGACGTCATCAACACATATCCGTGTTACAACTGCTCAGGTTTTGGCCACGGGGGCAGAAAGTGTGAAAAAGCAAAAAAAGAGCCAACGTGTTATAAATGTGTTGGCAAGCACCAAGCAAAAATGTGTAGTAGCAACATACTCCAATGTCCAAACTGCATTTTCCACAATGAAACATATAGTAAAAACTACAACGTAAACCATAGTGCAATCGACAGCGAAATGTGTGAAGTTTTAAAAATGAAAATAAAAAGGTATATTGAAATGACAGATTATCCAATTTAACCAACTCATCAAAGATATTTTGGTAGAATAAACTTTGAAACAAACACCCGCAAGATATATAACCGTCCGAGAATAAATAACAGTTTATCGTTATCATCATTATCTACTCCAAGTCCAACAGGTAATAAAACCAGGAATACTAAATAGTTTTCTGCAATATTACAATATGGATAACAGCTTATATGATATTATATTTGAAAATGAACATAAAACAGATAATATTGATGATCTAAACAAATATATATGTAAAGAAAATAATATCATTCTTTGTATAAACATCAGAAGCTTTAAAAAAAATTACAATAAATTACTAGTATTTCTGAAGAACCTCGAAAAAAAACCATGTATAATAGTATGCACAGAAACATGGAATTTAGACAATCATGAAATGTTCCATATTCCAGACTATAAAATATATTACAATGAAAGTAAAATAAACAAATCAGATGGAGTTGTTTTGTATATGAAAGAAGAAATCACCAAAATTACAGAAGTTCTTGAAATAGATAAATTAAAAATAATTAACTCTAATATTACACTAGAAAACAACAAAAATTTGGTGCTGTCTGCTATTTACAGATCTCATGATTTATCTAAATCTGAATTCCTATTGAATCTCAAAGAATTATTGAAAATAAATAAAAAATATAAAAACAATATTTTAATGGGAGACTTTAATTTTGATATATTGAGTGAAGAAATACTAGATCAAGATTTTTTACAAGTACTGCTAGAAAATGGATATTGCCCGGGACTACATACTATAACGAGACCATCCAATATTGATATTAACAAAGGTACATGTATAGATAATTTCTATGTTAGGCTAGGAAAAGTCAACTATAAAACTTACGTCCTCAACGTACCCTTCAATGATCACTACCCCATCATGATAAGTTTAAGGAATAATTATAAATGTACACAAAAAACCAATTTTAAAATAATAAACTATTTTAAACTAAAAAATAAAGCCAAAAGAACTGTTTGGACTGACATACAAATTATAAAAGACCCTAATGTAGCTACAAACAAATTAATAGAAAAAATTCAAACATGTATTACGGCATCATTTAAAAACAATAAACACAATAAGAATAAAATGAACCCAAGGAGTAATTGGATAACTAAAGCAATAATGATATCATGTGCACACAAAGAAAAACTTTATAATAATTGGAAAAAAGATCCCAATAATGCAACAAAAAGAGAAAAATATAAAAACTATGAAGAAACTTTAAAAAAGACTATAGATCTAGCTAAAGAAAAATATGAAAAAAATCAAATCAACACAATCCACAAAAACTATGGAAAATAATCAACAACAAAATTGGGAAGAAAACCAAAAAAAACAATAACATAAATCATCTATTAATAGGTAATAATAAAATTACAAACTCAAACGACATTGCAGAACAAATGAATACATTTTTCAGTACAGTAGGCAAAAAGATATGTGATAATATTAGAAAACCAATAAATAGTAACATTACTTTACCATCTATGAACAACAACAGTATTTTTCTACATTTAACAAATAGAATAGAAGTTCAACAAACAATAAGGAAAATGGGCAACAAAAACGGAGGATCTGACGGCATCAACACTCAGGTACTAAAGATGATAATAAACCATATAAGTGATCCGTTGACCTATATCTTTAATTTATGCTTACAAAAAGAAATATGGCCTGACGAATTAAAAAGTGCTGAAATTATTCCTATCCACAAAACTAAAGAGAAGTATCTACCAACAAACTATAGACCTATATCTTTAATATTAAATATCGCCAAAATTTTTGAAAAATTAATACAAATCAGGATTACAAGTTTTTTCAACAAACATAATTTATTTTCTAATAAACAATTTGGTTTTAGAAAAGGTCTTAGCACCAAAAATGCCCTATACTACCTAACTAACTCAATATACAATCAACTAGACAAAAGTAAATCAATAGCAGCAACTTTTTTGGATCTAGCGAAAGCTTTTGACACTGTGGACCACAAAATTCTACTTAAAAAACTCTATAGATATGGAATTAGAGGTAGTACGTATGAACTTATCAAAAGCTATCTAAGTAATAGGAAACAAAGAGTTAAAATTAATGGTGAATATAGTCAATATCAACACGTCAATATTGGCGTACCACAAGGTACAATATTGGGACCTTTATTTTTCATAATCTACATTAATGATATGTTACAATTGCTACCAAATGATAATGTGTTGGCTTTTGCTGATGACACGGTAATATTCGTGAAAGGCGAAACATGGCATGAAGTCGAAAGAAATATGAACTTCTACTTAAACAAACTATCCATTTGGCTAGCATTGAATAAACTGTCATTAAACATTGACAAAACAGTATACATGGCATTTGGAAATAACTGCAATAGCAACTCAACATATCTACATATAAATATAAAGGGTGCATCCATTCGAAAAGTTGATAACACTAAATACCTTGGAGTGCATTTCGATGGCCATATGAGATGGGACATGCATACAAACATGCTATACAATAGACTAAAATATCTAACTTATATTTTCTACAAATTATCTAGGATAATGAGCACAGATAATCTACGTATGATTTACTATGCTCTTTTCCATAACATAACAACATACGGTATTATAGCATGGGGTGGAGCATACATTGGAAGACTCAAATATATACAAACTCTACAAACACCATTATTACAAATAATAAATAAAAACAAGTTTATAAATGAAAAAAATCCACTAAACATAGATCAAACATTCACCATGGAATCTCTAGTATATCACTATGTCAACCTGCAAGATATGTTCCTGAAGAAAAATTCCGTAACAAGGAAAAAAACTATACAGCCCCTTAAAAGAAAATTAACAATCAGCATTAAAGATAGCTATACAAGAGCTTTAGCCACCTTCAATCAACTACCTTCTCACCTCAAAACTTTAAATGGCAATACAAAAACAATAAAGGACAAAATAAAAAAATGGATAAAAGGCCATCCATTCTAGATACAGAAATACAATGAACCACAAAATACATTGCAACAATTTACAAAAAATATATTACTAACTAAAGCAACAAGGGAACTTTGATAATAGTCTACATTCAGCATTGGAAGTCCATGTGGATGTGGATAGGGATAAGTTTCTCTTGGATGTAAGGACATATTTGTGTTCACAAGGCACTTGTACACTTCATTACAATCGTTCTCATCGTCGAATGTCTGAATATAACATGAAAAAAATTAATGTATCAGATAACTACAGAAAAATAATAGAAACAATTGCTAATGTGATTAACATAGCTTGGAACTCACAACGGATAACTATTAATACCAAAACAAAAAACGGACTCAAAGAGGGAAAAAGAAACGAAATTTACATTCAAACAAAAACAGATACAACCAACATAAATTTCATTAATAAATGTGAATATTGCACATACAAACAATTAATTGGTAAAAAACATATACATTTCATAAAAGAAGAAAACAAAGAAGATCACAAAGAACCAAATACAGATAAAGTAAGATATAAACCCATAGAAACAGTATTTAAACAAATAGATGACATTGCAGACAATAATAGTATGCAAATAGAAACAAGTAAACCAAAAAATACACCAGGAAAACCGATTCTACAAACAAATAATATTCGAATGACCTATGGAGACATCAATTATCTTGGAAACAATAAAGTATTATTATACTTTTATAGAGGTATCAGAGGATATCAAACCTTCACTAATTCATTGTACTCACTTGAACAACAACCTAAATATAAAGATTTGATAGTCTTAGATGACACAGTATTCACAGCAACATGTAAATGTGATCCACATAGACAACATACTGAAATGTTCCCTCACTATAGAGTCACGTGTGCTACAGGACTTACTTGTCCTGTTAGACTAAATACATACGAAAGAATATCATATGCAAGAAAAATGAAAGCATCAATGACGACAATCGTAACGGCCAGACAAATATTAATCAGATATTGGAGATAGCAGAACAAAATCGAAGATAATTGGTGAAGTAAGCTTTTATAGGAAGCATTTCTTGCTACCAATATTAAGCCATACTTCATCTGTGAAATATTATAATCTATTACAAACCGACTCTTAGTTTTAAGTTTTTTGTTTTTTTTTTAATTTTTTTTTTTTTTTCTTAATTTTCTTTGTTTTTTTTTTTTTTATTTTTTTCTTAATTTACTTTAAGTGTTTAGTAGTTTTAAAATACCAGACCAGCGAACAGGTTTATCCTCTGCCGGGTTACAAATTTGTAATGTAAAATTGTATAATTATTACTACATGTTGTAATATTTTGTACTATACTCTGGTTAATAATAATAATAATAATAATAATAGACTCAGAAAATTCATTTATCCCGCTCAAACTTTGATTATACTTCAAAAGTGCATATTACTGTGATTTTGCAAGAATTTCAGGCATTCGGGCGCCATTTTGGATTGGTTAACAATAAAAATCAAAGTTTGTCAAAGTATATCTTTGAAGTATAACTTTCGGGTCCCGCATCCTAATCGGTTAGAATATTCTTGAGTGCAGAGAACATAGTTAAAAAAATTCATAAAAAAAAATAAAAAATCTCCATTTTTTTTGTTTATTGTTAAAAATAAACAATTTGTGCTCATTCATGGATAAATCTGACGATGCCATTCGAAATATGAGAGTTTTATACACAAGAATATGTATTGCAATATTTTTTTCACATGGGTTATAATTGAAAAGCACGAACTTGAAGTTGACGTTAAAATGTTGGCCATTTGCACGTTAAAGTGTTAAGATCTCCGATAGATCTTATGAAATTTTTTAAAATTGATAAAATTAAATACAATTATAAAAATTATCATTTTAATTATAAATATTATTATTAAAATTTTGGTAAACATTATACCAATTGTCCATTAAAAAATACGTTACGCTGAGAAAAACAAACTCGTAAAGATTATAAAGTCAGGGATAAAAAATTAAGCATACGCTAGTTGACCTCAAAAGCATGCTAATTGTTAATATTTTTATTTTCTTCTGTTTCAAAAAAAAAATGTTGAAATCGGATGATAAGTTTTCCAGTTAGAGCAATTTTTTTCCCGTGCGATGGATTTGAACTGGTCGCATATTGCAATGATTTTCCCATTTAAATAAACAAACGAATATGTTTCAAGTAGAGGATATGTAAGTTTAACATTAAAAGTATAGGTTAAAAGTATTTTCGTTTCTTTATCTCAATAATTAAACGCGCTACAATTTAAAAAAAAATCATAACTTCGTTCCTAATAAAGCTACAGAGTCCATTGTCTGCTTAAACTATAACATGAATGATATATAATTGAAAAAAATATTGCATATTGCTGTGAAAAAACCCGGCAATGATAGGAGGTTTTATGTTATTTTAAATTATTGCCTAATTGACATCAATTTTGTAATAAAAAATAAATAGAAATGACAATGTTTTTTACAGGATTCAAGAACTATAACTCAAAAGGAATCGAACGAGATGTCGATGAGCATTGTACGATATTTATCGAGAAAGTTATGGCAATTAGCAATTAAGCCTTTTTTTATGTCAATAATGTCATAGCTTAGAGGCCTGCAATGGCTCGGTCGGTAGGGCGACGGACTCGCACCCGGTAGGCCTGGGTTCGATTCCCAGTCCCTGCTGATTGATACAAGCACCACTGAAAAAAGTTTCATGTGCTTTGTTCTCAAACACATTGCAAGCCTCCGTCGCTGATTAGCACTGATGGAGCATAAATAGAGCGACGTTAAATAAAAAAAAAAAAAAAAAAAAAAAAATGTCATAGCTTATTGAATATTGAAAATTTCGAAAAATAAAAAAATTACACTTACTTCTGTGACAAAAACGCAATGTTTGAACTTATTTGAGTATAATTATCTTTTTTAATGCAAATGAAAAAAAATTATTGAAAACATGTCATTTGTGATGGTTTTTTATTAATAACTTTGTTTAGGTAAGAGAGAGTGGGTACGAGTCGTGATCGTTAGAATCTAAAGGGACTTGTCTTTTATTCTAAGTATGAAGAAAACAAATGACAACTTAAATTAAGCGCAACAATAAACTTAAGCTAAGATACTAAAATAATTCAAACGAACAAATACAATAAATTAACCTAAGAAGACAAATTTAAGGACGAGAAATGTAAAAAATTTGTTAATTATTAGTAAATTCAAATATCGCTCAACAAAATTACGTAAATTACGGCGAACAGATACGCGTTATAAGCTACAATCAAACTTGTCTTTTTGATAGCTAAAAACATTCTGACTTCTTTTCTTCTGCCGTGAAGGCGAGCTGCCGAATTTTTCTTGCCCTTATTCGTAATACCCCACTCCAGGCCTAAGAGTCGTGGGCGTCACTATCCTCCGCGCTGGACCAATTACAAGCCACTTTTTTGTTCCGTCCTCGCTCTGTTTCCCAATTCGGTTTCTTTTGAAATGAGGTTTATCTGCCCCCCCCCCCCCCCCCCCGCAGTTTTAATAGTAGTGAGACATAATCGCCTCCTACTTTTTTCATTATGATTAAATCGAGAACGCTATATCTCACGATTTGATCACTATTAATACTCGGAAACATCTGATATGCTTTTCACGCCTATGCGTGTGAGGCGAGGTTAAAAAACGGAACCGGCTATGCGAATTTTTGGTCGCATTTGTCCAAGCGCAAGGCAAACTCGCGTAATGGCGAAAAACGGACGTACTTCCTTCGCATTATACAATATGTCTTACTAAATTTTATAATTATCTACGCACGCTGATTCGCTCTATTTGCTGCATTACATTTTATTTTTTCCTTCTGTTCATAGCGTATTTAAAATTTTTATTTAATAAAGTCTACATTTATCAACGTTCACATTCCATACATGTTTATTCTTAATCCTAGCTTATATTCAAGTTATCAATTTCATCCGCGAAGCCGAGCGCACAGTCGCCGGTTTCAAAAATGTTGCTTGATCTCGTAACCAAACATCTGGACACGGTTGATTGTTCCACTTATTTTGCCTCGCCACCGAAGGCGGCCGGTCGTAAACTAGCGTCGCTGTAATATTCTAGCCTTAGGCATATGTGCCAATTTGAAACCGATACAGAATACATTAAATATCTAAGTTAGAGAGGCGAGTCGAAACACGCAAGTCCAGGAATTATTTTAACCCGAACCCAACCCATTAACGTCCAAAATGTCAAAATTTCTTGCACGTTTTCAAAGTGATTTTTTCCTATGTAATTGGCGTTGAAAAAATTCTTGAACCACATATTCTGATGTAAAATTGCATACTCTTTCAGAATCCATTGCCAGAATCATGATAAAACTCACAGAAAAAAATATGCTCGATTGAATCATAAAAAATACCTAAATTTTCGAAAAAAAAAATTTTTAGGATTTTTTTTCGAAGTGTTACGGTGAAGATATCACCTTGCGACCGTGATCAAAGGTGATCATGGGATTTGAAGTTTAACAGGGAATTTTTTTGTTTACCTTGAACCATCGCTTCTTTACAAAATGGCGGAAAAAACGAATTTTTTTTTTTCAATCTTCATCAATTTTTTTCTCAAAATCTATGGACTTTAGAAAAAAATTCATAAGAACAAAAATACCTTAGAATCGCTTGAAGAATATTGTCAAATTTTTTCAGAATTTTTTGAGACATTTTTGAAAATCCCATTTCCCAAGTTTCCCGGAAAATCAAAAATTGTCTTGACTTCAATAATCGTGAGTTGCAATTTTCGTAAGAGCTTATACCGATCATGTAGCATTAAAAATTTTTTTATCAAGTAGTCGAGTTTTTTTATAATTACAAATATTAACGTATCTCATACAAAATGGAAATCGCTGATATTCCTAGCGACACGGAGTCAGTAGATGGACTTGTTGATTCAGACCAAGAGGAGGATGATATAAATGTAGAAACCGAAGATCAGCTTGAAGAGAATGAAGGTGACAGCGATTCAGATGAAGATCAAGGAGAACGGTCTGGCAATGAAGTATGGAAGAAAAAAGGAAAAAATAGAAATGATGATCAATTCACTGCTGATTTCGGACCAAATGTCCCCGAAAACGTAAAATCTCCACTAGATATTTTTTTGTGTCTTTTTCCTGACGACATGCTGGATTTACTAGTTCAGCAAACAAATAAATATATACAGGAGAAAACTCAGGAAAAGCAATTGATCAAAAAAGAAGAGTTACTGATTTTTCTAGGAATTAATATTCTGATGAAAATAAAAAAACTGCCTTCTTATCGCGACTATTGGTCGAGTGACCCAAAGTTGAAGGATTCATATATAAGCTCGCTAATGCCGGTTGTTCGTTTCGGATTCATATTAGGTAATTTGCATATATCCGACAACAGCACAGAACCTAAAAAAGATGAGCCTAATTATGATAAATTGAGACCATTGCTGGATAGACTTCAAGAAACATTCAAAACTTGCTGGAAACCAAGCAAATATCAATCTATCGATGAATCCATGATAAAATTCAAAGCTCGAAGTAGTCTAAAGCAATACTTGCCAGCAAAACCAATAAAACGAGGATATAAATGTTGGGTTCGTGCGGATGAGTCCAGTTACGTATGTGAATTTCAAGTTTATACTGGCAAAACCTAAAGTTCTGAGAAACAGTTAGGAGCACGAGTTGTCAAAGATTTGACGCGTGAACTTGTTGGTCAAAATCACCATGTGTACTTTGACAATTTCTTCACTGGTGTCGATCTATTAATTTCGCTGAAAGAAGACAAAATATTTGCTTGCGGAACTGTACGGTCCAATCGTACTGGGTTACCTAAATCTGTAATGCTTGACAAACAAATGAAACATGGACAATACGATTTTCGAACGTCTGATACTGGTATTACTTGGATAAAATGGATGGATAAGAAAGGTGTTTGTTTCCTGTCAAATTACCATGATCCATCCGAAGTGACAACAGTAAATCGAACACAGAAAGATGGCACACGAGTGCAGGTAGATTGTCCAGTCATGTGCTCTGATTACAACAAATACATGGGATTTGTCGATAACGCTGATCGTTTGTTATCTACATATAAAATAGATCGAAAGTCAAAAAAGTGGTGGCACAGATTATTCTGGCATTTCATTGATCTAACTATTACAAATTCATTCATCATATTTTCAAAAATAAACGCTGATAATCCTATAACATTGAAGAAGTTCAGACTACTTTTAGTGGATCGATTGGTTTCTCACAAAATTCCAACTAAAAAAGGAAGAAAGCGACAACCTACACAAACCAATCTTCACAAACCACAAGTTTCTGTTGAAAAAAGACGCTCTCTATCTGCTCATATGCCAACACCCATTGATAATTATAGGAGATGCGCTCACTGCAGTACAAAAACAAAAGATGTGCGAACTAAATGGTCATGTAGTACGTGCAACGTACCACTATGTTTACAAGTAGACAGAAATCGCTTTTTGAAGTATCATTCATGAAAGATTGAAATGAATTAGAAAGCTAAGATAATTAAAAAATTGAAGGTGAGAAGATAAAAATATAAAAGTGAAAAAGAACAAAAAAAAAAAAAAATACAAAAAAAAATCAATCTGATCTTGGATTCACCATTTTCAATTTCGAAATTCTGGATTCAGAATCGAGATTAGCGATTCCAAAAACCCTTGTATACCAATTTTCAATAAATTAAAAAATATACACCAAATTTTTGCCGCCATTTTGGATCCGCTATTTTGAATTTCGAAAATCTAAGTTCAGAATCGTGATCAACGATCTCAAAAACCCTTGTATACTAATTTTCAATAAATTAAAAATTATACACCAAATTTTTACCGCCATCTTGGATCCGCCATTTTGAATTTCGAAATTCTGAGTTCAAAATCGTGATCAGCGATCCCAAAAACCCTTGTATACCATTTTTCAATAAAATAAAAAATATAAACCAAATTTTTGCCGCCATCTTGGATCCGCCATTTTGAATTTCGCAATTCTGAATTCAGAATCGTGATTAGCGATCCCAAAAATTCCTTTGTATAAATTTTTGTGAAATTATAACTGAAAGTTTCTTCAATAATGAATTTTGTTTATAAATAGAGCTGTTTTTTCGTCTTTGTTTAACAATATTAATAAATTAATAAAAGTTGTGGCACCAATTGACGTAAATTTCAATTGTATATCATCCTATAATCGTAAAACAACAAAAAGCTCAGGGTAAATTCATCAAAAACTATTCTAAATTTGCAAAAAATGCTATGAAAAAAGGTGGGAATACGTATTCCCACTGTGCCGCAAAGGGTTAACGTGTGAGCTGGCGCATTGTCGTGGTGGAAGAGGACTTTTTTGTGGGCCAATCGTGGACGTTTCTCTAGCAACTCGGTTTTCCAACGGTCCAATAACGATGAATAATATTCGCCTGTAATGGTTTCGTCCCTTATCCAGATAGTCGATGAAGATTATTCCTTGCGAATCCCAAAAGACAGTCGCCATAACCTTCCCAGCCGAAGGAATTGTCTTCGTCTTTTTCGGAGCAGATTCCCTCTTGGTAAACCCATTGTTTAGACTATTTTTTGGTCTCAGGAGTGTAGTGATGTATCCATGTTTCGTCTACAGTTATGAAGCGACGCTTAAAGTCTTGCGGATTTTGCTAGAACAGCTGCAAACCATTCTTGCAACACTTCACACGATCTCGTTTTTGGTCAATCGTGAGCAATCGCGGCACCCATCTAGCGGATAGCTTTTTCATGTCCAAATGTTGGTGCAAAATGTTATGTACCCATTTGCTCGAGATGCCTACAGTACTAGCAATCTCCCGCATTTTCACTTTTCCGTCAGCCATCACCATATCATGAATATTTCAATAATTTCTAATGTGGTGACCTCAACAGGGCATTCAGAACGTTGAATGTCTTTTGTGCTCATATGGCCACTTTAAAAATTGTGAAACCACTTATACATCATTTTAATCAAAAATGTGTAATCACCATAATATTTATCAAGCTTCTGTTTAGTCTTCTGAGGTGTTTTATCTCTAGTAAAATATTGTTTAATCAACATACGAAATTCTTTTTCGTCCATTTTTTTACAACCACTCGATTTCTTTCATTGAAATGAATGTAAAATGCAAAGTAATTGGCCGATCTGGCTGAAACTTGGTGTGTGTTCTTCCAAGATATGCCACTAACTGAAAATAACCTTGATACGCACTAGTAGCGCCATCTCTCTGACTTTGCACGGACTTTTCAAACGACCTTCGTATTTTCATTGCTTTCTTCATGAATTCGAGCATCTGTTTGCCATAAACGCCTTACTCACAACTTTCCTTTTTATTATCCAAATACTCGCTATATTTCCGCTTTCAAAAAAATGGTGAGTGTGTGTCGCTCATGGTCCCTTGTGACCAGTACAGGTCGGAATACGTGATGTTCCGATGCTGCCCTATATAAGCGCTGAAAAGGCTTATGATCACGTAAGGTGATCACTTCAGATCGGAATCCTTATTCTGAGGCTGATATAGGAAAAAAACGCTGGGAATTAAAAACTCCCCCTATCTAAATCCAAACTGTAGAGCAAGGCAGAGTATAGCGAGTCGAGCATGTCATTGACGAAAAGCGGAAAAGTCCCCACCCACGGCGTGGGTCCTCGGCCCTCAGCCAAGGACAAGAGAGAGGGGAAAAAGAAAAAATCTTTTGGCGGCTCAACTCGTGCGGAAGCGTCGGCCAGATCACCGATAGAATTCGTCGAAGTAAGTTGTGTCTGCGAACACTAGCTCGAATCGTTTACGTTTTTCTCCGACTTATATTTTAATTTGTATCTTGTAACTTCTCCACGCAGATA
The DNA here is from genome assembly GCF_024137745.1 of Phymastichus coffea. Classification (NCBI taxonomy): domain Eukaryota; kingdom Metazoa; phylum Arthropoda; class Insecta; order Hymenoptera; family Eulophidae; genus Phymastichus; species Phymastichus coffea. The sequence continues at coordinate 3,835,215 of NW_026706827.1, forward strand.
GTCTCAACGATAATTATCAATTGACGATTATCCGACTTAACTTGCGTTAGTAAAATCTATTCGCCTATTCAATTAAATAAATTTGTGGGTGTTAAATCATAATTATGTTTTATCCTTTATTTTCATTCCTCACCCTCAACATAAACTTAAGATCACTTTGAACAAACTTATTTTCTTATTTACCGATTTTGACGAGCGACCTCTCATTCGATGTGGATTTTTAGTCGAAAAAAACGGTTTGAATTATTTTTATCTAAATTTATAACCGGTTGAGATATTGCGAAAAAAACCAATTTTTCAAAACGCATTATTTAAAACAAACTTCCATACCTCTGCAATTGAGGATAAATTGACAATCTGTTCGGCATCAACATTGGAACCGTTTCATGAATAAAATTGACTCTGGACATTTATCTGAAAATAACATTGTACGAATCTAGATTGTCTACACTTGTTGGTTGTGGGATTTGAGATAATAACTTTATTCAGTGAAATTTTAATGAAATATAACTTTTTTAATATGATTTACAATAAGCAGAAAATGGCATAAAAAACTTCAAGGTGCTCGAGGAAAAAGCCTTACAAAAGTTTAATATTACTTGCTTAGCTAACTAAACGCAAGATTTTCGAAGATATGCTGAGCGCACAGCTTTGGTGAACAAGGAACAACTTGCCTGTTTGCCCGCTGAACCAAGAGTGCTCCTTCCCTCCTGTTTTTTTCGCGTGGGGTCCCCTCGCCCCCTTTTTCCGAACGTCCGCTACAGTTTTCGGCAACTCTTGCCCCCTCTTTAGGCCCCGCGGCCGTGCGCATCCCTTCGCTCCACCTACGCTGATATACTCTCGTTCGCTGTCTCTTTTTTAATTGCCTCAAAGACTACTTCTACTCTCTCTCTCTCTCTTCTCTTTTGCTGTTATTCGATTTCAGCAAGGCGTTCGACACCATATCACCCTCGAGACTTTTGCGCAAGCTCCGTGCTCTTGGTTTTTCTGGTTCTGCTCTCCAGTGGCTGAGGTCCTACCTCGGTGGTCGTTCGCAAAGGGTTACCGCTGGGGGTGGGGGCTCGGAGTGGCGGGAGACGAATCTGGGGGTTCCACAGGGCTCGGTGCTGGGACCGCTCTTGTTTTGCCTATATGTCGGCGATCTGAAAGATGTGCTCCGTGGACATGAGGTTTCATACCTTTTCTATGCGGATGACTTGCAGATTTATCTGCATATACATAAAAATGAATTGACAAAGGGCATCCGAATGTTGACGGAGGCTGCGAGATTGGTGGCGAACTGGGCCCGGGATTCGGATCTGCGCCTGAACGCGGGCAAGACCAAAGCTATCATGTTTGGTACTAACAAGCATGTCAATGACATATGCGCTGAGGTCTTGCCTGGTGTTGAGGTGCAAGAGGGAGTATTTATTCCCTTTAGTAATGAAGTGACCAGTCTCGGGGTCGTTCTCGATAGCAAGCTGTCGTGGAGATCGCATATTGACCGGGTCGCGGCGAAGGTTTGGAGAGCTCTGTACGGCCTGCGTTTTGTTAGGCCGTGTACTACGGAGCTGCTCCGGCGCAGACTGGTGGAGTCCATGGTCCAGCCTCACCTGGACTACTGCACCGTGGTGTGTCTGGGGGCCTCGGCGGAGCAGAGGGAGCGGCTGCAGAGACTGAGCAACGCGTGCGTAAGATACATCTATGGTATCCCGCGTGATGTCTCGGTCTCTCCATATAGGTCGCGGTTAGGTTGGCTTCGCGTGGACGTACGCAGGGAATATTTCATGTCCCTGCTAATGTACAGGTGCTTGACCATGCGCGAGCCTGGCTACCTGGCTGAGCTCTTCATAGGGCACAAGTTAAGGTATCCGGGTAGGGCGGGGCAGGCTGAGCTTAGAGTTGCTAAGGTTAGAACGGAGACGGCTCGCAGGTCTTTCCAGGTGATGGGTGCCCATCTCTGGAACACTCTTCCATCTGACCTGCGGCACGCGCCGTCGCTTAGCAGCTTTAAGAGGGGGGCGCGCGGATACTTTGCGTCATTGAGGGCGTAGGGTGGTACCTCTGGAGTATTTTTATTTGTATTAGATTACTGTATAAATGTTTATACAGTTATTTATTTTCGTGTTGTAGTGAATTATATTTATTTATTTATTTTTTGTCCTGTTTTGTGTCTGTATGACGAAAACTAGCCTAAACTTTTGACTGCATTACTAGTTATAAGTAAGCTAGACTGTAGTGATAAGAATTATTGTTTCCTCTGGAATATCGAACTGTGAACTAGTCAAATCCTAGTCTATTTATTTTAATGTAATAACCACAATCATAATTTTATTTATTGACTGAGGAACTAAAATTGTAATCGAACTGTGATGAAATGTGATGCCGGTACGGCATAATGTAAACTAAAGCTGTGACAATTACTGTATATATTTATATATTATTGTATTTTATGTTTTGCCATCACGGTGAATAAATTCTTATCTATCTATCTATCTATCTATCTCTCTCTCTCTCGTACGTATCCGAGTCTGACGTTGTTTTTTCTCCTCCTCTTTCAAGCTGGTTTTCTCACATTTTCTTCGTTCGAGGACGAAGGCTTTGCTTTCAGGCGGTGGTGGTTCCTGTCGGCTCTTTGCTTTTCGTGAGTTTTCTACTTGGCTCACCTCCATGAGCCTGGGAATTTCGCTTTTCCGCCTGATTTTTCCACGACTCGGTCTTGACCCTCACTGCGTCGGAGACGAGGGACTTGACTCGTCACGTGACATCACAGCCGATACTCGCCTTCACTGAGCTGTCTTCGTTATTGACCTGTCAACACTGCCAGACCGGGCCTTCGACTATTCACAGGACCTCAACTACATCCACGTCCTTTCAAGCTTTTATCAACCGCTTCATCAGTGTGTCACGAAATCAAGCGTATGTTAGTGTGTGAAAGTGTGCATCCTACTCTTTTTCGCGTAGCTCTGAAATTTCGCTCCGTTTTTTGGAGGTTAGCTTGGTATTCGCTTGTAAACCTACGCGCAACATTTTTGTCAATTTCGCGCACGCGCATTACATACCGCGCGAATTTTCGATTTGTGATCTTGACATTTATCACTACCGTTACCTTCTGTTGTCATTTAACTCCAGTTGCTTTTCTCACCGTTAGATGTTGCCCGACGTAGAGACCTACTCATACGACTGCAGGCCCACTACCGGCATTACCATCATGTTCACTCAGTATTGTTGCGATGTCTGGGTCCTTGTGTCTCATCTGTAACCTCACGGTTAGACGGAAGGATCGCTCAATCCAATGCTCTGTTTGTCTCTCGCTATACCACGCTAGCTGCGCTGCTTCAACCGATTCCACATCGCTTCCTTGTTGCTCATCTCCTCCAAGCAATTTTTCGACTGGTTCCTCCCCCTCTGATATCGTTGTGCCTACGTCACAGCTAACTCCTCCCATTATCCAATCGGACCTCTATCAGGCCCCGCCCTCACGAAAGCGGCCATCGTCACCTCTGGCCTCGCCCCATAGGCAAGCGGCTAAGCAGCCACGCTCCTCCCCTAGTCTTGATTTTAATTGCTCTCTTGCATTTTCGGAGGGAACTACTAAAATGGTTAACAACAGCTCAGACGACACACCTCCTTCCTGGTTCACCAAGTTCGTTGATCGTTATTCGACTGATCAACAGGAGAGCAAAGAACTCCACCTGAGAACTCTCGATGCAGTTTCGGTTGTCTCTCAGAAAGCAGATGCACTTAAATCGCAGGTCAACTATATGCTCTTGAAATCCACGCTTAATGACGAACGCGAAGTCCTAGTCTCGGGCATTCCTAGAGCGGCTAACCTGACACCGATTCAAGCCATGGACACACTGCTGCGAGCACTCGGCGTTCATTACCTGCTTAAATGCATCGTTCACTCGAGGGACTGGACTGGGGTCAAGTCCAACATACAGCCGAACAACGCTGCTTCTCTGCATATAGCCCAAGATCAGCAACGGCTACCCTATGCAGCTCGTTTTCCCCTCACTACCGCTCACGTTTTCAAGTTCTTGACTACCGACAACAGAAACGATCTCATCAAGGTCGCCGCGAAGCTCGCGAAAATCTCGGCTCAAGACATTTTTGGATGTGGAGGTAATGGCAGAATCAGTATCAGAGCACTCTGGCCAAAACCCATCCATGACCTCTACAACTTATGTGCTCGTAAGGCTGATGCTTTGAGGTTTGCAAGACCAGTGGTTCGAGACATGATAGTTTACATGCGTGAAACTAACTCTTCTCAACTCTTACCCATCACGTCGCCAGAGGAGCTTGAACACCTTCAACCACGGCCTGTTGACAAACAAATCAACCCACAACCTCCTCAAAATCAGCCGCCCATAGTACCTATTCAACATCAGCTACAACAACAACAGCAACAACAACAACAGCAACAACATCAACAGCAACAACAACAACAGCAACAACAGCAACCCGGAGCTACTTCAACCTCAAACATCCCCCATTCAACGGTCCAGGTCAACCCCCATTTCACGAACACTTCTGCCCATAGCTTTATTCCTAGCACCCAATCCACACCTACAAGCGCTCCAGCATACTACCCAACCCTCAATGACCCCATGAACCATGACATCAGCCACTCGCATCTCCCACAGACTTCCTGACGCTCAAGCGGTCAATAAAATCTCCCATCTTTAAACAACTTTTTTTTGGCTTCTGTTAACAATAAAAATAAAGAACTTAATTTCAAACTTGGGTGTATTAACATTAATCGTCTTTCCAACCATGCGCACTTCTCTTTACTCGAAGCTCATGTTAACGCCTCCAACTTCGACATCATTGCTATCACTGAGACCTTCTTGAAAGATGACATTTCAGATCAGCACCTTCAACTTCAGGGCTACAAGTTTTTTCGTCTAGACAGGCTAGGAAAGGATGGAGGTGGAGTTGCCTTTTACGCGCGTGAATCTGTGAACGTCACGATTCTCGCTGCCTCCGACCCGCAATTCAACAATACTCCTGAATTCTTAATCAGCTCGGTCGAGAGCAAAGGATCTGTCATCCTCTTTGCAGTTGTTTACTGCCGCCCAAAATGTCTCTCTCCATCGGAATTTTTTGACATATTTAGCTCCTTTTCCCCTAACTTTTCTTTCTCTGTCATAACAGGCGACTTCAATGCAGACCTCCTATCCTCAACGTTATCTGAAGCCAAGACACTTGCGGATTTGATTGAACGAAATAATCTTTTCAATGTATCTCCTCTCCCAACCAGACATAGCTCAAATTCTACCTCCCACACTCTCTTGGATCTTTTCATCGTCAGCGACCTAAATTCAGTTTCTGAATTCAATAAGTCCGACTCTCCTTTTGTTGATCATCACGACTTCATTAAGCTCAGTATAAACTGTCTCGTGAGCGAACCAGTTTCTCGTTGCCTCGTTACGAGACAACTCGACAAACTCGATACCTTGACATTCTTAAATGTTCTAGATCACTGCTTGCAAGAAAATTGTCCACTCCTCTCGTCCTCGCTCGATGATACTTCGCAAATTGAATTTTCTTGCGTTGATATCGATTCCTATGTAAATGAGATTACCTCTGCTCTCCTTACTACCTACAACCACGTCGCGCCATACCATACTATTACTCTTGGACCCAAGTACAAGCCTAGGGTAAATCAACAAATTAGATCGCTCATGCGCAGAAGAGACAAAATCTACCGGAATTATACGAGGACTCTCGACCACGTACTGAACACTCAGTACCGTGCTCTCCGATCTAAAGTCTGCAACCTTATTGACACGGCAAGGAGAGATTTCGTCGCGACTCGATTAGCCAATGCGAAGACTATTCGCTCCAAGTGGACTGAACTCAGAGCTATTGGGGCGACCAAAGCACCTCTCCCATCTCCTCTCTCAAACGACTCAACTTTCACCCCTAATGCTCTGAATCTCCATTATGCCTCACAAGGAAGGTACCCGAGGTGAACCTCACCGATTTTCTTGAAATTGTGATATGTTGTAGAACATCAAAAAATATTCGACGCGTATTTTTTTATACGTGCCCATAAGCCCATTTAAGGGGTAAAACCCACCCTTGAAGTTCACCCCTAAAAACAAATTTTTTTTAATTTCTCGAATACAATTCGTAATTTTTTACTGAAACAAAGTGGGTAACACTTGTTATTGAAAAGCACATATTTATGCATTGTTTTTAGTCATCAGACTCGTAACCCCCGTTTTTTATTAATGAAAAACTATATTTGATGACCATTTATTTCACTATACATATTCCAAAATCTGTTAAATCTTGACAAAATTAATTGTTTTATGCACAATAATCAAAAATAAAGTTGACCTGTTCCGGCATTTTCAAAAAAAAAATCCCTTGAGGGGGTGAGCTACCCCTAACATTTATACTATTATATTTCATTATTCCATTACGATACCATGGTGTAAATCTCTTGGATACTATTAAAATTGTTAAGTAGTTGATGTAGTTTGAAATTTTCTGAAATCAGCCCTTACAAATGAATTCATCCCTAAAACTCAATCTCAAGTATTATTTTTTCATTACTTGAAAATACCCTAGGACTATTCAGTGGCGTAAAACGTGTAATAATATTAGTTCACATCCTTGGTATTGAATTAGAATTCTTCACACCACTAATGTATCAACCCCTATTTTTCAATAAAAAAATGACACCCTTTTCCATATGAAAATACTAGTTTCTTGAGTTTGACGAAAAAAATTTTGGCAGTATGCACAATATTCAAATACGAAATCGACTGTTCTCACCTTAATAAAAATAACCTATAATAAGGGGTGTACCAGCCCCACAGGAGATATTGTCGTATCTCTATGATTTTATTCTTTTTCTATGGGACTTTCAAAAGTAATAAAAAATTAATGATTCAAAGAAAGAAGAACTAACTAATTATCGAATAAATGCATACGAAGAATAAACGTATAAACGCTTGGAAAACAAATTAAGAGAAATGAACAGCTTATAATAACAAGATAAGATTAAATTTATCATTTTCTTGTTGTTGTTGTCGAGATCGGACGGAGGGAAAAACCTCAACGGTTAAATTATCGTCTTGCTATGTTTTGGATAGATAAGACCTTTTTCGACGATGCGATCACACTCTTGAACTCACAATCAGCTCGCCAAAACAACACTCGAATACTCGATATTACCTCTCATCATCAGTCTTTAGTCAGAGCTTCATCGAGCTCGTTTGAATCAGTATATTAATTATGAGTGCAGTGTTTGTTGAATTTACAAGAAATTACATTGGAATCCAATAAATGTGCAACCAAATTTCAAACTTCAAATTTCATCAAAGTATAACATAGTATTTTGGAATTCGTACATATTAATTCTACCATATAATTTTTGGTCAATACTTATTTCCTGATTGTAAGTAAAATTTCCTTTTGCGTAAAATTTCTTAACGCGGTAATTGATAGATATTGTATACATGCCCTCGCCATTTTTCAAAAAACGCACAGAAATTGAAAGTACTCTATTTTACAGCTCTTTACAAGCCCTATCTAAAGAAACCATAAAAAATTATTTTCATCATTTTTTTTACTCTACATTTTTGAATTAAATATTTTTCCGAAGAAAAAAGCTCAAAAATTTTCATACTCACATCGTATTTGACGAAAATAATTTTTTAATTAGTGATTTAGATATAGCTTATAAAGAGTTATAAAATGCAATACTTCATATTTTTATGTGGTCTTTTTTCAGAATTGGTGAGGGATCAAAGATGGACAAGAAATTTTGGAATTTTCAATATTCAATTATCGTTCGAAGAAATTAGAAATGAAATTGATACGTAATTGTCAGTGTAATGTTGATTTAAATGATATTAAAAATTATTGCCTGACTTTGTAAAAAAATATTCAAATTAATGCGCTTCAGATTTCATCATATAAAAAACAAATAATAATTATTATTTCTAGGTATTGGAAAAATGACTATTAATCCTATAAATGTTATACAATTATTATTATTATCTTTTCAAGCTATGAATATACAAGAAAGTCCCATTACTAAAGATGAAATTGCTTTGAAGGATAATATAGAAAAACTATTACTTGATTGTATAAATAACTTTGAGGATCCAGAATTCATTGTGGAATCTACATTAGCTTTTCAAGAACCATTTAAGGATACTGAAATACATATTGTTGAAGATATTGATAAAATCTGGTCAGCGGATGTTGATGAACACTCACTAGTATGTACAGCGGATACAGAAGATCTATCTTGGGATTACAAACGAAAAGCTGTGGACTATTGGAGAAGCGGAGTTACGAAAAATCTCGCTCTGCAAACTGTGCAGCATAGATTTCGAAAAGTCCAATCAATTACACAGTTGAAACGATGGGCGCATACTTTGAATAAAGGAGGCACTTATAAAGAAAAAATTGGAAGAATCAATAAATTTGTATTAGATAATTTTCAGTCGGCTTCCGATGCCGGTTATATAATTCACGATAGAGATTTACAAAAATGGGCATTACAAGCTCAGAAAATCGTTGGACATGAAGATATAAGGTTTAAAGCGTCACGTCATTGGCTACAAAATTTTAAAAAGGCTCACAGAATAGTCAGCAGAAAGATAAATAAATTCGTAACAAAAAAGACTGTTGAAGGGAGAGAATATTTACAAAAAATAGCTGATGATTTTGTTTCAGATGTGAAAAAAATAATTAAAAGCAAATTTTGGAATCAATTTACAATTCAGATCAGAGTGGATTTCAAATTGAAATGCACTCGGGAAGAACACTAGCTATTGAAGGCGAAAAGCAAATTGAATGTCTTGTAGAATCTGTAAGTTCGACGACTCACAGTTACACAATTCAACCACTCATTTCAGGTGATGGGAGACTCCTTTCCCCATTATTCATTGTTTTAAAAGAAAGTAAAGGAACCTTTGGACCGGTAGTAGAATCCAAATTATTCAAGCCATCAAATACTTACGTGATGCCTTCCGCTTCTGGCAAACTGACTTCAGGTATGATATTTATTATTGATGATTACAGTTTTGAACTTATGTCATGTGAATAAAAATGAGTTTTTTCAATGGTTACAGAACATTTCAAAACATGGCTGAAGGATGTGTATTTTCCCAATGTTGGGCATTCAAGTGTCTTATTAATTGATTCGTGGAGTGGGCATTGCTCTGATGCTGTAAAGGAAGCAGCACCTCCAAACAAAATTGTTGATGTAAAAATAATTCCAAAAGGAACAACAGGCAAAATTCAGCCACTAGATGCTTTCGGCTTCCGAGTGTGGAAAAATTACGTCCGTCGCTTCGAGGACAGTGTAACATTAATGAATGAGGATATAGAACTTCATAAAAGAAATAACATTATAAAACTCCAATTCTTGGTACATAATCAATTGTCATCTCCTCGATACAATAACCTATTCAAATATTCATGGTATAAAAGTGGCTACGTTGAATCAAAGCCAGATAAATTTGATAACCCCGTAGATTTTAGTTTTGGTAATGATTGTAATGAGCGTTGTGAAGTTCCTGGTTGCTCTAACTCAGCAATTGTAAGATGCTCTTGGTGTAAGAAATCATTATGCTTGAAACATTTTTTTAATGATTATCATTATTGCCAGGATTATAAAAAGTAACATTAAAACTCGAAACTATTCAAATATTAAATTTAAAATTTTTTTGTACTTTGAATCATTAATTTTTTATTACTTTTGAAAGTCCCATAGAAAAAGAATAAAATCATAGAGATACGACAATATCTCCTGTGGGGCTGGTACACCCCTTATTATAGGTTATTTTTATTAAGGTGAGAACAGTCGATTTCGTATTTGAATATTGTGCATACTGCCAAAATTTTTTTCGTCAAACTCAAGAAACTAGTATTTTCATATGGAAAAGGGTGTCATTTTTTTATTGAAAAATAGGGGTTGATACATTAGTGGTGTGAAGAATTCTAATTCAATACCAAGGATGTGAACTAATATTATTACACGTTTTACGCCACTGAATAGTCCTAGGGTATTTTCAAGTAATGAAAAAATAATACTTGAGATTGAGTTTTAGGGATGAATTCATTTGTAAGGGCTGATTTCAGAAAATTTCAAACTACATCAACTACTTAACAATTTTAATAGTATCCAAGAGATTTACACCATGGTATCGTAATGGAATAATGAAATATAATAGTATAAATGTTAGGGGTAGCTCACCCCCTCAAGGGATTTTTTTTTTGAAAATGCCGGAACAGATCAACTTTATTTTTGATTATTGTGCATAAAACAATTAATTTTGTCAAGATTTAACAGATTTTGGAATATGTATAGTGAAATAAATGGTCATCAAATATAGTTTTTCATTAATAAAAAACGGGGGTTACGAGTCTGATGACTAAAAACAATGCATAAATATGTGCTTTTCAATAACAAGTGTTACCCACTTTGTTTCAGTAAAAAATTACGAATTGTATTCGAGAAATTAAAAAAAATTTGTTTTTAGGGATGAACTTCAAGGGTGGGTTTTACCCCTTAAATGGGCTTATGGGCACGTATAAAAAAATACGCGTCGAATATTTTTTGATGTTCTACAACATATCACAATTTCAAGAAAATCGGTGAGGTACACCTCGGGTACCTTCCTTGTCAGTCTGCAATAAGTCGGCGCCCATAACTGAGCGCAATTTCTCCAACCTTCTCTTGTTCGGACCCCCGGCTCCTGCAGATTTGTCTCTCTTCCAACTCAGACCCGTGACAGTTGCGGAGGTCATCCAAGCACTCAATAAATCTACCTCGAAAGGCCAGGGTTATGACCGTCTCTCTGCCCGCATGCTCAAAATCGCTGTCGATAAAATCGCTCCTCACTTAGCAAAGGTATGTAATCTTTCCACAGCGCAAGGGAAATTTCCCTCGCCATGGAAAAGAGTCCTACTAAAGCCTCTTGCCAAGAAAAAGAACCCCACCTCGCCGAGTGACACTAGGCCGATTGCTTAGCTCTCCGAGATGTCAAAGGTCCTGGAGAGGTTGGTTCATGCCCAGCTCCTGACTCATCTTGAAGACAACGATCTTCTCTCTCCCTTTCAAGCAGGTTTCAGACGCAATCACAGCACCCACACAGCCCTTCTTGGCTTACTTGACAATGTCAGAAAAGCAATCGAAGAGAGAATGGTTACCATTATTCTTCTTTTTGACCTTTCTAAGGCCTTCGATACAATTCCTCATCAGTTATTAATAGCCAAACTTCGAGCTCTTAATTTCTCTGATCGCACGCTAAGCTGGTTTTTTTCATACCTAGCCGATCGCATCCAGGCAGTCGTGGATGAAGGAGGTAACCTCTCGGATTGGCTCATTGTTGCCACTGGGGTTCCTCAAGGCTCGATCATCGGCCCGTTACTTTTTGCCATCTTCATCAATGATCTGCCGACTGCCCTAAGTTTTGCCAGGATCATCCTTTATGCTGACGACTCGCAACTATACATCCACTGCAGCCCCCAAAATATCATTCAAGGCATCGCAAGGGCCCAAGCGGACGGACAGAATTTTGTGGACTGGACTCATCGTAACGGTCTTTCGCCAAACCTAGCCAAGACTAAAGCAATCATCGTAGGTTCCCAAGCATACATCACTGCGCTCAAGAAAATCCCCTTCCCAAATATCCAAATCAATAGCACCTCCATCCCGTTCGAGAAGTCTGTCAAGATTCTAGGTCTTACCATCTCCGAAACACTAGAGTGGAAAGAGCACACAACCAACATCACGAAGAAAGTCTACGGTGCACTCCACTCTTTGCGCTTTCAAAAACGCTCTTTTCCTGAAGCTCTCCGTAAATCCTTAGTCGAGACTCTTATTTTCCCGCACTTCGATTACGCTTGCGTTACCTTCATTCATCTCGATAAAGAACGGAATCGTCAGCTTCAAAATGCTCAGAATGCATGTGTTCGGGTTTGTCAAAGGCTATATCCCTTTCATTCCTACCCCTAACATCTTCACTCACATAACTCACAATAGACTCAGTTTAAACTGGATATCACTTAGCTCCCGAAGACACCAAGTACTTCTTACCCTTTTCTATTCGGTAAATTGCAGAAAACTTCCCTCGTACCTTACCACCTACCTCAAAGCTTTTAAGGATCTCTCAAATTACGATGGAAGAAATCCCCCCCAACCCTTTAGCTACCACTCAGCCCGCACTGAAGCTTGGGCTAAGTCTTTTGTCATGCTAGGTATGTGGCTTTGCAACAAACTCAGTATCACTCAATTCGACATCGATCGCATCCCTGAATTAAAGCAGTGGTTTAGAATGATATGTATGAATGCTGAATGGAGTGAATGGAAGCGTACAGCGTTAATCAAATCATGTACAAATACCGTAATTATTGATGAATGCATAGCGTCTCTCACTATTCCAAACTAGTCAGCCTTTAATAACTCTAGCAACTATCTACTTGTTAAGGGCAGAAAACTTGATCTTCCATTTATCGATACTACCTCCGGGATAGAAATTGATGAACCCTGAAACTGTGGTATTAGCAATTAATATAATTAGCGCTATTAACTTTACCCCGATGCTTACTATAATTTTGTTTTCGATCAGCTTTAACCCTACAACCTAATTATATTTACATTCATTTTTCTACCTTGTTTGTTTACCTTTAAGTCTTGCGTTGATACACTGCGATACAAATTGTTACCTAGTTTTATCAACATATCTGCGAAATACTATATTTAATCTTTTCATATTTTATCATTTGTTTTACCTCATACATATAATTATATTATTTACTCCATGTTATTCACTATCCGCCAGACAGGGTACTACCCCAAGGTGGCAATAAATGTTCAATCAATCAATCAATCAATCTCTCTCTCTCTCGCTTTTCCGTTCGCTATGTAATTTATGATGGGATATTTAGAGCTGGGAGCGCAAACTGGTAGAAATATTGCGTTTTCAACAACACTAATCTGCAACCTGTTTCCCATACCCTCGCCCACTTTTCCTTTTTTTCCACACACATAATTCTTTAACAATAACTTGACAATCGTACCCTTAAAATTATACCGAATTGTAAATGATGGAAGGACTGCAAAAATATTAAATACTGTAACGTCTGTCTCAGTTTCCGTCCTATGAAATTATCTGTATGTAGACAACCCACTACATTACAAATTATTCAACTATGCTTATTTACTTGTATCGTAATGACTATATAGATATACTATTTCCTTATATTTCTTGAAAAACAATATAATTAATTAACTTTCAAAGGAATCATCAGTCGAATTTGTAGAATGAGACTTCCACTTTACGAATATGTGTTATTTTACATAAATTATCTATTGTAACAGGGTATGAATTCGTGTTAATTTCTTTGTCTCGCCTAATGCGCAGTCGTACTGGAATTCACGCGACGAGATCGAAATAATCAATTTTTGTTAACTAACCGAGGAGTGGGGATGGATAGGTATCAGTCAACCAACTTACTAATAGCAAAAGACAACAGTAAATGAATGTTTCAATCATACACAGACTAGTTTATTTACTATATAATCTACACGCATTTAGTCGCGTATTTACATTTATCCGATGTGCGCGACAATCTTGCGTGCCGCCATTTCCTTTACAGTCGCCCGTTCGAATTACTCACTTGCATGCTCGCTCGCTACCGATTTCTTTACGTTCGCAGACGTAAGGGAAGAATTAAAATATTACGTGTGGTCGTTTAGCAAAAATCATAACGCGAAGCCGGCCAGCTTACCTTGTACGACTAGAGGCGCTATCAGGGGGAGCAAATCAGCGTCGCCTCTTAACACGTGGCTCAGGTTGCCGCTTTTCCACACTGAAGACGAGGCATCTTTAATCACCCTGCTGCTTCCACCGGGCAGATTCAGCAACCTCGTGGCTGGCCTACGATGGCGTTTCACTAACCACTCGAGACCGCAGCAACAACAAAAACTATTGGCAGTCTATTATTCGAGCTCCTTACAGCGTTCACATTTACGCACGCTGGTACCGGTGCTAGAGTCATTCGTGTGCTCACGTTGCTACTCAATTCTAGCGTTACTGCTCGACGACTCGCGCTGTTAACGGTGTCAAAGGTACTCTCCAAACTCTTGTACGTTATTGACGATGCCAGCGGTACTACTCGACTCTTGCTGCTACTCAATCTCGCGTTAATCCTCGACTCGTCCTTCTTTCTTTGCGCGCGTTCCGCCCCATTTCGGACCGAGTTCCCGTTTTCAACTTCTCCCGACCGGTAGGTGCTTCCCTCGCAGGCAGCCACGCGATCGAAACGGTAGCGCAAACCGGACGTCTACCGTCACACTATTTATTTACTCTTTATGAACAAATAACAATAACTATGATGAAACAAACATCACGGAAAGAAATTATGCGATTTAATATACATTTCCATAGGAAGTTCGATTAAAGTTAATTAATAACTTAAATGTTATTAATAAATAAAAAACTCAACAATTTAGTTAAACAAAACTAATTTCCGTAATGAATAAATGGTTTTCAAATAGGTAAACAATATTTCAATTAAGTTGAAAGATTGCGTCAGAGCCGAGATATCGCAATTTTTTGATAAACTGAAAAGTGAAAAAACTCAATAATTCATAAACAATAGCAATTTTTGACAATCTGTTTCAACAAATGGATTTATTCAATTATAAGCTACAAGTAAATATAATTTTCTACCATAATTACAGTTTATTAACTCTAAATATCATTATTAATAACTTTAAGCCAATATATAAAATATACCAATATTGTAAAAAAATAAACTGTATTCATACGAAATTATAGCATTATTAAAAATATATTTTAATGAAAAAAGTAGAGTCCTAATGTAAATATTTAATGATTTACAGCTCAATTTGTAAAATCGTAAAATCAAAAAGAGCGTAAAAAGGGCGTTTGAGTGTATGAGGTTCCAGCGGGAATAGGTATACGAGGTGTGTTCAAAAAGTAACGAGAATTTTTAAATTTCGCGGGTTTGGAGAGTCCGCTTGTATAAAATTTTTTTTTATTATGTTGGTACACATGCCCCTGAAGTACGATAAAATTTTCAGCAATATTCATTGCTTACTTTTTAAGTGGCAGCCGCTAACGTTAGACGTGTTTTTCGAGCTCGGCGATTTTCGTTTGTGAAAAAAAATGGATCAAAGAATTTGTATTAAATTTTGCGTAAAAAATGAAATAAAGTGTAGTAAAGTTTGTCAAATGTTAACAAAGGCATATAGTGAGTCTGCTATGAGTAAAGCAAGGATTTATGAGTGGTATAAGCGTTTTCAAGATGGCCACGAAAACGTTGAAGATAACGAACGACCCGGACGCCCAAGCACATCAACAACCGATGAAAACGTGAAAAAAGTGAAAGAAATAGTTATGAACGATCGCCGAATCACAATCAGAGAAGTCGCTGATGATGTTGGCATATCAATTGGCTCATGCCATCAAATTTTTTCGAATGTTTTGAGTATGGAACGTGTGGCAGCAAAATTCGTTCCAAAATTGTTGAATTTCGAACAAAAACAGCGGCGAAGGGAAGTTGCTCAGGAGTCGCTAAATGAAGTCAATAATGATGCAGAACTACTAAAACGTGTTATAACAGGTGACGAAACATGGGTTTACGGATATGATGTCGAAACTAAGGCTCAATCGTCCCAGTGGAGGCATTCTGGATCGCCAAGACCGAAAAAGGCTCGACAAGTGCGGTCGAATGTGAAGGTTATGCTCACTGTGTTCTTCGATTTTAATGGCATAGTGCATTATGAATTCTTGCCACAAGGTCAAACAATCAATAAGCAGTACTATCTACAAGTTCAACGTCGTTTGCGTGAAGCAATCCGAAAAAAACGCCCGGATTTGTGGCAAAACAATTCATGGCTTTTGCACCACGATAATGCGCCTGCTCACACTTCATTGCTTGTTCGTGAATTTTTGGCCAAAAACGAAACTGTAACGATGCCTTAGCCTCCATATTCGCCAGATATGGCTCCATGTGACTTTTTTCTATTTCCAAAAATAAAGAGAACATTAAAAGGCCGTCGTTTTACAAGCATAGATGACATTAAAAGCGAATCGCTGAAAGAGCTAAAAGCTATTACAAAGATCGAGTTTCAAAAGTGTTTCGAGGATTGGAAAAAGCGTTGGCATAAGTGTATTGTATTCGAAGGGGACTACTTTGAAGGCGACAACATTAATGTAGATGAATAAATAAATATTTTTTTCATAAAACAAAAATTCTCGTTATTTTTTGAACACACCTCGTAAAAGGAGAAGTTCGACACACTGAAATTACTCTAGCTCTGGCTATAGTCCAGTAAGGTCGAGCAACCGTTGTGCTTAATAAATCAGCCTAAACACCTAATCATTGAGTTATATATTTTGCTTCCTTTTGAAAGTTCTCTTCTATCTTACCTCCCTGTGAGTCGTTTCTGTAGGCTTCCTGTTCCCACAGATGCTTGATAGCAGTGAAATATCCCTGTTTTAAAATTTCCCTGTTTCCTCCATTACAAAAGTGAGATAACCGTGATAGAGATCTTCTCAGTGCCATGAAGCATCTCGGCTTCCCGTCCCGAATGCGTTGATGCTGTAGTATGCTTCTATCCATGGAATTTCACTTAAACTATCGTAATATTTAGTTCTTGTGAGACTAATGCTTTTTGATGGATGAATTCTCCTTATGTCCCAATATTAAAAACCTACTTTAATTCAGCTACATATTCAATCACACGCGAGGTCCAAACCGAAAGAAAAAATAGTACTTTGTAATGAAGAAAAAAATTACTATATTACAAAATACATTTTCCATCCCTATACGAACTAACGACGTAAATCGACGAGAACTACATGAAATATTTGAAATAAAAGTAACATTAATATTTTTATTATTACCCGAAAACCTTTATACCTATACAAAGATATAAAAAATAATCAAAAAGAAATGCATAGTTGCTCTAATAAATTAATTAATTATAATCGTGAAAATTATCATTTAATGTAATATTCGAAATATTCATCATAATGTATAAATAAATAAAATAAATAAATGTAATAGATAAAAATCAGTAATAATGTTAAAGAAAAACCTTGCACGTTTATTATAAATAATAGCGAGAATACAAGTCCAGAAAATCGTATTCGAAGAACCATTTATGGAGGAAAAGGCCCAAGTAGAAGGGCCTGCGTTCCTAGTGTTCCTAAAAAATTCACGGTCTTCGATCAATTAGGCCACGGAAAACTAAAGAAAACCAATGTTGAAATGAGATCTGAATTAGAGTTTCCACCTACAATGGACCTAGAAAAGGAGATTCCCTGTCGCCATCCTGAGAGATTGAAAGGACCTGCTCGCCGTTTGCGGACGAGTTTGTCCCCCACCATCCACCCAAGGAGGAAGACTAGGAAGCCAGCAAGAGGAATAAACGTGCAAAGCTTTTTCTGGTGTAAAAAAAAGTGGAAAAGGACTTAAAAAAAAAGAATTAAGAAAAAGTAAGGAAAAATTCTCTGTTAACTTTCTTTTCATCTTTGCTTTTAGAAATTTTCGCGACCCGCAATCATGTAGAGCACCCTCTCAACCTAAGGTTTCGGGTTGGTATTTGCATTTGACTCCGTCTGAGCCAAAGGTCTTGGACGAAGTCAAACAAGGAAAATGAACATAATAAGATAAAATTTGATGGAAAAGAAGTCGAGATACTTACTGGTCGTTATGAGATTGGAAATTTTTAATAATCAAGAACAAAAATTATAAGCCTAATAATAATACATTGTATAATGAAAGTACTTGCAATAAAATGTTGACATTAAATCAGCCAACTTGATTGATATTCCAGTGTCTATTCTTAAAGTAAACGTCTTACATCTTGAATGTAACATAACATCGGGAGCTTATATTAATAAAAATAAGAATCATAATATTCATGAGTTCTTTTCTGCTGTATCACCAGACTGCAAAATAATTAAAGTGTCTAAACAGGTTATATATCTACCTGTGACTGTCAAAGTTATTAATCATTTATAATTGCGTTTGGTAAATGATGATGGAAGTGAAAACTGTTTGAGGTAAAGTTATTATGATTTGTTTACATATTTAAATACTACATTATCTGCTCTCAAAGTCAGTCATTAATAGATAGTAGGTATAAAACGACGAAACTTTCAGTTCCTGAAAAGTGTCAGCCTAAATGTGATCGTAAATGCTAATCAGACAAAAAAGAAACATAAAAGCCGTGAAAAATTAACATACACATTCATCTGTTGCTGTTATCTTAAAGATGGAAGAAATACTTAGTATACAAACACTGATCGTCTTTAATGAGTTTGTCATTCATTATAAAATTCATTTACACCCGCCTTACACCGTACAAAACTTCAATAACAGCAATGAAATTAGAATATCTATCCAACATCAAGATTTATCTCACTTGCCATCAACACGAGACGATGGTCTACTGTAACTGGTACGAAGATTATAAATAATGCTATATGTTATTTGTCTGAAGATATTCGCAATGATATTAATGCTATTGAGAAAGATAGATATAAAAATGTTCGATTGACGAGTACTATGAAAGGTTTAATTTTATTCAATTAGAATAAAATCAAACTAATGTTAGATTTTTTTATTTAAACCTAGCTAGAGAAATGTATTTCGTTATATACTGCAAATTACTATGAAATAATCCTTTTAACTTTACGTTCTATCTCAACTTGATTTTATAAAAAATAGGTTAATTTCTCAAAAAGTCTAAATCGATCAATTTAAGTGATGTACAGGGATCCCATTTTAAAGAAACCACCCCGAAATTTTCTACGGTTGGCGTTCTACAAAAAAATTGTTCAGACAAAAGTTGTTTGGGACAATGAGGGACATCTTTCCCAGAAATCGGATTTGACCTTGAGATTTATTTTCAAGGTCATTTGAAGGTCAATGTCATTTTTTGAATATGAACCTATAATTTTGATCCCGGATTCGGAAAGAGCGAGAAATTCTACGTTTAGATAAGGTATTATGTATGGAGTGCAGTTAACCCCCCCCCGCCCGGCGTAAAATCATGTAAGGTTCAAATTTATTATTTTCTTCATCCATACACAGGGATGATCGGGCAAGGGTAAGATTAATTGTTGTAACGGAGAATTCCGGCCGTACCCGTCTGGGCTGCTCGCGACCGTCCGCACAAATTATTTATTCGGGGATTCGGGAAGCAAAAGACGTTCCCACGACTGAATAACGCGTCGAGCATAAACACGTTAAACGCACAAATTCGGAGTCGGGATGAGGAGTGATACAGCGGCGAATAAACACCACAGCGGATTAATACGCTAGTCTTTAATTGTCAACAAACGATTACAATACGGCAACCTCGGACTTACACACTACGAGCGGTACAATAACAAACGCGAACGCGAAGGTGAATCGGTGGCTGGTCAGCCTGCCGATTCCCTTATAAAAACTAGATATTATACAAATGCCCGACAAACACTTTTCGCTGATAGGCTATTAACGGGTAGCCAGCAGGTCTGCTGTGCTACCAACCATAGACTGACGCCCAAACATGCAAGAGAGAGAGAATCAAGAGAAAAATACGGCACCGACCTCGACCTTCAGCCTCTCTGACGGCTAGAGCGCACTTCAGTGTGACGTCACTGGTGTGCTCCTCGCTGACCGTCTCGCTGATACTTGTTGTCGCCGCTATTTGTTTTCTCGCTCGCCTCCTCGCTTGCTCCACAATATAGCTGTCTCAATCCGTATATCCCAAGAATTGCTGTTGCCGTTGTTTCTGCCGCCTCCTCGTTGCTCGGCGCTGCAGCACGTCAAATTCCTCGCGCGCTCACCCGTGTACCTCGCCGGTTACCCGCACGCACCGGTGCCGGGTATCTTTTGGGACACGGCTGGGCGCGACCCAGCCTCACGCTCTATCACTCGTCCGCGCACCGGGCGTGTCTCTGAAACGAACAAAACGTCGGCGAGGTCGCGAGGCCAACTCGAAAAAACCGTGACCTTTCGGTTTATCCGCGCGCGCGACTTTCTCTGCTCATTGCTTAGCAGAGACTCCCTAATTTTCCGCGGCGATCCGCAATTCGAGCGCTCTGTCTCTCTCTCTCTCTCTCTCTCTCTCTCTCTCCCTTTCTCTCTTCTTCTGCGCCATCTGCGTCGCTCCAGTCGTCAGCTCAGCCCGTGTTCAGCACCTGGCAAACAAAAGGTCCAAGCATGAGTGTGTGTGCCAAACGTACACACTCTCAGCCTGGCGCGGCGCACGGACATTTGCGAGAGCTAAACGGACGAGATCGGCCTAGCCGAGATTCTCCGTCGCATTGTAATAATCCAATAACTAGCTGATAATGTCTTGTCCCCCCCCCACCCCCCAACTCAATAACTAGACGGTAATATCTTGCTGCAGCACGATATCGGCCTTGACCGTCAAAATTACCCAGGGAGGCTTCGGTATCCAAACAACGTGAGAATTAGAATCATTGAACGAAGAGAGAGATGTCGACCACGAATACGCCCCGAGAGATAACAGAATGTCAACAATTAGGAAGTTTACACGGCGTCTAAGCTAAAAAATGGAAAATAAGCTTTCGTTAATTAAATGAAATAAAATTGTACGTAATCTTCAATAAATCTTGAATGAATCCTTGAATAAAGCCCTGAAAAATGGATATAAAATGGAAAATAAGCTTCCGTTATTATTAACAAGTTTGCCTAACTTGGCTGGCTACCAAGTCGGCGACGGATTTGGAAAGAAAGTTAAGCTCGTCAATATATCATTTCGCAAATAAACATTTTTCAAATTTTGTTATTTATAACGAATTTAATTCATTCGTTATGTCTCTCTCTTCCCACGCATGCATGTACACAATTCATATACTTATACTATATTTGAATTCACATTATATTATACAGCAGCCTGCAGCTGCCGACAACGTCGAAGTGTAAGGTAAGAGAGAGAGCCCGGCATGTCTATTAACGAGCCTATAAGCAGGGAGAGTCGCGTTTGCGTGTATGCGTGTATGCGTGTGGTCGTGCTGCCGAAAAGCGCGATGAAAGAGTGAGGACGCCTCCCGCGGTAATTGACTGGCGGACGTAACACGGGCGACACGTGCTTGAGCGCGCGCTAAAGCTTTGTCTTTTTTTTGCGGATTCGGACTTCCGACCCGGCATTGCCCTAGATTATTCGCGAGTGCGTGCAGTGGTGCGACACCTTGACACGACTGTGTGTGCGTGTAAGGACGTAGTGCTAGGTAGCCCACATTTCGTCACCACTGCAACCGGCGTCCGGGAACGCTGTTCAGCGAGCGAGCGTTTACCGCACGGAGGGCCTGGCCATTGACGCCTCATTGTAAGTACCGGCTCGATTAGCTCTCTCTCGCTTGCCCGCTCGCTTCTCTCTCTATCTTTACCGATTTACTACCGTACGCTTCCTCCTTAATAATTTATATAAATTATCTTTATCCTTCGTATTCTCTGCGTTTCTTTGACTTTGCGCCCGACTCCCACTCCCAATCCTTGGCGAATTCTCTGCGCTCGTCACTACTTTTCGCGCTTTCCAGCCACCGCTACCTGCGACGCTCTACGCGGGCCACGAGGCTGCTTGACATTGCGGCTGGTTGAAAGGCTTGGCCACACATGCACCAGCGTACTAGCCCCGTGGCATTAGTAACTGATAAAGCCGAGCTGTCAATCAATTTATCCTCTCGATTATAACGACGAGTTAGCTAAAACCCCGTAATATATTATCAATATATATAAACTTATATATTAATTTTAATAAACAATAAACATTTGCATGTAAATTGATGTATTCCCAACGAAAATATGAATTTTATAATAATTTGATAAGAAATTCAGGTAGCCAAGAAAAAAAAACCCTAAAAAAATATTCAAATAGCATTAATAGGTGCAGAGAAAATGATTAGTAAAGATTAATACCGAGCGCGCTGCGCTTCAGTATTACTATACATTGTTCTCCTCTTTGCTTGATAGTTCTCCTACTCCGCGCCTACTCTCGTGCGTGGACTGCATTTTCGCCGCATTTTAGTTACACATTTTTCAAATTTACACCTATTTAAACAAAAAATAGGTCATAGGTGTCAATGGAGAATTTTTAGTTCAGGAAATTATTTATTCAAAGCTGTTTTTAAATTTTAAATAAGTGGATCTCCTGAGCAAGAGTGGACTTTACGATATAGCTTGAAAAAAAACAGGCTATTTGCAAAATTTAATAACTCATAAAGTTATCATCCTTTAACGCTGGGATTACGCACAGATCAAATACGAGGTGTGTTCAAAAAGTAACGAGAATTTTTAAATTTCGCGGGTTTGGAGAGTCCGCTTGTATAAGATTTTTTTTTATTATGTTGGTACACATGCCCCTGAAGTACGATAAAATTTTCAGCAATATTCATTGCTTACTTTTTAAGTGGCAGCCGCTAACGTTAGACGTGTTTTTCGAGCTCGGCGATTTTCGTTTGTGAAAAAAAATGGATCAAAGAATTTGTATTAAATTTTGCGTAAAAAATGAAATAAAGTGTAGTAAAGTTTGTCAAATGTTAACAAAGGCATATAGTGAGTCTGCTATGAGTAAAGCAAGGATTTATGAGTGGTATAAGCGTTTCCAAGATGGCCACGAAAACGTTGAAGATGACGAACGACCCGGACGCCCAAGCACATCAACAACCGATGAAAACGTGAAAAAAGTGAAAGAAATGATTATGAACGATCGCCGAATCACAATCAGAGAAGTCGCTGATGATGTTGGCATATCAGTTGGCTCATGCCATCAAATTTTTTCGAATGTTTTGGGTATGAAACGTGTGGCAGCAAAATTCGTTCCAAAATTGTTGAATTTCGAACAAAAACAGCGGCGAATGGAAGTTACTCAGGAGTCGCTAAATGAAGTCAATAACGATGCAGAACTACTAAAACGTGTTATAACAGGTGGCGAAACATGAGTTTACGGATATGATGTCGAAACTAAGGCTCAATCGTCCCAGTGGAGGCATTCTGGATCGCCAAGACCGAAAAAGGCTCGACAAGTGCGGTCGAATGTGAAGGTTATGCTCACTGTGTTCTTCGATTTTAATGGCATAGTGCATTATGAATTCTTGCCACAAGGTCAAACAATCAATAAGCAGTACTACCTACAAGTTCAACGTCGTTTGCGTGAAGCAATCCGAAAAAAACGCCCGGATTTGTGGCAAAACAATTCATGGCTTTTGCACCACGATAATTCGCCTGCTCACACTTCATTGCTTGTTCGTGAATTTTTGGCCAAAAACGAAACTGTAATGATGCCTCAGCCTCCATATTCGCCAGATATGGCTCCATGTGACTTTTTTCTATTTCCAAAAATAAAGAGAACATTAAAAGGCCGTCGTTTTACAAGCATAGATGACATTAAAAGCGAATCGCTGAAAGAGCTAAAAGCTATTACAAAGATCGAGTTTCAAAAGTGTTTCGAGGATTAGAAAAAGCGTTGGCATAAGTGTATTGTATCCGAAGTGGACTACTTTGAAGGCGACAACATTAATGTAGATGAATAAATAAATATTTTTTTCATAAAACGAAAATTCTCGTTATTTTTTGAACACACCTCGTATACGATAAAATCTACAAGATATAAAAATTGCAGTTCTTCAACTTTTTAACTTACCCCGTAATGATTTTTTGAAAACCACCCTTTTTCGTCTATTTTTCACTTTTTTTTATTTTTCTCATCTCGATATGGACCGATTAACTTGATCGACGTCTCGTTAGAAAGGTAATTCAATCATCTACAACTTTCTCTATTGGAGTATACACTTTTCTCTGAAACTTTTCGTTTTAAACGCGAAAAACTTGTTTTTGCAAACTTTAAACATTGTTTAAACAATGAACTATTTACCGCGATAAAAACGAATATCGTATTCGCTACCTATTAAAAATTTTATCCCAAAAATGCCTTTATTGATTGGCCTATTATAGGGTTTGGTCGAAAAAAATAATTTTAATTTGTGAATGGGTAAAATTTCAGCTATTTTAAGAGCTGAAGACCAATGTGCCTCATATATGCTGTAACATAGTTAATCGAACAACGCAGAATATGGCAAAATGCATTGATTGTGCGCTAGGCATTGATTATCATCAAATCTGAAATTTTACTTTAGAACAATGCCTCTCTGAATTCGATTAAACACAATTAATTACTTACGATATTGTTCCAAGACAGGTAGATTCTTGTTCGGCAATTTTCGTGCTAAAAATGGAAGAAAAAATAGCAGGGAAAACCGAAGTAATGAGTGATTGAAATTAACGTTACGAGCAATTGCAAATAAATTAAAGAAATAATAAAATTCATTGCACCTTTCGAAGTCAACGAAAATAACGAAGAACAAAATGATAATAATAATGAATCAGATTCGTAATTATGATTTTTCAAACGCTTTTCGAGCACGCAGCGAACAATCTGCGAATAGCTCTCGTTTGCGAGCGGAAGAATTAATATCGTACAATAAATTGAACAATGCGATCCATGAGGATAAATAAGTGGAGAGGAACGAAAGCGCGGAACACTTTAAGACGGCAAGTCCGGCGAATTAAAAAGCAGAAAAGCAGACCGGAGAACAATAAAATTTGATTTGCAAAATAACGGACACGCAGCCAAGACCGAAGCAAAATATAATTTTAGGCAAAATGACAAACAATAGAAAATAAAATTGCTTGTAACAAGGTTGTTTCACTATTACTTACTTTAAAAAGGAAAAGAAAAGAAAGGCTCTTTCGCTCTAAACACAATCGGTTGAGAAAGCGAGGAATTAAATTAACACTCGATCATTCAAATTTTGACATAAACCTTATTATTAAATTTATAAACAAAACACGTGCTTAATCTAATTTATAAACAACTTATGCTACGCACGATAGCCAACGGATAAACGCCGTACTACCGTAAACTGTCTACCTAACTAGCGCGATACAAAAATAACAAACTATGATAAACTACCTTAGGTAGCCGGTAAGTGAGCGCCATACTATCTATACCTAACTTAATTTAATGAGACAGTCAAAGAGAGAGAGAGTAAACCTGACCTTTGAGAGAGTAACGCCTGCTGATTTTGGTAATCAGCAGGCGTTAAAGATAGCTGTAGCGAAAGGTCTACGGGCAAGGCTTTTTCTTTGGGGACGTAGATAAAGCACGGACAGTTGCCGAACAGGTATCTCGGCGATGTAATGCTCTTCCTTTTTTGCTTCTTTCAACTAGTGGTTTTCGCTGATAAAAATGGCGAAAACAAACAAACGCAAACTTGCACCTACGATAGCCTTGACCTCTCGTTGCTTCAATTGACAACAAAAAAGTATTCACTTTTATGCAGCCGGTGGCTGCTACTCTTGCTAGTTCTCCTCATATAACCTAATTTTTAAGGCGGCACGCAACGCAGCTCCTATTAACCGTACGCCGCGTGCCGACCCAAACCTGCTTATATCTCATACCCGTTTCCCCCCCCCCTCTCTCTCTATGAGTGTCGTCACACGTACCTTTTTTCGCTCTGCATTTTACAGGCTTTCTCACACGCTATATCACTCTCCGGAGTGAGTTTTTGATTTCAGGCAGGTGTCATCCAGTGATCCCAAGCTATACGCTAAATATTGCATCACTTGTTGCAACAATGGATCACTGTTTGACAATTTACTGCCGTTTACGCCGAACATAACCTCACCGTCGGCTTGCGTTCAGCGGCGGAGCGGCCTCACACACATACACGCACACACACTCACACGCAATCTCATGCAAATCTTGACGACCATCGAGCCTCGCTTGCATCCCGCCCACGCTGTCACGTCGTTTGCTTGCACCGACCACAAACTCCATCCACATCTCTCCTAACACTGGACTACATACACTGAGTCTCCGCCGACACGTAATCGTCGCGTCAAAACTGCGAATTTATGAGGGAGTGAGTGAACGATTATTATTGGCGAGTACCCGAGCTTGCAATACGTCGTGTGCAATAGCACAGTTTTGTGATGCTTTATTGTTGCTCTGTCATAAATGTTCATATTTGCTGTGTTATTAATTTAAGGCTAAGACCGCCAATATTTTTTGCGCAATAGACTCAAGTTGGCAAACTTCGCTTAGGACGTTGGCACCAGTGCGCGCGTGCCTTTCAAATCGCTCAATATTTTTCTTGTCGGCTGACGCGACACTCGCTCTTTCTTGAACTACTCAAGTTGTCGCGGCAGCCGATAAGTCAACGGCTATAATTGCTTATATGCCTCGCTGCATATTCAATGTCACCGATCTTCAAATACGGCGCACTGCGCAGCGCATATGTCGCGATCCTGCCTTAAGTGCAATTTCATACTGCGCCGCACGTGCGATACTCTTTTGTGCAGTACGTGTAACGGTCTCTATCACGTAGACTGTGTTTCTCCCAGCATCAGACCGAAGTCCAAATCTACGTCGGATTTCGTCTGCCGTCTTCATTCGAACACGTGTGGTGACGAGCCTCGCGCTGTTTGCGTTACAACCGCTCTCGCTGAGGCCACGTCCCCCTCGCAGCTGAGTGGCTCTAAGAAACGCTTGGCCTCCCCGCTGCAGCCGACCGACGCGCGATTTTCGAAACCTCGCTGCTCGTCTTCTCCATCTCTCCTAGTGGAACGTCGTAGTAGTAGCCCTCTCCCAGCTTTTCTCGCCCCTCCGCGGTCCAAATCTCACTAAAGATACGGCATTCTTCGCTAACCACGAAGTCACCGCACCCAACGACATGTCAGACAACGTCCCTCCACCGTGGTTCTCTGCCTACATAGCTGAACAGCGTGCGTCCCGCAGTGAGGATGCCGCTCTCGCCTCCGAACGACACCAGATGCTCGTAGGACACAACGAGAAAAAAACCAGGGACGACGCCGCCAGTGATAAAATAGCTGAATTTGTAGACGAGGCCGAAGTGATGGTTCGTGGTCTTCCGCATGATTTCAAAGGCACCTGCTATGACGCCGCCAAGTTTCTCATGTCATCGTTAATATACTACTATTATCATATAGCCATTGTAATACTTGAATCGCTTGTATATCACACAACCATACAGGGTCATACCCTATAGTTTAATAAAGTTAATATCAATATCAATATCTCAATATCTCTCTCTCTCTCTCTCTCTCTCTCTCTCTCTCTCTCTCTCTCTCTCTTAGTGAGTAGTGGCACACTGGTTTTTGAGGCTCTCTTCTTCTGTTAATATTTCCTTTAATCTTGCTACTTCCTCGAGCGGCATACTTTTGCAGACTAGTTCATCCAGCTGGCCTCTGCGCTTCCTGCTAAAAGTTCTTGGTTTTTAGTCAAATTTTTGGCCAATGGATAAATTATTCGCTCCCCTAGTTATAACATAACCTTCACCAAATCACCAACTTTAACGAGTTTTCGAGCTACACACCTCTGCCAACAACGCTAACAATACAGCCTCCACACCAGGACCACTCACTACACTCTATACATTTCACACTACACACCTTACTGATTGCAACACATCTAAACTTTTGTTGCTGAGTACCTGTCAACAATTTTATCGTTACTCTACACATTATAATCTACTCGGAGAGACTCTTCACTGCCGGTGCTATTTTTTGCTGTACTACTTCTCATCACTTGAATTGTCTCGCGTTTTAGTTATCGCGACGGCTATTCCATTTTATTTTTATTTTTATTTTACTTTATCTTGTTTTGTTTTCTTTAATTTTAATTTTTGTTGTGTATCTAGCCCTATCTACACGCTAGACAATTTTAATTTTAATTTTAATTTTATTTTATCGACAATGTCAATTCGTGTTCTTTACTATAATTAATTTTAATTTTATTTTAATGTAATTCCTGCGTTCGTTTTCATCAATCATTGTTTTTTTCGTTTTGTTTTAGTGTAATAGTCGTTTTAGGTTAACTTGCGAATCCCTTTTCCGCCTCCTGTAAATGGCATCACTTTACTCCCGAATCTCCCGCCAATTTCGATCTTTAACAAACAGAGTTGGTGCCACTGAGGCGCCAATTTTCAAATTTTTCAATTTCTGACTTTTCTGAGCTCCTGTTTATGACTGGTCAGTGACTCAAATTTTCGCGCGAAATTTGAACATTTCAATTTGCCGTATCAATCTGTCCTCTACAAATTACCTCTTGTATTACAGTTTTCTTGTGAAGTTTTGAGACCCGAAGAAGAGAAATGGATAAAATTTGACACAATCTGTGAATTTTTATTATTTGTTATAATTGTTCTTAATTTTCCAAACTACTCACTTTTATCAAATGGTCTTGTCTTTATGTGCCGAGTGTGGTGAAGCACTGAGTTTCCGGGGTAGCAATATCTCGCAGTGCAAAACTTATGCTAGATCAACGCTGTACTAACATAACTTCAAACCTGATCTCGCGATCTTTATTTGCCGTACCTGTTCTTATGAGTCTGCGTTCTCGGCTAACCCTCATCAAACCGGTGGCGCGTTTTTACCATCACCTCCTTCCACTCAAATCGACTCTGCTCCAGCTGGCACCTCTTCTCTCGTCGAAACCTCAGGCCGAAAGAGACAAGCGTCACCTTACGAGCTTTTCCCGTCCAAGACGTTAAAAGTGGAATCCTTGAACTCTGCCTGATCGGCTGTTCTTCCCACTGTTTCTTCCCCCAGTGCTGACCAAATCCTCTTGCTCGATAGTATGGTTCCTATCATGGGCGACCAATCGCCAGCATGGTTTTCCGGTTTCGTAAATAACGAATTTACCGAGTTTCGCAATGAGATTAGAGCCACCTAGACTTCTATCCTAACCAAAGTCGATCGTGTTGCCGACGATGTGATGAGTCTTAAGACTGCAACGGGCCTGAAGGGTCGTCCCCGAGCTCCTTATTCTGGGCCTTCCGCAAGAATTCCAGGGCTCATTGGAAAATGCTGCCGGTATGCTTTTTGAAGCGATTGGCTATCCAAACGCTCGGGGTCGCATAACGGCCACCAGGAAATAGACTGTCACTTGCACACGTCCAAACCCGACCGAGACTTCCCTGCGGGGTCAGACGCACGCTACTACGTCCGCTTTCGTCGTGCGCATCGACTCAACGGTGGTGCATGACATTATTTTGGAGCGTTCTGGGAAGCTCGCTGGGAATACGGCGAGGGACGTCTTTGAGTGTGGTTTTGGTAATCTCATCTTCATCCACCAGCTGTTACCTCAGCCAATCCACAATCTATTTGTGAAGGCGCTTGCACGTAGTTGCGAGCTGGGTTTCGCACACCCTTTCGTCTAGGGCATGGTCATAAAAACACGCGTTCCACTCCTATCCCCATAATATCGAAGAGCGACCTTGATAGCTGTACGCCTTTGCCTCCCGGTCAGCTTTCTGTTCCGTCTGCTCAGTGCTCTAGTGCCATGTCAGTGGTTCGCACCCTGATCGGCACTCGAAGACACGCGCCGCTCAACCTCAACTTCGCGTCCCAGGTTGTCAAACAGCGATCCACTGTCGTCATCCCAAAAACTCTGCTCCGTAACTTAACACAACCGACGGTTGTTTTAGCCTAACAGTGTATTTTTCTAGCTCAGCTATCTGAAGCGGTGACAAATCCATTTCCTCCAGTTTCTGGTCCATGATGCCAGCTAACCCAGGACCATACCCCACCCTCTGCTTTCTTTGTTGTCGGCCACATTAATACTCTTACTAATTACTCTTCTCGAAGCACAAGCCCATTCTACTTATTTTGACGTCATGGCCATTACTGAAACCTTCCTCTCACCGACATCTCTGACTCACACCTCTCTCCTCGATTTCAATTTTTTCAGGCTTGACTGAATTGGAGAGCGGGGTGGCGGGGTGGCCCTGTACGGCAGATCTCACCTTAAATTTAGCTTTCTAGACACTTTAGATCCAGTCTTTGAATACACCTGAATTCATCCTTGGCAAAATGAAGTCCTACAAGACCAAGCTTTTGATGGCGGTGGTATACAGACGTCCTTCTGCATGATCTCCCACACATTTCTTCAACTGCCTGGCCACTTACCTTCCCATGTACGGAAATGTCATTATTACCGCCGATTTTAACGCCGACCTGAGTTCTAGTTCTCTGCCTGATGCTCGAGCTTTCAGATCTCTCGTTGACTTACACACATCGTATCTACTGATCCCATACATCTCTGTCTTGACATAAATTCCTCTTCCCATACTACACTTGACCTTGTCATAGTGAAAGACCCAAATGCCATCCAAATTTTTGGAAAATCCGATACTCCCTTTATTGTTGGCCATGATTTTATCACGCGCACCTATCGTTTTAGCACAAATAAGCACGTCACCAGATTCATTAGGTCCCGCGGTTTCAATCGGGTGGACGAAGCGGCCCTGAATGAGACCCTTAGCAGTTTTCTTCCATGTGTGGTCGACAAATCTCCAGTACGATCGGAGCGCTCTTCGGATCCGCCGATGGATGCTGACTTTCATTCCCTTGACGACTCGGTGCACTCTCTTACTGAAGTCCTCATAAAGTCCTTCGATGCGATATCCCTTCTCAGGAGCATCAAGCTATCTTCAAGGCGTAAACCTTGGGTAAATCCGAGCATTTTCCTCCGGCTCGGTCAGTGACGTCGCTGGGTATCGAAGACTTCGAAATGATGTCTCAAATGCCCTCGACTCAGCAAAAAACTCCAAGCATCTCAAGCAATCCAAGTGTCTCAAGCAGGCTGTCCTCCGCAAGAACCAGTAAGGCCAGATGGAGCGAGTTACGAAACCTTGGTATCACCAAGCGCGCTCTTCCATCCCCGTGTCGATTTCTTCCCCCAGCCGCACTAAATACCCACTTTACCAACATTATCCTTCAACAACATCAGACTTTTTTGACGCCCTTTTAGCACGTACCTTTAATGTTCCTCACACCTACTCTCCACTCCAATTTCGTGAAGTTACTAGTCAGGAGGTTATGGATGCACTAAACTCGTCCTCATTCAGAACATTTGGTCCCGATGGTTTGTCTGTCAAGATGCTCAAACTCGTCTCTTCTACATGTCTCTCGTCTCTCACGCATCTTGTCAACAAATCATTATCGTATGGCATTTTTCCAACCTCTTGGAAACGGTCTCTAATCATTCCTCTTGCCAAAGTACCTTCACCCGCTCTTTTATCGAAATCAGATCGATAGCAAAGTTATTCGAGGTATCAAAGGTGCTTGAGAGGCTTGTTCATGCTCAATTATCGTCCTATCTAGACCGCTGTAAGCTGCGTGATCCACGGCAGGCCGATTTCGTGAGGTTTCACAGTACTCAGACTGCACTCCTGGGCATCCTTGATGACATCCGCAGGGCTATTGAGGAACGTAAAATTATAATCCTTGTCCTGCTGGATTTTTCTAAGGCTCTCGACGTTATCCCCCATGGTCGTCTGGTGGTCAAGCTCAGGGACCCGTGCCTGTCTGATACAGTCTTGAACTAGTTTTTTAGCTATTTGACTGACAGGTTTCAGGCCGTTGTGGAGGTATCGGAATGGCTCAGGGCTGCTACTGGAGTGCCGTAGGGTAGTATCCTGGAACCACTGCTATTTGCAATATATATTTCGGACCTGCCTTCTGTTTTCTCCTTCATGAATTACATGCTGTATGCCAACGATACGCAGGTTTACCTCCACTGTCATCCTAGCAGCCTTGTGGAGGCATTGGGGAGGGTGCAGCTTGATGCCCAAGCTATAGCGGACTGGGCCCTAAGAAACGGCATCTCTCTGAACCTTACCAAGACTAAGGTCATAATACTGAGCAGCGAATAGTACGTTAGGACTATAAACTTGAATGAGATCGCGAAAATCACCATTAACGAGGTTCCACTCGATTATGTAATAAAAATAATAAAAACAATTAAGTAATAAAAATAATAAAAACAATTAAGTAATAAAAATAATAAAAACAATTAAAAAAAATAATAAAAAATAATAAATAACAAACACGCGATGGCACCTATTTTACAAGACGGACTGAAAGAAAGAGATGTAAAAGGGAAGCGCCATGCATTTGGCTAAAAACAGCCAAGTTTAATTAGCTACTTAATAAACCAAAGGTCGAATAATAATAATACCACCAGCGCTCGTAACCTGGGCGTGATACTGACTTCCACACAAAATTGGACCGAACATATCAGAAGCGTGACGAAGAGGGCATATGGCTCTCTGGTTTCACTCCGCTTCCGCGGGAAATCTCTTTCGACTACCCTTAGAAAAGTTCTTGTCGAGCAGCTCATTTTTTCACATTTGACTACCTCTCAGTGGTCTGCATGTAGCTCGATAGAGAGCGCTCGTCTAAGCTTCAAGTTGCACAAAACGCCTGCGTACGCTTCGTAATAGGATGGATCCCATATATACCTTCACTATCCTTAAACAGCCACATCAGCCATCATAGATTAGCCCTAGGCTGGCTATCATTTACACCGAATAGGTATAGAGCCCTCGCCGTTCTGGCCTACTCTGTAGTGTCTAGGAAATCGCCTCACTATCTAGCTAAAAACCTGTCTGTCCTGCTTGATAGTGTCATTATCCGGCGCTCGGGTCGCCACCCGCCGTCGGCGTTTGAATAGAAGGCCCCTCGAACTGAGGCATGGAACCATTCCTTTGCTATCCTTGCTCAGAGAATACTCAACTCACTGAGCGTGACCCTGTTCTCCATCGATCGGATCCCTGACTTCAAGGATTGGACCCGTGATCTATTCTTAAACTACGAGGCTAGAGCATGGATTGAGAGGGCGACTCGCGAAAAGTTAATGCCAGTGTCGGCACTGTCCGATTACACTCGCATTCCAAACAAGATCAATTCAGACGCGTTCTCGTGTATTCGCAAAAGTCAAAACAGGAAACACAACCATTGTACTTGCACGTGTTGACGGAACGGCGTGGTCGCGAACAATACTATTCAGTCGTAATTACCTCACGAACAGCGAAGCTGAAGGACATCGAACAAAAAATAAAGCCAAGTCGCAAAGGCAAAACGGAACGGTATCAGCTTACTAATTGACAAGTGTCCGGTGTGCGGCACTTTGCGTGCCGCGTGTCTCTCTCTGTCTCTGTCTCAGTCTCTCTCGATTCGTCCTCTATTAGCATTCTTCCCCAGTTACCTTTTCGGCTGTTATACATGGGAAGAACAGGTACATGATTGTATTATTATAATAAATGTTTTGTATAGGTATTCACGCATGCGGGGAGAGAGGGCTACAACGAGGGATCATTCGTTATAAACTTTAACTTTAATAATCTTAATTATTAATTTTCTTAAAACTTTAACAAAACGAAAACGCAGTCTTTTGCCGCTGACATCCTTTAAATTCAATAGAAACAATGTAGTTTATAAACTAATATAGAATAAAAATTATGAGCACCGAAACGGATCTGTAAAAATCCAAAACAAGTTCGATTTTAATAAAATTTTATTGTTTCTTTGAGAGGGTATGCTTGTACGAGGTCTGCTCAAAAAGTATCCAACTTACCTCGATTTTTCGGCGCTTGATTTATTCTTCGTCGTCCGAGGGTTGGTATCCTTCAAAATAGTCCCCATTTGATTGAATAAAACGTTCATATCGATGTTTTCACTTATGAAAGTACGAAGTGTGTCCAAAAAATACCCGGAATTTTTAAATTTCGCGGGTCTGGAGAGTCCGATTGTCAAAATTTATTTTTATTGTGTTGGTATACATGCCCCTGAAGTATGATAAAATTTTCAGCTATATTCACTGTTTACTTTGTCTGCGGTAGTCGCTAAGGTTTGACGTGTTTTTATGAGCTCGGCGATTTTCGTTTTTTAAAAGAAATGGATCAAAGAATTTGTATTAAATTTTGCGTAAAAAATGAAATAAAGTGTAACAAAGTGTGTGAAATGTTACAAAAAGCCTATGGTGAGTCTGCTATGAATAAAACAAGTGTTTACGAGTGGTATAAGCGTTTCCAAGATGGCCACGAAGACGTTGAAGGTGACGAACGCTCCGGTCGACCCAGAACGTCAACAATCGATGAAAATATGAAAAAAGTGGAAAAAATGGTTCTGAATGATCGCCGAATCACAATTAGAGAAGTTACTGATATAGTTGGCATATAAATTGGCTCATGTCATAACATTTTTTTAAATGTTTTGAGCATGAAACGGGTGGCAGCAAAATTCATTCCAAAACTGCTAAACTTTAACCAAAAAAAAATCACATGAACATCGCTCAGGAGCTGTTAAACGACGTCAACGACGATCCAAGTTTGCTAGAAAGGGTCATAACTGGTGATGAAACATGGGTGTACGGTTATGATGTCGAAACCAAAGCACAATCGTCCACCTGGAAGCATTCAACGTCACCAAGAGCGAAAAAAGCACGTCAAGTTCGATCAAATGTGAAGGTTTTGCTTACAGTTTTCTTTGACTGCAGGGGCGTGGCGCATCATGAGTTCTTATTACAAGGTCGTACGGTTAATAAGGAGTATTACCTTGAAGTTATGCGACGTTTGCGTGAAGCAATCCGAAAAAAACGCTCCGATTTATGGAAAAACAATTCATGGCTTTTGCATCACGATAACGCACCTGCTCACTCGTCGTTGCTTGTTCGTAATTTTTTGGCCAAAAACAATATCGTAGTCGTGCCCCAACCTCAATATTCACTAGATATGGCTCCGTGTGACTTTTTCCTGTTCCCAAAGTTGAAGAGACCCATGAAAGGACGGCGTTTTTCCTCGATTGAAGAAATAAAGGCCGAATCGCTGAGAGTGCTCAAGGACATACCAAAAAGTGAATATCAAGAGTGTTTCGAAGATTGGAAAAAACGCTGGCATAAGTATATTATATCTGGGGGGGGGGGATTACTTTGAAGGGGACCACATTGATGTAAACGAATAAATAAATATTGTTTTGGAAAAACGATAATTCCGGGTACTTTTTGAACACACCTCGTACTCTTGAAAGTTAGACTTCGGACTCGCCCTTAGTACATTCGTCGCATTAGTTTCAACAGTCTGATTATCGTCGAATCGATATCCCTTAAGTGGAATTTTCAATCGAGGAAACAGCCAAAAGTTGCAGGGAGCTATATCGTGACTATATGAAGTCTGGCGAAGCTGCGCAATCCTGTGTTTCAAAATAGTACTGCTGCACAAGATTTGATACGTGCTCTGGAGCATTGTCGTGATGAAGAAGCCAGTCAACCGGTTTCCTAAAATTGCGCTCGTTTTCTGTTGATTATATCAGGCAATCTTTTCAAAATTTCAACATAGTACTCTTTGTTGATTGTTTGGCCGGTAGGAACATATTCGTGGTGCACAATACCCTTATAATCGAAAAAAACAGACTAAAACCAGGATCATTGTCAACAAATGTGCGGCCACTTTTGAGCCGCCTATAGCACTCTTTTATTTCTATTTTGCTCTTACACTCATCTTTAAAAGTCTTTTACAATATTTCAATAATTTTCATACAACATTTACTGAGATTAAAGTAAAATTTTATGCAAATTTGCTGTTCGGTTCGTTCTGCTATTTTTAGCAATAAACGAATTGTGACGAACGCAAAAAAGTCGTCATAAACGAATACACGTTACGTGGAACTACTGATGAGAAGGTTAGGAGTTGCTGGTCGCGTTTATTCTTCAGAGGTCGCATGAGTCTCTCCGCGCAAAGATATAAACATAAATCGAATACTTTTGGAACAGATGTTGTAAAATATGAGGATCGGCAAGCAAAGAGAACAGAACGGCATCTCCTAGTAATAATATATATGTGTGAGTGTGTGTACATGTGCATTTTATAACAAAAATCTTTTATAGACTGTAGCAAGCATTTTTTATGAAATCGTTAAACGATCTTAACCTCAATGCTGTCATGTAACAGTCTCCAGTGTGGCCAACTGACTGAAGAATCCTTTACATTTAAATCACTCTTACTTCTACTATAAATTTTCTATTGTATTAGTGTGCGGGGAACTTAAACAACGTATGCTTCGCGTTATTATTTTTTTGACATAAAAATGGTAATTACTATTGCACTGACTAAATATGTCTTGAAACAAACGTAGTCGCTAAGTCTCTGAGTCAGTCGGTATATCATCTCAGCGTATTCCAGTAGAACTCACTCTTTAATCTTCGGTATGTGAATATACCTTCGTTGCCCATTCTTTGAAGAATACAATTTATCCCGTCGTGTTTCGAAAAGCATCTTCGTTGTTACTGCTTGTATGCGTTTCCCCCAGGCTCAGTTAACTCTCCCTATATTCATTGATGTTCCTTTTACTCACTCCGTATTTCTTGCCTCTCAAGAGTTAGTAGCCATATGGAAGATACCCTTCACATTAATCATGTTTATTGACACAATGCTATTGGCTTATTATAGGCAGGTTTATCTTTTACTACATCGCAAACATGTGCTTTTTGATTATTACTGACAAAAATACAGTTACACACATTAAAGCCTCGTCAAGGTGTATTGACTCTACAACTATTAACCCATTAATACCCAAGCCGAATCTGGTAGAGATAGCCTTGAAATAACTATTGAGTTCATGTTATAGCTCAAAAATAATTTACACGTGTTTTTTCTTTTTGCATTTCCAATTGTTTATAAAAAAATATTTAAACAAATTGACAAAATTTTTAGTTTTTTGAAAAACTATTTACGGCAGTCGGTTCTACGGGAAAAACCAAGGCGAAAACCTCTGTAGCGTTTTTTCATTAGACTCGATTTTGTTGGTGTAATTTCGTTATAAACAATTTGAAACTGAGAAGTGATGCTGACCTCGTTGTATCCCAAGCCGAATCTAGTCGAGATAGCCTTGAAATAACTATTGAGTTCATGTTATAGCTCAAAAATAATTTACACGTGTTTTTTCTTTTTGCATTTCCAATTGTTTATAAAAACTTATTTAAACAAATTGACAAAAGTTTTAGTTTTTTGAAAAACTATTTACCGCAATCGATTCTACGGGAAAAACCAAGGCGAAAACCTCTGTAGCGTTTTTTCATTAGACTCGATTTTGTTGGTGTAATTTCGTTATAAACAATTTGAAACTGAGAAGTGATGCTGACCTCGTTGTATCCCAAGCCGAATCTAGTCGAGATAGCCTTGAAATAACTATTGAGTTCATGTTATAGCTCAAAAATAATTTACACGTGTTTTTTCTTTTTGCATTTCCAATTGTTTATAAAAACTTATTTAAACAAATTGACAAAAGTTTTAGTTTTTTGAAAAACTATTTACCGCAATCGATTCTACGGGAAAAACCAAGGCGAAAACCTCTTTAGCCTTTTATTATACAATTGTAATTAGAAATCATAAAGCCGTTTTCATCATTTGAATTTTACGAACCGAATGTGAACTAAAAATAACTTGAAAAAGATTTTCCACGGTTGTACTGAAATAATCACACCATCAGTAGAAATTCCTCATAATTTTATAATTCTTTCTAATTTTCATTCCTATCTTCATTTCGAATGTAAATCGACTAAATAGTTCGGTGTCATATACTATTTCGACGATAGCTTGTCACTCAGTGAAATAGAAGACCATTCTATTATATTGAATAAATTACTGATTTTGTTCTTTTTATATACTTCAATATAAAACTGTAATACCATGACGAGGCGAAGAATTGCTGATTTGAATGAGATGGTTGACGGTGATGATAGATGGTGACCATCATGTTGATATTGCATTTCTTCCAACAGAGCATGAGAGCTCAGATGAAGGTTCAAGTAATGAAGAAGAAGAATATACTTCACTTCGGCCGCTTCTTACAGGATCGTATGAACATATAAAGAGTTCTTATACTAGTGACCAGAAGTTACTAGAACCGAATCATAAGTATGATTGGTGTGATAATGCTTTGAATTATGACGATCTTCCAGATGATGACTATGATCTTTCATCTATTTCATCATTTTACTCAAAAAGTTCTTTGAAATTGTTTGAACTCTTTTTTTCTCAATCAATGAAAAACTTTATTATAGAAGCTACTTCCGAAAACCACTTTGAATTGACCAATGATGATTTAGACCGATTCATCGTGATCATTATGATTACTATAGTCAATTCTAGGAAAAAGCAGTCTGACTATTGGTCCAACAAACGACTTTTGCAGTGTCCAATAATAAAAGAACTTGTGCCAAGGGATAAATTTGTAAAAATAAAAAAAAACATTATGTTTTATAAACTTCAAGACAAAGATGAAAAAGATAAAGTCTGGAAAGTCAGATATTTATTTGAATTATTTAGGGAAAATTGAATGAGATATGGATTTTTTGATTATAATTTGTCAATTGACGAAGTTATGGTCAAATATTTTGGAAGATTCAGCATCAAGCAATGCATTAGGAAGAAACCTATAAGATTTGGGATAAAGCTATGGGCGCACTATGTTCTTCAGATGGATATATATATGATTTAGATATATATACGGGCAAGTTTGGTACTGAATCTGAAAATCCTTTAGCTTCTGTTTGTTTGGGATCGACATTGGTTATCAAATTACTTCAAAGGTTCCTGGAGACGGTTAAAAATGAAAATCTGGCAAAATATCATTTGTTTTTTGATAACTTCTTTACATCTCCAGATCTCATGATTCACTTAAGAAATATTGGATTATCGGGTACAGGAACTGTTCGTCAAAATCGCTTCAAAGCAAAAATCGATATGTCAAAGAAAGCTGATAGAGGAACCACTATCTCAGTTCATGAAGCCAATTCAAAACCGAATTACATAACGGTGATGGACTTAGAACCTGTATCAGTTCTCTCAGCTAAATACGGAGATGAACCGAAAGTTGAAATGAAAAGATGGCATAATAAAACTAAACAAAACACTCTCTTTCCTCAAGCTTTCTCAATGTATAATAGGCACATGGGTGGAGTAGACTTACACGACCAGCATTGTAATGCACTTATGCCTACAATCCGAAGCAAAAAATGGATGTGGTGTCTCTTCATGAGACTTATTCAAGCTTCATTAGCTAATGCTACTGTTATTTACAATAAACTCCATCCAGATAAGAAGAAAGGTTTAAAAGATATTGTGGAGGAAGTTTGTTAATATTATATTCAAAAACTCGAAAATACTCATCGATCCAAACGACAGAAAAAAGTTAAAACTCCGACAGAGGAACATCAGATAAAGATTGGGAAACGTAGAAAGTGTGACAACGAAAATTGTTCAGTATTGACTGAATATTGTTCTTCAAAATGTGATATTTATTTTTGTAAAACTTACAGAGAAAATCATTCGTAATTGTTTTTAAGGATCTGTTTTGAAAAAAGTGTTCTTTTACCCATAATGATTAACAAAAACAGTTGGGTCGAAAAAAATAATGTTAGAGAGGTTTTTGTCAGCATCAGTTCTCAGTTTCAAATTGTTTATAACGAATATACACCAACAAAATCGAGTCTGACAAGAAAATCTTACAGAGGTATTCGCCTTGGTTTTTC
Source organism: Phymastichus coffea (assembly GCF_024137745.1). NCBI lineage: Eukaryota > Metazoa > Arthropoda > Insecta > Hymenoptera > Eulophidae > Phymastichus > Phymastichus coffea. The sequence goes on from NW_026706827.1 coordinate 3,874,615, forward strand.
CCGTAGAATCGATTGCGGTAAATAGTTTTTCAAAAAACTAAAAATTTTGTCAATTTGTTTAAATAAGTTTTTATAAACAATTGGAAATGCAAAAAGAAAAAACACGTGTAAATTATTTTTGAGCTATAACATGAACTCAATAGTTATTTCAAGGCTATCTCGACTAGATTCGGCTTGGGTATTAATGGGGTAATAGCAGATTCTTGCATCATCACCATATTAGATATAAGCCATGACAGTGACGTGCAAAATATTGACCCCTTTATTGTTGCTTTTTTGTGTAACGATCCTATCTATGAGCTCTTGGAACATTTCCTCACTTTTTCACTGTATCATGGCAACCCGTCAAACTCGTGAATCTATGCCTATTGATTAGTATAGAAAACAGCATCATCTCACGTATTATATGATTGTATTAGGGCAAGAATCAAATTTCATGACAATATAAGGAGCGTGGTGTTACTCTACTTATAGATATAGATATGCTAATTTTTATTTTTCAATTAAAATACGTTAACGATAGTAACGATGACAATGAACTAAAGTATTTTATGTGTTAATTTTGGTGCATAGATTACCATTGTTATGTTTTCAAATGTTTCAACTCTTAAATATTATTGAATTTTAATGTTCATTTTTATATAATTCTGCGAATATTAATTATTGTAATAAAGTGGATACTTTGAGCTCGAGATGATAAAATTAGGAACATGAGTAAGTCTTCGTTTCATTGATAGCAGCTTAGTTACGATTGTAATCAATAAATAAAAAATTAATAATTTATTTAAACAAATAAAATAAGATGAATCGAAAGCGTTCATTCTGTACATACCGAAAAAATTGTTAGAATTAACTATTATTAATTATATTTATATTTGCAACGGTTATCGATTATAGCTATTGATACGTTCGTGATTCAGTAACTCTAAAGGTGCGGGAATGAACGATTAGGAGAGAGAGGGGACGCGCGCGAGAATTTTTGAATAGAGGCGTGCCAACAGTATCATCTGAACCGTTAGCAACTGCGGCCGTGCCACAGAATAGTTTATTTTGCTGTGAGTGAGAGGGAGAGAAAGGACGATAAACGAGAGCCAACAGCTGCAACTACATGGGAGTACTGATGGCGAGAGCATCACCAGTGACGAGGCTACATAGGTGTCCAGGCATCTAATAGTAACGAGCTCGGTTACGGCTGATCACCGTAACTGTACCACAGAGTAGCTGCACCTATCGTCAGTCACGTTATTTATAAATAGTATCGTGGCAAAAATTTTCATGCATATGTCCATTGACTTTTTCTGTGATCGCGTCAAGCGTTTAGCCCGTATATTACATGTCTCATCTCTCTCTCTCTCCCTCTCTCTTCGAATAATTTTGTAAGGTGCACGCGAGCGTAAATGTCTCGACCTGGATTGACACTGTACCGCTTAATTCCACTAAAAGAATATATGTTTTTGAACAAATTGGACAATTATTTTAGTATAAATTCCGAGTTAAATATAATCAGCACAGAAATTAACATCACCTATAAGAAAGAATTTATAAGTCTCATGTATATCAAGTTCTTTGAAATTTAATACGGATATGGTGCGTGAATATCGAATAAATAAAGGACATGGATTTATTTTTATTAGATTTTTATCAAGTATAATTAGGCTTGTCCGTATAATTAGAATCCAGCATAAAAACCCTAGTCATAAGTAGGGAAAAGCCATTTAATATGAGCAAACGCAATCGACAAATGTACAAAGTGTTACGCTACTTATTTACAATTAATAAATTTCGGCAGGCTTGCTTTGCCTGTGAATGGCCATTCAATTTAAAACTACTCGCTCATCACACGACGCTAATTGTACCTTGTGCGAGAAGGAAGGTCGTCTCCTAGAGCAACACAGTGCCAACGTCTTGGTCACGGGCACGGCCCGCACTATGCTGCCCCTAAAAGTAGGGCTGAGTTGCTGCTGTTTGAGCTGCCTAGGGTCAGAGACGCCTTAGAGGATACCACGTATATCTTCAGCTAGGCCAACGGGTGCCAGTAGCCCTTGTTGCGATCGCGGGTTTGCCAAGTCACTTAACAGAATAAAAGCACGACACTGTGCTCGCACGCAACTGTTGTCCGCAGAACGTGACGTAAAGCCAGGAACTCGCACTCATATTCAGCACACGCATTACCAGTGAAGGCTATTACTATTGGCTATCACAACGAAGTACAGAACTGAAGGCAGCAAGTTAACTGAGAGAGCAACTAGGTAACTGAAAGAGAGAGCAACGAGGTGCAAGGATCAAGTTCTCGAGAATTACTGACTGCTTCCTCCTTCCTGAAGAAGGATCAGAGAGTTTTCTCCAACATTGGGCCTGTTCGTGGAGCCAATTAGAGCTGTAAGGGTTATAGTGCCGAATTTCCTTCCAAACGTTTACCTGCACGACAATTACCGGATGACCATACCCTTTTTTTATTGCATCCCGCGCGCACTGCTAGAACTGCCACACATGTTTATATTCTGGGTTTTCCCCATCCGCAAAAAAAACCATTAAGCAACAAAGGACCGCATCTCCAAATGAACTTTCACTTTTACAGCAACCAAAAAAAATGTTATAAATTATTAATCTACTCTCGTGCTACACACATGGTGCGTAGATGCCGCGAACAGTTTTAATTCTTCGCTTTATAGTTATTTGTTTCCTTTTTCTTCCATATACTCGTTTAACGGAAACATTCAAATAGATTTAGTCTAGAGAATTGTAGGAGATAAACAAAAGCCTCCTCAAACAATACTGGAGACGAGTATCGTCGATCAGGTGACTTAAGGTGAATTCATCCTTGGAAGCAACAAGAAATTGGAGCGAAGTGTCAATGGTAAAGGTGGAGGCACGTAAATACATACGTGCTTAACAGGGTGGAAGTTAGCTCTGCATCGCGGGATTTTGTGCGACTATTTTCCCTAATTGCACCGTATCCCCCCCCCCCCCTTATTACATATTATAAAATATGGCTAAAAACGAAAATTAAATATAATTCAAATTTATTAAACAATTTAAGATTTTTTTATTTATAATTACTTCTACAAGCGATATGTAATCTTTCTATGTAAAAAGTTTTATTTATTTTATTGTAAGTTTAGCGCTATTAAATTAACTAACTTTGTTGATTAATAACTGTTAACTACGATTTTTGCAATAATTTCGAGTTATGCCTAAATTACCAATATTACACTCTGTATTTTTCATACTATTAAATTTTTCTTTAGTGTTATTATTATTATTGCAAATAAGAGAAAACGTTTTGCAAATATGCGAAAAGAGCGTAAAAAGGGCTATCCAGCATAAATGAATCCTCGAGATCTACGTATGTATAAATAGGTTCGATTTTGCACAGGCTAGGCAGATTCTCTCGAATAAACTTGGCTTCTACCTCAGTTGGTTCTCTCTCGTGATTAACTATGCAAGCATTTCCACTCCTATTATAATTTGTGCTCGACTCATAGAACACTTCGCACTATGGGAAACTTGGACTGAATTATATCCTTTCTCAAAATAGACTTATGCTCTGCTTATAGGATACTTCGTACAATGAGGAACTAAAACTGAGACTATCATTTCTTAATGCAATTTAAAATTTTATATATATATGGGACGTTTCACGTTAACCGAATCACCTGCGTACCTAAAATTTGTGTTGATGGATCTTGACGTTTGAGGTATCAAAATGTATGTTTGGACAAGAATTTTCACAATTTTACCGGCGAAATTCAAAATTCAATATGGCGGCTACAATATGGCGGCCGGAAGCTGGAAAAAAACCGCGTGTAAGGCATAAAAAGCTTGCAGAAAGAAAAATGCGAAACCTATCGGGTCATTTTTAGGCTCAAATTGTAGCTTAGGGATACCCTTTATTAGCTGTTGGGGTTGGATGAAAAAATCCAACATGGCGGTTCTAATATGGCGGTCGAAATTCACTATGGCGGACAAATTTTTAAAAATCAACAAATTTATACCAAATTCGATATACGGGGGTTTTTAGGGTCACTGTTCACAAATCCGGGGTCAGATTTACAAAATTCAAGATGGCGGATCTAATATGGCAGACAAAATTTTAAAAATTAACCGACTTTTCTTAAATTCGTTATAGGGAGATTTTTGGGATCGCTGTTCATAAATCTGCGGTCGGATGTACAAAATTAAAGATGTTAGATACAGGATGCTGGACCCAATTTTAAAAAATCAATCGATGCCCCCAAATTCGGTATATTGGGATTTTCGGGGTTGCAAAATTCAATGTGGCGGATGTAAGGGTATAGACCACTATTTTTAGTGAAAATTGCTACTCTTAGCACTACCCAGGAGCAACGACGTGGACATAGTAGTTTTCTGCTCCCTTTGGGGTGCTTGTTTTTAGTGAGTCCCCTTGCCTCTCACTATCAGGATACTTATTAATTTTTAAAAATCAACTTATTTGTAATTATAATCAATTTTTGCAAGTAGTTTTTTTGAATGAGAGTATTCTAGTACAGATAAAGTATTATCTGTATTCGGAACGAATCCATGCGATGATTGGATTTTTGTAACTTTTGGACATTTATCAAATCTCGTTTTCAGAACTGAAAGGACTTTTTCATGATCCTTCTTAGAATATAAGAAAAACTTTATGCCAAATTCTCGTTTATTAGTCCAATTAAAGAGGCTCTGAACATTCAAAATTGCTTCATTTTCTGAAACTTGCAAGCTCGCTCTTGTAGCTTCTCTTTTTACAATGGCTCCGACGCCATCTGGAGCTCCTTTTCCGTGAGCAGTGGCGGAAGTATGCCATTTAGCATCCACTCCAAAATCCATCTTATGGTTCATTAGATTAACCATCTGATAACGATTTTTGAAGTGCTGTTTGGCACCGTCACTGATATATATGATCTTTTTAACATTCGGTATGACTTTGCAGATTTCAGGTACAAGTTTTTTTTGCATCAAGTATACAGCAGCAGCATCGTGCTTAGTACACTCCGACATCGATAAACAGCTAAAATGTTTTAATTCACCTTCTGATTTATAGTAAACAACAGCTGGAAATATTGTAGATTGATCATTATTATAATGAAATTGCTGGGCGGCATTTTGAGCAACGTAAGCATAATTTTCTGAAAAATCTAATTGTACGAGCACTTCACCAGCTGAAAGATTATTCTTTTTTTCTTCAATAAACTTAGACTGTTGCTTAGCAATAAAGTGATGAGGTATCAACTTTTTCAATGCAGAAGAAAGAACTTCAATGAAATCTTGCGTTGATAGACACTGCTTTATCAGTGTACATCTGTCGGTTGCCTGCCAGGTCCTGAAGATTACTTGACTAATATTATTCTCTTCCATAACATTTTCAACGTAGTCTATGAATTTTTGAATTTTCGGACAAAGATCACACTGCTCCAAATAACAGTTTTCTGTCGGATTCTTACAAAGAACATAATTTATACAGTCTTTATAATCTTTGAGAGTACCATTAGAGATATTTTCTAGATTAATAGCGTCAATCATCGCTTTGAAGTTTTCATGTATAATACACACGCATACATTATGCATACCAGCGGATCCTGCGAGTACACATCACCTTGGGCTGAGCTCGGCAAATTTGGTAAGACCAATCGGATATTCAGGAAAATTCTTTTTAAACTCTATGTGAAGATTTTTAATATCATTTAGAATAATCTTTTTTGTTTTTTTGTCTTTTTATCATCAATACGAACAGTAACAGTATCTTTTTTATTGGACATGATTCTGCTGATAATATCGTTTTCATAATAATCTATAACTGTTTTTATGGTTTCTGGCGGTAAAGTTTTTCTAGATTTTGCAACTGGAGACGCCAAAATCCCAGCTGATTTTTTTAACTGTTTGGATATACGTGCCTTCCTATAAGATGTATCAAATTCCTCGGCAATTCTACGTATACTCCATCTTTCAGGCAAAATAGTGAGTATACTCGTACGTAATGGGTCATTCTGTGGAAGAGAATTAAATTTGTTTTTAAGTCCAGTTAAAATGTCTTTAAGATCATCAGCAGTATTTGAATCCTCCTCTGCCTCATTTGAGTCAGAAGGAGGCTCACTATCTTGTAATTCGGCATTATTACAAGAGTCCTGCTCAGAATCGAGACTCATATCGTTTGCTGAAGATGAGGTATATAGTGTATCAAAAGATTTTCTGCATGCATCACAAATTACTGACCATTCTGGAAATTCAGGATGTACTTCGTGAATTTTCTTAGAGATCTTCCTGATAATTTTTCTATGTCCTCTATCAATACCGAAAGGGTTAATACATCTGTCTCCACGGAATTTTTTTTCTGGAGGAGACATTGTTCAGAAAATGGACGAACAAATTGGAAAAAAAAGAAAAATATAAATAAAACTGAGAAAATAAAAATAAAAAAACCAAAAAATGTGTGAATGATAAAATAAAATTTAGAAAGACTGGCCTACCAATTATCCTAAAAAGAACGATTGGGAAAAAAGTTGCCTACAAGTTGGTATTAAATGTCGCTGTTGGATTCTGAAAAAGACCTTTGAAAAACTCAGATAGAAATAGTAAACATCAATAAAAATTGCTGTATTTATAATTTTGACAAAGTAAATCACTTGTGTCTAGTCATGCATCACCTAATGATGATAATTTGAAGTTTAACTATCGTATGATGACCAAAATGGAAAATTCAAATTAATTTGATTCTGCACAAGTTTGCTCTAAAAGAGTGTCAAAATTCAACGTTGTAACTCTAATTTCCTATATGGGGGTGTTTCGAATCATGAATCCAGATCTGCCAAATTTAAGATGGCCAATGCAAGATAGCGGAAGAAATCTTTAAAATTTGACTGATTTACTCAAAATTTGGTATACAGGCGGTTTTGGGGTAGCTGATTGTGAATTCGTGGTCAGATTTTCAAAATTCAAGATGATAAATTAAAGATGGCAGTACATATTTGCAAATTTGTTCCGCATCTTGGATCTGTATATTTAACCCTTAATTGGCACTGTGGGTAAAAAATATCCCGAGTAATTTTTGAGCTTAAAATATACGTACGTACTAAATTCGATAAAATGGATCATGTGGTGACATCTATCAGTAGTTGATATTACTAACTACAGGTACAATAGGTACGCGTAGTGCAGCAGGCGTCAGTGTATGTTGGGCAGTCGCTCAAAGTAGACGCCAAAAATTATTGGGAAATTGATTACCCTGTGTATTTTGCAAAATGAATACCTTTTTTTGGAAGCATCAATGTCGCAGTAAATTTTTTCTTAAAGTATAATATCTCAAGCATTTACCCATAAATTTATAGTTAAAAATATTAAAAATTATGCGACTTATGATTATTTAAGTGAAATTTTTTTCATGTTTTTTTGCAAACTATTTTTCAAAAATTTTTTTTACTAGATTAATTTAAATAAATGACTATGAAACCAATTACACTTCGAAAAACATACCCTAAAGTACATTATATAATATTTTTGAGCAAAAATATTAAATATTAGCTGAAGAAAACTTATTTTAACGCGTTGGGATATTAAATACCCTATGAGTCAGTTACGTATATTGGAACCAACAGAGCCAATTACGGGATAATTCCAAATTTGACATTCAATTTATGAATAGCAACTTTAACAATCCCATATACCGAATTTTAGGGCAATCAGTTGATTTTTGAAAATTTTGTCCGCCATATTGGACCCGCCATCTTGAATTTTGTAAATCTGACCCCGGATTTGTGAACAGCGACCCTAAAAACCCCCATATATCGAATTTGGTATAAATTTGTTGATTTTTAAAAATTTGTCCGCCATAGTGAATTTCGATCGCTATATTGGAACCGCCATGTTGGATTTTTTCATCCAACCCCAACAGCTAATAAAGGGTATCCCTAAGCTACAATTTGAGCCAAAAAATGACACGATAGGTTTCGCATTTTTCTTTCTGCAAGCTTTTTATGCCTTACACGTGGTTTTTTTCCAGCTTCCGGCCGCCATATTGTAGCCGCCATATTGAATTTTGAATTTCGCCGGTAAAATTGTGAAAATTCTTGTCCAAACATACATTTTGATACCTCAAACGTCAAGATCCATCAACACAAATTTTGGGTACGCAGGTGATTCGGTTAACGTGAAACGTCCCATATATATAAAACAATTATATATTATAAATAATTTCAGAATTTATTTTTATTAATATATACCTATACATTCATTTGAGTCAATTTCAAATGAATTCTTACTTATTAATGCGAGAGACTATGAGAGTACTACTGTGGGCAAAAAGTAAGGTGAATTTGTTTGTAAAATGAAAAATCTTTATTTATTCTTCTACATCAATGTCATCCCCTTCGAAGTAATCCCCTCCCGATAAAATACACTTATGCCAACGTTTTTTCCAATCCTCAAAACATGCCAAATAGTCCCTTTCCGGTATAGCCATCAGCGCCTTCTTCGATTCAGCTCTTATCTCCTCAATCGACTCGAAACGCGTTCCCCGGAGTGGTCTCTTGAGTTTTGGGAATAGCCAGAAGTCACACGGAGCCAAATCAGGCGAATACGGTGGTTGAGGAACGATATGCGTCGAATTTTTGGCGAAATGGTCACGAAGAACGAGTGCAGTGTGAGATGGTGCATTATCGTGATGCAAAAACCAAGAGTTGTTGGCCCATAATTCTGGTCTTTTTAGACGAATTGCTTCACGCAAACGACGCATAACGCTCAAATAATATTCCTTATTAACAGTTTGGCCGGGTAGAAGGAATTCATAGTGCACCACACCACGAAAATCGAAGAAAACTGTCATCATGACCTTGATTTTTGAACGACTTTGACGTGCTCTTTTCGGTCTGGCCTCGCCTTTAGCACGATATTCGCTTGATTGGTCGGTTGTTTCAGGGTCGTAAGCATAAATCCAAGTCTCATCTCCAGTAATCATGCATTTGAGCTTGTCCTGATAGTCAGAAAGCATTGTTTCACGCACATCAACGCGGCGACTTTTTTGCAAGAAATTGAGCGTTTTCGGTACCAAACGAGATTTGACTTTTCGTAGGCCCAAATGGTCTTTCAAAATTGTTTTCACAGATCCTTCTGATATTCCGATCATACACTCTAACAGTCAACCGACGATTTTCGAGCACTAATTCCTTCACTTTATTGACGTGTTGGTCATCTGTTGACGTCGATGGTCGTCCAGAGCGCTCCAAGTCATCAACACGTTCTCGACCCTCTTTGAAGTCTTTGTACCACTTATAAACATTTTTCTGCGACATGGTAGAATCACCAAAGGCCTTCCGCAACATCCTCAACGTTTCCGCAGCCGAAATTTCATTCCGCAAACAAAATTTGATGGCACTTCTTTGCTCAATTAAATCAGACATTGTAAAAATCAAAACATGCACTCTTGGTCGTTTGGTAAACACAAGCGTAAATATATTACTGATGATGACATTGACATGAAATTTGTCCCAGATGTCATTCGCAGTCCTACCAACTCAAGAAAAAAAGAACTAGCCCGAAATGTTAAGCCCGCGAAGTTTAAATTGAAAATTCACCTTACTTTTTGCCCACAGTAGTATGAACTCAATATAAATATAAGATGATTAGTAACATCACACTTGATATACAGTTGCGGGCACAAGTGTCCGGCCAAAGTTGTTTTTATGTTTGGATCATGTATAAATGATGCAAAGTAGCAACACAAACATATCTTAGTAAAGTACTTTTATTATGCATTCAAATCATGCTGTCCAACAATTTGTTATAATGCTTAACAAAATTTTATATCGATAATAGAAAATATGGCTTATTCATAAGTATCCGGCCAACTATTACGTAGATACAATTCGCGTGGCTTTGTTTACATTATCGGTCACAAAGGTATGTAAGCGCTGGAACTGTCTATCAGTTATGCTCTGACATCAGTATCAATCGGTAAACATGCCGAAACGCACGTCTGTAGATATTCGACAAGTCGTAATTAAATTATACAATGAAGGAAAGGTTTCTCGTGATATATCTAAAATTCTAGGCATAGGAGAATCGACTGTGAATGATATAATTATTAGATTCCACAGCACTAACACTTTGAAAGATAAAAAAAGTTCTGGGAGACCAAGAAAAACCACTAATCGTGTTGACAAATTGATCAAAAGAAAAGCTGTCGTAGATGTTAAAAAGAATGCTGCCATTATTGCACGCGAATTACGCGAAGAAAATGTAGTAGACGTCAGTCGTAGTACTGTATCACGTAGACTGAGAGAAGTGGGACTTGTTGGACGTGTTGGTGTGAAAAAACCACTTATTAGTAAGAAAAACAAGAAGGCCAGACTAGAATTTGCTAAAAAATATGAAAGCTATACTGTTGAGGACTGGAAAAAAGTGCTGTTTTCGGATGAAACTAAAATCAATCTATTTGGAAATGATGGTAGAAGATATGTGCGGCGACCGGTAGGTAGTAGATATGATTCAAGATACCAAATACCGATTGTGAAGCATGGTGGAGCATTTTCATGGAAAGGCGTCGGTGCAATCTTCAAAATAGAAGGCAATATGGACTCTGTCATGTACAAGGATATTATATTGGAGCAAATGCTACCTTATGCTCGACAAAACATGCCCAGAGGATGGATATTTCAGCAGGATAATGATCCAAAACACAGGTCACACCTCCTTCAGCAAGTTTTTAGTAAGAAAAAAATTCCAGGTTTACAGTGGCCGAGTCAGTCTCCAGACTTAAATCCTATTGAACACTTATGGCAAGAGTTAAAAATGAGATTAGGAAATCAAAACTATGCTAATAAAGCCTCCCTATGGCAAAAAGTGCAAGAAGAGTGGAACAATATCTCTCATGATAGGATTGTGACACTTATTGAATCGATGCCTCACCGATATGCTGCCGTGATAGCTTCTAAGGGTATGGCTACGAAGTTCTGATGACTGTGTTACATTTAAAACCATTTCTAGTTTGTTTTGTTTCATGTTACTATATTTTTTCCACTTGTAATTGCCACATTCATAGTTGGCCGGATAATTATGAATAAGCCATAATTGTTATTATCGATATTAAATTTTGTTGATTGTTAAAATGAATTGTTGAATTACATGTTTTGAGTATATAATAAAAGTACTTTACGATGATGTATTTGTGTTGCCACTTTGCACCCTTTGTACATGATTAAAACATAAAAATAACTTTGGCCGGACACTTTTGCCCGCAACTGTAGCTGTTACGCAATGAAATAAAATTTACGTTTACTTTGATTTAACAATTGATGGAAATTAAGTGTTATAAAAATAAAAATGTATGACAATTTGCGACATGGAAAATTAAGTTCGCCAACAAATAACCAAACTCAGTGAGAAATTATGCAGACCGAAAATAGAGAAGCTTAGCATCAGGTTGATTTTTGGCAAGAGTTTCGCGACGCACGATTACTGAATAGTAAATTACATCAAAATATAATTAAATAATTATTTGTAAGAGGTTTGTTAGATGACAGAATAAATACACTTTTATTATGAGAATTAGTCTTTATTAAATTAAACACACCTCGAATATCTAACTAAATAATATAAAGCGCGCTGTCGTAACGTCCGATAATAATTGTTAGAGACTATGTAAAAAACGAATGAAAAGAGGCTGCAGCAACATATGCATGAATGCCTCGAGTTCGGTCGATGGGAGGGGAGAACTAAAGAGAGAAAAAGCTCTGTACTCACAACATTATTCAACTACGCAAAGTGCTATAAATTAGTTACGATTCATTAATTATAACAGAAGAATATATTCGTACAAAATACAGAAGAAAATATATTATAAATTATATTTTCCTCTAAAATATATTATACGTTCTTTCAAAAATCATATGGTGTTATTGAAAATTCAATATGACCACTTAAGTAAAGTCGATAGTGAATCTCCTAGCCTCGAATTTTCACGATTTTGTGTACCAAATTGAAAGTTTGAAAGAAATACAAAAACAGGTAGCCAGAGGTTTCTGAGGTTGACCAATAACAATATTAAGTTACATTTTCATAATACAAAATAAATGATCCAATATAACAGACTCAACGTCTCGAACAATTCACAACAATTATTCTAGATGCAATCACCTAATAATCCAGTCACATGTACAGAGTTTCTTTTTAGGATTAATAATACTATTTTGTTCGAGTACAAATTTAACAGAAAACAGTTTAACAGTGCAAATCATTTGTTACTCACTTTTTCTGCCTCTATAATTCAACGTTCCTAAAATAGCAATTATGTTAACGACAACGTAAATTTTATTATAAGAAAAGGATATTCTCAATAGTTTTTAATAAAATATGGCCAGAAAACTTATCTAAGAGATGTGAAGAATTTTTTACTGTAAACTTAAATAACATATGAAGTCTCTATTTCATAAATATTTTAAACGATCATATTAGAATTGAACATTTATAGTGAAAAATTTATAATACCCTATGAGAATTTTTTATTGATATTTGAGTACGATGCGATTTATTATTATATCTTTCTCTTTGTTAGTTAGTATCTAATTCAAACTACTTAGTATCGCTTCGACCGGTAAGCTAGAGAAAAATCAAAAAACAAATGGTGAATTATCTCCCTCGTTCCATAACCGTTTTCGTAGTTTTTGCCGGAGAAGCTACCTTCTGGTGTGACTTAATTCGCTAGAACATTTGCAGAGAAGTGTAGTGATCGGTCAACCAAATGCACGTTTGTCAACAGCTTGACATTTGACGATATAAATACCAGAGAAATTGACGTCCGGGCCGTTGCTCTTTAAACGTCACTAGATGAAGGAGCATACTATTTGATCATCCAACACCACCCGATAGCCTTCACGGACCCGTCAGCCCATTTCAACATTGTTTTCTACAGCAATAATGTGGAACCCCAGGTAAGAATTGTTTGCCTCGCATTTACTTTTTTTTGTGTGCGCCGTGACAAGTTACTAGTTCACATTCGACCTTCTTTTCTCTCTTTCTCTCTCATTCATCGTGATCAACAAGTGCCGCTTGTTGAAATTTGTATTGTTGGGTGCACCAGATCCTCTCAGCAAAGCTTTAATATGTGTTGTTTGTCTCTAAAAGGTGACATAAAATTCCTATCTTTTATTTTATATCGTATTACGCTTTTTATTTTGCTTATTTGACATCTTACTAATATATTTTTGGCAATACTGCATAATTTAATATGCTGCTGCCATTTTTTATTTTTTTTCAAAGCGCTACATTTTTTAATATGCCACTGCCATTTTTATGTAATTATTTTTTTCAGCGCTACACATCTTACTATGCTGCTGCCGTTTTTCTTAACACTACATTTTTTTATTACTTTTTCCATTTTTTCTATTCTTTATTTATAATTTAGTAATTCTTTGTCCTGTTAGGTATGGAGAACTGATACCGCACTACTGTGTGAAAACGAGTGTAACTTTTAACACGATGCAAATTTTTAATCGTATGAGTTTTATAACTTGTTACGAATTTAAATTAATGATTTTTATAAATATTCCTAAATAATATTGATAGTGTTAATTTACATACCACTTTCAATATTTAAAAAAATATACCGAATTGAATAAAACAGTAGTATCTTTATTCTTTATACTCTTTGTTTCAAAAGTGGAACAAAAAAACGATCATCAATGTTTTTGGATACGTTAATGAATAATACAGGCCTAAAAAATTTGACATAACTTTAAACGCAGAGTCGAGACCTTACGACCTCGAAGGATTTTGAAGCGTTGAATTTGAATCTGTGCTCAAATTTTTTTCAATACGTCAGGTTTCCGAAATATCCTAACGTAAAAGTGGAAAAAACACTGTTTCTTGATATATTCGAAGATAAATAACATCGTGAATACATTTTTTTCTTTAAAACCGATAACATAGGGCATAAGAGTAGGTAAGTTAAGTCGTTAGTTCCAATCGCTTCCGCTCCGCTCACTAATCATTGCTAATCATTTAGACGTACTGGAGAGCTCTTTCCTTGTGCAGATCTGATCCGCAGCAATCTTAATTTATTTTTAACTAATTTGCATTGGATATACAATTTGTGTAAGTATTTCATTTGAATTACTTTGATATTTATTTATTTTTATATTATATAGATATTTCAAACATTTTTTCTAATTAATGTTAAACTACGGTTGTCACCATGTGATATCATAATAATGTACTCGTATAATTCGTCAGATACGTCAATATTCTTTTTTTGTTTAATTATATTTGCAGTCTATACAAAGTGTGCCACCAAACCACCAAAACGCTGTCAATCTTTCTACTGACGAAGCTTTTACCGAATTGACAGACAATGATAAAACAATATATGTATATAAAAAAAATTTTCTAAACAACTATTTTGGATATATTTAGTCTGTTCATATTGGTTGATTTATATATCTTTTTACAGTGATATTTATGGATTTGTAGTTGAAGTGTTTGCTCGAAGAGATGTTGGCCAAATCAAAAAGTTTAAACTTTTTAAGTTTGTTTTGACAGATGGCAACAAAAAAATTTCTGTTTACATCTGGGAGATGATTTAATCGATTGCTACAAAGCAGAAATACGAGTAAATAGAGTAAGTAGAAATGTATAAAAATGCATCGTTAAATTTAATTTACAATTAATATATTAAATTATTTACAGATTTTGCACATCACTGGAAGGCAGTGAAGTCTTCATATACAAACACAATGTAGATTTTGTACCTTTTCAAATGGTCATCATTCAGAGTATAACTATGAAATACTTAAACTATCACAATGTAGCAGGTGACATTGTAAAAAGTAAGTCAACTCGAGTGAACTTTAATTCGATTGCTGATCATAACAATTGTTTAATATGTGATTGTAGTATATTTTTTACATATTTTGGTGATTAATTAATTTATTGAATTGATTACTATTTTCACTAAAACACTTTTTCTGAAATATTTAATTTGAGAAGAAAATTACAACATATAATCAAAAAACAAAATGCATACATTAAGAAACAATTGCATGAATGTCTACTTATAATTTTATTACAGCGATTTCTGGATAATTGACACAAACGTTCAGAACTGTTGAAAGCCGTTGTGGAAATAAGAGCTATGGTAGCTCAAGCATAACAAATGGACTAACCAAAATTAATATTGAAGTTAATAACTACGTACCAACAAGTCTTAAACTTGGAACTTCTGTTATGGTGATTGGTTAACTGGCTGAAAGTGGTATGTGAAAATTAAGTTATGCAACATTCTATTTTTTTAAGACGATAATTATTTGAAATAAGTTATCGTCCATTTGAACATATCCAATGTCTCTTTTAAGTCAGTTAACCACAATTCCGTGCAAAAATATGAGTGGGATTATTCCAGATAATGCTGTTGAGAAAATGTCAGTTAAGTAGATAATCAATGTCAGAAAATTCCCAAAATGTAAGAATTTGTAATTTTGATTGTCCTGCCCGAATATAATTTTCATTTTATTTGTTTCGCGATATTTTTGTTAGTCAAAATATTTTATTGCATCACTAATAATTTATTAGTTCTTCTCTTAAAATTTGATTATTACTAATACTAATATAATTAGTGTGACGTCGTGGCAACGACACATCTCAGGTCTTGAGGCTTGGTGCAGTCTCAGGGTTCCGTTGTCGCTAGAAGTGCGATTTCTTGCCTAAACTAGCGGGATCACTAATCGAAAATTATTTTAACCGAGGGGAATAGTGCCACTGAACCTATACTTCTGCCCTTGAATTCCAATCAAGTGTTGTAATCCGAGAGCGAGAAGTACCCTGGGTCCTTTCAATAGTAGTACCCGATTTTTCTATCAAAATCTTAGCTAGAGCCTATCAATAGTAGTCTCTAGATACGGATAAAGAGAAGAATTTTGAGTCACAAGCTGTTTCTAAGGTAGAAGAGAGATAGATAAATCAGACAAGTTTTTGTTTGTTCGCTTACTTTTTATTGAAAGTTTCGCGTTTTCTGGACAAGCGCGTTCTATTCCGTACTGGCTATTTGGCTGCTTGGCTTGATTCACTTGGCTGCGTGGAATAATTCACTTGGCTGCTTGGCTTGATTCACTTGATTCGTTTTCTTGATTTGTTTTCCTTGGTCTGCTCCTTGCTGGTAGCACGAGAAAAATCTCTGATCTTTGGGTCTTGTACAGCCCTTTTTATACTCGGTTGGTGGTCGGGTGGTGAGTTCCTCTTTCAGCCTCTCGGTTTCGGAAGGAGTGGAGCAGGCAATGGTGCGCTAATTGGCTTGTTTGTCTCTTCCGATTTTCCCTCGATGGGTTTTCGGGCCCTGATTTAAGCGAGGGCATGGAGAAAATCGGGGGCGCGGACGCACGGGTACAGGCCTTGGCTCGCGAGATGGCTCCACGAGTACCGTTCGCAGCCAAAATTCGTCCAAAAAGTTTATAATCATTTAATAATTAATTCTCGGAGTAACTCTATCTTTGGTCGTACATAACTTACACACTACTTAATACTAAGAACAATACTACAATTAAATCCACCGTAAGGTACAGTTTATTATTAATTACGCTGTAATAAAAATAGTAATAATTAGGCAATGCTTGTTATTCCGCACGGTATGTGTTACAAATTTATGAACTGTCTTATTGTTTCAAAAGTTTAGATATTTGCTAATCGTATAGGTTGATTGATTCGAAACTTTATTGAGGAACGAAATTCTCTTATAACTTAACTAACCACTTGCTAGCTAATTTTTCCTAATTTCTTAAAGTTAAGGTTCGCCAATGAACAAAAGACTTATAAAAATGAACATATAAATTTTTTTTTCGTTTTTCTTAATTTTTGCTTAAACTAAGCTCCGGAGCGAAAACTCGATAAGAGGTTTTGAGAGGCCAAAATTATTTGCGACATATTGCTGAAGTTAAAATATTCAAATTAGGAAAAACTATATTATTAATTCCAATACTTAATTTCCAGCTTGAAAGAGAAAAATTCGTTAGTCATGATGAGAACAGGATGTAGTCGCGGTTTTATGGCTTTCTCCCCTTATCGACATGTCGGTGCTCTCCGATCAAGTGTTTGGAGGCTGCATGCACTTTGTATGCAAGAGTGAGGGTGCGATGAGCGGAAGAACACACTAAAAAAAAAAAGAACGCACGCTTACATGAATGTATAAATTTTATTGCCGTTTGGAGACTGTTAAGGAAAATTTCCTGCGATACTCCACTCGATTCCCACCGCTCATGGGCAACGGTTCTCACTCCGTCCTCGGTTTGAATACTAAGAAAAAAATTATTCCTTTTTAGAATTATACGGTCCACCGTCACATTAACTTTCAAAGTTTCTTAATAAACGAAAATAAGAACCAGTCAGATAGTATATACAATATACTTATATGGGGGGGATAAGCCGAGCAAACGGGGAAAATATTTGTACAATATTCCTCGGTCCAGAGCTCTCACCTCAGCAAAAGAGTTCAAAATTATATGCCCTTTGCGAATGAATTGAAATTCGATGATATAAACTTTCTTGTTGAGGTAAAGAATATTTCTAAATTTGAAAAATTAAATAGTATTTCAATAAATCTATACATACTAAAACAATACGGTTTTAAATTCGAAGTCTCACCATATTATATATCAACTTTAAAACAAGATAAGCATGTAAATCTTTTGTTACTACAAAGCGATTATATTGATGAGAATGAAACAGAAAAATCTAATAGATCAAATAACAATGATAATTTCAAATTAAAATTCCACTATGTATGGATTAAAAACTTATCTGCTCTTGTTAGAAGTCAAGTAACGAAACATACTGCACAAATTTATCTATGTGAACGCTGTCTCCACTATTTTAATAATAAAGAAAAATTGAATATTCATGAGACAGATTGTTCAAAATTAAATAAATATAGAGTTAATCTACCTAATTTTCCTCTTCTGAAATTTAATCATTATGATCGAAAATAAATGGTTCCGTTTGTTATATAAGCTCATTTAGAGTGCTTATTGGAACCAGTAAATAATGGACGATCCTTCCAAGATCATGAAGCCTTTAGTGTGGGGCTTTATATAAAATGTAGTTATGATGATTCCAAATCAGTCTTTAAGATGTATAGAAAAAAATTGAATGAAGAACAATCACCCGCACAATGGATTATCAAACAATTTCAGATTTTGTTAGATGAAATGCATCAAATATATAAGAATGCAATAGAAATGAATCTCTCATGGCGTAATTAAATGGATTTCAAGATGAGCAAAGTGTGTCATATTTGTAGAAAATATTTTCAACGTGATGAAACAAGAGTTAGAGATCATTGTAATTTGACGGACCGATTTAGAGGTGCTGCTCACGCATCCTGTAATTTAAATGATAAAAATCCTTATTTTATACCAGTTGTCTTCCATAACCTTACTAGATATGATTCTCAATTTATAATAAAAGAAATAGCTACTAGCTTTGATCTTGAAGGAAATGTAACTGTTATAACGGGGTTTTGACCCAGCGCGGGTCACTCGTTATATAAATTACGAGGGGAATAAACAGCTCTGTGTGGGTCTCGTAATACGCTACGCAAAGCCTAGCCCAGCGGCGACAGGAACGTTGTGGTGCAGCGTCTGTTACCTTGGCCCGCGGAGAGCGTCGTGTAGTCCTATGGGCGCTTTGGAATAATCACGAAATTTAGGTGCGAAAGCCGGACGGAACGGGATTGATTACGATAGGTAAAAGGAAGCGCAAAAGAAGAAAACAGATATACAAATAGCATCGAGTTTACTACGGAGAGTAATACAAAATTAATACGCAGCGTAAGCGGGAGAGAGAGTGGCGAAAGCTAGCGAGAGAGACATGTATTCGAGAAGGTACTTACAATAATATCTCGGCGTTAGCCCTGCAGGCGCTATCCTCAGCCTCGCACGTGGCTCGCGATGACGCGCAGTGTACAGCTCGGGTGCAGTCAAGAAGCGGGCGGCCTTAAAGGCTCGCACGCGCGGTCGCAGGAACTAGCCCGCCAAAGGCACTAGGGGCAATCTCGGCACCGATATCTCACACCGAGTGGACACTCGCGTATTCGCAGACAACCGAAAAGTCAGTCACAAAAGGTTAGTCGCGTAAAGTCGGATAACAAAGATCGCGAGCACAAGTATAGCCGCTCGTCACACGTCCACGTGCTTCGAAGTCGCCGGTACAAGAGCGAGTCCTTATCGCGCGCCTCTGCCTCACTCTCCTCCTCGCGCGCGTCGCGCCGACCTCCCGAATTCTCTCTCTCTAGCTCGCCCTCTATTAGCGCTCTCTCTGACTTACCTTTGGCTGCCATACATGTAGGATAATTATAAGACAATTATATATATAAGAATAATTATAATTATGTATGGGGAGAGAGAGACATAACGAGGGTCTGGTCGCTCGTTATACTGTTTTAGCTGAAAACAAGGAAAGATATATAGCTTTCACAAAACACGTGGACGGTAGTACTATAAATTTTCGATTTATTGATTCGTTTTATTTTATACCATCATCTCTCGAAAAACTGGCTTCATACTTACCCAAACTAAATATCGTAGAGCATGAATTCAAGATAGATAAATATACAAAAACCCAAATAGAATTATTGAAGAGAAAAGGCGTTTTTCCATATGAATATGTTAACAGTTTTGAAAGATTAAAACAGACTCAATTACCACCTATCGAAGATTTTCATAGTTAATTGATAGATAGCAACATCTCTGAAGCTGACTATGAGCATGTACAAAAAGTGTGGAATGCATTTGACATCATTGATTTAGGACAGTATTCTAATTTATATTTAAAAACTGACGTATTACTCTTGGCCGATATTTTTGAAAATTTTCGTAAAACTTGTACGGATGCGTATCAACTCGACCCAGCACACTATTATACTATTCCTGAATTAACATGGGATGCTATGTTAAAGTGTACAAAAATTGAGCTAGAACTTTTAACCGATATAGACATGGTTTTATTCATCCAAAAAGGTATTCGAGGAGATATTAGTCAATGCTGTAATAGATATTCAAAAGCTAATAATCAATATATGGGCTCAGAATATAATAAAACGAACCTAACAAGACTTTGATGTACTTTGATGTTAACAATTTATATGGATGGGCGATGATGCAATCATTACCATATAAAAATTTTAAGTGGGTCTCTAACGTCGATGAGCCTCATTTTTTCAATGTTTCCGATAATAATGAAGTTGCATATATTTTAGAAGTTGTAGAAGTTGTACAAGTATCCAAAAGAACTACACGACGAACATTAGGACCTTCCACTTCGTCCTGAACATAACACACCACCCGGATCAAGACAAAAAAAACTTTTAACAACACTGTATAATAACGAACGGTATGTCATTCATTATAGAGCGCTAAAGCAGGCTATTCTATACGGACTCAAAATAAAACAAATACACAGAGCACTTCAGTTTAATCAAAAGCCTTGGCTTAAAACTTATGTAGATTTGAATACGGAAAAAATAAAACAAGCTAAAAATGAATTTGAAAAGTAATTCTATAAACTCATGATTAATGCAGTATATGGAAAAACTATGAAAGGAAACGAAAAGACGTTAAATTAATTAGTGCATGGAGTGGCAGGTATGGAGCAGAAGCACGGATCGCCCAACCCAACTTTCATAGTTGTTCAATCTTTGATTTAAATTCAAATTTAGTAGCAATACAGTTATCATGGACGTCTATTAGTATTAAAAAACCAATATATATTGGACTTTGTGTGCTAGATCTCTCAAAAACATTAGTATATGACTTCCATTATGGCTACATAAAAGAAAGACTACCTCATAAAGCAAAATTACTTTATACTGATACAGATAGCCACGTATATGAATTTCAAGATGTTGATATATATGAAATAATGAAAGAAGATATCAATAAATTTGATACATCAGATTACTCAGATAATAATCAGTTTAATATGCCGTTAGTTAGTAAAAAAGTTCTCGGTATTATGAAAAATAAATGCAATGGTAATATTATGAAAGAATTCATTGGACTTCGAAGTAAAATGTATAGTATACTAATAAAAAACCATCAAGCAATAAAGAAAGCAAAAGGCGTAAAAACACATACTGTCATAAAAACAATAGATCATGAAGATTTTCGAAACTGTACATTGGATTTAGAAATTATTAGGCGTGAGCAATGCAATATACGAAGTGTATTGCACCAAGTAAGAACAGAAAGATTGCAGAAAGTAGCACTAAGTCCATATGATGATAAACGACGTATATTCGATAAAAATCCTGATACACTTCCATGGGGTCATTACAAAACTATTGAAACGTCAAAGCTTAAAATCAAGAGTGAGGAACAACGAAGGAAAAGAAAGATCATAGAAATGGAAGAAAATCCTCAAGAAAATTGTAAGCTTCTTCCAACCTCCGATAGAAGTCGCTTAGAATAGAGTAGTAATAGTGGGGAGGAAGAAGGCTTAGTTAGGAAAAGACTAAGGATAGAATAGTGAGAGAATGGGGATAACGGTAGAGTGGGGGACAACGGCAGACATGGCGACTGAAGTCGGAGGAGTATGGGCAATGGAATCATATGAGAAATTACTCAAGTGGGAATAAGGCGAAAAGAGAGGGAAATTACGGCGGCTCGAGTTCTCAGAGAGGGGACGCATGGTACAAAACTGAGAACACACCTCTAGAAAAGGTATTTGGGAGTAGATAGCAAGAGATCACGAACGTTTCCAAAGACGTATTGCTGAACTGAATAAAGTTATATCACGAGCATTACTTAAGAAACGTATATTGATGATGAATCAAATGCTTGGTCCTATATTAGAAAATCATCACACTATATATATGTTACATAAAATGGAAATCTAATTTAAAGTAGAGGGAGGCGGTTGTGGCGGCTCGAAAACCAAAGTAGTGGGGAAAGGTTTTAAAAGAGCTGTTAGCCTCGAAGAGCTTCATTCTGTCTCAAGAATCGAGTAGCAGCAGCAGCAGCAGCAGCATCAGCACCAACAGTAGTGAGAGCAGTAGTAGAAGTAGTAGTAGAAGTAGTATTAGAAGAAGAATACGTAACATTCTAGATCTCTTTACCTACAGCAAGATAAATTTTGAAATGTTGAATAACATTGGAATGAAGCTTTTCGATATACTTCCTGAAAAAAGTCATTATGAATTGCATGAAGATGAGAATTATCTAATAACATTCATGAGACAAGATGAATCTCGAATTATTCTTGAACTCGATTGTGAGTTCGAAATTGTTCTACCGGACCGTATGTCAAGAGCGATAATTCATCATTTGGATCTTTTCATTTATCTTTCTGATAGAGTACAAAAATATGCATTATTTATTCAATATCATGGATGTGATCGATTTCAATTTAATATTAAGTAAATGTATTTGTATATCTTATTATATCTCACTAAAGATTGTATTATATAAATTTATTTTCTGGAGAGGTAAATGAGTCATTAGTGTTTCTATTAAAATAGGTTTCGACTTGTCTTAATGGACACACTAGTGTCGAATATAAAAAATGGAAGTACCTCACAGGTAAGAGCGAAGGTTGGGGCTCTTATCCTTAAAATAAAAAAAAAACAATGTAATATTTATAAATGAAAACCATTATTTATGTAAATACAAGCTAGATACATATAAATTTATATTTGTAATTCATTGTTGTATAATCTCCTTATTTATCCAAGAATTGTGAGTATTATTAAAGCCAAGCCATTTTACGAAGACTTCATTACCCCGTCTTCTGAGAATTTTTTCTACAAGATAAATATCAGGATACATAGCTTTCTGTAGTTCTTGCTCATAAAAAGCACCAACAATGGGATTTTTTTGATAATCTAGTAGGTAATATGTTACAGGTTTAGTTCTCGAAATACGATGAATAGTAAAAATTTCTGTAGACCAATTAGGCGTATATCCTTTTTCAAAAACGTGTTTAGACTTGCTCAGTCGCACATTATTTCCTACCTGGAATTTCGGTTTTTTGAAAAGAGGATGATCGTAAGAGAATCGTGTCAAGACCTGTATTTCATTTTCTTTAGTCACGTCTTTAGGCTTCATATTTATTGTGCGATGTTTTCGATTATTATAAGATTCTATTAAACTGGGGAGAAAGTCAATCCACTTATAATTTCCTATTAAACTGAATTTTTTCCACAAATTGATGCTTTAAGATTGCTAAAAGTAGAATAAAGGTTCATTTTATATTTTTTCATTAGACTTTGAAAATTTGTATTGTAGAACTCTTTGCCTCTATCCACTTCGAGATTTTTAGGAATGCGTCCCTTTTTTAATACAGACTCCATTGCGTTAGTGACATCTGCAGCACTTTTCTCTTTTACTGGAACTCCCCAAGCATATTTAGAGAACGTATCTATAATAGTTAATAGATAGCGAAAACATTTATTCTCTCTAGAATAGCTTTGCATCTCAACAAGATCAGCTTGCGACGTCTCATCTATTCCGCGTATATCGACTTTTCGACGAGGATAGTTTTGACGTGCTGGTTTGTGTAACTCATCCACCATTCTTTGATGTTTCATTTTTTCAATCTATTTGTTATAATTGAATGAAAAGTCAGACGGCGTAATCCTTATTTCTTTCTCCTTATTACTATCATTATTATTTGTTTGTAAATATTGAATCGCTTCTCCATACGATCGTAACTGTATTCTTATTATATTTAAGAATTTTTAAGATTATTTATTGTAGTCGTAAGCGTATCGACGTTAGCTTCACTAGTTTTTTGCAGATTATTTATTGTAGTCGTAAGCGTAGCGACGTTAGCTTCACTAGTTTTTTGCAACGTTCGTAAGTTTACAGCATCGTTACTCTCCTGAGGATCAGCTATATTAGAAATTCTTTTGTTATCCACGTCGTATTGTCCGTCTTTAGTAATTTTATACCCTACACCAGGAGGACCTCGATTACCCTCCTTTTTATTCAATATATGTCCAAACACATCAAGAATCATTTTATTACTGAGGAATATTTAGGATTCTCTTAATATATATAGCCAGCTTCACGTAATTCTTCAATGATTGAATAAATTTCATTAATATGACTAGGATTACCAGCGGTTTGTTCGGCGATAAGCAATCTCAATCGATCAACGAGCTCGTTTGGATCATCCCAATATACATAATCAAATAATGTTCCTTTTCTTGCTATTTTATAGTTAGGAAAAAGACCTCTTCCATCAATAGTCAATTTTCACTTCTTAGCACTACCACTTAAAGATAAATTTGGACCAATATACTTTTTGAATTTATTTACACGCTTATTGCGATATTCTCCATTTGTTTCATATCTCTTACGATGAGAGTTAGTGATTTCAAGAATTTTTATGTAATTTTCAATATCCGATGAACTGATTAATTTAGAATTAGGTTCTTTACGAAAGAGAAGTTCTATTAATCCAGGCGTCTTGCTGAATGCTTTATCATTCACAGTCACATTATCGTTTTGGAAAGAAATTGGAGAATTGCCTATGACATATGTATTTTCATGCAAGCGAACGCCAAATGTCTTATCTAAATTACTTTTCTGTTGCGGTTCATGCAATAGTCGAATATAGTATCCTACAATCGAGTCATTGAATAGCTATTTTTGTTGTTTTATAGTTACATTTGAACTAACATTGTCTAAATTTATTGCAGTTCTATCAAGTGATGATTCACTAGTCTTACTAAATTCGTCTTCATCAATATTATCATCACCATCATCAGCAGCATCAGCAATAAACATAGCGGATTCAAATGTAGAATCAAGCGGATGTAATGTAGAATTTAAGTCATTAACAGTAATATTGAAATATCGAGATTTATAGGGAGGGTCAGCTGTTGTTTTTGACTTGAAAACTTCATCGAACGTAATTTTCTTCTTCTTGTTCGTTTCCTGTTCAGTATTATCGTTAGTTTTATCAATAGCTACCTCCACAAGTTTCTTCAATGGATCAACCATAGGTTTAAAAGTTTCATTCAATGTATTTTCTAAATCAGCTTTGTCACATTTTATTAGTTGATACTTACGTCTGATGGTATCACGAGCCTCAGATAATTGCTCGAGCATCTTCTTTTCTTTTTCAAAATTAGCCATGTTCACGCTTATAATTTCTAAAGTTAAATAATCTTCATTCGTTCACTCCGCTATATTTATAGCAAAAGAATCGAATCCTTATCTATACTGTCCATGATTGATTGGTCTATCTCTATCAATAACTATAAATCCATGATTATCGTCTCTCCAACATTTTAAACAAATTGCTTTAAACTTCTCAAAAGTCATATCTGAGTTAACATGATCGTTCTAAATATGTTTAATATTCACGTCATCTTGTCGAAACAAAACTAGTAAATTCACATTATCTCGAATGAGATGCTTCGGTATGCGAGCGTATGATTGACAGAGATAGAAACTATCTACTTTTTTATGTCTTCCCATATAGAAGAATGCTCTCACGTTGTCCTGCTTTTCAGTGGCTATATCGTCAAAAATCATGATGGAATTTGGATTAGCTTTATCCTGTGAAACAACTGCCTCATGCTCGCTGAATACATAATACTGTATACCATCAATCGGTTCCAATAAATCTTTTAAAAACTTATACTTTGGTTGATTGAGGGACTTTGAATAAACATAAACGTTTTCGAATCTAAGTTCATTAGGATGTGTGATTAGTGTTAGCAAACAGTTAGTTTTCCCATAGTTTCTAGGACCACAGAAAACTGCTCGTATACTATCAGGCATTAGTTCACCATGTCTTTTTTCTCGTTTTTCCGTCTCAACCACATTATTAAAATTTATGACTTGCAACTTAAGTGGTTGCTCTTTAAAGTCCATATTGTTTTCTAGTCACCGATCGAACGACGAATGAGACTACTAACTATAAAAAGACTGTTTATATATTTTTTAGTTTTATTAAGACTTTGTCTTCTGATGAGGTACGATCATTTGTCACAAAAGAAAGACTGGTGGTGCTGGCTTAGTGAATAAAATCATTAATAACTTACCATTCGAAGCTCATTTGCCTGGTTATCAGTATTGCGGGCCGGGAACTAAATTGAAAAAACGACTTGCTCGTGGTGATCCTGGAAAAAATCCGCTAGACGCTGCTTGTAAAGATCACGATATTGCTTATTCTCAGAATCGAGAGAACATTGAGGTGAGAAACGAAGCCAACAAAATTCTAGCTAAACAGGCCTGGGATAGACTGCAAGCGAAAGATAGTAGTTTTGGTGAGAAAGTTGCTGCGTTTGCTGTAGCCAACAAAATGAAAGTTAAAAGTAAACTTGGTAGGTGTGTTAAAATTTTAAAACGAGGAAAGAAACGAGGTAAGAGATTAAAAAATTGCCAACAACAACAACAACAGCGACGAAAGACACATGTAAAAAGTAAAAATATATTAATTGCATTGAAAAAAATTATTAACGCTGACTCGAGAAGTGTTGTACCTACTAATAAATCTCTCTTTGTCGTTCGTTGGGCTATAAAAGGCGCTAAAGAAGCTGTGAAGAAGGCTGGAGGAAGAAGAAAAATAAATATGCCTCGTATTCTACCAATTCCTAGTAAAGTGGGTGGAGCTCTTCCTTTTTTAATTCCATTATTTGCCGCTTTGAGCACCACTGGAGCGTTAGCTGGAGGAGCTGCTTCAATAGCAAAAGCCGTTAACAGTGCTAAGGCCGCTCAAAATTAATTGAAAGAAGCTCATAGACACAATAAAACTATGGAAGCTATTGCAATTGATAAAGAACTTTATTTGAAACCACATGGTAAAGGTTGTGGCCTTCATCTGAAACCATATTCAAGTGGAAAAGGTTTAAAAAAAAAAGCTCAAAGTAACTTTACCCAATCGAGCACTGACAGATCATGATATAAGAAAATATGCTAAAATACTAAAAATTGCAAATTTTCGAGGTGTTTTCATGCGTGATGCTCTACCGACCGATGGACCTCTATATCAAGAGACAGCTATTGTAAATTTAGATAATAAACGTGGACCAGGTACTCATTCGGTAGCATATAAAAAGAAAGGTGATGAGGCTATGTATTCTGATAGTTTTGGTAATCTACAGCCGCCTATAGATCTATTGCTTTATCTCAAAGTTAATAGAAACATGTATAATTATATTAGATATCAAGATTTTAATACATATAATTGCGACCATCTTTGTCTCAAATTTCTTTTAAACAAACTATAGAAAAGACAACCAGTATAAAAAATACTCAGTCGACGAATGACTATCATTTGATATGAATCTGTCATGGAGAATACACTGACATTGAGTCTCTCGGGAACATCATCCGTACTCGAATCATATTATATTCCACCGATCGAATTGATACCAAACAAAAAATACGTTCTTGGTCTAGTTGAGCTATTAACATTTAATTCAATACAAAACATTGACGTTGGTTATAATAAATTTTACATTGAAGGTCAAGAAGCTATCACTTTACCGACTGGTAGCTACGAAATAGAAGATATTGAAAGCTTTCTCATAGACGCATTAGCACCTAAAGGTATATCATTTAGCCTAAAACCAAATAATAATACTTTACATAGCGTCATTAAGTGCAGTCAAAAAATACATTTTGAACCAGAAGATTTTATTGGGTCAATTGTAGGCTTCACTAAACGTACGCTCGTTGAAAACGAAACACATAGTTCTGACTTACCCGTCACTATACTCAAAATCAACGCTTTACGTGTAGAGTGTAATATTACTACAGGCTCCTACATAAACGATCGCAAAGTACATACTATATATGAATTTTTCCTAGCAGTCCCACCTGGATGTAAGATTATAGAAGTTCCCTCTCACGTCATTTACCTTCCAGTCGTCGTGAGGAGCATTGATCATTTTCAAATTCGTATAGTTGATCAAGACGAAAACCTAGTTAACTTTCGAGGAGAAGTCATCACAGTTCGAGTACATATAAAGACCATATCTTAGTAATGGGTATCATTTACAATATAAAGAGCGGCGAAGGCTATATTAAAAGACAAAAATGTCAAACAGCAGCCAGTCAACAGCGAGCTATCAGACCACTCACACCTCAGAACATTCAATTCCTGATAAGCTTGAGACTAAAAGTCGTCGAAAATCGTGGAAGAAAATATTGTGCATATTAGTGTGTTGTATAAAACAACAACAACAACAACAACAACAACAACAACAATATGGAGGGAATTCTAGACATTCATTCAGCTTTCGCTTTCGATGAGTCTATAGCTCATTATGAAGTTCATGCGCATCAGCCTTATTCATTATCATATTTCAATAATAGCGATGAAATCCATATAGCAATTCAACATCAAGATTTATCTCTGCTTCCGTAGCGCAGTATGATTCATATTTGTGGTAGGTTGACCAAACCGGACGGTACTACGCCAGTGGAAAACACTTTATTAGTGAACAACGCCCTCTGTCATTTGTTCGAGAAAATACGATATGAAATAAATACTATTGAAATTGATAAAGTGAAAAATGTAGGCTTAACAACCCTCATGAAAAATTGGCTTTCACTCAATCCATGTCAGAGCTCTATCGCTAAAAATGCCGGATGGAATGGTGATAACAATGAAGTTCTAATATGTAATGCTCTAGGTTTTTTTGGTGTTACTATCCCTCTCAGTATGTTAATGGGCTTTGCAGAAGATTATCGGAAAATTGTAGTCAGTGTCAAGCATGAACTTATTCTCACAAGATCAAGAGATGATTTGAATGCTATTTGAAGTATTCCAGTAAGCAATCCTAATGCTTCAGAAAAATAAAAAATTACTTTAACTAAGGTTGAATGGTTGATGCCATATGTGATGGTTGCAGACAAAGAAAAAATCAAATTACTCTATCAGATTGGACGAGATCGTGCAATTACAATGAGTTATCGTACTTGGGAAATGTATGAGTATCCAAAATTACCACGTACATCAAAGCATGTTTGAAGTGTTAAGACTTCCAATAAATTGGAGAAGCCTCGCTTTGTTATTTTAGCTTTTCAAACTAAACGTAACAGTTCAGCAAGTGTTAATTCTAGTAATTTTGATCATTGTAATATTAGTAATGTGAAGCTATTCCTCAATTCACAATGCTATCCGTATGGAAATCTCAATTTAAATATCAATCAAAATCAGTATGCTGTTCTCTACGATATGTATACTAAATTTCAAAACGCTTATTATGGTAAAGAAAACGAGTCGTTACTCAATAAAAAAGATTTCATTAATAAAGTGCCGCTAATAGTTATAGACTGCTCCAAACAAAATGAAACATTAAAAAGTGCGTCAGTCGATGTTCGCCTAGAATTTGAAACTTAGACTGATTTTCTTGAAGATACTGCAGCCTACTGCTTAATATTACACGATCGTATTGTACAATATAATCCAATTAGCGGTGATGTTAAAAAATTAGTTTGAAATTAACAAGACATTATGTAATCAATGTATACAATGCTTTTCAATAAAAAAGAAAATAAAATATATATTAGGTGTACAAATAAGTTTCCGCGGTTTGTCAAAAGATGGCTCCACCAGAAGGTTATAGAGAAATTGTCAGATGTAAAACGTAATATCCCAAGTTTTGTCATCCGGCAACACCATAACCTTAAAGTACTAGTGATTCCGTATCAGCATCACGTAATTTTTTTCGTGCAAAAATGTCAAGTTTTATTCCGAATAAGCATCATTTGCGGGAACTTTTGATTTACTTCTTTAATTTGAAAAAATCTGCAGCTGAGGCGCATCGATTGCTTCTGGAAGCATATGGTGAAGCTGCTTTAAGTGAGAGAAGTTGTCAGGAATGGTTTCAAAAGTTTAAGAACGGTGAGTTTGACGTGAAGGACAAAGAACGCAGTGGAAGGCCGAAAGTGTACGAAGACATGGAATTAGAAGTACTATTGGAGGAAGATTCGTCCCAAACGCAAAAAGAACTTGCACTTACTCTACAAGTGACTCAACAAGCAATTTCACGTCGTTTAAAATCGTTAGGAATGATTCAAAAACAAGGAAATTGGGTTCCATATGAACTAAAGCCGAGAGACGTTGAACGCCGATTATGCATGAGTGAAATGCTGCTTGCCAGGAATAAAAAAAAGAGTTTTTTGCATCGTATAGTCACTGGTGACGAAAAATGGATTCACTACGATAATCCAAAGAAGAGAAAGTCATGGGTTAAGCCCGGCGAACCATCAACATCGACAGCTTTATTCATGGAAAAAAACTCATGCTGTGTATTTGGTGGGATCAGCTTGGTGTCGTGTATTATGAATTGCTGAAACCAAGCGAAACCATTACTGGAGCTCTCTACCGAACACAATTGATGAGATTGAGTCGGGCACTTAAGGAAAAACGCGCCCATTACTACTCCAGACACGACAAAATTATTCTTTTACATGATAATGCTCGTCCACATGTTGCGGCGCCGGTAAAAACATACTTGGAAACACTCAACTGGGAAGTTTTAGCCCACCCGCCGTATTCACCAGACTTAGCCCCTTCTGATTATCACCTGTTCCGGTCGATGGCACATGGTCTGTCTGAGCAGCGCTTCACATCATATGAAGACACCAAAAATTGGATAGATTTGTGGATAGCGTCAAAAGATAAAGAGTTTTTTCGACGGGGTATCCGAATGTTGCCAGAAAGATGGGGAAAAGTAGTGGCAAATGATGGAAAATACTTTGAATAAAACGTAATGTACTTTTCCTTCACAATAAATTCCTAATTTTTTATAAAAAACCTTGGAAACTTATTTGTACACCTAATATATTGTTGGAATTTAGTAAAAACTACCTATAATCATACTATATAGTGACTATGACGCTCTATACTTTCGAATGGTGAGGTATGATGACTATGACGCCCTCTACTTTCGAATAGTGAGGTATAGGCTTTATATAGAAAAAACACGTGCCTTTACTCTCATAACGGTTTTGGGAACTAATAGAGTTCACATTAACTTCAGCATCTTTTCAAATGGATTTCGTAATAGATTTTTAAGGCTTTCAAAATTTAAACGAGACTTTTGTTTGTAAAGAATTTGCATATCTACCATTAGATGTAGATACTGTTCCAACTGTGTTTTTCTTCGAACCACCATATCATTGGTTTCAACTTCCTTTAAAGTGTCGAAAAGTGAATCATTTCTTAGAAACGTGTCATCATGGTTTATTATGAAGATCCGGTCTTATTCCATATAAAAATTTAGCACGTGTACGAAACAATCATTTAAATAATTCTAGAAATATTTATGTAAAAGAACTAAAAAAGAAACAATGGTTACAAAAAATTTTACTTGAAAAGTAAGTATTTTTATTTTTTTTTGTTAGAAATTAAAATCATCATTAATTAAAAATTTTTTTCCTTTTTTAGAAAAATTTTAGAACTTGAAAGCGAGATGAGATGTCCACTAATGAGCGCACTATCTTACCCATTAGAAATGTGGGGTCGCAGACTTTTCCAAAATCTGCAGCGCACACGTTCCTCAACCCTTCTCTTAGTTTTTCCGATAAATCGTAAATCAATATCTCAGTTGATTTACGATTTATTTTTTATGATGTCCGACAAATGATCAGTTCATGGAGCACGTAGTGCAAACAGCCGAACCTTTTCGGCTGGGCCTTTTTTATAGCAGGCCCGCGCGTGCACTTTTTTCCATCAGATTTCCGCTTTCTCTTTTCCCTCACCGACGAGTAAAAGCATTGAGTGCACTCGGGGAAAGTGAGAAGCAAAAGCCTGGCTAGGTGATGCATCCATGCACCCCCGCGAACGACCAGAAGGACGCGACGTCTCGACGAGTGAGCATCGCCAACTCCTCGCCTCGCTACACTCACTTTGTACGCGCGCGCATACCTCGCGATACTCTGTAGTGCTCGCCTGCGCATAGCACACTCATTTTTAACTCAACAATATAGTAATATTTATACAGTACCAGTGTGTTATAATAATTATAATCAACGATCGCACCTAAACATCCATTATCTCTCCTTACGCCAAACCCAGATCCTAAAGAAACAATATATGCATATCATTACAATAAACCAGCTAACTTTGTATGTGCCGTTACAGATGCACAAAGATTGTTTTTATGGATAAAAGCTAGATGGAAGCAATCTGAAATGGAAGGTATTGATGAAGTTGACAATATTACATATAAAAATTCAACTCAATATTTCAATATAGCGATAACAACTACTGAAAATAAAGATTATAGACAGATTGTATTATATTCAATGTAGAGTTGAATGAACAATAAATTAATAATTAAACGGAAATTCTATAAGTTTTATTAATTAATATTCAAATAAAATCAACTATGAGGTTGAAAGGTTCCCGAAATCTAATGAAACTACTATAGCGCATGCTTAGAGAAAGAGAGAAAAAGAGAGAGAGAGAGAGAGAGAGAGAGAGAGAGCGGCATCCTCACTAAACAGCGTTATGTGCCAAGCAAGCTAGAGGCGCTACCCGCTCTCCAAGGGCTATACGGCGCACGCTCCTAGCAAGCAGCTAGAGACGTTACCCTCTCTCCAAGGGCTATACTATGCACGCTCCTAGCAAGCAGCTAGAGACGCTACCCCCTCTCCAAGGGCTATACGGCGTACGCACCTAGCAAGCTAGAGACGCTACCCCCTCTCCGAGCGTCCAAACTCAGCCAGCATAAGCTTTCTAAGGAGAGAGAGAGAGAGAGAGAGAGAGAGAGAGAGAGAGAGAGAGAACAGTATCCGCACTATACGGCGTACGCGCCTAGCAAGCTGGAGACGCTACCCCCTCTCTGAGGGCCCACTCTTAGCCAGCTTAAGCGCCCTACTATCGAAAGAGAGCGAGAGAGAGGGATAGAGAGATAGAGACCATCATATAGTTTACCAAACACCCTACCGACTTCTACAGCATCCTACCTTAACAACCTCTGTAGGTGGGCGGGTGAGTGGGTGAGTGGGGGGGGGGGGGGGGCGCACTCTGTCGAAGTGGCCCACTGGCACGCGGGAGGTGTCAAACGAAAAACAAATGTTTTTTAAATACTCAGCATGGGGTCTGACCATAAATTAAAAGGTGTCACTACCGCGACACCTTCATTGGGCGGCTCCTTTATGTTCCAGAACATACACATATCCCTTATACATTGGCGGCATCCTTTGTCGGCTCCTTTGTGTCCCAGAACATACATTGCTTATCTACTGCGCGCGTATATAGGCTTACAAACTCAGGCGGGGAGAGAGAGAGAAAGAAATTACAAAAATAAATTAGCGCGAACTGACGCTCGGTGCGGTTCTACAATAAATTACTCAGCGTTAACCCTACTTATCACGCAATACTAATCTATAATAATGTCGCGAATAAACTAGGTGCACCTACCCTTCGTTACGGTTACGGTGATCAACCGTAACCGTTCATTCAACAATATCACAGGTGCTCCCGGCCTCTGTGCTTGCCGCTGCTACTGCTGTCGTTACTGGCTTAGACTGCTGCTGCTGCCTTTATTGTTATAGCTACTGTTGCAGTGGTTATTACGCTCTGGGTTGCTGTCGCTGCTATCACACAAATTATTAACACTTTGCACACGGAAGGAAGTAGCAAAATACAATAGCGTACTGGTCACCAGCTGAGATGAAACTAAACTATTTTCCGCGCGCGCCCCCTCTCTCTCTCACTCCAAATAGTTAGCTCGCGCGCCTCGATCGCTACCGAATCGTGAACGAATCTATACCTCTAATCGATTTCCGTTGCAAAAATAAAAGATAGAGCACTTTATAAACTGTTAATTAGTCTGACTTTGAATATAGTTGGAAAAATCATAAACTGAAAGTTATTGATTTTTTTCGTAATAATAGTCTTAAGGTTTAATAGATTTGTACAGACATTCTGTTGCTATTTATTAATGAAAATTAATGATCCAAAGATTTCAAATATGTTTTAATATTTCTTCGAGTCACTAATAATAAATAATAAAGTTGTGAACTGATATTTATAAACTCACAAGACTGGAATAATAAGAGAAACCATAAAGTTTTATTATGTTTTAAGGTCTTTAAATAACGCTAAAACTATAACTTTAACTTAATGTTATTGTTAAATTATTTTGAAAAAAAAAAATATTCTATAGTGAAAAAAGAGAATCCCAAAATGTATATGACCACATACATATATATAAATATTGTAACGGGGTTAATACCGTTTATTTATTTTAATGCGCGCAATCGTATCGAAGAGTGCGCGTGATTACCTACACGTTCAAACACGAAAACCGGAGAGCAGGAGGGAACGGGTGTCAGTCAACCAACTATCTACTAATGCGAAATAAATACGTCGGAAATATCGTTAGTATCACAAGCAAACTTTTATTGCCTTTTAATATTACACTTCATTCGGCCCGCGTGTTTCTGTTTACATGCCGCGAGCACGACAACAACATGCAGTGTCGGATCGCTCGCCGCTCATAGTTCGCAGAGTTATTACATGCACGCTTTTTGTCGAGTATGAGAGATTAGTTATAGACAATTCTATCGCGATCGCGAAATTAAGCTGGCCAGCTTACCTTGTTATCAGTTGTACGATAGCACGAAAGTGGAAACGCTCGCACCCTAGTTGCGGAAAAGTCTGTCTTTGCTGCGAGGTATCTCGCGTTCTCAGTTTCGCCCTCGATGGCGAAACTGCTCACTCGCTCTCTAGCACGCACTCCACTCCCTTAGGCTATGGCACAGCTTCTCTCTTGTCGTCTCTGCACTCCGGGAAACTCGGGAAAACGTCAAAGGTATTTTCTGCACGGTTTGGCGATCGGATTCTAATCCTCGACTGGTTCGTATTCGTACGCGCGCGTTCCGTTACGTCTCGTGCCGATTTCGTTTAATACATTTCGCCCCAACAAACAGGTGCTGCCCTTGCCGGCAGCCGCATGGTTGGGCTGTTAGCGCTAATACGACGTTTACCGTCACAATATATAGGAAAAAAAGGTTTTATTAAAGCTAAAGTATTGTAACTTTTGATACTCATACATAATAATTTAAAATGGTAAACTGAATGAATGCGTTACATGAAATTTTCTTTTGTAATAGTGATCAATAAATATTTTCATAATTATTCTTAATTATGTATGACCAGCACATAAAAAATGTTTGTCCTTACAAAAACCTTAACCATTTACTATAATTATGTATTTTGCATATAAAGACAGCATTTCTCTTAGATTACCTATCATTACTATTAATTATATATATATATTAGGGTGGCGCTTATTTCCCAAACGGCTCCAATACTAGCTCCCGTACCGGGGATGGATTATTTATACCTAAAAACTAAGAATTCAGCAATAAAATTCTGTAAAAAGAGCTTTTAACCCGTTTCAATTTAAAAAAACGCTGTTTCGCATTTTATTGAATCTGTGGCACTTAAACCCTCTTCAATTTCAAAACTATCACTTTATTATTTTTTTAATCAGCTTCAAATCTATTCAGATCACCTCTATGAGTGAAAAGAGCATCATCGGTAGTGATTTTAATGCAGAAAAATAATTTTTCACCACGATTTTACTGTTTTATTTATAGAAATTTTAACAAAAACGTACCTTTTTTCCGGTTTTGCGAGTTTACGGGTAGATGAAAGTCCCCGGAGGTCCAAATAAATTTTAGTAGAATAAAGTAGAATACATGAGCTTCAATTTCCATTTTTATTTAAGTTTTTAAGTGCTCCCGTTTCCAAATTATGGTCATTTAAAGTTGGTATAAAAAGGTAGCAATGAAATCTGTGAATCGGGAAAAAATGTATCACTTTTTGATCGCAGCGTTCTCCAAGCGGTCACTTTTGGAAACCAAGTTTTTTCCCCATGCGCCAAATTGAAGACTGATATCTACGAGAAAGCTTTTGAAATATTTTATTGTAATAAAACACTTGGACAAACATTCAGGAGGTTTTTAAGCCCAAAAACATTCTTTTTTTCAAAAATCACGTGTCCGAATTCGTGTCATATCTCAAGTGTCACAATCGTTCTGTATAAGCCCTAAGGCTGGAGCAGACACAACATCGTGTTTATTTGTGTGTTTGAAATCTAAGCCCACAAGGCGCCTGTTCAGTTTCAAATTTCTAATGTTTTGAAATAGTTGTTTTAAAAATTTCTATTAATTGCAAGAGAATTTTATCATTTTTTCTAAACATTTTTCTAATTACTCTTCATCAAGTAATGGTAAGTGAACTCAGCATCTATTCATGAAATTTCAATGTTTGATTTATACTTCAGAAAACAATAGAATCATGAGTTTGTCTGAACTGACCCTATTGTCCACTTGAGTATGCAAATATTGAAGCAAATGTTTAAAAAGAGAGGAATTTTTAATCATTAATCGCATTCGATACTTCTTATTTTTGAAGCAGTTTTATTGTAAAATCTTTAATGCAAGTATTCGTCAAAGATGCAGATCTTTATTTAACTAGTATTATTTATTTTGAGAATTTAGTTTTAGTAATTGCTTGATTATTTAGGCTGCATACTTATCAGAATGTCAATTTGCTAAATTCATGCTTACAATAACGTGTTATTGCTCAATCAGTTGCTCAACCCATATTGAAAATCTATATGTTAAAGCTTTTCACAAAAAATAAGACTGACTATGAAGCTTTATTTTGTCATATTACTCATAATTAAATAAATATCTTTGGTCTTTTGCTTTTTTTTATTGGAATCTTTCATACATCTGTATGATACTAAAAATATAGTTGGCATATAAGTTGGAAGACTTATATAAGAGGTATGAAACTGAAATAATTGTTATTTATAGTTTAAAATCAATAAATACCTTATTTGAATATCTTACAGCTTCAGCAAATTTACACAAGTTTCTTTTTGTAATATTTGATACTTTTAACATTGATAATAAGGAAATTTAATTTTCAAACTTGATTTTACGTAAGGATATCAAATCAAAGTACGAAACAAAGTATATTTCCAACCAAAATATTTACTCTGTAACTACTAAGAAAAATTTTTTCAATTTATAGCATTATCATGGAAAAATATTATCTGAACACTTCAATGCGTTAATCTAATATACATTTAAAATATTTTTTATCGTAATTATTCTATGCCACTTGTAGTCTAAAGTATAAAATTCTTGGTTCAAAAGTAATAGTGACACTTTAAGGGTACATTTATTGTTCTTTTATTTTGTATGTAGCAGACAATCAATTCATTCTTTCTAGGCTGATACTTTCAAAAATGAAAATCTTTTAAAATATGTGTATTAAAGGTAATAGGTGTATTAAAGTGTAGAAAAATGAAAAAATTCTGTGTAAAATTTCTTGGCCATGTAAAATAAATAAAAGTATATTCATGACTGCTTTGAAAATTACTATTAGGAGCCTGAAAATATATAAAAAAATAATTTCTTTTGTGAATATTTCAATATTTTAAATTTGATTCATTCTCTAAGACAATATAGATGTACAAGAAAAATACGCAAACAAGTTCATTCATTAAAGTCTTTACCATTTACTTACACACAAATTTACTATATTTAATATGAGATTGTAAATATACCATGCTATTTTCCTAAAACAATTAATTGTTTTATGTAAAAGAAATATCTTAATTTAAACTGTCAGATTAATCTCATAATTTTTAAAAAATTCTACAAAGTACTTTTTTTTAATATTTACTTGTAAATTAGTAATCCAGGCAGAAAACATCACCTGATTTCTCACGTGTGAAATCAAGTGAATTTTTCAACTATCAGGTGATGTCGTGTGATCAATCACTTTAAAAAAATATATACCACTGTTGCATGATATCAGGTAAAAAACGACTTGAACAAAATCAGTATTGAAAAAATGTTTGTTTAAATAATGTTACATTATACTCAATCATAATATTAGTATTGACTTAATAAGTATTTGTTCAATTTTGAATAATGTCTAATTTCATAATTCCTAAAAAAATAATTAAGTTACTGTATTTTTTGTCAACAATTAAACTAATAATATTGAAATATTATTGATAAAATAAGTCATATTTACCGGATGTTACCGGTATTTATATATATTGTTTTAACGTGATTTTTCTTGACCTCACTTGATGTGACTCGTAAAAAAATGACATGATTTCTCACATGACATTTTTTGATTAGGAAAACTATGAGTATAGATAGGCGGTATGAAAAATGTTTACTGTTTTTGATTCTTACATTTTTCTTTGAGGCTTCGCTTTAGGCGCCATTCATACAGGGCATAAAGATTTCCTTTTTGCCCTCGTAGTATAAAATAATGTAATATAGAGTAATTTTGTAATATATTGTAATATTTATTGATTCAAAAATTTACAAAAGGTGACAGGAAAATCCTGTGTACATTTAATGTTTAGGCAATATTTACCATAAAACCTTTCTTATGCTTTTGCTAGAAACACACATTTAGAAATTATAAAAATTACTTTCTTTTCTAAGCTGTTACCTCTGGCAATATATAATTTTAGTTATGTGATCGTTACATTGCAGGTTGCAAATACTGTTGTTTTTACACAAAATTCAAACTTGAAAAATTTCTTTCATCAGAGCAAGAATGACTTCTGAGCAAGGAGGTTTACAATTGTCAGATGTTACAAATGACTTGATCTCTGAATTAAACAAAAATAATTTACCAACTAATATAGATGTTCTCAAAAGACTATTGTATAAAACTCAAATTGATAAATCTACATTAGCCGAAGCTACCAGGATTGTAATAGATGAAGTGATAAGTATATGGGAAGAATCAACAATAAAAATAAAAAGAATAGATCATTGCAATGAATGCTTAAAGAAATTGTACAACTCTTATTCAAATGTGAGAAAATTTCAGCACAAGCGCAGTAAAAAAGTCGATGATTTTCTTGAAGGAATGACCGAAACATTTAACATTTCCCAAGACAGTAGAATTAAACTACTAGGTTCAATGGATGATGCAGTAAAGAAAAAATTTCTGTCTAGGCCAGTTGATTATATAAAACTCAAATTACCTGTTATAGAATCTCAAGACTTTGGTAAAACAACGTACTTATAATATAAGACACTTTCATTATTATTCTATGTGCTCTTCTTTTATAATCACATTTAATTATAGATGAAAATGTTTTATCAGACAATGATTTTGAGCAGTTCAGCAATTCTTCAACTTCAAAAGAAAATGAGCTAGATGGAGGGCTCAGTCAGTCATTCAGCCAGAATGTGTCTATTAGCGAAGCTGAATCTAGTGAGGATACAAATATTATAGCAAGGAGAATGAGGACAAGTAAATATATTTTTATATCAAAGTATAGACTAATTAAGAATTATCTATATTCATTATTGTTATACATTAAACCTAATATTTTTAGGGCCAGAAGCTGAACTAGTACTTGGAACACAGCAACCATCCAGTGAAAAAACAAATGCAAGCTCCCAAAATAGTAGTGGTACAGTTTATGCTGTTGCCGGAAGAAATTATGAAAGTAAAAACGAAAGAGGTACGATTGATGTGATGACTCCAGACGTTGTGGCAGCTTTTGACAAAGCTAAAGTTTCCGACCGGGATGCTGTCTTTATAACCGGTCTTATTGCTAACGCATTGAACGTGAATGTTCAGACTTTAATCCTCAATCTTAAATCCATCAATATTTCAAAAGCTGAAGTAAGGAAGAGAGAACACGAAAAAATGAAGCAGTTATTACAAGATACGCCTTTAACTTTTTTGATCGTACATTGGAACGGCCAACTTATTTCTGATAATATTTTTTGCAAAAAAGTAGACAGATTGCCAGTTTTGGTGTCTTGTGATAAATTCACCAAGCTTCTCAATGTATCAGCATTGCAAGACCAAAAGTCAAATTCGGTAGCTTCAGCAGTTTATGCATCGTTAAAAGATTGGGGTCTAATAGACTTGACGAACGCTTTGTGTTGTGACACCACAAATGTAAATCTAGGGTGTAAAAGTGGTGCAGCGATGCTTTTGGAACTGATGATGGACAAAGATTTGCTCTATTTAGCTTGTCGACATCATATATTCGAGCTTTTATTAAGAGCAGCTTTTGAAGAAAAATTTCCCGGCACTAGTGGTCCGGATGTGCTAATTTTCAAGAGATTTCGAGAAAAATGGTCTGATTTTGATTTAACTTCTTTTGAAAATGGATTGGCTGGGCTCGAGATATCTCTGAGGAATGAAGTCCCTCGTGTCATTCAAAATATAAATAAATATTTGACAGAACAGCAGCCTCGAGATGATTACAAGGAACTTTTACAGCTCTGTTTAATTTTTTTGGGGACTGGAGAAGGAATTACTTTGAAAAAACCAGGAGCAGTTCACCATGCCCGTTGGATGGCTAAGGGAATCTACTCAATAAAAATGTTTTTATTCAGAAAGGCTTTCAAAATGAGTAAGAGCGATGGAATAAAGTTATATGCTGTGTGTAAATTTATTGTATTCAAATACATCAATTCATGGTACACAGCTCCATTAGCTATTTGTGCTCCTAATAATGATTTGAAGCTAATTAGATCATTAGTTGATTTTCAAGACGGAGACAAAAAAATATCAGATGCTACTTTACATAAATTTAGAAATCATTTATGGTATTTGTCTCCAGAACTCAGCGTTCTCTCACTTTTTGATACTGATGTAGATATCACCACAAAACAAAAAGTAGTTCAATCACTAGAAAACGAACCATATGATGATGAAGTTGAATCTGTCAAAAAATCCATCCGATGATGGCATCAGAGCATTATACGACAAAACGCTCGATTATTTCACAAACAGCCAAAGCTTAAATCTTTTTACTAGACTCAAGTTGAACAAAGATTTCTTAACACGTGATTGCAATCTATGGGAAAATGATCCTTCGTATATAGAATGTCGTGAAAAGTTAAAACATCTTACTGTGGTGAATGATTGTGCCGAAAGGGCAATTCACATGACTCAAGAGTATGTGAATACTCGATCATACGACGAAGACCAAAAACAATATTTACTTCAGTTTATTGATGAAAGCAGAAAAAATTTACTTGATAGTGCTGATAAAAATAAGCTGATAAAAAAATTGAGAACTGAGTAATGCAGTCATGTGAAATTAACATCAAATTATGTACATTTTCTGTATTTATTTGTATATTTTTGTAAATATATTATTTATTTTTGTTAAAAATTGTCTGTGTAAAAATTGACAACGGTATTTTGAATGTTTGATGTTTCCATTACTAATAATTTAAAAAATGTAATTATAGTAGTTTATATTACAGTTGCGAAAATATAACTGGTCGCGGGGGCTTATTTTTTTTCTAATTGTTGAATACCAACGACAGTTGAAAACAAGAAAAACGTAAAATTCGAATAGTAGCCCCAGATTTCATTCTTAGCTCGTTTTTCCAACTTTGAATGACCATAAATCGGAAACGGGAGCACTTAGACACTTAAATAAAAATGGTAATTGAAGCTCATGTATTCTACTTTATTCTAGTAGAATTTATTTAGACCTCCGGGGACTTTCGTCTACCCGTAAACTCGAAAAACCGGAAAAAAAGGTACATTTTTGTTAAAATTTTTATAAATAAAACAGTAAAATCATGGTGAAAAATTATTTTTCTGCATTAAAATCACTACCGATGATGCTCTTTTCACTCATAGAGGTGATCTAAATAGATTTGAAGCTGATTAAAAAAATAATAAAGTGATAGTTTTGAAATTGAAGAGTGTTTAAGTGCGACAGATTCAATAAAATGCGAAAAAGCGTTTTTTTTAAATTGAAACGGGTTAAAAGCTCTTTTTACAGAATTTTATTGCTGAATTCTTAGTTTTTAGGTATAAATAATCCATCCCCGGTACGGGAGCTAGTATTGGAGCCGTTTGGGAAATAAGCGTCACCCTAATATATATATTATATATATATATTATATATTATATTAACTATACACTTCAATAATGCTATTATGAAAGTAATATTGATAAGGTATTTTTCTATTTTTTATGTTTCGTTAGTAGTATGAAGTTCAATATTTACAGAAGTTGTTATGTTACATATAAAATATTGTTTTGAGCAATTTTTTTCGTAGAACATAATGTAAATTAGATTGAATGATGTATTAATATTTTTATTGCACTGAACTAAAACCATAAAAATATGCATGGGTTTGTTTTATGTATCTATAATTGATAGTGAGTGAACATTACATTAGAAGTCGATTGAAGACATTTTTTATTTAAATATCAAGATTGCTATTTTACAATTTCTTATTCAAATATTAATTAAATGAATTGGTATTATTACACAGAGATCCAGTGACTATAATATAACTTTTTGTGTTTTGGAAAAAATGTAGAACGGATTAAATTATTTTTTGATATTTTTATCGCATAAACTGAAACAATGAAAATATCTTGGCAGTTGATTGCATATTCAATTGGTAGTGAACATGGAGTTAACTCGAAACATTATATTTTATTTATTTCAATGTAAAGATTATAAAATAATAATTTCTCATTCGAATAGTGTTATGTGACGGACCGTGTGTATTGTAACGGGGGTATTCCGTTTAATTAAATTATTCGTGCGATCGTACTGATGGGTGCGCGTAATTACCTACATCAAACATAAAAATCGGAGAGCAGGAGAGAACGGGTGTCAGTCAACCAACTATCTACTAATACGAAATAAACACTTCGAAAGTACTGTTAATATCACTTACGAGAACTTTTATTACCTCTTAATGTTACATTGAATTCGGCCCGCGTGTTTACGTTTACATGCCGCGCGCACGACAACAACATGCAGTGTCGGATCGCTCGCCGCTCTTTGTTTACCGAGATGTTATATACACGCTTTTTGTCAAGTCGAAAGATTAGTCGTTTAGCAATTGTATCGCGATCGCGAAATTAAGCTGGCCAGCTTATCTTTTTAGCAGTCGCACGAAGACCAGGAGAACCAATTTGCACTCCGGTTGCGGCAAAGTCTGTATCGCGTCGAGGTAACTCGCGTGTTTTGGTTTCGCCCTCGATGGTGAAACTCCTCACTCGCACACTCTCGCACGCGCGCACGCACTCAGCTCCTTCAGGCTATAGCACGGCTCCTGCAGGTCCGGGTCAGCTCGTCTCGACACTCAGGATGGCTCGGGAACAACGACAACCTCTTTCACACAGCTTAACGATCGGATGCTGATCCTCTACTCGCGGCTCTCCGTATCGGTAGTTAATCCTGCACTTTCGGCTAAGCGTGTCGATGGCTAATCCTTCACTGATTTGTTTTCAATCGCGCGCGTTCCCCCTCGTCGCGTGCCGAATTCCGTCATTATATTTTTCGTCTACCGCACGATGTTCTGTAGACAATTTAAATAAATCGGTCTCCCACCCCGCCGATGCTTGCGTCATTATGTTTCTTATATCATATACAATGAGAATTAAGTTGATTCAAAATCGCGAATGATACACTTTTTGAGAAAAACAAATAAAAGCGTTTTTTATCAAAAAAAATGTAAAGTATCATTTTACGGATTGAAATTAATTAAAAAAAACATGCTTACAAAGACAAATGTAGGCGCATATTCATATAGATATGTACATC
Source organism: Phymastichus coffea (assembly GCF_024137745.1). Lineage (NCBI taxonomy): Eukaryota > Metazoa > Arthropoda > Insecta > Hymenoptera > Eulophidae > Phymastichus > Phymastichus coffea. The sequence goes on from NW_026706827.1 coordinate 3,918,170, forward strand.
GTACACATATTTACGCATACACACACAGATATATATATATATATATATATATATATATATATATATATATATATATATATATATATACATGCAAAGATGAAAATACAATTATAAATAGAAACCATTATAACAAGTTATAAATCTATTAACTTTGATTATATTTACGATCAATGTATATACATTATTCTTACATGTAACAACTATATAATAATGGAAGAGTACTTTCACAAATGACGAGCATTGAATTGCCGAATTGCTTTTAGTAAAGAATTGGCATATCTAGGATTCTGTCGATTTTTTACTAAATAGTTTGACCATATTTTATTGAAATCGTGGTGAATGCTTTCGACAGCCTGTTCACTATAAAATCCAAGGCTACGATTATTATCTTTACAAAAGTCTAGAACATAAAAAAATATCGCATGAATTTTTGGTGTAATAGATAAACCTGTCGATAAATAATTTTTTTGGAATTTTTTAATACTTATTTCGAATGTAGGTTTCAAATCGTTCCCGAAGCAGTCATGTATTACATCTTTTAAATCTTGCAGTATCTGTACATACTTTATGAGAAAAATATTTTTTTTAGATCGTAGAGTGTCAAGTGAAGTAAGTAATTTTTTACATGAATTTCCTTCTAAAGAACAACCATGATAAGTCACTTTTCTCTCTACAAAACATTCTTTCATCCATTCATCTATATCATTTTTGCATTGCTTATCATTATGAATATGATCAATGATACTATTAACCCCTCCTAGCATGAGATGTAATTCGGGAGGAGGTAATACATCCAAAATTTTTTTATCAGAAATATCATGAAAAATAGACATGTTGATGCAACTTTCAAAATCTTTAGCTTTTTTTGGATTCGAACCGGCAGCAGAGTAGTTTTTATAATTATTTATTATGTTACTAATTTTTCTCTGCGTACCTTTCAAATGTAATTCATTTTTTTCAGCTGTACACCATGTACAAGGAAATTTACTGGCATGCGTTCCAATGCCACAAAGCAAATTAGCTAGTTTTAAATCAGTGGAAATAGTTGCATCATTTTCCAATAATTTACTCAAGCTCAGTTTATTCCAAATTTTATTTAAATTACAATAATTTTCTTGTACAGGTGTAACAGCTAGTAGACACATTTTTTTTACGCCTGAGTCTTTAAATATTTCTTTTTTACATTTTTCTGTATTGTTCATTAATTGAATTGACAAACACACTTTAAAAAAGCCGCCACCGCCGTCTGTACCTATCTTAAGATGAACTTTTTCGTTGGTAATTCGTCGCTATTTTTTAATATGATCAATGAAGCCCATCACGTCATTATAATACACCAAAGGTTCCATTACTGAAGTTTCAACTGTCGCTTTCGAATGAATAAATTCAATTTTTTCCATTTGAAAAAATTTATCCACATCGTGATTTTTAGATACGAGTTTATTTATGACATCTGTTTCAAAAATTTTTTTATCACTTGTGGCATTTTTGCAAAACGAAACAACGCCTTTTGTAGTTCTCAAACTGAAGTTATAGGTATTTTGTAAATTTGAAACATCTTCGACAGAGATTGTTTTATTTTTGGCTTTCACAGGTTTTATCAACACTTTTAACGGTTTACCGTGAGTTTGCGAGAGAGAAATACTTCTGCTATCTGCATTGGTAGTTTCTTCGACAAGATTCATTTTTTCTGTCAGTAACGAAGAAACGACATGATCTGATTCCTTGTTTTCAAGTTTTTGGGCTACTTTCAAAATATTTTTCACTTTACCAACACATTTATGTATAACACCTCTATGAATGACTGAAAAGCACCTTGTACACCTTTTTTCCACAGATTGTTGCTCTTTTTTTTTGCTTTTTCAACTTTGGTATGTTTTCAATTTCTAATTGTTTCACAAAGAAAACAGTTGCACGCACTATGACTCGATCTCGTAGAACGAAAATTAAATTTTGAAAAGTCAGGCAGAATAATCTTCTCTTTTTTCTAAACTTTAGTGTAACGTGTGGTGCAAACTACTACAGTTGGCGCAGATGCATCAATTCTGAAGCCCACTATGCCTTCAATTTTCACTTGAAGCTTGCCTTGAATTGTTTTCAATGTCTTACTTGAAGATAGACATAATAAATAGAGTCTTTTCCTGTTATCTTCATGAGATGGTGAAACATAACACTTTTTCGAAACCGGAAGTGGCATTTTGTTGTAATTATTGGAAATACATTGATTTCCATACACAGTGAATAAAAAGCATCTTGTGCCTGACAATTCTTAATCAATACTAATTGGGAAAGCTACGAAAAGTCTCTGTAATGTGTTATGATATTGACCAAATATTACGCCAGCTGTTAGCCTCATCCATGTATACATATATCTCAATGTACACAAAAGAATCAAAACAAAGTCGCCGGTAGCCAACCAAGCATTTTCAAGCATGATCTTTATTATAAGCTTTATTGCTACAGCGTATATCATTAAATGTAAAAATATTATCACTATCCAAGATCCCACATATATATGTGTGTGTATGCGTGTATATGTGCGTGTCTGTGTGTGTACGATGTACATATCTATATGAATATGCGCCTACATTTGTCATTGTAAACATGTTTTTTTTTAATTAATTTGAATCCGTAAAATGATACTTTACATTTTTTTTGATAAAAAACGCTTTTATTGGTTTTTCTCAAAAAGTGTATCATTCGCGATTTTGAATCAACTTAATTCTCATTGTATATGATATAAGAAACATAATGACGGAAGAATCGGCGGGGTGGGAGACCGATTCATTTAAATTGTCTACAGAATACCGTGACCGGTAAGTGCTGCCCCCGCAGGCAGCCACTAGGTTAGGCTATTAGCGCTAATTCGACGTTTACCGTCACAGTATATATATATATATATATATATATATATCACAGTCATAGATGCACGGAGTATACATGCACCGAGTTTGCCTACCAATTGCGCCGCGTCAAGGCCATAACCACAGCGATAAAATATTACGGTCAGCAGCGCACGTGTGCGCTGCTAGAAAGAGTGTCTGGTGAAGAATGAGTGAGAAGGACCAAATGCATACTGCGGTGCTAGCATTTGTAGTCAGCATGCAGACCGGGACAAAGGCAACGATTACAAAAGCGTAAGTAAGAGAGAGAGATTAGATTAGATTAGATTAGATTAGTTCGTTTATTGCGCCAATGAGGTGGAACCCCGTCTGGCAGTTTGGAAAATGTACATAACAAAATAATAACAAAATTTAAACATGACAAAAGAGGAGATGCAAGGATGAATAGTAACGCATTTAACAATTTGAAGAAGATGAATTACGTGAAAATGCGTGAGTAGTATACTACGGTGAGCAGCGAATTTCCAATAGCATTAACAGTAAACACTAAGAGTATATATGTAAAAATAAAAATAGAATAAAATATGTAAAATATAGTAAAATAAAATATATAAAGAACAATATAAATGAGTTATCAGATAAAACAACAAAATTAACAATAATAAAAGATGAAAAATAATACTAAAATAATAAAGACAATAAAGGTAATAGAGAATAATAAAAATAATAGGAACAACAAAATACTAAAAGTAGTAAAAAATAATAAAAGTAGCAAGAGTAGTAAAGACGCGAATGGCACCTGTTTTACAGAATGACGGTCTGAAAAGAGGAAAGGTATAAAGGTGGATCGACGTGCGTTTGGCCAGAAAATAACCATTCAATTAGCTATTTCATGAACCATAGGTCGATAGAGGGGTAAGTGTGGGACGATGGAAATTTTTGGGAGAACGCGGCTGGATTGACCCTGTTTGGAATGCGAGTGTAATCGGACAGTGCCGACACTGGCATTAACTTTTCGCGAGTCGCCCTCTCAATCCATGCTCTAGCCTCGTAGTTTAAGAATAGATCACGGGTCCAATCCTTGAAGTCAGGGATCCGATCGATGGAGAACAGGGTCACGCTCAGTGAGTTGAGTATTCTCTGAGCAAGGATAGCAAAGGAATGGTTCCATGCCTCAGTTCGAGGGGCTTTCTATTCAAACGCCGACGGCGGGTGGCGACCCGAGCGCCGGATAATGACACCATCGAGCAGGACAGACAGGTTTCCAGCCAGGTAGTGCGGCGATTTTCTGGACACAACAGAGTAGGCCAGAACGGCAAGGGCTCTATACCTATTTGGGGTAAGGGATAGCCAGCCCAGGGCTAGTCTATGGTGCGTGATGTGGCTGTTTAAGGATAGAGAAGGTATAAAAGGGATCCATCCTATTACGAAGCGTACGCAGGCGTTTTGTGCAACTTGAAGCTTAGACGAGCGCTCTCCATCAAGCTGAATAGAAACCACTGAGAGGTAATCGAAATGTGGGAAAACGAGTTGCTCGACAAGAACTTTTCTGAGGGTAGTCGAGAGAGATTTCCTGTGGAAACGAAGTGAAGCCAGACAACTGTATGCCCTCCTCGTCACGCTTCTCACATGTTCGGACTAGTTTAACGTGGGAGTAAGTGTCACACCCAGATTACGAGCACTGGTAACATAGTCGAGTGGAACCTCGTTGATGGTGATCTTCACGATGTCATTCAAGTTGATAGCCCTAACGTACTGTTCGCTGCCCAGTATCATGACCTTGGTCTTGGTGAGGTTAAGGGAGATACCGTTTCCTAGTGCCCAATCTGCTATAGCCTGCACATCAAGCTGCACCCTCACCAAAGCCTCCGCAAGGCTGCCGGGATGACAGTGAAGATAGACCTGCGTGTCGTCGGCATAAAGCATGTAGTTCATGAAGGAGAGAACAGAGGGCAGGTCCGAGATAAAGATTGCAAATAGCAATAATCCTAGAATACTACCCTGCGGTACTCCAGTAGTAACCCTGAGCCAATCCGACACCCTGCCATTCTCCCTCATAACAACCTGAAACCTGTTAGTCAGATAGCTGAAGAACCATCTCAAGACAGTGTCAGACAGGCATAGGTCCCTAAGCTTGACCATCAGACGACCGTGGGGGATAACGTCGAAAGCCCTGGAGAAATCCAGCAGAACGAGGATTGTAATTTTACGCTCCTCAATAGCCCTGCGGACGTCATCCAGGACACCCAGGAGAGCAGTCTGGGTGCTGTGAAACCGCACGAAACCCGCCTGCCGTGGATCACGCAGCTTGCGGCGGTCCAGGTAAGACGAGAGTTGTAAATGGACGAGCCTCTCAAGCACCTTTGATACCTCAGATAACCTTGCTATCGGTCTGATGTCCGATAAAAGAGCGGGCGAAGGTACTTTGGCAAGAGGGGTGATGAGAGACCGTTTCCAGGAGGTCGAGAAGATGCCGCACAGTAATAATTTGTTGACAAGATGCGTGAGAGATGAGAGACAAGAAGAGGAGACGAGTTTACGCATCTTGACAGACAAACCATCAGGACCGAATGTTCTGGATGTGGACGAGTTTAGTGCATCCATGACCTCCTGGCAAGTGACCTCACGAAAATTGAATGGGGAGTGGACGTGAGGAGCGTTTGGGGGACTCGCTAAAAGGGCGTCAAAAAGTCACGTGTCAATGGAGGGGACGAGTTGACTATGTTGGCAAAGTGGGTGTTTAGTACGGCTGGGGAAAAAAATTGAAACGGGAATGGAAGAGCGCGCCTTGTGACTCCCAAGTTTCGTAACTCTCTCCATCTGGCCTTGCTGGTGGCTGCGGAAGACAGTCTGCCTGAAATGTAAGAATTTTTTGCAGAGTCGAGGGCATTTGAGACATCGTTGCGTAGTCTTTGATATCCAGCGACGTCACTGCCCGAGCGGGAGGAGGATGCCAGTTTATAGGCAGCGTCACGCTTTTTCATAAGAGCAAGAATGCTCGGAGTCACCCAGGGTTTACGCCTAGAAGACAACCTGATGCACCTGAGAGGGGCTACCTCGTTAAAGGATTTTATGAGGACTTCAGTGAGAGAGTGCACTAAGTTGTCAAGGGAATGCACGTCGGCTTCGATCGACGGGTCGAAAGAGTGCTGCAGTCGTGTTGAAGATTTGTCGACCAGACACGAGAGAAGGCCGCTGAGGGTCCCATTTAAAGCCGCTTCATCCACCCGATTGAAACCGCGGGATATAATGACTCTGGTGATATGCTTGTTAGAAGCGAAGCGATAGGTGAGCGAGATGAAATCATGGCCAGCAATAAAAGGAGTATCAGACTTTCCAAATGTCTGGATAGCATTTGGGTCTTTCACTATGAAGAGGTCAAGAGTAGTATGGGAAGGGGGATTTGTAATAAGACAGTGATGTGTGGGAGCAGTGGATACGAAATGGAGGTTGTGCCGGTCAACGAGAGATCTCAAAGCTCGAGCATCTGACAGAGAGCTGGAACCTAGGTCCGCGTTAAAATCACCGGTAATGATGATATTTCCGTACAGAGGGAGGTAAGTGGCTAAGCAGTTGAAAAAGTGTGTGGGAGAGCAAGCAGAGGGACGTCTGTATACCACCGCCATCAAAAGCTTGGTGTTGTCGGACTTTATTTTACCTAGGATGAATTCAGGCGTGTTATCGAAAACTGGGTCTGAAGTAGCTAGGAAACTAAATTTAAGGTGAGATCTGACGTACAGACCAACACCGCCACCCTGCTTTCCAATTTGGTCAAGCCTGAAAAAATTGAAATCAGGGAGAGAGAGGTGTGAGTCAAAGATATCAGGTGAGAGGAAAATTTCAGTAATGGCTATGACATCAAAATGTGTAGAATGGGCTTGTGCTTCGAGAAAAGCAAAGTGACAGGGGGAATTTAGTCTGTTTATATTGATGTGGCCGACAACGAAGGAAGCAGAGGGCGGGGTATGGTCCCGGATTAGTTGGCATCATGGACCAGAAACTGGAGGAGATGAAGTTGGGATGGCTTGAGATAGCTGGGCCGGAAAGACAGACACTGTCGGGCTAAAACAACCGTCTGTTTTGCTAAGTTGCGGAGCCGGGTTTATTGGGATGGAGGCAGTAAATCGCGATTTGACAACCTGGGCCGCGAAGTTAAGGTTGAGTGGAGCATGTCTGCGAGTGCCGATCGGAGTGACAGCCACTCACATGGCACCAGAGCGCGGAGCGGCCTGAGCAGGAGGCTGACCAGGAGGCAAAGGCGTGCAGGTGTCAAGGTCACTCTCCGACGTGATTGGGATCAGGGTGGAACGTGTGTTCTCCCGCATATGGACGACCATACCCGAGACGAAAGGGCGCGCGAAACCCAGCTCACGACTACGCGCGAGCACCTTTACAAAGAGATTGTGGATAGGCTGCGGTAACAGCTGGCGGATGAAGATGGGATTTCCGTGACCGCACTTAAAAATGTCCCTCGCCGTCTTCCCAGCGAGCTTGCCCGAGCGCTCCAGTATGACATCACGCACCACCGTTGAGTCGATACGCACGACGAAAGTGGACGTAGTATCTGTCAGATTTGGACGAGAACGAGTGGCAGTCCATCTTCTGGTGGCCACTATGCGACCACCAGCGTTTGGGCAGCCAATCGCCTCAAAAAGCATCCTGGCAGCATCCTCCAGCGAACCCTGTAACCCCTGCGGTAGGCCCAGAATAAGGAGCTCGGAACGATCCTTGAGACCCACCACGGACTTGAGGCTCTTCACCTCGTCGGAAACACGATTGACTTTGGTCAGAATGGAAGTCCGGGTGGCTCTGATCTCGTTCCGAAATTCAGTGAATTCATTATTCACGAAGACAGAAAACCATGCTGGTGGTTTGTCGCCCGTGGTAGATGCCATGCTATCCAGCAAGTGGGTTTGGTCCGTACTGGAGGAAGAAACAGTGGGAAGGGCGGCCCATCGGTCAGCACCACAGAAGTCACTCCGGGATTCCTCTCTCGACGTCTTCGATGGGAAAAGCTCGTAAGGTGACTTCTGTCTCTTACGGCCTGAGATTTCGATAAAAGGCAAAGTACCAGCAGAAGCAGAGTCAATTTGAGTGGAAGAAGGGGATTCTAAAAAAACGCCACCGGAATGACGAGAGTTGGCCAAAACCGCAGACTGAAAAGAGCAGGCACGACAAGTAAAGGTCGCAAGGTCAGGGTTTGAGGTTATATGGAAACAGTGTCGACGGAAAGATCTATCACAGGACTCGCACTGCAATATAACTCAGCGCTTCACCACACTTGGCGCATGAAGACAAGACCATCTGATAAAAGTGAAAGGTTTGAACATTTAAAAACTAGTTAAGACAAAAAATAAAAATTCATAGATAATGTCAAAAAGTCTCCCATATCTCCTCTCCGGATCTCAAAACTACGCAAGAAACTGTAACAAGTGAGATAATTTAAAGGACCGATTGACACGACAAATTGAACAGTTTGAATTTCGCGCGAAAATTTGAGTCACTGACCAGTCATAAACGGTAGTTGTGAAAAGTCTGGATTTAAAAGATTTGAAAATTGGCGCCTTAGTGGCACCAACTTAGTTAGTTAAGGATCAAAAATCGGGAGTAAAAGAACGGAAGGAAAGATACGGGAGTAAAATGATGCCATTTACAAGAGACGGTAAGGGAATTCGCAAATTAACCTAGAGATGATTGAAACGCAAAAATAAATAAGTAACTTATACGCAAAAATGAAATGAGAAAAAATGATTGATGAAGCGAACGCAGAAAAATTACATTGCAAATTACGTGAAAAAGTAAGAAAGTAAACGCGATTTCACACAGTCGATAGAATAAAATTAAAATAAGATTAAAAATAAAATTGTCTAGCGTGTAGATAGCGCTAGATGAAAATACAACAGTATTAAACTAAATAAAACAAAACAAGATGAAGTAAAATAAATATAAATTAAAATAAGCTTAAAATTAAAATAGCCATCGCGATGACTAAGCGCAAGAACAAATTATGTTAAGAGTAGTGATGCGGCGAAGAAATAGCACCGGCTATGAGGAGTCTCTCCGAGAAGATTTAAATATGTGGATAACGGTAAAAATAGTTGACACTGGTACTTAGCAGCAAAAATGTTGGAAGTGTTGCATTCGGTGAGATGTGTAGTGTGTAGTGTGTAGAGTGTAGCGGTCCTGGTGTGGAGGCTGTGTTGTTGTTTGTGTTGTTTGCAGAAGTGTATAGATCAAAATTCGTTAAAATTGGAGATTTGATTAAGGTTATGTTGTAACCAGGCAGGCGATTTATTCATCCACTGGCCAAAAAATTGACTAAAAGCCAAGAATTTTTAGCAGGAAGCGCAGTGGCCAGCTGGACGAACTCGCCTGCAAAAATATGCCGCTCGAGGAAGCGGCAAAATTGAGAAAATGTTTATTAAGGAAGAGAGCCTCAAAGACCAGTGTGTCGTTACTCACCGAGAGAGAGAGAGAGAGAGAGAGAGAGAGAGAGAGAGAGAGAGAGAGTGAAAAAAGGGAGAATGAAACGGAGTGTATGTGTTAGTAGTAAGAGGCAGGATTGAGTTAGTCAGAAGTGAGTGACCAATTATTAAAGCTACATTTTTTTTCTCTGACATTAATTTCGTTTCTTATAGTCACTTTTATATATACACACACACAAGCGCGCGCACGCGCTCAGTATTGGATTAATTGGATTGCAATAAATTGAAACTATTACGTTGAATACATACGTAGTATTGAAATAAAATATATTAGACCTATATAGTATATACCACCAAAACTACGGTGTGTTCAAAGAGTAAGGTGAAATTTTAAATTGGCCGGGCTACGTAGATTCGACCATGGATATTTTTTTTATTATGTTGGTATACATGTCCCTCACATATGCTCACAGTTTCATCCACTTTGTATATTTACTTTTTTTTTGCGAGACAGGAACGTTAGACATATTTTTTGTGCTCGGCGATTTTCTGCTGTCGAAAACAATGGATCAAAGAGTTTGCATAAAATTTTGTGTAAAAAATGGAATAAGTGCTCCAAAACACTTGAAATATTGACATTGGCATACGGTAAGACTACTTTAAGTCAAAAAAATGTTTCCAAGTGATATAAGCTCTTTCAAGATGGCTGACAAGATACCGACGACAAACCTCACTCTAGACGACCCAAAATTTCAATAACTGATGAAAGTGTTGAAGAAGTGAAACAAATGGTCGTAAAAAATCGTCGAATCACTATTAGAGAAGTGGCTGAAGACGTCGGCATCTCTATTGGCTCGTGCCATGCAATTTTTTCCAAAGTTTTGGGCATGAAAAGTGTAGCAGCAAAATTTGTTCCAAAACTGCTTACGCAATTTTGAACAAAAGAACCGTCGAAAGAACATCGTTCAAGAGCTGTTAAACGACTTTAATAATGATCCTGATATGCTCAAAAGAGTCATAACTTGTGACGAATCATAGATTTATGGTTATAACGTCGAAACTGAAGCCCAAACGTCCTAATAGAAGACTGCAGAAGAGCCAAGACCAAAAAAAGCACGTCAAGTTCGATCAAATGTTAAGATTTTGCTCACTGTTTTCTTTGATTATCGTGGCGTAGTACATCAAGAGTTCTTACCACAAGGTCGCACGGTCAATAAAGAGTATTACCTTGAAGTTATGCGCCGTTTGCGAGAAGCAATACGAAAAAAACGTCCGGAATTGTGGAAAAGCAATTCATAGATTTTGCATCACGATAATGCACCTGCTCATTCATCGTTGCTTGTGTCGCACTTTTTGGCCAAAAACAAAACCACAATAATGCCTCAGACATCATATTTACCAGATATGGCCCCCTGCGACTTTTTCCTATTCCCAAAACTCAAGAAACTCATGAAAGGGCGAAGGTTTGGAACGATTGAGGAGATGAAGAAAAAATCGCTGAAAGAACTCAAGGCTATCGCAGAAAGTGCTTACCAGAAGTGCTTCGAGGATTGGAAAAAACGTTGGCACAAGTGTATTATATCTGAGAGGGATTATTTTGAAGGGGACAACATAAATATTGATGAATAAATCAATATTTTTTCATAAAAATAAAAATTCACCTTATTTTTTGAAGAAACCTATAACTAAAAAAAAGAGAGTACTCACATAATTTCTCTTTGTAATAGAAACTACTAGGCAAAATTATACACATTTTTCTTTCTTTCTCTCTAAATATTCTACTGCATATATATATATATGAGCATAAGTTATATCTACGTGTTTGTGTACGAACTTAACGCTTACACAGGTCCAAAAAAAAAGATGTACATACTTTTTCTTCTGTATTTTTCGACACTGAATCCGAATTTGTAATAAAAAATAGCCTTTTTCCGCATATTTTGAGGTTTCTGACGAAAAACCTCATTTATCGTTTTTCGAAATTAAAAATTGAAAAGAGTGAAAATAAAATTATTTTGATTACAGAATTAAATTCTACGGGAACAAATACTTCAAAAACTAAGTTTTGAATATGTTTTTAACTATTTTTCAACTCCTCATACTGAGTTAAAACTACTAAAAAGCGGAAAAAGCCAAAATTCATGCTAAATTTGATTCGAAATTGACTTAAATTTGATTCTGTTACTTCAAAACGATTAGTAAGCATTATAAATGGTATATTGGGGGTTTTTGCTGATCATCTCCCAGGAGACGTTAACTAGTAACATATAGGATAAATTTAATGATTTTCTTGAAAATCTTTGTTTTAAATTCATTTAATGGTTTTTCATGATGTGATATATGAAAACAAGATTAACTAAGAATGTTAGGTGTAAATTAGGCTTGAAATTAATCTTCAGTCACACTAGTGAGACCAGGTGCAGTAATTTTAGTTATTTTGAAATATTGTAGTATTAAATTGATTTTCGCTTACGCACACATTGATCGATGTAAAGGGTTTCTGGCTCGTTTTTGTCCCCTTGTCGAAGTTGTCTCTTGTTTTATCATCCAGCAGTCATCTGCCAACATATTTATACCTCACCTTCTTTAAAATCTACGTTCAAATTCTTTTAAGTCTTGGTGAAACCTTTTGCCTTGCTTTTCACTAAAGTCACCGTTATTTTCAGGAAATTGATCAATATGAGAATCAAGAAATTGAAGTTTTAAGTTCATTAGGCAATCTCATTTCTGGTAATTACATACCATTCTTTTGATAATATTTATGTAATGTACGTCTTTTGTGTTACCCACAAATGTTGTTGACACCTCTTTAAAGCTTGACTATGCTGCTTCATCGGATTCATTCATAGTTGTGTCAAAGTTTTCATCTCTAAATAAAGTAAGGATTTCAGAACCGCCAAAGATGCTTTCTTTTAATTTAGCATCTGCTTTAATACAAAACACTTTTTCTAGGTATTTAAAACATTGGCCGTTTTTGTCCAATGCCTTGACTAATTATTTCATCAACCCAAGCTTTATATATGCAGGAGGTATCAATAATTAGACATTTCATGGAATTCGAACATGGCAAACTTGGATATAAGTTCCTTGTAATATTAAAAATATTATCAAACAATTCATAAAAATGCAACAGTTTCTCGTGTCATTCGTCCAAAGAAGTAATTAATCGAAAGTTTGATAGATAAGGCTTCAGGAGACTGCTTTATACAAAAATAGATGGTATGCTTTTTGATGGCAGTATAGAAGAAGGAGTACAAAATCTCAACCACTACAAAAAGGATAATACTGACGAAAATGAATCATTGAAAAAAGCAGAAAGTGAATCCGTCAAGAGTGAAGAACTGTTTTCAAGTAGTGATGAAGGGTACGTTCCCGACGGTAAAATAAAGCCAAAAAAAATCTCTCGAATTCAACTGAAATGACATGCTTAGAAATGCTAGATTAGTAAAAGATGCAGCTAAATTAATACCCTCACAATTGAAGTCTTATAATGTATTAGAAAAGAGCGTAAAAGTCACATTTTATCGAAACCGAGAAGAAGCTTGTCAGAAATACTTCACTGGCTAATCTGATCTGAGATACTGCACCAATATACAAGTACATACTCGTATTAATGAGTTCCAACTAAATTTATACAAGACAGAAAAATGAAGGTTATTCATGGATTCATTTAAGCGAAGCCTGAAGGCAGTTCTTCACAATACAAACACGTATGCTCCGTTCCCATTAGCCCATTTAAATGAAATTAAAGAAGAATACTGTAACATCGAAAAGGTTTTAAATAAAATAAAGTATAGTATGCACGAATGGTTAATTTGTGGAGACCTGAAAATATTGACCATTATATTAGGTCAACAATCAGATTTTACCAGATACCCCTGCAATTTATGCATGTTTGACAGTCAACATAGAGTCAAAAACTATAATTTAAAAGTATTGCTAGCGCAGGCATCACTCAATCCAAGTTCGAGCAATGCCATTAATCGTCCTCTTGTGGATTCTAGCAAAATTCTTTTACCTCCTTTACATAACAAATTAGAACTAATGAAACAATTTGTTTAAGGTCTTTATAAAAAACGGTGGTCCTTCAAATACTTAGAAACCATTTTTACGAAGTAAGTTTGGTTGAACTGAAGGAAGGTATCTTTGATGGACCTCAAATTCGCAAAATGTTCAGGGACGAAGAATTTATTAAAAGTATGAATAATATCAAGAATGTAGCTTGGTTGAGCCTCAAAGATACTGCAAAAAATTATAAGAGCATTACAGAAACTATGGTAGAAAACTTCAAAAATTTAGGTTACTTAATGAATTAAAAATTTCACTTTATAGATTCGCTCATTAATGAATTTTCACCAAATCTAGGGGACTTCAGTGAAAAACAAGGTGAAAAATTTTATCAGAAAATATAGGAATTTGAATATAGATGGCAAGGTAAATGGAACGTGAACACGACGGCTGACTATTGTTGGACAATAAAAATAAATGTACAATCTAATAACAAAAAGCGACTAGAAATCCTTTGCATAGGTCGTTCGATTACAAGTATATACATATGCATAAGCCAATTTAGTTCTTGTGCAGGTGACTTTTGAGCAGTTTTTTGAGGTTATCTTCGAAATTCGACGATTAAACTTCTTTTTCCATAACATTCTGGATTCATCAGACCAAAATGCAATATATAAGCAAAGTGTTTTTACTTTAAAGAAAATAATATTTTTTTGTTTCATGGAATGTATTAATGAATGGAAATAAAAACTTGAAATGTCAATATACTGTCGAAATATCGACATTTTAAGCATTGACTTTTTTAAGATATTTATCTTTACGAAAATTATAGACACATTTTATAAATATTTCATTAAACAATTATATATTAACACCAAATATAATCACTTATTCAATGAATAGATATTTCATTAAATACATATTAAAACTGCTATCACAAAAAATTGTTGTCAAGATATCAACACCCTGACAACCGTAACTTTTTTCAAAAATCTTACTATTTTACAAAACGTAAATATGTTATACAGTTATATAAATATCGATACAAATATAACATAACAAATAAGTTTTAAGAAATTTCAGTGGAATAAACCTCCCGCATACACCACTATAAAAAAATACGCCTTCGCCTTGATATTTACTGTAAAAGTAACGTGGAAAAAATATCGTTTTTATATAACTTCTTTCTTTAATTTATAAATTTTCTACATTATAATAAGAACTATTATAAATTATAATAGGGAGATTAACAAGCAAAGCGTGCACTGATATACATGTACGCACACACATGCGCATATACACACACAGTATACGACACACTTAGTTTATACGTAGTATATGACGATCTGCTCAGACAACAGCTTCCCATGGGCGTTAAAATGGTAACCTTTGTGGATGATCTAGCTTTGGTTATCACAGTAAAGAGTATTGAGAAGATAGAATATCTCGGAGATGTCTCAACAGAAATAGCGGCTAGATGGTTGACAAACCATGGGTTGGATCTTGCTGCAGAAAAAACTGAGGCGGTGCTCATCACCCGCACGAAGAAGAAAAGCTACGCAATCTTTACTGTGAAGGGAAAGGGAATACGGTCGATGGACACACTACTTGAGAATCATACTTGACTCGCAGATATCATCATTCAGAGAATACTCCTAAATGCTGGCAATAAAGCGATTAATGTGGTTAGAGCGCTGGTCGGCATCATGTTCACTAACAGCGGATACAAGCAGTCGCGAAAGTTCCTTCTCTCGTCGGTTGTAAGTTCTGTAATTTTACACGGAGTTGTAATATGGGCTGATACTCCAACAAGCAATAAAACGTATGGAGTGGCATGCCGAAGAGCTTGCAGACTAACGATGTTAAAGGTGGTCCGCGCATACTGCACTGTATCCGATACAGTCCTATCGGTGGTTGCGGAAATCTGACCTATAGACCTGCTATCAGCTGAGAGAGCTGTACGATATCACGGTAAGTTAAGAAATAATGAAGAAGGAGTACAGAAAAGATACAAGGAGCGAAGGCTACTTGAAACCATCGAAAAGTGGTAGCGCCCGTGAGACTTAGCCACAGACTGTCACTAAATGCACCGCTTCATTTCGGATATTAAAAAGTAGACAGACAGAAAATACGGATTCGTGACGTACCAACTGACCCAGGTACTCATTGGCCATTGATGCTTTCACTATTCCCTGCACCGCATTCGGCAGTACGTAGTGCTTCAATTGCCCTAAAATCGAAGAGAACGTTCAGCACGTGATAAGGGTATACATCTGGTCTTATGAGGAGCGGAGAAAACTGCACGAGGGATGGAGTGGTTCGATAACCTTTGAAGGTCTGGAAGAATACCTACTCAAACCAAGGGAAGAATGGGAGGCGGTTGTGTCCCTCTCAACTTCCATAGTGGACCGGCTAAATACTATTAAAAGAAAAGAAGGAAGAAGAGAGAAGCAAGAAGATGAGAAGAAAGAAGAGAAGAAGAAAAAAGAGAAGAAGAAAGGAGAGATGACGAACTAAAAGAGTAAGGGTTATAACAGCCGATGCTTCCCCGCAAAGTAATGCCTCGCGGCAAATTCCGCGGGGGGTACAAGTAGAATAAAGAGATGGGAGTTTAATGGGTATGCTTCGGAGCATATCACTGCTGCACGTTTGCATTAGTGGTAAATTCCAGAAGAGTCCAACACACGACGAGTCTCGATGGTTCGTTATGGTGCATAAAGCGTTCTCCAACTCTTTGGAAAACAAAAACACACACATATACACGCGCACGTATGCACATACACTATATATATATATATATATGGGACGATCCTTGTCAACCGGATCACTGCTGTGTCCAAAATTTGATGTGACCAAAAAAATCGTGCAACGACTCATTTTAAAGCTTAGGATATCTACTTTCTGATGCTATGTGCGCCTTTGCAAAATCCAACATGGCGGCTCCAATATGGCGGCTACAAGAGACAAACTCGTAAACAAAAAATTTTATTTTTCAAATTTTTAGTAATAAATGTTAAAAAAATTAATATTTCATATTTTTTTATGAAAATCTGGCTCATTTCCTACAAAAAAGTAACAGAGACCATTTTCGCTAAAATGAAAAATAAAAAAGTTATAATTTTTTGAAAATTTTCAAAAATAAAAAACTGCGATTTTTTCACTCAGAAGGAAATGACTTTGGAAAAAAAATTTATGGAGCGAAATTGCTTGAAATTCATCAAAACACAAATGTGAATTTTTTCGAATTCCTTTGAGCGATTTTTTGCTTTTTCGATTTATTGGATTGTTTGAAAAATTAAAAAACTTGCCAAGATCTTTTACAAAAATTCATACGTAATCTACGACTAATTATAAGAACTTTTTTTTAAATTAGTTGGTCTATTTTAGCTTGTTCTTTCTACACCTTTTATTTTCGGAAACGACAGTCTTTTTCAAGATAGTCGTTTTTCTGATATATTGGGTGGTACTCAGCATGGGTAGAAACTCAGTAACGGTCCTTCTCAGGATAGTTATTAAGATAATTTTCCAGGTTTGTGCGGAACATCGGTGGTCAATTTCCAACAGTCCTTTTCAGAATAGTTGGTGTATTTCCTACTTGTTTCATTTCTTTTAACTTTCTTATTTTATTTCCATTGTTTTTACAAGTACGTATTCGCATCCTAACTGTGGACATGGCTGATTCGTCACAAAATCTCCATTCTAAGAGATGTTGTAACCCACTGGGTAAAGATGGTCATGTGGGTAAAAACTTGCGGAATATTTCGCAAGGTATTTTTAAGTCCTATCCAAATTTGCATCTACTATCAAAAATTTGTCACACTTGCAGAAAAAGTATTTATAACTCTCATAAAGATCTTTCTTTTGAAGGTAATAGTCGAGATTACATGGAATTCGATGACTCCTTGAATGAACCTCCGAATAAAGGAATACGCGAATCCTGCAGTAAAAATGATAGTATAGAGGACATGAAATTTGATGATTCCTTGAAAAAACTTGCATGCAAATCTAGAGAAGAACAGTTAGAAGAACTCTTGAATGGCCTTAAAAAGAAATTCCTAAGTTTATTGGATATTAATATATCGATGGTTACTGTCAAGATTTTAGCCGGATCGGAGTTGTAGTTTATTTTTGAGAACGTGTGAAAGCAAGTGTGTCCGTTGATTTTTGAAAAATGGAAAAAGAGCAGTATCGGTCGGTGATTCGATTCTTGTTTTTGGAAGAGAAATCGCGCAGCGAAATCAAAAAGCGCTTGGATGCTGTGTACGGTGACTCTTCTCCTTCGATGGCGACCGTCAAAAATTGGTTTCACGAGTTTCAACGTGGTCGCACGTCAATTTTTGAAGAGCCACGTCCAGGTGCTCCGAAAACGGCTACGACGGAGGATAACGTGACAAAAATTCACGATCTCGTATTGGCAGATTGACGATTGAAGGTGCGCGAGATAGCTAAGATCGCAGGCATCTCAAAAGACCGTGTGGGTCATGTCCTGCATGAAATTTTGGGCATAAGAAAGCTGTCGGCGCGATGGGTGCCGCGTTTGCTCACTCCGGACAATAAGCGCAACCGTGAGACAACTTCAGAGCAATGTCTGACGCTGTTTAAGCGCAATCCGAAGGAGTTTCTGCGTTGTTTCGTGACAGTCGACGAAACATGGATCCACTGGTATACATCAGAGACCAAGGAACAGTCGAAACAGTAGACTTTTCCCGGCGAAAGTGCTCCAAAGAAGGCGAAGACTGCCCCATCGGCCGGAAAGGTGATGGCCACCGTTTTCTGGGATTCACAAGGTGTGATATACATCGACTACCTGAAGAGAGGCAAAACGATCACAGGGCTGTACTAAGCCGAATTATTAGGCCGATGCGACGTCGAATTGCAGAAAAAACGGCCCCATTTGGCGAAAAAAAAAGTGCTTTTCCACCATGACAACGCACCGGCTCACACCTCCGCCGTCGCCATGGCCAAATTGGTCAAATTAGGCTACGAACTACGAACTGCTACCCTATCCACCGTATTCTCCAGATTTAGCCCCGTGCGACTTCTTTTTGTTTCCAAACTTGAAAAAGTCACTCGCCGGGCAGAAATTTGAGTCGAATGAGGAGGTAATCGCTGCCACGGAAGCCTACTTTTCAGACCTCGAGGAAACGTATTTTTCAGACGGGTTAAAGAAGTTGGAGCATCACTGGGCCAAGTGTATCGAACTAAAAGGAGACTATGTTGAAAAATAAAACGCCACTTTTCCAAAATTTTCGTTTTTCTTTTGTAGGCTAAGTACTTATCGGACCACCCTCGTATATATATACAGTTAAGAGAATGTCTGTGTTAACAGCTATCCCCTTTTTACCTCTTTTATTTTGTTGCAATTTTAATATTATATAATTTGTAATTCATTTCATTCGTCATAAGAGTTTGGCAATCGGAGTGAGCAGGGGGCGCAGGCTTCTAGTGTGTATATACATACGAGGGGTGTCCAAAGAGAAAAGTGACTTTATGGTTTTCTCAAAAAATGTTTATTTAATGGTCAATATTTATGTTGTTCTCTTCAGAGTAATCCCCGTTAGATATAATATACTTGAGCTAGCGTTTTTTCAATCATTGAAGCACTTTTGCAAATCATTTTGAGGTATAGACTTGAGTTCTTTTAGCGATTTTTTCTTTATCTCCTCAATCGTTCCAAATCTTCGTCCTTTCATGGATTTCTTGAGTTTTGGGAAAAGGAAAAAGTCACTGGGAGCTAAATCCGATGAATATGGGGGCTGAGGCATGACTGTAGTGTTGGTTCTGGCCAAAAAATCTCTCACAATCAACGATAAATGAGCAGGTGTATTATCGTGATGCAAAATCCACGAATTGTTTTTCTAAAGTTCCGAACGTTTTTAGCGTATTGCCTCTCGCAACTGACGCATAACTTCAAGATAATACTCCTTATTTACCGTACGATCTTGTGGTAAGAATTCCTGATGAACTACGCCACGACAATCAAAGAATACAGTAAGCAAAACCTTGACATTTGATCGAACTTGGTGTGCTTTTTTGGGTGTTGTCTCTTCTGGGATATTCCATTGGGACGATTGGAGTTTAGTTTCGATATCATAACCATATACACACGATTCATCATCATTTATAACCTTTTTAAGAAAATCAGAATCTTCATTGACTTCATTCAACATGTCCTGAGCGATGGTCATGCGACGGTTCTTTTAATCAAAATTCCGCAATTTTGGAACGAATTTCGCTGACATATGTCTCATGTCCAAAACATCCGAAAGAATATCATGGCATAAGCCAGCCGATATGCCAATATCTTCTTTAACTTCTCTGATGGTGATTCGACGATTTTTTAACACAATTTCTTTCACTGTTTCAACGTTTTCATCTGTTGTTGATGTGCTGGAACGTCCAGGGCGAGGTGCGTCTATGACATTCCCTCGGCTTTCTTGGAATAGCTTATACCACTTATACACAATTTTCTTACTTAGAGTAGATTTATGGTATGCAATTGTCAACATTTCAAGAGCTTTAGAACAATGAATTTCATTTTTCACATTATATAATCGTGGGAGTGTACCAACATAACAACAACAAAAATTAAAAACTTGAATGTACGTAGCCCCCGAAAATTGAAAATTAACTTTACTTTTTGAACAGCCCGGATATAAAATATATATACACTAGGAGATGCGTAGTATCAGGATTGATCACGACGAACAATCACTAACGAGAGAGCACACTGAAGAAAAGCGCATCGGCACGATGGAAGGGAGAGAGCAACTAAAGGAAAGATATTATTATTTTTTAGACTAGCAACCTCAGTGATAATAAAAAGAAAAGAAAAGGATGATTGTAATCTCACTGTCTTGCTATTCGTAAATTCTTTTTTTTTTGGTGCCTCCTCCTCGGTGCCCCGTGCACTAATTAAAAATCGGGTTCCAGTGTGGGAGAGTAATAACTGCTGAAAGCAAGTGTATCTTCGTCGAGAGCAGGACATTGGAATCAATAGTCTCATTATTCGGATAGTCGCACTCCGGATGCAGCAATCGGTAGCGAATAATAGGGAGGAACTCGGCGAGTCACCCTGGAAAGCGAACAAGTCGTGCGCCTACCTAACCCCTGTCATGTTGCCTGCAGCAACGATATCTAAAATGAGGTAAGCGAAGAAACGTTTTCAGGCGATTATGATATTCCATCGTGCGAGCGGTACAGCCGATACTAGTTCGTGCTTGTCAAGTGTTTTTGTTCCTCTCTCTCTCTCTCTCTTTCTCGTTCATCGCGATCAACAAGTGCGTCCGCTTGTTGTAGTTCGTGTACGTCTAAACATCTCGATCAATTCTTTTTGATGTTTAATGTCTTTAAGTTGACATAATAAATGACGTTTACGTATATTCGTCTACTTAATAACCTCCTACTTCCCGCTCACAGTAGAGTGGAACGCATGCGTATCAGTACAGAGCATACCAGAAACAGATCGAACAAACGAATAATCTCTAACGACGTTAAGTAAAATATTTATTTAACGCACTATTATTATATTTATGTATTATTTTTTCTCGCGTCGCACACTTCTTATTTAATCTCTAGTTTACCTTGCTGCTATATTGGTTACACTATTAAATTTAGTTCTAAATTTGCATTCATTTAACCATTTCTCAAGAAACTTAAACTTGTAACTAACAAGTTGGAGATACTTGAGCAGATGTCGAAGTAATACACACTCATATGAAATAGATAGAAATACTTTTAGTCATCACATTTTCAGTGATTTATAACTTATAAATTTAGCTATAATTTTAGTTTTTGAATGTTTTGTATGCATCCAATTCCATAAGTGCAAAATTCTCGCAACATTCTCTAGTCTCAGTATTAAACTTTCTACTTATTGTATTTCATTTTTAGTAGCTAAATAATAAATTCAAAGTTTCCGCAAATAATAAAAATGGTTCCGCAAATGATAATAAATATTAAAAATTATATTTTACCTTGATGAGATGCTGTATTATTTTGATTTGATGGGCGTATGGACGTGGAACTGAATTCTCCATTTGATCCATTACCAGTATTACTCGAATATGAATTTTGATAATTACCATAGCTTTCAATAGATGCATTATTAGAAGTGCCTGGTGGAAATGAATCTTGAGAATTTGAAGAACCTAAGATCATAAAAATAAGAATTCAGCTAGAAACTATAACATAAATTAATCTGATAATATCTGAAATGAAAACGACAGAATTTGATATTTTGCTTTAACAAAATCTGTTTTGGTTAGTTAAGATGAGTCAATGCTAAATATATAATTTTTAAAAATTTGTGTATCTATGAATTATGAATTTTTTCATAATTCTCTACTAAGTAACAAAAACAGTATTTTTAATTCCTTCCTAATTTTTAAATATTTGTTTATTCTATTAATTTACTAAGCGGATTTTCACGGCTAAATTCAAAATGTTTCATACGCCTACAAATTTTACTGGAGTTTTTGAAAATTTATTTCCTGCAATAGAATAAATCTCGAAAAAATCTATTTAAAATTTTTACTAGGACAGAATCATGCTAATGTGTGATCAGATGGATTGTAAAATCTTTTCCTTAGCAGGCTAAACAACTATTCAACATTTTAGAATACCACATAACAAACATACATTCAATAGAAACTCGTTAATAGACAATTAAAAAATTTTAGTAGAAATACACCTAAAATGCAGTATAATATAATAATTCATATAATATCAGTGTATGAGTATAGTTCATCGATACTTTCCTTGGTACGAGAGGGGATCAATAAGTCTTTACAAAATCCAAGAGATGGCGCTCGTCACGCTTAAATTATGATGTTTTTGAAAGGCAATACTACTAACTAGATATCGTACAAAGTTTCAGTTCGATTCATTAAATCGTTTTTTTGTGAGCGTTGGTTGAACAAAAAGTTATTGGTTTATTTGAAAAATGGAAAAAACAGAGTTTCGAGCGATGATAAAACATTTTCATATGAAAAGCCTTGCACCAAAAGAAATCACAATTGAGTTGAACGCCGTTCATGGCAAGTCTGCCGCTGTGCTTAAGACTGTTTATAACTGGGTAAATGAATTTAAACGCAGCCGTACAACAACAAAAGATGAACCTCGTTCAGGACGCCCCGTAGAAGTGAGTACGCCCGAAATGGTCAACAAAATCCATGATATGGTGTTGAGTGATAGAAGATTAAAATTGCGAGAATTAGTTGAGGCCACAAGGGTATCAAAGGGTACAATCATTTCAATTTTGCATGAAAAATTGGGGATGAAAAAAATATCAGCAAGATGGGTGCCGCGTTTGCTCACTGTTGAAAACAAACGAACCCGCGTGGTCACCTCTGAGGCTTTTTGGCACGTATACGTCGTAATTCGGAAGACTTTTGGCGCCGACTCGTAACTGTAGACGAAACATGTATACACCACTATACTCCTGAAACCAAAGAACAGTCCAAACAATGGATTACCGCAGGAGAACCAGCTCCAAAGAAGGCAAAGACAGTAAAGTCAGCTGGCAAGATTATGGCCACGGTTTTCTGGGATGCTTATGGAATCATCTACATCGACTACTTGGAAAAGGGCCAGACGATCACTGGACAATATTATGCGTCATTATTAGGTTAGCTGAAAGAAAAAATCAGAGAAAAACGTCCTCACTTGAACAAAAAAAATGCCTCTTTCTTCAAGACAATGTTCGAGTTCACACGTGTGCAGTTTCGATGGCAAAAATTAACGATTTAATGTTCGAATTAATTGACCATCCACCATATTCGCCTGATTTGGCTCCCAATGACTTTTTCTTATTTCCTAACCTCAATAAATGGCTTTCCGGATAACGATTCACGTCAAATGAAGAAATCATTGCCGAAACAAATGCCTATTTTGAGGGTTTTAAGAAATCATATTTTTCTGGTGGCTTAAAAAAACTGGAAGGCCGTTTAATAAAATGTATCAACCTCCAAGGAGATTATGTTAAAAAATTAAAAAAAATTACATACGGAAAACTTTTTTTTCCTTCTTTTTGTAAAAACTTATTGATCCCCCCTACGTATTTCACGCGATACAGAAAATATATTTAGTCAACTAGAGCTCTTACTTCTCAAGTTTTATTATACGCAGATTTTAATGGAGATATATGACTATATATAACGATTGAAAATAACAAAAGAAAACATACATATAATTTACTATTTGTGTATGTAAAAAATGACCGAGTTATATTATTAATGTATCATTCAGTGCGTACATGAGTTATTCACTTAATGGTGTTTCTTGTAAGTATTCAGAACTAAAATATAATTTGACTAGAATTACTGCGAATAAAAATACATTAACGAAATTGGCCATTTTTACATATTTTCACTGCTTATCTTACATAAAAAAAGATGGAGAGAAAGAAAGGACAAACGCGGTATATTGGTGGATGGAAGAGATCAACCTCCTCAGTAGCAAATGCATTGCCTGTCGCAGAAAGATACGAGGTGTGTTCAAAAAGTAAGGTGACTTTGTATTTTTAAGAAAAAATATTTATTTATTTATCAATATTTATGTTGTTCCCTTCAAAGGAATCCCCCTCAGATACAATACACTTATGCCAACGGTTTTTCCAATCCTCAAAGCACTTCTCATAAACACTCTTCGGTATAGTCTTGAGCTCTTCCAGCGATGCAGTCTTTATCTCTTCAATCGTTGCAAATCTCCGTCCTTTCATAGGTCTCTTTAGTTTTGGGAACAAGAAAAAGTCACATGGGGCCAAATCCGGTGAATATGGTGGCTGAGGCATGATTGTGATGTTGTTTTTGGCCAAAAAATCTCTCACAAGCAAAGATATATGAGCAGGGGCATTATCGTGATGCAAAAGCCATGAATTATTTTTCCACAATTCTGGGCGTTTTCTTCGTATTGCTTCTCGCAAACGGCGCATAACTTCAAGATAATACTGTTTGTTTTTGACCCTTTTGAGTAAATCTGGGTCGTCGTTGACGTAATTCAACAGTTCTTGAGCGATGCTCATGCGACGGTTCTTTTGGTCAAAATTTAGCAATTTCGGAACAAACTTCGCTGACACACGTCTCATGCCCAAAACGTTAGAAAAAATTTCATGGCATGAGCTAAGCGATATACCAACATCCTCAGCAACTTCTCTGATAGTGATTCGACGATTTTCCAGAACAATTTTCTTCACTGCTTGAACGTTTTCATCGGTTGTTGACGTGCTTGGGCGTCCAGAGCGAGGCTCGTCATTGGCATCTTCCCGGCTATCTTGGAAGAGTTTGTACCACTTGTAAACATTTTTTTCACTCAGAACAGTTTCACCGTATGCCACCGTCAACATTTCAAGTATTTCGGAGCACTTTATTTTATTTTTTACACAAAATTTGATGCAAATCCTTTGATCCATATTTTTCGATAGCAAGAAATCGCCGAGCACGCAAAACATTTATAACCTTTACGCCTTTCACAACTAAACAAAAAATGCTATACACTTGAAACTTGGTACAGATGTTCGGGAAGAGTGTGCCAACATAACAAAACAAAAAAATCGATATTCGAAAGTACGTTGCCCGTGAAATTTGAAAAGTCACCTTACTTTTTGAACACACCTCGTATACCGCGCACGGAAAAGAGGAAGTCCTGACGCAGACATACTAACGAATGCATACAAGACAGCACGAAAGACTTTGATCACACCCATCAGAGACAGTAAAAGTCGATTCTTGAGACGACTGTGCGAAGAGGTGGAACAGGAACCCTGAGCTTTGGCTACAAAATCGTGACTAAGAAACTAAAACTACTGGGCCCTTCAGATCCAAAAGACAGATCCAACATGAAAGCAATAGTTGACGGATTCTTCCCGAACCAATCAGTTACGAACAATATATACCACGGACGACAGACAGGTGACAGGGCCGGAGTTCACCGATGCGAAGCTTATCTAAGCTGCTTTATCACTAAAACCCGGCAAAGCACCATGACCAGACGCTCATATACTGAGTGAGATCCTTCGACAGATCGCACGTACTCAACTGAATCTTCTTATGTATAATCCGAACTTGTGGGCCGGTATTTTCCCCACAAGATGGAAGACGGTTAGGCTGGTCCTTTTGCATAAAGGAAAAGGGGAATCGAATGCACCGTTCTCCTATAGGCCTCTGAGTCTTTTAGATTTAGTGGGCAAACTGTATGAGGTGATGATAAAACCGAGACTGACGGATTCAGTAACGGCAAACGGAGGCTTAGCAATCAACCAACACAGAAAAGGACGCTCGATAATAGGAGCCATACGAGAAATCACGCATACATAGCAACGGACATGATGCTTATGAATTGGGTGAAACCGTTAGTGCTTCTGGCGACTCTAGACGTTAGAAACGCTTTGAACTCTATCAGGTGGGGGGATATCCTGAGGGCTCTCGAGACCTTCGGACTTCTTCCATACCTTATGCGGGTATTGTGGGACTAGTGACGAGACAGATGTGTACGAGACAACCGACGGAACGGTAAATAGACGTATCACCACAGGGGTCGCCCAAGGCTCTACCCTGGGTCCAGAGCTCTGGAATATACTGTATGACGCATTACTTAGACTGTCGATGCCACTGAGGGTTACACTGACCGCCTATGCCAATGACATGGCAGTGGTGATAGTAGCACGAACCCCAGAAATAGCACAAATGTTACTGAATCGCGCCATGTTACGGATTAACAGGTGGCTAAATGGACGTGGACTGGACTTAGCCCTGGCTAAGACGGAACTCATACTTCTGATAGGTGAGCTCCAGATACAAACCAGGAGAATGATTAAATGTTTGGGGGTGGCCTTGGATACGAAACTGATCTTTTGGTCATACATATAGGAAAGAGCTGAGAAGGCGGCAGAGAAGACTACGACCCTCAGTAGTTTGATAGCAAACGTATACGATCCTAGACAAGGAAAGAGACGATTATTGATGTCTACGATCCACTCGACCGCACTCTATGGGGCTAAGGTATGGGCTGATACACTGGCGGTTAAAAAATATAGCAAATAACTGACAAACATACAAACTGGGTGCGCTAATGATCTCTTGCGCCTACAAAACGGTCTCCGCCGAGGCTGTCCTTGCGGTGGCGAGCGTAATCCTGATAGAATTACTCGCAAGTGAACGGAAATGAACGTACGAACGAAACACAGATATGACGAGAATAGAGGCTGCGGAAGAGAAAAGAAATAGGACACTGACAGACTAGATTCAACGATATAGAACGAGCTCGATCGGCACGTGGATGAGACACTAATCG
Organism: Phymastichus coffea; assembly: GCF_024137745.1. NCBI lineage: Eukaryota > Metazoa > Arthropoda > Insecta > Hymenoptera > Eulophidae > Phymastichus > Phymastichus coffea. The sequence goes on from NW_026706827.1 coordinate 3,944,736, forward strand.
ACAACCTGAAACTCCGGACGGAAAGGAAATTTGGCTAAACGAATTTCTTCCTGACCCAGTTTCTGACTAGTTACATATATTTCAGGAAATACTTATTCGACAGAGAAAAAGTAAACAACTCAGACTGTAAATACTGTAGACACGGACTAGGCAACGTAGAGCACACATTTTTTCAGTGCAACTTCTGGGATTCGGAGAAGCAACTACTAGAGACCAAAATAGGCGGTATCACAAAATATAGTGGCAAAGATATTACAAGACAAAGGCTGGACGATGACGATAACGTATATTAAAGGTATACTACGAGGGAAAAAGGCGGATGGATGCCTGGAAGTCGAGTGAAAGACAAAATGCATGAGTGAACGAATGGAACACCGACAGAAATAGAAAGAGACAGGAGGACATACACATAAAACAGGACAGTGAAGAGACTCAAAGGTGCAAATTTTTCCAACGGGAAATAATACTAACGCAGTTCCCCGCTGGAGAGCAAACAACGGTGGATTTTACTACTGCATTCCCGGGCGGTTTACCACCCAGTAAAGAATAGCAGGTTTTAGACGGTCAGCTAGACCCTGATAAACTGGAGGATCCTCGCGATAGAATATAATATCGCCTATCGGTCTCGTCTGAGGGGATCAGTAAGTCCGTCTGACGGCGGACGATTGTGCTAGCGGGTAGCCTCGGTGAACCACCTACACTAATGAACCGTTATAGTCTATGAGGATTTTGCCTGTATTTAATCACCATACAAAAAAAATAATAACAATAACAATAATAATAGAAATAATAATACAATAATAATAATAAAAATAATAATAATAGTAATCATTTTTTTAAGGTGGTTGAAAAACAGGTAAATAATTACAGACATTGCATCAGACTCCTTTCCTCCCTAGTCTAAGTCCTGCATGGTGTATCACAGATGAAACATCTTAGCATCGTAACATTCACTCTTTAGCGTGGAACTGCGTTAGCGTTACTTTATCACTGGATGGCTCTGTCCCTTTTGTATCGTGAATCTCTGTCTATCCATCTGCTGTTCTCTCATATATTCTCTCTCTCTCTTTCTCTCTCTCTCTCTCTTTCATGCATTCAAATTTCCAGGCACCTTTCGTCTTTTTTCCTTCTAATAACAGTCTTGACAAAGGTAGCGACTATAATCCAGTTATTTTCATTTTCAGCACCATCCCAACAACAAAATCAGATGTCATGCCGCATTTAGTTGTCATCTGAGATAAATTTAACATGACCATACAAAAAGTGTATACTCCCTGTTATCTTTGTCATGATCGCAGAGAGTGAAGTCTAGCGTTCGTAGTTGTGTCAATATTGAGAGGTAACTTCTGAAATATCTGTGACCAGTAAGAAACTAGGTAAGATAAAAATATACTTCTTTAACCCTTTCAGTCATAGCAACCACTATAGTGGCTACATATTTTATTTCCCTTTTTCTTCGTTTATTTTTTAAAATCATCGGTAAATCTGGAACTTTTTACATTTTTTGGTATTTAATATCTTAAATTTTGAAGTGTTTGGAAAATTTTACGGATTCATACATAATTATTATTGTTATAAATAAATATATACAGAAAAGGGTGTTTTCATAAATCTAATTCGTTAGCGGCTACACTAGATCGTGAACACATGTTCAAAATTATTTATCTTAAGGTTTTTAGGGTCGCTGATTACGAAAATGAAGTCAGATTCAAAAAATTTAACATGGCGGATCCAATATGGCTGACGGAAAATGTCATATTTGGCAAAATGAGAACCGAAAACTGGATTTGTGGATTTGTGGAATTTTGGGATCAGTGGTACAACAAATATACTAGTATGTCAATAAGAAATGTGATGCCAGATTCTAAAAGTTCTACAAATTAAAAATGTCGGATTCAATAAAGCAGGCCGAAAATTTTTGATTTTATTGAATATAAACTAAGAAAAATATACATGGATTTTAGTGACGTTTATTACGAATTTGAAAATGAATTGAGTCTTTTTAGAGCTATAACGCTCTCGGATCTATAATTGTCTATAATACAAATAAATATTTTCCGTGCTACTCAATATCAGTGCTCTGGGATTTTAAAAATTCAATAGAACGGTTCTAATTGGGCATCTATAATCATAGAAAAAGCACTACCCCCCCTAGAAATTTATAACTCAAATGATTTATAAAATTTTTTTCGAACGCTCTATAAATCTTTTCTAGTGTTGAAAATCATCTAATCGGAATAAACAAAGTAAGAAAAATCAAAGTTTATCGCTGCTTGTTTTTCACAATAAGGTGAAAATCTAAAATACAGAAAAGTGAAGTATCAATTTTTTTCTACAGTAGATGGGTGATTTACTATTGATACAAATAAATAAATACTCAGCAGAATATTCTATACTAAATTTCATAATTTCTTCATTTCCGTCCTGTACTGTGTAATAATTTACTAAATCATAATATAATATAAGTACGATAAAATATTCCACAATCTACATAAAATATATTGCATTATACAAAAACAACATTTATCATGGATCCTTGTGAAATCCCAAGTGGTGATGAAAGTGAAGACGATGAATATGAAAATGATAGTGATTTGGAAAGAAACCCACGAGATGTTGATAAAAATTCAGATAATGACTCAGTTGATGAAATAGATTGGTCAATTCAACATCATTAACCTAATGCAAATCGCAGACTTTTGAAAGATGAAAGCGTCGACGATATTCCATTATTTACAAGATTAACTGCTCTAGATGGCATTTCGGATAAGAAAATAAGACAATTTGATAACAAGACTTTTTCAGAAGATTGGGGTCCAAAACTTCCTCCTAATATTGACTCACCTTCACAAATTTTTCTTTGCTTATTGTCTGATAGTTTGATTGATAATATAGTAGAACAAACTAATTTGTATAGGCATCAGCCAGACGAGGGTCGTTTGAAAAGTCCGTGCAAAGTCAGAGAGATGGCGCTACTAGTGCGAATCAAGGTTATTTTCAGTTAGTGGCATTTCTTGGAAGAACATACACCAAGTTTCAGCCAGATCGGCCAATTACCTTGCGTTTTACATTCGTTTCAATCAAAGAAATCTAGTGATTGTAAAAAAATGGACGAAAAAGAATTTCGTATATTGATTAAACATTACTTTTTCAAAAGCAAAACGCCTCAGAAGATTAAACAGAAGCTTGATAAACATTATGGTGATTGTGCACCTTCGATTAGAATGGTTTATAAGTGGTTTCAAAATTTTCGGAGTGGCCATATGAGCACAAAAGACGCTGAAGGTTCTGGACGCCCTGTAGAGGTTACCAGTTCAGAAATCATTGATAAAATCCATGATATAATGATGGCTGACAGAAGAGTGAAGGCGCGTGAGATTGCTAGTACCGTAGGCATCTCGAGCGAATGGGTACATAATATTTTACACCAACATTTGGACATGAAAAAGCTATCCGCTAGATGGGTGCCGCGATTGCTCACGATTGACCAAAAACGAGATCGTGTGAAGTGTTGCAAGAATGGTTTGCAGCTGTTCTAGCAAAATCCGCAAGACTTTAAGCGTCGCTTCATAACTGTAGACGAAACATGGATACATCACTACACTCCTGAGACCAAAAAATAGTCTAAACAATGGGTTTACCAAGAGGGAATCTGCTCCGAAAAAGACGAAGACAATTCCTTCGGCTGGGAAGGTTATGGCGACTGTCTTTTGGGATTCGCAAGGAATAATCTTCATCGACTATCTGGATAAGGGACGAAACCATTACAGGCGAATATTATTCATCGTTATTGGACCGTTGGAAAACCGAGTTGCTAGAGAAACGTCCACGATTGGCCCACAAAAAAGTCCTCTTCCACCACGACAATGCGCCAGCTCACGCCTCAGCAGTTGTGGCCACATAACTTATGGAGATAGGGTTTCAACTCGTTTCACATCCCCCCTATTCTCCAGACTTGGCTCCGTCGGACTACTATTTGTTCCCTAATATGAAAAAATGGCTGGCGGGGAAAAGATTTTATTCAAACGAGGAGGTGATTGCAGAAGCGAATGCCTATTTTACAGACTTGGACAAATCCTATCATTTGGAAAGGATTAACAAACTAGAGCAGCGTTGGATGAAGTGTATAAGCCTAAAAGGAGATTATGTTGAAAAATAAAAAAGATTTATTAAAAAAATCAAGCAGTTTTTATTTTTGCACAGACTTTTCAAACGACCCTCGTATAAATATTATCAGAAAATAAACAAAGAAGAAATACTCAAATTTCTTGGTATCAACATCAGAATGGGAGTGAATAAATTACCTTCTGTTCGGGACTGTTGGTCTTTGAATTCTCAATTGCATAATACTTACATAAGCTCTATAATGCTTCTGAATAGGTTTTTTACGCTCTGCTATCGACTATAGATTTGAACGATAACTCGAAAATGCCAACAAAAGGTGAACCTACTTATGATAAACTCTACAAAATAAAACCATTACTAGACACTCTTTCAGAAAACTACTTGAGATACTACAAACCTTCTGAAAAACAAAGTGTTAATGAAAGCATGATAAAATTCAAGGGCAAAATTACCTTGAAACAGTGCTGTCCAGCTAAACCTATAAAGAGAGGTTTCAAAGTTTGGGTTAGAACTGATGAACATAGTTTCGTCTGTGAATTTCAAATTTATACAGAAAAAATAGATAGTAGAGTAGAAAAATATTCAGGCGAGAGGGTTGTAAAGGATTTAACATCCAAATTTGCTTTCAATAATTATCAAATTTATTTCGATAATTTTTTTACCAATATTGATTTGATGATTAACCTGAAAGCAGGTGAGATTTTGGCATGTGGAATGGTTAAAGGTAATCGCAAAGTCTTGCCTAGAAATCAGATAGTTGACAAGAATATAGAAAGAGGAAATTATGAATTCCGAACGTCATGCAAAAAAACTTGGGTGAAACAGCAAGACAATAAACCCATCCAATTTTTATCTAATTTCCGCAATCCTTGCATAAGTACTACTGTGGGTAGACGCCAAAAAAATGGTAGCTTTCTTCCACTTACTTATCCACAACTTTTTCGAGACTACAATAATTATATAGGTTGTGTAGACAAAGCAGACCAGTTGAAGTATGAGATCAGTTGTAAAAATAAAAAGTAGTGGCATCGCATAATCTGGCATTTTATTGACGTGACAATAGTGAATTCATTTCTCCTTTACAAACAAAATAATCCAACAACAAAAATGTCTAAAGGATTTTTGATTGAATGTTGTCAAGGAACTTGTTGGCTTTTCCATCCCTTTTAAGAGAGGTAAAAAACCAAAGCAATATGTTCCTAACAATCACAAACAAGCAGTTCTCGATGAAACAAGATTTTCCCAAGTACCACATATTCCAACTAAATTAGAAACTATAAAAAATTGCGTTTTTTGCAGTTCTACACAAAACCGAGTAAAAACTTCATACCTATGTACCGTTTGTAATGTTCCACTATGCATTGGAGCCAAAAATAATTGCTATGAAGTATATCATAGAAAATTATTAATTTAACAGAAGTGAGAAAAAAAATTAAAAAAGCAAAAAAAAAAACAAAAAAAAGAAAAAAGTTTGCCATAGTCAGTCCCAAGTCCGTGTATCAGAAGAGAAGGGTGTTTCGTAATTAGTTTTAAATTGGTGAATTGAAATGAGACAGTATGGCCTGAAAATCGTAATAAAAAGAATTAATGGTGCAGATTTACCAAACGTAACATTTTTCAACTTATTGGATACCCAGGTTAAGGTACATTAGGTATCTTAGGTACATTAGGTACACGTATATTAGATAACAGCCTTATTGGATTTGCTATTTTCAATTTTCACAATCTGATTCATAATAAGTGTCCCCAAAAACTCATGTATATATTTTTAAGTTCACATTTTATAAAATAAAAAAAAAATTGGCTCTCCATATTGGATCCGCCATTTTAAATTTATAGAATTTTAGAACCTGACATATCGCAATATTTTTATTCTTGAAATCTTATCATCATTTTGACTTTAGAATCTTGTAGAGCGACCCCAAAAAATAAAATAAGTCATTTTTAGGCATATTCTTGATGTTTAAGTACTTCAAAAATAAACGCAAAGTAAAGATAAGATTTACGCTTCTTTTTGTGCTTATGCACGTGTGTTAGATTCTTTGAAAAAAATGTGACCCTGTGGTTTGTCAGTTTCACAGTATTTAGCGACTCCAAACTCATTTTCCGAAGGGTGTGTGTGTCAGTGTCGTGTAAGCAATTTTTAGAAGAAATGAGACTCTGTGGTTCGTCAACTCCACAGTATTTTACGACTCCAAACTCATTTTCTAAAGTGTGTAATGTGTATATGTTCACTATCGAGTGTTCCCGTCTCTACTTTTAATTACAGCTTGCCATTTTTGTCGCATATTCGAAATACAATTTCGAATCATCCGTTGAGGGATCTGACACCAAACTCTTATCAGAGAGTTCTCTAGTTCTGCTAAATTATTCAGATGGGGACAATTTTGACGCAATCGGCGGCCCAATATGTCTCAGACGTGCTCTATGGGATTCAGATCACGACTCATTGCGGGATGCCTCAACAATCTGATATTGTTCCTCTGAAAAAATTGATGGATGATGTTCGCTGTGTGAGGCCTAGCATTATCTTGCATAAAAATAAATCCTCTGCTGTTTCGTGCTAACGGTAACACGTGAGGTTGCAAGATTCGGTCGATGTAACGCCTAGCATTGAGAGTGTCTCGAACAATCACTAAAGGAGTACGAGAATCCTGTGAAATTGCAGCCCAAACCATCACTGATCCTCCACCGTAAGCAGCTATGGAACGAATACAACGCTGTTGATAACGTTGACCTGTACTACGCCAAGCTCGAGGTCTTCGGTCGTTACCATGCAGGCAAAACCGAGACTCGTCAGAAAAAAAAAACGCTGTTCCAATTTCTCATTGATAAGTTCACATGGTTGTGAGCATACTGAAGACGAGGTCTACGATGTGCAACGGTCAACATCGGTCTACGGGCAGCAGTTCGAGCACGGAGTCCAGATTCGCGAAGACGATTTCTTACCGTCGATCGAGAAATGTTTCGCGACTGTCGATGTTGTTGTTAATAAAAATTTTCTACATTTTTATTAGATATTAGGGAAGCTAGAATAAAAGACTTCAAAATTTTTTATAAAATGAATACCGTTAACATATGTTCCTAAATATATAAGCTTTTCAAATATAAATTGGTATGATAGAGTTATTTGAACTACGCATAACGATGGTATAAATAAACTAAATGATAAAGTTTGAAAGTACATTAATGAAAAATTAAAAAGTTATTATAGGATTAATACATAAATTACATATAAATGAGTTGATCATACAGATACTAATATAAATCTTCATTATCCTATAGAAACATTAAGTAATGTAAGAGAAGGTCTTCCGCCATATAAATTAGATTTAAAAAAGAATGCTATAGTTATGTTAGAAACTTAAATATATCTGAACAGTTATATTATGACACTAGATTGAAAATATTAAATTTATATAATCTAACGGTCTAGTCTGATTTATCTTTTTTCCGCTTTTCACTGCACGATAACAACCCGTCACAGATCCAAAACCTGAGGAAAAGTGTTATTAAAACTACGGCGCTACCTCACATACACACATGAATGTGTTAGGACAATTGATCAAAATCAAAACCATACAAGGAGCGTGTCGTCACGAGCGTGAGAAATTTATTGTTTACTATGCAAAATCAATAATTGCAAGCTTTTCAAACAAACAAAAGCATTTTTTCAGTCAATTTCAATGCGCTAATCTCGAATTTCAAGTTATTATGATCATTTAATACGTATTTGTTAACTTAATTTAATTTGCAATTTAATACCACTAGTAATTTAGCAATAAATAAACATGATGCGAATTTGAATATAAAGTAGCGATCCTAGCATCTTATAAAAAAGAAGAAAAAATTTGACACTTTGATAACTGATTTTTAACAGAGTTATCATTAAATAACAAATTTATACTTTAAATGTAACATACTGTCTTGATTCCCTTATGATTTTTTAAATAATAAATTTTGTAATAATGGAAAGAAGAGAATTAGTGATGATGGAAAATCACTTAATTTTAATTATTTTCAGCAACGTTTCGTCAGCACATTTGCTGACCTCTTCAGGCTTTATTAATAGAAAAACAACAAATTATTAACAAATAGAGTTTGCAACAAGTAATTTTAATAGTATATAATTATATGTAAATGTGTATATCTGATTTCTCTCGTAGTCAAATTATTATAGGCTAAAACGAATAGATCGTAGCACAGTCAAGTTACAATAATGTGAGAAATCAAGTATTTCAACCCATATATACGAGGGTCGTTTGAAAAGTCCGTGCAAAAATAAAAACTGCTTGATTTTTTTTTAAATCTTTTTTATTTTTCAACATAGTCTCCTTTTAGGCTTATACACTTCATCCAACGCTGCTCTAGTTTGTTAATCCCTTCCAAATAATAGGATTTATCCAAGTCTGTAAAATAGGCATTCGTTTCTGCAATCACCTCCTCGTTTGAATAAAATCTTTTCCCCGCCAGCCATTTTTTTATCTTAGGGAACAAACAATAGTCCGACGGAGCCAAGTCTGGAGAATAGGGGAGATGTGAAACGAGTTAGAACCCTATCTCCATCAGTTTTGCGGCTACAACTGCTGAGGCGTGAGCTGGCGCATTGCCGTGGTGGAAAAGGACTTTTTTGTGGGCCAATCGTGGACGTTTCTCTAGCAACTCGGTTTTCAAACGATCCAATAACGATGAATAATATTCGCCTGTAATGGTTTCGTCCCTTTTCCAGATAGTCGATGAAGATTATTCCTTGCGAATCCCAAAAGACAGTCGCCATAACCTTCCCAGCCGAAGGAATTGTCTTCGCCTTTTTCGAAGCAGATTCTCTCTTGGTAAACCCATTGTTTAGACTATTTTTTGGTCTCAGGAGTGTAGTGATGTATCCATGTTTCGTCTACAGTTATGAAGCGACGCTTAAAGTCTTGCGGATTTTGCTAGAACAGCTGCAAACCATTCTTGCAACACTTCACACGATCTCGTTTTTGGTCAATCGTGAGCAATCGCGACACCCATCTAGCGGATAGCTTTTTCATGTCCAAATGTTGGTGTAAAATATTATGTACCCATTCGCTCGAGATGCCTACGGTACTAGCAATCTCACGCGCCTTCACTCTTCTGTCAGCCATCATTATATCATGGATTTTATCAATGATTTCTGAACTGGTAACCTCTACAGGGCGTCCAGAACGTTCAGCGTCTTTTGTGCTCATATGGCCACTCCGAAAATTTTGAAACCACTTATAAACCATTCTAATCGAAGGTGCACAATCACCATAATGCTTATCAAGCTTCTGTTTAATCTCCTGAGGCGTTTTGCCTTTGAAAAAGTAATGTTTAATCAATACACGAAATTCTTTTTCGTCCATTTTTTTACAACCACTCGATTTCTTTGATTGAAACGAATGTAAAACGCAAAGTAATTGGCCGATCTGGCTGAAACTTGGTGTGTGCTCTTCCAAGATATGCCACTAACTGAAAATAACCTTGATACGCACTAGTAGCGCTATCTCTCTGACTTTGCACAGACTTTTGAAACGATCCTCGTATACTCTTCACCTATTATCCTTTCCTCATCGATCCTAATAAAGGCTTATAGATGTGACTAAGATATTGTATATCCTCTTTTCTATATAACGTGTTTTTATGTAAGCCAATGAATAACATTTCGGATATTCTTCGTTTCTTATAATTCTTTTCTTAATCCAATATCTTAGCTTTTTTCCAGTCAAATTCATGTGAGAACGTTCTTCTATGTGAGCTACTACTGTATCTGAATCAATGTTTTTTTTTGTGTTCGTTTAATCTAATTTTTAAGGAACGTTTACTTTCACCTATATAGACAGCTGAACATTGTTTACAGTTAAAACTATAGACAATACCAGTGTTGTCTAATACATCAGATTTGTCTTTTCCTAAACGGATAAACTCTTGTAATGGTTTTTGTAATAAAGGTTTTTGTAATAAATTTATGTTTTTTTTAAGACAGATGAACATTTTTTGAAGATGTTGCAATTATTTGTTAGATTTCTCACTTTATTGTAACTTGACAGTGCTACGATCTTTTCGTTTTAGCCTATAATAATTTGACTACGAAAGAAATCAGGTATACACATATACATATAATTATATACTATTAAAATTACTTGTTGCAAACTCTATTTTTAATAATTTGTTGTTTTTCTATTAATAAAGCCTGAAGAGGTCAGCAAATGTGCTGACGAAACGTTGCTGAAAATAATTAAAATTAAGTGATTTTCCATCTATCACTTCTTTCCATTTCCCTTCTTTCCATTATTATAAAATTTATCATTTAAATTTATACTTTATTTAAACATTTAAAATAGCGTTACGTGATAGCGATTCAACTGTACATACATATAAAATTACTGAAAACGATTGTTACTCGATTGCTAATTTTATATTTATAATGGCAAAAAAAAATAATTTGCGAATTCATTATTTAATTATTATTCAAAAACTATTTGTTCAATTGGTGATTTTGATATTTAATAATGTTCTTCGTATCACAAGTGATTTTTCGGTGTAAAAAGTTCCAAAAATATAATTGTTAATTTTTACAATAAACTTGCAATATTTACAATAGCTTTATAAATATATTCTCCATCGAAGTACGTAGCCGTTTCTTGATATTTTATAAATTACTTGTTTTATTAACAATTTACTACTCTTTTTTTTTTTGTCGAAAATTCATACGTTTTGTTCAGAAGTGCACAGTTTCGACAAAAAATGGAATAAAAAAATCCTACGTACTTCAATAGCTATTAGTATATAGTTTCAGAAAATGTTTGGTTTCTTGTTCCAGTTCTCACCGTTTTCTAGGAATTAGTGCGCCCGCGGAGCATCTGCCGAAAAATCTTTTTCCGTAGATCTGCTGTAACGCCGTCATTTTTTGCAAAAATCATAATAAAAAATTTTTTTTTCATAGATCAATGTATGTTAAATAAACCATCTAAATATGAATACTATTGTTTTTTCCATTATCCCAGAATAAATTATCAAAATTAGACCTTTCTTCGGCCCCTAGAGTAGTATTACTGCTTAAAATATATTGTATTATGTTTTGTAACGAGTGTCGCTCGTTAAAAGTAGAGCCTAAGCGCTTCCATCGCGTGGGACAAAGCAAAAGCCGGCCCGCGAGGACAAAGCAGAGAGGGGGAAGCGGAAAGTGCCCGCGAAACGAACGAATGAAAGAAAGTGGGAGAGAGGAAAGAGATTAGGGTATCAGTCACCGCGTGTTAAGCGCGCGTAACATGGGACAGTGGGAAAAGTGGAAAGGGAAACGAGAGCGATTAGGCCGCCGGCCGGCGTGCGCGAGGCGCAAAGAGAGGAGAGGAGCACGTGGCGGCATTCAAGTCCGAACCTGCGAATTGATAAGCACGTGTGACAAGTGACTAGAGAAAAGAGGTCGAAGAACTCCGCGACCGACATCGAGTGAACGTCCGACAGTTCCAAGTGAGCAGAGAATCCTAGCTGAGGGAAAGATCGTACACTGCCCATTACAGCCAGTTGCCCAGAGCGATCTGAGGCGACAGTCGAGGATCACGGGCTACTGTGGGCCCGGGCAGGGATAACCTCGGCCGAGGAGACCCCTGCAAAGAAGAGCCAGAGCTCGACGAGACCCGGGACTCCGTCAAGAACACGGTTGTCTGCAGCAACTCGTTCCCATAACGTAAGTCCACGGTAATAGATGTATGTGCGTGCGACCGAATATCAAAATCAGACAGCGCGCGTCTTTCTCTCCCTCATCGCGAGCGCGAAATCTCTCGGCCATAGCGTTATCATTGTAAAATTGAACGCGGTAAAAAGGAATAAAACTGTAGATCTTGCGACAATTGGCTGAAACTTTTCTTTTCGAATTCCCTTTGGTTTTCCTCTCCTGTCGCCCATGACAGAACCTGCCCAACCTTGCGGTTAGCCTCGCAACGCGAGGAATATCTTTTCTTTAACGGGTGAGGTTTTTGTTAGCACCCCGAACGAAATCCCCCGTTACAGTTTGCATTCTGTATTTTTATAAGGTTTTTAAATACAGGGATTAATAGGGCGTTGGCAAGCGTAGCGAGCAGGGGACGTAGCCCCATTAGCATATATATAGGTTAATCTCTGTCGACCGGACCCCTCACCCTTTCCAAAATTGGTGATATCCAAAAAAATCACACGACAGCTTAAAATGTTCCTTTTCTCCTCTAGTTTACAGCGCCATGTGGCCTTATGTAAAAATTAAAAATGACGGACTCAATACGGGGACTGAAACTTGAGATGCTTCTAAAAATTTTCTGAAATTTGAAAATGTCTTGTCCAATTCAAATGTTATATTTTTTTAAGACCGGAAATTGATTCAGCGTCAAATTTCACATAGGAATATGGTATTGTGCTCAAGATCAACCTCAATTTTCAAGTTTACTTGAAGGTCAAATCAGAAATATCTTATTAATACCTACATTTTAATTAGACATTTATTTGTAACTGGATGAATCACGGTAATTGTATGTTTTTTGTGTCGTCGAATCTAAATCCGTGGTCTGTTTGCCCTTATTCAGTCTCGGTCAAGGTCAATTAAAGAACATTTTTTCTAATTATTTTCTATCATTCGAACAAAATTATAACAATTTTAAATTATAGTACGCATTTTCATGTACAATTTGCAATTTTAATCTAATATTCGATTATTAAAATTATTTACGAAGGCAATAAAAAGAAATAGTAAAAGGAAAAACAAGGAAAAGTAAAACATAAAATGAAGAATTAGGATGATATGTAATTCATTTATAGAATTAGGTTTCAGAATATACAATAATTTACCAAAAATTAATATTACATTAACTTCAATAACATAATATTACATAATTGAATTTATGTTACACTACCTTTATAAATTTTTCAACAAAAATAATGAAAGGTATGACCTTCAATTAGCCTTGACCTAGGCGTACAATATAAACAGCAGATAACGTTTAATCTGATAATAATAAACATATGTAGTGGCTTATAAAAATTGTAAATATTTTAAAATTATATTTTGAAATTATATAATGCAACGGTAGTCGATTCGATTAATTGATCCGTTCGCGATTCGGTACACTCGTGATGCTAGAGCGAACGACTAAGAAAGAGAGAGGGCGCGCGAGAGTTTAAAAATTTTCAGTTAAGCCTCAGCTGTTACTTGTGTAATACCGCCAAAATAGTTTTGCACTGCGTTTCACTGTTTTTGACAATAAAAAGTCTTCTGGGATTTTGGACGTGCACGAGTGATTAGAAGCAGAAGCATCACAGCAGTAGCAAATAAAGCGAGCAGCAGAATTTGTTGGAGCAACAATTGTTCGCGAGCAAGACAGCGCAGCTTATCTGAGGAGCACCTTTAATTTTCTTCAACAATTACGGCTGATCACCGTAATTGCACCGCAGGGTAGGTGCACCTCCCTTTTATTGCGCGACAAAATACTAACGAGAGTACTTTGTCTACCACGACTGGTATTTTTTGTATTCGCACCGAGCGTTAATTTTCGCTGCAAAGTTTCGAATTCTCTCTCTCTCTCTCTTCCCGTATTATTGCTAATAATTGTAAATTCTATTTGCGTGCGTTAGTTTTTCGGCCCGTAAAAGACTGTAGTTTATTTGAATTAAACATTATTGATTTTATTCGCCGCATTACGTTATTTCGTTTCTTATTAGTTTAACGGATCTATTACGGATTAAATTTTAAACCGATTTCATCTAGGGGATTAGGTGGAATAAGCATTAGGTCACTCACACCTAAGATAGATCGAGTGTCATAAGTCAGATGACTTAAGGTGAGTTCAACTCTGTTGTAACGGTCCTATTTATGAGCTATTTAATAAATCACTGAATTACTGCAACTAGTCTAACGTATCTATCTGTTTATTCAAATCAATACATTAAGCGGCGCTACGTCACTGTTTACTCGATTGTATTCATATAAGAGTCAAATCAAAATAAATAGCGTGACGTCACAAAGTAATAGATATAGATATAATGATTTTGGATATTAAGAAAAATATGTTAATTAGAGATAATTTTAATATAACAAAGTATTTATTATATAAATTTAAGTACGTAGATTCAGAATATAATAACACAAATTGCATTTAATAATGAAATAATAATGAATTTTAATATGCAAAGTTGATTTATTTATTACGCTAACATTATGAAATATTAAAAAAATGTAAATAATCCATATGCAAAATGAATAAGTATAAAACATGAGTAAGAATTGGTTTCATTAATAACAGCTGAGTAATAACTGTTATTAGTAAATAAACAATTAATAATTTATTTAAACAATAAGCTGTATATAAAACGAAAGTATTAATTTTATACTTGATAATGATAGCTTTATGATTTAGGAATCTTAGATAATTAATCTAATAATTGCATTATAAGATTAGGAAAAACCGTTACAAATATGAAAAATTAGTTATAATTCAAATGTTATTAACTAATTTAAATATTTATTTTTAGAAAATACTTCCAAATTTAATCATTTATAAAGTTATATAAAAATTTAATAATTTTTTATTGTAAATATTATAATATCACGTTAATTAACTTTATTAGTTAATAACTTTTGACGACACTATTTGCGATAATTGTATATTGTATAAAATCAACAAATAACAAATTTTGTAAAGTTTACATATGTTAAAAGCTTAATATTAATGATTATTTACTTGTAAATTAAAAAAACTCATTACTCAAAATTCGCGAATGTCCCTCGAATGATCGATGACATCTCTCCTGCAAAAATAAGCGGGAAAATCTGTGTATAAATAGGCCCACCTTTGCACAGGCTAGCATTCACTTCTAGCCTTGCAAGGCGACCGCATGAGTCTAAATAAACTTGGCTACCTAAGTTCTTTCTCTCATTGTAATTAACTGAGCATGACTGTTCCTTCTTTATAATTCGAGCTCGACTTATAGAACATCTCGCGCTATAAGAAACTTGGGCCGAATTATATCCTATCCAAGAAAGACTTTAGCTCTGCTTATGGGATAATTCGCACCATAAGAAACTAGGGCATTGTCTGACTTTCCCTGAAACATTGTACTTATTTATATATATATTTGATTTATTTATTATTATTAGAGTACATTTGATTTATCTATTTATTTTATTGACAAATAAAGTAAAATTATTAGAAAAAAATTCTTACTCATTAGCTAGATACGAGAGTTCGAATTATTATTATTTATAAGTGATACGAACATCACATTTGGCTTCAAATGAGATGTTCTATAAGCCGAGCTCGAATTATAAGGAAGGAACAGTCTTGCTCAGTTAATCACAATGAGAGAAAGAACTTAGGTATTAGCCAAGTTTATTCAGACTCATGCGCTCATCTTGCAAGGCTAGAAGTGAGAGAAGAGAATCTAGAAAGAAGACACTGAAACAAAAGTATCAAACATAAAGGCGAATATACGTACGTATATTCATAAGTGTTTAACGGAGCGGCGGTTAGCTCTGCATCGTGGGAGTTTGTGCATTAATTCATTCCTATTGTACTAGCTAATCCACCCCGTTACAATAATTATATAACATGTTGAAATTTCATAATTTGAAAACTGAAAATTGAAAATCGCATTTTGAAAATTAATAATATTAACAAAATTGAAATGTTACTTACAATTGATAAATAACGTATATTATATTTTTAGAAAAATTAAAGTTTTCCTAAAAATGTAAAATGGATTCATTCTTAAAATTTTTTTTTCAAAGTATAACATTAACATATCAAATTTTTACAATAGCATTAAATGTCATTATTAACTAAAGGTGTAATTTTATTGTAAAATTAAATTAATTAATTAATGAAAAAAATTAAATTAAACTAATTGAATGGAAAACGCTTTCAGACCTTTATATCCTAAAAATCAATCATTATAGCCCAAGTATATGGATTTGTGACTTTGGATTTCGTTGTTTTTTGGATTGGTTGGTTTCAGAATTAGTTGGTTTAATGTTTGTGGGTTTAGGATTTGCGGGTTTGAGAGTTGTGGGTTTCTAATTCGTGGATTTGGAGTTAATGGTTAGGTGGGTGAGCTAGCTTGTAGTGTGAAATTAAATTTTTGCATAAAAAAAATAAAGGACTACTCTCGTAGTGCCCAGGGTTAGGTGGGTTAGCCTGCTTGTGGTTTGATAGGGGTGGTTTTTAGGAGATAAAGGGTATAAGATTAGGTCGGTTAGTTGGCTTGTAGTGCAAAATTTAATTATTTTAAGGAAATAAGCGACTAAACTCGATTTTCCCAACGTTAAGTTGATTAGCCTCCTTAAGGTTTGGCAGGAGTGGTTTGTAGAAGTAAAACACACCTTAAAATATCTTTTCTTGAAAAATTCCTGAAACGCGTCAAATTTAATTTTTATTTCCTCATTATCAGTGCAATTTCTACTCAAGACTAGCAGATTTAATAAACTTTGTATATAAAATAATAAGAAAAATGCACAACTACCTCTGAAAAAAATGGGGGTTGCAACCGTTCGGTATAAAAGCTATATCTGAAGAAGCGTCTAAGAACTTTTTTGACATTGATTTTATTCAAAAACTCCAAATAGTTTTTGAGATATTAAAAAAAACTTTTAGGGATGAACTGTAGGGGTGAGAATCACTCCTAAAATGAGCGAGTTAGCATTTAAAAGAAAATACGTTTTTAATATTATCTTGAGTACTATAACATATTACAATTATAATATCATCAAAATTAATGAGGTACACTTGGGGACCCTTCTTTGTAATGGATATATAAAAAATAACTGGATATCGTGAATTTGAAGTCTGTAGACTAGGATAATTGGATCGCTTTTGAGGTCACAGATTCCGGGGTTACCCTATCTGAGATTAAAGGATCGCAACCCTGAGCGTTATTAAGGTTAAAACTTCAAGATTAAGCTGCTTGAGGATTTGAGGTTAACAGCTCTTAGTGTTCTTCAAGTATTGGATGCGTGGTTACTTTGTTATTATGTATACGAATAATCTGCACTTTAATCGCTTATTAGATACTACAGCTTATAAGATACAATAACTGAGAACTTTAATAAAGATAAGGGAGGTAAGAAATAATTTGAGGTTAGAAAATACAATCAATGAGCAGCCTTCGCCAAATATTGATGATTAATACGGATTTAGCATCCTCAAAAACAAAATTATGGTATGGTTTATTGCCTAATCATTTGTTCAGTGATATCATGGTGTAAGAAATGAGTTGAGACGGTAATTGTCAATTAATGATAATTTATCGTAAAATGATTATTGTTGAAATCTAAAAGAAATGTTTTGAAAGGTAACGATTTTAGTTTTAGGTAATATATTCGGTTTTCGAAAAAAATTTATTCGCTATGTCACATAACCTTGAAAAATGCTAAAAAGCATGTTTTTCGCACTTTTAGATTAAAATATCTCGGAAAACTGTGTATATTTTTAGAAGAAAAAGAGAACCTTCCTTGTGTGTGTTGTGTATGGTTTTAGCCGGACGGTGTACCAGCTCACTATGCAAGAGACGATCGCGCTTACTTAGATGTGGTATTCTTTGATCACTGGATAGAACTGGATAGAACACAATTAAATGACCAGCTAGATCACCTGACTTGACACCTCTAGATTACTTTTATTGGGGTTATCTGAAGGATAGGGAATTCAAAACGAAACCCCGAGATTTAGATGAATTACAACTAAGGATCGTAGATGAATCAGCCCTTATACCCATTCAAATGATTCAAAATACTGTTGTTGTTTTTTATCATCGCTTAGCCTATTGTCAAACGGTAAATGGACAACAATTCGAGCATTTGAAATAAAATGCTGTACTGATTAATCCAAGTCATCAAATACGAAAAAGAGGGGTAAATCTAGCATCCGGAACGTAAGAGGAAAGGGGGCTCACGTAAATTAAGCACTCCAAAGGGAACAGATTTCACTACGTCTACGTCGTTGTTCCTGGGTAATGCTAAATGTAAAACCTTGAAGGTCATGTGTACCCAGCCTATACTTGGATTCAATCTAAAAACCATTAGCTAATCTTGAAGGTCTTCGTTGACCCAAAACTCAGTATAATATGAAAAGTAAAATTTTTCGTTTAAAATCTGTAACAATCACTTGATGATCCTATGATTTCCCGCTTAATGACCCTCTAATCCAATGGTCAAATGACCCAATAACTTGAGTAGAATTTTAAACGTAAAATTTTCTACTCTCTCGATTGCCCTTCTCAAAACTAGAAGATTGGATCCACATGATCCAATGATCCTATGGTTTATAACTTAAATACATTTTTTAATGTAAAATTTCTCGCTCTTTCCTTGAAATATCATTGAAGAACACGCAAAAGGTCAAATTCAAGGTCACCAAGCGGTTTCTCGTGAAAAGTTACCCATACCTTAACCTTTTTAAAATAATAGTTTTATAGGCAAATTTTTGGGGCGTTTTGTTACTTTTTGAATATCTTGTGTGTGTGTGTGTGTATATATATATATATATATATATATATATATATATGGTAATGCAAAAACAGTAAAGGAAATTGGTATTGCCGGATTCGTAAAGAAAAGTTATTCAAGAAGCAATAATTGTTTTTCTTCGAGAATTCCGTAATTATCTTCAAAGATCGACCAATCAGCGTGTGGCTTTAGAAGTATGTGCGCGCCACAGCTGAATAAAATCGGTGCTCAACTTTTATGCGTGTTATGAGATTCCCATGCCAAAGAATTACAATGCGAATCTATATTGATTTCGGATGCTTATATGTTGTGCATCGATAATGTATTTTCAAATTTTGAAAATCTAAAAAAATTAAATATAAAATTTGCCATTATACTCGAAATGATAATTGCTAGCCTTTTTACAGCTTTCATTTTGTAGTAATTTGTCAAGTTTACGAGTAAAGAATACTTTTTTTCTCAAACAACTCGCTTTACCATCGTCAAATGTTATCTGAATCGATAATTTCTTTTTTTTAATGCGTGTAATGATTTGGCGTACATGTCAAATCGATACAAAAATCATTGCGGAATAATGTTGATTATTTATTTAATTCTAAGTAAACTATTTCAAGCCACATGCTTTTAGTACACTCAACGATGAAATGTGTGCAGGGAAGTTGAAGACTGGAATAATTTTCAGAGATATTTGTTCACTGATAATCAAGGAAAATTTCTGTCCAGTTTTAGATTGATTCAATAAATAATCACTGCAATAGAGCGTTTCTATCACAAACGTACGGTCTCATACGCGGCATCATGGTATGCTGACAGCCACGTAAGGATCACTTCGTTGTTGTCGTCAGTGCGCGGATATTGCGTACACGGTGGTCGGGAAGACCGAAAAAGTTCGTCTACGTTGCCAACGAAATCCGAGTCCACAGTTGTCTTTGTTTTTACTAAAATAATCAAGAAATCATCGTCCGGAAATCGGATCTGCTCCTTCTTTCGAGTTATTGACGAAAAATGAGATAATAGGTCAGAATTTTTTTTTCGCGTGTGTGCATCCGTTTAGAATGAATTTAAAGTTGCAATTTGCTGGTGGGTGTGAGCAATAGACTACCCTTAATAAGCAAATAAAACTGTAACGTAATAAATTATTTAAAATTTTGCGTATTCGTTTTAAATATGTTCATTATTATTCATTATAATATTAATTATGTATCATAATCTTGCAAATTTATGGAATTGCTTAACCAATATAAGCAACAATTAAACAATAGTTCAAATATCTGTATTTTATTATAAATGTAATCTTATATTTTAGGAATCAAAAACCGATATAGTATTTCAATTTTGTTAATTGTTAATAAAATGAAACTTTCATCTACATCAATAGTTCTCGTGTGCGGAAAGAATATGCAGAATAACTGCGCTACACATTTCCATCATTGTAGTCGATATCGATATATAAACCTTGGTGTTTATGTTTACCTTTGGTTCCGAGGAAAGTTATATTATAACGATACGACTGACTTATTAATATCAGTGTATCGCCGGTTACCGAGCGGGTGCGGTCTATTTCCGCTCGTAAAATATTTTAGTCAAATAAAATTTAGCGATATAAACTAATAATTTTTCGTGATTCAAGAGTGTGCTGTGCAGTGTAGTGTCTAATGTGTAGTTAGTACTTATTGTGAAAATGCCGAAGCACGCGTATACTAAATGTAGCCATGAAGAAAACCGTTATAAAGTGTGTGGTCCGTGTGGACAAAAAGTCATTGTGGGCAAACAGAAACTAATTCATTTTAAAATCACAGAACGTACTTATGGACTTATTAAAGATTTGGTTGATAAAACATACAACTTATCTGATGAAAGATATCCCTTAAGTATTTGCTCGACATGTCGAAGAACGCTTTCCGAACATAAAAATGGTAATAACAGAAGACCAATTCAAAAAATTCCAAATTATGCTAACATAGTATTACCAAAAGCGACTCGATCGGTGATTTCACTGATCTGTAACTGCTATATTTGTTTGACAGCTCGATCCACGAGCCATTCCAAAACAGAGTTTGTTTTTGGACAAAAACGAGATTTGAATAATTCTATAGATGAATCAAATGGACTATATACCTCTTCAGCTCCAAAAGCAGATCAAACACAAAAGAGTTCGAATAAACCTCATGTAAATGTAAATAATGAAAATGTGATTAGATTATGTAAGAGATGTTCGCAAAAAGTAGGTAAAGGTGTTAAACACGTATGCGACTCACGAGACTATGCTGTTAGGCGGAATGTAATGGAATTAGTGGATCAACTGCCCGATACACAAAAAGAACGCGTAACTTCTACAATTCTGCAAGAACTATCTGCCAAGCAAAGTGAAAGTGATTCTATAACTCTGAGTACTGAAGGTCGTAAAAAAACAGTTTATTTAAAACAAAAAATTTCCAGTGATGAAATAATATTCTCAACTGAAGATCTCGATTCATTTCATGTAGACACTGCAGTTTCAAATAATCATATGAGAAAAATGAGTTCTTTCATACGTAAAATGCAGGCAGAAAGTCTGTTCCCATCAAGTATGAAGAGCATGTGAAAGAAAGAACTCATTTGTTAGACCAATTTTATCAAACAGGTATATATGAATTTGAAACAACAGGTGGAAATAAAGAAAAGAGGCCGGTGGTTTGGGCTAATGCCAGTGACTTGTTGAAAGAAATTATAGAAAGACGTGAAGTAATTGGTTATTATACTGTTAAAGTGATGGCTGACGGTGGGCAAGGTTTTTTCAAAGTATGCATGAGTATCATTCCCACTTCCGTAAATTGTACATCGCAATATAAGTCGGACGAAAGTTCGTCTGATGAAGATTGTATTGATGAAATACCGATGAAAAGAAGAAAATTGGATTCCCATAATAAGTCATCAGAATTCAAACTAACAAGCGTTAAAAAATTGATTATGCTTTGTATTGTTCCAGATATAAAAGAAACATATAATAATGTACAATTTCTTTTTGACTTAGTGAAACTAAATGAAATTTCTTTTAAATTTGTTTCTGACTTCAAGCTTCTATTAATCATTAATGGCCAACAAACTGCCACTTCTACATTTCCGTGCCCTTACTGTTCAATCAATTTACCAGATTTACGGAATTTCCATAAAACATCTGAAATCGAGAGCAGTCAGAAATCGAGTAGCAGTGCAGAAAATTCATTGAAAACTTACGGGAATTTGAAAGAAGACTACGAAAAGTATGTATTTGGAGGCAAGGATAAGAAAAAGGCCAAAGAATCACACAATGTCATAAACGAACCAATTTTCAACGAAGATAGTAATGTTTGCGTATTAGAAAAATGTTACATTCCAGAATTACACTTATTACAAGGCTTTGTCAATCACCTTTTCTGGAATGGCTTAGTTCCTCTCCTAGGTCGTGAAAAAGCAATCTTGTGGCCTATCAAATTAAAACTCGTTTCAAAAAGTTATCACGGAGAAATCTTTGAAGGAAACGCATGCCGAAAGTTATTGAAGGAAGCTGATGCTCTATATGATGCTGAAATATATAAAGATGTTGGTGTATTGGCTATCGTGCCATTCGTGTTTGCATTTAAAGCTATGAATAAACTAGTACATTCGTGCTTTTCTACTAAAAGAAAAGGTTCAATGAATGAGTTAGATAGAATAATCAACGAGCTGCGAAAGGCTGTGCTTGCTACTGAAGTATCCGTTACACTAAAAATACATGTCATTTTAGATCATGTTAAGCAAACTATGCAGATATTGAAAAATTCTGAAGGTCTTGGCAAGTGGTCAGAGCAAGCCGGTGAATCAATTCATCGAGAGTTCCTCAGCTTTTGGGAAAAATATAAGATAAATTTAATCAGCAACCCTTCCTTCTCGGAGAAATTGAAAGCGGCTACAGTGCAATTTTCATCATTTCACGTTTAGAAGAAACCATTATTGATTTATTCCGTTATGTAAAAATGTTGATATTAAGTATTTCAGATTGTGAATTTGTTATGAATATATATATATATTTATCTTTGTACGTTTCCGAATGCTAGTTATTAAATTGAAATATTTATTTATTGTTGAAAATATAATGAACATGAGGGATAAGACTTATAAGAAAATTCTTATTTTTCAAACCACCTAACCTTTTCTACGGTGTCATGGTATAACCGAATGTTTGAAATTTTATTGCTCACACCCACCAGCAAATTGCAACTTTAAATTCATTCTAAACGGATGCACACACGCGAAAAACTAAATTCTGACCTATTATCTCATTTTTCGTCAATAACTCGAAAGAAGGAGCAGATCCGATTTCCGGACGATGATTTCTTGATTATTTTAGTAAAAACAAAGACAACTGTGGACTCGGATTTCGTTGGCAACGTAGACGAACTTTTTCGGTCTTCCCGACCACCGTGCGTAAACGCTCTTTTTCAATGATTTTTTCTTGATTATTAACGAACAAATGTCTCGTTGAAAGCTATTTCAGTTTTAAATTTTCCTGCAAACTTTTTTTTTTTGTCGAATGTAATGAACGAATGTGACCCGATATTTTTAAAATTAAATAAATAGTTAACATTATTCCCTATTACTTTTTTTATACGTTCAATGTGTACATTAGATAATGACGCACATTAAAAAAAAGAATTTAATTTTGATAATATTTTACAAAATTCGCAACGAAAAACAAAAATCCAAAACAAATAAATCTGTCAGCAACTGGTTTCTTTTTATAACCAAGTTGCAGAGTACTGTTTGGTTTTATGAAAAAGTGTAAGAGTTTAGTGTGGTGCGGTCGACGAATTCGAGACGTGTGGGAAAGCGAATTCAAGCAAAATTCGGTAAAAAGTGGTTCGTGGCGGAAATGATAGCGAATATAGGTGAATATTTTTAATGTTATTTACAACTTTGTATATTATTTTTTTTATAATTTAAAATTTTTTATATTATTTATAAACTTTTTTACACCGAAAAACTCGCGCTATCATTTTTACATTCAAGAAACAACTTAGGTTCTAAATTAAAACCTGTCTATCTTCTAAGTAGGACTCTGAGCACGCCACGGTTGGCGCGCTATACGTTCTGCGTCTTGGTACGTAAAGGTTACTGAATGTAGATACAATAAGTATGTCATTGAGGATGAGTGCGTAAGTAACAATATACGGTTTAATTGTAACAGGTTTAATTAATATGCAAAGGATGGGGGGTATATATATTCTCAAAGACACAGCCAAATACGCCACTGCTATGCCCCCTGCGATTTATTAAAGGGTCCTACTTCGGTGAAGGAAGCCGGCGCTGACTTCCACGGGCATGAATCCACCGCGATGACGGGAAAGGTGAATAGAAGGAGTCGGAATAAATACAAGAGGCGATCCCTTTATTTACGCCAACGGAAATTGCATCTACGATTTTACAAGTACAATGGTGAGTGCGTTCGCTCAATCTACAGAACGCGACAGTAGGCGGCGAATAGGAGCGTAGTCGCTCAACTATCATACGCGATGAGTCTAGAATACATAGGATCGGATTCGCTCGACTATCAACCGCGACAATTCAATTCGCGGCGTTGTACCGGGCGAGAGCTGGTACGTGAGAGAGAGATCCGCGAAATCAAGCAGAAACAAACCCACCGGGTAGCTCTTCCCGCGGCTCGCTGGTGGAGAGCCGGCGTCGGCGGAATCGTAGTCCAGCCGGCAGTAGGGCTCGTCGGATCACCAGCGGCGGCTGGTTGGTAGCTGGCGGCTGGGATCGGCTCCTCGATCGTCTGATGATGATCGCCGGGGGGGGGGGGGCTGCTCAAACAGCAGCCGGAGACTCGCCACACAAAGACTTTCTCTCGTCCTGGGGTTTCTCTCTCTTAGCGCGTCATCTAGCTTCTCTCACGCCGTGACCTCATTAGCGTACGGTCACTCTCCAACAGTCCTCAATCTCTCCCGCTCTCCTAATTCTCGCGGCGCGAGCCGCGCTTTCCGCGTTCTCGCCCATTCCTCTTCCTCTCTCGCTCTCTCTCACGCTCTTCGCGCTCTCGCTCCTTCTCGCGCCATCTTCTCCACCAGCCGCGCTCTCCCCTCTCCAGGCCCTGCAACGACAGGAGCGCATGAATGCTATGTTAACCATAGCCATGCTCGGCCGCTACATCCGTGCGAGGAGAGTGCCGCGCACAGGGTTAGCGAACATCGCTATCAGCCCTGTCACAAATATATAACATAATTTAATTTCAAATACAAACCAAAGAAAAAATACAATCAAATAAAACTATCACACACTGATTAACAAAAGGGTACCTAACTCGTTGAGTTCTGAATTCGGTTTGTCGTTTTTTTTCCGTTCGGATCTCTCGTGGATATCTATTGACGCTCCGTCGCTATAATCAAGGGCGGGGCCTGTAGGATCTAACGGCGTGAGCCAATTTTTCATCTTTGCTCGACTTCGGTCATTTTCCTTGGGTTTCATCGTCGTCCATCCTCTCCTTCTCTCTCTTTCTCTCACGCATGGCACTTGCGCTTACCCGAGCTGTGGCGTACGGTCTTGGATTTGCCTGATAGTAGCTATATACGTCAGACAAGTAAAGCCGTAGA
The DNA here is from genome assembly GCF_024137745.1 of Phymastichus coffea. Lineage (NCBI taxonomy): Eukaryota > Metazoa > Arthropoda > Insecta > Hymenoptera > Eulophidae > Phymastichus > Phymastichus coffea. Next base: position 3,969,915 of record NW_026706827.1, read on the forward strand.
GGAGTGGTGCCGATTGACCGTAATATGGAGGGCGGAAATCGCCAACAATAGACCGTCCTCACAACATAACTTACATTTTCCACTCTCACACTGCTTCCATTCGTCCGCCGCCACAGAGTACCTCTCTTATAACCCATACATCGCACACATTCCACGTTACCTATACGCGTTTATAAAAAACGTAGGCCTATACATCTGGCCGGTTATATGAGGAGCTGCTCCGCACTGCCTCTCGTTGTCTGCATCTGAATCATCTGTGTCCCTAAACAGAAGCTAATTAAACAAAAGATAAAAAAGACTGAGCGGTTCAAAATTTCTTGGACATATCGGTGTGTCTAGATTTATGACGGACAGATGTGACTCAAGTTTTACCATATGCATGGATCTTGGCTACGCGCTTGTCATTCGCAACACATGTATTCTTTTTTCGGTGTAAGATAACCATTAATATACTGATGCACACACATACACATCACATACCTACACAGGCATATTCTCACTTGATTCATTTTGAACGCATAATATGCATGACGCTGAAACAATTTTTTTATAGATGATAAAATGGATCTCGAAAATTTGGTCGTTTTCACGAATGAAATGGTGCTACCGAAAAATCAAGGTTAGTATTTATGATTTTACTTCCTCTCAATTAAACTGTAATTTTTATTATTGAACTTCAAAAATTTAAAGCATTATAAAATATATAATAGTGATGTTCTGAAACAGAAATAGTCGAGGGGAGTACAATCAGATGATCGCGGAGGCCGTGGTATTGGTCCGTTGTTACTTATCTAACTTATATACCTTGAAACATTAAAATGTTCTTAAATTAATAAACTACACACTTAGTTCAATTGTATTTAAGGAGGCTAAAAGTAATAAAATAGAGAAAATTAATCCATTAACGCACAAAATCCAATATTATATTATTTTAAACTCTTAATCACTCAATTTTATAAATCAATAACCTAAAGAATCAAAGTTTTTTGTAAATTATGTAGATTTTTATAATTTTCGATATGGTTTGAAAATCTCATAACTCAATAACCAATATTATCAAAACTTTTAAAATTATGTCGAATTTTTTTATCTATTTAAATATTACATTATTTTAAAATCTCAATAACAAATTTTTTTTAATTTTGGAAAAATCATTTACTTTAAGGTATGCATTATTTACCTTTTTAGATTACTAAAGGATTTTCACAATCCCAATAATGCTAGTTGTTATGGTTGAACATTTCAATCCATCCATAACTCGACTCATCAGTCCACAGTATCTTATCCATATATCCTGGATCCGCTCTAATTTGCTCCAACAGAAACTGACAGCATTGCATACGGCTGTCAGCATCTCCGGCATCTATGCCAATTACCTAACTTAATAATGTTAGCTCCAAAATCGTTTTCGCTGAATTATTTGGCAGTTTCTGAGAGCCAAGAAGTTATATGTTTGTGCGTATTTGTGTAGGTTTTGGTTGAAATATATATCAGTAAAGAAATGTTTAAAAAAATTTCAAAAGTAATCTTTAAAAATCTAAGATTCTTTATAGAAGTTTTAATTATTTGGTTGAAAGTAAAAGAGGTGATTGCACGGACAGAAAAATCTGATTATTATAGTCTTGTTGAACATTCATAGTATGAAACCAATGCCATGGTGGCATGAGTCTTTTAACAATCAGATCATTCACACGCTGCCTATCTTTTGATTATTGCAAAATTTTTTTAACTTAATCTTGCAAACCAAAACTTTAATATACAATTAATTTATATGAAAAAAATTACAGTACTCTTCAATACATGAACAAAGTGTTAGCTTTATTAAAATATTTAGTAGAACTGAAGTTATTACTATGAAGTTATTACAGTTCAATATGCCCACAAATACCCCACAAAGTTTCAATGCAATCGATCAAGCCGTTTTTTTGTTTTATTCAATCGAATTTTGGAAAAAAATTAAAGGATCACAATTTTGACTTTAAATGATCATAACTTTGAAAAAAAGGCAAAAAAAAATTTTTTATTTTAATTTTGAAACTTTTTTTTTAATGACTCCAAAAAATTTTGAACAAAAACTACCGCCGGCATCAGCATTACGCGAAGCGTACCACATGAAGGTTGCCTGGTCGGATTTACGATCATAAATGATCATAATCTTTGCCCTTTTTAACGCGATCCTGTTATTACATTTCATGATTTTCCTGATTTGTAAACTTCAACTGAATTAAAATTTTAATTAAATTTTAAATAAAGTTGATATACCCAATCGAATTTCGAACTCGATCTACACGCTATTCAGAAATTGCTTATCATTAATTTTCGTGATCTCTTAGAACGCTAAAAAAAAACAGATTTTTTTTCAAAGCCACTCCTTTTGCACTACAAAAAAAAAATTCATAAATTTGCAAAAATCAAAAATTCATTTTGATTTTCGATCATGGTTAGACGGTATTTATCAGAACCGGAGGTTTCTCGTTTGATCACCCTGCTTGAAGAAGGTTACAGTCAACGTGATATTACTATCCAGATGGGTGTTAGTCAATCCGTTGTATCTCGAACGTATGCGCGATACCGGGAGACGAACCAATACAATCGTCGCCTTGGACAAGGTCGCCATCGTGTCACGACTATTTGCGAAGATATTTCCCAAATCGGGTACAACAACGACAAAGACATCGACAGCAGCATCAAGTGCGAAACATTTGTTCCCGAACAGTAATCAACCGTCTTCGCGAAATTGGGTTAAATGCACGACATCCTAATCGTGTACCCCTTTTGACAGCGAGACATCGCCGAGCACGCTTAGCATATGCTAATGCACATCGAGCTTGGACATTAAGACAATGGGGAAATGTTTTATTCACTGACGAATCCCAGTTCATCCTTCATGGGAGCGACCGACGTTCCCTTGTTTGGCATCGTCGTGGAGAACGTTTTCGCCAGAATTTTGTTCGTCCGATTGTTGCCTACGGTGGTGGATCAGTCATGGTCTGGGGCGGCGTTTCACGAAATTGTAGAACACCTCTGCTGATTGTACACGAAAACTTAACAGCATAGCGCTACATTGGCTAAATTTTGAGACCGATTGTACTGCGCAGACGACAACATCAGAGGACATTTATTCTAATGCAAGATAACGCACGTCCACATATAGCCAACATCACCAGACGCTTTTTAGAACGACATGACATCGCATTGCTGCGGCACCCACCAATGAGTCCAGACCTCAACCCCATCGAGCATGTTTGGGACATAATGAGTCGTCGTTTGCGCAGAGAGTATCAAAAATTTGTACAACTTTGCCGCATTAGAGCGTGCACTTCTGCAAATTTGGAACACCATTCCGCAACCCCAAATTGCCCGCTGCATTAATATGACTGAACGCTTGGCAGCCGTTATTCAGAACAGGGGTGGCAATACCCGTTATTAAGAGAATTGAAATGCTTTTTTTGAAAAATTTTTTTTCCTCATCACACACACACATATTCTTATGAGAATGAGTTTGGAGTCATTAACTACGGAGGAACTGACGAGCCGCCGGGTCTCATTTCTCCTAAAAAAACACACACATGAAGCGTAAATCCGACCGGGCAACCTCCATGTGGTACGCTTCGCGTAATGCTGATGCCGGCGGTAGTTTTTGTTCAAAATTTTTTGGAGTCATTAAAAAAAAATGTTTCAAAATTAAAAAAAAAAATTTTTTTGCCTTTTTTTCGAAGTTATGATCATTTAAAGTTAAAATTGCGATCGTTTAATTTTTTTCAAAAATTCGATTGAATAAAACAAAAAAACGGCTTGATCGATTGCATTAAAACTTTGTGGGGTTTTTATGGGCACATTGAACTGTAAAAGACACGCTTAACATTTCTGGTTTTCTCGATAGTTCCAACTTTGCGCTTGATTATCCCAAAAGCCACCAAATACCCTTTTTTTCTTGATTTTGCAAATTAATGTAAAGAATAAAAAAAAAAATTTTTTTTTCAAAAACAGTAGTTTAGTTTTTTGGGAAATTTATTCAAGATTTCAAAACCTACCTTAATTTTTTTGTGCAATCAGCGGTTGCTAAGATATTGATGGTTAAAGACAAAAAGATCCTTTTCCATTCAAAGTTCGATATCTCAGCAAGAGGTAGTGGTATTGAACTTCTCAAAAATGCAAATTAAAGCTGAATAAACAAGTTATCCGATCCATATAGTGGTTGAGTTAGAAAAATTTTTTCCGAGTTCGTAGACTAAAAAAAAACTGAAAAAATTTCATAGAATAATTTTTTTTGGTATTCATGAGGATTGAGCAGACCATGCTGCTTGAAAAATTTTTTGATTATGAGATCTCAAAACTAGAAACTTCAAACTTGAAAACGCTCTGTTTTAAATTCCAGTACGACCATTTTCAAGGGAAATACAGCCAGTTAAAAAGCGTCAAAAAATTTGAAATTTTCTTTTGATCCTTTAATTTTTTCCACTAGCGTGTGTGTATGTGTGTGTGTGTGTGTAATTATACATATACAATAAGTATATTTACTTTGAACAAAATCGATCAATTCAATGTTATGGGCTGTATGAAATAACCAAAAACAACTGAAACCCGGTCTTAGTCTTTATCAAGCCGGTCCGAATAGATAAGAACTATGTCACGACAACCCGCTGTACTTTCGAAAATAGAACAAAGCGCTGTTTAGAATAACGTGTTACTTCACGTATAGGCTTAATTGGGTGAGAGTAACTGATCAAATTTATTACCTCATGTAGAGTGACATCACATCTAGACGAAAATTATTGTTTACTATGCTAAATTTATAACTGTAATCTTTTTTAACGAACAAAAATACGTTCTAAATTAATTTTGATAGATAAATTCCAATTATAAACTTTCTATGTGTATTAATCAATACTATCGGAACTTAATTTACAAATAATTGTGCAATACATAATTGTAACACAAAGATGAATGTAACAAAGCGTAAATACTGATTTAAGGAAGATGAGTAAGAATTTTACGTATTCAAAACCAGTTATTAAACAAAGATATCAATAAAGAAAATATTATTAATTTATTTAAACAATGAAAGTTACGTTGTAAGATGGCGATTAGGATATACATACTAATACAATTAGTAAAAACGATTGTTATTCATTAATCGATTTTAAATTGCAAAAAAAAATTGCGAATTCTTAAATTAACTCTATCTATTATTTAAATTCTCTTTGTTCTAATTAACAATGTTACGTCTCGAGTTTTGCTCAGCAGCTTTTCGCTATATTATTAAAATATATATATTGGATAGAAAACGTATAACCTTTCTCTAATGACAGGGCACTCTTCTCCACTTTGTCTGTGTCTCCGTCAATATAAAACATACTTGAAGCACCACTCTTAGCCACGCCACCACACAGGTTGAGAGGGATTAGCGGAGTGATTGAAACTTGTTTGGATTTAGAAAGATTATTTTCTTCACTTATTTTTTATTACAAATACGTTTTGTTATAGTCACGAAAAACCTATTTGTAACTTTTGCAACGTGTCTGCGCTTTTTGATCTGATCTCCGCATCTACTCTTTTTTTTCGTGCTCAAGAAGTCGCTCAGAAAATTTACAGGGGCTCCCCAACAGCCCATCAATGAAAACCGAAGTCGCTCATTGGCGCGACAATAAACTTCACCGGCTAATAGACTAATTATTTAGCTCTCCATTTCGTCAAATCAACCGCGAGAAATAATTTCCTTTTTCAAGCAACGACTCTCGCTAAGACAAAATAACAGAATCAGTCTTAGTATTAAGAGAGTGATTAAGTGAGAATCCAGTGCAGCTGCATACGTGGGAGCCAAATTCTCAAACTCAATGATGAAAATGATAAGTTAGTACTGAAATTCATGTACTCTTTGTCTCGCTGCTATTGAGGAATTTTAACTTCGAGGCAGCGAGCTAACAATGCCAATTTCTAAGTATTTTGGCCGAGATTATTGATCTTGGTAAGTTGTAATACTTAATAAAATTGCACGTCAAATTCTGACTTTATATTTGAAAATAATATTGCACTATTTCATCCAGTGCGACTCTTATTATTGTAATATATTACAAATTTACATTTGTGATAGCGTTACAGCATAAAGGATAAATAAAGAAACAATAATCCAATATCCCAAAAATAAAGGCTCTATGTAACTAACAAAAAACTAAATATACTTAAAATAACTAAATTAAAACTATCGTAAAAAATATTTGTAAATCAAAACTTCTGTATAAAGTAGACTCTGCCTAATAACATTTTATCTAATCAAATGTTTTGCATATTTCAGGTTGATCAATTTTCGAACAGATATTTATAATTTGAAAAAAGTTATTATTCAGTTTTATCATGGAAGTATACATTTAGAATGCCAAAATAAATTATAACATTATTATAATGAATCTTACCAGGAGAAGGCACAGATGCTGTTCCTTTGGTTCCTTTTTTTTTTGAACCGGCTTCCACTTGATTTATTATTGGTTGTGGATCAACACCCCCGCGGTCAAAATGGCACTCGTATGCAAGTAAATGCTTGGTATAATGTTTTCTTAAGGTGTATGCTGCACTACTACTTGCACCAATACCTAGAAGGCCAGCTATATCTTTCCATGTTTTGTTTTTAGTTACCTGTATATTAATAAGACTACGTTAACTTTATATTAAATATCGTAAATCATTTATACTATGTAATGAACGATATTTTATTATCTTACATGAATAACTTTTCTACTTTTCTAAATATGTGCTCTTCGACTTCACTTATTTTAGGATTAATGATAAATTTTTATACTTAATTTTCAAATATTTAGTTAATAATGCAAAAATATGGCTGATTTCATTGTAATTAATCTTATCATTATTCATATTGATTTTTTATTTTTTTTATCTTGAAAATATGTTCTGTGACATATTTAAACGGATAAGTCTTACAATTGTGTTTACATTTTGTTTCTTTTTGATTCTTTAGTCTTCAAACATTAACTCATTCTATCTTAAAAGTCTAAAATAGATTTTAATTTTCAAACTATTGAAACATGAGCTTCTGAACTTATGAGATATTTCTTTTTTAAAAATGTAGGGTAGTTAATCTCTTTTTGATCCTATTTCGTTAACTATTGGAGCTATGCCGCCTTTTTACGTAAATATGTTAATTATCGCACACACATACACAAATCAGCTTTGCCGGTTCTAAAACTGCGGTTATTCCATCTAGGGAATGAGGAGTCCGAATAGTTTTATCCTTACTAAATTAATCAAGAAAGTCTGGTCCATAGGCATTTTATCATGAACGTGGACAACCTAACTTTTTTCTAGCTAACATGAACAATATACTTCTGAAGCGGGATACAACTTTTTCTATTTTTATGTTAATAAAAACAACAAAAAACACTTACGATGGAGTTGTGTGAAACTTCAGTGACGATGTCTAATGACAGTAAGCAAGCGAACTCCCTAACGCCGTTATTCAACGACCTCAGTACTAACTTAAATATTTTATGATGATGATATTCGTAAGCTTCGAGAATTCCCAGTAACCTAGCATGTAGTTTGAGCAGGAGAATATTCATTCTTCGATAGCACAATTTACTGCAATCATGCCACGGGCGATTGCTCGTAAAGGCGGCGTGGATCTGACTCTAGCTGTAAAGTAGGACAATGTACCAAATGTTCGATTTACGGGAGACGGAAAACAAATAGCAAATTGCTGATGATATACATTTTATCTTTTATTATAATTCTAATTATTTGCTAAGACCAGCATTGGGTCTTCAATATACACAATATCCAAGGCGATCCCGCTGAATAGCGCGTTACTATTTGCAATTTCTTCTCGCATGAAAGACTTATAAATATAAATTTTACATAATTTATAACTACCACACCATTGGGTATAGTGAAATTCAAATATATACCTGTATTTACCCTAGTAGGTTGAATTAAGAACTGTAGATTGTCATAACAATTTTCAGACTGTCTGAAAAATTGACTATACATGCGAATTGACAGTTTTCTGAGTGTAAGCGAAAAATTCTTTGCAGTAGTTATTTGTATCTTGATATTGCCAAGGTTGATTGCATGTAATATTAGACAGGTTAAATTAATTACACGACTAGTTATTAATACTATCATAACATATTTTTGTAAACAACATGGATACGATAGTAACAACAGAGAGTATGCAATCATGTACATACTAACGCTCTTGAGATACGAGGGTGGATCAATAAGTCCTTAGAAAAAGAGAAAAACAACTTTTTTTGGTAGATTCTTTTATTTTTCAACATGACCTCCTTTTACTTCGATACACTTTTCCAGGCGTCTTTCAAGTTTTTTTAAGTCATCAGAAAAAAATAATTTTGGAAGGTCCTCAAAATAACTATTTGTTTGTGTTATGACCTCCTCATTCGAGATGAATCGTTGTCCAGCAGGCCACTTTTTTAGATTAAGGAATAAAAAAAAATCACTAGGGGCCAAATGTGATGAATACAATGGATGATCTACTAATTCGAACTTCAATTCCTTAATGTTAGCCATTGAAACTAAGCAAGTGTGTACTTGTGCATTATCTTGACGAAACAGAATTTTTTTTGTTCAAATGAGAACGTTTTTCCTTTATTTTCTCGCTTAACCGGTCCAACAACGACGCATAATATTCTCCGGTGATTGTTTGTCCTTTTTCTAAATAGTCGACGAAGACAATTCCACGTGCATTTCAAAAAAAAAACAGTGGCCATAACTTTACCGCTCGATTTCACTGATTTAACCTACTTTGGAGCTGGTTAACCTTTTACAATCCACTGTTTTGACTGTTCCTTTGTCTCAGGAGTGTAGAGGTTTCGTCTAAAGTTATGAATCGACGTAGAAAGTCGTCTGAATAACAGTAGATGCGCACCAAGAGAGCCTCAGCGGCCCCCACTCAACTGCGTCTGTTCTCGACTGAGAATAAACGCGGCAACCATCTTGCCGAAATTTTTCTCATGTCCAATTTCTCATGCAAAATCGAAATGATTGTACCTCTTGAAACCTCTGTGGCCTCAACTATTTTGTGCAATTTTATTCTTCGGTCAGTCAACACCATGTTGTGGATTTTATTGATCATTTTCGGAGTGCTCACGTCTACAGGACGGCCTGACTGAAGAACGATGTTCATCTGCAGTCGATGTACGGCCACGTTTAAATTCATTTACCCAAATCCAAAAGTTGCAAACACAGGGGCAGATACACCATGAACTGCATCTAACTCAGCTTTGATTTCTTTCTGTGTAAGGCCTTTTAAATAGAAATGTTTTATCACCGCTAGGAACTCACTTTTTTCCATTGTTAACAAGAAACAAAAGTTGTTCACTTTGATCGACGATAAAAACGAAACTACTCGATTGATCTAGCTGGAACTTCGACAGTACTCTATTTAATAGTGACGCTTGCTGGTGTAATATAAGTTAGGATGCTTTAAGCGCCATTTATTGGATTTTCTGAGAACTTATTGACCTACCCTCGTAGTATACGAATCAACAGAAGCTAATGCACGTAAAAGGAAATAAATGAAGTACTTTGCAACGATTACCGAAAATCGTTCGACTCGCGCGAGGTTATCGAGCGGCTGAGCAAGAAAAGCCGCGATCGGTTCGCGAGAGAGAGAGGGCGCGTAGGGGCAATGACCGGGAGGGGAGCGTTCAACAGGCAGTATGACTGTGTCACTCAGTCCGCCTGTATCGTGCAGCTAACCTTAGTTTCCCGAGCCGTTTAAGTTTTCGTGTGGTGGTGCTAAGGCGAACAGTGCGAACTTTGGTGTGGTGCTGGGTGCAGCAGCAGCAGTAATAGTCAGCAGTAATAGCAGCAGCAGCAATAGCAGCAACAGCGGTAGCAGCGTCAGCAGCAACAACAACAGCAGTAACAGTAATCGCGGCGGTGCGGCGAGCAGCGAAGCGGCGTTTCAGCAGTTTGTTGTTCGGATACGGTTCGCCACCGTATCCTCATCGTTCTCGCGGTAGGTGCACCTCCCCCTTTTTATTATTGTTAATAGCGTGCGATCCCGCGCAGCGTGCGCGAGGAAATTAATTGTTGCGTGCGAGCGGTTAGTTCGCGGTGATCGCGGTTTTCTCTCTCTCTCTCCCATACGGCGTGTATTGTCATTCGCGCAAGCGTGCGCAAGACTCTCGGCAGATCCCCCGTGTATTTGATTTTATTGAATAAATTAGTCAATCGTCATTGTTAAATCAAGTAGTCGTTATTTTGTCTTTCCTTTGTCCGGAGGTCGCTAGTGTTTACATTTCATTCGAATTCGCCGGTAGCGTAGCACGGATCACGCGGATACCGGTAGACTGGAATCGTCAACTTAGTTTCCAGCAGCGGCCGCGCGAGCGCTACTAAGTAAGGGCGACAGCGCCGCCAAGCGGTGAGTTGGGGGAACCCAACTCGGAGTACCGAAGAGACTCTGCGCAGGCGCACTCCAAGACAAGGTAGGTTGATGTGCTTCGAGCACATAGATAACTAGGCGTCGTCTAGTCGTTATAAAGGTACGTTCAAGAGATTATAGACTAAACGGCAGCCTGTTACAACTTACATAAATGTATGACATTGTTACCGATTCGTATACTATCTCAAGAGCGTTAGTATGTATATGATTGCTTACTCTCTGTTGTTAATATTGTATCCATATTATTTATGAAAATATGTCATGATAATAATAACCCGTTTAATATTACATGCAATCAACCTTGGCAATCGCCAAGATACAACTAACTACTGCAAAGAATTTCGCGCTTACACTTATAAAACTGTCAATTCGCATGTATAGTCAGTTTTTCAGACCGTCTGAAAATTTTTATGACAATCTACAGTTCTTGACTTAACCCACTAGGGTAAATACAGGTGTATATTTGAATTTCACTGTATCCACTGGTATGATAATTATAATTTATAAGTCTTTCTGTTAATGTGAAGTAATACCAAAACCATGATGGTATACGAGGTCTGTCTCAAAAGTGTCTGAACTACCTCGATTTCTCGACGCTTGATTTAATCTTCACCATCCGGGGGTGGCATCCTTTAGAATAGTCCTCATTTAATTGAATATGGCGTTCATATCGATGTTTCCACTTATTAAAGTACTCTTGATAGTCAGACTTTGAAATCGCCTTTAGTGCATTCGTCGCATTAGTTTTAACAGTAACAATCGATGTCCCTTAAGCATTATTTAGAATCAAGAAAACAGCCAAAAGTCGTAGGTAGCTATATCGGGACTGTGTGGAGGCTGGTGGAGCTACGTAACACTGTGTTTCAATAAATACTGCTGCACAAGGTTTGATGTGTGTATTGGAGTATTGTCGTAATGAAGAAGCTAGTCACCAGTTTCTCAAAGTTGTGGTAGTTTTCTCCTGATTGTATCACGCAATCTTTTCAAAACTTCAAAGTAGCATTCTTTGTTGATTGTCTGGCCTGTGAGAGCACATTTGTGGTGCACAACGCCCTTATAACACAGTCCGACAAGATTTTTGCACAAGCAAACCATACATGGTTCCCCGAAGAATTTTTGGCACTGAAACCGAATCCGGCCTCAGAATTTCTCCAACACGTCAGGATATTGAGATATCCTAACCTAAAAGTGCAAAAATAGCGATTTTTGCTTATATTTGAGATTATGTAGCACTACGACATTCTCTATACACAAAAAACTATAAAAGACATCTTAAAGTAGCAGCCTAGCTCTTTCAAATGCCGTTGAGTTTGCTAAAATAGCTTATTTTTTCTTTAAGATATTGTATTTTAAAGTTTTTCGATTTCATAAATATTGTACCTCTCAGAACACACAGCTTTCAAAGTTTCGACGGCAAATTTTATGTCAAACGACTTCAATGAACTACTGTTCTGCAAGAAAATTAAGATATATACCATAGACAGGCTAACCTAACTTTAATCTAAATTATATCATTCCCACAAATCCTTACAACCCTTAAAAACCACCCCTGCTAACCCTTAAACAGGCTAACCTACCTACGATAAATCTGGGTAGAGCGAGTTTAATCGACTGCTTTTCTATGAGGAACCTAAAATCTCAACCACAGATAGGCTTATCTGTTTTCTCCTTGACGTACTCTATCTCCAGATACCCTTACAACCCTCATAAACCGCCCTACCAACCCCCAAGCAGGCTAACCTACCTAACGCTCGGTAGAACGAGATTAATCAATTGCTTTTCTATGAGAAACGTAAAATCTCAACCAGATAGGCTTACCTGTTGTTTCCTTGATGTACTCTATCCTCAAAAAACCCTACAACCCTCAGAAACCCCCTCTACCTACCCCCAAGCAAACTAACCCACCTAACCCTTGGTAGAGCGAGTTTAATCAACTGCTTTTCTGTAAAAAAATGAATATCTCATTGACACTGTCTCTGATATATCCCTCCTCAGGTAGGGGTGGTTTATAAGGGCTGCAAGGGTTCGTGGGCATGACGTAATTTAGGTTGAAGTTGGGTTAGCCTGTCCATGGTATATGTCTTAATTTTGTTGTAGAACTGTAATTGATTGAAGACGCTTGACACAAAAGTCGACGTCGAAACGTTCAAAGGTATATGTTCTGAAAGGTACAATATTCATGAAATGAAAAACTTTGAAATTTAATATCTCAAAGAAAAAATAAGCAAACTAAGCAAACTCAACGGCATTTAAAAGGACTAGACTGCTTGTTTAATATGTCGTTTGTAGTTTTTTACGTGTAGATAATGTCGTGGTGCTACATAACCTCTAATATAGGTAAAAATCGCTATTTTCACACTTTTAAATTAAGATATCTCCAAATCCTAACGTGCTGGAGCAATTCTGAGGCCGGATTTGGTTTCAGCGCCAAAAATTCTTTGGGAAAACATATATGGTTTGCTTGTGCAAAAAATTAAGGTATTATTGTAGGACTGTGTAATTGAGAAAAATCGATTAACATTGACTTGATATTGCTTCAACTTTCACGGACTTTTTTCAGCCGAGCCTCGGACGGAAGCTTCCACTACGAAGATTGTTGAAGGTCTTTTGCAATATTTCAATAGTTTTCGCACAACTTTTATTCAGATCAAAGAAAAATGTTATGCAAATTCAATGTTTGGTCCGTTTTATCATTTTTAAGAATAAACGAATTCCTACGAAAGCATAAAAGTTATAAACAAATACACGTTGCGCGGGAACTAAGGCGTTTCGTGGCTACTGACAAGAAGGTTAGGAGTTATTGGTGACGTTTGTACCCTCCAGAAGTCGCCTGAGTTTCTACGAGCAAAGCTATGAAAGTAGGTCAGAATACTTTTGAGACAGACCTCGTATTGCAGATACTTTTTAATTGAAGCTTACTATCGTCATCTAACATTTCAAGCAAGTATGTGTAACGGTCCAGTCTGATTTGTCTCCTATTTTCCTCTGCAAAACGGCAACCCGTCACACACAAGACAATTAGAGAAAAGCGGTAATTGAGCGTAGGCGCTTTTCACACGTATATGCAAATGTGTTAGGGCAACTCTGCGAAAACATTACCATATAAGGAGCGTGACGTCACGACAGTGGGAAAATTTATTGTTTACAACAGAAAAACGGCAATTATAAAGTTTTTTAAACGAACAAAAGTATTTCTTAGTTAAATTTGATGCGCTGATTCTGAATTTCATGTTGATATAACTCTCAAATCGATATTTGTTAGTCAAATCTAATCTACAAGTTAACATTGTTAGTTATTTTGCAATAAACAATGATATTGTTATTGTCCGAGCATACGATTACAATCTCGACGTATTGAAACAGAAAAGCAAGAATTTGACACTTTGATAACTAATTACTCATTAAGTTATCAATAAATAAACAATTTATAATTTTTTTAAACAATTAAAATAACACGGTTAGATAGCAAATCGATCATAAGTATCTGTAAAATTGATGATTATGATTGTTACTAATTTGCTGATTTTTAAACCGCTAATAAAGAAATTTGCAAATCTGTATTTTAATTATTATTCAAAATTAGAGAGCAACATTAATCATCTTTTATTTGAATAACATTCTTCTAACCACAAGCGATTTTTTCATGTAAAAATTTTCCATAATTTTATTGTAAAAACGGCGTAATTTGATTATTAAATTATATAACTTATAACTTTGAGAGGCGATTTTTCCTCGAGATGCAATTTATGTTAAAAAATTCATCTTTTCTAGCTTAATTTTTTAACTCGCATAATTGCAATTTCGATCGAGCCATTTTGCAATAAAACATGTACAAAATTTGCATTAAAGACAAAAATAGCGTTGTAGGGGCTACCAAGCGTAGAAAGGAGCCCATTTCGCATGTATAAATTCGCTCGTCGCTCCGGCAAGAGAACTCATTTTCCTACCTTGCTTAGCAGCGCGAGCACTGTGTACAAATAAAGCCTCAGCTATTTCCTGAGACGAATTTCTTTTCAGTGGTTAGCCTGTTGAACTCCTTTCTTACTGATCTCTAAGAGCTCAACTCATGAGACTATCTCTCTCATGAGAAAAAAGCAGCTTTAGAGATCTTCCCTCCTGAAACATATTTATTGTTGAGAAGTCAAATTGAGTAGTGATCGCGGCGCTGTCGGGCCTCTCCCCGATAGATGTGATTGCTATCAATTGCACTTCGAAGCAGCTCATCGAGTTGGCAAGCCTCGTGGTTTGCCGCTCGAAAGATTTTCTTTTGTTATTTAGATTGCGCGCGTGTCAACTTCTTGCTTTTCTCGGAGACGTTATTGCGAATTTAATGTAAAGAGTCCGAACTATTATTTTAATAACGCGAGACACACTCAAACGTTACATATGACACTGCCGTATAAGCTGACACGCTCCAGAAAATAGTAAATTAAAATTGCGAGTAGAGATATTTGAACAATAATTAAAAAGATTGTGTTTAGCTCTTGAGAATTCTTTGTTTTACAATCCTATCGAGCTTTTTTTATTTCTGGAGTTTCATGAATTTCTATCAGCAAAAAGATGGATTCAAAATTTTGCTGACTATTATAGCACTTATACTATTATTTGTTTTAGTACACTTACAAAATTATTATACAAAAAACATACGATTTTACATAAACAGTAACTTTACTTTCAAAAATACTTTATTATTCATGTGATGATCTTATATTTTCGTTCTAAACTGTCCACATACTATTTCAATTACCCAGTGTAATATTGCTACAATACGAGGTGTGTTCAAAAAGTAAGGTGACTTTGTATTTTTAAGAAAAAATATTTATTTATTTATCAATATTTATGTTGTCCCTTTCAAAGTAATCGCCCTCAGATACAATACACATATGCCAACGGTTTTTCCAATCCTCAAAGCACTTCTCATAAACACTTTTCGGTATAGCCTTGAGCTTTTCCAGCGATGCAGTCTTTATTTCTTCAATCGTTGCAAATCTCCGTCCTTTCATAGGTCTCTTTAGTTTTGGGAACAAGGAAAAGTCACATGGGGCCAAATCCGGTGAATATGGTGGCTGAGGCATGATTGTGGTATTGTTTTTGGCCAAAAAATCTCTCACAAGCAAAGATAAGTGAGCAGGGAAATTATCGTGATGCAAAAGCCATGAATTGTTTTTCCAAAATTCTGGGCGTTTTCTTCGTAGTGCTTCTCGCAAACGGCGCATAACTTCAAGATAATACTGTTTATTGACCGTACGTCCATATGGTAAGAACTCCTGATGCACCACGCCATGGTAATCGAAGAAAACAGTGAGCAAAACTTTGACATTTGATCGAACTTGGCGTGCTTTTTTCGGTCTTGGCTCATCTGGGCTCTTCCATTGGGACGATTGGACTTTGGTTTCGATATCATAACCATATACCCATGATTCGTCACCAGTTATGACCCTTTTGAGTAAATCTGGGTCGTCGTTGACGTCATTCAACAGTTCTTGAGCGATGCTCATGCGACGGTTCTTTTAATAAATAAAGTTAATAAATAAATGCAAAGAAATGCTCCAAAAAATGTTATGATAGAAGGTGGAATCCTTGTACTTTTAAGATTGGAAATTACGTCATGCTACTTTTAGAACCAAGGACTGAAAAATACGTGCCTTAATATCTAGTTTCCTACAAGGTTCTAGAAGTGGAAGATGAATCAGGAAACATAAAGATTACATACAAAAACGGTAATCGTCTAGAAGACCCCAATAAATTACGCTTGACTTGCTTAAGCGTAATTTATGTAGCGATATCAGCACTACTATCTCAAATAGTTTCTCTACAATGCCCAGCCATGAAAATAATTCAAATATTCTTTCCACCGAGAATCACTGTAGTATGCATAATCTTACTACTAATATCGATGCCTCTGCAACAAGCAAAGAATGAGAGTAACTCCTGAGATACGAAAATTTGTAAATATTGCAATAATATTCTAAAGCCCAAACTTGAAATAAATTGAAAAGAAATAAATAAAATTGAAGTATTAAGCAATACTATAAGTATTCCTAGCACAAGACAAATCAATCAGAGATATTGAGTAAAACTACTGTATAAGTCGCATAAATGATATGGAATGATTATACAACCCCACAAAAAAACAAGTGTTCTGAACTTCAACCGCAACATACACATCTCTATATATTTTTTGGCGCTGAGTATGAATCCGTTATCAAAAAAACTGTTACACCACCCGAAAAAAAGTTAGAGCCAAAAAATATCCTAAAATAGGGATTCAAATAAAAATGTCTGAAAAGAAATCATAGCAGGGACAAAATCATTACTGCTACATGAAATCGTCCACGCATAATCCGAATTTGAAATCAGAATTTCCCTACGACATCAAGTTTTTTTTCTAACCTCAGAAAATAGGCCAAAAATATTGAATACTTTAAAAAAAATTGAAAAAAGTTTTTTCTTTATGTCCAAGTATATATATAATCTACACGCATTTGGGCCGCGTATTTACGCTTATACGATGTGCGCGACAATCTTACGTGCCGCCATTTCGTTTACAGTCGCTCGTTCATATTACTCGATTGTATGCTCGTTCGCTACCGATTTTCTTGCATTCACAGATGTGAAGGAAGAACTAAGATATTACGCGCGGTCACTTATCAAAAATCATAACGCGAAGCTGGCCAGCTTACCTTATATGATTAGTAGCACTGTCAGGGGGAGCAATTCAACGTCGTCTCTTAACACGTGGCTCAGGTTGCCACTTTTCCAAATTATAAGCGAGGCTCTCTCGGTCGTCCTGCTGCTTCCGTTGGACAGATTCAGTGACCTCGTGGCTGGTCTCCGATGCTGTCTCGGCTAACCACTCAAAACCGCAACAACAACAAAAACTATTGGTAGTCTAGTAATCGCACTCTTTGCGACTTATACACTCATGCACGCTACTACCGGTGCGAGAGTTATTCCTCTGCTCACGTTACTATTCAAGCTAGCGGTAGATTCTAGCTGCTACTCAACCTCACGTTACTCCTCGACTTCTGCACGCTATTACCGGTGTCAAAGGCACTCTTCGACTTGCGCACGCTGTTACTGATTCTAGCGTTGCTCCTCGACTCGGTCCTTCTTTATTCACGTGCGTTCCGTCTTATTTCGGACCAAGTTCCCCTTTTCGACTTCCCCGGGCCGGTAGGTACTGCCCTCGCATACAGCCACTCGATCGAGACGGTAGCGCAAACCGGACGTTTACCGTCACAATATATAGATATACGTTACAGATCGCACTTAACCCTAATTCACCACAAAAATCATGAAATCAACTCTTCTTACTTCTAACCTTAAAAACATCCAGAAGCCCGAAATGACAAAAAAGAACGCACTCGCACTGTATTTCGCATATGGAGGGGTTTTTCGGGTTGCTGATCCCAAATTTGGAGTCAAATTTTGAAAATTAAAAATGGTCTATTTAATATGGCTAACTGTTTTTCAAAAATCTACATAACCCTTAACCCTTCAACGCTTTCATCTCCGATGTTGTCATTTCTAATCTTTATTTTCATTTTTTCAATACCCGATCCTTGCGTTCTGCTGCTCCATAACCTTAATTTCTAACCTCTCATATATTTAATCTATGAAGCTATAATTCCTAATCTTCTTTGAAATTAGGGTGCCATCTTATTTTTGGTCAAATTTGACTGGGGTGAAAACTGCGTTCATTCAAGATAAATTCAATAAAATATTTTGAACTTATCACACTCAACTTTCAAACTTTATTTAAATAAAATCATAAATAGAAATCTCCACTTACGAAGCTCCTCATTGAGTTCTCTTGAAGAAAAATAATTTTTCTGATGATTTAGGATGCTGGCGATTGACATTTTTCATTTGCAAGAAATCTTACTCATGATCATTGATATCAATTTTGTTTAATATAGAAATTTGGTTTACATTTTTTTGTTTAGTTCTTGTTATGAGTAAGCATATTTTTTTATTTTTTTTCATCTGTACATTGTTAAGTTGGTACCATTTTTGTTATAATTGGATCTATGATAGCACTCCGAATGGGATTTATTGATTGCGCATTTTGTCTATAAAAACCTATAAACGGTTGAGTTCAATCTACCAAGGTAGCTGCCATCATATATTTCCAGAGGCCAGCCCTTTCGAACCTTGATTAGGAAATACGCCATGAATAAGGATGTCAGAGGCCTTATTGCTTCATATGGGTGCCAGTTCGTCTGCAATTTTCGGAATTGGTTAAATGTCGGTTGGGACTCAAGGAACTGGGGTAGGACATTTTTCCGATGATACACCCGTTCCCAACTTATAGCACACTTCTTACCGCACGATGCACTGATAATACTTTGCATAACAATGAATTCTCGTAGAAAACGTAAAACGACCAAAGTTGTAGGTAACAATGAATCTTTTCCTAGCATTTCTGGTGTTAGTAACACTGACAATAAAGAGACTTCTTTCAAATGTAAAATTTTTATTGCAGTTTGCTGGAAATTTTGCGATATGTGTGGTCTTATGTTATTTGAAACTAATCGAAATAGCATAACGGGCAGTATAAAGAACATTTATGAAGAATGTTACAATATGAAAATTCAAGCTCTGAAAGAATCGTGGATCCTTCGGTAGCTCATGTCGCTCATCGCTTCGACGCTGGAATAGAAATAAAATCTCTAAAAACAAAAAATTCGAGTGCCCAATACAATGGCAAAAACCCGAACCCCTACCAAATCACTTGAACTAATATTTTTGTCTATGCAATATATCAAGCATCAAAAAGAAAAATAGTGAAAAGATGCTTTATGCAGATGTAGACAGCATAACTGAAGCAAAATATTTCGAGGGTTATGAAGATGATGATTCATCTCAAAACGATGGCGGCTAATCACAAGAAGAAGAAGTAAGTGAAGTGGATGCTGACGAAGGGGATAGCATAAAAATTGAAGTTGACAAGAGTGAAAGAAGTCAAATGGAAGATAAGGAAAGTGATAATGAGGGACACTCAAAAAAACCTAGGCTTTATACTCAGGATCGTTTAAAGGATTAAGTCAGAGATCTTTGACTAGATAAAGGCAGAGCAGAACTATTAGCATCGTGGATGCAGAAAAATAATCTTCTTGAAAAATATACAAAAGTATCTATTTATCGTAAAAGAGAAAAAGATTTTTTGAAATACTTCACGCAGGAAGAATCTTTGGTATACTGCTGCAATATTGAGGGTTTGCTGAAAAATTTAAAACATGATTATGCTTACAAGGATGCTGATTAGAGACTATTTATTGATTCAAGTAAAAGTAGTTTGAAAGCGGTTCTATTGAATAACAAAAATATATTTACTCCGATTCTTGTTGCGCATTCAGTCGTTCTTGATGAGAAATATGAGAATTTTCAATTGTTATTAGAACAATTGAAATATTCTGATCATAAATGGCAAATCAGTGAAGATATAAAAATGTTCACCATACTTTTGGGTCAGTAAAGTGGTTATGCAAATCATCCATGTTTCTTATGCTTGTGGGACAGTACAGCACGAAACAAACACTGCGTTATTAAAAAATATACATAAATCTTGGCCTCATGAAACAGTTTCTAAAAGCACTTGATAAGGAAGGAGAATATTTTATCTATTCATTTCAGAAATTTCCTGAACTTTCCGAAGCCATAATCAAGGAGAGAGTTTTTGATGGATCACAAATTAGAAGAGTCTTGTGAAGATAAATTCATTACTAAAATGAAACCGGAAGAGAAAAAAGCATGAATAAGATTTGTAAAAGCAGTACGAAATTTTCTGGGAAACAAAAAAGATAAAAACAATAAGGAATTTGTAAAAGAAATGATAAATGATTTAAAAAATGTAGGGTGTAACATAAGTTTATTCCCTTGATTTTTATCTTGACTATTTTTCGGAAAACTTAGAGGATTACAGTGAAGAGCAAGGAGAACGCTTTCACTAGGACATAGCTGAAATGAAAAGAAGGTATCAGGGGAGGTTGGACGATTATATGATGGCGGACTATTGTTGGTTTTTGCGAAGAGACACAAAAGAAGCACATAAACGGCAACCAGTCTGAAGATCATTTGAAAATAAAGTCAAAAGATATCATAAGATGAAAGAATAAGTTAGCTCACGTTCTGTTCGTTACAGGCAAGAAAGATTTTTGAGCAACTATGGAGATTAGTACGTAATATACTGTCTTGATTCCCTTATAGTTTTCTTAAATGATAAATTTTGTAATAATAGAAAGAAGGGAAATAGTGAGTGCTGGAAATTCACTTAATTTTAATTATATTCAGCAACGTTTTGTCAGTACATTAGCTGACCTCTTCAGGCTGATTTCTCTCGTAGTTAAATTATTATAGGCTAAAACAAATAGCTCGTAACCAATCACATCACCATTATTGTAATTACAATTATATTGTTACATTATATATATATATATATATATTATACGAGGTGTGTTCAAAAAGTGTATATATATATATATATATATATATGTATTATACGAGGTGTGTTCAAAAAGTACCCGGAATTATCGTTTTTCCAAAAAAATATTTATTTATTCATTTACATCAATGTGGTTCCCTTCAAAGTAATCCCACCCAGATATAATACACTTATGCCAGAGTTTTTTCCAATCTTCGAAGCACTCTTGATATTCACTTTTTGGTGTGTCCTTGAGCACTCTCAGCGATTCGGCCTTTATTTCTTCAATCGAGAAAAAACACCGTCCTTTCATGGGTCTCTTCAACTTTGGGAACAGGAAAAAGTCACACGGAGCCATATCTGGTGAAAATGGAGGTTGGAGCACGACTACGGTATTGTTTTTGGCCAAAAAATTACGAACAAGCAACGACGAGTGAGCAGGTGCGTTATCGTGATGCAAAAGCCATGAATTGTTTTTCCAGAAATCGGGTCGTTTTTTTCGGATTGCTTCACGCATATGTCGCATAACTTCAAGGTAATACTCCTTATTAACCGTACGATAAGAACTCATGATGATATAAGTGATGATATAAGATATGATGATATAAGATATGTGATAAGAACTCATGATGCACCACGCCTCTGCAGTCAAAGAAAACTATAAGCAAAACCTTCACATTTGATCGAACTTGACGTGCTTTTTTCGCTCTTGGTGACGTCGAATGCTTCCAGGTGGACAATTGTGCTTTGGTTTCGACATCATAACCGTACACCCATGTTTCATCACCAGTTATGACCCTTTCAAGCAAACTTGGATCGTCGTTGACGTCGTTTAACAGATCCTGAGCGATGTTCATGCGATTGTTTTTTTGATCAAAGTTCAGCAGTTTTAGAATGAATTTTGCTGCCACCCGTTTCATGCCCAAAACATTTGAAAAAATGTTATGACATGAGCCAATTGATATGCCAACTTCATCAGTAACTTCTCTAATTGTGATTCGGCGATCACTCAGAACCACTTTTTCCACTTTTTTCACATTTTCATCTATTGTTGACGTGCTGGGTCGACCGGAGCGTTGGTCATCTTTAACGTCTTCGCGGCCATCTTGGAAACGCTTATACCACTCGTAAACACTTGTTTTATTCATAGCAGACTCACCATAGGCTTTTTGTAACATTTCACACACTTTATTACACTTTATTTCATTTTTTACGCAAAATTTAATACAAATTCTTTGATCCATTTCTTTTAAAAAACAAAAATCGCCGAGCTCATAAAAACACGTCAAACCTTAGCGACTACCGCAGGCAAAGTAAACAGTGAATATAGCTGAAAATTTTATCATACTTCAGGGGTATGTATACCAATACAATAAAAAAAATGTTGACAATCGGACTCTCCAGACCCGCGAAATTTAAAAATACCGGGTATTTTTTGAACACACCTCGTATACATTATATGTATATTATACAGGGTGTCCCATTTTAAAGGAACCACCCCGAAATTTTCGACGGTTGGCGTTGTACAAAAAAATTGTTCAGACAATAATTGTTTGGGACAATGGGGGCAATCTTTCTGTAAATTCCGATTTGACCTTGAGATTTATTTTCAAGGTCATTTGAAGGTCAAAGTCATTTTTTGAGTAGGAACCCATATTTTCGATCCCAGATTCGGAATGAGCGGAAAACTCTACGTTTAGAGAACGTATTTTGTGTGGGGTTTGGTTAACCCCCCCCCCCCTCGTCTAAGGTCATGTAGGGGTCAAATTTATGATTTTCTTCATCTATGCACAGGGATGATCGGGCAAGGGTAAGGTTAATTGTAATAACTCAATAACTCCAATACTCAATAACTCGATAACCCCAATAACCCCAATAACCCAATAACCAAGAGATATTTTAAATAAGGACCCCCATTTTTTATCCCGGATTCGAAAAGAGCGGGAAATTCTACGTTTAGATAAAGTATTATACGTTTAGATAAGTATCCCACCGGGACAAGGGTGAGGTTAATAAGGTAATGATTACCCAGCCAGTGAAGGCAAGGTATTGATTACCCAGCCAATGAAGGCAAGGTGGGAATGCTCAGCCGATCAAGACAAGACGTTGACTATAGATAGAGTTATGGTCAAGATTGTAACACAAACATTTATCTCATAAGATGTTCAAAAATACCTCCGTTCAAATTTTGTTCGACAATTCGACATACCTCGTATATTGGTTTAGGATGCAGTTCTACTCTCGACTATATCGTTGAAAGGCAAGAGGCAACAGGAGATATAGTGGAAAGGATGAAAATAGTGGGAAGCTTAGCATCAGACTACTTAGGCAAGAGTAGAAGGCTTATATTTGGAAACGATAAAGAGGGTAATAAATTGCATAGAAAAGATCGCTAAAATGAAAGACAAAAGACTTCCGAAAATATGTTTAAAGGAGAAATGAGAGGGATAAGGTATAATAAGCCTACAAAATGGGAAAGGTGGTGAACTAAAAATATTAATGGAAAACGGGTTAGAGAAAGAAAAACTTATGGAAATCACAGAAAAGACCTTAAAAATAAGTACAGAATAAGACATACAAGTAAGATGGAACAAGATAGACGAATTTAATGATTAGAAGTATTAAAAGGAATGGAAAAAATCATTAGGGAGGAAGAATTACTGGAGAGAAGGGGGAAGTGAGGGACATCTGAAAGAGGAATGGGCAAGAATAAGGTGCGGGAGCATAGGGAAGGAAAGGAACAAAGGTTACATCAATCAAATATACAGGATATGTGAAAACAAGGAAGAGGATCTACAACACATGTGGATATACGAGGTGGCGAGGAAGATTATAAGAAAAGAATAGGTAAAGGCTGTGGATGACTGAAGGGGAGAACAGGGGAGAAAAATTAATAAGAAAATTGGGAAAAGTGCTAGAGGGAAGGATAGATCATGGCACGTGTCAATGTGCAAGGGCTTTCGAGAAGATAGTAGAAAGGAACAAGGAATTGGAAAATAAGGAATAAATGACAGAGGATAGGAGGTTGGAATTGAGAGATGATCAGTCTACACGCAAGGCAGAGAACGAGAGAAATTGAAGAGGAGAAGAAAGTTAAGAAAGAAGAGGATGGGAACAGTTTGAATGAAGTATTGCGGACCAAAGATTAATATTAATATTAGCTCACGGAAAGTTATGTACGAAAGTAGCACAGTTGATGTAATGAGGTTGTATTTTTAAGATGTGTAAAGTAAGCTATCAATATATACTTATCTCGAATAAAATTATTATTATTCTTACATTAAGGGAGAGATAAACATAGGTTTAAATTTTTATTAACAACATGTTAATATTTGAACTAAATTTTTAATCGGAATTTATTAAAAGTGCAACTATTTTTGTTTCTTACAAGGGAAGGCAGGGAGGTGTCCGTCACCGATTTTCTTCAAACTTTGCATACGATTAGAGTATCGAAAAATATTGGACACGTATTTTTTTGTAGCGGCCCATAAGGTAATTTAGGTGGTAAAAACAGGGTTGCCAATTATAATTATCTACATACACTTGAAGTGCATAAGTTGGCGAGACGCTAAATTCAAATTATCATATCTCGGTGAAAGAAAAAGATATCTGAACGATTCAAAATTCATTTTGAAGGGAAAGACTTATACTTTAAGATATATTGATTAGTTTGACCGAAAAAAATTATCTTATGATCTTACATAACCTCAAGTGTATATAATATGTGTAAAAGTCGTGTTTTTTGCACTTGAAAAGATTTACAGTGTTTCTTTTGTAATGTTTTTCGTTCTTTCAAATGGGAAACTCAGTTTTTTGGGTCCAATTCCAAAAATTGGCCCAAATCTGGCTCAACTTGAAAATTTCAAATGGAAACTACTGTTGCTTATGGCAGATTCGAATTATAAGGGAAATTACACGTTCAAACGTGATATCAAATTTTACCGAAAAAATTTGTATTTTAAGTCCCAAAGTTGCAATAAAAAAACATTTTATTATATATTTTGTTTATTATAAATATTATTTATTTATTTTTTTTAATAATTACATTCATCTACATATTAACATATATAAAATACAACTTTCTATTTATCCCGTACATATGTTTGATATTTTTGAGAATTATTTTATAGAATTATAGTATATAATTCTTACAATAATGATACTCTGTAAAAAAATGATTGAAGCGTAACTTTTTTTTACACCAACTACAAATTATAATTGCAATGTTATCTTCGTAGGTACATACAGGTTCTTCTTTTATGGCAAAGCAAAATTCAACAGGATTATCAAATTTTGGAGGTCTATCAATATAACCACTTTTGAACCATGCATACTTAAAAGTATTATGATACCTCGGAGAAGATAACTGATTATGTACGAGGGATTGCATTTTTATGATAAAATTTCTTTCGTGTAAGTTGATATTGTATTGCATTAAAATAATAAAATCAGATAGCTTTCTTACAAAATTCTTCCAGAATCGAAAACCATAAACATCCAAAGGCTGAATTTTACCTGTAGTGCCAGGCGGTATTGTCATTACCATTAAACTTATTTGTTCCGGTACAACTTCTTGTACGGTATTATTACATTGCCCACTCCAAGAGTCTAAAAGTATGACCGATGAATTCCCAGTATTTTTTAAAAATACTTCTTGCATCTACGTCTGAAGCAGTTGCTTAGAAAGCTTTCCAGATGTAGAAGCTTGTATTAATACATTTTCTGGTGTAAATAATGTCTGTCTAACTCGAGGCCCAAAGTCTCCACTTGCTTCTTTCAATACCAAAAATAAAGGTGAAAGCAAATTACCCTCTGCTGATATAACAGGTTGAATAGTGTAGCTGTGTGTTAAGGAAGACAGTGATTGTGCTATGCTTTGAATTTCTTTCAGTCCTCTGTAATATATGTTCTACCACTGTGAATCTTCAAATTAAATCCGCTGTGATCAGAATTATATACATTGCTTGCACCGTATCTTGTGAGCAATTGTTTAATTTCAACTCTAAAAGTTTCACATTGATTTTCAATTTCATCAATATTTTTCAATGAATCTGTTGTAACAAATTTAGTGATTTTTCGAGAGACTATAATGTTTTTTTTTAATTGCCAGATCCACCAATTCGATGCTTTGAACAAAGGCATAGCTATTTCAGCTTTTTTTTGTAAAGCCCATCTTTTCAAATCAATATCATGTACAGTCATCTTCGATATCATAGCTTCATTAAAATTATTAAAAACATATTCTGATATCTTGAATAATTTATCATATCTACTGCCTCCTGCTTCAACTTGCTGTTTCCATCGTCGTAATTGTCGCTCGCTAGTTACTTGTTTGTATTTGTGCTTTACAGTATTAAATGAATAAGGCTTACCTTTTCCACTCAACCAAAACTTTACTGCTTCTTCTTTATATTTAAAGTCAATTTTGTCTTGCTCACATGGATTATTTAATTCTTCTAGAAAATCCTCAGATTCTTCGTTTTCCACGTACTCAATAGCTTCTGGATAAATTTCATTTTCATCGCAAAAATACAATGTCGTTTCTTCTTGAACATTAACATCAGAATTTTCTGCATGCTGTCTTATTATTTTGTGCAGTATGTTGTGCAATTGTATTTCTTCGTCACTGATTAAAAACTTTAGTTCGCCATTATTGCTCTGATTAAATGTCATTGAAAGTAAGGTTGTTACAACTTTTGCATCAACAGGAATTTTTTAAATATATATAGTATCCAATATGTACGAATAGTGAAAAGTCTGATTTGAAAAGTCACGCAATCAAATTCTGAGCACAGAATTTTCGATGATAGTAAAACTAATTATTTTCAAGTAGTCTTAACAATTTTATGAAAAATCTTTTATATGAATTGTATATCTAAATGCATTGGCACTTACTGAATATATACAGGTGTTATGTGATACAAGTACAATTTTAAACTAAACTCGACCTTTCATAAAACGTGTTTTTATATTTTTCCTTATGAGCAAAATAAAATAATATTATAAAGATAACAAAAACCGAACAACATTGTCAAAAATATCCAGTGGTTAACTATTGCGGCACTTCTTCCGCATATTAGTATCAATATGATTAATCAATCGCGGTTTCCGCATTTGCAGTGGTCAATAAAAGAATAACAACAAAGTGTCTGCAATATTTTTATTACTATTATTGTTATATAAATAATTAATGCTGTCAAAATACAAAATTATTTATTGGGTGATAACATTTTATATTCATATGCACATCAATGTAATACATGGTGTAACAGGCTGCCGTTTAACCGTTAACCTATCAAACCTATTTGTTATTTCGGTCAAACGATGCCTTGTTATCTACGTGCTGAAAGCACGTCAACCTACCTTGTCCGGGAGTGCGCCTGCGCAGCGTCTCCTCGCCAATCCGAGTTGGGTTCCCCAATTCGCCACTTGGCGGCGCTGTCGCTCCTGCTTAGCAGCGCTCCTGCGGCTGCTGCTAGAAACTAGGTTGGCGATTCGCTTCTACCGATCTCTGCGTGATCCTTGCTACGCTACCGGCTTATTCGAATCGAAAGTAAACAAACGCGAACTCCGGACAAAGGAAAGACAAAATGATGATTCGATTTAGTGACAACTATTGATCTCTTTATTCAGATTAAATCTGATACACGGGGGATTTGCCGAGAGTCTTGCGCACGCAATTACAATCGACAATGTCAACGGATGGAGAGAGAGAGAGAAAACCTCGCGACCGGCGCGAACTAACCGCTCGCACGCAATAAATAATTTCCTCGCGCACGCTGCGCGGGATCGCACGCTAACAACAATAAAGGGAAGGTGCACCTACCGCGAGAACGATGAGGATACGGTGGCCAACCGTATCCGATACGCAAGCCGCTTATTAGCTGCTCCGCCGCTCGCTGCACTGCCGCTGTTACTGTTGTTGTTGTTGTTGCTGGCGTTGCTGTTGCTGCTGCTGCTGGGTGTGCGCACGCTGTCCTTTCGCCGGATCTCCTGCCGCTCTCTCCGCACTCAGCACACCACACTCAAGTTCTGCGATACTCGGGGACACCTGTTTTCTCGCACGACGACAAAACGCGTTGACGGCTCGAAAGGGTTAGCTCGATGTAGACGGGCTGAGTGACACAGTCATACTGCCTACCGAACTCTCCCCTCCCGGTCATTGCCCCTACGCGCCCTCTCTCTCTCTCGAACCGATCGCGGCTATTCCGCTCAGCCGCTTGTTAACCTACGCGAGTCGAACGATTTTCGGTAATCGTTGCAGCCCCCTCCTAGCTTCGGATTACCGGACCGAACTACTTCGCCGACTCGCGACCCTACGGACAGGATTGGGAAAGGGGAGAAATTAACACAATCCATCCTTATAAACATGGCACTTTATTCGCCCATCCCGGGCCACCACTCCCTTACATCACCTGCCGGAGCCTCCTGGCGCCTTATGCCTCGGATAGCGCCAGTGCTCCGACTTGTTGGGACATTTCGATGTTGTGGTGATCCCGGGATGGCCACAGATATAGCAGCCCTTCCGCGGCCGTCCGCTGGGGCCAGGCTCCGCTCCTTGGCCCTGACTTCCCGTTGGTGGATGGGGCTGCTGGGCTGGAGTTACCGGGGCGGCGATAAAAGTAACGCCGCCCACCGTGCCGGATGTGCGTCCCCCTTGGGTGCGCACCACCTCGGTAGGGTCGGAAACCGACCCGTCCACGCGGACCGTAAACTCCTGCCCGGCACCGGGGGCCCCCGAGACTCTCTTGACCTGAGTCTGTGTCGGGGGCTTGGCCGGAGTCTTAGCCGCGGCCCTACTCGCTGATACCGGTGGCGGTAACACCGCCGGCGGGCCCGCGGCCTCTGGGGACTCCGGTCCCCGGTCGACGCGCAGCAGAGCCTGGCCATAGGCCCTCTGCCGCCGGACTACCGGAGCCCACTCCCCTAGCATTTCTTGGGCTCCGCGGAAGTCGAGGAACTCCACCAGGTGTGCATGTACCTGACGCTGGAGCTCCCCGACAAACTCCCACGCGTTTTCCAACTCCTGGAGGCCCAACCTCACGTGCCTCCAGGAATTTTCAAGCCCGACTTGCTGGGGGATCCGGGGGTGGTTGCAGACCCACTGCCCCTGGCCACAGGCCTCCTTTGGCCTGGGGCACTGAGTCGAGCCGTCAACCGTCGCTGGCTTGCTCGGCTCCGGGATCTGCACCCCCTGGTCCGTCGTGGACGTAGACCGACGGCCCTATTCGGACGGACCGTCGGTCTAGGTAGACGCTTCCCGGGTCTCTGGTTTTCTTGTCTGCGACCTCATGCCTTCCCGGAGGAAGTCGTCCACCCGCTGGCGCGAGCGGCCCTCTCGGGCGACCATCTCGACCTGGGCCCGGACAAATCTGCGTACATCGCCGATCAGGCGATCGGCGTCCGGACCCAGTCTCAGGTCGAGCAGCATTTGGGTGGCCGTCTCGAAGGCCTCTTCGCTTACAACCAGCTTCCTCTCCATCTGTAAAAGAGAAGAAGTAGGGTTAAGGGATCTCTCAGGTTCAGCCCTTAACCTAACCGTCGCTGCGTCACGCTCGACGCTACCATTTACGAGGACGTCCCGGTCCCCTGCGCTTTCCTCGCGAATCTGGCCCATTTGCGGGGGTAGCTGGCAGGACCGCCTTCCGCACGTGCTGAGTGGTTCTACGGGGCCTGCCTCTTCCCCTTGCCGCATTGCCATTCAGGTCATCTCCTCCTGGTGCCTGGGGTTCGCTCGCAGGGTTCTGGCGCGGCCTACCACGGCCTCGCTTAGCCGGCGCCTCGATCGGCATCTTTGGAGACGCCACGGACTCCTCACCTTCGTTCGCGGGGGCTGCAATCGCGACGCGCTCGCATATCCGATCCCCGCTGGGATCCTCAACCTTCGCTGGCGGGTCGCCGGCGCCCTCCTCTTCCTCCAACGGTGTTGAGTCCCCTCCTCCCGGTTCCTCGTCGTCCTGGTCCGAGAATGGGCCGAAATAGGGCTTGAGATCCTTGGCGTGGATCAGCTCGGGCAACTCTTCCTGCTGGTTACCGAGGCGGTAGGTATTAGTCCCACATACCTCCTCTATGACATATGGACCAGCATACTTCGGCGCCAACTTCGCCGAAACGCCCTGAGCTGCGGAAGACGAGATACGGTTCCGCTTCCACACCCAGTCCCCAACCCTAAAGTCGGCCTAGCGTCTCCTCCTGTTATAGTAGACCGCCTGACGGTCTGCCTCATCCCTGGACTTAGAGCCAGCGCGTTCCCATAAGTTGGGTAACTGGCGCATGTGCTCACCCCATTTGGTCAGTTCTTGGCCCTCAGAAGCTTCCCGGGCCAACTGATCCTGGGCTCTCCTAAAGGTCGAGGGGGGAGTTGGCTGTCGACCGAAGACTAGCATAGCCGGGCTATAGCCTGTCGCGCTATGAGTTGCCGAGTTCAACGCGAAGTTGAACTCTGGCAGGTGCTCATCCCAGCTCTTATGGTCCCGCTCCACGTAAGACATGAGCATGGCCTTGAGGGTTTTGTTCACTCGCTCTGTAGGGTTTGCCTGTGGGTGGTAAACTGGAGTAAGGGCGCGCCGGATGCCATTCCTCAGCAAGTAGGCATCAACCTCCTGATTTTTAAATTCGGTCCCATTGTCAGAAAGAAATATCTCGGGCGCGCCGAACCTGGTTACCACCCTCTCGTGCAATTCCCGTACGATGGTCCTTCCATTGGCCTTGCGTACGGGTACACACTCCACCCACCGAGTGAACAGGTCTAGAAAGACCAAAATATATTCAAACCCTCTCGAGCTCTTTGGGAAAAGGCCAGTAATATCACTGGCCACCACCTGCCAGGGTCGCGAGACCTCTCGACGACCCATCAGCCCGCAAGGCGGCCTCTGTTCCGCCTTGCACTGCTGGCATACCGGGCAACTCCTAACGTACTCTCTGACCTGCTCATACATTTTTGGCCAGAAATATAGGTGCCTAGCCCGGGAGAACGTTCGTTCTCTCCCCTGATATCCCGCTGATGGCGCATCGTGTACCTCTTCGAGCACTTGAGGTCTTTTCTCGGCAGGAACCACTAGCTTCCAGGCTTCCTCATTGTCGATGGACCCCTCGCTCTCCTCAGTCGAATTGTAGTGGTACAATCTCCCTCCAACTACCTTCCAGGTAGGCTGAGAGTGTGGATCCTGGCATACTTCTCGGTATTTCTGTAGATATCAGGCATCGGCAGTCTCCGGCTGATGAGTCATGGCACCCACTTCTACCACCCCCTCCTCATAGGCCCTAGACAAAGCGACTGGCACCACGTTGAGGTCTTCCTTTCGATACTCTACATCGAAAACATGTCCTTGCAGTGCTAACGCCCAACGCGCTAGCCTTCCTGTAGGATTCCTCATACTGTGGAGCCACCTAAGGCAACTATGATCGGTGATGACTTTGAAGTGGTGCCCCTCAACATAAGGCCGGAACTTCCCGATAGCCCACACTACAGCCAGGCACTCTCGTTCGGAGACTGTATAGTTCCTTTCCGCACTGTTTAGGGAGCGACTAGCGTACTCAATTACGCGTTCCTGTCCATCGATTTCTTGCGTCAACACCGCGCCTATCCCACTATCGCTCGCGTCCATTTGTAATACGAACTGTGCGCTGGGATCTGGCGACTGCAAGATTGGTGCCGAGACCATCGCGTCTCGTAACCTTTCGAAAGCCTGCTCCTGTTCCTGCTGCCAAGCAAACGGGATGCTCTTCTTCGTCAGGCGGTTTATCGGCTCAGCGATTGTCGCGAAGTCGGGTATAAAGCGACGATACCACGACATCATCCCCATAAATCGCTTCACCTGCTTGATGGTCCGTGGTGCTGGGTACTCCATAATAGGCTTGATCTTCTCCGGATCCGGCCTTACCCCTTCACGGTTCACAAGGACCCCCAGGTACTTGACTTCCGACTTACAGAAGTGGCTTTTGGTCTTATTCACAGTGAGGCCCGCACCTAGAATTCCCTGTAAAACCAATCCCAGGTGTCGCATATGCTCCTCAAAGAACGGCGAGATAATAATCACGTCGTCGAGGTAAGCAAAAGTGAAAGGATCTAAATCCGGGCCAATCACTTTGTCCATCAACCTCTGGAAGGTCGCGCCAGCGTAGGACAATCCGAAGGGCATTCTCTTGAACTGAAAATGCCCCAGGCCGGGGACTGTGAACGCCGTAATGGGGCGCGACTCCTTTTTAAGAGGAATCTGGTGGTACGCGCTACTCAAGTCCAGTGTCGAGATGAACTTAGCATCCCTGATCCTTCGCAGGATGTCGCTCATGAAGGGCAATGGATAGGCGTCCGGCTTGGTTACCGCGTTTACCTTCTGATAATTTACGCAGAACCGATATTTGCCATCTGCCTTCTTCACCATTACCACTGGACTTGACCACCCGCTGGTTGCTGGTTCAATGACGTCGTTGTCCAGCATGGCCTTGACCAGCGCGTGCATTTCGTCTCGCACCCTGTCGGAGACCGGGTAGTATTTTTGTTTACAGGGTCGAGCGTCTCCGATGTCTATCTCATGCTCGACCCCCACAGCACAGCCTAAACTCTCACCTGCGTCGGGAATTAATCCATCGACGAGGCTAGCCACTTCTTGGCGCTGTGCTTCCGTGGCTTCTACCAGGCCTACGGGTGCGAGGCACGACGTACCAGTGACGCTTGCCACTTCCAACGGTACTGCCACTTTGGCTTTCGCCAAGTACAGCTGGTCCGTGTCAGGGTTCAGGTTGGCGCTGAATTCCCTCACGAAATTCGCGCCCACATAGCAGTCATCAGACAGCAGTGGCGTTATAGCGACCCTTACATCTTTCGTGATTCCCCCTACCGTGAAGGGGAAAATCACATGACCCAAGATGGGACATGGGCGACCATCGGCGAGCTTTGCTTCTCCCGCACGCGTCACATCCAGGCCCAGCCCCATGTCCGATGCCAATCTAAGCCCGAATTGACCCATTACCGTTGATGAGGCTCCGGTATCGTAGAGTTCCCTCAACTTGTAGGCACCTATGTCCACCTGAAGCCACCATCTGGTCTCATCCTCGAAATTATACCTGCGGGAAGCTTTCTTCGTCCCTTTTTCCTCCGTGGTCCGGAGGCTTTCACGACTCCTCTTGCCTTGGGTCGCCGCTACTCGCGTCGACGTGCTCTCACCCGCTAGTTTGTGGATCACCGGCGTATCCTCTGGAGCGTCAGGTGGTCTCCTGGAGCTTTTGGGTCTGATGGTCTCCTCTCCGACCCATTCATACCCCTGCTCCACCACCTGGATTCGTCCTCCGTACCCTTCGAGGATACAAAATGCCCGGTTACCCAGATCAGGCATCTGCTCGGTCGCTGTCGCTTCCAACGCCACCGCACTGCCAGGTCTCGTAGGGTCCGATATCCCTGGCGAGATCTTCCTGAACCCTGGGGTCGCTGACGGGCCCATGCCACGATCAAGCGACCCGCGACGAGAGGTCACCTTTACTGGGGACGCGGAGGGGACCTCCGTCCTCCGTTTCCCTGCCCGTTTCCCTTGTTGCAATCCGGGGAGTACCTCCTGGTGAAGCCCAGCTTGCCGCAAGACGAGCACTTGATTGGTTGGGAGAAATCTATTTTTCTCCGCTGACCCTCTCGTCGCTGGCCAGGAGACCCAGAGGGGGTTTTATTCCTCCCCTTTTCTTGCGGCCGAGGGGTCGGGCAGGAGATTTGCGTATAGCAAATCTAATTGTTGCTGCTCTGGTAACGGCGGGCGTAGTTGGGCTAGCATGAAGAGGAGGTGGCAGGCATATTCCCGCACCAACTCTCCTTTCTCCTGGTATCGGGCTTGGGCCTCTTGCAGCAATCTTTGTTGCTGCAACTCACTTGACCCAAACCAACGTCGAGCACCAGCCACGAAATCGGCGTAGCTCCTCCACTTAAACTTGTTAAGCTCGTACCAGGTCCTCGCAACACCTTCGAGGAGCTCTGATACCGAGCACAAAATTTCGCCGTCCGTTAGCCCGGAGCCCGCGCGTAGATCCTCCAGTCTTGACAAGAAGGTGTCCACGCACTCTGAAGCCATACCTGAGTATCGCAGCTTCCATCCGCGTACTATCCTGCCCGCATCCCGAGTCGGATAGTACCCTGACGCCGCATTGGCGTCATACTAGGCAGATCCTTCAGGGATCGCCTGCTCTTCCCCTATGTCGGCGTCTCTTGGTCCTCTGCGTAGCGGCTGCTCCGACCGTAAAGGCGCCTGCCTTTGAGGAGTCTCCCGAGGTTCACCAGGGGTCGACCTCTGGGGTTCCGGGGTACTTCCTGGCACCCCTGGGTCGTAGTGGCACGTATACGTGGATTGGAAGTCCACGGTTCTCCTGGGCCGCTCTGGTATGATCGTTCGTCGATTGGTGGGGTCCCTGCTCCACAGCTGCTGGACTTCCACCTGCAGGGCGGTCACCTGGTCGCTCCACCGCGCGCATACCTGGTCGTGCCTTTCCAGCATCTCGAGTATATTAACATCAGTATCGAGTATATTAACATCAGAATTTTCTGCATGCTGTCTTATTATTTTCTGCAGTATGTTGTGCAATTGTATTTCTTCGTCACTGATTAAAAACTTTGGTTCGCCATTATTGCTCTGATTAAATGTCGTTGAAAGTAAGATTGTTACAACTTTTGCATCAACAGGAATTTTTTAAATATATATAGTATCCAATATGTACGAATAGTGAAAAGTCTGATTTGAAAAGTCACGCAATCAAATTCTGAGCACAGAATTTTCGATGATAGTAAAACTAATTATTTTCAAGTAGTCTTAACAATTTTATGAACAATCTTTTATATGAATTGTATATCTAAATGCATTGGCACTTACTGAATATATACAGGTGTTATGTGATACAAGTACAATTTTAAACTAAACTCGACCTTTCATAAAACGTGTTTTTATATTTTTCCGCTATGAGCAAAATAAAATAATATTATAAAGATAACAAAAACCGAACAACATTGTCAAAAATATCCAGTGGTTAACTATTGCGGCACTTCTTCCGCATATTAGTATCAATATGATTAATCAATCGCGGTTTCCGCATTTGCAGTGGTCAATAAAAGAATAACAACAAAGTATCTGCAATATTTTTATTACTATTATAGTTATATATATAATTAATGCTGTCAAAATACAAAATTATTTATTGGGTGATAACATTTTATATTTATATGCACATCAATGTAATACATGTTGTAACAGGCTGCCGTTTAACCGTTAACCTATCAAACCTATTTGTTATTTCGGTCAAACGATGCCTTGTTATCTATGTGCTGAAAGCACGTCAACCTACCTTGTCCGGGAGTGCGCCTGCGCAGCGTCTCCTCGCCAATCCGAGTTGGGTTCCCCAACTCGCCACTTGGCGGCGCTGTCGCTCCTGCTTAGCAGCGCTCCTGCGGCTGCTGCTGGAAACTAGGTTGGCGATTCGCTTCTACCGATCTCTGCGTGATCCTTGCTACGCTACCGGCTTATTCGAATCGAAAGTAAACAAACGCGAACTCCGGACAAAGGAAAGACAAAATGATGATTCGATTTAGTGACAACTATTGATCGCTTTATTCAGATTAAATCTGATACACGGGGGATTTGCCGAGAGTCTTGCGCACGCAATTACAATCGACAATGTCAACGGATGAAGAGAGAGAGAGAAAACCTCGCGACCGGCGCGAACTAACCGCTCGCACGCAATAAATAATTTCCTCGCGCACGCTGCGCGGGATCGCACGCTAACAACAATAAAGGGAAGGTGCACCTACCGCGAGAACGATGAGGATACGGTGGCCAACCGTATCCGATACGCAAGCCGCTTATTAGCTGCTCCGCCGCTCGCTGCACTGCCGCTGTTGCTGTTGTTGTTGTTGTTGCTGGCGTTGCTGTTGCTGCTGCTGCTGGGTGTGCGCACGCTGTCCTTTCGCCGGACCTCCTGCCGCTCTCTCCGCACTCAGCACACCACACTCAAGTTCTGCGATACTCGAGGACACCTGTTTTCTCGCACGACCACAAAACGCGTTGACGGCTCGAAAGGGTTAGCTCGATGTAGACGGACTGAGTGACACAGTCATACTGCCTACCGAACTCTCCCCTCCCGGTCATTGCCCCTACGCGCCCTCTCTCTCTCGCGAACCGATCGCGGCTATTCCGCTCAGCCGCTTGTTAACCTACGCGAGTCGAACGATTTTCGGTAATCGTTGCAATGGATTATAGGTATACAATACGATGAGGAACATAAGAAAATCAATAACAATTCATAATAATACATCTCCTAATAATAACAATATAATAATAATAATAATAACAGAAATCATAATAAACTGTTAACTAGTTGATAATAGTTTTTTCAAAAAAA
The DNA here is from genome assembly GCF_024137745.1 of Phymastichus coffea. Classification (NCBI taxonomy): domain Eukaryota; kingdom Metazoa; phylum Arthropoda; class Insecta; order Hymenoptera; family Eulophidae; genus Phymastichus; species Phymastichus coffea. The sequence continues at coordinate 4,006,133 of NW_026706827.1, forward strand.
TTTTTATCTAAAATAAAATTATTTTTTGAGCCAGAAAAACTGCGTAAAAATCATTTTTCAAAAAAATTTGCATAATATTTATAATAAACAATAGAAAAAAATTAAGAAACAAAAACAATCGAAGTTTGTGAAATTCAAAAAGTCCCAAAAATCACAGGTTTTAATTTTTGGTGCCACTTTGGGACTCAAAATACAAATTTTTCCGGTAAAATTTGATATCATGTTTGAACGTGTAATTTCTCCTATAATTCGAATCTGCCATAAGCAACAGTAGTTTCCATTTGAAATTTTCAAGTTGAGCCAGATTTGGGCCAGTTTTTGGAATTGGACCCAAAAAACTGAGTTTCCCATTTGAAAGAACGAAAATATTACAAAAGAAACACTGTAAATCTTTTCAAGTGCAAAAAACACGACTTTTACACATATTATATCCACTTGAGGTTATGTAAGATCATAAGATAATTTTTTTCGGTCAAACTAATCAATATATCTTAAAGTATGAGTCTTTCCCTTCAAAATGAATTTTGAATCGTTCAGATATCTTTTTCTTTCACCGAGATATGATAATTTGAATTTAGCGTCTCGCCAACTTATGCACTTGAAGCGTATGTAGATAATTATAATTGCAACCCTGTTTTTACCACCTAAATTACCGTATGGGCCGCTAAAAAAAAATACGTGTCTAATATTTTTTGATACTCTAATCGTATGCAAAGTTTAAAGAAAATCGGTGACGGACACCTCCCTGCCTTCCCTTGTTATATGAATTTCTTATAAAATTATGCCTTTTGTAGATATTTGAACATGTCACTCTTAACCCATTAAGGCCCAAATGTCCTAAATTTTCAACGAATCTTCATGCAGTTATTTTTCATATTATCTGCACCAAAAAAAATTTCCAACACATCATATCCGACGTAAAATTTGATGTTCTTTCAGAATATGGCTTCAGAATTTGTCTAAAGTCACTGCTAAAAAAGTTATAATTAAATATTTGCAAAAGAAAGCGATTTTTTTAACTTAAAAAGATTTTTTATTCAAAATTTTTTTAAGAAATTGATAAAGATGCACATCTTTTTACAGCTAGAAACGTGTCCTCGAGTCCTAAATTTTAAGACATATGGGGTACAAAATCGAAAATCTAACATGGCGGTTCTCAAAATGGCGTTCGAAGTGATAATTTTTTTGAAAAATTTCAGGATGCTATAACTTGAAAACTATGAGCTTTTCTGAAAAAATGCTTAGAATGAAAAGTTCTTAGAATTCATCAAGAAATACACTGGATGTTTTTCAGACTGTTTTTCATGTAATTTTGAAAATTTTTTTTTTTGGATTTTTGAAAATTTTTAAAAATTTATATAAAATTCTGGAAAAATTCCAGTGTATTTTTTGATGAATTCTAAATATTTTTTGTTCTTTCTAATTTTTTCCAAAAGTTGATAGTTTTCGAGAAAAAAAATCTTAAACATGTTATATATATGTATATACATGCATATGTTAATCGGCTTCCGCTGGGTCGCCGTCCATGAGCAGAACAGAGAAGCGTACTCTGTAAGTAAAAGCGAGTTACCCAATAAGATTATGAGTTTGACTAAAGGGTACAGTGTGTAATACAGTAGACCCATTCTTTTAAAGTCACTTGACCGTTAATCATTAAATAGTGATTTTTACTACATTTTTCTTTGAGAGAATAGAATTGCGAAATCATTATCGTTTTTTCTATGTTCTTTGAAAAATTTTCATTTCATTATTTCCGAAAATAATAAGAGTACGCATAAGTCGATTCCATTTTTTATCTTCTTGAACAGTGCTGCTCATAGGAGTTGAAAGAGATTTTTCTTTTTATCGTAATTTTTTGAACATTGCCGTGTACAAAATATGTCGAGTACGGCGAAAAAAAAGGAAATCGTCTCGAATAAAATCAAATGTATGTGTTGAGGAAGATGAAAATTCTCGAATAATCATTCTTCCTTCTGCCGATTATTCCGGCGAGTCAGATTCGGATGTTGAATCTGAAGAAGTAGGTGTCGCAGATCATGCTGCTATTACAGATTTTCAGGATGAAAATGTATTACACGAGTACTTAGAATTATCGGGTGATGTTCCTGGTATATCTTATCATAAAGTTTTGGACGCTTATGGTGAGAACCAAGAAAAATTAGAACCAGACCATGAGTATGAATGGGTGGATGGTGAATGTGTTATACAATGATACACCTGATAATGCTTTATTGCTCCCAACAAATGTTCAAAATAAAATTCGCGATTCTTCTTTGGTAGATCTATTTCAACTATTTTTTTCTTTAGAGTTGAAGGAAGTTATTGTTGATGCTACTCGTGAAAATGGATATGATCTTACGATTGAAGAGCTAGATGTTTTTGTTGGGATATTAATTACATCTATGTTCAATGGCAGAAAATCCCAAAAGGATTATTGGTCCAGACTGCCACTTTTACGTTGTGAACCTATAGCTGCTGCTATGTCAAGAAATAAATATTCCACTATCAAAGAAAAAATTAAAATGTCTAAAGATAGCGATGGTAACTCAAATGACAGAGATTGGCGTGTCCGAAAGCCATTAGAGATTTTTAGAAAGAATATAAAATGCTTTGGTTACTTTTCAACAGCTCTATCTATTGATGGGATGATGATTAAGTTCTATGGTCGAACGGTCTTGAAGCAGTACATACAAAATAAACCTGATCGTTTTAGGATAAAAATGTGGGCTTTATGTACGGTCAATGGGTTTGTCTTAGACTGCGATATTTATTGCGGAAAAGGGACGAATATTTATGCTTCAGAGACGAACCCAAAACTTAGTAAATGCGCTTTAGGTAGCCGAGTAGTTCTTCAAATGGTTCAAAACTTGCTTTTGACAGTCACTCCAAGAAAATTGTATCAATATTATCTTACATTTGATAATTTCTTTACTGGTCCAGATTTATTGGTAAATTTGAAAAATATAGGATTACGAGCTACAGGAACTGTGAGATCAAACCGAATAAAAACTACGAATGAAATTGATAAAAAATCCAAGAGAGGAACGTTCGTTTCAAAATATGATAAAAACAGTGGTTTGAATTATATAACCGTTATGGACTCGAAGCCCGTTTCGGTTCTTTCAACTTGTGCTAGTGTAAGGCCTTTCGGAACGGCGAGAAGATATTCTAAAGAACAAAAAAAGAAAGAAACCTTAGAATTTCCAAGAGCTTTCACATTCTACAATCAATATATAGGCGGTGTTGATCGTCACGACTCGCATTGTAGTAATTTGAGAAGTCTGTAACGGTTGTGATTTATCCGAGAGAATAAATCGGTATCCGCTAACAAGAATCAGTCACCGTCGCTTCCACGTTGCGAAGCTAACCGCCGCTTCGTCGAAGGAGGACTTACCTCCCGGCTGTTGTGCCGGCTGCTTCGTCGAATGCGGGCTCGGCGTACTGCTCACGCGGGGAAGTCGGTGGGTTCGGGTGGCTGGGCAGAGGAGGCACGTGCGCTTCTGCCCACGTCAATAAGCAAGGCGGCCGATCAACTACATACACCCTTTATTCACTTAACATTTGATACACGTTCCATGAAGAAAGAGGCCGAGAGCTTTTCCGAATGACGCACTGCTCAGTCGCACATTTACAACGCGCGGTGTCTTGCCGTAAGAGAGAGAGAGAGAGAGAGATATACGGACCTATTCTCGCGCGCCTAATTTAACGTGACCTTTTCGCAGTTAATTACGTATCGGGGAAGTTACTCACTTCTCTTCGCTGTAATTCCACGCAAGATTTAGCCGCCAATTCTTCAGTTGCCGAGCTCACGTGACGGTTCTCGTTCAAAAACAGTCTGAAAAAATTCCAGTGTATTTCTTGATGTATCCTAAGAACTTTTCATTCTAAGCATTTTTTCAGAAAAGCTCATAGTTTTCAAGTTATAGCATCCTGAAATTTTTCAAAAAAATTATCACTTCGAACGCCATTTTAAGAACCGCCATGTTAGATTTTCGATTTTGTACCCCATATGTCTTAAAATTTAGGACTCGAGGACACGTTTCTAGCTGTAAAAAGATGTGCATCTTTATCAATTTCTTAAAAAAATTTTGAATAAAAAATCTTTTTAAGTTAAAAAAATCGCTTTCTTTTGCAAATATTTAATTATAACTTTTTTAGCAGTGACTTTAGACAAATTCTGAAGCCATATTCTGAAAGAACATCAAATTTTACGTCGGATATGATGTGTTTGAAATTTTTTTTGGTGCAGATAATATGAAAAATAACTACATGAAGATTCGTTGAAAATTTAGGACATTTGGGCCTTAATGGGTTAATTGAACATTGTCGGTTATTGATACGATGTAACACATGAAAAAATGGAAAAATATATGAATACGCAAATTTTATGAAATAAATGTTTTAATTCTAAATAAGCTTTGCGTAGCATAACGATTTTTCATATTTTCGGAAAACTAGAATACAGGACGTCGTAAAATTTTTATGGCATCCTCTACCTCGCCGAATTTCCTTTCTTTTCCAAATCAATTCTTTTTGAAGTGAAAGACATGCTCCAGATGCTGAGTCTGAGCACGTTTTCGTTTTATGGGCCTTTTCAGAAAGCTCTAAATTCATTTGAGAAGATGCAGGTGTTTAGAGAAAATGACGAAAGGGTCTAGCCAGGTAAGATAGTGAAATCTGCCTTTGAACGGTGAGGGAAACGGAATATACCCTTTCATTCCTCGTGTATAGAAACCCCTTTTCCCAAATTTTCAGACCCCTAGACCCCAGGGGGGCCGGCTAAGACGTGACTATGCGCTTTTCAGTTTTTTAACGATGTCTCGATCAATTTTGAAGCTAGAAAAAAAACAAAAAAACCAAATTGTAGGATTTTTTGAGCCCCACAAACCTATGTGACTCAAAAAATTTTTAGCGGGAAATTCAAATTTTCACAGCCTTTTGAAAACTTTAAAAATTCGTATTAAAAAAACAAAGACCGACTCACCGCTGAAAAAAATATATCTTACGTATTTTTTGCACAAAAATGCCTGTGATTTTTTTCAGATTTTTAAAAGTGGTGGAACGACCTTGAAAAAAATAAAAATCTCTAAAAAACACCTTTTTTCGACTCTAGCTCCTTATATATCAATTCTATGCTGAAATCTACTACGCCATCGTATTCTACGCAAAAAAATACATCGGAAACGTATATATATTTTTTTTCTAGGATTTTTGCATCCCTTCAATATTTCGCCACATACCTTCGATCACTCGCCGCCAGGTGGGACACTTTTGCTTGTACATGTGGATTGGCATAAAAATCATTTTCAAAAGAGTCATTCATGTTTCCAATGTATTTATTTTTACGTAGACTAGAATGACGCAATTTCTTCATAATAAAATCTACCCAATTTAAACATTTTAAGCCTTTAAAGACTTGAACATATCGTTTTATGTACATGTTATATAATATGTCGGAATTCGTGTCACCTTATGAATGTCAGAATCGTTCCGTGAACACCCTAAACATCAAACAAACCCGACAAACCGGCGTCTGTTTTATGCGAAACAGAGACGAAGCAAACCTTCCTACAACGAACCCGTCTGTGATTAATTACGGGGAAAGCTAGTTGATTGGTACTGTTCTGCAATAAATGTGAGTATAATTTCATTTTTGATCAATGTATTCTTGCGTGAATACAATTTAATTTCAAATGAAGTCTGGATTGGGCTAGGTTGGATTTGCAGCTAAACATGACAGAGTTGTTATGTTTACAATTGAGAATATCGATAAAAGATTTTCTTTATTTAATAGAGAGCACCAGAAATTATTGTTTTCATTCAATTATAAGCGTGATAATGTTTCTGTCTATTTTTGTGAGAGATAAATAGAACTGTATTTGTTTAATAGGTATAGAAACCTGTGGTTATCGCCGAAGAGGTATACGTTCTTTCTTTCTGGGTCTTAGGTTCCCAGCTGATTCATTTTTTTTTTCAAAAAAAAAAAAAAATTAATAAGCTACCCAGTCGAAGACCATATGGGTTTGGTCAAAAAATAAATTTTCCGTGGACCTGGAACATAAGTTTGACAACCAAAAACAAGTATTTTCCACTGGTAAAACTTGCCCCACTGATCTCTTTAGACTTTCCGTCTGTATCACACTCATTATTCAATATCACATGGATTACCCGAGTACATTATTAGCATAACATACACTGCTAATTTAGTAACCGACCACAACAGAATCATAATTGAAGCCCTCCATCATGTTGAACTAAATTAATATTTGGACGTAACTTTGATAAATAAATTCAATATATTGACATTCTAAATGCTTCTGTGATAATCAACAAATAATACCAACCTGTGAGCCAGCTGATCCAAATGTATTTTTCATTCTTTATCCTTTAATCTACTCTATATTATAATACTTAATACATAATATGTATATATATATATATATATATATATATATGTGTGTGTGTGTGTGTATGTGTGTATGTGTGTGTGGGTGTGGGTGTGTGTGTGTGTGTGTATTAATCATTAATTGGATAATTGATAAAGTCGTTTATTCCAGGTCCAGACTATACCATGTCTACATCAAGTGTTAATGATAAATGTCCGAACTGCGGTTTATCGAAGAAGAAGATGGTCGGGAAAAAGACAAGAGTTGATACAGAGGATGAAGCTATTGCTCTGTCCGATTATTTTGCTACGACGGTCGTAGTTGGAGATACTTTATGTCAGAAATGTGGAGGCGCCGCTCGTTTTGCAAAGTCAAAACAACGAAAAGTCGAAGAAGCGCCAGCCAAAGAAAATACTCCGGAATCCAGCAGTCAAGAATCAACTGCATCTGAGTCATCGCAACAAAGCAAAATTGATCCAAGGTATAGCCCAATTAAGAAAGAAGTTATTGAACAAGAATTTTTTCAGTTACCTTTGAAAAGAGTAGTTTCCACTCATGATTATTGTTGCTTATGTTCACTTAAATCAGGACTTATTGTTGTTCCTTTCGAAGCTCGGCGGCAGGCCCTTACTGAAAGAGAGATATTTATCCCAGAGGGTAACCGCTGTTGTCGTAAGCACTTGATAATGAAAAAGTTTTATAATGATGAGTTACTGAACTTGAAACCGATATCCCACTCGAGCAATGTAACAGTTGCAGATGTAGTCAAGCTATTCAAAGCTCTAAGTGTAACATCCGACAGAGAATTACACGATAGAATCGGTGATTTTACTATCTTTGAAGATAGAATTAAAACCTTTACTGGACTCAATTGGGAACAAATCATAGAATTGCGCGAAATGGCAGTTTCCCTGAGGAATACTGATAATCGGACAGTTACGCAGGCACTCGTTGTTTTTTTATTTAGATTGAGAACTGAAAATTCCAATGAAATGATTTGCTCTGTCCTTGGCCTTGATCGTCATCAACAAGTCTCGGAATTTTCAAAATCTGTTTTGAGTTCTTTTGAAAGAGACATATTGCCTTCACGTTTTGGTTTGAGAAGTATCGACAGAGATGATTTGATTAAAAATCATTCGACAGTGCTACTTCAAAATCTTCATGATGTTAGTGATGATAACCTTGGGCTAGTTGCCGATGGAACTTATTGGAAGCACCAGAAAAGCTCAAAGAACGAATACCAACGAAGATCATTTTCAGGGCATAAAAAAGTTCCTCTGTGCAAGCCGTTCACTATATGTACGACGGATGGTTATATCGTAGATGTACTAGGACCCTTTTATGCTAAAGAAAATGATGCAAACATTCTGGAAAAAATTTTAAACGCGAATGACAGCGATTTGAAGAAGCCGATGTGCAAAAAGGATGATGTTTTTATTCTCGATCGCGTCTTTCGTGACATAGTATCGCAATTAGAAAGTGATGGGTACAGGGTTCTCATGCCAGCGTTGAAAGATAGAAATCTTAAACAACTATCCGCGGAAGATTCGAATAAATCTCGACTTGTAACGATGCTTCGATGGGTTGTGGAAGCTGTTCATGGTAATGTAGCTCAGAAGTACAAGTTCTTTCATCAGCAATTGGACAACCGTTACTTACCCGAAGCTGATCTCTATTGCAGAATAGTTTGCTTTTTAATAAATCAATTTGGTAAACGACTTATCTCAAGAGCTGCTACAGATGACGAAGTACTGAATTATATACTTAACAGAAATTCCATTGAAAATAGCCTAGCCACAGAAGTGATTTTAGAAAAGTATAATCGAAGGAAAAGCTTATTCCAAAAGTTGACGTCTGCTGACTTACAAGATTTTCCTGAAATGACGGAGCAGGATTTAGTAAAACTATACAGTGGAACGTATCAACTCAAACAAGCCATATCCTACTTAGCTGAAATGCTGGGCGAGAATAATGAGATAAATGTTAGTTATTTCAAAGAATCTGCTGATCTTCTGAAAGTACGAGTTAGATCGAGACACATCGAAAGTAAGACGTATAACGGCTACATCCAGTACAAACCCAATACTATTGGCTGTTCCGGTATAGTCCGTTTTTGCTGTGAGTGTGCTAATGGAATGAGAACAATCGGTTGCTGCTCTCACGTGGCTGCCGTTATTTATTATTTAGCGTATGCTAGATTTCAATCCTGCATTGTTAAACCTGCTGAACATCTCACAAGGATTTATGAACAAGATCATGTGGTTACTTCTATCGAAGAAGATAGCGATGATGATTAACATTCGAAGCGTGGTCACAGATTATATATAATTATATAGCTAATTTTATTTTTTTTAAATATTATATTATTGAATAATAATTTATTCGTTCCTACTTTATTCATCCTCTTATTATTTATTGAGTACACACAAACATGAACTTCAAATATAGTAAAAAAAATATGATGACGCAAACGGATTCATAGTAAAATCTCTCTACAAAGCGTCAGCGGCCAAATACATAATTTTTTTACTTCCAATGTTTTCTGGGTAAGTTCAACGATAGAACAAATTGCTCCATCGTATTCCATGTAAAAAGGAACAGTATAAGTATATATTACTTTTTTTTTAAATTACATTCTAAGCTAACAATAATTTCAAACATTGCGAGCCGGTCCGATCAACTTTACTTGGCAAATTATTGAAGGGATGCAAAAATCCTAGAAAAAAAAAATATATATATACGTTTCCGATGTATTTTTTTGCGTAGAATACGATGGCGTAGTCGATTTCAGCATAGAATTGATATATAAGGAGCTAGAGTCGAAAAAAGGTGTTTTTTTAGAGATTTTTATTTTTTTCAAGGTCGTTTCACCATTTTTAAAAATCTGAAAAAAATCACAGGCATTTTTGTGCAAAAAATACGTAAGATATATTTTTTTCAACGGTGAGTCGGTCTTTGTTTTTTTAATACGAATTTTTAAAGTTTTCAAAAGGCTGTGAAAATTTGAATTTTCCGCTAAAAATTTTTTGAGTCACATAGGTTTGCGGGGCTCAAAAAATCCTACAATTTGGTTTTTTGTTTTTTTTCTAGCTTCAAAATTGACCGAGACATCGTTAAAAAACTGAAAAGCGTATAGTCACGTCTCAGCCGGCCCCCCTGGGGTCTAGGGGTCTGAAAATTTGGGAAAAGGGGTTTCTATACATGAGGAATGAAAGGGTATATTCCGTTTCCCTCACCGTTCAAAGGCAGATTTCACTATTTTACCTGGCTAGACCCTTTATCGATTTATACAAAAATAAAAAATTTAAAATATTGCCCGTCATCATACAGTGAAGGAGAAGGAGAGAGATTCTATTAAGATATCAAAGAGACGGGAAGATGGTATCAAGGACAATAGCAATATGATGGCAGATTTCTGCTGGAACTTAAAGAGTGAAGCAGAGAAAAGAAGCGTGAAACGCAAAAGAAAACCACTCCTGAGATCGTTTTATGGTAAACGAGCGCGGTATATCAGAAAAAATTAAATCAGAAAAATATTTTATTAGAGCATGAATCACAAAAAGATGTAAATATATTTTTCTAATTCATTTGCAATGAACTCTGAATTTGACTTTAATCTGACCTTGAACCAGAGCTAATCGGGTGACACAGTCCTTGGATTCGGATTGAGCGAACTACAAAACGTATAAATATACTTTTAACTTCGTTTTCAATGAATTTTCTGCAACTTAATAATTTACGTAACTTTGTACATAGACTTTGAATTAAAAATGACAAAGATTTTTTTAAATAAAAATTTTTTTCAGGTTCCCTCTTTGGCTAACAGTACAATCAATGACAATTTTTAAAAGATCAAACGATTGTATTTAATTTTTTTTTTTTATGACAGGGGTTGTACCAACATTTTTTTTTGCTAAAATGTTTTTTTGGCTGCCAAAAACTACATTGAAAAAAGCATTGTATGACAGAATTTTGTATTTGAACGGAGGACTATTTACAAACGAGTGGTGTCTTTGTCAGACATGGAACATTTAATACGCATAACAACCACTATTATGCAAAGGAAAACCTAAATTTGGTAGTTAATTGGCATAAAAATAGATTTTCTAAAAACGGATGGCGTGACATTTCAGGAAATAGGCTGCTGAATTTGATAATACTTCCACTATTCATATTTTATTCAATAGAATAAATATAAATAGGTTTCTATATTTAGATCGGTCCAGTAGAAATGCTTAGGAATTTGAATAGGTAGAACTATTATGATTTCTCGTAAAATAATCTACCACAATTGTTAAATAATTTATCTGAAAAAGAAAATACGGCTCCTTCTTACAGAATTTCCGCTATGAGAGCTTTATTCGATTGCATGTTTCCAAATAGGTGGATCGGTCAAGAAGGTACAATTTTATAGCCACCTCGATCATCAGATTTTAATTATCTAGATTTTTCCCTCCAGGATGATGTAAAAAATTACATTTACAGAACGGAAGTAGAAAATTTAGACGATCTTGAAACTAGGATGACAGCCGCTTTCGAGTCGATCACGCCCGAAATGTTGAAAGCAACAAAAAAAAATTTCATGTGTCTATTGCACTGTTGCATAGAGTGTGGCAGCAGACATTTTGAACATGTTCTTAGAACGGTAAATATTAACTAATTTTAATCAAACTATTTAATACAAAAAAACATATTGTATTTTATCTTTAATTTTTTAGGTTTGACTAATAGATATTTTTGATATATTTATTGTTTTGAAGTTAATTATATTCTACAAAAAAATATGACTGAAATTTTTAAATAATTAAACTTATTTGTTTAATGTTTATGGTTTGATTTATGAGTAACTATTTTATTTTAATTATTGTTTTAAATAAAATTTTTTTATTCTTAAATTGTACATTATAAAAATTAATTAACTTTGAAAATTAAGTTTAAAAAATTAAGAAACACTTTTACTCTTTAAAAAATTGAAAAAAAAAACTTTCAATGTGGTATTAGAATAGTCCTCTGAAATTTTTTTTGGAAAAAACACAAAAAATCTGATAATCTAAATAAAAAATATAATAAAAAGTTCTCAAAAGAGTATGTTATTTTGTTACTTTGTTATTTTTTATTTTGTTATTTTGTTATTTTGTGATGATGTTACTCTACGCTGTATAAATGGGTGTACTCGGGCAATGACTTCACAATCATTTTACAAAAAGGATGAGTAATGACAGGCAAAAGGTTCAGTGGAAAGAGAGAGAGATAGATAGAGCCGGTCGACAAAGACGACAGGCCAATCACAAGTAAACGAACAAATTCTCGTAAAATTTATCAGAAAAAACCTCAAAAATGTTCTCAAATCATTCTCAAGAATATCCACAAAAAAGTTCTTATGGAAGTACACGGGAAAAATCCTCAGAAAGGTCCTCATGAAGATCCTCAAAATAGTTTTTAAAAGAATGCTCAAACGGGGAAGAAACGCTGGGAGAAAAAGTAGTAAAGTCCTAACAATGTAATCAATTATACCCAATTGTAATCGCAAGCAAAGCAATTGTAAAGTAGCATGAGAGAATATGCCAATACCATCATTTTCATTTTTCATTTTTTGAATTATTCCTTGTATTTCTGTAGCGTTTGTTAATTTCAGTGAAATATACTCTTGGAATTCATAACTGGCATTTGCATATTACTGTTTTATTAAGTATTGATTTTATTGCTGAGTTTTTACCAATATTGCAGAAAAATTTATTCATTTTATGAGTAATTTCCTTTCGATAAGTAATTTTATTATTATCTATGATGTAATCTATTTTATTTACTTTGTGTTTTTTCCTAGTTTATTATTAATAATTAACCATAAGTTCCTTAGGGTAGTATATTGTTCCTTTTATTTGTATTATTAATATAAATTTTTGATATATTCATGCACGTTTTACTATTATCAATTGATTTTTAGTTATTTCATTTGGATTTGTAATTAATTCTATTATATTTCAATTATTGGCAGCACTTTGTTGTTTCCGAAAGTAAATTTTTTTATTGTTATTTGGAGGTTGTGTTTGATTTGTTGTAATTGTTATTTAATGACATTCAAATAAGGTAATGATCACTGAATGGTATACTGTATATGTATGTTTTGTAGTCTGAATTTTCTAATTTTATGAAGAAGTTATCTATACAGTCGAACCTCTGCTACTGCACCCTCCGCAACTGCCCGACCTCTGCCACTGCCCGTTATCTAGCCTCTCTCACTGCCCGATTTATGACTCGAGCGCAGTGCCGTGCACTCTCGGTCGCTTACCTGGAACCTGCCGGTGGCACACTTTTATGAGTCTGGCGCCGACGCGTCGCTCTTCAAGATGATTCTTAATGACTTGTAATTTGTGACTTATGATTTACACTCCTTGTAATTTATGACTCTTGTAATTTGTGGGGGGGATATGTACCTAAAGACACGCTTTGACTTCAGTCTGTATTCGACTTTCGATGCAACACCCTCGTCCTTTTCTCCAGTTTACGTATCTCTCAGTGTCCAAAACAATTTTGTTCAATCGAGTGTACGTTTTGATTGTGTTTTTAAAATCAACTGGTTTTCAAGAAGTTTTCAAGATCAACTGGTAAGTTTACAAGTCTATTTTTACACTGTATCTTTTATATTTAGTCTATAAAATAAAATAAGAAAGCAATTTTTTTAAATAAGAAAAAAAACGCTGCCAATCAATTGTCAGTTAGCTTCTTTTATTATATTTTTCGATTCTTATTAATATTTGCGTCAATTTTTTATATATTTGTTTCATTCATTTGAATTTGTACAATAATTTTTCAGATCATGGCAGCCAAGAGTTTGAACCTGTGTCAGGTAGCTGAAATAAAGCAGAAGCTGTCCAACAATGTCAAGATGGCTCATCTTGCCAAGGAATACAGCGTTTCTCCGCACACTATCAAGAGATTGAGCCAGGGCTTGGACTTGTCTTTGGAGGAACAATCTCCGGGGACCAGAAAACGGCAGGTCAACTTGACAGTGCAGCAAAAAGCCGCTATCGTCGTAGCTCTGGACGCCGGCAAAACAACGCAGAGTTTGGCCCAGCTCTACGGCGTTGACCCGACGACGATCAGAAGAGTGAGGTCGCAGAAGCCAGAAATTATGAAGCGCGCCCTGGAATTGGATGACAGCCAGCAGAATAAGGAATGCGAGAGGATCTACGTCGAAGAGAATCCTCGTGACATGGCGCTGTACGAGTGGTTCAAGCAGCAACGTTCATCGGGGACTCCAATCTCGGGCGATGTTCTGAAAGCTAAGGCCTTGGAGCTCAACAAGTTCGTTGGGGCAGCGGCCGATTTCAAGTCCAGCAATGGATGGCTAGAGAAATTTAAGAAGCGCTACCAGATTCGGCAGTTATCTATGCAAAGAGATAAGTTGTCATCCGACAACGTAGCAGCAGAGAATTTCAAGGAGATGCTGCATTCTTACTTGAAAGAGAAAGGATACACTAGGATGAGGTCTACAACGCCGATGAGACGGGCTTATTTTTCAAGTCCTTGCCGAAGAAAACTCTAGCGGCGGGATACGAGTGACTGTGATGTGCTGCGCCAATGCGTCCGGATCGCATAAAATCACTCCTCTACTCATTGGCAAGTCGAAAAATCCCAGATGTTTTTCGAAGTGCGAGAGAGAGAAACTGCCCGTCAAATACACGAACAGCCGTTCAGCTTGGATGGATCGGAACATATTCTTGGACTGGTTCGAGAATATTTTCGTCAAGGAGGTCCGAGCGCATCATCCGCCGCATCAGAAAATTCTTCTCCTGTTGGACAATGCGCCGTCGCACCCTGCAGCAGCTGAATTAAATTGCATCGCCGAGAACGTTGAAGTGATGTTCCTGCCGCCGAACGTCACCGCTTTGATTCAGCCAATGGATCAGGGCGTCATTGAAAAAATGAAAAAAATGTTCCGGAAAAATTTAGTTAAAGCGCTAGTCCTAGAAGGGGCAACATCGGGAGCAAGCGTCATCGATTTGGCAAAGAAGCAGACGGTGAAGGACTGCTGCTACCGAATTTCTAGTTCGTGGGATGTTATCAACGCCAGAGATCTCCGCAACGCATGGAACAGAATTTTGGGCAAGGACGATTCTCCCTACGAAAAAAGAGCATCGGCTGAAGAAGTTAACTTGTTATTACAACTTCTTAAGGATAGCCCAGCCTTCGCCGACTGCACATTCGAGATGGCCCAAGCATGGATCGAGGAAGATTACACGGATAATGGCTGGCAAAATTTGAACATCCAAGAAATTTTTGAAAGGTATTGTAAAAGTTTTATGTAATTATTTATATGTAATTTACATGTGTTCATAGAAACAAATATCTACTCAAAAAACATTGTATTAATATATTTTTTTTTATCTATTATTTCAGAATCACGTCTAATAATCCGGAGAAGTTCGCTGAAGAAGACGAGGAGCCGATCGCAGAAGTCGAAAATATAGAACCAGAGAAAGAAGTTTCCGTTGGAGAGGCCTACGATGCGGCTCTGAGGCTTCGAACATTCTTAGAGCGAACGTGGGATTCGACGAGCGCGCAGATAAGCAATGTGCAAGAAGTCGCCGATTTAATACTAAATATATACAAACCAATGTAATTTGTATGCTGAATGTGTATGTTGATTTTGTACGTTGATTTTATTTGTTGATTTTTTATGTTAATTTTTTATGTTGATTTTCTAAGTTAATTTTTTATGTTGATTTTGTATAATGTACATGATTTTGTTAAAATAAAGCATAGTTAAATTTATTTATAATGTTTTTTTTAACGGAAAATTTGAAAAATTTAAACTTTATGTATGTACCTACAAACATGCATTATCACCTGATATTTTTCTAAATTATAAACAGTACATAATTTTGTTTTCTTTCACTACACTTTTTTTTTTGGGTAAGTTGTATCACACCATTCGAGTAAAATGATTTACTGTGTATAATATAAAACAAAATTATCAGGTGATAATGCAAGCAAAATTTGTAACATTTTCTCCGGGCCCCCCACGAGACCAGCGCGGCACGCCACTCAATGCCCGTACCTGACGGAGCGCTCTTATTGGCTAACGCCAGAGAGCCCGTAGCGGGCAGTGGTGGAGGGCACCAACTCCCGAGAGCGTGCAGTAGCAGAGGTCCGACTGTATGTACAATAAAAGTTGGAACTTTCCCACCAACAGTTAGTAAACCTTTCTCACAACGGAACCACCCTAACCCGACCATACCGATTTTAATGATTTTTAAATTTGTTGTAATACTCGAAAAAATATTCAACACGTGTTTTTTTATCAGCTGATATTCACTTTGAAGGGGTGAAATACACCCTTGAAAACAACCCCGAAAAATGGCTTTTTTAATATATCTCTGAATCTAATGAATATTTTTAAATACAATCAATGCCAAATAATTTTTATAATTAGATACTTCTACTTATATAACTTTAGCACCAAGGGTTTGGATTAAAAAAAACCATTTTTCGGGGTTGTTTTCAGGGATGCATTTCACCCATTAAAAGTGGATGTCAGCCGATGAAAAAAACACGTGTCGAATATTTTTTTGAGTATTACAACATATCTAAAAACCATCAAAATCGATGGGATCGAGTTGGGGTGGTTCCCTTGTCAGTTTTAAGTTTAGTTATGATTTTTTGAATCATATACGTATGTTCCTTCAAATTCTTATGTCTACCCAGTACATCCTAACATTTTTCACATGGTAGCTTTATAAAATAATTTTCCCATTCATTGCTACTAGTAGACAATTTTCCATCCTGAATGTGAACGTTACATGGTTACATTTATCTTCGTTGCCATTGATTATTCGATTTTTAAATCAGTTTTGTATTTTATTTATAAATTCTTCGAATTTTATGACGTTTTTAATGTACTTTTATGCGATTTTAATAAAGTTGTATCCTGCGCATAAGTGTCTATAGTTATTTTTAACATTGCTGGGATATCGACAGAAAACGATCGATAAAGGGTTAGGCCCAACGCTGCCCTGATGAATATAAGTTATCTATCACAGCCTATTCCAATTTCACTTTGAAATATTTATTCAACAAATATGATTCCAAAAGCTTCAATATATTAGCGAGATAAAACGTTCTAATTTTGAAAATCAATTCCTTATGCAAGACTTTATCGAATGCATATCATATGTCGACAAGTATAGCAGAATACAATTTTTTCTTTTCCAAGACCAAACTAATTTGTACTACTAAGCAGTTTACCTTTTTTTATTGCGGAATACTTGCAACTAAATTTAAATTAGTGA
The DNA here is from genome assembly GCF_024137745.1 of Phymastichus coffea. Lineage (NCBI taxonomy): Eukaryota > Metazoa > Arthropoda > Insecta > Hymenoptera > Eulophidae > Phymastichus > Phymastichus coffea. The sequence continues at coordinate 4,022,811 of NW_026706827.1, forward strand.
TTAGGAATCAAATTGATATTTTCTATTACACACTCTGCAACAAAATTAAAGCAATACTTATACCGATTAAAAGAGGGCGCAAATTTGAAGATCGATATCCCGGGTAAAAAATATCGTGAGAGGGGATAAATTCTTTTATAATTAAGGTTGAAATCTCTATATTAAGATGATGGAACTCACTTTTCTATTTAACGCAACCCAACCCTACTTATATGACCTTTAAATTCAAGGTAATTTTTTGAAGCTCAAAAATCGTAGACTTTCACATTGTGCCCGCGCGTGGGTGTTTTTTTTTGTCAATTTTTATCGTTACATCTTAAAGTATTTTGTCTTTAATTCAGAAAAATTGACATACTATGATTTAATCTATTATGATATAAAAATTATCGGCGTTAGCAAATTTTGAATTCATTTGGGCCTACTTTTCGTTACTTGAGGATAACCGTAATATCCTACCCTGTTAGACATCATATTTGAATGGTTGGCTAACGGTATAGGATATTTTTGTAGTGATTTCTCAAAAATATATTTACATCAAAAACTAAGTTTTAGAATAGCAGTTCAATATTTTTTAGTTCGTGTTTCATCAATGTACAAGTATGTTATAATGTAAGAGTTTTTACTTAGTTGCTTATTTTACGTATTGTAAGATAAGTTTTGGAGTGGTATGAGGTTTCCGTATATGTGATTTCTAATATAATATTAAAATTTCATATTTGCTATTTATTCAAAGTTAAAAAATAAAAAATAAATGTAAAAGATCCTTGTTATGGTAAAGTTAACACATTTTGTAATTTTTGCGGAAAATACGAAATTGAATAGATCACTCGATCAATCAATGATAGAACAAAAGCTTGATATTTGATGAAAATTTTGGACAAACAATGGGTACTTCAATTTGTAATTCTTGCAGAATAAATTTATCAAAATGGAATGAAAAAGGAATCCAGATCAGTGTAATAGTCCAACCAACCGATTGGCACTAACTTCAGGATCATTATACAGATTGCTACTTTTGCCTCTGTAAAACGCATGGTTACAGCAAACAGCACTTAGATAGGATAAAATATCCTGACGTGAAAAGTGTAGTACCAGCAAAAAATTGGCATTAAAAAATCTACTAAGGAAAAGTTTTCCGTTCAATCGATAAACTATTGAATACCGACGAAATTATTGAAGGCGAATATATTCCTTCTGGAAATATTTCTAATGATGACCGTCCACAATTTTTTGACCAGGCTAGATTACATGATTTTAATCGTGACCTAAATATGTGGAAAGTTATGTATTTCTAGACTAAAAGAAAGAATTCTCTTGTTACCGAGGACGAATGTGATCGTATACAGAAATAGGGAAAAAGAATTTATCAAGTACTTTTCGATGGAAAATGGAGTTGTCTATTGTAATGTTATCGAAAAAACTTATTATTTTATATAAAATAGATTTATATAAACCAGAGGATTGGAAGGAGAATTGTGGAAGAGTGTGGACGTGTCTTGGCTGTGAGTGCGAGTTTTGGTGAGAAAGTTAAAGAGGAAAAGTGTTTGAGGAGAGAAATAGAGGTGAAAAGAGCGTGGAGGCGGAAGAGGAGTGGAGTAGAGAAAGAGAGAGAGGCTTGGAGAAGAGCAGGAAAAAGCAGAGAGAGAGGAATAAAGAAAAAAGAAAAGTTGAGGTTAAGAGAGAAAATCAGGAAGCGGGAAAGGCAGGTAGAGAGGAGGGACGGTAAGAAGTAAAGGCGGAGACAGAAAAGGTAAGACAGGGAATAAAGGTGGGATCACGAGTAGAATTAGAGAGTCGAATTAAGGCGTACGGGATAGTGATGGAAAGATTTGTGACAACAGAAAAATTAAGAGATAAAGGTGGAAGGATGGATAAGAAAGGCCCAAAGGAGGAAAAGAAAAAAAGAGTAAAGGTGGTGAGGGGGAGAGAGAACGGAGAGGGGCTGAGAGAGAATAATAGAGGAGAAATGAGAGAGGCAAAGAGATGCAAGAGTGAAAGCGAGGGGAGCGAGATGGAGGGGGAAGGGGGAGAAGGATTGGACAACACGATAAGAGAAGTGGGAAAAAGTAGTGGTGCAGAAGATATAATGGATAAGATACGGGCAGATATAAGAGATTTAAGAGAGGCATGGGAGGATGAAAGGAAAGAATGGACAGAAATATTTAAAGAAATAATGGGAAAAATGGAAAGAATGGAGGCAGAGGGGAAAAGAAGAGAAGAAAGATAGGAAAAAGAAATAGGAAAAGTTAGGAGAGAATAAGAGAGAGAGAGAGAGAAGAAAGAAAGAAAGAAACGAAAGAAGAAAGGGAAAAAGCAGAACGTAGAGAAAAGAAACTGCAGGAAAAATGGGGAGAGAAGATGAACCAGTTGGAAGAGGAGTGCGTGAAACTAAAAGAAAGTATAGAAGGAGGAAACAAGAAGTAAAGAGGAACAGAAGTAGGCAATAAGAAAGAATTAGAGTATATGAGAGAAAAAATGGATAGAGAAAGTAGAATAAACAATATAATAGTGAGAGACTTAGAGGGTGAGTTAAGATGGGAAAAGAAGGGAGAGGCAGAGGACTGCTTGAGGGAGGAACTAGAAATGAAAGGAGAGATAGTGAATCTGAGAAGAATAGGAAGAACAGCGGGGAAGGATGATCGGAGAGAAAGAGGAAAAAATAGGTGACAAATGAGATGCGCTTCATGGGAACAAAAAAAAGGAATTATGAAGAAGAAAAAGAAGCTGGGACAGAAAAAGATATACATAGATCAGGACTGGACGTAGAAGCAGAGGAAGATAAGAGAGGAAGTAAGAAGGAAAGAGAGAGAAATAAAAAGTAAAGGTAAAGAGGTAAAGATGTGGCATAACGGCGTGAAGTCAGAGGAAGAAGAATGGTGGTGGAGCGAGAAAGCGGGAAAAATGGTAGAAAAAGGGCGGAAGGGTTTCGAAAACAATAGGGATAAAACAGAGAGAGAGAGGAGGGAAGGGGAGAGAGAGGGAAGAAAGGCAATAAAAATACTATTCTAGAACGTGGCGGGGATGAGGAGCATGGAGGAAGACGACTGGGAATATGTTAGGGAATTCGACATAATAGGGCTAACGGAAACCTGGGTGAAGAGGCAAGAGGCAAGAACTGGTGAGGAGAAACAACTGAAAGGGTACAACATAGAGTAGACAGACTCAAGAAGGGAAGGAAGAAGGGGGAGAGAAATAGGGGGAGGAATAATGGCGGTAAGAGAGAGGAAAGGGATGAGTACGAGGGTGGTCCAATAAGTACTTAGCCTACAAAATAAAAACGAACATTTTGGAAAAGTGGCGTTTTATTTTTCAACATAGTCTCTTTTTAGTTCGATACACTTGGCCCAGCGATGCTACAACTTCTTTAACCCGTCTGAAAAATACGTTTCGTTGAGGTCTGAAAAGTAGGCTTCCGTGGCAGCGATTACCTTCTCATTCGACTCAAATTTCTACGAGGCGAGTGACTTTTTCAAGTTTGGAAACAAAAAGAAGACGCACGGGGCTAAATCTGGAGAATACGGTGGATGGGGCAGCAGTTCGTAGCTTAATTCGACCAATTTGGCCATGGCGACGGTGGAGGTGTGAGCCGGTGCATTGTCATGGTGGAAGAGCACTTTTTTCTTCGCCAAATGGGGCCGTTTTTTCTGCAATTCGACGTCGAATCGGCCCAATAATTCAGCATGGTACAGCCCTGTGGCCGTTTTGCCCCTCTCCAGGTAGTCGATGTAGATCACACCTTGTGAATCCCAGAAAACGGTGGCATCACCTTTCCGGCCGATGGGGCAGTCTCCGCTATCTTCGGAGCACTTTCGCCGGGTAAAGTCCACTGTATCGACTGTTCCTTGGTCCCTGGTGTATACCAATGGATCCATGTTTCGTCGACTGTCACGAAACGATGCAGAAACTCCTTCGGATTGCGCTTAAGCAGCGTCAGACATTGCTCTGAAGTTGTCTCACGATTGCGCTTTCCCTTCGATCGCTGCGCGATTTCCTTTCCAAAAACAAGAATCGAATCGACGACCGATACTGCTCTTTTTCCATTTTTCAAAAATCAACGGACACACTTGCTTTTACACGTTCTCAAAAATAAACTACAACTCCAATCCGGCTGAAATCTTGACAGTAACCATCGAGAAGGTTGTACTACGTGATAGAATATTTCTTTTGCGAGAGTGGCGCCATCGGGCGGTGAGGCTAAGTACTTATCGGACCACCCTCGTAAGGTTGAACGGAAGAAAGAAAGGACAAATGAGGTAATAGTAGGAGAAATAAAGATCGGAGGGAGGAAATACATAATAGCATCGGTGTATATGCAACATGAGAAGAAGGAAAACTATGAATACCTAAGCGAAGAGATAGAGGAGAACAGAGGAAAAACAATAATTATAGGAGGAGACTTCAACGCAAGAACAGGAAATGAAGGGAGAGAATGGGAGACAGAAGAAAACCTAGAAGAAATAAAGGCCAAGGATAAAGTGTTAAACGCAGAGGGAGAAGAAATGATAAAATGGCTAGGAGAAATGGGCTTAGTGATAACGAATGGGAGAAAAGAAGGAGATGAAGAGGGAGAAATAACATATATAGGAGCGAGAGGAATGTCAACGATAGACTATGTAGTAGGTAACGAGGAAGGTGATGAGGCGATAAAAAGGGTTCAAATAAAGGAGAGGGTAAAGTCGGACCACTTACCAATAGAGGTGGAATTGGGAGACAGATTAGCGGAAGAAAGAAAAGAAGAGGAAGAAAGAATGATAGACGACTGGAGCGAAGAAGGGATAAGGGAGTATCAGAGATGGATCGATGCAATAGAGGGAACAGAAAAATGGAAAGAGATAAAAAATAGAGTGAAGAACGCAGTTGTAAAAAAGAAGATAAGAAAAAAAAAGGATCGAAAAAAAGTTGGTGGAGAAAAGAATTTAAGATAAAAAGGGCTAGGGTGATGGCAAAGTTAAATAAGGTAAGAAAAGGGGAAGGAGACAGAGGCAAATACCTAGAAGCAAAGAGAGAATACAGAGAGGAAATAAGAAAAGCAAAAGAAGATGAGGGAAAAAGAGTGGCAGAAGAAATAAGAAAAGATAAGATGAGAAGAAAATTCTGGGATAAAGTGAATGGCAATAGGAAGAAAAGAATTGGATTAGATGAAAATATAGGAAAAGAAGAATGGATAAAGCACTTCAAGGATCAACTGTGAGAGAAAGAAAAGGAAGAAAGCAAAGGGGAAGAAACCGAAGGCGAAAAAAGGCGACAGGAGAAGATGGTATAGCAAATGAAGCGTGGATGGAAGGCACGGACGGCTTGATAAAAGATATGACAAATGCTTAAACGGAATATGGAACGGAGAAGGATATCCGGAAGAATGGAGGAAGGGAATAATAGAACCAATATATAAGAAAGGGAGGAAAGAAGAAGTAGAAAACTATACAGGAATAACGCTGATGGACACGGGATATAAAATATATGCGGAAATACTGAGGAAAAAGCTGGAAAGAGAACTAGAAGCTAAAGAAACGCTAAGCGATACGCAGATGGGATTTATGAAGAAAAGAGGAACAATGGACGTAATATATATATATATTAAAAACAATAATAAGGAAGGAAATAACGGAAAAAGGAGGAAAACTGTTTGTATTCTTTGCCGACATGAAGGCCGCTTTTGACAAGATAAAGAGGAAGAAAATATGGGAAACAATGAAAGAGAAAGGGATAAATAGAAAAATTAGGAAAAGAATAGAAGAAATATACAAGAAAACAGGGAGTAAGGTAAAAGTTGGAGGAGAAACAATTGGGGAGTTTGAGACTTACAAAGGCGTAAGGCAAGGGTGCCCTTTGAGCACCACGCTATTTAATCTTGCCTTCGCCGACCTGTAAGTGAAGATCAAGCAGGTGCAGGAAGGAGGGGTAGTGATAGGAAGGAAGAAAATATGAACATTAGGATATGCAGATGATATAGTGATGATGGCAAAGAGTGAAAGTGGAATGAAAGCAATGCTGACAAAATTAAAAAGATACCTGGAAGAAAGGGGATTAGAGTTAAATGTAGGAAAATTAAAGATGATGAAATGCAGGAGAGGAGGAGGAAGGGGGAAGGAAGAAGAATTCGAATGGGAAGGTGAGAAGATAGAGATGATTAAAGAGTACAACTACTTGGGATATGTGATAAGCAGAATTAACGGAAATAAAAAGCAGATAAAGAAGGTAGAAGGGAAAATAAATATGGGACTCGGAAGACTATGGGGGGCTAGAAGAAAAACTATTTAGAGAAAATTGGGAGCTAAGGATGAACCTGTTTGATGCACTGGCGAAAAGCGTGATTATGTATGGAGCAGAAATCTGGGGATGGAAGAGATATAAAGAAATAGAGAGACTACAACTAAAATACATAAAGTGGATATTAAAATTAGATAGAAACACGCCAAGTTACTTAATACGATGGGAAACAGGAAGACAAGAAATGAAAGAAACAGCATTAGAAAGAGCAATGAGGTATGAAAACAAAATAAGAGAAGAAAGAGATGGCTCAATAAAAAAAGAAGCATGGAGAGAACTAAAGAAAAGGGAAAGAAATGAAAAATATAAAAAGGGTAAGAAGGAGGAGAGAGAGGAAAGGCTAGAAAAAAGTAAAATATACAGAGAGAGGGAAGAGGGAGATGAAATGAGGGAAGAATTTTGGGAAGAAATAAGAGATGAGCTAAAGAAAAAAGAAGAAAAAGAACTAGAAGAAAAACTAGAAAAATCAAGATACACAAACGAGTGGAAAGAACTGAAAGAAGAAATGAAAAGGTATAGGTTAAAGGAAATTCAAGGAGAGGGAAGAATAAAAGGCCTACAAATAAGGTTTAGGTTAGGTAATGAAACGAGAGGAAGCAAGTATTGGGAAAAAGAAGAAAATAAGAGATGCAGAATGTGTATGAAAAAGGAAGAAAATTGGAAAAAAGCAGAAAGGAAGGGGAAGAATGGAAAAAAATAATAATAGGAAGCAAAGAAAAGATAGCGTGGATGAGGGAGATAAAATGGAAAAGAAAAAGAAACGAAGAGAAGAAAGAAAAAGAAAAACAAGAGGACGAAAATGCAAGACCCTAAGGAGAGACGGAAACAGAAGACAGAGGAGCAAGACTCACAGATACATCTACATACACACACATACACACACAAAACACGCAAACACGCGCAAACATAAACATACACATGCACACACACACACACACACAAAATACAAGTACTAGCAACTACACAAGCAAGAGGAAGCAGGTATTGGAGGATGGAGCAAAATAGAAAAGAAGAAGAATCAAAGAAGAGAAAAAAAAGGTAAATTAGAAGACAAATTATAAGATACTAAGGAAAAATAAGTGAGGTTGAGGAAAGGAAAGGCAGAGGGAGCAATAGAAAATAAGAAAAAGGTGTTAAAGCCCTAACGAGGAGAAAGATAGATGAAATGATTTGCAAGAATGAGAGCAACAGCAAAAGAAAGGCAAAGGTGAAAAGGCAAAAGAAAATAACAAAGGAAAAAGTTGAAAAGAAAATATGCAAGAAAGAGAAAAACAGAAGAGCGGAAAAGGCAGATTTTGGAGAGAGAGAGAGGAAGAGAAGATTAGTCAACAGAAAAATGTGAAGAAAAGCTGAACAGACAGAAGCAGAAGTCGGGAACGCAAGAGTTGCAGACACACCTACATACGTACACATATACACAAAACACACACACGCACACACACACACACACAGAACACATACATTATCAATTACACAAACTGGATACGAGACACAATTGTAATATAGGAAATGAAAACCAAATGTAACATATAAGTTGTAAATAAATAAACTAACTATATAAACCAGAGAACTCACGTCTTTTTATAAATTCTTCTAATGAAAGTCATAAAGCAGTCTTCTTATATAACGGGAATTAATAGGCCACTCTTCTTGTAGATGATTCAACTTTACTTAAGTATCTTATGATAGTTTCCAATTTCTTATCATAAAGTTGAATTACAGTATTCATAATTGGCTTATTTGTGGTGACTTCAAGATGATAAATTTAATACTTAATATACAATCGAACAACATAAAATACCCCTATTTACTTTGCCTTTGAGATATCCGTACAAAAAGTGAACATTGCGTAAGGAAAAACTGTCCTGAAAGATTGGAATAGAAAGTTGGGCAATATAACGTAGCCTATGAACATTTTTTAAAGAGAAAGAGCATTTGATTATCACCATTTCACATTAAACTAGGTTTAATGACACAATTGGTAAATGCTTTGAATACCGAAGGCGAATGTTTCATTTACAATAGAAATTTCTTTTTTCGTCTGAGCAATATGAAAATCAAGGACGGTATTTTTGTTGGGCCGGAAGCTTATAAAAGATCCTTACTTTATCCAAATTATGACACCTTTTGAAAAGGAAGCTTGAATAAGTTTCAAAAAGGTCATCAAGAAATTTCTAGGGAATTCAAAGTAAAAAACTATTGTGTCTACAATGTTGAATTCTGAAAAAATGAAATGTTAGATGAGTTTGAAACTACATTTTTTGAAATCGCTTTTGGATTATTCGACGAAGACGACGACAACAGCAATCATCGAGCGAAACAACGGATTGGGGCAGTAATATTGTGGAGCGAGCGAGAGGACGAGTAAGAAGACAAACAGCTACGACAACATCAGCAAGACTGTCAGCGAGGAGCACACCAGTGACGTCATACTGCGGAGCGCTCCAGCCGTCAGAGAGGCTGAAGGTCGAGGTCGGTGCCGCGTTTTTCCTCTTGTTTCTCTCTCTCTCTCTTACATGTTTGGGCGCCAGCTTATGGCTGGTAGCACGGCAGACCTGCTGGCTACCCGTTAGTAGTCTATCGGCGGAAAGTGTTTGTCGGGCATATATTATAACATTTAGTTTTCACAAAGAATTCGGCAGGCTGACCAGCCATCGATTCACCTTCGCGTTCGCGTTTGTTATTGTGCCGCTCGTAGTGTATAAGTCCGAGGTCGCCGTATTGTAATTGATTGTTGACAATTAAACGACTAGTGTGTTAATCCGCTGTTGTGTTTATTCGCCGCTGTATCACTTCTCATCCCGATCTTGAATCTGTGCGTTTAACGTAGTTGTGCTCGACACGTTATTCAGTCGTGGGAAAGTCTTTTGCTTCCCGAATCCCCGAATAAATAATTTGTGCGGACAGTCGCGAGCAACCCAGACGGGTACGGCCGGAATTCTCCGTTACAAAACTTAAAAAACAAAATAAAAAGTTAACCTTGAAGCAAAACGGTCTTAAAAATCAGATATATAAATTGATTGCAAGTACATAAACTATTCAATTTATTATTAATAAGTTTATCATCATTAAACTCACAATACTTTCTTCAACTTATTGGCATTCTCTATTGTTATAGCACGTTCTATAACCTCTGAGCGACTTTCTTTTGCAAGTTTCAATGAATGGTCCAATTATTCTTTCATATTTGTTAAACAATTAAAAATTAAAACTTAGGAGAATGTTACACAACTCATTTACATGAGATTGACTGATACCAGTATATATAGCTTCTAAAAAACGAACGTGAAATTCAGATTATCTCATTTATGAATAAAAATTAGAATTATATAAGAATGGAAAAATGCATTATTTTTACCTAAAGCTGTTTATGTTTTTATGTTTACAGCAAAAACTTTCTTTCCATTTGGTGGATTCGTGTATTTGTGTTCAGAGGTTACAATATTTATTAGGCGGCAGTTATGACATTATACTTGAAAAGCTGAATTAAGTCAAACAATTACTACAATACATTTGCTCAGACATGTATTCAAAGTCTATGATTCTAGAGCCTTTTACAACACAAGCATTTTTCCCTCTCCACTTTTTCTGCTCTTAATTTTTCTAATCAATCCTTGGCATTTTCAAACCTCCTGCACGTTGCTTGCTAAACTTTTGTAACGTCTAGTCTTATGCTACCTTATAATAAAGTTCGGATTCTAAGATATATGTGTAAATCGCGTTTCCGAGAGCAAGCAAGAAGTTGATACGTAGTATTATATGCTTGATGTGATCAAAAATAACAGTCATAGTTATATTTCAAAATTGCTATTGACTCAATCATCGAACAGTCAACATAGTATCATCTACGCAGTTCGCTACTTCGAATTTCTAGGCAAAATTAGGATAGTCTAAGGCTGCTTTTTTTTATAAGAGAGAGGGTCTTATGAGTTGAGCTCTTAGACTATTATATAAGACAGGATTATATAAGAATAGCAAAGCTAAACACTGAGTAATGAAATCAGATCTCAGGTAAATGCTGAGTCTTTATTTCTAAATAGTGCTTGCGCTGCTAAGTAAGGTAGGATTTGAAGTCCCTTCTTACCACAACGACGAGCGAATTTATGCTTGCCAAAAAGGGTCCTTTTTACACTTCGTACCCCCTACAACGCTATTTTTGATATTTGCACAAATTTTAAACAAATTTTCTCGAGCATAGTACACGCGAAATTACAAGTTGGTGATTTAAAAAATCAAGTCGAAGATGACGAATTGTTTAGTATAAATCGTTTCTCAAAGAAAAATCGCCTCTTGAAGTTATAAATAATTAAAGTTAGATAAGTGAATAGCACAAAATTTACAACAAAATGATTAAAATTTTTTACACCAAAAATCACTTGTGATACGCCAAACATTATTTAAAATCAAAATCAACAAACAATTTTTAAATAATAATAAAATAATGAATTCGCAAATTAATCTTTTTGCCATTATAAAATAGACAGTCCGGTAACAATCGTCCTCGGAAATTTTATAAGTATATACAGTTGAATCGCTATCTCGCAAAGCAATTTTAAATGTTTAAATAAATTATAAATTTCTTAAATGATAAATTTTGTAATAATGGAAATAAGAGAAATAGTGAGAGATGGAATTTCATTTAATTTTAATTATATTCAGCAACGTTTCGCCAGCATATTTGCTGACCTCTTCAGACTTTATTAACAGAAAAACAACAAATTATTAACAATAAAGTTGCAAATGTAATTTTGAAGGCAAATTATATGTATGTGTGTATCTGATTTTTCTCGTAGTCAAATTATTATAGGCTAAAACGAACATCTCGAAGCCAGTCACGTTACAATATAGTAAGAAATCAAGCATTTCAATATATATATGTATATATATATACATATATTCTTCTTCTATCATCTCTTCCTCATTAATCTTAATAAAGGCTTATAAATATGACTAAGATAATGTATATTCTTTTTTCTATTTAAAGTGTTTGTATGTAAGTCGATGTGCAACATTTCGGATATTCTGCGTTTCTTGTAATTCATGCATAATCCAATATCTTAGCTTTGTCCTAGTCAAATTCGTGTGAGAGAGTTCTTCTATGTGTACTACTGTATCTGAGTCAATGTTTTTTTTGTGTTGTGACGGTAAACGTCTTGTTTGCGCTACCGTCTCGATCACGCGGCTGCCTACGAGGGCAGCACCCACTGGCCGGGGGAAAGCAAAAAACTGGAACTCGGTCCGATATGGGGCGGAACGCGCGCAAAGGTAAAATAAACCAGTCGAGGATTAGCCATCCGAGCATCAAGAAGCGCAGAGGAGCCAGACACAGACACGAACGATTAAAAGAGTGCGGAAGCGAGTACATAAATAATTGCCCTTGTTGTTATCGTTCGGAGTGAGTGGTGTCATCGCCATCGTAGGCCAACCACGAGGTCGTGGAATCCATCCACCCGACAAAATAAACACTTTGTTGTGATAGAGACGGCAACCTGAGATACCAGAGGAGATACTGATTTGCTCCCCCCTGATAGTGCGATCGTACACTCAAGGTAAGCTGGCCAGTTTTGCGTCGCGATTTTTGTTAAACGACAGCGCTTGATTGCTCTCCCCTCGTACCGGCGATTATGAGAAAATCGGTATGCAAACGAATGTCGCGAACGAAAGATTGTGAACGAACTAGCGATGCATGATATTGTCGCGCGCGCCGTACAAGCGTAAATGCGCGGGCAATACGTGTTGTAAATTACTTGATGAATAAACTAGTCCGTTGGTTGACTGACTCCTGTTCCCCCCTGCTCTCCGGTTAGCAAAACGTGAATATTTCGATTTCGCCGCGTGCATTCCGGCACGACTGCGCATCACGCGAGATACAGGAATAAAACGAAATTCGCACCCCGTTACAGTGTTCATTTGATCTAATTTTTAAGGATCACTTACTTTCACCTATGTAGACAGCTGAACATTGTTTGCAGTTAAAACTGTAGACAGTACCAGTATTGTCGAATAAATCAGATTTGTCTTTTTCTAAACATATGAACTCTTGTAATAGTTTTTGTAATAAAGATATTGGAGTAATGTTATGTTTTTTTAACACAGAAGAACATTTTTTAAAGATGTTGCAATTATTTGGAATAGCGACTGTAGGTAGTTTTTGATTTATTGATTTTTTAGAATTACTCTTCCCGTTTTTATATTTGTTAATCCGTTTGTGTATGTGTTCTTTGATAAATTCAGATGGAAATTATTCTTTTTCAGAATATTAGTAACTATTTTTAAATTGCGTGAAAGAAATTTGTTCATAATGTTTGTCCAATCCCTCCAAGACTAAATCACAAGATATGTTCGTGAATAAGGAACTTACATCTAATGATATTAAAACGTGATCGTTTGGAATAAAAATATCTTTTAATTTCTGTTTTAAATGTCCACTGTTTAAAATATGAGAGTTAGGTTTATTTATAACTGTTTTAAGAGCATTATATAAGAATTTTGCTAATTTGTGAGTAGGGCTATTAATTGATGAAATTATTGGTCGTAATGGCACATTATCTTTGTCTGCGAGAATATTAGAAACAGCTAATTAAAACGTAAAACATATATCTATTGAACAAAAAGAATTGAATAAAAAAATAAAAGCAACAAAAAATTTTCTGAAAATGTATCCAGATATTATGTTTACAAACGCAGACAAAGGTAATGTCATAGTAATTATGTCGAAAAAAGAATATTTAGAAAAAATCAATACTGTATTCGATGATAATATCACTTATATCGAAGTGAAATCAAACCCTCTGAAAAAATTTGTGATGATGCGTCATCACACAAAAAATATATATACTACTGGCACTTGCGGCAGAACAGCCACGAGCGCATATACCCGCCCACGCACGTCCGGATCTCGCGAACTATGGCCCCCAGCAGTCTCCCTGACCGATTCGCACGACCCTTACGCTCGCGTACAACCCCTCGCGCACTCACGACCCGATCCGATACTCCCCCGGGAAGCTAGAAGCCCTTAAAGTTTCCAGCCGCGATCAACTGATCGCAAGCCCCCGTTAACTAAGGCAGACCTAGTTAGACTAGAAGTAGGGGCGACCGAGCGCGTGAGAGCGAGCAAGACCGCCGATACTAGACCGATCGGACGCGAGTGAGGGGAATCGGTAAGACCAACGAGCAGTGGATAGAAGAGGATAGACAAGTGACGCTATTTGACCGGCCAATCGTTATCGGCTTAGGGGTGGTTGGGCTAATGAGTGAAAACCGACGCTATCTCCGCGACCAGTAGGCAAATTAGGCCCGAAGAACTGACCAATAAACAAATTGCGCGGGCAAAAATATCGGTATAGACGGCGCTGAGACCCGGCTTAGCAACAAGCCGACCAATCAACAATAACTAAGGGGAAGTAAGATAAGAGAAGCGGCGCGTCGCCGAAAAACGGCGCGCCAGTACCCGTTAAGCCTTGACGGCGAGAAGTACCCGCCGAGCCTCGCTGACGCGCGGTACCCGAGGAAGCAGATAGAAGCAGATAGAGCAGATAGAAGCAGATAGAAGCAGATAGAAGCAGATAGAGCAGATAGGAGCAGATAGAAGCAGATAGAAGCAGATAGAGCAGATAGAGCAGATAGAAGCAGATAGAAGCAGATGGAAGCAGAGAGAAGAAAATAGAAGCGAAAAAGCGTAGTGGAAGTAGTGAGAGTAGTGAGAACAGAAAAAAAGTAGTGAGAGTAGTGAGAATAGTGAGAAGTAGTGCGAGGTAGTGAAGAATAAAGAAAATAGTGACAAAAGCAGCGATAGAGAGATAGTGATAGAGTAGCGAAGTGACAGCAGCGGCGACAGCACCCGCAACAATAGTAATAACGGCGACGCCTACGATAATTGTAACGACCGCTACAGCGGCCTTGACGGCAGTGGCCGCAACCGCAATCGTCTTCAAATCCTATCGGAGTAAGTACGCTTTTCTCCCCTTAATTCTTATATAACCGATAAACGCGAGATTGTCGTGTAATTATTGACCGTCGCGTTTCGGGAGTGCCGTACGACCTTCGCGCGTTCGATGATGTGATATTCGCGCCTACTCGTTGCTGACCTTTGAAAATCTCTTTGTCGAGCCGTTGTGTTGTCTATTGTCCGGGAGGCGAAGCTGTCGCGTGATTGCCGCACGTTCGCGGGACGGGAGTGTCGTACGACCTTCGTGCGCCTTACGTTTTGCGATCATATATCTTTACCGCCAATTTTCCGAGCTTTCCCTTTGTTGCGTTGTCTCATTGTTCCATGTCCGAAAGGCTAAATCGCCGCATGATTGCCGAATGTCCGCGGCGCGGGTATATCGCATGACCTTCACATATTCGCCTTCGTTGTTGCGCGTGTTTTCGCCACCGACCTTCCGAGCATCGTCTTGTGCCGTTATACTGTTGTCGTCCGAGAAACGAGTTTCCTAAGTGTGCGCGTCTACGAATTCCTTTTCCGAGCCGATCGAAAATATTACGCGAGTCGTGCTAGACCTTCGCTTGACCGGCAGAGTTCGGATATACATTGTCGTCTTGTTTTGTTCGCGATCATCGCTACAAAGTGCCAACAACGCCGCGAGCAGTAACTAACCTTCGCGCGACCGACTGAATTCCTACGCATATTTACCTCGGACGAGCTGGAATTATCGCCGCGAATAAACAAATCGACATTGCTTGACCGTGTCCGAAACCCGAAATTATTTATCCGAGCTATTGTCTGCCTAGATCGACTTCGCGTCGTAGTACGCCACTCGCGTCCCCTAGTAACCTAGACCAGGCTGACCATCGCGAGGGATAGATCACTGGGGTTGACCTGGGAAGTTTTGCATAATAAATTTGAATTACCTTTACACCCGACTTGTTACTGACTACACCCACTTGATCGCCTCATCCCCCGTAGCTTCGCGATCGGTCTGAGATCGGTAAGCGCGTGCGCGAATACCCTGATTGTCACCTAGCCGATAGCCGCCGTCGCGGGAACCACGCTACCAGTCCAGGGAAGGAGCTATCCCCTAGACCACTAGTCCGTCGGTCGGGGCGCCCCTGCGACGCCCCCCTCGATGTACCCGCTTCTGGATTAGGAGCCGCCATGCCCCGAACTACACCTAGCTAGTCGAACGAGCCGCATCCGTGGGTGGCCTTGTAAACCACCCATTGCCCCCCTTACCCCTTTTCGCTCGATACGTCTCCCCGCTTTAGACTCGAACGAATTCGTGGCCTAGGACTTCGCGCTCCCACTTCATCCTTCACAGGTGATAGCTACGCGCGCAGAGCACCGACGGCGACGAGGAGGGAGGCAGCGGGGAAACCACCCGACCATCACAGCGACCAGCAGGACCACGCCGAGTCAGCCAACGTTGCAGCGCTACCTGCTCTCCTAACGCGAGAGCACGGTAGCTGGCGCCCAACAAAATTAAATAAAAGCTGCATACGTTGTCTCGGCTGACTGCGCGCCGCTGGCGACAGTGCGAGACCGGAGAAATACCTGTCAATTATTTTTCCCCTCCCTCTCCCCCGTCGCAAATTACAAGGAGACATAAAAATAATTTTAAAAGATTGGAATAATAATGGTTTCCTGAATAAATATTGGCATAATAATGATTTGATTCAAACCGACACATCCATAGCAAAATGATTACCAAAAATACATAAAGAAAATGGGCCAATACGACCAATAATTTCATCAATTAATAGCCCTACTCACAAATTAGCAAAATTCTTATATAATGCTCTTAAAACAGTTATAAATAAACCTAACTCTCATATTTTAAACAGTGTACAGTTAAAACAGAAATTAAAAGATATTTTTATTCCAAACGATCACGTCTTAATATCATTAGATGTAAATTCTTTATTCACGAATATATCTTGTGATTTAGTCTTGGAGGGATTGGACAAACGTTATGAACAAATTTCTTTCACGCAATTTAAAAATAGTTACTAATATTCTGAAAAAGAATAATTTTCATCTGAATTTATCAAAGAACACATACACAAACGGATTAACAAATATAAAAAAGGGAAGAATAATTCTAAAAAATCAATAAATCAAAAGCTACCTACAGTCGCTATTCCAAATAATTGTAACATCTTTAAAAAATGTTCTTCTGTGTTAAAAAAACATGACATTACTCCAATATCTTTATTACAAAAACCATTACAAGAGTTCATACGTTTAGGAAAAGTCAAATCTGATTTATTCGACAATACTGGTATTGTCTACAGTTTTAACTGCAAACAATGTTTAGCTGTCGATATAGGTGAAAGTAAGCGATCCTTAAAAATTAGATCAAATATGCACAAAAAACATTGACTCAGATACAGTAGTAGTTACACATAGAAGAACTCTCTCACACGAATTTGACTGGGACAAAGCCAAGAAACGTAAAATATCCGAAATGTTGCACGTGGGCTTACATAAAAACACTTTAAATAGAAAAGAGGATATACAATATCTTAGTCATATTTATAAGCCTTTATTAAGATTGATGAGGAAGGGATGATAGATGAAGAATATATATGTGTTGAAATACTTGATTTCTTACTGTATTGTAACGTGACTGGCTACGAGCTGTTCATTTTAGCCGATAATAATTTGACTATGAGAGAAATCAGGTACACACATATACATATAATTTGCCTTTAAAATTGCATTTGTAACTTTATTGTTAATAATTTGTTGTTTTTCTGTTAATAAAGCCTGAAGACGTCAGCAGATGTGCTGACGAAACGTTGCTGAATATAATTAAAATTAAGTAAATTTACATCTCTCGCTATTGCCCTTCTTTCCATTATTACAAAATTTATCATTGAAGAAAACTATAAGGGAATCAAGACAGTATGTTACGTATATATTTCTTATTTATTGACAACTCTGTTAAAAATTAGTTATCAAGGTGTTAAATTCTTGCTTCTCTTTCTTACGGTGCTGGGATCGCTGTTGTATATTCAGACTCGCATCATATTTATTTATTGCAAAATTACTAGTGATATTTACTTGCAAATGAAATTAAGTTAACAAATACGTACTAAATGATCATAATAACTTTCGATTCGAGATTAGCGCGTTGAAATTGACTGAAAAATGCTTTTATTCGTTTGAAAAGCTTGCAATTATTGATTCTGCATAGTAAAGAATAAATTTCCCACGCCCATGACGTCACGCTCCTTATATGATCTTGATTTTAAACAATTGCTCTAACACATCGATGCGTGTATGTGAGGTATCCTCGTAGTTTTAATAACGCTTTTCCTCAGTTTTCGGACGTATGGCAAGTTGCTATTAGAAAAGCGAAAACAAAGATAAATCAGACTAGACCGTTAGACTTTTTCTATTACGAATCGTCCTTTCCACTTATACCTCGGCATTTTCATGCAATATTTGAAGTTTAATACCAGTAGATTGAAGTTTATAGGAGAATACCATGTAGACTATAGACGAGGTAACGGTGGTATACACAATATACATACACGCTGTGCAAAAACTATACCAACCAAAGAACACAAGCACTGTTGCCAAGGTTCAGTTAGCATAATGTCTAACTAAAATTAATTGATAATAAATGAAAGGTCTTTGAATATACTGTGACGGTAAACGTCAAATTAGCGCTGATAACCTAACCTGATTGGTGCCTGGGAGGGCAGCACTTACCGGGGGGGACGAAAAACGTAACGAAGGAATTCGGCGCGCGAGCAGACGGAACGCGCGCGATTGAAACCGAACTAGTGAAGCACTGGTCATCGTCACGCTCACCCGCAACTACGACGCCGATTACTGATACGTGAGCTAGAGATCGAGTCATAGAGTGAAGCTTTGACCACCGTCCCGCTCGCCCGCTTTTGTTTTGCTAACATCGATCCGTGTGCTGTTAAAGCCAATTATTGAGAGAAGAACGCCCAGATCAGTATCAGCTAGCAGTGATCGCTGTCGCCAAGGTGCCATTCAACCACCAAGGGGAGAGACCCGAGCTGACGGAGAAACGTCACCCGCGAAGAGATCGAGAGGGTGTGTGTGAGGTTTCGCCATCGAGGGCGAAACCACGTGTGCGCGAACTCGCGATCCGCGACATAAACAATAAGACAGTTTTCTCGCCGTGCGACTCGTCTATGTCACCTTCGTACGCCTGCGATATTAAGGTAAGCAGGCCAGCTTAATCTCGCGATCGCGGTTGCATGTTTAATAATTAATTTCCTGCATTCGAAGCGTGCATGTAACGGCTCCAATAACAAAGAGCAGCGAGCGTCCCGACAATACGTGTTGTCGATGAGCGAGCGTCGATGTAAACAAACGCGCGGACCGACCTTATGTAGCATTTGAGTGATAATAAAAGGTTCTGTTCGTGTTACTAACAAGTGTTTTCGACTCCCTTACTTCTTTTCGCTTCCACTCACTTTCTTATAGGTTAATAGATTTACTGGTCGACTGACGCCTGTCTCCACATGCTCTCCGGACTGCATTTTGAGCATAGATGATTACATTCGCCCTTTCAATGAAATCGCGCGAATAAAAATATAATTAAACGGTGTTACCCCGTTACAATATTTTATTTAGAAAAAATATATTTATCTTCGTAGCTTGATTCATATATTTGATATAAAAGATTAATTTATATAATCTTTACAGAAAAAAAATTTTATTACTTTAAATTGGCAGTAATTGCGGTCTTTTGTTTTAAAGTATAGAGCTTACCTCTGCCTCTTCACCCTCCCTCCCCAAATAACACCACTGAACATCCTTAAATAGCATATAGAGCTCCACATCGGTAGAGCGCTATCACTAACAGCGTGATCAATGCCTTTGATTAAGGAAAAGGCTGATATACATAGTTACACTTTTTGTGCATGTGTGTGTATGTGTCTGTTGTCTATCTGTACGTAAAAATGCCTCTTATTTTTGTAGTCAATATAAAGTAATTTCTGATAGCCTATTAAATTATTAAGGCATTGATAATTATAATTGGTAAACGTAATTTTAGTTATATTTTTATAATTCCTAGTTTTCAATTCATTAACCCGATTGATTGATTAATTGAATTAATTATCTATGCCTAAATAATATCAAAATATATTAATCCTTTCAGGGGCATTTTTTTTTGCTGCATTTATTCCGAACTCGAAAGTGTATATAAAGGTTCTCGGGGTCGCTAATTACGAATCTGAAGTCCGATTTTCAAAATTAAAAATGGCGGATCTAATATGGCGGACATAATTTTCAAACTGAAGCTTATATGAATTCAAATTTGAATACTTGAGTTTTCGGGGTCGCTGATTACAAATCTGGAGTCCAATTTTCAAAATAAAAAATGGTGGATTCGTAACGAATGAGCCTATAAATACCCTTATACCATCTTTCAAGTGAAATACTCAGAAAACTGCAATTCTAACCTAAAATAGCCGCCATATTGGATTTTCCAAATTCTGATACCGGATTCGTGATCAGCTTTTTGATTCAAGAGCTCTTTTATACAAATTTTCATATAATTATCTTGAAAACTCTGTCCGAGACCGACTTTATTCGAAAAAACTGAAAAATTTTCGTCTTTGATTATATAAATAATTGAATAAATAACTTTTTAAATTTGTAATCGAAGCTTCACGAAGCCTAAGTACTAATGATGGTATAGACATTTATTCGAGAGTGATTGAATTTAAGATGGTAGTGGTATGGATAAAAAACTGAAAAAATTTAGGTGTACCATATGATACGCTGCCCCTGAAAGGGTTAATTAATATATAGCAAATGCATGTATAAATACAGATAAATACACCAAGATAGTGTGTTAAATGCTGCTTCAAACTGATATATTATAAATAAGTAAATGTTTCTTTTTTTAATTTCATCTTTAAATTTTATTGGCACCGCATATATAGGATCTGCTTAAATTAAAACTAGATAGTCAAGTAATAATGTAAACACGCCCGCTATTACTTGACTATGCAAAAAACACAATGAGATATAGTATTTGATCGTTACTAAGATATCCTCAACACTTGCTTCACGGCAAGAACACAAAAAGAATTTAGGTTCAAAATTCTTCTGATTGTGTAACTACAGTCTTTCATTATTTGCTAGTCGTAAAAGTTAATAGTAGTTGCCTTTACATTAAAATTAACATTAATTAAATTAAATTAATTAAAGAATGAAATTAAATTCATATTTTTTCAAAAGAAAATAAGTATGAAATAGCTACATATAATAAAATTTTTTACAGGAGTGATTGGAAAAAACTACAAAATGGTTTTTTACATTTTCTCTGCCATTCATTGTCCTGAAAAAGCGATTAGTTCAACATACGATAAAAATGTTGGAAAATAATTTTTTTTATGACAGGACATTTACGTTTGTTATGTATACACCATTTGAAAGTGTTTCAAACGACCTTTCTAATGAGTCCCCGCTGACTTCTTTAAATTATTTTTCAACTACATAAAACTAAAATTTCAGTAATTTATTGATTGAATGGGTAGACTTTTGACCGGGAACGTACAATGGACTGAAAACGTATAAGTGACATTCTGATATAAAAGTAAATAATTAAGTAGTATTATCATAGATAGATATAGATGTAATTTAAGTAAATCAAGGGCTAGATGGAACTACACTGCACCTTGCATACCTCCATGAAGCCCCCTCTTTCCTTGACGTAAAGATATAATCTGAATAAATCTAAAGGATTTTTAGAAATGGTAGGACAACTTGTGATTGGAGTCCTTCTATCTTCCATAAAATTAACAAGTTTATCAAGCCAAGATCTTCTTTCAATTGAATCATCCATTTCATAAAGTTTTGATAAACTATCAGATTTCTGTAAAGAATTATTTAGTTTACATTTTTGTAAATTTCTTTATATAAAAATTGTTATTTATATAAGTTAATTTTAAGAAATATACCTTAGATCTGTATGGATCATGAGATAATTGACTGTTATAAACCTGTAACATAAAATAGTACTAAATTATCAGAATGTAAACACTAATTAAATTGACGAAATAATAAAAATAATCCTTATAGTAGTATTATCAATATTACAAGTCTGTAAGTATATATTCTAAATAAGATTTTAGGAAAATTGAGATAGACAAACAATAAATCGATATGGATATTTTCACTGCTAAAAAATAAATTGCAAATTTAGAGAAATATTAAAGAGCTAGAAGTACTTATTAACTATTCTAGTATCTTAGCAAAGATTACATTAATTATAAATAAAAAGAAGCGTTGACAATTATAATTTTTCAATATTATTATCAATAACAGGTTTATCGAGTCATGTATATATATATATATATATATATATATATACATATATATATATATATAATATTTCCCGCTCTTTCCGAATCCGGGGTCAAAAATAGGGATTGCCATGTACAAAAACAAAGTTGACCTTGAAATGATCTTGAACACGACCTCCAAGGTCAAAGGTAAGGTCATAGGAATTTGACCCCCTCGAAATTAAGCAACTTTTGTCTGAAAAATATTTCGCTATCTCTCATAGTTTCCGAGAAAACCTACTGGTCCACTTAAAATGGCCCACCCTGTACACACACACACACACACACACACACACACACACACATATATAACTCACGCTACCAATTTAATATCTTTTTCTCTCGAATCCAAACATCACCTTTTTATTAGACACTCACGGAGGATAAAAACACACTATGTAAAACAGACCTCACACACGTCTTATATATTGAAAATATGTCCACAAAGCAAAACAAAATCCAATGAAAACAAACTCGACACTCGCTGAATTATAATATTTAAGAGTTTTAACGCTAGGAACTACAATGACCTTTTACATCTCCGCTTTTCTCACAACCCGAGATTGCGATTAATACATATTAGCCATAATATATTAAGACCTGAGGTGTTAGGTCTTACGACGTCTTTTAACTTTTATAATAAAGTTCCAAAACTCAAGCTCTTATAAGAGAAACTCAAATTCTGTATACGTCGGCAAAAAATCATTGTACTCTCATAAACTCTCGCCACAAACAAATATGCGTTAAGCTAATGTCTTCCTCTGCAAATTGTGATGTAGCAAACAAGACCTACTTAAAATTGCAAAAATCGAAAAATTAACGAAATTTGAGAGCTATAAGAACCTCGCAAGCGCCGTAGCGGGTAGTTCGTAAGAGTTCAAGTCAAGGACTGTATCTCAGATCTCTGTATTACACCTGTACGTATATTTGGTGTATTTATATCATATTTAGTAACTACAGCTGTAAACATGCCTAAAACATTTTGTTAAATCCTCAATAAACATTATTTAGTCAGAAAAACACTAAACTAGTCTATTTCTGTATTCTCAACCTGATCTATGAGACATCTCAACGACAAGATTCCAGGTATTATAACACTCAATCTTTTATCTCTTTGCTTCTTTTTGTCCATATTTCTACACCATGTCTAAAATATATCTGTAAAATATAAGTGAGCTTTATCCACTAGATTTCATATTTTTACGTTTTAAATGTTAGGTATAATCGGTAGCTAACTCCAAAGACGTAACAATATCATGTAGAAGAGGGCAGTAACAAGGCTGACCACTGAATAACCGATCTCAGGAAATGGCTGAGACTTTATTTTCATGTGAATAGTACTTGTGCTGCTCAGGAATAAAATAGGATTCCCCGCTTGCCGCAGCGACGAGCGAATTTACACTTGCAAAAACAGCCCCTTTTTTACGCGTTGTTGCTCTTACATTGCTATTTCTGCAAACTTGTACAAACTTTGAACAAGCTTTGTCGCAAAATCGCGCACGGAAACTGAAAAGTTTATGATTTAAAAAAAGAGTTTGTTTGAGCAGTAAGACATCCGCTGCGCACGTAGTCTGCGCCGCCCTCCCCCCTACTGGGCACGCCTCATCTTGGATTGCGAGGGAGCGCAGCAGCGCCCTTTTTTAGTCAGTACTCAACCGGATCCCACGCGTCTCCCCGAGATCATCGTAGTTTTCGAGTGTTGAGGAAAAGAGTCGGCGGATAAAGTTTGTGTAACAGACCAATAAAGAACACGCTTAAACGTCCGCAAGCATCTTATTGATCAACCTCAACGCCTTTCTACAACATTTGGTCCTTCGAGCCGGATAACAACCGACGACCAGACAACGTCGAGAAGCATCGAGACAGCGACCGACGCCACTTCGTCCGGCAACAACACTCCCACCTTTTTTACGACAGGTGAGAACAAAAAAGTATACTGTCCTGGGGTCCGATCAACGGGTGGGACACGGTGGCTGAAACGACGTGCAACGAGGCACAGAAGTTGGCGGTGGGCATGACCAAATAAGCCACGGCGGGCGGCATTTCGGACGCCAACATGCAACACCGTCCAGTCAAAATGGCGGAACTCAAGCGTCCTAGACACAGCAGAAGCAGCAGCGCGCTACAGCAGCTCTCCCGCATGGCAGCGGCGGCAAGGAGAACCAAGTCTCTCCGCCATGGTAGGCCACACCGTTATCGACAGTTGGTTCGGCAGAGCGGGCGTCGGTCGGAAAAGGCGATCGAGACGCAACGGCTCGACCCACCACTCGGTCAACGTCGCCGGCGCGCTCGGCCCGACGTCGGGCGCATGGGACCCCGAGTCGGCGCCGGCTCGCGCCCGGCGGCCGTCGGACGGCCGAGGCCTCGCACGAGTTGAGGGTCCGAGAGGCCGTTCCCTTAAGCCTCGCTGGAGGCCTGCGACCTCGGTCCAGTGGCACGGTCACGCACTCGCCATCAGAGAAATCGGACTTGACACCATCACTGCATCTTGAGTGAATCACGGCGGCTCGGTCTCCCCCCCCTTTCCTTTTTTCTCTTGGGCCAGTGGTCGGGTCGACGTCAGGCCGACAGACTCGACAACGTCTCGCACGCGGCCCTGCGGTCAGCGTGACGCGCTGCGGCGGTGCCGCGCTCTGAATCGAGACTTCGGGAGGCTGATGCTCGGTGACAGCTGGCGGCTCCGTCGCACGCTCACGCAGCATCCGCTCGGCGCTAAAATTATACGGCA
Organism: Phymastichus coffea; assembly: GCF_024137745.1. NCBI lineage: Eukaryota > Metazoa > Arthropoda > Insecta > Hymenoptera > Eulophidae > Phymastichus > Phymastichus coffea. Next base: position 4,047,088 of record NW_026706827.1, read on the forward strand.
GTTATTTCAGATGGCACTCCCACGGGCGCAGCTTGCCCTTCTCACGGTACTGGAGCGCAACCTGAACACCACCACAAGCCTGTCGGCGAACCAATGGACGGAGGGACTTGTCACCAGCCGGTACAACCTACTGGAAGGTTACTGGAACAACTTTTCGACTAATCACGTGCAGCTGCTCACCGCTGACGACGGAGATGTAGCGGTCACAGACTACCTGAATAGCGACGCCTACGAGAAGGCAGAGAGTTACTATACTCGTGCTCAGGGTGCTCTCAACGATCTCTACAATCGGATCTCGCCGCGAGCTCAACATGGAGACGTCTCTAATGGCGCCGCAGCTCGCGAAGGCTCCTCTGGTCGCCGGCTTGCACGGCTACCCCACATCGAAATCGAGCCGTTCAGCGGAGATCAGAAGGACTGGGAGTCCTTCCGTGACCTGTTCACCTCCGTCTACCACAATGATCCTGATCTCAGCGATGTGGACAAACTGTTCTTTCTGCAGTCCCACATACGCGGACGTGCGAAGGCTGCACTTGAAGAACTTCCTCCGACTAGCACCAACTACGCGACCGTGTGGGCCGCCCGCAAGTCTCGGTACGACCAACGCCGATTGCTGATCCAGGAGCATATGAAGGCACTTCTCCGCTTGCGCTCCGTCCGCCAGGAGTCGGCACAAGGACTGCAGCATCTACTGGACGAGCTCAGACGTCACCGCAACAAACTGCTCGCTCTTAACAGACCAGTGGAGTCGTGGCATGACTGGTTCGTCTATCTCGGATACGAGGCGATGGACAGCAACACCCGTCGAGCCTGGGAGGAGTTCATCGAGGCGAGGGAAAGAGATGACCGTGACGTTGATCCCACATTCGAGCAGCTATCAGACTTCTTGGAACGCCGATGTCGTATGTTGCGATCAATCGAGTCAGTGAAGTTGAGCTCCTCGAGCAACTCGACGGCAGGCGGCACCTTCAACGGGCCCGCTTCAACGCCTCGTCTCACCAAAACTCACGCCACCGCCAACCAACGAGGATGCCCCGCGTGCAAGGAAGCGCACTACATCGGGCACTGCATCACGTTTCGCGGGCTGGGACCCGACGAACGTCGCCGCCTCGTGACTGATCGCGGCCTCTGCTATAACTGTCTGAGCAGCAACCACACCGCTCGTAACTGTCCGTCGACTTCATCATGCCGAAACTGCTCCGGATCGCACCATACACTGATCCACGACGGCGCTGGCAAGCGGCCCACTCGGAGCGATAGAGAGGACCCAGAAGGCAAGCGAGCGAGGGCCCAGACACAGACAGCCGTCACGCAAGAGAGCACAGTGCGAGAGTCGAAGTCAACATGACTATCGTTCTTGCCCACTGCCGTAGTGACTCTCAGCGGTACCAACTCGAGAAGGGAGAGCGTCCGAGCACTGCTCGACCCGTGCTCCGACGACACGTTCGTTTGTCATGCCGTCGCTCGACGTCTGAACTGCGACTTTAGCCGAGTCAACGTCGGAGTCACAGGCGTATCCGGCGTCACCATGGACTCCGCTCGCTTCCAGACACTCGTCCGCCTCTTCGACCCCTCAACTGGACGCCATTGGAGCGTCGACGCCCTCGTACTGCAGACCGTCGGCATTGTCACGCCAGTCGAAACATCGGAGTCCGCACCGAGGCTCGTCAAGGACCTACTGCCGCTCGCCGATCCATGCTTCAACGAGGCCTTGCCGATAGATCTTGTATTGGGAGCTGACGTTTACCGACGAGTCATGATGCCCGGGATTCGACGATACGGATCACTCTTGGCGCAGCGAACGGTGTTCGGATGGACGATTACCGGCTCCAACGATCGAGAGATCATCCACCGCTCCTCCAGCGTCCATGCGTGCACGTCTGATTCGACTCGTCTCACACCAGACACCAGCTACGAAAAGCTGCTTGGCCTGGTTCAGCGGTTTTGGGAAACGGAGGAGATCCCACACGCCAACAGGGTCTCGGCCGCCGACCGCGAGTGCGAGGAGTCGTATGCAAAAGGCCATTCACGGGACTCCACCGGACGCTACATAGTTCCCCTGCCCATAAAAGCTGAGGCGCTGGACCTACTCGGCGACGGACTGTCGCAAGCCTGTGTTGCGCTCGCGTCGCTACATCGACGAATGTCACGGGACCCTGAATTACGGACGCACTACAGACAGTTCATGAGCGAGTATCTCCAGCTTGGCCACATGCGACGAGTGTCACTTACTGAGTTGACCCATCCGACCACGGCAGTCCATTATATTCCGCACCATGGCATCTGGCAGAAGGGCGACAACGAGCGCAAACTAAGGGTAGTTTTCAACGCCTCCCGTCCTACCACCACCGGCCGCAGCCTGAATGATGCCCTCCACGCCGGCCCGAAACTCCAGAGCAGCATCGCAGACGTACTCAGTCGCTGGAGAAGGTACCGATACGCCTTCTGCGCTGACGTCAAGATGATGTTTCGACAGATCCTCATCGATGACCGCCACGTGCATCTCCAACGCATTGTCTGGAGCGACTCAGCCGACGACCCCCCAGAACATTATGTGCTGATGACCGTGACGTACGGCGAGTCCTGTGCGCCTTACCTTGCCATTCGCACCCTGAAGCAACTGAGCACCGACGAAGGTGATCGATACCCGGACGCCGCCAACGCCATAGACCGCGAGCTCTACGTCGATGACTTTCTCAGCGGTGAACATGACTTCCCCTCAACGAAGCGATGTCGCCATCAGCTCATCGCACTGCTCAGGGCGGGCGGCTTCTCCCTCAAGAAATGGGTTGCCAACGAGGCTCGGCTCTTAGAGGACATCCCGAATGAGGACCGGTTGCGGCCTAGTTGGATGCAGTTCTCAACAGAAGGACCGGTGAACGAGCTTGGAGTAGCCTGGGACCCCGTGAAGGATCAGTTCAGGTTCCTGTCTCCTGCCACCGAGATAGGCACCCCCCTGACCAAGAGACGGGCTCTAGCCGAACTGGCCCGAGTTTTCGACCCTTTGGGATGGTTATCGCCAGTCACTCTCCTGGCCAAGTTTGTCATCCAGGATCTTTGGAGAGCTAAGTTGTCTTGGGACGAGCAGCTTCCTCGGATCTGGACCGATAAGTGGGACGCCATAAGAAGCAACCTGAGTCATGTGAGCGGTCTCGCTATTCCCCGATGGCTCGGATTCTCGCCCAGCGGATCAATCCAGTTGCACGCGTTCGCAGATGCCAGTCGCCGCGCGATGGCCAGCGTCATATATTCGCGGACGATCTCCGACGGCGGGCGGCTAACAGCCAGCATGCTCGGGGCCAAGACCAAACTGGCTTCCATCCGCAGCCTCCAGCCTTCCGGCCGCGCACCTGCGCGGATGACTATTCCGAGGCTCGAGCTTAGAGCCGCCCTCATCGCCTCCCGCTTACTTGTCATCTTGGCCCGCTCTCTCGACGTCCCTCTGTCGGACTGTTACCTGTGGAGCGATTCCAGAATCGTGCTGTCATGGGTTCAATCGGACGAGCCCGTCGGTAACGAGCTAGTTGACAACTACGTCGCTCAGATCCATGAGCTCTGCTCTGGAGCTACCTGGCACCACGTTCCCACGGCAGATAACCCGGCTGACATCGCGTCTCGAGGCGCAGACGCCCCCAAGTTAGAGTCAGCCACGCTGTGGTGGAACAGCCCGACTTGGCTCGCGGAAGATGAAGGCTGCTGGCCCTCCTCACTCGATCACGTACGGCATTCGCCGCTCACCGAAAATGACGCTGCTGCCCAACGACCAACTCTCTGCGCAGCCACGCAGACTCACTCACCCGCATCTCATCATATTGATCGCTTCTCGTCGCTCACTGGACTCCTCCGCGGCACTGTTCGTGCGCGCCGACTGCTCCTCCGCGCACACTGCGCGGCTTCAGACCTTCCGCCGACGCCCATGAGTCCGACGACGGCCTCCGAGCTCAGGCGGGCCTTCATCGACTGCGTCAAGCTGACTCAAGCCGCTACCTTCGCCTGGGAGCTCACCGACCTTCGCTCATCGTCACGCGAATCTCTCAATCACCGCGCTCTCCGTTCACTAACCCCGTTCATCGACGACGACGGAGTCCTTCGTGCCGGCGGTCGACTGGCCCACTCCCTGCTGCCACACGACGAGCGGCATCCGCCTATCTTGGATGGCTCCTCTCATCTCGCCCAGCTGATCATCCGTTGGGCTCACGAGCGCAGCCTCCACTCCGGGTTCCGCGCCACCTACGCCTGGACTCTTCACAAGGCATGGATTATCAACGCCAAGGTACTAGTGAAGAGGCACATCAGAGAGTGCATCATCTGCGCTCGCATCGCTGCTCGCACCGCCACCCAAATCATGGCTCCACTCCCAGCTGCTCGCGTGACTACACCTTCACGCCCCTTCGAGCGCTGCGGACTTGATTATGCAGGCCCGTTTCAAGTGCTGCGGTCAAAGAGACGCGGCATCTCGACTTCCAAGGGATACATCGCCCTTTTCGTCTGCATGAGCACCAAGGCCATCCACCTCGAGCTGGTCGGTGATCTCAGTACGGCTAGCTTCTTGGGCGCCCTCACACGGTTCGCCAACCGCCGCGGTCGCCCCGCAGAAATCTGGAGCGATAATGGCACCAACTTTCGCGGTGCCAACCATGAGCTCCGACGCCTGTTGAGGGACGCTGAGATGGATTGGGGGCTCATAGAAGGACACCTCGCCCAAGAAGGGATCGCCTGGAAGTTTATCCCACCATCGGCTCCCCACTTCGGTGGCTTATGGGAGGCTGGCGTCAAATCGACGAAGATGCACCTTCGCCGAGTCGCCGGCCCTCGGCGACTCACCTATGAAGAGTTCTCCACGCTTTTGAGTTCGGTGGAAGCAATACTCAATAGCAGGCCTCTCGCCCCGCCGTCTGGTGACCTTGGCGATCTGGATGCGCTCACGCCAAGTCACTTTCTCATCGGCACCTCAAGCACCTCCATTCCTCAGCCCGCCGATCCCGATATCAACCTGGAACACGCCACGCACTGGAGCCTGGTCAAGGGAATGCGAGACCGTTTCTGGACACGATGGAGCAGAGAGTACCTCAATACGTTGCTGCAGCGACCGAAGTGGAGACGTCCCCAGCCGAACTTCAATGTCGGTGATTTCGTCATGATTGTCGACGCTTCTCTGCTTCGACCTCATGCACGGTGGCCAATGGGACGTATCACCGCCGTTTATCCCGGCGCCGATGGACTTGTCCGTACAGCAGCCGTACAGACAGCCGCCGGCGAGTACACTCGTCCGATCGTGAAGCTGGCGCGACTTCCGCTGACAACCTCATCTTCAGACGTCCCAGCCCCGGCCGATCCAGTCGCAGATTAAGCGCTGATTCGTTCCAGGAACGAGGCGGGCGGCATGTTTGAGCAGTAAGACATCCGCATGCGCACGTGGTCTGCGCCGCCCTCCCCCCTACTGGGCACGCCTCATCTTGGATTGCGAGGGAGCGCAGCAGCGCCCTTTTTTTAGTCAGTACTCAACCGGATCCCACGCCTCTCCCCGAGATCATCGTAGTTTTCGAGTGTTGAGGAAAAGAGTCGGCGGATAAAGTTTGTGTAACAGACCAATAAAGAACACGCTTAAACGTCCGCAAGCATCTTATTGATCAACCTCAACGCCTTTCCACAACAGAGTTGAAAACGCCGAATTTTATAGTTTAAGTCGCTTCTTATGGAAAAATCGCCTCACGAAGTTATAAACAACTAACGTTAATAAAATGATTAGAATAAAATTTACAATGAAATTATTAGAATTTTTTACACAAAAAAATTATTTAGAATACATGGTACATTATCCAAAATCAAAATTACCAATTTAACAAACTAAATTTAAATCATAATTAAATAACGAATTTACAAATTATTTCTTTTGCTATTGTAAAATCGACGATCAGATAATAATTGTTTTTACTAATTTTACAAGTATTTACAATAGGGTCGCTATTTCGCAACGTAATTTCAAATGTTTAAATAAATTATTTATGTTTTATTTATTGGTAACGTTATTAAAAAAATCAGTTATCAAAATGTCAAATTTTTACTTTTCTTTCTGAAGATGTTAATATCGCTGTATTATATTCAAATTTACAAATTTCATTTGTTTATTGCAAAATTGTTAGTGATATATACTTGTAAATTAAATTACGCTAAATATTACCTAATAAATATTCATAATAAGTTTAAACTCGAGACCAGCGCATTAAATTTAACTAAAAAAGTACTTTTGATCATTTTAAAAGATTGACTTTGCATAGCAAACAATAAATTTTGCACGACTGTGACATCACGCTCCTTATATAGACCTGATTTTGGTCAACTACCCTAATACATCGTAGCGTGTATGTGAGGTGGCGCTTTAGTTTTGATAGCGCTTTTTCGCAGTTCCAGATGTGTGGCGGCTTGCCATTGCACAGTGAAAAGAAAAAAAAACAGTTTAGACGGGACTGTTACTATATATATATGAAATATTTCACGGATACCTCTGCGACCAACAATTTACGCAACCGATTAAAGCGTTTGATGGTTCATTTTGAAGTTTAAGATATCTTCTTTTTAATGCCATATGTGCCTTTGCGAAATTTAGTATGACAGCTTCAAGATGGCGTCCAAATGTACTCAATTTTGTAAGAAAAAATATAAAACAATGCATACAAAAAATTTATCCCATACTTGAAGTGCTTTATATGCTGTTTAATAAATGTTAATCTTTTAAGTATAATTCTGTTATTGAAATTTAGTTATCTCATCATATTTCTTTTCTAATCTCAAAAAACTGGCAAAATCGTTAAAAATGTGCTAAAATCTACCAGAAAGTGAGCAGAAACCTTTATCTTCCGTATCCATCTCTTTTTTTATATCAAAAGAAATCCAATAAAACAAAGTCCACCTCCATAATGTAGGAAATACGATATTGCTAAATAAATAAATAAATAAATAAATTTTTCGTATGCATTGTTTAAATTTTTTTTTACAAAAATTGTATGCTTTTGGATGCCATCTTAAAGCCCCCATAGTAAATTTTGCAAAAGCGAAGACGGCATTAGAAAGGAGATATCTTAAGTTTAAAAGCCATCAAACGTTTTAATCGGTTACGTAAATTTTGTAATTTTTTTAGTAATATTAATAATGGTACATTGTTGAGCGTGCTCGCAATATTCTTTAACATGTTCATAAATCATATGAGTTTTTAGTGTTACTGAGATTTCTAATGCAATATAATTTGATTTAAAACTCTTTATGAACGTTTTAAATTCAGCGTTTAATGTCATAGCAAAAGGATCCGTCTCCAACTTTTTTAAGTTACCTCAATACTTCAACATATTTACGGATTTCTAAATAAAACATCGATTTGTCGATGGAATTTAAAAATTTATTACAGTAATTTTCTATGAACGTATGACCACTTTCATGGTTAATCTTAAACACACTAATAAAACAGTTTCATATTCAGCTAAAATTTTATCAAAACTTGTATTTACTTCTCCAAATAGTAGATATGAAGTGGTGGTACGAAAAAAAAAATTTTTTATTCATAATTGGTAGCATTACTGCGGCAGCACTTTATTAAAACACCATTGTATTAATATAATCTTAATATAATATTGTATTAATTACTTAAGCCGACAAGGAAAAAAACCCAGAAACCAGACAGTACGTTCCCAAACGTTTTTGGTGCGCTGAAACCGAATCTGACCTCAGAATTGCTCCATCACCCTAGGTTTTCGAGAAATCCTAACCTAAAAGTTCAAAAAACACGATTTTTCACTATATTTCGCGTAGTATTACGTCGTAACCCAATTTTCTTTTAAAAAACGAGTAATGCTATCTCAAAGTACTACTCTTACCCTTCAAAACCCTTTTTTCAGATTTAAAAAATCTTTTTTTTCAATCGAGATATCGTAGATTGAATTTGAGTGATTTAGCGATTTCGTTACAGCACGAAATAGTAGCGAATTTCCGAATAAGGAGTTATAGTGTAATTATATGTTTTTTGGGTCACTGAATCGAAATTTAACGTCAGAATGACTCTATAATCTCAATTCCCTTAACCCTAGAGCCCCTAAACTTGCGACGCTGTAACTCCTGACCGACATACCCCAATTTCCTCAACCCTCGAGCCCTATTACCGCGATGCTATAACCCCCAACCCTCATACCGAAATTCGCTACGCAGAATACTTCAAGCCTCCAAATTATATTCAACCCCCGAGCCCTGCAGGTCTGCAACCTCAGACTTCTTTGCCAGATTTTCCTCAATCAGCACTTCAAGCTGCTATCGTATAACCGTATGTCTCTACATTTCAATCCCTTCAATATCCAAGCCTTGTATTCTACGCAGCTTTCAATTACGCGTTTTAAATCTCATTTATTCAGTTTGTGAGTGTTGCATCTGAATATCTGCAACCCTACAGTTTTTCACTTCTTTTTTTTATGAAAACGCTGTCGTTTATCTTGAAATGAACGTTTAAGAGATTTGCGTCTATGATGATCTGTCAATGTATCGTGTCGGTGTAGAGCCCAGCAATAGTCAGCCATCATGCTCTCATTCCATCTACCTTGATGATGTTCCTCTTTGTTTCTGAAATCTTGATGAAATCTTTCACCCATTTCTTCACTGAACGCCCCAACATTGTCCGGAAAGTATTCCAAATGTGAAAACAAAAAGTGTATTTTCAGGCTCATCAAACACCTTAATTTTTGAAAATTCTGTAGCATTGTCGACACAATAGTTTTGTATTTAGGGTCCCGGTGGTTTTCGAGAAAATTCTCGGTGACACTTTTGAAACTTATCCAAGCATTTCTCTCATTAGTCGTCATTGTCAAGAGGAATTCATCATCATTCATAAGTGCTCGAATGTATGGCCCTACAAATATGCCTTCCTTAATTTTCGCTTCAGACAATTTAGGAAATTTGCCCTGAAGATACTTGTAACATTCGCCTTCCTTATCTAGTGCCTTGACGAATTGCTTCATCAAGCCTAGTTTTATATGGAGTGGAGGTAACAAGATATGTTTAGGATCAACAAGGTTCTCATGGATGACATTGTGTGATCCAACAACCATTTCGATTCGTCCATTCTTTCCGAACCCAATGTTCTTCTCGTGCACGACTGTCCCAGAGATACAAAAAATAGGGGTGCTTCGTATTTCCAGATTGCAAGCCAACTAATATATTGATCATCTTGAAATCACCACAAACGAGCCATTTGTGTTCATTGTAATTGATTTTCTCAAGAAGGAATCGAAAGTTATCGTGAGACTCTTTCATCACAGTGGAATGAGCAATGGGAATAGCTGCATACTCATTCCCATTGTGCAGAAGTACTGCCTTGAGACTTTGTACAGATGCATCCACGAAAAGTCGCCAGTTCTCTGGATTATAATCTCCTTGCACTCCATATAAACTGATGAGATGCTTTATATCATTGCAGTAAACAAGGTTATCCACGCAAGTAAAATATGGCCGAAATTTAATATCTCTCTTTCTGTAAATAGAAACTTTTGTCTCAGGTAATAAAAGATTTCTTTCTTTTAGTCTTGAAGCTAAGAGTTTTGAAGAATATTTCGGAAGATTCAAATCACGGATCAGATCATCCAAAGAATTTTGGTCGAAAAGTTTGGGCTTTTCTGAGTCAGAAAAATCTTCTTCATCACTACTGCTGCTTTTGTCCGTTACCGGAACTTCTATTGGTTGAAGTTTTTTTGGCTCAGAATCAGAATTTTTTTTTCTTTTTATTTTTACATACTGAGCTGCTATTACACTAGAAACGTTTGGATAAAGGAGAGAAGCTTTGTTATTATGATTAAAACCTAAAGTATCACATTTATAAAAGTAACAGTCATCATGGTGATTTTTAGGTTCACGCCATATTGTTGGTTGGAGAACAACTTCGGTTTTAGTTTTATTCCAGTTTTTCAAACTTTGGAGACAGTCTTCACAAATATATTTAGGAACCCATGGTTTGTCTAAATTCTTCATAGGTGTCTCGTAACATTCTTCAAACTGATCTTTAATGATATCAGTGATTGATCGACGAAGTCGAGCTACCTCAAATTTACCGCAGATATTGCAAAAGGAATCGATTTTTCCTTTGCATGGAATTCTACATGCCGACATCTTCAATAACTTATAAGTTAATTGGAAATCACGAGTAATATTATAAACTTATTCTAATAACGAAATGGGTAAATATAATTAAGTTTCTAGAAAACAAAGTAATAATAAAGATCAGTAAAAGTACTGCACGCAGTGTTATATGAGAAATAATAGAAAGTATTTAATTCCAGTGACTTCTCCGTTAGCCTGCCGCTCAAACACGATCCCTAACACGGTTGAAGAACGAAGCACAAAAATTTGTAGTTTTTGAGCAATGTCATACACGGTTATCCTCAAGTAAGGAAATGTAGGCCCTAAGTGAATCCGATATCTGCTAACGTAGATACTTTCTTCATCGTTAGTAGACCAGAAAAATGTAAGATTAAAAATCCTAGCTGATCGATTTCGCAAGTTATAGACACTTGTATGTAAACGTAAATTGTACTTGTATACGTAAGTTGGATATGAATTTTCCTATCACAGACACAAATTCTTCTACCTTCTTTTACCGCAGAAATGATGTTTATAGTTGTTCCATTGACCCAGCGGTATTCCCCGTCCACCAAACCCGAATTTCTTTAACCCTCGATAGGGCCGGGGGTTATAGCTTCGCAGGTTAAAGGCTCGAGGGTTAAGGAAATTGGGGTGTGAGGGTCGGGGGTTATACCGCAGCAGGTTAAAGGGCTCGAGAGTTAAGGACTTTGGAGTATGTCGGTCAGGGGTTACAGCGTCGCAGGTTATGGGGCTCTAGGGTTAAGGGAATTGAGATTATAGAATCATTCTGACGTTAAATTTGGATTCAGTGACCCAAAAAACATATAATTACACTATAACTCCTTATTCGGAAATTCGCCACTATTTCGTGCTGTAACGAAATCGCTAAATCACTCAAATTCAATCTACGATATCTCGATGGAAAAAAAAAGATTTTTTAAATCTGAAAAAAGGGTTTTGAAGGGTAAGAGTAGTACTTTGAGATAGCATTACTCGTTTTTTAAAAGAAAATTGGCTTACGACGTAATATTACGCGAAATATAGTGAAAAATCGTCTTTTTTGAACTTTTAGGTTAGGATTTCTCGAAAACCTAGGGTGATGGAGCAATTTTGAGGTCAGATTCGGTTTCAGCGCACTAAAAACGTTTGGGAATGTACTGTCAGGTTTCTGGGTTTTTCCATTTTTTAAATTTTGTCGGCCTGTGTTATTATTATATTGAGTCACAGTTCTTACAAGTAACGCTACCTAAGTATCACTCACCAAATAGGATAAAACTTGCCACACGGTGTAAGGGGGGGGTATATCGTACAAACGGGGAAGCTCATAGTGCAAAAGTCCTTCGATGCAGAGCTAACCGCCACTCTGTTAATGATGTATGAGAATACGTGTATTCACCTTTATGACTGTCACTTAGCTCCAACTTCAATTAACTCCTTAGAGTAAACTCACCTCGAGTCACCGAACTAATGACTCTTGTCGCTCGTATTGTGTAAAAGGGCTGTTGTTTACTTCTCACAATTCCCTAGACAAAATCGATTCAAATTCTAGAAATTGAATTTAACGTTGAGCAAGGAGCAATTAATTGTATTAAATTATACAGTCTTTACACGGGCCAAAAGACTTTCACACGCGTATTAATTTACAATATAATCCGGGGAGAGAGAGAGAGAAAGTATAAATTATACGCAGACTAACGTTAGGCACGACTATCGGAGAATTATTCGGCGCATACATCAAATTATTCACGCGGTACAAGCTAAGATGAATATCGCGGATACTAATAGGTACACCTACCCTGAATTGCGGTTACGGTGATCAGCCGTAACCGAGCGAACAAACTTTCTGTTGCCGAATACTGCGGATCAAGCTGCTGCTGCTGCTGCAGTTGTCGCTAATGGTTGTGTCTCCATCTGAATGCCTCTGCTGCCTTGACACTGGTGTTATCTCCGTGTGCTTGTGCTGTTTTTCTTGGCTCACTTTCACTAATGATAAAGTCTTTTTTTCCAGTACATGGCCTCACCAGCTGGCGAATCAGATCATACTGTTCGCGCACTTCATTTATCTAAAAAACCTCGCGCTCGCCCTCTCTCTCTCCTAATCGCTTACTTTCGCATCCCGAGTGCTGCCGAATTGCAAACGAATCAATATTTATAGTCAATTACCGTTGTAACAGATAAAACATTCAAAAATATTAGACACATGTTTTTATATTTCGTCGATAATGCATTTTAAGGAGTGAAAACCCAACCCTTACCATAGGCTAATACACATAAGCCTTGGAACAGCGAGTTTAATCGCCCGTTTTCCACAAATTAATAGAATTTAATATAAATAGGTAGCTGAAACACCTACCATATAACCATACAAGTACACCTAAACAGCTACCTCTAGACCCTTTAGAACCCTTCCCAAGACTACCCCTATCAAATCCCAAGCAGTTCAACCTACATAACCCTGGAAGGAGTGAGTTTAGTTATTTGATTTTATGTTATTATAATGTGACAGAGTCATAGCGATGCTCGCTGCCCCTGTGTGCGGCACTCTCCTCGCGTGAATGCAGCGACCAAGTATACGCTATATAGCGACTACATGCTGGTGTCGTTGCAGGATCTGGAGAAAGGAGCGCGACGATCGGCGAAGTGTCGCCGTGAGTGCGAGTGAGAGCAAGAAGAGCGAGAGAGAGAGAGTGCGAGAGAGCGATTTTGACTGATTTTTGACGGCGAGAGAAGTGGAAGCGCGGCGACGTGAGGCTAAAAAATTAAGAGAGAAGAAGGGCAGTTAGGCGCGAGCTCTGGAGTAATTAGAGCCGCCTAGAGAGAACCTTCTGGAGAGTTCCGGCTAGAGAGGAACCACTACCACTGGCACGACAGCTACTTCGGCCAGGAAGGAGAGCTATTAAGGAAGCAGAGTCAGTTCCAGCAGCAACCATACGCCGTCTACGGAGTAGAGGCCGAGCTGCGGCTCTTCTTACAGCCACCTCCATCGTCGCCAGGGCGCTGTTGCCAGCGGGTCTCCGCTTTCGCCGGCGTCGTCTCTCTACCGACGGACCGTCGGTGCCCGGTGGGTCCAAAGCTAATTTAATCTCTCTCGCGCCAGCTCTCGCTCGTTCATAGATTCCAGTTTATTAAGCGTAGATTAATTGTGCACGCTGAGCGATCTCGCTCGCGTGATATCACGAACTCTAATCGCGAATGGCTAAGCGAGCGCGCTCGCCACGGCGAACTGAACTTTGTAGCGTTTATTTGTAAAAGGGCGTCAATAAATGAGATCGCCATATGTAATGTTACTTAATCAAAGTGTCTGATTATTTCAATCATCCTCCCCAACCAGAGCGAACGTCGGCCTGTGAAAGTCAGCGCTGGCTTTCTTGACCGAGAAAGAACCCAGTTAAATTTAGCAGAGACCAGCCCGTGGCGCACGGTAGCTGACCCCTCTTGCAATAATTGTAATTTAATTTGATGTTGTAATTATTTTAGAATGCTAGCTTAACTTAGGCCTCCTAGCCTCTTATAGGTCGGGGTGCTCGATTATCGTGAATTCCCTTACCTCTCATGCTCATGCGCTCAACCTGATTGAAAGATGCATCACTATTCTACCATTATATATTTATTTCAAGGATTAATTTATAAATAATTTAGAATTATTCCTTGCATTAATTTTGAAATTAAAATATCTTAAACCTTTTGGATCCCTTCTAAATGAAATCATGAATTAAATTTTTATTTTTACAATAGTAAATAATTATGAAATAATTTTAAATTGTTTCAAGGATTAATTTAAATAAATCTAACATAAATTGCGTATTTTCATTTATTTTATAAATTAATTTAGAAATAATTTATAATCATTTCTTGCGTTACGTCTGAGCACGTTATTCTCATAACATTATAACGAGCGGCCAGACCCTCGTTATGTCTCTCTCTCCCCACACATAATTATAGTTATTTTTATATAAATATATTTGTCACATAATTATCTCACATGTATGGCAGCCACAGATAAGTCAGAGAGAGCGCTAATAGAGGGCGAGCTAGAGAGAGAGAATTCGGGAGGCACGCGCGACGCGCGCGAGTAGGAGAGTGGGGCAGGAAAAAGCCCCGCGATAAGAACTCTCTCTTGTACCGGCGACTTCGAAGCACGTGGACGTGTGACGAGCAGATATACGCGCTTGCGACCTTTTGTGACCAGCGACTTTTTCCGCGGTGTTTCTGACGAGTACGCGAGTGCCTACTCGGTGTGAGGTTTGGTGCCGAGATTGCTCAGTGTTTTGGCGAGCTAATTCTAGCGACTACGCGTGCGAGCCTTCAAAGCCGCCCGCCTTTTGACCGCATTCGAGTGCGTACTGCGCATCCTCGCAGACCACGTGCGAGGCCGAGAATACCGTCTCCAGGGCTGACTCCGAGACGTCATTGTAACTATCACCTCGAATACGTGTCTCTCTCGCTAGCTTTTCGCCGCTCTCTCTCCCGCTTACGCTGCGTACTAACTTTGTACTATTCTCTGTAGTAAACTCAATTCTGCTCGTATATCTGTTTTCTTCCTTTGCGCTTCCCTTTTACCGATCGTAAACAATCCCGTTCCGTCCGGCTTTCGCACCTGAATTTCGTGATCGCTCCAAAGCGCCCATAGGACTACACGACGCTCTCCGCGGGCCAAGGTAACGGACGCCGCACCATGACGTTCCTGTTGCTGCTGGGTTAGGCTTTGCGCAGCCTATTACGAGGCCCACACCGAGCTGTTTCCAATTCCCTCGTAATTTATATAACGAGTGACCCGCGCTAGGTCAAAACCCCGTTATAACATCTGAGGCACGAGACGTAATTCTCATGTGCTCCTTTTGGTATACGTTTTCGCGTTTGAACCAGTGAGCTTTTGTTATAAATTAATTTATAAATTAACGTTTTGATGCGTACTTCTACTATTTTGTGTCCGCAATTATATACGTGGCACGTGCCGATATATAAAATCAGGATTCAGAATTTCAACTCTTATTTCGATACTACTCTGTTTTTTCGTAATTATGCCTATTGCTGACCAAACATAAAATCAGAAGAAAACAGAATAACTTCAGCGTCTAGCGAACCTGGCGCAAGCCGATAGGCATACTCGGAAGTAGGAAAAACGCGTGAGGGATTTAATAAAATTCTTTTATATTTAGACTTACTTGAGATTATTGAATACGCACACTATAAATTATTAGTCTCTCGGTAGTTTAGTGTGCTCACACTCACTCTCTTTTATTAGAATTTGTTCTCTTTTTTCAGATGACTCTTTGAGTATTGAATTTCAGAGATAAACACATTCTATATTTGTTTATTATGCACGCAAAGCTACTTACAGATTTATTATATATAATCGTTCCTAACAACGTGTAATTTAATATTTAACATATATAATTTAAATTTCATGTTTAACGTTGCTAATAATCAAAGTTAATTAATTGAATTAAATTTACTTAGTATATTTTACAATAAAACAAAAAAAATAAAGAAACAAACAAATGATACAACTATCATAAACATGAATTTCAACTTAAATTTGTCTAAACATAGTGTTTGAATTAATGTAACTAAATGTAAATATGATTAATGTATGCGAAAAATTAATAAACTTTAAGTTCTATTAGACTAAAACTAACGAACTTGCAAATTCGACTTACAAGAATCAAAGTTATAACTCAAATTAACTTTGATTTTTATTATGGTTAGTCTTTATTATAAAGTGTTTAAAACTAACGAAATTAAACAGAATCTTGATTTAACTAACGCGGAATACGCGGGTCGTTTGAAAAGTCCGTACAAAGTCAGAGAGATGGCGCTACTAGTGCGTATCAAGGTTATTTTCAGTTAGTGGCATATCTTGAAAGAGCACACACGAAGTTTCAGCTAGATCGGTCAATTACTTTGCGTTTTACATTCGTTTCAATCAAAGAAATCGAGTGGTTGTAAAAAAATGGACGAAAAAGAATTTCATGTATTGATTAAACATAACTTTTTCAAAGGCGAAACGCCGCAGGAGATTAAACAGAAGCTTGATAAACATTATGGTGATTGTGCACCTTCAATTAGAATGGTTTATAAGTGGTTTCAAAATTTTCGGAGAGGCCATATGAGCACAAAAGACGCTGAACGTTCTGAACGCCCTGTTCAGGTTACCACTTCAGAAATCATTAATAAAATCCATAATATGGTGATGAAGTGAACCAAACCACCTCCAATTCCTAAATTTGTAAACAAGAAAATTCTGTGTATGAAACAGTCTTATAATTTCTGTAGAAAATGTTATCAGAATGTTATTGAAATTCCTTTATTGTAAATTTAACTTATAATGTATTTTTGTTTAATATATTAAAGTATAATAATAATAATCTACAATCTTTTATCTTTTGCCATAGTGCATTTTTTGTATTAAGCATAAAATATATTATTTCACAAAGTTTTTACAATAATGGTAGTCCTCATAAACGTGTTTAAGGGGGGGGGGGGCAGGTGAATTTTCAGCCTACCTTTAAAAAAATCGCAGGAGGCTGATAATTATATTTATAACGTAGTTTTTCCCGCTGAATCGAATGGCGTTATCAGAAATTTAAAAAAAAAATTTTTTATGCTTATTTTGGCCGTTTTTCAAAAAAAAAAAATTTTTTTTTGGGTTTTTATTTTTTTTTTGTGGAAGGAATCAATATTTTTTAAAACCCATGCGCTATCTTCTTTAAAATAATAAAAACTATATACAAAAAAATTTTGAGCTCAAAATCTCAAAAATTGAGGGAGGAGTAGCATTTTTTCGAAAGCCACTTTTTTTTTTTTAATCATCACTAGCGTTTTTGTATAATAAATATGAAGATGTGTAATCGATTTTTATATCTATTTCTGTGTATTATTGACTGTATTTTCTATACTACAAAGGGAAAATCAAAATATCTTAGTCAGTTTCAGAATTCTATTTACATTTATTGCAGTTCACATACTTTATGCGCATACAATAGGCATCCATCAAAACATACCGGCACCATAGCTTTCACCGTCACGATTGAGTATATCTTCGTCTCTTTTTTGTTTTGCGAATTCAATTTTTCGTCGTACTTCTTTATACTTGGCTGAATTTCTTTCCTCGAATCGCTGCACTGCTTTCGTATCTTTTTTAGTTGACAAGTGCCCAGTTGTATTACCTTCTATGTTGTATTCCTAATCTCTTCAAAACTTCTGACAAAAATCTCTTACATCCACTGTTATATTCGCAAACACTAATTGCTGCTGCCATTCTAACTCTTTTATCAGAAACATATGTTCCTTTAGGGCACCTGTTCCAAATAATGCTGTGTAGACTTTCATTCGCATTTTGTGTTTGACAACGCGCACATCGTAGTAGTAAAGAATCGTCAGTCAATCTAGCATACAGAGGAAGAATTTGTTGCAAACAAAATTCATTTATAGGTGTTTTTACATTAGATTCGTGAGCTTCAGGCTCGATTCCTTTCCCTAATGCTCTTTGGTAAAAACACCAAGATGACTCCCCTACTGGGCAATATAAATGTTAAGGCTTGTTATCAGTAGACGCACAATGGTAAATGGATGCATATATTGCTACTTTCATATTCTGTAAATAAAGGGTGGAATGATATTTTAGATATAAAATTATGAAATAGTAAGGAATATGGACTATGTACAAATGTTTTCATACATACCTGTATATTCCCTTTATTACGATAGATTGCTTTTTTATAATATTCTGTTAGTTTTTTTATTGTCGTGTCTTTGAGTTGACCATGACCTTTGCCTCCCAAAGTGACTTTTCTGCTCCTTTCTTCTTTTATAATTTTTTTTATACCAGCATAGACTCTGGATAGTTATTGATAATAAATAAATGTGATCAAATTGTATGACGCGAATTTCGAAGATACAATTACGAATTTATAAATACCTTTTGGATACATGATTGACACATTCTTCTTTTTCTACTTTATAATCTTCTCCAAGATTCAACGATGCGACATAAGTGAATGCTTTTGAATCCCCATCTGAAAGCATTTTCGTATAGCGAAATCCATAATTTTCGGACCGTTTCCATAAGTTTTCAGCAATTGTAGCTTCCATTGCTCCTGACGATCCTGAATGATTTTTACGACATTGGCCGACATGACCTTGCGACCAAAACTCGAATTCCGGCGAATCTTCACCCAATAGAGCTGCTGTGAACGAACATTCTTGGCAAAACTTTGTTGCAATATCAAAATCGATGATGAATCCAGTAACCAAATCAATTACACTGGCAAAACCAACTTGCGATCTAAAACCTTTGGTAGGCCACGAACCGTCATAACTGACACCTAAATTCAGTTTCTTTTCAAGCCCTTGCTCCGTTCGAATTTTTGCTGCACTTTCTAATTCGTCATTAGAAATCAAATAAGAACTATTGTCACTGTCACAATTCATTTCTTCGTCGTCGTCAGAGTTACTGTTTTCGTCACTGTCACTATCGACTTGTTGATCTTCAACCACACATGAACTTGTGTATGTATCTTTGACAACAGTTCGACATTCGTTCAAAATCACTTCAGTCGACTCATCAACAGCAGTTTCGATTCGTTCCATATGATCTTTGAAAGAAGCACAGGAAAAAGGTTGCATGTTCATAATCATAGCAAAATTTTGTATGCTTGAATAGCCTCTACCTTCATACAAAAATGCTAAGCTCAGCCTTACATTCACATCGAAAGGAGGCCTGCTACTACTTTTGGTGCAAACTCTTTTTGACGTATATATACTTGTCTTATCTGTCTCTAATCCAAGCAACTCACAGTATGAACATTTCAAAACAATTTTCCTCGAGAATCCCCAAGACTGTGAATCTAACTCGAAACGCAATGTACTATGATCGCAATCGACACACTTCGTTTTTGACAATAATGACGATATTTGTGAAAAATCGAGCAAGATGTACTGCGATTCACTAACTTTTTCTTGGTCGCACTCATCCATCGTTTCTTCAGCTGTAGTTTCAGTTATATCTTCATAAAATTCTTCAGACATTGCATTTATTTCTTCTGCTTCATTGTTTTCATTTTTATTTCTTTCACTAATATTCGCTATGGCATCCGCTTTCATTTGTGAACGTAAGCTTTTCTGACACGAAGCTTTTTTCCATTTTTTTGTTGCCAATTCACTATAATACACCGACCGATTTTTACGTCGAGGCATGATTGACAGTGATAACTACTAGGTTCACGTCTAACTGTATCTCAATTTCGCACTGAATACACTAATCGATTACACATCTTCATATTTATTATACATAAAAGCTAGTGCTGTTTGAAAAAAAAAAAAAGAAAAAAAAGTGGCTTTCGAAAAAATGCTACTCCTCCCTCAATTTTTGAGATTTTGAGCTCAAAAATTTTTTGGATATAGTTTTTATTATTTTAAAGAAGATAGCGCATGGGTCTTAAAAAATATTAATTCCTTCCACAAAAAAAAAATAAAAACCCAAAAAAATTTTTTTTTTTGTTGAAAAACGGCCAAAATAAGCATAAAAAATTTATTTTTTTAATTTCTGATAACGCCATTCGATTCAGCGGGAAAAACTACGTTATAAATATAATTATCAGCCTCCTGCGATTTTTTTAAAGGTAGGCTGAAAATTCACCTGCCCCCCCCCCTTAATAAACTAGAGCAGCGTTGAATGAAGTGTATAAGCCTAAAACGAGACTATATTGAAAAATAAAAAAGATTTATTAAAAAAAATCAAGCAGTTTTTATTTTTGGACGGACTTTTCAAACGATCCTCGTACAATGATTAGTTATGTTAACTTAACATTAAAATAATAACTTGATTAATATAATTATTCACGTATAAAATATTCGTTGAACATCAGAAAACTTTAGGTCTTATAAGAATTTTCTTCGATATTTTGCTAAATTATTCATTTGAGCGCAAAATATATGGAAGGTTTCAAAGCGAAAAAATTTTTATTAAAGGATTCGTATAATTCAAATTTTGGAATTGGAAAATTTCTGATAAAATGTTTAAATAATTTTAAGGGATTTAGAAAAATGAAAATGAAGGAAAATATTTTGAAATATGTACGGTTTATTTTTATTTGTTAAATATGATCGAGGTTGTGCGGTCTTCTCCCACGTCACGCCTGTCTTTACGCCTTTGACGTAGGAGGGGATAGGTGCCCGATTGGGTTTCGTAAAACTAGAGAGCATGAGCACACTCTCACGACAGCGCTTGAAGTGATTGGACACACGAGCGACAATGTGAAATGGCCAGTCCAAATTCTATATGTATTATTTTTAATATAAAATTTTGAATAAACACTTTAGTATTAAGCACCACTCATTATCATCTGAAATCATCCTACAAAATTCAGAAGTGGGATTGCCTTTCATTTGCAGTGCATTACAGTCACTTGAAATTACGATCAGAATCAGACTTTGTGTCATCACTGTGCGGATAACCAATAATGTGCTGTGTGCATAACCGAGAAACCGTGAAGGTTTCGTATTCTAATTTACAAGTGTTTTGCGTTTGTCGTAAATCATTACTGTGAAGTGTCTTTGTGTACATAAAGAGCATTTTCTATTGTTACAATTTTCTGTGTGAAATTTTTGATAAGAAATGGCAGGCCATGCACGAAATGATTACACTGTAGTGGAACTCAAAGAAATTCTACGACAAAAGAATTTACCAACGTCTGGGCCAAAGGCGGAGCTGATCGCAAGGCTGGAGTGAGTGCACCCAGACATTTGAGGTGTATTAAACGCTGAGCGACGAAATCATGAAAGAAAGCCAGTCGACGAGGACGAAGAAGAAACTCAACGACGAGAAAATTTGCAGTCACCTGGTGATCTCAGAGGTAATAATGTGAGAGATCGTGAACTCGATATCGCCTTACGAGAGAGGAATTTGTTGCAGAGGGAAATCAACATACTCCGTCGAGAACGAGCGTTGATTCGCAGTGATTCGATAAGTACGGCGAATGACGCTAGAAGCACGACGAGTACCGCGAGGCAAAGTACCGTTTCAACGAATTTGAGTATTCGGGCGATAGGCGATTTGTTGAGCGACTTCGACGGCAGTAAAAATACTTTCTGGCAATGGGAACAGCAAGTTGAACTTTTGCGCGTGAGTTACAACCTTGATGAAAATATGACACGTGTGCTCATTTCCTCGAAGCTAAAGGGGTGTGCAATGAATTGGTTTCATTCTAAAGCCGAGAATCTTACCGTGAGCGTATAGGAGCTTCTCAGAAATATGAAAGTTATATTTGACTCACGACCAAGCAAACTAGCTTTAAGAAAAGAATTCGAAGGAAGGACTTGGACCTATCCAGAATCTTTTTCAAATTACTATCATGACAAGGTAATATTAGTGAATAGAGTGCCGGTATCTGAGGAAGAATTGGTCGACTACATGATCGACGGCATGACAGATCTCCAGTTACAAAACCAAGCCCGTGTATGTGTTACGACAGCAAAGAGCAACTACTAGAAGCATTTAAGTTACGTTTAACACTAAGAAGACAGAACAGGGCGAAAGGTTCAAGAATGTTAAAGCCGTAAATAAACACTCGACTGTCAACAAAGAGCAAGATACGGAAGGTCACTCAAAGACCTCGAAAGCACGGGACAAACCTTTTCGTCCACGATGTTAAAATTGCCGTGAATATGGACACTGTTTTAAGGATTGCGCGAAGCCCCGACGTCACAATGATACTAACACCTCCAGCAGTTCGGCAAACAGACAAGGTCAGGGAAGGCCTCAAGTAGTATCTACGCCAGATGCCGCAACGCTAGCAGCAGTACAATCAGTGAATCTCCCGCCATCGTACATGGTGAATGTTGTTTACATTGCGAACGATGCGAGCAGTAGTATGTGTAAGTTTACAGTAAGTGCTATGATTGATTCGGGTTCTCCGATTAGTATTATGAAAGAGAGCCTAGTTCCGATAACTGCTATAACTCCGATTAATTCCTACTGTTGTACTTTTACAGGGCTAAATAATTCGAAATTAAACACTCGAAGCATTTTTAAAGTATTGATCGACGTGGGCGTTTTTAAAACTGAAATTCAATTTTATATAGCAATACAATCCGGATAGCAATACAACCTGCGATTCTAGGTCGGTACTTTTTGTCAAATCCCGAAATTAATGGAAATTTGAATGTGTTTAAGCAAAATAACGACGATGTTTCTTTTATGGAAAGTATATTGCAAATTAACTACCTAAAAAGTCCCATTCACGATAATGATTTATTGAAGATCAGCGGTGATATTGAAAAAACTTACGCTGATAAAATTCGCGAGTATTATAGCGAATATTTGTACGTTTATAATACTAATGTCAGATTAAACGAATTTGAAATGACCATATGCCTAAAGCATGAGCAACCGATTAGTTTCCGATCTAGAATATTTCTTTTGCGAGAGTGGCGCCATCGGGCGGTGAGGCTAAGTACTTATCGGATCACCCTCGTAAGTCGCCATTCAACGCGTACGAATATTGTACAGGCTCAGCGAGCCTCCGATAAGTTTCTCATGAGCCTGATGTCATTTAGTAGCTCTCTTATTATTTATTCATTCGTAAGTCCTGTATTGAGTTTAGTTACTTAACTGCCTTATTTTGTTTCTTTCTGTTTATACCTTTTTGTTAAAGTACTACTTAAAAGGCTTTTTCCTACTTATGACTGGGATTTTTATGCCGGATAAGTACTACTTATTTATAATAAAATTATCTCTGTTCATTGAAGCCACAATTATTTTTACACGCGAGTTATCATTTGAAAGGGCGAGACTTCTAGTTTAAAATGCCGTTTATAGTTTTTTGTGAACAAAGAATATGGTGATGCTACATAACCTCAAATATAGGCTAAAACGTTGATTTTTAGACTTTTAGTTTAGGATATCTAAAAAATCTGACAAGCTAGAGCAATCAATTCGGGAGCCAAATTTAGATTCAGCGCCAAAAAATCTACGAAAAATGATATATCTTACTTAGATTCTAAAAAAAAAGTTATATTTTGTTGATCTGTGTTATATAAAAATTTTTGAAAACACCAACACTAAACTAAAAGAAGTAAATGGAAAATATCGTAATAATCATGTAAACAAATTCAGAAAATCCATTGATTCTATTTACCTCCAAGCGATGGTGATAAGAAACAATAGTCTATTGGTAGAAATGATTTTTTACTAAGTTATAAAATCGTCAGGGAAAAACATTATTTGATCGTGTGTACTGAAATAAGCCGAATAAACTTATTGATCGACCTGATGGACTAAGATTTTTCATTGTCGAATAATCCGTTGGTAATCTATGTTTAAATTCACTCAATCATCGAAGAATTGCACTGAGCAGGATATATATTAGATTGAGCCTAACCAATCATTAATATCACAATAAATATCGATATGTTGAGTCGATATATTTAGTCGATATATTTTAAGATACTAGAGATGCGACGAAGAAAAATAAAAAACATTTGTTGAGACAATTCTCTTATGATTGTTAACTTTTCAAAAAACTTTTATGATCGTCGACTATTTAAAGCACAAATACAAATGAAAGTACAATAGAAAATTTTACTATTGAAAAGGTCGTAACGACATAGCCTGCGGCATACCATTTAAGAGATTACAAATAGGCTAAGCAACCTAGCTCACAATAATGGTAGATTTCGACATACATAAATAATATAAGAAAACCGACTAGGCCATCATGTCAAGAATATTACATGGTTAAGTCTGGTACTTTTTTCTACTCGAGAATGGATATAGAACGTTTTGTTATTAACAATAATAACAAATAAGTTATTATTTTTTTGTAGTTTTTCATCTATATCGGAAAAAATGTTAATAGAAATATAGGAATCGATCGTAATAGTGTTACGTCTTGGGCGTTAGCTACCTGTTAAACCTAACATTTAAGACGTACCAATATGCAATATAATGGGCAAGATTCACTTATTGCTTTCGATATATATTTTATATATTGTGTAGAAATATGAGCAAAGAGAAAACAGAGATACGAATGAATGAGTGTTATGGCACCTGGACTCTTATCGTAGAGACGTCTCGTAGATTAGGTTTAGGAATTTTTTTTTATTAGGAAAGATGCAGAAATCATTTATTTAAAGGTTTTAACAAAATATGTTAGGTAAGCTTGCAACTATCATACATATACACCATATCATACATAATACACCAATTTTACGTGAAAATGGAGGTTTAAGATGTGGTCTTTGACTTAGACGAATTGCTCGCTGCGAGGCTTCGCGGGCTTTTGTAGCTGCCGAATTTGTTAAATTATCGATATTTGTAATCTTAAGTAGGTTTTGATTGCTCCATCGTAATTTGCAGAGTAAGACTTTTTAGTTTGCCATCTGTCTGAGAGTTCATGAGAGTGCAATAACTTTTGCTGACACATACAGATATTGAGTTTCTTTAAGAGCTTAAGTTTCGGAATTTTATAAAGGAATTTTGGGAGGCGTCGTAAGACGTAACAACAGCAATATGAATAACTGTAGGAGATTACAATATAGACAAAATAAGATGTCGTTAGACCCGATACGATAACTAGAAACGGATAAAACTTGAAAAAACGGAAAAATTTTACTATGTTTAAAAATGTATATCTTAACCAATTTCCAACATTAAGAGCTAAAATATAATATTAAAATGATGTTATATAAGAGCTTCAAACATACTGGAAAAGGATACTGTGTAAGAAATAGTTTTGGTGTAATTGCAATTTTAATTGTTTTAGGCGATTTATTTGTAAATCGCCCTATGCTTGGCGGATTATCCAGTTTTAATTCTGAAAACGGATTTCAAAAATTCACGATTAGCGCTACAAAACTATCGTTTCAATTTTTTGAAACAAATTTCGTATAAACGATAAAAATTAGTCTGAACATGGCTTCAAATGTCCGCGCGCATGAAAAATGAGAGAATATGGAAGTACGTAGAAAAATTAATAAAAGCAACATACTCGTATACACATGTATATATAAGTCAACTTAATGTCAATATAACAACTTTGATCTCTAATTTCATAAATAATGATAAAATACTGTTACTTTTTATGTTGCAAACACTAGAATGATAAGGATATGGACTATTTATTATTTGTTTAATTATTTATTAAAAAACAATGTAATGTTTTTTTATAATTATTACGCTAATACAATATTAAAAACTATCGATACAATTAATATAATATTATTTGTTATTGTACAACTTACTTTTTAATACAAATAAACTTGAAATAATCGTTGTCTTGTCAGCGGCGCCAAACTATCCACTTTTCTGCAATTAATATTATTACTAATAATCGTAAAGTAATCGATATCTTCATTATCACAATCATCTTCGACATCATATTCATTTCATATTCATCTTCTAATTTACACGATTTTTTATATAAATTTGTATAAATTTTATATAAATTTATTATCTATATAAATTATAACATGAGTCTTCTCGACAATTTGCGCACAAATTAGGGTATTACAAACTATTTTTTTTACAAGTACATGAAGCATCGATACATCGTCTCTAACTGCATGAAAATGCAATTTGGTTAAATAATATTTGTGGAATCGGTAGAAGTATACTTTTTGTTAGTATTAAATGGTTGATTTTCATTTCTCAACCTGAATCTACTGCTTTCAAATTTGTATTACCTGACCATAAATAAATGTGATAAAATACATGAAATGCATACTGTTTCACTATTCATTCCGTTGACAGTAATGTTTCTAGCACGAACTTTTATTTGAGCTTAGCTTTGCTGAAGTGTAAATATTTTCAATCATTCAAGGTAAAGGAATTTGATTTTACAATTCATTTTTTTTCCGTTTTATTGCTGTATATTTAGAGTATAAGATCAAAAACACCGTTGACTAGATCATCGCGAGGGGCATTGGGATTATAAAAAACTATACCTAATTCTAATAATTTTCAAATAAAAAAAAAAAATAAATAAATAAATAAATAAATAAAAGTAAATAAATAATAAATAATAAATAAATAAATAAATAATACTTTTCAAATAAATAAGCGAATATAAAAGTTAATTTTTACCTAACTTATAATTTTTTGCAAATCAAACCATTTATTTAAAACCATTTGTACTAAAATATTTTTGCAGATTTAATCTTTTATTTTCTTTACAAAAATTAAGGTGAAATAATTTTTGCATTCTACATGTTAGCTGTGATAATAGTAACAATAAATCTGTGTTTTCGTCTATGATAATACCCTTAGTTCCGTTATCTACGCAAGCATATTCAATCGCAATAAATATAATAAGTCTTATGACGGGGCCCTGGCTAGAATAGCTTGCGCTCTCTATCTCGCAGCCTCGCTCCTTCGCTGTTGCCCTGGTGAACGTTTGAAAGTTACGAACCGATACCGATACTCGCACCGCTTTATTTTAGGGCCAATACCTGAGCAGGGCATCGTCATTGGGAGCCAATTAGGAGCGAGAGCGGCTGCGGCAAGAAGAAGAGAGAGAAATTGACGCATCGCGAGTGGAGAGTGAGCGAGCGCGAGTGATCCGCGGCAATCCGCTCGCGAGAGCGAAGCCGCCAGCGTTGCTCGAGCCGACGCGCGAACGGTTAGGGGAGAGAGTTCGAGCCGAAATCTTGAAATAGACGGATCGATTTGACAGCCGAGCGTGCGCACGCGACAGAAAGCCTAACAGTCAGGTCAAGACAAAGAAGTCAGACGACGCCGAGCAGAGTACAGCACGGAGGGAATTTCCAACGACCCTTGGAGCATCGTGGAATCTATCCGAGCTTGCCACAAGCCTGCCAGCAGTTCCTGCAGTATTTCCTGCCAACCGCAGAATTAGTAGCATTTTCTGCCAGCAGCACTAGCATCGATTCCTGTCAGCAGCCCTAATCAGGTCAGGTCGTCTCTCTCTCTCTCTCTCTCTTTGTCTCTCTATTTGCGAGTGCGCGACGCGTCGACGAAGTGCT
Source organism: Phymastichus coffea (assembly GCF_024137745.1). Taxonomy (NCBI): domain Eukaryota; kingdom Metazoa; phylum Arthropoda; class Insecta; order Hymenoptera; family Eulophidae; genus Phymastichus; species Phymastichus coffea. The sequence goes on from NW_026706827.1 coordinate 4,074,184, forward strand.
CGCGATCTTCCGTGAGCACGGCGAAATTAACGAACAGAACGAGTCCCTCTTTTGTAAGCCTCTCAAATTATTGTACCGTGCCACCGTGCGATTGTCCGTACAAGCGCAAGCACGCAGCCGTCGAGTACGACGCGCGAACTCGTGTCGTTGCTCTTTTATTGTTAAGCGTAGAGGAATAAATATTGTTAACGGTTATCGGGAGTGATTATTGTGTACGCCCGTCATTCCTTTCCTCTCAATCCGAAGCCCATAACGTCAATTTAGTAACGAGGCCCATCGTCACCGTTCAGAGGAGCGAAAGAGCTTCCCTTACCTTTCCCCTTTTTTTTGTGATACGGCGCTTGGACACGGGCCCTTGCATGGCTCGTGGGAATAACCTTTCCCCAAAACGCGTTAAATTTTAATCATTAGTGTCACAGTCTATCAGCGTATATAATATAAACTTTATTTAACGTAACGCCGATCAGATTTATTTATTATTATTTTGATTAATTTTTTTCATTGTTAAGGAAATTCTTTTGTAGTACAGTAGTAGTAGTGTTATTATCAAAATCGACTTCATGGAAGTCTTTGATGATGCGAAAGATCAACTGATTTTGTAAAAGTAAAGTCATCCTCGGGATACTCGTCGAAAATTATATAACCATTTATAGCATAATGCTTTATTATATAAAAAACGTATGTATTTATAATGTAATTTAAGATTTTTTGACTTTCCCAACCTAATTTATGTCATAAATAACTTCTCTCAACAATGTAAATAATATTTACTGAAGTATTAATTTCAATTAGATTATTAAAATTACTGTTCATAAACTTACATAACGCAAGAAAAGTTTGACAATATTTGACCTTCGCCCTCCAATATTTTTTTATTTTCACCTTTTCACCAACGGAATGTTAATTAAAGGGAAGTTGAGAACGATATTAAATCACTGATCTGTAATAGTCTTGACGACCTGACTGCTAAAATGCTAGCTCTCAACTTGTAAGCTCTGGCACCACAACTCACAGTAACCATAAAAAAGTCTATTGATACATTCACTTTCCTAAATATGTGGAAGAGGACTCTAACCACTCTCTTTCCAGATTAAAACTCCACAGTCACCCTCTGATACCAGGTCTATAACCTAACTCTGAGAGTCTTCTAAAATTCTCAAGCGTATCATCCATAGACAGTTCTCAAACCACTCAATAACCTAATAACCCAGAAAACAACAACTTATTGGACTACAGGTATGCGGACTTTCGCAAGCATCACTTCACAGAGAGAGCATTAATATCGGTACTAAACGATATCAATTTTGCAATTGAAAAGAGACAAATAACGATACTCATTCTCTTCGATTTTTCTAAAGCTTTCAACTCAATACCGCATGACTTACTTATCAAGAATTTCAGAGCTTTCAATCTCACAGATAAATCTCTGCAGTCGTTTTTTAGTTATTTCTCAGATAGTTTTCAGGCCGTCATTGACCATGGAGGATTGATATTTCAGTAGCTGCAAACTCAGATTCGAGTCCCGCAGGGCAGTGATGCTTGGCCCGCTGCTTTTTTTATTTTCATCAATGATCTTCCAGATACTTAATTTTTTTCTTAATATTTAATTTATAATGACGATACGCAAATATACCTTCATTGCAAACCTGAGCTGTTGCAGGGATCAACAAAGAGAGATCCTGCAATTGTACTGGAAAAAGGTTTCGCGGCGCTACATCGCTGGAATCTTAGAATAGATGTGGCTCCATGAGGCATGGAGAAGGAGGAACTTGTGGATCTCATTTACACGGTTGGCAACATTTGTTTGCCATCGGAAATGATTCATCTCCGTAGTCAAGCCACTTCAACAGTGGAGTTTGACCAGCAGAAAATCTTCGTCGGAGGTTGACTCAAACTAGGCACGGTTGCAGAAATGAGCCTCATCAGCACTGTAGTACACACCTTCAGATGGGGGATTCTGATGATTGGGCCACATTAATTTTGGCTGTAATGAGAGAGGAGCATCAACCTCAGGATATTTGGACACGAGATATATTACTGTAGCAAAGGTTGATTCTAAAGCGTCGGCGAACTCATGCAGGAACCAGCATAAATTAATGGAGCATCCGCAGAAATGAGAAATGGTGATAGTCTTAATGTCCTTGAGCTCCTAGTAAAACTTTTCATTAATTAACCAATGTAACTGGGCCGAGTTCACTATCAATCGAAGTCCCCTAAAGCCAGATACTGTACTAGGATGCTGTACCCCTCTCTCCCATCGTAGCAGTGTCAGGTTCCACTGGATCGGAAAAATCCAGTTGATGAGTGAATTTAAATCATTTTTTTTTAGAAAAATGCGAAAAAACTGTCGTTTTTACCTAAAAATAAGTTATATCTCAAATAATTCATATTTTTCGGTTTGGTAACCTGAAATACTCGATTCTGCGCCTTTAAATATATAAAATACGTCAAGTTACCGAGGGAATTATTATATAATAATATATTATATATTATATATTATATTATAATTAAATTATATATTATATAATAATGACTATCCTGAAGAATTTGTAAATTCGTGCATTAAAGATCGCATTAGAAGATATACATACAGTCAGAACATTACACAGAATAAAAACAATAGCGAAAAACAGACAATATACTTTCCAATTTCATTCAAAAAAGAATTTTTCTATAAATGCAAATCGACACTAAAAAAGAGAAACTTTATTTGCATACCAAAAATGACTAACAAATTATCCAATATTATTGTTCTAGGTAAAGATAAATTTAAAAAATATGAAAAAACAGGTATAGTTTATAATGTTCAATGTAAACAATGTACATCTAACTACATAGGCGAAAGCAAAAGAGCTCTAAAAACTAGAATTAATGAACATAAATATTCGGTAAAAAAAACGATTGAAGATCCAGATAACTCTAGATTTAGAACTTTACCTATACCAGCTCATATCGTGAATAATCCGAAACATGAATTTGATTGGGATAACACAAAAATTATACATGTAGAAGATAATTACAAAAAAAGATGCATCGCAGAATCGGTACATATTAAAATTACGGATAATACCATCAATTCACAAGAAGATACAAAATATCTAAGCAACCAATATTCGAGAATATTCAACATCATAAAGTCTATTTAGTGGCAATATTATAAAATAAACATGGTCTTATCTCCCTTTCCTCTTTTGTATTCTCCCACTCTTCATATCTCTCTTGTTGGATCTCTCTATCTTTCTCTTTCTATTTTCATACAGCACGAGTGATTTGATATACAAACGTATTCAGTCAGTTTTACTTTGCTAGACATGATGTGTTTATACCATACTGACAGTAAATTATTGTATTACTTATTTGATGTTATAATTTTAATTATTGACGTTATATATTGGAGGAGAAAAAATTTTTTAATTTAATCTACATTGCAATATAAAGCATATCAAAAAACGTAGGTTTATATTTAACTTAGTTAATATATGTAATATTGAAATAATTCACTTTATATTTAACAGATGTATACTGAGGTGGCAATAAATGAATAAAATTGCGAAACGTCTATAAGAAAAACAAGAGTGTAGCTATTTATAGGGATAACTCCTATGATCAAGAAATTGAAATAAAATTATCAAATATCAGGAGTGAAAACATAAGATATATTTACCGAGGGAATGTTGAATTGCGTGTAGGATGATCTCCTAGCACCGAGACTATTTAAAGACTAATGAATTCTCTCATATTTCCATTACATTCATCTTTCATTATAGCAATAACGTTGTAGGTAATTATGTCTTCTTTCCTAATGTCATTAATTAGATATTCTATTAATATTTGGAATTTCGTATATGAAGCTGTTTGTATCCGTATAATGCATAGTAATTTTATCAGCTGCTTTTTATTGGTTACTAGTTTTATTGTCAAAAGTACAGCTTTTAGATTTCGTTTAGAAAAATCGATAAATAGCCTATAAAGAAAGTAATAAGTATGAAGTAAGAAGCAGAGTATGAAGAAAGTAATAGAGTACTGCAGACACAGAAGCCTTGACTTAAGAATCAATTGTAACGCCAATGCTTATTATACAACGTGAGACAGCACATAGATCAACAACAATAGGAGAGAAGCACTACTTAAATTTATTACAAGTACACAGATGGACATTGCTTATTATGTGCATTAGGGCATGCCCTGTGCTAGCATCTTACTATTAACTCAATGAATATCGAGGAAAAAATAATCTAAAAAGAAGAAATTATCCACGTCGAATCATATGACCGTCACTTCCGGGATAGAAATGCTAAAACCAAAAAGGAAATATAAGAAAAAGCCTAAGAACACAAATTGGAAAAGATACAAGCAGCAGTGGAAAGAAAAACTGGCTTATTTTATAGAATGCTACGGTAATGAAGAGGAACTGGATTATTGTACAGTATATCACATCCAGAAAGCTATAGTAGAATCATATGAGAATAATTGTCCAATGAAACCGAGTGGACAATCTAGTAGTACGCCATAATGTAACACGTTAAAATAGCAAGAAGAAAGGCCCGGAAAGCAACAGGGCTACGAATTTCGAAAACCTAAAAAGATAGAAGATGTAGAAATAAATACTCAAAACTTCAAGAATGAGATTAGTAAAGCTAAAAAAGAAGCATGGCAGAGCCATTATTGAAGCAAGAGTAGCGTAACAAATACGGCTAAAACAGTTAGGCTTCTGACTAAGCAAAATAGTGCTTGAGTGCAATCCTAGAGACAAGTCAAATGCATTCACGAAAACAGAGGATACACTGGAACTTCTACTAAAAACCAATTTCCTTGACTTTGTCAGGGAACAAACACAACGAAATATACGAGCAAAAAAAAGGAGAACACTCTTGGAGGAATCGACTGGAAAACCGAAGCAAATGTACCCGGAAAAGGTAAAATAGGCAATAAACCCTTGCAAAGTGTCCACCTCTGATTTTTATGTAAGTATAATATATTGTAGAACATAAAAAAAAGATATATATATTTTTTTTATCGTTGGAGAAGCGTTTTTAGGGGATGAAAACAACCCTTAAAAATCACCACTGAAAATAAACTTTTCTTGATATCTCTAAAAATATTAAATATTGATATCATTCTAACATCAAATTGTTTGTAATAAAATGGCAGTTTTATAACAATTATTTGCACCTCCAAGGATTGCAACCTCTAATTTTTTTAAGTAAAAATATTTATTTTATACAATTTTTCTAGGACCTGCTTTTCAAAATCACTCAAAGTAAATTAAAATATACATTTTTGTAAAGAAAACAGAAAATTTTAGTGAAGGTGTTTCGTGTATTTCATCAAAAAATTGACTTTAGTGATTACTACTCTTATTATCACAAAATTAAAAAATCAAATAATTCATCACAAAATTGATGTTCTATATTCAATATTAATGATGTTCTATAGTCAGACAAAAGTCAAGAGCAAAATAGCATTAACTCTTATGGATGAACGAGTACTGGATAGAATTTTATTTTTTTCTGTTGAAAAAATTAATAAAAATAAAAAGATTTAAATAATATTGAAGCATATTATCTAAATAATAAAATAATAATTTCTTTTGATATCATACTGCATGAATTATAGAGTATTACATAGTTAAAGTTGAAGCAGGCAATCACTTTTTAAATATTGACACAGCTTCGTATGAAATACGGCGACGTCGCATTAGTTATTTGTGTACATAGCCATAACCTTGCAATCAGTTAATAATATGCAATGTTAGACATGTGACTATAATTAACTATAAATTTGAATGTATGTGATGGATAGATGATGATAAAAATAATAAAAGTAGATTTATTAAAAAAATTAAGGAGCAGGTTATTTTACTAAAATATATTTATTGTTATTGGAACTGGATTAAAATTTAAAAGCACTCAAGTAATCTAAAACTTTCTGTAAGGCTTAGCAGTTTTCATAATCGTAGATTTGCCATCGACTTTTTGTTGTAATAAAGATTTAGTTTGTTCAAGTTTATTAGTTTTAAATGTGCCGACTAGTGTTTTATAACTAATTCCATGGCTTGATAATTTTTTTACATTGATAAACTCATATCCTCTTACACCTGTTCAAAAGATGGCAATAATTTTTTGGAATTTTCATTATTTTATATTTGGTTCATAACTTCATAAATAGTTTTAGTAGTGTTACTTATTTCTAAGAATTCGAAATATTTAAGGCAAAACTATTCTAATAATAAAACATCAAACTAAACATCATGTGCTCCATTATATGAGAGATTTTGTTCACTAGCCAAAGTAGTAAGCTTATATCCACTTTTTTTAGGAAACTCATTTCTAAAAGTTTACAGAGTATCACAAAATACATAAATATATTCTTTATACAGTGTGACGGTAAACGTCTCGGTCCGAAATAGGACGGAACGCGCGCGAAGAAAGAAGGACCGAGTCGAGGAGCAACGGTAGAATCAGTAACAGCGTGCGTGAGTGAGAGAGTACCTTTGACACCGGTAACAGTGTGCAGGAGTCGAGGAGTAACGTGAGGTTGAGTAGCAGCTAGAATCTACGAGCACCGCCGGCTTGAATAGCAACGTGAGCAGAGGAATAACTCTAGCATTGGTAGTAGCGTGCGTGAGTGTCTACGTTGCAAAGAGTGCGATTACTAGACTACCAATAGTTTTTGTTGTTGCTGCGGTTTCGAGTGGTTAGCCGAGACGTCATAGGGGGCCAGCCACGAGGTCGCTGAATCTGTTCGACGGAAGCAGCAGGACAACAGAAAGAGCCTTGTTTTTAATTTGGAAAAGTGGCAACCTGAGCCACGTGTTAAGAGATGACGTTGAATTGCTCCCCCTGAAGTGCGACTAATCGTATAAGGTAAGCTGGCCAGCTTCGCGTTATGATTTTTCATAAGCGACCGCGCGTAATATCATAGCTCTCCCCTCACATCTGCGAACGCAAGAAAATCGGTAGCGAGCGAGCATGCAAGCGAGTAATATGAACGAGCGACTGTAAACGAAATGGCGGCACGTAAGATTGTCGCGCACATCGTATAAGCGTAAATGCGCGGGCCAAATGCGTGTAGATTATATAATGAATAAACTAGTCCATGTATGATTGAAACATTAATTTACTATTGTCTTTGCTATTAGTAAGTTGGTTGACTGATACCTATCCTTTCTCACTCCTCGGTTAGTTAACAAAAATTGATTATTTCGATCTCGCCGAACGCATTCCGATACGACTGCGCATTAGGCGAGACAAAGAAATTAAAACGGATTCATACCCCGTTACAATAGATCAAGTAAAAATAACTTTTTCCAATTATTCTACAGTCTTATAGAGTCAAAGTTGCAATTGTGGACAACCAGAATGCATTTTTTTATCAAATAAATTGAGGTATTCTATAAATTTTTCACTCACTGCTTTTTTAGATGGTCTTGGAACTTCTTGTCCATGCTAGAAGAGTTTCTTATTCACTTTATTAAATCCATTAACTCTGGTGACTTATGGTGGAATTGATTGAGTTATATATATATATATATATATATATATATATATATATATATATATATATATATAATCTTGGTGACATTTCATTGATATTTGTAAGATATCGCAATTATTTTTTAAACTATTAGTTTATAAATCGAAGAAAATGACAGCCAAATTAGGATTGTCATATTTGTATGGAGTATGTAATTAATGTTTGTATACAATTAATGTTTGTATACAATTAATGTTTGTATACAAATGCACTTTATCTATTAGTGTTATTCCACTTTGGTACGTACTATATGATTCTCAGTTTTTTCTTTCCTATTTTTTAACTGTGCTCTTTTAGCTTTGTTTTCTAATCTTGCTCTCTTAAATTCTAGACAACTAAACATATTTTTAATTTTTAACTACGTTCATTATAAGCATTTGCATGTTTTTCTAAATTTTTTCTATTAATTGACATATTCAAAGTATCGATGCATTTTATGGTATATTTTTTTCCTATATTTTTTTGTGCTACGATAGCATTGAATCTGTAATCGGCAGATTCTAATGTGCTGTACGATATTTCTTTTGGTGCTTTAGAGCACATGAAATGGTTAAGACTTTCATTTTCTTGGCTACTAGCAGCGCTAGTAAATTTCTGTCCATTGTCAGTTAACTGAGAAAAGAAGATTGTCAATACTTCATGTAGGTCAATGTTATAAAGACGAATATCAGATGAGTTTTCAGTATCGCGTTTGCACCATGTACTAAAATTTTAATGGTGATCAAACAGATGCTTTGGTATATTTCATATCACTTTTTGAATTTTCAAAACATCACCTATATTTTAATGCACAGAAAAAGAGAAGCAATGTTGTACGAGGTGTGATCAAAAAGTAAGGTGAATTTTTATTTTTCTCAAAAAATATTTATTTATTCATCAATTTTTATTTTATCTCCTTCAAAGTAATCCCCCTCGGATATAATGCACTTATGCCAACGCTTTTTCCAATCCTCAAAGCATTTCAAAAAATCATTTTTTGTGATCTTGTTTAGTTCATCCTTCGATGCCGTCTTTATCTCCTCAATCGTGGCAAAACGCCGTCCTTTCATGGGCCTCTTCAGTTTTGGGAACAAGAAGAAGTCACAGGGCGCCAGATCTGGGGAATACGGTGCTTGTGGCATCGTTACTGTGTTGGTTTTAGCCAAAAATTCGCGCACAAGCAACGATGTGTGAGCAGGGGCGTTATCATGGTGCAAAAGCCAATTTTTATTTTTCCACAAATTCGGACGTTTCTGGCGGATTGCTTCGCGCAAATTGGGCATAACTTGCAGGTAATATTCCTTATTTACTGTTCTACCCTGTGGCAAGAACTCATGATGCACCACGCCCCTGCAGTCAAAGAAAACTGTAAGCAAAACCTTTACATTTGATCGAACTTGGCGTGCTTTTTTTGGCCTTGGTGATCCAGAATGCCTCCACTGGGACGATTGAGTCTTAGTCTCGACGTCATAACCGTATACCCATGTTTCGTCACCTGTTATAACCCTGTTGAGTAAATCTGGATCATCGTTGACGTCATTCAGTAGCTCTTGGGCGATGCTCATGCGACGTTTCTTTTGGTCGAAATTGAGCAATTTCGGAACAAACTTCGCTTACACACGTCTCATGTCTAAAACACTCGTCAAAATTGATTGGCACGAACCAAATGAGATGCCAATATCATCAGCAATTTCTCTAATGGTAATTCGACGATTTCCTAACACTATTTTCTTCACTTCTTCAACATTCTCATCAGTTGTTGATGTGCTTGGGGCATCCAGAACGAGGTTCGTCGTCGGTGTCTTCTTGGCATTCTTGGAAGAGTTTATACCACTTGTAAACATTTTTTTGGCTTAAAGTAGACTCACCGAATGTCACTTTCAGCATTTCAAGTGTTTTGGAACATTTGATTCCATTTTTCACACAAAATTTAATGCAAACTCTTTGATCCATGTTTTTAGACAGCAGCAAATCGTGGAGCACGCAAAACACTTCTAACCTTGACGCCTCTCACAAACAAACCAAACATAATACAAAGCTGAAATTTGGAACGTATGTTCTAGACGAGTGTACCGACATAACCAAATAAAAAAATCGAAGATCGAACGGACGTAGCCCGCTAAATTTCAAAATTCACCTTACTTTTTGATCACACCTCGTATGTGCTTTATTATTTTATTAGTTAATTCTTTATCTGGGTCTTGCAGGATATTTTGATGGATTTCGTGAAGACAATCACCTACATTTTTTGTAGAATGATTCATATCGGATTGCTTTATTATAGTATAATCACTGGCTTCTTGAATTCCTGAGATAGATGAACTATCACTGTCGCCTATAAACACCCAAACTTGAACATTGGCTTCTTTCAAAATCTCACTCTTGGTTACTAATTCAACAGCCCCATCAGCTTCCATTGCCTTGGCGCTATCGGTGAAATTCAGTCTACAACCATATTCTTTATGTAATCCAGTTTTCAGTTCTAAGTCACAAATTCTACATTTTCTATTTTTTGTGCAATACTCTAACACTTTTTCCGTTTCCAACCCAATGAATGCACAATATCCATTTAATCTACGCACATGTAAGTCCATTTCCTCGTTAACGCCATCTCATAATATATGAGACGAAAATCCTAACAATGGTTTAGCAATTTGAGTTTCAACTACCGATGTTAATAATTAGAAACCTTCTTGGAGCTCAGAAAATTTGACAGAGACATAAAATAAAAACGTGTAGCGTTCTGTGACATTTGTGGTAAAATAATAATCATTCATCTTTGTTATAAGAGATTTAATAATTACATCATTAGGATAATTCAAAATCATTACAATAAAAAATTTGATTAGTGGTATAAGAATCTACGAGGTGTGTTCAAAAAGAAAGGTGACTTTGTATTTTTAAGAAAACATATTTATTTATTTATCAATATTTATGTTGTCCCCTTCAAAGTAATCCCCCTCAGATATAATACACTTATCACAACGGTTTTTCCAATCCTCAAAGCACTTTTCATAAGCACTTTTCGGTATAGCCTTGAGCTTTTCCAGCAATGCAGTCTTTATCTCTTCAATCGTTGCAAATCTCCGTCGTTTCATAGGTCTCTTTAGTTTTGGGAATAAGAAAAAGTCACATGGGGCCAAATCCGGTGAATATGGTGGCTGAAGCATGATTGTGGTGTTGTTTTTGGCCAAAAAATCTCTCACAAGCAAAGATGAGTGAGCAAGGGCATTCGTAGTGCTTCTCGCAAACGGCGCATAACTTCAAGATAATACTGTTTATTGACCGTACGTCCATATGGTAAGAACTCCTGATGCACCACGCCATGGTAATCGAAGAAAACAGTGAGCAAAACTTTGACATTTGATCGAACTTGGCGTGCTTTTTTCGGTCTTGGCTCATCTGGGCTCTTCCATTGTGACGATTGGACTTTGGTTTCGATATCATAACCATATACCCATGATTCGTCACCAGTTATGACCCTTTTGAGTAAATCTGGGTCGTCGTTGACGTCATTCAACAGTTTTTGAGCGATGCTCATGCGACGATTCTTTTGGTCAAAATTTAGTAATTTCGGAACAAACCTCGCTGACACACGTCTCATGCCCAAAACGTTAGAAAAAATTTCATGGCACGAGCCAAGCGATATACAAACATCCTCAGCAACTTCTCTGATAGTGATTCGACGATTTTCCAGAACAATTTTCTTCACTGCTTGAACGTTTTCATCAGTTGTTGACGTGCTTGGGCGTCCAGAGCGAGGCTCGTCATTGGCATCTTCCCGGCTATCTTGGAAGAGTTTGTACCACTTGTAAACATTTTTTTTACTCAGAACAGTTTCACCGTATGCCACCGTCAACATTTCAAGTATTTCGGAGCACTTTATTTTATTTTTTACACAAAATTTGATGCAAATCCTTTGATCCATATTTTTCGATAGTAAGAAATCGCCGAGCACGCAAAACACTTATAACCTTTACGCCTCTCACAACCAAACAAAAAATGCTATACACTTGAAACTTGGTACAGATGTTCAGGAAGAGTGTACCAATATAACAAAACAAAAAAATCGATAATCGAAAGTACGTTGCCCGTGAAATTTGAAAAGTCACCTTACTTTTTTAACACACCTCGTATAGTCACAATTGATTTAAAAAAAGATAAAAATTGATTATTATATACAGTTTTCAATAGCATAACATAAAGATTCAATAAAAAAAATACATCATGATTAGTGTATATACATATAGCTTTGCAATATATAAACTTGATAAATAATGAATTTCACTGACAGTAAATAATAATTTCTTACTCACTTCTATGTATGTTTTGAATTTTACTTAGTTAAATCCACTGAGAGTTCGCGAAAGATCAATAAAGAGGAGGTAGTAGGATTAGTGCAATAAATTGACAAGGGTACTTTAATTTCTATTATATTTAGAAATTTAATTAACGTATGTTAAATGAACAACGCCGACGCTCGCCAAGGTCGTAAAAAACCCTACTTGTAAGTAGGGTAAAAGCCCAAGGCGAACGTTAAAACAATATATATATATGAAAAACTATAATATAATTAATCGCAAACCTCAATACATTTATACATGGCGCAACACACTCACACACACAATGACGAAACGCAGATAGCTCTCGGATGATGTGCGCAGATACTACGATGCCGCAGCGAAAGTGGAAGAGCGCACCACTATGGTGACTGCCTAAGGCGACCTCGACGTGTCGAGGACGGGAACAGCCCTCGCCGCCACGTGGAATTTGGGCACGGCAATCGCGTGGAGGTAACGCTCTCGGGGACGCTCTAGGGCGTAACCCACTACAGCCGCGTAGGGCTGAGTCCAAAGCTTCACGGGTTCGCACTACAGACATTCATTCTAGCACTTAACGAAGTATTAACGCACTGCATTGATCAAAGTGAAGGCAGGTAGGGTAAGACAAGAGAAGAAACTTAACCAAAACTTAACAATGCAGGACTGCGAAGCGACTCTCTCGCTGTCTATCGACAGACTAACTGGCTGCGCCCTGTCAGAGAACGATGACGTGCTCTCTTCCTTTGTCGCCAAAAAAATTAAGGAGAAGTTTCGGGTGTTTGAGTTCGTCGAGCCGCGCCAAACGTTATCGGCTTGTCATTGCAGAATGCTGCATCTGCTCGACACGTGTGGGCACAACGACTGATAATATGCGCCACCTGTACCCTTTCTGCCGAGTTTGTCTCGCGGTAAGATTTCAGAGATTAGTGCTCGTCGACCACACGGCACTTTCTCCTTTACAAATTATCAATACAATGAGGTAAAAGAGAAACGCTGCGTCTCTGAACAATGCGAAGCACCAGATGTTCAAATGTTGCTATTATTAAATATTTATGATATCAAAAATTATTATACTCTAAATATTATCTCAAAGAATTTCATTATTGTACAAGCTATGTACCGTAACTAATAACATTATACAATATACTGAATTGTTTTACAGTAAAAGTTATATCATTGGTATACCTGCTTACACTTGCATGAGAAAAATAAGACCATTTTATAAATAACTAATGAATAAAATAAATTACACTTTTTTTTTGACATTGTTACTACTTTTGATAACGTATTGCCTCAATTCTATATTTTAAAAAATTGCAGACACAATATTTTTATTTATTATATTTATATTTATTTGCAATAGTTATGGATTTTTTCGCAATAGTATATTGTAATTTATTATAAATAAATTTAAAATTTCTTGCAGGTTATCATGTGAAAAAATATTTTGACTAAAAAATGTATGAGTACCTCTTAATTCATAAATAATCTTTCTAAGACAGTCTATTGCAACGGTAATCGATTGAAGGTATCGAACCGTTCGCGATTCGATAGCGATTGAAGTGCACGAGCTAACTAATTACAGTGAGAGGAGGCGGGCGCGGTACTTAGAAGTAGTATCGTCTGAGCCGGTTCGAGTTTGCGTCAAGCCTTGTCCGTGCATAAAGTTTCCTTGTGTAAAGATCTACAAGTGGTGACAAGTATCGATAACGACAGTAGCCCAGAGCAATCAGCAGTAGAGATTAAACAGCTATATCTGTGACAGCATCAGCAGATACATCTGCAGGGCAATTCTTGGCTATTTCAAACAGTTTAAAATATCAAATCACCAATTTTGTTCAAAGTTGGTAGACTTGTTACTTATACAGAGGTCAACATCTGTTCAGAGTTTTAGATCAAAATATTGATAAGGGGCTGACTTATCAACTATTGAAAAAATATTGGATTTTTTTTTTATTAACCCGATTTCTCGGAGACTAATAAAGATATGGACATGATTCTTTTTTCAAAAAACGCGGAAAGAGTTTCACTTTTAAAATGTAAATAGTAAAATACCAAATCATTTATTTATGTCATTGTTATAAACAATTTTATCAAAAAATCGACGATATCTCAAAAAACGATATTTTTTTTAATTTTTGCACCATCGTATTCCTTGTCATTTTTTACATAAGAAACCGTTGAGAAAATCAAGTGTCCGCTAATAGGATTAAGACAGCACTAAAATGAAACGAACCGCGCGCTAGCCTTTCGGCCGCTCGGCCGTCCGCTATTCGTGCGGTTTCAACGTTGCCTGCTGCAATTGCCTTTAACGAATAAATAATTTCATATTCTATCAGTCTTTATGTATTTATTTAAATAATATATAAATTAGTTAATTAAATAAGTAATTACATTTAAATTAAATTTAATGACTTATTTACTTAATATAACGTAATATAAAGTAATATAAATGAACTATTGTTTTGTACAATCTGAAACAACATTGAGTGAAACATTTCCTCTGTGCGTTTGATCGGGCGTGAGAATGACGTATATTCAAAAATATATGGTAGAAAATAGGTTAGAACAAATTACTTGTAAATAACTTATTAAGAGTATTATGGTGTAGGTCCGATAAAAAAAACATTTTTAATGCGGCTGCTTCGTAAATATGCGCCGGTCTCAAGCCCGATCAAACGCAGAGAGCAAATGTTTGATTTCAATATTATATCAAATTGTATAAAAAAATAGTTCATTTGTATTACTTATTTAATCAATTAATTTATATATTATTTAAATAAATACATAAAGACTGATAGAATATGAAATTATTTATTCGTTAAAGGCAATTGCAGCAGGCAACGTTGGAACCGCACGAATAGCGGACGGCCGAGCGGCCGAGCGGTTAGCGCGCGGTTCGTTTCATTTTAGTGCTGTCTTAATCCTATTAGCGGACACTTGATTTTCTCAACGGTTTCTTACGTAAAAAAATGACAAGGAACACGATGGTGCAAAAATAAAAAAAAATATCGTTTTTTGAGATATCGTCGATTTTTTGAAAAAATTGTTTATAACAATGACATTAATAAATGATTTGGTTTTTAACTATTTACATTTTAAAAGTTAAACTCTTTCCGCGTCTTTTGAAAAAAGAATCATGTCCATATCTTTATTAGTCTCCGAGAAATTAGGTTAATAAAAAAAAGTTCAATATTTTTTCAACAGTTGATAAGTCGGCCCCTTATCAATATTTTGATCTAAAACTCTGAACAGATGTTGACCTCTGTATAAGTAACAAGTCTACCAACTTTGAACAAAATTGGTGATTTAATGTTTTAAACTGTTTGAAATAGCAAAGAATTGGCCTGCAGCGGCATCAACGGTCTGAGTCTGCAACGACAGCAACAACAGCGACGTCCGGAGTGACTGAGAGCACCGGTTTCAAAATTGCACTAACGGTTACGACTGATCACCGTAACCGCAACAAAGGCTAGGTGCACCTACCTTATTCGCGTCGCTATTTTTGAATTAGGATTGCGTGATAGGTAGGATTAACGTTGAGCAATATACGATTGAGCCGTACCGAGCGTTAGTTTGCGCCAAATTTATTTTGTATTTTCTTTCTCTCCCTACCGAGTTTGTAAATCAATACGCGCGTCCGATGGTCTTTCGGCCCGTATTATTGTATTAAGTACTAAACCTATTAAAAAGGATTATCATTTTAACTCGCCATATTGCATTCTGTCTTCGCCTTCACATATAGTAAGCTCGTTTTCCGGAAATATTTGAACGATTTGGTCTAGGAGGTTGTAGCAGATAAATATTAACATCTACCCACATAACGGAAGACAAGTACCGCAAGTCAGGTGACTTAAGATGAGTTCAACATATAAATAAATTTCCAGAAAATTCGTAAAGGTTGTTTACATATTTTCAAATACATACAAACCATGTTTATCATTAAATTACGTAGCTACTCCACGAAAGAATATTAACTCTGAAAGTTTGTGAATATAAGAATAGTTAACTCCCATAAATCGAATTTTGATGAAATTCCCAAAATACCTCGACTAAAATTTTCCGCTTTCTTTGCAAAATTATATTTTTTAATTTAATTTAAGCTATTTTGAAAAGCTGGAATTCGAAAAATTGTAAAAAAACAATATTTTTACTTAAAAAAATTAGAGGTTGCAACCCTTTATGGTATAAATAATTGTAGTAAACTGCCATTTTATAACAAACAATTTGATATTGAAATTATATCAATATTTAATTTATTTTAGAGTGTGACGGTAAACGTCTTATTAGCGCTAACGGCCCAACCATGCGGCTGCCTGTGAGGGCAGCACCTACCGGTTGGGGAAAATGTGACGAGGGAATTCGGCACGCGACGGGACGGAACGCGCGCGTATGAAAATGAACTAGTCGAGGATTAGCTATCGATATCACTTGACCGAGTGTAAGGTTAGAACCCGTACACTCAGCTACTGCTAAAAAAGACCAGAGTTTTTCCTGAGTTTTCTGAGTGCTAAGAGGATTAGCTATCGATATCGCCTGAGAGAGTCAACTGATAAGGACCGAGATGAGCTGTGCCTTCGCTTGACGGAGCTGAATGCGTGCTAGTGTGCGTGAATGAGCAGTTTCGCCATCGAAGGCGAAACTGAAAACGCGAGATACCTCGCAACAAAGACTGACTTTTCCGCAACTAGGGTGCGAACGTTTACTCTCGTGCTACCGTACAGCTGCTAATAAGGTAAGTTCGCCAGCTTAATTCCGCGATTACTATAATTGTTATTAACTAATCTCGCGTACTCAATAAGAATCGTGCATGTAGTAACTCGGCGAACAAAGAGCGGCGAGCGATCCGACACTGCATGTTGTTGTCGCGCGCGCGTCTTGTAAACATAAACACGCGGGCCGAATACATTGTAGACTTAAGACCGCGTTTTAAAGTGAGGTCTCTTTGAACGGCAGATCTCACAAGTGCCAACTGCTCCGCCTCAACGGGGTGACGCGGTGAACACCCAGAAGGGTGGCCAAATGGCGGCTCTGGCTAAATTTCGAACGCGATGAACCCTGTTTTGACCCAACGACAGAGTTTTGAAAGATCTGACTTTGGGACGGAACGGGGTAAAAACAACCTTTCGAATGACGGATACCCACCAGCGTGAGCGGGTTGGACCGAAACGCAATGGGGAGACATGCCTCGGCATGTCGAAGCGATGGACCTGTGAGTCGTGGGAGAAATCCCTTAATACAGGAACGCAGGGTGGGATGTATTTTGAACGCGAGCCCAGGAGGGGGGCTTAGTTGGTTGATCGTCTAAGGAATCCTCCTCTGGCTGTCCTGACTGAGTCTCTCCTCTGACATCCCAATTTGGGTTGGCCTCTGCGGGGTAGTGGTACCAGGTCAAGCAAATCTCGTAAGATTTGTATGCTGCGTGCTTCCGACGCAGTAGACGTTGGGGCAACTAGAGTCCCGTCGCGCCCAAACCGAGGGTCAAGCCTTTAGTTCCGCTCTCCCTGAGCGTTGAACCGTGAAAAGATCGGTACTCCTTTCGAGGAGGTCGCCGCCTTAGATCAAAAAGGTTCCGACTCGCTGAGTGCGTCAGGGATGTCGCAGCAAACTTGACTTCCGGATCCCCAATATATTTGAAAGCGAAGGGGTGAAAGACAGTGGGCTATGCCAACCTACTGGCGCCCAGAGAGAGGGGTGGTAATGTTTGATTACGCCGCGCCACCCTCAAAGCGGAAAAGTGTGAACAACACACATACACTAACTGTAGACTTAAGAGGCAATAAACGATCTCGCTTGTGATATTGATCGTAATTCTGATGTAGTTATTTCTCACTGGTAAATAGTTGGTTGACTGACACCCGTTCCCTCCTGCTCTCCGATTTTCGAATTTGAACGTGTAGATAATCCCGCGCGCTCTTCGATACGATCGCGCGCATAAATTAAATAAACGGATAGTTACCCCGTTACAAGAGATATTAAGAAAAGTTCATTTTTAGAGGTGATTTTTAAGGGTTGTTTTCACCCATTAAAAACGCTCCTTCGCCGATAAAAAAATACGTGTCTCATATTTTTTTATATTCTATAACATATTACAGTTACATAAAAATCAAAGGCGAACCCCTCGCAAGGGTTCTTCGTTAATTTATACTGAAAACGGTGAAAAGGCTGATGGACCTGTATGCTAGGCAAGACATACCTATGCACCGGATGCTTCATCTACGTTTAATAGTTAGTTACATTAAGAAGACAATGAAATCAAAAGAAATATTTCTATAAACAACATAGACAATGCCCTGATGGCTATGCCGATAACTTCGAAATCTTTATCAAAGGAAGGTACAAAGAAATACGTAAACAGTTTAAAATGAGTCTCGTTCTTTTTTCGCTTTTTTGGCAGGGAACCTTGAATTCTTGGGCGAGCTATCACTTATCAACAAGTGATGTTATTCCGGGGTCGCATTGTAGGGATGTCATCGCACACGTTCCGCTTAATCTCCCTTCTAGCTATTCGGATTTAAATTTTGGCAATCAGGCCAGGCGTACTGTGTTGAGGGCCTTTCTTTTAAAAAATGGTGACGTCATTCATCCTACGAGGATGCGTTGAGATGGATTTTGGCGTTAGTTGATGACCTGACGATCCTAATAGGCGGATTCTAAACCTGAGTGGGTTTATTGACTAGCATTAGTCTCTCACTCAAACTGGGAGGCTCTGAAAAGGGTCTTTTATAGATACGTTAGAAAAGTAGTCCTGAAAAAGACTGATGGAGACTGAAGAAAAAATGAAACAAATATTTAAAAGACAATAAATATTTATTATCAAATTCTTTTGGCCTTAAACTTATTGATAGGTAAAAGGGAGAGATAACCTGCCCAAATTACTAGGAAGTTAAATACGTTTAATCTAAAAGTCATTGAGATAGGGGGCTAATTTTTTGTGCTTAACTAAATGCAACTAGAAAAATGATGGTATGGAAGAGAAATAGATAGAGCAGAAAACGGTGGTAATAAGATGGATAAATATATAGAATAGGAACTTCTTTTCTTGACTAAAAATGTTGGTTGGTTATAATTCTCTCTATAGTATTATACAATCATTGGTACAGATTCGTATGCAATTCAACAGCTATTTTTCATGTATTTAGTAGCAAAGCTCTCAATACCTTGTAATAAAATACGTTTAAAAAGCAGTTTTTTGATATTAGAATTATGAATGAATAATATTTCGTGCATCTCTCATTCTTCAATACTATTTTATTCATTATATACACTTCATTCCGTAACAAAATTATTTTTAAATAATTAAATGAAATTCATAATTGCAGTATTTTATAAGGGATGGTTATATATTGGAGTTTGTAATCATTATATTAAATAAAAATATATTTTTGCATGATCTATATTTAACTTAATTCTAAAGAATTGTTAGCAGTTAGTCTATTTGGTTAACAAATTGATAAAGAGATTCGAATTATGAAGATACTTACAGGACTGACTGGTGTTCGCGGCCATCCTGGACTGTTTATCTCAGAATAATCTTCATGGATAGAATTAATACTACCTGTACCTGGAGATGGAATGGTACTCGAAGGAGTTGCAGGATGACTATGGTAGCTCATTAAATCTTTTCGAACTTTAGATGTGAATGCAGAATCTTCACCAGAAGCTGTAAACAATATACTAATTTTATTCAGCGTGTTCATGAAATCAATTTTGTAGTTCACGCAAGAACCTTAAACAATGCCACAATGTAGAGAATAGTCAGAATGCAAAAGAAAAAGAAAAAAATGTATAATTTACCCACGATATTGTTGACGAGAGAGCATGTTATAATTACAAATAGTATCATTCGCCTTCAATTTATGTTGAAACATGCACATTAGTGCTATCAAAAATTACAAAAGATAGGAAAGCTTCTCTTGAATAATGAAAAAAGGAATTAAAATAGCCAGGAATCAGGCTCATGAATGTGTGAATTTATTAGCTTGGTGTAGCGTTGATATCGAATAGAGTATCTCTATAGACGTATCTTACACTCATAAATTCACTTTCCTCGGATATCGCAATCAATAATCGTATCAAATGATGACGATGGGTAATTAAAAAAAATCATGAGTTTTTTATTCCTTAACTATGTTGTAGTAGATAATATGATTTGCATTGTATCATGTGGAAATGGTTTTCTTAAACTGAGAATACGAACATTGAATAAAGTAGATGATAAATTTATAAATTAACTCACACATGAAGCTCTGATTTACAATTTTTCTATAATAATATTATTTCATTCGTAGTTTCAGTTTCGATGTCATTAATAACATAGATATAAAAGTATAAGAAATTATAAAATCATGATAGCTACGAATATATTTCTACAACATGCGTAAGAAATATATGAGTGAAACTATCGAATACCGATCCAAAGGGTACCCCCCATTAACAATGGTGAAATGCCCTCTTTCGAAAACCTCAAAATAACCTTTGGCTATCTTTAATATAGTGTTTAAGAAGTGCTTTGCCCATATAATTAGCCTCCGACCTCCCCCCCATATATATATATATATATGCAAAAAACGATTTTTTTACGAATTATTTTTTTTCTCGAAATATAATAGCGATATCAGTACAAAAAAAAATCATGGATATACTACTTGCCAAAAGGAATATACCTGATTTTTTTCACATCTTAAGGTGGTGATTTTCTAACCTAAAAAAATTCCCGAAATTTTCAAAGTGCGATAACTTTACTTAGAAAAGTGGCTACAGAAAATTTTTTTTTTAAATTATGTCTTTTTTTCTGACGAATTCAGTGGTATCATTAGAATTTCGAAAATCGTAGTGGGTCATTGAGAAAAAGTCAAAAAACTGAGTTTTTTCGACTTTTTTCGTGGTTTTTGGTCGCTAATTCTTCGCAGTCGATTTCTATGCCAAATCTGATTACACCATTCGATTCTACAGGAAAAATTACATCGAAAACATGTATAATAACATAGAAAATAATATTGGATCATCGTTGAAAAAATTCAGTAAAGAAAAAAATCAAGAACATCGGACGTATTTACTTGAAATTTTTGTCTTATTAAAGAAATTAATGACCCTACATAATATATATATATATATATATACTAGTGGGGCTCCGCCCCCCTGCTCGCTCCGCTCGCCAACCCCCCATTTTAGTGAATGAAAATATAAAAGAAACATTACTGATATTTTTTCCACACCACCGTTGAGGTAAATATCATGGCGCATTTTTTTTATAGTGGTGACCACAACTGCAGGATGCAGGAACCCCCCGCGGAACTGCCGCTAGGTATTACTTCGCGGGGGTGGCAATAGCTGATTAGCTCTTCCTCCTTGTTGTCCTTCCCTACGTCCCCCGATCGTCGTTGATTGATCGAGGGTTCAGGTTTGTCAGACTCCTATGTCGTCTTCTTCTTACAGCATCGTCCGGTCGTCTTCTTCTTACCGCATCGTCCGGTCGTCTTCTTCTGTGTTTTTTTCTCATCCGAGAAGAATCTGTCAAGTTAACTACAAGGGAATCGCATTAGTGCGAGCGCCCTGGGTTCGTTGTTCTTTTCTCGTCTTCTCTTCTTTTCGTAATTCTTCGATTACTTCTCTGGCATAGTCCGCTGTGGCATTCCAACTGCTCTCGGATCTTAGCATCTGTTCGACAAGGACTGTTTGATCGTCGTGTCAAGTGTGCTTTCGAGCCTTCGTCGTTGTGTTTCAAATCTTGGGCATGTGAAAAATACATGCCTCGCGTCCTCCTCTATTCCTCGACATTTTTGGCATTCTGGTGAGTCCTCATGTTTATACTTGTGCAAGTATTTGCGGAAACATCCGTGCCCAGTCAGTAACTGTGTCAGGTAGTAGCTGGGATCTCCATGTTGGCGGTTCACCCATTTCGCTATCTCTGGGATAAGCTGATAGGTACATCGGCCCTTTCCGGAGCTATCCCACTGTGCCTGCCAACGTTGAATACTTTTCTGCCTTTCTCTTTTCCTGCAGTCATCTATTTCTAACTGCCTGGCTTTCCGATGCTCGTACAGCCGCGTCTGTTCTTCAGCCAAAATCTCGATGGGTAATAGCCCCGAAATTACATGTGCTGCGTCTCTGGAGACAGTCCTAAATGCACTGGTAATTCTTAGTGCCATTTGCCTACCTACTGGATATATTCTTCTTTGGCACTCCTGCAGTTGTAATACAACATTTTCTCAATATAAACAAACAACGACTGTTGTCACGAGTCGAAAGCATGAGTAGAATAGATATAGTCGTAAATATAGGGACTACTTACGTTTAATAAATACTTCAAATTTGCCAATAAATAAGTGATATGAACTAAATTTATAGAACTATAAAAACACACAACAACAACGGCTGTTGTCACGAGTCGAAAGCATGAGAAACTATAGTGAAACACATCAGATTGACGGTAGCACATAGCGATCACAGCGCTTCCCGCGGCAATATCTATAAGTTTAGTAAACTTTAAATTTATGAATTCGTGCAGCAATTAAAACATTGTGCTTATTAAATATTTAAAAAAAAAAAACTGATTAATATTACAATACTCATTGAATAACCAAACTCGCTAACTGAATTGAGAATAAATTGCTATAATATAAGAACTGAAATTCTGAAACAAATGTTATAATCAATTACATGGTCATGTATATAAATTCATGAATGCCATGAAATTGAAAAAGAAAGGGACAAAAAAAGTTTCAAAATCGAGGGGGAGGGGGCCAAGTTAGGGGGGAGGGGGGGGAGGGGGCATAAGAAATAAAATATTTGTTTTAGTTTAGCAAAAATCAACAAAAACACGGTAGAAACACCGTAAATATTAAGCTTTTTAGTACAAAAATACCAAAAACGTAATATTGAAAAGGGGAGTGGGGAGGGGAACAAATCAGGGGGAGGGGGGGGGTCTACTTCCGAAGGCGCCCTTACAACTATATATATATAGTTAGATATATATGAGTGTGTAAGCGAGTGAGTGTGTAAATGCATTTCAGTTATAAATTATATAGAATTAATATAATATAATATTATAATTATAATTATAATATAAAATTATAAATTATATAGAAAACAACTTATGGAAGAAAACGGTTAATCGTAAAAAAAATTTTTGAAATAAAACAACTGAAATTATTGGACATATTTACTGATAATTGTTATGATTTATTAGCTGAATAAACCATTAAAATTACAATGTGTCGTAGTATTTACAGATAATTGTTGAAAAGCAATACTGAAAATCACTTTAGTCCTCATCACTGTCTTCATCGATGACAGGAACTGTACTATTAACATCAAACAACTTAGTTAGTTGTTCTGCTGGTTTCGGGATGCGTGATAAATATCGGGCATGAGCCAAGTAATAAATAATAGATGCCACATGTGAACAACAGCCAACGGTCCTGTTGCCGTTAGAACAATTACAACAATATCTTTTGATACCTTTTATGCCATAAGTTTGAGGTTCGTACATAGGCCTTGTACGTCTTACTATTGATGTGTCTTGATTTGACTTCAAATCTAATGATACAATTTTCTTCTATAGAACACTTCAGATTTAAAGATTCATTCTCGCCCAACATTTCCGCTAAGTAACAAATAGCTTGAGATAATTGATATGTACCCGTAAAAAGAATTTGTAGCTCATCTACAGTCAGTTCTGGAAAATCTAGCAAATCGTTTGACGAAATTATTTTGAAAGGTTTAACTTTTTTATTCCAGTTGTTCTCTTCAACAAACTCTGCTAGAGTATTTTTGACATTGATCATTTTAAGAATTCTAGCAATTATCAAATCACTTTTGCCAACATCTGAATTAAGTCGTTTACAAAATAAGTTAATGAGAAAGCATGCAATTCGACAGTACAATCCAGCATTGGGCAACCTGGCATTATGAAATTGATTATGAAGAAGTTTGCATTTTTGCCCTACTATCCCATGAACAGCTTCGACAACCCATCTAATTTTGGTCACCAATCGCGATTGATTTGATTCTTCAACCGTCAATTGATTTCGCTTTCCTTTTAAAGCTGGCATAAGTACATTGAAACCTTTACTCGTCAGGAATGGAACCACGTCACGAAAACCTCTATCTAAAACGAAATAATCTCCTTTTTCTAAAATGTTGTTAAGACCACCAGCAGAGCACAAAATTTCTTTTAAAATTGCAGCATCATTGAGGTTAGCATTGTATGGTCCTTCGACATAAACTGTAAAGCCATTTGTAGTTGTTATTGTAAAAGGTTTACATAGTGCTGTTTTCTTCTGCCCAGAATAGGATTTCCTTTGGTACATATTGTTACTGCTTTTTTGATGCCGTAAATACGTACCATCACATACTAAACCCAGTCTATCTCCTAAATTAAATAATATTTTAGCTATTGGTGAGGTTTGGGTCAACAAGAACTCTCTCGAATAAGCCCCATATCCAAAATTTTTGGGTAATACTTCTTCTTCAAAACATTTTAAAACAGCACTAATTGATTGTTGCACTACTTTTTCTTCAATTTCCAGTATAGCAGATATACAAAGATCCGAGTTACCAGTTCTTAATTTAATTAAAAATATGACTAGAGCTTGTGTAACGTTTCGATTACCTGAACTACGCATAGTTATCATCATTTCCTTAAGAGTAATTATGTTTTTCCACGTATAACCTGTTAATGCTTTTATTCTTTCCTCAGAAATTGCGTACTCACCAATTTTATCATGCAGACTAGAATTACTTGAATCTGATAAGGCTTCAAGGAATCTGGGCAATTCTTCGGATTCAATTTCACATTCACTGCTAGCACAGGTTATAATTGACAAATCTTCATTATAAAATCGTTTTTTAATTAAATGCTTCTTACAACATCTGTTTCTCCTTGGAATGAATATTCTCCTTTTTGTGAACACGTATATTCGGGCATCGAATGGTACGTCTTGAAGATCCTTAGTTTCTTTACACATAAAACAATACTGGTGAGATATAATTGTCCTTGGAAAAAGCATGGCTACTAATTCAACTTCAATAGTATTAATAAGCACATATGTTGGATCTGTTCCGGAAGAATCTGATGTTTGACTATAATCTGTAGTTGTATCTTGACTACTTTTACTTTCTCCAAGCTTTGTATCCCATGAAGGTGTATTACTCTCTGTGTTACTTTCTTGAGTATTTTCCAGTGAAATTCTTGACGTCTGTTCTTCAATTTGAGACTCAGATTCATCTTCTTGAACAGTATTTTCACCTAAAACATCTGCTGAAGAAGTTGCCGTCGACTCTGACGAATCTCCAGATTTTTGAGCTTTATACTTCTCGTTGTCAGTATTTTTTGAAGATTTCGAAATTCGCAATTTTGCGTAACACTTGGAACATATCATCCACAAGGACCAATTGTCCATACTTTTTATTAAAATCCAAAGCTTTTTCCCGACTATCAATATACAAATGGGATCCACTCAATTTTCTTATATGTTTGTCGCACGAAATACATTTTGATTCATCTCTTGAACGAGGCTTTTTGACTGAAGGCTCATCATCAGAAGACATCTTATGTGTCTGTAATAACAAAAAGGATCATATTTTAATTTTCATAATGTCAAATTACTAGATTTTAATATCACAACAAGTACAATTTTAACGAAATATTTAGTAGTAATCATTTCTGTAAATAATCAAAAGCTCGAGACTTCTTTTACTATCTTTGAAACATTCAAATGCTCTAATACTTATTTTTCTAACTATTTGGAAAATCACTACCGGAATTTTCATAGCATATATATTTTTATATGGAAGTTTGTTAGAGATAATTAAAAAGAAAATGAAAACAAACAATCAAAGTTAAATATTCATTCCTGTAGATCATGAAAGTATAAATTGCAGAAAAGGGAAATCTAAAACATAATTGCACACGTCAAAAACTGAGTATATTTATTATGTCAAACTCTTTTTCCATGGTCCAACATGAAAACATATAAATTATGTTAAAACGAGGAAGAAATAAAAGTTCTTACGATAATCAGCTACCATACAAACGATAAAGTTAATTTTGTACAAATTACAGAATATTATAAAATCTTAAGCAATTTCAATAGTTCTGTTTGACTATTTTACAACAAGTGTATCACAATTTATACGATTGCAAAACCAATTACTATTAAATAATCACACATAGTTATGGTAGCACTCATAGTAATATATTGCTTGAAAAAATCTTTGCTTTATTTGATGTGTCAAAATAACTTGCAAAATCTATTGGCTATTAGTTAATTTAATATAATTCCAATATTTAAAAAATACAAGAAAATTAAAAAAAGACTCTCGTAACAACCTTAAAGTTAAAAGTAGATGCAACAAATTTTATAATATAAAGTTTAGGTAAAGAAAAGTTTTTTGATATATTATCAAACTTATAAAAGATGCGAAAAGAATTTTTCGATAGAATTTTTTATTTGATGAAAAAAAAATTATTCTATTAAAATATGCAGTACAATAACTGTTAACTTATTGTTTACTATAAAAAAAAATAATATTGGAATAATACAGTTTTAATGATTTATATTCAGAAGTAGGATTACAATTTCATATTCAACTATGGATAATGTAAAAATGTTTTGAAATTATCCAAGGAAATGAAAACAAACTCAACTAATAGTACTATAGCCTGAAGAGTACCAGAAATATGTATTCCAAGGTACCTAAAACTGTTGAAATAAATTAATAAATAGAATATAATTAATGGAATCGTAATTTCTTTCCTACAATAATTTAAAAATTATCGTCTGCCATTCAAACTATATTGATACCAAGTTTTGTGTGTGATGGTTAATTTACTACATTAATGTATTAATGTATATTGAATAATTAATACTGATATTAAAGTCGCAAAAATTGACATTATCATACCTTTTGAATTATATATACTTTTCAATCCAAATATCCAAATGTCTTCAGTGTTTTCACATGGTATGTCTTTTTTATATTGGGTTGTTAACTTGGCAAACTAACTGACAAGTATAATTTTTGGTTATTTAATTTCAAGTTTCCTATTTAATTTTCCTATTCAAGTTTCCAATTTAATTCCTATTTAATTTTAAGTTGAGAGTTCAATCGGATCAGTGCTTTTTTCAATAAAAAAACATTCAACATGCAACGAGTGTCAAAAGGTGAAACCATCTAACATCCGAGATTTCTATGTTCTGATTCCCCTCTCTATTCCGTTCCGGATTCCGTAATTAGATTGCTCTGCTATGGTTATAAAACAGCACCATGACATTGCATGACGGTATCATGACTGCTTTGCTATTGGCCCTTCACGGCCGACATATTGTATGTCGTGTATATATATATATATATATATATATATATATATATATATATATATATGCATATATTTATTTATTTATTTTATTTATTTATTTACTGCAATACTTAGTTCATTTCTGAACTCTGCAGAGGTACACTAGGTACCTGTACGCAGCTTACTGAATTTTTTCAACGATGATCCATTATTATTTTCTAAGTTATTATATATGTTTTCGATGTAATTTTTCCTGTAGAATCGAATGGTGTAATCAGATTTGGCATAGAAATCGACTGCGAAGAATTAGCGAAAAAGTCAAAAAAACTCAGTTTTTTGACTTTTTCTCAATGACCCACTACGATTTTCAAAATTCTAACGATACCACTGAATTTGTCAGAAAAAAAGACGTAATTTAAAAAAAAAATTTTCTGTAGCCACTTTTCTAAGTAAAGTTATCGCACTTTGAAAATTTCGGGAATTTTTTTAGGTTAGAAAATCACCACCTTAAGATGTGAAAAAAATCAGGTATATTCCTTTTGGCAAGCAGTATATCCATGATTTTTTTTTTGTACTGATATCGCTATTATTTTTCGAGAAAAAAAATAATTCGTAAAAAAATCGTTTTTTGCATATATATATATATATGGGGGGGAGGTCGGAGGCTAATTATATGGGCAAAGCACTTCTTAAACACTATATTAAAGATAGCCAAAGGTTATTTTGAGGTTTTCGAAAGAGGGCATTTCACCATTGTTAATGGGGGGTACCATTTACACGAAACGTAGAGAGTACTGGAAGAAAACTGGAATATGTCACGATTAACTCACAAGGAGAGTGTTAACCTTGTGGGTCACGGATCTTAATGAAACTTTGCATATATTGGACACGTATTTCCTGGTTTCTCTGAATTTCTTTTTTCATCAATTATCCATATATATTTATTTTTTACTATTCGGTCGAGGTAGCGGATACTATTATATATTTAAAGACAACGAAAATTTAATTTTTTAGTGGTATTTTAGTGCTTTTGTAGTTTGTCACTTCTAGCGCTTGGCAGGATAGGTTTTATAATAAATGTAATAATTTCAAAAATAATTTTTTATAGACCTTAAAATAGTATGCGGTGTCCCTTGACCGTTATCGACAACATCGAAGATATTGATTATACGCCTATCTCGCGACAGCTTTATTATTATAATACGTATTATAATAGTATAATATATTATTATTATAATATATTATTATTTTTATTATATTTTATTATTATAATAGTATAATAGTGATGTAATAAGTGACATAAAATGTGTCTCAGAATTCATCACGAGGGAGCAACCTTCTCTTGCATTACTTATATT
Source organism: Phymastichus coffea (assembly GCF_024137745.1). Taxonomy (NCBI): domain Eukaryota; kingdom Metazoa; phylum Arthropoda; class Insecta; order Hymenoptera; family Eulophidae; genus Phymastichus; species Phymastichus coffea. The sequence continues at coordinate 4,102,683 of NW_026706827.1, forward strand.
TTTTATTTTTTTATTTTTGTATTTTATAAAACATTAATGTATGTTTTTTAAATATTTTATTAATTTTTTTCTATTTTCCAAATTGTATTAAAAGAGTTATCGAAGATATAAACTATTTTTTTGATATGGCCCGCATAATAAAAGAATTGAGATTTAAAGTTATTTCAAAATTAAAAGAGATTCTTCCTAGGGTTACTGAATAACAGAATTTGTTAAACCCGAATTTAAAGACTACTTCTTCAATATTTATATCGATAATGCATACATGTATCATCTAATGAGCACTGTAAATGTTCACTTTAAACTAGTGAATTTAAGATAAAATGATTCGATACTTGTTAGACTAGATGATTATCCTATTTGGATTATTCGTTATTTGAAATATTTTTTATATGAATTAATCTAAAGTGAGAATTAATAAATATATTTCTATAGGTTATAGGAAGATTGACGGATTAATACATCTTTTAAAAAATTCTTACTTCTGTTAAAAAACTAATGATGTAGAGATTTATTAATTACACAGTCATATAAATACGAGGGTCGTTGATAAAGTCCATGCAAAAATAAAAACTGCTTGATTTTTTGTAATAAATCTTTTTTATTTTTCAACATAGTCTCATTTTCGGCTTATACACATCATCTAACGCTGCTCTAGTTTGTTAATCCCTTCCAAATAATAGGATTTGTCCAAGTCTGTAAAATAGGCATTCGTTTCTGCAATCACCTCCTCGTTTGAATAAAATCTTTTCCCCGCCAGCCATTTTTTCATATTAGGGAAAAAATAGTAGTCCGACGGAGCCAAGTCTGGAGAATAGGAGGGATGTGAAACGAGTTGGAACCCTATCTCCATCAGTTTTTCGGCCACAACTGCTGAGGCGTGAGCTGGCGCATTGTCGTGGTGGAAGAGGACTTTTTTGTGGGCCAATCGTGGACGTTTCTCTAGTAACTCGGTTTTCAAACGATCCAATAACGATGACTAATATTTGCCTGTAATGGTTTTACCCTTTTCCAGATAGTCGATGAAGATTATTCCTTGCGATTCTTAAAAGACAGTCGCCATAACCTTCCCGGCCGAAGGAATTGTCTTCGCCTTTTTCGGTGCAGATTCCCCCTTGGTAACCCATTTATTAGACTATTCTTTGGTCTCAGGAGTGTAGTGATGTATCCATGTTTCATCTGCAGTGATGAAACGACGCTTAAAGTCTTGCGGATTTTGCTGGAACAGCTGCAAACCATTCTTGCAACACTTCACACGATCTCGTTTTTGATCAACTAGGACACAATAGCGCGCTTCGCGCGCATAACTGATAATTCACAAAGAAAATTGAAATAAATTCATAGACCATGATTTTTGACTTGCAGCTTCATCTCACTTTGTTAATCTCTATCAATAACATACCTTTGATAATCTTTTAAATAATACAGTTTATTAGTTCGTTATGCTAGAACTTGATATTATTGAGATCAGGTCGAATAGTGTTTGATTAATTGTTTATTGTTTTCATAATGCGGCATTTTCAAATTTCATTTCTATAAAATTTTATTTGATTGTGGCTTTGGTTTTTTTGAATCAGTAGAAGAGTCAAATATCGTTCCACATATTGAATATATATAAGTATACATAATATGATGTTCAATTAAAAAAAGATAGTGTTGGGTCCTTTGAAATATAAATTGTAATTGATGCAGTTACATCTCTAATCGTTCTTGTTTCATAAATCAAAAGAAAATATTGTTATTGATAGAGTTCTTTATAAACATAATTTTTAACAATGGTAGTATCTCTCTGATTTCCCAAATAAATTTTTAATGAATCCCATGATCTTACTCTAGACATAGCAACATAAAGTTGACCATGATTAAAAACATCTCGTCGTAGATTGATACCAATTTTACATAAAGTTTGCCCTTGAGCTTTGTTGGTAGTTATAGCAAAATCTAATCTAATTGGAAATTGACGTCTTTTGAAAGTAAAAGGATATTGATTGTCGCAATATAAAGTGATTCGATTAAGATATATGACGTTATTGTGTTGATCTCCTGTTAAAATCTTACATTTTAATAAATGATTTGAAAATTCAAGTATTTGTAATCGTGTTCCATTGCATAATCCTTCACTGATACTTATGTTTCTAATTAACATCACTATGCAATATTGTCGTAAACGTAGTTTGTGAGGAGGAAAGTTTGGTGGATTCAGCGAATTAAGATATTCTGGTAGTAGAACCTCTTCCAACTCTCCATTATCACAATTTTCTGTGGTATCGATACCGGTGTATATGCGTTCAGTGTTTTTATCGAATAAATCAGTAATTTTATTATTCATTTCATCTACATCCGCATTCCTAGCAGATAAAATTGCACATTCACTTATTTCACAAAATTTTTTTTCTCTTATTAAATTACTGAAAGCATTTTGAACAATGCATTGATTAGAAGGTAATATGCAGTGTTCTGGAAGCTTGATCATTTAATGTTCCATTTCCTACATTCAATAAATATTTAGCAAATTCTACTTCTTGTGGTAAGACTCTCATATTTGTTTTTAAATGGTATATTGAAAAAAGATTCCATATATGACTATTTTTCAGAGACAAATTTAATATTTCAATACGTGTTCCGTTAACTTTGATAGGAAGAAGTTGTCTACATGTAATAATAATAGTCTCAAATGAAATAATTCCGTTTGTGTAGGACTCACAGAGTACATAGGACCTATAGTATTGAAATGTTTTTTTCTTATTCCCCAAGAAGAAATAAATTCATCGTTAACTTTTTTTTTAGTGTAAGTAAAATGTTTCGGAATTTCAGAATAATAATACTGTCTTACATTCTCATTAGTGGCATTTAAAGTAAAATAATCAAGTAACATACTGCTTGAATTATTCAATGCTGTAAATAACGAAGCTTCATTTTCGTTCTCCGTAATTATTACTGTTTGTTCATTAGGTAGATGTATCGGTAATCTCATAACAGAATGACTTTTATGTTGCAATGCTTTACTGAAAATTCGCCAGCATGATTCTACTGGACCAACATAACGTGTTTCAATGAAATTACGACATTCATCATGTTCAATAATGTTAACATTATCAGGTTGTCCAATGACAACCGTAGCAGCATCGTGCCCTTTATAAATATATTTATATAAATATTTAACAGCTGAATTACTGGACACGATTTCCACGTTTATATGACAGTCTAACATTAGCAGTTATTTTGCACAATGTGGAACAACCCAGCTATTATTAACCATATGTCCATTAGGTAGTTCGTAATCTTCTCCAGTATCACTTCGACGATAATGTGGATAACCGTTTTCATCCATTGTAGTTTCTTGTTGGAATGGTTTTGGAAAATGTTTTGAACATTTGCCGTCTTTCATGCACCAATCACCACAAGGACCATGAATCATATTTTTAATAACAATGTCAAATAGACGTGGATTTCTTATTTTTATAGGTATTTCAGCTGATATGAATTTATCGACTACCTCAGCAGTAGTAATTTTGTAACCTTGTTCTAGTGTAATTAATAAGTGCATGTGCGGCAATCCCCTTTTTTGAAATTCGATGACATAAACATAAGATGCAACTTTTCCGAAAAATTTTTTTTTTATAACAATATCAAGCAAACGATCTTTTTTCAGATCAAAAACTCTTGCTACTAAATCTGGTCTGTCAGCTGCTTGCTGTCCTGGTAACAGATTTTCCGATATTTCTGGCCACTTTGGGTTACATGTCATTGTTAAAAAGATATCAGGTTTTCCTGTTTCATTCACAATAGCCATGGCATCTTGGTAACATTGTTGCATATACCGAGGTGACCCAATAAATGATGAAGGAAGGATGACAGTTTTACCTACATGACCATCCACGTCATTAGCACAGTTTCTCATATGGTCGTGTAACCCTTTATAAGTATCAGCTCGTATTTCTTAGCATTACAGAGAGAGAGAGAGAGAGAGAGAGAGAGAGAGAGAGAGAGAGAGAGAGAGAGAGAGAGAGAGAGAGAGAAGCAACAAATTTGGAAGCGAGCGAGGCAGCGTAGCTAATCTGAAGAGCACCTTTAATTTGCTTCAACAATTACGGCTGATCACCGTAATTGCACCGCAGGTTTCTCTCTCTCTCTCTCTCTCTCTCTCTCTCTCTCTCTCTCTCTCTCTCTCTCTCTCTCTCTCTCTCTCTCTCTCTATTCTGGTGCGTGCGGAGGTGTGCGGCTTTGCTCCGTCAACTGGCAGCTGGAATCGGCTACTCGTCTCACTCCTGTGGTTGTGTGTGTTTTGCGGACATTCCGGTCTCCCGCAGGCTCCACGTGCCGGAAGCGTGATCTGCTAGGTTCCATTGGAGGAACCAGGGAGCCCGTTATTTAAAGTGCTACCGGAGAGAGAGGTTAAGGAAGGCCGTGCGATTCTTGGCGAATTTTTGGCGCAAAAATTTCGCATCTTCGCGCCTGCGCCGATCGACCATAACAGCTCCACCTCGCTGATACCCGCCAAAATTTGAATAGTTCAAGCAACATGAGCGAATTCAAGTATGTTGTCTGCGGGGAAACGTCGAACCGGAGGCTGAAAAATTGCACGGTGTGCCAGAAGCCACGGCACAGCAAGTGTTCTGGCAACAAAAAGGATGGCCCCTGTGACAACTGCCGAACTGACCCGTCGAAGCCAGCAACAATAACAGCAACGTCGAGCATCGCAGCGCGCAAATCGGCTACTCGAAAATCAGCGGATGGAAACATGAGTGCCGCGCCAATCCCATCGTCAACGAAAAATCAGGTGAGCAAGCTGCGTGCAAACACCAACATGAGCGTACCAGTCCATCGTCGCTCGTGCGCTCTATCTATGCCCTCACCTACGATGGGGCGTGGCCTATCGCCGAAACGAACACCTCGCCCGCCGAGTCGGCCGGCTGGCGACAAGCAGACGACAGTTCGGCTGGTTGCAGGTGAGAGGGCGCCTACCGAAATTCAAGGTGTGTCAGAACCTGTTGCCGCTATACAGGCGCCTGGATTTGACCAGAGTTTTAACGCGGAAGTGACAAACAAGAACGATGCGCACAAAAGTGTAGATGAGCACTTCCTAGGGACGCCGGAGCTGCCAAGTATTAATAATATACTGATTCCGGTAAGCACCCTGGAATTATTATTCCAGCGTTTCGATACCATCGAGCGACAAGTCGATGAAGTAAAGGCCCTTGTGAAGCGGCATCCGGAACTGGAAAATGCTTCTATGGTCACCACATTACCTGTGACTGAAGGAGAAATTACCGGTGAAGGGCGCATTGCAACACTAGAGGGCATGATCCGAGATCAGTCCTCGATGGTCAAAGACCTGCAAAAATTATGCGGTACTCTTCTAGAGAGTAACCGCTCTCTAGAAGAAAGATTAAAACAAGCTTGTACCAGGTCTGGTGATGTTCGGTGTGCTTTCCGGGTCACCAACATAAAATGCAGCCCAAAGAACGTTAATCATGACAAGGCCAAAAGCCAGCATTGACAAAGGGGGTATCAATGTAACACCCGCTTCAAGCTCCAGAGGTGCCGCTTTGAACCTGGAAGGGGACGCAGTGCGGTCTGGTGTACTGGAGGGGGTTTCGTTACCTCAAAGTGGAGGCGCTGAAGGCCATGAGGTCATAATACATGGCCTTCTGGACGAAGCGTCCAACGTTTCCCCTGATGACTTGCTTGGGCTGGCTCTTGCGGCCCTAAAGGTCGTTCTGCCATCGGTGACGCCAGAGGGCGTGACGGGGGTTAGGGTCTCGCGGCCTCGTCGCCGGCCAGCTGAGGGCGCTGTGGGTGCGGGGGCGGTGAGTCAGGAGGGACAACGGAGAGCAGGGTTATCCCAGCCCTCCTGCATTGTAGGGGTTAGAGACGAGGGACTCTTGCGCGACATAATGAAGGCGAAGCGTGGCATGCCCCGTGCTTGCATTACGACTGAGGACCTAGACAAGGACCTTCTCGGGCCGGAGTTGTCTGCCAAGGTGCCACGGAGGAAATTATTTATTAATGAACTCCTGCCCCAAGCTCAATTTAAAACATTCCTGACCCTGAAGCCGGTAGCAAAGGGGCTTGGCTTCAGGTATGTGTGGCACAGTGGTGGGAGATATCTGGTCCGACGAAGGACAGGAGAGAGGGCGTACGCGTTCGAGACGGCAGCGGATCTGCAGGCGATTAGATCGGCGTGGGAGTCGACTGGCGGGTCGCAGTCGTCAGCGGAGTTGAGCACCGACTCGAGGGGCGCTGCGCTATCGGGAGGAGAGAGCATGCAGCGGATCAGAGAGGGCACTGATGTCAAATCGCCAATGGCATGACTCGGGACGGTAAGCACCAGAGATGTTGCATGTCGCGGTGGTTTCCTCAGGGCTGGGTTTCTTAACATTAACTCGCTTAGAGCGCGTGTTAAGAGGCTTCGTCTGTTCCTGGCTGGGGATGCCATCTATCATGTTTTTGGGGTTGCTGAGACCTGGCTGGGACCTGTGGTTGATGATCACATCATACGGGTTCCGGGGTACTCGGTGATAAGAAGCGATCGCAACATTAATGGGGGCGGTGTTGCCCTCTTCATACGTGAAGAATTTAAAATTACAAGGTTGGCTTCATCCGCCACTCAAGGGCCTGGCAAACCGGGAATACCAGAGTACCTGTTTTGCAGTATTGGGACGGGCAATTCTCCTCCGGTGCTTATAGGCGTCATCTATCGTCCGCCTAAGGTGCCCTTGCAGCAGGGCTCGGATCTTTTTGAGGTGTTGAGGGATCTCTGTGGTGATTTCAGTCATAAAATCATCATGGGTGATCTCAATGCCGATATGAGTTCGGGCTCGGATGATGCTCTCTCCATCGCGCGTTTGGGGTGGGGAGTTGTCGCTGAGTTTGGTTCGGCATGGCCCGACTCATCACGTGGGTGATTCCCACACATGGATTGATGTCATGCTGACCGACGCATGCGACACGATCACGGACCAGAAGAACGAATTGCTCCCCGAATTCGGTAAGCACGCGATTATTGAGGTCATGATTGACATCCGTGTGCCTTCTCCTTCGGCGGGTAGCTTTACCTATCGCAGCTTTCGTGGCATTCGCCCGGATATGCTTTTAGACTTCTTGACACGCTGCGATTGGGCATCTGTTGGCGCTGCTGAGTCGGATTTGGAGGGAGCGCTGGAATGCCTCAACCACAATTTAACTGAGGCCATAAATAAATTTGCACCTAAGAAGACAATATGCCTTGGGAAAAAGTATGCTCCTTGGTTTGGTCCAGAGCTGAGGAGGCTTGTCGACAGACGTGATGCCTCGCGAAGACGCTATAAGCGTACTGGGCGGGCGGATGTCTTAGAGGAGTCTCTTAGGCTTAGCAGGGAGGTCGAGGTTCGTTTGGAACAGGAGCGCGTTAATTTCCTTCAAAATCATCTGTCTAGCGCTCTTGATGAAGGTAAAAATATTTGGAAGGAAATGCGGAACCTCGGCCTTCTGCCAGGGGCGGGTGGGGATGGCCTTCATGGGTTTACCTTGGACGAGCTGAATGACCACTTCGCTGGGGTTTCGGCCTCGCCGCTTGAGGACATAGATAGTGGGATGAATGGAGTTGATGTCGCGGATAAGCGAGGTTTTACCTTCAAACCTGTTGGCATCGATGACGTCATCCTAGCTGTCTCCCATTTTACATCGCAAGCGAGCGGCGTGGACGGGATTCCCCATGGGGTTGTGGTGAAGGCTCTTCCAGTCATAGGTGAGCACCTGGGGTTAATATTTAATTCCTCATTTGCTAAGGGGGAGTTCCCGGGAGCCTGGAAGCGGGCACAGCTGATTGCCTTGAGGAAGAACAACACCCCTTCCTCGGCCTCGAACTTTCGTCCGATAGCTTTGCTTTGCTTTCTTTCAAAGGTTCTCGAGAAGCTTGCCCATGACCAGATCACGGAGTATCTGAATAGAGAAAATCTTTTTGATCCCCTCCAGGCCGGCTTTAGGCGGGGCCACAGTACTCAGACAGCGTTATTAAAGTTGACGGATGACATCCGAATGGGCGTTGACAAAAGGATAATGATCCTCTTGCTGTTATTCGATTTCAGCAAGGCGTTCGACACCATATCACCCTCGAGACTTTTGCGCAAGCTCCGTGCTCTTGGTTTTTCTGGTTCTGCTCTCCAATGGCTGAGGTCCTACCTCGGTGGTCGCTCGCAAAGGGTTACTGCTGGGGGTGGGGGCTCGGAGTGGCGGGAGACGAATCTGGGGGTTCCACAGGGCTCGGTGCTGGGACCGCTCTTGTTTTGCCTGTATGTCGGCGATCTGAAAGATGTGCTCCGTGGACATGAGGTTTCATACCTCTTCTATGCGGATGACTTGCAGATTTATCTGCATATACATAAAAATGAATTGACAAAGGGCATCCGAATGCTGACGGAGGCTGCGAGATTGGTGGCGAACTGGGCCCGGGATTCGGATCTGCGCCTGAACGCGGGCAAGACCAAAGCTATCATGTTTGGAACTAACAAACATGTCAATGACATTTGCGCTGAGGTCTTGCCTGGTGTTGAGGTGCAAGAGGGAGTATTTGTTCCCTTTAGTAATGAAGTGACCAGTCTCGAGGTCGTTCTCGATAGCAAGCTGTCGTGGAGATCGCACATTGACCGGGTCGCGGCGAAGGTTTGGAGAGCTCTGTACGGCCTGCGTTTTGTTAGGCCGTGTACTACGGAGCTGCTCCGGCGCAAACTGGTGGAGTCGATGGTCCAGCCTCACCTGGACTACTGCACCGTGGTGTGTCTGGGGGCCTCGGCGGAGCAGAGGGAGCGGCTGCAGAGACTGAGCAACGCGTGCGTAAGATACATTTATGGTATCCCGCGTGATGTCTCGGTCTCTCCATATAGGTCGCGGTTAGGTTGGCTTCGCGTGGACGTACGCAGGGAATATTTCATGTCCCTGCTAATGTACAGGTGCTTGACCATGCGCGAGCCTGGCTACCTGGCTGAGCTCTTCATAGGGCACAAGTCAAGGTATCCGGGTAGGGCGGGGCAGGCTGAGCTTAGAGTTGCTAAGGTTAGAACGGAGACGGCTCGCAGGTCTTTCCAGGTGATGGGTGCCCATCTCTGGAACACTCTTCCATCTGACCTGCGGCACGCGCCGTCGCTTAGCAGCTTTAAGAGGGGGGCGCGCGAATACTTTGCGTCATTGAGGGCGTAGGGTGGTACCTCTGGAGTATTTTTATTTGTATTAGATTACTGTATAAATGTTTCTACAGTTATTTATTTTCGTGTTGTAGTGAATTATATTTATTTATTTATTTTTTGTGCTGTTTTGTGTCTGTATGACGAAAACTAGCCTAAACTTTTGACTGCATTACTAGTTATAAGCAAGCTAGACTGTAGTGATAAGAATTATTGTTTCCTCTGGAATATCGAACTGTGAACTAGTCAAATCCTAGTCTATTTATTTTAATGTAATAACTACAAGCATAATTTTATTTATTGACTGAGGAACTAAAATTGTAATCGAACTGTGATGAAATGTGATGCCGGTACGGCATAATGTAAACTAAAGCTGTGACAATTACTGTATATATTTATATATTATTGTATTCTATGTTTTGCCATCACGGTAAATAAATTCTTATCTATCTATCTATCTATCTCTCTCACCGTTTCTTTCGGTCCATCAAAGACTGTAATTTTTCTAGTCATAAACGTTATTAATTTTATTCGCCGCATTACGTCATTTTGTTTCTTATTAGTTTAACGAATCTATAACGAATTAAATTTTAAACCGATTTTATCTAGGAGATTAGGTAGAATAAGCATTAGGTCAATTACACCTAAGATAGATCGAATGTCAGAAGTCAGGTGACTTTAGGTGAAGTCAACTCTGTTGGAAAGAAGACACTGAAACGAAAATATCAAACGTAAAGGCGAATACACGTATACTTATACGTGTTTAACGGATCGGCGGTTAGCTCTGCATCGTGGGAGTTTGTGCTTTAATAAATTCCTATTGTACTAGCTAATCTACCCTGTTACAATGAATAGCGTCTTTTCATTTCCCGTAAAAAAACAAATATCTTCAATCACAGACCGGATCCATTTCAGATCGGGCAGGCCTACGGCAATGATATCTCCGATTGACTCGGCTGTGGAGTATGTTATTCTACTTCAAAAATAAGCCGACACGTATTTTTTTTTTTTCGATTAGACCTCTACATCATTTTTTACAAGCATTTTAAAAAAGTGGTTAAAAAATAAATTTTCTAAAAATCAAATATTAAAATTTAAAAAAATGCTCTATATTTTCTAATTTTTTTACTTAATATGTTATTTATAGCTTATTTTACTGTATTTCTTATACTCTTTCGAATGCGCCATGAAGAATAAAAAAATATTGAAAATTGGCGGGAAAAACTCAATTTTTCGAAAAAATTTCAAACTCAATTTTCTCCAAAAAGCCATCGTTTTTTTTTTTTCAAATTTTTATGATAGATTAATCATTACAAGACCTTTAAATTGGTATAGGAGTGATCGCGTACTTTTACGTTTTAGTGATAAAATATCGATTTTTCGTTTTTTTTTTGCTCAAAACAATGTCAATTATAGTTTTGACATGTAAAACTTATTTACATATATGTTTTATGTGTATTATATAGATATGAAATACATTGTGAATGTTCAAAAAAATCATTACAACAAAATTAAAAAAATAAACACTTAATTTTTATGAAAAGTTTCAAAATAAACTCATTTATTTAAGTAATAAAAATTATATTTTTTATTTTCTAGACTTTTTAGTCTTTCTGTTTTTAGTTTTTTTATTTTTTTGCTTACTAAAACTGAAGCCTTCTTCTTCTTTTGTTTCTTCACACACATTATCAAACGGTTCAAATTTTTTTCTGCCAAACTTCAATTTCAATTTATTAGCTAAGTCACCAAGGCTTTTAAATCGCTTGTTTTTAGTTTTATATACACATGATTTATGCCTTTTTAAAAAGTCACAACACTTAACTCTCTTATCTGAATATGTACTATGTGGAGTCATAATTATAAACACAGAAATAAAACACTCAGTTATGATCTAAAGTGATTTTTGTTATAACGTACACTTGCTTTAATATATAATATACACCTAGAAAGTATGCATGCTTCTCTGTGTGTACACAATTTACGACTGATAGAAACTGAACTATGTGCTATCAGCAATGCGAGCACGTGTATATTTATAAGCTATTTATAGAAGAAGGAATATAATTCTATCAAAATCGCAAGACTACTATCAAACATACAATTCTTGTATATGTATATATAAATATATAAATATATATATATATATATATATATATATATATATATATATATATATATATATATATATATATATATATATATAAACACGTTTCACATGATAAAACTATAATTATCAATGTTTTGGGCGAAAAAAAAACGAAAAATCGATATTTTATCACTAAAACGTAAAAGTACGCGATCACTCCTATACCAATTTAAAGGTCTTGTAATGCTTAATCTATCATAAAAATTTGAAAAAAAAAAAACGATGGCTTTTTGGAGAAAATTGAGTTTGAAATTTTTTCGAAAAATTGAGTTTTTCCCGCCAATTTTCAATATTTTTTTATTCTTCATGGCGCATTCGAAAGAGTATAAGAAATACAGTAAAATAAGCTATAAATAACATATTAAGTAAAAAAATTAGAAAATATAGAGCATTTTTTTAAATTTTAATATTTGATTTTTTGAAAATTTATTTTTTAACCACTTTTTTAAAATGCTCGTAAAAAATGATGTAGAGGTCTAATCGAAAAAAAAAAAAAATACGTGTCGGCTTATTTTTGAAGTAGAATAACATACTCCACAGCCGAGTCAATCGGAGATATCATTGCCGTAGGCCTGCCCGATCTGAAATGGATCCGGTCCACAAATATTCCTTATTCTCTTTTTTCAAGTATCCATAGTTTTAAATGAATAATTTAATTGGATTTTCAATTATAATATCCATATTACTATAATTATTAAGGATTTTATTGTAAATTCTTTTGTATGTTTTAAAACATTTTTCTACTTGTTATTTGTATATTACGTAAAGTAAAAACTATTACTCCTTTAAAAGTATGTGACTACAAGTATATTATTCCAGAGATTGATGTGCATATTAGTAAAGTTGAAACTATTTTCATTTTCTATGTAAATACTTTTATAATTAATAGTTACGAGGAGTCAATAAGTCTTTACAAAAAGAAAGAAAAAAAAATTTTATGTGTGTAATTTTTTTCTATTTTCAACATAATCTCCTTGAAGGTCGATACATTTAATTAAACGGCCTTCCAGTTTTTCAAGCCATCAGAAAATATGATTTCTGAAAACCCTCAAAATAGGCATTTGTTTCGGCGATGACTTCTTCATTCGACGTGAATCGTTGTCCGGCAAGCCATTTTTTGAGGTTAGGAAATAAGAAAAAGTCACTGGGAGCCAAATCAGGCGAATAAGATAAATGGTCAATTAATTCGAACTTTAAATCGTTAATTTTTGCCATCGAAACTGCACACGTGTGAACTCGAGCATTGTCTTGAAGAAAGAGGCATTTTTTTTTGTTCAAATGAGGACGTTTTCCTCTGATTTTTTCTTTCAGCTAACCTCATAATGACGTATAATATTGTCCAGTGGTCTTTTGGCCCTTTTCTAAATAGTCGATGTAGATGATTCCATACACATCCCAGAAAACCGTGACCATAATCTTGCCAGCTGACTTTACTGTCTTTGCCTTGTTTGGGTCTGGTTCTCTTGCGGTAATCCATTGTTTGGACTGTTCTTTGGTTTCAGGAGTGTAATGGTTTACCCATGTTTCATCTATAGTTACGAGTCGTCGCCAAAAGTCTTCCGGATTACGACGTATGTGTGCCAAAAGAACCTCAAAGGTGACCACGCGGGTTCGTTTGTTTTCAACAGTGAGCAAACGCGGCACCCGTCTTGCTGATATTTTTTTCATCCCCAATTTTTCACGCAAAATTGAAATGATTGTACCCTTTGATACCCCTGTGGCCTCAACTAATTCTCGCAATTTTAATCTTCTATAACTCAACACCATATCGTGGATTTTATTGATCATTTCGGGTGTACTCACTTCTACGGGGCGTCTTGAACGAGGTTCATCTTTTGTTGTTATACGGCCGCGTTTAAATTCATTTACCCAGTTATAATCAGTCTTAAACACAGGGGTAGAATTGCCATGAACGGCGTTCAACTCAACTATGATTTCTTTTGGTGTAAGGCCTTTCAAATGAAAATGTTTTATCACCGCTCGAAACTCTGTTTTTTCCATTATTGAAATAAACCAATAACTTTTTGTTCAAGCAACGCTCACAAAAATACAACTTAATGAATCGAGCTGAAAGTTTGTACGATATCTAGTTAGTAGTATTGCTTGCCAAAAACATCATAATTTAAGCGTAACGAGCGCCATCTCTTGGATTTTGTAAAGACTTATTGACCGCCCCTCGTATTAATACGTAACATACTCTCTTAATTCCCTTATAGTTTTCTTAAATGATAAAATTTGTCATAGGGGAAAGAAGGGAAATAGTGAGAGCTGTCTCAGTCAAAATTGTGTGAGAGAGTTCTTCTGTGTGTAACTACTATTGTATCTAAGTGAATGTTTTTTTTGTATTCATTTAATCTACTTTATAAGGATCGCTTACTTTCACCTATGTAGACAGCTGAACATTGCCGTTAAAACTGTAGACAATACCAGTGTTGTCTAATAAATCAGATTTATCTATTCCTAAACGAATGAACTCTTGTAATGGTTTTTATAATAAAGGGATTGGAGTAATGTCATGTTTTTTAACACAGAAGAACATTTTTTAAAGATGTTGCAATTGTTTAGAATAGCCACTATAGGTAATATTTGATTGATTAATTTTTTAGATTTATTCTTCCCTTTTTTATATTTGCGAATCCGTTTGTATATGTATTTGTTGATAAATTCAGATGGATAATTATTCTTTTTCAGGATATTAGTAATTACTTTTAAATTGCGCGAACGACATTTTTTGTCAGCAAGTAAAAACACCCGGTCAACTCAATTTGAACTATATTAACTTTTTGATGAATTGTATATTCTGAGTTGAAATTTTAAATTCTGTCAGTTTGTGTTGTTTTTTTTTGAATTCAAAATTTTTTTTCGAATTCGACTGGTTTAGAAAAACAACACAAACTGACAGAATTTTGAATTTCTTACTCTAACATTTTAAACAGTGGACAGTTAAAACGGAAATTAAATGATACTTTTATTCCAAACGATCACGTTTTAATATCATTAGATGTAAGTTCCTTATTCACGAACATATCTTGTGATTTAGTCTTGGAGGTATGGAAAAACGTTATGAACAAATTAAAAATTGTGATATTCTAATAGAAGAGATTCGGACAGATATAAAATTTTTATTTATTAACGCATTTTTTTTATACTGGAATCACAAAGAGCGATAAATTTTATGGGTGGGAACGATTCAAGTCCGAAGATATCGTAACTCCTAATCCTCCGTTTAGCGCTATCCATGAACAACGACGTGTACGTAGAAGGAATCTGTTCCCTTCGGGGTGCTTTTTTATAGTGAGTTTCCCTTGTCTCTCACTTCGGAGTGCTTTTTACTAGTGAGTAAACTTACTATTAAAAAGCACCCCGAAGTGAGAGGCAAGGGGACCTCACTATTAAAAAGCACCCTGAAGTGAGAGGCAAGGGCAACTCACTATAAAAAAGCACCCCGAAGGGAGCAGATTCCTTCTATGTCCACGTCATTGTTCCTGGATAGCGCTAAAAGGAGGATTAGGAGTTACGATATCTTCGGAGTTGAATCGTTCCCACCTGTAAATTTTATCACTCTTTTTATTCCAGTATAAAAAATAAGAAATCACAGTTGAGTTGACGCCGTTCATGGCAAGTCTGCCCCTGTACTGAAGACTGTTTATAACTGGGTAGATGAATTTAAACGCAGCCGTACAACAACAAAAGATGAACCTCGTTCAGGACGCCCCATAGAAGTGAGTACGCCCGAAATGGTCAATAAAATCCACGATATGGTGTTGAGTTATAGAAGATTAAAATTGCGAGAATTAGTTGAGGTCACAGGGGTATCAAAGGGTACAATCATTTCAATTTTACATCAAAAATTGGGGATGAAAAAATTATTAGGTTAGCTGAAAGAAAAAATCAGAGGAAAACGACCTCATTTAAACAAAAAGAAATGCCTCTTTCTTCAAGACAATGCTCGAGTTCACACGTGTGCAGTTTCGATGGCAAAAATTAACGATTTAAAGTTCGAATTAATTGACCATTTACCATATTCGCCTGATTTGGCTCCCAGTGACTTTTTCTTATTTCCTAACCTCAAAAAATGGCTTGCTGGACAACGATTCACATCGAATGAAGAAGTCATCGCCGAAACAAATACCTATTTTGAGGGTTTTCAGAAATCATATTTTTCTGATGGCTTAAAAAAACTAGAAGGCCATTTAATTAAATGTATCGACCTTCAAGGAGATTATGTTGAAAAATAAAAAAAAAATTTCATACGCAAAACTTTTTTTTTCTTCTTTTTGTAAAGACTTATTGACCCCCGCCCCCCATCGTATGTTGCTCTTTTCAAAGTAATATTTACGCCGACATTTGCTCTTAGAGAATACAGTCGTACATTAAGAATTCTAACCCCAATTAAATTAATTTTAGCCTTAAAATTTCACGACATACTTTATACAAATGATTATTTCATCTAATCTTAGCATTTAATCTTAGAGTTTGAAACTTACTACATTGAGCGATCTGTCAAAACATATTTAGCCTTTCTAATGAAAATATTTCACAACGCATACATTGTAAGATATCTCTTTCTTTTATGTGGTTCTTAGAAAAATATTAATTGATTCATTAATTTGTTAATTTTATATATTTCTTTATTGTTATTATTGGTTTTAATTGGTATGAAAAAAATTGATAGTGGTTGTTTTGTTATCCTATGTTTATTGTTAAAAATTCTTATTAAATTGTGGTTGTAAGATCCTATTTCATTATTTGGATCATTTACGTTTACTAGCGGGTGCACCTTTATAGTACGGCTTTAAAAGGTTTGTTTTTCATTTGGATAGGAGTAAAAGTCTGTTTTTTTATTTTCTAATTCAGCTATTATATTAGCGAATACTTTCGAGTTATTTATTTGAATTTTAATTTCATTATGATTCAAAACTTTACTCGTATATTGATTTTGCGCGACTTTATCAAGAAAGTCATTTAGAGGGGTAATATTTCAAACACCACTTACGAATATTGTTGAAGATTATGACGATTATACAGATGTCGGTATTACTTGCGCTGTATTTTCGATGCTTGTTTCATTTGTTTCCTTTACTTTCAGTGCTTTATATTTGTTGCTTACTTCTACAGTGTTCGAAGTTCCTAGTCAGTAGTCCTGGATGTCTGCTTTTTTTATTTATTCTGCTTTTTCTGAGCTATCTCTT
Source organism: Phymastichus coffea (assembly GCF_024137745.1). Classification (NCBI taxonomy): domain Eukaryota; kingdom Metazoa; phylum Arthropoda; class Insecta; order Hymenoptera; family Eulophidae; genus Phymastichus; species Phymastichus coffea. The sequence goes on from NW_026706827.1 coordinate 4,119,182, forward strand.
ATTCTTTTGTTATACACTGCAACGGTAGTCGATTTGATCAATCGATACGTTCAAGATTCGGTAGCACTCGCGATGCTAGAGCGAACGTCTAAGAAAGAGAGAGAGGGGGGCATGCGAGAATTCAATTTTTCAGTTAAACCTCAGCTGTTCGTTAGAGTACTGCCAAAGTTTTTCCATTCTGTCTTGCCGTTTTCCAAAAGTTGTTTTTCTAGTTTTTTGGATACGTACGCGAGTGATAGCGAGGTCCTAGAAAAGGTAGCAGTAGCAACTAAAGCAGCAGCAAAATAACAGCATTTGGGGGAGCATAAATTCTCACGCATAAACTCTCCAAGCATCCAAAGATCCTAGAAAAGGTAGCAGTAGCAACTAAAGCAGCAGCAAAATAACAGCATTTGGGGGAGCATAAATTCTCACGCATAAACTCTCCAAGCATCCAACATCTCTCGCAGCATAAACTCTCCAAGAGCACCAGTTATTTTGTTGAACAATTACGGCTGATCACCGTAATTGCACAGCAGGGTAGGCGTTTCTCCCTTTTTCTGCGCGACAAAATACTTACGGTAGTATTTTGTCTATCGCAACCGTTTGTTTATTCGCGCCGTGCGTTAGTTTTTCGCGGTAGAATTTTGACTTCTCTCTCTCTCTATTCCCGTATTATTGTAACAATTTGTAAATCCTATTCGCGTGCGCAAGTCTTTCGGCCCAACGAAAACTATAGTTTTTTTAGTCATAAACGATATTAATCTTATTCGTCGCATTACGTTATTTCGTTCCCTTTTAGTTTAAAGGATCCGCCACCTGTTCATTTTGAAACAGATTTCATCTAGGGGAGAGTTGGAGTAAACATTAGGTCACTCACACCTAAGATAGATCCAGTGTCACAAGTCAGGTGACTTAAGGTGAGTTTAACTCTGTTGGAAAAGGAGACATCGGAACAGAAGTATCAAACGTAAAGACGAATACACGTATACTCATACGTGTTTGACGGAGCGACGGTTAGCTCTGCATCGTGGGAGTTCGTAAGGTACCTCGTCAAACGAATCCACGAGCATCGAGTGTATCTGCCGCGGTCGCGAGAGTTTTTGTGATCCTTTCCCCTTCTAACATCACCCAATCCTCGACTTCTCACGTCGAGAGAACTATTAACGGGGTAGCAGGAGCATCGAACAGCCTTGCCGAAGTGCGAAGCCGACACAGCCACAGAGTGAAGATCCACCGTCTTCCTGGCATGTGTGACCTTGCCCACAAACGCGACGCCCTTCGAGCATAAGCACACACTCGCGATCACGTACGCTGCGACGTCCGTTCGCCCGAATATTGACCTCATTACAATTTATATTAGACATTTTTTATGTCAAAAAAGGCTATAAATTAAATATATATTTCTTCAGCTATTGTTAGTGAAACTTGTTTGCACAGAGTTATGTCGTATAGTAATAAATTTTGTTTATTATTAATAATTACACAGTCCGACGTGAAATTTACTTATTAGATGAGATTAGTTATTTCCGGTAGATTTTGGATCGCTGAATTCAAATCTAACCCTAGAATTACACTATCACATCAAGTTTTTTAAATATCCTAACCTAAAAGTGCAAGAAATGCTATTTTTCACTGTTTTTGAGGTATAGTAAAATCTTGAATACATTTTTTTTTAAAAACTGAGTACGCTATCTTACAGGAGTACTCTTACCCTATAATAACCTTTTATTTAAGTTTCGAATATTTTTTTTCTGTCCATGATATTGTCATTTGAAGTTTACTGTTCTAGCAATTTCGTTAGTGCCTGAAAATAGAGTGAGTCATTTAAAAAATCGATGTAACGTATTTTATTGTCATTTGGATTATCGAATCGATACTCATTATCGAAACTGCACCATAACCTTAGAATCCCTCAATACTCTATTACGGACCCCCATGAGACGTTTTTTCTACTGTAGTAGTTTTTCCCACAGCTAGTGTGGATAATTGAAATAGTATTTTTTTATAGGGCAAAGCATTACTGGACACCTTTAAATATACATAACCTATATCCACTGATACCGTAGGCATTTGAACAGACGTCGATTCAACGATGAACACTTTAAACTAAAGCGGTGCAAAAGACTCTTACAACCCAATTTCCTTGACCCACTAGCCCGGTAACTTCGAGGTAGGCGCTATTCAAACAAGTTCACCTTTCATCCACTAGGTGGCTACCATCTTCGTCTAGTGGAATAGCAGAGTTTGCTCTACTTTACTGGAGAGCTAAAGCAATGTAGTCGAACGATATAGTTCTGACTTGATACTAGCAATGCAAATATTACGATCCATATTAGAGATCGAATTTGAGCGACGGGCTAACGGATAAATATTCAAAATATCGAGAACTCTTTGCAAAGATAAAGTTAACTGTTTTTGTTTTGCGGTACATTTCAAGTCTTTATTTATTTATTTTATATTTCTGATTCTTATTTAATTATATTTATTTATTTTTCATTTTTCTTTCTTATTTTTTTTATTTACTTCTTATTTATGTTCGCTTCATAAAGGAGTAAAGTTGCTATTGTTCAATTAGAATTTTATTTTCAATAAAATTGGAAATCTTTATCATTGTATTTTTCGTTATATCAAATACTTGTATCTTTGTGAACGACAGATCTTTATCATTTACATTAAGTTAGTTTGAGAACTGAAAATACCAGCTCTGTTCCTATTAATATAATAAACTTAAAATCTTAGAACAGCTTTTTAGATATTATTTTAAATCAAAAACTTAAATTTTAATAAAAAATATTTTCACGACAGTGTGTGAATGACCCCAGAAGTTTTATTATATGGTGATTTCATCCCAACAAAACAATGTAAATCCATAACAACGTCTATCAAATTATTAAATTATTGTACAAAGAATATTTTAATAATGAATTGACCAATTTTAATAAAACTTAGATTTCTAACATGATTAGCGATACATGCAGAGTAGGTTGAACACACTGGAAAAATGGAAAAAGAAAGTGTATGCCATTTGATATTCCCATAGTATGGCGAGAGCCCAAAAATCACGTTGATGATTGCTATTTTTGTTTATACTACGGTAGTAAATAAATTAGTACCTTCAATAGCAAAAATAAACACACTATATAATATACAAACGTACAATCTGTTACAAGACCTACTCCTAAGACGCCTAAAAATCCCATTTCTCTTCCAAAAATCAAAGTGGAAGCAGAAGAAGAAGACGAAGAAGAAGAAGAAAGAGAACAAAGATACAAAGACAATAAAAATTAAAATGAATTTAAAGTTGTTTATAGTAGCAACAAACTGCGCTCATCATTTGGTAAACCTTGTACGTTCAATCAGGCTGAGTTGAATGACTTAAATCGAGATTTGAAGAATTCGAAAGAAAAGTCGATGCTGTTAGCTTCAAGATTGCAAGAAAAAGGTACGCTTTCTCCTGAGATAACTTTTACTTGGTACGAAAATTGGAAGGAAGAATTTCTAAATATTTTGCGGAGGCGAAATCATTAACTTTTTACAACGATATTTCAGGTTTAATGGCTAGTTTAGGCCTTAAAACTTATAATCCAGAGACTTTTTATAGATTCCTCTACCCACAGTTTGAAGGCAACTCTCTTTCATAATGAAAATCTGTATGCGTTCCTATTGGATATTCAACAGTTTTAGATGAGAAATATGAAAACATGAAACTGCTTCATGAAAAAATAGATTGCTAAAAACATAAATGGAAGATATGCGGTGATTTTAAAGTTATATTGATTCTTCTAGGCCAACAAAGTGGATACACCAAATACCCATGTTTCATCTGCTAGTGGGATAGTAGAACTAACAAGGAGCACTGGGTAAAAAAGAACTGGCCTAGTAGGAAGAGTCTGATACCCAAATCCATGAACATCATTCACGAAGCGTTAGTTGATCAAAAAAAAAATTCTCTTACCTCCACTACATACGAGGTATGTTCAAAAAGTAAGGTGAACTTTTATTTTTATGAAAAAATATTTATTTATTTATCAATATTTATATTGTCCCCTTTAAAGTAATCCCCCTCAGATATAATACACTTGTACCATTCCATCTCATTTCCAATCCTCGAAGCACTTATAGTAAGCACTTTCTGGTATAGCCTTGAGTTTTTCCAGCGATTTTTTTTTATGTCTTCAATCGTTCCAAATCTCCGTCCTTTTATGGGTTTCTTGAGTTTTGGGAACAGGAAAAAGTCGCAGGGGGACATATCCGGTGAATATAGTGCCTGAAGCATGATTGTGGTTTTGTTTTTGGTCAAAAAGTTCGACACAAGCAACGATAAGTGGAGCGTCGCAGACCAGGTCAACTTGGCAATCGATAATATGTTGCCTAAACTGAAGAAAGAGTTGAAAAAGACTCAGAACTACTTCGCGTCGTTACCGCAGTTGTTAGCCAAAGCAATGGAAGTGGAGATCGCGGAGTCCGACGAACACTGGAAAGCCCCCCCCCCCCCCCCCCCCCCCCCACCGCAGAACAGAGCATGCTGCCCGACGCGGCATACCAGCCTAGAGCCAAAGCGCCGGCGAGGGCCAGAGCGAGCATCGCATCGGTTGTAGAAAAGCCTTCTTTCTCTGAGGCCGACTTCGAAAAATCTTTTCAAAAGTTTTTCGATAAAAAGTGGCAGCAACTTGCGGCGGCTAAGAAAGGGCTTCCCGTCCCCCTCAAGGACGCAGTACAAGAATCGACCACCGTCGGCTCCCCGAAAGATGGCAAACCTCCGGCCTACCTGCGTCAACGCGAGGGAAGACGGAGCGGGGCAAGCGGCCGTGGCCGCCCGGCAAGAAACAGTCGGGCCCAAGTCATCACTCCCAAGTCGGATAAAAACAAGGGCAAGCCTCCCGGTCCCGATGCTGAGAGATTACTCTGTTGGGACTGCAGCTGGCCGGGGTACACCAAAGCCACCTGTCCCGAGTGCTCAAAAATCGAGGCACCAAAAAACGTGGAGAGGAACGCGTAGATGAGGTCCCTACCGTTCCGATGGCGACCCGGACCTTCGCTACAGATGCCCCCGCGGGAGAAGCGCCAACGCGTTCCGATAGTTTTGCGACGAGCGCGTTGGTAGAGAAGTACCCCAGATGGTGGCTGACGCTTAGCATCGGTCCATTTACCTGCAGGGCTCTGTACGACACTGGAGCCTCGCGCACCGTTCTGAGCCCCATTGCCCTTCAGATTGCTGCCGCGATGAACAAGCGCGTCAACATGTATGTCGGGCCCGGCGCGAAAGCAGTCGATGGTCATTATGTCCCTATCATCGGTAATGTACAGTTACCCTTTACGATAGGTGGTGTTACCCACTCGATCGACGTACTCATTTTGAGCGAGGCTGATGCTGATTGCACCCTCGGAAGTGACTTCGTTCGAGCCTTTTCCGCGTGTTTGGATCCCGAGACCAACACGATAAGGATTAAAGGTTGCGATCAGGAAGTCCCGACCACTGTCTCCTCACTTCGTGCGGAGGAGGCGGTGTCGCTGGCGGCCTTGGGTATCGAAGAGATCTCGAAGGAGCAGCGACAAGAAATCGATCGAGTGATGGATGACCTCCTGCCTGAACCTTCCTGCGAGCAGCTCGGCTGTACCGGATGGATCGAGCACGACATCGACATCGGCAGCGCGCGCCCAATTAAACAGAAATACTATCCGGTGTCGCATACGATCAAAGAGGAAATGCACGTGCAAGTGCATAAAATGCTGCAGATGGGAATTATTCGTAAGTCCCGCAGCGAGTGGTCTAGCCCGGTGGTGATGATTCGGAAACCCGACGGCGAATACCGATTTTGTGTGGACTACCGGAAGGTGAATAGCGTTACTCGCGTGAGCGCATATCCGCTGCCCTTTATGGATGCAATACTGCGAAAGCTCCAGCACGCCAGATTCGTGAGCGCAATTGACCTCGCGAGCGGATTTTGGCAGGTCCCTCTTTCGGAGAGGGCCATCCCGATAACTGCTTTCACCGTCCCAGGACTCGGGCTATTCGAATTTGTTCGGATGCCCTTCGGACTGGCTGGTGCCCCGGCAACATTTCAGATGTTGGCCGACAGGCTCATCTCGCCCTTGATGGAGCCTTATGCCTTCGCGTATCTTGACGACGTGATCATCGCTACTGAAACGTTCTCAGAGCATATCCGCTGGCTCACGCATATTCTAAAAAGAATACGTGAAGCTAGCCTTACGATCAACCGCAAGAAGTCCAGGATTTGCATGACCGACGTGCGTTATCTCGGCGTGCTAGTAAATCGCGATGGTACACGCCCCGATCCAGAACGAGTCGCACCGATACTCGAGTACCCAGCCCCGAAAAATCTTCGTGCTTTGCGTAGATTCTTGGGCATGGCCTCGTGGTATCGAAAATTTCTAAACGATTACGCCACGATTTGTGAGCCGCTTAACGCGCTCACCCGCAAAGATGCCAGATTTGAATGGCAGGAGGCGCAACGGCAGGCTTTCGAGCAAGTCAAAGCCCTTTTGGCAACGGCCCCTGTCCTAGCCAGGCCCAATTTCACTGCGCCGTTCATCATCGAATGTGACGCGAGCGATACCGGCCTTCGAAGCGTTCTGCTGCAGCGTATCGACGGCGAAGATCGAGTTCTGTGCTTCGCGAGCCGCGCCCTGACGGCTTGCGAACGCCGCTTGTCGGTTACCGAGCGTGAGTGTCTCGCTGTCGTATGGTCGACCGAAAAGTTCCGACCCTACGTGGAGGGGTATCACTTGTCAGTTGTGATCGACCACCAGAGCCTTAAATGGCTCACTAATCTGAAACACCCAAACGGTAAGCTTGGTCGCTGGTCCCTCGCATTGCAATCGTATGATTTCGATATTATACATCGCAGGGGTAAGGACAACGTCGTGCCTGACGCGCTTTCACGCATGTTTGAGGCCGACGAAGACGAGCTCGCGGCTACCGCTTCGTTGACACTCGACGAAAGCATAAACGACCCGTGGTACCGCAAGAGGATGCAGGAGGTCCTTGAGCGGCCCACGGATAACCCCTATTGGAAAGTTTTAGGCGGCCGGTTATATATTTATAAGCCTGACCCCATCGTCGACGACCTCTTTGGAATCGATGACGACGCTTGGAAGCTCGTTATCCCAAAGGAAGACCGGGTACGAGTCTTATCCGAATGCCACGAGGAGCCGACGGCAGGGCATCTAGGCCGCTACAAAACCCACAAGCGCGCGAGCCTCCGCTAATATTGGCCGAAAATCCATCACGACGTAGGATACTATGTTAAGAATTGCCAAATCTGCCAGCAGGTCAAAGCCTTACAAGTCACAACAGCAGGATTGATGGGACGACACCTCATCACGCGACCGTGGGAAATTGTGTCCGGCGATACCATGGGCCCTTTCCCGCGATCCGCGCAGGGCTACGAGCACTTGCTCGTCTTTCTCGATCTCTTCACTCGCTGGATCGAATGTGTCCCTCTCCGTAAGATTACCGGGAAAATCATCCGATGCCAACTGAAAGAACGTGTGTTTCTGCGTTTCGGGATCCCTAAAAAGTTCTTGTCTGACAACGGTACTCCGTTTAAGAATAAAGTTGTCGACGACTTTTTGGACTCGTTCGGCGTGATACACGCGACATGCGCCCCGTACTCGCCTAAGAGCAACCCGACCGAACGCGTAAATCGCACGCTCAAAACCATGATTCGAGCGTTTATCGAGGAAAAGCACTCGACGTGGGATGCGCATATAGCAGAGTTCGCGTTTGCCTACAACACGGCAATACACGAGGCGGTGCGCACGAGCCCCGCTTTCCTAAATTACGGACGTCATCCCGAGCTGCCAAACTCGAAGAAACGAGAGGAAGAACGCGCCGTGGCTCGGAACCTCGAGACGGCCGCGGTCACCGACTGGCACGCTCGAATTAACAAGCTTGATGAGCCGTTGCACTGCAACACTCGCGAGAAGCCCAAGATAGACAGGAGATGTACTATAACGCTAAGCATCGCGACGTCAAGTATAACGTCGGTGATAGAGTCTGGGCGAAGAATCGTGTGCTGTCCTCCGCCGCTAACCAGACGACCGCGAAACTCAGCCCGAAATACGCAGGCCCGTTCATTGTTACCGCACGCCTTGGTCCCAACTCATACCAACTCCAGAACAAAGAAGGTTGTGACATTGGTAAAGTCGCCGTTTGCGACTTGCGCCCGTGCTTCGACGGAGCCCAGTGCCCCGATGACGCAGCGGACAGTCCTCTCCTTGAAGGAAACGAAAACGACGAGACGATGTCGTTGAAAGGAATTTTCTCGCCCGATCGCACGCAAGAAAGCGACGAGCGCGATACCTCGAACAACGACGTTTCGGTCACAAAAGTTATAGGGCCAGAGGCCTCAGCAAGCCCACGACAGGACCTTGCGCAAGGCGAAATACCGACCGCCCCAAGGAGAAGAGGTCGTCCTCGCAAGCAGAAAATGCATGCTCCCGTCGACGTATCCCCTCGGCGCTTGCGTTCCAGGAATTAACACCCTACGACTTTGCTTGTTTCCTCATTTTCTTTCTACTTATCTCACCTTCTATGCTAATAAAACTCTGTCACTGCTTCAAAGCTTCCCGCTTCCCTAGCAGACGCTATCGCTTGATGCAGCTAATTGAGCTCGTTTTCTTGCCTAACATTACGTATGCTTCGCCCTATAGAGGATGCTGACCAACGCCGAAATAGCTCCCCTCGCCAAGTGGATGGAAGAAGTGCTGCATGAAGCACTCACGGCGGCCGTAGCTATCGCATCGCGCCGAAACGCTGCGCCGTCGACGCGAAGGGACGCTTCTCCAGCTCCAGCCCTGGCCTACTCCAATGCAGTAGGGGACGACCCCGCTAACGAGTCGCGGGCCTCGTCAGATGATGACAACGGCGCAAGTTCCGCGGAAACTACCCTAGACTTCCCCCAGAGGATGCTACGCAGGCCGAGACGGCCAGAGGGCAATGCAGGCCGTAAAGGCGAGGATTCACCGGACCGCAGCCTGAAGCACGCCAACGAGTCTCCTTGCTCCGCCCTGGCGGCCGCCGAGCGCTTGGAGGCCATCCTGCGGCAGCGCGGCTACGGCCCCGAGGAACGCGACGTCGCTACGAGCCTCAAGACCAAGGTAGACCCGGCCCCGACGACTAAAGAGCCACCTACCCTCGAAGAGGAGTGGAAGGTCCTCCAGGCTCATTTCACCGCCTGCAGAAAGGCGCGGCTAGCCGCGGAAAAGGAGGAGGAGAAGGCATACCGAGACGGACTCGCCTTCATCGACCGTCATGGATCCCGCGGTCTCGCTATCGCGGGAACCTACGCGACCAGGCTGCAGAAGGCCATAGAACTCAAGGCCTACCTCCAGGAGACGATCTCCGAATGGCGGAAGGAACGCGAGGCTCGCAAACAGCGCGAGGAGACGCGACAACGCTTACGAGGAGCAACGTCGAGCCCAAGAGCACCTCGAGACGGTGAAACGGCAGCTCGCAGCCTTGGGCGACCCACCGACGTCCCACTCCCGTCGAGCATCCAACCAGGCCATTCCGAACGACTGGACGCGCCGCACGCCAGGCTACTTTGCCCTGCAAGGAGCCGCAGGAGACGAGCGGTGCAACCGCTGGGCCGGTCCCCATCCCAACCTCTTCGGCAAGCGGGCTTGCTCCACTTGCGGCCTCACGGGAGTACCTCGAACCTCCGACTGCCCGAATTGGTCGAGGTACGAGCTTTGGAGGAGCGGCGGACAGCAGCCGTACACGAGTACACTATACGATAGCACGGTCGAAACGCGTCAACGCAGGGAAGCCTTCCTTCGAGATCGAGAAGAGTCGTCGGTCACCCACGCGGACGACGGCGACAGACGAGGTGTATCCGGGCACTAGGTCTAAATCTAAGCGCTACGACCATCCTCGCGACCTCGCCCTCGAGGTTTTCCCCCCCCCAGAATCAGGCATTGACGCCCATGTTTTTTTTTTCTTTTCTCTTCTCGTTTTCCTTTTATCACGCGTTATTATTAGATTTGCGATCCGCGCGAGTAGAGAGAGTCGCGGTAAGCTACATTCCACCTAGAGCTTCTAGTGTATAAATAAGTAAATAAAACATATTTTTTTACCACTACGATGTCTTGATTTTTCTTTATCAATTAATTTTCCTTGCTTGGTGGAGAGAGACAGGTTTTTCGACCTGGTACGCCCTGCTACCCAGCTCTGGGGAAGGGGCATATAACGAGCGGCCAGACCCTCGTTATGTCTCTCTCTCCCCATACATAATTATAATTATTCTTATATATATAATTGTCTTATAATTATCCTACATGTATGGCAGCCAAAGGTAAGTCAGAGAGAGCGCTAATAGAGGGCGAGCTAGAGAGAGAGAATTCGGGAGGCCGGCGCGACGCGCGCGAGTAAGAGAGTGGGGCAGGACAAAGCCCCGCGATAAGAACTCGCTCTTGTACCGGCGACTTCGAAGCACGTGGACGTGTGACGAGCGGCTATACTCGTGCTTGCGATCTTTTGTTATCCGACTTTCCGTGACTAACCTTTTGTGACTGACTTTTCGGTTGTCTGCGAATACGCGAGTGTCTACTCGGTGTAAGATACCGGTGCCGAGATTGCCCCTAGTGCCTTTGGCGGGCTAGTTCCTGCGACCACGCGTGCGAGCCTTTAAGGCCGCCCGCCTCTTGACTGCACCCGAGCTGTACACTGCGCGTCATCGCGAGCCACGTGCGAGGCTGAGAATATCGCCTGCAGGGCTAACGCCGAGACGTTAATGTAAGTACCTTCTCGAATACGTGTCTCTCTCGCTAGCTTTTCGCCGCTCTCTCTCCCGCTTACGCTGCGTATTAATTTTGTATTACTCTCCGTAGTAAACTCGATGTTATTCGTATATCTGTTTTCTTTTTTTGCGCTTCCTTTTATCTATCGTAAACAATCCCGTTCCGTCCGGCTTTCGCACCTGAATTTCGTGATTGTTCCAAAGCGCCCATAGGACTACACGACTCTCTCCGTGGGCCAAGGTAACAGACGCTGCACCACAACGTTCCTGTTGCTGCTGGGCTAGGCTTTGCGCAGCCTATTACGAGGCCCACACCGAGCTGTTTTAATTCCCTCGTAATTTATATAACGAGTGACCCGCGCTGGGTCAAAACCCCGTTATAAGCTTGTAAAAGATATGTTAGAAAAATTTAAAGATCTAGGACTAGGATGCCGTATGAGTCAAAAACTACATTTTTTGCATGACCATCTCGATTTCTTTACGGATAGAAATTTAGGTGATGTAAGTGATGAGCAGAGAAAGAGTTTTCACCAGAACCTACTAGCTATTGAATCTAGGTATTCAGAACGATGGGATTCTGTCATGATAGCTGACTAATGATGTTTACTCAAACGTGGCGATGTAATAACTGTGCATAAACGATAGTAGTAAGCTTAGATTTATGCCCATATAAAAACCTAAGATATTGATTTTTTTAAATAATAACTTTTCACTCAAGTATTTTCAAGAACAATAAAATTACAACGATAGTATGTAATACTAACAGTATATTGTTTAACACATTAAAAATAATAATACTGGTAAAATTAAAAAAAAACAAAAAAAAGAGTACTCTGCTGAGAGTTGCTGCTACAAACGTTCGGCATTTATTTATATGCTTTGTCCTATAAAAAATACTATTTCAATCTTTGACACTAGCTTTACATTTGTATAAAAAACATCTCATTGGGGGTATTTTAAGGTGCAGTTTCGATAACGAGTATCGATTTGGTGATCCAAATGAAATAAGTTACATCGATTTTTCAAATGACTCACTCTATTTTCAGGCTCTAATGAAACTGCTATAACAGTAAACTTCAAATAACGATTTCTTGGATAGAAAAAAAGATATTCGAAACTTAAAAAATAGGTATTAGAGGGTAAGAGTGTTCCTTTAAGATAGTGTACTCAGTTATCCAAAAAAAAATTATTTAAGATGTTACTGTACCTCAAAAACAACGGAAAACAGCAATTATTGCAATTAGATTAGGATACTTAAAAAAATTGATGCGATAGAGTAATTCTAAAGTCAGATTTGAATTCAGCAACGCTAAATCTACCAGAAATAACAAGTCTCATCTAATGAGCAAATTTCACGTCGGGCTGTGTTATTTATGTAATTATATATAATATACAACTAGTAATTAACACCTATTCATTTCTAAAGAATTCATTGGCTTTGTAGATGAGTACATGCTCCAACGAACGTCGGAAAAACTAGCCAGTATGAAATATTCAAGTTTATTCTGAATAATGTGAGCTCCAAGAGGATAGTTTGATAGGTTTGGGGAAGGAATTTGATAAATAGATATGCTATAGATGTTTCAGTTGCTTTTCATTTATTTTTAATTTCTATAAAATACAAAGTCTACAAGTTTTTTTTTAATATAAACTACTATTATTTTAGATTTTGCACATCGAAGGTGCTTATACGAAAGCTGCAATTCTATCGTACTGCAAGGAAGCAAATAACCATGTTCCATTTGAAATCTTAATAAAAATAGGAAGAACTATTTCATACCTTGGTTTACGAGGTAATAAATTAATGGTATAAGTCGAGGTAATAATAATAATGTAATACATCAAGAAAAGGTATAGAATATGACTGTCGAGGATATTGGAAAAACTTAAAGATTAATAAGTGAGTTTATATTTATTTATCATCAGTTTGATAATTTTTGAAAATAGCAAGTGTAAGCCAAAAAAAGTATGAATAATTTCTTTTATACGGTTTATAAATTTGACAATTTTTACAGACACTGTAGGGCACATTAAGATAAAATTTTTCAAAACAAAAAACAAGTTCAAGGTTCAAGCCCAAGGAAGTGGAGCTACAACAGATGGAAAATTCAAAGTTACCGTTCATGTCGTGAATTATACATTAATTGACTTTGAGAAAGGAATTAGTGTGCAAATTCTTGGAGAAGTATAAGCCGGTACAATGTAAACGTAGATAATTTTTTTATAAGATATAATAGTGTAATACAACTCTTACAGTTATTTTTACTATTTTCAGACGGAGGTCCAGTACTTATAGTTTGTAGAGATGAAAACTCTGTAACCGCAATTAAAGGAGCTACAGCGATGACACCGGAGGAGCTTGTGAATGGCATCAAGAACCCAAAGAGAGGAAACGAGTAATTTTTTATTACATTAAAAGTTTAATGTTTAACTTTTTTTAAACACAGCATTAATATGACATGATTTAACGAGTCATTATTTTTTTAAAATACTTATTTGAAGTAGCTATTCAGTATTATTTCCAAAATTAACTTTTGAACATATAGATATATGCTTTTGAACATATGCTTTTGACATATATATTGAAGCATATTAAATATATGCTTTTGAACATATATATGCTTTTTAACCCTTATGTGCACAACCGAGTACCCGGGTGCCCACCACCTCACGTTTGTATCAATAACTTTTAGAAAAAATTTTTTTCTGATCTGAGCTCCCGGTTCCCCATGATTTAACTTATTTAGAAGATAACCGTATGGTTAAATGTTATAAAAAATTTTTTTTTGCACATAAATTTATTAATTGAAAACGAGTAACCGCAGGGTACAACCAAAGTACCCGGGTATCCACTAGAGAAAAATGTATTTACTGACTTGTAAATAAGTTCTATAATTAATTATTATGAAGGAGACAATATAGGTAGATAAATAAATAATTATAATTGTTTAAAAGATGGAAAAATAGATTTTATTATCATTCTACACATTCAAAACACAATACTTCGGCTGATGAATGTTCATCGCACACAGGTTTTTCACAGTTAGCACAACATTTTCGAGTTTTCCTACGCCTTTTGATTGTTTCGCGGTAACACAAGTGACAAGAACCTGTTACTTTGATCCTACCTGTACTATCACGAACTACAGTTTCTTCTTCGACAATCGGAGTAGCAGCAAGCTCAACTCTGAGAACGTCCTCGATCGCATTTTTCGTCCAATGGTAACGCATAGCTTGCATGTTGGAAAAGCGATCCTCGATAAACGGTTTAGCAATTTTTTCACTCAGCTGGCGCAAGAAAATACGTAGCTGATTCGTTTCTTTTTGTAACATATTGTTATTTTCGTGGTAAATTACATACGCCGCAAGTGCTCCAACATCTAAAATATTGAAGAACATTGCAAGTGGCCACCTCTGCGTTCGTCGATGACAAGTGTAACGACTGACCATTTGATCCATCGTATCAACGCCTGATTTATATCTATTATAATACGTAATCATGTTTGGTATTTTTTCTCGTCGTCGTTTACAGAAGTATCGGAGTGCATGGTTGATATTAAAATTACAGCTTTATTTTTTTTCGGTACATACGAGCAAAGTGCAACGTTGAGTTCGTGAAAACCAAAGAGAGAAGATTATTCAGGCCTTGCTTTATTAGCAGCCATTTCTTTAGGGATATAAGGTTTATTCTTCCTCAAAGTTCCTATAATAGTCAATTTCCATGAGAGCAAGTGTTTGGCAAGTGGCAGAGTAGTGAAATAATTATCCATTGTTATATTCCTACCACTACTTTTAAATGGAGCTGCCAGCTCTTTCACAACTCTCTCTCCTTGATTTTTTTCACGAACGCTGCCAATTTCTTCCGTGTAAATAATTCCTTTCAAAAGATAAGCGTTTTTAGCATCGCAAATCCACCAAATTTTGATTCCGTATTTTGCTGGCTTTGAAGGAATATACTGAGTAAATTTCGTGTGTCCGCGATATGGATACAACTGCTCGTCAATAGTCAAATTTTCTGTTGGCTTATACAACTTAGCCAAATTTGAATTGAACATTGTCCATACATCTCGAATAGGAGCACCTTTGTCTTGCTCTGATCTTTCTTGACGAGTGTTTGTTTTTTTTTTTTTTTTTTTTTTCGTCAAAACGAATGAATCGCAATATAGCACGCAATCTATTTACGCCCATTACTGCACGATATAAAGGATATGAAGTGCTTTTCCACATTTCGTTGGTGTGATCTGTGTTAGAATTATTTGCTCCCGAGCATATCAAAATTCCAATAAACGCATACATTTCTTGCATGGTCACGGGACGCCACGATCGATTCGATTCCGGATTATTTACATTATAGTTTTCAAACACGGCTTTTGCTTTCTGATTTGTACAACGAACAATTATGTCGACAATTTCAACTGTAATAATCTTTGTGAATATATCTCCTACCGACAAAGTATCTGTAGATCTACACGGCCCGCTTCTTTGTCGCAGAACATTGTGAGCAGCTACTTGATGAATATGGGGTGGAGTTTTGCTCCAAACTGTTTTGTCTTTTGCTATATATTCAGTAGCATTTTCCGTACCTGCTTGTTCTCCTCTCGTCGGTATACCTGAAGACCTATCCTTGTCTTCACTTTGCTCCGATTCACTGCTCTCCTATCCCTCCCCTTCGGACTCCCCGCCAGTAGTTGCTGGATCATAGTCAGTATCTGTTGCTGCGTTTATAGCTTCTCTCGGTAGCCAGTTTTCATCATCGCTGTCATCGTCGCATTCCAAGGAATCATTGGCGTCTCCAAGCAGGTTGTTGATGTATGCATGCTTTCTTGCACGAGTCAATCTAAATTCAATACATTTGTATGTTGAAAAACTGTCACGAAAATAGAAGGAAACTTGATAATTATACTAGGACACAAGTCTTACCTTGAGAACTCGGAACGTAATAGATGATTTTGCATGATATACATATCAGGCACTGCTCACGAAATAACAATAAAAAAAACACTCAACAATGCCACTTCAATTGTAATAAGTTTCAAACACAAAGTCGGCGTCGTTTCAGCCCTAGACGTTGCTTGGCGCACAACGGTACTGCTGAGTTTGCTTGCGAAGCGCGTCCGCTCCCCTTCGCTAGAAATGAATGACTGAGCCGTAGATGCTACAGAGATCTCAGGTGGTTATAGTAATGAAGGTATACCACCTTACTATCCGTCATGAAAACATTGCGAACAGCTGTCGACCGCCGAATGCGAAAACTGACCGCGCACCACCCGCTGAGTACCCAAAATCTCTGCTCCGATTTATTCTCAAAGCTACTAAACTGTACTGTGCAAATCGGAAATTGGTCAAATACATTTAATTTATGTTAATTTATTCAAAAAATAGATTGCACATGATTTCAAACATATTTATACTTAAAAGATCATTAAAACTGGGGTGGGTACCCGGGTACCACCGGTTGTGTATTAGTGTGGGAAAAGTTGGTTGTACACATAAGGGTTAAGCAGAATAACTTAAGCATTTAGTACTTTAAAAGAAATTGAACTTCAGATAACGATAACATGTGTTAATTAAATAAGTAAAATATTTATTATTTATTATAGTAATTTATATTTTTATTGATATTGTAATTAACCCATTAATACCCAAGCCGAATCTGTTAGAGATAGCCTTGAAATAACTATTGAGTTCATGTTATAGCTTAAAAATAATTTACACGTGTTTTTTCTTTTTGCATTTCCAATTGTTTATAAA
This sequence comes from Phymastichus coffea, assembly GCF_024137745.1. Taxonomy (NCBI): domain Eukaryota; kingdom Metazoa; phylum Arthropoda; class Insecta; order Hymenoptera; family Eulophidae; genus Phymastichus; species Phymastichus coffea. The sequence continues at coordinate 4,135,678 of NW_026706827.1, forward strand.
AAGTTATTTAAACAAATTGACAAAAGTTTAAGTTTTTTGAAAAACTATTTTACGGCAATCGGTTCTACGGGAAAAACCAAGGCGAAAACCTCTGTAGCGTTTTTTTGTCAGACTCGATTTTGTTGGTGTAATTTCGTTATAAACAATTTGAAACTGACAAGTAACACTAACCAACCGTTACTCACCGATCAGAATGAAACTTTGCACATCCATAGAACACTAAAAAATATGGAACCCCTATTTTTTCATTTTCTCGGAATTAGCTTTTAAGGGGAAGAAACCACCCCTAGAAAATGATAAAGGCTCCATGAACAAAATATAAAAAAAAAATATATATATATCATACAAACTCATTCTTCCAAACCTACCCACAGAACCCACTCAAACGAAACATCCGCCTTACCCCAAATTTTACCCCTTTTCCAAATCATCCCATCACCTTACCCGAACATAGAGCGTCCAACTAAACTAATTAAACATTTTCGTCTTGACTATACCACTCTGACGTAAATCATTCAAACCTTATTATCGCTTCCACATAAACTAACCCCATCACGACCACCCACCCACCCACCCTGGATAGGCTTTCAAGGGGTAAAATCCAACCCTAGATACTTAAACCCAATTTCCTTGATCCCCGAGCCCTTAACCTGCGAGGCTATAAACCCCAGACCCTTAATCCCAATTTCCTTATGAGCCCTGTAACCTGCGAGGAACTTGAACCTTGAAGGTCATTTTAAGGTCAGGAACAACGACGTGGATGTAGTAAATTCTGTTCCTTTTGGGGTGCTTGTTTCACGTGAGTCCCCTTGCCTCTCACGATCGGGGTGCTTGTTTCACGTGAGTCCCCTTGCCTCTCACGTACTTTACCTCTTACATACATTACTGTATCAAGAGATATCCTCTATTTTACAAGTTCGTTACAATAATGAGGTGGGTTTTCTTCACTGATCGCAAAAAAATGCTGTATGCACAAGTTTTCAGAACACCAAGCATATTTAATAATTGCAGATTGGCAACAAAATGCACATTTTGTATCAACATTCTGAAAGCAGTATTGCACAGGGGTTTGACAGTTATTCGGTTGATCTGTCACGTAGCCACTTTTCCACCATCCGTATTTAAACATTTATGAATCTTGGCGCTGAAAACTGATAATGTGTCAATGACTGTAATTTAAAAATGGTATTTCTCAAATGTAAATTTATTTCAAAATTGTTTAACATTACCGTATCAGAAAAACATTTGACGAAATTTTTCCACGGTCTAAAGCCATAGACATCTAAAGGTTGGATCATCCCAGTCATTCCAGCAGGTATAGTACGAATTTGGACGACTTTATTTCCTTTATTTATCTTTTCAAATACTTTTTCAGTTTGCCCTGTCCAAGAATCCAACAATAGTGAAGAGTCCAGACCGGCAAAAGAGAGAAAGACTTTTTCAAACCATTTGCGGCAATTTGAGATGTCAATTTTCCAGAATTAGAAGGGTGAACAAAAATATTATTTGCTGTATACAAATTCTTTCGTACAATTGGTCCAAACTCGCCATCAGTTTCTTTCAAGACTATTAATAAGGGAGAATGGAGTTTGCCATCAGCTGAAATAATCGGTTGTATAGTGTAACTATGGGTTAATGAATTTATTGATTGAGCAAGACATTCTACTTGTAGTGATCCCTTGATTGACAACGTACGGCCTGCATAAGCTTCCAAATTGAATCCCGATTGATCAGAATTATAAATATTGGCTACACCTTTCGATTGAATATCTTTGCGAATCTCTTCTACGAATTTCGAAGCCGACTGTGATAATTCAGAAGCATTTGATAATTGTGCATTAGTAACAAATTTATTGATTTTTCTAGAGACTATTCTATGCTTCACTTTAAAGTTATATATCCATTTTGATGAAGCTTTAAATAATTTCGAAGATAACTTTACATTTTCTCTAGCTTCGAGCGCCCACCTTTTCAAATCTGAATCGTGAATCGGTAAACATTTATCAGAAGCACTATTAAACTTTTCTAAAACATACTTTGAAATTTTAAGTAGTTTTTCTGACTTTGATCCTCCTTTTTCAATTTGATTTTCCCATCTGTACAGCATCATTTGATGTTTTACATTTGCAAATTTACTTTGTACAGATTCAAGACTTCTTCTTTTTCTCTTACCTGAACGCCAGTAAGTGACCGCTCTTATCTTATACTCCAAATCTACACTACCGTCTAATGGCAGATGTTTATCATCTTCATTTGAATCATCAGATTCTTCTAAATACAAATCATCAACTTCCAATGCTTCAGCTATTACGCTTTCTTCATTGTAAGACAAACTTTCATAACTGTCAATAAATAATGAGCAATCGGATGCTGTTCTTATAAGATTTGCCAGGTTAGAAGCGAAAGATCGTTCTTCATCAGTTAATCTAGATTTGATGTTATATTCAGCACCGTCGAAAGCAGAACGCAGCAAATTTAAAATATTTTTTGGATTCATCAGCATTTTGAATTTATAAATTTTTGGTCAAACAAAAAAAAGTCTTCAATATATTATTTAACTATTGCTATTTGAAAATCGAACTATTATTTTAAATATGGAAAGAAAAAGAATCAAAACGTGACATATGAAGGCTAATTAACAAAGAAAGATTAATAGGTATTTTAAAGATCTTTTACTACAAAAATTATTAAGTACATACAAATGTATATAAAGAGGAGATTTTACTCTAAATGTGTTAAAGCATGAAATTAATCTTAACCGGCAACTTTTTATGAAAATCATTTATTCTTTATAAAGTAACAACTTCGCAGTATATTTTTTGATGTTTTACCGACTTGTGTTATGGGAAAGCCAGAAAATATAAAAAAAACTTATAGTTTGTGTATTTAAATTATACTAATTACACAGCCCCACGGGAAAAAAAAGTGGCCTGTGCGAAAGACAAGATCATGATACCTTTACGTTTTCGAGGTCGCTGAATCTGATTCCGGGGTCCGCTTGACCAGGTTGGCTCTCGTTCAAGGTCAAATTCAGCGAATGCATTGCAAATAAAATATACCAGTATATTTACATGTTTTTGAGGTCGCTGAATTCGAATCCGAGGTTAGTTTAACCTGGTCAGGTCAGGGTCAAGGTCAGGTCAAGGTCAAAATGATAAAATGCATCACATTCAAAGTGAACAAGGTATCTTTACATGTTTTCGAGGTCCCTGAATCTGATTCCGGGGTCCGTTTGATCCCATTGGCCCTCGTTGAAAGTCGAATCAATGTGAAATTTAGAGAATGCATTCCAAACAAAGTAAAAGATATATTTACATGTTTCTCGATCCATACTCTCATAAAACATCTTTCTAATTTATTTTCCTTTGCTATACCGCACTCGTTTATTAAGAAACGATCTCAAGAGTGGTTTTCTTTTGCGTTTGGTGCCCCTTTTCTCTGTTTCTCTTTTTAAGTTCCAACAGAAATCTGCCATCATATTGACATTCCATCGTCCTTGATACCGTCTTTCCATCTCTTTGATGTCTTGATGGAATCTCTCTCCTTGTTCTTCACTGTAAGCACCTAAATTGATCGGGAAGTAGTCAATGTGAGAGTCAAGAAAATGTAATTTCAAATTCATATTGCAACCTAATGCCCCAAAATTTGTAACCATTTCGGCTACTATTTCTTTATAGTTTTCACTTTTTTTATTACCCAGGAAATTTGTTACAGTTTCTTTGAAACTATTCCATGCAGCTTTTTCTTTATCATTCATGTGTTCAATAAAGCTATCATCTCTGAGCATTTTTCTAATTTGTGGTCCATCGAAAACATCTTCTTTCAGTTTTGCATCAGATATTTTTGGGAATTGTTGTTTTAAGTACTTGTAACAATTTCGTTCCTCTTCCTTATTCAGAGCTTTAACAAACTGCTTCATCAGACCTAATTTAATATGTAGGTGTGGAAGGAGTACTTTTGTAGAGTCCACCAGAGCTTTACGGATTACATTCTTCGAATTAACCTGAAGCGAAGTCCTTTGAGTCCATACTTTCTTGGAATAATGATTCTTACGATCACGACTATCCCACTCACATAAGAAACAAGGATACTTAGTAAATCCAGATTGTTGCCCTAAAATGACTGTCAAAATTTTGAGATCTCCGCAAACTAACCACTTATGTTCTGCATATTTTATTTTATTTAAAACTAACTGTATTTCTTCATAGCTCTCTTTCAGTTCTGTCGAATGTGCTACAGGTATTGGTGCGTAGACGTTCGTATTATGAAGTAACACTGCCTTCAGACTTCGCGTTGAAGAATCCAAAAAAAGTCTCCACTCATCATCTTTGTAAACACCAGGTGCTAACTCATCCATAAGCCCATTTACATCGTTACAATATACTAATGAGGGATCTTCTGACATAGTAAAGAATGGCCTGAAAGCCTCTTCTCTATTACGCAAACTGTCTATTTTCACGTTTTTCTCCAACCAATTTTTTTCTTTCATATACGATGTTAAATATTCTGCTTTATCTTTTGGCAGACCTAGATTTCTCACGAGATCATTCAATTGCCCCTTTGTAATTTGTTTTGGAACTTTGTCTTTCACACTATAAGGAGTGTAATCTTTGTCATCATCAGATGATAATGCATTATCGCTATCTTCAAATTCTTCTTCCTCGGTGTATACAATGTCACTTTCTTCTACTTCTTCATTGTCATCGGAGCTAGAAATTTCCAAACTCTCTATAGATGATATTGTACTCATGATATCATCATTATTTTCTTTGTCTTTTCCTACTTCTTCTTCTTCTTGAAAAAGGCAAAACATTATTATATTATTGTTGAATGGCTGTTCTTTATTCTATATGAAAAATATTAACGCTGCTAGGATTATAATCTAACTCACGTTTTATCTCGAAAACTATTGAGTTTAGAGGAAAAGTTTATCGAACAAAAAGTCTTAGAATTCATCAAGGAACATGCCTGAATTTTTTAAGAATTTTTGGAGGTGATTTTCGAAAAATGGATTTTCCGTATTCTCCGAAAATTCAAAAATCGCCTCGGAAAATTCTGAAAAAATTCAGGCGTATTTCTCGTTTAATTCTAAGACTTTTTTGTTCAATGAACTTTTCATCTAAACTTAATGGTTTCCGAGATAAAAAATGAGAAATGTTTTTTATGGATTTTTCTTTATTTTGCCACCATTTTGTTGGAAGAAGTGGTTCAAAAATTCCACCAAAATTCCTGGAAATACTTTGATAGTCGTGATCACCTCTGATGATATTTATTTGATTTTTCGCAAAATTTTTCAGGTTTTTATTGTTTAATTGTCTATAACTTTTTTATAATGCAATCAATCACAATTTTGAAAAAAGATTCTGAAAGAGCGTTAAATTTCCCATCCAAATACGTGTTTGCAAAAATTTCTTAGGCCTATGACTACCGAAAAAGCGCGTTGAAAATCGACAAAATAATTGAGCATTTTGGTCGTTAATCGGTTAAAATAAGATCGCTATAAATAATGTATAAAAAATAGCAATGTATCATTGATGATCCAATGTGCATAGTCGTTCTATCGTAAACACCTACGTAAGCAACCTTACTCAAGCGGTAGTTGTCAAATCATACCATACTTTTAACGATGGTAAAAGAACCACAAATAATTGATACGTGCTTTTTTTATCGGCGGAATACGCTTTTTGGGGGTAGAAACCACTCTTACCAAAAGAAAGCACCCTAATCCTTCTAACCCTGGGAACTGCTAGTTTATCGCTTTATACTGTTTTAAAAAGTTTATTATATACCACAAGCAGGCTAACTCACAAAATATGCGGTTTTTCTATACTATGTGACGGTAAACGTCCCATTAGCGCTAACAGCTCAACCATGCGGCTGCCTGCGAGGGCAGCACCTATCGGTTGGGGAAAAATGTAACGAGGGAATTCGGCACGAGACGGGACGGAACGCGCGCGAATATAAATGAACCAGTCGAGGATAAGCTATCCGAGCATCTAGCCGCCTAACATAAAACCAAAGTTTTCATCGCCAAAGTTTCTGTGGGAAGTAAGGAGTGAGCGAGCCGATTTTCCACACGAGACGAAGTGACACCTCCGAGCTCGCGAGAATCGTTTTCGTCGCTGTAGTGGCGAGTGTGTGTGAGTGAGCGTGTGTGGAGTGTTTCGCCATGGAGAGCGAAACCAGGAGCAGACCGTCCTGGTGAGGGACATTAACGAACATTGACGAACTTGTCTCCTTTCCCCTTGCGAGTAGTACGACCGATACCAAGGTAAGCTGGCTAGCTTAATATCGCGATTGCCGTATGATTGCTAATAACTAATTCCCCGTACTCTGTAAGAAGCGTGCATGTATTAACTCGGCGAACAAAGAGCGACGAGCGATCCGACACTGCACGTTATTGTCGCGCGCGTGCTTTGTAAACATAAACACGCGGGCCGAATGTATTGTAGAGATAAGAGAAAATAAACGATCTCGCATGTGATATTGACTGTAATTTTAAAGTTATTATTTCTCGCTAGTAGAAGGTTTATCTGCCGTTACCCGCGCCCCCGAGGGCGTGTGCGATCCATTCGCCACCACCTCGGCCGGTCTAGGGTCTTGGGCTTTACTATCGTCATTACCCTTTCTCTCCGCGTTCACTCATTCCCCCGCCACGTTCGTCATTGGCGTCACCAGGGGAGTTCTCGCTCTCGTCGCTCAACACGCTCGCTACTAACGGTGCGGAATGTGTTGGCGAAGGCCGCGAGTTCTCGTTAACGGGGTTTGGGTTAGGGGATGAAGGAGTGGGGTCAACCCCACCTAACCACTCCTTTCCTCGTTTCCCTTATTGCATTGGGGACAGTACTTCCTACTGTACCCCAATAAACCACACTCGATGCATTTGAGTAGCTTAGAGAAATCCCTCTCTCGTCTGCGAGGAGCTTCCGGCTTCTTAGCTCGGTCCTCAGAGGTCAGGTTTTTCCCGGCGAAGTTATTCTTCATCCCTTCCGATATCTCCTTAAGAGATAGTAGTACTTGGCTGAGTATATCGGTGAGTGGAGCCTTCTTCTCGCCATTAATTGCCTCTAGACTCGGACTAGGTGTCGCCCCCGAGGGCGTCGGCGTGTAGACGATCTGGTGCATCACCTTCTCGAGCACTTTCTCCATACGGTCCAACCTGTCGCTGACCTCCGGTTTGTCACTGGACATGGCTACCACCTTGCCCTTGCGACCCTTGCTTGCATCGGCGCGAGGGTGGTACGCTAACTCCGAGTACAGAATTGACTGAGGGTCTGGTACCACCCGTTCTACCCTTCGCTGATATAAGCCGCTCTGGCCCGCCGTGGCCAGCGCGTTCAGGGTCCGTATGGAGTTTACTTCGGACCTCCGTACTTGACCTTGAATGTCCTGGAGAAGGTTGGCGTGTAGCAGGTCCAATTGGCTATCAGGCGTCATCTTAGGATTCAGCCGCTTCATCAGGCTCATCATGTTAGCGACGTAGGCGTTCACTGGTTCGTCTGGGCCCTGATATCGGCTCTGAATCTCCTTTATTAAACGCTGTTGCTGCTGCACGCTGGTCCCGAACCACTCTCTCGCGTCCATCTCGAACTCAGCGTAGGAGAGCCATTCCTCCCTCAGCGCCTCGTACCAGGTAAGGGCAGGACCGACAAGAAGCTCGTGTACGGCTAGGAGCATCTCGTCTTCCGTAAGTCCTGCGCCACTTCTCAAGTTGTCTAATCTAGACAGGAAGGTGTCGATGCTTGCATTGCCCTCTCCTGAAAACTTGAGTTTCCATCCTCGGACAATGCGACCGATATCTCTTGTAGCCGACCAGGGGTTTGGTGTCGGCTGAGATGACCACGTGCTCGGTGGGTGGTTATTTACTTCAGCATTAACTCCACTGAGTTGATGTTGTCCATCCTCTCCGAAAGGGAGCGTCCGGCGGGGGGTTCTGCCGGTGGCCCCCGTGGGCCTCTGTCCGGGTCCAGCTGGAGTACTTTGAGGTAACCTGGTGTCGTAATGGTATGTGAAGGTATCCTGGAATGCTACGCTCCTACGCGTGTTCTCTTGTTGACGCATTTCACAGGAATTATTTGCATTGTCTTGCTGTACATTTCTGTTTTCGGCATTTTCCAATGCGCTCATCCTGGCAGACAGGTCGTCCAGTTGGCTCTTGACATTACTGCTGTTGTTGTAGATTTGGTCTAATACTTTTGTTAGACTGGACACATTCACTCTTAACGAGTCTAGCAGCTCGAGCTTCTTCTCATTTTCTCTGGACCGGAAAATAAGGTCTTGGATCATCACAGCAAATGCCGGCGGGATTTGGAACTGGCTGCCATCATCAGCTGTTATCGTAATACACTTATTACTGTTCGTTTTCTCGCCGTCGTCCAGGACATTTGTGATGTTTATCGCTGTTTTTTGTATTCGCGATATTGCTTTCGCACTCTGCATCAGCTGGGCTAGTAGGTGTTCTCCTTCTTGCTCGGATGCTGTGTGTTCCGCGCATAGGGATATTATCAGTTCCGAACGTAGGGCTGCCCTTTTTGCCAGATTGCTGTGCTGGTTGTCGACTTCCGCAAAATCTGTCGCGGAGTAGTCGCCTAGCAACCAGTTTTGCAGTCGTCCAGCTCTCGAGAGCTTGTTCCCGCTTGTTTTAAGCTCCAGGTGTTCGAAGTACTCGTTGATTTCTTCCTCCTGGAGCGTCAACACCCAGTTTTCTATCTCTGTTTGAGTGCGGGCCATTTTCTTCTGTTAGTTTTCTTGAGGCTAATTTCACGCAAAATTTACACGTTTGCTACGCGCGGTGCGACTGCGAGTGCTGTACTAAAAATCCGTACGCAACTAAAAATTTAGATTTTATTAGCCGACACTAGATCAAGGGCGTTTAATAGCGTATTTGCCGAAAGACTCTTCGCTCGTTATTGCGCAATATAATGCTCCTGCCTATCAGGCACACTAACTGTTTGTTAGCGCGGCTGTGTTGGTTAGTATCTAAAATATTATAACGAGCGTTGCGCGTAATCACCAATACCCGCACCTAATAATATTTAAAAAAACACATTTACGTTGAGGCAATACAATATCAAATAAAATCATCAATTTGAGTTTCTTATTTTTGAAAGTTACCGGTGTTAGTTTTCCCCGGGCCAACGGGTACAATATTATTGATTTGCTGCAACTTTCAAAACTTATTGGTGTTTACGCTTATCTAAGAGTCGATCGGTCGCACTCGCACGCGCTTACAGATAGTGTTTACAATTTTTCGCCGCGGCGGGCCTTCGCAAGCTAACTAACAGGCTATGTTTACAATTATGGCCTTCAATATTAAGTGTGCACAACAACACTTGATTGCCACCTAAGTCGCTGGTTGACTGAGCGCAAGGTCATTGTTAAGAACTGGTGTTTTGAACAATCATAAACACCATAGGTTCTTTTACGTTGGGCACCATGTAACGGGGTGGTTACCGTTTAATTAATTTATTCGCGCGATCGTACTGAAAGGCGCGCGTAATTACCTACGTCAGACACGAAAATCGGAGAACAGGAGGGAACGGGTGTCAGTCAACCAACTAACTACAGACACGAGAAGAACACATCGAAAGTACTGTTAACATCACATACGAGAACTTTTATTATCTCTCAATATTACATCAAATTCGGCCCTCGTGTTTATGTTTACATGCCACGCGCACGACAACAACATGCAGTGTCGGATCGCTCGCCGCTCTTTGTTTGCCGAGATGTTACATGCACGCTTTTTGTCGAATCGAGGTATTAGTCGCGTAGCAATTATATCGCGACCGCGAAATGAAGCTGGCCAGCTTACCTTTTATTGCAGTCGTACGGAGAACGAAAGAAACAGTGCGCACTCTCGTTGCGGGAAAGTCTGTCCTTTTTGCACGGGGAAGTTCGCGTTTTCGGTTTCGCCCTCGCTAGCGAAACTCCTCACACGCGCACTCTCACACACGCTTTTCTTGCAGGCGTAGGCTCCGCTGTCGCAGCTTCAATTCGGCTCGTGTATCGGTAACTTATTCCGCGCATTCGGCTAAACGTGTCGATGGCTGATCCTTCACTTGCCGCTCCTCGTATCGGTAGTTAGGCCTGCACTCTCGATCAGCTCGTCTCGGCACTCGGGAACTATCAACTATCCCACCTTGCACAGCGTCCAGATGCCAATCTTCGACTCCTCTCGGCGATATCGATAGCTGATCCTCGACTGCCTCATTTTCATACGCGCGCGTTCCGTCCCGTCACGTGCCGAATTACCTCGTCACATTTTCCCCAACCGGTAGGTGCTGCCCTCGCGGGCAGCCGCACGGTTGGGCTGTTAGCGCAAATAAGACGTTTACCGTCACAACTCAAACATTTTCGTACAATCGAAAAATCAAAAGAACATGTACTAAAAATTTCTATAAACAAGTTTCAAAACATGGATATTCGTTACACCTGCGTTGAAAATTTCCTTCATTAGAATTTTATTCATTGACACGAATAAATAATAAATATTACCTTATCTTATAAGGCTATTATTTGTAGATTTATTCACGTTAATAAATTAAAATTTTCTTCATTAAAATTTCCTTCATTGATACGAATAAAAATCTACAGATAGTTATATAATTAGGTTAATGTAAATTATGTATAGTGTAAGTTACGACATCTTTGTAGTACGCCTACAAACTTACAACATTGGCGTGATATCCTTATTAAACAAAACATTAAGAATAATAATATAATTAGATAGACATCACTTCGAAAATAGATCGGACCACACAGTCTATAAATAGAATTACAAACAATGCGATAGTATACGAGGTGTGATCAAAAAGTAAGGTGAATTTTGAAATTTAGCGGGATACGTCCGTTCGATCTTCGACTTTTTTATTTGGTTATGTCGGTACACTCGTCTAGAACATACGTTCCAAATTTCAGCTTTGTAGTATGTTTGGTTTATTTGTGAGAGGCATCAAGGTTAGAAGTGTTTTGCGTGCTCCACGATTTGCTGCTGTCTAAAAACATGGATCAAAGAGTTTGCATTAAATTTTGTGTGAAAAATGGAATCAAATGTTCCAAAACACTTGAAATGCTGAAAGTGGCATACGGTGAGTCTACTTTAAGCCAAAAAAATGTTTACAAGTGGTATAAACTCTTCCAAGAAGGCCGAGAAGACACCGACGACGAACCTCGTTCTGGACGCCCCAGCACATCAACAACTGATGAGAATGTTGAAGAAGTGAAGAAAATAGTGTTGGGAAATCGTCGAATTACCATTAGAGAAATTGCTGATGATATTGGCATCTCATTTGGTTCGTGCCAATCAATTTTGACGAGTGTTTTAGACATGAGACGTGTGTCAGCGAAGTTTGTTCCGAAATTGCTCATTTTCGACCAAAAGAAACGTCGCATGAGCATCGCCCAAGAGCTACTGAATGACGTCAACGATGATCCAGATTTACTCAAGAGGGTTTTAACAGGTGACGAAACATGGGTATACGGTTATGACGTCGAGACTAAGACTCAATCGTCCCAGTGGAGGCATTCTGGATCACCAAGACCAAAAAAAGCACGCCAAGTTCGATCAAATGTAAAGGTTTTGCTTACAGTTTTCTTTGACTGCAGGGGCGTGGTGCATCATGAGTTCTTGCCACAGGGTAGAACAGTAAATAAGGAATATTATCTGCAAGTTATGCGCAATTTGCGCGAAGCAATCCGCCAGAAACGTCCGAATTTGTGGAAAAATAAAAATTGGCTTTTGCACCATGATAACGCCCCTGCTCACACATCGTTGCTTGTGCGCGAATTTTTGGCTAAAATCAACACAGTAACGATGCCACAAGCACCGTATTCCCCAGATCTGGCCCCCTGTGACTTCTTCTTGTTCCCAAAACTGAAGAGGCCCATGAAAGGACGGCGTTTTGCCACGATTGAGGAGATAAAGACGGCATCGAAGGATGAACTAAACAAGATCACAATAAATGATTTTTTGAAATGCTTTGAGGATTGGAAAAAGCGTTGGCACAAGTGCATTATATCCGAGGGGGATTACTTTGAAGGAGATAAAATAAAAATTGATGAATAAATAAATATTTTTTGAGAAACATAAAAATTCACCTTACTTTTTGATCACACCTCGTACATATTGATACAACTAAACGGACATCAAAAGCATGCATTTCTAAACATAAGAATAAAATTAAATTAAAAACATTACAATCAAACGAGGGAGAAGTAATTGAATAAAATATATTTTTTATCACTAAATTTAGTCAACAACGTTCATCAGTAATTTCACTGACCTCATCAGGCTTTTGACATTTGTAACGTGTCTCCTCTGCTAAATTATAATTAATTAAGTCCGGACTCTAAGATATATTAGCAAGTTATATATCCGAAAGTAAGCAAGAAGTTGACATACAATACTAGATACTTGAAATGATCAAAATAATAGTGTGTATTTCAAGAATAGTAAGTAATGCTACATATTACAAGGCTACTGCAAAACTGAGTAACATATAAAAATATAGTACACTGAATCATAATAGTTGGACTAGTTGCCTACATATATGAGCAAAGGGTACCCCCCGTTAACAATGGTGAAATGCCCCCCTTCGAAAAACTCAAAATGAGCTATGGCTACCTCTTTGGGATTATTTAAGATACAGTTTGGCCATATAAGTAGTCCCCGACTCCTCACCCGTATATATATATAACCTAAAAACCACTATTTTCAAAAACTATTTTTCTTCTTGGGTACCAATTATGATATCGCTACGAAAATAAATCACGCGTATACTGTTTATTAAGACAAGTATGTGTGAATTTTTTCGATCTATATCAATGAGTTTTTCTAACCTAAACAAATTTTTTAAGTAAAAAAAAATTTTCAAAGTGAGATATCTTTGCTTCAAAAAATGGCTACACAACATTTTTTTTTAATTACGTAGTTTTTTTATGAATAATTCAATGGTATACTTAAAAAGTTGAATTTCGCTGTGGGTCCCTGAAAAAAAGCGAAAAACCAATTTTTTTCGACATTTTTTGTGGTTCTTGGCCATTAAATCTTCGCACACGATTTCTATGTAAAAACTAATTGTACCATTCGATTCTACACAAAAAATTACATGGAAAATATGTATAATAACCTATGAAATATTGTTAGCTTATCGTCATATAAATTCAAAAAGTAAAATAATCAAGCCCTAGAGACGTATGCAATCATAAATTTTACGTTTTATTAGGAAACTAGTCGTAAAATCGAGTAATTACGTTGTATAAGGAAAATAATGAAGACTACTGAGCATTGATTTTCAAATATCTGTAATTTAAAACGTTATAATAACAATATATGACATTTTTTCAAGAATTCTTGCATAAAATATAAAACTTCAATCTTCATCACTATCTTCATCAATGACAGGTACAATATTATCAATATCAAACAAATGAGTTAAGTTTTCTGCTGGCTTCAAGATGCGCGACAAATATCGAGCATGACTCAAGTAATAAATTATGGATGCAACGTGAGAGCAACAGCCTACGGTTCTGTTACCGTTAGCACAATTACAACAGTATCTTTCACACCCTTTATACCATAAGTATTTGGTAGGTAGTGCACGTAGGACTTGTACGTTTTGCTATTGATATGTCTTGATTTTACTTCAAATCTGATAATTCCAGTTTCTTCTTTGGAAGACTTGAGAGATACAGATCCGTTCTCGTCCATCATTTCCGCTAAATAACACACAGCTTGAGACAATTGATATGTACCAGTGAACAGTATTTGTAATTCATCAATAGTCAGTTCTGGAAAATCAAGTAAATCGTTTGATGAAACTGTACTGAATGGTGTAGTTTTTCTATTCCAGTTATTCTCTTCAACGAATTCAGCCAAAGTATTTTTCAAATTTTTTGTCTCGTTAATTCTTTCGATGATCGAATTTATTTTTCCGACATCTGAATTGAGACGTTTTCCAAATAAATTATTGAGAAAACAGGCAATTCGACAGTACAATCCAGCACTGTGCAATTGAGAATTATGAAATTGGTTGTGAAGAAGTTTATGCTTTTGTTCAACTACACCATGTATAGCTTCAACAACCCATCTAACTTTAGTTACCAATCGAGATTCATTTGATTCTTCTACTGTCAATTGATTTCGTTTTCCTTTCAACGCCGGCATAAGTACTCTGTAACCCATACTTGTCAAAAGTGGGACTACATCACGAAATCCCCTATCTAATATAAAGTAATCACCTTTTTCTAAAACACTGTTAAGACCTTCAGGTGAATTTAATAGCTCCTCCAAAATTTTAGCATCGTTGAGGTTAGCATTAAATGGTCCACCGACATCAACTGTAAAGCCATTCGTAGTTGCGATTGTGAAAGGCTTACAAAGTGCAGTTTTTTTTTGTCCAGAGTAAGATTTCTTTTGATAAGCATTATTACTGCTTTTTTGGTGACGTAAGTATGTGCCATCACATACTATAGCCAGACTATTTCCTAAATTAAATAATATTTTGGCTACAGGGGAGGTTTGGCTCAATAAGAATTCTCTAGAGTACGCCTGGAATCCAAAATGTTTCGGTAAAACTTCTTCTTTAAAACATTTTAAAACCGCATTGATACATTTTTGAACCATTTTTTCTTTGATTTCAAGTATAGCAGATATACAAAGATCAGAATTTCCCGTTCTCATTTTCATCAAAAATATGACTAGTGCTTGAGTAACATTTCGATGATCTGAACTTCGCAAAGTTTTCATCATTTCTCGAAGAGTAATAATATTTTCCCACGTAAAACCCGTCAATGCTTTTACTCTCTCTTCAGAAATTGCATACTCGCTGACTTTATCATGAAATCGAGCATCGCTCAAATCTGATAAGGATTCTAAAAACTTTGTCAATTCCTTTGATTCTATCGAACATTCGTTGTCAGCAGTAGATATGTTCGATAACTCTTGATCATAGAAACGATTTTTAATTAAATGCTTCTTACAACACTTATTCCTTCTTGGTATGAATATCCTCTTTTTTACAAATACGTAGGAAGATGTTGTGGAAGGTCTTAACATGTGATTTAGACGCGTGACAATAGATAATCTGATTATGATGTACTATCTATGTAAAAGTAGAATATACGGTCGGAAGAGTTGAAAAATGCCGGGAAACATGGGATTTCACACGATAACTTCGTGTCCTCATAATCCGGCCAGTTTTCTCCTGGAAACATTTTTGTATGAAATTTCTGCTTCCATCTTGTGGAAGGTTTATACATGTGATTTAGTCGCGTGACAAAAGATAATCTGATTATGATGTACTATCTACGTAAAAGTAGAATATACGGTCGGAAGAGTAGAAAAATGCCGCGAAACATGGGATTTCACACGATAACTTCGTGTCCTCATAATCCTGTCAGTTCTCTGCGAAAAATTTTTGTATGAATTTTCTACTTCCATCTTGTGGAAGGGCTTATACACATGATTTAGTCGCGTGACAAAAGATAATCTGATTATGATGTACTATCTATGTAAAAGTAGAATATACGGTCGGAAGAGTGGAAAAATGCCACGAAACATGGGATTTCACACGATAACATCGTGTCCCCATAATCCGGTCAGTTTTGTCCTGGAAACATTTTTGTATGAATTTTCTGCTTCCATCTTGTGGAAGGTTTCTACAATTGATTTAGTCGCGTGACAAAAGGTAATCTGATTATGATGTACTATCTATGTAAAAGTAGAATATACGGTCGGAAGAGTGGAAAAATGCCACGAAACATGGGATTTCACACGATAACATCGTGTCCTCATAATCCTGTCAGTTCTGTCCCGAAAACATTTTTGTATGAATTTTCTACTTCCATCTTGTGGAAGGTCTTATACATGTGATTTAGTCGCGTGACAAAAGGTAATCTGATTATGATGTACAATCTATGTAAAAGTAGAATATACGGTCGGAAGAGGTGAAAAATGCCGGGAAACATGGGATTTCACACGATAACATCGTGTCCTCATAATCCTGTCAGTTCTGTCCCGAAAACATTTTTGTATGAATTTTCTACTTCCATCTTGTGGAAGGTCTTATACATGTGATTTAATCGCGTGACAATAGATAATCTGATTATGAGGTACTGTACATGTGAAGGTTGAATATACGGTAGAATAAATGGGGAAACGTCGCCAAACATGGGATTTCACACGATAACATCGTGTCCTCATAATGCGGTCAGTTTTGTCCTGGAAACATTTTTGTATGAAATCTCTACTTCCATCTTGTAGATGGCCTTATACATGTGATTTTGTCGCGTGACAATAGATAATCTGATTATGAGGTACTATCTATATAAAAGTAGAATATATAGTAGAAAGTATGGGGAAACGTCGCCAAACATGGGATTTCACACGATAACATCGTGTCCTCATAATCCGGTCAGTTTTCTCCTGGAAACATTTTTGTATGAAATTTCTACTTCCATCTTGTGGAAGGTATTATAAAAGTGATTCAGCCGCGTGACATTAGTTAATCTGATTATGAGGTACTGTACATGTGAAGGTAGAATATATGGTAGAAAGTATGGGATACATGGGATTTCACACGATAACATGGTGTCCTCATAATCCGATCTGTTCTGTGCTGGAAACAATTTTGTATGAATTTTGAATGGAATTTTGAACGACCTTCAAGACGTACCATACGAGCATCGAATGGTACGTCTTGAAGGTCGTTCGTATCTTTGCACATGAAACAATATTTCTGAGTAACGACGACTCTTGTAAAAGGCATTGATACCATTTCAATTTCCGTGGTTTCAACTGCTATGAATGTTGGATCAGAACCAGAAGAATCTATTTGTTGACTAGAATCTGTGATTGAATCTTGACTGCTTTTAGTGTCTCTAGATTTTCTATACCAAGAAGGTGTATTCGCTTCTACGCTGCTGTCTTGTGAATTGTCAAGTGATATTTTTGACGTTTGTTCTTCAATTTCAGACGGAATTTTTTCTACTTCATCTGAAACAAGATCTTTTTTCAAAAAGCCTTCTGCACCAGTCGTCTTGGTCTCCGATGGAATTCGGTCTTGAGTCAAATTATTTGTTTTTTGACTTTTTTTTAAGCGAATTTTAGTGAAACATTTGGAGCAAATAGCATCATTCTCTTGTACAAATATCTCATACTTTTTATGAAAATCTGAAGCTTGTTCACGACTGCTTATGTTCAAATGAGATCCACTCAAGTTTCGTAAATATTTATTACATGAGATACATTTTGATTCATCCCTTGTTCTAGATTTTTTCACCGGAGGCTCATCATCAGACGACATTTTGAATATCTGTAATAAAAAAAAACAAAATTGTAATTTTGGCAGCATTTGTGAAGGCAGTTGTTGTTGAAAAAAACGTTTTATTAATATTCAATTTTTTGCCCGTAAAAACATCGTACAGTTGTCAGCCGGGGCTCATTCTTTTCGATGAGAATTTTAGTCTAACTGAATTGTAGTTGTCTGATAATTTTTTATTTAAAAGATTCGAAAAAAGCTTAATATCAAATATGTTCAAGATTGTTCGATATTAAAAAAAATTCCGATTTGTGTTGTTGAAAACATTTTTTTTTATAGTTACCTATGCAGAAGTTAAAATTTTATCGAAGTACCCAAAATTAAAAAAAAAACTGTGAAATCCGGTTCATTAGTCCTGCTACAAATCAATTTTTTCTACTCAAATTGAATTTGAAGCCTGGCGACAAACATTTCCAGAAGGAGTTGACACCGGTCTGGCTTTAAAATCACCATTTTTTTTATTTGGGATAGCTCGACCAATATCAAATTCTGCATAGGTAATTATAAAAAAAAAATATTTCCAACAATACAAATCGGAATTTTAATTAATATCGAACAAATATTAGACACTTTTTGTTATTAAGCCTTGTTCAAATGTTTTAAATAAAAAATGATCAGACCTCTGCACTTCAGTTAAACTAGAATTCTCAACGAAAAGAATGAGCGCCAGCTGTTAACTGTATGATGATTCTACGGGCAAAAAATTGCTTATTAACAAAACGAGATTATCAACAACAACTGCTTTTCCAGCAAAACTTTTTAAAATTTTCTTTTGAAATTCAATCTATAGTTTTCTCGTGTTAAAGCACTTTTTTTCATTGGTGTTTGAAATAAATATCTTTCAAATTGCACAAGTCATGAATTAATTAACTAACAACTAGCGTATTTCAATTGTTTTTAATTTACAACGCAAAAACTATGCGGCCGATTTTAACGGTATTATTTTTCAAAGATTTGAACCCCGAAAAAGGGTAATAATTACAATATCTTAAAACTTCAACGTCAAAAAGCAAAGAAAAAAATTTCTATATCAGTTTATTATTATTAATATTTTTGTTTATTGCTAATATAATTATTAATATTTTTGTTATTAGTATGTATTATTCAAGCATTAAAAAAACATTAAAATAATTTCTGGATCAAAAATCAGAATGTAACAGTTGGTGAATTTCAAGTTTTTCTAAATAGCTTTTATTTTTGAAAAATAAGAGAATAAGAGGTTATAGTCAAAGAGGTTGGATAATCAAAATGAATAAAATTCTCAAATGACTGAGTAATTCAAGTTTTGTACATAAAACTATTAATTTCAAAAAGTAAACTGCCCATGGGGAAAAAATTTGGATAACTATTAAATTTCTATTTAAGAATCTGTAAAGATTAGTGGATACTGATCTCAATTTTATGAAGTACTGGGTTACTAGGACTATATAGTGTTGTAGAAAATTTTCTGAATTTTTGAATGATTTAAAAAATGTGAATCTACGCTAAGAAAATTATTGCTTTCTTACAGAGCTAAGATCATTATATTTTTCAAACTAATTACAATGGTCATTTTTATTAGATAAGCTATCAGGTTATGTTAAAAATTCAGTGAAATTAATATTGCCTTAAAAATTTAACATTACTTTTATCAATGCATATGTACATATCAATAGTTCATTCTGAGTTGTATATGTACAATGATTTTTAAATAGCATGCGTACTAATTTTTTCTTAATTTCAAGTTATAAGGACAACACGTATCTTTCTTTTTTTTACAATTTTTTACAATATGATTTCGAAAGTTCACTTAATTGATAGCGTGCATATATCTTTGGAATTATAATCAACAAGAAATTGTGAATATAATTTTAAAGTTAATTGGTAGATAACGTTTATGATTGTTTCATTAGGTTGAAAACTTTGAGAAAAAAAAGAAAATATTCTTTTCAAAAGAGCTCTAATTTTTATTTTTTTTTTTCGAGGTAAGAATTATGATAAAGTACGGGATGGTTGACAAAAAAAATAACTTGTTTTTGTGCAGACGTATATATGTACCTAGTATGTTCGTATTTCTTAAACGTTAAACTTTACCGTTTATCGACTACAGGTTAAAGCCGACTCCAGTTGTCGGCGTTGTTTTCATATAGTATGCCAGTTGTAATTCTTAGTGCCTAAATATTAGATCAGGATATTTTTCGCTCACACGAATTGGCAGTCAGTCTCGAAACTCAACGTATTTATCAGTATTTATATATGAACTACTATGAACAAAACTCGTAGAAAACGTAAGCAAGTAAAACCATCTTGATTTTGCTCATGGAGATAGTCTTCATGATTTTGCTACAGTATACTGCATACTCCGTCTCGATGCAAATTCCACTCCACGTTCCGTGTCTTAACTGTCACAGATTCGAAACAGCGCTGATCATCATTGGAAGCAGTTCCACCGTTAGAGGCGCTAGTGCCATCAATACTGGAATACAGGGCTGTAGTGTGAAAATATCTACATATAAAGTAGTACGCGCAATCTATGTTTTTAATATCACTAGCACTACCAGTGGCGAATTCGTTCTCACGCTACCGTGAATGTTATTTATGGAAGCGTTTTTGAAAATGTAATAATTTTAACCTTTCAATTTTCTAAAGTCTGTTTATTTATATTCTCTTATATCGGTACAACAAATCGACTTCAAATCCAAGCGGTTGAATCTGTTTTCAAAATATTTTGACTTAATTTTGAAATATTTGACTCTCCTGATTATAAGAAACCAAGGCTAATAACTACAGGTACATGTCTAGTTTACCTCTACTGAGTTCAGAAATCAACGCAGTCATTGAAGTAGCATTAACAGTTAAGAAAAATCTTGAAAAATCCAGTTTTTTATATAATTATATAATATATACATATAATTATATAATGATAAATAAACATATAATCTTATATAATTATATGTATGTTCATGTAGTAAATTTACAGATACGCTCGAACATATGTACACACATGCACGCAGTCACACGAACACACGTGTGCGTGTGTGTGTGTTTACATATACACAACGTAATTACTCGATTTTACGACTAGTTTCCTAATAAAACGTAAAATTTATGATTGCATACGTCTCTAGGGCTTGATTATTTTACTTTTTGAATTTATATGACGATAAGCTAACAATATTTCATAGGTTATTATACATGTTTTCTATGTAATTTTTTGTGTAGAATCGAATGGTACAATTAGTTTTTACATAGAAATCGTGTGCGAAGATTTAATGGCCAAGAACCACAAAAAATGTCGAAAAAAATTGGTTTTTCGCTTTTTTTTCAGGGACCCACAGCGAAATTCAACTTTTTAAGTATACCATTGAATTATTCATAAAAAACTACGTAATTAAAAAAAAAAATGTTGTGTAGCCATTTTTTGAAGCAAAGATATCTCACTTTGAAAATTTCTTTTTACTTAAAAAATTTGTTTAGGTTAGAAAAACTCATTGATATAGATCGAAAAAATTCACACATACTTGTCTTAATAAACAGTATACGCGTGATTTATTTTCGTAGCGATATCATAATTGGTACCCAAGAAAAAAAATAGTTTTTGAAAATAGTGGTTTTTAGGTTATATATATATACGGGTGAGGGGTCGGGGACTACTTATATGGCCAAACTGTATCTTAAATAGTCCCAAAGAGGTAGCCATAGCTCATTTTGAGTTTTTCGAAGGGGGGCATTTCACCATTGTTAACGGGGGGTACCCTTTACAGAAATAGGCCAATTTGAAAATAAAAAAAAAAAATTTTTTTTTTGGAGCACCGTTCTGAAAATTTGTATCGGGGTACAGTTTCGGCTTCCAAATGAGAACGTACAACCATAACTCATTTTTTATATAGACACGGGGGTTAATTTCATGGAATTAAAAAAAAGACAATATTTTAAATCAGTAGTTTTGTAACGATATATTTCTTTTGAAATAATTTGAAATAACATCAATAACAAGTAATAATTGAAAATTGCAACAATTAACTATAATATAAATAGTAAATAATAATCACCAGTCTTTATAATTCTCATAACTCATTTTTTCCACTTGTTGATTTTTTTTCAGTACGAGTTTTCTCCTTTGATTGTCTTGTTGCTCTTGTACTTTTCTTAGTTGATTCCAATTTTTTTTTCTTTTTTGGCATTTTAGACGCAGATTTCATTTGTTTTTTCCCATTATTATTTTTACGTTTTTTCAGGTTGGTTGATTTTTTTAGTTCTTTTGACACGGGACGTTCAGCTTTTGTTTGCTTTCTTTTATTTTGATTCTTGTTAGATATTTTTGGCTTCGCGTTTTCTGCATTAAATTCAAATCCTTTACTAGATAGAGAATAATGGATGCAGGGTTTAGTTAAACATGACAGACAAGATTAATAATTAGTGAACAGTGATTCTTCATTGTCTTTCATCCAAAACAACTGAAAAATTTTCATTGTGTTTGGAACTGGTTTCAAATGTTTTGGTAACATTGCGTCTATTCTATCAATATCTTCTGTAGTCACCACAAAAATCTTGGTTTTTCTTTCGTTAGAATTTTCAACAACTTTTACGACATCACTTGCAGACATTACATCTTGCCCATGCAGTACGGCACGATCGCATAAGCCTTTGATGCAACCACCAATAGCATCCGCAGCGCTTTTTCCATGTCCTGAAGTCGTAAAATTCCACGTTGCATTGTTCAATTGTAATAATTTATTATGTTCTTTAAATAGAAAAAAATTACTTTTATTACGATACTGGGATGTTGGGCCGTCAGTCTTGTAATGCAAAGTTGTAACATGCGGTACTATTTCTTTTATTTTTTGGAGTATTGGTTGCAGGTGTGCCCAAATGGCTGAAGCATCATGACGTAGGTTTTCAGAAGTGGTACAGAAGGAATAGCACTTAACTTTTTTATCTGCCAAAGATTTATAAAAAAAGTACCTGTATGCATACTTATTTGTTTACTAGATGCCCCAAAGTGAACGCCTTGCACTTCTTCTGCATATTTCCCATTATAGTTTTGTGAAAAGTCACCAACCAGCATAACTTCATTCTCAGATAAATTTTTACACATGTTAGTGAGAATTTGGTATTGGTGAGTTGTATCAAAAACATGTTTCAAATAGTTTACTGTTTCTGAATTTAATTCTTTTATAAGTTCATCAATAGTGTAGGTGATTTTTGTTTTACAAGTAAATTTAACATGATACATTAAACCTTTAGCTCCAGGCCTATCTTCAGTCTTCATTATCCATTTGTGATACCAGGTTTTACTATTATTATTTTTTAATCCTACTTTTTTATGTTTACATTTGGTACATGTTCTCGTCATACACTCCTGGTTTCCTAATTCGCAAACTATGGATTGAATGAAATTTATAAACTATTAGAAGGCAATATTTTCAAACTTGAAGCTCGATTTAACAGGAATTGAAAAATACTGTGCTGTTTGTAAAGACAAGTGTCGCGCCCGCTTAATTTCTTCGTCACTATCCAGAACGGTTTTAACCTATAAAATAAAGCTCTAGATAATGTTACATGACCTTCACTTTTGTACTTTAAATATAGATTATCAACTGTATCGAGGATGAATCTTTTTCTTTTTTTCTCTCCAAACTTAGTGATGGTATCTTTAATACCGGGTGCTATTACTGAATTATTATCATCTTCAAAAAAACTTTCTACACTCATCCTCAACTGTTTCATTTTTTCAATAAGTTTTCTTCTCTTTTTCAACAGATCGAGGCATCCAAGTGTTTCATTTTTTCTTTGTTGCTTAGCAGAAACAAGATGGGAGAGTGCAGATGATAATTTGTATGTTTTAATTATCCTTCCGCAAACTATTCGTGAAAACACAGTTTTTTCATGATCACTCTTCAAACAACTCTTATTTTCAAGCAACTGTTGCTCTAAAGCTTCACCAAATATTAATTTCTTTCTGATAGCAGTTTTTCCTAATTTTTCTGTTTGTAAAACTTTATCTAAAATGGGATCACTTTTTTTCTTTTTAGCTTTGGATCTTTGTATTCCCCTTTGTAAAGTCTTAACTTTCTTTTTTAAATTTTCAATAACATTATTCAATTGTGCTTTTTCTCTGCGAATTTTGGCTTCCCTATTTTTCACTGCTTTCAATGATTTTGATAGTTGATCGACTTTTTTCAATAACTTTGCCTTCTCATCTAATAATTCTTTGTTCTGTTTTCTTAAATTTTCATTTTCGGTATAACCTTGCAATTCAGAGTTATCATTTACAACTGACGAGCTATTGTCTCTATTTAACAATTCTTTATCATTTGAGTTACTAGTATCAATAAATATCACATCGGTATTGCATTTAGTTGTAACTGACGAGCTCAAATTGTCTACTTTGTTTTTCTTTGATGAAAAATAATACATTTGCCAGTTCAACGTACGTTTGTTTACATCTCTATTCGATACATTTTCTGCTCGAGTACGTCTAATGTCATGAGACGTTAGTTCATTTGATATATCAGTGTTTCCACAACTTGAAATCTCTATTGATAACTGATGCGGGTTAGCATTTACACTAAAAATATAAATATTAATATTATTTTGAATGAATCCAAAGTATAGCATATATAGTTTTAATAGTTACGTGTTTCCTGCAAAAGATTTCGAAGCCTTATTATTTAATCTCCATTCTGCAGTAGATATTTTTTTTCTTTCTCGCTCCTGTTTTTCTCTTTCCCTTTTTTCTTTCATATGCATTCGCTTTTTTTCAAGCTTTGAATTTCTGTCGTTAACTGGCTCACTCATTTTCATCACTATTCACGCTTTTATTCACAATAGAGCTCCATTCCGACGATGTTGCTTGGTCAACTAATGTGGCAAGACTGATTTGTTTATTTACATTCGACGTAAGACCTATTACAATCGCGTATTATATGATACAATCAATCTATGGCCAAATACTCGTCATTTTGAACATCCAATAATTTTATTTTATCAAAGTATATCAAATAATACAATAATTTATGATTATAGAATGTTATGGAAATTTACATGAAAAAATCATTTTGAAAAACTATTTTATTTTACTATTTTATTTGACGCAAACAAGTGTACCAATATTTTTATATCGTAATTCCATGTTAGTATAAGATTACACTATGTTTCTTGAATAAATTTTCAAAATTCGAAGTGTGCCATCGTTAAAACATCTTTTTTTTTATAAGTTACGCAGCAACATAATTTGTTAGAGTGGCTCGCATTTCAACCAATTGAAGAGCACATATTTCGAATGAAGCCCATTCTCTTCATTTTTTGCCGTAGAATACGATCTATTTATTTCCAAACTGAGAAACTGAAGGCACGAGGCTTAAAAAATCAAAAAACTAAAAAATAAAAATTTTCGTCAACATTGGCGACACAAGTTTAAGTCCCTATCACACCTTCAATATTGATTGCACCTATTCGGGATAGCGAAAATCGGTTTCAGCGTAGCAAAATGACTTAAAAACAATCTTGCACATATAATTTTTCTATAGGCACGATACTTTAAAACATTTGAAAAGAAAAAAAAATCGTTGGCGACATACTGTTTTTTCTAAAAATCGAAGGTTTTCACGTGTATTTTCACAAATTACTCAGGCATTATTAACTTCTAATACCTGAAATTCATAGTACACAACCATTAATGGTTATAATAACTAGAACATATTTGCATTGAAGAAAAATACTGGCGACACACGATGGCCCATTTCTGTAGATATGCTTATATTTGTTCTGACCACTGTGTTCAGGTTGTTATTTTGTAAATTATTTGGTTAATTTCTGTTGTTTTGTAGTTATTTTTCATATGGTATTTCATTCTGTTTTATTCCATTGTTTCACAATAAAGATTCTGAAGAGATTAGCGAATTGGTTTAACGAAACATCAAAAATTGTTTTCTTTCCATATGATAAATTGATGTTAGATAGAGAACAGCTATTATACAAAGTTGACTTTAATATGATTTCGAGCTAAACCTTGAAAGACATAGGTAAGGTCGATATAATATGTTCCACTTGAAGGCTAACAATTTTTATTGAAACTATTATTTGTATAACCCAATCTATTGGATTTTAAAAGAATTGTAAGCGGATCATATTTTCAAAATAAGTAGTGTCAATAGATTGATGTGACTTTGTATTGAATTTGTGATTTGTTTAGCTGCATTGAGGTCTCTGTAGACTACTGTATGGACTTTGGTTGTTTCCACGCACTTACGTTAGGTCGACAGTCAAGCTTATGTTGCCTATAAACGTTTCTGCATCTTCGTGACCGTAGAAATACATAACTAGATCTAATTGTTATATTGCCACAAGTCTTGCTGTAAATAAAACAGCATCCCGCTGGTACACCATCATAACGTCCACTTTTACTCAGCTACATATGTCATTCAAATTAGGATACTATATGCGTTCTGGTTGTTCCCATAACACTGCGATAGGCCGATAGTCGAGCTTGTATTGCCCATACACCTTTTTATATCATTTTTCAATTGAAACCTTTATCCTAGAGCCATTTTAAATTGTTTCATATGACACCATGACTCAAACAGATAAAATTAAGTGGATATACTACATAATGTTCAAAATGTTATTATTAAGTATGTGACGGAGAATCTCGGTTAGGCCGATCTCGTCCGTTTAGCTCTCGCAAATGTCCGTGCGCCGCGCCAGGCTGAGAGTATGTACGTTTGGCACACACACTCATGCTTGGACCTTTTGTTTACGAGGTGCTGAACACGGGCTGAGCTGACGACTGGAGCGATAGAGATGGCGCAGAAGAAGAGGAAAAGAGAGAAAGAGAGAGAGAGAGAGAGAGAGGGAGCGCTCGAATTGTGGATCGCCGCGGAAAATTCGGAGAGTCTCTGCTAGGCAATGAGCGGAGAAAGTCACGCGCGCGGATAAACCGAAAGGTCACGGTTTTTTCCGAGTTGGCCTCGCGACCTCGCCGACGTCTTGTTCATTCCGGAGACACGCCCGGTGCGCGGACGAGTGATAGAGCGTGAGGCTGGGTCGCGTCCAGCCGTGTCCCACAAGATACCCGGCACCGGTGCGTGCGGGTAACCGGCGAGGTGCGCGGGCGAGCGCGCGAGGAACTTGACGTGCTGCAGCGTCGAACAACGAGGAGGCGGCAGAAACAACGATCAACGAGCGGGTTGAGATCGAGGCAGCAATATTGCGGAGCGAGCAAGAGGACGAGCCAGAGGACAGATAGCGGCGACAACAAATACACCAGCGATACGGTCGGGAGCACACCAGTGACGTCACGGTGCAGAGCGCTTCAGCCGTCGGAGAGGCTGAAGGTCGAGGTCGGTGCCGTACTTTTCTCTTCTCTCTCTCTTGCATGTTTGGGCGTCAGTCTATGGTTGGTAGCACAGCAGACCTGCTGGCTACCCGTTAATGGCCTATCACCGAAAAGTGTTTGTCGGGCATTTGTATAATATCTAGTTTTTATAAAGGAATCGGCAGGCTGACCAGCCACCGATTCACCTTCGCGTTCGCGTTTATTATTGTACCGCTCGTAGTGTGTAAGTCCGAGGTTGCCGTATTGTAATCGTTTGTTGACAATTAAAGACTAGCGTATTAATCCGCTGTTGTGTTTATTCGCCGCTGTATCACTCCTCATCCCGACTTCAAATCTGTGCGTTTAACGTGTTTATGCTCGACGCGTTATTCAGTCGTGGGAACGTCTTTTGCTTCCCGAATCCCCGAATAAATAATTTGTGCGGACGGTCGCGAGCAGCCCAGACGGGTACGGCCGGAATTCTCCGTTACAAGTATTACAACCTTTTCCGTGGATTCTAGTGATGTTTTATATTCATTGCTTAAATGATATGGAAACAAATGAAAGTTTGAGAAGTTTCCTTGCTAAAACATATTTTAGAATATGTATTATTTACTAAAAATACGTATGCATTATGACTGATTACACTCCAAATGAGATTGTCGATATACTCCTAGTTTTAAGAGAGGGTCATAGCAGATATCATGTAGCTGCATGACATTATGTACAGCATTACGAAGATAGATGCCACTCTAATGTAATGACTATTAGGCATTTAATAAAGAGAGCGCGAAATGGTCATTTACATCACTAAAGACGATATTATAAATACATCGAAACATA
The DNA here is from genome assembly GCF_024137745.1 of Phymastichus coffea. Taxonomy (NCBI): domain Eukaryota; kingdom Metazoa; phylum Arthropoda; class Insecta; order Hymenoptera; family Eulophidae; genus Phymastichus; species Phymastichus coffea. Next base: position 4,163,140 of record NW_026706827.1, read on the forward strand.
TGTTTAAGTTTTAATGGTTTTCGTTTAGTTCACATAAATCCTCACATAAGCTCATGCCAGATATGCAAAGAAAGCGGTATTCTTAAAACAACGGTTTTGAGGATGTTGTGAATCAGTCATTATCATCCATGTCATATTATCTTAACGCAGACTTTGGCGCCGAGCGATATTTTAGGACGTATACGTATCTGTAAATGAGCTTTCCAAATGATTCAAGTAGATCCTAACTTTTTTAGTTTTGTTTTTTCCGATGAAGCAATATTCAGAAGTGATGATAGTTTAAATCAACATAACTGCCACTACTGTTCAAATCATAATCCTCACTAGTATCAATAAATCGATCATCAACATCGTTGGAGTATCAATATTTGGTGTGGAATTGTGAATTAATACTTAATTGGACCTTATTTTTTTACCATAACATTCATGGATAAAATTTCTTGGAGCTACCCCGCGATTATTTGTCTGTACTACTAGAAGATATCGATCTATATACGAGATTAAGAATGTAGATACAACTCGATGGCACGTCTCCAGATTTTGCACGTGCAGTACGCAATTTCCTCAATGATGAATATCATGATAGGTGGATCGGTCGAGGAGGTCCAGTTGTGTGGCCATCTCGTTTACCTAACATAACATCTCCAGATATTTATTTATGGAAATATCTGATAAACGTAGTTTATCAAGAGCAGCCTGTAACTAAACAGAATATGATGAAGCGAATTCGAGCAGCCTGCTCTGTTATACCCAGAAATGTCTAATTAAGCATTGTTACATAGTTTAAAAGAAGACTGAAGTTATGTATTTAAGCAATATGTGGTAATGTTAAGCAATTACTCAATAGTTAGCTGCTATATTTACGAAAAAAAAAACATTCTATTTGTTAAATTATGAATTTGAAGTTTATGAATCATTGTAAACAAAGAAAAATAACTAAATAAAATCTTATTTTTCGCTAAACATCACCTGGGTAAAGATGTCTGAATAAATCGTATAAATGGACTATACTGTGCCGGTGAAGCGAATTCTTTTAGTCCCTCTTTTTTTATCTAAAAACCCCTCCATTAAAATTACACAGAAAGATGGAATCCTGTACAATGCGTAAAAGGAGATGATGTCATTCCCAAGCTGTAATGCGTCGAATATTTCCAAAACAAATGCTAAGTTGCCTTACTTACGTCATTTCCTAGAGCGCTAATCTAAAGTAGCTTACGTCAAAGAGCTCTTTCAATTCCACATCGCTTACAATATCAACGGAGGCACTTTGAGCACGGACGTTATAGTGAATGGTCGAGCTCTTGTGAGTATAATGAGCATTTTTCGCAGTTCCAGGGATATCAGGAATTGAATTTCTCCTACAGGAATATGTATACGAACGAGTAAATTCTAGTTTTAATTAATTTTTTTTGTACTATTTAGATTTATGATACGTTGGTTTCTTATACGTGAATTTATGTTATTGATTTATTTTATTTGTGGTAATTACTGGCTTGGGGACCGGATTGGGATTGAAAGAGCGTAAACTGATCCAAAGACTGAGCAATTCATGTGTACTTTATATTTACGAGGTGCTGCGCAATAAGTCGATCTCTCCTTATACGAAACGATTGTTAACCATAAACCTATAATTCATCACCAATAATAACCAGTATCAACGTTATTAACCATTACTAAGTTATCCTGAGCAATTTCAAAGCGAAGCTTTTTTTGCTCTGCACTGAGTAATTTCCGAGAAAAAGCAATTCTGAGAAAAAGCCGAAGCTAGATTCTGTAGTGACAACAACAAATCGTGTGATCAAAGTATTTCATCTAGTCAATATAAAAGAGATATAAAAGAATTTTATTCTTATCAAAATGCAAATATATTTTAAATTTGAATGATAAAACTGATGAAACTCTGGAAGGAGCTCATTTAATTTTGACAATAAATTACTTCAAATGTTCAACGAAGAATCAAGTGCATACGAGCAAAAAAATGCCAATCGACAGTCATACGAGGTCTGTCCGGAAAGTATCGGGTCTACCTTTATATTTTCGTGCTAGCGTTATTCTTTATCTTATCTGGTGGGTGGCATCCTTCAAAGTAATCCCCACTTGATTGAATAACACGGTTCCATCGATGTTTACACTTTTCAAATCAGTCCTGGAACTCACTTTTAGGGATAGCCTTAAGTACACTCGTGTACATATTCTGAAGAGAATTTTCCACTGATTCTTGGTAAGTATTATGAAGTTATTGAAGAGAAGAAATCCATTGAAAATAATGAAAAAAAAGAGAAAATACAAAATTTAGGAAACTGATGTATTGTAAGTTCTATTTACTCTGGCGTAAGATGTACTGGCATCCAAACACTTCTTACTTACGTTGAGTCATCAAATATAAACATCAAAATGTATAAGCGCTACGAACGATTGATAAGGCAAATTATTGAGAAAAAAACACGTGGAGAAACTCTGTGGCATTTTGTAAGATACATTTTAATTAAAATATGAAAATCACGATTTCGTATTCATATTTATATTACAAACTCATTACATAATTATAAGAATTATTTATTTACTGTATGCATGCTGTAAGCTGTATAAAATTTGTGAAAACGGTATGCGTACCTATTATAAGTTACATTATGAATAAGTAGGTGGTATCATGATATTTTTTTACATTTCTTATACTTTACTTAGAATAACAATCTTGCATTCAGATTATGACGGTACTCGATTTTACATGTATATTTATAATGAAGCTGTGAATTTATTAGGATAAAGAAATATATGGCTACAGCGTAGTTTTACTGAAATTGGATATATTTTATAAGATACCAATGGACATATATTCACCGTTTTTTTCAATAAAAATGGTTTTTCGAATAAAAGAGATGTAATTTTTACTTTTATATTATTTTTTTTATTTATTTAGGGGGAGTCCCAAATGAAATTCCAACCTGGTGATAATTTAGCGATGCAGAAGTAATTGATATGGTTTTCTATGTAAAATTTCACGAAGAAATCATTGGTGCAGTTTTAATATTTCTGACCGAAAATTTTTTTACAGGTTCTTTGAATGATTCTAAACAATATTACGTATGGATTAAGCGATAGAATATAGATAAGAAATAAAAAATTCAAAACTAAATTTTTTTTGAAAAACATGGAAAACAAATTTTTTAGATTTTTTTGGACTACACCACTGAATTCTTCGTGAAATTTTACATATAAAATCATATCGATCATTTCCGCATTGATAAATTATCACCAGGCTGGAATTTCACTTGGAGCTCCCTTGAAACTATTTTTTTGTATTATTTATTTAATAGGCCTCATAAAATCGCAGAAAATGTATTCATCGAATTGAAAAAAATCAAAATTTCCAATAATCCAGCTGTATTTGATGCGACTTGCGAACAATGTATAAACGTAGTTATTTTTCATATGGGTCAGAGTAAGCATAATACTGGTTGTAACTTCGATAGTTGTAATAGTTATGCAGTAATTATTGATTCTTCGAGTTAAGAAATCTAAGATTTTACCACATGAAATCACCAATGTTCAAAGTACAATAAAGATCATACGCAAAATAACTATGTTTGTCAAAAAAATTTTTATGGTAATGCTAAAAGGATGGAAACTGATACAGGAGTGCAACTAATCACAAACATACCACTACTGAAAGATGCTCAGTTGAAAATTGGCATTGTTATCGGCGACGAAGCCAGTATTATTATGATACCGGCAGTGAGGAGAAATAGTGGTAGAACGGCTTACAAACTTGCAGATAAAAATCATTTTGTAAAAAGCTTTGAAAGTGAACTCTGCAATTTAGCAAATAACAAAGATAACAGTTTCAAAAAACTTTAAAAAATCATTGTGATACTACATTTCAAAAAATATTTTATGTACGAGTACACCATAGTACAGAATGACAGGAAACCAATCGATTTGGGTGCTGTCATAAAAAATATTGCAGATCATTTTTCAAAACTTATGATTGTAATGAACATATACAAGAGTAAAGCAGAGCGTAAGAGGCGTGCTAGAGCTCATCTATCGTGCGAATCCAAGGTTTTCTATGAGCCGTGCGCTTAGAATCAGCCTTGTTCGTTGAGCACAGGAGAAGTAGGAAAAAAAAGCACTTTGAGCACTTAAACATTATTCTGCGCAGCAAAGGTGGTTTGAAAATTACAGAAGCTGTGGTGACTAAAGCGGAACAACACCTTCGCGTTTCAAAAGTAAGTGGGTGATGGGTGGTAAACGCGCTGAACCCGGCTTCCAAGATTGACGTACAAGGAGAGATCTACTGACTGGCGGAGGAAGAGCGCGACTAGGTGCCAGTGGCACAAACATATATCAAAGAATGCTGCCATTTATGTGATGTTTTACTAGTTGTGATTGTATTGAATATCCGAGAATACAGTGAATGTTCGGGTTAAGACGAGATAAAAATAATAAAACGTTCAATTAGATTTAAAACGAACTATTTAATAAACTTGAATACTGAGTGTAACACAAATTATACTACAAATAACGCAAGACAAATTAACTTGAACATTCAGAGCAATTAGAAAAACGTAAAATTAATGATTAAATAGAAATTTAATCAAAGATGCAATAAATTATCAAAGGGTTTGAGATAATGGCTCATAATAAATTACAAACAACCGTGCATTGAGAAATATAAAAGGAAAGTCGCACTCGATCAAATTAAAAAATAAGAGCAAACGACACTTTGTCAATCGAACGTCGGGATGAGTTTCGACAAGAGCTTCGCTACGTTATGTCACCGAGTTTCTCTCCTTTTTCCCTGATTTTCACCAACCGCGGCCCAATATGCGTTCGAGTTTTTTTTCGGAAAGCCGCGCCGTCTGCTTCTCTTTCAAATTTAGTACTTCGGCTACGAGTTCATGCCTTCTGATATACTTTTAGTGCCAATGATGCCAATTTCATGCATGCAGCTGTAGTGCGTATGTATTACCTTTCAAATAATGCGCATGTAACGCATGTGAATTCGGGAAATCGCTCGGCAAACCCTCATATGCTCATCGTACATCACTCGCAGCCACGCATTCAACCTCCGATCGTCTCTTGTACCCATCATTCTAGTTACAAATATTGCGCAATGACTTGTCCGTTATTACGTACAGTATTTCGTGCTTATAAATATGAACTTATTGCCAGCTCAGTTATCTTCCTGTTTTACAGACTATATTGTGTTCACTCACAACTTCAATCTATGTTATCCGTTTGTCGGAGGCATACACAGAAAAAGAGAACAGCCGATGCGCACTAACCGACTCGACCATGCTCAGCCTATTTTGGGCAATAATCTCTAATGATTGCGTTACGTGTGACGTATGACCGCCTTATCCTTGTTTTGGTCTTGAGCAGATCGCAATAAGTTTCCCAAGCACGAAGACTGTAGGTCATAAAGGATAGACAAAAAAATATTCTCGACATTTTATCAGCACAAATAGACTGCACTATCCATCCGGAACAGTGAATTTGATTTGCAATTTTATAATTAATTTATTTACTTTATTATTACACGAATTTCACCTCTAATATTATTTTAAAAACTGCAGTTCACCAAGATAAAAAAAATCATTAAAATTAATATGTTTTCTACATATATATTACTAGTAAACCAATAAAAATTAATTTTGAGTCGGGATCCATTCAGATATCTATCATTTCTTTTGACGTTAAAGTCAAATCGCAGTTGTGAGATGTTGCCATATCTTTAGCTTAGCGTTTTAGAAATAAAAAATAAATCAATATTTGAATGCCTCAGCGCAGACAACGTTTCGTCCTTCAGGAGAATAGACGTGTTAAAATTACATTCTACGAAGTTTCACTCTTTTACTCTAATTAAGTTTCAAATTCATTAAAGGTACCTCAAAACAAAAGAAAATAACGGCCGAAATGGCTACTCAAATATAGGACAACATATTTATTCCTAATAAAAGTAAAACTAAAAGCGGGAAAACTGTAAATAATGAAAAACAGAGAATAAGCCCAGAAGTTTAAAATAAATTTAAAAAAAATGACAAGCACAATTATTGGATTATGACTAAGTAATATAAGCAACAGGTACGAAACACTTCAAGAAAATGAAGAAAATCGTAGTGAAGAAGAAAACAACGTGTAACGGTCCTATCTATGAGCTAGTCTATTATTTCACTGAATCACGGCAACCCGTTAAACTCATCTATCTGTTTAGATCAATTAGCATATTAAACGGCGCCACCTCACCAATTATTTAATTGTCTTAGTACAAGAGTCTAATTTCATGACCATATAAGGAGCGTGACGGCACAGACTTATAGATATAGATATAATAGTTTTTGTTATTTGAATAAAATATGTTAATTAAAAGTAATTTTGATGAAACAAAGCATTTTTATATAGATTTTAGTACATAGATTTAGATTATAATAATTCTAATTGCATTTAATTATTAAATAATATTGAATTTTAATATGCGAAGTTAATTTGTTTATTACACTATAAATATTAATTATTCGAAAAATGCAAATACTCCAAATTCAAAATGAATATCTTAAAAACATGAGTAAGAATTGGTTTCATTAATAACAGTTTAATTATAACTGTTATTAATAAATAAATAATCAATAATTTATTTAAACATTAAGTTGTACATAGAACGAAAGCGTTAATTTTGTACATAATAATGATAGCTTTAGAATTTATAAATCTTAAATAATTAATCTAGTAATTAAATTATAAGATTATAGAAAAAACCATTACAAATATGAAAATTTGTTATAATTTAAATGTTATTAATTAATTTGAGTATTTCTTTTTATAAATTACTTCTAAAATTAATAAACTATAAAGTTATGTAAAAATTTAATATTGTTCTATTGTAAATATTGTAATATTTCATAAATTAACTTTATTAGATAATAACTTTTGACGATAATATTTGTGATAATTGTAAATTACACTAAAACGACCAATAACTAATTTTGTAAAGTTTACATGTGTTAAAACTTTAGTATTAATGTTTATTTACTCGTAAATTAAGAAAATTCATTTTTCAAAATTTGCGAATATTTCTCGAAGATTCGAAAACTTCACGAAGAGAACTCTCCTTCGAAAATAAGCGGGAAAATCTGTGTAAAATACGCTGATTATTACACAGGCTGGCATTCACTCCAAACCTTGCAAAGTGAGCGCATGAGATTGAATAAACCTGGCTAATACCTAAGTTCTTTCTCTCATTGTGATTAACTGAGCAAATCCTCTCCTTTCCTATTATAATTCATACTCGACTTATCGAATCTGTAACGGGGTAAAACCGTTTAATTATTATATTCGCGCGATTATATTAAAAGGACACGCGTAATTGTCAATGCTCACTACTTATCCGGGAGAGCACGAGAAAGTATGCGTCAGTCAACCAATAATCGTTAATAACCTATACTAAAATGAGTGGAAGCTATAAGATATGAGAGACTCAAAGAAAACACTTGTTAGTAATATAAATTGGATCTCTTATTATCCCTCAAAATCTACAAAAGGTCGGCCCGCGCGTTTGTTTACATGAACGCTCGCTCGTCGACAACACGCTTTGCCGGTACGCTCGCTGCTCTTTGTTATTAGAGCCGTTGCATGCACGCATCGAATGTTAGCATCAAATTATTATTCCATGCTCGCGATCGCGAAATTAAGCTGGCCAGCTTACCTTCTACTTGCAGGCGATCGGAGAAAACTACGACAAGTCGCACAGCACGGAACAGTTGTTTATTGTTTTTATCGTTCTGCTCGCGGATCGCGAATGCGCGCACACAATGATCTCGCCCTCGATGGCGAAATCTCACTCACACACACTCGTCCTGTCCTTAAGCTAGCAGCTGGACGACACCTTGGCGGCCGTAATCTCGGATGACTGGACAATTGCTGTTTCGACGTGTTGTAGTTGATGAGGACACGTAAATTGGCGATGACAATAACGAAAAGCGGGCGGACACTAGGATGGTCTAGGCTTCACTGGTTCAAATTCTGTCGCGCGCGTTCCGTCTGCTCGCGTGCCAAATTCCTTCGTTACCTATTTCGTCCCCCCGGCAGGTGCTGCCCTCACAGGCAGCAATTAAGCTAAATAATCAGCGCTAATTTGACGTTTACCGTCACAAACCATAAGAAACTAGGGCAAAGTCTGAATTTCTTGAAATTTTATTTACATTCGTATATACTTGATTTATTGATTTATTTTATATTAATAATTAGAGTAAATTTGAAAAGAAACGAATCTTACTCATTGACGTGACAAGACCACGAGAGTATGAAGTATTAAATATATTATAAGTGATACGAACATCACAAACGAAACAAATAAGTTGAAAAGCAAATCCCCTCCGATCTTCATATATAACATACAGAATATCAAACCGTTAGAAAATCTACTGAACACAACAGCCAAAGAAAATTTCATCTTAAAAATGTTAGGACAAAACAAAATTAAAATTCAGCCGTCAACTCCGGAAAAATATTTGCCAATTATTGCATTGAAAGAAAAAACTACGCAATTTTACACTTACCAGCACAAAGAAGAAAATAGGTTTTAAAGTTTTATCAAGAAGCATTCACTCGTCATTTGATATACACGATTTAAAAACAGCCATATAAGAACATTATTAACCTTTAGAGGGCGGGAAAACCACTATAGTGGCTTAAAACAATTTCTTAAGTTAGTCTGTAAAATAGGTTAATTTTAGGGGTTTTCGGCATACTAATTATGAATTTGATGTAATAAGTCAAAAATTATGACACAACCATAAACCAACCCTAAAATAAAGGTAAATTATTCTTTTAATCGCGAAAATAAACTTTCTATAGTAAGGGAGTGTGAATATAGTTTTCTGAGGTATTTTCCAACGCTGAACTAAATTCCAAGGTCAAAATTACGAAAAAACAATAGACCACCCGAAGGTACGAACTTTCTCTGCCAAATAAAACAATTTTTCAAAGTATCAAAATTAGCATCACCCCTAAGGACGGGAAAGCCACTATAGTGGCTCGACCATCGATCGCCACTTCATATATGAGTATTTTCTGATATTAGACACACGTATTAAGCGTTTTCTATAGAAAATACTGAGCAGTTAAAAATTTCAAATTCCCCGTCCTCGAAAGGTTAAACACGGTAATCAAATTAGAGCTACTGAACATTAAAAGAAAAAATTTTTAATGTCAAAACTGCCAAGAATACGGGCAGACAAAAAACTATTGTTAAAAAAGTGCTGTGCAACTGAAATGTGCTGAACAATACCAAACTAAAGAATGTTCAATTAAACAAAAAATAAAAGATGTAATATGTTGTGACGGTAAACGTCCTATTAGCGCTATCACCCCAACCATGCGGATGCCTGCAAGGGCAACACCTACTGGTTGGGGAAAATGGAATAAGGGAATCCGGTACGAGACGGGACGGAACGCGTGCGAATATAAATGAACCAGTCGAGGATTAGTTATCCGAATGTTCAGCTGCTTAACAACAAGCCAGAGTTTTCCGACAAGAGTTTCCAAGGGAAGTAAGCAGTGAGCCAGCCGATTTTCCGAACAATAGAAGTAACATCTTCGCGCTCGCCAGAACTGAGTGTGTGCGAGTGAGCGTGAGTGAGGAGTTTCACCATCGAGGGCGAAAACCGCGAGCAAACTGCTTCCGACAAGGGACCGCCAACGAACCTTCTCCTCTCTCGCTAATCATACAACCATTAATAAGGTAAGCCGGCCAGCTTAGTGTCGTAACTTTTTGTATGACTGTGCGGAGTGAATTATTAATCCCTCGTATTCTATAAAAATCGGTAGCATGCATGTATAGACTCTGCAAACAAAGAGCTACAGCCACTCCGACATTGTATGTTATTGACGCGCGCGCTCTTCGTAAATATAAACACGTGGGCCAAGTATATTGTAGTGAATAGGCAAATAAACTAACTCGCATTCGATTCAAATCATATTTTTACTATTGTTATTTCTAACTAGTAGCAAGTTGGTTGACTGACTCCCGTCCCCTCCAGCTCTCTAACTATTGAATTTGAACATTTCGATATCGCCGCACGCATCTCGACACGCTTGCGCGCCGAACGAATAATCGAATTGAAACGGAGCAATCACCCCGTTACAATGTGTAAATTGCAAAGAAATTCACATTGCGAATTATAAAGCATGTTCAGTTCGTAACAATTACAATACAAACTATTTCCTAGACTACGAGAAAAAACATTAAATCAAAACAATATTCAAGTTCAACAAAATCCAAATTCAAATTTAAATGGCAACGTCAATAGAGTTAGAACAAACATAACATATGCAAAGGTAATATCAAAACAAAACGATCAGAGTGAAATAGAAATATTCGAAAATTTTCAAAACAAACGATTGTTCAAGCAGAGCTAAGTAGATATAACAATGAAGTAAACACAAAGAATAAACTCGAACACATGATGGAGCAGCTGATGCAAAGAATGTATACTATGTTAAATCATTTAACTGAACAAAAAATAGCATAATGAGCAGTCTAAAACTCGCTATCTGGAACAAACAGTCTTATGCAGCGGTGCCTTGAATTAAAAGCATTTTTGATCTATAAAAATATCGACATCATCTTTATATCAGAACACACTTTTTACTTTTCATACAAAAACTATCTTGATATACCAAACTATACTACTGTATATAAAATCAATCACCGCTTAATAAAGCACACAGAGGTACTGCAATTATAATCAAAGCAAAAATAAGCCATTACATCCACACTTACACTAATGAAATCTATTTACAAGCAATCAGTGTAATCATCAAGGATAAAGATGGACCGATAATAATATCAGATGTTTACTGTCCTTCAAATAAAACTGTTACGTCTCGAAAAGTAATATTTAACATTTATTTATTAGTTTACTATGTAGCAATCGATCGAACTCAGTGAAATTAAAAGTTCAGTAACGCGAGAATTGAGTTACCCGACAACTTGAATTTCTGATTATTCGACATATTAATGTAAACCGAAAAGTCACTGCGCTAAACAACAACTAGACTTTTCGGCAGTTGATTCGCGACGCGTGACAGCTGAACAGTTATCTAAGTAATCCGAAATGTATTCCTTGTCATTGATTATTAACGTTTGTATAAATAAATAATTATTTGAGTATCGAATATCTATTGCTCGCGCATCATTATTAATCGACTTCGCCTATACCTCATCGAGATAGAGCCAAGCAACCAATTGATCCGCAATAAATAAACCAGGTAAATTCCTATCACTTAAAATAGATTATAAATAAGTCGTTATATTATTTACTTGAGAAATATATATTATAATAACAAGTCTGGACAACTGAGTTCAGGACTTAACAGTGGTTTCGGTACAAACAAAGTGTTACGATACTCGTTTCAACATACTTTTCTTTCCTTCCGTTTTTCTTGCATAGTACACGAGTTTAGGAAGCTTTGATTTATTAATGAATGAAAAAAATAAGGCCATTTACGAGGAAGCAGAATGTTTGACACGACTGCAAGTGAAAAAAAATCCAGATTTAAGGAATAATATAATTTCGCCTAGGTTCCCTACTTCATCAAATAATCCATTCAGAAGTCGAAGCAAACTTGCGCATTCCTCTTCGAAAAATAACATTAGAGTCGGTGCCCAAAAAACAACTGATAACGAGATAGAAACTTTAGTGAACATTGATGAGGAAGTAAACTCAATAAACCTCTTGAATTCCAAATTAGATCCCTTGATAAGAATTCAGCAAAACGGTTAACTTTTAATTTCAACCATTCAAAGTCTTTTTGAACCCTGATTCCCTAACTAATACTAGTTTTAAACACGAGTTTTCTTTCTCTAAAAACAAATATACAAACATCGGAGGAATTTTGAATGAAAATAGCATTTGCAGTGCAACGACAGACACGAAATCCGTAGTTAACTTAAATAAAGAAATAACACTTTATGATTCAATAATCACAGCGCAAGAGAGTAATCAAACTGAAGTAATAATGGCTTAAGCTCAACGGCTACCGCTAAAATATGCAGCAAATTTAGTCACGGATTTCGACGGTAAAAATATGTCTGTCAATGAATATGTTGAAAAGCTTAAACACGCAAAAAATATCATAGCAGCTGTAGACGAAGCAAATTTGATTCCAATTTTAAATATCAAATTAAGCGAAGAAGTTTATAAAGAATTAATCAACATGAAAATTGATAAACTAGATGATTATATACAAGCAATAAGACAATTTTACCCCTCTGTTACGTGACGTTTCATTGTGTTATAATTGTATTTTGTCAAATAATATTTCGCTCTCGCAATTTTCGTCTGGACATAGTATAGCTAGCAATATTCGTGTGCGCGACTCGGTGGGAATCAGCGGCAGAGGCTGATTCGCGCTGCGGCAGCATGCTGCGACAGCATGCTGCAGTCAGCGTGCTTAGCTAGGTAAGACGAGCCGATACGAGAAGCGTAAACGTCTAAAGCATATGTGCGAGAGAGAGACGGAATGCGAGGGACAAAAGATATACGAGGTGTGATCAAAAAGTAAGGTGAATTTTGAAATTTAGCGGGCTACGTCCGTTCGATCTTCGACTTTTTTATTTGGTTATGTCGGTACACTCGTCTAGAACATACGTTCCAAATTTCAGCTTTGTAGTATGTTTGGTTTGTTTGTGAGAGGCATCAAGGTTAGAAGTGTTTTGCGTGCTCCACGATTTGCTGCTGTCTAAAAACATGGATCAAAGAGTTTGCATTAAATTTTGTGTGAAAAATGGAATCAAATGTTCCAAAACACTTGAAATGCTGAAAGTGGCATACGGTGAGTCTACTTTAAGCCAAAAAAATGTTTACAAGTGGTATAAACTCTTCCAAGAAGGCCGAGAAGACACCGACGACCAACCTCGTTCTGGACGCCCCAGCACATCAACAACTGATGAGAATGTTTAAGAAGTGAAGAAAATAGTGTTGGGAAATCGTCGAATTACCATTAGAGAAATTGCTGATGATATTGGCATCTCATTTGGTTCGTGCTAATCAATTTTGACGAGTGTTTTAGACATGAGACGTGTGTCAGCGAAGTTTGTTCCGAAATTGCTCAATTTCGACCAAAAGAAACGTAGCATGAGCATCGCCCAAGAGCTACTGAATGACGTCAACGATGATCCAGATTTACTCAACAGGGTTATAACAGGTGACAAAACATGGGTATACGGTTATGACGTCGAGACTAAGACTCAATCGTCCCAGTGGAGGCATTCTGGATCACCAAGACCAAAAAAAGCACGCCAAGTTCGATCAAATGTAAAGGTTTTGCTTACAGTTTTCTTTGACTGCAGGGGCGTGGTGCATCATGAGTTCTTGCCACAGGATAGAACAGTAAATAAGGAATATTACCTGCAAGTTATGCGCAATTTGCGCGAAGCAATCCGCCAGAAACATCCGAATTTGTGGAAAAATAAAAATTGGCTTTTGCACCATGATAACGCCCCTGCTCACACATCGTTGCTTGTGCGCGAATTTTTGGCTAAAACCAACACAGTAACGATGCCACAAGCACCGTATTCCCCAGATCTGGCTCCCTGTGACTTCTTCTTGTTCCCAAAACTGAAGAGGCCCATGAAAGGACGGCGTTTTGCCACGATTGAGGAGATAAAGACGGCATCGAAGGATGAACTAAACAAGATCACAATAAATGATTTTTTGAAATGCTTTGAGGATTGGAAAAAGCGTTGGCACAAGTGCATTATATCCGAGGGGGATTACTTTGAAGGTGATAAAATAAAAATTGATGAATAAATAAATATTTTTTGAGAAAAATAAAAATTCACCTTACTTTTTGATCACACCTCGTATAATGAACCGGCGAAAACAACGACCCATCATTAGTCAGTTAGGAGTGAGCGCTCAACTAAGAAGGCTGCATTTTTCCTACTGAAGTTAAATCCACAATAAGAGTTTGAGAATATAACTGTTCGAGTTATAATTAAGTATTAGAAGTGTCGAGTACATTTGTTTTAATAATTTTGTGTAAACGAAAATCATAGGAATTATCATTTTCTTGTGTGTTGCTACACTATTGGATAAAAAAATATATTGGATCACGAAAATCATAGGAATTATCATTTTCTTGTATGTTGCCACGCTATTGGATAAAAAAATATATTGGACCAGTTAATCTGACCAGATATCAAAAAAAGTGATTGGCCACATCACGAAGCAAATAATATTTTGGACCGATTTATATTTACAATATTAATACAAAGTGAGTAACACTTTTTATGTAACCAAAAAATAATAGACATCGCGAGGTGAAAATTACGCATCTAAGAATTTATATATATATCTTTCTATTCTGCTTAACTTATTTATGTTGTGAAAGAGACTAGAATAAATATTATAAATATAAACGCCTATAAGTGTATCCATATGCTTCCCCATTATATTAAAGAAAATCGCTATTACATTTTTCTTTTAATAAACAAGCGAAAATCGTTATAAACGTTCAATTAATTATTTTACAATTGCGATATCGGATGTCAGATTATAATTAACAGGGATTTCATTATTAACGCGCGAACGGGCCGGGGTGCCCGAAAGCCTGACTGCCGCCCGAGTCTAAGGCCGCTCGGCTGTTAAAAAGGTCTTCGTACGGGACAAACTCGCCTCGCTTACAAGATTTGGTCTTACAAATTAAACAAATGAAGAAAGTAGAATCGGGTATAGCTGACGAAAAGTACGAGGTGTGTTCAAAAAGTATCCGGAATTATCGTTTTTCCAAAAAAATATTTATTTATTCGTTTACATCAATGTGGTCCCCTTCAAAGTAATCCCCCCCCCCCCCCCCCACAGATATAATACACTTATGCCAGCGTTTTTTCCAATCTTCGAAGCACTCTTGATATTCACTTTTTGGTATGTCCTTGAGTACTCTCTGCGATTCGGCCTTTATTTCTTTAATCGAGGAAAAACGCCGTCATTTCATGGGTCTCTTCAACTTTGAGAACAGGAAAAAGTCACACGGAGCCATATCTGGTGAATATTGAGGTTGGGGCACGACTACGGTATTGTTTTTGGCCAAAAAATTACGAACAAGCAACGACGAGTGAGCAGGTGCGTTATCGTAATGCAAAAGCCATGAATTGTTTTTCCATAAATCGAGATGTTTTTTTCGGATTGCTTCACGCAAACGTCGCCTAACTTCAAGGTAATACTTGTTATTAACCGTACGACCTTGCGATAATTACTCATGATGCACCACGCCCCTGCAGTCAAAGAAAACTGTAAGCAAAACCTTCACATTTGATCGAACTTGACGTGCTTTTTTCGCTCTTGGTGACGTTGAATGCTTCCAGGTGGACGATTATGCTTTGGTTTCGACATCATAACCATACACCCATGTTTCATCACCAGTTATGACCCTTTCAAGCAAACTTGGATCGTCGTTGATGTCGTTTAACAGTTCCTGAGCGATGTTCATGCGATTGTTTTTTTGGTCAAAGTTCAGTAGTTTTGAAATGAATTTTGCTGCCACCCGTTTCATGCCCAAAACATTTGAAAAAATGTTATGACATGAGCCAATTGATATGCCAACTTTATCAACAACTTCTCTAATTGTGATTCGGCGATCATTCAGAACCATTTTTTTCACTTTTTTCACATTTTCATCGATTGTTGACGTGCTGGGTCGACCGGAGCGTTCGTCATCTTCAACGTCTTCGCGGCCATCTTGGAAACGCTTATACCACTCGTAAACACTTGTTTTTTTCATAGCAGACTCACCATAGGCTTTTTGTAACATTTCACACACTTTGTTACACATTATTTCATTTTTTACGCAAAATTTAATATAAATTCTTTGATCCATTTCTTTTAAAAAACGAAAATCGCCGAGCTCATAAAAACACGTCAAACCTTAGCGACTACGACAGACAAAGTAAACAGTGTATATAGCTGAAAATTTTATCATCAAATAATAAAAAAAAATTTTGACAATCGGACTCTTCAGACCCGCGAAATTTAAAAATTCCGGGTATTTTTTGAACACACCTCGTATAATGAATTCGAGATCGTTATAAATGCGGAAGCAGTAAAATATTTTAAAAACGGATTACATCAGGATATATACGGTTAGAGATGCGAGATTATAATAATTTAAGTGCAGCACTACAAAATGCTGTAGAAATAGAAAGTAATCTGAAAAAACAGAAATTATTAAAAGGCGACACTCCTAGCACACTAACCAGTCTTTCAAACGCGACATTAGCTTCAACATGCGCATCGAATATATATAATTGTCAAATATACCAGGACTATAATCACAAAGCTTTATTTTACCATAACGGAGCATGCATGTACTGCAAAGACAAGAATCATTTATCCTACAACTGTAAATTCGCAGAGAAAAAATTGAACTTAATTGTAAATTTTGCAATAATAAAGGGCATTCAATTGACGCCTGTAATTTTAACAAGTCGAAGGGTAGTCATTGCCAATATTGTCAGGTGTACGAATACGGTGTCTCACAATGTCTTTTCACACGAGTATACGAAATATGCCAAAATACAAAAAAAGTGGGCATGATCCACATACCTGCTCAGGGTCATTACAACCAACGAACTCTTGCGAATTTTGCGATGGAACTAATAATACGGTATAAAACTATCCTTATGCGTTTTGCAAACCCTGCAATAAAGTGGGCTATGCAATAAATAAAAATACGGGTATGAAATTTTATGTACGATTTGCGACGAAGAGGGACACAAATCGAAAGATTGCGGGCTAGTAAAAATCTTTATTAACAGAATTAGAAATATAAAATATATAGATGATAATAACACGAAATTTGACAACAATAGATGTCCAAATTATAGAGTTGAAAATAATTTTAATAATGAAAATCATCGACATAACAAATTTGAAAGACGTAGTGATAACAAAAAATGCGATTACTGCGGCATGAGTAATCACATTATTGATGATTGCTATAAAATTAAAGTTCTCCAACAAGGCGATAAATCCAGGGAATTTTGTATATTTTGTAAAAAGCCAGGATACAGAACTAACACATGTCCAGAAATAAAAGCGCTAGAAAACAATCAAGAATAATTTTGTAGCTCATGCTTAAGCAACATACACGGCCTAAACAACTGTCCACGAAATCGAAGTCTAAAAAACGAATAAATTCTTCCGAAGACAACTTACAATAATATTGTAAATTGCTCAATTTCGAAATAGCATCACGAAGCATCGAAAACGCGAAGTATCACAACCCTCATTTAATGCGTAGGAAACATTTTGAAGACACAACAGGCGCAGTATGCAACGATGAAACAAATGATTGCAAAAAGGAAAAAAAGATTTTTAAACCAAGTAAAAATGATATAATCTGTGAGTATTGCAATGAAAGAAATCACAAAGAAATGATTGTCCAAAAATAGAAACTCTTAGGGAATTCGTTAAAGAATAAAACATCATTTCACTTTGCAAAGAATCAGAATCGGACGATCGTATAGTAATATAGTAATACCGCAAACGATCGAAGACGCTGACGAGAGTAAACAAATCTGTAAACTTGAGACAACTAATTCAGCAAGTCAACAAACAGCAGAAAACTCTATAACAGAAAATGTTATACAAAGAAAAAAAACACACAAAAGCAAAATTATCTTAGATCACTGAGTCTCACAGAAGCAACAGATTACTTATTATAGAAAGCTACTAAACAACTTAAAAGACCAACTCCATGTATACCACTTGTCAGAAAATCTGGTGGTAACTAGGCAAGATCGAATAAGGAAAAAGCTAAAATGTACGCAAATCGTCACTATACACTACTCAAGTCTTCTCGTACCAAATACACTTCTCGCATAAATTAAAGGAACAAAAAAATTAATAATATTTTTAGCAATTTTCAACAGGTTGTATTTCAGTGATAAATTGTCGTACAGGAAATAAAAAAAGATAGCTTTTGAAGCTTGAAGACTCTAGATTTCGAATTTTTTGGTTACAAAATTTTTTGGAGCACCTGTAACCATGCAATTCTTGGATAAAGCACAAAAAAAAATGTCTAAAAGTTTTACCTTATTATTTTATTCTACGGACATGAAAAAATTTTTTCGAGCTAGACCAATACATAGGTCGTATAGCCTGTTTATTCAGCTTCAATTTGCTATCGGGAGTCAGATACGACCATTTGTCTTTGAGATATTGAACTTTTAATGCAAAAGGATTCTTTTTCACTCAACTGTCGATATCTCTGAAACTACTGGTCGTCCAGCGAACGGATAGGGGGTTTAGTTTTCTGCAGAAGATTTTCTACAAAAATCTGCATTGGTTGATTGGAAAAAAATTTGTTTTTTTTTCGTTTTCAAGACAAACAAGGTTTCTGATTGATTTATGATTTACCGCCGGGATTAGCGTTATCTAAAGCATACCATGTGGAAATTGCACGGTCGGATTTACGCTTCTTTTGTGCTTAAGCACGTGTGTTAGATTCTTTTGAAAAAAGAGACCCCTGTGGTTTGTCAGTCTTACAGTATTTAACGACTCCAAACTCATTTTCCGAAGGGTGTGTGTCAGTGTCGTGTAAGCAATTTTTAGAAGAAATGAGACTCCGTGGTTCATTAGGTCCACATTATTTTACAACTCCAAATTCATTTTCTAAAGTGTGTAATGTGTATCTGTTCAGTATCGAGTGTTCCCGCCTATACTCTTAATTACAGCTTGCAACCTTTGTCGCATATTCGAAATGCAATTTCGGATCATCCGTTGAGGGATCTGACGCCAAACTCTTATCAGAGCGTTCTCTGATTCTGCTAAATTATTCAGATAATTTTGACGCAATCGGCGGCCCAATATGTTCCAGACGTGCTCTATGGGATTCAGATCAGGACTCATCGCAGCATGCCTCAACAATCTGATGTTGTTTCTCTGAAAGAATTGATGGGTGATATTCGCTATGTGAAACCTACCATTATCTTGCATAAAAATAAATCCTCTCCTGTTTCGTGCTAACGGTAACACGTGAGGTTGCAATATTCGCTCGATGTAACGCCTAGCATTGAGAGTGTCTCGAACATTCACTAAAGGAGTACGAGAATCCCGTGAAATTGCAGTGCAAACCATCACCGATCCTCCACCGTAAGCAGCTATGGGACGAATAAAACGCTGTTAATAACGTTGACCTGTACGACGCCAAGCTTGAGGTCTTCGGTCGTTACCATGCAGGCAAAACCGAGACTCGTCAGAAAAAAACGTTGTTCCAATTTCTCATTGACCAGTTCACATGGTTGTGAGCGTACTGCAGACGAGCTCTACGATGTGCAACGGTCAACATCGGTCCACGGGTAGCAGTTTGAGCACGGAGTCCAGATTCGTGAAGACAATTTCTTACCGTCGATCGAGAAATGTTTCGCGGCTATCGTCGTTGTTCTTTTTGTCGTTGTTGTTGACTATTCGGGAAGTTTCGAGCGATGATGTTTGCTGGCGTTTACTGGCGCAAAAGGGTCTTTGATAGCCTGTCGAATGATTGCTCGATCATCTCGACGAGTCGTTGCTGAATGACGTCCTTGTCCAGCACGTCGTTGGTATCCATTTGTTTCCCGGAATCGGTTGTAAGCACGAGACACAACCGAATCACTTACACCGAGTTCTTCACCAACCTATCGATATCTGTACCCCTCCTGAACAAAGGTCACTAGCCGAGCGACTTCCGGGACAGAAAAATGTTGCCTGGGAGGCATTATGGGATAAATTGGAATTTAAAACCTGCTGTCAGTAATTTCTTTAAAAATAATGAAAAAAACTGTTGAATGGTTTTTATTACCAGAAGTCGAAAAGTTTTGAAAAAAACTGTTTTGTGTCACGTAATGGCTCTGTAGAAAAAGTAAAAAATTTATCGCTTAGAATTTCGCGCAATGAGTACCATGGGCACCTTCAGGATATCGACTTTAATTCTATTCAATAAGATTTTTTAAAAGAAAAAAAAAATTTGAATGTGTCCATAGCTTCAACGATGTAAGTCAGAAATGGCTTCTTGTTTTTTTTTTAATTTTAGTTTTTAAATTTAATTTTCCAAAAAATAAATTAGCGGGAAGTTACTGGGATGGCCTTTAGGGTGAGCAGTTTTCCACATATTTTGTATTGATTTTTTTGATATTTTTTTAAGAAAATTTTACGGAATTTTTTTTAAGCATGAGAAAAATTTTTTTTTCAAATTTTTTTTCAATTTTAAAAAAAAATTTTAGAAAAAATTTTTTTGGGTTTATTTTTCCTTAATCAATCTTCGGAAAACCTAAAATTGAGTAAAAAGTCAAAAAAAAAATTATTGATTTTTAAAAAGAATAAGTCAAGTTTAAGGAACAAAAATCTTGTTCAATTTTTGGAAATCTACGTAATATTTTCGGAGATTTGTGAGGAAATGTGTGTTATCGAAAGTAATGTAAGTTATCGAAATAGTTATTTATTACACATACTTATATATTCTATAAATGACAAGCAATTTACTACAAAATTGTAATAACTTTTATAAATATCTAAGAAATACTCTCGCCTATTATTTTGTATATCGAGAGTGTTTTACTTGAATCAACTTTTATACACTCATCGTGATTTTTTTTCTTCAGGCGACATATATACAAATTGATCGTGCATCGACTCATCTTAAAATGTAAATCGTCGTATTAAAATAAAACGATGGCATTGAAATAAAGTTTTCAATTGTCATTTATTGTTCTTTTCACCGTTTAACGGAAAGCTATCGTCATTTTTTAATATTAAAAAGGTTCATAATCACCATATTCGTCAATATATAAAAATGAATGCCTTTTTTTTGGCAAATAAATATACTACGCGATACTGGTGTTAGCCGGCACCGGTAAAGCTGGAACTATAATTATTAATCATTTTCACAAATATACAATGAAAATAACAGTAATTATCACAATTATTTTCGATAGAGAATAACATCCCAATGTTTTCTTTACAAAAAATACTAATCAAAGTTTTACCGCGATGTAAATAAACAGTGCCTGTACTATAAATTAACATATTTCCTTACAAATCTCCAAAAATATTGAATGTAGATTTCTGGAAATTGACAGGCACGTACTTCGAACCATTATAAACAACTTTCTCGCTGACATATTTACACGAGTACATGATTTATTAATGTTTTTTGAATAAGAAAAGTTTGTTCTATGCTAAGCGCCGATATATAATTTTAGGGGCTATTTGGCTTGGCCCGAGCGCTGATCCAGTCATTCGATACGGCTCTTTAATTACAGTTGTTCTAAAACCATTATCATGTCAATTATTTGATCAGCTAGATAATTTAGACACAATAAAAAAGAGGTCTGTACCTAAGAGCAAACCCATCAACTCATGAATTTTTATGTGCTAAAACCGAATCCGGAGCCGGTATTATGCCTTCATTCTCCATTTTTCATTAAAACTCAAGAAATCACCCTTCCACATACGAAAATTCATGATTTGATGGGAATAAGCGTTACGTAAAAAATATAAAGTAAAAGCAATTACTATTTCTATCGCAGATATTCCCAAACACGTAAGCTTCCAAACCCCAAACTACTACCCCCTAATCCTGAAACTCACGAGTCGGTCTTTTTTAGCTTATAAACAACAACATTCTCACATGGCAAGCTCTCACATCCAAAGCCCACAACCCCCAAGTATCTTGCCATTTCAAACTTTTGATTTTTTAAGCTTCGAATGACAGACTCGCCAGTTTTTTCAGCGTACCAGAAAACATACATACAAAATTTTTTAAATTAATTTTATTTTGTTTATTTGTTTTTTAATTATCAAGTACTTACTACAAAGATACAAGTGATTTTTTATATTACTTTCTAAATATTCTGAAATCAACATAACTATACTAATGTAGCTTGTTTAGATTTATTTTTCTTGAATATAATGTATTTTGAAATATTTACAACTTTACCGGAATAACGATGTTAAAAAACTCTGGCTTAAAATCTAATAAATGAAAACAAGATTAACTAAATAAGTTTTAAATAAAAATGTTAACTATTTAATTGTTTTTTTAAATTTCCAAGGCACTAAAATTTATTTGTTCTTAATATTTTAAAAATTAAATCTTTTTCAATTGTCTCATCTATAAGTAAAATTATACCATGGCTGATTATCGAGCTGATTAAATAGTTGACGTGATTATGGTTTTAGAATAATGTCATGGTTATTATTGTGTAGCAACTAGACGGTTTACTGAGTTATATCCACAAAGGAGACATCCTTACTGATATGACAATTAGAACTATAACTCAAAGAGCTCGCAGTGGTCATCTTATTCGTCAGCGCAGGCACCACGAATACGATGAAAATGACGCTCGAGTCGTGAATATTTTAACAATTGTTCGTCTCGACCCGTATAATGAAATGACACGCACACTCAAATGAAAGAGAAAATGGTATTACCCATACGACGGTTTCAAGGATTCTGAGAATTCGTAACTATTATGCCTACCATATAATTCAAGTTCAGAAACTAAGGCAGAACCATATTAAATTACGTATTGAATTTTGTCACTGGGCTTTAAGAATGATGGAAAATGATTCAGATTTTTTCAAATATCTGCTTTTGTTGGATGAGGCAAAATTCTATAGGAATAAGCAACTAAACAGGCACAGTTGTCATTATTGGTCAGATGTGAACCCTCACTGGCATAGAGCAATGAATTATTAAAATCGATGGAACAAAAATATATACTACCTGCGCTATCCCGCTCCGTCTAGAAAATGCGACCAAACAGCTACGGCCGCATGCACCCGCCCACGCACGTCCAGATCTCGCGATTTTTGGTCCCCCGAAGTCTCTCTGACCGATGCGCACGACCCTTACGCCCGCATACAACTCCTCGCGCACTCACGACCCGGTCCGACACTCCCAATCCCGACAATCGGGAAGCTGGAAGCCCTTAAAGTTTCCAGCCGTGATCAGCTGATCGTAAGCCCCCGTTAACTGAGGCAGACTTAGCTAGACTAAAGTAGGGGCAACCGAGCGCGTGAGAGCAAGCGAGACCGCCGATACGAGACCGATCAGACGCGAGTGAGGGGAATCGGCAAGACCAACGAGCAACGGATAGACAAGGATAGGCAAGTGACGCCAATCGTTATCGGCTTAGGGGTAGCTAGACTAATAGGACGAAACCGACGCTATCTTTGTAGCCAGTAGGGAAATTAGGCGCCAGCGGACGACCAATAAACAAATTACGCGGGCTAGAGATACCGGTATAGACGGCGCTGACACCCGGCTTAGCAACAAGCCAACCAATCAACTAATGACTAAGAGGAAGTAAGTTAAGAGAAGCGGCGCGTCGCCGAAAAACGGCGCGCCAGTACCCGTCCAGCCCTGGTGCCGACCAGTGTGCCGCTGAGCCCTGAAGCCAACCAGGGAGATTCTGTGCGAGTGCCGCGAGCAGTGAGCGAGTATTAGCAGTGAGCGAGTATTAGCAGTGAGTGAGTGTTAGCAGTGAGTTAGCATTAGAGCAACAGCAACAGTAACAGCATTAGCAACAGCATTAGCAACAGCATTAGCAACAGCATTAGCAACAGCATTAGCACTAGTAAAGCAGCAGCAACCGCATTAGCATCAGCAATAGCAACAACGGCAGCACCAACAACGACAATTGTAGCGGTAGCTACAGCAGCCTTAGCGGCGGTGGCTGCGACCGTAATTGCCCTAAAAAAGTGTCGGAGTAAGTACGCTTCTCTACTCTTAATTACCGCGTGATTGCAGAACGTCCGCGTTACGTCCGCACGACCCTCGCGCGTCCGATGATGTCGTTTGCGCGCATTCTCTTGTCGTACGACCTTCGCGCGCTTAAAGCTTCGTTATCATGCGCGTTTTGTCGTTGACTTTCCGAACATTCCTCTTGTTGTGCCGTCGCATTGTCCATTGTCCGAAAGACGAAATCGCCGCGTGATTGCCGAACGTCCGCGGCGCGGGAATGTCGTATGACTTCACGCGCCTAAAGCTTTGCTATTATGCGTGTTTTCGTCGCTGACCTTCCGAGCATTTTCTTTGTTGCGCCGTTATACTGTCCGATGTCCGAGAGACGAATTCTCTGAGTGCGCGCGTCTATATACCGTAAATTAGTCGCCTAGCCTTACCGATTAGCAAACGAGCTTTTCCCCGTTGTCGCGCGGAAAACAAAACGTCCGCGTGCGTATTTGTCACAGTTCTTTGAAGCGATTTTCCCCCGCGAGTTGATTTGACGAAGCTAAGTATGACCTTCGCGCAGACCAGGGATTCGCAGGCGCGCCGATAGATTCCTTTTCTGAAGTCGGTCGAATACATCGCGCGAGTCGTGTCCGACCTTCGTCCGACCGACAAAGTTTTCCGTGCACACATCACTAGTCCTTGTTTCGTTACGCGATTGTTGCTGTGAGGTGCTAACAACATCGCGAGCAGTGACTAACCTTCGCGCGACCGACCAAATTCTTGCGTGTGTTTACCTCGAGCGAGCTGGAATTTTCGCCGCAAGTAGACAACCCGAAAAAAATTGATAAAGTTGAAAAAATAAAAATTCGTTTCGGCCGCTATGTTCACTTTATCAATTTTTTTCTCGAAATCTATGGACTTTAGAAAAAAATTCATAAGAACAAAAATGTCTTAGAATCACTCGAGAAACATCCTAAAATTTTTTCAGAATTTTTAGAGACATTTTTGAAAATTCCATTTCCCAAATTTCCCGGAAAATCAAAAATTGTCTCAAAAAATTCTGAAAAAATTTGAGAATGTTCCTCGAGCGATTCTAAGGCATTTTTGTTTTTATGAATTTTTTTCTAAAGACCATAGATTTTGAGAAAAAAGTTGATGAAGATTGAAAAAAAAAAATTCGTTTTTTCCGCCATTTTGTAAAGAAGCGATGGTTCAAGGTAAACAAAAAAATTCCCTGTTAAACTTTAAATCCCATGATCACCTTTGATCACGGTCGCAAGGTGATATCTTCACCGTAACACTTCGAAAAAAAATCCTAAAAATTTTTTTTTTCGAAAATTTAGGTGTTTTTTATGTTTCAATCGAGCATATCTCTTTTTCTGTGAGTTTTATCATGATTCTGGCAACGGATTATGAAAGAGTATGCAATTTTACATCAGAATATGTGGTTCAAGAATTTTTTCAACGCCAATTACATAGGAAAAAATCACTATGAAAACGTGCAAGAAATTTTGACATTTTGGACGTTAATGGGTTAACGTGAGTCCCCTTGCCTCTCACCATCGTTACTGCGGTTGCCATTATCTGTTCACAGAATAGATGTTTAAAGTACCACGTTGGCTTTCAGATACAGGCGTAATTGCCTTTAGAAATGATCTATAGTCATGTGAAATATTGCTCTAGAAATAAATGCGCAAGCTCTACGAATTCTATTCATAAAATCTTCCCTTGTATATAGGTCGTATAACGAATTTAATTCATTCGTTATGTCTCTCTCTTCCCACGCATGCATGTACACAATTTATATACTTGTACTATACTTGAATTTACATTATAATGTACAGCAGCCTGCAGCAGCCGACAACGCCGAAGTGTAAGGTAAGAGAGAGAGCCCGGCATGTCTACTCATGTGCGTACAAGCAGAGAGAGTCGCGCTCGCATGTATGCGTGTATGCGTGTGGTCGCGCTGCCGAAAAGTGCGATAAAAGAGTGGGGACGCCTCTCGCGGCAATTGACTGGCAGACGTAACGCGGGCGACACGTGTCTGGACGCGCATCGAGGCAAGGGCTTTTCCGTCCTCTTTTGCTTGGGCAATCGCCGCGATTTAGCGTTCGTCAACTTCGTCCTCTTTACTGGAGAGTTTGGACCTTCGGCCTGGCATTGCCTAGAAGTGTTTTGCGAGTGCGTACTGTAGTGCGGCGACTTGATAGAGTGGTGTGCGCGTGCTGGGACCTAGCGCTAGGCGGTCCCGCGCTTCTCCACTGGCACTGCACCCGGCGTCCGGGAACGCCGTTCGGCGAGCGGATACTCTTTGTACGGAGAGCCTGGCCATTGCCATCGTATTGTAAGTACCTACTCGTTTGGCTCTCTCTTGCTGGCTTGCCGCTTCTCTCTCTCTTTGCCGACTTACTGCTCTGTGTACTTTCCCTTGGATGCTTTGTATAAATTATTTTTATCCTTATTCTCCGTGTTTCTCTAATTTTGCGTCCAACTCTCACTCCTTATCCTTGGCGAATTCTCTGCGCCCGTCGCTACCTTTCGCGCTTTTCAGCCACTGCTACCTGCGACGCTCTACGCGGGCCACGAGGCTGCCTGATATTGTGGCTAATTGAAGGGCCTGGCCACACGTGCTACAACGCACCCGCCTCGTGGCATCAGTAACTGGTTAAGCCGAGCTGTCAATCATTTTATCCTCTCGATTATAACGACGAGTTAGCTAAAACCCCGTTATATTGGCGCCCAACCTCTGATTTGGCAACTTTTCTTTTTGTGGCAGATAGTGCGACGAGAGGAAATCTTTGTGAGCGCAAACGTTTCTCGAGAATTCCAGCGCCTACGGAATTCGTAACTCGGCGCGGACAACAACAACGTGCGCGCCTTCCCCCCTTTGTTTACGCGCGAGAGTCAGACCGCGCAAAGTAGTAAATACGAAGCGAAGCATATACGCCGCGCGACACTCATAAGCTCCGAGCTTGGACTTGAGACATTTAGAAACAAAATTTTATATACAGAAAATTTCAGTTTTACGTCCTCAAGGCTTGGCCGAATTACGAATAGAGTACGATAATCGACTCTACCGAATTTCGTTCGCCGGCCTGTCAATTCACGTAGCGTGCGCATGGTTATGCGTGTATATATATACATGCGTATACACACATAACAGGCATAGTTTGTAAGTCGCAGCGCTCAGCTTTTACAACAATTAAGTTTTTTTTTTGTCTTTCTAAAAGCAACTTGTTATCAATTTCTTTTCTTTTTCTCTCCGTCGTCCTCTACTGTTGTTGTTGTCTCGAGTGCGTTAAAGTATAAAATTTCCTGCGTGTTAGTTTTTTTTTTGTTACACTGACTGTACCGTGTAGTCTAGTTGACTTATAAAATCCACGTCATTTTGGCATTGCCTTTTTCGTTCCCTCTTTTTTTTTTTCTCTTCTGTTTTGATTATTTGTTGTAAATAGCACAGCTCTATTTTATAATAATGGCCTCCAATTGATCGCTGAGCGAATTAACAATATTTAAAGAACAAATCGACGAAAAAATTTGCAAGTGGATAAAAGACCTTTCTAGCACGGACGTGGATTGTATGCTAACTCAACTGGAACTACACACAAACGGTACACTATTCGAACGCGCGAACCGCTTGTATCGTAGACTGAACGGCGATTATACCGCAGAAGATTTTGTAGCGATTGAAAACCAGGACGAAAATATGGCATACGAAAGACGTGAACACCTCACCCGTATATTCTTTGAGTCAGAGACCCTGCCAAAAGAAGTTCGTGCGGACTTGCGCGCGGCCATAGAGGCAAATGAGCTTCTCGAGCCTTTTGAAAATTCAAAGCTTGAGACGGGCCATGGCGCTCCAGAGAATATCCGGACGAGTTCGCCAACAGGAATACAAGAAGACATGTCACTCACTTTAGGTGCGAATGCGACACACATCGTAACAGATACGATCCAACAACAGGAATCAACGACCTTTAGAACAGGTGCGTCGGGTTCGACATATGTACCGACTTACACGCATGCGATGACGACCTCTTTAACAGAACACAGCAAGACAGTCCGAATAGGGTTACCAAACGGTGCAGTAGAATATGCCTCCCCGGCCATCGCGCGCGAGTTAAACAGAACTTGGCGGAAAGAGGCTGAGGCCCAGAGGCATATAGAAGCTCAGGATGTGGAAAAAGAAAATTTAAAGGCATTAACCACGTACTATAAAAATTTAGCCGCTGGGTTACAAGCTAACCTAGCCAGGCTACAAAAAGAAAAAGAGAGTGAAGCCGCACTCAATAAAGAGCTGCAAAAGTAGTTAAAACAAGTAGTGGCCACAACCCGACAACAAGCTGCAGAGCAAGCTAGATTAGATGCCTACCAAAACAAAAATGTTCAATTCGCGGATACATTCGAATTAAACTATTACGATGTATCAAACCAGCTCAACGGCTTGGAGAGATATAACATGCCGTTGTCCCTCGATCCTCAAGCACCGATCTTTCATTCGACGACTAAACCCTCATTGGCGACTACATCACAGCCGTCGCCAAACTTTTCGCCGGCCCCTTCTAGCGTCCCTGGGCCCTCTTACGCAAGCTCGCTCACTCCCGTAAGCTCGTGCTGGGGGAGGGGGGACTTGCCCAGCGCTACACCAGTGCCGCCGACACAGCAAGGGCCAAGAGGCACGCCTGCTAATGGCATAGAGGCCACGACATTCAACTCTTCGTCTCGCTTTCTTCCTAGCAAACATCTAGGAAAAACAGTAAGAGAATGGAAAATTAAATTTTCCGGAGGCGAAGGCCTTAGTATTGAGGAGTTCCTAGAGAGGATCGAGGACAACAAACGATTAGATAAAGTAGCAGACGAGGAGTTACTCGATTCTATGACCCCTCTATTCGAGAAGTCAGCTCTCTTTTGGTACCGTGCCATGAGGCCTGCGTGGTCCACATTCGCCGATTTTAAAGAAGCGGCTCTCACCGCTTACAGCAAGTCCAAGAAAAATAGAAGGACCATGACAGTGGAGGCCCACTTGCGCACCCAGGGCGCCGATGAACCAGTACTAGAATACGCAGTCTCGCTACTCACCATACTAAGAAGGATGGATCCGTCGTGGGACATTCGGGATCAAATCAATCTCATCATTGACAATATGCTCCCTCCACTCAAGAAGAAGTTAAAATACTTCAGGAACAGTCTCACTGACGCGCAGCTGCTACTGACCCGGGCCCAAGAGGCTGAAGACGATGAACAGGGACAGTGGAAGCCACCGCCTGCCGCAGACCAAAGCATGTGGCCCGAAGCGGCTTATAAGCCACGGACCAAATCTGCCAAGGCTAGGCCAGTGAACCTGTCGTCTTTGAACGACAAGGCTTCCCCAGCTCACGACGCCGAGCTGGAGAAGCTAATGTCAAGATTTTTTGAGAAGAAAGCCAAGGAGTTCGGCCTCAACAGGCCTCCGACTCCCCCGGCAAATAGCAAGAACTCTGGTGGAAAATTAGAGGCAGCAACAGAGAAATCGCGGAACGGTTCCAATGGCGACACTCCTCGAGGCAATTACCGTGGCCGTGGCCGAGCCGGCTGGAGAGGTGGGGGACGGCCATCGGGCAGTCGTGCTCTGAAGGTCGCTCCCAAATCGGACAAAAACAAAAATAAGGAATCTGGTCCGGATGCCGACAAAGTTTTCTGCTGGGAGTGCAGTTGGCCAGGCTACACTAAGTTTACCTGCCCAGAATGTTCGCCCAAGCAGACAAATCTTGAAGAACCAAAAAACGCCAGCGGGAGCCAGTAAGCGAGGTCCAGACGGCTCCCCCTATCACCCGGACCTTTGAAGTCAGTGGCGTGACAGGAGTAGCGCAGGCGCTGTGCAACACGGTGGGCGACCCAATGCTTGCCCCGGTTAGCCCTTCCGACGTGCAGCCAGCCGGCGATGGAGGTACTGTCTCAAGCGCCCTGATCGATAAGTCACCTAGGTGGTGGCTGACAGTAAATGTTGGCGACTATAAGTTTAGAGGTCTCTGGGATACCGGAGCTTCCCGTACAGTCCTCGGCCCGAGCGCCATTTCGATGGCTGCAGCCTTAAATAGGCGTGTACTTCGGTACGTGGGCCCTGGGGCAAGAGCGGTAGATGGTCATTACGTGCCCATCGTTGGTAGCGTAAAGTTACCCTTCACGATCGGAGGGGTGACTCATATTATCAATGCTCTCATTCTAAAAGAAGTCGACACAGAGTGCACCCTTGGTGCCGACTTCAAACGCGCCTTTTCGGCTTATCTGTGTCCAAAAACAAATAAGCTGATATTTGATGGCTGTGAAGAAGGCGTGCCCGCAGTTCTCTCGTCAGAGAAGTTTGAGGAGGCAACGGCCTTGACCTCGCTGGGGATCGAAGATCCCACAGACGAGCAGAGAGCAGAGATAGAAAAAGTCATGCACGAGTTGCTCCCGGAGCCCTCCGGTGAACAGTTAGGCTGCACAGGATGGATCGCGCATGACATAGACCTCACCAGCACGCGCCCCATAAAACAAAAGTACTACCCAGTATCTAAGAAGATAGAGGACGAGATGCACGCTCAAGTGCACAAAATGCTAAAGATGGGAGTCATCCGGAGATCCATGAGCGAGTGGTCAAGTCCAGTCGTTATGACTCTAAAGCCCGATGGCTCGTATCGATTCTGCGTTGACTACAGAAAAGTCAATGCAGTGTCGAAAGTTTCGGCTTACCCCTTGCCCTTTATGGATGTTATTTTGCGTAAAATTCAACACGCAAAGTACATCAGTGCTCTAGATTGCTCCGGAGCCTTTTGGCAAATACCTCTCACGGAGAGGTCGGTACCGATTACGGCCTTTACGGTTCCTGGCATGGGTCTGTTCGAGTTCGTGCGAATGCCATATGGCTTGGCCGGAGGCCCTGCCACTTTTCAAATGCTGGCAGATAAAATTATCACGCCAGAAATGGAACCCTTCGCTTTTGCATATTTAGACGACTTGATCATCGCCACCGAGACATTCGCCGACCATGTGAAGTGGCTCACATTAATTTTAAAAAGACTCAACGAGGCAGGCCTTACGATAAACCGTAAGAAGTCAAAGATTTGCATGCCCGAGATTCGCTACCTCGGCGTGCTAGTTAATCGTGACGGCTGTCGCCCTGATCCTGAAAGGGTACAGCCCATTTTAGACTACCCTGCGCCGAGGAATTTGCGACAATTACGTCGTTTTCTCGGCATGGCCTCTTGGTATCGCAAATTCCTAGGAGATTTTGCGACCGTAGCCGAGCCTCTTACTTCACTTACCCGAAAAGATTCTACCTATGTGTGGACTGACGAGCATTGGGCGGCTTTCGAACGAGTAAAAGCCTTACTTGCGTCGGCACCCGTTCTGGCCAGGCCTGATTTCAACGCGCCATTCATCGTGGAATGCGACGCCAGTGATACCGGCCTAGGCAGTGTTCTTCTCCAGAAAATTGGCGGGGAAGAACGTCCTCTTTGTTTCGCTAGCCGTGTCCTCACAGCCACTGAACGAAGGTTATCGATGACGGAACGTGAATGCCTCGCAGTTATTTGGGCGATAGAAAAATTCAGACCATATATTGAAGGCTATCACTTCACAGTCGTGACCGATCACCATAGCCTCGTCTGGCTGCAAAATTTGAGGAGCCCAAACGGCAAGCTGGGCCGATGGTCGTTGCGCCTACAGGCCTACGACTTTGACATCGTCCATCGAAAGGGCAAAGACAATGTCGTTCCTGATGCACTGTCTCGTATGTACGAGACCGACGAGGACGTCGAAACTTCCCTCGCCTCCCTCAATGTCGACGAGCCCTCTAAGGATAAGTGGTATTTGCGCAAGTTCAAGCAAGTAGCCGACGAGCCGCGGGCTCATCCCTATTGGAAAATTGTCGGCAGCCGCTTGTTCGTCTACCGGCCGGACCCTATCGTCGACGACTTGATGGGCCACGACGAGGAAGCGTGGAAGTTAGTGCTTCCGCGGGAACAGCGCGAACAGGTTCTCGCGGAATGCCATGATGAGCCTACGGCCGGTCATCTCGGCCGCTATAAGACTCATCAAAGGGCAGTGCTCCGCTATTATTGGCCAGCCCTTTACAAAGACGTTGCACATTTCGTACGCAACTGTCAAGTGTGCCAGCAAATAAAAGTCGAGCAAAAGCCGCCTGCAGGACTTATGGGTAAACATATCGTTACCCGTTCATGGGAGGTTGTCTGCGGCGATCTGATGGGTCCTTTCCCTCGTTCGCCTCAAGGCCATGAACATCTATTGATTTTCATGGATGTTTTCACTGGTTGATAGAATGCATCCCAGTGCGTAAGGCCAATGCCAAGACAATTAAAAAGGAAATTAACCATCGCATTTTCTTACGTTTCGGGATTCCGGAACGATTTCTGTCTGACAATGGCACGCCCTTTAAAAACACGATGGTTGATTCGTTTCTAGAGGCTCATGGAGTTGTCCATGGGACCTGCGCTCCGTACTCACCAAAATCAAACCCGACAGAGCGGTCAATCGCACAGTCAAAACCATGATTGCTGCATTCATCGAGAAACACACTCGATGGGACGAGCTAATTGACGAGCACGCGTTTGCTTATAACACGGCCATCCATGAAGCCACTCGCTCTAGCCCGGCTTTTCTTAACTACGGGCGCCACCCAGAGCCGCCAAATAATGCTCGACGCGTAGAGGAGCGCGCAGCTGTCGAACAGCTCGAGGCCGCCGCCCGAGCCGACTGGCACTCCCGCATGAGCAAGCTCGACGATTTCCGAGCAAACGCGCTCGAAAACTCCAAGACTGCTCAAGCCAGGCAGGAGAAGTACTACAACCAGAAACATCGCAACATCGATTATGGGGTGGGCGATAAAGTATGGGCGAGGAATCGCGTGCTTTCTTCCGCAGCCAAGGCCATAGCTGCTAAGCTTTGTCCTAAATACGCGGGGCCCTTTGTTGTAACGACTCGCCTCGGCATGAACTCGTATCAACTCCAAACGGAAAATGGGGTTGATATCGGAAAAGTGGCCGTATGCGACTTAAAACCTTGCTCTGATGACGAGCAGTTTCCCATAAACGAGACACTTGATGGCGGAGACGACTCTGAAAGTGAAACCGGAAAGTCCTTGGGTAACCAGGCTGCGGAGCAGCCGAATGCCGACGAATCAGTAGTGGCGACTTCATCTTCTCCAACGGTCGACGCCCTAATCCAGCTTAATAAGAGCCAGGCCTTGCCAGATCCGATAGTGGCTGTTCCGCGCAAGCGAGGACGGCCACTTGGCTCGAAAAAGGCGGCCCCGCCACCTGTCGCGGCTTCGCCCCGAC
Source organism: Phymastichus coffea (assembly GCF_024137745.1). Lineage (NCBI taxonomy): Eukaryota > Metazoa > Arthropoda > Insecta > Hymenoptera > Eulophidae > Phymastichus > Phymastichus coffea. The sequence continues at coordinate 4,196,175 of NW_026706827.1, forward strand.
GCTTACGTGCGAAAAAAAAGCGCGACGCTTAAGCTTCGTTTTTTTTTTGCCGCTCCTGGCTACTCCTTCTTCTGCCTTTAACCCTTCTCGCAGCCTATGCTTCCTGCCGCTTATGCCCGCTTGAGCTTGCCGCAAAATTTTTTTTTTACTAAGCCCTATATCACTCCATCATTCCAACGCTTTACAGAGAATGTGGCCGACTAAGAGAGATCAGGAGAAAGTCACCCTCACCCTAGAGGGACCGATGGAAGTGATGCTGAGGCTCCAGAACTGGGTTGCCCAGCAACTCTTGTCGTTGGGCGATCCCCAAGACACTCCCACACCCGGAGCCCCCAGCATCAGCGATCTCCTACAGTGCTGGACGCAAAAGCAAAGCCAACCGGCGGACAACAATACTCCCGCTTCAGCCCCAGTCGGAGGACGTATGCTGATGGGCGGCACGGCCTCCTCCTCGACTCCAGAGGCACTGGCCCAAGGAGCCCAGGACACAGAGGACGCCAGCTGGCCGGACCGCTGGGCCGCCGTGGAGGCTGCTGCGCGCAGTGCCCGCCGAGCGAGGCTGGCTGCCGAGCAGGCCGAGTGCCTGGCATTTCAGGACGTCCTGAACTTTTCGGAACATCCCGACGCCCGCGTCAGGGCCTGCGCCTCCTCGGACTTTGTCAGGAAGGTCGAGAGAGAGCTCGAGAAGAAGGCCTTCCTGGCAGAGGCAGCCACTCGATGGATAGAGGCAAGAAGGGCCCAAGACGAGAGCGCTCGCCTTGCGGCCGAACAGGAGCAGAAGCGCCAAGAGCTTTTAGTCCTCCAAGAGAGGATCGAGGCCCTCAACCTTCGGGCCTCGACCTTACTAGGTGCCCCCGGCTCTTCTGGCACTGCCTCTAGCGACCGACGATCCTCTCTCGGCTCGGCCTCCCAGAGGATCGCCCGCCCTCCTGGCACTGCCCCAAATACAACTGGATCAGCTGCTCAGAGCAACGGCCCATGGACCAAAGAGCAACGCCTTGAAGCAGCCAGGGCGGCCCAAGACGACCGCCGGACGTACTGCACGGCCAACGGAAACTTGGTCCCTCAGTACTTTGCCATGCTCAACCGCTTCAAGGAACAGCCTTGCGGCAAATTCGAGGGTCCTACTCCTACAAAATACGGGGTACGCTTCTGCTCCGGTTGCAATCTAACTTCAGTGTCAAGATCAGATAACTGCCCGAATTTCTTTCAACATTGGAAATTCGAGCAGGGCCTGGAGCAGAAGTACGATTACTCCGCCGAGCTAGGACCCCGAGGCGCTCCTCGCTAAGACTATCTCACCACCGTCTTCTCGCCGTCGCCAAAAGGAAGAAAGAAGATTGCGTCTTCGGCGCCTAGACTTGGACACGGCCCTGCCTTAATTAAGAGAAGAAATAGAAGATTGCGCCTTCTGCGCTCGTTTTCGTTTACGGCCGTGCCTATTCAATTCCACCTATTTTATGTTTTGTACCCTTACGCTTTTCCTCGCGCCGTTGCGCGTATAAACTATGTCTCAGTTTAAAACCCCTCTTGTAAAAAGAGAGAGAGAAAACAACATATCCACATAATAATCCTTTTTTTTTTACTTTAAGAAATAAAATGCTATTTTGCTTCATAACTGGAGTTTCCCCTTTCTTTTCCTTCTTCAAGAGAGAGACTACCTTTCGAGTTGGTACCGCTTCCGTTACCAACGTCTGGGGGAGGGGCATATAACGAATTTAATTCATTCGTTATGTCTCTCTCTTCCCACGCATGCATGTACACAATTTATATACTTGTACTATACTTGAATTTACATTATAATGTACAGCAGCCTGCAGCAGCCGACAACGCCGAAGTGTAAGGTAAGAGAGAGAGCCCGGCATGTCTACTCATGTGCGTACAAGCAGAGAGAGTCGCGCTCGCATGTATGCGTGTATGCGTGTGGTCGCGCTGCCGAAAAGTGCGATAAAAGAGTGGGGACGCCTCTCGCGGCAATTGACTGGCAGACGTAACGCGGGCGACACGTGTCTGGACGCGCATCGAGGCAAGGGCTTTTCCGTCCTCTTTTGCTTGGGCAATCGCCGCGATTTAGCGTTCGTCAACTTCGTCCTCTTTACTGGAGAGTTTGGACCTTCGGCCTGGCATTGCCTAGAAGTGTTTTGCGAGTGCGTACTGTAGTGCGGCGACTTGATAGAGTGGTGTGCGCGTGCTGGGACCTAGGCGGTCCCGCGCTTCTCCACTGGCACTGCACCCGGCGTCCGGGAACGCCGTTCGGCGAGCGGATACTCTTTGTACGGAGGGCCTGGCCATTGCCATCGTATTGTAAGTACCTACTCGTTTGGCTCTCTCTTGCTGGCTTGCCGCTTCTCTCTCTCTTTGCCGACTTACTGCTCTGTGTACTTTCCCTTGGATGCTTTGTATAAATTATTTTTATCCTTATTCTCCGTGTTTCTCTAATTTTGCGTCCAACTCTCACTCCTTATCCTTGGCGAATTCTCTGCGCCCGTCGCTACCTTTCGCGCTTTTCAGCCACTGCTACCTGCGACGCTCTACGCGGGCCACGAGGCTGCCTGATATTGTGGCTAATTGAAGGGCCTGGCCACACGTGCTACAACGCACCCGCCTCGTGGCATCAGTAACTGGTTAAGCCGAGCTGTCAATCATTTTATCCTCTCGATTATAACGACGAGTTAGCTAAAACCCCGTTATAGTCGTTAAGCGAAAAATACATTTTTTACGTACCCCCACAAGAAACAGAAGTTAACAGGCCTGCTAATTCACTAGATATGACGTCACCAGATTATTTTTTGTGAGGGTACATAAAAAATATAGTTTTTACTTAACGACCTATAATAAGAGAAAATTTTATGGATAGAATAAAATAAAAATCGTAGAACTTGCGTATCTATTCCTAGAGCAACGTTACTCAGGACTATAGATCATTTCTAAAGGCGATTACGCCTATGTCTGAAAGCCAACAGAGGTAAATTTGAACATCTACTCCGTGGGCACATGTTGTCAACCGCAGTAACGATGGTGAGAGGCAAGAAGACTCAAGTTAAATGAACATCATAAAGGAAACAGACTTTACTACCTTACTAAAAAATACAAAAACAAAAATTTCAAATTTTTTGGTTTTTTCTCTTTTAATCCGCCATATTTTTTTGGAGATTATTATAATGTAATTTTGTAAAATAAGCACTCCAGTGAGAAGAAGAGAAACGTTAAACAAGCACTGCAAAAAACAGACCTTACTACGTCCGCGTTGCTTATTTCTGAGTAAGGATCCAGTATTATCAGAAAGAGCCTAAAGCCAAAAGAGCAACGTTGTTGGAACTTTTGCAAATAATTGAATACGAAAACTCCCAGGATAGTATTTGTAGCGAATTTCATGGAGATTGGAAAATTGACCCCAGTTAAAGCGATTCAGCCTTCATGCGGTACCATCGCGTTGTACCGCATAGAAACCTAACATCAAATTCATAATTCGCAACCACAACAATTTCTTAAATAATTCTTTGGATTTATTAAGGCTTATTCTGCTTGAGACAACTATGAAATTTCGAGTTCAGATCACTTTTTAAGAATGTGACCTTGATTGAACGTGGTGGAGGTCACAAAAAAAATGTTTGAAGAACAGTTTTGGACGTAAAATTTCCCGCTCGATCCGATTCCGACATCAGAAATAGAGATTAGCATTTAAAAAAAATTATCTTAACCTCGGAATGATCTTGAAAAATTACCTCAAGGTCAAATTAAAGGTAACCAAAAAATGACCCTCATCGACATGAAGAATTTTCGTCTAAACCATTTTTTTTTTGCATCTGGCTTGCATTCGGAGATATTAGGCTGCATAGATTAAAATAGGACATCTTGTATATATATGTTTAATCGCAACATTTACTTATTGTCTCAATACGTGATACATATTGTAAATAAACTTGGGGTAATAAAAAAAAATTTGAATGCCGATATCTTAAAAACTATATAGGCAGACTTCTTAAAATGTGAGTATAGTGTTCCTACGATACTATCAAATATATTATATAACGAGGTTTAATCCTCGTTATAAATAAAACGAATAGTTTATTATCAACTCGGTAATAGAATGCTCGAACCGCCTTAAGGCAAGTGCAATGGCTGCACTTATGGCCCGCGTAGAACGTCATGAGTAGATGTAGCCAGAATCGTGAAAAGCAACAGCAAAGGAATTCGTTAAGGAAAAGGAAAGAGTCTAGCAAAAAAATAAAACGCAAACTGAATATTTATATAGCGGTTTATACACTGATTTATAGAGTGCACAATAGAATCATTTAGCGAAGCAGCGCAGTGACTGAGAGAGAAAGTAAGCAAGCAGAGAGAAAAACAGACGAATTACGAGCAGGTACTTACATTTTTGTCGGTCATACCCTTAAAATACTTGCACACTACGTCAAACACAATTATGGCTCCTCTTCTCGCTATTGTCTCAAGGAGCCAAATGCTGGTTATCGCGGCTATATACAACTCGTCGCGCTCATGGCTGTACAAACTCGCAGTGACAATGCAATTTGGTTGTTCTCACTGAATCACCATACCGGGAAGCATCATACTAAACAGCGACAAAGGCAAGGCCAAAGCCCTATCTTCATATTAAATTGGTAAGGTCTAAAAACGCAATCGCGGGCGCGTAAGAAGCACACGTCGACAGCGCTAAGTCAGGCAGCTCTCAGGCTGCCGCTAGTAGTGCCCCCTCTCCTTCTCCAGTGTATCGGTCGTGTATGTATCTTGATCGGCCAAGACGGTACGAACAAAACAAATGCATGCGAGCATCCGTCTCGTTCTTTTTCCCTCGAACGCGGCTCTCTCTGTTACTAACTATTCAAAAGAGGAAGCTCTCTCTTTTTTACCTTTCTAACTGCTTCAGCTCCTGCAATTACGTAATGCCTCTACGTATATTTATACATAATAAGATAATATTTAATAATTGTATAAGGGTAGAGAGAGACGTAACGAGTAAGAGTTAAACTCGTTATAATTACTAAATTTTTATACAAATGTCAAGTTTAATTTTTGAATTATCGTTAAATAAGCTCATATATAAAGAACCTTGCCATAAGATACCATGTATAAGATATCAATTTCATACATTTTTTTCTATATTACTACTAGACGGCTAAGCTCTTAGAAATTTTAACTTTTTATCCAGTGAATTAACAGTAACATAGTTCAACAAAATTTTTGAACCTGAGTAAGATATATCATTTCTCGTTGATTTTTTAGTGCTGAATCCAAATCTGATCATATAATTGCTCTAGCACCTCAGGTTTTTGAGATATCCTAACCTAAAAGTCCAAAAAAAGACGGTTTAACCTATATTTGAGGTTGTGTAGCATCGCTATATTGTTTGTTCACAAAAACTACAAACGGCATCTTAAAGTAGAAGTCTTGCCCTTTCAAATGCCGTTGAGTTTGCCCAAATAGCTCACTTTTTCTTTGAGATACTTCATTTTGAAATGTTCCATTTCCATGAATTCTCTTCTTCTTAAAATCTATAGGATTCTTAATATTTCGTTGCCGAACTGCGATACTTATGTTTTCTTTTTAGTTTCAACTCATTTTTCAAGTGTCTTTTACAATAATACGATTGTTGCGGCCGAAAACTAGTAGATATCAAGTTTCGTCGTCCGAAAATATCCACCCCTGCGTATCTTGAAAGGTGTGAAAAAGGGGTGAAAATGCAAAAAACGGTCTCAAAGTATTTTAACTTTGACCTTCCACGTATTTCAGTACAGTTTTTTTAAAATAAGTTCAGTTTATCAGGGTAACGAAATAACGTAAGCTAAGTTACGGCATCCTGAGCCACCCCTAATTTGTATTTTCACCCCTTTTTCACCCCCTATGAGATACTTAGGAGTGGCTTCAGTTACCGAAACTTGGCTTACATTATTTTCTTATCCTCATGAACTTATTTAAAAAAAACTGTACTGAAATACGTGGAAGGTGCAATGTTAAAATACTTTGAGACCGTTTTTTTTTTGCATTTTCACCCCCTTTTCACACCTTTCAAGGTACGTAGGGGTAAATATTTTCGGATAACGAAACTTGATATCTACTAGTTTTCGGCCGCAACAATCGTATTGTTTAAAAGACACTTGAAAAATGAGTTGAGACTAAAAAGAAAACATAAGTATCGCAGTTCGACAACGAAATATTAAGAATCCTATAGATTTTAAGAGGAAGAGAATTCATGGAAATGGAACATTTCAAAATGAAGTATCTCAAAGAAAAAATGAGCTATTTGAGTAAACTCAACAGCATTTGAAAGGACAAGACTTCTACTTTAAGATGCCGTTTATAGTTTTTTGTAAACAAAGAAGATGGCGATGCTACATAACCTCAAATATAGGCTAAAACGTCGATTTTTTAACTTTAAGGTTAGAATATCTTAAAAACCTGATGTGCTAGAGCAATTTTGTGGCCAGATTTGGATTCAGTGACAAAAAATCTACGAGAAATGATATGTCTTACTTAGGTTCTAAAAAAAAAAGTTATATTTTGCTGATCTGCGTAACAGTTACTCTTATTAATTTTTTAAAAAATGCGTAAATAAGCGAAATTTCATCATAACTCCCTCAATGCTAAGAGAAACAGCCGTACTCTGTAAATTGAAAAAAAATTTTCAAATTCGGAAAGGTTTCTCCGAACAAAAGCTTCATCCAGAATGTCTGGATTATTTCTCATACTGGAAGTCTTGGAATCGAGTACACAGAAGAGTTAGCTTAAAATGCAACTAATGAATCATATGAAAAAAATATCCTTATTCTTTTATCGACCTACAACAAATTTAAAAGAAAAAAACGTCACAGACGACATACACAAAAGCTAAAAATGTAACACTAACAAAGTAACGTTCTCAACCCTACGCCTCCGATTTTGCTGCAATTTGGATATGTTATAGCTTATGAAAAATAAAAGATATGTATTTTTTTATCGGCGGTAAAAGCGTTTCAAGGAGTGAAAGACTCCCTCGAAAATCACCCCTCAGAACTATCTTCTATCAATATTTTTGATTTCAATTAATATTGTTTAATGAAATAAAATGGAAGTTAGTTGCTTTTTTCTTAGCGAATTTTTCCCATTTTGTTTCATTAAAAAATATTAATTGACACCAAAAATATTGATAGAAAACTGTTCTAAAAGATGATTTTCGAGGATAGCTTTGACTCTTTCAAAAGCTTTTACCACCAATTAAAACAACACTTATCTTTTATTTTTCAATAAGCTATAACATAACCAAATTGCAACAAAATCGAAGGCTGAGGGTTAGAATCGTTTTCTTGTAAATACGTATAAAGACAAAGATTATTTCGACTATTTCTGTACAAAGGTATTCAAACTATTTTATTATATAACTCTTGTCTGTGAAATCATTTTTATGATAAATCGCTTCAAAGTCAATCAATTTGGCTGCATCCTGAGCTCGTATTAACCTAGTCTCCATCGCTAAATATCCCTGTGAATATGAATAACAGCGTTTAACCAAACATTTAGCCAAAAAAGAAGTTTCTCGAAAGTCTTTGTTAGACAACGTAGCCAAAAAAACAAAATATTTTATTTAAATATTCAGACGGTATTCAAAAATTTTAACAACTAAAACAATATTAACAATGTATTACGCATTATTCTAAAGTACCACCGTATATGAAATTATTATATGGGGTAATTCACTTAGAAATACGCCATCACACTTATAATAAGTCCAAAACAAATTACTAAAAATCTTATATAGCAAGTGAGATTACACAACGAGTAACATTTAACCATTGAATATCACTGTTACGTGCTAATTTTGATATCCTTTCAAAATGGGCACGTGCTAGACCGTTTTTAGCTCCGAGTGGTCCTGACTCGGCGGACTAGACCTTCGATACGGTACCCCGACCGTGTCACCGAATGGATAGCGTCTTTTCTGATAATATCCGAACTTCGAGCTCGCGAGGGGACAGCAGGAGTAATTGAGTAAGCAAAAGGGAAGGGGCTTCGGCGGTTTTCTTAAATGAACTTACACCGGCGTGTTATATAGGTTTATATATTTATATATATTTTAATACGTCTAATGACACTTCTAGTAATATTATTCCGTGCTTTACGGTTTATTAAATAAATATTCGCGCGGCGAGTGGCGCTTAAACACTTGGTCCCGGTACACAATCACGTGGATTCGCCCAAGAGGCAACCTTGATTATGCTTAGTAGTATAAGAGCGGAGAGAGAGAGAGATAATAAAGTAACGATAAGGAAGAGAATTCAACTTATCGGGGATAGAGCTCAAAAGTACTCACTCTGTTGTCTAGGTCCTTGGTATTGTTAGGTTCGTTTTAATAGTTTATCACTGGTTTCGAATTAATTCAATAAGCAGGTCCAATATATTTTCCTTATCCAATAGGATTCCAGTGGTATTCCAATATTATTCCAATAGTATTCCAATGAATAAAAGATCGTAAGAAATAACGATTCTCGGGACTTCGATATAATTTTTAATATTCTTAAACTCTTGCAGGGGCTCTTAGTCGAGCGCTGATTCCTGACTGACTAAGGATTGCTTTCTTTATTTACGCCGGTTCGTTTTATATCTTTTGTCCCTCGCTTTTCGTCTCTCTCCCGCACATATACTTTAAAACGTTTACGCTTCTCGTATCGGCTCGTCTTACCTAGCTAAGCACCCTGACCGAAGCATGCCGTCGCAGCATGCTGGCGCAGCGTGAATCAGCCTCTGCCGCACGTTCCCATCGAGTCGCGCACACGAATACTGCTGACTATACTATGTTAGAACGGAAATCTCGGGTTCGAAATATTATTTGACAAAATAAAATGAAAAAAAAATAATACAATGAAGCGTCACATAACATCCCTCCCCCCTTAGAATAGTTGCCGTCCTCGGCAATGTATCAAGAGTCACAGGGTCTGCAATGGGTCAGTAAGGAATAAATTAGTGACTAATTAGTAAATATACAAGGTCCTTTATTCCTATTCCATTAGTATAATCGATGATAGGGTGTGTACATGTACTTAACAAGGGAATAACCTGGTCCTAGATTATTATTTGTGCTAAATCATCCGAGATGTCCTGCACCGTATTGTTGGTCCTTGCTGCTGATTCTGTAGGTTCAGCGAGGTCGACTAATGTCTGTTCCTTTACATTACTGACATAATCAAAATTCTTCATACTGCAGCCCTTTAGGTGCTGGTCCCATTCTCTCAATTCTATGGACCTGCCGCAGAAGTGGTGTTTTCTTAGGTTACTTCCAATCCGTATATCGCAGAGTAACACGTGCTTGCCACGTTCGCTAGAGGTAATCCAGTGGCCGCAGAGATCGTGCTTTTCGTAGAGATCCAATACGTTTTCGCCGTATTTTACGATTCTGGGACGAATAAGTCTGGCTTTCAAATGGTGACCAAGCTTATTCGCGATCACCCTTTCCGCGTCGGAGGTATGGATAAATGCGGCGAACCCCATTAAACCGTTGCCATTTCGCATCGGGACGTACTTTACGTAATCCATAGGGCCAAACTGTAGTAAGGCCTTATTTGCCATTACTTCGGTCCAGTTATACGGTAATAAGAAGTGAATCCTATTTAGGCGATTGTGTTTAGGACCAAGATTTTTTTGTTGGGGGACCAGGGCGGCACTACTCGCCCCGGTGTTTTGCCCATCCTCGTCATCAGATAACTCTGGTTCATTAGCGGCTTCCGAGAGGTCGTTGCTGTCAAATATTACCTTCTCAAGGTGATAATAGGTCGGTAAGTCCTCTTCCAGTCCCAGAATTTCCTTGGAAAACGGTTTCCGATTGTTAAATAAGTGCTCGATTGCTTCCAGGGCATGAGTGGGGTCCATGAAGTAAAAAATTGTGCATCCCATGCTTTCCCTGAATTTCTCAGGAATCGCCACGTCAATCATCTTTTCTAAGGGTCCATACTGGCAAGCGAGCCACATTGCTTCCGCTTTCCTGTTCGGGTCCATGTATATCATTGTAAGACCATAGTTTTCGTTAAGCATTGGCTCAACGTCATATCTGAGCCGTGGGTCCATAATAAAGGTCTTTCTGAAAATTTTAAGTATGGTCCTTTAGAGAGATAAATGATAAAATGTAGATAAATCGGAAGAGGGATGTACTACGAGAAGCGTTAAACGGGGTTTTACAATTAGTTCACGGGTAGTAGCTACAAACATGCAATTATTCAAGATATTATTTAATCGTCGCCGCGCGTATAACTAAGATTAACAAAAGTGACAAAGGTGATTACACTTGGTTTGATTTTTTTTTTTTTTTTTTTTTTTTTTTTTTTTTTTTTTTTTTTGTTAGGTTTATATGTATATATATATTTTAGTGTAATCAGCTTTCTCCCTTCTGCGCTATTTTATACATAAGTTTCTAAATATTCTCGCTCTTGGTCAATGTTTATGTTTATTTCATCCTCAGTTGGAGTATCAGCTTGGACATTGGATTTCTCGTGCTCGGATTCAGGATCAATCGTGGTATTGTTCGTGTTTATAACTATGAGGTTTGACAATGGTCTTCTAACTTCTGATTTTGGGTAACGTTCGTTAGCCTTTTTCTCTCTTATCTTTTTCTGATGTTGCCACATGCAAGTCTTGTCATGGTCCGCGTAAATCGTAACCTCTATTTGTTCGTCGCATAACCAATGGTGTTTGGTTTCGTAATCCTGATTCCAACGCTGTTTCTGTAATTGCGCGAATTCTGCGCCATATATTGGGTCACAACCTTTTACTGCTCTGCCTGCGTCAGTCGCATTGTAGTATTGGGCATATCCCAGAGCCAATGATCCAGACTTATCCTTCAATACTTTATGATACAGTAAGGGTCCGAATTCTACGAAATGCTCGAAAAAGGCTACTTCTCTTCGATTTTCTTCGATACTCCACGGAAGTCTGCAGAATAAGCGTGTGTTATCAAGCGGTCTTGGTGAAGATTTTCTGAAAACTCTGGTCCTTTTTGTGTGCGGCGAATCTTTAGTTATTAGGTCAGGGGTCCATGATTTAGTCCTCATAGCTATTATAGCGTGTTCGACTTGGACGAATTTACATAACACAACCTTTACGCAGTTATTGGCCCTTTTTTTTTGTACATGAAACTCCTGAACTGGTCCGATCTGTTCCAATCTGCATAGAAGTCCATTTAATGGTAGATGGTCGGGATAAAGAATTTTTATAGTTTTAGGTTCTTGTACCGTATTATTGATTACTTCACTCATGTCGTGTTTTCTTCTCCTCTTTTTTTTTTTCTGAAACAAATCGTGAGTCGGTCATATAGATATGTTAATAGTCATTAAATTAATTCTGCAATTTGGGTCTGCAGTGCAAGGGTATTGTCATGTCGTTTTTGGGGGTTAGGTTTCGGTGTAGACGATGCCTTTGATTTTGTTTCGTTTTGGTCCAATGAATTGTCGCTTAACGTACGAGCAGTAGATTGTCTTGGTTCATCCGTCCGTTTAGAATTCTTCCTGGTCCTAGTCATTTTTAGACTTTGGAAAATTGATGTGGTTCTCGCTATAGAGTCTCGGTCAGATTTACGAGTGTCGGGTGATTTGTGAGTTTTGGTGCTATGCGAGGCCCACGTGCAGTTAGTGCACCATCTATACGCAAATGCAATTAGTAAAATTATCATAATAATATTGATACTTAGTCCTCCGTAGATCAGTCCGAATTGATAGGTAGTAATTTTATTGTGTTGACTTATAGTTTCTGCCTTCTCCATAATATCATTTAAGGCTTTTTCCTGGCTAGTCCACATTCCGGATTGCGGGACCCATTTTTCTAATTTTATATCTGTATCGAATAAATGATGTACGGTAGGGTATAGAGTCGTTAAGTTGAGGTTCAAATCTGGTTTATATAGATAAATGTTTGTGTCATTCCTTTTTGCTTCTGTTAACAGAGTCGCGTCACTCGAGTATCCAATACAGCCTGGGGCGATTTTAAGTATCCCTAGCCCTTGTATGTGAATCATCTGGTCCATTCGGTCCGGGCAAGCGATTCGTATAGTGTCCAGTTGATGAGCAGAGAAAATCCACGATCCGTCCATCGAAATATAATTCCATTGTGTCGTTTCCTGACTTTTCAGTACTATATCACAATGGTACAATTCATGGGCGGATGGTTGTATTAGCATTCCTAATTCACAGTTCTTATGCAGATTAACATCTAGAAGGGGTCCTTTTACTGAACATACAAAGGTGTAGTGAGTTCGAGTGCAATCTAACAGAGATTGATGGTCCATTTGCATATACTGTTTTTGATCTGAGCTCAAGGCTAAGTAAGGGTAATTATATTTTATGTATGCTGACCCCTTTTTAGAGATCGATAATTGTGGTACTAATATAGAATGCAATCTATATAAATTATAGTAATCTCTGTCCACGAGGGGCAAGTGCACTGCTATATAAGTCCTTCCTTCGCGATGCGATGCATCGATTTTCGAAATTCTAACTATTTCTTCCACTCTGAGATGCTCCGTTGGAATAGGAAAATCAAGGTCCGTTACAGTATGTTTGATATCATTAACTATTTGGTGCAGCACATCAGTGTTTATTAAATCTGGGTGCACTTTTCCTTCTTTTAATGCACGGAGAATTTCTAGGAATTTTTCTGAGCCTTTAATGAAATAATCTAATCTAGATTCCAACATTCTTCCAAAAGATTGTACAGAAATCATATATTCTAACCGTGCGTTTTCATTTTCTAATTTTTCAAATTTTTGCCGCATCTGGGTTCCAAGCTGGAAGATTTTGTCACCATGTATGTCTATCATTTTGAATAATCTGTTTATTCCCGTGGTAATAATGTGTGTCCTTTTGTTAAAGAGGTTGATTAACGATTTTTGGTCTTGGTATAATTGATCGATGTTCGCGTCTATTTTATTCGTTTCGTCCACAGTGACTAATCCAAACAAACTGTGGCTTAAACTTCCTATCCCTCCAAATGGTATTAATCTTTTGTTCCTGATGCTTCCGGGCCCCCGAACTCTGGGTGGCTGGATGTTTCCCATGTTTCCGATTGATTCAGTAATTTCCGTTTGTAGCTGTTGAAGCGTGAGCTCTTTTATGTCCAAAATATCTTTATTTAACAGGTTGTTACACGTAATTCCATCTAGGTGTTTGGTGCAATTCCCAAGCAATATATGAAAGTCATGTATTATGGTGGTCCTTGCCAAGAAGTACTTCGTATCAACCGTAAGGTATACTTTCCAATCTGCTCTTTTTATCCTTATGGGGTCTAATCTTTCATAATATAATCCTGGATTTTGGCTCAAATTTTCTATCGTGTAGGCTTGGGGGTCCGTAACAGATAATGCGAGTAAAGAGCATAGGAGAAGAAGGAGAAAGTTTTGCATGCTGGAAAGGAAGAATCTTTTTTTTTGTAAGGTACGAGATAGTAAATGTAGAATTTAAATAGCATATAGTCAATGTTTCAATTTTAGCTTATCCACGTGCTTGCGTACTTTCTTTCCATTCGGAAATTCTAATAAAACATTTTTGCGATTTAAAATTTCGATGATTTTCAAAGGTCGTTTGTAGTAACTATCGGCCTTTCCTATTCGCGGTTCATTTAGGACCCATGCATAGTCTCCCACCTTCCCATTGAATGCGTTAGAATGTCTGTCATACCGCCCTTTTGATTTGATTTTCTCATATATTTGATTTTCGCCGGCCGCTATCTTTAACTCGGTAAGACGTAAAATAAGGTCTTTCAAATATTGGTTATACGTTCGTAATTTTTCTTCTCGCGGTATTTTCATTGGGAATCTAGCAATTCGTCCATATACTAATTCGAACGGGGTATAACCGGTTGCCTTATGAATACTAGTATTATAAGTAAAAACCGCGAACGGCGTCAAACGGTCCCAATCGTCAAAGCGCTCTGAATATATACGTATAAAGTCTATCAAGGGCGCATGGCTCCTTTCGAGTGACCCATTGGTCTGAGGCCTATAACCGGAAGTGGTTAAATGATGGATTTTGAATAGGTGTAGAAGTGATTCTACAATTTCCGACAGGAAACTGGTACCTCGATCTGACAATATTGCTCTAGGGGCACCGAATTGGCATATTAGGTGTCTGGCTAGCGCGTCAGCAATAGTGGTTGCTTTAAGGTCCTTTATCGGTACTACAATTAAGTATTTAGTCAAATTACATTGCATCGTTAGCAGGTGAGAGTTTCCACCAGGGGTGGTTCGTAGCTTTCCTACAGTATCAATTGATACTTTATCAAACGCCTCTATCGGCGTATCTGTAATTAACATTGGTTCTTTTGTTTTATGCCGATCAATTTTTTTCTCGAGGCATTTCGGGCACCTTCTGACGTAATCCAGCACATCATTGCGTAGTCCACCCCAATGATACCGGGCCCTTATCTTTTGATAAGTTTGATTGACTCCCTTATGTCCTCCAATAAGACTATCATGTAAAGTTCGGATAATCTCTTTTCTTTCGTTCTCTGGGGGTATAATGGATTTACCATAGCAAATTGTAACCTTTACAGGACTGTTTTCGAATATTCTTATTAATATTTCGGTTAATAGTCCGGGCCCTAAGTCATCAGTATAATCTCCTCTCCGAGCTATACGAAAACTGTTCAGTTTTTTCTGCAGGAGCAATTTTTTTAAGTTTATTAACCCTATTTTAATGGCTTCTATACTAGTGGAGTCGTGGTACTTGTCCTTAACGACAATTGAGAAGATATATTTGTTTTTGTATTCGGTTGTTAAAATCTGTCCAATTTTTGGCTTCTGATTCTTCATGTTCCGTAGATCTATCGCTCCGATTTCCTCTAATAGTTTGGAGACGGAGGTCTTATTGTCGCAATTCCGTGAAATAAAATGAACAATGTTATCCCTCTTATAAGTTAAGCACTGTTGACTCGTGCTGACATTATTTTGAAGGATATAATTCGCAGGTCCCAACGTTTGGTCACCGCTAGTTCCCTCGCTACTAGAACTCGGATTTCGATGATTTTCGGGTCTTTTATATTGATTTAATGGTCCCAAGGGTGGGGGTATCATGAGGAACAATTCATCCTCTATGGGTGCTTGCGAAAAGTGCAATTCTACCGGCGTTTCATCTTTCGCAGCCGATTCCTCAGTGATAGCGTTTAGTCCCTTAAATTTCACTACAGGACGTCGCCCCTGAACCGTGGGTGTACTTTTTGCAGTCGGCGCTCCTACCTTTATGTTTGGAGTCACTGAAATTTCTCTATGACGCGGTACTTCCGCCACCTCGTCACGGTTCTCTTCGTTGATTTCGTTCGGATACTCTTCATCGCTATCACTACCTTGTTCAATTTGCGAGGCAACGATCTTTTGAGATTTATCCACCAATTTTCTTATTCTTCCAGCCATTTCTTCATCAGTCTCGTTTTCGTCATCGTATGGGTCGAGTTCCCATAGTGTTTCCTGTATTTCCGGAAACGGTTCATCACCGTCTGAGAAATGCGAAGGCATCTCTATGGTTTTGTTATCTTGGGCTAGACCCAAATCGTCCCAAAAGTACGATGCGTTGTCCAAGCTTCTATGTCGACGTAGACTGGCTTCGAATTTCTCTGCCGATGTCCAGACTTCGTCTGGTGTTAGACTGGTCCTTGGCCCCCTCTCTGAACCGTCGCGGTTCCCTTGACCTGCGCTGTTTGCGTTTTCTTCGGAGATTTCATCCTCAGTTTCCTCAAAACTCGCGCTAGTTTGGGGTCCAGTGATCGGTATTTCAATTGACTCTTCGTTTGTTTCAGATAAAACTCCCTCAGTCGTCGTACCGCTAGCCTTATTTGTCTTCGGGCTCTTTATTTGGGATTCTTGATCCTCACTCGCTTCTATTTCCGTTTCTTTACCTCTTCTTAGTCCGCTATATCGCGGATCCTCTATGGGAGGCCGGTCGTCCGTACTGTCTCGAGTTTCTTTCGTGTCCCTACCCTCTACACCAGTAGAGGATAGCACAGAACGTCTCGAGGAACTGGGCAGTAGTTTGCTCATATCCGCCTCAGAGTCCGACATAATTGAGCTTTGACTCTCTCGGTCCAATCGATTTAAAATTTCTTGCACGCGCCAATGTAATTTAGGACGAGCCGACTTTCGTTTCTCGTCCTCATTTGCATTTTTGTTTACAACTATTTCTATTTCGGAAGTATTTGCCACGGACTCATAGTTTTGGTCGCCCAGTTGTTTTCTCTGTAGGGTCTCCTCGATGGCTTCTGTACTTGAGTCGTCCGTAGGAAGTTCTGCTTCGCAATTCTTTGGCTCTTGGACTCTTTTCGATCGCATCTTCTCTTTATCAGCTGACGCCCAGGTTTTCTTATGTATTCCAGTATTGGTGGCATCTGGACCAGCATTCTTAGTAGACTTTGAGGTCGTGGGTACAAGCTTTTTACTTCTCGTTCTTTCCGCTACGGTGCTATGGTCCAACTGTGGTCTTCCTTTATTCGTTTTGGCCCCTACTGGTCTGCCTTTCGGTCTAGCCTCATTGGACGCGGTATGCGCTCTTCTTCGTATCTCTACCAGTTATTCTGGATCTTCTTCGGACTGTTCTTTAGTGATTTTCCTTTTAGTCGCTTCGTTTTTCATCATCATTACTTGAATTTTCGGTATGTTTTCATTCAGTTCTTTCTCTTTTTGTTCCTTTTCATCCAAGTACTCTTGTAAGTTTACCGGGTTCCTTGACAGTGCGTCGGCATTACAATTCAACTTTCCCGCCTTATACTTGAAGGTATATTGGTAATCCGTAAACTTGAACATCCATCTCATAAGGCGTTGTCCAGGGTCCTTGCGCGTATGCATATAGTTTAGAGGTTCATGGTCACAGACTAGCGTGAATTTGTTGCATAAGAGATATGGCCGGAACTGATTGATTCATCGCGTATAAAACTGAGATACACTCTTTCTCAGTGGTCGTATAATTTCTTTCGGGTTTACTTAGCAGTCTCGACAAATAAGCTACAGGCCTATCGACTCCATCTTCTTCTTGTGAAAGTACCGCTCCAATCGCGTAATCTGAGGCATCTGTAGTTAGCTTAAATGGTTTACTGAAGTCCGGAAATGTTAGGATCGGAGCTACACATAGGAGTTTCTTGAGTTTTTCAAAGGCTTCTTCCTGTGCAGGTCCCCAATCATATTCTTGTCCCTTTTTAGTAAGATCACTGAGGGGTTTGGCAATTTTTGAATAATCTTGAATAAATCGCCTATAGTATCCGGACAGTCCTAGAAAAGATCTAACACTTTTCACTCCTTTTGGTCTTGGGAACTTCATTACAGCTTCGACTAGTTTAGGGTCTGGCTCGACTCCTCGACCACTTACAATATGCCCAAGGAATTTTACTTCCCTACAAAGGAAATTCACCTTGTCGGGCTGTAGGACCAGTCCCGCGTCCGATAGTCTCTCAAAAAGTTTGCCAACCTTCACTTCATGTTCATGAAGGTTCTTAGCATAAACTATTACGTCGTCTAGGTACACTAGCATCTCTACATTTAGCAGCCCGCGCAGCAATATATTCATCATTCTCTGGAATGTTGCCGGCGCGTTCATTAATCCTTCCGGCATCCTTTTATATTGGAAGTGCCCATCAAATGACGAAAATGCTGTCTTGGGCCTGTCTTCTTTTCTTAAGGGTATTTGTTGAAATCCGTTTGCAAGGTCAAATGTTGAAAAATAAAGGGATCCCCCCAGTTGATCTAATATATCCCCTATATTCGGTAAGGGGTAAGCGTCACCGACAGTTTTTTTATTTAATTCTTGGAAATCGATGACCATTCTCCACCTCGGGGTTCCATCACTCGCCGGGCTTTTAGGTACTATCCAAAGTGGCGAGTTATATGGTGAATTCGATTCCTCTATTATTCCGTCTTCCAATCGTTTTCTTAACGTTTGAGAAATAAATTGTCTATGAACAGGAGGGTGCCTATACTGTTTGGTATTTACGGGAATTCTATTTTCAAGATGGATTTCGTGTTCTATTAAGTCCGTGCAGGGCAATGGTTCTCCGGGTAGTAGGAATACGTGTGGATACCTTTTTAGTAGTCGCTTAACGCTTTGGAGCTCGCTTGGACTAAGATGTCCGGTCCTAATCAATTGTAAGAGGTTCTCTCCCCTCTTCTTATATTGATCATTGACCTGCCTGCCTGCTTTAGATTCCGAAACGTCTTCGCCGCCAGAGCTGGAGAACTGCGATTTAAACTGCTCGAACGGCAAAATTTCTCTCGGGTCCACTTCAATGGTAACTTCCTCGTCATCATGTGTATTAATTGCCATGATTTTACAGGTATTATTTGCATTTGCAACTACTCCCTCTCCAAGAAATACCTTTTCGTCCTTCACATCAATCCTAGGCAGGTAGCCTTCTGTCAACTCGGTTTCGATCAAGTTGATTTGAATAATTTGACGAGATCTTGGTCCTATTGTGTATCTGACCGTACCGTGATTGACCTTGTTCTTCTCTCGACTGGGCTTAGACTTACTAATCCCTTCGTTTGCAAGTCGCTCTATCGCATAATCCAGGTCCGAATCAGTTTCAAGTTCTGATATTTCATCGTCTTTCGGTACTATGCGCATAGCTTTGATAAGATTGTCTTGTAAGTGTTCCATAGGCACATTAGTAGGTAGGAATGGTATCGGATTCATTAAGTCACTGTTTACCATTAGGGTTCCATTATAATACGATATAACTGCACTCGTGTCTATTAAATAGTCCCTTCCTAACATGCCATCTTCTTCAATGGGGAAATTATTCCACACTATATGGAATTTAGCAGGCTTGCCATTTATCGTTAGCAATACAGTGCCTAGGGTCGGAACAGTATGTGCAGTTATCCCGCTCAGCGTAGTCGACTCTCTTGGGTCGAACCTCGTAGTCCAATGTAAGGCATTAAATTTTATAAGATTTACAGCCGATCCATTATCGACCATAAATACAGCCCACCTTTTATCGGTCTCGGGTATTCGAAATCTTACTCTTGTAGGCGCATGGATTTTATTATCTCTTGCGCCAGGTCCCCGATCTGCGGCAACTGCGACGACTGACTCGGAAGCAACGTCTCCGAATTTTTCAGTATCATCATCACTTTCGCTGGCGGTACTCCCGGCTTCTCCGCTTCCGGCGTCTGTCGAATTTCCGTTATCAGAGTTTTCGCCTGTTGCTGCCGATAATTCTGAGCCGGGGATGTCTGAGATGGGCCCGCCGCGGTCACTCCAGGGCGAGCCCCATCGGAGTTTAAATTACCAGGATTTCCTCCAAAGTGTTGATACGGTGGGTTCGGTCTCAACTCATTGAATCTCTGTTGTTGATCGTAGGCAATTGCCCCGTATCTTCGTCCCGTAGGGTTTTGATACATGTCCGTATCAGGATTGTACAATCGTCCTGGGTGACTGCCGTTATCTTGAAAATTTCTATTCCGCTGGCGTCCCCTCCAATTTCTAAACATAAACTGCCTCTGCCCCTGGGTCTGATTTTCCTGTTGTCGAGCCTGGCTTTCCTGGTTCTGATTCTGGTATTGTTGTCGTTGATTATTCTGATAAAATCGTCCGTTCTGTCGTTGGATAATAAATTGTTGCACTTCCGCGGGTACCTCTTCCCATTCTTCATAGTATGGTTCCTCAGCTTCAACTTGCTGGTCCTGAATATACCCAACATTAAATCCACGGTTAATCGACAGCCACTTACTCATACTAAGGTCCTCATTTTTTGGCTTGTTCTTATTTCTAGTCTCTATGCGAAGGGCTTCCTTGTAAGCCTCCTCAAGAGATTTCGGCTGCTTAATATCGACTAAGTCCCCGATCTCTTTCGGCAGCCCGTCAATGAAGGTTTTAAGTGTGGAATTCTTTATCGGGGTCATCATGACATCACTATAATCAGTTCCAAGTTCTTCTTTCAGGGCGCTCTGCGCGCAGTTTAATAGAATATTGATACGGTCGTGAAAGTCTCCGACCGTGTCCCCATTTTTCATTCGCAAATTATGGATCTTTGAATCATAATAAGAGAAGTCCTTACACGGGGCAAATCGCTCCTTAAGTATTTTAACTAGTCCCTCGGTAGTATTTACGGTTTTACCGTAGATGCAATCTCTCGCTGGTCCCTTTAATTTCGCTATGATCAAGCGAATAAAATTTGCTTCTTGTGTATCAGCTATAAGTGCCTTTCCATTACGGATGTCCTGAATAAAGTCTTTTAGAGGAACATTCTTTCCGTCAAATTCCGTGATTCCTTGCACAATACTTTGCAAAGTGAAACTCGCTGACATACTAGTAAGAAGATTTAAGGTCGCTTGTTCAGTCGCCATTTTCTGTCGTTTCTTGGGGGCAGATGGTAAGATACAAAAATACGCGAATGGGAACAAACAGAAATAGAGGGGAGATAAAATAAAATAAAAAAAAATAATATAACACGCGGTCACTAAATCGCGACCAAAATGATTATATAGGATAAGAGTAAATAGTAATTATTATTATAACTAAGGAAAAGCAAAATTCGATTAATAATGATAATAATACTCAAATAGGATCTACACCAGGTAAAAGTAAACTCAAATTTGAATCGTTATTCTGGATCTGACCTCCCTAACAGGAGAGAATAATTCAAATTTCCTAGTAAGGCGTAAGACAATAAAACGGTCTAAACTTGCAAATAGATTTCGATCGGTCGCTCCCCATTAGTTGAGACTGTTGGCGTGCTACTGATCCCATCTAAATTTTTCGCTGATCCTTATTATTTAAAAGAAATAAGAAAAAGGTGAAATTAATCATTACAAACTACTTATCAGCAAAAAAAAAGAAAAATAGATAGAAGGAAAAAAAAAACTTCACCTTCATAAAAGTATTAAAACAAAAGTACTTAGCGAAAGTAATTGTTTCAATTAAAATTGAACAATAGGCAGGTGACCGCAAAACCTCTAGCTAAATTTCGTTAATATTTGCAAACTAAAAAAAAAAAAAAAAAAAAAAAAAAACGAGGAATTACTCGAACAAGAAAAATAGATAAAAAGAAAAAAAAACAATAAAAAAAAAATAAATTCAGTCAGCAAAAGAAATTCGAGCGCGTTCAAATTTCCCGTTGGTTTCAGCAAAATCAAACACGTGAGAAAGAGCGAAAATTTCTTCCTCAATTATACGCCGGAAGAAACGCTTCGGGTTTCAACTCCGCGTGCCGCTCCAAAAAGATATTCCAGAGCCAATGCGTTAATTTATATATATATATATATATATATAAAGAAAATCAATAGAATTAAAAGTAGACACAATGATTTTACGGCATTTAATCGAAGGCACTAACCACGCTCTGCTACCATTTGTTACGTGCTAATTTTGATATCCTTTCAAAATGGGCACGTGCTAGACCGTTTTTAGCTCCGAGTGGTCCTGACTCGGCGGACTAGACCTTCGATACGGTACCCCGACCGTGTCACCGAATGGATAGCGTCTTTTCTGATAATATCCGAACTTCGAGCTCGCGAGGGGACAGCAGGAGTAATTGAGTAAGCAAAAGGGAAGGGGCTTCGGCGGTTTTCTTAAATGAACTTACACCGGCGTGTTATATAGGTTTATATATTTATATATATTTTAATACGTCTAATGACACTTCTAGTAATATTATTCCGTGCTTTACGGTTTATTAAATAAATATTCGCGCGGCGAGTGGCGCTTAAACACTTGGTCCCGGTACACAATCACGTGGATTCGCCCAAGAGGCAACCTTGATTATGCTTAGTAGTATAAGAGCGGAGAGAGAGAGAGATAATAAAGTAACGATAAGGAAGAGAATTCAACTTATCGGGGATAGAGCTCAAAAGTACTCACTCTGTTGTCTAGGTCCTTGGTATTGTTAGGTTCGTTTTAATAGTTTATCACTGGTTTCGAATTAATTCAATAAGCAGGTCCAATATATTTTCCTTATCCAATAGGATTCCAGTGGTATTCCAATATTATTCCAATAGTATTCCAATGAATAAAAGATCGTAAGAAATAACGATTCTCGGGACTTCGATATAATTTTTAATATTCTTAAACTCTTGCAGGGGCTCTTAGTCGAGCGCTGATTCCTGACTGACTAAGGATTCCTTTTTTTATTTACGCCGGTTCGTTTTATATCTTTTGTCCCTCGCTTTTCGTCTCTCTCCCGCACATATACTTTAAAACGTTTACGCTTCTCGTATCGGCTCGTCTTACCTAGCTAAGCACCCTGACCGAAGCATGCCGTCGCAGCATGCTGGCGCAGCGTGAATCAGCCTCTGCCGCACGTTCCCATCGAGTCGCGCACACGAATACTGCTGACTATACTATGTTAGAACGGAAATCTCGGGTTCGAAATATTATTTGACAAAATAAAATGAAAAAAAAATAATACAATGAAGCGTCACATAACAATCACTATCTTCTTGAAGATATGATGATAAATTATGATTATTTTTCCTTTAATTCAAGTAATCAACAAAACAAAGAAGGAATCAACTCACTCTGCTAAATATCAATAAAAAAATTAAACTAAAATATTCTGATACTATAGCTCTAAGATTTTCAATAAATTAGACAATAATATAAGAACACTGAATACAAGAAAATATATAACCAAAGATAATAAGAAAAGGGATACAGAATAATGCTAAACTGTTGAAAAATTTTAAAATAATATACTTAATATTGTCAATTAACATTGTCAGATTAATATTGTCAATTTACGGTATTTTTAAATTTTTAAATCTTGTAAATCATACTGAGAAAACTAATTATTCCTATATATATTACAGCATTATAAATAAGATACTATAATTCACAAGTAATGAATAATTATATATTGTAAATAGATTTTTATAAATAGAATGTACCATTGCACATACAGGCAAGTTTTTACCTGTTAGAAATATTGTTGTGGTATTTATTTATATAATCAATAAAAGCATTATTATATAATTTATGTTGCGATATTATTAAATATTATTATTTGAAATGGACATTTAGTAAAACGCTTTCTATTTCATATAAAATAAAAATAGATATAAGATAGAACATTTTTTAAGCTACGTATATATTTTTTCATAGGAGTATTGAGAGAAAGAAATGAATATGAAATTAAATTAATATTATATTATTCATTGATAACAATATCACATTTACTAACCAGCTGAAGCATTAGAAAGTGTCGACTGTTGTGAACCTTCATCTAAAGATGTTCCATCGGGACCGGTAGTAATAACAGATGTGACAGATGTACTATTAGAAGTTGCCGATACAGTTGCTAAGGTAGTAGTTGTATTACCCATATCATTTTGTGATTCTATATTCAGTGCTGATTCTACATATAAGTTTGGACTGGAAGAGGATGAATTTGGTGGAGGCATAGGGGGATTTTCTGATAATGAAGTTGTATTCGAATGCATAAGTTGATTAATGTGACTTTGAGATATTGGCGGAGGTCCCATTGCAGGTGGTCCCATATTTCCAGCTGTACTGTACACCTGCGGTGAGACCAAATTTTGTGTAAGTCCTGTTGATACACTATTAAAATTCATTTTATGCTATAAAAATGAAAAAAGGCGTTATGTAATATAAAAAGTAAAGTAATTTTTTATATTTTTGTTCTTACAGGATATGTGGAATACTGAGGCGAAATATTTGATCTTCCAGACTGATACTGATTATTTACCATTGGTGGAAATTGTAAATGAGGACGTAAATTAGGATAATTTCCTTGAGATCCGTAACTGTTACCCGGGTTAGAAGTATTAGCATAAACTGGTCCACCGGACGTAGAATTGGTATTGCTCTGTGGAGAACTTCCTTGTGTTGTACTTTGTCCACTAGTATTTATCTTGTAAGGGTGTGCTTGCACCGAAGAACCTGAAGTTGTTTCATAACCTATATATTATGTTAAATTTTAAATATGTTATATGAAAAAATGAGTATTATCTTATACACAATTATATACACAATATAAGTTATTTATTACTATATTATTACATTTCATACACAGTGAAACTGTGATCATAATCTCTATATTACTAATAGCATTTCTCACTCGTATAGTTCAGTAAGTTAACTTGGTAAATTAACTAAGAATAATTAGAAGCTGAGAACCTAACTCTTACAAATGAAAATTTTTAAAGAACATTTCCTTTCTTCAATTTCTAATGACCCTAACTATACGGCGCTGTTGCAATTAAATGCTCATTGAAATAATACACAGCTATCCAATTTCTTAAGCGAGTGACGCCACCATTCTGAAAATTTTATGATTACCGTTTTCCTGCACATATATATATATATATATATATATATATATATATATATATATACAGGGTGAGGAAAAAAAAAGTATGGAAACCCCGGAAAACCGCATGAGGTTAGTCATAAAATAAATGTCATACCCTATGTAACTTTCAACGAGGAACCCAACGGTGACCTCTGATTTAACCTTGAACCTCATTTTCAAGGTTATTTCAAGGTTAACCTTATTTTTTCATATGGGAACCCCTATTTTTTATACTGCAATGAAAAAGATCGATAAATTTTACGGGTGGGAATGATTCAAAGATAGCGTGATCCATAATCCTCCTTGAAACCATGTATTTTCAAAATCATCACATCTTAACGCCTGGATAGCTGAAACAATCTGATTTCACAAAAGTTACAGCGTTCAAATTTCCTGTGATAAAAAAGGGACCTATTATTGTATCGCCTGCCATTTATGCCCACATGTTTATTTTTTGAGGATACTGAGTGTGACTTTCTCTCATCCAATGAGGATTTGTGTTTGACCAATATCTAAAGTTATGACGATTGACTTCGCCATTTAATTGAAATGTCGCTTCGTCTGAAAAAACAATATTTTTTTTAAAATACAAAAACAGGGTTGATTTTTGCTAGAAAATGAATAAAAAGCAATTTGAAGATCTGTCTTTCTCGTATTTCTTTAGAATTTTGAAAAAAGAAGACACTTTTTTTTTCACACTGCACAGTTCATCTGGATCTCATTTTTTTCGCAGTTTTCATCTTTCATTTTAGAAAATAGAAAGTCACAACTTTGAGCATAAAATATCATTAAAATTGTCAAAAACTGGAAAGTCACGTTTTTTTTTTCGTTAAAACTTACGTTTTCTCCTCTTTCATGGGCTATAAAGCTAATTGTTTATTAGAAATGCAAAATTATTTTGAAAGTATTTGAAAGAAGTGAAAATTTAAAAATAAAATAGAAGTGCTTTTACAAATAATAATTAAAAAATTGTTATCATTTAGATTTTAAAATCTTATTTGTTCTTGACTTCTACTAATTGGAAGTTGAAACCATATTTTTTTGTTTTCATAGTAAATAGGCTCTAGAAAAAAAAATACTTGACCAATAAAAAAAAGCAAATTCGACAAATTCGTCAAATATTTCATAGTTTTTTTAGTTACAATAACAATATTAAATTTTTATTTTTTTCAAACGTTTAAAATGTTTCGTTTGTCCAAAAGAGAACGAATATTTCTTCTAACGATGAGGGGTTGGGATGATCAGCAAAGGTCGTATTACTAATGTTGTTAATCTCTTTAATAGAACGTTTAGAAACGGCGAAGGCGAAATTCCTTTGTCTAAATCCACAGTTTTAAAAACCTTAAGACGTTTTCAAGAAACGGGGTCAATTAAAAATCGTTCTGTTACTGGAAGACCACGAACAGCAACAAATGAAGAAAAATCTTTAAATGTTTTACTGTCTTTTGTGGAAAATCCACATGAATGTCGCTTCGTCTGAAAAAACAAAATATTGTTTTTTCAGACGAAGCGACATTTCAATTAAATGGCGAAGTCAATCGTCATAACTTTAGATATTGGTCAAACACAAATCCTCATTGGATGAGATAAAGTCACACTCAATATCCTAAAAAATTAAACGTGTGGGCAGGAATAGTAGGCGATACAATAATAGGTCTCTTTTTTATCGAAGGAAATTTGAACGCTGTAAGTTATGAACAACTTTTGCGAAATCAAATTGTTCCAGCTATTCTGGTCTTAAGAGGTGATGATTTTGAAAATACATGGTTTCAGCAAGACGGTGCTCCGGCTCATTATGGTATAAATATCAGACAATACCTCAATGAAACATTTTTTAACCCTTTGTTGCACATATTTTTCTGTTCAGTGGTTTTACTTGAAAATTCCTGCTCGGGGGTTTTCGAGGTCGCTGATCACGAATATGAAGTCGGAATGCAGAAATTATTGATTCAAAATGACGGATTCAAGATGGCGGCTCGGGAATTTTCGATAAATTAGATGTACAAGCTTAAAAATCACTACCCAAGGGTTTTTGCGGTTGCTGATTACGAATCTGTAAATTTTTTTTATAGTTCATCATTGTAGATCTAATATGACGAATACTACGACATAAACAATGGTTAAAATATTGGGGACTTTCGAAAATTTACTCTTTTTTTGCGTAACCCAGAGCTAACGACGAGGACGTAAAAGAGTACTAGCTCCATTTTTTTTTTTTTTTTTTTTGTTTCTTGTTTTTTTTTTTGTTTTTTTATTCTTTTTTTAGTATTTTAGTAGTAATTTAGTAATTTTTTTAGTATTTTATTCAGTTTTTAGAATTATTCAAACTATTTTTTATGTATTTTTTTTTTTGATTTTGCCCATGAAGTTATGAAAAAGTAAGCATTATTCTTTACCTAAGTGTGGTAATTTTGGAAACAATTTCTATCTTGCAAAAGACACAATGGTACATCGCAAGTCATACATTTCCACTTTGTTCTCCTTTGATCCTTTCTTGTACTGCAATGAACACATTGTTTTGCGCTTTGAATAGAAACAGGCATATGAGCTGCTTGATTGCGTCTTTTCTCTAAAGAAACTTGTGGTTTCTGGTAACGAAAATCTTCCGAATGGTCAGATTTGCGCTTTCGACCTTTGGCAGTTTTGTGTCCTACCATTTGTTCTACTAAATTTAATCGAAATTTTTTCAAATTCAACGTTGGTTTTATATGTTTTTCTCTGTATAAAATATATGCATTACTTATTGTTAGATCGAGAAAATGCCAAAATATTCTAAACCACCACTTTTTAGATTTACGATCAATTTTATAAACTGAAATAAGTCGATCAGCATAATCTACATAACCCATGTGCTTATTATAATCTGAAGAAACAACAGGACAATTGACGCATTTTAGAGAGCCATCTTTTTGTCTACGATTTACGGTAGTAACTTCAGATGCATCGTAAAAGTTGGATAGAAAATAAACTGGTCCATTTTTTTTTTTGTATTTTTTATCATTGATATTCGTTGGTAGACCAGAACGATTCTGCCGAACCGTGCCACATGCGTTTATTTTATCTTCTTTCAGTGATGAAAGAAGTTCCACCCCAGTAAAAAAATTATCGAAATATACGTGATGATTGCCATCAACAAGTTCTCGTGTAAGGTCTTTTACAACTCTTGTTCCCAATTGTTTTTCAGTGTTGTCTACTTTTCCAGTGTAGATTTGAAACTGGCATACGTAACCAGACTCATCTGCGCGAGTCCAGCACTTATATCCGCGCTTGATAGGTTTAGCTGGCATGTATTGTTTCATAGTACTTTTCCCTTGAATTTTATCATAGACTCATCTACAGATTGGTGTTTACCAGGATTGAAACTTTCTTTGAAGGTTCGAGAAAGCTCGTCTAAAAGTGGTCTTACCTTATACAGTTTATCGTAATTTGGATCACCTTTTTTTGGTTCTTTAGAGTTGTCCTTGACATGCATATGAGACAGAAAAAAACTAAAACGATTAACAGTTATGAGAGATGATATGTAAGAATCACGTAGCTGAGGGTTTTCACTCCAATAATCTCGGTAAGATGGCAATTTTTTTATACCCATCAGAATGTTAATACCTAAAAATATTTTTAATTCTTTTTTTGTGATGGGATCTTGCTTACCCTTTTTTTGAAAAATGTACAGATTAATTTGATGTACAATATGATCCAATAGATCAGAAGAAAATAAACAAGAGAATATGTCTAATGGTGATTTCGCTGTATCTGGAATGTTTGGACCAAAGCTTTTAGAAAACATAAAATCCGATCTTGGCCAACTAACAGACTCTCAAATATCAGATTGATTTAAATCATCAATGTCTTCTGCGTCCATTGATTCTTCTTCGTCATCGTTATTATTTACAGTAGAAACATTTTCGTTTAAAAGTGATCTTGAGTTCACAACGTCTTCTTCGTTGTCAGAATATTGAAGCCCATCAACCGATTCAGAATCGCTAGAAATTTCGGTTGTAACAACATTTTTTTTTCTCCCCATATTTATAACTTTTTGTAACTTTGAATACTTTCAATGTGCAAAAAGTAACTTTTATAAAAAAAATATAAGCTCACAAAGTCATGTAAAAATATAAAATTGGTATTAGTTTTGATCAATAGCATTTGCAATGAAAAGTCAGAATTTTTGAAAATATTTCAGGATTGTAAAAAAAAGTTATTATGTTTATTTCCTATTCATAATAAAAAAGAGTTATGATAAAAACAAAAAATTACCTCTAAATATATCACCTCATCTACGATTTCAACGATTTAGATGTAAACCTAAACTACATATAATTTTTACCTCGATTTTTATAAAGTGATTTCAAATTGGATTCAACAACAAGTAATGATTTATGAGCTGTTTTTAAAATTTTGATACTATCATCTTAGATCCGCGATTTTGAATTGAAAATTTGACAATTTTGATGTTAGATTTATGATCGGCAATCTTAAAAACCCCCAAGTAGAGATTTTCAAGTTGATACATTTATTTTTTTTAAATTTCTGCCGCCATCTTAAATACGCCATTTTGAATTGAAAACTTTGGAATTCCAACTTTATTTTTGTAATCAGCGACCCCAAAACCCACGAGTAGAGATTTTTAAGCTGATATATCTCTTTTTTTCAAAATTTTGGAACCGCCATCTTAAATACGCCATTTTGAATTGAAAACTTTGGAATTCCAACTTTATTTTTGTAATCAGCGACCCCAAAACCCCCGAGTAGAGATTTTTAAGCTGATATATCTCTTTTTTTCAAAATTTTGGAACCGTCATCTTGAATACGCCATTTTAAATTGAAAACTTTGGAATTCCAACTTTATTTTTGTAATCAGCGACCCCAAAACCCCCGAGTAGAGATTTTTAAGCTGATATATCTTTTTTTTTCAAAATTTTGGAACCGTCATCTTGAATACGCCATTTTAAATTGAAAATTTTGGGATTTGGACTTCAAATTCGTAATCAGCGACCTCGAAAACTCCCGAGTACAGATTTTTAAGTTAATACACTGATTATGTTTTTCAATAATGAATTTCTCCGAAAAAATGACATTTTTTCATGTTTGTTTATTTATATAACAATTATAATAAACAATTTTGCCAAATAAACCATTTTCCTATATTCTCTTACTAATAAATTAGTATATTAACAAAAAAAACTGGATGTAAATACGTTAACAATTGATTAAATAGCGAAAATGTGAAGTCAAGTTGGTGGTAACCCACGTTACAACAGTGCAACAAAGGGTTAATAGATGGATAGGTAGAAGAGGTACAGTAGAGTGGGCTCCAAGATCTCCAGATTTAAGCCCTTTGGACTATTTTTTGTAGGGGTATTTAAAAGATCGGGTATACAGAAGTTATCCACAAAATCTTGAAGAATTAAGACGTAGAATAGTTCAAGAAATTAATGCCATTCTACGGCAGATGATCCAAAATGCAACTCGATCATTCTACAATAGGATTGGTTACTGTCAAAAAGTGAATGGAGAACAATTTGAACATCAGTTGTAAATTTATTTACGTGAAAGGCAAGGGGAACTCAATATTAAAAAGCACTCCGAATTAAGAGGCAAGGGGAACTCACTATTAAAAAGCACCCCGAAGTAAGAGACAAGGGGAACTCACTATTAAAAAGCACCTCGAAATGAGAGGCAAGGGAAACTCACTATAAAAAAGCACCCCGAAGGGAACAGATTCCTTCTACGTCTACGTCGTTTTTCCTGGATAGCGTTAAAAGGAAGATTAGGAGTTACGATAATTTCGGACGTGAATCGTTCCCACCCGTAAAATTTATCGCTCTTTTTGATCCTAGTATAAAAAATAGGGGATCCCATATGAAAAAATAAGGGTGACCTTGAAATAACCTTGAAAAAGAGGTACAAGGTCAAATCAGAGGTCACCTTGGGTTCCTCGTTGAAAGTTACATAGGGTATGACCTTTATTTCATGACTAACCTCATGCGGTTTCCCGAATTTTCCGGGGAATCCATACTTTTTCCTCAACCTGTATATATTAAAAGATATATTTGATAAGAATTTGTACATCTTAACACTTAGCTACAACTTGCTTTGATAGTCAGGAATTAAAAGGTCATTCTTATAAAGCTAAAATTACAAAGTTATAAACGTGCACGTTATAAATCACATATTATTTATTTAGAAATATTTGAGTCTAATTTTAGCAATCAAAATATATCTTTGGAAAAAAATTAATTCGATTTAACACGCAAAATAAGAATGAAAAATTAAATCATTTTGTGGTGTAATTGCTTAAAAGCCTATCTAAAAAACAACAGCGCCGATACAAAGATTAAATTAATAAAATTAAATTAATATTACGTAAAGATAGCTCCAATAAATTTTGATCAATAATAGAATTATACTATGATCCCTATGCGTATAGTATAATATGGTACTAGATTACAAATAACATTAAAAAAAATGAATTTATAGACCTAATTATAGAAATATGATTTATCAAAGTTCAGCTGTTATACGAGGTGTGTTCAAAAAGTAACGAGAATTTTTAAATTTCGCGGGTTTGGAGAGTCCGCTTGTATAAAATTTTTTTTTATTATGTTGGTACACATGCCCCTGAAGTACGATAAAATTTTCAGCAATATTCATTGCTTACTTTTTAAGTGGCAGCCGCTAACGTTAGACGTGTTTTTCGAGCTTGGCGATTTTCGTTTGTGAAAAAAAATGGATCAAAGAATTTGTATTAAATTTTGCGTAAAAAATGAAATAAAGTGTAGTAAAGTTTGTCAAATGTTAACAAAGGCATATAGTGAGTCTGCTATGAGTAAAGCAAGGATTTATGAGTGGTATAAGCGTTTCCAAGATGGCCACGAAAACGTTGAAGATGACGAACGACCCGAACGCCCAAGCACATCAACAACCGATGAAAACGTGAAAAAAGTGAAAGAAATGGTTATGAACGATCGCCGAATCACAATCAGAGAAGTCGCTGATGATGTTGGCATATCAGTTAGCTCATGCCATCAAATTTTTTCGAATGTTTTGGGTATGAAACGTGTGGCAGCAAAATTCGTTCCAAAATTGTTGAATTTCGAACAAAAACAGCGGCGAATGGAAGTTGCTCAGGAGTCGCTAAATGAAGTCAATAACGATGCAGAACTACTAAAACGTGTTATAACAGGTGACGAAACATGGGTTTACGGATATGATGTCGAAACTAAGGCTCAATCGTCCCAGTGGAGGCATTCTGGATCGCCAAGACCGAAAAAGGCTCGACAAGTACGGTCGAATGTGAAGGTTATGCTCACTGCGTTCTTCGATTTTAATGGCATAGTGCATTATGAATTCTTGCCACAAGGTCAAACAATCAATAAGCAGTACTACCTACAAGTTCAACGTCGTTTGCGTGAAGCAATCCGAAAAAAACGCCCGGATTTGTGGCAAAACAATTCATGGCTTTTGCACCACGATAATGCGCCTGCTCACACTTCATTGCTTGTTCGTGAATTTTTGGCCAAAAACGAAACTGTAACGATGCCTCAGCCTCCATATTCGCCAGATATGGCTCCATGTGACTTTTTTCTATTTCCAAAAATAAAGAGGACATTAAAAGGCCGTCGTTTTACAAGCATAGATGACATTAAAAGCGAATCGCTGAAAGAGCTAAAAGCTATTACAAAGATCGAGTTTCAAAAGTGTTTCGAGGATTGGAAAAAGCGTTGGCATAAGTGTATTGTATCCGAAGGGGACTACTTTGAAGGCGACAACATTAATGTAGATGAATAAATAAATGTTTTTTTCATAAAACGAAAATTCTCGTTATTTTTTTAATACACCTCGTACATTGGTTAGATAGGAGGTTAGGTCCGCAGCTTCATATATTCCATAATAATTTTAATAATATATGACAGCTTTTTTTAATCAATTATTAAATTGAATAACAACACTTACTGAATAAATATCTGAAAAGAAAATTACTAAGCACCAAAATAATAAAAAAATATCTTCGAAAAATAAGCCAAATTAACGAATTTCAGGGGCAAAATGTAATATAGAAACTTTTTGTTACTAAGTTTTTAGTATTTAGTTTGAAGTATCATATTTCTAAACGGCTAGATCAATATAAAGATGTTTTACCTAATGATTTCTGTCAATAAGCAGCAATTTGATGAATCCCCTTATGGGAACCCGACATGATACAGCCCATTCTTATTGCCCATTCGGCAATTAAATTCAAACTGATACGTGAATGTTATTTATATGTTTATTATTTATTATTTTTATTTTAATATTTATATGTTTATTATATCAATATAAAATAAGAACCTCTCATTATATGAAATAAATTCATTTTGAAAAACCTAATGTAGTAAAAGCGTAAAAATTTTTCACTAGATTTTTGAAGTCTCAAATAAAAGCAGTAAGATTAACTGTAACTTCTCCAAATAATATTTGACCTCATAAGATGTGTCCGAAAAGTATCCGGAATAATCTCATATCTCCACGCTGGTATTAATCTTCGTTTTTAGGAGAGCGACATCCTTCAAAATATTTCTTTTTATCTAATAACGCATTCCTAATAGCTTTTCCACTTCTTGAAGCAATCCTAGACATCAGTTTTCGGAATAGCCATTAGTTCACTCGTTACATATGCTTTAATCGTCTCTACGTCGAACCCATGTCCTTTGAGAGGTATTTTCAATTTTAGAACTAGCAAAAAGTCACAGGCAGCTGTGTCAGAATTGTACACAGGCTACCGAAGCTGTACCTGGTGCATTGTCGTGGTGAAGAAGTCACACATTGCTTAAATAAAGTTGAGGCTGTTTTTTTCTAATTGCGTCACGTAATCATTTTAGAACACCATGATAGAATTGTTTATTCATTTTTTGACCTCTAGGAGCATATTCGTAGTGTTCAATACCTTCATAATAAAAAAAGCAATCAGCATTGATTAGATATTGCTTCCACTTTGACGTGCTTTTTTGGGTCTTGAATGAACAACATCTTGCTTCAACTGTTAAGACTGTTGTTTAAATTCAGGATCACAACGATAAACTCATGATTCATCACGAGTAAACGATCTTTTTGAGTACATTTGTATCATCAGAAATCATTTGCAAGTTATCGTGAGTAATTTCAAAGTAAAGCTTTTTTTACTCTACTGTGAGTAATTATGGAATGAATTTTTCACACACGTGAGTCATTCTTAATTTCTCAGTTAAAATTTTCCAAACATTGGTTTTAGAAATTTCAATCACATTCTAGTCAACCGGCGATCTTTTTTAATCGCAAGTCGCACAAGATCGATACTCTCCGGTGTTATTGTGCTTGAAGGACTCCGAAGTGCGAATCACTGTCAATAGATATTATAGGTAATAGGTAATATGTTATAGATAATAGGTGGCCATCTTTAAACCGTTTATACCACTCATATATTTAACTTTTATAAGCATTTCCAAAGGCCTTTTGCAGAATTCTAACTGTTTCCGCACAAGTTTTTTCAAGTTTAAAGCAAAATTTGATGTAAATTCACTGTCTAACTTTTTCGGTCATTTTTAGTAATAAACAAATGCGACAATCGACAAAAACATTCCGTAAAAAACCACGCTAGATACAATCGAAGACGTCTGGACATAAACAGCGGCATCGAGCGAGTTTCTGAAGAGTTGTAGTTGTACGTGATACTTAACAGGGGGCGTTCAAATGTTCTAACGAGAAGATACGAGGGTCGTTTGAAAAGTCCGTGCAAAGTCAGAGAGATGGCGCTACTAGTGCGTATCAAGGTTATTTTTAGTTAGTGGCATATCTTGGAAGAGCACACACCAAGTTTCAGCCAGATCGGCCAATTACTTTGCGTTTTACATTCGTTTCAATCAAAAAAATCGAGTGGTTGTAAAAAAATGGACGAAAAAGAATTTCGTGTATTGATTAAACATTACTTTTTCAAAGGCAAAACGCCTCTGGAGATTAAACAGAAGCTTGATAAACATTATGGTGATGTGCATCTTCGATTAGAATGGTTTATAAGTGGTTTCAAAATTTTCGGAGTGGCCATATAAGCACAAAAGACGCTGAACGTTCTGGACGCCCTGTTGAGGTTACCACTTCAGAAATCATTGATAAAATCCATGATATGGTGATGGCTGACAAAAGAGTGAAGGTGCGTGAGATTGCTAGTACTGTAGGCATCTCGAGCGAACGGGTACATAATATTTTGCACCAACATTTGGACATAAAAAAGCTATCCGCTAGACGGGTGCCGCGATTGCTCACGATTGACCAAAAACAAGATCGTGTGAAGTGTTGCAAGAATGGTTTGCAGCTGTTCCAGCAAAATCCGCAAGACTTTAAGCGTCGTTTCATCACTGTAGATGAAACATGGATACATCACTACACTCCTGAGACCAAAGAATAGTCTAAACAATGGGTTACCAAGGGGGAATCTGCTCCGAAAAAGGCGAAGACAATTCCTTCGGCCGGGAAGGTTATGGCGACTGTCTTTTGGAATTCGCAAGGAATAATCTTCATCGACTATCTGGAAAAGGGTAAAACCATTATAGGCGAATATTATTCATCGTTATTGGATCGTTTGAAAACCGAGTTGCTAGAGAAACGTCCACGATTGGCCCACAAAAAAGTCCTCTTCTACCACGACAATGTGCCAACTCACGTCTCAGCAGTTAGGGCCGCAAAACTGATGGAGATAGGGTTCCAACTCGTTTCACATCCCCCCTATTCTCCAGACTTGGCTCCGTCGGATTACTATTTGTTCCCTAATATGAAAAAATGGCTGGCGGGATAAGATTTAATTCAAACGAGGAGGTGATTGCAGAAACGAATGCCTATTTTACAGACTTCGCCAAATCCTATTATTTGGAAGGGATTAACAAACTAGAGCAGCGTTGGATGAAGTGTATAAGGCTAAAAGGAGACTATGTTGAAAAATAAAAAATATTTATTAAAAAAAATCAAGCAGTTTTTATTTTTGCACGGACTTTTCAAACGACCCTCGTACAAAAGTATTTCAGATACCTTTCAGATGTACTTGGCATACTGAACTATTTTACAATAGCAAAAAGTTGAATAGAAAAACCAAAGTTTATTTATAAGTCAAAAAGTTATTATAAAAATGAATAAATTGTTTACACCATATTGTCATTGGAAAGACTATCAATTGTTGATAATCAGAAAATATATTTCAAGTAAGATAAATAATTAGTTTGCGATTAATGACAAAAAACTTTTAACGTAAAAACATACAATCAATTATAATTTATTCATATGTCGTAAAATTTATTTGATTCTGAAACAATGTTATATAAAACTCATATGGCAAAACATGTAAAAAGTATACGGAATTGTAGTTAGTTAATAGATAGGACATTTAAATAGTTATTAAATTAAATAAACGTTATAATAATAAATATTAAATTATCGTACATTAAAAGTAATAGAATTTATTACAGATCTTAAGATAATAAAATATGTAAATACGCAAAAAGATCTTTAGTCTAAGAGCTTACTACATAAGGTGCGACTGACTTGATGCATTAAATATTATCCGTGTAACAGAACTGATTGACGAAAGCAAAGCGAAAGCCCAAATGTTAGAAGGGGCACGGGGAATGGAGTGCGTGGGTGGACGATCAAACATGCGAATTTTAAAACTATAAAAACAGTTCGAGTGTACAGTTGAAAATTTATGTAAATATCGATGTTGGCGAGAAAAAGCAATGAAAGAATTGACAGAAAGGCAATTAGAAACTAAAGAGTTATTAGAAACTGCCAAAGCTGCGAAAAATATGGAAAATTTACATTTTAAAGAAAACTACTGACAATTTATTTTTACACTATTTATAAGTAAAGTAAATGATTTGCGAAGTGTCAGAAGTTGAAGTGGAAGAAATCATGCAGTCGAGTCCGATGGGCAAAAACGAATTTGCAGGCGCAGCGCAACAACCGTCGCTTTTCTTTTGATTTTTTTTGTATCGGCCTCTTCGTGTGAAGGATAATATATATTTTTAAATCGCCTAGAAAATAATAAAATTAGTAATTGTTGAATAGTGTACTTATAGAGATTGGTGTGTGCTTACGTGAACATTAACAATCGCCATAGAAACCCTTGGAAATTCGATACTTAAGTCAAACAAATAAGGATAATACTCTTCAAAGACTGTGTAACATGAAGCTAGTAAATCTCAATAACAAAGTGTTTGTCTTTTGAGCGAACAGAATTTAAGTCAGTATGCTTAGTCCTGTCGATGCGCCGTTTGAAATTCTGCTAAGTATTGTCACATCTATCTGAGAAAGGCAAATAGCGCCGCAACAAAAATTTAGCCGAACTGCTAAGCTGCGATAATACTATACATTAGGGAGATGAGATTGCCTAGGCCTGTTTTTGATTTGAGCACTTACAATTAGTCAATCATGCAGGAAAGAAGAGTAGCAAGACTAAGGACTGAATAATGAAACGGATCTTAGGAAATGTTTTTTATTTCATTTGTTACAGTGCTGCTAGACAAGGTTGGATCAGAATTCCTTTTGCCGTAACGACGAACGAATTGATACTCGCGAAAGAGGCCTCTTTTTACACAAGGTTGCCTCTACATTGCTGTTTTCACAAATTTGCACAAACTTTAAACAAGCTTCACCGCCAAATCGCGTACTCCAAGTGAAGAATTTATGGTGCAAAGAATGGAATAAAAATTGCTGAATTTTATAATATAAATCGTTTATCGGAGAAAAATCGCCTTATGAAGTTATAAAAAAATAAAATTAATTAAATGAACAGGACAAAATTTACAATAAAATCATTCGAATTTTTTACACCAAAAAATTATTTATGACATACCGAATATTATTCAAAAGCAAGTATGTTAATTGAACAAACAAAATTCGAATAATAATTAAATAACGAGCTCGCAAATTATTTACTTTGCAATTATAAAATCGATGATTTGATAACAATCGGTTTTTCTCATTTACAAGTATGTACGGTGGAATCGCTATCTCACAACGTAATTTTGAAAGATTAAATAAATTATTAATTTTTTATTTTTTGATAACTTTGTTCAAAAATCAGTTATTAACGTATAAAATTCGTGCTTCTCTTTCTTAAGATACTAGTTTTGCTGTATAATCTTCAAATTCCCATTACACATTTTGATTGTAAAATTATTTGTGATTTATACTTGTAAATTAAATTTGGCTAACAGTAACTATTGATTGATTAATACAAATAAGAAGTTTAGATTCAAAATCAGCGCATCGAAATTAAGTGAAAAAGTGTTTGTTAAGTGACGGACTATTTTCTTTCCTATATGTACCTAAATATAGAGAGAGAGCTCGCCTGCGAGAGCTTCGCTTGCGTCGCGCCAAGGCCAAGAGCATAGCGATAAGATGCTATAGTCAGCAGCACATGTGTTTGAGCCTCGACGAGAATGAGTTAGAAAGACCGCGCGCACTCCTGTAGCATACGGCGGCAGCATGCTGCGATAGCATGCCGCAGTCAGCTTGTTTACCGAAGACTAAGACAGCGATTAAAATCGCGTAAATCAGAGAGAGAAAGTATGAAAGAGGAAGAGTAGGAAACAAAGTGAGCAGAGTAATAGCGAGAACCAGAGCAGTCAGTTAGAAGCGAGCGCCCAATTAATGAGGCTGCAACTATTTTTCTCCAAAACTAGTTTTGTTCTAATAGATACTTCTGTATCTATATATATTGATACACACACAGAGTTTACTGAGTTTATTGGGTTATAATAAATAAAAGGAATTACGTTAAATATAAATACAGTATAAAAAAGGTTTTTATTACATATCTTGGATTTATAGAATTTACTGCACTTACTGGATTGTATTATATTTATTGGACTTATCGGATTTATTCAATTTATTAGATTGTAATAAATTAAAATCACTGTATTGAATACCTACTAAGTACACGAATCAAAATATATTAGATCCTTGTACTATATACTACCGAAACTATAACTAAAAGAAGTAAGTACTCACCTAATTTTTCTTTGTAATAGACTTTTCTTGGTGGAATGATATACATCTCTCTCTCTCTCTCTCTCTTTTTAAAGATTCTACTGCAGATAGCTATAAGTATGAGTAATATCCACGTGTTTGTGTAAGAATTTAATGAGTATGAATTAATGAGGACCACGTAATTTTAAATTATTAGGTCAATAAAAATCCCGATTTATTCGTGTTAATGATAACAAATAAAATAAATAAAGTTAAACTGTCTGGAGTGTGATATTGTCCGGCCCCGTTACAATTCAATATTTTACAATTGAAACACGTGCGCGTGCCAGGGTATCCATAAAGCTTGGTAACCGTCCGAGTACGAGACCGCTCGGTTGTGTAGAGGGTCTACATATACAGGGCGAATTCGCTTCACGTAAATTTGCACCTATCAGTGCTTTTGTTCATTCAAAAAGCTTGAAATTTGTAATTGATATGACGTTACGCTTCTTATATGATAATGATTTTGATTAAGTAACACATCTAAGCATGTATGTGAGGTAGCGTCTTAGTTTCCATAGCACTTATCCTCCTTTTCGGGTGTGTAGCAGGTTACCGTAGCGCAGTGAGAAAAAAATAGATCATTACATAGCCCCCCCTTCCCCCCCACCCATTAGAACGGTAAATCAAGTGAACCATTCTAATGTTCACGTTGGTGATCTGATTCATTTTTTGTTTTGTTTTAGAAAGCTTAAAATTCAATTTAGGCGGTGGTTACCATTTTGAATCATTTTGCATCAGTGTTAGTGGTTTTCTTGGCTGAGGTTCCTAGACTTGCTTCGGAACCGTCTTCGATCAGCTTCCTGATCTCCTTTTCCTTGGGGGCGATCTTGATTTCCGGCTTCCGTATGTGTTTACGCATCATGCGCAATTGCTGCGTGGAGCTGATATCTTCGTTCGTAGTAGGCTCAGCTGCGTTTGGTTGCGAAATGTTGGAAGATAGGAAGGGCAGAGATGGTTTTCTTGTGCGTTTTTTCATCAGGATGATGAGAGGCAATTGAACCTGGAGAAACCTAACTGATATCTGCGAGCGCTTGCAGATCAGCGAGACACCAAATTGCTTAAGGACGTTCACTGGCTTGTAGATGTGCTCAACCGATTCTCCACGGATAACAAGTATATTTCGCGGGATTTGGATGAAATGAATTTTACTTATTTTAATGCGCAGAAGTAAAAAAATACGTCGCTTGCGTCGATTTACTCGAAGTGGCAACACCGCGGATCGCCTATTCAGTTCGGCCGTAGAAAGCATGTCGTAATAGAGGTTATATGTGTATGATTGTTTGACTGCACACGTGAGAAATGTGAATAAACAAAATGCCCATTCATCGTAATAAAAATGGCACTTTTGCAAAAAAAGCATTAGATCGCCTGAAGAAAGTCGTGCAAACCAGATCAAATGCAAGGAAACAGTTGATTCAAAAATCACCTCGACACTAACAGAACAGAAAGCCAATAAAGTTTGCGAAGGTTTACGCATAGTTAATTTACACGAACTGGGAAATAATCTAAAGTGTCACAAGTGTGAAAATGTTTTGAATTTGACCGATAGAGCGAAAGAACATTTGATTGGATGTCATTCAGTACTAACTGTTTGTTGTAGTGTTTGTAAAAGATACACTAAAGTCAATACAGGCTAAATGTTAGACAAACAGGTTTCTGAAATAAATGCTGCATTAGTCCTTGGTAAGTGCTATTTTTTAAATTTCTCTTTCAAAATAATTTGCTACTGTGCTAAAAGAGTACTCACATCACATTATCACTTAGTCTATATTCAGTAAAAATGTATAATGTACATTATTATTATTACAGGTGCTGTTTATTCTGGTGCTGGAAAGACAACTTTAAATAAAATTCTTGCTTGTGCAAATGTTTCACCAATTTCAAATACACTATACAAAAAGTATGAAAACTTGATTGGGGATCTGATAGAGAAAGAAGCGAAAGCAAGCTGTAAGCGAGCAGCAATGGAAAAAAGGGAGTTAGTTATAGAGAATATTGAAAAGTTATCCAAAGAATTGTAAGCTTTCTCGCTGTCATACACATTTGAGTAGTTAATTGTATTGTACGAGTAATTATTAGAATGATTGAGATTTCACAGTATTGTACAATTTCCACAGTATTGATCAACGAACAACTTCATTCTAATTTATCTATTTGTTATCTATATTTTTTTTACATTGTTGAGTCTTGATGACTATTTCTGGATCAATTTTTTTACACACATTTATATTATTAGTTTGATTATACATAATGTTATTAATTTTTTTTTTCATTTCAAAATTCTTTTGTGTTTGAATGTATACATTTTTTTTTTGCTAGTGATTTATATATTTTTTACTCTTTTTCTGGATCAAGTCGTAGTAAAGATGATTTTTTTTTTCAAGGACCTTGCATGTTTAGTCAACGTCATTCTTGTAATATGTGACACTTGATAAATTATGATAAATTATCTTATGAAAATGATTATTTCAATGTAAAACAATGTTTGACATAAGTGGTATTTTTAATTTTTTTCAAACCGCTGTAAATTTGAATGAATAAAATTATACAAACTTCACACATATAGGACGATCCATGTCAACCGGATCACTGCTGTGTCCAAAATTTGATGTGACCAAAAAAATCGTGCAACGACTCATTTTAAAGCTTAGGATATCTACTTTCTGATGCTGTGTGCGCCTTTGCAAAATCCAACATGGCGGCTCCAATATGGCGGCTACAAGAGACAAACTCGTAAACAAAAAATTTTATTTTTCAAATTTTTAGTAATAAATGTTAAAAAAATTAATATTTCTTATTTTTTTATGAAAATCTGGCTCATTTTCTACAAAAAAGTAACAGAGACCATTTTCGCTAAAATGAAAAATAAAAAAGTTATAATTTTTTGAAAATTTTCAAAAATAAAAAACTGCGATTTTTTTACTCAGAAGGAAATGACTTTGGAAAAAAAATTTAAGGAACAAAATTGCTTGAAATTCATCAAAACACAAGTGTGAATTTTTTCGAAATCCTTTGAGCGATTTTTTTGAATTTTTGTAAAAGATCTTGGGAAGTTTTTTAATTTTTCAAACAATCCGATAAATCCAAAAAGCAAAAAATCGCTCAAAGGAATTCGAAAAAATTCACACTTGTGTTTTGATGAATTTCAAGCAATTTTGTTCCTTAAATTTTTTTTCCAAAGTCATTTCCTTCTGAATAAAAAAATCGCAAAGTTTTTTATTTTTGAAAATTTTCAAAAAATTATAACTTTTATTTTTCATTTTAGCGAAAATGGTCTCTGTTACTTTTTTGTAGGAAATGAGCCAGATTTTCATAAAAAAATAAATATTAATTTTTTTAACATTTATTACTAAAAATTTGAAAAATAAAATTTTTTGTTTACGAGTTTGTCTCTTGTAGCCGCCATATTGGAGCCGCCATGTTGGATTTTGCAAAAGCGCACACAGCATCAGAAAGTAGATATCCTAAGCTTTAAAATGAGTCGTTGCACGATTTTTT
The DNA here is from genome assembly GCF_024137745.1 of Phymastichus coffea. Classification (NCBI taxonomy): domain Eukaryota; kingdom Metazoa; phylum Arthropoda; class Insecta; order Hymenoptera; family Eulophidae; genus Phymastichus; species Phymastichus coffea. The sequence continues at coordinate 4,237,965 of NW_026706827.1, forward strand.
TGGTCACATCAAATTTTGGACACAGCAGTGATCCGGTTGACATGGATCGTGCCATATATATTTATACGAATTTATTCAATTCTTGGCTTTTTTTTATGTAATTTATTACTTTTTCAGGTCCAAAAATATAGTTAATGATATTTATCCACACCTCGCTACCCTTCAATCCAGTCATTCCAATGAAAAAACTAATGCAATTTTTGACGCAGCTCTAGGAGAAATAATAAATATAATAGTGTCTTTTGACATGGCTTGGAGTAAGCGCGGGAATGGTCGAAGCTATGATAGCCTGAACGGTTATAGTACTGTAATTGGATTTTTGAGCGGAAAAATGTTGGATTATACTACTAGGAAGCGCAAATGTAAAAAATGTGATATGGGACACGATAAAAGCGATCACGACTGTCGCAAAAATTTCCAAGGAAGCGCGAAGGCTATGGAAGCAAATGCTGGTGTACAATTAATAAATCATAGCGAAATTTGGAATGAAAGTAAATTGCAAGTACGAGTCATAGTTGGCGATGAGGATAGCTCAATGATTGCAGCTGTACGCAAAGATAATCCTGTGATCACTTTTCATAAACTAGCTGACAAAAACCATTTATTGAAAAATTTCAGCAGTTAACTCTATAATATGCGTTCATTTCATAAGGAAATGAATAAAAAAGGAGTTATAGCGCATATTAAAAAATGCTTTGCATACGCTGTTGCCCAAAATAAAGGCGACTGTGAAAGATTATGTAAGGAACTGAAAAGATTACCAGACCATTTCTATGGACGCCACGAAAACTGTGGATTCTGGTGTAAATATAAAGATAAAGACACACTAACACTAACAAACAATGAATTGTATGAGAAACTAGTACAATTGCTCAATAAATATGCAGCAAATGCTACTAAATTTTCTGTTGCCGCTTCAAGTCAAACAAATGAAAGCTTTAACAATGTCGTTGCCCATAAGGCTCATAAAAATCAATGCCTGAGTATGACTGCAACTTGTGATGTTCGAGTCGGAGATAGTGTATGCACATGGAATGATGGCGAAAAAGCCATTCTGAATTTTCGCACTAGATTGGGTTTTGAAGAACAGTGTTTCAGTGCCCTGTATGCTGAAGGCGCCGATCGTAAACGATTGAAAAGAAAGCTTGCGGATTCGTCTCATGCTAAAAAGTTACGTGAAATTCAATTGAAACAAAATAGAGAAGCATTGAGGCAAAATCAAGAAAAGACAGAAGGTATCACATACCAAAGCAACTGTGGTTTCAATTCGCAAATCGACATGCCTGTTGAACGAGAATACGTGGTTGATAGAAAAGTGAAACTTGTATTCTTCGACTTGGAAACAACTGGGCTTGATAAAGATGCAGACATTGTTTAAATTGCGGCAAAATGTGGAAAGTTTGAATTCGATTCTTACGTTGGCCCGACAAAAGATATTTCACGACATGCTACGAAAGCGACTGGCTTGTGTAACACGGGCGTGATGCTCTGTCTCCGTGGAGATCCAGTTGAAAAATTGACACTTCAAGAAACTCTAGTCGCCTTCAAACAATTTTTGGAATCATTATCAGCATCTAAAAAATGTTTACTAGTAGCTCACAATGCCACATTTGATACGCGAATTTTCATTCGACAAGTAATGACTCAGAACATGCTTCGAGAGTTCGATAGAATTGCTGGATTTTCTGACACATTAACAGTGTTCAAAAAGAAACTGAAAGATAGAAAAGGTCATAAGCAGTTCAACTTAGAATGTTTAGCAACAAAATTTTTAGATACTAAAGATTTGCAGGATTTTCACAATGCACTTGGTGATGTCAGGGTTTTAAACAAACTTGTTGATATTTTAAAATGTAGACAACTTCTTATCGATACGAAAAAATCTTATATAAATTGCTGTCAAGGAATACTTGAGCAAAATCAGATTAACGTGAAATTAATATATTTGACTGAGCTGAATAACGTTATATCTTAAACATTTTTAAAAAAATTAGCTAAGCACAGCATTACATATCAACAGATACAAGACGTTTACAAAAAAGAAGGAGCACAAGGAATTACTAGTATGTTCAGCGAAAAAATTGATGGCAAAATAAAAATAACCAAAGATACGAAGGTATTAGATAAAGTAGTTGAGTTTTTGAAGACTAAACAAAATAAATAAATATATATTTATCATATGATAATATTTAATGTTAGTCTATTATTAGATAGGTAAAAAATCAAAGTTTAAAAATTTTATTTTTAATGTTTGAATAAATAACATAAATTTATTACGATCATAATTATTTATTAGTTTTTATTTTTCAACCTTCTTGAATTTGTGCATATAAAAAATTTATTTGAGTGAGTCAATTCAATTATTTCTCCAATACTTTTACGTGGGAAAAAAATTAGAGTGTGCTAGTTGGGGGACAATTCAAACATGCACTTGATGCCAGCTGATGCGGTGTTGCCAAGTCGCCATGAGAAAATTGTCTGCAAGATGGCTGCCGCGCTTACTCACAGCTGATAACAAGCGAGCTCGTATGGTTGTGTAACGGGGGCAGCGCCTTATTCGGCACTGACGTCACCAATTTATTAAGGGGAGAGTAAGAGAGGCACTTTCGCTCTTTAACAATCGGGGAACGAGAGGATAGGTCGAACGAATAAATAAATTTCCTTAATTAGAACATACAACTTAAATCTATTCAGACAAACAAATACAAAATCGGTTATAATAAAGTTTGCATGACGTGTACATGTACAAGAACAACTTAAACTAACGCGGGAGGATGAATGGCCCGGCGACTAAATCGCCTTGACCATTTGCCTCCTTACAAAGGAAAGAATACGTCGAAACCTCTCTACCGTATTACGATGAGCGTAGCCGGCAAGTGATCGCCTGGCTACCTATCGTTCCTACGTGGCCGCGCATCACCATGAGAGAGAGAGAGAAATACCGGGAGAGAGAGATAACCTGACCTTTGTCCTTGGCGATGAGCCGGCAACGGGGAGTTGACCTGGCCGCTGGCTAAACGTCTTCCTCTCAACCTTGCTCGGCAATCTTCGGCGGCTGGAAAAACATAAAGGCCAGTGGTTAGGCGCAATAAATATATGCGCCGAACGCTGACCACGTCGCCATGCCGAGCGATAAGAGGGAGAGAGAGAAGGAGGGCAGACGAGGAGCAAGCGTACTGCTTGCTCTCGTCACAGTTGTGTCTAAGTAATGTTTGAGCATGTATTAACGTAATCCAAAGAAGTTTTTGCTACGAAACGTTATTGTTGATGAAAAATGTATTCATTATTATAAGCTAGAAATGAAAAATCAGTCAAAAATTAGGATTGGGCCAGATGAATCTGCGTCGAAAAAAGCCGGATGATCAGGCAGAAAACTCATGGCTACAATTTTTTTGAGACTCAAGTGGTATCTGCCATTGTAATAAAAGTTTTCTGTATGCCCGTATTTTTGACATTGCAAAATTTTTCTTTTAACATTCCGTGGATCGAAATTAATTACCGTGTTCAATAGTCGGTTTACTTTACTTATAAATTTCGTGGCTTTTATAATCGCTGTCAATTTCAACTGTCAAAAGCGGCAATGGTAGTTTTATGATGCAATATCTTATATTATGAATACTTAATAATTTATATCCATGTTTTATCCATCTATGACTAGTTTTAATATATCTATATCAACTGACGGGTGAATACTTCATAATACAACTTTAAAACCCTTTTTCTTCTTTGCGCTGATAAGTGTAAAATTGCGTGTTTTTTTCTTTCAATACAGTAATAATTGGCAAATATTTCTCCGAAGTTGTTGGCTGAATTTTTATTTTGTTTAGTCTTATCACTTATTTTGTTTACTTATCACTTTTAAGGTGTAATTTTCTTTGGATATTATGTTCAGTACATTTTCTAATGGTTTGAAATTCCCTACATTATAACCGAAGATCGGATTTTCTTTATTTTCTTGATGTATTTCGTACCTGTTGCTTGTGTTACTTAGCCAGTAATCTGATAATTGTGCTTGTCGTTTTTTGTTTTGAGTTTGGTTTTCTGGGCTGTTTCTTTGTTTTTTACCTTTTAGATTTTCTAGTTTTTATTTTTAGTACAAAGTCGTTAATTATTTACTCTTGCGTTTGACGATGAATAAAATGTGCAGATTAACGGTATTTTCATTCAGCAACACGCGGTAAAAATATTAGTAACGTAATCAACAGGCTAGTTAAAAAGAAAAAATTTCTACGTGCAATATCAATGATTTAATGAAATTTAGACTATAATAATTGCTTAACAAAAAACTCGAACCATTTTTTAATTTTGTACATATAATTACATTCGCATCACACTATTTCTTCAAAAAAAGTATTTCGAATGATTTTTACCGAAAGTGATAAGCTATTACTGTTGGTATCACGTTGCACTCGAGCATATTTTGTGTTTATATTATAACAATTCAAACATACAAAACATGGTTTCTACTGAAATTAGTTGGAAACTTTAGCTGGTTATCATTTAAATATTTTAAATATTTATTCAGAAAATCATTGAAAATTATAATGTTTAATCATTACTTAATAATTTGTACCAAGTCTAATAGCAATCTAATGAGACATTGGAGAGATAATGTTTTTTGAAGATTGCACTTTATAAATAAAATAATAAAATTTTTTTCAAAATTATTTAGCAATTGCATTAAAGAAGTTTCAAATTACACGCTAATTTTTTTTCACGATGTTTTATTCATCTTTGATAAAACGGCAGGTCTCTAAAGTTGCCCTTATAAAAAGTAGCTCAAAATTCGGCGTTTTTTTTTCTTCTAATCGCTGTTACAACTTTGTTAATTAAGCTAAGTCGACAGTTGACCAACCAACTGACGTACAAAATAAAAGCTTTAACTCTATTTTTTTATATCATTGCGTGATTTTTTTGTTGTGGAGCTACACGTTTACATGGATGTTACATAAATTGAATAAAGAAATCTTAAAAACAGCGTAATTTCTAAAGTATTAAATGACTAGTCGATAGTTACACTATAAAAGAAATCAATTCCTAAAAAATTATATTAATTTTATATAACTTTCATTCATGCCCGTTCTATTAGCGGTCATCAGTATCAACTCTAAACAGGGAAACAATAAGTAGAAAGATAAAAAAACTTCCTTGAATAGTGATTTAAGAGTAAGAACACATTTTCGAAGTATTGATAACAATGTGATAGAAAGTTTGACAATCTCTTATAATTCTACGTATTAGTGAACTGATTAGTTAAAAAATAAAAATAAATAATAAGAGTATAAAACTTTTGTAATTACTTTTATGATTCGACATATTGACTGATTATTAATTATATTATTTAATAATAATTCATTAAAGGATTCATGGGTCTAAAGGAAATACACGCTCAGTTTGGAAAGTTCCGCTCGTCCCCTTTGGAAAACGTATGTCGTCCAGAAACGCCGGGTAATAAACTCTGAACCTTGAGCCGACTCAGGTATGCAACTACTAGTAGTAGGCAAGATAGACAGTCCTGTTCGCAACTGTCCCATAAGCAGATCCGCTACCCTGCGAGACATTCTTAGTTACGCCTGCCAATATAGTTGTTTTCCTACCGTGCAAGCGCTCTGTGTGCGCGTGTGTAAATTCAGTGGATCTTCTGCGTCTCTTTTCTGATCGATCATGTATATGTGTCCTAGCGACGCCAGTGTTGAAGTCAGGGCATTGTGGCCTTGAAAAATAGACACGCTGATCCTCCGAGGTGTCTTCAACCACTCAGCAAACTCGTCAATACATCGTTAGGTCACTTCGCAGTCAGGGCTGTACCAGTGCCCGAGACGTCGAGGCAGCGTCGCAACTTCTCCTCCTGAAGACACGTCTCCTCGCTCTGCTTCGTGCGTCGTCAATTAGTAGGTACTAGCATCTTAGTAAGTAGCTACTCCTAGCATTTTAATTGTAAAGACTAATCAAGCCTATACTTGTCCGTGCGTTTAGTTGTAAGTCTGTTCGCGTTAATAAATGGTAGTGCTGGTATCGAGATGGCTTTTTTACCCACATGTGACTGAGGTTTATTTATGCTGGAAGGATGTTAGCCGTATTCTTATTTGCAATAAAAAAAGGTCGAATTTATATTTACTAACTGAGTTTCTTTGCGCAACACCCCCCTCCCCACGTTAATAAGGTGTTCTTACATAATTTTTCTCTTTTGTTAGTCAACTTCCATTATTTATTCTTTTATCAGAAGAAAAAATAGGTATCATATTGAAAAATGCTATCTTTTTTACATTAATCATTTTGTGGTACTATATTCAATTTCCGAGAAAAAAAAATTAAAACTGTAAAATTAAAAAAATTATTTTTAACATTTTTTTAATAAATTGTTTAACTCAGTCAGTTTCCATCTAATTCGATCAATTATTATTTTTTTCATTGGTTTAATTATTTAGCGTTGTGACGGCCAGCTGTAACTTAGTTTTTTTTAGATTAATTTAATTATTAAATATGACGAACGGAGTGGAAACCTTCCTGATTTCCCACGATGAAGACGCATTCGAAATAAAGTGTTTATATAAACTTTGATAGTGGCCCGAGCCTGCGTACTCGGCCTTACAATCGACGCTCTATCCTGCTTTGTCCCACGCGCATGTGTTGACAGGAGCCTACGATCATCGCGTATACATCGTGAAGCGTTATCGCGCTGATAATGGAAGGGGGCCATGAAAATGCAATTTATCTTTTTTTTCCCATCGAATTTTAAGAAAATATCCGTAATATTAAATAGATTTTAATCAATTTTGTAAGTTATTATAATGCGCATCTTTTAGTCACCAAATAACCAATAAATCATTTTATATTAGAACAATAATGTATTTTATAATAAATCGTAGAAGTTTTGGATTTTTCTAAATATTTATAATAATTGAATTATTGTAATAATCACTATGTATCGTTAAAATTAACTAAGTTTAGTACGATTTTGTATAAGTAATTATAAACTATAGCGTCACTCTTGCTCTTAAAAGTGGCACTCCGAGAGCCATCTCTGGAGAAAAGGGCCCAAGTTAAAAAGGGACCGCCCTTTCTCTCTCTGAAAATTCACGCCCATAGACCAATAAAGAAATCCTAGATATGATTAGAAAATTTCCCACCAATACTAAATTTGGCCGTTATCGCTTCATGGGCCTGAGGAAAGGGATTTCCACCCAACCACCCACTGCTTATAAAAAGTTCTGTACATGACTGGAGGAGTGGAGTGAGTACCAGTGAATGAGTGCTGAAGGAAGCATCAAAGAAGAAAATGTTGAAGAAGTCAGCCAAAATTCAATTAAGAAGTCACCCAACTACATCCAGAAGAGAGAGAAAGAGGTCAAAGAGCAGAGAGAGCGCAGCCTTAATAATAAGTAATTAAATAAAATAAAAGTAAGTAAAACCTTATATCTGGCTATCCTTTTCTTTCTTTAAGCAATCCGTTTTTTGGAAATTCATTAAGCGTGATTCTGGTGAATTTTCATTAAAGTCCCTTAAGAACACATTAAGCGTGAGTCTGGTGTGTTCGTAATAACATTTGGTTATTACATACCGCGCTAGCATACAGTTTTCTCCATGCAACAATATTGCTCGTCCCGGCTTATGTGTTACACGATAGCCAAATCAGAGCAACCCTGAGTTTACGCTTACTTCAAGCGTACCTGAGAGTGACCCCGATGTCACAGCGTACACGACCAACATATGCAAAAATCAGTTTGCAATAATGTTGATTATTTATTTAGTTATGAGTGAACACACGATTATACTACATTCAATGATGAAATGCATACAGGTAAAATTCAGACTAAAATAACTTCCAGTAAGACATCAATTCGTTAGTAGTCAAAGAACATTCCTAAAAAGTTTTAGTTAATTTCGATTAATAACACACTCCCACAACAAATTTTTAAGTACCAAAAATTAAACCAACGTTCCTAAATGTTTTTGAGGTCGCTGATTTCAAATCCAAGGTTAGTTTTACCTAATCAGGTCAGGTTCAAGATCATTTCAAGGTCAATTCCACAGAATTTATCTAAACTAACTTAAAATAGTAGACCTATAGATTTTTCGAGGCGCTGAAGCCGAATTCGGGTTCACTATAACCTTATCTGGTCATGTTCGAAATTATTTCATAATTAAATACATAGAATTTATTAAATATAATTGAAATAACAGGTCTATAGGTTTTCCAAATAGCTGATTTCGTATTTGAGGTCGACTTGACTATTGGATAAGGTTTCAGTTCATTTACGTCTCTGAAATAGACAAACTATCTGAATACGTGTTCACATAAGCTATGACAAGGAACGACGTATATGTATATATATATATATATTTTCACACGTTAACATTAAAAGTATTTACACCTTTAGGAATTATAGTAAATCGCTTCAAGTTTATTACTCTTTTTTACGATATCGAACAACTTTTCTTCAAATGATCAACAAAGTGGATTCTTTGGTTTATTTGGTTCTAAAAGTAAAACTCTTTTCTAGGACTAGCAGTAATATGCTAACATATTGATATCCTATCGTCCTTTAAACCTACACTTTATTTCTTCGTTACTCTGGTAAAATCTCTTACCTTGTTCACCGCTCTAATCATCCAAATTATCAAGAAATCGTCCATATGTGAATGCAAAAAATGTAACTTCAACCTCATTAAGCAGCCTTGGTTTCTACAGCTTTTTACTAAATTCGATAATATTATTTTGCAGTTTGGACTCTTACGAATTTCCAGAAAGGTTTTGCGTACAATCTTGAAACAACAACGATGTTCATGGATTCATCTTTTTTATTTATTTTTGTAACAAAACTATCATTATTTACCATCTTACGAAATTGAGGTTCATCAAAAATCCCTTCATTTATTTTAGCATCACTGAATTTAAGAAACTGATTACGAAGATATTCATAGCATCTTCTCTTTTTGTTTAAAGAATTTACCCACTGTTTTATAAGTCCTAATTTAATGTACAGGAGTGGTATAAGAATTTTTGATGGATCAACAAGTGGTTCTTTTATTACATTCTTACAACTAAGTTCGAAGATTTTTCTCATATACCAAACACTCTTCACATAATGCTTTTCTCGATATCTACTATCCCATTCACATATAAAGTAAGGGAGAATTTTAAGATCTCCATAAATTTTCCATTGATATTCATCGTACTCGATTCTATCTAAGATTACCTTCATGTTACAGTATTCTTTGTTATTATTTTCAATCAGTTGCTTTTTTCTAAGTAAATTTTTTCCATTTTATTTCATTACAAAATATTAATTGAAACCAAAAATATTAATAGAAAACTGCTCTGAGAGGACATTTTTGAGGGTGACTTCCACTCGTTAGAAAGGTTTTTCCGCTGATAAAAAAACACGTATCTTTCATTTTTCAATAAGCTATAACATATCCAAATTGTAATAAAATCGAAAACGGAGAGTTGGGAACGTCCCCTGTAAGATTATTCATGTTACAGCACTCTTTGTCCAATATAATTAAAGTACTATAGGAACGGATGTATAAAATTTGTGTTACGTAAGAGAACGGCTTTTATACATTTTGTCGACGAATCAATGACAATTCTACGCTAATTTGATTTGTAACATCCTGGTTTGAGCTCATTTATCAATCGAAATATATTATTACGATATACTAAAGAGAATTCTTTATCGTATGCGAAATATTTACGAAATTCCTTATTTTCGTCACGGTAGTAGGGACATCTAACTTTTTCAGCTTCCTAAGTATTTTTCTGTAACTGTGATGCTAGCTATTCTGCTCCATCTTTTGGCAGATCCAAATCACGAATGAGATCATTTACAGCTTCTTCTGATATTGGCCTTTTTTTCTTTCTAGTATAATGTGGAGTGTATTCCTCATCACTCGCATATACTACACTATCTACAACATCTTTGTCACTTAAATCTTCGTTTTCTCTGTCGTTTTCATGAGCAACTACATTAATTTCTTCTTGTAAGGTCTCTATATTTTCAAAACAAGGCTGAATATCCAAAACATCAGTGGAATCTGTATACAATGTTTCCTCTTTTTCATAATTTAGTGATACATGTATTGTGTTTAGAGTTTAACTAGATTATTATGCAGAATGTAAATGTGCTCAATGCTATAAGTCTCAACTCGAAATTGAATTCGTGATGACAAGGAATAAAAAGTCAGAATTTAAACAATCAATATGCACTTTAATTTATTAATATGAATTACTCTAACTATAAGATTCAGCCGGCATAAAAAACCCCAGTCGTAGGTGAGGAAAAAGCCATTTGAATAAAACAAATACGAAAATAAAACTTACAATAAAACAACAATATTGCTTAAAATTAAATGTAACAAATATCAGGAAAGATTATTTAAATAAGATTAGAAATAAAAACAGTGTGAAGTAATCGTATAAACACGCTTACATAGCTTGGATATCGCAGTAATGAATTGAATGGCCATTCAATGAAAATTCGCTCGCTCGCTTACCAGCTTGATGCCCACACAACAAGGAATCGATGTAGGGAAACGTCTTCAATGCTAGCGTAAACGTAGTTCATACGGGTGGTGCCCTCATTAACGTTTCTACTGGTGATGGATCCAACAGGCAAATTGCCGCAAGGGTGAAGACGCTCCAGAGGAAATTCCTCTGCTAAGACAATAGGCACGCCTGTCCTTAGCCCCTGATAAGGCGTCGCTGATGGTCTCGAGCGAATAATAAAGGTGCACGTCTGCACACACACGCACGCAATGGTTTCGCAAGCACAAATACTAATAAGCTTGGTCGCACGCGTATAACAGAGATGAATAGCAACACAAGGCGTCACTTATTGAGAGAGACAGAGAATCTACCTCGGTGGACTTACTTTCCTAGCTATTCAATAAGGCCCAATCAGTGAGTTAGGAAGGCGTAGTTTTGTTGGACCTACGCATCGTCCACGCGCCTCTCTCTTTCTCTCTCTCTCGGGTCATCCGAACCTTCTTTTTATGGCCTAACGAGCGACAAGTCCGTAGGAATTCCAACAGACGCGCAACATATGTAACACATTTATTGCCCCGTTCATGTGTTGAAGGCCTGCCGAACAATTCTTTCAAGTGTCGCTTTCTCCTGTGGTGAGAACGAGCTGAGCATACCTTTGACATAACCTGTGCAGCTGATAAATTTTCATATTTCAAACAAAGGTGTTCGTAAGCATGCTCAAGCTCGGTAGACGCGCAAACGGCACTAACATATTGGTTTCACTACATTCTCCACATTGGTGTAATTAATTTGCCACTTTTTTTACAATTTATCACATACAAATTTGCATTACAAAATTAGCAATCATCTTTGCCGATTGGATTTTTCCATTAGTCCGGTAGAATTAACAGAAATAAATCGAAATCATAAATGTGAGTTAAGGAAGGAATTTTTTTGATGGAATTATTCAGGAATATCGTATATCATTAGCATTGTATATTAGTGATAAGTATAAATAATTTTTTTATAAATTAATATACATATAGTTCTGAATTATTCGTTATTTTCATTAAATTATTAAAAATATTTATCATAATATAGTAAATTGTAGGTGATGTAAAAATTGTAATTTTCTTGTTGCTCAATTATGTGTTTATTCAATTAATGGCAATAATAACACAGGCTGATAAAATTTGATGAAAGTCCAGACCCAGAGACAAGACATGCTGTACCCAAAGGAATTTGATGCATTGAAACCGAATCAGGCCTCAGAATTGCTCCATAACCCTAAGTTCTCGAGATAACCTAACCTAAAAGTGCAAAAAACATTGTTTTTTGCGGTTTTTGAGGTTACATAGCATCTTGAATAAAATTTTTTTCCAAAAACGGGCGACAGCATCATGAAGGAGCACTCTTGCCCTCTGAAATCCATTTTTCAAATTTGAGATAGCTTGTTTCTCATTGAGATATCATTGATTGAAGTTAAGTATTTTCGTAGTTTCGTAAAAACGTTAAAACAGCCTATATTGAATATGTGAATCTATAAGCCCAATTTAAAAGGAATCGTTTTCGATTGAAAAGAAAGCCCAGATCTTAAAAATTATAATTATAAGTATAATTATTATTATAAGTATAATAATAATAATAATAATAATAATAATAATAATAATAATAATAATAATAATAATAATAATAATAATAATAATAATAATAATAATAATAATAATAATAATAATAATAATAATAATAATAATAATAATAATAATAATTGTTATTATTATTATTAATATTATTATTATTATTGAGGTTATATTGTGACTTGGATGAGAGTAGACGTGTCTTGTGTGAGTGCTGAGTATAGGCCGATTCTGGAGAGAAGGAGAGCAAGAAGTGAAGAGAAAAGTGGAGAAAAGGTGTAGGAGGAGTGGAAGGGCGTTCGGAGAAGAGAAAAAGAGAACGAGACAAAGGGCGAAGGAAGAAAGGTGAAAAAAAAAATAAAGGGAAAAAGGATAGGTTAGCGTAGATAAGACAGAAGGCGGGAAAAGAGGAGCGTAGGAGAGGGGTATAAAGGCGAAGACAGAGGGAATAAGAGAGAGAGTTAAGGCGGGAGCAAGGCGGGGAATTGGAATAGGAAACAGGAAAGAGATGTTTACAACGCCAGGAACAGCGAGAGAGAGGGACGGTAAAGGGGATAAGAGGAAGGCAAAGGGGGTGAGAGGTAGAGAGAGTGAAGAGGGCATGAGAGGAGGAAACAAGGAAGAAGTGAGGCAGACGAAAAGGTACAAAAGTGAAAGCGAGGGGAGTGAAACAGAGGAGGATGAAAGGAATGAAATGGACAGAACATTGATAGGGGTGGGGGAGAGTAAAGGAGAAGACAATGCATTTGAAAGAGTACTAGCAGAAATGAGAGAACTGAGAAGAGAGGGGAAGAAAGAGAAAGAGGAACTGCTAAATGAAATGATGAGACGAATGGAAGAGGCGGAGAAAAAAAGAGAGGCAAAATGGGAGAGAGATTTGGAAAAACTTAGAGAAGAATTAGAGAAAGATAGAGAGGAAAGGAAAAAAGAGAAAAGAGAAGAAAAAAGAAGACAAGAGAAGTAGGAAGAAAGAATGAAAGGATTGGAAGAAGAGATGAATAAGATGAAAAAATACATGGAAGGAAGAGAGACAAGGGTAGAAGAACAAGGAGTAGATAATAGGGAAGAAATGGATCACATGAAGGAGAGGATGGATAGAGAAAGTAGGGTTAATAATATAATTGTAACAGATCTGGAGAGAGAACTGAAATGGGAAAAAAAGGAGATGCAGAGGAATGGTTAAAGGACAGAATGGGAATTAAGGGGGAAATAATAAGCCTAAGGAGTATAGGAGGACCAGAAATAAAACAGAGACAGGAAGGGATAGAGTATAGAAGGAAGAGGATGTGGCAAATAAAGTGTGCCTCATGGGAGCAAAAGGAGGGAATAATGAAGAAAAAAAGAAAATTAGGGGAGAAAAAAATATATATAGATCACGACTGGACGTGGAAACAGAGGAAAATAAGAGAGGAGGTAAGAAGAAAAGCAAGAGAATTGAAAAATAAGGGTAAGGAAGTTAAAATATGGCACAACGGGTAAAGAGCAGGGGAGGAAGAGTGGAGGTGGAACGAGAGAGAAGAGAGAATGACAAAGAAAGGAATGGAGGGGTTTCGGAAATAAAGGGGGGAGAGGAGAGAAGAGAGAAGAGGTGAAGGGAAGGAAAACAGTTAAAATGTTATTCTGGAATGTGGCGGGAATAAAGAGCTTGGAAGAAGAGGACTGGAAATATATTAGAAATTTTGATATAGTAGGACTTACGGAAACATGGGTGAAAAGAGAAGAAGCAGAAATAGGAATAGGAAGAAATCTGAATGGGTATAACATTGAATGGAGGGACTCGAGAAGGGAAGGAAAAAGGGGTAGGGAGATAGGGGGTGGACTGATGGCAGTAAGAGAAAGACAAGGGGGAATAAAGGTAAAATGGAAGAAAGAAAGGACAGAAGAAGTTATAGTAGGGGAAATAGAGATAGAGAGAGAGAAATGCACGGTTGCATCAGTCTACATGCAGCACAAGAAAAAAGAAAATTATGAGTACCTAACCGAAGAAATAGAGGAAAATAGAGGAAAAATATTAATAATAGGAGGAGACTTTAACGCTAGAACAGGAGGCGAAGGAAGAGAATGGGACAGCGAAGGACAGATAGGAGAAATAAAAACAAAGGATGGTATGATAAACGCAGAAGGGGAAGAGATGGTAAAATGGCTAGGAGAGACGGGATTAGTGATTATGAATGGGAAAAAAGAAGGAGATGAAGAAGGAGAAATTACATGTATAGGAGCGAGAGGGATGTCGACAATTGACTACATAATAGGAAATATAGGAGGGGAAGAGAGAGTGAAGAAAATGCAAATGGGAGAGAGAACCAAATCGGATTACCTACCAGTAGAAGTGGAACTAGAAAACAGGGTTGAAGAAGAAGAAAACAGAGAAGAAGAAAGGTTAAGAGAAGACTGGAGCGAAGAAGGAATAAAAGAGTATCATAGATGGATAGGAGCAGTAGAAGGAACGGAAAAATAGGAAGAGATAAAAATCAGAGTGCAGAACGCTGTAACAAAAAAGAAAATAAGAAGTAAAAAAGGAACAAGAAAAAGCTGGTGGAGAGAAGAATGTAAGGTAAAAAGAGATAAGGTAATGAATGCTCTGAAAGAACTAAGAAGAGGAACTGGGGATAGAAGCAGATACTTGGAAACAAAGAGGGAATACAGAGAGGAAATAAGAAAGGCAAAAGAAGAGGAAGGAAGGAAAGTGGCGGAGGAAATAAGCAAAGATAGAACGAGAAGGAAATTTTGGGAAAAAGTGAGCGGAGGAAAGAAAAAAAGAACAAAAATAGACAAAAAAATAAGTAATGAGGAATGGCTAAAACACTTCAAGAAGCAGCTGGGAGAAAAAGAAAAGGACTACAATCAAAAAGAAGAAAGAGAAGAATGGGAAAGAGGTGAAAAAGAGGAGGGAGGGGAAATAAAAGTAGGGGAGGTAGTAGAAGTGATAAAGAGAATGAAAAAGAAAAAAGCAGCAGGAGAAGATGGGATTGCAAATGAAGCGTGGATGGCAGGGACTGAAAGCCTAATAAATGACCTGACAAAATGTCTAAATAGAGTATGGAACGGAGAAAGATACCCGAAGGAATGGAGAAAGGGAATAATAATACCAGTATACAAGAAAGGTAAAAAAGAAGAAGTAAGCAATTACAGGGGTATAACGCTGATGGACACAGGTTACAAGATATATGCAGAAATAGTAAGGAAAAGACTAGACAGAGAGATAGAAGAAAAAGGAATACTAAGCGATACGCAAATGGGATTCAGACTAAAAAGAGGAACAACAGACGCAATATATGTGCTAAAAACGGCAATAGGAAAAGAAATCAGGGAAAAAGGTGGGAAATTGTTTGTCTTCTTCGCTGATATGAAAGCAGCGTTTGACAGGATAAGAAGACAGAAGATATGGGAAATAATGAAGGAAAAAGAAATAGATAAAAGGACCAGAAGAAGTATAGAAGAAATATATAAAGAAACAGGATGCAGAATAAAAATTAGAGGAAAGATAATAGGGGAATTCGACACAGAAAAGGGAGTAAGACAAGGGTGCCCGCTGAGCACCACGCTATTCAATCTTGCCTTTGCGGAGTTAGAAGAGAAAATGAGTAAAATTCAGGAAGGAGGAGTGGTAATAGGAAGAAAGAAAATCTGGACGATAGGATATGCGGATAATATAGTAATGTTGGCAAAAAATGAAAATGGGATGAAAGAGATGCTGAAAAAACTAAGGAAATTCCTAGAGGAAAGAGGGTTGGAATTAAATGTAGAAAAGTCAAAAATGATGAAATGTAAGAAAGGAGGAGGAAGAGGAAAGGAAGAAAGTTTTGAGTGGATAGGAAAGAAAATTGAAATGGTAAAAGAATATAACTATCTGGGATTCACAATAAGCAAAAATAATGGGAATAAGAGACATATAAAGAAAACAGAAGGTAAAATAAATATGGGATTAGGAAAAGTATGGGGGTTGGGAGAAAGATTATTTAAAGAAAATTGGAAGCTAAGGATGATGTTATTTGACGCGTTAATGAAAAGCGTGATAATGTATGGAGCAGAAATATGGGGGTGGAAAAGATACGAGGAAATAGAAAGATTACAAATGAAATATATAAAATGGGTACTGGGTTTGGACAGAAACACACCGAGTTACATGATAAAATGGGAAACAGGAAGAAAAGAAATAAAAGAAAAAGCAATAGAGAGAGCGATGAGATATGAAAATAAAATAAAAGAAGAGAGGGATGGAACAATAAAGAAAGAAGCATGGAGAGAAATGAAGAGAAACGAAAGGAAAAGAGAAGAAAGAAATGAAAAAAAGGAGAGAGAGAAGAAAGACTAGGGGAAAGTAAAAAATACAGAGAGAGAGAAGAAGGAGACGATGAAAGAGAAGAGTTCTGGGAAGATGTAAGAGAAGAATTGAAAAAAAAGAAGAAAAAGAAATGGAAGACAAGATGGAAGAATCAAGATATATAAGAGAGTGGAAGGGGATAAAGGAGGAAATGAAGAAGAGTAGACTAAAAGAAATACAAAATGAAGGGAAAATAAGAGGGCTACAGATAAGAGAGAGGTTTAGGTTAGGGAACGAGACAAGAGGGTGTAGATACTGGGAAAAAGATGAAAATAGGAAATGTAGATTGTGCCAAAAAGAAGAGGAAGACTGGAAACACATAGTAGAAAAATGCGAAATGACAAGAAAAGAAGGAGAAAAGTGGGAAGAAATAATGGTTGGGAGGAAAGAAAAAATAGCATGGATGATGGAACTAAAGTGGAAAAGAAGAAGAAAAGAAGAAGGGAAAGAGAAAGAAAAAGAAAAGTGAAAAGAGAGAAGAAAGAAATTGGTAAGAGAGAACTGTAGTAAGTATGAGTGAAAGCAGAGGGAGCGGAGGATATCGCAAAAAAGGTGTAAAAGCCCTAATACGGACAAATGAAAGAAGAGGAAAAGGAAGTGCAAAATACACTAACTCAAACAAAACACAATCACACGCATATACAACACAAAACACTAGCAAAAGAAACAAGACACGTCACTCAATAAAATTGAAATGTACATTGTAAATAATCAAATTGTAACATTAAGTTTAATAAACTCTATATATTATTATTATTATTATTATTATTATTATTATTGTTATATTACGAGTCTGTCCGGAAAGTATCGGGCCTACGTTTATATCTTCGCGCCATAGTGTTCGAGCGACCTCTACCGGACAGAAACGTCAACAGTAAAGCCTCACGAATCTATTGGTTACTTACTGACACCTGCCGGACGTATAGTTCATGCGCAGCGTGTCTTTGTTTACAGTGCCTTTTTCGCGTTCGTCTGATTTTGATATTGTCAAAAATGACTGAAAAACAAGATCAACGAATTTGCATCAAATTTTGCTTTCAACTCAGAAAAACGAGTTCGGAAACTATTGAAATGATGCAAAAGGCCTTCGAAAATATGTATGAGCAAAACACGAACAAAAGAGTGCTATAAACGGTTCAAGGATGGTCGCACTTTTGTCGATAGTGATTCTCGTTCTGGCCGACCTTCGACGACAAAAACCGCAGATAATATTGAGCGGGTGCGTCTTGCAATCGAATAAGATCGTCGACTTATATGACTGTGCGAGAACTAGAAGTCTTTGAGATACCAAAAATTATCATTTCAGAAATTTTAACCGAAAATTTAGGAATGAAACGCGTGTGTGCGAAATTCATCCCAAAATTGCTCTGGATAATCTGGAAATGGTCAATAATGATGATAATGTGCTTAGAAAAGTTATTACAGGTGATGAATCATGGGTTTATGGTTATGATCCTGAAACAAAACAACAATCTTCACAGTGGAATCATTCTGAATCGCCAAGACCACAAAAAGCACGTCAAAGTCGGAGCAATGTTAAGTCAATGTCGATTGTTTTTTTCGATTGTGAAGGTATTGTACATCACGAACATACACCAGCAGGTCAGACAATTAATAAAGAATACTACGTTCAAATGTTAAAATATTTGCGTGATGCAGTAAGAAGAAAACGGCCGCATTTTGGGAAAGTGGTGACTGGCTTCTTCATCACGATAATGCGCCAGCGCATTCATCCAATCTTGTGCAGCAGTTTTTGAGCAAACACAATATCGCATTGCTTCGACAACCTCCATACAGTCTTGACATAGCCCCTTGTGACTTTTGGCTGTTTCCAAAACTAAAAAAACCACTCAAAGGACACCGACTCGATGACAAAACAACGCTTAAAAACAATACGACGAGTGTACTTAAGGGTATCCCTAAAAGTGAGTTCCAGGACTGTTTTGAAAAGTGGAAACATCGATGGAACCATGTTATTCAATCAAGTGGGGATTACTTTGAAGGACGCCACCCACCAGATGATAAAGAATAACGCTAGCACGAAAATATAAAGGTAGGCCCAATACTTTCCGGACAGACCTCGTATATTATATTATATTATAATTATTATTATACTAAAATTATAATTATTATATTATCCCAGGACTTTTAACAATTATAATTAACTAATGAATTAATTTAATAAAAAAATTAATTTAATAAAAAAAATTAAAATTAATTAAAAAATAAATAAACTTTACTCCACCCTTTTTCCAAAATTACAAATTGTTTTTCTATTATGAAGGGTAAACCCTGAAAAATTCTTTTTGAGAATTTCATTGGTTCAAGATTGTACCCTTCATTATCGAAAAACAATTTCCAATTTCTAATAATTAAATCATTTTACAATAAAAAAATAAAACATTTTTGTTTATAATTCTATGTATACACAGTTTTTAACTGATAAAATGACCCTTTGATTTCCTAGATAAATTTTTAATGAATTCCATGATCGTACTCGAGACATAGCTACATAAAGTTGTCCGTGGTTAAAAACATCTCTTCTATGATCTATACCAATCCTGTCTAAAGATTACTCATGCGATTTTTTGATGGTGATAGGGAAGGCAAATCAGAAATTATCTTCTTTTAAAAGTAAACGGATATTTGTTGTCACAATATAATGTCATTCGATTAAGAAATATTATTTAATTGCGCTTATCACCTGTTAATATTTTAATTTTAATAAGTGATTTGAAAAATCTAGTACTTACAACTTTGTGCCATTACATAATCCTTCACGTAGACTTATATTTCTAACTAACATTACTATTCAAAATTTTCTTAAACGTAATCTAAAAGGAGGAAAATTTGGTAGATTTAATGAATTTAATATTCTGGTATAAGAACATCTGTAATTTCACCATTGTCACAATTCTGTGCACAATCAATTCCAGTGTATATATATTCAGTATTCTTATCCACAAAATTAGTAATTCTGTTATTTATATCATATACATCAGCATTTTTGGCAGAAAAAATAGCACAATGACTAATTTCGTTCAACTTTTTATCATTTATTAATATAACAAAAATATGTTGAATAATGCATTGATCTGCAAGTAATATGCAGAGTTCTGGCAACTGTAAATTATTATCTTGATAAAGTTTAGTGTTCCATTGCCAACATCTAATTAATATTTAGTAAATTCATTTCATGCGTCAAAACTCTCATATTAGTTTTTAATTAAGATATCGAAAAGTGTACCCATAAGTGATTATTTTTAAGAGACAAATTGATTATTTCATTACGTATTCCATTAACTTTGATTGGAAATAATTGTCTCAAATCTTTTTTTAAAATCATTATTTTGCCGCCAAATGGCAAATCGTTGTTTATACGTTTCAAAGTTCTATTTACAATTTCCAGAACATATCACGGGACCATTGGTACTTCATCCTAAATACCATAAATACTTTAGTATTTTTTAAAAGTATACTTTTCTTTGATTGTATTTTAACATTTAAAGATGAATCATTGAACATCGGAACGGGTAAACCAAAAGATTCATGTACCGTTTTACCATTAGGCATCAATGTTGCGGCAATACCGGTGAATATCATTGTAAAACATTTAATGTTTTCTGACATTAAAATATGATAAATCATTGTATAAATAAAAGATTTTTCCGAACCTTTTTGTCAATCTATGTAGAAACAAGTTGAATCATTGTAATTATGCGAATGTGCTGCTTCAAGAATGTTATCAACTATTTGTTTTTGTTTAGTATTTAATTTTTTATATCGTTGATTTTCGTTTTCTAATCGATAATTTTCTTCGTTGTTATCATTTCTGTGAATTACATTAATCTCAACATTTTGTTCCATTCTTGGAAAATCAGCTGAACTTTTTTTTCCTTTAATCAAAATATTTATTTCTGAATAAGCTATTTGATAGCTAGTAATTAAGTCGTTGTTGCGCAAAAAATCTTCAGACATGGACTTTCTAAAGGTTTTCCGAAATTTTTCTAGAAAAATAGGTTGAAAGTGAATCAATATACGTGCAAATAAGTTTCGCAGACGTTTAGTATCATCCAAGTCTGCTTCTTTCATAGCGTTGTGCCATTCATCATCATCTCCAATAATAATTCATAGTGCTAGACAGGCTGCCGTAAATGAGTAATGTAAAACATTCTCCACTGTTCTTAAATCGTCTAAGCTAGTAGCCCTTTTGACGTGCAAAAATAATAATTTTAAATGAAATAATTCAATTTGTGTTCGGCTTATAAAAAACATACGACCTATACAATTAAATTGCTTTTTTCGAGTTTCCCAGGAAGAACAACTTTGACCAGCAACTTTTTTTTTTCTTATAGGTAACAAATTTTTTTTTTCTGGATAATAATATTGTCTTTCAGTCATTTGTACCATTCAGAGTGAAATAATCAAATACTACTTGAACAGCAAATACAACTTGAATTATTTAAATTAACCAAGAATGAAGCTTCATCTTCATTATCTATAATTATTACTGATTGTTCGCGCTCGCTCTCATCCCTTCCTGACCTATTAGTTAGGCAGCACGCGACGCGACGCTTATCGGTCACGCGTCGCGCGCCTGCCTAACCCTGCATGGCCTAATGCTCACTCACTCTCTCTCTTTCTCACTCTCTCTGCGCTCCTCAACTTTTTCTTGCGCTCAGCTCCGCTGGCCCGTCCTTGGCGCTGAAACGAAAAGGCCGAGTGTTAGGAGCATACTTTAATGCGCCCAACGTTGGCCACCACGCCTTGCCGAGTGGAGAAGGAGGGAGAAACGCAGACGAGAAGCCAGTGCACGGCCTGCTCTCGTCACAAATTATAAAGAGTTGTTCATATGAAGGACTTTCATCGTAGCATGGGTACAGGACTGTATTCATTTTATAATATATCTGTCCTTGAATTTTGAAATAAAATAGACCTGGTTTGCACGTTTGAAAATTAACCAAATCGATATCAAATGAAGAAAAAGATAAAGAATTATTATAATTCCGTATTCGATCAGAAAATAAAGATGACTTTTCATGTTCTCCATAAAGAAATGTCGAAAATTCAGGTGGAAAATCAGGTAATGAATCCAATTTTACAGCCCCATGAGCACAACAATCATTACAAGATAATCCTTTATTGGAAACTACTTCGTCTTTGAAATGTTTAGCGTTACAATATTTACATAAAATATTCATAGGTAATCATTGTCAACTATATGAACTAAATTACAATTATTATCATGGATACTTTCTCGATACTATCATTTCTGGATACTATCATGAATACTTATTGTCGCTAAAGACGTTGGTTTTATGTACGTCGGATTCGTTACGCTTTTTCTCTTTTTCTCAAATCAGTTATTTTATTAATGATAATAAGTGACAATTAAAAAATAAACTACATAAAAACATTGATGAGTGGCCAATTGCTTTCTCATTAAAGAAATATGGGAGGATATTATATATTTTTTAAATACTCTGCCTATCGATAAACTACATTCATAATATAAAACACTGTATGTATAATGATAAAAATACTTTTAAGACTTACATAGACCCTGATCTGTCATTGATATCCGTAATTTTGGATTTACAGCGTCCTCTTTCTTTTTACTGAGTCAATATAATTGCAAATTATGAATATCATACGTTTCGATTTTGATTAGTGTATATTATATTATATTATATTATCAAAAGAATAATATTAATCCATTAAGGCCCATGCAAAATCTGGATAAGATAGTAACAAAGTAACTAAGCCATCCTTTACATAATCAAAAAATAAAATATAAGTATTTTTTTTGTAATTTGCAATTTTTTATAAAAAATTATATAAAAAAATTAATGAAAAATTTCTAATTTTAGAAAACTGCATGCAGCAGTTAATTCTACGAGAAATGTCATGACCAAAACTTATATAACATTTTTTTGTCTGAATCTAATTTGTTAGTGTATAATGAGAATAAAAAATCGCATCACAGAAATGAAAGAGAAGCGAGTCAAATAATATCAAACTGATGATTGCATTCATACATAAATGATTTACATAAAATATTGTAAGTTTATTTAGAAGAATTGAATTAATGTTCATCGCCATGTTCTTCTCTATGTACTTTGCATACAGATATAGAACATTTTGTACAATACCACTCAGTTTTTGTTGAACACGACGATACTTCACATTTTTTCTGGCTCCTTTATTTCATCACATGTTTGTTAGCGGAACAACTGCCTGAATCACTCTGCCTTTTTCGTGAAGCAGAACGTGTCGAGGATAACTTGTCAATGTAATATTCACAAGCTTCTTGAATAATTTCGTTAGAACCTTTTTTTTCATCTGGGTGTAGCTAATTATTAATTATATCCATTACTGTGATGTAATTCAATTTTGAATTCTCTTCATACATAGAAGTAGTGGTTCCTCTTTCTGCTTTTTTTCGGCATTTCGACTTACGCTTTCACGCGATTCTGTTGAACAGTTGCTGTTGCCGATAAACCATTTTTTTTAAATAAATTATGATATCTGGATTAGTAAAAAAATTATCGAAATAAACATGATATTTATTCAGTTCTTCTTCTTCGGTAATCTCTAGTAAACGGAAAAGTTATTTCATCACTACTCTAAATCGTAAATCAACGGCAAGGAAAGGATTTCGTTTATCAATGCCTAATTTTCCGGTATAAATATCGACATCATACACATACCTATCCGAAGAACAGAATGCCCATTCCTTTATTCCAAACCGAACAAGTTTATTCCTTATATATGTATGTAGAAAGTACAAGAATGGAAGAGTGAACCCTTTACTTTAAAGGGTTAACTCTTCCATTTTTGTACTTACTACATACTTAACAATGATGAGTTCTAATAATATCAATTTATTCCTTATACACTGCTTGATACCAAACTTACCATAATATGTTATCATTACTTCATCTATTGATAAATTATAGTCAAAGAAACAAAATTGCATACAATTCTTACGAAACATGTCATATAGAGTTCTAATCTTCCAGAATTTGTCATTCTTATTTTTTTCTTGAAGCTTATGAAATCGCAAGTTCTTCTTGATGGCAATAAATTTATTTCTTGGCATAAGTTTCGAAATTACTAGGCACTGAAAGATTCGCTTTGTTGACCAATAGTCATAAAAACTTTTTCGGGAATTGAGGATAGTAATCATTATGATCATAATAAATTTTTCCTAATCATTTACAGATAAATCAAAATTACTTTCAGAAGTGGCTTTAATAATGTGATTTTTCATTGATTCCGAAAGAAATATTTCGAATAATTCTACAGAATTTTTAGGAAATAATGATAAAATAGGTGAAATATCGAACTTATACTCGTCATCAGGAGAAATATCATTCAAAGCATTATTTATCCAATTGTAAATATGATTTGACTCCAACAATTTTTAAGTACTTTTCAAATGTTCGTAAGTGCCTGTGGGAAGGTTATGATACAGTGTATTTTCATCTAGGTCACCATTCGATTCTCCATCTGGATTTTCATGTTCATCAGGAATAAATGCTATATCGATATGTTGATTTTCTTCAATGTCAACATCATCAACTAAATCAGGGAGATCAGTAAGTTTACATTTTGCTATTGTTAGTTGCGTTAGAATGTAGAATAATAAAACCTACGCTTACTACTACTTAAATTTACAAAATATATATACTACGTATAATGAAATTCTAAACAGAATAGCCCTATCCAAAATTTTCGTTTCAAAGATTGTTTCCGTAATTTTTGCAACCACTAACCAGCCACTCAAACGTTATCTCTAACGCGGAAGGATTCAGAAAATAAAAAATATTTATCCACTTTTATTATACAACCATGAAATCGATTCACAAGTCTATATTTCATACAGAACAATAAGTACTTTGAAACGTGGGAAGCTTATTCCTATTTCACATTGCAAATTCAATTCTGACAAAAAAATGTTACATAAGTTTTTGTTGTGATTTTTCCCGTAGAATCGATTGCTGTATTCAGTTTTTCATAATTAGGAATTTTTCAATAATTTGTTTAAATAATTCTTTATAAACAATTGTAAATGGCAAAAGAAAAAACACGTATATCTTATTTTTTCATTATGCAAAAAATGGCCTAGTTACTTTATTGCTATCTTATCTAGATTTTGCATGGAACTTAATGGGTTAAAAAAAAAATTTACGATTTTAAATCATTGTAGTATCAGATGTGACATTAATTGATTATTAAAATTATTCTGATCATATATTGATTATTACCTTGACTTGACAATTGAATAAGATAGAGATTGTGACATAATGAAAATAAATATAATTTCAAAAATATTTATTTAAAGAAAAATACATGCTTCATGTACATTTATAACTTAATGACTACAACTATTATTTATTTCAGTTTAGTGAATTAAATGAAATAAATTAATAAATTAGTACAAAAAGAATTAATAGAAATAAATATAACGATAGATATTTAAGTCTAGTTTGTATGTTTCATAAAAGTAAGACCTTTTGTATGCTACATATTATCAATCCCTGCTACAGTTACATGCAAAAGTGTCCGACCATAGATAATTTTATGCTTTAACAATGCACAAAGAGTGGAAAGTGTAAAACAAATATATTTTCGAAAAGTACTTTTATTACACAATCAAAGCATGTGATTTCAAAATTTATTTAACAATTTACAAAATTTTATAACGAAAATAACAAATTCTGCTTATTCATAAGTATCCGGTCAAATATGAATTTATCACTTAGGTAGAAAAAATATAATAACATGAAATAAAACAAATTCAAAATGGTGTTAAATGTAACATAGTCATCGTAGTCATATTCTTAAAAGCTATCACGGCAGCACGTCTGTGAGGCATTGATTTAATAAGTTTGGTAACTATCGTGAGGGATATTTTTCCATACTTATTGCACTTTTTCACATATACCGGCTTTATTAGGATAACTTTGACTCTCTAATCTTAATTTTAGCTCTTGCCATAAATGTTTTATTTGATTTAAATTCAGAATTTGATTAGGCCAATCTAAAACTCGAATTTTTGTCTTGCTAAAAAATTGCTGAATGAGCTGTGATCGATGTTGTGGATCGTTATCCTGCTGAAAGATCCATCCTCTTGGTATGTCATGACGAGCATAAGGTAGCATTTGCAGTAGTCAAATATCCCTGTATACGGCAAAGTCCATAGTGCCTTCTATTTTAAATAATAAAATTACGCCTTAATAAAAATACCACCTCCACCGTATTTCTCAGTCGAAATTTGATATCGGAAATTATACCTACTACCTTGTGGTCGGTGTCCTTCTACAATCATTTATAAACAAATTAATCTTAGCTTCATCAGAAAATAGCATTTTCTTCCAGTCCTCAACAGTCTAACTTTGATAGGCATTTGCAAATTCTAATCTGGCTTTCTTATTTTTCTTACTAATCAGTGGTTTTTTTACACCAACACGTCTAAAAAGTCCTCGTTTTCTCAGTTTTCATGAAACAGCACTTTGACTTATGCCTACTAAATTTTCTTCGCGTAATTCGTGTGCAATAATGTCAGCGTTCTTTTTGATATCTGCAACAGCCTTTCTTTTAATCACTTTAGCAACACAATTAGAGATTATTTTTTAGTCTGCTAGGACATTTTTTAAAATGTGAGTATTCTTAAATTTATTCATTATATCGTTCACAGTTGATTTTCCTATTGCCAAAGTTTTAGCTATTTCATCTTTTCTTTCATCAACCACCAAGGTCATCTTCACGGTCAAATCCAAGATCACCGTTGAATTCCTTGTTGAAAATTACTTCAAAAGTGGCCTTGACATATTTTAAACATAAATAACCTGGAAAGTTATTTGGGTGTTTCCAAACTTTTTGGACACCCTGTATATCTATCAGTCAATGAATACAAAATGTTATTGAAAAAAAGAAGTATGTATATCAAAATTTTGGATTTTTAGTACCAAAGTGTGACGGGCGAATCGATCGTTGGATTCGATCGCCCTGTTCGCCTCTCTCTCTCTTCCGCGTGCCTTCCCCTGAGCCGCTGCCACATCGGTCTTGGTTGAGTAAAACCGAGTATCGACGCACGATGTGGCTTTGTTGCAGGTCTGATTCCTGATCGGCGGAGATGCCTGGCGCTGGAGGGATAGGCATAGGCGGAGAGCAGAGGAGGAGAGAGAGAAATACTGTCGCCGGCATGAGCCGCACATGTGTGCGTAGCCGGCGGCGCTCGGCCGTTTGAGTACCTATAGGGAGGGGCGCGTAAGAAAGCGCGGAAGGCGCGAGATCGCGGGCAGTAGAGTTTTGACCGGCAATTAATTGCCAGCTAGTCAAGCTTCGCGACTATAACGAGTGTTTGTGCGGTTGAGTACCATAGCGACCATCAGCAAGAAGGAAGACCGGCTGCATCGAGAATCCTGCCTTTCGAGGACTACATCGCTCACTCAGAGGACGTGGACTTCCGCAGCAGCGCTCCCTCTCAAGGTCAGGTACCCTTTTTAGTTTATCGGTGCGCGCCTCGATTTCTCTCTCTCCGAGCATCATATAGGCCGGACGCCGACGAGTGGTTAGATGCGTGAATTCGCATCGCCCTCGCGGAATTCGCGGGACAAATTGTAAGGTGACGTTCTGTTTCCTGTGCGTTAATTCGCACGGAACGAACTTAGCCCGGACTCGGCCGGCGCACACGTCAAACGCCGAATGTATAGTATTGTAGCAATAAAGAGAAAAATATTAGAATTGATGAGTTTATTCTGTTCGAACCTGTCTCTCTGTAATTGATTAAATTGCGATTATCTATATTACCGGACGACATAGCCCTCGTTAAGTTTTCGCGACGAAGCAAATGCGCCTTCCGAGCCTTTCCCCTTAAATAATTTGTGACGCAACGTTGTTCGGGCTTAAATTATTAACGTACGTGTTACAAAAGGATAAATCTTGTTGGTTCATAGGATTAAAATTTTCTAATGCTATCACTGAATCATTATTTCTGCAAACTATTATGAGCAGCCCATCTAAAGAATACATCTCGATTTTTATTTTTATTTATAGAAAGGTTTATTAATTATTAGATATAATATCAGTTATAATATCTAGTGTACATATACGATTAAAAATTAATTACATATATGAGGTGGAAATTTCATCAATAACTCTCATATAGGTTCCTTTTGGTACTTGTATATTTAGATCAGCGTAATTAG
Organism: Phymastichus coffea; assembly: GCF_024137745.1. Lineage (NCBI taxonomy): Eukaryota > Metazoa > Arthropoda > Insecta > Hymenoptera > Eulophidae > Phymastichus > Phymastichus coffea. The sequence continues at coordinate 4,265,610 of NW_026706827.1, forward strand.
TGATGTTGATGTTGATTTTATACCCACCGTTAGTGATAGCTCTAACTCCATAAGTAACTTTCTGTAACAATGAGTATGCTGCACAAAGATTTGTTTTAGATAGCCGTGAATAGCTGTGAAATATAATATAATTCAATGTAATATAAATAAATAATTTAATAAATATAATGTAACGTGCATATATAAAGTGGAACATTCGCGCCCTCTCTGCGCTCGATCTGCCATTAATGTGTTGACCTGCTCGGCGGGGGAGAGGCGAGTTCTGCTGCTCGTGGTCGCTGTGAGCTCGCTCTCTTTCGTTCACCACCCGCTCACCTAGCAACATCTACCTTCGAGCAGAGCTCATGTCCCCGGTTCTGGACTTGTATCACGTATCAACATTATAATGACCAAGGAATCTGGGCCATTACGACGACATTCGAGACTGGATGGACAGCGCATAAGGTGGCAGCGAGGAGGCAGTGCGCCGGACGAACGATTGAGCCAACATACTTGCTCACGCGTCGTTCACAAAAGTGAGCAACTAATCGTTACCTACCTCGCCATTGATCTTTGATTATTTAGATTTAGTATTTATGCGAGAGACTAGCGTGGGTCGTGCGGTGTAAAGTACCTCTAGATTTATAATATTAGATAACGAATGACGATTGTAATTAATAATATGGATAGAAAAAAAGTTTAGTACGACGTTAAAATAATGATTATAATGGTGATATTGCGCTGAGTCGACTCATTAAATAAAGTGATTATAAGATGTAGGTCTATCACTTGGTTTTCATTGTGTGCCTTTGTCATTCACTCTGGGAAATTATTTCTCTTGCTTTATTATCCTTCGTGTTATTTAATTTGGTAATAACATACTTAATTCTATTAAATATCCTCTTGGAACTATACAATAAATATAAAAATAAATTAATTTACGATATATTGAAAAATAAAACCCTTAGCTTTTCCAGCAGTAGTAAAAATAATTTTTTTAGCTAATTATTGCAAATTCGGTTCCTCAGTCGTAGTTTCAGTCGTATGGTTTCCTAAATACGTAATGCGAGAAGTCTCCTGGATAAGCAATTCAAATGGAACAAAATTTTTTATATCCTTATAGTGATTTCTTGAAACCGCCTTTGTGACAGCCTCTTTTACGTGCAAAATCTAAACAAAGAAACAAAAGTCATCGGTAATTTATAAAATGTATTAATAAGATGTCAGAGTGCGATCAATATTTTATAAATTAAATATTAACTTCAAAATAGTTAACTCACAGCTTCATTTTAATACAGCTGAATAAGCGTTTTGCCTCAGACTAAACGCATGATTCTTTTGTTGCTTCCGTTGTTCAGCACAAACTTGAACAGTTCATACTAAGTTTTTGTACCAACTAAAGCAGGAGCGTGAACTTGATCGATGTATTCAGTTATTTCACTACAAAATCAAACAGATTTCAAAAACGTACCATTTTCAAGTTAATCAAGTTAATAAATATAAAATTCTTTATATATACTATACGAGATGTGTTCAAAAAGTAAAGTGACTTTTTAAATTTCACGGGCAACGTACTATCGATTATCGATTTTTTTGTTTTGTTATGTTGGTACACTCTTCCCGAACATCTGTACCAAGTTTCAAGTGTATAGCATTTTTTGTTTGGTTGTGAGAGGCGTAAAGGTTATAAGTGTTTTGCGTGCTCGGCGATTTCTTGCTATCGAAAAATATGGATCAAAGGATTTGCATCAAATTTTGTGTAAAAAATAAAATAAAGTGCTCCGAAACGCTTGAAATGTTGACGGTGGCATTCGGTGAAACTGTTCTGAGTAAAAAAAAATGTTTACAAGTGGTACAAACTCTTCCAAGATGGCCGGGAAGATGCCAATGACGAGCCTCGCTCTGGACGCCCAAGCACGTCAACAACTGATGAAAACGTTCAAGCAGTGAAGAAAATTGTTCTGGAAAATCGTCGAATCACTATCAGAGAAGTTGCTGAGGATGTTGGTATATCGCTTGGCTCGTGCCATGAAATTTTTTCTAACGTTTTGGGCATGAGACGTGTGTCAGCGAAGTTTGTTCCGAAATTGCTAAATTTTGACCAAAAGAACCGTCGCATGAGCATCGCTCAAGAACTGTTGAATGACGTCAACGACGATCCAGATTTACTCAGAAGGGTCATAACTGGTGACGAATCATGGGTATATGGTTATGATATCGAAACCAAAGTCCAATCGTCCCAATGGAAGAGCCCAGATGAGCCAAGACCGAAAAAAGCACGCCAAGTTCGATCGAATGTCAAAGTTTTGCTCACTGTTTTCTTCGATTACCATGGCGTGGTGCATCAGGAGTTCTTAACATATGGACGTACGGTCAATAAACAGTATTATCTTGAAGTTATGCGCCGTTTGCGAGAAGCAATACGAAGAAAACGCCCAGAATTGTGGAAAAACAATTCATGGCTTTTTCATCACGATAATGCCCCTGCTCACTTATCTTTGCTTGTGAGAGATTTTTTGGCCAAAAACAACACCACAATCATGCCTCAGCCACCATATTCACCGGATTTAGCCCCATGTGACTTTTTCTTGTTCCCAAAACTAAAGAGACCTATGAAAGGACGGAGATTTGCAACGATTGAAGAGATAAAGACTGCATCGCTGGAAGAGCTCAAGGCTATACCGAAAAGTGCTTTGAGGATTGGGTAAACCGTTGGCATAAGTGTATTGTATCTGAGGGGGATTAATTTGAAGAAGATAACATAAATATTGATAAATAAATAAATATCTTTTCTTAAAAATACAAAGTCACCTTACTTTTTGAACACACCTCGTATGTACTTTTATACAGGGTGGCCCATTTTAAGTGATTCACTCAGATATCTAGATTGGAGTGAGTTTTATCGAAAAAAGTTTCAGACAAAAGTTACTCAACTTTGAGGGGGCCATGTTTCTATGACCTTGGATTTGACCTTGGATGTCATGTTCAAGGTCATTTCAAGGTCAACTTTGTTTTTTTAAATAGGAACCCCCCATTTTTGACCCCGGATTCGGAAAGAGCGGGAAATTTTACGTCCAAAACGGTATTTTTAAATTTTTTTTCATGGCCTTGAGAAGGTCGATTTAAGGTCAAATGCTTGAAAAACTGAATAAAAGCGTTTTTTTTAATTTTTAAGATATCGAAAAATGACCTCTACAAAATTTGTTTAGAACAGAGTGGGCCACCCAATGCACCAAAAACCTTTGACCTTTAACCTCATTTTAAAGGTCATTTCAAGGTCGAAGTGTTTTTTGTAATGGAAATCCCTCTTTTTAACCCCGGATACGCACATAGCGCGAAATCCGACGTTTGGATAAGGTATTGTGTTGAGTTTCGCGCTATGTGCGAATCGGGGGTCAAAAAGAGGGGTTTCCATTACAAAAAACACTTCGACCTTGAAATGACCTTTAAAATGAGGTTAAAGGTCAAAGGTTTTTGGTGCATTGGGTGGCCCACTCTGTTCTAAACAAATTTTGTAGAGGTCATTTTTCGATATCTTAAAAATTAAAAAAACGCTTTTATGCAGTTTTTCAAGCATTTGACCTTAAATCGACCTTCTCAAGGCCATGAAAAAAAATTTAAAAATACCGTTTTGGACGTAAAATTTCCCGCTCTTTCCGAATCCGGGGTCAAAAATGGGGGTTCCTATTTAAAAAAACAAAGTTGACCTTGAAATGACCTTGAACATGACCTCCAAGGTCAAATCCAAGGTCATAGAAACATGGCCCCCTCAAAGTTGAGTAACTTTTGTCTGAAACTTTTTTCGATAAAACTCACTCCAATCTAGATATCTGAGTGGATCACTTAAAATGGGCCACCCTGTATATAATTGTGAAATAACTGAATACATCGATCAAGTTCACGCTCCTGCTTTTGTTGGTACGAAAACTCAGTATAAACCGTTCCACACACACACACACACACACATACATCTCTACTATTATTTAAATATAATAGACAATTACATTACGTGGTATTATCACGATCCTGTAACTCGTTAAAATCTTCATTTCTTGTGTATAATCATTAACACTACTAACCTCATAATTATTATAATATAATTTATTATTACATAAAGAAGATAAAGAAAAATACTCAAAATTTTATACATAATATACAATTAAACATACCATTTACTGTATATGATATCTTGCCTAAAAATAATAAAATAGACGATATTACTGGATTTTCAAAGAAGTGCACTAATCACTGCAGTTCGGTCGCCAACACTTGTCACTACCATAAGATGCATCACGCATACACTACACACTGCACAGCATACATTAATATTCTGTCTAGTATACATGTCATTATGTCTCAGCCAATCACATCCCATCTCTCAACCAATCATATCACGAATAAACTAGCTTCATTCTATAGACCATAATGAATTCTACGGACTTGACTTTGAAATGATCTTAAACATGATCTTGAACATGATCTTGAAGGGTTACACTGACCCCGAATTCGAATTCAACTTTTTACATTTACACGCGGACAATTTTTCTGAAAATTTTAGTGATTACAGCGATGTACAAGGAGAGAGATTTTATCAGGATATCAAGGGATTGTTGCGTAGGTTTCAAAAAAGATGGAATATCAATAGGTTAGTAGATGACTGCTGGTCCTAAAAAAGAGATTTACTGTCAGAACCAAAAAAACCGAAGAGGAATCCACTTTGTTAATCATTTGACAACAAGGTTGTTCAATATCATAAAAAAGAGTAATAAAGTTAAAGTAATTTTCTATAATTCCTGAAGGTGTAAATCGTCTTAATGTTAACGTCTGAAAATATACTTCGTTCCTTGTCATAGCTTATGTGAGCACGTGACCAGCTATGTTTGTCTATTTATGTCGGAGACGTAAATGGGCTGAAAACTTATCTAATAGTCAAACCGACCTTAAATACGAAATCAGCTATTCGAAACCCTATAGATCTACTATTTTAAATTAGTTTTAATGAATTCTGTAGATTTGACTCTGAAGTGACCTTGAATATGACCGTGAAGGGTTAAGCTGACCCCGTATTTGAATTCAACGCCCCGAAAAACCTGTAGATTCACTATTTCAAGTTAGTTTTGATAAATTCCATGGATTTGATCTTGAAATAATTTTGAACCTGATCTAATCAGGTTAACCCGACCTCGGATTAGGAATTAGCGACCTCGAAAACATATAGATACCTTGGTTTAGTTTTTCGTACTTAAAAATTTTATTTTCTGTGGAGCTGTGTAATCATTAAACTAGAGAAGTTTTACCATTTTTACCAGCTAGACCTATGAATTATGGACGATATAGAAAGGGATTCAACTCTTTTACTATAAATATTGTGGAGTAAGTAGATGAAGATTATTTCACTTTAGATTCAATGCAGGTATCAACATGCTTGAAGAAAAAAATCTGCTACAGAAATGAATTAAAGATCATGATGCAAATAAACATAAGCATTAACTAATAAAACAAAGAGAAGCTAATTTACAAAAGACTTTGAATAAAACTTTCAAATCCGTGATTAATACATTAAAGAAGCTTGAAAATGCAACTATTTATAAAATAAGCACTACTAAAAAAGCAACGGAAAAGAAGAGAATCACGTTCGAAAAAGTATTCATGTCAAAAGCTGACAGCTCAAAGATCTCGATACTTTAATAGTACAACTGATAAATTTTTTCAAGAAACTATAGCAGGCTGCTATACCAAACTGATAAAAAAAGTAATCTAGATAAACATTATGTGTTCACCTAAAGGAATATTCATTTATAATTAGTACTCCTTTCATCCATTTCCGAAACAATACAATGATAATGAACGATGAAGCATATACAAAGACTCTTGGCTTAATGCAACTTCTTTTTCATAAAGAACCGAATCCATAATTAATTAGGTCTTTGGATGAAGGAAAATTACATGAAAATTCTTAAAAATAGCAATGCTCATCAGAAGAAATATTAATCAAATGGAAAATATCGAAATAAGCACGCAAAAACATTGGTCCTAACTTAATTCTCGGTAGTTAGTCCTAAGAAAGTTTGTTAGTGGAAACAGTTTTTTACCTCACTACAAAGTCGCAAGAAAAGAAACTTCGTTTGACTATATTTACTAGCATGATCTAAATGAACTTATTGGTCGACTAAGATTACGCATAGATGAACAAGTAACTGATAATCCTAGTCATGTAAATGAAATTCATTCGATTATTGAGGGACTTCGTAAGACTGGATACGTATATTAATAGGAAACATATATAAATGACCATCAGTCTTAACATATGTGTCAGTGTATTTGGACGTAAAATTAACAAAAAGGAGCTTTCGAGGTCCTCCAGGCATAGAGTGTAAAATCACTGCAGATGATCAGTTGGATACAGACGGTATGATCTCTAATATTGCACACCCTAAGCATGTCGAAGACATAATGAATTTAGACTTCGCTTTCAATTACACCGGTACACGGCCTAAAAAAAGTAGTCGGGTCCAAGGACCAGATATACGATTTTCCGAGTATTTTGACGCTCTGAAACCGAATCGGAGGTCTAAATTGAGAATCACAACGTGGTTTTTTTAAATTACACAAAACTGTAAAAAATTGGTAAAGATCGTGAAAATTCTCCATAAAAAAGGTAGGTTGAGAAAAATACATGTGTGACTGCCGTCATTGCTTCACCTGTGCCTGTAACCAGGGCACCTTTATGTGGTAACGCTGGGCAACAGATCCGCACTGGCAAATTTCCTGGGCAAACGCCAAACATGCTATCATGGCAGATACAGTTATGAGGAACATTACGATTCGAAACCCTAGCAGGGTTTCGAAACAGGGATTCGAAACCCTAGTATCGGTGATTGTTCACTGTGAGAAAGCGGGCCTGTAGTCGTCGTCATCAAGCGATCGTAGCTCGACATTGGTGGGAAACTCGGCTTCTAAAGAGTACAATGCTTCAAGAATCAACACTTCTACTCTTGAGTGTAACAAAAATTCTGAAGAATTTTTCTATGTTTGTGAGAAGATTGAAGTCTGTTAAAATCGAAAAAGTACTATATATCAGATACTTTAAGATCTCTTTACCTAAACTGTTTTGGTATTGAAATTACCAATCTAGATAAATGATGGATACCTCATATAATTTGTACTAACAAGGAAGGTACCCGAGGTGTACCTCACCGATTTTCTTGAAATTGTGATATGTTGTAGAACATCAAAAAATATTCGACGCGTATTTTTTTATACGTGCCCATAAGCCTATTTAAGGGGTGAAACCCACCCTTGAAGTTCACCCCTAAAAACAAATTTTTTTTAATTTCTCGAATACAATTCGTAATTTTTTACTGAAACAAAGTGGGTAACACTTGTTATTGAAAAGCACATATTTATGCATTGTTTTTAGTCATCAGACTCGTAACCCCCGTTTTTTATTAATGAAAAACTATATTTGATGACCATTTTTTTCACTATACACATTCCAAAATCTGTTAAATCTTGACAAAATTAATTGTTTTATGCACAATAATCAAAAGTAAAGTTGACCTGTTCCGGCATTTTCAAAAAAAAAATCCCTTGAGGGGGTGAGCTACCCCTAACATTTATACTATTATATTTCATTATTCCATTACGATATCATGGTGTAAATCTCTTGGATACTATTAAAATTGTTAAGTAGTTGATGTAGTTTGAAATTTTCTGAAATCAGTCCTTACAAATGAATTCATCCCTAAAACTCAATCTCAAGTATTATTTTTTCATTACTTGAAAATACCCTAGGACTATTCAGTGGCGTAAAACGTGTAATAATATTAGTTCACATCCTTGGTATTGAATTAGAATTCTTCACCCCACTAATGTATCAACCCCTATTTTTCAATAAAAAAATGACACCCTTTTCCATATGAAAATACTAGTTTCTTGAGTTTGACGAAAAAAATTTTGGCAGTATGCACAATATTCAAATACGAAATCGACTGTTCTCACCTTAATAAAAATAACCTATAATAAGGGGTGTACCAGCCCCACAGGAGATATTGTCGTATCTCTATGATTTTATTCTTTTTCTATGGGACTTTCAAAAGTAATAAAAAATTAATGATTCAAAGTACAAAAAAATTTTAAATTTAATATTTCAATAGTTTCGAGTTTTAATGTTACTTTTTATAATCCTGGCAATAATGATAATCATTAAAAAAATGTTTCAAGCATAATGATTTCTTACACCAAGAGCATCTGACAATTGCTGAATTAGAGCAACCAGGAACTTCACAACGCTCATTACAATCATTACCAAAACTAATATCTACGGGGTTATCAAATTTATCTGGCTTTGATTCAACGTAGCCACTTTTATACCATGAATATTTGATTAGGTTATTGTATCGAGGAGATGACAATTGATTATGTACCAAGGATTGGAGTTTTATAATGTTATTTCTTTTATGAAGTTCTATATCCTCATTCATTAATGTTACACTGTCCTCGAAGCGACGGACGTAATTTTTCCACACTCGGAAGCCGAAAGCATCTAGTGGCTGAATTTTGCCTGTTGTTCCTTTTGGAATTATTTTTACATCAACAATTTTGTTTGGAGGTGCTGCTTCCTTTACAGCATCAGGGCAATGCCCACTCCACGAATCAATTAATAAGACACTTGAATGCCCAACATTGGGAAAATACACATCCTTCAGCCATGTTTTGAAATGTTCTGTAACCATTGAAAAAACTCATTTTTATTCACATGACATAAGTTAAAAACTGTAATCATCAATAATAAATATCATACCTGAAGTCAGTTTGCCAGAAGCGGAAGGCATCACGTAAATATTTGATGGCTTGAATAATTTGGATTCTACTACCGGTCCAAAGGTTCCTTTACTTTCTTTTAAAACAATGAATAATGGAGAAAGCAGTCTCCCATCACCTGAAATGAGTGGTTGAATTGTGTAACTGTGAGTCGTCGAACTTACAGATTCTACAAGACATTCAATTTGCTTTTCGCCTTCAATAGCTAGTGTTCTTCCCGAGTGCATTTCAATTTGAAATCCACTCTGATCTGAATTGTAAATTGATTCCAAACCTTTGCTTTTAATTATTTTTTTCACATCTGAAACAAAATCATCAGCTGTTTTTTGTAAATATTCTCTCCCTTCAACAGTCTTTTTTGTTACGAATTTATTTATCTTTCTGCTGACTATTCTGTGAGCCTTTTTAAAATTTTGTAGCCAATGACGTGACGCTTTAAACCTTATATCTTCATGTCCAACGATTTTCTAAGCTTGTAATGCCCATTTTTGTAAATCTCTATCGTGAATTATATAACCGGCATCGGAAGCCGACTGAAAATTATCTAATACAAATTTATTGATTCTTCCAATTTTTTCTTTATAAGTGCCTCCTTTATTCAAAGTATGCGCCCATCGTTTCAACTGTGTAATTGATTGGACTTTTCGAAATCTATGCTGCACAGTTTGCAGAGCGAGATTTTTCGTAACTCCGCTTCTCCAATAGTCCACAGCTTTTCGTTTGTAATCCCAAGATAGATCTTCTGTATCCGCTGTACATACTAGTGAGTGTTCATCAACATCCGCTGACCAGATTTTATCAATATCTTCAACAATATGCATTTCAGTATCCTTAAATGGTTCTTGAAAAGCTAATGTAGATTCCACAATGAATTCTGGATCCTCAAAGTTATTTATACAATCAAGTAATAGTTTTTCTATATTATCCTTCAAAGCAATTTCATCTTTAGTAATGGGACTTTCTTGTATATTCATAGCTTGAAAAGATAATAATAATAATTGTATAACATTTATAGGATTAATAGTCATTTTTCCAATACCTAGAAATAATAATTATTATTTGTTTTTTATATGATGAAATCCGAAGCGCATTAATTTGAATATTTTTTTACAAAGTCAGGCAATAATTTTTAATATCATTTAAAGCAACATTACACTGACAATTACGTATCAATTTCATTTCTAATTTCTTCGAACGATAATTGAATATTGGAATTTCCAAAATTTCTTGTCCATCTTTGATCCCTCACCAATTCTGGAAAAAGACCACATAAAAATATGAAGTATTGCATTTTATAACTCTTTATAAGCTATATCTAAATCACTAATTAAAAAATTATTTTCGTCAAATACGATGTGAGTATGAAAATTTTTGAGCTTTTTTCTTCGGAAAAATATTTAATTCAAAAATGTAGAGTAAAAAAAATGATGAAAATAATTTTTTATGGTTTCTTTAGATAGGGCTTGTAAAGAGCTGTAAAATAGAGTACTTTCAATTTCTGTGCGTTTTTTGAAAAATGTCGAGGGCATGTATACAATATCTATCAATTACCGCGTTAAGAAATTTTACGCAAAAGGAAATTTTACTTACAATCAGGAAATAAGTATTGACCAAAAATTATATGGTAGAATTAATATGTACGAATTCCAAAATACTATGTTATACTTTGATGAAATTTGAAGTTTGAAATTTGGTTGCACATTTATTGGATTCCAATGTAATTTCTTGTAAATTCAACAAACACTGCACTCACAATTAATATACTGATTCAAACGAGCTCGATGAAGCTCTGACTAAAGACTGATGATGAGAGGTAATATCGAGTATTCGAGTGTTGTTTTGGCGAGCTGATTGTGAGTTCAAGAGTGTGATCGCATCGTCGAAAAAGGTCTTATCTATCCAAAACATAGCAAGACAATAATTTAACCGTTGAGGTTTTTCCCACCGTCCGATCTCGACAACAACAACAATAAAATGATAAATTTAATCTTATCTTGTTATTTTAAGCTGTTCACTTCTCTTAATTTGTTTTCCAAGCGTTTATACGTTTATTCTTCGTATGCATTTATTCGATAATTAGTTAGTTCTTCTTGCTTTGAATCATTAATTTTTTATTGCTTTTGAAAGTCCCATAGAAAAAGAATAAAATCATAGAGATACGACAATATCTCCTGTGGGGCTGGTACACCCCTTATTATAGGTTATTTTTATTAAGGTGAGAACAGTCGATTTCGTATTTGAATATTGTGCATACTGCCAAAATTTTTTTCGTCAAACTCAAGAAACTAGTATTTTCATATGGAAAAGGGTGTCATTTTTTTATTGAAAAATAGGGGTTGATACATTAGTGGGGTGAAGAATTCTAATTCAATACCAAGGATGTGAACTAATATTATTACACGTTTTACGCCACTGAATAGTCCTAGGGTATTTTCAAGTAATGACAAAATAATACTTGAGATTGAGTTTTAGGGATGAATTCATTTGTAAGGGCTGATTTCAGAAAATTTCAAACTACATCAACTACTTAACAATTTTAATAGTATCCAAGAAATTTACACCATGATATCGTAATGGAATAATGAAATATAATAGTATAAATGTTAGGGGTAGCTCACCCCCTCAAGGGATTTTTTTTTTGAAAATGCCGGAACAGGTCAACTTTACTTTTGATTATTGTGCATAAAACAATTAATTTTGTCAAGATTTAACAGATTTTGGAATGTGTATAGTGAAAAAAATGGTCATCAAATATAGTTTTTCATTAATAAAAAACGGGGGTTACGAGTCTGATGACTAAAAACAATGCATAAATATGTGCTTTTCAATAACAAGTGTTACCCACTTTGTTTCAGTAAAAAATTACGAATTGTATTCGAGAAATTAAAAAAAATTTGTTTTTAGGGGTGAACTTCAAGGATGGGTTTCACCCCTTAAATAGGCTTATGGGCACGTATAAAAAAATACGCGTCGAATATTTTTTGATGTTCTACAACATATCACAATTTCAAGAAAATCGGTGAGGTACACCTCGGGTACCTTCCTTGTAAGTGTAGGAAAATGCTATCACGTTGGGAAAAAAAATCGTGAAAAATATAAGCTCCAATTTACGAAGCCTAAGATATGGCATGGAGCGGAGTCGCAAGAGACGTGCTTTTTCTGTTTGATGAAAAAGGAGATCAAAACTTAGTATTTAAAGGCAAAATCTTATATGCTGACGTTCCTTCAGTACAATATCCAACTAAAGCTCTTACAGTTACTTTTCATGACGAGTTAAAATTTATGGACGTTAATCATTCTTGCACAGAAGAGAAAGATGATGAAATATCACCTGAGGAAAGTTCCGAAGATGAAGACGAAAATGAGAGTGAAGAAAGACGAGCATGTTCCAAAATCGTGAAAAAAGGACCTCAAATTTTAATCGAAATGAGTTGATTGATCTTATCAAACAATTAGGATTGTCCAAAGACGGAACTGAGTATTTACTAGTAGTATTAAAAAATAAAAACTTACTATTATGCGAAACCAAAACTTATGTTTATCGCGATAGAGGAAAAGAATTTCGACAATTTTTCACTGAAGATAAAGAACTGTCATTGACATATTATATGAACGTGGAAAGATTAATGCAAGCCTTGAAAACAAATATTTACAAAGCTAAATAGTGGAAACTATTTATTGACTTATCAAAGCGTAGTTTGAAAGCTGTACTGCCACACAATAGTTATAACTATGCTCCGATTTTAGTAGCACATTCAACTCTATTGGAAGAAACATATTACAATTTGAAAATAGTATTTGGTAAAATCAAATACTCGGAACAAAGGTCAAAAGTGTATATCGATTTCAAAATTATACAAATTTACAAATGACGCGTGTGTTCGAAGTTCATTCCGAAATTGCTCAGTGCAGAGCAGAAAAGGTGTCACTTAAAAATCACTCAAGATAACTTAGTAATTATCAATAACGATCATACTATGCTTAAAAGTGTTATTATTGGTGATGAATCATGGGTTCATGGTTATAATCCTGAAACATAACAACAATCTTCACAGTAAACGCACTCTGAATTGCCGAGACCAAAAAAAGCATGTCAAAGTCGGAACAATATTAAGTCAATGTTGATTATATTCGTTTGTTAACGTGTTGTGCACTACGAATATGTACCGAAAGATGATACAATCAATAAAGAATATGACGTTCAAATTTTGAAATGTTTACGTAAAGCAGTAAGAAGAAAACGTTCGCACTTATAGTCAAGTGGTGACTATCTTCTTCATCATAATAATGTGCCACCGTATTCATCAAATCCTGTGCAGTAGTTTCTGAGTAAACACAGTATCGCATTGCTTCGGCAACCTCCGTATAGTCTCGACATATGTCGAGCGATTTAATGACAAAACCACGGGTAAAAATAATACTTAAGGTTATCCTAAAAAATTAGTTATAGAACTATTTCGAAATGGGGCCAATACCTTCCGGATAGACCTTGTATTCCATTTTACATTCTCAATAACACATGGACTCGAAAAATCATGTATGGCAATTGTCGCATTTATTTTTCTTTCTTAGTTAATAAAGCATCATATGCAAAACAGATTCTTAATACAATGTTCTAGAGAAAACATCTTACTATGGTAGCGATTATTATTTTTGTTTGTACAAAATAATCAGCTACAATTATAAGAACAAAGGCTCTATAGAGTATCCTGATGCACGATCCATCACTTTTCACATCATGGCACACATGACCATACTAAATTAGTAAATGACAGATGTTTCAAGATTCCAATGAATTTAGAAATGACGAATGTGAGCTGAAAGAACTAGCAAAAAGTACTGTTTACAGTATAAATTAATGATTTGATCAAAGGTTTGGAACTTAAAATACGTAAAATGCAGTAATTGGCATCAAGATTGAAAGAAAAAAAATTGTTTATCAACCAAAACAAAAGTAACAGTTTATCGCATGTAAGATAAGCCTTCAGAGAATTGTTTTATCTAGATAAAAATGTAGTATATGGCAACAGTATTCACGTTTTAATTGAGCGGTTTGAAATTAGTTATGATACTAAAGAATGGCGACTTTTTCATGATTTTCCGACGTGAAGTTTGGAGATAGTACTACTACAAAATTGTAATGTATACGCTCCTATCCCGCTAGCACATTCTACTATTTCAAAAGAAGTTAATATTAATTTTAAATTTCTATTAATAAAATTACAATATGATAAGTGCAACTGGTTGTTTTATGGAGAACTGAAAATTATAGCCATTATATTAGAACAACAAGGCGGTAATACTAAATATCCGTTTTTTTATGTGAATGGAACAGTCGGGTCCGCTCTCAGCACTCTGTATGAAAAGAGTCAATTTTTCGAGTAAATTTAGAACCAGGTTCCAAAAACATTAGATGGAATAATTTAATACATAATTAATATATAATCTAATAAAAAATAAAGAATTATTCCTATCACTTCACATTAAATTAGGATTAATCAAACAATTTGTTAAGGCTACAAAAAACATGAGAGTGAATCATTTAAATGTATTTTTGTAATATTTCCTAATTTCTCTGAAACGAAAATCAATGAAAGAGTGTTTGATAGTCCACAAATAAGAATTTTATTAATCTATATAACCTTCATATAAAAAATGACTAATGAAGAGAATCATGTATGACAAAATTTCATAGAAGTGACTGAAAAGTTTTTAAGATATAAAAAGGATCCAAGTTATACAAACATTGTAGCAACAATGGTATCTGCATTCAAAATGGTCGGTTGCTTCATAAATTGAAATCTTCATTTCTTGGACTTTCGTGTTGAGCATTTTGCTGAAATTCTCGGGCATTTCAGCAAAGAGCAAGACGAGAAATTCGATCAAGACTGAAAAGACGTTGAGAACAGCAGTTAAGATTGGAATGGAGAATATGTTATCCGACTATTGTTGAGGCTTGAAAGCTATCCGTAGAAATTTTGCAACAAAAAAAGTACGTCACTTGAAAATGGTAAGTTGTATATTACGAAATATTCTTATATTAAATTTTCTTTTGATGAATTTCATACTTCGTCATTTGTAAGCCTTCAGTCATGCATTAAATGAACCTGTATTCAATTTATTGTATAATATATATGTATAGAATTATTTCATAATAAACATTTACTTTTTAAGTATCTGGTTCGTGCGTATTCCTTTTTTAAACTTATTAACAAACATCTCGCTCTGTAACCACGATTATTTTTCAGCGTATATAACAGTAATTACTTTCAAATGACCTTGAATCTCATGTAATAAAGTCAAATAGAGGTTAGATTTGGTTTTAGTGCATCAAGATACACGGGAATATGGTAGTTATTACTTTTTATTTGAAAGTTCTCTATGATCTTTAAATGAACTTGAAATTGAGGTGATAGGCTCAAAATAACAATAGGTTTGTTTTCAGCTCGTTAATATATGTCAAAAAACAATTTCATATTTTGTCTCTGCAGTAAATACAAGATTCAACCTTTAGATACCTTGCAAATTTATCTAACAAGTTTATATATATGAACTTTTCCGTTCTTTCCGAATTGGGAGTAAAAAATGTGATTGTACGTAAATTAAAAATTTGACCTTCAACTGCCCTTGAACCTGATGTAATGGAGGTAGACGACAGACAAATTCAGATTCAACGTGCCAAAATACACGAGAATATCCGAGTCGTTTTTTGTGATACTCAAGTCTCATTTTGTGGTCCTGTCTAATAGTTATTTTACACTACAGAGGGTATTAGTATAACAATGGTTCGAGACAAAGTTGCAGAAAAAAATATTAAAGGAAGCTGGTTGTCACAATAAATTACGCTCTTTTCCAGACTTATCTGACTTATTAAGTAAGATGGTAGTGTTTGTAACAGGCTGCCGCCTAGCCGCGAACCCCGGGTAATAATAATCCTTAATACGGCCAGACGGTGCACTGTTAACTGTGTGCTTTTAGCACACTTGCTCACCTTGTCCCGGTGTGCGCCTGCGCCGAGTTCTCTTACCGATCTAACCTGGGTTCGTGATCTCTCCGCAAGGGGCGCTGCTGCGCTAGCTCACCAGCGCTCCGTCGGCCACTGCTGACAACTCGGTTGGCGGGCAGCTTCTCTTGTTGCTTTCGTGATTCGTGCTGTACTACCGGCGCGTTCGAATCAAACGTAAACAATAACACCGATGTCGGACAAAGGGAATACAAAATAATGAAAGTGTTTCGTATCGATCTCTAACCAATTTATTTACTCAGAACGTATATAAGGGAGGGATTTGCCGAGAGATTTTCGCACGCTATACCGACACAGTAATTCGAACGGAGAGAGAGAGAGTGAATCTCGCGATCGTCGCGGACTATTCGCTCGCACGCTGTTAATAAATTCGCCGCGCACGCTGCGCGGGATCGCACGCTGATACGATCGAAAAGTGCTGTGCACCTACCGCGAAATTGAAGGGGATACGGTGGCCAACCGTATCCTACTATCGGCTGGACGACGAACTGCCTCTGCGCCTGCTTCACCGCTGGGGCTGTCTCGTTGCTGTTCAAGCTGCTGAGGTTGCTCTCATAGCTGCCAAGGCCGCGCACGTTGAGCAGTGCGCGCACTCGGCACTCCACTCGCAGCTGTCATTACCGGTGCCGGAGCCACACACGTTGTGCAGTGTGTGCACTCGTTCCACCGTACCGATTGTTGTTGATAGTTGTTGATGCACACGCTGCGCAGTGTGCACACCCACCTCCACACTCACTAACAATGTACTCAACTCCCTGGATCTCACTCAGAAACAATAGAACACGTCGTTGCCTCTGACTCGTTAACTACGATGTAGCCGGACTGAAGGACACAGTCATACTGGCTAGCTAATTCTCCCCTCCCGGTCATTGCCCCTTACGCGCCCTCTCTCTCTCTCTCACTCAAACCGATCGCGGCTGTTACGCTCAGCCACGCTTAGTAGCTCACGCGAGTCCAAACGATTTTCGGCAATCGTTGCATGTTGTAAGTGAAAAAATAGCGCTATTAGTAGCGGTATCGGTTAATAGCAATATCGCAGTGAACTACGGAGAGAATATCTAAAATTTATAATTTTTGAATTAACGAAGTGAATCAGGCTGGAGTTTCGATAGTTTACTTTGGAAAAAAGGCTCCCTGAAGCTGTATACGCAGCCAACTTCCGTACGCTCTACCGAGCAACTGTTTTCTATTCCTCTCATTCCATGTTTCCCCTCTCAAGTGCAATTTGGCGCGAAGTCACAAGCTACTATTTTTCTCTGAAATTACATGAGCTGAGCTTACGAGTAAAATTCAGACATTTAGAAGGCATTTATTAATCATTTTCAGGTGGAATATTATTATTATTCATCTTAAAATCGAGGCTAAACTGATAGTGGTAAGAATAATCAAAATTTGTATATGCATGTCATTTTATGATTTTTATTTACATGCATGGAATTATTTTAAATTGAAGAAATGGTGTTTTAACAATGTTTTAAATAAATTTACGGTGATTTATGGAAATGAACGTATAATTTTATGTACAAAAACCTCTTCCTGATATTAATTTTTTAATTACAAACATATAATTTTTATCCATTTTAACATATGGGTTAGGTCAATCGAAAGATATCTTTGTTTTTTTTTTTTATGTTATTCAAAGTATACTAATCGTAACTTATTTTTAATAGACATATGTATAGAATATTTTTTGTTCATAAAAATTATACATATTTTGTGTAATATTATAATATTGACATATTTGACACGTAAATCTCGGCTAAATAATTAATTATATTTTTTGTTGTGTTTTTATCAAATTCTACATTATAGTATCGTGTATAATTTGCAGTAATAATGTGTGGGCAAATTAATTCAATCAATTAATTATTTTTTAATTACTGCAAATAAAATGGTGATTGAGTAACATTTAGACAATTAAAAACTCATAACTGGCACGGAAAGATTTCTTTGTAAGTATATAGAACTCAACTCAATTTTTAGACGAAACGTAAAAAGCTTCTTGTTCATTTTACAAAAAAAAAAAAAAATTAAACGAGCAAGAATTTCTAAAATGCTATCAATTTACTGTAGTTTTATTCAATTTAGTTTATTTACCAAAATGCAACAGGCTAAGTTGTCTGTACCTCATTTTTTAGACTAAACTAGACCATTTATATTGTTTGTAAAATGATATCAATTATTGTTACTGATAAATTAACAAATACATGGGTGCAAGATTTTTTTATAATAATTTTTTAAAGACTGTTTTACTTATTCGAATTAATATCGTTGATCAATTCTGTAATCACGATTGTACTTCCATACTACGATAATTAGTTTTAATTAAATAATTATATTTAACAATAATAAGATTTTTAGACAAAAAACAAAGAAGTGTTCAGACAATTAAATTATCAGGATTGATTTAGTTGTTTGCTCGATAACGTAGCATCAAGGGTTGCGGCATCGACCTGCGGCATGAATGCCGAAGGCGCGGTAAACGCGAAACATATACAACGGCTTTGTACATTAATTAATTATTTTGCGTATTAAGTGAAATATTTTTCGATAGTCTTCAAAAAAAATTATGAAAACATTTAGCTAAGTACTTATTTGGTTTTGTCAAAAACAATAGGATGGGCAAATTTATAATTAAACTAGTTATGAATGGCGATCAAATATATATATATATATTTATATCACTTACATAGTTTGCTTGCTAAGTATAAGAAGCCGATTCGCTATCAGTTTTCGTTATTGAATCAATGTTGATCATTAATAATGTGAAAAATCACAAAAACGAAGTGATTTTTCACATTCTTAGAGATCAACATTTATTATCACATATTATATAAAAATCACAAAAGCAAAATGATTTTCCACGTTTTGCAAAGATTTCTTTTTACAAAGTATCATCTTTCTAAACCTTAATGCCTATTCGTATATAATTGCTTCTTGATATCATGCCAGGTTAGGATATAGTTTTTTTTATACTTTAGCTACGTTTGGATATATGAGCAATTCCACAAGAATGCGTCCATAATTTGGTACAGTTTTCACGAATTTTCATCGATTTTATCGATCGTTGTTTTCTATTATAATGTCATGTTTTGTTAAAACACCATTTTGGATGTAGAGATCTTTATTTGGTTAATGATATGTTAACTTAGCAATTCATCATTATTATGGAATTGGTTTTTTTTATGTTTATTTACATTTGTAGGTTAAACACAATTTTTGGTTTTTTGGTTTGGAGTTTTTTGGTGAAGGTAGTTTTAAGACAAAAATATATATATTTATATAATCGTAGTTAGTACTATTTAAGTATATTTTTAATCAATCGCGATGGATTTAAAAAAAAAATCATCTTTGACTGAACTTTATAAATGGTACAAATACAAGTACTCACATCTTAAAGTTGTAAAAAATAATACATTAAAAAAGAATACTAGAAATGTATTACATTACGGAGAATGTACATACTGTTCGGTTATTTTGTTGCAAAAATCATCGAATTTATCAAGACATGATCAATGTTATGCCCATCTAAAAAATGTGAAAAAGAGTGAAGAAGAATTTCGGAATGAGGACTTCAGTATTGACATTTTACCAGTTATTCAACAAGAATTAGAAGTAGAAGACGGAAAAAGCTCATGCTCTGTAGAAGAAAACATACCAAGTCTTCAAGTAGCGGATGTTTTGTCTGATTGTGAATGTCAACCTTCTATTACTTCACGAACTGAAGATATAGCTCAATCAGAAAGTATTAGTGATAAAATAAACGAAATGACTTTGGATTCTCATACAAGTGGCGATGACGAGCTAATTACGATACTAAACATGTAAGAAGAATTAAAGAAAAATATAAATAAACTTTTAAAAAATGACAAAACAGAAAGAGAAATGTACATAACTCGCGAAAATGAAGTAAAAGGTAATGTATGGTGTAAAGCTTGCCAATGTTCATTAAGGGATATTTCTCAAGTCATAAATACGCATTTTAAAACATTAAAACATTTAGTAAATACGGAGAAACTGCCAAAAACAGTATTATTTGATCCAGAAATTGCAACGTTAGAAATAAAAATAGCAGCTTTAGTAGCTGAAAGTAACCTATCATTTCGATTCGGCGAAAAATTGGCTAAGTTCATAAAAAGCAATTGTATGTGCACTGATTCTGCCAAAAAAATATCCTTAGATAAAGCAAAAATTCCTGGAATTTTGAAAGAAGTTGTTTGAGGAGAAATGAGCTGGATTGTTCTCTAGACAAGTGATTTCGATTTATTCTTATAAAAATAATCTGCGTTCGTAATTACAGTAGATTCTTAACAATCTAAGCGGTAAATGAATCACGTAGAAGACAATCTCGAAGTGCTCGCTGACGGTGTCCTCGTAGGTGAAAACTTGTAGCTGCGTCGAAACTCCAGGAAGAGAGAAAGTCGCGTCGAGAACAAAGAAAAGGAAAACGGCAATCGCGCGTGTGACTCTCTCGGTGTCTCGAGGCAGAAGTGCGGAAAAAAAGAGGCTGCCCCCCTTAACTCGCCGGTCGGTAGAGGACCGTGGCGCCGCTAGCGGCGTTCAATGAAAATGGCGCGAGACAGCGCTAATGGAAGCCTTGTTTTCATGCTGATTTCAACACCGTCCGCTTCGTTACAAAAAACGAAAATTATTGGTCGGCTGAAAGACGCCGCCCGCCTTGCCGAGTTCTGATGGCAGTCGCCGCCCGCCGTGAGCGCGAAGCTGGAGCTGGAGCTAGCGGCGGTTCCTCGTTGAAATGCCCCGAGACAGGCAGAGCCGCCAACTTAACTATAGGACGAACGTAGATGCCAAGCTCGGTCTTCACTCTGGCCGTTCTCACCAAGCCGTCACGGCCAGGATGCACCTCCGTAATTCGCCCAAGCGGCCATCGTCCATTAGGGCGCAGAAGCGAGGCATCCAGGATCAGAACCATGTCGCCCACTTGGATGTTGTCACGGCGGCGAGTCCACTTGCATCGTTGCTGCAGAGTGTTGAGATATTCTCGGCTCTACTGCTGCCAGAACTTAGCTCGGAGTCCTTGAACGAGCTTCCAGTGCTGCAAGCGATCGACGCGTTCGACATCGACTGGCAGTTGAGGAACGGCCTGTAGAGATTCACTTATGAGTAGATGACCTGGAGTGCACGCTGCGAGATCGTCCGGATCGCCCGAGATGGGGCCTAGAGGTCTGCAGTTTAAAATCAGTTCGACGCCTGCTAGAAGAGTGGTGAACTCTTCGTAGGTCAGATGCTTCGGCCCGATGACCTTCTTGAGATGCGTCTTGAATGACCGTACAGCTGCCTCCCACAGGCCGCCGAAATAAGGAGCGGCAGGTGGAATAAACTTCCAAGTAATGCCCCTTTCCGCAAGTTTGTCCTGGATCTTGCTCCAATGAAGCGACTTCTGATTTAGAGCTTCTCGCATCTCTAAATCGGCGCGGTGGAAATTTGTGGCGTTGTCACTCCAGATTTCTGCAGGGAGTCCTCTCTTGGTGCAAAAACGATCCAGCGCACCAAGGAAGCTCTCAGTGGTCAAGTCGCCGGCCAATTCGAGGTGAATGGCCTTTGAGGCCATACAGACAAAAACCGCCACATACGCCTTAGTGGCGCGCACCCCACGACCTTTCGCTGACAAGACGTGGAACGGCCCTGCATAGTCAAGGCCCGTGGAAGCAAAAGCTCTGGTCACGGCAACTCGGGCGGCCGGCAAGGGCGCCATCAGTTGTGACAGAGGAGCTGCTCGGGCTCGGGCGCAGATTACGCATTGTTGGATATGACGGCGGATCCGACGTTTTCCGCCGATCATCGAGGCCCGTTGCAGCGTGTAGCAATAGGTCGACCGAAAGCCACCATGAAGGGACCGCGTATGAGCCCATGCGATGATGAGGCCGGCCAGGTCGCATGAAGCATCGAGAATTGGAGGGTGCCTCTGATTGAAGGGGAGAGTAGAGTGCTCCAATCGGCCGCCGACTCTGAGGATGCCCTCTGAACACACAAAGGGATTAAGCGCTCTCAGGGGTCCCTTGCCTGGGAGAGGTTTCGGTTTCTGGTTTTTCTTCTGCCGCTCCAAAAATTCTATTTCTTCCCCAAACACTGAATGCTGGCAGATGCAAATGCAGGCTTCGAAGGCGGTGCCTAATTCCAAAGGCGTCATGGGCTCTAGAACTTTTGGAGTAGGCTCGCGGGCTAATCGTAGCCTGATCCATCTTCGTAAGCGAGCCAGGAAAGTCAGGAGGCGTCCAAGATCAGAGAAGACTGATAGATGAGAGGCGCGGCAGACGGTTCCTCTTTTTTTTCTCGAGAGTAGTCAAGACGACTTTGGTGATCTCATCGCAGTTGGGTGCGCTCTTCCCGCTTTGATCCATCGGCCACTGAGACGAACAAGCGGCAAGCCATTTGGGTCCTGACAACCAGCAGCCTTCGCTGACAAGTTGTCGCACACTTGAGCCACGGGATGCCACATCAGCAGGATTCAGCTCCGACGGAACAAATCGCCAGATCTCGGCTGGAGTGAGCTCTTGAATTTAGTGCACGTAGCCGTCGACGATGGAGTTTCCCGTTGGCTCCTGGGAGAGAATCCAGTGCAGGGCTATCCTTGAGTCTGTCCAGGCGCCGCACCGATCGATCGGTATTCCAAGCTCGTCGCAAATCCGTCGCAACAACATCGCTGCTATCAATGCAGCTCTCAGCTCTAATCGAGGGATCGTCATCCTTGGCAATGGCTTTGATGAAGGCCTCAGACTGCGGACTGGAGCCAACTTTGTTTTTGCCACTAGTAGACTCACTGAATTTGTTTCGGCCGTGATCGAAGTTCTTGAGTATAGGACTGCTGCCATGGCCCGCAAACTTGCATCCGCAAATGCATGGATCCTCGTCTCATTCAGCGTGGGTCTCGTTGAAATCCACCTGGGAATCGATGCTTCGCCAAAAGCTGGAGCATCTTTACAAATGGCTTCCTAGCGAGAACGCATCGAGGAGGGAGTCTCTTCGTCCCAGTCCACTCGTGCTCTCCAGAGATCTTGAAGGAGGAGCTTGATGAGTAATGTAGCTGGAGCGAGCCACCCGCATGGGTCAAAGATCGAGGCGAGTGCGGCCAAGATCTCTCGCTTGCTATGCTGATCTGTCGAAAAGGCGGGACATCCAACGCCAAGTAGGTCTTGCGCAGTGCTGTCAGGTGGTTGTAGACTAAGAGTCGCCTGTGTTCAAACCTTTCTTCGAGTAAACTCCATGCAATGCTGTAGTTGTGGTCGGTAAGCTGCAGTGATCCCAGTGCTTGATGCGCCTCGCCCTTCGCATCATTGTGGATCAGTGCTTTGAATAAGTCGCGAAACGACTCCCATTCTTCTCTCTTGCCTGAGAATTCTGATATGTTGATGCAAGGGAGTCGGAAGTGTGACTGCGCCAACGCTGATCTTTCCGTTCGATCGGCGCCGTTGATAGATTGAACGATGTCTGCTTGCAAGAGCCTTGCCTGCGCGTCGTAAATGACAGTTTTTCCTCGAATGAATCTTCGCTCCGTAGAGGCGTAGGTGGTGACTCTATCGTAGTCATTGTTCTCGTTTGTCGAAATCAGCCCCAGATGATTGCTTTGAAAATCGATCCAATAACCTTCCAGCATCTCTAATCGAACTCGGGCGAGTCCCAGGGTCCAGTCATCATGCGCCGTCGACGCTATTTCCTCGGAAAAAACCTTGATGACGTCGACCAGTTCGCGTTGCAGACTCAGCAGTTGCGCTCTAAGGAAAATAAATAGAAACGAGTATTAGCTCGACGCTCTGTTTGAGCGAAGTCATATGTGCGATGGCATTCATTCTTGTACACACTCTCACTCGACGCTACCTGATGAGCGGAGTGATAGTTGCTTGCGAATTACCCAACGGAGTCTGATCTCCTCTTTGTTGCTCGATGCGCAGTGATTGGCAGAGCTTTTTGTTATGCGACGTCGCTAAGTCGTCTTAATGTACTGTATTTTATCAGCACCCATTCGTGCATAAAATTTAGTAGTGATTCGGAGGTTGGCTGTCTATGCTTGAGTCATAGTTGCTGCCGTGCGGTATGTCACGCGCGATCGTTTGTCGGGCATGCGCAGATCATTTCGTTGACTCATCGCTTGAAGCGTTTGACCACGAATTCTCGAATCCTCGATTGACTCGAAGAGCATTCTCATATTTTCCGAGCTTTCTTTACAAAGAATCAGAATGTCGCAGCCACTAAGCGAATCACGCAAATATGTCGCGCATTCTTTACGCGTCCTCGTCACGCCGAAATGCTCGCGAGAATGTTCGATCGAGATAACTATGAAATGCCGCCATGTTGGCTCTAGCGCGTCTCTCGCGAAATTGCTCGTTGCACTGGACTCACCTTGATCGTTCATTCGTAGTTTGTTGTTCCTCGTCCATCCTGTCTTGGAGATCCGGCTCGAAGGACCAGTTGTTTGAGGAGAAATGAGCTGGATTGTTCTCTAGACAAGTGATTTCGATTTATTCTTATAAAAATAATCTGCGTTCGTAATTACAGTAGATTCTTAACAATCTAAGCGGTAAATGAATCACGTAGAAGACAATCTCGAAGTGCTCGCTGACGGTGTCCTCGTAGGTGAAAACTTGTAGCTGCGTCGAAACTCCAGGAAGAGAGAAAGTCGCGTCGAGAACAAAGAAAAGGAAAACGGCAATCGCGCGTGCGACTCTCTCGGTGTCTCGAGGCAGAAGTGCGGAAAAAAAGAGGCTGCCCCCCCTTAACTCGCCGGTCGGTAGAGGACCGTAGCGCCGCTAGCGGCATTCAATGAAAATGGCGCGAGACAGCGCTAATGGAAGCCTTGTTTTCATGCTGATTTCAACAGAAGTCATTGCTCCAGAATATAAACAGAGATTGCACAATATATTAGAAGAAACAGATTTTTCAATTATTATCGATGAATCTACTGATATTTCGGCACATTCTTCTCTCTGTATTGTGGTACGTTACGCTGATCCAGAATTAGAAAAAGTACAAGATGTTTTGTGGGATTTGATTCCTGTTTACAAAGATAGCGAAAATTATCGAGCCACTGCTGAATACTTAGCTAATGAGGTCATTAATACATTTAATAATAAACAAAAAGACCATATAATAAGTTTTTGTTCTGACACATGCAATGTAATGATGGGCGATGAAGGCGGCGTGCAAGCTAAAATAAAAACTGTTTTAAAAAATTGCACAATTGTACAGTGTTCATCCCATCTTGAACATTTAGTGTCATGGCAGTTTTTCTAGAAGAAGTTAAAAATTTAAGCAACTCTATTCACAATTATATGGCAAACAGTTCATTACGAACTTTTGTTTGGTTTACGTTGCAAAGTGAATTAGGTTTCGAACAACTGAAAATAGTTAAACAGTGTAATATTCGCTGGCTATCGTTGTATCAAGCGATATTACGGTTACTTCGTAGATGGCCACATTTAATAGTATTTTTTGAAAGCGAAGTAGCAGATGAACAGAAAAAAAAGGGAACCGAAACAAAAACTGACGGAAAAGAAAAAATATCTGCGTCAATGATTCTTGAATATTTGAGAGATCCTCTGATGCACTGTTATCATTATTTTTTAGAGTCGATTTTATCACGATTGGCGTCTGCTAATGAAGGTTTGCAAAAAGAAAAGCCAGATATTCCAAAGTCATATTCCAGAATGGGAAAACTATATCTTAATATTTTGAAGATGTACATGGATAAAGATTACGTTGAAAATACTGATATTAGTATAATTAATCCACAGGAAATTTCAAAATTTTTGGATTTATCCCAAATTAACTTGGGCGAAAATACTTTTAAGGCACGGTGGGTCTGAGCGACATTTAAATAAAAGTGAAAGCAGGTTCCAATTTTTTTGCATATTTCGGTAAAAATACTAATAATTAAAAGATCCCAGAAAGAATTTAAAAAAATCCCTGAGCCCTTTTTGAAAAAATCGATTTTTAAACATTTTTATCAAACAAAAAAAATAAAAAAATAATTTTGGTTGTGGTTGATGGTATTAATAAATAAATCAATATTTTTTCGATATTTCCACAGATGCACATTTAATAATAAAAAATTCAACACCAGCATTTTGAAAATTAATTTTTTTTTATTTATTGACTGTTTTTACTAATTTTTATCTCTCTATTCTCCCATACACAATCATATTAATGGAGAAACACATGTATATATAAATATCAGTGTTTATTAATAGTATACATACGATAAGGACATAGCAGTATTGTAAACATGTGTGTTTACAGCGCGCACCTAGGCTAGTACTACACACAGCATTCGGTAACCAATCATCTTCAATGTTGTAACTCACTAAATTCTCCAATTTCTCGAGAAACTTTCCACAAATTTTTTTCAGTTTAGCCTTCTTTTTCTGACAAACCAAACAAATTTTCGAACGATTCTCAGAGTACGTTAGTGCACGTCGCTTCATGTTGCTAATTCAATTATTTTGAAGAAACACAGAACGTTAACTACAACAAAATTCTTATTGTATTTCTTATCACGAGAACACTATTACTGGCAGATTTCATTGTTGATCGGTCAATCAAGCTGGGACAACTGTGAAAACTTTTGAGCACGCTATTCTAGCTACTACTTCCTTAGATACAGGTGCGCGCTGTAAACACACATGTTTACAATACTGCTATGTCCTTATCGTATGTATACTATTAATAAACACTGATATTTATATATACATATGTTTCTCCATTAATATGATTGTGTATGGGAGAATAGAGAGATAAAAATTAGTAAAAACAGTCAATAAATAAAAAAAAATTAATTTTCAAAATGCTGGTGTTGAATTTTTTATTATTAAATGTGCATCTGTGGAAATATCGAAAAAAATATTGATTTATTTATTAATACCATCAACCACAACCAAAATTATTTTTTTATTTTTTTTGTTTGATAAAAATTTTTAAAAATCGATTTTTTCAAAAAGGGCTCAGGGATTTTTTTTAATTCTTTCTGAGATCTTCTAATTATTAGTATTTTTACCGAAATATGCAAAAAAATTGGAACCTGCTTTCACTTTTATTTAAATGTCGCTCAGACCCACCGTGAAGGCTATTGATAGGTTAAAAACAGAAAATATCCAGGAACATTACGATAGCAAGGAGTCTTTTGAAACTGATTTTCGCCAAGCTTGCCGTGGATTTTTGATAGAATGCTGTACACAGATTAGTGTAAGATGCTTGTTGAAAGATGACCGTCATTACTTCAACCCTGAAAATGCTATTAGTTATACATTTCATAGAGATAATCCAAATTTAGATAAAGTCTTCATAGCTTTTCCAAGAATCAAAGGTAGTACCGATATTGTTCAACAGAATATAATAAATGCTGAATGGAAAACTTTAGGTTATTATAAATTCGATGAAGTTACGAGAAACAAATTAGAAAATCCCGAGTCTCAAGATAAATTTTGGTTTACACTTTATTCTTATTGTCACGAAGGAATATTTTTATTTCATAATTTATCTAGTTTTGCACTTTCAGTTTTAAGTATACCTGTGTCAAATGCATCGTCCGAAAGGCTTTTTAGTAAAAAAAAGTTGACGCAAAGTTTATTACGCACGCATTTGCGTTTGGATACAATTCGCGTTGTTTTGTATTCGTGTCAGTACTTGAAAGATCACGGTGGAATCCTTGAATTTGAACCAAACGAAAATATGCTTTCAAAAATGAGTAAAGGGTCGTTAAGATGCAAGAGTATAAGGAAGTCAAAAAAGAAAGTTGACGTAGATAATTTCAAATTCAAGGATGTAGTTACAATTACGCAAGAAAACTTAGAAAATTGCCAAGAAGCTGAAGATAGATTTAATAGGAAATACAAGGAAATACCATTGGATAGCACATATAAAAAAAAGATTTTAAAATGATTTATGACGTTGATATGGCTAACATGTATGTGCCACGTGAAAAACAACATAGTTTGAAAGTGGTTGCAATAGATGAAGATTGCTGTAACGATTTTCAAGAAAACTCTATTGTTCCTTTTGTCAGTGAAGATCTTGAAGATGGCATAAGTACCGATCAAATAAATATATACTCTGAAGCTGATAACGTAGGATTTTCAAGTGAATGGGATTCAGTTTCAGTTCTAGTAGAAATGAAACCAGATTCAGATCCATTGCCTTGTGTAGATGTGAATACAGATCTACTGGATATTGAAAGCGACCATATTAACGTCATAAATCCATTAAATTTACAATATATTCCTGAATATGTGGAGAATAAAAAGGATCAAGATTATGCTAAGAAGAATGAAAATGAAGAAGAGAAATCAGAAGAAAATAAACAATAAATGAAGAATTGGACTACTGGAGAAAACTTTGCAGAGCCTAAACAATTGTGCAATCAAGGATTAGCAGAATCAATTAATAATGCTGAACAAAGAGCCTGTGAAAGTAATGAACTTGAAGATTGGATGCAGATATTGCGAAAACAAATATTAGATAATGATTTAATTTCAGATTATAATTATTATATGAGCTGTGAAGAAATAGCACTTGTTGGAAAATATACAAAAAAAAGTCAGCACCCAATTAGAGAACATAGAATATTAATTAATAAGGAAACAGGGAATATTGATGAACCTTCACTTTATCAAGATAATTTTGAATATCCATTGTTTACAGAACAGTATAGAACATTACGTGAGTATGCACAGGATGTGCCAGAGCTTGAAATCGAAGGCTCTGTTATTAATGCATTCGGAACTGTTTGTGAAAAAGAGTGGGTTGATACCATTTTCATTCCCACTGACCAGACCCGCTTGATTTTGAATACATATGATCCTATCCGAGAAGCATATTTGATTCCTGGATCTGAATGGTTTATGTTTCATATAAATCATGAATTCAAAGATAAAATATTGTTACCATATTGTTCTGCCAGTCATTGGTGTTTATTTATTATAAATGTCGACGATAAAAAGCTACAGCATATTGATCCTCTCGTAATGGAAGGTAATGTGATGTCGACGCGTTCTAAAACATGTGTAAATAATTTTAAAAAGTATTTACATAATCCATTAAATAAGTCAATAACTAATTTGAAATTGATTAATTGGAAATACAAGAGATCGAAAATAAAAAGAGTGTTACAATCAGATTCCTTTAACTGTGGTGTATTTGTTATGAGCTACATGAATAACATAGGAAAAAAAAATGCATTCGATATTCACTTTGAACCTATGGAGTACAGAAGGGAAATAGCACAAATACTAATATATAAAGCAGATAATATGAAAAACACTTGCGTGAGTTCCACCAGCAGGAATAAAGACAGACTAAAAGATTATTGTTTCATTTGTAATAGAATGATTCATAGAACAAGGTGTTACCATAGAATTTCGCAAGAATTTAACAAATATATTATTTGTCCGTTTTGTGATAGGATAAGAAAAATTGAACAGGCAAAAAATGAAAATGCAGAGAAAGAAAAACCGTATAAAATGAACATAAAAAAGAGCAATCAAATGGAACAACAAATAAGAAAAAGAGCGTCTACATCTCCTACTAAAAGAAACATTAAAAAACCGAAGTAAAATTAAATTTTTTTTTTAATTTATTCAATCAACGAGATTTTTACATCCTAAAATAACAAATTTATGTATAATTATGATAACGACAAAACGAACATATAAATAATCAAATAATAGTACATAATGAAAGTTAACAAAAATTAGTAAAACATAAAAAAATCATACTATACATACATCAAGAGAGAAATAAAATTCAATAACAAATAAGAAAAAGAGCAACTATATCTCCTACTAAAAGAAACATTAAAAACAGAAGTAAAATATAAATAAACAAATAATAGTACTGTGACGGTAAACGTCAAATTAGCGCTGATTATTTAACTTAATTGCTGTCTGTGAGGGCAGCACCTCCCGGGGGGACGAAATAGGTAACGAAGGAATTCGGCACGCGAGCAGACGGAACGCGCGCGATAGAATTCGAACTAGTGAAGCACCGACCATCATAGTGTCTACCCGCTTTTCGTTAACGTTACCGCAGATCTACGTGCCTTTGACGATTACTCGCCGAAATAGCGATATTCAACTGAGAGCCAGTGGTCCAGGACTGCAGCCGCCAAGGAGCCTTCCAGCTACCAACTCGAGGCCCAGCCGAGTGTGTGTTTGTGAGGTTTCGCCATCGAGGGCGAAACCATTGTGTGCGCGCATTCGCGACCCGCGAGCAGAACAATAAAAACAATAAAAACTGTTCCGCTCTGTGCGAGGTATTCGTGTTCTCCGATCGCCGACAAATAAGGTAAGTTGGCCAGCTTAATTTCGCGATCGCGATCATATGAATAATAATTTGATGCTAACATTCGATGCGTGCATGCAACGGCTCTAATAACAAAGAGCAGCGAGCGTACCGGCAAAGCGTGTTGTCGACGAGCGAGCGTTCATGTAAACAAACGCGCGGGCCGACCTTTTGTGAATTTTGAGGAATAATAAAGGATACCATTCATATTACTAACAAGTGTTTTTCGATCCGCTTTTGCCTCATAGCTTCCACTCATTTTAGTATAGGTTATTAATAATTATTGGTTGACTGACGCATACTTTCTCGTGCTCTCCCGGATAAGTAGTGAGCATTGACAATTACGCGTGTCCTTTTAAGATAATCGCGCGAATATAATAATTAAACGGTTTTACCTCGTTACAGTACATAATAAAAGTTAACAAAAATTAGTAAAACATAAAAAAATAATACTATACATACATCAAGAGAGAAATAAAATTCAATAACAAATAAGAAAAAGAGCAACTATATCTCCTACTAAAAGAAACATTAAAAACAGAAGTAAAATATAAATAAACAAATAATAGTACATAATAAAAGTTAACAAAAATTAGTAAATCATAAAAAAATCATACTATACATACATCAAGAGAGAAATAAAATTTAATTTTAAACAAAACAACTAATTTAGCTTAGAATTACTAAAAATATTATTAATAAGAACACTCAGTAACGTAGGGATGAAACACGTGTCAGTCAATAATAAAAAAATGTAGCAACACAAACGAAATCTATATTAGCAAATAATCAGAAAGAGCTTATGCTAATAAAATGGATATCGATAGAATATAAAAGGCCATTGATAAGAATACATGAGTGATCGATAGGCGAAGATCTTATAAATAACTTAAAAAGCGACTTGGATGCCGAAAACAGTATTTAAATAAAAAAAATAAATATGAATAAAATAAAAATAATTCACACTCCAAATACGATAAAATAAACGTACTAAATTTATCAACTATTTACTTTAAAAATAAATTATATAAACTAAAACTAATAACAAGACGTTATAATACTTGATATCTTATAAAAATTAAAATTATAATTCGGGGCTATTATGTGTTTGAGTCATGTACGAGGTGTGATCAAAAAGTAAGGTGAATTTTGAAATTTAGCGGGCAACGTCCGTTCGATCTTCGACTTTTTCATTTGGTTATGTCGGTACACTCGTCTAGAACATACGTTCCAAATTTCAGCTTTGTAGTATGTTTGGTTTGTTTGTGAGAGGCATCAAGGTTAGAAGTGTTTTGCGTCCTCCACGATTTGCTGCTGTCTAAAAACATGGATCAAAGAGTTTGCATTCAATTTTGTGTGAAAAATGGAATCAAATGTTCCAAAACACTTGAAATGCTGAAAGTGGCATACGGTGAGTCTACTTTAAGCCAAAAAAATGTTTACAAGTGGTATAAACTCTTCCAAGAAGGCCGAGAAGACACCGACGACGAACCTCGTCCTGGACGCCCCAACACATCAACAACTGATGAGAATGTTGAAGAAGTGAAGAAAATAGTGTTGGGAAATCGTCGAATTACCATTAGAGAAATTGCTGATGATATTGGCATCTCATTTGGTTCGTGCCAATCAATTTTGACGAGTGTTTTAGACATGAAACGTGTGTCAGCAAAGTTTGTTCCGAAATTGTTCAATTTCGACCAAAAGAAACGTCGCATGAGCATCGCCCAAGAGTTACTGAATGACATCAACGATGATCCAGATTTACTCAACAGGGTTATAACAGGTGACGAAACATGGGTATACGGTTATGACGTCGAGACTAAGACTCAATCGTCCCAGTGGAGGCATTCTGGATCACCAAGACCAAAAAAAGCACGCCAAGTTCGATCAAATGTAAAGGTTTTGCTTACAGTTTTCTTTGACTGCAGGGGCGTGGTGCATCATGAGTTCTTACCACAGGGTAGAACAGTAAATAAGGAATATTACCTGCAAGTTATGCGCAATTTGCGCGAAGCAATCCGCCAGAAACGTCCGAATTTGTGGAAAAATAAAAATTGGCTTTTGCACCATGATAACGCCCCTGCTCACACATCGTTGCTTGTGCGCGAATTTTTGGCTAAAACCAACACAGTAACGATGCCACAGGCACTGTATTCCCCAGATCTGGCCCCCCTGTGACTTCTTCTTGTTCCAAAAACTGAAGAGGCCCATGAATGGACGGCGTTTTGCCACGATTGAGGAGATAAAGATGGCATCGAAGGATGAACTAAACAAGATCACAAAAAATGATTTTTTGAAATGCTTTGAGGATTGGAAAAAGCGTTGGCACAAGTGCATTATATCCGAGGGGGATTACTTTGAAGGAGATAAAATAAAAATTGATGAATAAATAAATATTTTTTGAGAAAAATAAAAATTCACCTTACTTTTTGATCACACCTCGTATATTCATACTAGTCTGTTACACTGCGAAAATATTGTTCCCTTCGATTTTATTATTAATGTTAGTCTTCTCGAGTCAAGTAATGATCATATAATCATATAATTATTTATCAATTTAATAATAATAAAGTTCAAATCAAAGATGATATATAATTAGGTATCAAATTGAAAAACACATAAATATTTATATATATATATATATAAGAATAAACTAAGGAACAAACGGAGAACCAGCGAATCTACCTGAGAAATAGAGAACCAACCTGAGAAATAGAGAACCAACCTGAGATACGTATCATATAAGTCATAAAATAAAATTTACGCAAATGTGGTAGATTGAGAAAATGTGTGTGTGAGAGAGAAAGAGAAAATTAATTTTAATGTAGTTTTTTTAGTTTTAATGTTTAACTAGAATGTGAGAGAATGAAATAGATTGAGTAGTATTATTGTGCTGTCCTCCTTAACAATATTTTATTAAATATTCTATGAATAAATATTGCATTATTGTTATATTACTTTTCAGCGATAGAAAAATATAGGACTTACACTTGGAGAACACCTATCTGGTGGATATTTAGTCGATATAAATAATATTCAATGATTGGAATGGATAACCACTTATCGATGCTCGTATTTCCAAGGTTTATATTAATTTATACACTAATTTTATGTAACAAATTTTATTACTTATAATATGTTCAAATTTCGTTGCTCTACATTGAATAATATATTGTTTGATTAAAAAATGAACAATTATAATGAATTTTATTTTAGAATTTTCACATAATTATATTCATTGGACAAATCGAATAATTGAGCGTATTATTGTTGTCTGCAATAGTCACGTAGTAGAAGATATAATGAATTGTATAATTGCAAAGCCACCAAACAATTAAACGAATATGATAGATCTCATGAGTGTTTATGTCGAATTTAATTACGGAGTAAAGTTAGTTTCAACTAAAATGAAATCACTCATATAATATAAAAATACTTCTTTCAATATTGCCTAAATTTAATTTAATCAATTACAATTGACATAAGAAAATGAATTTTAAAAGGAAAATTACTATACCTTTATGTTGTAAAAAAATATAATTATATTAATCGTATAAATGTAAATTGTATTAACTGACATTATTGAATCTATTAAAATGATAATATCCAGTTAGTTTATTTTAAATAGGACTCTTTATTTGATTTGATAAAATGTTGTAGAAAAATGAATGTCGCTAACGATATTTTTGTTACTGAATAATTTTCAGGTGATATTTGGCCAACAACGATATATCAATATCTACGTTCAACACCAAGATGTTGCAGTGAACGGCATGGTCTAAGTAATGGATTCTAGGAATTGTCAGGTAATTTCGATTAACTAATCATATAACTACAATATATATTTTACATTTAGCAATATTCTTTCATAGGAATTTTTGACCAAGTTGTTCATGTATATTTTTATTTATTAAAAATTATGAACAACTCATTTTGTATAGTATTTACATTACTATTAACTACAAATATTACGTACATTTTTTATAATTAACACTAATTGTATTTTTCATGAAAATTACATTGGAGCGAGAATGTTATAATCAGTCACTGGTTAAAGGAACACTACTTTAGTGGAGCTTCTTCAAGTACAATAAGTTGAATTATTGTATCAAATTCAAGACAAGCAGCTGCAAGTTATTAAATTGAGCGGTAAATATCATATTTAAACTAATAGAATAAATTTCAATTTTAGACTCACTAATCCTCATAAAATATTTGTTGTAGTTTTTATTTGAACATCGCCGAATTCGCAATACAACGTATCGTTAATCAACTTGGTTTCATGAATTTACCGAAAAACGTTCGTTTTGTTTCAACAGACATTCAGAGTAATTTATGGTTTAAATATACATATTAAATTTAAATTAAAAGTTTAAGATTCATAATTTTTTTTCCGCAATTTATTTATAATGTTACTATCTATTTTGTTATATAAAAAATATAAATAATATGAAACTATAGGTACTTATCTAATCGAGTTGTTATTCAATAGTTATATAATTTAAATAATAAAACGTAGCTTTATATTAGTAAACAAATTTATTTCATTGACTAGTCCAAGTTAATTTATTGTTGTTATTATTTTTATTAATTTTTCGTAACTATGCACATTTGCTTTTAAGAAATTTTCATTTAAAACCTCTAGTTTTTTCACGAATGCACATCACGATAGCAAATTAAAACAAAAAGTATAACAAATCTGTCTTGTAAAATTAATTTTTTTTATTAATGAAACATCGAAAAATCATTGCGATAAATAAACGTAAATGTAAAGCATTACTTTGAAATATAATAATATATTATATTCAATATATAATAATATACTATATATAATATATAATAATATATTATATAAATTAATTGATGTTATTGAAGCACTAATTGTATCAACAATTTTGTTATATTGATTTTGTAACGGTCCTGTCTGATTTGTCTCCTATTTTCCTCTGCAAAACGGCAACCCGTCACACACGAGACAATTAAAGAAAATCGGTAATTGAGCGTAGGCGCTTTTCACACGTATATGCAAATGTGTTAGGGCAACTCTGCGAAAACATTACCATATAAGGAGCATGACGTCACGACCGTGGGAAAATTTATTGTTTACAACCGAAAATCGTTAATTATAAAGTTTTTTAAACGAACAAAAGTATTTCTTAGTTAATTTTAATGTGCTGATCCTGAATTTCATGTTATAATTTAACTCTCAAATCGATATTTGTTAGTCAAATCTAATTTACAAGTTAACATTGTTAGTTATTTTGCAATTAACAACGATATTGTTATTTCAAGTATGCGATTACAATCTCGACATATTAAAACAGAAAAGCAAGAATTTGACACTTTGATAACCCATTATTAACTGAGTTATCAATAAATAAACAATTTATAATTTTTTTAAACAATTAAAATGACACGGTTAGATAGAAAATTTATCATAAGTATATGTTGTAACGAGTAGGCTCGGTAATGGGTTGATGAGCGAATTTGAAATAGCGCGCCATGCGCAAAAGACCCGCGCAGCGAGAAAGAGAGAGAGAGATAGCTACGACACGCGGGCTCGAGAGAGTACACGTGAGACCGGCAAGCGGATAACACGCGTTCAAGGTTCCATTGACTTCTGATCTCCTTTTTTTGTCATTTTCGTGTGCGTGAAGAAATCGAGTAAGGTGTAACGAGTATCGTGAAGAGGAAGTCTGGTGATTGAGGTTGGTGTCCAACGGCGGCTATCGCGTCAGAGTGATCCGATTGGGAGACACCATCCGAGCAAGGGAATCCGGCTCGTTGCGAATCGTCGCCCACAGTAAACAAGGATCAAAACATAGTTCGCCTGACTTCGACGACCTTGGGCGACGACCTTCGCGAGATTAAACTTGGATATAAGGCGAAGCTATCTGCAGCAGCGTTCGCTCGCGTAAGTCCACCTAGATATTGTAATATTCAAGTGCGGAAGACTGCGCGGCCTGCGCGCCGACCGAAATCGTATCACCCGTCTCTCTCTCGCGCGTACGTTTAAGGAGACCATGCGCCGCGAATCTCTCGGTCAATGCGGAATGCGCGCGAGTGTTTAAACGAATAACGAATAAAATCCGCTCTGATTGTGTTGAGTAAGACGGCGAATTTATTCGACAATACCAGATTTTCTCTACGTTCCCTTCTCCCTCGCAACGTTTTCTGAGAATCTACAACCATCGCTCTTCTTTGTTGTTTCGTGCTTTCGCGCTCGTTTTCAGGCTGAGCGTCCAGCACAGAGCTAGCCAAAAGAGGGAAATAGCGGTGACAGAAATCTTGTTAACGGACGACGATTCATCTACGAAGAAATCAACTACCGTTACAGTGGCGCCCAACTAAACGAAAACAAAGCAGAAGGAAAAGGACGAACCCCGACAAGAGAATTGATAAGGCGCGCGCGACAAAAATTCCGAGAGAGAGAGAGACTCGCGCTAAATTAAATAAACAGTGTGTGTGTGTGTAAAAAGAAACACCACGAGGTTTCAGAGCAATAAAATTTGTCGAGCGTACTCTGGCCACGAAATAAACACAGTGTTTATACAAACCATTGTAAGACCGAGAGTGTTTACTAACCAAAACAAAATTTCGAGGCCAGAGAAGGATACAGTGAGCACGAAAAGTGAGCGCGCAAACTTATACCGCGACAACGTGCTCAAGAAACTCCGACGCCGTGACGTCATAAGCCACGAAGAGAGAGAGCGAGCAAAACACAGCGGCAACAGACTAGCCGCATAGCATAGAGCAGCGAATAATACCTAGATAAATACATTCGTATTCAATAAGAAATAGTGATTATTATTTAAGTTAGTATAACTACCTAAGTTACTATCACTCATAGTGATTATTATTTATCATGGTGAGTAAGCTACATCCACCGATGCCACCGGCAGAGATACTCGAGCTAATGTACTCCAACCTACTTCCCGAGATAAAGATTCACGTGAAGAGAAGAGACGCGGTATCTCTTAGGGAGCTATGCCGGTTAGCGACGGAAGCGCAGAACGATATCACTTTTGCCCGACAAAAACGGACGCCGCTGGAGCCCAAGGCCTCCCTCTTCCCTGAGTGGGTGTATCAACCCACGAGCGGAGAAGGAACGGCGAGTAACCGTCGGCCGAAGGTAGCGGGCATGTTGGATGGGAAAGAGAACGAGGAGGGAAAGAAAGAACCAACAGTACCGGTAATATCGGGCCTGATGGAGCAAGCCTTCCCGTCCGCAATGATACAGGGATTGGAGAGTCTAATCTCGAAGATAGTAGACCGGAGGAGTCAACGCCCGGTCCCACCTGCTGAGAAACCGAAAACCCCCGAGAAAAACGGAAGCCCAAAGATGAAATCAAAGGGGCCCCGACGAGAGATCGATTTCTCAAAACCACTTACGTGTATAAAGTGTGGCAGGTTGGGCTTCAGTATCAAGCACTGCCCCGACTGTAAGGAGAGCCCAAAGTCGGGAAACGAGTCAAGGGACGGTTAGAGGGGGTCCCTACCGTTCCAAAAACAGAGAGGATCCCTCACTCCGATAGTCAGTGGGACGAGGATTCGACCGAGATCAGCACGCAAGAAACGAGCGAGGATAGCGAGTCCAAGGTGACAAGTCGACCATCTGAGGGCATCGAGGTATCAAGTTCCACGGACAGGGACTTCGACATCGCGAGCGCAGGTCTACAGGAGAACCCGAAGGAGGGGAAGGATGGCCAAGAGTCCTTGGGCGCCACGGAGGAAGGAGTTTGCAAGGAGCAAGCCAACCAGTGCGCGCCCAGGGAGAAAGGACCGCCCCCACCGGCTATCGGATCGGCCAAAGGCGACAGTCGAGGTCGACCTAGGAGCAAAGAATACGAACCCGAAGATGAGACGAGATGGCATTTGCCTATCAAAATAGGGGGTTTCCGGATCAGAGCATTATTCGATTCGGGAGCATCTTGCACTGCGATGGGTAATTTAGGACTGGAAATCGCTTCGCACTTGGGCTTGAGACTAGAAATGAAAGATGCGGGTTCCTGCCG
The DNA here is from genome assembly GCF_024137745.1 of Phymastichus coffea. Taxonomy (NCBI): domain Eukaryota; kingdom Metazoa; phylum Arthropoda; class Insecta; order Hymenoptera; family Eulophidae; genus Phymastichus; species Phymastichus coffea. The sequence continues at coordinate 4,303,740 of NW_026706827.1, forward strand.
TTTGCCGGATGGCACGAAGGTATCCATAACGGGTCACGTTCTCATGCCCATGACAGTAGGTGGAGTGACAAGGGAAATCCGGGTGGCAATTGTCCCGAGATTAGCGGACGAGTGTTACACTGGAGTCAACTTCATCAAAGCGTTCAAAGCCGTGATAAACTCGGAAGAAAATGAACTTTTCCTCAAAGACGAGAAGGTCAAGATACGCATGGAGATGGCGAGCATCGAGGGACTGGCTCAACTAGCATCGGTGGGCATCGCGGAAGTAACGGATGCCCAACGAGACGAGATTAGCCAGATGGTCTCCAAGATCTTGCCAAAGCCAGGGAAATTCCTAGGCTGCGTTATCGGGGTAGAGCACGAAATCAACGTCGGAAGCGCTCGGCCGATTAAGCAAAGGTATTATCCGGTTTCGCCGAAGGTCGAGCAGGAAATGCATCGGCAGGTTAACGAGATGCTGAAGGCGGGGGTCATCGAGCCATCCAAGAGTGGATGGTCAAGCCCCGTAGTGATGGTCAAGAAAGGGGACGGAGCCTGGAGGTTCTGTGTGGATTTAAGGGAGGTGAACGCGGTCACAGAACCAGACGCGTATCCCATTCCCTTCATGCAGGATATTTTACGCAGATTAAGGGATGCCAAGTTCATATCGACCCTCGACCTCAATTCGGCCTACCATCAAATCAACCTGAAAAATGAATCCCGCCCAATGACGGCGTTCACAGTACCAGGTATGGGCCACTTCCAATTTGTGAGGATGCCATTTGGCCTCTCATACGCCGGAGCGACCTTTCAGCGGGCCATAGACTCAGTAATTGGCCCTAACATGGATCCTTTCGCCTTCGCGTATCTCGACGACATAATTATTGTCTCATCGACATTCGAAGAGCACGGATGACTTGCAAAAGGTATTAGAGGCACTCAAGGAAGCCGGCATGTCCGTAAGCTTGGAGAAGAGTGCCTTCTGCAAGTCGGAGGTACGATACTTGGGCGTACTAGTTAATCGCGACGGGATACGCCCCGATCCCGAGAAGGTATGCCCAATCCTAGAGTTTCCTGTCCCCAGGAACATAAGAAAACTTCGTAGCTTCATGGGCATGGCCTCATGGTACCGGAAATTCGTGGACGACTTCGCCACAATCGCTGAACCCCTCAACAGGCTCCTGAGAAAGAAATGCCCATTCGAGTGGGGTGCCGAGCAGCAAGCGTCATTTGAGCTGATAAAAAGATTGATGACGACGGCACCTATACTCCAGCCACCTGACCCGAAGGGAGACTTCGTATTGCACACCGACGCGAGCGATACAGGCTTGGGAGCGGTGCTGACTCAGATAGTGGAAGGAAACGAGAGAGTCATCGAATTCGCCAGCCGTACGTTGAGCCAACCAGAGAGGAACTTCTCGGTCTCTGAACGCGAATGCCTCGGAGTCGTATGGGCCATCGAGAAGTTTCGGCCATATATAGAAGGTTATCACTTCAAAGTGATAACCGACCACAGTTGCCTCAAGTGGCTGAGGAGCATGAAGAATCCGACAAGCCGCTTGGCTCATTGGGCGCTTAAGCTACAGGGATACACCTTTGAGGTAGAACATCGCAAGGGCGCCCTGCATCACGTGCCCGACTGCCTCTCAAGAGCTTACGAAGAAGATGGCGAGGAAAATTTGACCCTGTGCGCTGTGACCTGGAGTGAATGTACCCAGGATAAGTGGTTTCTGGAAACCCTGCAGGCAGTGACGGACGAGCCGGAGAAGAACCCGACATGGAAGGTCATGGGGGAAAATTTGTATACCTACCGCCCAGACGCACAACTCGGTGAATTGAGCGACGAGGAAGAGGCATGGAAGCTAGCCGTTCCCAAGGAAGAGAGGAAATCCATCATGGCTGAGTGCCACGACACCCCGGCGGCTGGGCATCTTGGGCGAGAAAAGACTCTCGCCTGGATACGCCGCTTTTACTTCTGGCCAACCCTCACAGACGATGCCGCCAAATACGTGAAGAACTGTACGGTGTGCCAACAATGTAAGGTGGAGCAGCGCCCACCCTACGGCACCATGGGGCGCCGCCAAATGAAAAAACCATGGCAGATCGTAGCCGCGGATATAGCTGGACCCTTTCCTCGAAGCTCAAGAGGGCACGAATACATCTTGGTGTTCGTGGATCTATTCACTCGATGGGTAGAATGTATCCCCCTTCGAAAGGCCACGGCTAAGAATATCATACGAGAATTCCACGATCAAATAGTTACACGGTATGGCGCGCCAGAGGTCTTCCTATCAGACAATGGCACCGAGTTTAAAAATAAATTGGTGGAAGAATACCTTAATAGAAGCGGCATCTCGCGGGGCCTGACGCCAATTTACTGTCCACGGGCGAATCCGACGGAGAGATACAACCGTACCCTCAAGACCATGATCAGATCATACCTCGAGGAGCAGCACAAGAATTGGGACGAGAAGCTTAGCGATCTCTGCTTTGCTCTTAATACCGCCGTCCATAGCTCGACCAAGGTTAGCCCCGCCATGTTGAATTATGGGAGACAGCCGATGCCGCCCGCGACGATCCGGCGCGAACGGGAAGCAATAAGGGCAGAAAACGAAGAAAACCAATCGCGGGAAGATTGGGCGGATCACCTGAGTCACCTACCCGAGTTATTCGAAACGGTTACGAAAAGGGGGCGGCAAGAACAGGAACGCCAGGCAAAAATATTCGATCAGAAGCGACGCCAAGTCCCGTTCAAGGTCGGCGACTGGGTGTGGTACCGTAACCGCGTCCTTTCATCCGCGGCAAAGGGAATCTCGGCTAGCTTGGCGCCGTTTTATAAAGGCCCATACGTCGTCATCGAAAAACTGGGGGGTGAATACCTTCCGAATAGCTAATCACCAGGAGACTATCGAAGGTACGGTTCACGCCGAAGATCTTAAACCGTTCTACGAGGCGACCAAGGAAGAAGAAGACGAGGACACTCGACCTCCGAGGGACATCGAGGCGAAGCGCGACCCGCCAGCGACATGCGACGAATCGAACGACGGAAATCGCGAAGGGGATGGCCCCGAACACACTCCGGATTCAGTCGACGTACCTCCACAATCGGAAGCCAAGGATTCCGAGGAGGGGAATGCGCCCAGACGACGACGACGCGGACGGCCCCCTAGAGGACCACGGAATCAGGGCGCCCCAATCCCGGAGAAGAGGGGCAGCGGTCGCCCAAGGACAGCCGTACCGGTGGTGCGTCGGGTAGTCGAGCGCGCGGCGTCGAGCGAAAAGCGGGGAGACGAGCCTCCCATACAAAAACGCGGACGACCTCGGAAATCGTAACACGAACACGTTAATTGTGATACCCACCCCGGGGTACAGGCGATCTGTATTATATAACCATTTATCATTTTCGAACATACCATATCATGCATCATACTCATGTCAAATATCATTCATTTACCTCAACCCGATGTCCTCCTCCTCCCCCAACCCTAGGATAGAGACCACAATCAGGAGAAATGCGGACTGGATGGAGGAAAAACTCCGATGCCTCCACCTATTGAACTCGGCGCAGACAAGGGTCACAGAGATCCTGGGCCGGATGAAGAGAAGGCTGGTCAGGGCCCGAGATCTCGAGGACCCGATCCGCGTGGAGGAAACAATGGTGAGCGTGACCGACGCGGCCATCAACGAACTGGGCGAAGTCAACCTTGGGCGCGTTGCGAGGGAACTCATCGTACATACGCAAGTACGGTTCCCCGCCCAACTCGGACGCGTCCACAACCAAGGGGAGTTGATGCTCGCTCCAGGCGGTCGGACGCAGGGTCGCCCAATCCACATCGTCGAGGTGAGGGACCCCGCCCCGGGAATCCCAGTGGTCACGCACAGACCGGGATTGGCCCCGCCACCTCCATCGGACGGCTTGAAGGAACTGTGGGAGAAGTTCCTGCCGAAGCCTACCAGCAAGGGAAGACTAGCTCCAAAATGCCCATTTTCACCAGCGGGGATGAGATGAACAGGGACGGCAGAGGCAGCGACCAACACCGAGGCTGCCCCCTCCTCCGAGGCACCCGGCTACGCAGGGGCTCCTCCCCCCTTCATGGGCTCCTCGGTCGATCGGGAGCCCACCAACGGTCCCCGCGCGGCGACCGCAACACCGGACCGACAGCCGACAAGCACGGGATCGGAGGACTCCATTACCACGTAACCGGAGAGGCCGTGGCACCCCAGGAGAGGTCGCCATTATTCCGGGCCAACCTCCAGCGCCAACATCAGCGTGGAGGCATCTTCATCCAGGGGAGGGACGGTGAATATCACCATCGCCCCTGACAGAGAAAGGAGCCAGAGTGGGCAACGCGGACGAGCGTTGCCCGAAGACTGCCATAGGAAGAGGAGTCGGCGCAACCGCGATCCTGACCGGAAGCCGAACCCAAACCGATGCGACCCTAACAACAAAAGGGAAGGGCTCTCCTTCTTTCAAGCGCAGGGATGCGCTCGGTGCGGGCATCCAGGAGTGACCCGGTCTAGCAGGTGCCCAAACATCTTGAATCACCCACCAATGGGAAGACCAAACCGACCCCCTTGATATCTTTTCCTGAATAAAAAGACCTCGTTTTACAAAGAAAATCGTACATTCATTTCACCTCATAATAACCCCTGGTCATCCATCGCTCATCATCACGTCATCAAGAGGTTCGTCCAAACTTCCGGTAAGTCTGGACTAGAGGGGGGCTGTAACAAGTAGGCTCGTTAAGGGGTAGATGAGCGAATTTTAAATAGCGCGCCATGCGCAAAAGACCCGCGCAGTGAGAAAGAGAGAGAGAGAGATAGCTACGACACGCGGGCTCGAGAGAGTACACGTGAGACCGGCAAGCGGATAGCACGCGTTCAAGGTTCCATTGTCTTCTTATCTCCTTTTTTTGTCATTTTCGTGTGACGAGTATCGTGAAGAGGAAGTGTGGTGTTTGAGGTTGGTGTCCAACGGCGGCTATCGCGTCAGAGTGATCAGATTGGGAGACACCATCCGAGCAAGGGAATCCGGCTCGTTGTGAATCGTCGCCCACAGTAAACAAGGATCAAAAAATAGTTCGCCTGACTTCGACGACCTTGGGCGACGACCTTCGCGAGATTAAACTTGGATATAAGGCGAAGCTGTCTGCAGCAGCTTTCGCTCGCGTAAGTCCACCTAGATATTGTAATATTCGCGTGCGGAAGACTGCGCGGCCTGCGCGCCGACCGAAATCGTATCACCCGTCTCTCTCTCGCGCGTACGTTTAAGGAGACCATGAGCCACGAATCTCTCGGTCAATGCGGAATGCGCGCGAGTGTGTAAACGAATAACGAATAAAATCCGCTCTGATTGTGTTGAGTAAGACGGCGAATTTATTCGACAATACCAGATTTTCTCTACGTTCCCTTCTCCCTCGCAACGTTTTCTGAGAATCTACAACCATCGCTCTTCTTTGTTGTTTCGTGCTTTCGCGCTCGTTTTCAGACTGAGCGTCCAGCACAGAGCTAGCCAAAAGAGGGAAGTAGCGGTGACAGAAATCTTGTTAACGGACGACGATTCATCTACGAAGAAATCGACAACCGTTACAATGTAAAATTGATGATTATGATTGTTGCTAATTTGCTGATTTTTAAACCGCTAAAAAAGAAAATTGCAAATCTGTTTTTTGATTATTATTCAAAATTAGAGAGCAACATTAATCATCTTTTATATGGATAATAATCTTCTAACCACAAGCGATTTTTCCATGTAAAAATTTTCCATAATTTTATTGTAAAAATGGCATAATTTGATTATTAAATTGTATAGCTTATAACTTTAAGAGGCGATTTTTCCTAGAGATGCAATTTATATTAAAAAATTCATCTTTTCCAGTTTAATTTTTTAAATCGCACAATTGTAAATTCGTTCGAGCCATTTTGCGATAAAACGTGTATAAATTCGCTCGTCGCTGCGGCAAAAGGACTCACTTTCCTACCTTGCTTAGCAGCGCGAGCACTGTTGTTGAAATAAAGCCTCAGCTATCTCCTGAGACGAATTTCTTGATCAGTGGTTAGCCTGTTAAACTCCCATCCTACAGATCTCTAAGCGCTCAACTCATGAGACCATCTCTCTCATGAGAAAAAAGCAGCCTTAGAGATCTTTCTTTCTGAAATATACTTGCTGTTGAGAGATCAGATTGAGCAGTAATTGCGGCGCTGTCGGGCCTTTCCCCGATAGATGCAATTGCTCTCAATCGCATCTCGAAAACAACTCATCGAGTTGGGAAGCCTCGTGGTTTGCCACTCGAAAGACTTTCTTTTGGTCATTTAGATTGCGCGCGTGTCAAATTCTTGCTTTTTTCGGAAACGCTATTGCGAATTTACTGTAAAGAGTCCGAACTTTTATTAACGCGAGAAACACTCAAACGTTACAGATTTAATATCGACGTTTTTCTCATGTTAAGATGTATCTGCATTTAAAAGATAATGCTTTTGTTATTATTAAATAAATCATTGATTTATATATATATATAATTACTTCTTATTCCTAATATTAATATTTCCTTTAGTAATGTTATTTTCAATTCGTATATATTTTTTGTAGTCTGAAATATATTAAAGCAAAAATTATATTGTTATATTATAGCTTAAAACTACTTTTTAAGTTTTAATTGCAATCAAAATATTACATTTTATAGTTATAATAATGACAAATTAGAATTTTAATATTACTATGTGAAAACAAATGTAAAATTTCGAATTGAAAAAGTGCTATAGTATTTTTCTTATTGGTTCTATTATTATTCATGAAAAATACATTTAAATATTTAAATTTAGTCCATTCTGTTGTATTTTATTTTTTACTTAACAAAAATTAAAATGCAAAAGCTTGCATTTGACATGAGTATATAATGTTAATGACTGGGATGGTGGAACGAGCGGAATAGGAAAGAGCTCTTTGGTGTACGCACTGAAATTAGTTGCACACTCGGAGCTCAGGGCCCTTTTTTTCTCGAGGTAAACTATCGAAACTCCACCTTGAAGTGAATTCTATTTTAGATATTCAAGCCGTTCAGTGTTGGAAAAATCTGTTCGTTTATAAAAAGCTTACTTATTTACTATTGGATCTCGATTCATTGTCAAATGTTTCTTTTCTTTGAGTTTCAATTCACTGGATCAAACTTCCTATTGAATATCGACATGTGTACATATGGATTGAAATGTACCATCATGGTATTTATGGAAATTAAGTATATTACCTATACAATTTTACCATGCGTTGTAGGTAATCATTAACTTCATTCAAGAATTATTAAAAACATATAAGTAATAATGACTTTAAAATTATAGTAGAATTTTAGATTTTTAAATTGAAATGAGATGTTTTTGGTTGGCAGAATTAACTTTTTCATAAAAAACTGTTTGTGCATTTCATTTCCAAAAGTATGTGAATTTTATATGGGTCACGTCAAATGTTCAAGAATTGGTCTTTTCGATTGATGCGATATAAACAAAATAAATAAGAAGGGATGAATATTCCGGATTATGATATATATAAAAATTCGACTCAAATTTAGCTATGTCAACTACAGAGTAGAAAGATGATAGATAAAGCGTTCTCTACTAAATGCATAATTTAAAAAATGTTAATTAAATGAAACTTATGATTAAACAAAACTTTAGAGCGATGAATCCTCATCCTTCTTGAAATGTTATTCTGATTAAAACCCACTTTTAGTAGAGCAACAATTTGAACAGACTGAATTTCAGATATATTTTTATTTATTTATTATTAAATATTTATTATTAATTAGAGCATCGTGCGTATAGTACAAAATAGTAATAAATATACAAGTACGTTACAAAATAATATTGTACCCAAATAGAAGAGTAAGAGGAAATTGATTTCCTGTTCGATGATCTAGAATATAAACTAAACTATTAATCTAATAATATAACTACTAAACTAAAACTAAAAAAGTTACGTGCCGGTAAGATGGTAATTTTCATTACCACGATAACCAGGTGACTAAATAAATGTACTTGGTTTATATCCTTCATCAGAATCTTAGTAGTATATTTTTGGTTGTCATAAGATAATCTATAGTTGCTTTCGTATCACTTGCAAATATAATTCGTTCTATATGATTGAATTTTGCTAGATAAATAAGTCTAACAGTACATGTTACTTTATAGAAACATTTTTTTATGTTATATATCTGTTATGCACTTGCAAGGAGATGTGAAAAAAATATCATCTACAATAACTATCTCTTTATATTCGTATTTGGGTTGAAGATGTAGTTAATATACTGAATTGGTAGAAGTTTCTTTACCTTGTACACCTATCAAAATAAAAGAATGCTTTGTTGTTACCAAGATAGTTACGTCCCTGTCTGTCATTTTGCGATAGTTTCGTTGCTATATGGGTTTTTCAGGGGCAGGATCAGCTATTATCGCTTTAACCTGCATATTATTAACTCAGCCATATTATTTATTACGTCAAAAACTGTTTCGATAGGTTTATTTGGTAATACACTATTGTTTGCTATCGATTCCGTTTCAGATTGCATTGCTTTTATAAAATAAATATGTTTAAAGCCCATTTGATTTGGTTGTTTGCAGTCGTCTACGTTTTATATAATATTGTCTTTTGGCTGGATATTGCACATTTTATTTGTTTCTACTTTTTTATAGCATAAGTTATTATAGTAATTATGTTACAATGTTGAGTGGTTTTTGGTTGCATTTTTTGTAATTATATGCTGATATTCTGTGAAATCTGTTGTGGTAAAAGTTACATTTGCCATTTGTTGCTTATATCTAAGAGTATATTGTCTATATGTATATCCTCAGGGACTGTAGGATATACATTTTTAAAGAATTATTTTAATTATTTACAATTTAATTTTGAGTTATCTTCTATTTCTGTAGTTGGGGATTTTTTCTGTAGTATTCATTTTTTTAATTTCATTATTCTGATATTTCTGTTGCCTATTATTTTAAATTTATTTAAAAGTTTATTAAATAGTGTAATAGACCTTATATAACTATTTTTTATACTTATTTGTCAGATTCAGATCTTTTTGATAATTGTAAGCTGTTGTCTCTTGTTAAATTGTTTTTTGATTTGTACATTTAAGATCATTCTTCGTAATGGTAAAATAGAGATTCCAAATAGGGAATTTTTGTTCCATATTAAGTAAATAATCTCTTTTATAAATTGGTTTTTGAATATTATTTTAAGTAGTCTGGTTTGGAGGTTTTGTAGTTCTTTAATTCTTCTTTGATATGTACCTTCCCAATTATTCCGTAGATTGTAATACTATGGGATAACACAAAGAATATGATTCTTAGCATATCAATACTTATAATTCTTGATCTGTTATAGAAAATAAAAGTAAAGTATTTAGTTTTTTTTTATTTAGGTTTTGTAGATCAATGTCTCATTTCATATTACTGTCAAATGTGATACCTAAATATTTAGTTTTTCCACTCTATTGATTTTCTTGCCTTGAATTGTTATGTTCCAATTTTTTTGTGGACTGTTAAAGTTACTGCCAAACTCAATATAAGCTGTTTTTTCTATATTGAGTGATAATTTGTTTAGTACTAGCCAGTTTCCAACTTCGTCAAATTGATTATTATTCATCTTGTTTTCCACATCTTTTCAATTTGTTCCAGTTGAAATAATTGCTGTATCATCTGCAAAAGATAATATAGTATTGCTAACACTATGTTTTTATGTATACTATGAATAATGACAGTCCTAAGATAGTGCCTTGTGGTACTCCCGTGTTAACCTTTTGGTTGATTCTGTGAATTCTGTTGTTTGACTCTTTGTTTTCTGTGTGTAAAATAATTTTTTATTAGGTTGTTAGCTTTTCTTCTATTGTCATGATTGTACAGTTTGTTTTGTAGTATTTTATAATCGAATGTATCAAAAACTTTTGCAAGATCGACAGAAGTGATAGCTATAGGATCACTGAAGTCGAGTTGTTATAGATTACGTTAGGTACATAATGGAGCGCGTCTTTGGTACTTTTATTTTTTCCGAAGGGAAATTGCTTATTTCATATCAGATTACAATCATAAAAAAATTTCAAAAATCTTTATTTATTTTATTTAAACTTTCAAATCATATACAGATTTATTTACTATACAATAAGGAGAAAAAAATACAATAAATGAAATAGTATTCATTGATATTCAATATACATGAGTATGTAACTTTTATCTTTGGGATGGAACAATTATGATCATGTTGAGCCTTATACTAGATGCACAGGGAATAATTATTCAGAAAGTTAATTATGTAGGTGCACGCTATAATATTGGGTTCTTTTATTAGGATGTTTATACTGAGCGGTGATTGTAAATTCAATCCTACTAGTTGTTTTTTCATTATAACTCTCTGATCTATAAATAAGGGACAATGCCATAATATGTGATCAATGACATGAGAATTACGAGGTGTGTTCAAAAAGTAAGGTGACTTTGTATTTTTAAGAAAAAATATTTATTTATTTATCAATATTCATGTTGTCCCCATCAAAGTAATACCCCTCAGATACAATACACTTATGCCAACGGTTTTTCCAATCCTCAAAGCACTTCTCATAAGCACTTTTCGGTATAGCCATGAGCTCTTCCAGCGATACAGTCTTTATCTCTTCAATTGTTGCAAATCTCCGTTCTTTCATAGGTCTCTTTAGTTTTGGGAACAAGAAAAAGTCACATGGGTCCAAATCCGGTGAATATGGTGACTGAGGCATGATTGTGGTATTATTTTGGCCAAAAAATCTCTCACAAGCAAAGATGAGTGAGCAGGGGCATTATCGTGATGCAAAAGCCATGAATTGTTTTTCCACAATTCTGGGCGTTTTCTTCGTATTGCTTCTCGCAAACGGCGCATAACTTCAAGATAATACTGTTTATTGACCGTACGTCCATATGGTAAGAACTCCTGATGCACCACGCCATGGTAATCGAAGAAAACAGTGAGCAAAACTTTGACATTCGATCGAACTTGGCGTGCTTTTTTCGGTCTTGGCTCATCTGGGCTCTTCCATTGGGGCGATTGGACTTTGGTTTCGATATCATAACCATATACCCATGATTCGTCACCAGTTATGACCCTTCTGAGTAAATCTGGGTCGTCGTTGACGTCATTCAACAGTTCTTCAGCGATGCTCATGCGACGGTTCTTTTGGTCAAAATTTAGCAATTTCGGAACAAACTTCGCTGACACACGTCTCATGCCCAAAACGTTAGAAAAAATTTCATGGCACGAGCCAAGCGATATACCAACATCCTCAGCAACTTCTCTGATAGTGATTCGACGATTTTCCAGAACAATTTTCTTCACTGCTTGAACGTTTTCATCAGTTGTGACGTGCTTGGGCGTCCAGAGCGAGGCTCGTCATTGGCATCTTCCCGGCCATCTTGGAAGAGTTTGTACCACTTGTAAACATTTTTTTTATTCAGAACAGTTTCACCGTATGCCACCGTCAACATTTCAAGTGTTTCGGAGCACTTTATTTTATTTTTTACACAAAATTTGATGCAAATCCTTTGATCCATATTTTTCGATAGCAAGAAATCGCCGAGCACTTATAACCTTTACGCCTCTCACAACCAAACAAAAAATGCTATACACTTGAAACTTGGTACAGATGTTCGGGAAGAGTGTACCAACATAACAAAACAACAAAATGGATAATCAAAAGTACGTTGCCCGTGAAATTTGAAAAGTCACCTTACTTTTTAAACACACCTCGTATAAGAACACGGGCAGCTAGGATCACTGATAATTGATACTCTTGCAAAAGAGGTTGAGATTATAGTGATTCGCGCGGAGTCGATTGATCGTTACAATTAGGTTTCTCGATATCTTTTTTTTTATAAAACCACGGCTTTTTTTAAGTCAGTATAGAATTCATCAAATTAAATTTTTCCTTTGTCAGGATCTGCATTAAGGAGTACATCAATTGTGTTACGATACATATCACGTTTGAACTTTTCCGCCAAATCTGTATATGGAAGTTTATTTAAATCTGTAGGCCTGCAGTTCGTCGCTAATTTAACTTGCGTGTCAGCGATTTCGTTTCCTGGGATTGCTGAGTGCGAAGGAATCTAGTAAAGTTGGAAATCTCCATTTTCACTTTTTCTTTGTTGAAATTTTAGGTATTTACGTTTAATTTCATATAGATAGAAATTGGCTTTGATGTTGCGAAGAGGCCTTTGTAGGCTTTCAAGTACACTCAGAGAATCACACAAAACGCAGTTACAGATATAAAAGTTGTTAAGCGCTAGGTCTACAGCGTCCGTTACCGAGATATATTCTGCTATGAAAACTGACATTTTTTTCGATAGACTTTTTTTGATTACAATATTTTTTTTTGAGTTTACACAAGCTGACCCAATAGACAGAAAGGTAGGGCTTTTGCTTCCATCTGTATAAAACACATTGGTAAAAGGAGAATCTAGTTCATCGCATATTTCACTTAAATTTCCATGTTGATTATCGATTCTCGTGAAAGGTACAGAGGTAGAGATTACGTCATAACTATATGCATACATGTTATAATTCTGTGATTTTATTATATTTTCAGCTGAACAAGATACGTTCTGAATGTACGTTTCAAATAGACGTTTCTTTTTCCTTTTGCTCTTTTTATTTAAATCGTAATTTACTTTTTAGTGGTTTTATTCACGAGTAAGCTTTCGTTCAATAGAATTTTGGAAACGTACGTGTTACCTAAAAATTTAGCCCTCTCATGAATAGACGGTAATTTGGATTCAGCTAATAAAATTTTGGTCGGTGTCGTTTTACGAAATCCCAGTGCTAGTCTTATAGCTTTGTATTGAATACCCTCTAGCTTTTTTTGTTGACTCTTTCACGTAGGATAATATACAATAATGCCATAATCCAGGATAGAGACCTCACATAACTTTTATAAGGTTGAGTAGAGTGGATAGGTTCGCTTCCCACCAGATTTCTTGTAGATACTTGATTATATTAGATGCTCTGTCACAATGTGATTTAACTTTATTTATTTGAGGAACAAATGAGAGCTGGTAATCAAATATTATTCCAAGGAATCTCGTAGATTCGCTGGATTTGATTATTAATTTACCCACTTGAAGTTCTGTCTCACCGGATTTTATATCGTGTTTATTAAAATGCAAGAAAACGGTCTTTTCAGACGCTAAAAATAGGTCTATGTCAGCAAGATTGTTTTTTACTATTTCTATTGCTTTTTCTAGTGACTTTAGATTACTTGAATATAAAGCAATATCATCTGCAAATTGAAAAACTGAGGCTCTGTTCGAAATATTCTTGATGATGTCAGCTACATAAATAATGTATAAAAGTGAACTTAACATTCCTCCTTGAGGAAAAGAAAACTTAAAACTCCTTTGTAAGTCATTTTAGGATCGTTAAGCTCGTCTGCGTAAACATATCTTTTTATTGTTATGAAGCTAATGAATTTAACTAATGTGAGAGGACATCCTATTTTCGCAAGCTTGTCAAGTAGTATTCTAATATTAATATTATCAAAAGCACCTTTAACATCAAGGAATGCTGCGTATATATCTTTGTTTTTTTTTGAAAAGCTGATTAAACAGTAATAGTTATATTTAGTAGATTATCTTGACATGATTGGCCTTTTCGAAAAGCGCTTTGACTATTAGGTAGTATATTTTGAGTTTCTACCCACCATTGAAAATTATTTGTAATCAGCGTTTTGAATAGTTTACAGAAAGACGACTTCAGCGCGATGGTCTTTAGCCTTTGTTTTTGGGTTTTGGAATCAGATGTACATAAGACTTTTTCCAGTCATTTGGAAAATCGCTAGAACTATACATTTCATTAAAGATGTTAACGAGTAGAAGTTTGTATTTTAGTGGTAATTTTTTCAACGTGAAATAGTCTATGCCGTCTAAGCCTGGTGATAAGTCTGTGTTCCGAAAGTCTAAAGCATGATTAAATTCGATTAAATTGAAGGGCCTCTCAAGAAATTCGTTAGGCTGACCATTCGAGAGATAATTAGTATCAGGCGGTGATGCTACCGGAGGACGTACGAGGGTCGTCCGATAAGTACTTAGCCTCACCGCCCGATGGCGCCACTCTCGCAAAAGAAATATTCTATCACGTAGTACAACCTTCTCGATGGTTACTGTCAAGATTTCAGCCGGATCGGAGTTGTAGTTTATTTTTGAGAGCGTGTGAAAGCAAGTGTGTTCGTTAATTTTTGAAAAATGGAAAAAGAGCAGTATCGGTCGGTGATTCGATTCTTGTTTTTGGAAGGGAAATCGCGCATCGAAATCAAAAAGCGCTTGGATGCTGTGTACGCTGACTCTTCTCCTTCGATGGTGACCGTCAAAAATTGGTTTAACGAGTTTCAACGTGGTCGCACGTCGATTTTTGAAGAGCCACGTCCAGATGCTCCGAAAACGGCTACCACGGAGAATAACGTGACAAAAATTGACGATCTCGTATTGGCAGATCGACGATTGAAGGTGCGCGAGATAGCTAAGATCGTAGGCATCTCAAAAGACCGCGTGGGTCATGTTCTGCATGAAATTTTGGGCATGAGAAAGCTGTCGGCGCGATGGGTGCCGCGTTTGCTCACTCCGGACAACAAGCGAAACCGTGAGACAACTTCAGAGCAATGTCTGACGCTGTTTAAGCGCAATCCGAAGGAGTTTCTGCGTCGTTTCGTGACAGTCGACGAAACATGGATCCATTGGTATACACCAGAGACCAAAGAACAGTCGAAACAGTGGACTTTATCCGGCGAAAGTGCTCCGAAGAAGGCGAAGACTGCCCCATCATCCGGAAAGGTGATGGCCATCGTTTTCTGGAATTGTGATTTACATCGACTACCTGGAGAGGGGCAAAACGGTCACAGGGCTGTACTATGCCGAATTATTGGGCCGATTCGACGTCGAATTGCAGAAAAAACGGCCCCATTTGGCGAAGAAAAAAGTGCTCTTCCACCATGACAACGCACCGGCTCACACCTCCGCCGTCGCCATGGCCAAATTGGTCGAATTAGGCTACGAACTGCTGCCCCATCCACCGTATTCTCCAGATTTAGCCCCGTGCGACTTCTTTTTGTTTCCAAACTTGAAAAAATCACTCGCCGGGCAGAAATTTGAGTCGAATGAGGAGGTAATCGCTGCCATGGAAGCCTACTTTTCTGACCTCGAGGAAACGTATTTTTCAGACGGGTTAAAGAAGTTGGAGCATCGCTGGGCCAAGAGTATCGAACTAAAAGGAGACTATGTTGAAAAATAAAATGCCACTTTTCCAAAATTTTCGTTTTTCTTTTGTAGGCTAAGTACTTATCGGACCACCCTCGTATTTTATTTAATGCTTCGAGTTTTTTATCGAGTTGCAAATTTTCTAGCACATGTGAAACATTAACTTCGATCCATTTATTTTTCAATATCTCGCTCTTATTCTATACATAATGACCATCGGTCAAAAGATTAATGGTGCTAGCGAATTTAACAAAATTTTCTTTTTTTTTCCTCTTGAAGATTTTACGTGCTAAGGCTATAAGTCTTTTATATTCGATAAAGTCGGCAATATCCTCGGTTTATATCAATATTTTTCGACAACAAAAAATTAAGAAAATTCAAAGAAGGCAAAGACAGTAAAGTCAGCTGGTAAGATTATAGCCATGGTTTTCTGGGATGCATATGGAATCATCTACATCGACTATTTGGAAAAGGGCCAGACGATCACTGGACAATATGATGCGTCATTATTAGGTCAGCTGAAAAAAAAATCAGAGAAAAACGTCCTCACTAGAACAAAAAAAAATGCCTCTTTCTTCAAGACAATGTTCGAGTTCAAACGTGTGCAGTTTCGATGGCAAAAATTAACGATTTAAAGTTCGAATTAATTGACCATCCGCCATATTCGCCTGATTTGGCTCCCAGTGACTTTTTCTTATTTCCTAATCGCAAAAAAAGGCTTGCCGGACAACGATTCACGTCGAATGAAGAAGTCATCCCGAAACAAATGCCTATTTTAATGGTTTTCAGAAATCATATTTTTCTGATGGCTTAAAAAAACTGGAAGGCCATTTAATAAAATGTATCGACCTTCAAGGAGATTATGTTGAAAAATAAAAAAAAATTACATATGCAAAACTTTTTTTTCCTTCTTTTTGTAAAGACTTATTGACCCTCCCCTCCCTTCGTAGCAAAATAAACGCACCACTAAACCATAACATAAAAATGACAGAAATGAAGTTAAAAAGCATATTTTTGAAACCTACATACATACATGAAATAAAGGAGATCATTGCCAAAATGAAAAATAAAAACGGTGGAGTCGATGGCATTAATACGACAGTAATAAAAATATTAACTGGATTTATAATATCTTCCGTAGTACATATAATAAACCTAAACATTGAAAAAGAAATTTAGCCAGACGCACTAAAAGAAGCAGAAATAATATCTATGTATAAAATCAAAGATAAATCTTTATCTAATAATTATAGGACAATATCGCTCATCTCTAACATAGCAAAAATTTTCGAAAAAATTATACACAAAAGATTTTTAAGCTTTATAGAAAATTGTAACTTAATATCAAGTAAACAATTTGGTTTCCAGAAGAACATAAGCACCAAAGATGCATTAAATTATGTAAAAAATATTATATACAAACAACTCGATCAAAGTGATTCAATTACTATAACTTTTCTCGACCTTGCACATTGTAGACGATACAATTTTACTTAACAAATTATTCAATTATGGTGTTAGAGGCAAAGCTTATAATCTTATAAAAAATTTTTTAATACAGAAAACAAAAAGTTAAAATAAACAATACACAGAGTCAAATAAAAACGGTAAGAATGGGAGTATCACAAAGCACTATCATTGGACCACTGCTTTTCATATTATATATAAATGATATTTTATGAAAATACAATTCTCTCTTTCGCAGATGATACGGCTATAATAACTACTAGTAAAACTTGGCAAGAAGTAGAAACAAATATGAGTAAAGTGTTGAAAGAAATTGATGAGTAACTTGCAATAAGCAAATAATCATTAAATATAAATAAAACAGCTTAAATAGAATTCGGCAACAACTGTAACAGCATTCCTAAAAATCTAAAAATATCAATCCATGGTAAGACAATAGAGTAAATAGTACAAAGTATCTTGGAATAGATTTCGATAGTAATATGGGACCTTCATTTGCAAAATTTATACAAAAAAACTAAATACTTCACCTTTATATTTTACAAGTTATCAAGAATTATGACGACAGATATCTTAAGAATGCTCTACGAGGTCTGTCCGGAAAGTATCGGGCCTACGTTTATATCTTCACGCCATAGAGTTCGAGCGACCTATACCGGACAGAAAGCTCAACAGTAAAGCCTCACAAATCTATTGGTTACTTACTGACACCTGCCGGACGTATAGTTCATGCGCAGCGTGTCTTTGTTTACAGTGCCTTTTTCGCGTTCGTCGGATTTTGATATTGTCTAAAATGACTGAAAAACAAGATCAACGAATTTGCATCAAATTTTGCTTTCAACTCGGAAAAACAAGTTCGGAAACTATTGAAATGATACAAAAGACCTTCAGAAGCGAGTGTATAAGCAAAACACGAATAAAAGAGTGGTATAAACGGTTCAAGGATGGTCGCTCTTCTGTCGATAGTGATTCTTGTTCCGGCCGACCTTCGACGACAAAAACCACAGATAATATTGAGCGGGTGCGACTTGCAATCGAACAAGATCGTCCTATGACTGTGCGAGAAGAAGACCTTGAGATACCAAAAACTATCATTTCAGAAATTTTAACCGAAAATTTAGAAATTAAACGCGTGTGTGCGAAATTCATCCCAAAATTGCTCACAGCAGAGCAGAAGAACATTCGCTTAGAAATCGCTCTGGATAATCTGGAAATGGTCAATAATGATGATAATGTGCTTAGAAAAGTTATTACAGGTGATGAATCATGGGTTTATGGTTATGATCCTGAAACAAAACAACAATCTTCACAGTGGAAGCATTCTGAATCGCCAAGACCACAAAAAGCACGTCAAAGTCGGAGCAATGTTAAGTCAATGTTGATTGTTTTTTTCGATTATGAAGGTGTTGTACATCACGAATATGCACCAACAGGTCAGACAATCAATAAAGAATACTACGTTCAAATTTTAAAATGTTTGCGTGATGCAGTAAGAAGAAAACGGCCGTACTTTTGGGAAAGTGGTGACTGGCTTCTCTATCACGATAATGCGCCAGCGCATTCATCCAATCTTGTGCAGCAGTTTTTGAGCAAACACAATATCGCATTCCTTCGACAACCTCCATACAGTCCCGACATAGCCCCTTGTGACTTTTGGCTGTTTCCAAAACTAAAAAAACCACTCAAAGGACACCGATTCGATGACAAAACAACGGTTGAAAACAATGCGACGAGTGTACTTAAGGCTATCCCTAAAAGTGAGTTCCAGGACTGTTTTGAAAAGTGGAAACTTCGATGGAACCGTGTTATTCAATCAAGTGGGGATTACTTTGAAGGATGCCACCCACCAGATGATAAAGAATAACGCTAGCACGAAAATATAAAGGTAGACCCGATACTTTCCGGACAGACCTCGTATTTTCCACTATTCCATAGCGTAATTACCTATGGAATAGTTGCGTGGGGCAGAGCATATTCTGGTAGAATAGAAGAACTTCAAAACTTCCAGACTAGACTAATAAAAATAACCAACAAAAATTATTTCACATTTGACAAAAATCCTTTAAATATTGATCTCACCTTTTTTTTGGAATCTCTAGTATATCATTAAAAAAACCTATCACAAATATACAAAAACCAAAGCAAGAAAATTTTTGTACTACTCTATTTTGATAGAGGTTGAAAAGGTAAACAAACTTTTGTAAACTCTGTTTACTCACATGAACTTGAACCTAAACACAAGGACCTCATAGTACTCGATAACATCGTATTCACGTCAACCTACCAATGTACCCCTACAAAGCAACACCAGAGAATTTTTCCCCACTACAGAACAATATGTGCATTTGAACTTACTTGCCCAACAAGATTCAACCACAGAGAAAGAATAAAACACATTATGAACCACAATGCCAAAATAGGAAATTATACCATAGCTAGATCAAGACTTATTAGATTCTGGTGAAGAAGAATACCGAAAAAGTGCAATTATTTAATAAAAAATTTATCTAAAGTACCATATTAGTTTTAAGTTAGTAATAAGTGCATCCAAACCGGCGAACAGGAAATTTTCCTCTGCTGGATTGCAAAGTTTAGAAAAAAATTTTATAATGTATATATACGATCATTCTATGTAGCTATGTATATGTACTCTGGATAATAATAAATAAAAATAATAATAAAATCCATGACCATCGAGCTTTTTCAAAAAAAGAACAAAAAACTTAATAGCATTGCGCACTCGTAATTTTCTCGTGCACGCGAAAGTGAAATAAATTGTCAAAATATCTCGGATTCCGCTTGAAATGAAGGTGGGCCAAGAATACGATTTTATGTTAAAAATACCTGACTCTAGCTTTCTGATATAATAATAATTATAATTTGTATAAATTCTAGAGGTCGCGCACGATCATTGAGCGAGCGAAAGAGAAAACCTTTTTGTTCTGCTATTTTTCTTTTTTCGCCCATCCTTTGCCTTTCTTCTTTCTTTCAATCTTTCACTTTCTACTTCTTCTCTCGTACTCTTTTCTCTAATTACACTTCTCGTACTCTTTCTTTCACTCTTTCTGACATTTTTTTCTGTTTCCAACTCAGTACTCACCTTTGTATTTTATTCAAACAAATTGTGTATTTAATCACGCTAGGTGTAGCAAGAAAACATTAACATTAGATACGTTACCTTTCGCGGAATCGCGTAATCCTTGTATAATAGTGTTAACGAAAATAACCGAGTCGCTCAAAATAAGTTGAAGGGACTCAAAAGTACATTTTCAAATTTTATTTCAAATATTACACATATTTTTAGTTTATTTTCCAAAACTATCTATCAGTCCGTCGATAAACTATGGAGTAAATGAATGGACGTGAACGGTACTTCGTGTGCATCACGGCTTGTATTTCAAGCCCGAAGTGTATCTTTTTTAATAAAGATGCACTTCGGGCACTTTAGGAAGCCAGAGAATGTAGTGGAGGCTCCTTGAGCCATTGCAGCAGTCAGGAATGAGATAAATCTTTAAAAAAAAGATAGTGAAAGGCGCTAGTTCTCATTACTTAAGGTTATTTAATAATTATCTTTTATTTTGGCTTCTGGTTATTTTAATATTTTTTCTGAATTTAATTTCGTTACAAAAGTTAAAAAATAATTAATCTTTTATAACTCTTCTAAAAAATCGAATATCATAAATTTTCTAAAATTGTCAAATAAAAAACACTTTCGTCATGTTTCATGTTATTCGGAAGATTATTCGTTTCAGACTTTATAATTGGAAATACTAATGTAACCTCTCTAGGTAATAATATTCAAATCTAAAAGAACGGGACCTCATTGACTGAAAGATAGTCACTTAGGGTACTATTTTTTTTGAGGTCTGCAATGGCTCGGTCGGTAGGGCGACGGACTTGCACCCGGTAGGCCCGGATTCGATTACCAGTCCCTGTTGATTGATACAAGCACCACTAAAAAAAGTTTCGTGTGCTTTGTCCTCAAACATATTGCAAGCATCCGTCGCTGATTAGCACTAATAGAGCATAAATTGAGCGACGTTAAATAAAACAAAAAAAAGGTACTATTTTGTAATATGTACATAGATATATACATGATATCCAATGTATTTACTAATGTAAGTTGATTACACGTGCTAATTAATAGCTTGAAACGTATTACATTGATTTGTTATCAATTAGTTAAACGGGTGAAAAATAAATAAGACAATTCATTAGAAATCAAAAAATAATAACGCTCGCAGTTCTTGAATGACCTAACCTTAAAATAATTGATAAAAAAATCTTAATGCACTCCAAATACATATCCTGGACATATACATTTACTTATGTATATTTAACATATTTGTTATGAAGCTAAGCATCAAATAAATATAAACAGCAATGAAAGTTATAAATCGATCGATTATAATTCGAAAGTAGAACTTTTAAAATTTATTTTGTGAAAAGGACCGAAGGATATTAGATTATAGATTGAAAAGATCAAACATCGAGGAATACACTAAGTAAAAAATAATTGATGGGGTTGGGAGAGGGAAGTTCGTACTCTCATTTTTTCTGTCGAAAGCCGGTATTACTTTGTAGCACCTTTTATATATATTTGTGAAAACTGCCTTGTGCGCGGGGGTGCGTGTATGTATGTATGTGCGTGCTGATGAATACATTTCATTCTGACGTAGCACACGTTTACATGAGAACGATCGATGGTAATAGTATCTATGAGATGCAGAGCAATAAGACTGGCTTATGTAGTTGCTCACTATAATACGACGGTAACACTTGAACCGTTGATAATTGAGAACATGCTAATTTTATTGATTCAAAAATATTGCAGATACCCGGTCTATGAATAAATACATAATTTATAGCAAATACGTAAATTAAAGTACTACGCACTGCTTATTTTGCTCGATAAATAATTTAAAGACTTTGGCATAATCTAACGTGTTCTCGTCGTACAAAAGGATAAATAAGATCCGAATATGTGCGCGCCCATTATCAAATCTACCGAAAAATTACATAATCGTTTTCTAACATTAAGACTCGTATGAATCAACATTCATACTAATCAATACTAACGCATAATATATACATCCTTCAAACGTTATTTATAAATCCATTCCTTGAGTATCGTGCGTACGTAAATTTTTCAAGTCTCATTCATATATACATTCTTCAGATGTTATTTATATACAAATATACATATATTTCGTGTTAATTCATTTTCTCTTATCACATAATTATCGTGATTAACAGTTATCATTCATACACATGATCGTTTTTATGAATGTATGTGTATGCGTATAATAATTTTCACTTGTATTGTGTATCAATGCATATAACAATGGTGTCGCGTGAGTTTAGTTTAAATTTGAGATTATAAAGATTTTTTGGTGTTTTTATTACGATTAGGTCATTTACCTCTTATTCTCTCCGCAATAGAAACAATTGTGAAGACGGAAATAAAGTAATTAGACGGACATCAGATACAAGTAATTTTATTAATTGAGTTCATTATTAAGTCAGTTCAGTTTTAAAGTAATTCAGGTAGATATATTGAAACGATTCATTAATCTGGCCACAGATGAAATCGTAAAAACTGTATTGGGCATGCGTAAAACAACTTACTCCATAGACAGAAAATGTGGCGCTGTACTGCCTGTTTAGAGGAACGATATCATTATATACATAGTGTGGTGAAATATAATGAACGGCTTATAATATAATTTCATCGTAACAAATTATTTTTTACGAGTATTTATTTTTTGTGGAACAATTAATTTTGTTATCGATGATATTTTTTTAATTTATTTATAATATCTCTATCACACTTTGTTGCCTATTAGTTTTACTAAGATCTAATTTTGTTTAATTATGGTACTTTTTATGTTGTGATTTAATTGCACTGTTTGCTAACAAGAAAATGCTTATATAAATAATAAAGTTTGCTCTAATGTCACTAATAAACTTTAACATCTTAAAATAACAGGGCTTGGATATTCTTGTACTACAAGCGTTTGTTAAAATTTTGTAGACTTCTTGAATTTCTTCCGTCATAATATACGAGAAAAGTTGCAATAGCTACATTTATTATAACGAGTGGCTTTAAAACACTTGTTTGTCTCGACCACCATCATTCAACACGAAGGCAACATTATCCAGCTTATAAACTGATAACTTATAATACGCGCGCAATAGAGAGAGAGAGAGAGAAAGTGAGAGAAAACTCAAGTAGGTTCGGCGGCTTTCGTCAGTTGTCAAGTGCACATTGATATTTTTTATTTCTTCCGTCAAAAAGCACTAAGGAATATCTAATATCGACTCAAAAAGGTGACACACAGGAGCCAAAAGGAAATAATATCATTTTCGACTTACGAGAGTAGTAGGAGAAATAACTTATTGTTCGCATCTGTTTCAATAATTGCATGAAACACTTTTAGTCATGTGTTTGCGTTTATGCGTTTATACGCTAGTCTCTCGTTTTTTCCGCCAAATCAACTAAATCATGAAAGAATCTCGCATAAAACGAACGAGAAAAAAATTTCTATTGAATTGGTTCAAACTTTGGAATAAAGTATCTCTTGTCATGTACATCAAAAGTCTCTATGAGCACAAAGATCGCCTATGATTAGATTTCGAGCTATAAGTGTTCAACTGCAGCCTTATTTTTCATTCAGGCGTAAACAACTGGATTATCAGTTAATATTAAGTTAATATATATTTAAGTTATATTTAAGTTAATATTAAGTTAATATATATTTAAGTTATATTTAAGTTAATATAAAGTTAATATATATTTAAGTTATATTTAAGTTAATATTAAGTTAATATATATTTAATGCGGATTAAGTTAATAAATATTTAATAATGTATAGTTAATAATCTATTTTCTGATGGATTGTTATTATACAAGTATTGTAGATCCAAATATCATGTGCAATTTTAGGTAAATGTCTGCCATTTTCCTCATGTCTTGTTACGGCGATTTTACGTAAAACAGCGTTATCAATACCGGCTATGAACACTGTTATACGTCGTAACTACTTGACTTCACAGATATAATATTCCACTTGAACACGAATAGTCATTAGTCTATTATTCTGAATTGAATGTACTGCTAGAAAAGTCTAATCGAAATATGATTATAAAAGCTGCAAATAAGCTTCATCTATCCTGAAAAGGACCATCGAACAGACTGTTACAACGCCTCTAAAAATGTAAAGGTGGGTATATAATACACACACGTGCGCGTGCGTACACACAGACACATATCCATATATACGCATATATAACTATGGGAATAATATTAAACACGATCACTCATGACCCGCAATTTACAGCTAGTATAAGCAACCTTTGTGCTCATGGAGACAATTGATGTACACGATAAGAGCTACTTCATCTTAAAATTTGAACCTATTCAACAGAAATGTTTGCATTCGTTTCGTGTCGGGTCCTTACGAAAGAAAGTCAAGACGGGTTCGTTCGTGATTTCTTGGTAGCATATACTCTAGGCAGTAAATACGGCAAATAGCGTTACAGCACTTACTTTTAACGGACCACCGTCAAGTGGTACGCTAATGCTAACTAGAATGGAAATAACACCGCAAACGATCCATTTCGTCATCTAGACAAACGATCCATTTTACCTAATTGCCCTATTTATCCGATAATAAAAATAAAATCCCGTTGCATTATACATAATGAATTGGATATTTTTTAATACTAACCTTGATTTGTAAGAGGTGACAAACTAAGGCGTGTAGGATTACTATTATCTGATTGATTACTAGATGGCCGTGGAGGTATTTGTATACTTTGTTGCCCTATTTGAAAAAATCAATAAACAAAAAATATTAATCTAGAAATTAGAAATTAAAAATCATAAAAACATTTTGAAATTACAATGATCATACATTAAAATATAAAAACTTTTCTTAATTTGTACAACTTTATGATATGTCAAATTGCATATAAAGTTTGTAACGATGAGGTTGAATAGATCAGTTATTTAAGGGGGTATCCCTCAATAGATCGCAGAAAATCGACGAAAACTTTGGGAATTTTTTAAAAGAAAACTATTCAATATTTTTTCATGAAATTTAGACTGTGTTTTACTGAAATTTTAACAAATTAGAAAAAAAATTTTTTAAAGAAATATTGTAATAAACAAATGTGCAGTACTCGTTCAAAGTTATAAACTTTTTTTTTTTTCCTTTTTGGCGGTTCAAATCCTGGCTTTCCAATCACTCTGAAACATACAGAAACATTTTTTTAGTTTCATTAGACATATTTCTCGTCGATGAACCTAAATTTATTGCTCGGAAAAATTATTTAACAAAATGGCGGACTTTTAAAAAAAAAAATATATTTTTTTTTAAAAAAAATATATTTTTTTTGTTATTGTTCATGCAAAAAAGCGGTTAACAAACAATAATTGACAGAATTTTATAGGTACATCGACGAGATTATTTAATTTCCGTTCAAATGGTATTTTTTTTTTTAAGTTGAAAATTCGCTGAGTAAGAGCGCCCGCCAAATCGACAAATCGAAAAAAAATGATCCGGAGATAAACGCGTTTAAAGTTTACAGCAGGCGAAAACGGAATTTTTTTTCATACTCACATCGAATAAAATTGGTTTTCACTCAATCAGCAATACCAGCACCATAAAGGATACCTTCTTCTTCATCATACTGTTGATTTGACTTCGCAGCTTTTAGTTTTTTAGCAGTCCTAGCTGCTTTTGTGGATTCTTGGCTGCGGATTTCTTGACGCTTCACGCACTCATCGTCAGCGCTCTTCGCGTAGTTGGCTGCGGATAGCCCGATCTTGAACTGCAGCGAATTCATAATTCTTAGTACACCATAGAATCCGTTATTGAAGAGTACAGCAGCTGTATGAGCGGCAATTTCAACAGTTTAAATAAATTTATCCCCTTCATACCTATGCCTAGCAGTCTCATAACAAAGACTATTCGTCGATTCACTTCGTAACCGTTATTTATATACGGGCTTGTATCAATAGCCGTTGTGCCACACCTGCACGTGAGTACTAATTTCCATCCAAAGCCTGTTTGCCGCATTTGTTCTTCAAACCCCACATGCCTCTTACACTTTTGGCAGCAGAGAGTTTGTGAAAGTGTAAGAAACAGCGTCATACACTCTATTATGCGATATCTATGACTAGCGTTTACTGGAACATCTTCAAGAGACGCCGATGCCAATTTTCGTGCACTTGCATTGATGCCTACTTGCTCGCCTTCTTTAGTTGAGAATTGATTACCGCGGAAAGATCTTCGTCTCTTTGCGGCACGATAGCCTTCTTCTTTTTCGCCCTTAGGATAACTAGTACTCATTTTCAAATTGTAAAAACTAGAAACACGATGCTCACTACCCAAAAGCCGAAATAAAACTGAGCAAACTGTAGTAACGGTCTCCCAAACGAATCCCTACCTTTCCCCAGAAATCTTTGTACCTACTATGCTACACCTAGCCTGACCCTGTAAACGAACGTACAGTTTATACAAAGGAAGATCGAGAAACATCTAATCCATTGTATATTATAAGTAGGAAGCGAACTGCAGCGCACCGCCCAGCGGGGCGCCTTGCCGCTCGAGCGCGCAGCTGCCTACCTGCTCTGCGCGCCAGAGTTTCTATACGAAAATAGCTATAGCGGCTGAACCGCTCTGAATTTCGGTCCAATATTTTAACAGCACATTCTTGAAATGATGTACTTTCGATCTATGCAAAAAAAAAAGACTTTTTTCATCGATCTATTGAGGGATACCCCCTTAACGCTGTTATAGAAGTTTCATCACTCGCTGCGAGGATAACCGCCGCCTCGATCCATTCCTAGCATGCTTCGTGCGGGTGCATACACATTTCGCGCTATTAAAAATGAACATAAAATCACAAAGTAAAACTAAAGATGAATAGAGTCGGATTAAAGATTCACTACTGCGAGCGTAGATTAGTAGGAAGTTAGCTAGACTATCATGACATGAAATACAATAAAAGCGGTTAATTTATCCTGACGATAATAACATGCAACGACTTCGGTTGAGAAATTTAGGCACACGCTAATATTAACAAGTCGTCAAGCTTGTTAATCGTAACGAATAAGAGAAAGAGAAAAAAAACGAAATACATGTGAGCTAGTGTAAAGCGCAATGCGCACAAAATGGGCTTTCCCTGTACGAGGTGTATTCAAAAAGTAAGGTGACTTTGTATTTTTAAGAAAAAATATTTATTTATTTATCAATATTTATGTTGTCCCCTTCAAAGTAATCCCCCTCAGATACAATACACTTATGCCAACGGTTTTTCCAATCCTCAAAGCACTTCTCATAAGCACTTTTCGGTATAGCCTTGAGCTCTTCCAGCGATGCAGTCTTTATCTCTTCAATCGTTGCAAATCTCCGTCCTTTCACAGGTCTCTTTAGTTTTGGGAACAAGAAAAAGTCACATGGGGCCAAATCCGGTGAATATGGTGGCTGAGGCATGATTGTGGTGTTGTTTTTGGCCAAAAAATCTCTCACAAGCAAAGATGAGTGAGCAGGGGCATTATCGTGATGAAAAAGCCATGAATTGTTTTTCCACAATTCTGGGCGTTTTCTTCGTACTGCTTCTCGTAAACGGCGCATAACTTCAAGATAATACTGTTTATTGACCGTACGTCCATATGGTAAGAACTCCTGATGCACCACGCCATAGTAATCGAAGAAAACAGTGAGCACAACTTTGACATTTGATCGAACTTGGCGTGCTTTTTTCGGTCTTGGCTCATCTGGGCTCTTCCATTGGGACGATTGGACTTTGGTTTCGATATCATAACCATATACCCATGATTCGTCACCAGTTATGACCCTTTTGAGTAAATCTGGGTCGTCGTAGACGTCATTCAACAGTTCTTGAGCGATGCTCATGCGACGGTTCTTTTGGTCAAAATTTAGCAATTTCGGAACAAACTTCGCTGACACACGTCTCATGCCCAAAACGTTAGAAAAAATTTCATGGCACGAGCCAAGCGATATACCAACATCCTCAGCAACTTCTCTGATAGTGATTCGACGATTTTCCAGAACAATTTTCTTCACTACTTGAACGTTTTCATCAGTTGTTGACGAGCTTGGGCGTCCAGAGCGAGGCTCATCATTGGCATCTTCCCGGCCATCTTGGAAGAGTTTGTACCACTTGTAAACATTTTTTTTACTCAGAACTGTTTCACCGTATGCCACCGTCAACATTTCAAGTGTTTCGGAGCACTTTAATTTATTTTTTACACACAATTTGATGCAAATCCTTTGATCCATATTTTTCGATAGCAAGAAATCGCCGAGCACGCAAAACACTTATAACCTTTACGCCTCTCACAACCAAACAAAAAATTCTATACACTTGAAACTTGGTACAGATGTTCGGGAAGAGTGTACCAACATAACAAAACAACAAAATGGATAATCGAAAGTAAGTTGCCCGTGAAATTTAAAAAGTCACCTTACTTTTTGAACACACCTCGTATACCTTATTGCTCTCTGCCCATTCACTGATTTTTCCGACTATTATTTTCGTCATTAATTTATAGCTCACGTTTAGCAGCGATACCCCTTATAATTTTTAGTCTCCTTCTCTTTACTACTTTTAAATATTGGGTAAATTCGTGTTATTTCCCATCCCCCTAAAATCTCGCTCTTGTCCCATAATTCATTGAAAATTTCTATTATTGTTTTTATCCAACTATCCGATAGCCCCTTTATGAATTCAATGGACAGTCCGTTCTGACCCGTTGCTTTTCCGTTTTTCATTTATTTCAAAGCATCTCTAAATTCTTTCTCACTTATCCGCCTGTTTAAAATGTCCTCTATCTCCCCCTCTTCTGTCCCCTTGTTAGCGTTTCCCACCTGGTTCACGCTTCCCCCCCCCCCCGCTCGTTCGTGCTTCCCTCGTCGTTCGGATTCTTCCTCCCTTCCCCTGTTGCTCCTAGTAAATTCTTGAAGTGCTCGGCCCACTCCTCTCTTTTAATTATTTCCTCCATTCTGCTTCTCTTCAGTCTTTCTTTATTTACAACCTTCCAGAATTCCTCCATGTCCTTGTTCGCTGCCATGATTTTGATTTTTATCTCGTTTGCGTTCCTTACATTTCTTGATATCATCTCTTTTAATTTGCTTTTCTCTCTTTAAAAAGCTTCTCTCTTCTCCTCCATTCTGTCTGCTTTCCATATATTCAAACCCATACTCTCTTTTTTGCATCCATATCTCGCTTTCTTTGTTTTTGTTCGACCTCTCCCGCCCCCCTTCCATTACATTTCATTTTCAATTCTTCGGCTGTTACTTTTATTTTCTGTACCAAATTATACCATTTTTCCTGTGCTGATTCCCCCCCCCCCCCCGTTCTTCTGCCCACCATTTTTTCCCCATCAAATCCTCGTATTCCTCTGCCCTTTCTTTCCTCCATATCCATATAAGTCTTTCTCTGGCCTCTCCGCTCCCTTCCTCCTTCCTTTTTTCACCTTTTCCTAACTCGAAAATTACTGGTAAGTGGTCAGATTCTATCCGTGTTATTATTTCCATCCCCATCACTATCTTTGACAGCCCAATTCTTCCGTTTATTACCAAATCGAGGACCGATGAGCCCGCCTCCCCAATAAAAGTAATTCTCCCCCTTTCGTCTCCGTTGATACATCCGTTTTTTATTTCCGCGTTACAGTACTTCAGGTTTTCTATCAGTTTTATTCCCTCCCGCGTCGTTTTTTGTTCTCCGAATTCCTCTTTTTACCCTTGCTTATCTGCTAGCTTCCCACCCTTATATTGAAATCTCCTGCTATAATAAATTTCTTCCCTTCAAATAAACTCACCTCTATTACTTCTTTCAATTTGCTGATCATTTTGCTCGTTTTCGCGTTGTTATAAATCACTATTTCTTCAAATTTTTCTTTTTCCATCCAAATATTCCTTATTACTATTGCACATTCCCATTCTTTGATTTCCTCGCTTTAACCTATCTCCCTCTTACTCCCTACCATAACCCCCCCCCCCCCACCCCAACTTGCTCGCCCTCTCGTTTTCACTTTGATCGCCGCTTTCATTTCCGACCTATATTTTTTGTTTAATTTTTTAATTAAATTTAGTTCTTTACTTTTTTCTACCCACGTCTCCTGCAATAAAATAACGTCAAACTTATTTAAAAAATCTTTGCATTTTAATATATTTTTACTCCCCGCTAAATTCAAAAATACGCATTTATAACCTACCCCTCGTTGCTCGCTGATCTCGCCACTCGTCGTTGCTTCTCTTATTGTCCCCTCCGTCGTTTTGTGATCTTCCTGGACCGCCAAGCTGCCGTTTTCCTCTTCCTCGATTGCTGCTTCCTCACTCGTTCCGAATCCTGCCGTAGAACTGCTCCGCGATTGCCCGCCGTAGTATCCCTCTCCGTTCCCGTTGCTCCTCTTCTTATCTTCTGCTCTGAAAAAACATCCTCTCTTTTGCCTCTACGAGACCCCTTTTCTTTCATCTCATAAGCTCATTCTTCCGTTGGTACTTTTAGGTAGCTCACCTACACTTGTTTTTGTTTTTTCCTTTCTTGATCTACTACCATTTAAATTCATTTTTGCACTTCCAATTCTCTGCATGTTCTATCTTCCTCTACACTTATTCTTATTTTTTCAAAATTTTCCGCCTGCTCTATAAACGCCATTTTGTCTCTAATGTTTGCAAAGGTCAAAAGTAGTCCTCCTCTCAACGGCCGGATCTTTCCTACATGAAACTGTTTTCTTGTAGTTCCCATTACTATTCCTTTTTCTTCCTCCTTCCATCTTCTTCCTGACGTCCTCACTTCTCTGATAAATACTTATTCTTTCTATCCCTCCTCTCTTTCATCTCAAACTCGTATTCTGTTTTTTTCATCGCGTCCGGCTTATTCGCTTCCAGCTCTCTCTCTCTCTCTCTCTCTCCGTCTACGCCGCTCTTGTCCACGGTTACTTGTTGCTCGTCGTCTGCTCGTTGTGCCGTTTCCTCTTCTTGTATTTCGTTGCTCTTGTTTTCTGCGCTCTCGTTTGTCTGCTTTCTCTCCTCCCTCCAACACTTGCTGAATCTATTCATTTTTCTTATTTCTTCTTCCAACCTCTCTTTTTGCTCTCTCGCCTTTTCTACTATTTGGTGTATCAATTCTGACATTTTTCTATCAACTTCTCCACCGCCAGTTTTACCGTTTCTTTCGCCAATTCTACTGCTTGTGCATCAATTCTTCTTTATTCTTCCATCTCCCTCATTCTATCCTGTAGTTTCTTCAATTCCTCTCATACGCTGCTCCTCATATCCTCGCTCGTGTCCGCGCTCCTGCCTGTGTCTACATCCGTGCCTCGGTCTTGTTTTCTCCTTGCTTTATTTTCTTCCTTATTGGCCTCACCTGCTTTACCATTCAGCTCCTTTGCGTCTTTTACCTCATGCTCGTTCCGTGTTTCCTCACTTTTGTCTTCTACCGAATTCTGTTCTCGCTTTCTTTTACCATCTTTCTCGCTCCCCACCTCTTTTTGCTCATTTTCTTCAGTTACTTTGCCATCGTCGACCTGTCTGCTCAATTGTTTCGCTGTTATTTTTCCCCACGCTACCGTATGACATTTCATCCGCCTTCCTTGGCGGCGAATGCACTAATTTGTCACATTTTGCAAAACCGATTTCCATACTTTCTTTCTCCTTTTGCATGAACGTTCTTATATCATTTTTCCACTGCTTTCCTTCTTCTCGTTTTCTATTTTCTTTGGTCTACCTCGGCCCCGCTTTGCCAACGTTTGCTCTCTATCACTCGTCTCCTCGTTCCTGTCTGCTGCCGCCATAACCTCACTTTTTTGTTGTTCATAATTTCACTCATCCTCGTCTTGCTCACCCTTATCTTCCGCTTTATCTCTTATTCGCTTATTACCCTCCTACTCGTTCTGCCAGTTCACTTTTTGATTATTTATTCTCTTTTTTATATCAATATCATTACTTTGATTGCTAGCTTACGCCACATGAGTCTTTCCCGTCCGAGCTCTCAACCGGAAGTCCGAAATAAATCCTAATACCTAACCCTTTGTGGCACAGTGGGAATACGTATTCCCACCTTTTTTCATAGCATTTTTTGCAAATTTAGAATAGTTTTTGATGAATTTACCCTGAGTTTTTTGTTGTTTTACGATTATAGGATGATATACAATTGAAATTTACGTCAATTGGTACCACAACTTTTATTAATTTGTTAATATTGTTAAACAAAGACGAAAAAACAGCCCTATTTATAAACAAAATTCATTATTGAAGAAACTTTCAGTTATAATTTTACAAAAATTTATACAAAGGAGTTTTTGGGATCGCTAATCACGATTCTGAACTCAGAATTTTGAAATTTAAAATGGCGGATCCAAGATGGCGGCATAAATTCAGTGTATATTTTTTATTTCATTGAAAATTTGTATACAAGGGTTTTTGGTATCGCTGATCACGATTCTAAACTTAGAATTCCGAAATTTAAAATGGCGGATCCAAGATGGCGGCAAAAATTTGGTATATATTTTTTATTTTATTGAAAAATGGTATACAAGGGTTTTTGGGATCGCTGATCACGATTTGGAACTTAGAATTTCGAAATTTAAAATAGCGGATCCAAGATGGCGGTAAAAATTTGGTGTATATTTTTTAATTTATTGAAAATTAGTATACAAGGGTTTTTGGGATCGCTAATCTCGATTCTGAATCCAGAATTTCGAAATTTAAAATGGTGAATCCAAGATCAGATTGATTTTTTTTTGTATTTTTGTTTTTTTTTTTATTTTTTTTTTGTTTTTTTTTCACTTTTATATTTTTATCTTTTCACCTTCAATTTTTTAATTATCTTAGCTTTCTAATTCATTTCAATCTTTCATGAATGATACTTTAAAAAGCAATTTCTGTCTACTTGTAAAAATAATGGTACGTTGCACGTACTACATGACCATTTAGTTCGCACATCTTTTGTTTTTGTACTGCAGTGAGCGCATCTCCTATAATTATCAATGGGTGTTGGTATATGAGCAGATAGAGAGCGTCTTTTTTCAACAGAAACTTGTGGTTTGTGAAGATTGGTTTGTGTAGGTTGTCGCTTTCTTCCTTTTTTAGTTGGAATTTTGTGAGAAACCAATCGATCCACTAAAAGTAGTCTGAACTTCTTCAATGTTATAGGATTATCAGCGTTTATTTTTGAAAATATGATGAATGAATTTTTAATAGTTAGATCAATGAAATGCCAGAATAATCTGTGCCACCACTTTTTGGACTTTCGATCTATTTTATATGTAGATAACAAATGATCAGCGTTATCGACAAATCCCATGTATTTTTTGTAATCATAGCACATGACTGGACAATCTACCTGCACTCATGTGCCATCTTTCTGTGTTCGATTTACTGTTGTCACTTCGGATGGATCATGGTAATTTGACAGGAAACAAACACCTTTCTTATCCATCCATTTTATCCAAGTAATACCAGTATCAGACGTTCGAAAATCGTATTGTCCATGTCTCCTTTATTTATCAAGCATTACAGATTTAGGTAGCCCAGTACGATTGGAACGTACAGTTCCGCAAGCAAATACTTTGTCTTCTTTCATCGAAATTAATAGATCGACACCAGTGAAGAAATTGTCAAAGTACGCATGGTGATTTTTACCAACAAGTTCACGCGTCAAATCATTGACAACTCGTGCTCCTAACTGTTTCTCAGAACTTTCCAACATTTATATCCTCGTTTTATTGGTTTTGCTGGCAAGTATTGCTTCAGGCTACTTCGACCTTTGAATTTTATCATGGATTCATCGATAGATTGATATTTGCTTGGTTTCCAGCAAGTTTTGAATGTTTCTTGAAGTCTATCCAGCAATGGTCTCAATTTATACAATTTATCATAATTAGGCCCACCTTTTTTAGGTTCCGTGCTGTTGTCGGATATATGCAAATTACCTAATATGAATCCGAAACGAACAACCGGCATTAGCGAGCTTATATATGAATCCTTCAACTTTGGGTCACTCGACCAATAGTCGCGATAAGAAGGCAGTTTTTTTATTCCCATCAGAATATTAATTCCTAGAAAAATCAGTAACTCTTCTTTTTTGATTAATTGCTTTTCTTGAGTTTTCTCCTGTGTATATTTATTTGTTTGCTGAACTAGTAAATCCAGCATGTCGTCAGGAAAAAGACACAAAACAATATCTAGT
This sequence comes from Phymastichus coffea, assembly GCF_024137745.1. Taxonomy (NCBI): domain Eukaryota; kingdom Metazoa; phylum Arthropoda; class Insecta; order Hymenoptera; family Eulophidae; genus Phymastichus; species Phymastichus coffea. The sequence continues at coordinate 4,337,670 of NW_026706827.1, forward strand.
GGAGATTTTACGTTTTCAGGGATATTTGGTTCGAAATCAGCAGTGAATTGATCATCATCTCTATTTTTTCCTTTTTTCTTCCATACTTCATTGCCAGAGCGTTCTCCTTGATCTTCATCCGAATCGCTGTCACCTTCATTCTCTTCAAGCTGATCTTCGGTTTCTATATTTATATCATCCTCCTCTTGGTCTGAATCAACAAGTCCATCTACTGACTCCGTGTCGCTAGGAATATCAGCAATTTCCATTTTGTATGAGATACGTTAATATTTGTAATTATAAAAAAAACTCGACTACTTGATAAAAAAAATTTTTAATGCTACAGGATCGGTACAAGCTCTTACTAAAATTGCAACTCACAACAGATTTTAGTGTATTATACTACATCGATCCGTACGAATCTATTTTATCGCTCTAAAATTGTTTTTCCATCGGTCTCCAATAGATGACTTGAAATGTTCGATGTGCCATATAACTGAAAGAATTTTTAACACTCGCTATATTTTTACTCTTATGTATACGTATATAATTTCACGATTATTGAAGTCAAGTAAGTTTGGTAATGATTTATCCTCTGATTTACTGAATTGGCATTGGATCTAATGGAGTACCAGCATACAGAAATTACAACATTTGAACAGATGACGGTTTGTTACAGACTCTATTGATGGAAGGAGTTGACTTTTAAAAATATGGAATTTCAGAACTTTCCGCAGAAAGAAAGGAAATTTTCGAAGAAATATGATCACCCATCCCGAAAACCTCTACATGCACATTTTCAGAAGAAATTCTGAAATATCAATATTTGCTGTCGTCTTGGATTCGTTATTACGAATTTCGAAAATTTGAGTTTAGATTCATAATTAGCGACCGCAAAAACCTTTGTATACCAACTTTCAATAAAATAAAAAATATACACCAAATTTTTGCCGCCATCTTGGATCCGCCATTTTAAATTTCAAAATTCTGAGTTCAGAACCGTGATCAGTGATTCCAAAAACCCTTGCATACAAATTTTCAATGAAATAAAAAATATACATTGAATTTACGCTGCCATCTTGGATCCGTCATTTTGACCGCTATTTTGAATTTCGGAATTCTGAGTTCAGAATTGTGATCAGCGATCCCAAAAACCCTTTTATACCAACTTTCAATAAAATAAAATATATACACCAAATTTTTGCCGCCATTTTGGATCCACTATTTTAAATTTCAAAAATCTTAGTTCAGAATCGTGATCAACGATCTCAAAAACCCTTGTATTCCAATTTTCAATGAAATACAAGAAAATAACCCAAATTTTTGCCGCCATCTTGGATCCGCCATTTAAAATTTTGAAATTCTGAGTTCAGAATCGTGATCAGCGATCCCAAAAACCCTTGTATACCAATTTATACGAAAACTGGTTTCTCTGAAAAATGTATGCCGCAAAGGGTTAAATTATCAAATTTAGGTGCATAGATTCTCTCATGAACTCTCCCCCTCTCCTCACAGAAAATTCAAAAAAGCATAGAAAATTCGTTTTTTGGTAGAATAGGCAAAAGTTTTTGTCGAAGTTGATGTGTATCATGTTAAATGATCTTCTTCATATAAAATTCGATTCAGTTTCATAATTTTTCATGGAGAACATTACTTTAAAAAATATCAATAATCTTTATTTATCAATAATCTAATTGTAAATTAAATTACAAGAAAATTTTTTGAAAAATCTAACTTATTTTTGAAACTGAAAAATTTATATTAGACGTACAACTTTGCTTTCGCCGTTTTTTCCGAAATTCGAGGCTTTATTGTAAAAAAACTGGTAATACATTTATGATTTAAAGTATTGTCCATCGATGCCCGCTACTTTCTCCTGTCATTCGTGCAGCTTACCAATCCCGCGTTGAAAAAACTGGTCATCTTTTGAAGTGATCCACGAATCGATCCAATTTTTTACTTCTTTATAAGACCGGAAGTGCTGGTCAGCCAGGCCGTGTAGCATTAATCGAAACAAGTTATAATCTGAGGGAGCAACATCTGGAGAATACGGCGGCTGGGGTAGGACTTCCCATTTCAACGCTTCCAAGTATGTCTTAACTACTTTCGCAACATGGGGTTGAGCATTTTTATGCTGTAAAATCACTTTAATGTCTCTCGTTTTATTGCGGCCGTTTGTCTTTCAATGCTCGGCTCAAACGCACTAATTGCGTTCGATAACGATCACCTGTAATTGTTTTAGTCGGTTTTAACAACTAATAATACACTACGCCGAGCTGGTCCCACCAAATATGGAGCATGACCTTGGAACCATGTATACGGTTTGACCGTCGTCGTGGAAGCATGGCCAGGATATCCCCATGATTTTTTGCGCTTGGAATAATCGTAATGAAACCATTTTTGTCCCCAGTCACAATACGATGCAGAAATTCCTTCCGTCTTTGCTTTGCAAGCAGCTGTTCACAAGCAAATAGATGCCGTTCACAACATCTCACGACTTCAACTCGTACGGCACCCAAATTCTTTGTTTCTGAATAATTCCCATGACTTTCAGACGTTTTGAAATGGCTTTTTGCATCACTCTCAATTATCCTGTTAATTCTTCTTGCGTTTGATACGAGTCTTGAACAAAAAATGCCTTCAATTCTGCATCTTTGAAAACCTTCTCTCTTCCACCGCCATGCTAGTCTTTGACGTCAAAATCACCGTTCTTGAAGCTTTGAAATGACTCTCGACACGTTCTTTTACTAATAGCGGCTTTACCATAGATATTTGAGAGCATTCGATGAGCCTCAGCCGCAGATATCTTCATATTAAAGCAGAAAATTAAAACCTCCCGCAAATGACGAGAATTTGGCTCGTAAGCTGGCATGTTTAATCGAGAATAACTTTATGATGTAGACACAAATGGACTAATATTTTGATGGAGTTATGTTTACAAATACCTAAGTTTATTGTATGACATCTACGATCTATTTATTTCAACTACCATTTACCGCTACAGCCATATATTGCAGAACGGCGGAAGCCAAGTTGTACACCTAATAGAAAATTGGTTACTTTATATTTTAATTATAGACTCGATTACAATTGTACACTATTAGATAATTTAGTAATGTATCATTTGATAAATCACATGAGATGTTGTCTACTAAGATTTTTTTCTACCATCTCGTGATTCATCATGTGATTAATAATTTGACCAATCATGTGAAAATTTTCAACCGGAAAGGTCTTGAGTTCACTCTTTACAATTGAACAAGTAATTCCTGTTATTCATGAAGACTGGATGTAAAGTATTAAGATTTTACTAAACATAATTCATGTACATGTGTGTAAATATTATACAATAAATGTCTACATTTAAGATTTTTGATGTATAATAAATATAATTATTAATATCATTGATCATCAGTTTTTTATTTTCTAGAGTTTTACAAAGAAAAAATTATTTGTTTAATCATAATAAAAATCTCACCTTGACTATTTATATTTATATCTATCTCTGGCCCCCCGTAATCCAAAGATGAGCATTGGCAATTTTATACGTTACCCGAGTACAATACCAAATAGTCAACCTACTTGGAAAAAATATGGACTCATGATTTCCCGATAGAGCTATCAGTTGTAATCATAGAACGTATCTAGTAACCGAAACATGGTATTGATCTGTGATATTTCGTGTATAGCATTGTTAAATGAATTCTATGGTAAAAAACAACAGCATCATCGTATTTTACTCAAAAAAATACATCGAAAACATATATAATATTTTCATCACCAGCACCATTATATCTTGATAAATCAATCCTCTCCTTCGCTGATGATACAGCTATCATTGTGACTGGAGAAAATTGGAAAGAAGTAGAAACTAATACAAATGCAAGTTTAAAAATAGTTGAAACCTGGCATAAACTCAACAAACTTTCACTTAACATAGATAAAATAGCATATATGGAATTCGGAAACAATGTAAACAGTACACCAAAAAATTTAAATATAGAAATCAAAGGTAACCCAATACATCGAGTATAAAACACTAAATATCTAGGAATTAGTTTTGACTGTAACATGAAATGGGACTTGCACTTGCAAAATTTATACAAAAAAACCAAATACTTAACATATGTTTTCTACAAACTATTAAAAATAATGAACATTGCTACACTCAGAATGATATACTATGCACTTTTCCACAGTGTTATGTCATATGGAATAATAGCTTGAGAAGAATCATATTTCGGTAGAATTAAAATAATTCAAAAACTACAAAACAGACCACTCAAAATTATGAATAAAAATACATTTGAGGAAGATGAATACCTTTTCAACTTACAATTAGACCAAAGTTTCTCCTTAAAATCTATACTATTGCACTATGATAAATTTAGCAAAAAATTTAGTGAAAAAGTGAGAAGAACTAGATACACTAAACTACAACACCCAAAAAGTACACTTACAGTCAGAATAAAAAATAGTGATATAAGAGCAATTATGTCATTCAATCAGCTACCTAAAAATCTAAAAACATTAGAAACCTTATACACTAGGAAAAAGAAACTCAAAAAATGGATCAAAATAAACCTATCATGGATAATAGAATAAACTGTAAAGAGATACTACAACAACAAACTAACTATTTTGGAAACTTTTATCCTACATCTTGATGAGCGCAAGAGAGAAAAGGATAGATGATAAACGATGCGTAACACTAGACCGATCAGCGCGCGCACCCCCGACTAGCCAATGATAATGGAGATAGGGATAAGATAACGAAAAGGATAAAACCGACGCTAACTAACCGGTACCAAAAATACGCGGGATAACGTAACAAAATAGACGGCACTGATGACCGGGTTGATGACATTTTCGACCAATAGAATAAAAATCTGCTAGAAAAAAAGAGAGGTAACCGAAGGGACTTGGTACAACGCCGCGCTAGTAGCGGCCTATTCCCCTGGAGGCCGCAGCCATGGATAAACGTGATCAACAAAAGTGCGAGCCAACAAAAGTGTTAAGTGCTACTAGTGCGGACGAGACCGAGAGGCAAGAACTAAAGCCACGGACCGGACAACTTATGTCATTTGTAAGTATCTATTATGTTTGAATCGTGAACGGAAGTGCGCGGAAAGAGAGTAGGCCCCGCGACCCGCCAATCGTTTCGATCAACCCACGGTTAATCTAAGGTGAGTGATAAGTTGTCGCCTTTGTGTTCTCTGACCGACCAATCGACCCGATCTGTAATTATCGCATGTGCAGGCTGAGATCGGGTTGCGGTACGCCTAACAAAGAAAACGACTCGTGTGCTGCAATGAGAATAGCGTCGGCGTGGATAGATAGGTTGATCTCCGTGTCGTTTAATAAAATAAAAGAATAGCAAGTGTAGGAATATAGAGTATATCGGCTTTGGATAGACTAATAAGATAGGAACATAGCAATAGGTAGAAATATTGAATAACTTGGTATTTGGCAAACAGATTGAAAATAAGAGCATAGCAACAGTAGTCATATTGAGTAACTTGACCTTGGCAGTCAATTTAGCATAAGAGTAGCATAACATAGTAACAGTTAGGAATGTAGCATAGGCTTTGGGCAGTCCAAGTAATAAGAGAAAATAGAAATAGTTAGGCGAACATAACAGCTTGACCTTGGGCAGACCGTTTAGTAAATCTCTTTGGCTTATTAATAAATGGATTTTTTTACTCAATAATCTGCGTTTTCTCTTTGCGTCACCTGTACTCTACCTCTCCCTCGTAGCTTTCGCGATCGGATTATCGAGTAGAAGGGGCAGGCTAGCGCGTATCCTTACAACGACATCGCAACCATGCGCCACTGCGTTTCAACACTTCCTATTACCCGTAAGACTACCCGCTAACAAGGTGACCTTGAAGGAGCCACTCTGACTACCCGCTTCTGAGCAGGAGCCCGTTCACCGACGCACCTTTTCTTGGATCAGCAAGTCGAGCCCCCCCCCCCCCCCCCGCTTTTCCCTCTTTTATTCTCTGCTAATCTCATCGCCGCTCGCCTGATAGCCCTTTCGCGTCTCTTACCCTCGCATGATATTTACGGGTGTGTGAGCGCACGCAATTTTGACATACTTACCCGGCTGGGCTATTTACTCAACAGTATTTCGCCATTTTCTATATAGTTTAAGCAGAAAAACTACATTTAACTCAAGTAATATTTACACAATGTTTTTGTTTTGGATTAAAAAGATTAATGCTTATTTACTTTCAAACTATAGTAATACTATATTATTAATATTATTAATATATCATTAATACAGATTGTACAAGTAAATAAGATTGCATGAGTATACGATTGTACAAATGTAATGATGTAGCTATATTTCATTCAACTAACAAGTTCAACCGCTTTAGTAAGATGAAAAAATAACGGATATACATAAAACGGATCATTTTTCAAGAGTAAACTTAGCTATCCTTGTATAATAAAGACCAAGAATATCTCATTTCCGAAGCAACAGAATTTCTGAAGTTCACTTGCTATTTAAATACTATCACTTTTATTTTTGAAATAGTCATGGTTTTCATCCTCATTAATCACGTGATACTTCACATGGAAAATCATGTGTTTCGTCACATGATTGATCACATGATGAATCACGCGATGGTAGAAAAAAAGGCCTAGTAGACAACATCTCATGTGATTTATCAAATGATACAATACCAAATTATTCAGCAGTATACAATTGTAATCGAGCCTATAATTAAAATATAAAGTAACCAATTTTCTATAAATTTTTCAGTTTCAAAAATAAGTTTGACTTTTCAAAAAATTTTCTTACAATTTAATTTACACTTAGATTATTGATTATTTTGTAAATTAATGTTCTCCATGAAAAATTATGAAACTGCATCGTATTTTGTATGAAGAAGATCATTTAACATGATACACATCAACTTCCACACAAACTTTTGCCTATTCTACCAAAAGACAAATTTTCTATGGTATTTGAATTTTCTGTGAGGGGAAGGGGAAGTTGATGAGATATGACGAGAAAAAAATCTTACGATTTTGCCTTTGAAGCAGTTGTTTGCACATGTAAAAACGACGTTCGACGTATCTTGATTTGAGTTCACACGGAACCCAAGTTCCTTGTTGTTGCACCATACCCATGACCTTAAGACGGTTTGAAATCGCTTACTGCGTCATCCCCGAAGTGTCAGAGAGCTCTTCTTGAGTTTGGCATGAATCTTGGTCCAAAAACGCCTCCAACTCAGTGTCCTCAAACTTTACTGGCCTTCCTTCACGTACTTTGTCGCTGGTACCAAAATCGTCACTCTTAAAGTGCCGGAACCAGTACTCCAATATTTTTATTGATGGAGCATGTTCCCTATATGATTCACACAGTAATCAATGTCCATCATTTACACTTTCTTTAAATAAAAACAAAAAAGCAGCGCTTCTCGCAAATTATGTTTTATTGGCACAAAAGTTGACATGGTTAGGATACAGAAAAAGTCTATTGTTTATCCTTCAGCTCAACGAAACATACTGATTTTTTGAGGGCAAAGATGATACTTTAACGTGAAGATAGTCACAAAATATAAACCTGTTTACACGATACGAGTAACAACAGTCAGCAGTCGAGTGACTTAAGGTGAGTTCACTATTGAATGTTACTTGTACTTGAAGTTGGAGCGAAGTGACAGATCTAAAGGTGAAGACAGGTCTTCTAGAATCTAAAGGTAATAGAGTGGCGGTTAGCTCTGCACCGTGGATTGTACACTACTATTTTTCCTTTTTGCACGACTAATTTCCCCCTATTACATATTATTAAGATTATTTATAACAATATTACATGAAATCTGAATAATTTTAATTTATAATTATTATTATTTAAAATTTTATAATAAATTTAATAAAAATTCGTTGTGATGGATTTTCCTAAAATTTCGGCATTGGAAAAAACGTTTATATTTATAAGGTTTATTTGTGTAAAAGGTATGAATTTCACAAATAGAATAATCAGAATCATCTGATGCAAAATCTGTATGGAAGATGGTACGAAATACTTTCGGATAGAACAGATAACAAGACTCTAGATTAATCAACTGCACATGCAAAAAATAGGTTATTTTATAAGTTATGTTCTTGATATTTTTCTTCAGTGATTCCATTTATCCTTTCGATAATGTTCCGCGTATTCTTATGTAGTAATAATAAATTAGCATTTGAAAAATACGCGACTTCACAAAGAAGTGACATTTTTAGTGTTTAATCGAATTTTGCGGGAAAAAGAAAATTTGCAGACACTAGTTTACCCTGGATTCATATCTGATGGACTGAAATATATAACCAAAACTGTTTTCATGAATAAATCTACCTAAGTTATAAAAATATGATCGAATATATAGCTAGAATATGGCCTTCACCATGAACTTCAAGCCGCGGCACCCTATAAGGCGGGGTTGAATTTCCATCCAGCTCTATCTACCCTGTTGAGGCAAGGTTATGTATTTACCAAGCCAGATAAGGCAGGTTTATGCATTAACCCAACCAATTATGGCGAGGTTAAGTTTCAACCAAGCCAATGAAGGTATGGATAAGCTTCCATACAACCAGGTAATTCAGGATAGAAGGTCTACTCAACCAATTACGGCACGGTTATATATTTATGCAGCCATTTAAGGAGTTTAATATGTTATTCGGGGGAGAGGGGATTCCTATATTTATCATTGAGTAGTCAACATAAAGTCGATAAATTTTGGCGGCTCAAAAATAATCATAAGTTAAAGAAACAGTTTGAAATAAATTATGACATATTCTATTAATCTCCCCTCGTACAATTACGATGTAAAAATATAATTATTGACCTCATATTTTAGTAATTTTCAAGTAAGTAAATAAGTGACAAAATGTGGCAACATCACTATGCTGTGATATGGAGTTTTAAGGTTGGTGACATTGCGCGTGCAGTGTCAGGCAGTGATATACGGATGTAGTGCCCTAAAAAATACAACAGGTGCCATAGCCTATATAAAACACATACCAAGGTAAGCAAGCAATATATTTGCTGTGTAGTTTTGCGGTAATTATCAATTATACTCACTAAAAATATTGAAATTATAATTATTAAAAAAACAAAATGCATAAGCTATTATGTGAAGCATCCCGGTGGAAGGGAAAGTTCGTAAAAAAATGTTCATATGTTGCGTCTAAGGTCTGACAAGTTGAAAAAAAGAAGAAAAGATGTTGAAAATACCAATACTAGTCAAAGGACTATTCATCAAATTCTTCAGAAAATTCCACTTGTAAAGTTTGTAAAGCTTCATCTAAGTGGCCACAACTTACACATTTTCTTTAATAGTTCATACCCGATATTAATTGATATGGTGTTAAGTGAGAATTTGAGTTTCCGCGCTTCAACATATTTACTTTTGTATAATGAATAATAACATAAAAAAAAGAATATTTTCATCGAGTGTATCTTATGATATTCAATACTGTCTAGTTAATAAACCAAGTTTAGCTAATAGGATCCCGCGTTAAAATAAACGTGAGAAACTCTTAGCAATAATAGGACGTATGTCCCAGAGACAATGGTAACACTCTCTACCTTATTTTATTGACTTGACGACAGCAATCTCGGGTATAGGTAAACAGAGTATACTCTCGTAACGTCTCACAAGAATCCGCACAAGACCCGGCCTAATGTCAGGCGAGGCACCTGGACATATACCGAGTTTTCTTATGCAGATTCTCTAGACTATCAAATAATTAAATATATTTCGTAAGGAAACACCTTTGATCTATCTCGTAGAGAAGTATATTTCTCCAGGAGTTGTCCTTGTGATGCTTGTAGAAAAGGATGGTCGCTTGGCGAAGTAGTGGCAAATGATTAAAATTTAGATCAGAGCATGCTCCAATCATCTATTAAATCACCAGTCACCATCCGCGTCGCGCGCAAGGAGAGGATAGATTCTCGTTTCGATGAACGCAGGCGTATTAATACACGGGCGAGGATTCACCGCTATGCCCTACCAAATTTATACAAAATTTCTACAGTTCGCACGAGAACTTTCTAGAATTGCGGATGTTGCCTTACTTATTCTTATTTCTCGCATATAGTATATTAATTTGCTATTAATCTTTACTATTTTAATATTTCTTACGGTTGATAAGCCAATATAATTATTTCTTTTATTGAAATTGGTTAACCTTTGAAATTGCATTGTTCTTACGCTACATTTTAGATGTAATTTTATAATTATTTCCCTTTTTCGCTTTAATTGTATATATTTGCACGTATTCTGTAATCAATACAGTTAATAGCATGGCTAATATTTATGGACTATATTAGCATGGCTAATATTTATGGACGAACTTGCTAGTTCGAGATACATTTTATTAATAAAATATTAATGGCGTTGATAATTTTATTTAAACGATTATCGACTACTCAAATTCTCATTTCGTACTATAAGTTATGTTTATGCTCTTTCTTCGCATCATATATCATATACAAAACAAATTTAAAAGACGAAAATCAAAATACGCTGTAGTTTAAATCCTCTAAAGACCTAGAGTTGTTTATATATATGCAAATCGGCGACTATTTACGTGTGACGTCATGCACCCTCTGAGTCTAATGTTTTCAATTTTCATGAACCAGCTGTGATACTTGCTTTGACCGTTATATTGCCCCCCATCATAATAAGGCGGAAATTACGAATCATGATGATCGTGGTCCAAGCAAATGTCAGTGCTAGGTCATAGTTAGAAAACTGATTTATTATTTTATTTAAAATTCTTCATAAATAAATATATACAATTTATTTTGACGGATCATCGATGGCAGCAATCAGCTTGTCAATTTCCTTACTTGCCAATATCACCTGTGCCTGCAGTTTCCTTATCTTTCTTTTGATCCTCTTCATAGCCTACTTGCTAATGAGCCTTACCTCTGTGACTGGCAGTGATGATCTAAGGACGCTAGCGGGCAACAACTTCATTGGTTCAGCTGTAAGCAGTTGTCCTCGAGGTAGTATTGCACAGGGAGAGTTCACTAATGGAAATTTAGTTGGAGTTTGTGTTTTTTTGCATGTCATCCAGGGCATTACGTTGCATGATGATGCATAAGAGGGACCCTTAAGATCACGTAACTTCGGAGGTCGGATGCATCGGTTTACACAGAGGCATCCTTTTTCTTTTGATTCGTCGCCATTGCAAAAATTAGGGTGCTCCATTAGTCTCTAGCATACCACTATATCGTGTTGGTATGTAAATTTACTTGTGGGACTGACGGAGACTCCTTGCGGCTAACAGTGATACGGTTTCATAAGAGTAGTATGAAAAGTACCTCGCTCCTTGCCATTCTTATGCCGTAGTAAGTGTCGGGGCCTTTTATTTGTTTTATGATATATGGGCCCTCATAGATATCAAGAAATTTTTAAAAAATATACTCATCTTTGTTTGATACATTTAAAATACGCAGTAGAACATAGTCGTTAAGTTTGTATTTTATATGTTGAATTTTATGGTTATGTTTTGTTGCTCGTTTTATTAACTTATTATGCATTCTGTTTCTTATATCTACTTGTTCCTCATCGTTGCCTATAATTATTTTTTCTTGATTTGTCCAACGATACGCAAACCTTTCAGGCTTTACGTGGAGGTGAGCTTCTAGAGAGGTTGTCTCGATTGTTTCGTGATACGTACAATTCATTATTTCTTGAATCTTCGCGATAAGAGGCGCCCAGTCGTTATAATTATCCCGAGTGTAAATTCTCAAGAATCTTCCGAGTTCTCAATGTATTCGTTCGACCATATTACTTTGTGGATGGCGAATGCTAGAAAACACCAATTTAATGTTCTTGAAAATCAACTTATCCTTCCATGCTCGTGACGTGAACTGAGTACCATGATCGCAGATGATCATTCTGAGTTGACCATAATTTTGTACATAATGTTCAAAGATTTTTTTGATCGTTACTTTCGTTGTTGCCCTTTTTATCAAGTACATCGATACGAACTTGCTAAATCAGTCAATAGTCGTGAGAATATATTTAATGCCCCCTCGAGACGTTGGTAAAGGCCCACAAAAATCGATTGATAATAGATCATTCGGTCTCTTAACGAGTATTGGTTGCATGAACGAAACAACTTTTTTCGTACAGTATTTTGTGCGCTGACATAAATCGCAGCGATTCGTGATTCCCACTATTTTTTACGAAGCTTTTGAATTGAAAAATCCTCGTGGAGAATCTTTACGATCTTGCGAGAGCCGATGTTCCCATACATTTCGTGAAGTTCACTTATTAATCCAGGAACAATTACTTCGGGTAATAGTAGCTTGTGTGTTGTGATCACGTTCGTACACAAACTTGTCTTTGAGTACGTAACTCTGTTCAAAATTATCTTGAGATTGTATCGCGATTATACGTTTGTCATTATCCTGTAGATCGATGAGGTTCTTAAAATGTTTAATCAATTCGCGAGATGGTTTTTTAATTAACCATGCGATTTTTATTTCATCCTCTTCTTCGTCGTTTCCATAGCCGATACACCTCGATAAAAAATCAGTTGCTTAATTTTTTTTTCCAGGCAGATATTGGCAAGTGATTTGCAATCTTGAAGAAATAAAAACTACCTCACTAAACGTCCATTAGTAAATTTACAAGTTGTGAGAAATTTTAGTGCTTCATGGTCCATACGAACAATAATTTTTTTCGTACCGCGCAAATATGTATCTAGTTTTAAGCATGATCACGCCACCGCCAAAAGCTCTTTTTCTGTTATAAAATAATTCAACTCCGCGCCTTGTAAGGTTCTTGATATGAAGGTCCTCTTCATCTCCATCGCCATTTTACCCTTTAACTTGCAAATGGCTAAAATTTTCACGTCAACTTCAAGCTCGTGCCTTTCAATTATAACCCGTGTGGAAAAAATATTAGATATAAAAGTCTGTGACGGTAAACGTCAAATTAGCGCTGATAACCTAACCTGATTGCTGCCTGGGAGGGCAGCACCTACCGGGGGGACGAAATACGTAACGAAGGAATTCGGCGCGCGAGCAGACGGAACGCGCTCGATTGAAACCGAACTAGTGAAGCTTTGACCACCAACATGCTCGTCCGCTTTTATTGTTTTGCCACTACCGATCCGCTGCAGCTAACACCGAAAATCGAGAGGACGGCCGTATCAGTAATAGCCAGAGTGATCGCTATCGTCGAGGTGCCCTACAGCAGCCAAAGGGAGAGATCTGCGCCGACAGAGAAGCGTCGCTCCAGACGAAATCAAGAGAGTGTGTGTGAGGTTTCGCCATCGAGGGCGAAACCACGTGTGCGCGCATCCGCGACCCGCGATATAAACAATAAGGCAACTTTCTCGCAGTGTGTGTCTCTACCGTTTCCTTCGAACGTCTGCAATATCAAGGTAAGCTGGCCAGCTTAATCTCGCGATCGCGGTTGCATGATTAATAATCGATCTATCATATCCGAAGCGTGCATGTAACGGCTCCAATAACAAAGAGCAGCGAGCGTCTCGACAATACGTGTTGTCGATGAGCGAGCGTCGATGTAAACAAACAAGCGGGCCGACCTTATGTAGCAATTGAATGATAATAAAAGGTTCTGTTCGTGTTACTAACAAGTGTTTTTCGACTCGCTTACTTCTAATAGCTTCCACTCACTTTCTTATAGGTTAATAGATTTACTGGTTGACTGACGCCTGTCTCCCCATGCTCTCCGGACTGCGTTTTGAGCATAGATAATTACATTTGCCCTTTCAACAAAGTCGCGCGAATAAAAATATGAGCAATTCCACAGAAATGGGCCTCCCCTTGTCGCCAATCATTTTCTTTAAATTGTACATAGTATAAAAATTCTTGCACCTATCTTTTGAAGTAACATACTACATAGAAGCTGTACAAAAAATTCTGAATCCATTAATTTTATTTTTCATACCCTATGCAACGGAAATGCACAAAAAAGTTACAAAATTATCGAAAAATTACGATGTCGCCGCCAATTTTTTTTTTCTTTTCGATTGTATTTAGACATCGTTCCCTATAAAATAATGTATGAAAATAGTCGTTTCTATTTCATTTTACAACGCTGAATACGAATATCAATATCCCGAATATGTGCCACGAATATCGAAGGCGTGGGAGGCACTTGAAGTTGTGTCGCCAACTTTTTCAGAAATTTTCTGTTTTTGGTTTTTCGACTTTTTGAGGTCTGTTCCATCAATTTTATGGTTCACTGATGTGTGCATCGTATTCTACAATGAAAAACGAAGAGAAGAAGCTATATTGGAGATGTGTGCTCATACACTAGCAGACGTGAGGATCGTTAGAGTAGGCGAAGAAGTCGCGTAACTCGAAAAAAAAAAGTGGTTTTTACAATGGCACACTTCAAATATTGAAAATTTATTTATAGAACATAGCGTTATCGCCTCTAGGAACATCAAGACATCAAAAAAACATTGGCACATAAACAATTGATATAATAAAAGCGTATTAATTGATAAACAAAATAGTTGAGGCAAAATGAAATTTTATAGAATTTGTGATTTACACACTATTTGCGTTTGTCTATACTCTAGTGTAATGAAAGTAATGTTGTGATATAAAAGTAATGTGTCTCTAAGCTTCTGTTTATTATATGAGCGTAAGTTCCATGTATAACACAGAGCGTAACTAATGTTATCAGTCTAGACGTGTCAATCAAACACGTTACGTCGCCAAAATGTGTTTCTTTTCTTTGAAGTAATTTTTGTTTTTCTTTTGTATTAAAGTAAACTTTTTTGAATAATCATGAGTAAGCCCACATCAAACTCTACCAGCCTTAGGCTACAACAAAAAAGAGATCAAATGAGAGAAAAAAGACTGAATAAAAAAATTCTCCGAGAAAATAAAAGGAAAAAATTACAGGAGCGTCGATTAGCAAATAAAATTACTAATTCATCCACACAACACAAGTCAGCATCATAATAATATGATATATTTTTATTAATTCCACTGCTTTTAAAATATTTCATGTTGTTATATATAATCTTCAGCAGTACTGTAATTTATCAAGAAGACAACACTCGACGCACACGTTCGCAAGTTGGTTGCCAGACCGTAGCTGAAAGTCAAAATATCAAATCACCAACAGCTGTGTCAAGTAAACGTAAGTGTACAACTGAATTGAGGACTTCAAATTCAAAAAGACAAACAACTGAGAATTCGAGTTCAAATTCATTATAGTTAGATAATTCCGGAAAAAAAGCAAAACAAAAAGAAACCATAACCCATATAAATGATAGTATTGATTTAATTGAAAACGAATCTCCAAATGAAAATGATGCTATTGATTCTTCATTATCTTTTGATGCTACAGTAAGCACGAACAATGAAAATTTAATTAATGATCCGACAAAAGTAAGTGACGAATATCCAAAATTATTGAAAAAGAATGCGAGACTTAATAGATCATTAAGGGCTGTTGGAGCTAGAGAAGCTAAATTGAGAAGGATTATTTCGAATTTACACGCTAATATTGATGAATTAAAAATAAAAATAAAATCTTTGCAAAAAAAAATCAAAGAGCAAATGCAAAATTAAATCCTGTAATAATTGATCCTGTTCTGGAAAAAGTTTTAGAAACTGAAAAATTAGGAGAAGCTGCTATTAGAAATAAATTAATTACAGGTGAAGTTTTAGAACAACAACTAATTGCAAATAAAAAATTATTAAAAAAGTGATCAAGAAAAAGCTATTTTTTCGCGAATTGTTTCTGGGAAAATTATTAAAAAATATAAATTGTCATCTGCATTATCTCACTTAGTTTCTATTAAGCGTCAAAGACAAAATTTATCTCAAGGTTGTATTGACCTGTTACGGAATAGGAGAAAGAAAAATATCAGAATAGATTTGTTAAAGAAAAGTGCGCAATTGTTTTTTGAAAATGATGATAATTCAGTTACAGCACCAGGTGTTAGAGATACAATCACAAGATTTGGAGTAAAAAAGCGGAAAAGATTTATGCTCGACACAGTTGTTAATTTGTACTTGAAGTACTTGAGTGAAGGACATCTGCGAATGTCGCGAGCTTTGTTTTACAAACTAAAACCATACTGGGTAGTGTCGAAAAAGTTAACCGGGCGAGATACATGTCTTTGTAAGAAACATAGTAATTTTCAATATCTCTTAAACAAACTATCAAGTTTGAAAATATTAGCTTCTAATAGCTCAACAAGTTTCATTCAGTCATTAGTGTGTAATATGAAGAATAAAGAATGTATGTATAGGACATGTGTGAAATGTAAAAATAAGGAAGTTAATTTGAGAGATAATACGCAGATTATAACTTGGTACTATAAATGGGTCACGCAAAAAGAGAGCAGGCCTGGAGCTAAGGGATTAATGTACAATGTTATGATCACGAGTAAAACCAAAGTTCAATGTACTGTTGATGATCTTATAACTGAATTGAATTCAGAGACTAAAAGTTACTTAATGCACATTTATGACACAACCCACCAATATAATGTTCTTTCTAGCATGTGCAACAATTTATCTGCGAATGAAGCTATGATTCTAGGTGATTTTTCCCAAAACTATAATTCGAAATATTCCGAGGAAGTGCATAGTGTCCACTTTGGAGCCTCGGCAAAACAGATAAGTATGCATACGGGTGCTTTCTTTTACAAAGCGTCAAATGGCAAAATAAAATGTCGTTCATTTTGTACTTCTTCCGATAATCTTCGTCACGACGCACCAGCTGTTTGGGCACACCTACAGCCAGTTTTAAACGAAGTAAAAAAAGAAGTACCTAATCTGACTACTTTACATTACAAGACTGATGGCCCTACCTCTCAATATCGCAATAAAACAAATTTTTATCTTTTCAAAGAGCATAATAAAATATTGAAGTTGAAAAAGGCAACGTGGAATTTAACAACTCCTGGTCATGGCAAGAGTACTGCAGACGCTATTGGTGGTTGTGTCAAAGGTTTGTGCGATCGCGCCGTGTTACACGGGAGTGATGTTATTTCAGCTAATGATGTTCTTAAGGTCGTTGAAAATTCAAAAGAAAGACAAACCAAAGTGTTCGTTATTACGACAGAAGACATTGAAAAAATGGATGCGATGGTACCCAAAGATTTAAAACCAATTCCAAATACTATGAAAATTTATCAGGTGCAATGGTTCGAAGGTCAAAAAGATTGTCTTTTTACAAACTCACTTTCGTGTCCATCTTGTTTAGATAAGCAATGCGTACATTATCCTCTATCAAGTGAAGCATTTCAATTCAACAAAATGAAAAAAGCAACAAAAGTATCAAAAACAACGATAAACAAAAAACCAAAAGTCAATAATAAAGTTTCAAATAGGATTAAGACACAAAAACGATTGAAGAAGATTCCAACTGAAGAGAAACAAAAAAGTGATAAATCTAAAACAAAAGACAAGGGAAAAAAGTCAATCCGTGTATCAAAACGTAAAAAAAATGTATAATCACAAATAGACTGATGATTACCTGATTGTTAATTGTGATAATTAATTTAGTAATGTAAATGTTATTGTGCTCAAAGTAACTTTATTATGTAAAATGTAGTGTTATTGAATAAGGTATTGATTTGTTGATAAAATTACTGTGTGTATGCACAATGAACTAGTTAATATTTAAATATGTATAAACTGTTCTTATATTGTACGAAATATATTTATATTGTTAAAAAATTTATATTTACATATGAGACTCTGCTAAAATATTAGCAATATGACTTTGTAATTGTTACTCATATGTTTAAAACATTTATCAATAAACTTGCAGTCAAAATATGTTACAAATTTTTTTTTTTTAATGAAATTTTTTTTTTACGCAAAAAAAACACCTGTGCCTCAACAAAAAGTGAGTAACGCGAATATATTCTTATTCTACATGTCAAAACATATCCTAGAACAAATTTTTGGAGATGTGCTTTCAAAAATGAAAATCAAAAAAAAAAAATCAAATAGTCCCATTTCTGTGGAATTGCTCATATAATTAAACGGTGTTACCCCGTTACAAGTCTCATCTTTCGAATGACATCGTCAAATTTATCAATAAATGAGCACAAATTGTTTATTTTTAACAATAAATAAAGAAAAATGGAGATTTTCGATTTTTTTTAACGAATTTCCATTAGGATGAGGGACCCGAAAGTTGTACTTCAAAAATTTACTTTGACAAACTTTGATTTTTATTGTTAACCAATCCCAAACGACGCCCGAATGCCTGAAATTATTGCAAAATCACAGTAATGTGCACTTTTGAAGTATAATCAAAGTTTGAGCGGGACAAATGACTTTTCTGAGCCTTGTGACAATAAATTTGATGCATATTAGCAAAATTAGCTCAGAAAATCGATTTTGAAGATGGCAGCCGTGATGAGTCGGCTCAAATAACGTACTTACACAGTTTTATAGACACTGTATACTCTTTAATCCTCTTTATTCAATAGTTTTATGAACTCTCAACACCATTAAATCCAAATTCATTATTATCTTATCAAAATTTAAAATGGCGGATCCAAGATGGCGGATTGAAAACTCAGAAATAGTAATTCAGGAAAAATAAAAAATACAGTCGTATTCTACCTGAAACTTGGAATCAAAATTCTTCTATTCACTTTCTCGGTCAGAGCAGTCATTCTCGAGTAAAAAATTATCAAAGTACCAGAAATCGAAGATTCGACTCCAAACTTTGCAACCACGCATTCTTGATCGGAGTTTTTTGATTTTCACTGCAAGGAGATAAGTGCTCTTGAAGATGATAATTTTCATATAAATTTTCTTTTAAATTCACGAACATCTTGCATTTGTGAATGTCGAACTTCGAAGAACATCTGGTCACGAAATTATATTAGTAGCATTAATGACAATTCTATTTTCATGAGTTTATTCCTAAAGAAACTGTATTCAAGTATGTATTTATCATATAATTTCTGAATGGTGATCTTATCCTACAGTGGAGAATAAAAGTTCCACAAACCCAGAAAGCATGGTTTCAAATCAATTTTTTTCCGATTCGAAATCTTTTCCACGTTTGTGATGGTCGATCCCAGGAAAATATTTGGTTATGAAATCATTCGGATAACTTTTGATTGCAACTTTTGATAACTTTGCATTGAATTAGATAACTGCTTAGATTCGCATAACTTGATTCCCTAAAAATATTGCATCTACATTCGTATATAAGGCACGATGTCTAAAAGGAAATCTAATTATAGATGTGGAAATTTAGAAAGACCCAGTTGATGGAACTCAGTGGCACAAGGGTCTATTGAGTATGACGAACGTGGAAAGTTCTCAATGCTGAAAAAGTGAATAGAAGAATTTTGATTCCAAATTTCAGGTTGAATACGATTGTATTTTTCATTTTTCCTGAATTGCTATTTTTGAGTTTGCAGTCCGCCATCTTGGATCCGTCATTTTAAATTTTGATAAGATAATAATGAATTTGGATCTAATAGTGCTAAGAGTTCATCAAACTATTAAATAAAGAGGATTGAAAAGTATACAGTGTCTATAAAACTGTGTAAGTACGTTATTGGAGCTGACTCATCACGGCCGCCATCTTGAAAATCAGTTTTCTGAACTAATTTTGCTAATATGCATCCAATTTATTATCACAAGACTCAGAAAATTCATTTATCCCGCTCAAACTTTAATTATACTTCAAAAGTGCACATTACTATGATTTTGCAATAATTTTAGGTATTCGGGCGTTATTTGGGATTGGTTAACAATAAAAATCAAAGTTTGTCAAAGTAAATTTTTAAAGTAGAACTTTCGGATCCCTCATCCTAATGGGTTAGAATATTTTTGAGTGCCGAGAACATAGTTAAAAAAATTCATTAAAATGAAAAAATCAAACATCTCTATTTTTTTTGTTTATTGTTAAAAATAAACAATTTGTGCTCATTTATTGATAAATCTGATGATGCCGTTCGAAAGATGAGACTTTTATACATAAGAATATGTATTCCAATATTTTTTCCACATGGGTTATAATTGAAAAGCACAAGTTTGAAGTTGACGTTAAAATTTTGACTCTTTGCAAGTTAAAAGGTTAATTGCGACAGGGCCGAGGCTATCGTGTGATAACTCGCATCTGTTGTTAAAATATAAGGTTTACTAGGGTCAGAAAATTGCAGAGTTAAAGTTTCAATAAAGAGCTTTTTCACGTTTTCAAAAGTTGTTTGGTGTTCCGGTAATTTCTGATAGCCTTTACCCTTTTGCAATAGGTTCATTAAGGGCCTACAAGTTTCAGCATAATTTTTTGCGAATTTCATGTAAATGTTCACGAATTCGAGAAAGCTTTGCAAACTCTTTATGTTTTTCGGAGCTTTATAATTTTGAATAATTTGTAATTTACTTAGTAGAGCTCTTATACCCGATGACATGATGACGTGTCCTAAAAATTCGATCTCATCTTGGATTAGGTTTGATTTAGCAAACTTTAAATTATAATTGTCCCGCCTACAACATGCAAATAAGATGCGTAAATGGTGAAGATGTTCATCAAATGTCTTAGATATCCATAATATAACGTATACGAACGGAATGACGAATTGCTTCAAATCACCGATCGATAAATTTAATGCTTTTAGTAATACCGCAGTGCTAGTCCAAGTGTCGAAAAGTACTACGTTGAATTCATAGGTGTTCCCATCGATAATAAACGCAGTATATTTTTTACTTTGTTCTTCTAGAGGTATTTGCTCAAAACTACTCGTTCGGTTGTAACAAAACTCTCTCCTTTGTTACCAATTCTTTACGGGGTAAGTGAGGCACTTTCGCTCAAGGCAATTGAGGGAGAAGAACGAGGAGAGGTTGATAAATAAATTATATAAAGACAGAAATCAAATCTCACTTACAACCTATTATTATTAATCATTGTTCAAACTAAACATACACGCGCATAACATAGTCTAATTACTAACTAACCAACTACATAATAGAATAATAAACTACACATAGTATTCACAAATGAATATTTCGCATTTCGTCTTAATATCCAATCGCGCGCTTAACCTATTACAAACTTACTTAAATTACGCGAACCTATACCGGATGAACTGTCCGGCACGTGGGCGCCTGGACAATTCGCCGGTCGCAACTTACACTACTACAAATTAAACTTAAACGCGGACCTTTAGATACCTGGCTATCCTATTACGCGCACCGGTCGTCGCATCACCAGAGAGAGAGAGAGAGAGACTGTAGAGAGAAAGAAGAAAAGAAGGCTTGACCTTTATTCACCGCTTCTCGCAACGTCGTGAATCCTGAGCGATGTGCTGCCGCAGGAAGTACCGGTCGTCGTCGCTGGTCAGATCGTTGCTAGCTGCTGGCTGCTATCGCTGACCAGGTATTCGCAGGCGACGTTGACTCTCCTTGCAGGTGGGGCTGGCTGCGGTCGCAGACAAAGTTGTTGCCGGTAGGGTTGACTTTCCTTCCAGCTATCCCAAACTGCACTCTCTACACTCTAGCAGGAATGGGCTTGGACTCCTGCTATCTAGTAGGACTAGGCTTCGACTCGTACACGCACTTATTCTTGCGCTCGTCTTGCAGCCGCTCAGCGGCGCTCGCTCCTCTCCCTACCTAGACCTATTAGTTAGGCGGCAAGCGACGCGCCGCTTATCGGTCGCGCGTTGCGCGCCTGCCTATCCCTGCTTGGGCCTAATACTCTCTTTCTCTCTCTCTCTCTCTCCGCGCTCCTCAACTTTTTCTTGCGCTCAACTGCGCTGGCCCGTCCTTGGCGCTGAAACAAAAAGACCAAGTGTTAGGCGCATACTTTAATACGCCTAACGTTGGCCAACACGCCTCGCCGAGTGGAGGAGGGAGAACGCAGACGAGAGACCGGCACATGGCCTGCTCTCGTCACACGGTTAAAACTAGATATAAATTTCATTCCAATGGATTGCTGAAAGATATCATTCATCTGCAAGGGAGCATCATAATCCTTTATTAATTTTTTATTTAGTTTTTTAGCGTCGAGGCAAAATCGAACAGATCCGTCCTTTTTTACACTTGTGACGATAGGGTTTATATAGTTACTCGTAGATCTGCGAATAATTCCATCTCTCAGCATTTCCCTAATTACCATACGTACATTTTCCCGGTGGTTTAATGGTATAGGATACTGTTTCGAAAAATATGGCTCTTTATTTCTTAAAGTTTGTTTGTGCATATAGACTCTCAGTCGTCCCAGTTTTTTACGAAATACGTCTTTGAATTCGCAAAATAGAGCAACTATCTCATTTCTTTGAAAAGCGGTTAGATTCGAACATTTATCAATTTTCTCGTCAATTTCTTCCCGACATAGCTCCGTGAACTTGTCTTTCGCAACCCCGATGTATATTTCGTTTCAAGTTAAATCGATGAACGATGGTAGTTCGTTATCAAATCCCGTATCAACATCATACTAAATAGTCAGACTCGTGTATGCATTATTATCCATAATTGTTTCATTATATCTGAGGGTTTCTTCTTCGTCATTAACTTTAAACTTAACTAGAATGTATCGAAACTTAATTTTACATCTCTCATTGTATCATACTCGATAATACAGTTTTTTATGAGTTTTGGAATTATCAAGAAAATCATATCTACATACAAGCTTCCCCATTTTACGGTTAGACATATTTGTTTTTTCAATTTTGCCGTTTTCTGTCCCGTGGCTACTTTGATCACATATCCACTTATTGGGAGTGTAGGTTTATCTTTTAATGAAATTAAATGTAGGTTATAAAACTCCTCGGAGATCGCCGAGATTTCGCTGCCCTAATCAATTAAGGCTTTGACTTGAATGTCATCGATTATTAAATTAATTTCAGGAGGTTATATTGAGACTTGGATGAGTGTGGACGCGTCTTGTGTGAGTGCTGAGTATAACGCAATTTAAGAGAGAAGGAGAGCGGGAAGTGAAAAGAAAAGTGGAGAAAAGGTACAGGAGGAGTGGAAAGGGGTTTGGAGAAGAGAAAAAGTGAGGGATACAAAGGGCGAAGGAAGTAAGGTGAGAAAAAAAATAAAGGGAGAAAGGATAGGTTAGGTTAGATAAGACAGAAGGCGGGAAAAGAGGAGCGTAGGAGAGGGATATAAAGGCGAAGACAAAGGGAATAAGAGAGAGAGTTAAGGTGGGAGCAAGGTGGGGAATTGGAATAGGAAACAGGAACGAGATGTTCATAACGCCAGGAACAGCGAAAGAGAGGGACGGTAAAGGGGATAAGAGGAAGGCAAAGGGGGTGAGAGGTAGAGAGAGCGAAGAGGGCCTGAGGGGAGGAAACAAGGAAGAAGTGAGGCAGCTGAAAGGTACAAAAGTGAAAGCGAGGGGAGTGGAACAGATGGGGATGAAGGAAATGAAATGGACAGAACATTGATAGGGGTGGGTGAGAGTAAAGGAGAAGGTAATGCAATTGAAAGAATACTAGCAGAAATGAGAGAACTGAGAAGAGAGGGGAGGAGAGAAAAAGAGGAACTGCTAAATGAAATGATGAGGCGAATGGAAGAGGCGGAAAAAAAAGGGAGGCAAAATGGGAGAGAGGGTTAGAAAAACTTAGAGAAGAATTAGAGAAAGATAGGGAGGAAAGGAAAAAAAGAGAAAGAGAAGAAAAAAGAAGACAAGAGAAGTGGGAAGAAAGAGTGAATGGATTGGAAGAAGAGATGAATAAGATGAAAAGATGCATGGAAGGAAAAGAGACAAGGGCAGAAGAAAAAGGAGTAGATAATAGGGATGAAATGGATCACATGAAGGAGAGGATGGATAGAGAAAGTAGGGTAAATAATATAATTGTAACGGATCTGGAGAGAGAACTGAAATGGGAAAAAAAGGAGATGCAGAGGAATGATTAAAGGACAGAATGGGAATTAAAGGGGAAATAATAAGCCTAAGGAGTATAGGAGGACAAGAAATAAAACAGAGACAGGAAGGAATAGAGTATAGAAGGAAGAGGATGTGGCAAATTAAGTGTGCCTCATGGGAGCAAAAGGAGGGAATAATGAAGAAAAAAAGTAAATTAGGGGAGAAAAAAATATATATAGATCACGACTGGACGTGGAAACAAAGGAAAATAAGAGAGGAGGTAAGAAGAAAAGCAAGGGAATTGAAAAATAAGGGTAAGGAAGTTAAAATATGGCACAATGGGCTAAGAGCAGGGGAGGAAGAGTGGAGGTGGAACGAGAGAGAGGAGAGAATGACAAAGAAAGGAAGGGAGGGGTTTCGGAATTAAAGGGGGGGGAGGAGAGAGGAGAGAAGAGGTGAAGGGAAGAAAAACGGTAAAAATGTTATTCTGGAATGTGGCGGGAATAAAGAGCCTGGAAGAAGAGGACTGGAAATACATTAGAAATTTTGATATAGTAGGACTTACGGAGACATGGGTGAAAAGAGAAGAAGCAGAAATAGGAATAGGAAGAAATTTGAATGAGTATAACATTGAATGGAGGGACTCGAGAAGGGAAGGAAAAAGGGGTAGGGAGATAGGGGGTGGACTGATGGCAGTTAGAGAAAGACAAGGGAGAATAAAGGTAAAATGGAAGAAAGAAAGGACAGAAGAAGTCATAGTAGGGGAAATAGAGATAGAGAGAGAGAAATGCACGGTTGCATCAGTCTACATGCAGCACAAGAAAAAAGAAAATTATGAGTACCTAACCGAAGAAATAGAGGAACATAGAGGTAAAATATTAATAATAGGAGGAGACTTTAACGCTAGAACAGGAGGCGAAGGAAGAGAATGGGATAGCGAAGGACAGACAGAAGAAATAAAAACAAAGGATGGTATGATAAACGCAGAAGGGGAAGAGATGGTTAAATGGCTAGGAGAGACGGGATTAGTGATTATGAATGGAAAAAAAGAGGGAGATGAAGAGGGAGAAATTACATATATAGGAGCGAGAGGCATGTCGACGATTGACTACGTAATAGGAAATATAGGAGGGGAAGAGAGAGTGAAGAAAATGTAAATGGGAGAGAGAATCAATTCGGATCACCTACCAGTAGAAGTGGAGCTAGAAAACAGGGTTGAAGAAGAAGAAAACAGAGAAGAAGAAAGGTTAAGAGAAGACTGGAGCGAAGAAGGAATAAAAGAGTATCACAGATGGATAGGAGCAGTAGAAGGAACGGAAAAATGGGAAGAGATAAAAATTAGAGTGCAGAACGCTATAACAAAAAAGAAAATAAGGAGTAAAAAAGGAACAAGAAAAAGCTGGTGGAGAGAAGAATGTAAGGTAAAAAGAGACAAGGTAATGAATGCTCTGAAAGAACTAAGAAGAGGAATTGGGGATAGAAGCGGTTACCTGGAAGCAAAGAGGGAATACAGACAGGAAATAAGAAAGGCAAAAGAAGAGGAAGGAAGGAAAGTGGCGGAGGAAATAAGCAAAGATAGAACGAGAAGGAAATTTTGGGAAAAAGTGAGCGGAGGAAAGAAAAAAAGAACAAAAATAGATGAAAAAATAAGCAATGAGGAATGGCTAAAACACTTCAAGAAGCAGCTGGGAGAAAAAGAAAAGGACGACAATAAAAAAGAAGAAAGAGAAGAATAGGAAAGGGGGGAAAAAGAAGAAAGAGCGGAAATAGAAGTAAAAGAGGTAGTAGAGGTGATAAATAGAATGTAAAAGAAAAAAGCAACAGGAGATGATGGGATTGCAAATGAAGCGTGGATGGCTGGCACTGAAAGCCTAATAAATGACCTGACACAATGTCTAAATAGAGTATGGAACGGAGAAGGATACCCGAAGGAATGGAGAAAGGGAATAATAATACCAGTATACAAGAAAGGAAAAAAAGAAGAAGTAAGCAATTATAGGGGTATAACGCTGATGGACACAGGATATAAGATATATGCAGAAATAGTAAGGATAAGACTAGATAGAGAGATAGAAGAAAAAGGAATACTAAGCGATACGCAAATGGGTTTCAGACTAAAAAGAGGAACAACAGACGCAATATACGTGCTAAAAACGGCAATAGGAAAAGAAATCAGGGAAAAAGGTGGGAAATTGTTTGTCTTCTTCGCTGACATGAAAGCAGCGTTTGACAAGATAAGAAGAAAGAAGATATGGGAAATAATGAAGGAAAAAGAAATAGATAAAAGAATCAGAAGAAGCATAGAAGAAATATACAAGGAAACAGGATGCAGAATAAAAATTAGAGGAGAGATAATAGGTGAATTCGACACAGAAAAGGGAGTAAGGCAAGGGTGCCCGCTGAGCACCACGCTATTTAATCTTGCCTTTGCGGAGTTAGAAGATAAAATGAGTAAAATTCAGGAAGGAGGAGTGGTAATAGGAAGAAAGAAAATTTGGACGATAGGATACGCGGATGATATAGTAATGATGGCAAATAATGAAAATGGGATGAAAGAGATGCTGAAAAAACTAAGGAGATTCTTAGAGGAAAGAGGGTTGGAAATAAACGTAGAAAAGTCAAAAATGATGAAATGTAAGAAAGGAGGAGGAAGAGGAAAGGAAGAAAGTTTTGAGTGGATAGGAAAGAAAATTGAAATGGTAAAAGAATATAACTATCTGGGATACATAATAAACAAAAATAATGGGAATAAGAGACATATAAAGAAAACAGAAGGTAAAATAAACATGGGACTAGGAAAAATATGGGGGTTGGGAGAAAGATTATTTAAAGAAAATTGGAAGCTAAGGATGAGGTTATTTGACGCGTTAGTGAAAAGCGTGATAATGTACGGAGCAGAAATATGGGGGTGGAAAAGATACGAGGAAATAGAAAGACTACAAATGAAATATATAAAATGGGTACTGGGCTTGGACAGAAACACACCGAGTTATCTGATAAAATGGGAAACAGGAAGAAAAGAAATAAAAGAAAAAGCAATGGAGGGAGCGATGAGATATGAAAATAAAATTAAAGAAGAGGGGGATGGAACAATAAAGAAAGAAGCATGGAGAGAAATGAAGAGAAATGAAAGGAAAAGAGAAGACAGAAATGAAAAAAAAGGAGAGAGAGAAGAAAGACTAGGGGAAAGTAAAAAATACAGAGAGAGAGAGAAGAAGGAGACGATGAAAGAGAAGAGTTCTGGGAAGAAGTAAGAGAAGAATTGAGGAAAAAAGAAGAAAAAGAAATGGAAGATAAGCTGGAAGAATCAAGATATATAAGAGAGTGGAAGGGGATAAAGGAAGAAATGAAGAAGTGTAGACTAAAAGAAATACAAAATGAAGGGGAAATAAGAGGCCTACAAATAAGAGAGAGGTTTAGGTTAGGGAACGAGACAAGAGGGAGTAGATACTGGGAAAAAGAAGAAAATAAGAAATGTAGAATGTGCCAAAAAGAAGAGGAAGATTGGAAACACATAGTAGAAAATGCGAAATGACAAGAAAAGAAGGAGAAAAGTGGGAAGAAATAATAGTTGGGAGCAAAGAAAAAATAGCATGGATAAGGGAACTAAAGTGGAAAAGAAGAAGAAAAGAGGAAGAAAAAGAGAAAGAAAAAGAAAAGTGAAAAGAGAGAAGAAAGAAATTGGTAAGAGAGAACTGTAGTAAGCATAAGTGAAAGCAGAGGGAGCGGAGGAGATCGCAGAAAAGGTGTAAAAGCCTTAATACGGATAGGTGAGAAGACCGGCTAGATAAGAAAGAAATAAAAATTCATAGAGTAAAGAAGGCAAAAGAAAAGATTAACGAAAATGGATGAAATTGAAAGGAAAATAACGAAGATAGAAAGAGACAGAAGAGTAGAAAAAGAAGACCTAGAAGAATGGATGGAAATAGAAAGAAAAAAAAGAAGTGATCTGGAAAATAAGGTAAAAGAGTTGGAAAGAGAGGCTAGGAACCAGGAAATAAGACTAAGAACAATTGAGGAAAACCAAAAAGAAAGCAGAAAAGAAAGAGATGAGAAGGGAGCAGAGGAGGAAGTGGAGAGAAAAAAGGAGAAAAACAAAAGAAAAAAAAGGAAGGTGGAAAGTGAGAGGGACGAATCACCAGGAGAAGAATGGGACGACTGGAAAAAAAGAATTCTGGTAGTGAAAAAGGGACCAAAATGGGAAGAAGGTGTAAAAATAGAAGAATGGTTTGAAAAGGTTCATAAAGTGAAAGTGAAACATGTAAAGGAATTTGGGAGAAAGGCTGAAAGTTGAGTTTAATAGCAGAGAAGACAGAGACAAGATATGGGACCTGGAAAGAAAATTATACAGAGAAGGAAAAATGAGCTTAGACGAGTGGCTGTCCTTTGAAGAAAGAAAAGAGAGGGATGAAATGATAAGAGCAGCAAAGAAGGTCTTCAGTGCTTGCCAGGAAGCAGGAGTAGTAATGGACATCGTGGTAGAAAACAGAAGAATGATTATAAATGGGAGGACATACAGAAAGAGAGGAGGTAAGTACAGGAGGGAGAGAGAAAGAGAGAGGATGGGATAGAAGATGGAATGAAAGTGTGAGAAGAAGACGAAAAATGAAGGCAAATGGAAAAGAAGAGGAGAAGGAAATACTATAACGGGGTTCCTGCTCAGCTTCGCTCGAGCGGGACACGCTATATAAAAGTAACCGCGGAAAAGTAGATTAGTGACTCTCCAGAGCAGCTCGGTACTCCTGCACCGGGTGTCCTGGGTCCAGCAGCTCAGTTGCCTCCTTTTCTGTCAGAAAGCTTGGCCCGCGGAGAGTGTCGTAGGCTACGCGTGAAGATGCGCGACGTCCAAGAAGAGAGATTCGCGCGTGTACAGTCGCATACACAATTACAGTCCAAGGAACAGGGAGTCAGCGGGCAATAAGCACTCGAATATGATTAAACGCGGATGCGTGTAAATTTTAATTAGCAACAAAGGAATACATATTATCAAAACGATCGATATAAACAAAGTTAATCGCAACGCAACAAACTCGCAATAGCTTGACAGTGAAGCGAACGGAACTGCGCACGCGCTACGCGGTTAAGGTCGCGCAAGCACTCGCTCTGTTGTGAGCTGTGCACAATGGCGACAGCGAACCGGCGCGCACCGTTCGAACGAGGAGGCGACAGCGCTTAACCTCGTCGAAGCAGGTAGCAGCAAAATCGCCTCGCAGGAGCCGGGTGTTCACGAACGGCAAACCGCACTTATTCGGTTCAAGTACGACGAATATACAAAAGCGACAGCACACTCGCGGAGAGAGAGAACATGCCGGTATCAACTGTGGCCGCGGCGCAACGTGTACAAAAGAAAAAGGCGAGCGTAAACGCGCGGCTTAGTTAACGCAAAAAGGGAGAGAGCGGTATAGAGAGAGAAGACAAGCGCTAGACCTGGTACTTACAGTATCGCCGCTTGCACGCTTAATCTAACCCGCGGACCAAGAGCGTTAAGTAGCGGACTCGCTTCTGTTGCGTATTCGCTCTTGTCGTCGATGAATTGGCGATGACGCTTCTCCCCTGATAGGAGCGGTGCTGATCGTCCGTAGTAGGCCTCTGCTTCAGCTCCGCTGTAGCGATATTCTCTGCTACCTTCTAACGCTAGTTCTTCGCGAAGAAAAGCCGGAAAACTTGTGGCGACTCGTGCGAGGAGTCTTAGCCGGTCGCTGATTGAAAGCCAACTGTATCAATTTTCGAAACTCTCTCTCTCTCCTCGCAAGGAAGCGTCTCTCCGCGAGGTCCGTGCCGCGAGTCGATATCGATTATCGTACGCCAGTCGCGTCGCTTACCAGTTCGCTGACGTCCGTAATGCTGTAACTATTCAAACGATATGATAATTTATAATGTTTATTAAATATATTAGTTACTGGCTTCTTGGGGAGAGAGAGACATAACGAATATACAAGCGATTCGTTATAATACAAAGGACATTAACACAAACAAGAACTCAAACACACACACACATACATCACACAGTAGAGAAATAAATTATGCTTGTAAATACTAATATGTAACATTTTGTTGAATAAATCATATATATATATATATATATATATATATATATATATAATTAATTTCAGGACATTTTTTGTAGCATTTTTCATGAACGTTTGACAATAATTCACCGTTTATCTCATCTCTAGGGTCATTTAATATAGTTAATACTTTATTTAGTCTAGTTTTAGGCTTTTTATTCGATTTTAATGTTGCGAATCGTTGTTTAGTTATTAAGTTATCCGAGGTGCGAGACGCAACCCCTATGCGTTTCCCGACGACGTACTAGGAGTACATGAAACTATTAAAACGGATTTTCCATTACTACTCGATAGGTTTTTTCCTATTTTGTTATTATTCGATTTTATTGCGGAATTCGAATTGATTACAGCTATATTGTTCACGTTATGTTTTCCGACGTTCACCTTATGTGCGTTCCGAGAGTTAATGTAATCGTCATTATCCAGAGATAAAAATATTTTTATAAATTCCGAGATTTTGCGCACTTGTCTTGCCTGTACTAATAGGCGTACGTCTCTATCGAAGTGATGCGAGAGCTTGTAAATCAGTTCTTCACCATCTAATTTCTCGTTCATATCGTAGGCCAAATTTATTTTTCTGATAGCATAGTTATAGCGGGTTAATTTTTCGTTAGAAAAATGCTTGCCAAATTTGATTTCACGGATAATGTTTTTGCGAACTTCGGCGTTCCAAAATTTGTCTTTGAATAGTCGTTTAAAGTCCTCAAAGGTCTTTATTTCCCGCTGGATCAGATCATACCACGAGGAACTCACTCCGGCCATTGATTGCGATAAAAAACATATTACCTGCGCGGTATTATAGTTACTAGGTTGCAAATATCGCCTAAGATCATTTAGATACGTAATCGGCCAGTATTTGTAGCTATCATCGAAATTTAGATACGTTAAAGCAGGTTCCTTGAAAGTTTCAATTAGCGTTTCATTGACGAGAGATTCGTTGGAGTCAGAATTTCTTAATTTATTTATATCATTCTGTAACGGCATTTAATTTAATTTAATTTCTCTTTCATCTCTGTCGTTACGTTATTCTTTGAGCGGATGATGTCGTTAAGATTTTCTTCGTATCTCTCCCTTAAAACTAATATAGTTTCTTTTGATTCTTTGAGATTATTTTTTAATTCAGCGATTATCTAATCATGATTGGAGATCTTTTTTATTAATCGTTTCAACTTATTACTCAAATTGTTAATCGTCTGGCTAGATATCATAAAGTCATTTCTTATTTTATGTTAGACAGCATGACACGTTTTTAACTCGTAAACCACGGCTCGTTCCCAATCGTGTTTTCTTTTTTGTTACTTAGTTAATTCGTCTATAACCATCGATTCACTGAGTTCATTTAAAATCGCCTCAGATGTACACTCCGTATAGTGATGTATCTGTTGTTGATTATTAGACATTTTCAATTGAAAGTCAAAGCCCACACAAAAAAAAATAGCCAAGAAAAGAATTTTGCTGGAGATGGGTAGAGAAAATTATGTGGAGAAAATTAGTCATTCACTGAGACTGTATCAAGATCTGAATGATATCTTTAATGCCAGACGGTATTTATTGAATGAAATGACTTCACTATAGACCAGTAATATATATGATGTGTGAGATTTAACAACTTAACTCATATAAGTTTCAGTTATTTTATCGATAAAGTAACACCTATAGATTCACCATATTTCAAAATATAAATAGCAAATATTTTACTAGTTTCCATAGAAATTAGCGTGATTATTCCTCAGGAGTAGGTTTAGAAGCCATCAATAAATCGACGATATAGGCCAAATGGTTCAAATCACTGCTCATATTCTTCAGGACAGTGTCGAATAACTCGGATTTATGTTAGTAATTCTTTCCCAGGTTGACAAACGCGCTTGCCAACTCGGAGTACAAGTCACGAAGTTCGCGTGCTTCATTCTCAAGCGATTTATTTTTTCGCTGTAGCGCACACATATTATTGTTACGCCTTGGCATTTCCACAAAATAACATATACTGAAGGAAAAACAAAAAGTCTTATTGTTATTTAAAATTACTTAGCGCACTATCAATTCAGCTTAACTAATGCAATATACGAGGTGTGTTCAAAAAGTAAGGTGACTTTGTATTTTTAAGAAAAAATATTTATTTATTTATTAATATTTATGTTGTCCCTTTCAAAGTAATCCCCCTTAGATACAATACACTTATGCCAACGGTTTTTCCAATCCTCAAAGCACTTCTCATAAGCACTTTTCGGTATAGCCTTGAGCTCTTCCAGCGATGCAGTCTTTATCTCTTCAATCGTTGCAAATCTCCGTCCTTTCATAGGTCTCTTTAGTTTTGGGAACAAGAAAAAGTCACATGGGGCTAAATCCGGTGAATATGGTGGCTGAGGCATGATTGTGGTGTTGTTTTTGGCCAAAAAATCTCTCACAAGCAAAGATAAGTGAGCAGGGGCATTATCGTGATGCAAAAGCCATGAATTGTTTTTCCACAATTCTGGGCGTTTTCTTCGTATTGCTTCTCGCAAACGGCGCATAACTTCAAGATAATACTGTTTATTGACCGTACGTCCATATGGTAAGAACTCCTGATGCACCAAGCCATGGTAATCGAAGAAAACAGTGAGCAAAACTTTGACATTCGATCGAACTTGGCGTGCTTTTTTCGGTCTTGGCTCATCTGGGCTCTTCCATTGGGGCGATTGGACTTTGGTTTCGATATGATAACCATATACCCATGATTAGTCACCAGTTATGACCCTTCTGAATAAATCTGGGTCGTCGTTGACGTCATTCAACAGTTCTTGAGCGATGCTCATGCGACGGTTCTTTTGGTCAAAATTTAGCAATTTCGAAACAAACTTCGCTGACACACGTCTCATGCCCAAAACGTTAGAAAAAATTTCATGGCACGAGCCAAGCGATATACCAACATCCTCATCAACTTCTCTGATAGTGATTCGACGATTTTCCAGAATAATTTTCTGCACTGCTTGAACGTTTTCATCAGTTGTTGACGTGCTTGGGCGTCCAGAGCGAGGCTCGTCATTGGCATCTTCCCGGCCATCTTGGAAGAGTTTGTACCATTTGTAAACATTTTTTTTACTCAGAACAGTTTCACCGTATGCCACCGTCAACATTTCAAGTGTTTCGGAGCACTTTATTTTATTTTTTACACAAAATTTGATGCAAATCCTTTGATCCATATTTTTCGATAGCAAGAAAACGCCGAGCACGCAAAACACTTATAACCTTTACACCTCTCACAACCAAACAAAAAATGTTATACACTTGAAACTTGGTACAGATGTTCGGGAAGAGTGTACCAACATAACAAAACAAAAAAATCGATAATCGAAAGTACGTTGCCCGTGAAATTTGAAAAGTCACCTTACTTTTTGAACACACCTCGTACAGGTGTCTGGTCACGGTTGCCAATTATAAAGTTTCATCTAAGTGGCTACAACTTACACATTTACTTTAATAGTTCCGATATTAATTGATGTGGTGTAAAGTGAGAATTTGAGTTTTCGCGCTTCAACATATTTACGTTTGTATAATGAATAATAACATAAAAAAAAGAATATTTTCATCGAGTGGATCTTATGATATTCAATACTGTCTATAATT
Organism: Phymastichus coffea; assembly: GCF_024137745.1. Classification (NCBI taxonomy): domain Eukaryota; kingdom Metazoa; phylum Arthropoda; class Insecta; order Hymenoptera; family Eulophidae; genus Phymastichus; species Phymastichus coffea. The sequence continues at coordinate 4,371,121 of NW_026706827.1, forward strand.
AATAAGCCTAGTTTAGCTAATAGGTGCCCGCGTTAAAATAAACGTGAGAAACTCTTAGCAATGGTAGGATGTATATTCCAGAGACAATTTTAACACTCGTAGGAAAAGAAGCCTTGTAGTACCGTAACTTTGATTCAGGGTCACTCTCTAACTTATTTATTTTATTTAACGAGAGCAATCTCGGGTTTAGGTCAGACCCGGTCTAACGTCAGGTGAGGTACCTGGACATATGTCGAGAATTCTTATGCAAATTCTCTAGACTATCAAATAATTAAATATATTTCGTAAGGAAACATCTAAAGGATCTATCTCGTAGAGAAGTATATTTCCCCACGAGTTGTCCTTGTGATGCTTGTAGGAAAAGATAGTCGCTAGGCGAAGTAGTGGCAAATGATTAAATTTTAGATCAGAGCATGCTCCAATAATTTATTAAATCACCAGTTATCGTCCGCGTCGCGCGCAAGGAGAGGATAGATTATCGTTGCGGCAAACGCAGGCGTATTTATACACGGGCGTTTATACATTTATAAATGTTGAAATCTTCAGATCACCACATATTTTCCATTTGTGTTCTGCATATTTGATCTTCTGTAGAACTATTTCCAAATTCTCATACGTCTCATACCCACTGTATGTTGAGGCCACGTGGAGACCGCGTAATGGTATTGCAATGATTTTTCCATATAAATAAACAAATGAATAAGTTTCAAGTAGAGGATATGTAAGTTTAACATTAAAAGTGTAAGTTAAAAATATTTTTGTTTCTTAATCTCAATAATTAAACGCACTGTGATTTTTTGAAAACAAATCGGAAGTTCGTTCCTAATAAAGCTACAGAATCTATTGTGAACTTAAGGAGTCATTCTGGCTCTTGCGCAAAAAAAGGCTTTATTTGTAAATGTTTTCTGAAGTTATTATTAAATATATTGATATAAAAGTTTTTGGATTTGATAAATACATTCTCGAAGTACAAAAAAAATTTTTTTTTATTATTTGAAATACTTTTTATACACCATAATGGCTGGCAAACGTGACCCCTCAAAAAGTAGGTATGCTCGTGGCGTGACGCAAAACTACATCACAGTTCATCTAAAACAAAAACATGAAACGTTTTAGATTCGGTATGTTAGTGGCTATTGCACTTATTAACAGAATTAATTTTTTCCATAAATAACAAAATGACGTCAAATTTTCGAAAAAAAATCAAACACATTTTTTTCGCTATTTTTAGCAAAAAAAATAGTTTAAGTTAATATTTTAAGATTCTGTAAGTAAATGCAATAGCTACTAACCTACCGAATCTCAAACGTTTCATTTTTTTTGTGATCTAGTTTTGCGTCACGCCACGAGTATACCTACTTTTTGAGGGATCACGTTTGCCAGCCATTATGATGTATAAAAAGTATTTCAAATAATTAAAAAAAAATTTTTTTTGTACTTCGAAACTGTATTTATCAAACCCAAAAACTTTTATATCGATATATTCACTAATAACTTCAGAAAAAATTCACAAAAATAGCCTTTTTTTGCGCAAGAGCCAGAATGACTCTTTAAACTATAATATGAATGATCTATAATTGAAAAAATATCATTGCAAATTGCTGTGAAAAAATCCGACAAAGGTAGGAGATTTTATATGTTGTTTAAAATTATTGCCTAATTATCATCAATTTCGCAATAAAAAAATAGATAAAAATGACAATGTTTCTTATAGGATTTAAGAACTATTACTCAAAAGGAATCGAACGAGATGTCGATGAGCATTGTATGATAATTATCGAGAATGTTGTGGCAATTTACAATTAAGCTTTTTTTATGTAAATAATGTCCTTGCTTATTCAACATTCAAAATTTCGAAAAAATAAAAAATTACACTTATTTCTACGACAAGAACGGAATGTTTGAATTTATTTGAGTATAATTATCTTTTTCAATGCAAATGAAAACGAATATTGAAAAAAATGTCATTTTTGATGGTTTTTTGTTAATAACTTATTATCTTATTTACCGATTTTAACGAACAATTTCTCATTCGTTGTGGATTTTTAGTAGAAAAAAAAGGGTTTGAATTATTTTTATTTAAATTCATAATCGGTTGAGATATTTCGAAAAAACCAATTTTTTAATCAAAACGCATTGTTTAAAAAAACTTCCACATCTCTGCGATTGAGGATAAATTGACAATTTGTTGAGTACCAACACTGGAATCATTTCATGAAATAAAATTGACTCTAGGCATTTCTCTGATAATAACATTGTACGAATCTAGACTGCCTACGCTATATAGAGTGCCGTTTAAAAAAATTACTGATCTTTAAATGACCTTGAAGGTCATGGTCAAGGTCACCAGTAGATAGCTAAGGAAAAATCTTATAGTTTTTGTTTGAAACATTTAACGCTAAGATGCAGTCCTGTCGAGTTGTTCCACCGTTCTAAAACTTTTGGATCTTACTGTGTAAGTCTATCAGTAATTATTAATTTTATGTTTCCGCTTTACTCGAGAGGCCTCGAGCTAAGATCTCATTATACCAAATATATTTTTACCTAACGCCAAGTTTATACATCTTATACCTATGAACGCCAAGCTCAGAAGACTCAAAACCGCAAATTCCGAAACCACAAATTCCAATCTAACAAACTCCAAGTCCAAAAATTCTATATCTACAAATCCCAAATCTACAAGTCCCAAGTTCATAAATTCCAAGCCCGCCAACATAAATCTCAATTCACGAACTTCAAATTCTAAACCCTGAGTCATATACTCGGACCGTATTAGGATTGAGGAATTTTGGACTTGAGTATTTTGAGTTGAAGGATTGTGTACCTGAGATTTGTATGTTTAGGATTTTTGAAAATATCACTGGAAAATATTCTTGAAAAATTTAGTTTTATTCCTATAAAATATAAAGTGCGAAACTCTCAAAATTTACTTACAATACAATTTTGTAGCTTGTTTCACGAAAATCTTTTTCTTTTAAGTTATATTAAAAAAATATCAAATAAAACCAATATTATTGAAAAGGATCTAATTTTGAAGATAACTATTGGCGGTGGTTTTCACCTCGTTAAAGTGCACATCCACCGATAAAAAATACATGTTTATAAGCATGGGTTTTTAGAAACAATATAGATGCGATACAACTTCATGAAAATAAAATTTTTTGTAGCGTCATTAGATTCTCATCACTTTGTTTGTTATTTTTTTATGTAGTACAACATATCTTAAAGGAAACATTTGCGATCCAACATTATCGATTTTAATAACACAAGTCGACAAATTTTTTGTTCATGCACATTGGAAAAGCAGACTAAACTTCCTCGAAGGTTTTTGGTGCGTTAGTCCCAAACCTGGCATCAGAATTGCTCCATCAAGTCAGAATTCCGAGATATTCTAACCTAAAAGACCAAAAAAGACTATTTTTCCATTTATTTGAGCTCTGATAGCTTCACGAGTTTAGGTTCTGATTATTTTTAAAATCTGGAAAAACTATTTGAAAGAGCAAACTTTATGCTTATTCATTATTTATAATTATGATTCGGACTTTTCTACTTAGAGATATCGACAACTGAAACATGAAAAATTTCAATTTTATCTATAATCGTTATATGAAAGAAAAACTATAACACTTAATATATTCGTCATTATTTAAATTCATTGATTAGAACAGGACATAGTTCATATAATAGACGACGACAAATAGGGTTAAACTGTTATAATAAGTAAACAAAAATTCTATGACCTCTCGGCAAGAAACCCACCACATGAAGGGCTTTTTAAAAACTATGTACACAGTATGGCTTTAACTACGGATAGATAATGTTGCATTCAAGAAAGGTAGTTCTTTGTTGTTCAGATCCCAGGTATGTTGTCATTCCATAACCTCAAACCATATAACATCAAACCCACGACAGATAAGGGTTTATACATCAAATTCTAATTACGCACTAACCCTATTGCTTCAGACGCAATAACATCAAACCCACGACAGCCAGGGCTCTACTAGTCCAATCCCAAAGTTCGCAGTTACCCTATATGATAGGTAGGGCTCTGCTCGCCCAATCCTAAGTACGCTGTAACCCTACGGAAAAAAAAACTTTTCTCATAACAAGAGAAACACCAATGTCGAAATTATATAATATCGTATTGAATTCAAAAAATTTTCTCATTCAACGTAAAAATTATAAAACAAGAAATCAGTCCATACAGTAATTTATCTTTTTTTTTGGTGCACTGCGATTGGAATCATCTATACTAGTACTTTTCAGAATATTAGCATCATTCCGTTATTGATTTTTCTTCCTATGGAATCGTACTTTTTCAACAATTCTTTTCAGTATAGTTAAAAAGTTAATCTATTGGTGGGTTTTTTTCAGAGACGAGTTGCTCTCCATGGTTCTTTTCAGGATAGCTGGCGAGTAGCTCCATCAGCAGATTTTTTGGCATCAAGTAGCTTTCTTTATCTGATAAGTCATGTTAGATACATTCATTACCTACTCGGTTCTACTTTTCAATATAAAGACACGGTGAGTTCCCGTACGCCATGTATCGCAAAAATCGGCAAATTCTACTTTATTTGCGGAAAATACACGATAGAAAAATTACACAGGTCAATTTCTGATACTATAAGGCAGAAGATTTCCGATATTTTGTGATGTTCGTATTACTTATAAATAAAATAATTCGAACTCTCGTAATATAGCTAATGAGTAAGAATTTGTTTCCAATGATTTTACTCTAATTGTTAATCAAATAAATAAGTAAATCAAATGTAAGTAATTTGAATTTACATAAATAGGTATAATGTTTCGAGGAAAGTCAGACAATGCCCTGGTTTCTTATGGTGCGAATTGTCCCATAAGCAGAGCTAAAGTCTTTCTTTGATAGGATATAATTCGGCCCAAGTTTCTTATAGCGCGAGATGTTCTATAAGTCGAGCTCAAATTATAAGGAAAGGATAGTCTTGCTTAGTTAATCACAATGAGAGAAAGAACTTAGGTATTAATCCAAGTTTATTCAGACTCATGCGCTCACCTTGCAAGGCTAGAAGTGAATGCTAGCCTGTGCAAAGGTGGGCCTATTTATACACAGATTTTCCCGCTTATTTTTGCAGGAGAGATTTCATCGAAAATTCGAGAGACATTCGCGAATTTTGAGAAATGAGTTTTCTTAATTTACAAGTAAATAACCATTAATATTAAGTATTTTACACATGTAAACTTCACAGAATTTGTTATTTGTTGATTTTATACAATATACAATTATCGCCAATAGTGTCGTCAAAAGTTATTAACTAATAAAGTTAATTAACGTGATATTACCATATTTACAATAGAAAATTATTAAATTTTCATATAACTTTATAGTTGATTAATTTTGGAAGTATTCTCCAAAATTAATTATTTAAATTAATTAATAACATTTGAAATATGACTAATTTTTTATATTTGTAACGGTTTTTTCTAATCTTAATATGCAATTATTAGATTATCTAAGATTTCTAAATCATAAAGTTATCATTATCAAGTATTAACTTAATATTTTCGTTCTATATACGGCTTATTGTTTAAATAAATTATTAATTGTTTATTTATTAATAACAGTTATTATACAGCTGTTATTAATGAAACCAATTCTTACTCATGTTCTATGTTTATTCACTTTGCGTATAGATTGTTTATATTTTTCTAATATTTCATATGTTAATAAATAAATCAACTTTGCATATTGATATTCATTATTAATTTATAATTGAATGAGATATTCTGAATCTACATGTTAAAATCTATATAATCGATACTTTGTTATATTAAAATTATCTATAATTAACATATTTTTCTTAATATCATGAATCATTATATCTATGTCTATTATTTTGTGACGTCACGCTGTTTATTTTGATTCGACTCTTATTTGTATACAGTCGCGTAAACAGTGAGGTAGCGCCGCTTAATGTTTTGTTTTGACTAAACAGATAGATACGTTAGACTCGTTGCAGTCATTCAGTGATTTAATAAATAGCTCATAAATAGGACCGTTACAATTTACAAAGAAAGTTCACACAACTTCGGTAAACCGTGGGTACCCAGATCTATCGGCAATTCTTGTCGATGGAGCTTGAATAACAGGGGAAGAATTGAATCAGAAATGATCACTCAGCCAGTAAAGTGGCGTGAATCTCAAAATCGCTCACATGATTGCTATTTTTGTTCATGTAACATATATGGATTCAATAAAAAAAATGTTAACTCTATCATTTATCTTAATGTATCTAGTGTTACAGCAGCAATGAAAGCTAATGTTGGAGTAGTCAAGATAGAAAGTTCTGGAGATACATCTGACTTAGATACTAAAAGATATGAAAGTCCATCTGTGGACCAAGATCCTAACCATTTAATCAACCAGATTTAGATGATCTTGTCCGCGATCTTTCAAAATGTCAGGCTGAGATACTGGCTTCAAGACTGAAAGAAAGAAATCTTCTGTTACCAAATACCAAAGTTACAGAGTATAGAGGTAGAGACAGGGAATTCTTGCCATTTTTTTTCGAAGAATCTGTTGTTTATTGTAACAATGTTGAAGATCTCATTGCCTTGTACGGAATAGGAGAGTACAAATCAGAGAATTGGCGACTATTTATAGATTCTTCAACCCAAAGTCTTAAAACTGTGTTACTGCATAACGACAATCAGTATGCGCCTGTTTCACTTGGATATTTCACATACATGACAGAATTATATGAAACTTTTCAATTTATTTTGCAGAAATTGGACTATAAATCTCATAGTTAGTTAATTTATGGTGATATCAAAATGATCAACCTTTTCGCTTGCTTACAGTCAGCCAATACAAAAAATCCTTGCTTTTTCTAACTTTAGGACAGTAGAGACCGAAATCAACATTGGATAAAAACAAATGGCCAAAAAGAACTGGATGGCAAATTGGTTCACGAAAGTCTTGTTGCAAGAGAAAAATTTCTATTCCCACCTTTGCATATGAAACTAGGTTTGATGAAACAATTTGTCAAACCTCTAGATAAGAACGGTGAATGTTCTAAGTAATGTTATCACGAAAGATAACCTAATTCTCGAAGTTGAGGGACCTCATTATTCGGATTCTAATCGTTGATGCATCGCTTTACATTTCGAGAATGAGGCAGAAGAAGCATCCTACCTTTCCTTAATTTTATCTTATTGCGAACTTTGGTTAAGAAAAGCAGAACCCTACCTGTCATGAGTTTGATGTTATTGCGTTTGAGGTTATGGGATTATAGCGTACTTACGATTATCCAAGCAGAGCCTTACCTATCGTGGGTTTGATGTTATTGCGTCTGAAGTAACAGGGTTAATGCGTAATTAAGATTGGATGAGTAGACCCTTATGTGTCGTGAGTTAGATGTTATACAATTTGAGGTTATAAAGTGACAGCATACCTCAGTCTGAACAGCAAAGAATTACCTTTCTTGAATTCAACGTTATCTATTCGTATAAATGATAAATTTGTAATGATGGAACGAAGGGAAATAGTGATAGATGGAAAATCACTTAATTTTAATTATATTCAGCAATGTTTCGTCAGCACATTTGCTGACCTCTTCAGGCTTTATTAATATCCGAAATGTTAAGAATATCCGAAATGTTACACATTGGCTTACATAAAAATACGTTAGATAGAAAAGAGGATATACAATATCTCAGTCACACCTATAAGCCTTTATTAAGACCGATAAGGAAGGGACAATAGATGAAGAGTATATATACTTGATTTCTCACTTTAATTTTGACTGTGCTACGATTTATTCGTTTTAGCCTATAATAATTTGACTACGAGAGAAATCAGGTATATAGATATACTTATTATGTACTTTTAAAATTACTTGTGAAAACTCTATTGTTAATAATTTTTTGTGTTTTTTTATTAATAAAGCCTGAAGAGGTCAGCAAATGTGCTGACGAAACGTTGCTGAATATAATTAAAATGAAGTGATTTTCCATATATAACTATATCCCTTTGTTCCATCATTACAAATTTACCATTTAAACAAAACATAAGGAAATCAAGACAGTATGTCACGGTTATCTATTCGTAGTTAAAGAGATACTGCGTACTTGAGTTTTCACAAGCAGAGCCCTTCATGTGGTGGGTTCCTCGCTCATAAGTTTGAGAATTTTTAATTACTTGTTATAACAGCTCAGCCTTTTTTGTCGTAATCTATTTCATGAGTCATGCCTTGTTCTAATCAATGAATTCAAATAATGACCGAAATATTAAATGCTATAATTTTTCTTTCATATAATAGTCATAGGAAAAACTGAAATTTTTCGTTTTTCAATTACCGATATCTCTGAGTAAAAAAGTTCGAATCATAATTGAAAATAATAAAAGGGAACGCTCAAAGTTTGCTCTTTTAAATGGGTTTTCCAGATTTATAAAATAATCAGAACACGCCAAGTTATCAGAACTCAAAAAGATGGAAAAACCATGTTTTTTCGACTTTGAGGTTATGATAACTCGCAATCCGGACGTAATGGAGCAAGTCTGATGCCGAGTTTGGGTTCAACGCACCAAAAACCTTCGGGGAATTATAGTGTGCTTTCTGGATGTGAAATTTGTTGACCTGTGTAATTTTTTAATATCTTGTAATATTCGATAAAATAAGAGACATGTATTTATCTTTTTGTGCCGACATCCACTTTTAAGGTTCAGTTTTAAGGTTCCAGTGATCGTCTAGCCCTTTTCCAAGTAGTCGACGTAGATGCTTCCATACGCATCCCAGAAAACCGTGGCCATAATCTTGCCAGCTGACTTTACTGTCTTTGACTTCTTTGGGGCTGGTTCTCCTGCGGTAATCCATTGTTTGAACTGTTCTTTGGTTTCAGGAGTGTAGTGATGTACCCATGTTTCGTTTACAGTTACGAGTCGACGCCAAAAGTCTTCCGGATTACGACTTATACGTGCCAAAAGAGCCTCAAAGGTGTCCACGCGGGTTCGTTTGTTTTCAGCAGTGAGCAAACGCGGCACCCATCTTGCTGATATTTTTTTCATCCCCAATTTTTCATGCAAAATTGAAATAATTGTACCCTTTGATACCCCTGTGGCCTGAACTAATTCTCGCAATTTTAATCTTCTATCATTCAACACCATATCGTGGATTTTGTTGACCATTTCGGGCGTACTCACTTCTACGGGGCCTCCTGAACGAGGTTCATCTTTTGTTGTTGTACGGCCGCGTTTAAATTCATTTACCCAGTTATAAACAGTCTTAAACACAGGGGCAGAATTGCCAACGGCGTTCAACTCAACTGTTATTTCTTTTTGTGTAAGGCCTTTCAAATGAAAATGTTGTATCACCGCTCGAAACTCTGTTTTTTCCATTTTTGAAATAAAACAATAACTTTTTGTTCAACCAACGCTCACAAAAAAACGACTTATTGAATCATGCTGAAACTTTGTACGATATCTAGTTAGTAGTATTGCTTGCCAAAAACATCATAATTTAAGCGTGACGAGCGCCATCTCTTGGATTTTGTAGACTGATTGACCGCCTTCCCTCGTATCGCAAGATCTAATGAATATTTTTCAATAAAACAAAGTGGAGAATTATTTTTTTTAGAAGTCTAAGATATTAGGTGTATTTATGACCCAACCTTTATCTTATATTTTTTTAAACCTAAAATTTTATTCACTTTTTTTTATGAAAACCAAAGTATGAACTAAACAAAATTAAAAAAAGCATTTCTACTTAATTAAGATGTGATGGCAGAGGCCTTTTCTTTATTTTATGTATTTCTAAATATTTAGATTTTATTTATAAAATATGGCAAATAGACGATCTTGAGAGCCTCACTTAAAGAAAATATCAAACGAGATGACAACCGTGTGCCCAAAAATGTCCAGAATCCGAGTTGGACAGAGCAATCGGAGGCCACTAAGAAACTCTATATAAAAAAGACATGGGTTGATATGCTCACAGGTGAGTTCGCTCAATATGCAAGTAGTAAAATCGCGAACTGCATCCTGTTGCCGTATTTTGCCCTTCGAAAACTCGCTTTCTAAGTCTCCTAAATTTCAACAACATTGAAATAAAAAATAAGAAAAAATATTATAATACTCTGAATATTTTTATGTCATTTTATAGGCCGCGACTATGACATTTGATTACCTCCTTTCGACTTTTTTATTCTAAGTATTGCAACACTAGTCGATTCAATTAATCGATCCGTTCGCGATTCTGCTTCTCGCGCGTTAGTACGAAGAATTAAGAGAGAGAGGGAGCGCGCGATCATTTGAATAAACAGTTACGCCTCAGCTGTTTGCGTGTCGATACCGCCGATTTTTATTTTGCATTTGTGTTCGCCGACTGATAAGTTTCTCTGGGAAAAACTTTACGTGCGGGGGTGCAACTAAGTGATTGCAGTAAACAACGGCGGATTGGCAGCAGCAAAGTTGAAGCTGATAGGAGAGCGAGGTAGCGCAGTTGATTATTAGGAGGGCAGCGGCAGTTGATTATTCATCATCAACAATTACGGCTGATCACCGTAATTGCACCACAGGGTAGGTGCACCTCCCTTCATTATTCGATATTTTGTCAATCGTAATAGCGATTTTTTTGTATTCGCGCTGAGCGTTAGTTCGCGGTAAAGTTCAAATCTTCTCTCTCTCTCTCTCTCTCTCTCACCGAATAATATTCATTGTAAAATCCTATTCGCGTGCGTTAGTCTTTCGGTCCAACAAAGACTGTAGTTATTTTTATTAATTAAAGTTAGTCAAATCTATTCGCCGATTTCGTCATTTAATTTTCCCAGTGGCTTAAGTAATTTGTAAAAGACTTCGGTTTTAATCCGATTACGTCTAGGGGATTAAGTGGATTAGGCGTAAAGTCGCCCACACCTAAGATTCATCGAGTGTCACAAGGCACGTGACTTAAGGTGAGTTTAACTCCGTTCGATAAAAGACAATTAAGCGAAATCATCTGATGTAAAGGCGAATACACGTACAATCATACGTGTTTAACGGAGCGGCGGTTAGCTCTGCACCGTGGGAGTTTGTTCTTAAATAAATTTCCCATTTTTTTAGATAACCTCCCCCGTTACAGTATAGGTAAGCCAGCAAAATAGAAAATACGAACGTAATTTTATTAGTTTTATTTCATTTATTTTCGATTTACGCAATATTGATGTAATTATTACTTTTGAGTAATTGATGTTATCTGTAAGTTCAAGTGTATAAAGTTAGTGAGAATATTGTTCAATTATCATTAAACTTTTGCGCTAATTATTTAATAATGATTAATATGTTTGCATAAAATAAATATTTTATAATCTAGTAAATTCACCTTTATCTTCATATTCCTTGCTCTAAAATTTCTATTGTAAAAATTAAGTTTCTACGTTAGTAATAGTAAACACTGTGAAATTAATGTTTATCAGTTTTAACGAATAATATGGTAGAAAGTTCATATTAATTAAGAAGTCTTCTTTCCTTAGACAAAAGCTCGCGAAAGCTTTGAACTTTTTATAATTTAAAATTAATTAAACCATAAAAAACTATTAAATAATGAATAAACGCGTGAACTTCAGACTATATTTGTTTCTTTTATAATACAATACCATTATAAATTCCTATGTTTAGTTTTAAGTTTAATTAAACGTAGCTTTACGCGCAATTGTTGTTAATAATTGTAGTTAAAATTTTGACCGAAACGGCATGAGTGGGTCCATCTCTTAAGAGAGGCCCAAGCCTCAATTTTCGCTTCAATTAACCCGCCAAAATTGGACAAGAAAATCCTCCTATCAATGAGAAAAATTAAGCTAACTTCACAACGAAACTTTTTTGAGAGGATAAGGAAGGTAAAAACCACCCAACCACTCCCAGCTCATAAAAGGTTCTGCACAACCCCGGAGAAGAGATTCTGCCGTCCGCTCTCCAACTCAGAAGCAAGCCCTGGACCAAGCTTGCAGCCGTGCCCGTACGCCGAGCAGCAAAAGAATTTGAAGACAAATTAAACTTATTGTAAGTGCGCAAAACTACGATAAGTGGAGTATATAAAATAAAAAAACGAATAATAAAAGTAAGTCAAAAATAAAATAAAATCTTTTTTTTTCTATTTAGCATATACGAAGTAATTTCTCCTTTATAAACGTCGTTATAGCAAGAGTCGCAATTAGTTTTCTTTTTTGCATCCGTGGTACTGTTGCGTTAAATTCACATTTTACCAAAGTTAAAATCACGCGCGCCAAAGTTTTCTCTACAATACGCACGCTCATCCCGGTTTACGTGCGTGGGCGTAGACCAAAAAGAGTGTACCCAACAAGTCGATCATCGACGTCACAAACAAAAGCATTTTCACTAAATATTTAATATAACATCTTTTACGATTTTTTAAATAGACACCTTCAAGTACTGTTAATTACCCCTTAAAGTGGTAGACCTTATTTGGTAATTAAATTTTAACTTTTTTTAAGTATTATTTGTAACAAAATATAATTTATACTAAAATTAAACATATTATATACTTTTCGCAATAGTAGTATCAAACGGTCATCCCTAAAAGTAAATTATTATATATTTGATGAATATTTTTGAATGAAGTTGATTAAAAATTATTTTTTATAAGATTTATATTATATTTTTTTTTCATAGTTAAGTAACAATATTTTATTCCACAAACTATTAATAGTAATGATAATATTCGAAAAAATGCTGAAAACATAATGATTTTTTACATCAACCACATCGTATTATTAATATTGTTACATCTTTCTATTCCGCACTTTATATTACAAAAATCTTCAAAATTAAACTCAACAGGATTTTCAAATTTATCCAGTTTTTCATCAATGTAATCATTTTTGTACCAGGAATATTTAAATATATTTTTATTTCCTGGTGAAGAAAGCTGATTATGAACAATAGATTGCATTTTTATGACGTTGTTTCTTAAATGTTAATTTCAATCAATCCATTAGTCACTTGATCTAAAAATTGTCGTACGAAGTTTTTCCAAAAGCAAAATCCATACATATCAAGTGGTTGAATCTTTCCTGTTGTTCCTATTGATATTTTTTTTACGGTAACAATTTGATTTTTTGCATTGTTTTCTCTACAACTTGTTCCCAGTATCCACTTCAGGAATCTAGTAATAACACATACTAAGATCTTACATGTGAATAAAATACTTGTTCTAACCAAATTCTAAAAAAAATATAATCAAAAAAATTAGTCAATAACTCATTTTCTTTATTTTCTCATTGTAATAAACAGAAAATTACTCGTCTGTAATTAGTTTTCCAGATTTTTATGCTTCTATATACGCGTTTTCTGGTCTCAATAACTGTTTTTCTACCTCAGGGTTGAATTGACTAGTTAATTCTATTAAAAAGATGAAAAGCGGTGAGAGTAATTGTCCAGTAACTAATATAAGTGTTTCTATAATTTAACTATGTATTGATGATGAAACTGACTGTACCTGCTATTGCATCTGCTTTTCTCCTTCAACTACTAATGTTTTTCTTGAATGCATTTCTAATTGGAATCCACTTTGATCTGAATTATACAAACTTTCAATTCCAATTAATGGTATACAAGATTTTACATCAGCTACAAACATATCAGCTTTTGTTTGTAGCTCTAAACCACTTCCTAATGTTTTTCTAGTAATAAATTTATTTATTTTTCTACTCACTATGTGCCTTTTTAAACTCTAATAACCAATTTTTAAAAGCTTTGAATCTTACATTTTCAAAGACACTTTTTTTTTGAGCTTGTAAGGCTCATCGACAAATATCACTATCGTGAATGAGTAAACCACTTTCAACAGCAACTTTAAAATTATCATGTGAGCTCGACGTTTTAGCTAACTGATTAATGATACTTTCCTTAATCTTTTTTGGAGAGGTAAGTGGGGTAAAATGAAAAATTTTTTAAAAACTTTTAAAAATTCTAGAAAGCACAAAAATACATCTGCACGTAAGTATATCGTAAAGATTTGGTTACGGTCATTACAAATACATGCCAGCAGCGCATAATAAATATACTTTGATAGTTTGCCCGGAAAGTGACATTTTCAACACTATCCCATTTTCCACTTTACCCTACTTACCTCTAACATTTCAATATTAAAATTTTTTGTCTTTCCGCTTTTCTAATATTCTACAGCTTTCTATTTATAATCAAAACTGATGTCTTCAGTATCATGGTAAATTAATTAGTTAGTACTACATCAGAATCATGAGGATCAAGATGTTAAGCTCTATCCTCAATTATTTTAGTATCACCATCTTTATATTCTTCATGAAAATCCAATGTCTCTTCAATAATCAAATCAACATCATTAAAGTCATTTATTACATCGATTAATATTTATTTCAATTTTTCTAACTCCATTTCTTTATAATTCGTCACGCTATTTGGTATTTGTAAGGTTTAGAAATAGGTTATTAATAAATTTACTATATTTAAGAGATTAATCTTCATCTGTGAACCTAAAATAAAAGCGTAAAATAAATCTTCATTATAATTACTAGTAGATATAGAAATATAATAGAGATTGCAAAGTATATATTGATTTTATAATATTTACTTATTAAAAAATTTAAATGATTTAAATAAAAAGAATAAATTGTAAATTTTTTTTAAAATACTTTTTTTAAACTGGATAAAAAAATTATAAAAATTTTTGACATTATATCTAATATTTATTTAGATTTTTAAAAAACTTATTTAAAGAAAATGATGTAAAATAAATCACAGATAATAAAATACTTACGTAAGTATATGAAAATTCGATGATTATTTTTAAAGAAATCTATACTAAAAATATATTTGTGTGCTGAACAATCATACGTGTTGCAATGGTAGTCGATTCGATAAATCGATCGGTTTGCGATTCTATAGGACTCGCGATGCTAGAGCGAACGACTAAGAGAGAGAGGGCGTGCGAGAGTTTAAAAGTTTCAGTTAAGCCTCAGTTGTTACTTAGTGTAGTACCGCCAAAATAGTTTTACACAGTCTTTCACCGATTTGTCAATAAAAAGTTTACCTGGATTTTGGATACGTGTGCAAAGGTGAGCGAGGAAGCAACTACAGCAGCAGCATCACAGCAGCAGCTATTAAAGCTACAGCCACTAAACAGCAGATTCGCGAGCGAGGCAGCGCAGCTGATTTT
Organism: Phymastichus coffea; assembly: GCF_024137745.1. NCBI lineage: Eukaryota > Metazoa > Arthropoda > Insecta > Hymenoptera > Eulophidae > Phymastichus > Phymastichus coffea. The sequence continues at coordinate 4,386,285 of NW_026706827.1, forward strand.
GATCTGAGGAACACCTTTATTTTGCTTCAACAATTACAGCTGATAACCGTAATTGCACCTAGCATAGGTGCACCTACCTTTTTATTGCGCGACAAAATACTAGCAAGAGTATTTTGTCTATCGTGACTGTTAAATTTGTATTTGCGCCGAACGTTAGTTTTCGCGGCAATGTTTCGAATTCTCTCTCTCTCTCTCTCTCTCTCTCTCTCTCTCTCTCTCTCTCTCTCAACAAAATGAAGCTGGCCGAGACTGTCAATATGGTATCCCACAACTCTCGACTCAGCCAGGATATTAACGGGAGTTAGATCATCACAAAGCAACCAAGTGAGAAGAAGGCGCACCCCTTGGGACTAGTATGAAAATATCGTCGGTAAGTTACTAAAACATCTCGTGAATTAGAGAAATGTCAGCCAAGTCACCAAACAGTTAGCAGAGGAAATCAAAGCGTTCCTCTGCAAGAATCCTGGAAGCTGAAAGAGACAGATCTGAAAAGAATATTGGATAACCCACCCGGTACCTCGACCATCAGTAGCCAAGTCACATGTGCAACAGGTGCGTATAAGATGGCGATATTCCACCAAAATGGAAACTACAGAGACTGATCCTCCTTTTAAAAGGGAAAAAGCCACAGGACGAATTATTATTATGTCGCCCTCTCTGCATGATCGACTCGGCGAGCAAGATATTCGAAAGAATAATGTACACGAGATTGAAGATGATAGCTGAAAAACACCTGGAAAATTCCGACAGGCAATTTAAATTTCGCAAAGGACCGTTAATGCTATAAATTTTAGTCAATACTGCGAAAGATGGGATCTCAGGTGATAGGTGAGAAAACGGTGAAAAGCAATACTGCGCAGTAGTGACATTGGATATGAAGAATGCGTTCAACTCTGCGAGGTGGGACCGTATCATGGAAGCACTTGATGGTATAGGACCCCTAAGTATTTACAAAATATAGTAGTTGATTACTTCATTAACAGAATCTTGCAGTACGATGCAGAAGATGCACCCAAGGAATACAAAGTTAGTGGAAGTATGCCACAATGCTCGGTACTGGGGTCACGATTAAAATCTACAACGCCTTACACAATCTAAAGTTCCCAAGAATGATAACGCATATTGCATTTGCAGACCATGTCGCTTTCGTCATCATAGGCAAATATCTCGAGGATATCAAAAACCTATTCACTAAGACATTCATCAAGTATACTGACTGGATTGATGAATGGCTGAAGAACTAAGACTGCAGATTGCAAAACACAAGATGGAAGTAACTTTTATAAATAGTAGAAAAAACGCGAAGCAATCATGTTGCAAGCCGGTGAGTACGAAATTGAATCGAAACTATCCATCCGTTAGCTGGGGGTAATAATTAATGAGCGTTTCAATTTTAAAGACCAAATCAAGCATGCTAGTACAAAAGCAGCAACAGCCGGAGGGGCACTGTCCTACCTCATATCAAATGTAGGTGAGCCTAAACCGAAACGGAGAGCCCTTTGGGCGCCTGTCATCACATCAATACTGACTTATGTTATTGTCATTTGGACAAGCTCGAGCTTCAGAAATGCAAAAGGAAGATAAATCGTATTGGACGTCAAATGGAACTAATAGTGATCAGTGCTTTCAGGTCTGTGTCCAGAAATGCTGCACACGTAACCTCGGGAATATTGTCAAAACAGTTGGATACAGATGACTGCAAAAAAGAGAAAGGTAAAATATCCTGAAACAATGGCAGACACAGTGGGACAGCTCTAAAAAGGGCAAATAAACCTATTAGCTAATCCTACAGATTGCGGAATTGGTAAACCGCCAACATGGTGACCCCAATTACTACTTAACGCAAATGCTTTCTGAATATGGATGTTTCCAGAAAAACATATAAATTTAAGTTTGTGGAATCCCCAGAATTCCTAAAATCTTGTGAAACAGAAGAGGACGCAAAATTACATGTTCTTCATATACCCTAGATTTGACACCCAAGATAACCAACGATGAAAGCTCGAAAGAGCCATAGATATGATCATGTCAGAAAATCATGCAGAACGCCAGGCTTTGGAACAAGAAGTTCCCCACACTGAAGCAACGAGGCAGAAAAAGACGAGCCATCGATTCAATAAAAAAATGACGAAAACAGTTCGTCCTGAACCTCCAATAAAATGGCGAAATTAGTGGATATAGGGATGGAAAATAAGAAGAAAAAGCAAATTAGCAAGAAATCTTCTATCTTGAAGGTAAGATTGTAACAAATTACTGTAATATTTAGGAAAAAATCCTTTCAGTTTGTGTAGAAGCTCCTTGTACCAGACTTTATCAAACGCCTGCGCGGTGTCGAAAAATATGCCTGTACATTATTGTATATTTTCTATGTATTTTCTCGCTACTGATACTATTCTATTCACTTGTTTAATGGTGGAATGTTGACTCCTGAATTGGTTATCTGGGATAAGTTTTCTATCTATTATAATTGGATATATTCTTGCTAGTATGTTCTACCACTTTTAGGTATGGGTGGTATGAATGAGGTTGGTCTGTTTAACCTTTTTGTTGCTTTCCACAGTGAGTAGTCCGTTGCTTTAGTTGGGCTAAGTGCTCTAATTTTTTTCCCTATTTCGGCATTTTTCTCTACAAACAATACTTTCTTCAGTTCTTTAACTGCTCTATTTAGTTTTGTCTTATCCTGGTTTAATCTTGTAATATGACACCTTTTTCTCACTAGTCTTTTCTCTTTGATTTTTTGTTCTACTGTAGGAGATATAGTTTGTTGAGATTCTCTCTTCGTTACAGTAGTAGAGCATTGGTTAATCGTAAGTTGAATGTTTGTACACTGTTTTCTATATCAGTAGTTGATTTGAGAGGTACATTATATTTAATACGTTCCTATGAAGCGTGTATATTTTTTCCAGTCTGTTATTATGAGGTTGTTTACATTTTTGTGCACAGTAGAGTTCAGAGTGACTATTATCGGCAAATAATCTGATGTAAGGTCTAAACATGAGGAAGCTTCGATATGTTTTATTTGTACCTTTGACTATTGCGAAGTCAATCAAATCTGGATTCTTAAACATATATGTTGGCTAATATGTTGGTGATCCAGTGGGTATTGGGATGTATTTATTTATTTGTAATATTTCGTATAGCACTTTGCCTCTGTATGTTGAAGTTGATGATCTTGAACCCCGCCACGGATGTTTAACGTTATAGTCGCCTCCTGCTATGAAGCGATTTCCAAGTGAATGAAAGAAATCTGTCTAATTTTGTTTTGTTAATGTTTTGTTTGGAGAATTGTAAACACCTGATATTGTTATCAGGCCGTCTTTATCCTCGATGATTACATTGCTTGCTTGTAGGTAGATTTCGCTGGTGTGTTTGTGAACGTAGTGGATTATTTTGTTTTGATTATTATTACATTTCCTCCGTGTGCTTTATTGAGTGGGTGATTCGTTTTATGTACGGTGTATATTGGTATACAGAGAGAGTTCTTGCTTGTAAAATGTATTTCTGATATCAACATGATGTCTATATTTTCATAGATTAAGAATGATTTCAATTCCAAGTGCCTTTGCATTAGACCGTATGCATTCTAGATAACGAGTTTTAAATTGCTCATTTTTCTAGTTTATTTACTAATACAGTCGAGAGATTGAGCATGGTGTGCATTCTTTGCATCAGCTGCTCCATCATATGTTCTAGTTTATTTGTGTTATTGTTGTTGTTGTTGTCGTTGGAGTGTTCACTTAAATCGGCCTGTGTATTCATTACATTTAATTCTATCGTTACGTTTTGGTTGTTTTGTTTTGATAACACTTGAGCATACGTTATGTTTGTTTTGATTCTGTTGGCATTTAAATTTGAATTAGTATCAATATTCTTTTGAATTTGTTTACTGTTTGGAACACAAGTTTTTTCTCTTAGCCTGAGAAATAGTTTTTGCTGTAGTTGTTTGCGAATTGGACAACCTTTATAGCTTGCAGTATGGTTACCTTGGCAATTTGTATACCTTACTTCTTTGATTTTTTTCTTTATAGGACAGTTTTCTGTTGCATGTTTTTTTGCACATTTCACACAGATTGCACTTTTGTAACAGTAGTTTTTTAAATGTTTGTATTCTTGGCCTTTATGGCACTGTAAGATCTCTCTTTTAATATTCAGTGGTTTGAATTTTATCACAGTATTTAATAGTTTATTCACTTTATAGGTGTCTTGGCTTTTGTAGTTCTGTTCGATTTTCACTGTAAATAGTGGTAGTGGAACTTTTGACACTCGATGCCTAATGTTCCGAACGCTCATCACCTTATGTCCGTATTCCTCAATGACAGTTTTTAATTCTTCAGTGTCAACGGAAGGATGCATACTTCTTAAGATTAATTTTGGACCTTTATCTTCTTTTCTCTGGTATGTGTAAAATTGGGTATTTTTCTCCTTTAATGCGTTTACGATGGGCAGATATTTGCAGCTGTTGACGGTTGTATTTTTATTTTGTTTTGCCCTAAGACTTTCAACGTATAGCCATCTTTGGCTATATCGTTAAGAAGTTTTTCCAGCGGTCTAATATTTTCTGCACTATAGACAAAGATAGAAGGCGATTTATTTTTCAATGTTTTGATATCATCATTTTCTATGTTCATTTTTACATTTTCATTGTCCTTAAGAACTTCGAATCAATTGACGGATTGACTCAGCCAGTAATCTGCTAACTTGGGTTGCCGTTTATTTTAAGGTGTATTTATATCTGGGCTATTACTTTTTTCTTCTCTCTCTCTACTCTTTTTTGCTTTTTTCCAGTTGCAATTATTCATTTTTGTGTTGTTTTGTACAGGTGTAAACATAGTGTCTCTTTCCTGTGTGGCCATTTGGCCTTTATTCTGCTGATTAGCATTACTTCAGTAATTAATTTAAGTAAAAATGTTTTTTCCCTTGATTGGTTCAAATTCTTGATTTCCGAGTAGAGTACAACACCAAACACATCCGCTTCACTCTAGGATCAAATACTGAGTGAGATCTTTTTAGTCGTTAAAATAAACTTTCTATAGTAAGGGAGATTGTATACAGTGTTGTGAGGTATTTTTCAAGGCTCAATCGAATTCCAATGTCAAAATTACGTAAAACCATAAATAATCTAGGTAATAACTCCCTGTGCCAAATAAAACAATTTTTCAACGTGTCAAAATTAGCATCACCCCTAAGGACGGGATAGCCGTTATAGTGGCTCGACCATAGATCGTCACTTCACATATGAGTATTCTCCGATATTAGACACACATATTATGCGTTTTCTATAAAAAATACTGAGCAGTTAAAAATTCAAAAACCTCCTCACTCTAAAGGTTAAACATCTTGAGTTCTTCTTATTTTAATGTGATATGTTGTGTCGGGGTAAATAATGATATTTCTTCTTATACAGGGTGAACTATTTTAATCGAGATGGTCAATTATTTCGATCCCGGAAGCATGATAGCAAAAAATAGTTCGGATAAAAGTTTTAGGGTTTGGAGGGGGACAACCGATGGTGACGTCAAACTTAATCTTGAACTTGAGTATCAAGGTTATTTGAAGGTCAACTTTGTTTTTTGAAAGAAAACCCCTATTTTTTATCCTGGATTCGGATAGAGCGGGAAATTTTACATTTAGATAAGGTATGATTTATGGGGTCCGGGCGCATAACCCCCCAAGCCTCAGATCCTTATAACCTTGAAGGCTATAAATTAAAAGCCTTAATCCCCGAGTACTGAGGGGCTATAACCAACTGAATAACCCCCGAAATAACCTCCTATCCCTGCGGGGAGTGATGTGCGGGGGGGAGGGTAGAGACAGAGATAGCGTAATGTTATTGTGTAGTGGTGTTTCCGTCATATTCGTGTCTTTGTATTGTTACACTCGCAACGTACACTCACACAAAATAACAATAACTTTATTATAAAAAGAACGAGAACGTATTTATTTAAATAACCACAAATGTATGTTTTTCATCTCAACACAAAAACATACTCAGAAAACAAAAACAAGCAAAACGAACAAAACTAATAAATCGCTTAGCAACGTATTTCGTTCGAAATCAGAGGAGAATACACAACATTATTCCCCCTTTTTTTAGATTGTCGTCCCGACAATCTTACAATAGAAAGAAAGACCGTCCTCTTCAAGCGGGTTGATCCTTGACTCACCCGGCCAAAGGACCCGTATCTTGAAAAGATAATCCATCTTAATTCTTGAAATCAGCGCATCATCAACTTGAAATCGTGAAATCTTAAAAATCTTCTATTTTTAAGCGGGTTAATCCTTGACTTATCTTATCACAGGACCCGTCTCTTATAATATAGAATTATCAAATCCAGGTAACATCAGGGTATCATCGGTGAACATCTATCTTTTAGGTAATTCTTGGATAGAAGTGGAGGGTTAACTTGTCGTGGTACCGCAACTTCATCCCTGCTCCGGCATTCGCTCTACCGCTCATGGGAAAACCACGACTCAAAAACCGTGAGCGGAGCAGAAGAATTCACCTATCGTGGTATGTCGCTAATCGATCAATGTGGACAATCTTTTTTTTATGTCGTGGAGTCTTCTGGATACAGAAGACTACATCATTGATCTTTTTGATAATTTTAAAAGGACCTTCCCAATTACTCTGGAGTTTCGGTGTCCTTCCTTTGAGCCGTCGAGGGTTGAAAAACCATACATTTTGGTTATTTGTGAAATTTATGTGTCGAGCTGTTCTATCGTAGTATTTCTTCGATCGTTGTGATGTAATCTTGATGTGTGTTCTTGCAAAATGATGTATTTTATCGATGTTGTTCTTGAGCTTGTGTACGTAGTTTTCTCGTGTATGAGGATTCTCTACTTCAGGAAGACGTCCGCGCATCAAGTCTAAGGGAAGTCTCAGGTCTGAACCGGTGTACATCTCAGCTGGACTAGTTCCAGTTGTCGCATGAACAGAAGATCTGTAAGCTAAAAGGTACAAGGCAATCCAACGATCCCAATCTTTTTGATTATCTGATATGTATTTAGCTAAGTAGTCAAGTATTGTCCTATTCTGTCTTTCTACCTGGCCATCTGATTGTGGGTTTAATGGTGTTGTTCTAGTCTTTTGTATACCTAACAATTGGGATAGTTGCTTGATTAGTTTAGCGTCAAAATTACGACCCTGGTCAGTATGAACCTCAAGAGGAACTCCGTATCTACACACAATTTCACGAACAAATATCTCGGCGATAGTTTTTGTTCTCATATTAGAGAGTGGAAAAACTTCTACCCATTTTGTAAAACAATCTGTTACGACTAAGAGGTATTTATTACCTAAAGAAGAAATCGGAAAAGGGCCTAAAATATCCATTTGAACCCTTTCGAAAGGTAATCCTACGTTGTAGATCTTCATCTTACTGTGACCTTTATCCGAAGGTCCCTTTCTTGCTATACACATCGAGCAAGATCTACACCAATTTTCAATATCTTTCTTACAAGAAGCCCAATAAAATCTTTTCCATACCTTCTGTAGTGTCTTATTAACACCAAAATGACCACCAGAAGGGGAATCATGAGCCTCTTCTAAAACCGTGTTAATATAATTTCTAGGTACTATTAACTGAAGAACTTTTGACTTCAAATTAGAAGAAATCCATTCTCAATACAAGATGTTATCTAAAATAACTAAGGAGTCCCATTGAGATGTATACACTTTCATGTATTCATCTTCAGAAGAAATATCTTGCCATGATAATCTTTCACCTTTCTTTTTACTATTTAAAATAGTACGAATGACATCATCCTGAAATTGACGATCTTTCCAAACTGAATGAGGAGTTTCTTCGAATACAATTCGCCCTACACAATCACCCTGTGCATACTGTGATTCTATATTAAAACAGTATCTACATGAAGAATTACTACAGGGTCGTCTAGAACAACCATCTGCATTACCATGTGACGTACCTTTGCGGTGTAAAATTTTGAAATCATATTGAGCTAATTTTCCTAACCATCTAGCTAATTGACCATCCAAATCCTTGAAAGAAAGAAGCCATGTTAACGCCGAATGATCGGTACGAATGAAGAAAGCTCTACCACATAAGTAGTAATGAAAATGTTTAGTCGTATTTACTACTGCCAACAATTCACGACGGGTAACACAATAATTTCTCTCGGCTTTTGTTAGAACACGACTATAATAACCTATTACTCTCTCTACCCCATCCTGAACTTGTGACAAGACAGCTCCTATCCCATGATTCGAAGCATCTGTGTCTAAAATAAAAGGTAAATCGGTACGAGGAAAAGCTAAAATAGGTGGAGTTGTTAAAACTTCCTTTAATTACACAAATGAATTTTGGCAATCACTTGTCCAATTGAATTTGGTTTCCTTTTCAGTTAAGCGATACCCCTGTTTAGCAATAGAAGAAAATCCTTCAATGAACCACCTATAATAAGAGCATTATCCAGTAAAACTTTTCACGTGTTTCTTACACCGAGGGACAGGCCATGTAACCATGGCCTCTATCTTTTTGGGATTAGTTTTTTTTTCCTTTTTCTGAAATAATGTGTCCTAAGTATTCTATCTTGTTGGAAGAAAACACATTTTTTCCTATTCAATTTTAAATTAGCGTCACGTATCCTCAGAAAAACTCTGCGTAAATTGGTTAACATCTCATCGAACGATTTCGCCATAACCATGATATCATCAAGATAAATTAAACAGATTTCATCTAAAAGATCTCGCAGCAATTTCTCCATCAACCTTTCAAAAGTAGCTGGAGCATTACATAAGCCAAAAGCCATAACGATGAACTGCCACAAACCATTTCCAATTGAGAAGGCGGTTTTCTCTCTATCTTCCGGACGAATCTTCACCTGCCAATACCCACTTTTTATATCTAAAGTCGAGAACCAAGATTTGCCAGCTAACTTATCTAAAATATGGTCGATCTTAGGTAATGGATGTGAATCTTTAAGTGTTTTTTCATTCAACTTCCGAAAATCTACACAAAATTTCCAAGTTTTATCCTTTTTTTCCTTTAAAACTACCGGAGAACACCGAGAACTAGAAGATTCTTCGATAACACCCTGCTTTTACATATCAATAATCATTTGATTAATATCTGTTTGGATATGAAAAGGAACTGGACGAACCGGTTGTTTAATAGGACGAGGATCGCTTAGCTCAATTTTATGTTCCATTAAATTACATTTTCCCGCAACATCATCGTCTTGAAAAATGTCTTGGAAATCAGTCAGAAGTTGAGCAAATTTCTTCTTTTGTGAAAAATCTAAATTACTAATGTTATTTTCGAAGAGTTCTAGCAATAAATCTGGTACTTCCTTAACATATTCTGTCATTCTACAACATTCTGCGGCAGCATCACTAACAACCATACCTGTAGTACTCTAAAAAAAGTCACTTATTGATTCTGTAATTCTGGTCTTATTCAAAAAATCACACCCAAGTATACAGTCGTCAGTAATGTCTGCAACAAAAACTGTCATCAAGATTGAATATTGACCCAAATTAACGCGGACAATTGTTTTGAATTGGATAGGGACTTCTTCACCAGTGGGGTACCTCATACTCGGACCATCATAGAAAATTTTATGATAATGAGGATCAACAAATCGAAGATTGACGATCGTCACGTCTGAACCTGTATCTAATTTAAAAACGCATAACTGTCTGTCTATACTACCCTCAAACTTAAAAGTCTTCAAATTTCCAAGAACTCTACGAACGCGCATATTCGACAAATCAGGTTCAGCAACATTATTGGAAGGAGCTTGTTCACTAAATGTCAAACCCGCTCCTAAAAGTTCGACACACCCTAGTTTCCCTGCTCCGGGCATCGAGAGCGTGTATGTCCTTTTTTATGACAATGATAGCATTCAATATTCTTCAACCATTCTCGAGAATCGAATGGTTAACTCTGTTTACCATTATCTATAATATTTGCTTCATTTTGAAATTTATCTTCTGAAGAACTTGGGTTATTCTGGAAATTTCGCGCATTTCGAAAGACCGGAATCTTGTTTCTTTCTTTGATCGATTTCACTTCTAGAGCACGAGCTAAAGCTATTTTCAAAGAAGTGATACGCTCTAATTGAAGAACTTTTCTAATCCCAGCATGATAGATACCTATAATAAATTGAGCACAAGCAATTTTGTCGCGAATCTCTAATGATCATTCAGGATAAGCTAACGATGCCAGTTTCTCGATATCAGCAGCTAATGTTGGAAGATCTTCACCTATTTTTTGTCTTCTATTTTGAAACAAGAAATAACTACTTGATTCTAAATGTTCACCGAATCGTGCTTCTAGTTTCCCCAATAATGATTTCAAATCCAAAACTTCCATATCGGTAAAGCTACTCAATACATCTTTTGCCTTATCACGTAACGAAGCTGCTAATGCTATCATTTTCTTTTCATCACTCCACTCGTTAGTTCTTGCAATCAAATTAAATTGATTTAAGTATTCACATAGAGGAATTGTGCCATCATAAGTGTCAGGTTTGAAGTTATAGCCTAACCCTACTTCAATTGATTCGGCTGAGTTTGCAATAGGTGTATTTATCTCCCTATTTGCTCTGTTATCTAATCTTATCTGTTGTGTACACGTGTTACTTGTATTCGCTGTATTTGTTATTGGTGTAATTTGTGTAGTAAGATAGGAAGAGGAACTCATCTGGTTTAGTTGTTGACGGAACTGGGTCAGTTGTTGTTCAAGAAGACATTGTTGCGACTGTAGATTCTCAATGGTTCGATGACGATCAACAACAGTAGCATCGCGTAGACGAAGCTCCGTCGTAACGTTCTGCTCTTCGACGCTGCGATGTTGTAACCTTTCTTCCAATTATCCACGACATGCACGCTCGGCCTCTCGTTCGGCTTGCATAACCTCTAGTTGTCTTCGGTACTTATCGAGTTCAACCCTTGTATCGTTGAGTGCTAACAGCGCTTCCTGGAGAGTAGTTTTTGGCAACGGGATATCGGTCACCGTAGGCGCGAGGACGGGTTCAGTCACCGTCCGCAACTTATCGGTCAGCGCACCCGAGGCATCTGCGACCGTCGGCGGTGTTGGCAAAACCTCCGCAATCACTACTCGGACATTGTTCCCTGATAGCGAGCCGTCAGCCGTCGAGTCGTTCCCTGAATCGACATGAGCAGCTTTAGTATTAGTGTGAGCAACAGTACCTGTATTTTTAGTAGGTCTTGTTTGTTTTTCCGGTCGATGTTCAATAGGAGCAGCGGCGTCATTGTTAACAAGTACAACGTCGGCCATAGCAGCAATCTCGGCACTGGTAATAGCAACTGCAGCGGTCTGTTCCTCCGCGGCAATTTGTGCTCTTGTCTTTGTCTGGAATGGTACATGCGTTGGTGTGCGTGACGTTCTTCCTGACATCTCAAAATCTCGGACGAGCCCCCAAAATGTTACACTCGCACGTACACTCACACAAAATAGCAATAACTTTATTATAAAAAGAACGAAAACGTATTTATTTAAATAACCACAAATGTATGTTTTTCATCTCAACACAAAAACACTAAGAAAACAAAAACAAGCAAAACGAACAAAACTAATAAATCGCTTAGCAACGTATTTCGTTCGAAATCAGAGGAGAATGGTTATGTCTGTGTGTGTGTGTGGGGGGGGGGGATGTGGTGTAATATAATAACCTGCAAAAACCACTCTACGACACGTTAACCTAAGTGCGCCGTAACCTGTGAGCCCTAAACCTACGACGGGTTAACCTAAGGTTGTGTGTATTAGGAGTTGAGCTTGTGGGTGTGTCGTGTCCGACAAGCTCGCGTCAGTTAAGCTTCAGATAAGCCCTAAACCAATGATAGGTTAACCTTAGTGCATAGTAACCTGCGAGGCCTAAACCTACGACACGTTAACCTAAGGTTTTACGTGTGACAAGTTATGTACATGTGCGTAAATATGTGTATGCCTGTGTGAGAGGAAGTGTGGGGATGAGAAGGGTTGTATGTATATGTGCGTGTGTGTGTGTGTGTGGAAAATTATGCATGTGTTTCAATGTGTGTTTGTGTGTGTGTGTCGAGAGGGGGTGTAAGTGAGCTTGTGCAGGGGATGTAATGGGCGTATGTGGGTGTGTGGGAAGTGACAGAAGAGGGGTTAGGATTGTGTACGTGTGTGTGTGTGTGTGCATGTGTGCGCGCGCGCGTAGGGCTTATTGTGTAAATGCCTGTATGTGGGGCGTTACGTGCATGTGTGTAAATGCGCGCGTGTGTGCGTGGGTGGTATGAATGTAGTCTACTATGAACAATAGGAATTTGAAAAGCTGAAGTTTCTCAATTGAATTCTGGTTTTTTTCCTATGTATACTTACTGATGCCTTAGGTCACGTCTAGGGTGAAAAGTATCAGCTAAAAGTATAGAAGTAAACGAAAAGTATAAAAAAGAAACAGAATTCCTTTGACTTTTTTTTGTGAGAAATGTCAGCTTTTGAAATTCTTATTGTTCATTGTAGAGTACATTGTACGCAACCATTTTCAATAAGTAATTTCAGCTGAAAAATTTTGCCACTAAACTTTACCGAAGTCATAAGTAAGTAGAGAGAAAAAAAATTGAAAGTCATTTTATTTTTCATTATTTAGAAAGTTAAGAGATAGAATTTTATGAAATTTCTATTTTTCATCTAGAGTGCATTGTTCACAATCATTTTCAACATAGCTGACTACACTCCTGATGAAATTGTTAACATGTTGTTGATCTTGGAAGAATGTCACGGTAATCATGTCGCAGCTGAAGTGCTATATGCACAGAGATACCCGGCTAGACGTCATCCAAATGCCAATACCATTAGGACTCTGAAAAGACGAGCACAAAATGGTAATTTGCGCCGCACAGTGGGACTTTCTAAAAAAATTTTGTTCAAAAACGGATATCTCATGAAGGAATATAGACAAACTCAACGGGATTTTATAGCTTAACTAATGTAGAATTGGAGAAAACTATCCCGGAATTAATCATTTGACCCTTTCCCCCTTAAATTCAAATTTATACTTTTTCCGAAAAATTGCAGTTTTTTCTATTTCTTCACTTCAAATATTCAATTTTTTGACAATGACGTAACGAATTTTTGTAGTATTTAGAACGAGGAATCCGAATCCGTCATTAGAATTTCGGTAAAGTATATTGGGTTATTGGATCCCTAATCAGATCTTCATGATCTTTTTGATCATGGTCATCGACAATAATGTAAATCTGTTTGCTTACAATCATAACATCAAACGATTCATAATTAACCCAAATAACCCTCGATCCGAATAAAACAGAATAGTTGTAAGTCAAGTATCAATTTCTTCAAGTGAAACAGAACAGAAGACATGTAAGTGAAATGAAGCTGAGACAAATTGGATGATTATGTGTAAATATACTTCAATAGTCGTAATAGTCAACCACTGGGGAGGAATTCTGAATTGTCTTGTCTTGTGTTGTCTAATTGTGTCGTCTGAATACTCAGAATTTAAATACTTTGCAATTTTAGAGTTGTATAATTTAATTCTATGACTTCCGAATTGATTATTATTACTCATTTATTTAAATAATCAAAAATCTGAAAAATAATTTTTAATCACCCTCCCAAATTTCAGAGTATTCAGACGACACACATTAGACAACACAAGACAACACAAGACAAGACAATTCAGAATTCCGCCCCTGTACCTTTCTGCATTTATTATGAAAAGTAAGTGATATTAATTATTTCAATTAAATACGATGTGATGGTAAACGTCTTATTAGCGCTAACGGCCCAACCGTGCGGCTGCACGCGAGGGTAGCACCTACCGGTTGGGGAAAATGTGTGACGAGGGACTTCGGCATGCGACGGGACGGAACGCGCGCGTATGAAAATGAACCAGTCGACGATCTGCTATCGATATCGCCTGAGAGGAGTCCAAGATTAGCACCCGGTCGCTAAGCTGTGCAAGGTGGAATAGTTGATAGTTCCCGAGCTTTCCCGAGTGCCGAGACGAGCTGATCTAAGCCAGCCTAACTAACCTGAACTAAGCCAGGAGCCGTACCTCATACTGAGCACTACGAGTGCGTGCAAGAGTGTGCGAGTGAGGAGTTTCGCCATCGAGGGCGAAACCGTGAATGCGAGTTTTTTCGTCGCAAACAAAAAAAGCAATAGACTTTGCCGGAACTCGATTATGAACTACATTCTCTCGTGTCGCCGTGCAACTGTTAATAAGGTAAGCTGGCCAGCTTAATTTCGCGATTGCGGCAGAATTGCTAAATAACTGATCTTTCGTACTCGCTAGAAAACGTGCATGTATTATCCCAGCGAACTATAAGCGGCGAGCGATCCGACACTGCATGTTGTCGTGCGCGCGAGATGTAAACATAAACACGCGGGCCGATCATAGTGTAATAATAAGAGGTAATAAAAGTTCTCGCATGTGATATTGATTAAAATATCATCGTACTCATTTCAATAGTAGCTAGTTGGTTGACTGACACCCGTTCCCTCCTGCTCTCCGATTTTCGTGTTTGACGTAGGTAATTACCCGCGCCCTTCAGTACGATTGCGCGAATAAATTAATTAAACGTTATCTACCCCGTTACAACGAGGATTCCCAATACAATTTTTGGTATTGGGCATATAATTTAAATAAAATAATTAGGTTTAGTTAAATAATAATTCGATTTCATTAACAAATCAATTAATGTGTGCAACATTGGACCACTAAAAAATTAAAAAATTTTAAACCCTCGGTACAAATAATTTCAGTACTTCGTCAAAAAAATGTTTGAAGTTAAAAGTTATTCATAAGTCTTGTAATAGAAGATATTTAGATACAAAAATATCATTATTTATTTGCCTGAAAGCTCAAAAAAAAGTTATTGGTTCGAAAAGATAAACAAATTAATGAAAAAAATTGAATAATTTTTTAACATTTTTTAAAGATTTGTGTAAGATTATATATTATTATTATTGAGTGGAAATATTTATACAAAGGACCTATCGTAAAATAATAATTTGTGGAATTTTATTGGCACTTTCTACGAATAATCACTGATTTTCGTAAGTAAATAAAATATTTTCTTATACCAATTAAAATTACGAAATAAAAATGACGATGATAAAAAGTGAAAATTTCCATCTTTCATTAAGCGGCCAATTTCATTAGCTTGTGGAAACTGTTTTGCATATTTTATTAAATTCAAAAATGCTAATTCAATTATTTCGACGTCAACGATGAAATACATTTTTGATTATTTTTAAAAACATACACATTTTTTCTTATCCTAGTTGTTTCATTTCTTGTTTCTAATGAGAAGAGGTATCTTATTTATAAAATTAAAAATAGTTAAGGAGACGAAATTCAGTTAAAAAGTAGAAATTGACAGTCTTAATTATTAACCTATAGAAATTGCTTTAATGAAGATATCGATGCGAAACTCTTTGCACCTCAAAGTACTCCGTGAACGCTTTCATTTTCTTTGCCATAAATTTAAAAATCTTATGATTGCACTCTATAAAGTCAGTATTTGCTTACTATTATAAGTATTGAGAAATTGACTTTACCACGCGTTTCTAAAGCTTAGAATTAACAAAAATCATTCTGAAGGGACTCATTTTCTTTCTCAAGATCTCCGTTATGGATTAAGTGGAGCCGGTTTTTAAAAAAGTTATTTTTTCATGCTACAAAACCAGTTTTTTGAATTCAGTTTTTTGAAGATCTGAAAGAAGAAAATTTTAATTTCGGAATAACCGGATTTGCGGCATGAATCTTCATCAAGGCAATTTCTATAGGTCAATAATTAAGATTGTCAATAACCCTTTTTTAACTCCATTAAAAATAATTAAAAATTAACCACCTTAATTTTTAACAAAACTTTTAATAACAAGATGAAAAATATATAAAAATTTTTTTACTTAATTAATCATAATATTGATCAATTCTATTATTTTGTGCTAATTATTTCATGTCAAGGCATACCATGGCAGCTTCGTACATGAGAACAAGATCAAAAACCAATGGTGGAAGACCGCGTAAAAAAAGTGCTAAAGCTGTTAACGGTGGCAGGAAACGTATACCTGTAAAAGTAGCTTCTATTTCAATTAAGAAGAGAAGAGCTGCCGAACTTGCTCTAAGTGTTGATTACGACGTGTCTTTGCTAGAATTAGCTTTACAAATAGCAAAAAAAAAGACAAGGTATCGATAAAAAAGTTGAGCGTCATGGTAAATTTGAAAAGAATGATCGATTTGAAAAACACGACAATGATTTAGAATTAGGATTTTTTATGGAATATGGTTATTCTAAACATGGATACAATGGATTAGTATCAGACTCGCGGTCAAGAGGATGCTCAATATACCCGTCTTATAACATTATATAAGACGCGCTCGACATTAGCAAGTCTAAAAAAGAATGTAGCGTGCAAACGATATTTTCTACTGACAGTGACATTTATGTCAAATTTCAAGTTATGCTTGATAAAACTGCTGAACGTCTATGTGGTGCAGTAGAAAATGATAGGAGTGAAAACTGTCTTTGAAACTTGGAACTAACCATGAATTTAGGTTTTGATAGTTCGTCAGGCCATTTAGATCCTCATCAAAGATCTGAAGAATCAAAGACACTCATAGAAGATATAGTTTTAAATGCTCAACAATCACTTTTCGTGACATCAATTAACACCATTCAACTTGAAAGCTGCTGCGATGAAGAATCGAGGAAGAAGCATATTTGGATCAATCCAACACCCCAAAGCATTCGGTTCACACGACCTCTAAGACTGTCATTTGAAAAAGAAACTAATGATGTAATTGAAACAGAACACAAGAGATTGACCGACGAAATAAAACATCTTGAAGTACATCGATTCAAAATGGAAAATAATAAGCTAGTACAAGTCAAATATATTGTAACAAAGACCTTATTTGATGGGAAATGCGTGAATACGCTTGTTGGCAATACAGCAACATGTAGGGTCCCATGTGCTTGCGAACATCGCATCAGTTTGGCCACTTGAATGATGATTTCGAACCAAATGATTCTTCATTATATTTTGGACTGAGTCTTTTACATGCTGAAATAAAAACTTTTGAACATTTATTACATCTGTCATATCGCTTAGAACTGAAGGTTTGGGATATTCGTAAAAATATAGTTGGTAAACAACACTTACAATGAACATGTGTTGACTAATATTTATAAATATCATAGCTCAATTTAGGTATTTATTTTCAGATAAATTTAATGAAAGAAAATTGAAAGTTCAGAAAAATATTTACAAGGAAATCGGAGTGTAAGTTGATTTAGTCTTACAAGGACATGGAACAAACAATACTGGTAACACAGTACGGAGATGTTTTAGCAATCCGACATTATTTGCAAAATGTTTAGAAATTAATGTTGCACTTGTCGAAAAATTAACAACCATTATACTGGCATTTAAAAGCAAAGACAAATTAGATATAGACGAATTGGAGCGTTTCTGCTTTGAAGCATACAAACTATATTATCAGTTATATCCATGGAGTAGATTGAATCCGTCTACTCATAAATTGTTGAGACATGGTTGTCAGATCGCGCGAAAATTTCCATTGCCAATTGCATTTTACTCTGAAGATGCGAGTGAGTCATGACACAAGTTGTACCGGAAAAATATGATAGAACATGCGCGACAAATAAGTAAGAAAGCAAGATTGCTCGACGTATTCAATAGAACAGTTTATTTGTCAGATCCTAAGATATCTCTATTATTTATTAAAAAACGCATGAAATTGCAAAGATACAAAAAACAGCCCCTGAAATTGCTCATTTTTGTCAAATCAGGTAAGAAACATGTCCTATTTTATTGTGTACTATATAATAGTCCAAAAATATTTATAAAGTTTAATTGTTATCTAGCCCGATTATCGAGGAAGATGATGATGAGGTAGAAACGGTCCCAATGAATCCTCACGTCAAATTAGTTAAGGCTCCTATAAAAATTAATGGAACAGAAAGTTACATATGGTTTTAGAAAACAGCATATCATATATTCAACACGGATATCAAGTACGAGTATTTGTAACCAGACCAGTGAGTTGATTTTATTATTATTAATACTATTGTACGACGTGAGTTTGTTGATCGTATTTTTAAGCGGTATATTTAAACTATAATGAATCTGTATTTATTTTTTATCATTTGTGTTCCAATTCAAATAGCTGCCTGTAATTCATACGCTAAGAACAAGATTTAAAAAGTGAAAAATTTTGTGAAAAGTTAACTTAATTTAAACATCAATAATTTGATATCATTTTCATAATAATAATATCAATCGTGATTTTATTAGCTTGTTTATTGCCCAATAACATCCGTTCCCAGCGAGCAGAGATTTGTCGATGGCCATTTTAATGACCAATATTATTTATTAAAATTATAATGACGGATTAGGATTCCTCGTTCAAAATCCTATGGAAATACATTTTTTTTACAAGATAAGATGATTTCCGCAGTTCGCAATTCGGAAAACTACCAAATTGAGGCAAAATCAAGCTTTCCTCGACTTTAAGGGTGTTTTTCTCAATGACTAATATACTTTATCGAAATTCTAATGACGGATTCGAATTTCTCGTTCAAAAAATTGAATATTTGAAGTAAAGAAATAGAAAAAACTGCAATTTTTTAGAAATAGAAAAAACTGCAAAAGTATAAATTTGACCTTGAATTTAAGGAGGAAAGGGTCAAATGATTAATTCCGGGATAGTTTTCTGCTATTCTACATTAGTTAAGCTATAAAATCCCGTTGAGTTTGTCTCGCTATCTATATTCCTTCATGAGATATCCGTTTTTGAACAAAATTTTTTTAAAAAGTCCCACTGTGCGCCGCCGACGGCAGCACTATGAGTATGGTAGAAATGATGTGTTTTGGAAATACTAGCAAACGTTCACATGAATCCTCACATAAGCTCGCGTCAGATAACCAGAGAAACTGTCATTCCTCAATCAGCCGCTATTAGGATTTTATGAGTCATGAAATATCACCCATATCACATTACCCTCACTCAAGCTTTAACTCCGGATGATATATTACAACGTATTCGTTTTTGTCGTTGGATCTTACAAATGATTGCGTTGGATCAAAACTTTTTTCAATTTGTCCTTTTTTCTGATGAAGCAACGTTTAGAAGTAATGGAAGATTGAATTGGCATAACTGCCATGATAGGTCAGTTGAAAACCCTCACTGGCTTCAACCAATTGATCACCAGCATCGCTGGAGTATTAATGTCTGGTGTGACATTGTGAATGGTCATTTGGTTGGATCTTACTTTTTTGATGGTAACGGAAATGGATAGAATTTCTTGGAATTTCTCCAAAATCATTTGCCAGCGCTACTAGAAAATGTAGATCTAGTGACTAGACAGAGAATGTGGATACAATTAAATGGAGCACCACCACATTTTGCAGGCATAGTGCGCAATTTCCTCGATAACGAATATTCTCAGAGATGTATTGGACGTGGTGGGCCAGTTGCGTGGCCAGCTCGTTCGCCTAATATGCCATAACCTGATTTCTACTTGTGGGGATGTGTAAAAGACATAGTTTACCAAGTAGAACCAACTACAAGGAAAAATATAATTTGTATATATTGTTGCTGTTTTGTATATATTGCCGTTTGCTAACTGTAATCTTAATCATAATGCTAGATATAGTTTTCTCTACAGAATTCTTTTTTAACTGTATCCTTTATAGCTTGCTACGTGATTTTCACCGCAATTAGCACATTTAACATCATTTATTTTTGTCTAGATTGAACAGTCTAACGTGGAATGACTATTTGCAAATGCAGAGCGAGCGCTACAGAACTACTAAATAAATGTTTTAACAAACAGTTTCTTTAATGGAACATTGAGTAATCGCTACACGAAAAAGCGAGTATGATCAAAATCTTTCATCATAGTTTTGTAAAGAGAGAGTCGGATTTACAATAAATGTTTTCCCGCGACTCTATTTACTAAAATATTTACAAGGGGATTCGGAAGGATAAATGCTCCGCCTACTGAGCAATCTGCCGGGCATCTAGGTTGCGACGTTCGTGAGCGAGAGAGCTTCGAACGGGAAGAAGTAAATAAAACTCAACGAAGATAAAAAATTTATTAACTTATAAACAATGAAAATATAATGGAAAATTACAAACTTTATAACGGAGAATTTGTGACCGTTCCCGTCTGGGTAGATCGCGGCCGTCCGCATAAATGATTTATTCGGGGATTCGGGAAGCAAAAGACGTTCCCACGACTGAATAACGCGTCGAGCATAAACACGTTAAACGCACAGATTCGAAGTCGGGATGAGGAGTGATACTCGCCGTCCGGGCGCCTTGTCATGGCTAAGCCTTTCCGTTGGCCACGAGTGAGCTCTCTGGTAGCGATAAAACAAAAGAAACTACACCCCAAAACTAAAAAGAAAAACCCAGAACTAAAGCTAGAACCCAAACCAAACGAACTTGAAAAACACAAAAAACAATTGTCAAAAAGAGAAACGCCACTTCTTCGAACCGGCCCGGCACCTGCCTTCATGGGAAACCCACTGCGAGAACCCGGACGCGGGCACTGCCTCACACGGGTGGCGCCTATGGCACTCTAAACCATCTCACGCGTTTCCTGAGCTCACACCCTTAGGTCGAGCTCGTCGTGCCCGAATCCTGCAGCCCACCGCGAGCTACCGCAGAGAGCGTTGGACTTTAACTTCCTGTGGACCGGTCTTCAGCCAACCTACATACAGTTCGCCGCCTGGCAGTTCTGGCATGACTCTCTCGACCGACCCAGAGGACAACCCAGAGCATAATGTCCCGGTTGACGACACCGGAAATAAATTGGGCTCCCCTGCGTTTGGCCAGTCTGTCTTCGGTCAGAACTAGAGCACTTCAAGATCCTATGGTCCTCTCCATTGCAGCCATAGCATCGACCCTGAAGAACAGCTCTATTTCGCCCGTTCCTTGGGCTATGCTGACGTTGAGCGACCTGCATATTCCCGCCAGATCTTCTCTGGTCTCTCTCGGTTCTAGGACCGGGTAATTGTACTGGTACGGGCTGCATAAAATTGCTCGCCGCGTACTGATACACTCTCGAGTCGCTACCCGACGAACGTCCGAACGTGTCAGAAGTATTCCTCTTCCCTTGCTTCTTCATCTTGGCCTTCGGCTTCCCCGCCGCAGACACATCTCCTTGGGCAACCATGGCACTGACTGCCACGTGGCTCTTCTTGCCCTTTCCTTGATAAGCAGCGTCCTCAATCGGCAAGTTGTCCTTCGCAAAAGGAGAGTGCGACCTCCTCTCACACTCCAAATGCTTCTCCAGCTTCTCTCCGTAATACTCTATATCGCGCAGAGTGCATACCGTCTTTTCCCGGATGTACCTCCGGTACTCCGGGTTCACTCCCGCCTTTCCCAATTGGACCTCTTTTTTCTCTGATGGAGGAGGTCGCATTCGCCTTACAATGCTCTCGAATGCAGTCAGGTAACGCCCTATCGATTTATCCTCACCCAACGTTCGACAAGCCAACACATCGTAATACTCCTCCCTCGATAGTACCCGGCAAGAGTGATGACGGAAATTCTCAGAACGTACGCCACTTTCCAAATTTGTTGAACAACCACACCTCTGTGCGATCGGAGAAGATGGCATACAAAGCTGAAAGCACCTCGCGATCCGGAAGCCTGTACATCTGTATGCAGCGCTCCAACCTTTCCAGAAAACGCTCAGCTGACGAGCCTGAGGCTCCAGTGAATTTCAGGTTCCATGTACGGAACGCAGTCACCGCATCAGCCCGTCTCCCATTCAAACGCCTCCAATCGCCTCGAGGGGGCTACTCACTGGAGCTCAACCGAGCTCAATTGTCACGGTGTGACCGACGTTGGCAGCGAGCACATGATCTCTCGTCCTCGCTGGTGAAACTGATGTCCCTCGTCTCGCTCGACTCCGAAGAGCTCATGCGCCTATCTCGCTGCCTCCTGCCTGACCTCCGCCTGTAACGTGGTTGCCTCTGGTTCGTCTCACTAGACGAATTCAGCGAGGACGTCAGCAGACCCTAATTTCTGGCTGGTCTCGCTCGACGATCCCTATCACTCGTCGCTGAAACCATCGACACCCGTCCAAGCTTCTGCGAAGGTCTGTTAGGACCTGAAAGCTGGGGTAGCCTGAGCCGACTCACTCTCTGCTGCGACGCGATTCCCGCACGCGCTGACGACACTCGAGAAACGAATGGGGCGGTGGAAGCCTGCGCCGCCGGAGCCACATTCCCTCCCACAGCTCGACCACCTGCATCGAACCCGAACGCCTGCAAGACCAGCACTAGCTGATTAAGCATTTTTGGGTCCATCTGCGCGATGGTCGGCGGCAAAGTAAGGCCCGGCAGTCCCACATCTCCGGCACCAGTCAACGGAAGCAGCAGAGCAGCAGCAGCTATAAAGACGCAGACCAACGAACTGCGCATTCCAACGGAACAAAGACGCAAACCACCATAATAAATATCTTGTGCTATCAGATTATTGAGCGTAAACTACGCTACATCTTGTGCTATCAGATTATTGAGCGTAAGCTACGCTATATCTTGTGCTATCAGATTATTGGAGCGTAAACTACGCTATTCTTGTATTATCAGATTATGGGAGCGTAAACTACGCTACATCTTGAAAGGCGTCAGCGACGTCAGCAATTGTGAGTGCAATTGCGTAAAAGAGTGTAATTGTGCGAAGAAATTCCTCTGCGTGCGCGCCGCGAATTCTCAGTGTAATTCTCCTTAAATTCGAATCTAACGGTCGTGCACGAAGTGTCAACAACGTTGCACTCGCACACGTCCTTTCTCATATTTCCTGTAATTGCTTTTGTGAAATAAACTTTCCTATTTTTATTTTTCTATTCTTTTCTCACTAATAAAATTGGGTTTTTTTATGTCTTCCAGGCTTTTTTTCCAATAAGTGCGTGTAAATTATTTAACTTGTCTACCTCTCATTAATTAACATTGCTAAATATGCCACCTGCGGTATTAGAATTCGTAAAACAAAACAAGGAGAGTTCATCACCTTCCAAGGGATTCGAGCGGGTCTCACGCGTCAACGCCTGCTCCAGTACGTTGGGCAAGCTCTGATCCGTCCCCATATCCTCATCGTCCACGTGGATGGACTCCGGCAACCGACCGGACAAGAAGTCCTCATGGTACAGCAGAGCGCCGGTCTCAGGTCGCGATTTCATCACGAACGCGCGGAAAAAGCGATTCCAAAGCACGACTAGCTTCCCTTCCGTACTCAAGCCCTCCTAGAGCATCACCTCGGTCAACTGTTGTGGCGATATCTTCAAAATACGTGCCCGGAAACGCTAAAGCTCTGGGTGCTTCGACAGGAGCCGTATAAAAAGCTCCGGCTTTCTTGAAGTTTGCGGCATCTTGATTTATATTCCAAGGAGCGCAACGCGTCAACCAACCTACAAACCTCAGAAGAAAAAACGCAGACAAGAGTGAGATCTCCCGGTATTCGTGCGCTCCGGTGGCACGTCTGCCGGCACGGATATCTTCTCTGTACGCGCTGGGTCCTCCCAAACAGACTGCGCAAACTCGCACGAACTGTCGACCGCGCTATCACAGTTAAAGCACCGAACCAATTCCTACTTTTTGTTGCCACATCTGTAATTGTAGGTAGACACGCGCCCCTACGACTAGCAACCAATAACCTAAAAACCAGAAAAACAACTAAAAATCCTAAAACACTACTACCCCGCAGGATAGGCCTTCTCCTAGTTCCAGCAGTACCCGCTCGGCCCTGTGCAGCAGCGCCTGTCACCACACACCGCAATGCCACGTCTCATCGACAACCAGGCTCAGACTCTACTGCGTACGTGCTTGAGCCGCTTGCAAACACCCTAGCGCCGGCTGTTACCTTCTCAGCCCCCTGCGCACTCACGGCGTACGCGCCCCGTCCAACCGTCGTCGACTGAGATACTACACACCACAACGGCTGCACCACACAACTATCCAAGCTCAAAATACCCCTGCACTTAGGCAACCACTATACACTTTGGTTGCCTACTGAAGCTCACCACCATCATAGGAGAAAAACCCGTCCTCACGACGATACCGCTCCCACGCATACGAATGGCGATCGTACAATCCCCCGATCATCCAACTCAATCGCGTGTCCGAGGAACTGTCACTCCACAATGGAACTTTATCTACAATCTAATGCGCGTCGTAAAATTCCCCACAAGGGATGCCATGTAACGGAGATTTGCGACCGATCCCGTCTGGGTAGCTGGCGGCCGTCCGCATACATTATTTATTCGGGGATTCGGGAAGCAAAGGACGTTCCCACGACTGAATAACGCGTCGAACATAAACACGTTCAACGCACACATTCAAAGTCGGGATGAAGAGTGATACAGCGGCGAATAAACACAACAGCGGATTAACACACTAATCTTTTACTTGTCAACAATCGATTACAATATGGCGATCTTATGCCTATACACTACGAGCGGCATAATAATAAATGCGAACGCGAAAGTGAATCGGTGGGTGGTCAGCCTGTCGATTCCCTGTCTAAACTAAATGGCGGTTGCAATCACGACGCTCTCAGGAAGCTCGATTATAATCCGCTTAGCAAACACATGGATGATGCACATAGTGCACCATATGGCCAGCCGCGAGGCTGGCCAGGTCACTTTGTGCAAAAATCTTTTGTTAAAGCGGCGGACAGTAATTGTCTTCCTCAGCAGAGAACGAAGACTCCTCAAACAAAGAACTCGTTGTTTTAGGAGAGGACGTCGAAAACTTCTCTCTTTTGTGTACGGGCATATATAAATGCTGAAGTACAAAATGCGTCACCGATTGCCCTCGACAAGCAACTAATGCTAGTCGACCCGAAGTGAATGCAATGTATATTTGAACGAAGACTTGCAATCACAAGTGCGGATGTGTGTACCTTCACGCGGTGGGGCTGAAAACGCTGTCTCTGTAAAGAAACAGTAGGCAAAACACACAACGCTTGCCCCCAGGGCAATAGGCCAACCGGCCAAACAAAAGAAACAACACGGACCATGACAACACGTGGTGAGGTGCGGCCTGTAAACGCCCAAACATTCAACGCGGAGTCTACCACACCCCAAGAGCTCAACTCGAACCCAGAAAAGCCAAAATCCGGGAGTCACTTGAGGGGAAATCTCTTAGGATTGTGGTACCGCGCGCCCTCTTAGAGGACGAGAGACCGCTCCGGGAGCTAGTTGCAGAGGACTAATGGTCCCGGCAATCCGAATTCAATTCGGGTAGATATGAAATTACTTCCTATCGACTGGCAATCGGTAGGTGCCACTACTGTGGGTAAAGAGTCGCGGCCGTGGTCATAGCAGCCACCCAAAGTTCTTTGCCTCGAGCTCCTGGAGTAAGGCCCGACACCTTTGTGCGAGATAACAGTCCATTGGGCCAAGTAACTCTCGATGACTAGAACGCACTACGATGCCGAAACCCTTAGGAAAAATATTTCCACAGAAGGGCAGCATCCTTCCTGCTAAGGAATTGATTAAGCCCTAATAGTTAAAACAATTTTACATTTGAAAGCGAAATTAGTGGCTGTCAGCTCCCTTCGAAAGCGAAAACCATGCACTAAGCGTCCATCAGATCCAGTGCTGCTATTGGTGAACACAGGCTAAGATGATAGAAAAGGCGGAAACCCGACATGCTCACTCAAATGCTACTTTGGTTGCAATTCGTCAAACACCTAACCCTGACTTGACCAAAACGAGGTTTGATTAATATCAAACCCAGCGTGAAAGATAAACACGCTGGTACACTCGTAAATAGTTTCAAGCTATATTATAATCAAATTAGTTCTTAAGCAGTTAACAATAATTTAAGCAGTAACATAAGCAGTAGTATAGTAAATAGTATTAAGAAAGTTACCAATTAAAGATCAAATAAAACTAAAAATAAGAAAGAATTAAAAATTATAGATTTAAACCTATGGATTTAAAATCATTAAATCAAATCAAAAGAAATAAAATAAAATCAAAATAAATAATCTAATAACAGATTAAAAAGCTAGAAAAATAACTAACTTAATCAATTGTAAATAAAAGAGCCATGGGAAACCATGGAGAAACCCGCAAAGGTAACTAACGAAGCTCAAGTCAACACACAAGTACTCACTACTCGCACTCGAACGCCACTTGCCTAATTGAACGCGCACGTTAACGTCAGAACTAAAATCGAAAGCCACCTTCCAGAATCGCCAGCAGCGATCCCAAAGGAGGAAATATATAACTAGACATTGCGTTGTACCTTGAAAGCGATATGGTCAACCATTCTAGGTATAATAAGGCGAGGAAACGTAAGCAGGAGGCGACCGTCGAGAAAAAGATCTGGTCTAATACACAGGACAAGAATGGAACAGTCATTGAAGAATTCATAGACCAATACGGGCTAATAGTGGCCAACAGGAGGGGCCAACTTCCAATGTGCCGTAGCACGAGGGGTGAGACGGATATCGATGTAACTCTACATACGTCAAATCTGTCAAACTTCTTGGCTAGCTCGGCGGTGAAAGAATGGACCACCAGTGACCACAGGCCCATAGTGATCGAACTGGATTTTGCCTCACAACCAGCCAGACTCATACGAACCGAAGAAACACTAGAACCAAGGTTAAACACGAGAAAAGCTGATTAGGAGAAATTCGGGAAACTTTGTAAATTCGAGAATGAGAACCTAGCTAAACTCCCTTTAAGAACCTCTGAAGACATTGAAACATATGTTTCAAAATTTGAAAAGGTCTTAGTAAGGGCAGCAAAGAACTCCACTCCACCAAAAAAGAGAAGAACGCGCTCTCTAGTGGAACCCTGACTTGCGAAGTAAGAAGCGAGCGATACAAAAGGAACGCAAAATCGTCGCTCTGAAAGACAAGGAAGGATCGAATAGAAAACAAAGGAAAGCCCTCCAGAGATCACTTGACAAATTGAGTCAAATGAAATCTGAATATGCAACGGCTATTAAAAAAAGCCAAATGCAACAGCTGGAGAGACTTCTGCACTATTGAAAGCGAAAAGAATGCTTGGGCGTATAAACGAGCATCCAATAAAGTCAGAATCTCAAAAGCAATGTGCACGGTTAACCGTAATGGTTCAGTTACAAAAGACTGGAAAGAAACAAGCATGACTCTACTAGAAGAATTAATGCCTGATGACGACCCAAGCTGCGAAAATGATACACATGCAAAGATTCGCAGAGATATGCGGGAGGTTCCAGTAACGTGATGTTCGTATGTGATGTTCGTATCACTTATAAATAAAATAATTCGAACTCTCGTATCTAGCTAATGAGTAAGAATTTGTTTCCAATGATTTTACTCTAATTATCAATAAAATAGATAAATAAATCAAATGTAATCAATAAGTAAATCAAATATACATAAATGAGTACAATATTTCGAGGAAAGTTAGACAATGCCCTAGTTTCTTATGGTGCGCATTGTCCCACAAGCAGAGCTAAAGTCTTTCTTTGATAGGATATAATTCGGCCCAAGTTTCTTATAGCGCGAGATTTTCCATAAGTCGAGCTTAAATTATAAGGAAGGGAGAGTCTTGCTCAGTTAATCACAATGAGAGAAAGAACTTAGGTATAATCCAAGTTTATTCAGACTCATGTGCTCACCTTGCAAGGCTAGAAGTGAATGGCGACGCAAAGCCTTTCCTAATAAGGGAAGTCGAAATGGCCCTTAAAGCGAACAAGGCAGGGAAATCACCAGGCAAAGATAGAATAGAGTCAGAAATGCTTGTCAATGCAAAACCATTACACCAGGAACTGACACGACTTTTTAACGCCTGCCTAAAATGCGGAGTGTTCCCCAGAAGATGGAAAAGTGGAATGCTAATCACGTTGCTCAAAGGGGCTGAAAAACCCGAGAACGAGATTAAATCATATAGACCCGTACGTCTACTCCCCACAGCCGGGAAGACACTCGAGAGGCTTGGGATTTAAAGAATATCCAACATTCTAAACAGCTCGGACTGGTCTTCGGAGGATCAATTTGGCTTTAAGGCAAATAGATCCACAGAGAACGCCATTAGAAGACTATATGAAATAGTAGAAGAGGCAGAATCTGATCCGTCAACCAAGTACGTAGCCGCTATTCCACTGGACGTCTCAGGAGCATTCGATGCCATATGGTGGCCAAGCCTGCTCTCCTAATTGAAAGAAAGAAACTGCCCGAGAAACATCTATAAGCTCCTCCAGAGTTACTTCAGTGATCGAGAAGTGGGCATATATGCCCACTTCGAAGAAACACTGAAAACAGTGACGAAGGGGTACCCTCAGGATTCAGTTTTCGGACCGGTAGGCTGGAACGTCATCTTTGACAAACCACTCCGGGCAATCAGGGACGCAGGATACGAAGTACTAGCCTACGCAGACGATGTGCTTCCTATCATTAAGGCAAAAACACGCATTGACTTTGAAAGATAAGCCCAAGAAATCATTAATATAATGACGGACTGGTGCAAGTCTGACAAAATGAACTTGGCAGTACAAAAGTCAGCACTAATATGGCTAAAAGGCCAACTAAGCGAGAGTAGGAACCCTACAGTCAAAATTGGGAAAGACAACATTAGAACGCACAAAACAGTCAAGTACCTAGGAATCACAATCTCGAAAGGCTTCCGATTGGAAGAACATATTAGAAACGTGATTCAAGACTGCAATAGCACCTACTTCGAGCTAAGTAAAATAGCAAAAGTAAACTGGGGCCTAAAATTCAATTCTATGAAAGAGACATATAATGGCTTCCTACTATCGAAAGTTACATATGCCGCTGCGGGCTGGTGGCAAAGGACCAACATCAAACAGCAATCTACTTTAGAAAGATTGCAACGATTGGTTCTTTGCAAAACACTCAAAGCCTACAGATCGATCTCTCATGAAGCGGCGCACGTGCTTGCAGCCTCCCGACCGATAGCTCTAGAGCTTGACGCGAGAGTTGCAAAGTACGGCGTCAGGAAAGGGAAATCGATTAAAATGCACGGCATCCGAATTAAATCGGAGGAACTTCGATCGGGCAGACTAAAAATCTCGAAAGCCATACAACTCATCAACGATGAAATCGAAAGGGTATGGCAAGAGAGATGGCAGTCAACCACAAATGGCAGGAGAACGTACAGCTATTTCCTAGTAATCAAGGATAGATTAAAGAAGAGGTGGCTAAACCCCAATCACTACACAGTACAGTTCATGACTGGACATGGTGCTTTTAAGTCATACCTCCACAAAAGAGGATTATGCGAAGACTAACTGTGTAGCTGTGGAGAAATAGAAAGCGAAAGTCATATTCTCTTTAACTTCGAAGAATTAAGGGAATTAAGAAAGCCATTGATAGAGGCTGTCGAAGAAGAGGGCCACATATGGCCCTGCTCAGAAACAGCCCTAGTATCCAGCAGGAAAATATCTAGGCTCTACAGAGGCTCTACAAAGCCTTTGGAGACTTTGCTAGAAAAGTCATAGAGCCCAGGGAACGAGCACCCATAAAGAAGAGAAAGCGCAGAAACGTAGTTATAAACTACGGTAGAAAGATGCCGCCTCTTACAAGGTCCCTAACCAAAGGACAAAAACTAGCACAATAATCTAAAATTTTTGAATAATGTTTGAACTTGAACAAGCTTATTAAGCTTGAAATTCGAATGATAATTTTTGAACAGCGAGCTTCAGAATCGAACCCTGAAGTTAGATAATTTGAAAGCGAGCTATATTACCCGATTTAGCCTAACCGTCGGAGCTGTTTGAATGCGTGGTATGACCGGCATGAATACTGTGAACTGCCTGGGGAATCGCCTTGTCGGCTAGACGAGACCCCGTCCCGACTTAAAAGTCAAAACAAAAATCGAAAGAGCAAATATCGGTGTTAGCCAGTCATAAAAACCACCCCTCAGAAAGCGAGGCCCGAAGTTAGAGCAAAAACTGGGAAACAACCTTTCGAATGACGGATACCCACCAGCGTGAGCGGGGATGACCGAAACGCAATGGGAAGACATGCCCCGGCACGTCGAAGCGATGGACCTGTGAATCGTGGGAAAAATCTCTTAATACAGGTACGCAGGGTGGGATATTTTTCGAACGCGAGCCCAGGAGGGGAGGCTTAGTTGGTTGATCGTCTTAGGAATCTTCCTCTGGCTGTCCTGGCTGAGTCTCTCTTCTGACATCCCAATTTGGGTTGGCCTCTGCGGGGTAGTGGTACCAGGTCAAGCAAATCTCGTAAGATTTGTATGCTGCGTGCTTCCGACGTAGTAGATGTTGGGGCAACTAGAGTCCCGTCGCGCCCAAACCGAGGGTCAAGCCTTTAGTTCCGCTCTCCTTGAGCGTCGAACCGTGAAAAGATCGGTACTCCTTTCGAGGAGGTCATCGCCTTAGATCAAAAAGGTTCCGACTCGCTGAGTGCGTCAGGGATGTCGTAGCAAACTTGACTTCCGGATCTCCAATGTATTTGAAAGCGAAGGGGTGAAAGACAGTGAGCTATGCCAACCTATTGGCGCCCAGAGAGAGGGGTGGAAATGTTTTGATTACGCTATACCACCCTCAAAACGGAAAAGTGTGAAACAACGCATACACTAGCTGTCTAAACTAAATGTTACAACAAATACCCGACAAAACACTTTCCGCCGTTAAACTATCAACGGAGTAGCCAGCAGGTCAGCCGTGCTACCACCCATAAGCTGGCGCCCAAACATGCAAGAGAGAGAGAGAGAGAGACACACAAGAGAAAACACGGCACCGACCTCGACCTTCAGTCTCTCCGACGACTGGAACACTCTGTAGTGTGACGTCACTGGTGCGCTCCTTCTTGCTGATCGTCTCGCTAGTTGTCGTAGCTGTTTATCTTCTTGCTCGTCCTCTCGCTCGCTCCACAATATTGTTGCCTCAATCCGTTGTTCCGCTCGATAATTGCTGTTATCGTTATTTGCGCCGCCTCTCTGTTGCTCGGTACTGCAGCAATGTCGAAACTGCTCGTTCGCACAACCACGCACCTCGCCGGTTACCCACACGCACCGGTGCTAGGTATCCTTCGGGACACAGCTGGGCGCAAACCAGCCTCACACTCAAATACTCGTCCGCGTACCGAGCGTATCTCCGAAAATGAAAAAACGTCGACGAGGTCGCGGGGCCCACTTCGGAAAACCCATGACCTTCGGTTCAATCGGTCCGCGCGACTTCCTCTGCTTACAACCTAGCAGAGACTCAAATTTTCCGCGATCATCCACGATTCGAGCGCGTTCGCTCTCTCTCTCTCTCTCTCTCTCTCTCTCTCTCTCTCTCTCTCTCTCTCTCTCGCTCTCTATCTTCTTCTGCACCCTCTCTAACGCTCCAGCCGTCAGCTCAGCCCGTGTACTACACCTCGTAAACAGAAATCCAAGCATGAGTGTGCGTACCACACGCACACACCTTCAGCTTGGAGCGGGGCACGGACATTTGCGAGAGCCAGACGGACGAAATCGGCTGAGCCGAGATTCTCCGTTACAACTTAACTAAAGAAAAAGAAAAAAAATATATAATCAAGAAAGGAAAAACAGAGTCTTTCGCGGTCGTGTTCCACCCGGACAAAACGTTTGGCGCGAAGCGGTGTTCACGGAAAGGTGTTCAACCATTGCAAATCGAAATTTCTGTTCGACATGCAATAGTGAGCCTCTCTGGCGAACTAGGACAATCAAAAGTCGTGCAGCCGTTGTATTCCTGTTCACCGCGGAGCACCAGGTCATCCAGAGTCCACGACACCGCGGTTGTCATGCACACACCGGTGATGAACGGAAAGCAAGTAAAGAGAGAAAGGAGAGAGAGAGCTCACACTGGATTTATTGACTCTAGCTGCTACCTTATTATCTGGTGTACTCGGATGTCAGTGGTGATAAAGCTATAGGCTAACGGATGTGCTAGAGATGCCGGGTACAAACAATGCGGTTTGTCAAACCAAACGCCAATGACACCAAACCAAACCGCAGAGCTCTGCTGCAATCTGCGGCGCTAAAGCTAAGTCGCTCCTTTTGCTGTAACCACCAGCAACTCACCGAGGTTAATCTGTGCACCAAAACTGTTCTTTTTCCTCTTCTTTCGCTCTCTTTTATTCTCTCTTCACTCTCTCCTCCTGCGTAATTCCTTTCCCTTAGTCATAGTCCCCAGTTAAAGTAACTTGCCTGAAAAATCAAAAACCAGTGTCAACAATCCGAATAGCGCTGGAGGAAGTTCAATTTTCCACACATCTCTCCGTGCGAGAAGTATTCTATTAAAACTATTCTCAGCTCGTTAACCAGGCGTGCGGAAATACGTATCTTTATTAGGATATAAGGTCGTTTTATACAGGTACCGATTCTACACGAATTTAAAAATTTTGTTTATTTAACATGATCTTCCGTCAAACAAAAAATATATAATACTATATTCTTAAAAAATAAAATATTACACAGGCCTGCAAGGTTTTGTTCTTTTGCAACTGAGGGTCATTTCCGAAGTAATTTTTGGCGTAGAATTCGAATCCGTCATCAGAATTTCTCCATCACGTCAGGTTTTTGAGTAATCGTCCCCTAAAGGTCGAAAAAACACGTTTTTGGCCATATTCAAGGCTTGATTACATCGTGAGTTTATATTCTTTTCAAAAACGGTTGACGGCATCTTAAAGAAGCACTCTTACCCTTCAAAACCCATTTTTCAAATTTAAGATATCATTTTTTTTCATCAAGATATCATCAATTGAAGTTTGCCATTTTTGAGGTTTCACCATGAGCTTAAAAGTTCGGCCAATTTTCCTGGAAGAATACTATATATTTCTTAGTTTTTTTTTTTATAATGATTCTAGAATCATTATCCAAAAAATACTAAGAAATATATTTCTTAGTATTTTTTGGATAATGATATCATGATATAATATATTTCTTAGTATTTT
The DNA here is from genome assembly GCF_024137745.1 of Phymastichus coffea. Lineage (NCBI taxonomy): Eukaryota > Metazoa > Arthropoda > Insecta > Hymenoptera > Eulophidae > Phymastichus > Phymastichus coffea. Next base: position 4,419,195 of record NW_026706827.1, read on the forward strand.
AAATTTGAAAAATGGGTTTTGAAGGGTAAGAGTGCTTCTTTAAGATGCCGTCAACCGTTTTTGAAAAGAATATAAACTCACGATGTAATCAAGCCTTGAATATGGCCAAAAAACGTGTTTTTTCGACCTTTAGGGGACGATTACTCAAAAACCTGACGTGATGAAGCAATTCTGACGACGGATTCTAATTCTACGCCAAAAATTACTTCGGAAATGATCTTAAGTTGTAAAAGAACAGTGACGACTCTCTATTTTGCAGGCCTGTGTTATTTGACATACCTCAATACCAACAAATTGACAAACAACTAATAACTTAAAATATCTTCAACATTATCAAAAAACAAAATTAATTTCATTATTTTTTTTAATGGGCTAAATTTCATATTTTTCAATCATTTAGAGTCTTCCTGTTCAGCATCCGAAAACTCTAATTACGAGGGTTGTTTGAAAAGTCCGTGCAAAGTCAGAGAGATGGCGCTACTAGTGTGTATCAAGGTTATTTTCAGTTAGTGGCATATCTTGGAAGAGCACACACCAAGTTTCAGCCAGATCGGCCAATTACTTTGCGTTTTACATTCGTTTCAATCAAAGAAATCGAGTGGTTGTAAAAAATGGACGAAAAAGAATTTCGTGTATTAATTAAACATTACTTTTTCAAAGGCAAAACGCCTCAGAAGATTAAACAGAATCTTGATAAACATTATGGTGATTGTGCACCTTCGATTAGAATGGTTTATAAGTGCTTTCAAAATTTTCGGAGTGGCCACATGAGCACAAAAGACGCTGAACGTTCTGGACGCCCTGTTGAGGTTACCACTTCAGAAATCATTGATAAAATCCATGATATGGTGATGGCTGACAGAAGAGTGAAGGTGCCTGAGATTGCTAGTACTGTAGGCATCTCGAGCAAACGGGTACATAATATTTTGCACCAACATTTGGACATGAAAAAGCTATCCACTAGATGGGTGCCACGATTGCTCACGATTGACCAAAAACGAAATCGTGTGAAGTGTTGCAAGAATGGTTTGCAGCTGTTCCAGCAAAATCCGCAAGACTTTAAGCGTCGTTTCATCACTGTAGATGAAACATGGATACATCACTACACTCCTGAGACCAAAGAATACTCTAAACAATGGGTTACCAAGGGTGAATCTGCTCCGAAAAACGCGAAGACAATTCCTTCGGCCGGGAAGGTTATGGCGACTGTCTTTTGCGATTCGCAAGGAATAATCTTCATCGACTATCTGGAAAAGGGTAAAACCATTACAGGCGAATATTATTCATCGTTATTGGATCGTTTGAAAACCGAGTTGTTAGAGAAACGTCCACGATTGGCCCACAAAAAAGTCCTCTTCCACCACGACAATACGCCAGCTCACGCCTCAGCAGTTGTGGCCGCAAAACTGATGGAGATATAGTTCTAACTCGTTTCACATCCCCCCTATTCTTCAGACTTGGCTCCGTCGGACTACTATGATTCCCTAATATGAAAAAATGGCTGGCGGGGAAAAGATTTTAATCAAACGAGGAGGTGATTGCAGAAACGAATGCCTATTTTACAGACTTGGACAAATCCTATTACTTGGAAGGGATTAACCAACTAGAGCAGCGTTGGATGAGGTGTATAAGCCTAAAAGGAGACTATTGAAAAATAAAAAAGATTTATTAAAAAAATCAAGCATTTTTTATTTTTGCTCGGACTTTTCAAACGACTCTCGTACGGGCGAAAAGTCGTTTTCTCGCTACAGGTAAGTGCTCCCCGATTTTGTTTTTTTAATTTTCGTAAAGTGCTTTCTCTCTTTGCTTCATACTTTGATCGTACAGCAATTCCTTCTTCATACTTTGATCGTTAACTTTTATTTCTTTCAGTTGATTTTGCACTGACAGGCAGATTTTCAAGAACCTACCATCTCCATCGATACCATATTTCAAATGAACTTTTGCTGCCTGTCTCTATTCCTTGACGCGGTTGATAAAATCAAATACATTGGTACAATAGATAACCATATCTGGAAAATTAATAGCTTCTGTCCATTGTATCTTTATAAACGATAGTTCCTTACGTTCATAAAAATTATCTAAATCGTGAGCTCGAATATAAATTTCTTTTGCTAATCCTGACTCAATTATTTATCGATCTTTCGTTGACGCACAAAGAGAAGAAGCTATTTCAAGAAGAGCTCGGTCACTTAAATCACAATCAGTTTTGATAGCTACTATATCGTCACAGGTCAAACTTTGGAGTTTTTACAAGATCATTATTATTGTTACTATTGTTACCTACTGTTACTGGAGAGTTCGACCTCGAGTTTATGTAAATTTTAGTTTGAAGTTTATATTGTTAGAGTTTGAGTTCGTCGAGCTTTCAGCCTCCGAATTGTCATTTAGTTCAAGTTTAAATAGTAATGAAATGACTTGATCCTGAGCTTTGGAATGCTCACTGCGTGATGCCGCATATAGTATATTTTGAACTCGTATTGTTGAATTACGATTTTGTGCATTTCCTTTGGCAACAATATTGAAGCAGTAACTGCACTTTTTTATACTTTTATTTTGCTTTGATTGATCTATAGCAAAGGTTGATGACAAATATATATATACATATATTTTTATAAATTGTGATGATGCGTTATCACGTAAAAAGTTCCACCTACAGGGCTCGCGCGAAATTTTCTTCTGACAAGAGGATGCGGACGCCCGATCAGCTGATGCCGTTTAGCTTACATAAAAGCATATGAATAGCCCCGAGACCTCGCGAAAAACACCTTTCCGGACCCGCCCAAATCGATGCGCACGACCCTTACCCCCTCGCACACACACTATCACACACAGGAAACCCGGACCGACATTACCCCAGAAAGCCAGGCGACGAAAAAGGTCGCAGCCGAGATCAGCTAATATACACACTAACACCACTGGTCGTCCAATTAGCACACCCGAAGGACCATCCGAAATACACACGCACATGCACGATTGACCTCACGCGCCCCGGGGAGCAACAGGAACAGCGGCAATTGGACGTGATGCTAACGCGTGAGCTGAGCGGCGGCCATGTTGCAACGCACTCGTTAGTAAGCTTGAGCTAGACCGAGAGTCGGCGTAGAGTGTCAGTGAGACGATTGATAGGAAAGAGACCGAGCGCGAGAGAGGGGCGACCGAGCGTATGAGTGCGAGTAAGATGACCGATAGAAGAGCGATCGGGCGCGAGCGGGACAATAACGTAAAGCCTGCGTGTAAGCAAGATAAACGATACCGATACTCACGTAGGGGCGACCGGTAGGGCTAATGAGCGTGTGTGCGTAAAGGATAGGTGATAACGACGCGAAACTGACCAACGCGCGCGACTAGATCGACGAATGACAAATAGGATAGGAGTAGATTGACAAATAGGGTTAAACCGACGCTATCCAACCGAGAAATAAGGAAATTAGGCGCAAAAACCCGACCAGTAATAAAATTACGCGGGCTAAAAGACTAATAGAGACGGTGCTGATAATCGACAATTTGGACCAATGAGATAAAAACCCGCGACAGTGAGGAGAGGTAATCGAGGAGAAGTGATGCGATGCCGTGAACTGCCGCGGCAGTAGCAGCGGAGTAGTTTAACGGTGCAGACGGCCGAATACGAGAGAGGACAAAGGGCAGCAGTGAGTGTAGTATCCGTAGCAGTGAAAATAGTATCCGCAGCAATAAAAGTAGTATCCGCCGCAGTGAAGGTAGTATCCGTAGCAAAGAGGACAATATCCGAGCAGTAGAAAAAATGAGTACCCTCCTTCTTTTCTCTTCATTTCGTGCCCATCCGTAACTGAGATCGCTGTCGACAGACCATAGTGCCGCCTGCCCTTCGCGAGATCACCGATTTACACGCGCAATAACGGGAATGCCGCCTGATCTCCGCGAGATCGCCGATTTACCCGCGCATTAACGGGAGTGCCGCCAGACCTTTCCGTGGCCACCGTATATTTTAATCTTTTTTCAATTCCCTTCGCTTCGCCATTGATTTCCGACATAAGCTGCGCTCGCCGCGAAGGTAGATCGCGATCGCGTCGTGGTGCCCCACTCGCGAAATTCGAAGTAGAATGTGGACATTAGGTAGACGCCGTAGGTAGACACCGTCGCCAACCGGAGAATCGACCTTGGGTTGACCGGGAGAGACCGTAATTATTTAATAAATAATAATTTCCGTAAATTGGTGTTATCTTTGACTTAACCTTGCCAAAGCTCCGCATTCTCCCGTAGCTAACGCGATCGAGTTACGTGAAACCGGTTAGCGCGATGCTGCGCGCCATTTTGTGTGAGTGAGAGATCGAGCCCTTTACCACTCTTCACCGTTCTTGGATTGCTGATATGGCGCCTTGAGATGCCGCTCTGAAGACCCGCTTCTGAAAAGAGTCCCTGCCCCGACATTTTTGACTAGCCACCGCCCGCACTTCTCTTCGCACGTAAATTAGGTCTTCGCGCCCCTTTTATACGTTTATAGGCGGCCAACAAGGCTAGTGCAAGAAGAAGAGAATCAGCGACCCGACATTCAGCGATCAGAACCAGCTGACCTGCAGCGCTACCCGCCCTCCTAACGCGAGAACGGTAGCTGGCACCCAAAATAAAATCAAGCTGCAACGATTGGCTGACAGTGCCACTGGTGGCAGTTGAGGCCGGAAGAAAAAACCAAACAATCTTTCCGTCTCCCTCTCCCCGTCACAAAATTAATTAAAAAGTAAGATATGACATCGAAAATGAACTTATTTTCTTTGATACTTACTAAAAGTTTTATTTTTCCAACTTCCACCGTCGGTTTCAACATTTCTGCGCGCTATTTGACAAACTTTACATTCACATCTGTTTTGCGATCGTGTCTTTTTAGAAAAATGAAAATATAGATAAATTTGGAGATTTGAGCTCACTTTTATTGCTTGTGACATCATATACGCGTCTTTTGTAAGAACTACACAAAGAAACAGGTAAATGATCTTCATCGACGTAATTAGTCATCATACTTGTCAAATGATTTTTTAATTTTCCTTCTATAACAATCATCATCTTTTGTTTTTGAAAATATAGAAAACATACTTTGTATCGATTCACTGTGAGTAAGAGCATTATGCGGCATGCCGATGATAAGCCTGATATCCTTTGACCTGCAAGCTCACATGAAGCGGCACCCGTGTTAATAAACAACGCGCTCCGTTGAAGTACCGATAAAAATATAGAATATGTCTCGGTAAAATGCCTATTCACAAACACGAATATAACTAAAATTACATTCTATTAACAAAAACTGACGAATACAAAACTAAAATTAAAAAAAAACAGCTTTTATCAAAAAGCCCTGTATATAGGATTGTCGGTTTTCGTTTTAAATGATCTAAAAGCAATATATTTTACGAATCTATCTAAACGCAAATTCGAGGTGTAAGACACTTTCATTTCATTTTATTCAAGGGCACCGTGCGTAGTGACTGACTTCGACCTTCCTCCAGGTGCATAAACATCCATTCAAAATAGATTGAAAAGTGCAGAAGCAATTTTCAGTCACAAACATCGAGATGGCGTGAATTTAAATTTTTATTTTTTATTTAGCTCATCAAAGCAAGTACAAGTTTTTATAGCATTATAATGAGTTATATGTACATGAAACTATAGATATAAGAGTAATAGGGTATAGTGTGATATAAAAGTGTCAGTTTAATGAGAGGATTTGTTTTTATGACAGAGTTTTACAACAATTTCCAAAATATTTATACCTCTTTTTAAATTTATAATGATAAAGTAAGAGAAATTCTCACCTTAATAAAAATTTATTCACATTGAACTTATCTCACATTGAAAGTAATATCGCACGACAGATTCCAATAACATATCGTGGATTAATGTAAGATGCCAGCGTATGTTAATAACGATTAATGAAAAATGATTGTGCCTAATTTAATATTTTTAATAATATTCTTTAATGAGACTTTCGGGTTGTCGTGTATTTACCATAGAACTTCTTGAGCACTCGACAATTTCTCTTAACTTGTATGATTTTACTCTAGTATTCTAGTCTGCAAATTCGCTCGATGGTTGGTACGTAAGTCCACGAACTGTATCAGTATTAACAACTCAATTGCAAAAAAATACTACAAATCTAAATAGTCGAATGACCATTAGCTGGTAAAAATACGATATTGAAAAACCGCATAGAGACTTTTCAAGTCATTTTTGTTTATTCCAATTATTGTGATCACATATCCTAGAATTCGCTACGTAACGTTTAAAAATAAGTCACGTACTGTATACTAACCGTTACATTATGAGACTAATCTTTCCACTAATATCAGATTTTAAAAACTATGGTTTTTGTGGAACTGACATCTCTTTCCCACTTATCATGCAGATTATGTATAGTAACACATTTTATTCTTACCGACTGCTGGTGACATAGAGCGGGAGCCTGTAGAACCTGTAGGAGATGGAGTTGGCCTCATCCCTTGTGAAGTAGGAGTAGCAGGACCAGCTGGTCCATTTGAACTATCATTACTATTTTGACCAGACAGTTCCTAAATGGAAATGTTAATATCATAGCTATAAGTATTTTTCTTAATAATAATAACTATGTACTACACAAAAAATATATAACTTTGTAACGGAGAATATGCGACCGTTCCCGTCTGAGTAGATCGCGACCGTCCGTACAAATTATTTATTTGGAGATTCGGGAAGTAAAAGACGTTCCCACGACTTAATAACGCGTCAAACACAACCACGTTAAACACACAGATTTAAAGTCGGGATGAGGAGTGATACAACGGCGAATAAACGCAACAGCAGATTAACACACTAATCCTTTAATCGTCAACAATCGACTACAAGACGGCGATCTTCGCCTATATACTAATAATAAACCCGAACGCGAAGGTGAATCGGTGACTGGTCAGCCTGCCGATTCCTTTTTTTAAAACAAATTATTACAATAATGCCCGACAAACACTTTCCGCCGTTAATCCATCAACGGGGTAGCCAGCAGATCTGCCGCGTTACCGTCCATCAGCTGGCACCTAAACATGCAAGAGAGAGAAATAAGAGAAAACACGGCATCGACCTCGACTTTCAGCCTCTACGACGGTTAGAACGCTTTGCAGTATGACGTCACTGGTGCGCTCCTTCTTGCTGACCGCCTCGCTTATGTTTACTGTCGTCGCTGTTTTTTCTCTTGCTCGTCTTCTCGTTCGCTCTATCAATCTTGCTGCCTTACTCTGTTGTCCCGCTCATTGCTGTTGTCGTTGTTTCTACTGCCTCTCGGTTGCTCCATACTTCAGCAATATCGAAGACTGCTCACGCGCGCACCCGCGCAACTCGCCAGTTACCATTAGCTTAATTAATATTAAAATGATTAATTTAAATTATTTTAATATTAATTTAAATTATTTTAATTAATTTTAATATTAATATTAATTTAAATTATTTTAAATTAATGAGTAATTTAAAATAATTTAAAGTTACCCACACGCCCCGGTGCCGGATATCCTTCGGGACACGGCTAGGCCCGGACCAGCCACACACTCCAATATTCGTCCGCGCACCGGGCGTGTCTCCGAAAACAAATGCGTTGACGAGATCGCGGGGCCAACTTCGAAAAACCGTTAGCTTTGGTCTTTTCCGCGCCCAAAGCCTAGTAGAGACTCTCTCGAATTTTCCGCGATGATCGCAGTTTGAGCGCTCTTTCTCTCTCTATCTCTTCTTCTGCGCCATCTCGATCGCTCCAGCCGTCAGCTCAGTTCGCATACAGCTCCTCGTAAACAAAAACCAAGCATGAGTGTGCGTGCTACACGCACACACTCTCAGCTTGGCACGGCGCACGAACATTTGCGCGAGTCAATCGGACGAAATCGGCCTAGCCGAGATTCTCCGTTACAACTTTGAAAAAAAAATCCCTTGAATAGTACATACAAGAGACAGTAAATATTCATATGAAAGCTATAGATATCTCGTAAATATTATTTCAAATGCTATTGAAGGTAAATGAAATTCAAGAAGAAAATCTTTGTATACGAGGTGTGTTCAAAAAGTAAGGTGACTTTTCAAATTTCACGGGCAACGTACTTTCGATTATCGATTTTTTTGTTTTGTTATGTTGGTACACTCTTCCCGAACATATGTACCAAGTTTCAAGTGGATAGCATTTTTTGTTTGGTTGTGAGAGGCGTAAAGGTTATAAGTGTTTTGCGTGCTCGGCGATTTCTTGCTATCGAAAAATATGGATCAAAGGATTTGCATCAAATTTTGTGTAAAAAATAAAATAAAGAGCTCCGAAACACTTGAAATGTTGACGGTGGCATACGGTGAAACTGTTCTGAGTAAAAAAAATGTTTACAAGTGGTACAAACTCTTCCAAGATGGCCGGGAAGATGCCAATGACGAGCCTCGCTCTGGACGCCCAAGCACGTCAACAACTGATGAAAACGTTCAAGCAGTGCAGAAAATTATTCTGGAAAATCGTCGAATCACTATCAGAGAAGTTGATGAGGATGTTGGTATATCGCTTGGCTCGTGCCATGAAATTTTTTCTAACGGTTTGGGCATGAGACGTGTGTCAGCGAAGTTTGTTCCGAAATTGCTAAATTTTGACCAAAAGAACCGTCGCATGAGCATCGCTCAAGAACTGTTGAATGACGTCAACGACGACCCAGATTTACTCAAAAGGGTCAAAAAATAAACAGTATTATCTTGAAGTTATGCGCCGTTTGCGAGAAGTAATACGAAGAAAACGCCTAGAATTGTGGAAAAACAATTCATGGCTTTGCATCACGATAATGCCCCTGCTCACTTATCTTTGCTTGTGAGAGATTTTTTGGCCAAAAACAACACCACAATCATGCCTCAGCCACCATATTCACCGGATTTGGCCCCATGTGACTTTTTCTTGTTCCCAAAACTAAAGAGACCTATGAAAGGACGGAGATTTGCAACGATTGAAGAGATAAAGACTGCATCGCTGGAAGAGCTCAAGGCTATACCGAAAAGTGCTTATGAGAAGTGCTTTGAGGATTGAAAAAACCGTTGGCATAAGTGTATTCTATCTGAGGGGGATTACTTTGAAGGGGACAACATAAATATTGATAAATAAATAAATATTTTTTCTTAAAAATACAAAGTCACCTTACTTTTTGAACACACCTCGTATATCTTGCTATCTTATAAAATAAATTCCACGCCGTCATCGACGTGCAGTATTGAAAATTTCTATTTCTAGACATCTTTAAAGTTTTTATTAAGACTTATAAACTCTTATAAGCATGATTGAGGGCATCAATAAAGCCATGCTCTTAATAAGACCACACTCATAACAAGGTAATGTTTAATGTTAAAGGTAAAGTAAGGGTGGACATGCTCTTAGTTAATATCATCAGGCCATTTAATATCAACGATCTTATATGTACATATATGTATGTTAAGCTAATTTATATTATATTATCTATGATAGTTATGATTATACAGTATGATAGTCTGTCAAAAGTATTAGTGAGCTTGATATTAGTCGTAAAAATAATGTTATTTTGAAAACTACAGATCACCAAACAAATATTTTCCTATTATTATTGCATGTATTTGTTTCCTATAGAACTATTATATAAACATGTTTTTCAGGAGATGCAATTGAGGTATACGTATACGAGTATGTATTTATGATGTAGTCATATAAATATAAGATCGTGAGAATATCGAAATTTTCAGTGTATCTCTAATGGAAAGGCTTCAATTAATTTTAGGCGGTAGAGGTTTGAAAAGTAATCAACAGTTAATTTTTATCATAAAATTTGCTGTATTATAAAATTTGATTTATTAAATATCTTTATTGAATTCTTTTTTATTCTTCTCTCTATTCTTTTTTTTTCTTCTATTTAGCTTTTGAGAATGTTAAAATCGTGCTATCAAATGTATTTGAGTTATGGATAGGTTTTGTGTTTTTATAATTTAAAACAGGTAAAATCTTTTTTTTTGAAATAATGAATAAATTTTTATTCCAACTTTGCAAACTAACTTTTTTTTTAATATCCTAAAAAATCTTAAATAACGCTTGAGTTTGTTACTATTTTCATTTATTATAATGTGATTGAGAGATTGACGAACAAAGCGAGCATGGTGGCTAAGCCCTCCAGTATATATATATAAAATTATATTATATATAATATTATATATATATATATAATACAATATTATATATATATATAGAAAAAATGAGAAATTTATTTAAGCACAAACTCCCACGATGCAGAGCTAACTGCCGCTCCGTTAAGCACGTATAGTTATACGGGTATTCGCCTTTATGTCAGATGATTTCGTTTCAGTGTTTTCTTTCCAACTGGGTTGAACTCACCTTAAGTCACTTGACCAACGCTCCTCCAATTGCTCAGCTACGCTGCCTCACTCTCCAATCTGCTGCAATTTGCTGCTTCTGCACTGCTGCTACTTGTTGTCGCGATAATGCCGTTGCACTCACGCACGTAAAAATCGTCCCAGAAACTTTGTAAACGACGAAACACGGTGCAAAATAATTTAGCGGTATTATCAGCGCGAAATCAGCTGAGGCGTAACTGCCTATTTCAAACGCTCGCGCGCCCTCTCTCTCTCTCTCTCTCTCTCTTAATCGTTCGAACTAACACGCGAGTAGGAGAATCGCGAACGGATCGATTAATTGAATCGACTACCGTTGCAGCCCCCTCCAAGTCCTGACTACCCCGGCAGGACCAATACCCGCGATTCGCCGCCATCAGAAACCTGAAAAGAATAGAAGGAAAGGAACCAAATAAACTCAAACTTCCCTTCTTTATCATGGCTACTTTATTAACCCTCCAGGGTCTACATCATCTTTTAGCTACACCTGGCGCTCGATGTTTCGGGTAGCGCCAGTGTGTAGCTTTCTCCGGGCACCGCTGGGAGTTGGTCATCCCGGGCTCCCCGCATATGTAGCAGCCCCTCAGCTGCGATCGGGACTGAGCAGCCTCCCGATCTTGTATGGCCTGTTCAGCAGACCGAGGGGACTGCTAGGCGCTTACTCCCTGGGAGGCGGTGATGGTGACGCCCCTCACCGTGACGGTTGCACGTCCATCCTGCGACCTGACCACGATTGTGGTGTCAGGAGCCATACGCCTGTCCACATGGACCGTGAGCATCGGCTCAGCGCCAGTAGCTCCCGGGGCTATTTTCTCCTGAGCCGGCGCCGGGAGCGCTGCGGCGGACTCCTGTCGATTGTCTACCCGCAGCAGGGCCTCTCCGTACTTCGCCTAGGCCCTCTAGCGCTGAATCACCTCTGCCCACTCCCCGGGCAGTTCTTCTGCACCCTAGCAGTTCATGAAGCGTCTCAGGTGCCCCTGCACCTGAGACTGGAGATCCTTGCCGAACCGCCAGGCACTCTCCACCTCGTTGATCCCCACACCTACGTGTCTTCAGTCGAGGAGGAGAGTGGGCTGCTCCGGGATACGGGGGTGGTTGCAGACCCAGTGCGATGCCCCACAGGTTTCCCTGGATCCTGGGCACTGGCTCGCACTGTCCGACGTCTGGGGTACGCCGGACTTGAGGGTCTGCACCCCCTGGTCCACGGTGGACTTGGGACGCTTGACCTCTTCCTGGCCTCTATCTGGGTACAAGCGTCCCTGGAATGCCCCACGTTGAGCGCCATGTAACGGGGGGAACTAACTAACTTCGAACTAACACGTGAGTAGCAGAATCGCGAACGGATCGATTAATTGAATTGACTACCGTTGCATATTATTATTATTATTATACTATGATAATTTTTGTTATTGGTAAAAACAAATAAAAGAATATTAATACTCGAACTTCATTTACGATTAAATAACACATTGTTATTGAAAGGAAATTGTATATACATTCATTAGTTTAATGAATGTTATCATTCATTCAATGATAAATCCACAGATAAATGTCTTTCACTAATAAAAGTTGTTGACAATATGTGGAAATCAGTAAATTCTTTTTTTAGATTGTTTTATTGAGTGTCTACCTCGGCTGCCTGTGTTATTTTTTCGGCAGTGAGTGAGTTTTGTGGGTATTCTAGTTCGATGCCGGAAAGTACGAATAGTACGTCTTTTTGTTTGTCAGTGGTATCATACAGTTGTAGAAAATTTTCTTTAGTCATTTTATACAGATTTACATTATTCAATTTCAAAGTGAATAAAAGTTTCTATAAATTTTAAAGTAAAAAATAATTAGTTTAAAAGTGATTATTTTTAAAATGCGTAAGTATTTTATTCACTTTTTTAAACATCTTTTCAGTAATTATTACGTTTCATATAAAATGAATAAATAAACTTTTGTATTTTAGCTTCTTCAAATTAAACTCGATACCGCTCAAGGGGCTCGTCTAGAAAAGATACTGTTTTGTTTCGTCTTGTTTCGAAAATTTATTGTAACGAAAAAAAATTTATAATTTTTTTTTTCAAAATTCCTACAGAAATAAAAATGTTTAGACCAGTACAGTCTCTTGCTTAGCGATTTCGAGTGTAAGTATACTATCGTAATAGTTACTTATCATTCATTTTGTGCACGATTCCTACACAATAGGCCTTATATTTTCACCAGAACAAAAAGTGTAACCAATTAAAAAATGATTATTTAAAGTATGAAATAAATTTTGAACTAATATGAGTTCGCTGAATGTGCCATGTCTGTTTTCAAAGCGAAAAAACACGCGATTTTCGGTGATTTTTTTAGAAGAAGTTAAAAACTGTATTTTATTACAGAAAATTGTTGGTTCAAAAGGGTTATTCGAAAAATTATTTTAAAGAAAATGGTGGCCGTTTTATGAAATAACGTGGTTTTTCGAAGACTCAATTTTTCATTTGGTTCCCCCCAGAGAAAGCTTTATAATAGTAAAATTATTAGTTAAAACTTCATAGAAGTAAGTTTGAAGGTGTTTGGAGGTCGAATCACATATTTTTAGAAAATGTTTGGACCTAGTTGGATTTAGTTTAAAAGATATAACATTTAAAAAAAAAACCCTTTTGGTGAATAACAAAGTTATGGTTATAGCTAATAGAGAGTAAATTTTCTTTTAGTGAAAACATAAGTATTCTGTATTCTTTCAAAAACAATTTGTACGATTTCAATATCTTAATTATTTTCATCTGAAGAATGGAAAAACCGTTTTTCAAAAATCGAAAATTCACTATAAATCAAAAACGCGTTGATAAAATCAAAGTGGATTATTTTCACGCATTCGGGAAAGAAAAACAAAAGTGGATACCAAATTTTATCGATATCCGATGGACAGTTCAAAAATGGTATACATACATACACACACATACACACACATCCATACGGACATTTTCTAAAAACACGTTTTTTGAACTTCAAACAAAGTTTTTTTATGAAGCTGAAAATTTTACTATTACAAAGCTTCTAGGAGGAAGCAAAATTTTAAGACGATTGCTTTTACGATTTTCAAGATATCTTGGTCACAAAAAAACAACTCTGAAAAAGACAGATTTCCTTAACATGGCTATAATTTCCTTAATTTACAACATTTTTCAATATCAAATTTCATGAAAGTTTTTCAATATATCTAATTTGGAACCAACAATTTGCTGTAAGCAAAAGACAGTTGTAATTTCTCAAAAAGATTCACGAAAACCGCGTGATTTTTCGACTTGTGACTAGGCATAAACGATCATTAGTATATTACGTATTAAGGGCGGAAAGAAGGCGATTACAGACGAGTGTGAAAGTTGTCACCCTAGCGAAGTGAGGGTGGCAATCACTCATTATGATTGTCTTCTTTCCACCCATTATGCACACCACATTTTTTGTCTAATCTGCACCGTAAGTGTGTTATTACATACATGTAAATGCGAGGGGAAATTATAGCACTATTTTCCGCTCTAGAGCGGAAAAGAGAGCCCTAGGATGGAATATAAGCCCTACGACGGAAATTTCTTCCTTTTCTGCACTTTTTCTCCCGTAAGTTTATTTTCCGTTAAGAAAATATTAATAAAATTAGAAATATCTTGCGTTAAATATACACTGATGCCTGCAATGACTCGATCGGCAGGGCAACAGACTCGCACGCGGTAGGCCCGGGTTCGATTCCTAATCCTTGCTGATTGATACAAGTATCACTGAAAAAAGTTTCATGTGCTTTGTTTTCAAACACATTGCAAGCTTCCATCGCTCAGAAGCACTAATGGAGCATAAATAAGGCGACATTAAACAAAAAATAAATGAATAAAAACATTTAACGCCAAGCATTTTCATTCAACAATCGAATTATATAAACAATGGAAAAGGCAGAGTACCAAACGGAGTCCTGTACGGATGTACATATTGGAATTCAAATAACGTGTCTATGAAATAATCAGGTAAATTATCAAACGAACATATAATAATAAAGTAAACATAAAATTAAACAACGGTCATTTCAAACTAGCGTGACAAATGTTGTTTAGTCTTGTTCTGATGCATCTCGGCGCGCCGCGCAGTATAGGGAGCCTATACCTCTGTAGACCCTTTTGTACGAATTATTTTACCAGCTCTAGGGTTCTGTGGATCATATATTGAATATTCTCTCATTTACGTTTTGTCGTACTTACAAACGTTCAAATCGTAAAAGTTTTGATTGGCGAAAGTTTATGTATATCGACGTAATATTTATATTCTAATAATTTTGCAGTGACATCTTCGCATCAATTATACGAGGGTGGGTCAATAAATCCTTAGAAAATCCAAGAGATGGCGCTCAAAGCATACCAACTTATATTGCACCAACAAGCACCACTATTAAGTAGAGTGCTGTCGAAGTTTCAGCCAAATCCATCGAGTAGTTCCGTTTTGATCATCGATAAAAGTGAACAACTTTTGTTTCTTATTAACAATGGAAAAAAGTGAGTTCCAAGAGGTGATAAAACATTTCTATTTGAAAGGCCTTACACCGAAACAAATGAAAACTGAGTTAGATGCAGTTCATGATGTATCTGCCCCTGTGTTTGCAAATGTTTACAATTGGGTAACTGAATTTAAACGTGGCCGTATATCGACTGTAGATGAACATCGTTTAGGCCGTCCTGTAGACGTCAGCATTCCGGAAATGATCAATAAAATCCACGACAAGGTGTTGAGTGACCGAAGAATAAAGTTGCGCGAAATAGTTGAAGCCACAGAGGTTTTAAAAGGTACAGTCAATTCGATTTTGCATGAGAAATCGGACATGAGAAAAATTTCGGCAAGGTGGATGCCACGTTTGCTCTCACAAGGGAATATTCCCAACCGTCCGCCTTCAATTTTGTTACAATTGAGATGTTGTACTTCATAAAAAAAATAAAAGTTGGCAGAAAAAGCTGTCTAGGGGGTGAAAACCCCCCTTAAAAATTACCTCTAAAAACAGTTAAACAGCAATAACTTTGGTTGTAATGAATCTCTTTTGATGAAACGAAATGGTAAAAATGTCTTACTTAAAAAACAATAAAACCGCATAGTTTTGGACTCGGGGGGTTGCAACCCCTACGATGTACAGGGGAAAAACTCTATTTTTGAGTGGATTTTTTGTGTATAGATTTATAAAATTATCATAAAAAAATTGAAAAATAAATTTTCATCTAGGAAATGATAAAATAAAATTAATGTGTTTCAGCGTTTTTCCATTTTTATGTATTTCGAGGGTGAATTACCCCTAAACCCTATTAATACTATATAAATAGTTGCCGATCACCAATTTTGTTGATTTTCCATATGCTATGACGTTTATAAAGTGGGCTAACCTATGACACTGTTAGTCTCTAGAAAAATAAATGTATGGGCTGAAGACGACCTAAAAACTACCCTTAAAACACCATTACAGCAATATAATCGGTTTATACCAATATTTTTTGATAACAAAAAATTTTAAAAATTCGTTATAAAAAAGGGAATATCACCATATATAGGCTTTGTCTTTAGGGGTTTCAACCCCTACGATGTAAAGGGAAAACCTTTTTGATTGGATTTCTTGCGTAAAAAATCATGGAATTACCACAAAAATTAAAAAATAAATTTTCATCTAGAAAATGATAAAATAATATTGACTAGCATCGGAGTGTTTTCGTTATTTAATATTTCGAAGATGAATTACCCCTAAACCCAACTATTGCTATATAAATAAATGCCAATCACCAATTTCGCTGATTTTTCATTTGCTATGACATTTAAAAATTGATGAGAGAATTATACTGTTCTTGTGCTAGAAAAGCAATTTGGGGTCTGGAAACCACCCTCAAAAGCAACCTGCAAAACCCTATTACAGTAATATCTTCGGTATTTATGACTAATTTTCGATAAAAAAAATTTGAAAAAATCTATATAAAAAAGACACGTAATCATACAGGTTTTTGTTACTGGGGGTTGCCAGCCCTACATTGTACAAGGGTGTAACTGTATTCAGCGTATACATTTTTACCGTCCGAATTAAAAAACAGATCATAAAAAAATTAAAAGAACGATCTATCTTGTGAAAAATAATAAGAATAAACCTAAAGCGTTCCGGAATATCTACTAAACACCCAGTGATTATCTCCATTCGCATACCCCCTTATCAACTTCCTAATTAATCCCCTGATTAGCCCCACTCGTATACCGCCTGATCAACCTCAGCCCCTGATTAACCCTACTCGCATACACTGCTCGTCAATCACTTTTGCCATGCTTACCTCAAAATTAGGCAAACTTGAAAGTTTTGTATCTCGGTCGGAAATCATCGTATCACAAAAATCCGCAGGGCATTTTAAAGGTAATTGCAAAAGCTTCCATTTAAGACGTTATAACGGGGTTTTGACCCAGCGCGGGTCACTCGTTATATTAATTACGAGGGAATTGGAAACAGCTCGGTGTGGGCCTCGTAATAGGCTGCGCAAAGCCTAACCGAACAGCAATAGGAACGTCGTGGTGCAGCGTCCGTTACCTTGGCCCGCGGAGAGCGTCGTGTAGCCGGACGGAACGGGATTGTTTACGATAGGTAAAAGGGAAGCGCAAAGGAAGAAAACAGATATACGAGCAGCATTGAGTTTACTACAGAGAATAGTACAAAGTTAGTACGCAGCGTAAGCGGGAGAGAGAGCGGTGAAATGCTAGCGAGAGAGACACGTATTCGAGGTGGTACTTACAATGACGTCTCGGAGTCAGCCCTGGAGACGGTGTTCTTGGCCTCGCACGTGGTCTGCGAGGACGCGCAGTACGCACTCGAATGCGGTCAAAAGGCGGGCGGCTTTGAAAGCTCGCACGCGTAGTCGCTAGAATTAGCTCGCCAAAACACTGAGCCATCTCGGCACCAAACCTCACACCGAGTAGGCACTCGCGTACTCGTCAGAAACACCGCGGAAAATAGTCGCTGATTACAAAAGGTCGCAAGCGCGTATATCTGCTCGTCACACGTCCACGTTAGCGCTCTCTCTGACTTACCTTTGGCTGCCATACAAGTGAAATAATTATGTGACAAATATATTTATGTAAAAATAATTATAATTATGTGTGGGGAGAGAGAGACATAACGAGGGTCTGGCCGCTCGTTATAACGTGCAGAGACTTAAAAAAGAAAATATGTGTTTTTTACAGTAAAAAAACTGAATAAAAAAATTTCAATTTTTTTAACCTCGACTTAAATCAATGCCAATTTAGAACCAGGCGGTGGAGGGCAAATCGACCGGAGGGGTTCTGAGGGTAATGTCTTTCCCTTTAAAATTAGCCCCCGCGGGGTTCTATCCGATGTTTTTTAACCGAGTTACGGCGTTTTTTGTAAAAAAATAACTTTTTTTTTCAATCCTCAATTACTTCTACTTGCGTACGTTTTGGAAAAAAATTTCATTTTGTGCCCAAGAATACGAAAATAAAGTCAAAATAAAGAAATAGAGAAAAATTTTTTTTTCGTTTTTTTAGCGCATTAAAAAAATAAAGGAATTTAATTTTTTTTTTACGCTTAGTTTTAGTTTTTTTGTGATTTACTACGTCCCTAGACATTTTAAAACGAAGCGTAAAAAAAAAGTTAAATTCCTTTATTTTTTTAATGCGCTAAAAAACCGAAAAAAATTTTTTTCTCTAGTTCTTTATTTTAACTTTATTTTCGTATTCTTAGGCAGAAAATGAAACTTTTTTCTCCTTGGCATTTTTTTCCAAAACGTACGCAAGTCGAAGTAATTGAGGATTGAAAAGAAAAGGTTATTTTTTTACAAAAAACGTCGTAAATCGGTTAAAAAACATCGGATAGAACCCCGCGGGGGCTAATTTTAAAGGGAAAGACATTACCCTCCGAACCCCTCCGGTCGATTTGCCCTCCACCGCCTGGTTCTAAATTGGCATTGATTTAAGTCGAGTTTAAAAACATTGAAATTGTTTTAATCGGTTTTTTTACTGTAAAAAACGCATATTTTCATTTTTAAGTCTCTGCACGTCTTAAATGGAAGCTTTTGCAATTACCTTTAAAATGTCCTGCTGTTTTTTATGATACGATGATTTCCGACCGAGATACAAAACTTTCAAGTTTGCCTAATTTTGAGATAAGCATGGCAAAAGTGATTGACGGGCAGGGTACCTTCCCATTAACCCCACTCGCATACCCCTGAACACTCCCTCATTAACTTCACTCGCTTACCCCCTGAACACCCCTGGTCAACTCCACTCCCGTAGCCACTAATTAACCTAACCCCACGGAGAATCTCCGATCGTCTCGATGAAGAAAAATGTATTCCTAATCTGTAAAGGGGATTTGAAAGGGTAGGAGTACTACTTTATGGTGTATGGTCCGTTTGTGGAAATAAAATTTATTCACGGTGTCACCTAACTTTGAATATAGGTAAAAATCTAGCCTAAAGGCTTTTGCAAGTTTACGTTAGGATATCTTGAAAGCGTGATGTGATGGCTCAATTCTAAGGATGGATTCAAATTTTACGCATAAAATTGTTTCAGAAATTACTTCCAGTCTTACTAGAATATCCACAATCCCGTTTTTCACTATTCACGTAGTTCTAACTACAAAACTTGCTTTGTTCTCTCAAGTTACGTATGCTATCGTATTCTGTCGACCTATTTTACTGAATACGAAGAAACTGTTATGATAGAATTTCAATCTTGATTTGCCTCGTTGACCGTAATCAAATCGAATTTTAATGTTGGTTTGCGGCGTTAACTACAATCAAACCGAATTTCAATGTTTGTTCACCACGTTCACCGCAATGAGATGCGGCAGACCATATGTGTGTGTGTATATATATATATATACGGCAACTTAAGATTATCGAATTGCTTTTTATGTGGTCCAAACTTCAAAACATGTTTTGTTAACTCAAAATATATATGTATATATATCATATTATGTCAACATACGTATTTCAGTCAGATAGTAATACAATTTTGTTAACATCGTATAATTTCTTTGAATATCAATATTGTGTGATAATGGCAATCGAAATCACAGTGTCACGCAAAGCTTATTAAAAATATTCCATGTAACTGTAATAGTGGAAAATATACCAAAATTGAACGACGCAGAGAAACAGCTACACGATTATATCGAAGATGTATTGGAAAAAAGTATTGAAGGTAATTATTCTGGCGTTGAGTATGAAATAAGTGACAATTTATGTTTCCTAAACAATGATTTTTATATCAATTCAGAAGTGATTGACGATGGTTTTGGAGAAATACATGCTTAAGATTATGCTGAGGTGCCTAATTTTATTATAACTAATACAACAGTCGATGATGGATACAAAAGAAAAGCTGTTGAAGCCCAGCCGGAAAGGGGGAAATATAAAGTTGTCTTTAAGTTCCGTTCAAAGTAAGTATAAATTAGCTACGTTAGAATGTTAGTTGAGAATATGGAAACAGTGAATTTCCGCAGGCGGAAATAGAAAAGATAATTTGTTTAAAATTTCAGAGTATACTCTACAAAAAATTAAGGATGCTTTAAACCGGAAGTTAACAGTTCATGATTTAGATCTTAAAAGATGGGCTTTAGAAAAAAAGAATAAATTGAATGTGCCTTGGTTTAAAGCATCACCAAAGTGGATATTATTATTTAAAAGAAAACATAAAATTATATCACCTAAAATAACGAAACATATAACAAAGGTATATATTGATAATAAGCCTAATCTACAGCTGAACTGTCAAAATTTTGTTAATGAAGCGAAATCTGAACTATCTAAAAAAAGAGCAAGTAATGTATATAATTCTGATCAAAGTGGGTTTGATTTAGAAATGCATATAGACAGGACATTGAATAAGAAAGGGATAAAGACAGTTGAAACGGTTGTACAATCAATATCATCTACTACACATAGTTATACGGTACAACCGACAACATCTGCAGAAGGTGTGTTGCTCTGGTCTCTTTTTATGGTTTTAAAAGAACCAAAGGACGAATTCGCGTCTACTGTTGTAAAAACATTATTCCAAGCACCTAATATATATTTGCAAGCAAGTGTATCAGGAAAACTGTCGAGTGAATTACTTCAAACACGGTTCGGAGATGTCTTTTTTCCTAATCATGGGAAAGTACAGTTTTGTTACTAGACTCATGGAGTGGGTAATGTGAACGCACTGTACGATTAGTTAAACCTCAAGATAAAATTTTCGATTGATGACAATCTCTAAGGGTACCACAGGCAAAATTCAACCACTGGATGCATTTGGTTTTGGAATTTGGATAAACTATGCGGAAAATATTGGATGCTGTCATTTTATTCGGATCGGACATAAATTTACATGAAAGAAATAATATGATAAAATTACAATCTATCACACGTAATCAATTATCTTCACCTAGATTCCAAAACGTATTCAAATATGCTTGGTACAAGAGTGGATATTTGGATGAAAAACCTCCTAAATTCGATAATCCTGCAGAATATTGTTTTGCAATTCTTTACAATTCTTTGCAAAGAATATGCAATTGAAGAAGATCCTATCTATAAGATTTGTGAAAATATAGCATTTATGAAATGTGCACGGTGCAAGACACTGCTATGCCTGCGGCATTTAATTATAGAGTATTATTATTGCTTACAATATCAACAGTCACAAGAAGACGGATCTTATATACGAGGTCTGTCCGGAAAGTATCGGGCCTACCTTTATATTTTCGTGCTAGCGTTATTCTTTATCATCTGGTGGGTGGCATCCTTCAAAGTAATCCCCACTTGATTTAATAACACGGTTCCATCGATGTTTCCACTTTTCAAAATAGTTTTGGAACTCACTTAAAGGGATAGCCTTAAGTACACTCGTTGCATTGTTTTCAATCGTTGTTTTGTCATCGAATCGGTATCCTTGGAGTGGTTTTCTTAGTTTTGGAAACAGCCAAAAGTTACAAGGGGCTATGTCGGGACTGTATGGAGGTTGTCGAAGCAATGCGATGTTGTGTTTGCTCAAAAACTGCTGCACAAGATTGGATGAATGTGCTGGCGCATTATCGTGATGGAGAAGCCAGTCACCACTTTCCCAAAAGTGCGGCCATTTTCTTCTTACTGCATCATGCAAACGTTTCAAAATTTGAACGTAGTATTCTTCATTGATTGTCTCACCTGTTGGTGTATATTCGTGATGTACAACACCTTCACAATCGAAAAAAACAATCAACATTGACTTAACATTGCTCCGACTTTGACGTGCTTTTTTTGGTCTTGGCAATTCAGAATGCTTCCACTGTGAAGATTGTTGTTTTGTTTTAGGATCATAACCATAAACCCATGATTCATCACCTGTAATAACTTTTCTAAGCACATTATTATCATTATTGACCATTTCCAGATTGTCCAGAGCGATTTCTAAGCGAATGTTCTTCTGCTCTGCTGTGAGCAATTTTGGGAGGAATTTCGCACACACGCGTTTTATCCCTAAATTTTCGGTTAAAATTTCTGAAATGATAGTTTTTGGTATCCCAAGGTCTTCTTCTAGTTCTCGCACAGTCATACGACGATCTTGTTCGATTGCAAGTCGCACCCGCTCAATATTATCTGCGGTTTTTGTCGTCGAAGGTCGGCCGGAACGAGAATCACTATCGACAGAAGTGCGACCATCCTTGAACCGTTTATACCACTCTTTTATTCGTGTTTTGCTCAGACACTCGCTTCCGAACGCCTTTTGCATCATTTCAATAGTTTCCGAACTCGTTTTTCCGAGTTGAAAGCAAAATTTGATGCAAATTCGTTGATCTTGTTTTTCAGTCATTTTTGACAATATCAAAATCCGACGAACGCGAAAAAGGCACTGTAAACAAAGACACGCTGCGCATGAACTATACGTCCGGCAGGTATCAGTAAGTAACCAATAGATTCGTGAGGCTTTACTGTTGACGTTTCTGTCCGGTAGAGGTCGCTCGAACACTATGGCGCGAAGATATAAACGTAGGCCCGATACTTTCCGGACAGATCTCGTACAATACAATCATTAACTTTAAAAATTTGATTGAATTTCAAGAAGAATATAATGATACCATCAAACGTATTAATATTGTATTAATAAAATAATTAAACATACATCACTTGTCCTGAATCAACTTGTATAGGGGTGACTTTTTCTGAGGGTTACTCTGTCTAGGAAATATTTGTCAAGGCGTTGACCAACTTTGGGGGTAAAGCCGTCCGATAACCATTCATTGAGTTAAGCCTTCTGGAGGTGAAACTGTCTTGGGGATGAATAGGGGGCTTCCGTTTAAGAGGATTAACTTGTTATTCAGGGGGTATGCGAGTGGGGCTGATAAGATGGTTAGGTTAATTGGGAGGTATACGAGTGGGTTTGACCATGGTGTATGCGAGTGAGGTTAATCGGGAGATGAGGTTGATCAGAAGGTATGCAGTTGGGATTAATCAAGGGATCTAAAACTGGGCTTGATGAGGGAATGAGGTTAATCACGGGGTACCCGAGTGCGGTTGATACGGTTGATACGAGTAAAGATAATCAGGGGATGAGGTTGATTAGGGGTATATAAGTGGGATTAATCAGACGGTCTGCGCGTGTGGTTAATAAGGGTTAATCAACGAGTATGCGAGTGAGGTTAATCAGGGGGTGAGGTTGATTAGGGGGTATGTGAGCGAGGTTGATCAGGTGATATGCGTGTGGAGCTAATCAGGGGGTTATCAGGAAGTTGATTAGGGGTTATGCGTATGAAGTTAATCACTGGGTGTTTAGGAGATATACCGGAGCGCTTTAAGTTTATTCGTATTATTTTTCATAAGATAGATCGTACATTTAATTTTTTATGATCCACTTTTTAATTCGGACAGTAAAAATATATACACTGAATACAGTTTCACCCTTGTACAATGTAGGGCTAGCAACCCCCAGTAACAAAACCTGTATGATTACGTGTCTTTTTTATATAGATTTTTTCAAATTTCTTTTGTCGAAAAATAGTCATAAATACCGAAAATATTGCTGTAACAGGGTTTTGCGGGTTGCTTTTGAGGGTGGTTTCTAAGCCCCAAATTCCTTTTCTAGCACAAGAACAGTATAATTCTCTCATCAATTTTTAAACGTCACATCAAATGAAAATCAGCGAAATTGGTGATTGGCAACTATTTATATAGCAATAGTAGGGTTTAGGGCTGGTTCACCCTTGAAGTATTGAATAATGAAAAAACTCCGAAGCTGGTTAATATTATTTTATCATTTCCTAGATGAAAATTTATTTTTCAATTTTTTTATGATACTTTTGTGATTCTGTATACGAAAAATCCGCTCAAAAAAGTAGTTTTTCAAAGATTCATTACAATCAAAGTTATTGCTGTTTAACTGTTTTCAGGGGTGACTTTTGAGGGTGGTTTGCACTCTCTAGGCAGCTTTTTTCCGCCGATAAAAAAATAAGTGTCTCTTATTTTTTTATAAAGTATAACATATCTCAATTGCAAAAAAATTGAAGGCGGACGGTTGGGAATGTTTCCTTGTCAGTCAAGAACAGACGCAGTCGAGTGGTGGTCGCTGAAGCCCTCGTGGCGCGCAATCACTGTAATCCGGACGATTTTCTGTGTCGATTCATAAGTGTAGACGAAACATTGTTTCACCACTATACTCCTAAGATGAAGGAACAGTCAAAACAGTGGATTTTGAAAGGTCAATCAGCTCCAAAGAAGGCGAAGACAGTAAAATCGATCGGCAAGGTTATGGCCACTGTTTTTTGTGATGCATGTGGAATTCTTCGTCTACTATTTAGAAAAAGGACAAATAATCACCGAAGAGTATTATGGATCGTTGTTTGACCGGTTAAGCGAGAAAATAAAGGAAGAACGTCCTTATTTGGAAAAAAAAATTCTGTTTCATCAAGAGAATGCACGAGTACACCCTTTATAACGAGTTCATTTCTAAACTCATTACGTCGCTCTCTAGCATCATATAACCCATATTATTTATATAAATTATGTCAATATCCTTTATATACAATCATATTAATATTCGACGTAGCAGCAGCCGACGCAGTCAAGAGGTGAGAGGGATAGAGAGAACAACAGAGTCGCATTAGAGAGAAAGAGAGAAAGAGAGCGACATGCTCGAACAGATGCGTCGCGCTGAAGGCGTCTTGACCGGTCAGGACGTGCGCGACTGATACTAAAGTAGGAGAGGGGGCACCGCGAGCAACAATTAGCTGTCCGACTCGACGCCGCGAACACGTGTCAATTGATACGCTGCTTTTGAGGCCTTGCCGATTTTGTGCTGTTTTCTCATTAATAACGATAGTGTTTTTTTTGGTCTCGCCATCGACACCGGCTTCCAACAACTTTAAGGTGGATAGAGTGTGCGTGTTCGGTCTGCCGAGAAGGCAACCAACGCGGGTTTGATACGACGTTGCAACAACGAATTTCGATGCACAAGTGTTTGAAGAAGGTATGGCCGAGGAAAATGTAAGTACCTCCTCGTACTTTGTCTCTCTCTCTCGGCTTGCTTGCTTTTTCTCTCTTATTCTGCGCTGCTTTATTAAACTGCATTATTATAACTCTACGTTTGTATTATTTATAATTTCATTTATATAAACAGCAGTTATACTAGTTACACATTCTTTTTTCTCGCCAGACGCTTGTTCGTTTCCTATGTCAATTCTCTTCATATTCATTATTCGCGATTTTCCTTACATCTATCCACGACGCTCTACGCGGGCCACGATGCAGTCAACCAGGCTCGGCCGAGTACGAGCCATTGCACAAATCCAGTGGCAAATCAAGCATAGTATTGCCAAAGCTAATTTTATTTATAATAATTTCCTCTCTATAACGCACTGAAATCTATAAACCGTTATATCTTGCTTAGTTTCGATCGCTAAAATTGAGAATTAAAGTTCAAATTAGTAGACCATCTACCGTATTCACCAGATTTGGCTCCTAATGACATTTTTTTATTCCCAAACCTAAAAATAACACAAACAAATAGCTATTTTGAAGAACTTCAAAATTTTCATAAGTAACATGGTGGTTTCAAAAATATGAAATTAGAAAACGTCGATGAAATATATAAAATTCCCAAAAAAATAAAATTATCAAAACTTAATTTTTTATGGTTTATAACGGGTTTTATAATTTCTTCGTCGTTATAATCGAGAGGATTATTCGGTTGACTGCTCGGCAAAAAAAATTAGTTGAACGCCACAAGGCTAGTGCAATGTCATGTGTATGGCCAAGCCTCGTAACTCGCACTTACAATATATTCGCCTTGTTGCCCGCGTAGAGCGCCGTGAATTCGCGTAGCTAAAAGCGCGAAATATGTATACACGAGCACAGTGAAATCGCAGGGAAATGGGAAAAGATTCAGACAATTGAGAAAGACGCAACAAATGCAGATAACAGTGGCTTTATACAAAAGAAAATATTTAGAGCATGCAAAGCATCATGCGCAAGGAGCGCGGCAAAGAGAGAGAAAGCGGATAAGGGGAGAGAGAGCCTAATTAGGAGATGTAACTTACGAGGTGTGATCAAAAAGTAAGGTGAATTTTTATTTTTCTCAAAAAATATTTATTTATTCATCAATTTTTATTTTATCTCCTTCAAAGTAATCCCCCTCGGATATAATGCACTTGTGCCTACGCTTTTTCCAATCCTCAAAGCATTTCAAAAAATCATTTTTTGTGATCTTGTTTAGTTCATCCTTCGATGCCGTCTTTATCTCCTCAATCGTGGCAAAACGCCGTCCTTTCATGGGCCTCTTCAGTTTTGGGAACAAGAAGAAGTCACAGGGGGCCAGATCTGGCGAATACGGTGCCTGTGGCATCATTACTGTGTTGGTTTTAGCCAAAAATTCGCGCACAAGCAACGATGTGTGAGCAGGGGCGTTATCATGGTGCAAAAGCCAATTTTTATTTTTCCACAAATTCGGACGTTTCTGGCGGATTGCTTCGCGCGAAATTGCGCATAACTTGCAGGTAATATTCCTTATTTACTGTTCTACCCTGTGGCAAGAACTCATGATGCACCACGCCCCTGCAGTCAAAGAAAACTGTAAGCAAAACCTTTACATTTGATCGAACTTGGCGTGCTTTTTTTGGTCTTGGTGATCCAGAATGCCTCCACTGGGATGATTGAGTCTTAGTCTCGACGTCATAACCGTATACCCATGTTTCGTCACCTGTTATAACCCTGTTGAGTAAATCTGGATCATCGTTGACGTCATTCAGTAGCTCTTGGGCGATGCTCATGCGACGTTTCTTTTGGTCGAAATTGAGCAATTTCGGAACAAACTTCACTGACACACGTCTCATGTCTAAAACACTCGTCAAAATTGATTGGCACGAACCAAATGAGATGCCAATATCATCAGCAATTTCTCTAATGGTAATTCGACGATTTCCCAACACTATTTTCTTCACTTCTTCAACATTCTCATCAGTTGTTGATGTGCTGGGGCGTCCAGAACGAGGTTCGTCGTCGGTGTCTTCTCGGCCTTTTTGGAAGAGTTTATACCACTTGTAAACATTTTTTTGGCTTAAAGTAGACTCACCGTATGCCACTTTCAGCATTTCAAGTGTTTTGGAACATTTGATTCCATTTTTCACACAAAATTTTATGCAAACTCTTTGATCCATGTTTTTAGACAGCAGCAAATCGTGGAGCACGCAAAACACTTCTAAGCTTGATGCCTTTCACAAACAAACCAAATATACTACAAAGCTGAAATTTGGAACGTATGTTCTAGACGAGTGTACCGACATAACCAAATAAAAAAGTTGAAGATCGAACGGACGTAGCCCGCTAAATTTCAAAATTCACCTTACTTTTTGATCACACCTCGTATATGCTCGTCAGCCATGCCCTTTGTAAATATCGATACCTAAATCGCCTCACGAGTTAAAGAACTGGTTACAGTGGTGGCGGAGTATAGGCTCTCTTGAATTTGTTCAGACGTCCCAGCACCGTCTTGGCAAAGAGAACATTCACCACTGTACTAGCGAGAAAAAGGCACTGCCATAAAGTAATCTATCTACTGGTTTCTTAGCTAAGTCTGTGCAAGGCACTACTGTACAATAAAGAAAAAAAGGCTAAAGTTATCCGCGCGAGCAGAGACACGTGTTGTCGGCTTCAAGTCCACCATTTAATTGCCGCTCGCGGTGTCCCTTCTCTCACCTCAGTCTTACCAGGGAACCACCCCAACCCGACCTCACCGATTTGAATGATTTTGGGATATGTTGTAGTACTTGAAAAAAATTAGATACGTGTTTTTTTTTATCGGCCCATAAGGGCTTTTAAGGGGTAAAATCCACCCTGAAAATCAACCCCTAAAATCAGTTTTTTTAATATTTCTCAGCATCAAATGAATATTTTTCAGTAAACTCAACGATAAAAAATTTCTTATAAAAAGGCGCTTTTAAGGACATAACATTTATACCGAAGGGTTGCAACCCCCTTTTTAATAGGGGTAAATACACTATTTTTTGTACTGTTTTACGACATGTAATATAGTAAATCAGCTTGAGTGATTTAAAAATCGCACTGACAATAAGAAAATACCAAAATTAAATTAACATGTTTCCGGATTAAAAAAAAATATTTAAGGGGTGTTTCACCCCCTAGAAACCACCTCTGTCAAACTATCAGCAGGTTAATCCACCTAACCCTGGGATAAACAAGTTTAGTCGTTTGTTATTTCCTGAAATAATTTAATCCTACGCCTGAGCGAGCTACCTAAACTAACCAACCTGCCTCTAACCCACCAAACCCCCATAAACCACCCATACCCAACCAAATGTAGGCTAATAGATCTAACTTTGGGAGAATTGAGTTTATCAGTTGCTTTTTCTTAAAATAATTGATTTCTACACCGTATGTGGAGTATCCCATTTTTTTGATAAAATATATCTGTAGCTCAAACATAATTTATGACAAATAAAAATATGTTTAATACATTTTATTTTAATAGTACCAAAATGGCGAGAAATATCTCTTAAAAATAAACACGAGAATAACACGAGGTCTAATTACCATTTATAGATCTATACATATTGTTATGTGTGGCTCATCTGAAGAGCAAAAGAACGTTTACGTTGCTAAGCAACCTCTCTCTCATCGTTGTTATGATGTTTTTTTAGTTAGTTGTATCAATAGCTCGATTCTGATAATACCTGTTGTTAACCTATTTCGGAATTTCGAAAATAAAACTCGCTATCATTCTTTCATAATAAACTTGTTATTATCTTTTGTGAGTGTGTGAGCTTAACATTTTGGGGACTCGCCCGAAGATTTTCTTGAAGACTACTGCGTCCGGAAAAACTCCACGAACATCGCCTCGAGTACCATTTCAAATAAAAACGAGACCTCGAACTGCTGCTGACGCTACTCCTGCTAATGTCGAGGGAGCTGCTGCTGTTACTGCTAGCAATGCCACGGATACCGATATTGCCGCTACTAAAAACCAACAACATCAAGCAGGTACTCTTGACCGTGCACATGCTCATCCAGTTCTCATCGATTTAAACAGTCCACGTGACGAGCTGCACTCGATGGCTGATCACTCGTACTCCGATGATTTGCGCGATGGTGCGCGCTCGACGGGTGGCGTAGCGCCGCCGGAAGTTGGTGCCTCGCTGACAGCCACTGACGGCGCGTCGACGGTGCCCAACATCTTATCGATGGCGACCGATACCTCTCCGCTCGTGCGTGACGTCCCATCACCGCTGCCTATATCCCAACCACCTCTCCTTCGCGAGGCGCTCTTAGAACTCAACGAAGCTAGGACACAATTGGATACATACCGACGACGGCTTGAAACGTTGGAGTCTATTCGGGAGACCGAACGTCAACATCGTCAGCAACTTGAGGCGACGTTACAATAACGCATTGAGAAAGAGCAGAGTCTTGCAGCAGAGCTACGCGTGCGTGACGATGAGGTCATCGAGGGTCGACGCGTTATCGAAGGATTGCAGTCGGAACAACTATCCCTCAAACAACAGTTTGTCCAGCTTCAACAACGATTGAACAAGATGAGTCGAAACATGATTTCTCTGTCACACACAGAACCAAATACTACAATGACACCAAACAATACCAACAACACTACGTTACAAGTGACCGACACAAGAAATGGTTATGACCCGAGCACACAATTACACACACCAAATCCAGTTACGACTGTCGATTTAAGGTTAGGTTACAGTCTGAAGCCCGACACTTATGATGGCTCAACCCCTTTGTCTGAATATCTCAATTAATTCAACTTGGTTGTTAGACCTAATAAAAAGTGATGAAAAACAGGTAGTCGCTTTAGCCGCTTCTGTGCGAAAACCGACAACGAGCATGCTGAATAACTTTAAGAATACAGAGACCTTAAATTTAAAATTACTTCTTGAAAAATTATAGGCACGTTTTGGTGAAAATTTGGGAGCGAATAGCTATTCATTATTTCAAAATAGACGTCAAAAACCCGGTGAAGATCTACCTACTTTGGCATCCGATATAGAAAAATTAGCTGCATTAGCTTACCCAGAATGTTCGATAGAAGTTCAGGATAAAATTGCTTGTTTTCAATTCATCAATGGAATTTATCACACGGGGGTCAGAGAAACTCTACAATGAGAACGTATTACTTCTCTCAAAGTAGCTCTTGCACGAGCCTTGGAAGTGAAAGTTATTCAAGAACAAAATAAGAATTTGGCTTCTCAACGTTTGAAAGATTCTTCAAATAATAATCAAAATTCTTCACAAAAGAGGTTTGACGATGACGTAAAAAGTTCTGACGCAAAACAGGCCCAATCTTTCGATCATCAAGAATGGTTGAAAAATCTTGAATGTTGGGGTTGTCATAAAAAGGACACACACATTCTCGTTGTCCTGAACAGAGAAACTAGTTCGTGTCAAATTTTCAGGGGGAAGTTTGACACCCGATAAAGAGGCTCCTACTGATTTTACTGATGAATTGGATTATAGGAGTTTGCATGTTTGTAGGGTTCTTCAGAATTTAAATACTTTTGAATTTGAAGGTAGCATAAATAAAAAATCGTGTATTTTGAAAATTGATTCAGATTCAGACGTTACTATTCTGAATTCTAAATTTATTACTCTTAATTGCCATCAAAACTCTGTCAATAAAAAAAATTTGAAGTATCCCACTCGTAAAAATGTTCCTCTTAAGTTTAAAACACTTGCTAGAATTGATTTAGGTCAGTATTCAGTTTAGATGATTGTTTTTGTTGCAGATATTACTGAAAATTGCATACTTGGGTGTGATTTTTTGAATAAGACTGGAATTACAGAGTCGATGTATAAAATTTTTAAAGGTATCCCAAGTAGAATCGACAGTGATACGGATGGGTAAAAATGTTGCAGAATTATGGAGTGGGCTGGGGAATTACCAGATCTTTTGAAAGATGTTTTTGAAGATAATTCCCGAAATTTGGATTCTTCACAGAAAGAAAAATTCTCTCAGCTTTTAATAGGTTTTCAAGATATTTTTCAAGATGATGATCTTGCCGGGAAATGTAATGTTGAGCATAAAATTGAATTAAATGATTCCAATCCTGTGAAACAGCCGGTTCGTCCTCTTCCTTTTCATGTACGAGTAGAAATTGATAAAATGATTAATGATATGCACAAACAAGGGGTTATCGAGGAATCACCAAGTTCTTAGTGTTCTCCAGTAGTATTAAAACGAAAGAAAGATGACACTTGGAGATTTTGTGTTGATTTCAGAAAGTTGAACGATAAGACAATCAAAGATTCATATGCTTTACCTAGAATCGATCAAACTTTAGATAAGTTAGCTGGTAACTCTTGGTTTTCGACTTTGGATCTTAAGAGCGGATATTGGCAGGTTAAGATCCGTCCAGAGGACAGAGAAAAGACAGCTTTTTCAATAGGTAATGGTTTATGGCAGTTTATCGTTATGGTTTTTGGACTATGCAATGCTCCAGCTATATTCGAACGTTTAATGGAAAAAGTACTCCGTGATCTTTTAAATGAAATTTGCTTGATCTACTTAGATGATGTCATGGTAATGGCAAAATCGTTTGATGATATGCTTGTTAACTTACGTACAATCTTTACAAGGATTCGAGATGCGAATTTAAAGCTGAATAGAAAAAATGTGTTTTCTTTCAGCGTGAAATCGAGCATTTAGGGCATATTCTTTCAGAAAAAGGAAAGAGGACCGATCCTAAAAAGATAAAGGCTATGGTTTCTTGGTCAGAACCCGTCTGTAAAAAACAGGTAAAAGCTTTTACAGGTTTATGTTCTTATTATAGACGTTTCATTAAGGGATTTTCGTCGATTGCGAAACTCCTTTATCGATTAACCGAAAAGAAGAGTAAATTTGAATGGACAGATGATTGTAAGAAATCACTCTCAAATTTAAAGAAAGTTTTATCAACTCCACCCATTCTAGCATTTCCTTGTACCAATTTACCTTTCATTTTGGATACAGATGCTTCTGATCATGGTATAGGCGCGGTTTTATCACAAATTCAGGATGGGGTAGAAAGGGTGATCGGTTTTTACAGTCGTATTTTGTCTAAAGCTGAAAGAAATTATTGTGTTACTCGTCGTGAACTACTAGCTGTAGTAGACTCAGTCCAAAACTTTCACTATTATTTATGTGGTAGACCTTTATTTGTCAGAATAGATCACTCTGCATTGACATGGCTTTTGTCTTTCAAAAATTTAGATGGCCAATTAGCACGCTGGATAGGAAGATTAGACCAGTATGATTTCAAAATTATACATCGCAAAGGCGTTTCTCATGGCAATGCAGATAGACTCTCTAGACGACCTTGTCCTAATACATCTTGCAAATATTGCTTCAATGTAGAGTTAAAATGTGAGAAAGATAATTCTGTAAGACGTATTATTTTTGAAGAAATACCTCAAACTATTTGGAGAGATCGTCAATATCAGGACGATGTTATTCGGGCTATTTTAGAAAGTAAAAAGAATGGGGTAAAATTATCATGGCAAGGTGTTTCTTCTAAAGATGAATATATAAAAATTTATATATCTTAATGGGATTCTCTAGTAATTAAAGATGATGTTTTAGTCGCGATGTCGCCGTCGAGCGGTGCGGAAGTGTAACCGCCTGACGCATCATCGCTACATAAGCATTTCAAGTGTCATCCAAATACAAAAGTAGGAGCAGTTGTGTGTTTAGTATGTGGAAATTTCTATCATACGAGTGAAATAGTAGCAAAAATCAATGCAGGAAATGCAATCAAACTAATAAACAGCTCATTCATAATATGCCAGGAGCATCCAAATTTTGCACTAACATCAAACTTGCCATATGGGGACCTAAGTGAACAAGCTAGTGCTTTTATAACACAATTCAAACTTGTAAGCAGAGAGGAAATAAAACAAGAAATACTAAATGAGCTCGTGCATGAGAAACAAATAATGAATGAAAACGATGAACATATGGATTTAACACAACTAAGTGAATTAGATGAAATACAACAACTAAAAGCTGAAAATAACTTATTGAAAGAACTCTACAAAGAAACAAAGGAAAAAAATGAATTACTAAATGAATTACTCATCAAAGAAAAGCAAAATAGGAATGAGTTATTAGCAAAAGAAAAGAAAAATAAACCAAATAACATATTTAAAAATTCATATGCAGAAACATTGAGTTTACCAAAGCCTAAGCCAAAAAAGGTACCAAGACTTATTATCAAACGAACTAATAAAAATGATACCACTAATTTAGAAAATACCGTAGCTCATTATCTTATCAAAGATAAAACAATACAAACAAAAAAAATTAAAACAGTAAATAACGATACTGTCATAATTAACTGCATGAATGAAGAGAGTATTAACACTATAGAAAAAACATTACACATAAAAATACACACCTTTGCTAAAATTGAAAAAGAGCAAATTAGGAAACCAACAGTTAAAGTTACTGGCATCAGCAAATCATTCACACAAAATATGCGAGACATTGAGTCAGATATAAACCAAAGAAATTTCCACAATTATGATGACAAAGGTAAAGTAATACACACATACACAAATGAGAAATTGCAAACTATGACAGTTATAATGGAGGTATCAGCTAATTTGTACAAACACATTAGAGAGAATAAAAGCAGACTTTTTGTTGGTTGCCAAAACTGCAAAGTCTATGACATTATAAATACAAGCCCTTGTTATAACTGTGCTAGGTTTGGACATAGTGGGAGCAGATGTAAAAATGAAGCCACGTGTTACAAATGCGGCGGTAATCACACTGGTAGTCAATGCAACAATAAAACACAAACATGTCCTAATTGCACATACCACAATACTAAATACAAAACTAAATTTGATACTAAACACAGTGCAATTGACAGCCAATCTTGTGAAATTTTAAAAGCAAAAATAAACAAATACATTGAAATGACAGACTACCCGATAATGCCAACGCACCAACGCTACTTCGGAAAAATAGAACACCCGGCTGCAGAAAAACCAACAATTAACGCGCGTCCTGCTCTATCAAGCGGCGCATCATTAGCGTCATTAGCCTCCATATCCTCGCTCAACTTACATGGTAACAATAATACGAAATACAAATAAAAATGCATCCCATCGATGAAAATATTAGCAACGAAATTATTATTAATAACACTGATGAATTAAATGAGCACATAATAACAGAAAAGGAAATTATTATCTGTGTTAATATCAGAAGTTTGAATGCCAATTACACCAAACTTCTAACGTTTATAAACAACCTACAAAAAAACCAAGTGTTATAATATGTACTGAAACATGGAATTTACAACATTTCCTAGTCTTCAATATTGAAGGATACAGTATGTACTATAACAATAGTAGTATTAATAAGGCTGATGGCGTGGTGACCTATATCAGAGACGACATAATTGAATCAACAGAAATAATTCAAATACAAAATTTAAAAATTTTACAAACTACAATACAGTTAGAAAATGAAAAAACTATACTGTTAGCAGCTATATACAGATCACATGACCTACACAAACCACAATTCATACAATCGATCAAAACATACATAACTCAACACATAAAGAAAAAAAATTCAATACTAATAGGCGATTTCAACTGCGACATTTTAAGCCAAGATCCTTGGGATCAAGAATTCTTGCAAATGTTAATGGAAAAAGGACACCATCCAGGATTTAATACGATTACCAGACCTTCGCTGGACAACAACAACAGTGGAACATGCATAGATAATTTTTTTATAAAAATGGAAAATAACGCATACAAAACTTTCAACGTCAACACCCCGTTGAATGACCATTATCCATTAATAATGGCGTTGCAGAACCAAACAAAAAGCATAAATCACTCACATAATAAAAAACAAATTAATTACCGAAAACTTCAACATATAGCTCAAACTATAAACTGGAATGAAAATAGTGAAACTAATGATACAAATCAATCTATCAATAACTTAATCATGAAAATACAATATTGCCTTAAACAGGCAGAAAAGAAAAATGTCACAAACAAAACTATTAATAGCTTGAAGCCAAGAAAAAAATGGATCACCAAAGGCATAATAAACTCATGTAAAACTAAAGAAAACCTATATATTGAATGGAAAAATAATCCTCACGATACAACAAAAAAAAATAACTATAAAAATTTTATCAAAATTTTAGATAAGATAATTACAATAGCAAAAGAAAATTACAATAAAAAAATCATAGAAATGGTGCAACATGATCCTAAAAAATTATGGTCAGTTGTCAACAACAAACTAGGGAGAAATACTCAGAATAACAAAACTATTGATTACATCACGGACAAAAATAATAGAATCACCAATCCAGAAGAAATTGCAAACAAAATGAACACATTTTTTTGTGAAATCGGAACGGAACTTAGCAATAATATAATACAACCGCAAAATGCAACGCTCAACCTCCCAAAAATAAACCCGAAAACAATATTTTTAAATTTTACAAATGAACAAGAAGTAAAGAAAATAATTGGCAGACTAAAAAACAAAAAAGGAGGAGTTGATGGAATTAATTCATTATTATTAAAATCATTAATCCACTACGTATCTGAACCACTTGCACTTGCTATAAATAAGTGCATTATTAATGAAACTTGGCCTGATGCTTTAAAAGAAGCGGATATTATACCAATCCACAAATCAAAAGAAAAACATTTAGCAAATAACTACAGACCTATTTCTCTAATCTCCAACATAGCTAAAATCTTTGAAAAAATAATACATAGAAGAATTCAATCTTTCATTGACAACTGTAATTTGCTTTCCACAAATCAATTTGGCTTTCGAAAAAACAGAAGCACAAAACATGCACTAAATTATATTTCAAACAACATTTATGAACAATTAGATGCAAGTAAACCTATAGCAATAACTTTTCTGGATCTTGCCAAAGCCTTCGACACAGTTGACCACAAGATACTGTTACAAAAATTATACAACTATGGTATTAGGGGTAGTGCCTATAACCTTATCAAAAGCTATCTAACAAATAGAAAACAATGTGTTAAGGTAAATAATGCAAGTAGAGATAAACAAATAGTAAAAATGGGCGTTCCACAAGGAACTATACTGGGTCCGCTACTTTTCCTACTATACATAAATGATCTACTAACGATACTACCAGAAAAATCCATACTATCTTTTGCAGACGATACAGCAATCATAGCAAAAGGTAAGAATTGGAAAGAAGCTGAAACTAATATGAACAGTTATCTAAAAATAGTGGGAATTTGGCTTGCTCTTAATAAACTATCTTTGAATATAGACAAGACAACGTACATGGAATTTGGAAATTATCATGACAGTATGCCAAAAAACCTGAAAATTGAAATCTTAGGATATCCAATACACCGAATTGAAAACACAAAATATCTTGGAGTTACTTTTGACAGTAATATGAAATGGGATTTACATCTACAAATCCTATACCAAAAAACAAAATATCTAACATTTGTCCTATATAAGCTATCAAAAATAATGAATACTAGTACATTAAAAATGATCTACTACGCACTCTTTCACAGCATAATGACCTATGGAATTATAGCTTGGGGAGGAGCGTACACAGGTCGAATTAAAGTAATACAAAACTTGCAAAACAGACTACTAAAAATAATCTATAAAAACCAATTTGTGACACATGAATACCCACTTAACTTAGATCAATGCTTTTCATTGGAATCTCTATTATTCCACTACGATACTTTTAAGGACAAATATATTGGAAAAGAAAGAAAAACAAGATTCGCCTCAATTCAACACCCAAAAAGAACACTAACTATCAGCATAAAAAACAGTTATGTAAGAGCAATTATGTTATACAATAAACTACCAAATGACTTGAAAACAATTAGCAACACGACAACTAGGAAAAACAAACTTAAAAAACGGATCAAAGGAAACCCAATATGGCAAATAGATTAAACTGCAAAAATATAAAACAATTAATTGATCTCTATGGTACTCTGTATCCGACATCGGAAGTCCATGAGGATGCAGTAGACCACAACAAATTAATACTAGATATTAGAACATTTATTTGTGCAAATAACAATTGCAATTTATCTCATAAAAGATCACACAAAAGAATCACCCAGTATAACTATGAAAAAATGCTGAAAGGATCAACACAAGAAATCAACAGGATCGCAAAGCTAGCTAACAGCCTCTTGAATAATATGAAAACAACGACAGCTACACAAATCAACAGAATAAAATTCACTAAGTCCACACTCGAAGAACATAACATAAACAGTAATAACAAAATGTCCATAGAAACAGTTTTCGATGCAATTGATGAGATGGCAAATGAAAATAACTATAGAGCACTGTCAAGAAAACCGATGCCAGCCCCTGGAAAACTGATAGAACAATCAAATTGTATCAGAATGACCTATGGAGACATAAACTATCTAGGCAACAATAAAGCCCTGTTAAATTTTTACAGAGGTATTCAAGGAGCACAAATTTTCAAGAACTCAGCATCACCTCTAGAATATCAACCATAACACCTAGACATTGTAGTTGTCGATGACATAGTTCATGTTCATGTTCACCTCAACTTGCAAATGTGTCTCGAACAGACAACACAAAGAAATTTTTCCACACTATAGAGAAACTTGCGCAATAGAACTAACATGTCCAGCAAGATTAACAAGCTTAGAACGTGTCATCTACAGAAGAACCAAGAATGCAACAACAGGATATTTCACTACAGCCAGACAGATGCTAAATAGAACATGGGATTAGAACAACAAATCACGAACATTTTTATACAAATTACTAATTAGTTTTAAGTATTAGTATTAGTTTATTAAACATGCCAGACCAGCGTACAGGAAGAAATTCCTCTGCTGGATTACATGTATATGTAATGTAATTGTATATTATTAATTATTATTAATGTATATTTACTCTGGACTTAAATAAATAAATAAATATAGAGAATGGATTTCTTCTGATTTAAAAACCAAAATTCTTCAATTAATTGTACTCAGAAACTACATCGACGTGATTTTGGAAGAAGCTCACGATTCTCCTTCTGGTGGTCATTTTGAAGTTAATAAAACACTAGAAAAAATTCGTAAAAGATTCTATTGAGCTTCTTATAAAAATGATGTTGAAAAGTGGTGAAGATCTTGTTCCATCTGTATCGCAAAAAAAGGTCCTTCTAACAAAGGCCACGTCAAATGAAAATTTACGATGTAGGTTTACCTTTTGAAAGAATTCAAATGGATATTTTAGGACGTTTCCCAATTTCTTCTTCAGGAAATAAATATCTTTTAGTTTTGATAGATTGTTTTACTAAATGGGTAGAAGTTTTCCCTCTTTCCAATACGAGAACGAAAACTATTGCGGATGTATTTGTTCGAGAATTCGTAAGTAGATATGGAGTTCCTCTCAAAATTCATACAGATCAAGGTCGTAATTTCGACTCTAAATTAATCAAAGAATTATCTCACTTACTTGGTATCCGAAAAACAAGAATAACATCGTTACATCCACAATCGAATGGTCAAGTTGAAAGACAAAACAAAACAATACTTGAATACTTGTCTAAATACATCACAAATAATTAGAAAGATTAAGATCGTTGGGTTTCATTATACCTTTTAGCTTACAGATCTTCGATACATGCAACAACAGACCAGATGGTTACTGGATTTGACTTACGACTTCCATTGCACCTGATGCGTGGATCTCCACCCACTGATGTTTTGCTATTCTATTCACCCCCGGAACCTACGTACATAAACTCAAGACCACACTCAACAAAATCCACCATTTTCAAGACTGAACATTGGAATTTCTTCTCAAAAAACAAAGAAAACCTACGACAGAACAGCTCAAAAAGTTGATTTTCAAGATAATCAAAAAGTTTGGTTTTACAATCCTCGTCGCATCAAGAGTAAAACACCAAAACTCCAAAGTAACTGGGAGGGACCATTCAAGATCATAAAGAAAATCAACGACGTGGTGTTTTGCATCCAAAAGACTCCAAAATACAAGACAAAGATAGTCCACATTGACCGACTGGCAATTTATCACGATAGGTAACTCATCTGCTCTGCTTACGGTTATTTTGAGCTGTGTTTTTTTTCCGCGAGCCACAGAGCAAATGCCAGAGCAGGAACAGAGTTGTGGTACCACAGCACTTCAACATTCCCACTCTCGTTCATAACTTATCAAGTAATACATCTGCTTATAATCACAAGATCCCGACGATAACGACACAATTCTACTGTCAAGAGACGGGTCCTTTGACCGGATGAGTTTAGCATCAACCCGCTTGACAAGTGGATGATTCCTGATGATTCTATTGAAATATCAAGATGGATCAATTTAAGAGACGGACCCTTTGGCCATGAGCGAAGGAACAGCCCGCTTGAAGAGGATGCCATTTTCTAGAAGTAGAAGATTTTGAGAAGACTGTGCTAATTTTCAAGAGACGGGCCTTTGGTTGAGAAAACCAAGACTCAACCCGCTTGATGTCATCGGTCTTTTCTTCCCTTTCTTTTTGAGATTGTCGGGACGATAATCTGAAAGACAGGGGGATAATGTTATGTATGGCTCATCTGAAGAGCAAAAGAACGTTTAAGTTGCTAAGCAACCTCTCTCTCGTCGGTGTTATGATTTTTTTTAGTTAGTTGTATCAATAGCTTGATTCTGATAATACCTGTTGTTAACCTATTTCTGAGTTTCGAAAATAAAACTCGCTATCATTCTTTCATAAAAAAATTGTTATTATCTTTTGTGAGTGTGTGAGTTTAACAATATATATTTATATTCGTATATGGATACATACATATATTTACCTAAGAGCCATCGTACGCGATACTACTTATATTTTGATTTTTCATAATAATTTTCATCTTTTTCTTTTTTTTATTTATTGGTAAATTAAAATCTATCGTTCAACGAATTCCTTACAGAAATGATAATCATCGAAAAAGTGTTTGAAACATAATGATCTTTTACACCAACCACACTGTATTATAGCAACATTTTTACATGCTTCTACTTCGCAATGTATATTGCAAGAATCTCCAAAACTAAAATCAACAGGGTTATCTGCTTTAGCTGGTTTTTCAGCAATGTAGCCGCTTTTATACCAAGCGTATTTAAAAATATTTGTATATCTTGGTGAAGAAAGCTGGTTATGGACAAGAGACTGCATTTTTATAATGTTATTTCTTAAATGTAGATTCATTTCATAGTCCATCAAAATTACTTGACCTGATAAACGTCGAACGAAGTTTCTCCAGATACGAAATCCATAAACATCGAGTGGTTGGATGTTCCCTGTCGTTCCTGTGGGAATTTTTTTTATATTAACAATTTTGTCTGTCGGCATAGTTTCCCTTACAGCTTTATCGCAATGTCCACTCCAAGAGTCGAGTAAAAGTACAGATTGAGGTCCAACATTTGGGTAAAAAACTTTTTTCAACCAAATTTTAAAATGATCTAAAATAAAAAAATGTCAAAATTTTTTTATGTCATTGCATTATAATAAACAAAAATATACTAACTTATCGTTAATTTTCCAGATTTAGATGCTTCCACATGCACGTTTTCTGGTCTAAATAATGAAGATTCCACTATGGGACCGAATTGACCACTTTTTTCTTTTAATACTATAAAAAGTGGTGATAAAAGTTTCCCGGTTGCTGATATAGTTGGCTGAATTGTACAA
Source organism: Phymastichus coffea (assembly GCF_024137745.1). Taxonomy (NCBI): domain Eukaryota; kingdom Metazoa; phylum Arthropoda; class Insecta; order Hymenoptera; family Eulophidae; genus Phymastichus; species Phymastichus coffea. The sequence goes on from NW_026706827.1 coordinate 4,459,801, forward strand.
CTGTGCGTTGTCGATGAAACCGACTGTACCAGACATTGCACCTGCTTTTCTCCTTCAACTGCTAATGTTCTTCCCGACTGCATTTCTAATTCGAAACCACTCTGATCTGAATTATAAAAGTTTGCAATGCGGATTTCTGGTATACATGATTTAACATCAGCTACAAAGGCATCAGCATTAGTTTGTAGTTCTTCTTTACTTTCTAATGTTTTTTTGGTGATAAATTTATCTATTTTTCTAGATACTATTCAATGAGCTTTTTTAAATTTTAGTAACCAATTTTGAGAAGCCTTAAATCTTATATCTTCATGGCCAACAATTTTTTGAACTTGCATGCCTATTTCCGTATATCTCGATCATGCACTATCGTACCAGCTGCAATAGCGGCTTTTAAATTATCAAACGTGGATTGGAAAATTTGCGCAATTTTTTCTCGGTAAGTTCCATTTTTATTAATAGTTTTTGCCCAACGTTTAAGTTGACTTATAGATGAAACTTTTTTGAATCTATGTTGTACAGTATCCAGTTTTAAGTTTTTGTTTTTTCCGCTCCTCCAAAATTCTACGGCTCTTTGTTTATAATCAAATGTGATTTCTTTATCATCATTTGTGCATTGATTTGTTGGTGCAAAATCAGGATCAGGAAAGTGATGTTGAACTTCATCTTCGATTATTTTAGCATCAGTATCTTTATAATCTTCATGAAAATCTAACGTCTCTTCAACAATCATATCAATTCATTAAACTCATACACGGCATCTATTAATATTTCTTTCAACTTTTCTGACAATTTCATTTCTTTGAAATTAATCTTGCTGTCTGGTATTTGTAAACTTTGAAAATACGCTAATAATAAATTGACTACGATCAAAGGATTGATCTTCATGTTTTAATCTAAAATAAAATCAAGATATAAATACTCTTTTTTGCAGTTGAATAATTTTACAAAAGACAAAAGAAATCCTAGTTTATAGATCGAATCCGATCATACGTTTTTAACAGTTATATTTCACATATTTACAAATCAAAATATTTGAATAAAATTATATATGATAAGTGACATAAATACTTACGTAGTAGACAAAATCTTTTCTTCTTGTTATATACTATATTTTCGTGTTCGGGAAATTTGTATGTAAATATAGAAAAAAGTTTATTTATAAATCCAGCACTATAAAAAAACTTTAACTTTTTAAATACTTGACTTTTCTTCAACTACTATGAATAATGAAATATGTATCGGATGTCTTATTATCGCAAGGGGTGTAGAATTGATATAACTTATCTTCTTGGAGCCATTGACAAGACAAAATTGTAAATAAAATAAAGTGTACAGCAAAGTGAAGTACCAACAAAAAGTAAACTAAACCACAAGTGAAAATTGAAAAAATTAAACAGTTTATAAGTATAGGAATTGAGACTATAATTACTATTTATAATTATTAATATAATCAATTATTTGTTATAATTTCTTTTCTCATTGACAAATTTTAAATTATTAAAAAAGAAATAATAACTATATTAAACTTCCACTTTTGAAATTAATAATTTTTAACTGTTATTACTTGTTATTTTTCTTTATTACGCATTAACTTTACGTTTAAAAAATAATAACTATTATTATTACTCTTTTATACACAGCTATATGTAATACAATGCAAATAATATTTAAAAAAACTGATACTCTAACTGTTATCATTAATTTCGAAAAAACAAAATAGTTAATAATTATTTATAATTTATTTTAGTCTCAAATCTTATATTTATAAGCCGTTATTAATTATTTTTATCTTTTGTATTTATAATGAAAAGAAAATAATTATTACATAAAATTTGTAATACTTGGGACATATTGTTATGCAATATGAATGTTCAAGAAATACATTTATTTTTCGCTATTGATATAAGGTTAGCCCGCATGTGGTTCGGTAAGGGTGGTTTAGAAGGGTGAGGGTTAGATAGGTTAGGGGTAGGTGGATAAGAAGTATGTGATTCAGCAGGGATAAATCGCTTATGGTGTGAAAATTCAATTAGTTCAAGAAATAACAAGCGACTAAAGTTGCTTTTGCCAGGATTAGGTGGGTTAGCCTGCATGTGGTTCGGTAAGGGTGGTTTATGGGGGTTTGGTGGGTTAGAGGCAGGTTGGTTAGTTGAGGTAGCTCCCTCATGTATAGGATTAAATTATTTCAAGAAATAACAAATGACTAAACTTGTTTATCCCAGGGTTCGGTGGATTAACCTGCTAATAGTTTGACGAGGGTGGTTTCTAGGGGGTGAAATACCCGTTAAATATTTTTGTTTTAAATCCGGAAACACGTCAATTTAATTTTGGTATTTTCTCATTATCAGTACGATTTTTAAATCACTCGAGCTGATTTACTATATTACATGTCGTAAAATAGTATAAAAGATAGTGTATTTACCCCTATTAAAAAGGGGGTTGCAACCCTTCGGTATAAATGTTATGTCCTTAAAAGCGCCTTTTTATAAGAAATTTTTTAACGTTGAGTTTACTGAAAAATATTCATTTCATGCTGAGAAATATTAAAAAACTGATTTTAGGGGTTGATTTTCAGGGTGGATTTCACCCCTTAAAAGCCCTTATGGGCCGATAAAAAAAACACGTATCTAATTTTTTTGAAGTATTACAACATATCCTAAAATCATTTAAATCGGCGAGGTTGGATTGGGGCAGTTCCCTTGTTAGTCGCGTCCTGACCTGTCGAAACGCTCTCAGCACAACGTATATATTAGGACATATCGCTCTCTCTCTCTCTCTCTCTCTCTCTCTCTCTCTCTCTCTCTCTCTCTCTCTCTCTCTCTCTCTCTCTTTCTCTAACGCGATTCTCTGCTGTTCTCACTCTCACCTTTTGGCTGCTGCTATATATATTAAGATTTGTAGTATAATATAATAGTGTAATATTTATATTAATATATGGGGGGAGACATATCAAATGAAACTTAAATTCGTTATAGGTTATACGGTCAGGTCCATTCATAGATGAATGATATCCGGGCTTTTATGGTTTTATGGAGAAAGTAACAAAAAATGATGCCTTTAAATTAATAAAATTAAAATTTTAGCGTTCATCAATGCTCCAATGCTCCGGCTTGCGATTTGGATACAATATATACTTCACTTCTTGAAGTAGAAAAATTACGTGTGAAATTAGATCAAGCATACATGTTCATAACATTCGATTCACCGTTATTTTGGAAAACTGAAGAAGTTAAGACATGTGTTGACTTTCTGAGAGTAATTATACGAATAGCGCTTACTTTTATGGTTTTCTTTTAAAAGTTGAATTAGCTACGTGATAAATTGCAGTGGTTTGAGAAGTCTTTTGCGAGCTGCACGCCGAAAACTCATGCGATAAAGTTTTGAATGATGTGTTTTATTCGAGGTCTTGGCGCGTACACATGTTGATGCGTGCAGCTTTAGGCACGTTAATCATGAAAGAATACGATTTTACCACCGACAAAAAACAAGGTCAAAATGCAAGATCCTGAAGTAAGAGAATATTTTGATAAAGTAAATTTCACATCCACATACAATACATTCCATCGGAAGTTAGAGGAAATCTCAGCTCGCGAATTGACGGCGCAGTTGTAGGTTTTGTATTTCTAACTATTGACAATTATGAAGCTGTGATAGGTGATGCGATTGTTAAGATCGCTCGCTCTGTTCGCCTCTCTCTCTTTTCCGCGTACCTTCCCTTTCGCCGCTGTCACATCTATATTTTGGTAGTTGGAATCAAGTATCGACGCTCGATGTGGCTTTGTTTCAGGTCTAATTCCTGATCGGCGTTGGTAGTCGGAGCGGCCGAAGGAAATGGGTAAGATGAGAAGAGAAAGAAAGAGAGAGAGAGAGAGAAATGTCGTCGACGTGATCCGCACATATGTGCGTAGACGGCGGCGCTTGGCCGATTTTGAGTATTGAGAGAAGGGGCAAGAATATGCCGCGAAGAACGAGAGGGCGCGAGCAGTACTAGCCTAACCAGCATCGCGACAGTAATTGACCGAAAAACTTAAGTTAGCTTATCTTAACTTAAAAAATTTAACTTAACTTATAAAAATAAAATATTTTGTGGATGTTTTGGAGTTGCATTCGAATAACATGTCAATTTGTTAACCAAAAAGAGCTCGTATACATGCTTACTTACAAATAAATTTGCGAGAGAGGGAGAGAGAGTTGCAGAGATCACCATAAAAGGAAATTTATTATTTCTATAAAATTTAATACTTTAAAAACACATGTACTATTTTAATTTAATATTAGCTGTAACGGGGTGACGATAGATGAATATCAATTTATTTATTTCCTTCCGTTAAGGAGTTGTTTCGTAGTTTCTCAATGCGAGGATGGCCGCCACCTGTATCTGCTTCGGATATACACTAGTTCGTGCGCACGATACTTCGCGTAACTGTAAACAAGCCCGACAAAACGAAATTAAATTTGTAACGGAGAATCAGCGACCATTCCCGTCTGGGTAGCTCGCGGCCGTCCGCGCAAATTATTTATTCGGGGATTCGGGAAGCAAAAAATGTTCCCACGACTAAATAACGCGTCGAGCAAAACCACGTTAAACGCACAGATTCGAAGTCGGGATGAGGAGTGATATAACGACGAATAAACACAACAGCGGATTAACACACTAATCCTTTAATCGTCATCAATAGACTACAAGACGGCGATCTCGCGCTTATACACTACGAGCGGCACAATAATAAATCCGAACGCGAAGGTGAATCGGTGGCTGATCAGCCTGCCGATTTCCTGTCTAAAACAAAATGTTACAATAAATGCCCGACAAAACACTTTCTGCCGTTACACTATCAACGGGGTAGCCAGCAGGTTTGCCGTGCTACCACCCATAAGCTGGCGCCCAAACATGCAAGAGAGAGAGAGAGAGAGACACAAGAAAAAACATGGCACCGACCTCGACCTTCAGCCTCTCCGACGACGGGAACGCTCTGCAGTGTGACGTCACTGGTGCGCTCCTTCTCGCTGATCGTCTCGCTGGTGTTTGTTGTCGTAGCTGTTTATCTTCTTGCTCGTCCTCTCGCTCGCTCCACAATATTGTTGCCTCAATCCGTTGTTCAGCTCGATAATTGCACCTCGTAAACAAAAAACAAGCATGAGTGTGCGTACCACACGCATACACTCTCAACTTGGCGCGGCGCACGGACATTTGCGAGAGCCAGACAGACGAAATCGGCCTAGCCGTGATTCTCCGTTACAAATTATAAGAGACGAGCGAAATTAGTAATGAAGGTTCAATAGTACGAGCGTGGATTAGTGGGCAGTTAGCTTGGTTAAATAGAAAGCGTGAATCTTAGTTAAAATGAAAGAAGTGTCAGTTCATTGTGTCGGCTTTTTGATCATGACGAGTAACGATCGAGCAAAACGAATTATTGGTACCGCGCAAAAATACTCTTTTGTCTACCTAACAACGAGCATAGTTGCTGTAAACAACGATGCGTGATGATCTGATTGCGCGAGGAAATGAGGTAGTGACTTTTTCTGCCGAAAAATTGTAAAAGCGGCAGGTGCTCGACGATTCCCTGGCGATGCTTTCGGAGAGTGAAGACCCGGGAATGATTCTCTTTACTCCGCTGTTTCCGGGCGTCAAGCTCTTGATGGACGCTGAACATCATATATTGTACTAATTCGCGCCAGTAAGGACAAATACCAACATACTTAGGTTATCGGGGACGAACGGTGAGGGCAAATTCTCTCATCCTGGTTCTTATATTTATCTCTCTCTTTCTCTCTGTGTCTCTCTCTTTTTCTTTTTCTTTCTCTCCATTCTTGACTCTCTCGTACACTTACAGATAAAAGCAACACTAATTTTTCATCTTCTAGTGTGCTTCTCTCCCCCTTCCACCTCATCCATCTATTCCTCGTATTTACAAGCCCTCTCACTTATCCGTGCTCGTCGTGATGCATTTTACGTTCTAAAGCCAGCCATTGATTGGCTACACTTCAATATTAATTACCTCATTCCATAATTAACAAAATTTTTCTTTTAATTTTATCATAAATAACTTTTTGACACGAATACAGGGATATAAGTTTCATTTAATGTTTTTGAAACACCCTGTATACGAGGTGTGATCAAAAAATAAGGTGAATTTTTATTTTTCTCAAAAAATATTTATTTATTCATCAATTTTTATTTTATCTCCTTCAAAGTAATCCCCCTCGGATATAATGCACTTGTGCCAACGCTTTTTCCAATCCTCAAAGCATTTCAAAAAATCATTTTTTGTGATCTTGTTTAGTTCATCCTTCGATGCCGTCTTTATCTCCTCAATCCTGGCAAAACGCCGTCCTTTCATGGGCCTCTTCAGTTTTGGGAACAAGAAGAAGTCACAGGGGGCCAGATCTGGCGAATACGGTGCCTGTGGCATCGTTACTGTGTTGGTTTTAGCCAAAAATTCGCGCACAAGCAACGATGTGTGAGCAGGGGCGTTATCATGGTGCAAAAGCCAATTTTTATTTTTCCACAAATTCGGACGTTTCTGGCGGATTGCTTCGCGCAAATTGCGCATAACTTGCAGGTAATATTCCTTATTTACTGTTCTACCCTGTGGCAAGAACTCATGATGCACCACGCCCCTGCAGTCAAAGAAAACTGTAAGCAAAACCTTTACATTTGATCGAACTTGGCGTGCTTTTTTTGGTCTTGGTGATCCAGAATGCCTCCACTGGGACGATTGAGTCTTAGTCTCGACGTCATAACCGTATACCCATGTTTCGTCACCTGTTATAACCCTGTTGAGTAAATCTGGATCATCGTTGACGTCATTCAGTAGCTCTTGAGCGATGCTCATGCGACGTTTCTTTTGGTCGAAATTGAGCAATTTCGGAACAAACTTCGCTGACACACGTCTCATGTCTAAACACTCGTCAAAATTGATTGGCACGAACCAAATGAGATGCCAATATCATCAGCAATTTCTCTAATGGTAATTCGACGATTTCCCAACACTATTTTCTTCACTTCTTCAACATTCTCATCAGTTGTTGATGTGCTGGGGCGTCCAGAACGAGGTTCGTCGTCGGTGTCTTCTCGGCCTTCTTGGAAGAGTTTATACCACTTGTAAACATTTTTTTGGCTTAAAGTAGACTCACCGTATGCCACTTTCAGCATTTCAAGTGTTTTGGAACATTTGATTCCATTTTTCATACAAAATTTAATGTAAACTCTTTGATCCATGTTTTTAGACAGCAGCAAATCGTGGAGCACGCAAAACACTTCTAACCTTGATGCCTCTCACAAACAAACCAAACATACTACAAAGCTGAAATTTGGAACGTATGTTTAGACGAGTGTACCGACATAACCAAATAAAAAAGTCGAAGATCGAACGGACGGAGCCCGCTAAATTTCAAAATTCACCTTACTTTTTGATCACACCTCGTATAATACAAAAATATTATATTCTGATATAAAAAAGAACTCGAACTTTGAGACTTATTAGATATATTTTACATATTATTTGTTTAGCAAAATAACCCAATAAAGATTCAATTTGTTTTAATAAAAAGAAACATTATTTGTTTCTTCATTTGTTTCTTTTTCAACTATTTTTTATATTTGTATTCGAAAGTGTAAAATTGTAATAGTTTTCTATACGTATAATTTTTTGCTTCTTGATCTATTTTATTTTATTTGAAATATGCTGCAAGGATATTTACGGTATTTTCGTTTATTACCATCTCATTTCCTTTAAAATGTATGTTTTGTTGATACATTTAAATGTATTATTATATGAGATATTGTATATAACACGTATTCTAATAATTTATACATAGATTCAGGACATTAGTATCTGGTATTAATGTATGGATGAAATTCGACTAAATTTAATTTTTGTTCTCATTTTCATTATTATTTGTATTTTCTTCAGTATTGTAATCTACATTTGTACTTTTTATCTTGATAGATACACAATAATGAACTTTATAACAATCAATATTTTATGCATTGTACTATAATATATATTTCAACGTTCATATATTCATAAAATCTTAATAATAAATCAGATTTTGTAATGCTATACATTACAAGGTTTTAGCTGAGAGCGTTGTATCTTTTACAACATCTCCGAAAAGTCATTCCCGCTCCTTGCTATCACGTGACCGACTGTATAATATTACCTAACTCGCGCCCAAATTGGAAAACTTTTCATTTTATTTTTCGTTTTTCCCATCCACGCCCAAGAAAATAACAAAGAGTAGAACATGATCCAACGACAACTAACTGAGGAAGATAAAGCAGACGATCGAGAAAGAGGGAGAAAATGCTGAAAAGAAAGGAGCACACGCTCACATACACACATGTATCAAAACACGTATTACCAGTTTATGAAAAATCGAGAAAAAAATTTAAGAGGAAACGTGAGAATAAAGCATGCGAAAAGAAAAAATAAACGCGTTACACTCTCGCCCTCATCGATGCTAAAACACTGACACACCTAGTGCAACCACATCGACCTGATTAAGGCAACAACCGGCAGTCATCTATACCAGGATGTTGTACATCATCTAAGGCGTTCAGAAGGCCACACACATTATACTACCCACTAGACACGGAGCTTGGCACTAAACATGAGACGAACGACTATAGAAAAATATATATATCGAATGAAATCAAAATTGAAATTGACGTTGTAAATTGACCACGCGTGGCAAAATACCTATCAATGACTCACGTGATTTAAAATCGGAATAAAATGAAATTCAAGTACAAATTGACCGATAATTGACTAAGACTATATATACGCACTTATTGACCGATGAAGTCTTACTGAAATATACAAAATATGAAAATGCAGAAATAAATTTAAAAAAATTAAATGAATTCGAATTATAATCGTTCAAAAATATTGAAAATTAAATAATTATGTAAATTGAGATATTAGCGAAATGCGAAAAATCATATAAGATGATACGAATAGTTAGACTTAGAAAAATTGTGAAAATGTACATATTGACCATAATATCATGAGCTCGAAATAATATATGAACAAAATTCGACAAGTGCTACTGACGTCATGAAATAAATAAAAGTTAATAAGATGTTGACTTTCAGGAATCGATTTCTGCCCTTATCAGTGATGTGGCCAGAGGTAAGGATAAATATTAAACGAGAGATGAAATGTACTCATATTTATAGATCATGTAGGAAGTAAATGAGAAATAAAATATTATGAAATTCAGAAGAATTAGAGGACGCATCCGACATTCGAATAATTATTCAGACTGATGATAAAATTTCTTCACAATGAAAGGGAAAAAAAATTTTCGGAGAGGACGAGCCGACTCTTCTCCATTTTGCCCATGTTCATCTAATATTGTGCAAGTCATCTTTATACAGACGCATGCATCATTCGACCTCATCTTGTGGATGGGTCTGACCTAAGTAGAAAAAGGGCTACTTCAAACAGTTTTGGAACAACCGAACTCGATCTGCTATTGAGTAAAAACCCTAGAGAAACAGAGAGTTATGGGATGGTTGCATCGACAAAACTTAGAATTCTCCTCACTTGTGGAGGCTACCTGAATAACGAAATGCCCGTGAAAATCGTCAAGCGGATATAGGAACCGGTGATCAAAAGTCATCGAGCGGGAAATCCATACCTCCATTCGCGGAATCCCAGTCAAGAAAGGGAGCCATGCTCTTTGTTTATGAAACAACGAGTCGGCTGTCTGACTTGAGAGAGAGGTTAAGTAGTTGGACCTGGCAGCACCAGACATTAAGGTCTGGGTAGTTAAATCAAATAAGGTAAAAATCATCAAAGTGATTACGAAACTATCCGCTAGGGTAGGGTCTGTTACGAACTTTCTAAAGCTGGTCCGTCAACAAAATGTCGAAGTGGACATTGCATAATGAATGGTCCTAAGTCAGAAAGCTAATGATATACTGATTCTGGGCCTAAATGAACCATCGGTGCACACTCTCAAAAACCGTAAATACATACTATTAGCGGGTGTTAGGATAGCTTACAGGCTAACTTGCAATAAAGAATAGGTGAATAATAGGTAAAAAATAGGACCTAGTATAATTAAGTGATTTTTTAACATTTACAGCCTCCATAAATAGATCGTAAACAGTGCTGTTTTTTCTTTAAGTAAGTGGACTTATTTCAGCAACTTATCACGTAGCATAGGGCTGCCCAATTGAAATACGAAAGCTCTAGTCAATGATGGGTTTGCATGATTTTGAGAACTATGCTGAGTAGAATGGACTATGTTACACGCATTAGAGAAGGCTATGCTCCACGATCGAGTAGCGTGAATTGTACGCAAATCATAATTATCATCCATCCTAAGAAAGCTGAAGAGGGTTCAAGCCACTCCATAATCGGAGCCATTGCACTAATAAGGAATGCCATATACTAGTAACTTACATTAATCTATCATTATAGCTAAGTTATCACTTAGACGATTTGATGAAGCTTCAGCTACTTAAACGGATTGAAGGTGGCCAAATTTCTGCTTTAATATCTCTGATACATTGCTGGTCATTGATATAGAAGTTTGTATAAACTTACAAAAATAAGCAGGAGCATCAAACATGGCGGAATAGATATTTGCAGAATCTCGTGATGAATGTACTTATGTACTAGTAGCAGTACCAAAATGGCACAGTTATTTGGATACTCCTAATGTTTGTGAATGGAGTGACGTTGCTAGATGCCTTTTGTTAAGCGACATGTTTACAGACGAAGTATGAGGTGAAATTGTAATGACGAATTCAATTATTGAATTATCGCTCGGCAGAACAGACTGAGAAAAATCACAACTCCTGAATACTGAAAATAGCAGTAAATCCTCAAACAGAGAGCAGATTACAACGATAGTAAAGTCATAACAACGTCTCGGATTAAATCTTCGAGTAGAACTCCCGAGAGTAATACAAAGACGTCACATCGTAGAATCCAAATAAAAGAAAAACACGCCAACAACCCTGAATACATAGACTTATAAGACTTAAATTGAATTTAAAATAAAATGATTAAGGTGACATGCACAAATGAGATGAATAAATTTTTAGTACCGAATATAACTATATAAAAATAACATATGAAGCGCATGAGTTACAATATATAGCATTCTCATTTCCTAACAGTCACTCAACAGGAAACAGTCACTCTCATTTCCGAAAAGTTTACGTCAAACAAGAAAACAGGTCCAATTTAAATGAAATAGCCAAAGAAGATGCATCAATGTAATGCAGGAGACAATAATGTAGCGTTTGAAGGCTGAAACAGTTGCTAGTGGTTAGAACAATGAACAGCAGCCAAGATAGAAGAGTCCAGATGAAAAATACTCTGAAATTAAGGTTAGAAATTCAGACCTGCGATTACAAAGCAGATCCCTCGGACATTTGAAAAATTTATGCAACGAAAACCAGTATGCGCTTAGTTACCCAGAAATTACACCACTTGCAATCAGACTTAACTCGGACGAATTGATAGAACGATTGATAATCAGCAAGAACACGAAACCTCAAAAAAAAACGTACGATGCTCACAAAAGAGAGATAGATAGATGACTATTTATTTACTGTTAAGAGGAGCCTCAAGTGTAATTCCAGCCTGGTGATAATTTATTAGTGCGGGAATGATTGATAGATTTTATTTGTAAAATTTCACGAAGAAATCAATGGTGCAGTCCAAAAAAATTTATTTTTCAATGTTTTTCAAAAAAATATTTTTAATTTTTGACCTATACCAGTTATAGCTTAATTCATACGTAATGTTGTTTAGAATCATTCAAAGAACCTGTAAAAAAATTTTCAGCTCGAAATATTAAAATCTACGGGACTAGTTCCATTTTTACTGCTGCCTTCATTATTACTCGGCCGCGTTATTGTATGTGGACGCCTCGAACGAGCGCGCGGCGCAGCCAAGAATGTATGTGTTAGGTGTTTCCAATTAATTTGAATGTATTCTAAAAAAGAATCCAAATTTATTGAACAACGCGGCCGAGTGATAATTCAGACAGCAGTAAAAATGGAACTAGTCCCGTAGTTTTTAATATTTCGGGCTGTAAAATATTTTAACAGGTTCTTGAAATGATTTTGAACAACATTACGTATGAATTATGCTATAAATGGTATAGATCAAAAATTAAAAATTAAAAATAAATATTTTTTTTTAAATCATGGAAAAAATTTTTTTGGGCTGTATTATTAAGTTTCTCGTGAAATTTTACATACGAAACCATATGAATCACTCCCGTATCGATAAATTATCAACAGACTGGAATTTCACTTGAGGCTCCCCTTAAGTAAATATACGTACAATAAATATACAACACAATTTGTAAATATTATATTTGCTTCATTTTTCAAAATTTTTGTCAAGGTATCTTATTAATTATAATATCACGTATCACATATTACAGTATTCTAACGATCCAGTCTGATCTGTCTCTTTTTTCTCTTTTCACTGCGCAATAGCAATCCTATTCTTATAGAAAATTGAGGAAAAACGCTATCAATGTCACCATATTTTTTTCAATGGTCATACTCACGAGGTCTGTTAAAAAAGTATCGCGAATTTAGTATTTTTTCAAAAAGTATTTATTCATGAATATCTATTTTATTGCCTTTAAAGGAATCTTCTTCGGATATAATACGAGAATACTTGTACCACCGCTTTTTCCAATCCTCGAAGCACTTAAAAAAATCATGTTTTGTGATTTTGTTCAGCTCTTCCTTCGATGCCCTCTTTGTCTTCTCGATCGTACCATAACATCGTCCTTTCATGGACCTCTTCAGTTTTGAGAACAGGAAAAACTCACAGGGGGCTAGGTCTGGGAAATATGGTGGCTGCGACACCATTACTGTGTTGTTTTTGGCCAAATATTTGCACATAAGCAACGATGTGTGAGCAGGGGCGTTATCATGATGCAAAAGCCAGTTTTTGTTCGTCCACAAATCCCGAAGTTTCTGGCGGATTGCTTTGCGCAAATTGCGCATAACTTGCAGGTAATATTCCTTATTGACCGTACTACCCTGTGTCAAGAACTCATGGTGCACCTGGTCTCTGCAATCGAGGAAAACTGTGAGTAAAACATTCACATTCGACCAAACTTGGCGCGCTTTTTTCGGTCTTGGCTCATGCGGCAGCTTCCATTGAGATGATTGAGCTTTGGTTTCATAACCATAAACCCATAATTCGTCACCAATTATGATCCTCTGGAGCAAATTTGGGTCGTCTCGGATCGTGTCCAACATCTCCTGAGCAATGTTAATACGATAATGTATTTGGTCGAAATTGAGCAATTTTAGCACAAATTTCGCAACAGCTCAACTCATGCCCAAATCATTGATTTAAAATCGAATGACCGGAGCCAATCGATATACCTAGGTGATCAGGAACTTCTCTAACGATGATTCGACGATTGGTCAATACTATTTTCTTCACTTTAACAATGTTTTCGTCTGCTGTTGACGTGCTTGAGCGTCCGGCACGCTCTTCGTCGTTCACATCTTCTCGGCCCTTTGAGAACGTTTTATACCACCGATAAACGTTGCTTTGGTCCAAGGTACCTTCACCATATCCTACAGTCAACATTTGAAATGTATCCGTATACTTTATTTTGTTTTTCACACAAAATTTGATACAGATTCTTTGATCCATTTTTTGGAACTAGCAAAAATTGAAGACGAGCTAAAACACATTCAAGCAAAACAGCTGCCAAAAATTAACTAAATATTCAAAATGGCCGACCTTGTCAGCATAAGTAAGAGACACGAGTACCAACATAAGGCTACAAAAACATAAAAAATAAAATATACGCAGCTCGCGAAAAACGAAATATCGCAATAATTTTTGAACATACCTTGTATTTTATTAAGTAGAAAGAGAGAGAGAGAAATTTGATTTGATTCTTTATAACACCTTAGGGTAGTACCCTATCTGGTGATTAATACAAGTTATATTTAATATAATAGTTAAATCGCAATATAAGTGATAGATACAAAGTACGAGGGTGGTCCGATAAGTACTTAGCCTACAAAAGAAAAACGACAATTTTGGAAAAGTGGAGTTTTATTTTTCAACATAGTCTCCTTTTAGTTCGATACACTTGGCCCAGCGATGCTCCAACTTCTTTAACCCGTCTGAAAAATACATTTCCTTGAGGTCTGAAAAGTAGGCTTCCGTGGCAGCGAGTACCTCCTCATTCGACTCAAATTTCTGTCCGGCGAGTGACTTTTTCAAGTTTGGAAACAAAAAGAAGTCGCACGGGGCTAGATCTGGAGAATACGGTGGATGGGGCAGCAGTTCGTAGCCTAATTCGACCAATTTGGCCATGGCGACGGCGGAGGTGTGAGCCGGTGCGTTGTCATGGTGGAAGAGCACTTTTTTCTTCACCAAATGGGGCCATTTTTTCTGCAATTCGACGTCGAATCGGCACAATAATTCGGCATAGTACAGCCCTGTGACCGTTTTGCCCCTCTCCAGGTAGTCGATGTAGATCTCACCTTGTGAATCTCAGAAAACGGTGGCCATCACCTTTCCGGCCGATGGGGCAGTCTTCGCCTTCTTCGGAGCACTTTCGCCGGGTAAAGTCCACTGTTTTGACTGTTCCGTGGTCTCTGGTGTATACCAGTGGATCCATGTTTCGTCGACTGTCACGAAACGACGCAGAAACTCCTTCGGATTGCGCTTAAACAGAGTCAGACATTGCTCTGAAGTTGTCTCACGGTTGCGCTTGTTGTCCGGAGTGAGCAAACGCGGCACCCATCGCGCCGACAGCTTTCTCATGCCCAAAATTTCATGCAGGACATGACTCACGCAGTTTTTTGAGATGCCTACGGTCTTAGCTATCTCGCGCACCTTCAATCGTCGATCTGCCAATACGAGATCGTGAATTTTTGTCACGTTATCCTCTGTGGTAGCCGTTTTCGGAGCACCTGGACGTGGCTCTTCAAAAATCGACGTGCGACCACGTTGAAACTCGTTAAACCAATTTTTGACGGTCGCCATCGACAGAGAAGAGTCACCGTACACAGCATCCAAGCGCTTTCTGATTTCGCTGCGCGATTTCCCTTCCAAAAACAAGAATCGAATCACCGACCGATACTCCTCTTTTTCCATTTTTCAAAAATCAACGGACACACTTGCTTTCACACGCTCTCAAAAATAAACTACAACTCCGACCCGGCTGCAATCTTGACAGTAACCATCGAGAAGGTTGTACTACGTGATAGAATATTTCTTTTGCGAGAGTGGCGCCATCGGTCGGTGAGGCTAAGTACTTATCGGACCACCCCCGTATACCTTCTGGCTCTTTAGAAATCACCGCGGGTAATGTCACTATAGAATTAAGCCGAAATGTAAGATTTTTAGGCCTCATTCTAGATTATAAATTAAACTTTAAAGATCATATTGATTCAGTGTTAGCAAAAAGCTTGCGGGCGTTGAACATTATCAAATTTGTAAGAGGTACGTGGTGGGGAGCCGACCCTGCATCACTTTTAATATTATACAAAAGCTATGTTCGATCTTCTCTAGATTATGGTTATTTTATATATTTTCCAACCCAAGTTAAAGAAATTAAAAAACTGGAATGGATTCCATTCGCCGCCATCAAACTTGCCTTCGGCTATCGACAAAGCACTCCAACTAATATTCTCATAGCTGAATCAAGACTACCTTTGATACAAGAACGTACAAACTTTTTGTGTAACTGCTATTTGTTCAAAGTTACTTCAAATTCCAATTTATTAACATCAAAATAAATCAACCGATTTAAAAGAAAACTGCTAAATACAAATCATTTAATATCTCAGAATCAAAGAGTTATATCCCTATGTACAAAAAACCTGAGCAATATGGAAAATATTATGTATAAGTGCGAAAATTATAAAATGTATACAGTTGACTACAAGTCTATCATTCAAAACCTAAATATAGACTTGGACATTGGAATGGGTTTGAAAACTGCTGCAAATCTAAATACTTTCATTAACGAGCTGGTTGCTGAGAGGAATTTGGTCGCAATTTTCACTGACGGTAGCAAATCTTCAACATCCACTGCTGTAGGAAGCGTGAGCATCTGTCCTTCTCGTAATATATACACTAGCTTAAGTCTGCATAACTGCGCCTCTATCTTCACCTCTGAATGTATTACTATTCTGCAAACAAGCTCTCAACATCGCGCTAAGTGACTTCAACCACAACTAGTCTATATTTTCTGACTGGCTCAGTGCCCTATTGGCTTTGAAAAATGCTACAATGTCCGCTCATGATAACCCTTACGGCCTAGAAATAAAAAGCCGAGCTCTTGAGTTTTGTAGAAAAAGTACTAAGACATTATATTTCTACTGGGTTCCGTCTCATTTCGGAATCCAAGAAAATGATCGACTGGATGAACTAGCTAAAGAAGCTTCATTTTCAGAGCAGGAGATACATTTTAAGATTCCATACACCGATCTAAAGGAGTACAGCAAAAATCTCTCTTCCACCAACACCAATGATATAGTCACCTCATAGGCTCTTTCTAAAGGCGCAGATTATTTCCTAAAATACTACAAGGCTTCTTCAAAGGCGTGGTTTGCTATTACACAGCTTCCAAGGGAAATCATCATAACTGTCAATAGATGCCGCTCGGGACATTATAATCTCAACGCTTCTCTGGCCAAATTAAAAATAGTTCCACCTAACTATAAATGCAGCAGAGATTGGCAAGATTTAGATCACATCCTCTGGCAATGTCCCTTATATAATAAGCTTCATACGAAACTATTCATAGATCTGCGTAAAATGGATCTTTGCTCGCCACTAGCCTCCTGCGTCCTGCTCACTAATCCAAATATGAAAATTTGCAAAATATTGTATACTTTCTTAACAGATTGTAACTTATTGATATAAATACTTTTCTACTCACTGAAAATGTAAACTAACAATGTAAATATATGTAAAGCTGTTTATCTCACGTAAATATTTATAGTAGTAGTATATATGCATTGACTATGTATTTAGCATGATAATCTTGTATTGATTAAAAATGCTAAATAAAAAAAAAAAAGAAAACTGTAAGAATAGATAAATAATAAGTGACTTCTTTAAAAAAGTTAGACAAATATCTTACACAAATATAAGTGGATTGATTTATTCGATGAGGGATAAATATGCATAAGTTATCTAGATTTGATAATTTTGTTTTTAATCTCAAGTCGTTAATATTGTTGAATTAAAATTCGCTCATTCATCCCTTGATTTTATTAGTTTAATATTGGTGAGACGTTACGAAAATCATAAATCTCATTTTTGTTGTAATGACTGCCTTCAGATACTGATCAATTATCAAGATTGTTTCGATGCATAATCATATAATAATAGAAAAAATATTTCGGTATTGCTCACCCCAGAATCAAGTCCTTGAGTATTTGGAGTAGTTGATCGTTGCTGTAAGCCATGAAAACTCTGAAAATTTTAAATAATAAAAAAATATTAGGTATTGTCATATAAAATTTTCAATTCAGTATGATATTCACATACATGCACACGTTCGCAGATATGCACGCAAACACACACACACACACACACACACACACACACACACACACACACACACACACACACACACACACACACACACACACACACACACACACACACACACACACACACACACACACACACACACACACACACACACACACACACACACACACACACACACACACACACACACACATGTACATGTTTGTAAAGAAAGACCTATTCTACTTTTCAAATTCAAATGGATTATTAATTCAAGTATTGAACAATTTTTCAGATAAAATTTTTGTAGTTTAAAAATGGTCTATTGATGGCGATCTGAAACTTTAACTTAACGTTCAATATTATGAAACAATAATCTTTTATTAAAAATAGAAACTTCTGTTGTGATTTCAAATTCAGAAAGAGCAGAAAATGTTAGGCCGATATGAATTCCAGATTGAAGATATTGATTGATATGCAAATTGATATCTGGAATTCAAGAAAATTATTTCAAGATCATGTGAAGTTCAAACTTAGTTTTCTTTACTATATGGCCTAACAATATACGGACATAGTTGTGACGAGAGTAGGCAGTTGCCTGTTTCTCGTCGGTCCCTCTGCCTCTCCTCTTTGCCCTCGGCAAGGTTCAGTGGCCAGTATTGGGCGCACCCTTTTTATTATGCGCCTAATACTGTACCTCTTTTTTTTAGCAGCTATAAATTGCTAGACTCGGCCAAGAAAGCCGAAGGAAAACGTGAGAAGATGCTGCAGTCGAAGAAAGAAAGAGAGAGAGAGAGAGAGACAGACAGAGAGAGAGAGAGAGAGAGACAGAGAGAGAGAGAGAGAGACAGAGAGAGAGAGAGAGAGAGACAGAGAGAGAGAGAGAGAGACAGAGAGAGAGAGAGAGAGAGAGAGACAGAGAGAGAGAGAGCGCGCTCACGTGAGCACGTACTAAGCGGTTATAGGCAGCCAGGCGACGCGCGACCAATTATCGTTTCGTCGCAAGCCGCCTAAAACTAAGTTGAGTAAAGATAGTCTGCAAGAGCGCGGTTACTGCCCGCGCTGGAGTATTGCGTGGTGTCACATAACGTCAGCCACTAATCTAGGTTAGTCGACCGAAGGAATTAGCTCGCGCTGCCGATCATGTTGGCGATTGTTTTCTTTCCCTGCGAAGAAGAGGTTTGGTTGTCTTTCATCTTGTGCGGCCCTACGCCATGGCCTTTCGTCAAAGCGCGCACCACCTGCAGCAGCGTTAGTCAGACGAGAAGCCAGACAATCGGCCTGCTCTGCAGTTGCCACCTTCGCCTCCCAGGGATCATTGAGAAGAAATTAAAGGTCAGATTATCTCTTTCTCCCTGTTGTTCTCTCTCTCGCAATGATGTGCGGCCACGTGAATTATTAGGTAGCCAGGCGATGACTTGTCGGCTACCTTTGTTTAATTCCTCTCCATTAATTATTTGTAATGCGTGTTTGGTTTAGTTGTAAGTGCGCAGTAGCCCGGCGATCACTCACCAGTTACTTTACAAGTTTCCTTGTGTTAGAATAAGTCGCGTTTGTTATTTGGTTAAGGTATATAATGTTGTAGACGTACGATTAAGATGTTAAGATTTCTGATTAGTTTAAGCGCGCGTTTGTTTTGAATTATAAGGTAATAAAAGGTTTTGTCATTTGGTATTAATAAAAATTGGTTTATTTTCCCGCCTACTTTCCCGATTGCATTTAGAGCGAAAGCGCCTCTCTTACCTTCCCCTTTCAAAATAGGTAGCAGCGCGTCAAAACTGTTACATAGTGAAAAATGTCCCAAACAGCTGCTGTTTAATTTTGAAAGGATCAGACATCTTGGAGAATCATCATTTCTATAAACGTATTCTATAGCATACGATCGATCTATAGCAGAATAAAAGCATTTTGAATCATGCACATATCAATCGTAATCAAAGTCACCTTGAAGAAATTCTGACGCTGCATTAAGATTAAGCGGCCCTCAAAATGCATGCCTCACAAAAATTAAGAAAGCAAAAAACTTCCCAAACTTTTTGGTGATTTTGGATCGACTATATTTAAGTGAAAAATAGTTGCATAAGAAATTTTTAAAAAATAATTTCGTAGCTCTAAGATTTTTATTTTCAGATACAGTGCTCGGCGCGTACTTATGCCCACCCTGAAGCGAAATTTGTCAAACTTTAAAGTTTCATATCTCAGCGAAAAAAGAGTCGTAGAATGAAAAACTTTACACCATTTTAAAGGTAATAGCAAAAGCTTTAAGTAACGTGAAGATAATATTGTTAATACTAGAATCAAGTTTTTTATGCTTAAAAAATGAACATAAAAAATTTATTTTTGTTGCCCTTATACAAATTAATTTATTTGCTGTGCAAATCAGCGGATCATTAAAAATCCAAGCAAAATTAAAAGGTGGAATGTTTCTCTTTAAAATAAGAGCAACAGAACTCATTCTTGATTTTTTTATACAGAGAAATAGCTTTTTTTTTATTAAAAAATCGTTTTTTTTCATCAGCTCATATCTCAATTGCTATGCATTAAATATAAAAACTTTAAAGTCATAAGTCGTTTCTTTTTTGGTAAATAATACAAAAATAAAGTAGAATCTAAGATCTAGAACAAATGTTTTTTTTCATTTTTTTATTTTGGCCCCATCCACCGTATTCTCCAGATTTGAAGTCTGATTTTCACAATTTAAAATGGCGGATCCAATATGGCGTACATAATTTTCAAACATTAGCTTATATAAATGAAAATTTGTATACTTAGGTTTTTGGGGTCGTTGATTACGAATCTGAACTCCTATTTTCAAAATTGATGCAATATGGCTGGTGAAACATTTGAAATTAGAAAATAATTTTTTTTATATGAGAGTCTGAGAAGTCGCTAATTCTGATTTCAGCATTCTAGAAAATTTTCTACTAGTTACATATGTTTGTAATTATTTTTTAGTTTTGCAATGTAGAGTAACTGATCACGGGTGTAGTTTCGAATTTTTAAAATAAAGATTATGAATCTAAAGTAGTGAATAAATATTTGGTAAATTCTACCAACAGAATCTATTATAGCTTTGCTCAATATGAATTTCATATCCAGTATCATGCTGCAGTAATTTTTTATTTATGATATTCATCAAAGCAATTTTTCTTCACGTTGATGCATAAAGTCACATTGCATGTTGTGCAGTAGAATTGGGATCGAACTCGATTGTTTTTAGTACTACAAAACTCAAAATTTTTGTAGAGTCCTTCATAAACATCAGGCAAATGTTTCTGTACTGACGTCCTGATACTTTCAGGTGTTTTGATTTTTTTTTTGAAGCAGGAGTTTTGGGAATATTTGAACATGGTCTTCCTCGCTTCTTTTGGCAATTTAGTCCTATCAACTCATCTACAACTAATAAACGAAACTCTTTCAATTTCAAACCTTTATCAGGATTGAGTAATTTGAAAATTATAAAAGAGTTGACAAGAGTGACATCTATGAAGTGCCATAGTAAGCGGTGCCACCATTTTCTACTTTTTCTTGTGATTTCATAGAATGATTTCATCTGATCTGATTTGTTAACACATCCCATATGAGCATTATAATCCTTCGCCATTTGAGGGCAAGCTATAGTTGTCAATGAACCATCTTTTTGTTTTCTCTCTACCTCAGACAAATCAGTTGGATCATGAAAATTTGATAAAAAATTAACTGGTTTTTTGTCTACCTATTTCAAATATCTGATGCCCTCATTTGACGTACGGTATTCGCTGTCACCCATCTTAATGTCTTTATCTTTTCCTTGATTTTTAGGAAGACCTTTTCTGTCCTTTCTAATTGTCCCACAGGAAGAAATTCCATCTTTCAATAACGTTATCATCAAATTAGTACTTGTAAAGTAATTGTCAAAATAGATAAGGTAATTTTTATTTTTCAGAGTTTGAGATAAACTCATGATAACTCTTTCTCCTAAGTTTTTCTCAGTAACATTATTAATTTTTCCCGTGTGAATTTGAAATTCACATACGTAGCCATTCATATCTGATCTTACCCATATCTTATATCCTCGTTTTATGGGTTTCTGAGGCATGTATTGTTTCATAGTATTTCTGCCTTTGAACTTTACCATGCTCTCATCTATAGATTGCTCTCTGGTTGGATCATAATATTGCATATAAGTTTCTGAAATTCTTTCAATAAATGGCCTTATTTTGTATAATTTGTCAAAATTAGTTTCTCATTTTCAGGTTCTTTAGTTTGATCATTCAAATGCAAATTACTAAGAAGAAAAGAGAATCTTTTGACCGGCATTGACGAGCTTATGTAAGCATCATGCAACTGAGGATTTGAAGATCAATAATCATGATAAGACGGTAAACGTTTGACACCCATCATTATGTTCACTCCAATAAATTTCTTTATCTCATCTGTAGTCACAGGAACGTCATTCTTAATTTTATTCTGTTGATAATATAGATTTGTTTGTTGAACCATGTTTTCGATATTTTCTACCAATAAGAGCATCAAGAAAATATCCCCAGGTGTTCTAACAGTATCAGGAATATTCTTTGGCCCAACGTTCTGTGTGAAAGGTAAGTTATAGAAAGGTAAAGATTGATTTGACCAAGTTTCATCTGATGAAATTTTACTGTTTTCGAACTTACGAGAATCATTCTCATAATGTTTTCCAGAGTCTACATTCAGGTCACAACCATCTTCATCGCTTATGTCATTTCCATCGATAGATTCATCGTCTGATGGGATTTGATCTCCTTCATATTCTTCTTCAGAATTACTCATTTTTTATTCAAAATTATTTGTTTTTTTTTTTTATTCAACTAATCAATAAGAAAATTCAATACAAAGTTAAAACTAGGATCACACTATTTTGACTGTTAGCCTGCCATTCGAACGTGATCTCTAACACAGACAAAATTTCTTGACTCATCGAAATTGCTTGCCTCTTTTATTCAACTAATCAAATAGGAATATATGACAAACTGAAAACTATCATCACACTATTATGACCGTTAGCCCGCCACTCAAACGTTATCTCTAACACGGACAAAATTTCACATACATGAAAGCTTGTTTTTTCTTTCTCAGATATTCTTTTTCTAGTATACTAAAAATCGTCATAAAAAAAATGTTATCCATCCTATTGGGATAATTCGGATGCAATCAAATATCTAGCTGAAAAGAAATACATAATAATAAGTACATTTTATGACAACTTTACCACCATATTTGAACCACCGTTTTGAGTTTTCTACACCCAAGACTCATTTCATCATCAGCGACCTCAAAAACAAGTGATGACAGCTAAGATAACAGAATTTTGTGAATTTTCCTTACAATAAAGCTGTATTCAGCACCTTCAAAAATCCCTACATAGATACCAGCTCAAATAATTGAATTTTTTTAGATTTTCCTTACAATCAGGCTCCCATATTGAATCCGCCATTTTTAATTTCCAAAATCTGATACTGAATTCGTAATCAGCGACCTTCAAACCCCCCGTATACCACATATCAGTGAATTTGGTCGTAAAATGAGCTCAAAATAGAATTTCATTAAAAATCTCTTTTTTTGTTTTTTAATTGTTTATAAAGAATTATATATAGTGCTATTCTGAATTTTGACCTAAGAAACCTGTTCCCCAAGCATCCAGTGTTCAAACAAAAATGATTAAAGAGATCTAGAGCTCAGATTATTCAAGCTATAAAGAAAAAACTAAGGAAAAATAGGATGCCAGAATACTGCCACCCGCCCCTGAAAGGGTTAAAGTTGGAGCATCGCTAGGCCAGGTGTATCGAACTAAAAGGAGACTATGTTGAAAAATAAAACGCCACTTTTCTAAAATTTTAGTTTTTCTTTTGTAGGCTAAATACTTATCGGACCACCCTCTTATTTTTCACTTAAATATAGTCGACCCAAAATTACCAAAAAGTTTGGGAATTTTTTTGTTTTGCGAGACATGAATTTTGAGAGCCGCGGAATTTTAATGCAGCCTCAGAATTTCTTCAAGATAACTTTGATTATGATTGATATGTGTGCATGATTCAAAATACTTTTATTCTGCTATAGATCGATCGTATGCCGTAGAATACGTTTATAGAAATGACGATTCTCCAAGTTGTCTGATCCTTTCAAAATTAACCCTTTGCGGCACAGTGGGAATACGTATTCCCACCTTTTTTCATAGCATTTTTTGATAATTTAGAATAGTTTTTGATGAATTTACCCTGAGTTTTTTGTTGTTTTACGATTATAGGATGATATACAATTGAAATTTACGTCAATTGGTGCCACAACTTTTATTAATTTGTTAATATTGTTAAACAAAGACGAAAAAACAGCTCTATTTATAAACAAAATTCATTATTGAAGAAACTTTCAGTTATAATTTTATAAAAATTTATACAAAGGAATTTTTGGGATCGCTAATCACGATTCTGAACTCAGAATTCCGAAATTGAAAATGGCGGATCCAAGATGACGGCAAAAATTTGGTTTATATTTTTTATTTTATTGAAAAATGGTATACAAGGGTTTTTGGGATCGTTGATCACGATTTTGAACTTAGAATTCCGAAATTTAAAATGGCGGATCCAAGATGGCGGCAAAAATTTGGTTTATATTTTTTAATTTATTGAAAATTACTATACAAGGGTTTTTGGGATCGCTGATTTCGATTTTGAATCTAGAATTTCGAAATTTAAAATGGTGAATCCGAGATCAGATTGATTTTTTTTTGTATTTTTGTTTTTTTTTTGTTTTTTTTTTCACTTTTATATTTTTATCTTCTCACGTTCAATTTTTTAATTATTTTAGTTTTCTAATTCATTTCAATCTTTCATGAATGATACTTCAAAAAGCAATTTCTGTCTACTTGTAAACATAATGGTACGTTGCACGTACTACATGACCATTTAGTTCGCACATCTTTTGTTTTTGTACTGCAGTGAGCGCATCTCCTATAATTATCAATGGGTGTTGGCATATGAGCAGATAGAGAGCGTCTTTTTTCAACAGAAACTTGTGGTTTGTGAAGATTGGTTTGTGTAGGTTGTCGCTTTCTTCCTTTTTTAGTTGAAATTTTGTGAGAAACCAATCGATCCACTAAAAGTAGTCTGAACTTCTTCAATGTTATAGGATTATCAGCGTTTATTTTTGAAAATATGATGAATGAATTTCTAATAGTTAGATCAATGAAATGCCAGAATAATCTGTGCCACCACTTTTTGGACTTTCGATCTATTTTATATGTAGATAACAAGCGATCAGCGTTATCGACAAATCCCATGTATTTGTTGTAATCAGAGCACATGACTGGACAATCTATCTGCACTCGTGTGCCATCTTTCTGTGTTCGATTTACTGTTGTCACTTCGGATGGATCATGGTAATTTGACAGGAAACAAACACCTTTCTTATCCATCCATTTTATCCATGTAATACCAGTATCAGACGTTTGAAAATCGTATTGTCCATGTTTCATTTGTTTGTCAAGCATTACAGATTTAGGTAACCCAGTACGATTGGAACGTACAGTTCCGCAAGCAAATATTTTGTCTTCTTTCAGCGAAATTAATAGATCGACACCAGTGAAGAAATTGTCAAAGTACACATGGTGATTTTTACCAACAAGTTCACGCGTCAAATCTTTGACAACTCGTGCTCCTAACTGTTTTTCAGAACTTTCGGTTGTGCCAGTATAAACTTGAAATTCACATACGTAACTGGACTCATCCGCACGAACCCAACATTTATATCCTCGTTTTATTGGTTTTGCTGGCAAGTATTGCTTCAGGCTACTTCGACCTTCGAATTTTATCATGGATTCATCGATAGATTGATATTTGCTTGGTTTCCAGCAAATTTTGAATGTTTCTTGAAGTCTATCCAGCAATGGTCTCAATTCATACAATTTATCATAATTAGGCTCACCTTTTTTAGGTTCTGTGCTGTTGTCCGATATATGCAAATTACCTAATATGAATCCGAAACGAACAACCGGCATTAGCGAGCTTATACGAGGTGTGTTCAAAAAATAACGAGAATTTTCGTTTTATGAAAAAAATATTTATTTATTCATCTACATTAAT
This sequence comes from Phymastichus coffea, assembly GCF_024137745.1. Lineage (NCBI taxonomy): Eukaryota > Metazoa > Arthropoda > Insecta > Hymenoptera > Eulophidae > Phymastichus > Phymastichus coffea. The sequence continues at coordinate 4,485,410 of NW_026706827.1, forward strand.
GTTGTCGCCTTCAAAGTAGTCCCCTTCGGATACAATACACTTATACCAACGCTTTTTCCAATCCTCGAAACACTTTTGAAACTCGATCTTTGTAATAGCTTTTAGCTCTTTCAGCGATTCGCTTTTAATGTCATCTATGCTTGTAAAACGACGGCCTTTTAATGTTCTCTTTATTTTTGGAAATCGAAAAAAGTCACATGGAGCCATATCTGGCGAATATGGAGGCTGAGGCATCGTTACAGTTTCGTTTTTGGCCAAAAATTCACGAACAAGCAATGAAGTGTGAGCAGGCGCATTATCGTGGTGCAAAAGCCATGAATTGTTTTGCCACAAATCCGGGCGTTTTTTTCGGATTGCTTCACGCAAACGACGTTGAACTTGTAGGTAGTACTGCTTATTGATTGTTTGACCTTGTGGCAAGAATTCATAATGCACTATGCCATTAAAATCGAAGAACACAGTGAGCATAACCTTCACATTCGACCGTACTTGTCGAGCCTTTTTCGGTCTTGGCGATCCAGAATGCCTCCACTGGGACGATTGAGCCTTAGTTTCGACATCATATCCGTAAACCCATGTTTCGTCACCTGTTATAACACGTTTTAGTAGTTCTGCATCGTTATTGACTTCATTTAGCGACTCCTGAGCAACTTCCATTCGCCGCTGTTTTTGTTCGAAAATCAACAATTTTGGAACGAATTTTGCTGCCACACGTTTCATACCCAAAACATTCGAAAAAATTTGATGGCATGAGCCAACTGATATGCCAACATCATCAGCGACTTCTCTGATTGTGATTCGGCGATCGTTCATAACCATTTCTTTCACTTTTTTCACGTTTTCATCGGTTGTTGATGTGCTTGGGCGTCCGGATCGTTCGTCATCTTCAACGTTTTTGTGGTCATCTTGGAAACGCTTATACCACTCATAAATCCTTGCTTTACTCATAGCAGACTCACTATATGCCTTTGTTAACATTTGACAAACTTTACTACACTTTATTTCATTTTTTACGCAAAATTTAATACAAATTCTTTGATCAATTTTTTTTCACAAACGAAAATCGCCGAGCTCGAAAAACACGTCTAACGTTAGCGGCTGCCACTTAAAAAGTAAGCAATGAATATTGCTGAAAATTTTATCGTACTTCAGGGGCATGTGTACCAACATAATAAAAAAAAATTTTATACAAGCGAACTCTCCAAACCCGCGAAATTTAAAAATTCTCGTTACTTTTTGAACACACCTCGTATATGAATCCTTCAACTTTGGGTCACTCGACCAATAGTCGCGATAAGAAGGCAGTTTTTTTATTTCCATCAGAATATTAATTCCTAGAAAAATCAGTAACTCTTCTTTTTTGATTAATTGCTTTTCCTGAGTTTTCTCCTGTGTATATTTATTTGTTTGCTGAACTAGTAAATCCAGCATGTCGTCAGGAAAAAGACACAAAAAAATATCTATTGGAGATTTTACGTTTTCGGGGATATTAGGTCCGAAATCAGCAGTGAATTGATCATCATCTCTATTTTTTCCTTTTTTCTTCCATACTTCATTGCCAGAGCGTTCTCCTTGATCTTCATCTGAATCGCTGTCACCTTCATTCTCTTCAAGCTGATCTTCGGTTTTTACATTTATATCATCCTCCTCTTGGTCTGAATCAACAAGTCTATCTACTGACTCCGTGTCGCTAGGAATATCAGCGATTTCCATTTTGTATGAGATACGTTAATATTTGTAATTATAAAAAAACTCGACTACTTGATAAAAAAAATTTTTAATGCTACAAGATCGGTACAAGCTCTTACGAAAATTGCAACTCACAACAGATTTTAGTGTATTATACTACAATGATCCGTACGAATCTATTTTATCGCTCTAAAATTGTTTTTCCATCGGTCCCCAATAGATGACTTGAAATGTTCGATGTGCTATATAACTGAAAGAATTTTTAACACTCGCTATATTTTTACTCTTATGTATACGTATATAATTTCACGATTATTGAAGTCAAGTAAGTTTGGTAATGATTTATTCTCTGATTTACTGAATTGGCATTGGATCTAATGGAGTACCAGCATACAGAAATTACAACATTTGAACAGATGACGGTTTGTTACAGCCTCTATTGAAGGAAGGAGTTGACTCTTAAAAATATGGAATTCCAGAACTTTCCGCAGAAAGAAAGGAAATTTTCGAAGAAATATGATCACCCATCCCGAAAACCTCTACACGCACATTTTCAGAAGAAATTCTGAAATATCAATATTTCCTATCGTCTTGGATTCGTTATTACGAATTTCGGATATTTGAGTTTAGATTCATAATTAGCGACCGTAAAAACCCTTGTATACCAACTTTCAATAAAATAAAAAATATACACCAAATTTTTGCCGCAATCTTGGACCCGCCATTTTAAATTTCAAAATTCTGAGTTCAGAACCGTGATCAGCGATACCAGAAACCCTTGTATACAAATTTTCAATGAAATGAAAAATATACATTGAATTTACGCCGCCATCTTGGATCCGACATTTTGACCGCCATTTTGAATTTCGAAATTCTGAGTTCAGAATAGTGATCAGCGATCCCAAAAGCCCTTTTATACCAACTTTAAATAAAATAAAATATATACAGCAAATTTTTGCCGCCATTTTGGATCCGCTATTTTGAACTTCGAAATTCTGAGTTCAGAATCGTGATCTGCGATCCCAAAAACCCTTGCATACCAATTTATACGAAAACTTGTTTCTCTGAAAAATGTATGCCGCAAAGGGTTAAGCAAAAGCTGTTTGGGACATTTTTGACTATGTAACAGTTTTGACGCGCTGCTACCTATTTTTAAAGGGGAAGGTAAGAGAAACGCTTTTGCTCTAAATGCAATCGGGAAAATAGGCGGATAAACAAATCAATTTTTATTAATACCAAATGACAAAACCTTTTATTACCTTATAATTCAAAACAAACGCGCGCTTAAACCAGTTCCTTCGGGTACACTATGTCTGGTTTCTGGACCTAAAAACTATCCGCCTGTGTTTTTATATAAATATTATATATATAATATACAAATAGATCATAAATATGCTAAAAGTTAATAAATGTATAAATTATTTATTTTTATATTTATATTTGCAAAATATGTGTGTGTATGTGTGTGATATATAGTCCCAAAAGTACCTGACCTACCTATTATTGCTTCACATTTTATATATTGATTTTCATAGCCAAAAGACGTAAGATTATTGTATCCGTTTTTTCCTTATTAAAGATTTGTCCTTGAAGCATATTCTATGCCATTTTTTGTAATAGAAGTTGGATAACGTTAAAAAGAAAATATTTATTGGATGGTGATAAATGGTGATTGTTGAAGCAATCATGTGATATGTCATGTAAAAGATATCCAGTGAATGTAATTATTCAATGAAGTCACCGTAAGACACAATTTATAAAAGAGTACAAAACAAAAAGTTTATATTTACTCTTAGTCAACCGCTGCGGGCATTCGTACTTATCTCTTTTTCTCATTATTTTTAAAATACTTTATGAGAAAAGATTTCAGTAAAATACTGCCTAAAATTTTATTTTACCAAATTTTATGTTATGAGCAAGGATCGCGGTCGAGAGCCGTTGGCAAGTAAACATGAGGTGGCCACGATTGCTAGCCGACCACAACACTCTATACAGTAAAATTGAGAAAAGTCAGATTTGTAGAACAGAATGTACCTATTTTTTCATGTTTCTAGTATCGATTTCCTAATGTGGTATATAGTTTAAAAGTCTAGATTGTCTTCTATTATCCAAAAAAAGATTTACTTCGGTAGTTTTTGATTTAAAAAAGTTATTTGAGTCTGAAGTTTTGAATAATGTTGTTTTTCCGCCATTTTAAGATTCTCCTAACGCTTTGTTTTATTTTTATACATCTCTACGTCTTTTACGTATTTTACGTCTGCTACTAACGTACAAAATAATTTATGATGAAGTCGATAAATAACAACGCATAATGACACAACAACCACTTATAGTTGATGATATAATAATTCTGTCTAGTTATATAATTATTCCGTGTATACTACGTCATTTCGTACGTAATTTACGTAAGAATTTTTCTCTAAAACTAAATTAAATGTTTTTTAATATACTTATGATGAAAAAATACATAATATGTGGAAACCGTTGTGGAAAAATCAAATTATGTTCAAAGAGACGGTCGAATGGCCGATATACACAGTACTTTATGGCTTCATGGGTTTCCATAGTGTTTTATGGAGTTCGACACTTCTTAATGGATTCATAGTCCTCCATTGTTCCTTATGGTACTCCATGGGCTTCCACGGTATTATATGGTATTTTATACTGTTTTATGATGTTCTATGGTGTTCCATGAATCTCGATGAATTCCTGATTCTCTATGGTTCCCCATAAGATTGCATAGTATTTTATAGCGTCATATGGTGTTCCACGGATCACGATGGATTTATGGTTTTCCATTATTCCTTATAGTAATTTATGGTATTTTATAATGTTCTATGATTTTATGAAATATATCTATTTCATTATGAAATATAGAATAGGGGAAGCTCATTTGGCTCCGCAAAAAATTACACTATTTTCATTAATAATAAGCTGTGCAAGACTGAATATGCAGCGTATCCTGGAAATCCGGTAGTATATGTTATTAAATATGGTGTGATCTTGTTGGAGAGTCATTTTAATATATGATTGCCAGAAGATGAAAGCCAAGAAAATCCCTGACGCTTTACTTTTTGTACATAATTTCTGAGAGTTTTTAGATCGATTAATGTTTGATGACAATAAATAATATAATTTTGATATTGATATACATAAGATGGAAAATAATTCCGCCGAAGAAACTAGTATTCATAACATAAAGGTGCGTACAGCATATGGAATAGTTTAATGAACAATACATGAAGGTCATTAGTTGGTGTAAAGTTATTTTAAAGCATCAAATTATCTATGCACTTTCTTGAAGTTGGCGTCAATAGCCGCAATTGATAAATGCAAATACGCATGTGCACAGTCATTAATGCAATATTGAGCACTACAAACTGCAGTACCCATCTTATTCGTTCGCTGACCGTCAGAGTCGTTGTATAATAGATAGTCGAGTGTGGATTTATCGAGCGTCAATAGTTTTATCTATGCACTTTCCTGAAGTTAGCGTCAATAGCCGCAATCGATAAATGCAAATACGCATGTGCACAGTCATTAATGCAATATTGAACCCTACAGACTGCAGTACCCATCTTATTCGTTCGCTGATCGTCAGAGTCGTTGTATAGGAGATAGTCGAGTGTGGATTTACCGAGCGACAATAGTTTTAAATATTAGTATTTTTACGATTTCAATAAAGTTTCGTACACTAAACATGTCGTCAATACATTCAATAAATCCATTCTGTTTTCGTGTGTATTCCCTACATCGATCGATTTTGACGCGTCACCTCTTGGATATCTAGTGAGTAACATTGAGTGATTTGAGGATTTCCTCATATTACCTGTTTTCGAAAATATATTAGTGTTTTAGAAATCTCCTCAAACTTTCTATTTCCGATAATATAAGTTTGAATTAAAAATGATCATATAACAATGAAAACTTCATAGATAGAAAATTGAATTTATTTGCATTATTGCTAAATAAATAAGAATATGATATTAAAAGTTATATATATAAAAAAAAGTAAATTCGCCGAACTGTTTGATTATATATATATATATACATTTTTTTTTCATTTATTTTCATATAATCGTATATCTCTTAAGTCTTAGTGTTTAATAATTAAAAAAAAATTAATTTCTTCTGCTTTATCAAAAGAATGGAATGAAGTTCGCGTTAAAAAATAAAAAGTTTCGCTCCCCTTCGAAAGTCAATTATCAATGTTTTTATTCATTTACATTGTAGAAAAAAAAAAGACATTCGACAGAAGCTCGTAGACAGATGATTACACTTATACCTGACCGGATTCGTGATTGATTGAAAAAAGAGTTTGAAAAGTTTAAAAGTTTAGGCAGCCATTTGTTTGGCAACTACATTGGTAAGTTGATACTTTTTTATTATAATATTAACATCTATTCTATATAATTTTATTGTTAATGCCAAAATAATTTTTTTTATTAAGATTAATTAACATTTTTCAAGAAAGATGAGTCCAATAGATTATATTGACGCATTTTTTGAAGAGAACAATATTGTTGAAAGTAGATAGTTATTGTGGTCCTTGGCGAAACGGGGCTGCACAACCACATAATTATCAGGGCGGTTCCGAAAGGAACAACGAAGGTAACGATAAAGATAATATTTTATTTCAATTATAAATTATAAAGTTCAATTTATCAGTTCGGTTTCAGTTATAAATAAATGTATTAATAGGTATCAATAATAGTGAAAATAAAATTGTTTAGAGCAATTATGATTTATTTATTTCTTTCAACCATGGCAGGAAATATCGTTCCACGTATAGCCACAACTAATGCGATAATAGTATCTACAACTCTTTTCCTCGATTTTTGATGTTCATAGTTCTATATCTCATATAACCTAACGATACTTTCACTTGGCACAACATTTTTCAACCAAGTCCAGAGTTTGTGTATAATTTGATGATGATTTGATTGATACCAAAACTATTTTATATGTTATAGTGGATTTTAAATAAGGGCTACTAAGCAGTTAAGAACCATAAGTTTTCGAGATAATTTTGTCGTATTTTTCTAAAAGAACAAATGCTATTGTTTATATTATTACTTAAATAAATATATAAGAAACACAAATATTATTACCATCATACTTTGTACTATAATTTAAAGTACTCGTAAGTAGTTTAAATGCTCCTTCAAGGCATTCTGCGTTTTCTTGAATTTTGTCAAAAACTAAGTCAGGGTTATTGCACAATTTTGTGAGAGACGGAATAGTAGCCAAAGCTAATAAAGTTCCTCCTTTTTTATTATTGCTATCCTTGTCTGAATTGTAATAATTGAACATTCAATAAAAATAATAAAATTTAAGACTTAAATATTAAAAATAAAATTTTTAATATTTACCTTGCACGGATCTTTTAACACTGTCGCTCTTAATGAAGTTTTAGTACAGCTGTGTTTATAGTTCAGTCATTTTTATGCAAACTACTGCAACGGGGAATTAGCCCGGTTCACCCCGTTGACATAACAGATATAAGTATATTTCTCATGCACGCTAGGTGCATCGTCAGGAATGCATCTGCGTGGTTCCCTGTGCGGCTCAGACGGCGTGGATACGTTGCGTTAGCTGAAAAGGCTGAAATAGGACGTAGCGCGAGTAGAATGGACACAGAGGGACTAGGTAAAAGGGTAGAGAGTCAACTCACAGATGCGCGATGAACATATATTTAACGTAATTCCTTATACAGAGATAACAACGATAAGTGAGAGAGGGAGAGAGAGCATGTGTCGTGCTACGAGGGAGGGTCAATAAGTCTTTACAAAATCCAAGAGATGGCGCTCGTCACGCTTAAATTATGATGTTTTCGGCAAGCAATACTACTAACTAGATATCGTACAAAGTTTCAGCTCGATTCATTAAGTCATTTTTTTTGTGATCGTTGGTTGAACACAAAGTTCTTGGTTGATTTGAAAAATGGAAAAAACAGAGTCTCGAGCGGTGATAAAACATTTTCATTTGAAAGGCCTTACACCAAAAGAAATCACATTTGAGTTGAACGCCGTTCATGGCAAGTCTGCCCCTGCGTTTAAGACTGTTTAAAACTGTGTAAATGAATTTAAACGCGGCCGTACAACAACAAAAGATGAACCTCGTTCAGGACGCCCCGTAGACGTGAGTACGCCTGAAATGGTCAACAAATGGTTGTTGATGATATGGTGTTGAGTGATAGAAGAATAAAATTACGAGAATGAGTTGAGACCACAGGGGTATCAAAGGGTACAATCATTTCAATTTTGCATGAAAAATTGGGGATGAAAAAAATATCAGCAAGATGGGTGCCACGTTCGCTCACTGTTGAAAACAAACGAATCCGCGTGGTCACCTCTGAGGCTCTTTTGGCATGCATAAGTCGTAATCCGGAAGACTTTTGGCGTCGACTCGTAACTGTACACAAAACATGGGTACACCACTACATTCTTGAAACCAAAGAACAGTCCAAACAATGGATTACTGCAGGAGAACCAGCCCCAAAGAAGGCAAAGACAGTAAAGTCAGCTGACAAGATTATGGCCACGGTTTTCTGGGATATGTATGGAATCATCTACATCGACTACTTGGAAAAGGGCCAGACGATCACTGGACAATAATATGCGTCATTATAAGGTTAGCTGAAAGAAAAAATCAGAGAAAACGTCCTTACTTGAACAAAAAAAATGCCTCTTTCTTCAAGACAATGCTCGAGTTCACACGTGTGCAGTTTCGATGGTAAAAATTAACGATTTAAAGTTCGAATTAATTGACCATCCGCCATATTCGCCTGATTTGGCTCCCAGTAACTTTTTCTTATTTCCTAACCTCAAAAAATAGCTTGCCGGACAATGATTCACGTCGAATGAAGAAGTTATCGCCGAAACAAATGCCTATTTTGAGGGTTTTCAGAAATCATATTTTTCTGATGGCTTAAAAAAACTGAAAGGCCGTTTAATAAAATGTATCGACCTTCAAGGAGATTATGTTAAAAAATAAAAGAAAATTACATAAGCAAAACTTTTTTTCCTTCTTTTTGTAAAGACTTATTCTCCCCCCCCCCCCCCCCCCCGTAAGCGAGAGATAGCTATCGAGCGGGTACTTACAAATTTTGCGTCCTCGCTAGTCACAACTATATTCGAAACGTCGGCGCTGCCGAATACGTCCTCGCTAGTCACAACCCGTGCACCGCCCTCGCCACTATTACTACGTACACAGGGTCCACACACGACAAGGAATCTTCTCTTTTTCTCTGCGATTGATGTCAATGCGTTGTCGCCGAAAATCCTGAAGTGCCGAGCCCTTTGTCCTGTCTCCGTCCGTTCTCTTTCGAAGTTCTCCGCTAAGTTACTCAATTCACGGGTCCCACTAACTCTCCACGTGTGCGTTTGTGTCAATCAATCAGCGTGCGTAGTAACAAGTCCGCGTCGCGTGCATCTCTCTCGTAGTCTAACTCATGCGCATTAGGATTCCGTCGCGTATATGCGTCTCTCACTCTTCCTATTCTCACTTACCTTGGGCTAGTAATCGTGAACAATATTTAATTGATCCACATACAGCTGTAAATGTTATTCTATAAGGCATAATCTCAAATGCAACATTACAATATTAATACATAGAAAAAGGTAATTAACTAATAGGGAGAGAGAGACATAACGGTCAACATTCATACTGGTTATACTACTAATTCATAGTTCAAAGGCAAATATTTTGATATTAAAGCACTGGTAAGTCTAATAAGACATTTATTTACATTTTGACTAACTCTTCTAATCTTTTTGGATCAGAATTTTTTAATCAATGTCCTTTATTGCATAAAACTAAACCTACTTCATTCTATCCTGACCTAATACACGTGCATGTAATTTGAATGTTTTATAACTAATTATGAGGATTGGATTGGTATATCGTCAATCGTGGGTTTCCATAATTCCAGTCAATTTTTTGTCCATATAAGCTTTGCTACCACCATCTACTACCAGAGATTTAACTTGATTTTGTAGACATTTGAAAATGTCATTGTACCAATTTTTACCTAAGGAACTTGGGCTACAATAATTGCTTTATATATTAATGGCTTAGCTTCTGGGCCTTGCTTTAGTAATATCCACAACAAAGTTATACGTGCACTGCAAATATTTACCCAAACCCATTTTGTCAACAATGGTACATTCAATTGTATTATCTATTCTTTTACCATAGTAACACATTCGTACGTGAATTTAACACCTTCTCTTTGATGAGGTCTGAAAATATTGCACAAAAGTGAATTAACCACTAAATGAACAAGTTTTTTAGTTCTATAAAGAATAAAATCATTTTGAAGCCTATCATAGGAGCTAATATTTCAGTTTAACCAGCATTCAAAACAATGTATATTACTCACTTGTCAATTTTTAAGCTAATCTTGGAAGATATATATACAGAAATAAAAGAACATTGGGTTCATCTGGTTGTACAATAAAGGTAATTAAAAAAATATAAAAATTGTTTCTATTAATTTAAAAAACCATAAAAATACAATATCGATTCAAAATTACATTTTCGAGTTAAGTTTTCAATTGCCTTGAACTTTCAATTGATGTGATATACCAACATGTAGAATGTGGAACAAAGTTGAAACGCATTTATTTTTATATTTATTTCAAAGAAAACGCACTAGCTGGCGAATTTATAGCAATAGCAGAAGTAGTTTTATTTTTGCTATTTCTCTCCATTCAAATTTAAATTGATAGACAGGTAAATACTCTTCCCCCTCTGACACCTTTACGTGTAGCAATTATCAATTAATATTTTTGAACCATATTTGTAATACATCTGTATCGAGTGTTTTACAATTTTCGTAACAAAGCCATGTACCACGTGACTGTAATGAAAGGATATTTGTCGATTGGCCTTCTGTATTAACAACAATATTTTGTAGTTTTAGATGTGGTTGCAAAATTATACGATGAATCAGCAAAGTAAGCTTTTGCTTGCCAACTATGCTTTGCTAATTCATATAAAGCAGTAGCAGCAAACACCTCGTTTCCACTAATTGTTTCTTTAGCCTAAACGAGCTAAAGAAATTTCAACTTTATTTTGACAAGATTTAATTAAACTTTTTACTAAGAGAATTGCCATATCTCTTGCATATATTACACTAGTAATTATTTTTTCAGCTTCCATGTACGATTCAACTGATTGAGGATCAATCTTATCTGCTATATTGGCTAACCTAATATTCTTTCAATTGTAGTAAGTTCCGAATGGTGCTTTTTACAGAAATCGTATTTTTGGTTTCTTTTTAATAGAAGTTGGAAGTCTAAACATCGTTGGTCTTTTGAGAATAGAATTTTTATTAATCGTGTAATATAATAATCTTTTCTTCATACTCTGTCATCTGTTTTTCTTGCAACGCTCTCAAAATTCGTCGAATTTTAAGTTTCATTTTTTCGTAATATTTCTTATTAGTCTCTTTTCTTTTTGTTAGGCTTTGAGGTATTTTATAATCATCATTATTATAAATAAGTTTTGACGATTTGTATTGAACTTTATAACGAGTCTGATGTCAGCCCGTTATGTCTCTCTCTCTCTCTCTCTCTCTCTAGGGTAATAATATAGAATAATTGTAATATGCCTTGTCTTTCGACTTATATTTTTCCTTAGCTGCAGCAGACGTCAAGTGCGGAGAACAAGGTATGAGAGAGAGTGCCGGCAGAGAGAGATCGTGTGCGTGTACACATATAGCTATGTGTGACGAGCCGCGCGCCGCGTGACGAAGGGCCGGCAATTAGCTGATAGCTCGCGAGCTGTGCGGAGGCATTCAACGGTACTTCCGCCTATCGGTGTGCCTTGTTATTTTTGTTAGTGATCCGCCTCGTGGCTAGTGGGTGCTGTTCGACCGGGAATTAATAATGAGGTGCAACTGTGCGCGCTGCACCTTCTCCTTCGTGTGAGGAGTAAAAAAACGCATACACGTGTTCTGCAATCTTGCCGATTCGTAACAAAGGGGCATCGCCGAATGGAAGTACTAACCGTCCTTTACCTCTCTCTCTCTCGCTCTAACTAGCTCGCCGCTCTCTCTGTGCCGCTATGTACACTTTTCAAACGTACATAAACTGTATATACACCTACTGCTATAATTGTATGGCTTTTTTTTGAGCGTCCTTTCCTTCCTATCGCTTTCCTCGACTATCGCGATTTAAGCTGCGCGATCCACGACGCTCTCCGCGGGCTTGTTGGCAACCTGATCTACCGGACCGGCCTTACGTGGCATAACGCAAGCCCGCAAAGAGCTGCAATTGTACCAGCAAGTACTATATCTCGGATAAATTAATATTATAGCGGTCTAAATCCCCGTTACAACTTTACGTTCTTCCAAAATCTTTTGACGATGAGATTCGTAATATTTCCTAAATGACCTTGCCGAAAATTTTTGACTATAACTGATTAAAGTAGAAACGCTATCAATTTCCTTACCAATATTTACACTATTGAGAGATCCATCAATTTCGTTTTCGTTTGAACAATTATCAATAGCAGATGCACTGTACGTCAAAAACCCACATCCAATAATTGATTGATCAATCTGAGAGCTGATTCTGAAATAGTCTTGATAATAAAATCAGATTGAAACAATACAGCAGGAGCAGTATTTATTTGTACAGAACAATCTAAAATGGAATTATGTTGATCGGCCTTATCATATTGTTCCACAACACCATTGGTATCAATATTATTATTATTAATGTATGAAACAACATTTATATTACCTTCAGGTGCTTCGTGAAAATATTTTGAATATTTTGAATTTTTATATTTACAAAGGTCAATAGATGAAACATCAACATCTGATACTTTATTGTGTTCCAATCAATTTTCTTTTCCCTGTGCTGCAAATGTTGTTGCTAGTACTACATTGAAATTTGTTTTTTATAGAGGAAAGCAAATTGTTTACGTTATTTTTACCCGAACTTATTTGCATTTTATTATCATTTGCTGTATGTAATAATAATAATCGATCTTTTTCTAGAAAAATAATGTATGCATTTATACACTCACATTGTATAAGATTGGTAGACGCTGAAATATTTGAATCATTAACGATAATCCATTGGTTTGACTGATGACGAAGAATATTAGTATAATGTCCACATTTATGAGAATATTCGTGATATATTGCACTTTTAACTTTAAAGATTACTCCACAGATATGAAATGATTTATTTTCAAAGGAAATTAGTCGAAAGTTAGTTATTTTCCGACTTATACCATTAGAATCATATTTGTAATAGTTGGTATAATCAAATTATCATTCATCTTTTGAATAGTAGAAATCTTTAAATGTTATCGACTGCCGCAGGGTGTTTCGCAAGGTACATCTAAAACAGTCCACTTTTCCAAATTATAATCAATAACTTCCTGCAAACTTGCATATTTTCTATTTTTTGAGAGTGTCAAAGGTAGTATGCAATTAAAACATCAAACTGTTTGATTGATTGAATTGAAATTATCACAGCGTATCTCTGTGATATAATCAAAACTCAAACTTGACTATAAATTATTAGATTTAAGACAAAGTTCCGTAATAAAATCTGCAACGTCTTTTTGCTCGGTTCGAGTAAAAGTATCCCCTGCAAAAGCTCTTACGTGTTTTATTTGTACACTTATACCAAAAAGTATACTCGAAAAGCACGCTGCAGCGCATTGTTCTCTATGTTATTTAAAAATGAATTTGTATGGAACGGCAATGAAACAAACTTTGTAAACTTGAATTTGCATAACAAGAAACCATCCTTCCATCCTTTTCGATCGTGTTTGCAATACTTACAATGTTCCATGAATCAACGGAATTCATACTAATATATTTGTTATTATCTGTTGCATTATAAGGGTGTGTGGCAGGAGCATATTTATTTTTGCTATTTTTCGATAAATCATAACATGACTCATTAAATTTCAAATCATCATGTAGTGTGCTGTCGTCGGCTCATTTGTCAAAAGTATGTTTAAAAATTAAATCGTTTTTCTTAAACATAAGATTGTTGTAATTAGACGTAATAAATTTTGGAAGATGTGTTGATATGATTGGGAATTTTTGAACAAACTGTCGTTTAACATTTGAATTGACAATATTACTGGCTCTATTAATAGTAGTTTCTATAGCTGCTACATTAATTTTTTCCAAAAATATAACTTTTGCACTTTTTGGTATGATGATAACTCAGTACACATATAAATGTTCAAATCGTCAACTATTTTTCAATGATTTATCTCGCGAAGAACATTAGTATAGTGATCATGAAATATTACACTTTTCACTTGATACATTTTACCAAAAATTAAAATTATTTTTTTTTTCAAATGTGTTAAGTGACAACTTTTAAAATTCACTTAATCCTGATATATGTAATGTAAAACTTATATGTATTAGTATTATGTATAATTGCGCCGCGCGTATTAATTGTACACGTTAAGCACGCGTGGGCGGTTCGGCGGCCGCGTAGTAATGCGGTGACGGCGTAGTAACACTCTCGCGCGGGATGACTGTATCGCCCACGCCTGACAAAGGCAGTCTAGCGCCAAAGCTAATCACGAGCAGTCGTAATTCCGTTCAGATTTACATACAGTTTTATTCAGTTGCTTTCATATAGTTTTGATCTCAGTTTTTTTTTGTCAATCAGTTTTTATTTATTGTTAAATTCCTCAAATCAGTATATTCATATCCTTGCTATCAGCTATTAACGCATTATTATAAAATACACACATATATATATATATATATATATATATACGTATACGGCGTACGTTCAGATCGATTACAGCATAATTACTTGTACAAGGATAACAGTTATTATAAGGACCAGCAAAAAAATAAAAGGATTATATTTCTTGGACGAATATTTTGACAATATACACAATTATATAACTATATAATTTCGAGGACAAGCCTAGTAATAATAATAATAAATAAACTTCTAACAAGTAAGTAACTCAAGGTTCATTAGTGTAAACTTATTTTCTTCTTACCTATTTTTCTATAATAATAATAATATTTGGATTAATTACCATTTGGCAAATTTCCGCATATTCATTTTGTGTATAACTACATATATATATATATATATATATATATATATATATATATGTAGACGTGTATACGTTCGTTAAATTTTTAATTATTTTGGCTTTGGTATTTTGCTTTCGCGACTCTTTCCATTTATTATCATAAATACCGGTCGCGCCAGTGTAACGCGATCTTCTCAATTACATAGCATTATAGCCTACGCTGATGAAGTATTTAAAAATTAAGCACGTCCCCGGATAACATGATATGCATGTGTACGGGATAAATCGTACGTCTACGATATTTCGACAAGCTCGGTTCCAAGCTGCTAAAATTCCCGAGTAAGCTTTAATTCGAACTTTATAAAGAACCCCTATATACATATATATTCCAGTTATTTGATTTTTCCCATAAATATACTTATGCATTAAAATATATTTAATAATTAACTAGCGAGCGTTAAGTGAGCGGGGCCTCATGTACGCAGCAATACACCACATCGAGTTATAGTGTCGCTCGTTTGCTAGAAAGACACTAACGACGTGTGTGTCTATTAGAACACACATAATAAAATGATTTTAATTGAAAGTCAGTAATTTTATGACATTTACCTTCGTTATTATTTTTGAATATCATCAGTTTCACGATCAAAATATCCTTTTTTGTTTCAATAAATCTTTTAGTATACTTATTATGGCCGCATGCTTTTTCACAAAGTATATTCAAATTAGTCCATTTGTCAAAATAATATTCTACAATTTTTTGTACGATTTTCAATTGATGAAAGGGGTAATGATAGTATAAAATGCGAACTTGATGTTGATTTACGTGAGGTATCACAATGCTTACAAGCTATTTCTAAAATTATATTGAAAGCAAGAATTTCTTGTAAATTGTTAGATTTATGATAATGATCTACCATGAAATCTGCAGCATTTAACTTTTTTTTGCAATAAATTTATGTCTGACGAAATTTTTCACTTTCATTATTTGGACGTTGTTACCAGATATATACTCAAGCCTCGTATAACGTATTGTATTTTAGATATTTTAATAATCTGAATATAATAGAAAGGCAGTGAAACAAGCTTTAATAGCTTGAACTACACTTCTCGCATGAATTAAAGGAACAAAAAAAATTTCTAATTTTTTTAGCAATTTTCAACTGGCTATATGTGATATAACATATAGCGTATGTGATATAACGTATATTCAACTTGCAGTGATAAATTATCGTACAGGAAATAAAAATATATAGCTTTTGAGGTTTCAAGACTCTAGATTTTGAATTTTTTGGTTACAAAGTTTTCGGAACACCTGTAGCCATGCAATTCTTGGATAAAACACAAAAAAAAATTTTCCAAAATTTTTACCTTATTATTTTACTCTACAGGCATGAAAAAATTTTTTCGAGCTAGACCAATGAACAGGTCGCACAGTTTGTTCATTCAGCTTTAATTTGCTTTTTGCGGAAGTCAACCTTTGTCGCTAATTCGAAATGCAATTTCGGATCATCCGTTGAGGGATCTGACGCCAAACTCTTATCAGAGCGTTCTCTAATTCTGCTAAATTATTCAGATGGGGATAATTTTTACGCAATCGGCGGCCCAATATGTCCTGGATGTGCTCTATGGGATTCAGATCAGAACTTATTGCAGAATGCCTCAACAATCTGATGTTTCTGTGAAAGAATTGACGGTTAATATTCGCTGTGTGAGGCCTATCATTAGCTTGCATAAAAATAAACCCCCTCCTGTTTCGTGCTAACGGTATCACGTGAGGTTGCAAGATTCGGTCGGTGTAACGCCGAGCATTGAGAGTGTCTTGAACATTTACTAAAGGAGTACGAGAATATCGTGAAATTGCAGCCCAAACCATCACCGATCCTCCACCGTAAGTAGCTATGGGACGAATAAAGGGCTGTTGATAACGTTGACCTATACGACGCCAGACTCGAGGTCTTCGGTTGTTACCATGCAGGCAAAACCGAGACTCGTCAGAAAAAAAACGCTGTTCCAATTTCTCATTGACCAGTTCACATGGTTGTGAGTGTACTGCTGACGAGCTCTACGATGTGCAACGGTCAACACTGGTCCACGGGCAGCAGTTCGAGCACGGAGTCCAGATTCGCGAAAACGATTTCTTATCGTCAATCGAGAAATGTTTCGCGGCTGTCGTCGTCATCATCATTGTTGTTATTGTCGCTGTTGGTGACGATTCGATAAGTTTCGAGCGATGATGTTTGCTGGAGCAAAAGGGTCTTGGATAGCCTGTCGAATGATTGCTCGATTATCTCAACGAGTCGTTGCTCGATATCGTCCTTGTCCAGCACGTCGTTGGTATCCATTTGTTTCCCGATATCAGTTGTACGCACGAGACACAACCGAAGCATTTACACCGAGTTCTTCACCAACCTGTTGATATCTGTACCCCTCCTGAACAAAGGCCACTAGCCTAACGACTTCTGGAGCAGAGAAATGGCGCCTGGTAGGCATTATGGGATAAATTGGAATTTAAAAGCTGCTGTTAGTAACTTCTTTAAAAATAATGAAAAAAAACTGTTGGTTGGATTTTATTACCAGAAGTCGAAAGGTTTTGAAAAAAACTGTTTTGTGTCACGTAATGGCTCTGTAGAAAACGTAAAAAATTTTTCGCTCAGAATTTCGCGCAATGAGTACCATGGGCACCTTCGGGATATCGACTTTAATTCTATTCAATAAATTTTTTTTTAGGAAAAAAAAAGTTTGAATGTGTCAGCTTCAACGAGGTAAGTCAGAAATGATCTCTTACAAGGGAACCACCCCAACCCGACCTCACCGATTTGAATGATTTTGGGATATGTTGTAGTACTTGAAAAACTTAAATCCACCCTGAAAATCAACCCCTAAAATCAGTTTTTTTAATATTTTTCAGCATCAAATGAATATTTTTCAGTAAACTCAATGTTAAAAAATTTCTTATAAAAAGGCGCTTTTAAGGACATAACATTTAATCCGAGGGGTTGCAACCCCCTTTTTAATAAGGGTAAATACACTATTTTTTGTACTGTTTTACGACATGTAATATAGTAAATCAGCTCGAGTGATTTAAAAATCGCACTGATAATGAGAAAATACCAAAATTAAATTGACGTGTTTCCGGATTAAAAAAAATATATTTACGGGGTGTTTCACCCCCTAGAAACCATCCCCGTCAAACTATCAGCAGGTTAATCCACCTAACCCTGGGATAAATTAGTTTAGTCGTTTGTTGTTTCTCGAAATAATTTAATCCTATGCATGAGCGAGCTACCTCAACTAACCAACCTGCCTTTAACCCACCAAATCCCCATAAACCACCCTTACCGAACCACATGCAGGCTAACCCACCTAATCCTGTGAAAAGCAACTTTAGTCGTTTGTTATTTCTTGAAATAATTGAATTTTACACCATAAGCGAGTTATTCCAGCTGTATAACATATTTCTTCTCCACCTACCCCTAACCTATCTAACCCCCACCCTCATAAATCACCCTTACTGAAACACAAGCAGGCTAAACCTCCTAACCCTGGGAAACACGAGTTAAGTCGTTTGTTATTTCCTGAAATAATTTAATCCTACGCCTGAGTGAGCTACCTCAACTAACCAACCTGCCTCTAACGCACCAAACCCCCATAAACCACCCTTACCCAACCAAATGTAGGTTAATAGACCTAACTTTGGGAGAATTGAGTGTATCAGTTGCTTTTTCTTAAAATAATTGATTTCTACACCGTACATGGGGTATCCCATTTTTTTTTATAAAATATATTTGTAGCTCAAACATAATTTATGACATAATTTATGATAAATAAAAATATGTTTAATACATTTTATTTTAATAGTACCAAAATGGCGAGAAATATCTCTTAAAAATAAACACGAGAATAACACAAGGTCTCATTATCATTTATAGATCTATACATATATATTTATATTCGTATGTAGATACATAAATATATTTACCTAAGAGCCATCGTACGCGATACTACATATATTTTGATTTTTCATAATAATTTTCATCTTTTCTTTTTTTTATTTATTGGTAAATTAAAATGTATCATTCGACGAATTCCTTACAGAAATGATAATCATCGAAAAAGTGTTTGAAACATAATGATCTTTTACACCAACCACACCGTACTATAGCAACATTTTTACATGCTTCTACTTCGTAATGTATATTGCAAGAATCTCCAAAACTAAAAATTAAAATGTATCATTCGACGAATTCCTTACAGAAATGATAATCATCGAAAAAGTGTTTGAAACATAATGATCTTTTACACCAACCACACCGTACTATAGCAACATTTTTACATGCTTCTACTTCGTAATGTATATTGCAAGAATCTCCAAAACTAAAATCAACAGGGTTATCTACTTTAGCTGGTTTTTCAGCAATGTAGCCGCTTTTATACCAAGCGTATTTAAAAATATTTGTATATCTTGGTGAAGAAAGCTGGTTATGGACAAGAGACTGCATTTTTATAATGTTATTTCTTAAATGTAGATTCATTTCATAGTCCATCAAAATTACTTGACCTGATAAACGTCGAACGAAGTTTCTCCAGATACGAAATCCATAAACATCGAGTGGTTGGATGTTCCCTGTCGTTCCTGTGGGAATTTTTTTTATATTAACAATTTTGTCTGTCGGCATCGTTTCCCTTACAGCTTTATCGCAATGTCCACTCCAAGAGTCGAGTAAAAGTACAGATTGAGGTCCAACATTTGGGTAAAAAACTTTTTTCAACCAAATTTTAAAATGATCTAAAATAAAAAAATGTCAAAATTTTTTTATGTCATTGCATTATAATAAACAAAAATATACTAACTTATCGTTAATTTTCCAGATTTAGATGCTTCCACATGCACGTTTTCTGGTCTAAATAATGAAGATTCCACTATGGGACCGAATTGACCACTTTTTTCTTTTAATACTATAAAAAGTGGTGATAAAAGTTTCCCGGTTGCTGATATAGTTGGCTGAATTGTACAACTGTGCGTTGTCGATGAAACCGACTGTACCAGACATTGCACCTGCTTTTCTCCTTCAACTGCTAATGTTCTTCCCGACTGCATTTCTAATTCGAAACCACTCTGATCTGAATTATAAAAGTTTGCAATGCGGATTTCTGGTATACATGATTTAACATCAGCTACAAAGGCATCAGCATTAGTTTGTAGGTCTTCTTTACTTTCTAATGTTTTTTTGGTGATAAATTTATTTATTTTTCTAGATACTATTCAATGAGCTTTTTTAAATTTTAGTAACCAATTTTGAGAAGCCTTAAATCTTATATCTTCATGGCCAACAATTTTTTGAACTTGCAATGCCTATTTCCGTATATCTCGATCATGCACTATCGTACCAGCTGCAATAGTGGCTTTTAAATTATCAAACGTGGATTGGAAAATTTGCGCAATTTTTTCTCGGTAAGTTCCATTTTTATTAAATGTTTTTGCCCAACGTTTAAGTTGACTTATAGATGAAACTTTTTTGAATCTATGTTGTACAGTATCCAGTTTTAAGTTTTTGTTTTTTCCGCTCCTCCAAAATTCTACGGCTCTTTGTTTATAATCAAATGTGATTTCTTTATCATCATTTGTCCATAGATTTGTTGGTGCAAAATCAGGATCAGGAAAGTGATGTTGAACTTCATCTTCGATTATTTTAGCATCAATATCTTTATAATCTTCATGAAAATCTAACGTCTCTTCAACAATCATATCAATATCATTAAACTCATACACGGCATCTATTAATATTTCTTTCAACTTTTCTGACAATTTCATTTCTTTGAAATTAATCTTGCTGTCTGGTATTTGTAAACTTTGAAAATACGCTAATAATAAATTGACTACGTTCAAAGGATTGATCTTCATGTTTTAATCTAAAACAAAATCAAGATATAAATACTCTTTTTTGCAGTTGAATAATTTGCAACGATTACCGAAAATCGTTCGACTCGCGTAGGTTAATAAGCGGCTGAGCGGAATAGCCGCGATCGGTACGAGAGAGAGAGAGGGCGCATAGGGGCAATAACCGGGAGGGGAGAGCTCGGTAGTCAGTACGACTGTGACACTCAGTCTGTTAGCATCCCGCGAAATATCGTGCGAACTCTTGGCAAGTATTCCGCGGGTGAGATCCAAGGAGTGGAGAACTTGGTTGAAGTGAGTGGAGTGTACGTGCGCAGCCACAGCAGCAACAACCACAGCAGCAACAACCTCAGTAGCAACACCAACAGCAACAGTAATAACAGCGGCAGTGCAGCGAGCCGGGAAGCAGCGAATCTGCGACTCGTGTATCGGATACGGTTGGCCACCGTATCCTCAACTAACTCGCAGTAGGTGGACCATTTGCAATTTTGTTGTTGTCGTGCGATTCCGCGCAGCGTGCGCGAAGAAATAATTTATAGCGTACGGGCGGTTAGTTCGCGTCGATCGCGATTTTCTCTCTCTCGGCGAATTACCCGTGTAGTAAATTCACTCGAATAAAGCGTTTAACTGAGATTCTTAATCGAGTAATTGTTTCGTCTATCCTTTGTCCGGAGGTCGCGTTTGTTTACATTCGGTTCGAATTAGCCGGTAGACTGGCACGGACCGCGTGGAGATAGTTAGAGGCGCATTGCAAATCAAGTTTCAAGCAGCGGCCACAGGAGCGCTGCTAGGCAAGAGCGACAGCGCCGCCAAGTGGCGAGTTAGGGAACCCAACTCGGATTGGCGAGGAGACTCTGCGCAGGCGCACTCACGGACAAGGTAGGTTGAAGTGCTTCGAGCACATAGATAACTAGGCGTCGTTTAGCCATCAAATAGGTACATTCTAGGGAAATTACCGGTTAAACGGCAGCCTGTTACAAATTTTACAAAAGACAAAAGAAATCCTAGTTTATAGATAGAATTTGATCATACGTTTTTAACAGTTATATTTCACGTATTTACAAATCAAAATATTTGAATAAAATTATACATGATAAGTGACATAAATACTTACGTAGTAGACAAAAACTTTTCTTCTTGTTATATACTATATTTTCGTGTTCGGGAAATTTGTATGTAAATATAGAAAAAAGTTTATTTATAAATCCAACACTATAAAAAAACTTTAACTTTTTAAATACTTGACTTTTCTTCAACTACTATGAATAATGAAATATGTATTGGATGTCTTATTATCGTAAGGGGTGTAGATTTGATATAACTTATCTTCTTGGAGCCATCGATAAGACAAAATTGTAAATAAGATAAAGTGTACAGCAAAGTAAAGTACCAACAAAAAGTAAACTAAACCACAAGTGAAAATTGAAAAAATTAAACAGTTTATAAGTATAGGAATTGAGACTATAATTACTATTTATAATTATTAATATAATCAATTATTTGTTATAATTTCTTTTCTCATTGACAAATTTTAAATTATTAAAAAAGAAATAATAACTATATTAAACTTCCACTTTTGAAATTAATAATTTTTAACTGTTATTACTTGTTATTTTTCTTTATTACGCATTAACTTTACGTTTAAAAAATAATAACTATTATTATTACTCTTTTATACACAGCTATATGTAATACAATGCAAGTAATATTTAAAAAAAACTGATACTATAACTGTTATTATTAATTTCGAAAAAACAAAATAGTTAATAATTATTTATAATTTATTTTAGTCTCAAATCTTATATTTATAAGCCGCTATTAATTATTTTTATCTTTTTTGTATTTATAATGAAAAGAAAATAATAATTATTACATAAAATTTGTAATACTTGGGACATATTGTTATGCAACATGAATGGTATTCAAGAAATACATTTATTTTTCACTATTTATATAAGGTTAGCCCGCATGTGGTTATGTAACGGTGGTTTATAAGGGTGGGGGTTAGATAGGTTAGGGGTAGGTGGATAAGAGGTATGTGATTCAGCTGAGATAACTCGCTTATGGTGTAAAATTCAATTATTTCAAGAAATAACAAACGACTAAAGTTGTTTTTCCCAGGATTAGGTGGGTTAGCCTGCATGTGGTTCTTAAAGGGTGGTTTATGGGGGTTTAGTGCGTTAGAGGCAGATTGGTTAGTTCAGGTAGCTCGCTCATGCATAGGATTAAATTATTTCAAGAAATAACAAATGACTAAACTTGTTTATCCCAGGGTTTATTTTCATTTCAAGAGCAACATTAATACTCGTTTGAAGTCATGGGTTCAAGGGCTGCCAAGCGATGTAATGTCAGACGCGTTAAACCGTATGCTGCTGGTTTGGGTGCTCAGCTGGTGCGACAGTATGCTGCTGGCTTGGGTGCTCAGCTGTTCAGCCCTTTTCTCCCCGCAAGCACGAGCTGGGGGAGAGGGGTCGTGCCGAAGACGGCGGACGATTCGCTCGCGCTGCCGGTGATGAGGCAGGCAAAGCCACAGCACAGGAGGGGCCCTCACCTCACACACTCAACACGATGGACTTGTCGCGTTTTCCGAACAAGCACCTTGTAAAGACGGCCCGAGAGTGGAAAATTAAATTCTCGGGCGAAAAAGGAGTCAGTATTGAGGAGTTCTTGGAGCAAGTAGAGGAGAATCGCCGGCTAGACCGAGTTGCGGAGGACGAACTGCTGGACTCGATGACGCCGCTGTTCGAGAAGCCTGCGTTGTTCTGGTTTCTAGCTTTGAGGCCCGTATGGAAAACGTACCAAGAATTCAAGGACGCAGCACTCAAGACGTATAGCAAGACAAAGAGGAACACGAGGAGCCTGATCGTGGAAGCTCAACTGCGCACTCAGGGGGAAGACGAGCCTGTGAGAGACTACGTCGTCTCTCTCCTCACCATTCTCGGCCGGTTCGAGAAGCCTTTGGAGGTGCAGGACCAAGTGAACCTAGTCATAGATAATATGCTTCCACGACTGCAGCGACGAAAGCGGTGCAATGATAATTTGACCGACTTCCCAGAGCTGCTGGAAAGAGCTCAAGAAGCAGAGGACGATGAGGTAGGCCAATGGAGGCCTCCTCCTCCGGCACAACAAAGTATGCTGCCGGAAGCGGCTTACAAGCCCAAGTCGACGGCGGCCAAGATAAAGCCAACCGGCATCGCCTCTGTCAGCGAACAAGCTGCGGAGCCGAACTAGGAAAAATGCCTCAGGGAGTTTTTGAAGCAAAAACTTAAATCGGCTAACGGAGCGAAGGCCCAGACGTCGTCGGCCCGAAGTCAAAGCGCTGTGGTAAAGCCTGAGCAGGGTACTCAGGTGGCGTCAAAGACCGACGCCGGCGCGGCACCCCGCGGCTCACCAGGCGGTGGCCAAGGCGGGAAAGGTGGAAGCCGTGGAGGCAGAAATGGCTGTTCCGGAGGTAATCAGACCCAGATCGTCACTCCAAAGTCCGACAAGAACAAGGACAAAGAAATTGGTCCAAGTGGCGATAAAGTATTCTGCTGGAATTGCAGTTGGCCCGGTCATACCAGGTTCACCTGCCCGGAGTGCTCCGCCAAACTAGCAGAGCCAAAAAACGAGACGGGGAGTGCGTAGAAAAGGTCCCTACCGCTCCTCAGGAAAACCGGACCTACGCTACCGACAGCGTTACAGGAGTAGCGCAGACGCTTCGCAGCACGGCGGGTGACTTTATGCTAGCCCCAAGTAATCCGACCGACGCGCAATCGTCATGCGATGGAGGTACTGTAGCCAGCGCTGTCGTAGAGAAGTCGCCCCGGTGGTGGCTGACGGTAGACGTCGGCGGCTATTCGTTTCGAGGGTTGTACGATACCGGAGTTTTCCGCACTATCCTTGGTCCAAACGCGATACAAATCGCCTCGGCGCTTAATCGCCGAGTGCACCCGTACGTAGGCCCGGGGGCAAAAGCAGTCGATGGACACTACGTGCCAGTAATGGGCAACGTAAAGCTACCCTTCAATTTAGGGGGGTAACGCATTTGCTCGATGTTTTGATTCTGTCCGAAGTCGACACAGAGTGCACTTTAGGTGCCGACTTCACCCGCGCTTTCTCAGTGATACTCGACCCAGAGACGAACACGCTGAAGGTTAAGGGCTGTGATGAGCAAATCCCGGCCGCACTTTCGTCAATGCGAGCTGAGGAGCTTATGTCACTAGCCTTGCTCGGTATAGAGGAAATTACTGAAAGTCAGCGCAGAGAAATCGACGAGCTAATGCACAGTTTGCTGCCTGATCCCTCCTATAAACAGCTAGGCTGTACGGGCTGGATCGAGCATGACATCGACTTGAAATGCGCACGTCCTATCAAGCAACGATACTATCCCGTATTAAAGAAAATTAAGGACGAGATGCACGAGCAGGTGCATAAGATGCTGCTCACGGGAATCATCCAGAAGTCGAAAAGTGAGTGGTCGAGCCCCGTCGTTATGACCCCGAAGCAAGATGGCACCTATCGTTTCTGTATAGATTACAGGAAGGTGAACGCGCAGACGAGAGTGACCGCGTATCTGTTGCCTTATATGGACGTGATACTGCGAAAGATTCAACACACCAAGTTCATAAGCGCGTTAGATTGCTCCGGAGCTTTTTGGCAGATTCCTCTTACAGAGAAGTCTATACCAATCACTGCGTTCACCGTGCTAGGACTCGGTCTGTTTGAGTTCGTTAGAATGCCTTATGGCCTAGCGAGGGAGCCCCGCAACATTCCAGATGTTTGCTGACAAAATTATAACACCTGAAATGGAGCCCTACGCTTTTGCGTATTTGGACGACCTCCTCCTCGCAACGGAAACCTTCTCGGAGCACGTTAATTGGTTGATGTGCATCGTGAAGCGGCTAAACGAAGCAGGCCTAACGATAAACCGGAAAAAGTCGAAGATTTGCATGACCGAAGTGCGATACCTTGGCTTGTTGGTGAATCGCGATGGTTGCCGGCCCGATCCAGAGCGAGTTCGCCCGATCCTCGAGTACCCCGCGCCGAGAAACCTGAAGCAGCTAAGACGTTTCCTAGGAATGGCTTATTGGTACAGGAAGTTCCTCGAGGGCTACGCTTCCCTGTGCGAGCCGCTCACCGCACACATTCGCAAAGATTGCAAGTATGTGTGGACAGAAATACAGGAAAAAGCTTTTGAGCAAGTGAAATCTCTGTTGGCCTCCGCACCAGTGCTCTCAAGGCCCCACTTCGCCGCTCCATTCATCATTGAATGTAATGCTAGCGATACGGGACTGGGCAGTGTACTTTTACAGCACGTCGAAGGAGTAGACTGCGTACTCTATTTTGCGAGTCGGGTTCTAACTGCTCCAGAACGACGGCTGTCAGCGACAGAGAGGGAGTGCCTCGCTGTAATTTGGTCGATTGAGAAGTTCCGACCTTACATCGAGGGCTACCATTTCACAGTGGTGACAGATCACCACAGCCTGGTTTGGCTGCGAAACTTGCGAAGTCCCAACGGGAAGTTAGGCCGCTGGTCCTTGCGTCTGCAAGCCTACGACTTCGACATCGTGCATCGGAGCGGTAAAGATAATGTAGTGCCGGATGCGCTTTCTCGTATGTACGAGACGGACGAGGACGAGGTCGCTTCCACAGCTTCTCTCAGCATTGGCGAAGACACGAAAGACCCTTGGTACCGGAATCAAGTTAAGAAGGCCTTAGCTGATCCAAGGGCCCATCCGTATTGGAAGGTCGTCGGGAGACGCCTGTACGTGTGTCGCCCCGACCCGGTTATTGACGACACGATGGGACGAGACGATGATGCTTAGAAGCTGGTGGTGCCGCGGGAGCAACGTGAACAAGTCCTCGCGGAATGCCATGAAGAGCCGACGGCGGGACACTTCGGCCGTTACAAGACTCATCAGAGGGCGATTCTGCGTTATTACTGGCCAA
This sequence comes from Phymastichus coffea, assembly GCF_024137745.1. NCBI lineage: Eukaryota > Metazoa > Arthropoda > Insecta > Hymenoptera > Eulophidae > Phymastichus > Phymastichus coffea. Next base: position 4,511,976 of record NW_026706827.1, read on the forward strand.
ACATTTATAAAGACTTGGCTCATTTCGTACGCAACTGTCGCGTATGCCAACAGGTGAAAGTCGAGCAGGTGGCTCCGGCGAGACTTATAGGAAAACATATAGTCACGCGCCCATGGGAGATAGTCTGCGGAGACACTATGGGTCCGTTCCTGAAATCGCCACAATGCCACGAGCACCTGCTGATTTTCATGGATATATTCACTCGGTGGATCGAGTGCATACCCATACGAAAGGCGAATGGCAAGACCATCAAGAGGGAGCTAAATCAACGAATTTTCTTGCGATTCAGCATCCCCGAGAAATTTTTGTCTGATAATGGCACGCCCTTCAAGAACAAACTCGTGGATGACTTCCTAGGCTCCCACGGCGTTTACCATGCGACATGCGCGCTCGACTCGCCGAAGTCCAACCCAACGGAGCGCGTGAACCGGACTGTAAAGACGATAGCAGCGTTCATCCAAGAAAAACATACTAAGTAGGACGAACTTATCGCGGAATTCGCTTTCACGTACAATACGGCCATTCACAAGGCAATTCGCTCCAGCCCGGCGTTCCTAAATTACGGGCGGAGTCCAGAGCCACCCCGCACGGCGAGGCGCGAAGAAACGCACGCGGCCGCACGGAGATAGGAGGCTGCAGCTCTCGAGAGTTGGCAGTCAAAGATAGGAAATCTCGACAAGCTCCGCGCGTATGCCTCGGAAAACTCTCAAGCCGCACAAGCTCGCCAAGAAAAATATTATAACGAGAGATACCGCGACGTTAGCTATGACGTTGGCGACAAGGTATGGGCGAAAAACCGCGTACTTTCCTCGGCCACTCGGGCTATCGCTGCGAAGCTTTGTCCCACATATGCGGGACCGTTTGTAGTCACCGCCCGCTTAGGCCCAAATTCTTATCAGCTCCAAAACGAAAGTGGAGTCGATATAGGTAAAGTAGCGGTGTGCGACCTAAAACCTTGCCACGATGCGGAGCAGTTCCCGGAGAAGAGCTGATGTGAAGACGAACTAGCATCAGACGGAGATTTGGAGGTGGCCCTCGGTGGCGACGAACCAAAGCTTTCGGGTGATCAGACACCCGAGCGCGAAACACCGTCTCAACCGCTGCTGAGCCAGAATGCCACCAGGCTGGAGCCAGCGCCGGAGGAGCCGGCACCTCGGAAAAGAGGTAAGCCGCACGGCTCGAAAAAGAGCGCCCCGCTGCCAGTAGAAACGTCACCGAGACGTCTGCGCTCAAGAAACACCCAAGCTGGCGGACCGCGCACCTAACATGCCTCCTCCGCTGCCCTTACTTCTTTTTTTTTGTTGCCTCTTTTCTCATTTTTGCTTTTCTCTTCTTTTGCTTTGCTTCGCTAATCAGCCGCTTATCTTGCTCGCCCTTCTGCTGCTAACCCGCTTGGACAACAGCTCACCTTGAGTACCATTTCTTATGTAACCATACTCATGCAGGCCCGGAAATCTACAAGAATGCTGCCAGCGAAGGTCGACAAGACTGTCAGGCTCGACGTGCCCGTGGAAGAGCTGCGCAGGATGCAGCAACACATCCACCAGATCCTGGATGCCCACGCCTCCTCAGTTCCTCCCAGCCCATCGGGAGTGAGCTTGACGGAGCTGTTGGGGGAGACCAGCCTCCTCCACATCGCTTCGCAGCCATCGTCGGCTGCCCTGCCTGCCCTGCCAGCGCTACCAGCCTCAGACGCCACTCAGTCCGCGGCCCGCACAGCGGCAGACGCGCTCCTGTTGAAACGACCAATCGACACCTCAACCGAAGCCACCAGGCGCCCGCCGGCACTGCAAACCATCACGGCGCCGCCCACCGAACCCTCCGCCCAGCGGGTCAAGGACTCGGGACTGTCCGGCCTCTCCTTGGAAACCCAGTGGGCACAGCTTGAAAGCCGAGCTAGCCAGTGGCGCAAGGCTCGCCAAGAGGCTGCTAAAGAAGAACAGCAGGCCTACGGTGAGGTGCTGGCCTTCGCCGATCACCCCAACGCTCGTGCCAGAGCCTTGGTGCCCCAGAAGTTTCTGGGACAGGTGGAGAGAGCCACTAAGCTGCGTAGCTACCTGGACGTGGCAGAGGCCCAATTCGTAGCCAATGAAGATGCCGACAAGACTCGGGCGGACCTGATGGCCCGTCAACGGCAAAAGCTCCAAGAGCTGGAGGCCCTCCGAGCGGAATTGTCTGCTGTGGAGCAAGAACGCCAAAACGCCCCGAGGCTGCTTTCAGCGGAGCTGCCCCGCCGCGGGCCAGGACTAACCGCGCTGCAGTACCAAGGTGCCACAGTGCCATGCGGCCGATTCGACGGCCCAAAAGTGGACCTCCGCTACAAGAGGTACTGTTAGGAGTGCAACCTGACCCAGGTATCGAGGACAGACAACTGTCCCAACTACACCATGCACCAGCTATTCAAAAACGGGAATTACCCGAAATACCCAGAGGCCCCCAGCCCGGTACCGACCCCTGGACGGCGCGGAAGCTTCAGCAGAGACTGAAGAACGACTACGCGATTCGTCCGCCGGCCCGTTGTCGCTTCTGTTCCTCCCTCTCTTTACTACCGCTTCGGAGCATCACGAAGCTCGATTATGTTTTTTTTTGTATCGGCATTGACGCCCCTTTTTCTTGTAATTCATTTTTGGTTTATAGACTGTAAAGAGAGACAATGCCTTGAAGCTACTTTCCCCTAAGTGTACTCTTATTTTGTAGTTTATCCTATTTTCCCATTAAAAATGTATTTTTCCACATATTAGTTGTGTTTATTTTCTGGTCGAGAGAGATATCGGGTCGAGCTGGTACCGACCTCGCTAACAGCGTCTGGGGGAGGGGAATATAACGAATTGAGTCTCTTCCCTTAAGTTAATTATAATTTATTAATAACTCTCTTATGTATTTTTCCTACCTAGCCGCAGCAGCTGACGCGGCACGAGGTAAGTGAGAGAGCGCCGAGCAGAGAGAGAGAGAGAACCGCGTGTATGCGTGAGTGCGTGGAGGCATGTCGCGCGCGTTTGCCTAATTGGCTGAGACGCGCCGCTGCCGAATAGCCAAGGGAAGAGAGGGGAACCTCTTCCGCGTGCGAAGAACAATTAAGCTGCCCGCCTTCGCGAGGAACGCCAGCCTAGCCGTCAACGCGCGATCGGTGTATGCCTTTGTGCTACGTAGTCTGCGTTTTTGTCGTTAGGTACCGAGAGTGCAGAGTGTGCGTGATCGCGTGGAAGACCGTGGCATCGAAGTGCATCCTACGGACTGTGTGCTGTCTACGTGCGTGCTGACAAACTGTTTATCGTGTCAAAGAAGGCTGCCCCGAGGCCGCATATTCGTGTGTTTCGGAAGCGAGCTCTAGGCTACTGCGAAGCCGACGTAATAATAATCTCGTTCGCTTCCTGCTTGTCTCTCTCACGGCGCATATCATTTGTACGCTTCCTTATTTCCTTCATTTTAGTAAATGCTATTTCTCTTAACCACTGTGTCTTTCCTTTCAGCGCTCTCCCCTCCCGCGCTATACACGTGCTGACTCGCACCGCCAGCAACTACCTGACCTGCGACGCTCTCCGCGGGCCGAAGGCAAGGACGCCTTCAAGTGGCATAGCTGAGCCACTGGGCAGGGTTCCGCGTAACCCCATACCAAGCCTGCAACGAGCCGAGTAGCTATTTAGCATCACCCATCACGGGGAAGTCTGAACCCCCGTTACACTAAATTACATGTCGTATAACAGTACAAAAAATAGTGTATTTACCCGTATTAAAAAGGGGGTTGCAACCCTTCGGTATAAATGTTATGTCCTTAAAAGCGCCTTTTTATAAGAAATTTTTTAACGTTAAGTTTACTGAAAAATATTCATTTGATGCTGAGAAATATCAAAAAAAACTGATTTTAGGGGTTGATTTTCAGGATAGGTTTCACCCCTTAAAAGCCCTTATGGGCCGATAAAAAAAACACGTATCTAATTTTTTTTCAAATACTACAACATATCCTAAAATCATTAAAATCGGTGATGTCGGGTTGTGGTAATTGTTTGTTCCCTTGTTAGATTTTTCTTAATTTCAAAAATTGTATAAATTTAATTTTCCAATAAATAAATTAGCGGAAACTTACAGGGATGGCTTTTAGGGTGAACCGTGTTTCACATTTTTCGTTGTTGATTTTTTCGAAATTATTTTAAGGAAATTTTACGGAATTTTTTTAAGCATGAGAAAATTTTTTTTTTCAAATTTTTTTGGAATTTAAAAAAAAATGTTGAGAAAATTTTTGAAATTTTTGATAAAATTTTTTTGGATTTTTTTTTCGTTAATCAATCTTTAGAAAACTCATAATTGAGTAAAAAATCGAAAAAAATGAAATTATTGATTTTTAGAAAGATTACGAGGGTGGTCCGATAAGTACTTAGCCTACAAAAGAAAAACGAAAATTTTGGAAAAGTGGCGTTTTATTTTTCAACATAGTCTCCTTTTAGTTCGATACACTTGGCCCAGCGATGCTCCAACTTCTTTAAGCCGTCTGAAAGATACGTTTCCTCGAGATCTGAAAAGAAGGCTTCCGTGGTAGCGATTACCTCCTCATTCGACTCAAATTTCTGTCCGGCGAGTGACTTTTTCAAGTTTGGAAACAAAAAGAAATCGCACGGGGCTAGATCTGGAGAATACGGTGGATGGGGCAGCAGTTCGTAGCCTAATTCGACCAATTTGGCTATGGCGACGGCGGAGGTGTGAGCCGGTGCGTTGTCATGGTGGAAGAGCACTTTTTTCTTCGCCAAATGGGGCCGTTTTTTCTGCAATTTGACGTCGAATCAGCCCAATAATTCGGCATAGTACAGCCCTGTGACCGTTTTGCCCCTCTCCAGGTAGTCGATGTAGATCTCACCTTGTGAATCTCAGAAAACGGTGGCCATCACCTTTCCGGCCGATGGGGCAGTCTTCGCCTTCTTCGGAGCACTTTCGCCGGGTAAAGTCCACTGTTTTGACTGTTCCGTGGTCTCTGGTGTATACCAGTGGATCCATGTTTCGTCGACTGTCACGAAACGACGCAGAAACTCCTTCGGATTCCGCTTAAACAGAGTCAGACATTGCTCTGAAGTTGTCTCACGGTTGCGCTTGTTGTCCGGAGTGAGCAAACGCGGCACCCATCGCGCCGACAGCTTTCTCATGCCCAAAATTTCATGCAGGACATGACTCACGCAGTTTTTTGAGATGCCTACGGTCTTAGCTATCTCGCGCACCTTCAATCGTCGATCTGCCAATACGAGATCGTGAATTTTTGTCACGTTATCCTCTGTGGTAGCCGTTTTCGGAGCACCTGGACGTGGCTCTTCAAAAATCGACGTACGACCACGTTGAAACTCGTTAAACCAATTTTTGACGGTCGCCATCGACAGAGAAGAGTCACCGTACACAACATCCAAGCGCTTTCTGATTTCGCTGCGCGATTTCCCTTCCAAAAACAAGAATCGAATCACCGACCGATACTGCTCTTTTTTCATTTTTCAAAAACCAACGGACACACTTGCTTTCACACGCTCTCAAAAATAAACTACAACTCCGATCCGGCTAAAAACTTGACAGTAACCATCGAGAAGGTTGTACTACGTGATAGAATATTTCTTTTGTGAGAGTGGCGCCATCGGGCGGTGAGGCTAAGTACTTATTGGACCACCCTCGTAAGTCAAGTTTAAGGAACAAAAATCTTATTCCTTTAATTTTTTCAAATTTTCAATCGATCGTTTCAGAAAAACCGCTGAACCGATCGATCTAAAAATTTAGGGAGGTCTTTTGGTTACGTTAGACTGTAAAATTTTTTTCTAACGTAAGTTTTCTCTCCAATATTGCCGAAGATACAGTCGATTAACCAGAAAAAGGAAATTGGCACTTTTTTGCTCTATTTTCACGTTAACGTTACAGGTGGAAAAAAATTTTTTTTCCAATCAGCCATGACAGATTTTTGTAGGAAATCTTCTGCAGAAAACAAAACCCCCTGTCCGTTCGCTGGGCAACCAGTAGTTTCAGAGATATCGGCAATTGAGTGAAAAAGAATTCTTTTGCATTCAAAATTCGATATCTCGAAGACAAATGGTCGTATCTGACTACCGTAAAAAGCAAATTAAAGCTGAATGAACAAACTGTGCGACCTGTTCATTGGTCTAGCTCGAAAAAATTTTTTCATGCCTGTAGAGTAAAATAATAAGGTAAAAATTTTGGAAAATTTTTTTTTGTGTTTTATCCAAGAATTGCATGGCTACAGGTGTTCCGAAAACTTTGTAACCAAAAAATTCAAAATCTAGAGTCTTGAAACCTCAAAAGCTATATATTTTTATTTCCTGTACGATAATTTATCACTGCAAGTTGAATATACGTTATATCACATACGCTATATGTTATATCACATATAGCCAGTTGAAAATTGCTAAAAAAATTAGAAATTTTTTTTGTTCCTTTAATTCATGCGAGAAGTGTAGTTCAAGCTATTAAAGCTTGTTTCACTGCCTTTCTATTATATTCAGATTATTAAAATATCTAAAATACAATACGTTATACGAGGCTTGAGTATATATCTGGTAACAACGTCCAAATAATGAAAGTGAAAAATTTCGTCAGACATAAATTTATTGCAAAAAAAAGTTAAATGCTGCAGATTTCATGGTAGATCATTATCATAAATCTAACAATTTACAAGAAATTCTTGCTTTCAATATAATTTTAGAAATAGCTTGTAAGCATTGTGATACCTCACGTAAATCAACATCAAGTTCGCATTTTATACTATCATTACCCCTTTCATCAATTGAAAATCGTACAAAAAATTGTAGAATATTATTTTGACAAATGGACTAATTTGAATATACTTTGTGAAAAAGCATGCGGCCATAATAAGTATACTAAAAGATTTATTGAAACAAAAAAGGATATTTTGATCGTGAAACTGATGATATTCAAAAATAATAACGAAGGTAAATGTCATAAAATTACTGACTTTCAATTAAAATCATTTTATTATGTGTGTTCTAATAGACACACACGTCGTTAGTGTCTTTCTAGCAAACGAGCGACACTATAACTCGATGTGGTGTATTGCTGCGTACATGAGGCCCCGCTCACTTAACGCTCGCTAGTTAATTATTAAATATATTTTAATGCATAAGTATATTTATGGGAAAAATCAAATAACTGGAATATATATGTATATAGGGGTTCTTTATAAAGTTCGAATTAAAGCTTACTCGGGAATTTTAGCAGCTTGGAACCGAGCTTGTCGAAATATCGTAGACGTACGATTTATCCCGTACACATGCATATCATGTTATCCGGGGACGTGCTTAATTTTTAAATACTTCATCAGCGTAGGCTATAATGCTATGTAATTGAGAAGATCGCGTTACACTGGCGCGACCGGTATTTATGATAATAAATGGAAAGAGTCGCGAAAGCAAAATACCAAAGCCAAAATAATTAAAAATTTAACGAACGTATACACGTCTACATATATATATATATATATATATATATATATATATATATGTAGTTATACACAAAATGAATATGCGGAAATTTGCCAAATGGTAATTAATCCAAATATTATTATTATTATAGAAAAATAGGTAAGAAGAAAATAAGTTTACACTAATGAACCTTGAGTTACTTACTTGTTAGAAGTTTATTTATTATTATTATTACTAGGCTTGTCCTCGAAATTATATAGTTATATAATTGTGTATATTGTCAAAATATTCGTCCAAGAAATATAATCCTTTTATTTTTTTGCTGGTCCTTATAATAACTGTTATCCTTGTACAAGTAATTATGCTGTAATCGATCTGAACGTACGCCGTATACGTATATATATATATATATATATATATATGTGTGTATTTTATAATAATGCGTTAATAGCTGATAGCAAGGATATGAATATACTGATTTGAGGAATTTAACAATAAATAAAAACTGATTGACAAAAAAAAACTGAGATCAAAACTATATGAAAGCAACTGAATAAAACTGTATGTAAATCTGAACGGAATTACGACTGCTCGTGATTAGCTTTGGCGCTAGACTGCCTTTGTCAGGCGTGGGCGATACAGTCATCCCGCGCGAGAGTGTTACTACGCCGTCACCGCATTACTACGCGGCCGCCGAACCGCCCACGCGTGCTTAACGTGTACAATTAATACGCGCGGCGCAATTATACATAATACTAATACATATAAGTTTTACATTACATATATCAGGATTAAGTGAATTTTAAAAGTTGTCACTTAACACATTTGAAAAAAAAAATAATTTTAATTTTTGGTAAAATGTATCAAGTGAAAAGTGTAATATTTCATGATCACTATACTAATGTTCTTCGCGAGATAAATCATTGAAAAATAGTTGACGATTTGAACATTTATATGTGTACTGAGTTATCATCATACCAAAAAGTGCAAAAGTTATATTTTTGGAAAAAATTAATGTAGCAGCTATAGAAACTACTATTAATAGAGCCAGTAATATTGTCAATTCAAATGTTAAACGACAGTTTGTTCAAAAATTCCCAATCATATCAACACATCTTCCAAAATTTATTACGTCTAATTACAACAATCTTATGTTTAAGAAAAACGATTTAATTTTTAAACATACTTTTGACAAATGAGCCGACGACAGCACACTACATGATGATTTGAAATTTAATGAGTCATGTTATGATTTATCGAAAAATAGCAAAAATAAATATGCTCCTGCCACACACCCTTATAATGCAACAGATAATAACAAATATATTAGTATGAATTCCGTTGATTCATGGAACATTGTAAGTATTGCAAACACGATCGAAAAGGATGGAAGGATGGTTTCTTGTTATGCAAATTCAAGTTTACAAAGTTTGTTTCATTGCCGTTCCATACAAATTCATTTTTAAATAACATAGAGAACAATGCGCTGCAGCGTGCTTTTCGAGTATACTTTTTGGTATAAGTGTACAAATAAAACACGTAAGAGCTTTTGCAGGGGATACTTTTACTCGAACCGAGCAAAAAGACGTTGCAGATTTTATTACGGAACTTTGTCTTAAATCTAATAATTTATAGTCAAGTTTGAGTTTTGATTATATCACAGAGATACGCTGTGATAATTTCAATTCAATCAATCAAACAGTTTGATGTTTTAATTGCATACTACCTTTGACACTCTCAAAAAATAGAAAATATGCAAGTTTGCAGGAAGTTATTGATTATAATTTGGAAAAGTGGACTGTTTTAGATGTACCTTGCGAAACACCCTGCGGCGGTCGATAACATTTAAAGATTTCTACTATTCAAAAGATGAATGATAATTTGATTATACAACTATTACAAATATGATTCTAATGGTATAAGTCGGAAAATAACAAACTTTCGACTAATTTCCTTTGAAAATAAATCATTTCATATCTGTGGAGTAATCTTTAAAGTTAAAAGTGCAATACTATATCACGAATATTATCATAAATGTGGACATTATACTAATATTCTTCGTCATCAGTCAAATCAATGGATTATCGTTAATGATTCAAATATTTCGGCGTCTACCAATCTTATACAATGTGAGTGTATAAATGCATACATTATTTTTCTAGAAAAAGATCGATTATTATTATTACATACAGCAAATGATAATAAAATGCAAATAAGTTCGGGTAAAAATAACGTAAACAATTTGCTTTCCTCTGTAAAAAACAAATTTCAATGTAGTACTAGCGACAACATTTGCAGCACAGGGAAAAGAAAATTGATTGGAACACAATAAAGTATCAGATGTTGATGTTTCATCTATTGACCTTTGTAAATATAAAAATTCAAAATATTCAAAATATTTTCACGAAGCACCTGAAGGTAATATAAATGTTGTTTCATACATTAATAATAATAATATTGATACCAATGGTGTTATGGAACAATATGATAAGGCCGATCAACATAATTCCATTTTAGATTGTTCTGTACAAATAAACACTGCTCCTGCTGTGTTGTTTCAATCTGATTTTATTATCAAGACTATTTCAGAATCAGCTCTCAGATTGATCAATCAATTATTGGATGTGGGTTTTTGACGTACAGTACATCTGCTATTGATAATTGTTCAAACGAAAACGAAATTGATGGATCTCTCAATAGTGTAAATATTGGTAAGGAAATTGATAGCGTTTCTACTTTAATCAGTTATAGTCAAAAATTTTCGGCAAGGCCATTTAGGAAATATTACGAATCTCATCGTCAAAAGATTTTGGAAGAACGTAAAGTTGTAACGGGGATTTAGACCGCTATAATATTAATTTATCCGAGATATAGTACTTGCTGGTACAATTGCAGCTCTTTGCGGGCTTGCGTTATGCCACGTAAGGCCGGTCCGGTAGATCAGGTTGCCAACAAGCCCGCGGAGAGCGTCGTGGATCGCGCAGCTTAAATCGCGAAAGTCGAGGAAAGCGATAGGAAGGAAAGGACGCTCAAAAAAAAGCCATACAATTATAGCAGTAGGTGTATATACAGTTTATGTACGTTTGAAAAGTGTACATAGCGGCACAGAGAGAGCGGCGAGTTAGTTAGAGCGAGAGAGAGAGAGAGGTAAAGGACGGTTAGTACTTCCATTCGGCGATGCCCCTTTGTTACGAATCGGCAAGATTGAAGAACACGTGTATGCGTTTTTTTACTCCTCACACGAAGGAGAAGGTGCAGCGCGCACAGTTGCACCTCATTATTAATTCCCGGTCGAACAGCACCCACTAGCCACGAGGCGGATCACTAACAAAAATAACAAGGCACACCGATAGGCGCAAGTACCGTTGAATGCCTCCGCACAGCTCGCGAGCTATCAGCTAATTGCCGGCCCTTCGTCACGCGGCGCGCGGCTCGTCACACATAGCTATATGTGTACACGCACACGATCTCTCTCTGCCGGCACTCTCTCTCATACCTTGTTCTCCGCACTTGTCGTCTGCTGCAGCTAAGGAAAAATATAAGTCGAAAGACATGGCATATTACAATTATTCTATATTATTACCCTAGAGAGAGAGAGAGAGAGACATAACGGGCTGACATCAGACTCGTTATAAAGTTCAATACAAATCGACAAAACTTATTTATAATAATGATGATTATAAAATACCTCAAAGCCTAACAAAAAGAAAAGAGACTAGTAAGAAATATTACGAAAAAATGAAACTTAAAATTCGACGAATTTTGAGAGCGTTGCAAGAAAAACAGATGATAGAGTATGAAGAAAAGATTATTATATTACACGATTAATAAAAATTCTATTCTCAAAAGACCAACGATGTTTAGACTTCCAACTTCTATTAAAAAGAAACTAAAAATACGATTTCTGTAAAAAGCACCATTCGGAACTTACTACAATTGAAAGAATATTAGGTTAGCCAACATAGCAGATAAGATTGATCCTCAATCAGTTGAATCGTACATGGAAGCTGAAAAAATAATTACTAGTGTAATATATGCAAGAGATATGGCAATTCTCTTAGTAAAAAGTTTAATTAAATCTTGTCAAAATAAAGTTGAAATTTCTTTAGCTCGTTTAGGCTAAAGAAACAATTAGTGGAAATGAGGTGTTTGCTGCTACTGCTTTATATGAATTAGCAAAGCATAGTTGGCAAGCAAAAGCTTACTTTGCTGATTCATCGTATAATTTTGCAACCACATCTAAAACTACAAAATATTGTTGTTAATACAGAAGGCCAATCGACAAATATCCTTTCATTACAGTCACGTGGTAAATAGCTTTGTTATGAAAATTGTAAAACACTCGATACAGATGTATTACAGATATTGAGAGATGTATTCACGTGTATATTGGATGTTTTCTATTCTAATAGTTTAGAATTTTATCGAGACCTTGACATCTGTTCTTGTGAATCACGAAATCTGCAAAAAATGGGACATCGGCAAATTTGTTATGATCAACCTCTGACATGTAATTCCAAGTTTTTGAAATAAAATTATTTATTGGTCTATTATCCCTATCTACGAACAATAAGAAGAAAGATTAATAAAATTAAAGCTAGCTATCAGTATATTTATCAAATTGATAATGCACTAAATTCATTTAATATAGAAGAGTTGAAAAAAATATCAGATTCGTTTAATGTATCACGGACAAAGTTTCATTGCTCAAAAAACGTTGTATGCCTAGACAAAGTTGAAATTAAGAAACAATACGAAAAAGGCATTACTGTGTTTTACAAAATTGATAGATATCCTCCTTCTACTCCGTGTATTTCAAGCTAGAGGCTCCTTACTTTAAGACAGTTAAAACCAGTAAATATATATTCAGATGAGGGCAACATTATATAGTTTTTATTGGGTATAAAAACACAGCTTTGAGTAAATAATCAGAATTATATGATTTCAAAGATATTGAAAATGCTTATATCTGCAGCAATTGTGAACAAAATTATAAAAAAAAATAAAATAACTTTGAACTCCATTTTGAATATGTTCAATGATGAAGTTTCACATGAAATAGCTATTCTCAATGAATATGAAAAAATTCTAATTCAACCAGCAAAAGCTTTTCAGACTGTCGTAAAAAAGGATACTGTGAGGAAAAAACAAATATCGCATTACGTCAAAATAAATAAAGTTAGACATCGATGTCATATGATAATTTTTCAATAAACTGGATCTTCTGCTATATCTGCCTTCTTTAACTTCTACAGCTAAGCTATTTTCTTTCAAATTTTTTTCAAGTATATACAGTAATATCTCATTATCTGAAGAAGCAGTGTTCACAAGTCGTTTTCCAAATTGATTTATTAAAAAACAAACTATTCGGCAGTACAGGCCAGCTGCAGGCAGATAGTGGTATATAGCTGCTACAGTGATATATAGCTCTGTACTGCATAAGACATCCCCTTTCTTGTCAAAGACTCTTTAAAAAGACTAGTTATTTTTAAGAATTTCAAAGATATAGGTTTGTACCTAACTCTGTTTAAAACTGAGTCCTTACATTTCAATCGCTCAAGGATTAATCTGCAGGCGGCCGGGCTGGTGTCGATCGGCATCGTAAATTTTAATTTTTTTTAATACTTCATAAATCATAAAATATGAATATACAAGGTGTGTTCAAAAAGTAAGGTGACTTTTCAAATTTCACGGGCAAAGTACTTTCGATTATCGATTTTTTTTGTTTTGTTATGTTGGTACACTCTTCCCGAACATCTGTACCAAGATTTAAGTGTATAGCATTTTTTGTTTGGTTCTGAAAGGCGTAAAGGTTATAAGTGTTTTGCGTGCTCGGCGATTTCTTGCTATCGAAAAATATGGATCAAAGGATTTGCATCAAATTTTGTGTAAAAAATAAAATAAAGTGCTCCGAAACACTTGAAATGTTGTCGGTGGCATACGGTGAAACTGTTCTGAGTAAAAAAAATGATTACAAGTGGTACAAACTCTTCCAAGATGGCCGGGAAGATGCCAATGACGAGCCTCGCTCTGGACGCCCAAGCACGTCAACAACTGATGAAAACGTTCAAGCAGTGCAGAAAATTATTCTGGAAAATAGTCGAATCACTATCAGAGAAGTTGATGAGGATGTTGGTATATCGCTTGGCTCGTGCCATGAAATTTTTTCTAACGTTTTGGGCATGAGACGTGTGTCAGCGAAGTTTGTTCCGAAATTGCTCAATTTTGACCAAAAGAACCGTCGCATGAGCATCGCTCAAGAACTGTTGAATGACGTCAACGACGACCCATATTTACTCAAAAGGGTCATAACTGGTGACGAATCATGGGTATATGGTTATGATATCGAAACCAAAGTCCAGTTGTCCTAATGGAAGAGCCCAGATGAGCCAAGACCGAAAAAAGCACGCCAAGTTCGATCAAATGTCAAAGTTTTGCTCACTGTTTTCTTCGATTACCTTAGCGTGGTGCATCAGGAGTTCTTACCATATAGACGTACGGTCAATAAACAGTATTATCTTGAAGTTATGCGCCGTTTGCGAGAAGCAATACGAAGAAAACGCCCAGAATTGTGGAAAAACAATTCATGGCTTTTGCATCACGATAATGCCCCTGCTCACTCATCTTTGCTTGTAAGAGATTTTTTGGTCAAAAACAACACCACAATCATGCCTCAGCCATCATATTCACCGGATTTGGCCCCATGTGACTTTTTCTTGTTCTCAAAACTAAAGAGACTTATGAAAGGACGGAGATTTGCAACGATTGAAGAGATAAAGACTGCATCGCTGGAAGAGCTCAAGGCTATACCGAAAAGGCTTATGAGAAGTGCTTTGAGGATTGGAAAAACCGTTGGCATAAGTGTATTGTATCTGAGGGGGATTACTTTGAAGGGGACAACATAAATATTGATAAATAAATAAATATTTTTTCTTAAAAATACAAAGTCACCTTACTTTTTGAACACACCTCGTATACTATAACCACATGTCAAAGTAAATTATTTTCATTTCATAAAAAATTGTAAAACAACCCTTTAGGGGTGGAAGTAACTCTGAAGCAACTCTTACTGTTTAGACGTTTGATTTGCTTCAGTCATGGTTCCTAGTTTATTTTTATATCGAAGAAATGACACATTTTTTAATTTTTTCCTAGTATCACGAATAGTTTGTAACAATATTACAAACACAAAAATAATCCTTAATAGAGGGTGAAAACTACCTATAACCATAGATCTAAATTATTTATTAGTTTGATTGATGGGGAAGAAAAATGTGATACATATGACTTTCTTATATCGTATATAAGTCCTGTGTTCTGCTGCGCATCATATTGTTTCCTCGAGTTTTGCATACACACAGGATGTAGTACTATATATTGCCGGTAAGTGGAGTATTCAGACTACAAACGAGTTAGACCCAAGAATCAATAAAAGTTGGCCTGCTCTGCATTTCCCTCATTTGTCTGGATTTCTACCGTGACTTGAGGAAGTACCTCGAGTTCTATCAAGATCCTGCTGACAACAAACACTCTCAACCTAAACAAATTGTTCAACAGTGTTGACTTCGCTGCAATTCTATCCCGTAAAGTTCTTGTCATTATTATTCATATCTGCAGAAATTGTTAGTAGTGGAGATGTGGACAAATCTGATATTGATGAGGGTGAGAAATTTCTTATTCAGAATATTGAAGATACCGAATTCGTGGCAGGGCATTAACTATTTTATATATAATTTTTATATATACACTCAAAGAAGATTTGACAGATTCGCCAAGTTGCATAAGCAAAAATGCTCGTTTGAATGGTCATGAACCGATCCATTATTTTGATTTATTTTTCAACGATTGTTTATTGAATCACATTGTTCAAGAAACTAATCTTTACCAATAGAAAAATTCTGAACCAATTCGTAGTAATATGAAGCCTTGAGAGGATTTGACGAAAATATAGCTGAAAAGATTTCTGAGGTTGATATGTTGATGGGTCATGTAAGAAAAGTTAAGTTGGATGATTGTTGGAGCACTAATCCTTTGTTGATCACATTAATTTTTTCACAAAAAATGACACGCAATATAGATATGAACAAAGGGTTTAGCCAGATAAGATGGTCAAAACTGCCTTTGAGTAATCGGATAAAATAACTCGACCATTATGTTTGGTATGAATAGAAACTCCTTTTCCCGAATTTTCAGATCCCTAAACTAAGATGGGGCACAATGGGTTTGGGGATTTTTGTGTTTTGGGGATTTTTAACGATATCTCGGTCAACTTTTAAGCTAGAAAAAAATTTTCGTTTTAGTTTGTAGGGTTTCTTAAGTTTTTCAAAACTGTCTAGACGAAAAAAATGTCGGCGCCAAATTCAAAGTTTTATAGCGTTTTAAAAATTACAAAAAATTTTTTCTCGTAAATTAAGAAAAACACTTTTTTGGAAAAAATATATTTTATGTATTTTTACTCCAAAAATACGCCTATATTTTTTTAGGTTTTTAAAATTGGTGGAACGACCTCGAAAAAAATAAAAACCGCCTACAAACACCACTTTTCGCTTGTAACGCCTTTCAGCTAAATCTTACGATAAAATAAATAGCACCATTGGATTACACGTAAAAAAATACATCGAAAACATGGACCATATTTTTTTAAATAACGCAATGTCTTCATTAATTTTAACAAATAGAATGATTTTATCGCCGGCCGACCTGGCTAATTACGTAAACACTTAATTCTTTTAAATTCAAGGTCAATCCAACATTTCTTTTATACATAGAATATATGTTTTCGATGTATTTATTGAAGTAGAATTCAACGGTATTTTGTCATAAATCCTACTCGAAAACCGCTAGCAGCAGAAAACCTCGAGAAAACCTAGATTTATCTTTCTAGCGCTCTTTTTATCGGACCTAACGATGAAATCTGTCGTATTCTATGTAAAAAATACTTCAGAAACATTATACAAAAATTTTTATTATCTTTACTCCATGAAGAATTAACAATTGAACTTTGATGCCCCTAGTTCCTAAATTTCGTATACGGATAAGTCAACTTTAGCAAAACAATTGTCGATTTCTTGAAATGTAACGGCAGGAGTAGATGATACATATGATTAATGATATTCGTTTGATCTTAGAGTAATTTTAAAAACACAAAAAAACTTCATATCGAAATCGAATGCGAAAATTTTCTAATCATAATATAAAATAATGTTAGCTAAGTTAATTTATTTCAAAGATATAACATTTTCCAGAAGTATACTTTTTTACTAATAGAAAGTGATCAATAAATAATAATACAACTTATTAAATCTTCATAAATCAATGTTATTTAACAATGAAATAATTTATTAAGTTTTTGCAACAATAAAAACACATGATCTATATCAATCTTCATCATCACTATTATCTTCGATAACGCAAATCACGTGATCTTGTTCATATATTTTTGTGAGATGTTCTGCTGGTTTGATAATGTAGGATTGCATTCTAGTATATGATAAAACGTATACAACGGCGGCTACGTGAGAACAACAACCGATCGTTCACTCACCATTAGGGCACTTACAGTAATAATGTAGAATGCCAGCACAGCCGAGAGTGTCAGGTTTATAATGGATACACGGTGGGTCTGAGCGACATTTAAATAAATGTGAAAGCAGGTTCCAATTTTTTTGCATATTTCGGTAAAAATACTAATAATTAGAAGATCCCAGAAAGAATTTAAAAAAATCCCTGAGCCCTTTTTGAAAAAATCGATTTTTAAAAATTTTTATCAAACAAAAAAAATAAAAAAATAATTTTGGTTGTGGTTGATGGTATTAATAAATAAATCAATATTTTCTCGAGAAATTGGAGAATTTAGTGAGTTACAACATGTTGTAACTCACTAAATTCTAACTAACTTTCCACAAATTTTTTTCAGTTTAGCCTTCTTTTTCTGACAAACCAAACAAATTTTCGAACGATTCTCAGAGTGCGTTAGTGCACGTCGCTTCATGTTGCTAATTCAATTATTTTGAAGAAACACAGAACGTTAACTACAACAAAATTCTTATTGTATTTCTTATCACGAGAACACTATTACTGGCAGATTTCATTGTTGATCGGTCAATCAAGCTGGGACAACTGTGAAAACTTTTGAGCACGCTATTCTAGCTACTACTTCCTTAGATACAGGTGCGCGCTGTAAACACACATGTTTACAATACTGCTATGTCCTTATCGTATGTATACTATTAATAAACACTGATATTCATATATACATGTGTTTCTCCATTAATATGATTGTGTATGGGAGAATAGAGAGATAAAAATTAATAAAAACAGTCAATAAATAAAAAAAAATTAATTTTCAAAATGCTGGTGTTGAATTTTTTATTATTAAATGTGCATCTGTGGAAATATCGAAAAAATATTGATTTATTTATTAATACCATCAACCACAACCAAAACTATTTTTTTATTTTTTTTGTTTGATAAAAATTTTTAAAAATCGATTTTTTCAAAAAGGGCTCAGGGATTTTTTTTAATTCTTTCTGGGATCTTCTAATTATTAGTATTTTTACCGAAATATGCAAAAAAATTGGAACCTGCTTTCACTTTTATTTAAATATCGCTCAGACCCACCGTGGATATAGAATTTATACACCGTATTTTCCTTGTGTCTTGATAATACTTCTACCTTAAGAAGGGGACATTTTGCAATAGCCTACATTAACCTCAGTCGTCTAACCCATCATTTCAGCCAAATAGGATAGCCAAGTCTCGGATTTCGCTTTCCATGGAAGGCTTTTATGACTCGCTGATATTGATCTCTGCTCTTTCGATTAATTTTCTGACTTGGGTCAGGGGCGGGGTCTTGCCTAGCCGACAAGGCGACTCCCCAGGCAGTTTTCAATATTCGTGCCAGTCATGCCACTCATTCAAATCAATTTCCGAGATCCAGGCTCAAATCAGGTATTTTAGAGTTCGAGATTAGCGTTTTCAAGTATATACAGTAATATCTCATTATCTGAAGAAGCAGTGTTCACAAGTCGTTTTCCAAATTGATTTATTAAAAAACAAATTATTCGGCAGTACAGGCCAGCTGCAGGCAGATAGCGGTTTTCCAATTGATGATGATGAAAAAAAAAAAAAACTTATATTTATGAGCTACATTACCATGTATAGTGCTAACTACTTAACGAAGTATTATAACAGGCCGAAATTTTTTTTTTTTTTTTGCATCTTCCACTGACAACTGTTTCTCATTTTTGCCTAGCAAAGCTGGCATAAGAACGCGATATCCATCATTTTCTAATTGCGATTTTATATCCCGAAAGCTCCGGTCAAGTATGAAAACATCACCTTTGCACATTAACTTCTTCAGATCACTGTCACTGGAATTCAAAATCTTTTGTAAAATTGTCGCATTATTTTCTTTAGCATAATACGGCTCCAATACATCAACAACAAGACCATTTGTAGGACATATAGTGAACGACTTACATAGAGGAAGTTTTTTATGTCCTGAATAAGATCTTCGTTGATACTTATAAATTTGAGTAACTTAGTAATACCTTCAGCTATTGCTATACATGAATTCGAATGTATTTTTCGATTATTCAAATTTTCTACATAAAACCGTCTCTTTATTAAATGTTTGTGACAGCATCGATTACTTTCCGGGATATATATTTCCCTTTCAACGAAAGCTTGACGTCGCGCTTCAAATGGAACATTGATAATTCCTTATTTACATTGACACAGGCTACAATAATCATGCGTCGATACCACTCTTCTAAAAGGTAATTCAATAGATTCTTTGACAGTAACGTTTTTTTGCAATGGACTATAACCTGGAGAAGGCTGTGATGATGGATCTGAAGATGAAGCGGATTGTGGCGTACTTACCATATTTTTCAGTTCTTTAAGTTTATTTGACATTTTTGGCGATGTTTTGACTTTGCTAACCGCTGCACTTGCCATACATAATATTTCCAACTGCAACATCTGTAGCAAAATAGTCGGTCAAAGCAACAGCTTCTTCATTTGTCTTAACACTTTTTTTCGTTTCCGACTATCTTCTTTTCTGATAAACCGCAACCAAGGCCATACTGATTTATACCTGAAAGAGAAAGAATCTATTACTTACATCAAGAATGTAGATGAAGAAAAATGTTTGACCTAATACGACCTAATATAACAATTTCATAAATTTTCAGTCCATAAATTACAGTTGAACGAACAATAATTCTCTTTGCAACAAAAATATCTATTCTAGCGATGTGAAATATTAATAAAAAAGTATTTAATTACGGACTGAATGAAATTTCCAAAATAATCAATTTATCTTGTAAATAATTAAAAAATAGATTCTTGTGCGATTATTGTAAAAAAAATCAATCAAAACTACATTATAACACATATGTTATTTTTTATAACTTTTTTATATCTTTTTTAATACATTTCTTAGTATTCACATTGTAATTTATGCATGGAGACATTTTTAAAAAAACTGAAATAGATTCATTCGAAGCTCAAATAATTTATATAATGCAAAGTACTTTTCAAAATTAATTGAGTACGTTTTCTTACATACTTTCAATTAAGATAATAATACAACATTTTTTGAAAGATTTGTAAAAGATTTTTTTAATTCGTTATAAAATAAAAAAATTGTCATTCTTATTTAATCAAGGCATTATCTGATTGATAATTTCTATCACAATCTTGAATTTTCAAAGTAAGTTAAATTGTGATGTCAAATCAAATGATATAAAATTCAAATGATATAAGAGTAATACTGTAAGTACAACCAAGAAACTTATTAACTAATAATTAAGATACTTGACTTATTTTATATATTTTATCATCTAGTACAATCGAACAACTGTTGTACTGTAAAATCACTCATCCTAAAAATAAATCATTAAATTTGGTTTGAATTTATAACTGAGACAAAAAGAATTAATGAATATTTTAAAGATTATATCATCAGTAATATCAGCATAAAAATTTACATTGATGCACTATACAAACTTTTACAATGAATTTTGGTATTTCAATTATAAAAAATATACTATTATATAATTACCTAATCGAAGTAGGTTGAAATTCCATCAATTTACTAATTTTTCCATTAGCTTCTTCAAAAAAAATTGTTTATGTTGAATTATGTATGGCTTTTCGTGTAGTTCGTTACTCTATGTATGTCTATGTTGCATATGTTGTGCAACTAGTTGTATGGTAGATCATGTCATAGGAACGCTATAAGCAAACAACCACGAATATTTACAACAAAAATCTGGTTTTTATTTTCCAGCGCTTTTTCTATAGGCTTTACAATAAAACTGATTGCACCATTGCATTCTACGTAATAAAATACAAAAGAAACATGCATTACAATTTTGAAAAAAAGGTTTGCTTTTCCTGAAATATCAAAAGATCAAAAATTTTGAATATTAATCGGAAGACGGGTAGAAAACTCGTGTTTCTTGAATTTTTTAACGGTGACGCCAGATTATTTTCAAACATGTAATACATGTTTTCGATGTATTTTTTGACGTATAATCCAATGATGCTATTTATTTAATCGTAAGATTTAGCTAAAAGACGCTACAAGCAAAATATGGTGTTTGTAGGCGGTTTTTATTTTTTTCAAGGTCGTTTCACCAATTTTAAAAACCTAAAAAAAATATAGACGTATATTTGGAGTAAATATACACAAAATATATTTTTTCAGAAAAGTATTTTTCTTAATTTTCAAGAA
This sequence comes from Phymastichus coffea, assembly GCF_024137745.1. Classification (NCBI taxonomy): domain Eukaryota; kingdom Metazoa; phylum Arthropoda; class Insecta; order Hymenoptera; family Eulophidae; genus Phymastichus; species Phymastichus coffea. The sequence goes on from NW_026706827.1 coordinate 4,533,138, forward strand.
AGTAAATTTTTTTAATTTTTAAAACGCTATGAAAATTTGAATTTAGCGCCTAAAATTTTTTTCTAGCTTAAAAGTTGACCGAGATATCGTAAAAAATTCCCAAAACACAAAATAGGGTCTCTTTGTGTCCCACCTTAGTCTATGGATCTGAAAATTTAGGAAAAGGAGTTTCTATTCATACCAAACATAATGGCCCAGTTACTATATCCAATGGCTCAAAGGCAGTTTTGACCATCTTATCCGACTAGACCCTTTGCAATTTCTACACTTACAAGATAATGAATAGCCTCTCGTTGCATAAGATTAAATTTATAATAGACGATCTCAATGAAAAATTTACATAGTATATTACGACACATGGCCAGAAAGTTGGATTTCTCGGCTTCGCCTCGGGCGTCAAACCCCGCCGGCCAGGGCATCCATCATTCTGGCCGAGTGTCGTATACTATTTTTCTTGCTCCCCACCCGAAAGTACGTTCAAGTATTATTTTTTTAATAACAAAATCGCGTTCTCGTCTGCTGCTCAGCCGAAATATCAATTGCGGACTGCAGTAGCGCGCCCCCGCGGTCGACTCGCGTATTACTGCTCTTCCGGGCCGCTTTCTTTTTTTATAAATTCCAGGTTGATCATTTGATGGACTTGTAAAATCAACTTTTACTGGTGGTTTTAAGAAGAATGATTGTTTATCTTTTGCAGTTGATGAGCTTCCACAATGATTTGCTACAGGTGGTGTTACTATCCTTTTATTATTAGCTGTTGAAAAATATACTTCTTTTACTGCATCTAAAAATGTATTTATAATGAATGAAAAGTTTTACAGTTTATCGAACATAAAGAGTTTTCTTGTTTTTCTTTTGATAAAGTTAATATTTTTGGATCTTACTTGCAGTTTTATCCAGATCAGCAACGGTGAACTCGTCAGAAAAATCTACCCCATCCAAATCATAATTTTGTAAATCATTATCAATATGGGTTATTTCAGTATTCGCTGATCGTGAGTTATGTATCGATGCACTGATTGACTCTTTGCTAGTTGAAGGAATGGGTGCTGGCAGTTGGTTTGGTGTCTCACTTGTTGTAGCTTGATGTACAAGACCATTGTAAATCATCTGCCTATTGTGCACTGAGTTTTCGATGTACCCTTGTGTAATTATATCAGACCGCCACCTGCCTAATTGCTTTATCATTTGCATAGTCGCTCCAGATTCTGAAAGTAGCGTTGCAGCTGTACGTCTGAAATAATGACCTGTGTATCTCTGCGGATTAGGCAGTTCCAAAAACCGTGCGATTTTCATGGGTATAACACCAATCGAGTGTTTTCCAATAGGTTGCTTTATACATTTGCCGTTGCGATACTGAATGAAAAGTCGGTCAAATTCAATGCCTCCAGGTCTTAGTGAAATATATGTTTGCACTTTATCATAAAAAAGATTGCCAATGATGAATTGTCCCGGGTAGTCATTTTTATTATCACCTATCGTCACGAGATACCTGCCTTTTAGATCTTCAATATCAGAAACTTTCATATTCGTTAATTCGTCACAACGCAGACAGCCACATATTCCAAAAATGAGTATAACCTGTAAACGATAATAATGAATGGTTTAATTGAGAGAAGTATGTCAACAAGAAATAATAAATAATACCTTGAAAACTAAGTAATCATGATCCAAAGCTTCCTTCATAAACTTCATTATTTGATCTCATTTGATAGTGAAGGCCTTTCTAGGCTTGTAGCCTTGGTTATTTGTTTTGATCAAATCTTTCAATTTTGCAAATCGAGTTATGTCAATACTGTTATTCGTGCTCAGTGTCTTCCGCAACATGCTCCAGATACTCCATAGTGTTGGAGGTTTCACTTTTGTTTTCAATTCATCAAAATAGACTACTAAATTATCTTCTACAGAAGTAGAGAGTGATTTTTCATTTGCAGTACGCCAGGTTTGATAGTTGTTATATACTAACATGTAACGTTCTCCCGACTTTTTCGGAAGTGTACCGGATTTCACAATCAGCCGGGCTTCTTTTTCGAAATTTCTCAAAACTTCTTCTTCGTCTGCTGAGCCTTCAGATGATATGTCATCCATACTCAGGCCTTGTAAACAATTGCACACAAGTAGCACCAGCGAGCAGGGTAACGAAAGGCTAGGTCTAGCAGCTACTCGGCGCATGCGCAGATCTCGGCCAAGGCCACAAAAGTCTCTCTTCCCGGACTGATACAGAGCCAGGAAGTACGTACTTTTGGGTAGGGGAGCCAGAAAAAACTTTTGGTCCCTAGAGTACATAAGAATTTTATTTTATTGTGGAAGAGAAGTTTGCAGTTCAAACAGTTTCTACCTTTGAAAAGAGATCGTTTTGGGATAAAATTATTGCAGGTCATAGATAGTGCTACAAGTTATACAGTACCGCTCAATGATATTTGCCACCCTGTTGACTAAAAACACAACACTTTAAAGTTTCATATCTCGACTTAGGGTAGTTGTAAAAAATCCTGTGGGTACTCATTTTGTAGGGCTTTCTAGTAATCAAGCTTTCAAATGATAAAGACAGATTTTACCTTATATGACTTCCCTTTAAATTACATCGCATCAAAGTTGGCAAAAAACAACTCAATTTCATTTTTTACTTTTGACGTCATATTTTGGAAAAAAAATTAAAAAACAGACATGTAGTTTTCGCCACTTGATAGATACTAGAAAACCCTATAAAATGAGTACCCACAGGAACTTATTTTTCACAACTACCCAAAGTCAAGATATACAACTTTAAAGTGTTAGGTTTTTAGTCAACAGGGTGGCAAATGTCTATACTACAGCGGATACAGATTAAAAAAGATTTGATCTGGGATTTACAGGAAATGTGGTCGCTTATTTCTTGGTGTCGAGAGAGCGCGCCTTCAGTAGCGCCCTCTTAAGTGTCTAAGAGAGACACAGATGCGAATGAGTCAGAGACGTGGACGGGCCACGGAGCTATCATGCCGGACGTACGCTCTCGCGACCCTGTCAATACACTTTAAGGAGGCTCCAGCGACTACCGCCGGGATCAAAAACACAACAAAAAATAAACTTTCAAACTAACGGCTAAAAAATCTTATAAGCAGTTTCTAAAGCAATATTATTACAAAATAGTACGATTTTCAACTACAGTTGGTAACTTTTTACAACAGAAGTTCCAGAACTTGAGTTTGGTACGACGCACATAACCTATAAAGTAGACAATTTCAGACTTTTTTGGAGAATATCTCAAAATTTTCTACGGCTATCCATATTTTGCAGTACATCATTCGAAAGACCAAGTTTTTATCTATAAGAAGATCAGTTTTTCATTGCGTAACTACACCATTACTTTTAGTTATTGATGAATTTCTAACATTTTTTCACCTTGTTCCATAAGATACTATACAAAAAGCGCAAACTTTGAGATGAAATATCTCGAAATTTTCCACGGCTTGAGGGGTAAAGAAGAATACCGTTGGATTCAGTGCATTTTCACTTATCGAAATCACTATAACTAACATCGAAACTTTTCAATACCCCTCCTCGCTGGAGCCTCCTTAACTGTAAACCACAATTGTATCACACCCATACTCCCGTGTCCTCGATATCACAACATGATGTCAGAAGTAGAAGTTAAATTTAGCATCGACGCAGTGAATAAAAGTGACAACTAAATTTCTACGCTAAGGCAGCATCTAAGCCAAGAAAAAGCAATAAGAATCGCGTAAGTGGTGTTAAGATCGTTCGTATTGTGAAAAAAAAAAAAAAAAAAAAAAGAAGCATCAGTGTTTTCAAATAAAATAATATGACGAGCACACAAGATTCGACCGATACTGGAGTACAAAGCCAGGCTATTTCCCAAGTTGCTGGACAAGCAGCTTCCAATGTGCAACCTCCCAGAGAATTTGAGTTTTCTAAACCTGAAGCATGGCCGGTCTGGATAAAGCGTTTCCAAAGATACTTAACGGTCGCAAATGTAAATTCCAAGCCAGAAAAAGAGAACGTAGATTTGCTATGCTACACGATGGGGGAAGAAGCTGAAGATGTTTTGACGCGTATATTTCCTAACCTAGCAGACACGACGCCTTACGCAGAAGTACGGAAAAAATTCGACGAATATTTTTCTCCGAAAAAGAATGTTATTTTTGAACGGTTCAAATTCAATTCAAGGGTCCAAGAAGAATCTGAAAGTGTTGATGCCTTTATTACTGCACTGCACACATTATCAGAAAAGTGTGATTATGGTTAATTGAAAGATGATTTAATCCGTGATCGTATCGTAATCGGAGTCAAAGACGTTAGAGCTTCGGAGCGATTGCAACTCACATCTAATCTCACGGCAGAAAGGGCAATAACGCTGGTACAACAAGCGGAGATGCAAAGTAAGCAAAGCATGGTTTTACGTTCAAAAAGTGTTGATCGTAGTGAAGTGAATCGCGTTATAAAAAAGCCTATCGCCCAAAATCACAACAAGAAAGAGAGTGGTAAAATGCTTGAAAATCAGAGTTGTTTTCGATGTGGATTACCGAGGCATCAAAACACGAAGAAATGTCCAGCATTGAAATCTGCTTGCCGACGACGTAAGAGGAAAGGTCACTGGGACAAAGTATGCCGTTCCAAGAACGTCAACGCTGTACAAGGCGAGTCTTCAGAGGAAGAGGAGGAAAGCAATATTTTCAACGCCCAGTTCATCGGCGCGGTAAAACATAAACAAAGTAGTTCTCACGATTATACATCAAAATTCGAGGTTCTAAATTGCGGTAAAACTATTGAATTTAGTATAGACACATGCGCAGATGTTTCTTGCATTCCGTATAAAAACATAAATCGCGAACTTCTAAGTAAGATTCAAAATACTGATAAAATTATTTACAGCGCTAATGGCAAAAGAATGTTGATAGTAGGTTTTATCTATTTAAAATTAAAAAGAGCAAATGTTATAAAAAATATTAAAGCGTATGTAAACAAAGGATTAGATAGATATTTATTAGGTAAACCTGATATTCAACAATTTGATCTAATAAAAGTTGTAAATGCTCTGAACATGGAAAATCGCGCAAAAAAATCTCATTGTAAATTCGATTCGATAAAAAAATATCCTCGAGTTTTTAACGGATTAGGACGATTTAAACGCAATTAACGATACAATTGAAAGATAATGCTCAGCCGCACGCGGTAACTACTCCACAAGTTGTGCCTATACCTTTATTGAAAAAACTAAAAGATAATCTAGACAAATCAGAAAAGAAAGGCGTTATCGTCCCCGTAAACGAGCCGACAGAATGGTGTAGCCCAATTGTAGTTGTACTAAAGGTGACGATATTCGAGTATGCGGCGATTATACGATTTTAAATGATAGCGTAAAAGGCAGCGTATATCCGATTCTAAAAGTAGACGTATCCTTAGCTAGAGTAAGAGGAGCAACATATTACTCAAAGTTAGATGCAAATGCGGGCTACCATCAAGTAGAATTATCGGAAGAAAGCCAAATTTTGACTACTTTTATTACTCCCTACGGAAGATACAAAGGCACGCGTTTGCCATTCGGTATAAATTGTGCGTCCGATTATTTTTCAAAGATGTTTGCGGAGTTATTTGCGGATTTACCAAATGTAATATGTTATGTGGATGATGTCATGATTTTTGCAGACACGATAGAGGAGCATGACAACATTTTAAAAATAGTACTTAACAGGCTAGACAAAGCAGGCGTAACACTTAATAAATGGAAGTGAGAGTTTGGTTTTACGGAGATAGATTTTTTAGGTCATAGAATATCTAAAAAAGGTATACAGATTTTACCAGAAAGATTAGAGGCAATACGCAAATTCCCCGAACCGAAAGACGTGAAAAGCCTGCAACAATTTCTCGGTACAGTTAATTTCGTGGCAAAGTTTGTTCCAAACAAATCAATGTTACTCGAACCGCTTAACTCATTGCTAAAAGACGATACATACAACGTTTGTCTGGGGCGAACCACAAAAAAGGGCCTTCGAAAACGTGAAAAGTTTACTGTTAAAATCACCGGTTTTAGCTCACTTCGATTACCAAAAAGATATAATAATTCAAGCCGATGCTTCAAGTTACGGTCTCGGAGCAGCTCTTATGCAGCAAGACGCCGATAAGTCGTGCAAAGTCGTAGCATACGTATCGAGAACGCTCACGTCGACAGAACGTAAATACAGTCAAATAGAAAAAGAGGCATTAGCCCTCGCGTTTGCCGCGGATAAATTTAAAGACTACATTACAGGCATCGATGTAACTTTAGAGACCGACCACAAGCCGCTTTTACAAATTTTAAAAACGAAACCATTGGACGAAATTACTTCCCGCTTACAACGAATAAGGATGCGGCTAATGCGTTATAATTATAACATATTTCATATTCCCGGGAAACAGTTAGTTTTAGCAGACACGCTTTCACGATTTCCAATTGAGAGCAAGAGTGAGAATGATTTAGAAAAAGAAACAGAAGCCTACGTAAATCTTGTTATAAATAGCTTACCTATAAAAGAAAATTATTTACAAAGAATATGTGAAGAACAAAAAAACGATTTTATTTGTTCGAAACTAATCGATTATTGTTTAAGAAAATGGCCTAAAAAAAGTCAATTGCCGGATGGGTTGTTACCATATTTCCAATTAAAAGAAAGTTTTTCTTATGTACAAGATTTGTTATTGTATAACGACAGGTTAATGATTCCTCCTCCTCTACAACTCGATGTAATAACAAAGTTGTATGAAGGACATTTGGGAATAAATAAATGCAGAGATAGAGCAAAACAATCAGTGTGGTGGTTAGGCATAAGTTTACAATTAAAAAATTTGATCGAGTTTTGTCCGAATTGTATTGAAAAGCGCAGAAATATAAAGGAACCTTTCGTAAAAGAAAATTTTCCCGATAGACTTTGGCAAAAGATAGGCATCGATTTTTTCAAATGCAAAAAGTGGTACATGATAACCACCGATTATTATTCTCGTTTTTTCGAAATTTCGGAGATGCTTTCTTTGACTTTGATTTTAAAAAACTATTAAAAACCCCAAATACGTCAAAACGTAAATACATCCCTGATATAAGATTGAAAATTTATTTTCTTCATAAATGAAATGTTTACTAACGTTTGCTTTCGATAAGGAAATCTGGCAAATAATGTTCATCCATATACGGGGTATGTTCAAAAAGTAAGGTGACTTTGTATTTTTAAGAAAAAATATTTATTTATTTATCAATATTTATGTTGTCCCCTTCAAAGTAATCCCCTTCAGATACAATACACTTATGCCAACGGTTTTTCCAATCCTCAAAGCACTTCTCATAAGCACTTTTCGGTATAGCCTTGAGCTCTTCCAGCGATGCAGTCTTTATCTCTTCAATCGTTGCAAATCTCCGTCCTTTCATAGGTCTCTTTAGTTTTGGGAACAAGAAAAAGTCACATGGGGCCAAATCCGGTGAATATGGTGGCTGAGGCATGATTGTGGTGTTGTTTTTGGCCAAAAAATCTCTCACAAGCAAAGATGAGTGAGCAGGGGCATTATCGTGATGCAAAAGCCATGAATTGTTTTTCCACAATTCTGGGCGTTTTCTTCGTATTGCTTCTCGCAAACGGCGCATAACTTCAAGATAATACTGTTTATTGACCGTACGTCCATATGGTAAGAACTCCTGATGCACCACGCTAAGGTAATCGAAGAAAACAGTGAGCAAAACTTTGACATTTGATCGAACTTGGCGTGCTTTTTTCGGTCTTGGCTCATCTGGGCTCTTCCATTGGGGCGATTGGACTTTGGTTTCGATATGATAACCATATACCCATGATTAGTCACCAGTTATGACCCTTCTGAATAAATCTGGGTCGTCGTTGACGTCATTCAACAGTTCTTGAGCGATGCTCATGCGACGGTTCTTTTGGTCAAAATTTAGCAATTTCGGAACAAACTTCGCTGACACACGTCTCATGCCCAAAACGTTAGAAAAAATTTCATGGCACGAGCCAAGCGATATACCAACATCCTCATCAACTTCTCTGATAGTGATTCGACTATTTTCCAGAATAATTTTCTGCACTGCTTGAACGTTTTCATCAGTTGTTGACGTGCTTGGGCGTCCAGAGCGAGGCTCGTCATTGGCATCTTCCCGGCCATCTTGGAAGAGTTTGTACCACTTGTAATCATTTTTTTTACTCAGAACAGTTTCACCGTATGCCACCGACAACATTTCAAGTGTTTCGGAGCACTTTATTTTATTTTTTACACAAAATTTGATGCAAATCCTTTGATCCATATTTTTCGATAGCAAGAAAACGCCGAGCACGCAAAACACTTATAACCTTTACGCCTCTCACAACCAAACAAAAAATGCTATACACTTGAAACTTGGTACAGTTGTTCGGGAAGAATGTACCAACATAACAAAACAAAAAAATCGATAATCGAAAGTACGTTGCCCATGAAATTTGAAAAGTCACCTTACTTTTTGAACACACCGCGTATTCGAGATATATTTTCATTTTTACAAGGATTGTTGTAGAATCATTCATATATTTAGGTAATAAAAATTACTATTTAGCGATAAAAACAAAGAACATATATTAAAAAATTGTTTGTTCATTTTTCATCAAAATACTTGATTTTATCGCTTGTTTAAGGATTTTGAATTAAATTATATTACATAAAGAGCACAAATCGCTAATTTTGCAATAAAGCAGATAAAAAACAATAGATTTTAGGTCTTGCAAATATTTTTTTACTAGGTTTGTCTAATAATGTTTTTCTTTGACGATTTTTCTTCATTTAACTCCCATATTCACCCCTTAGGGTGATTGCTAAAATTAAAGACCGACATTTGAAAGACCAGCAAATTTGATCTATAAGATATCGATATTATAGGTCGAAATCGCCACAAGTTAATTTTTTCTCGAGTGTCCAACTACGACCGCTTGGGTGTTAATGGATTAACCCATTAACCCATAACGCCGACAGGACACTTTTTCGAGAGCTACGTTTGAATAGTTGCCAGGCAATGAATTCGAACAAAAAAATTTAGAAACCAGGATTCTTAACGTTTCCGAGGGTGCTCTTTTTATTAGTATTCGTTAAAAGTCTCGCAAAAAAATTTTTCCATCGAACTCAAAAATAAACAAAAACTAGATTTTTCGGTTGAATATTTAAGTCGACTGTTTGTTCTCTTAACATTTTTTAATATGTCCAAAATCTCTCTAGATCGTGCTTTAGATATCTGAACTAAAAATAAGTAAGGTTTTCCGAACATGAAAATTTTTTTGTTAAACAAAATGGCGGCCGGAATGGAAATTTTTTTTTTGTAAATTCACAAATTTTTTCTGGAAAAGTATGAACATTTGTAAATATCTTAGAAGCAATCAAGTAATACTTCAGAATTTTTGCAGAATCGTCCGAAGAAATTTTTGAATTTTCGAAGTCAAATTTCGAAGATTGTAAATTTAAAAATCATATCGGAAAGTTCTGAAAAAATTTGAGTATATTCTTTATTTGATTTTAAGATATTTTTATTCTCAGGAAAATTTTAATAATGAATGTAGTTTTTGAGAAAAAAATTAAGTCCCAAACCCCATTAGAATTTTTTAGTACATACCTGTGGTGCAGAAGATTGAGGTTGTGGTGACGAAGCAGTTGGTGGAGCAGGCGATTGGGACAAAGCACGTTGCGGAGATTGATTTGAAGTATTCATTTGATTTGTTAATGTTGAAATGGAAGTATTAGAAACCTGGTTCCAGTTACGTTGTTCTGGATATAAATTCGAATTGTGGCCTGAGGTTATACCGTATGAAGTTAACTGAAATATATTGAAAACAATTGAGTTAGATAGTCAATATAGACTTTAGTTATCAATATGGTCTGCTACTATATAATAATAAAAATAATCGATCATTTTAATGTTATAAATCCTAATTATATTGCGTAATTCTATTATCTATAATCGATTAAAATAATCAAAAAATGGATGCCAATATTCTTTGCGGATGATGTAAGATCGAGAGTCGTTGAGTTTTAATATAAGTGATAAAAACATAGAAATATTTTTTAATTAAATTATATAAACAAATACACGTTTAGAAGAGTACTTATAGTCTATTAACAGAGTTTTTTTGTAACTACCTTCAAAAATTAAATCTTAAACTTTTTGAAAAAAAAATTTAGACTTTTTTTCTAAATTTATGTTGTTAATGAGTTTCGCTATACTTTAGATATGTTTTGAAATAGTGACGCGGAACTCATTATCAAGCTAAAGTATAATCCGGGAAATCTTGAATCGTTAGGTGGTTACTAGATAATTTTTATTTCCGTCTAATACATGATAGGACTTTTTAGAAAACTTGTCATTGCTTGTTTATGATGGGATAGTTGTTTGGTTCAAATTGGTCAACAAGTTATTACTCATAGCTGCTTTGTCAACAAACTAGTAAATGTTTATAAGAACATGAGAAATTATTTTGGTGCAGCTATTCTCTATCCCCCCCTATTACTTCCCGCAATCATCTAACCAAGTATTTAAAACAAGTATTTTGGAAAAATAAATTCATTGAATTTCAAAATAAAACAAACAATTATATTATTAAAAAAAAAATGTTATAAAATGCAGCTTGATACGTAAAATGAACAGTTCTAAGCTCGAAGCTTTCCATGTAGAAATTTTTCAATTTCTAAGACAGAAGCATGTTTGGGAGCTTCTATCTACGAATAGTATACGAAATCTGTCCGGAAAGTATCGGGCCTACCTTTATATTTTCGTGCTAGCGTTATTCTTTATCATCTGGTGGGTGGTATCCTTCAACGTAATCACCACTTGATTGAATAACACGGTTCCATCGATATTTCCACTTTTCAAAACAGTCCTGGAACTCACTTTTAGGGATAGCCTTAAGTACACTCGTCGCATTGTTTTCAATCGTTGTTTTGTCATCGAATCGGTGTCCTTGGAGTGGTTTTTTTAGTTTTGGAAACAGCCAAAAGTTACAAGGGGCTATGTCAGGACTGTATGGAGGTTGTCGAAGCAATGCGATATTGTGTTTGCTCAAAAACTGCTGCACAAGATTGGATGAATGCGCTGGCGCATTATCGTGATGGAGAAGCCAGTTACCACTTTCCCAAAAGTGCGGCCGTTTTCTTCTTACTGCATCACGCAAACGTTTTAAAATTTGAACGTAGTATTCTTTATTGATTGTCTGACCTGTTGGTGCATATTCGTGATGTACAACACCATCACAATCGAAAAAAATAATCAACATTGACTTAACATTGCTCCGACTTTGACGTGCTTTTTTTGGTCTTGGCGAACAAAACAACAATCAACAAAACAAAACAACAATCTTGTGAAGATTGTTGTTTTGTTTCAGGATCATAACCATCAACCCATGATTCATCACCTGTAATAACTTTTCTAAGCACATTATCATCATTATTGACCATTTCCAGATTGTCCAGAGCGATTTCTAAACGAATTTTCTTCTGCTCTGCTGTGAGCAATCTTGGGATGAATTTCACACACACGCGTTTCATTCCTAAATTTTCGGTTAAAATTTCTGAAATTATAGTTTTTGGTATCCCAAGATCTTCTTCTAGTTATAGCACAGTCATACGACGATCTTGTTCGATTGCAAGTCGCACCCGCTCAATATTATCTGCGGTTTTTGTCGTCGAAGGTCGGCCGGAACGAGAATCACTATCGACAGAAGTGCGAACATCCTTGAACCGTTTATACCACTCTTTTATTCATGTTTTGCTCATACACTCGCTTCCGAAGGTCTTTTGCATTATTTTAATAGTTTCCGAACTCGTTTTTCCGAGGTAAAAGCAAAATTTGATGCAAATTCGTTGATCTTGTTTTTCAGTCATTTTTGACAATATCAAAATCTGATGAATGCGAAAAAGGCACTGTAAACAAAGACACGCTGCGCATGAACTATACGTCCGGCAGGTGTCAGTTAGTAACCAATAGATTCGTAAGGCTTTACTGTTGACGTTTCTATCCGGTAGAGGTCGCTCGAACTCTATGGCGCGAAGATATAAACGTAGGCCCGATACTTTCCGGACAGACCTCGTACCTACGAATAGTATAAACTTCGAATGTTTCTTTATAACAGATGTCGGTAAATTAAATAACAACTAAGGATTATTATCCTTAGTTACAACTTATGTCGCGTTAGGGTTCGAATCGCCACCTTGGCTTATGATCGTCATTGATACTCGTGCGTTTTCAAACTATGACTTTGAGCTGATACCTCATATAAGTTATGAACCACGCCTGGTGCCTATGATCTTTACCTAGCGTTTTAGTTTAAATCTGAGGACTTTATAAGTGTCGTTGATCCTTTTGTGTATTAAATTCTAAGCCGTAACCGTATGGAACAAAACTCAATGAGGGGTGTTGTTTAAATGTTTTCAATAAAATGCATGACATGTAAAAGTAGAGATAATAAGATTAAAATTTATTTATTCAACATTTTTATTTACAAAATAGCTAAAATTAATTTAAAAGAATTCTAATTATTTCTTTGATTTTGCTAGATAAAACATTCTTTTTAGGGTTCATCATTATTATTGATCTCGTAATCAGCACCTTGGCGATATAACTACAGGAACTAAAATAAATAAAATTGTTTTTCCGCTATCTACTCGTGTATTTTATTCTACGTCCGATTGCAGAATTATCCACTCTCGCTTTATCATTAAATTGACGATTTCTATGCTTTGACTTGCAGTGGACGGCACGACGCTCTATCCGTGCTCGAGGAAGTCATCGCGAGCAACAGAATACAGTGGATTGGGTCAAATCAACCCACAGTGTAAGTTTCTCCACCTTTTTCTCTTTAGCTCTAAGATTTATGCTAACGAAGATCAATATCGTGAAATTGAAATCTTGCAAGGCGCTGCCAGCTAGACACACGCCGGCGACTTTGTTTAGATTGCGAGTGAAGTGGCGTGTGCAAGGTAAATAAGATGAAGAATTCCAATACTCAAAACTGAAGAAACGTCACAGCGAAAGATTTTTCAGCGAAGTTAGAATTATAATATTATAGACATATGATCGATAACGCTTATATCAATAATTTTCGAACTTTCACTTGATGCGTATAAAATTGGACACATTAAAATTGTATATGAGTCGACTGCTCTATCCCGCCTTATATTTAATCGAACATACATTCATATTAATATATGCAAAGCTTCTTTGTGTAATTCATTGTTACCTCTGCGTTAACATAATTAAAGTAATTCAAATACATTTTACGATTGTACGCGCGAAAAGACGATAGCTTGTAATGTCTTTTTATATACCTTTACATTATTATATACTGTAACGATGAACGTTATATTCGCGTACTCGTCTCGTCGGTGGGACTGCTTGTGGGGGCAGCACTTATCGGCGATGAAATTAGGACATGTGTTGCGTAAGAGTTGAGGCGCAAAAAGGAGATCGGTCATGTTTTCTACTCACTCGAGCATCGACATCCAACAAATACAGAAGATACCGTGTGTTATCTTCCCAATAGAAAAAAAGGCTTCCTAAGCGAGCTCTGGAGGATACGAGACATTGAGAATAGCCTCCTTCAAGTGTATCAGTCGTCATAGGAAATATAGAGTGCCCTTTTTCTCCGATTTCGCCGTGTGGCTTCCCGAGTGACATTCTTCGTATGTAGTGCATTGTGTCGTGCATGGAACTGTGTAAGCGTGCGTGTCACTGCGTACTTTAAGAAATTATTGCTGATAGTGTGATTGCAATATTGCCAGCCTATCGGTCCGCTACGACGGCTACGTCATATGTAAGTATCGACCGTTCTTTACGTCTCTATCTCTGTCTAGCTTGCTTCTCTCTCTACACAGCCATATACGCTTGTGTAATATATATAAAACACTTGTACACACACCGGCTCTGCCCTTTTCTTTTGTGTATCCTTTCTCTCCACTCGCTTTCCACAGCTTTCGCGATTGCAGCATCTGGACAATCTGGCAATCTAGAGCCGGATCTCATAAGACCTTTACACGAACCCGCAACGAGCACACTATTCTTCTCGGTTATTCATCACATTGTGGCGGTCTAAAACCCCATTACAATATTATTGTATAAATAAGTTTCTCGTATGTAGATACTCGTATTATGATAGCCACGCCTACTGGCTTCTATTCACATGATAGATAGCTAGAGATAACTTGAAGAGTAGAAAAGGACAGTGCATTACACGCAACTCGTCTAAGCATACTAGAAGAAAGAGACAAACTAATAGCATGAATAAATCAAAGGAGAGGAATCAAGTTCCATAGTAAACTCGTCAGAATTCAAATTGCTCGATAATTAATATTCACGGCTAGGAGAAAATAGAAAAAGGAAAGGATTATCCGGAGTTTGCCGATGGCTTTAGCCAAATGCAGGCATATAGTTCCAACATTCTTGCAATTATTTAGCAAATTTTTCCCCGTGATTATTGTAATTCTGCCGCATGTATATAAATATACCATAGTTCGTTATTGCTCAATGTGCCTGAATTTATTCATTAGATTATCACGTTTATTTCTTATAATGGTTATCCTGAGGACAGCAACAGATAACGAACAGTACGAATTATCAGCTTTGCCTAGATTCACAAGTAAGTACCGTACGACTAATCCGTTAACCAGTATTGTTCAAATTCACCTATTCATTCAGCCGTCTTATGTCAGCGCACCGCGTGACATCTAAGGTGAAATTTATTAAGGTAGTGCAATGAGGAGTACGTTATAGCACTTACGCTTTCGTAACTCAGAATTACTGTCGATTATTGTTCACAATTGTTAATATTAATTCCTATCGATTATTAGTTCTGTTTTGATTGTTTTGTTGATAGTTATAAGTACCGAACCAACACACTCATACATACATTCACACCCTACACCGAATTTTGTTAAATTTTTACACGCTATGTAACGGTCCTATTTATGAGCTATTTATTAAATGACTGCAACTAGTCTAACGTATTTATCTGTTTAGTCAAAACAATACATTAAGCGGCGCTACCTCACTGTTTACGCGACTGTATACAAATAAGAGTCGAATCAAAATAAACAGCGTGACGTCACAAAAATAGACATAGATATAATGATTCATGATATTAAGAAAAATATGTTAATTATAGATAATTTTAATATAACAAAGTATCGATTATATAGATTTTAACATGTAGATTTAGAATATCTCATTCAATTATAAATTAATAATGAATATCAATATGCAAAGTTGATTTATTTATTAACATATGAAATATTAGAAAAATATAAACAATCTATACGCAAAGTGAATAAACATAGAACATGAGTAAGAATTGGTTGCATTAATAACAGCTGTATAATAACTGTTATTAATAAATAAACAATTAATAATTTATTTAAACAATAAGCCATATATAGAACGAAAATATTAAGTTAATACTTGATAATGATAACTTTATGATTTAGAAATCTTAGATAATTAATCTAATAATTGCATATTAAGATTAGAAAAAACCGTTACAAATATGAAAAATTAGTCATAATTCAAATGTTATTAATTAATTTAAATAATTAATTTTGGAAAATACTTCCAAAATTAATCAACTATAAAGTTATATGAAATTTTAATAATTTTCTATTGTAAATAATGTAATATCACGTTAATTAACTTTATTAGTTAATAACTTTTGACGACACTATTGGCGATAATTGTAACTAATTCTGTAAAGTTTACATGTGTTAAAAACTTAATATTAATAATTATTTACTTGTAAATTAAGAAAACTTATTTCTCAAAATTCGCGAATGTCTCGAATTTTCGATGAAATCTCTCCTGCAATAATAAGCGGGAAAATCTGTGTATAAATAGGCCCACCTTTGCACAGGCTAGCGTTCATTCACTTCTAGCCTTGCAAGGTGAGCGCATGAATAAACTTCAATTAATACCTAAGTTCTTTCTCTCATTGTGATTAACTAAGCAAGACTATCCTTTCCTTATAATTTGAGCTCGACTTATAAAACATCTCGCGCTATAAGAAACTTGGGCCAAATTATATCCTATCAAAGAAAGACTTTAGCTCTGCTTATGGGACAATTCGCACCATAAGAAACTAGGGCATTGTCTGACTTTCCTCGATATATTGCACTTACTTATGTATATTTGATTTACTTATTTATTATATTTGATTCATTTATCTATTTTCTTGACAATTAGAGTAAAATCATTGGAAACAAATTCTTACTCATTAGCTAGATTACGAGAGTTCGAATTATTTTATTTATAAGTGATACGAACATCACAGCTACAAAAACCAGCAGCCATCGAATTTAGAAGAGCTATGCTCTCGAAACGAGAATTATAAAAATTAAATGTGATTTACAAAACTACATTACCGCGCTCTTAACCGAAAACGAAAGTTTATCGCAGAATAATGCAAATCGCGAATGACGCTGGCGATTCTTATTTTTCTTATACGCATCCATGTCACAACATGAACCCGTACACTCGGCTATTTCATTCTTTGACCAGGCTGTCAGCGACGACAAACGTTCCACTTCTACCCTAGCAAGCGGGAATAACTGTCCAACTGGTGGTGGTACAAAATGGTGCCACTTTCAGGAATGACGAGGCAAGTATACCAATGAACATGCGCAACCTCTTGGTGACCTCTTATCCGAGTTTTGTTAGTAAGTACTTAGAGAAAACTATCAGAGAATAGAAAATTCAATTCTTGTCAGCTATGAGTATAGGAAAGTTTCTCGAACAGATAGAGGAAAATTGCCGCCGGAATCGTATTGCGGAGGACGAACTTTTGGATTCTTTTCTCTTTATTTAAAAAACCCGTATTTCTTTGATATTGGAGGGTTAGCCCTTCCTGGAAAACCTACACCGAATTTAAAGAAGCTGAGCTAGAGGCTTACAAAAATGATGCGAGACGTACTAGTCATGCAAGTAACACGCCTGAAATTACGCGTGAATTTCCGCTACCACTGGCCTGTATGTGCGTGTTTTCCACAACCCGTTCTTGTGAGTACCGTCCTTAAGCTCTCTCTCTCTCTCTCTCTCTCTCTCTCTCTCTCTCTCTCTCTCTCTCTCTCTCTCTCTCTTACATCGGCTCCAGGTTTTTACAGTTTAATTAATGTAATTTTGTTGCACCTCTCTCAGAGCCGCCCAAATTCTAGGCCAGTATCGACAACTGCTGAATTTACATATTGTACTAATTCGTCATCTTCCAATCAATTAGCGATGGCTAATACAGCCGCGCTATTAGCCACGCCCACCGAACACTCTCCATCTATACTCTTACAGACCAAGAAACGCTTAGCCCCGCCTACTCAGTCATCATTGTCATCGGTAACCAAGCAACCTTGTACTGCACCTCATCATTCGTCACCTAAATCATTTGTTCCTGCTACCAACGTTTTCGCCGCTAATCAGAATTACCCTCAACCGTCGTTGCATTCAATTTCATATCAAGGCACAGATCACTCTACTACCATGGCGGATGCACCTGAGTGGTTGAAGCGAGAGGCCCAACTAAATGCCGACAGACATCAAGAGATGCTCTCTTTGCTGTCACAGATGAGCCTGAACTTCTCGTCCACGGCCTTCCTTCTAACTATCAGGGCACACTGTTCGAAGCAGCAACTTCACTGCTTGTTGCGCTCGGTTTTGGCAGAATGCACAATTTCCCGTAAATAATACATACGCGTGAATGGATCTCTTCCTCTGTCTCTCCCCAAAGCACACTCTCACCCTCTGACCGCTGGCGACCTCCTGGCACTGCTCGTCGGTCTACTCGCTCATTCGCTTTTCTTGTAGATTCTCCTTCGATTCGGGATAGGATTCTTCGCTTCTCCTCGAAGTTGAAAGAGCATACCGCCCAGTCAATCTTTGGTAATGGTGGACCTACGAGAGTTTACGTTCGCTCTATATGGTCGAAGCCGGTCTTCGATCTTCTCACAAAAGCAAGAAAGGTTAGTGCTGAGCTTGGTTAACCATAACCATGCCTGGCGTGGTCCGTAACCTGAGAGTATTTTGTAGGCAGACTCAGCGCTCTGAGCTGATCCCCATTTTAACTGAGGCTGACCTACGCGGGCTCCTGCCTCTTCAACACGTGACACAGTCTGCTGTGAAGCCACCCTCTCAAAAAAACTCATACTCACAGAGGACCGTCGCCCTCACCTTCTCTCCCCCTTCAAATTAACACAAACCCGGTCTGACATTCACAGAAATGTAACAATTTAGCTGAGTCAAACTCATTCTTCACTGTTGCGCACGTCAATATCAACGGATTAAATGTACCTTCACATTTCTCTCTTCTTGAAGCTGAAGTTCTGGCTGTCCCTTATGACATAATAGCAATCTCCGAAACCAAACTCAATGAATTTGTATCAGATGCGCACCTTGCTCTTTCGGATTACAATTTTGTACGACATGATCGTGTGGGCAGGGAAGGTGGAGGTGTTGATTTTTATGCGCGGAACCCATTGATGATCAAAATACTGGCTGAGTCAGATCCTGTCTATGACAATACTCCTAAATTTATAATTGCTGACATTCAACTAAATCACCATAATAAACTACTTTTTGCTGTAATTTATCGTCGTCACTCAGCCTCCATCCCCTCCTTCTTCTTTGACTCCATTTCTACTTTTCTTCCTTACTACAATAATATCCTTATCACAGGTGATTTTAACTGTGATCTCACCTCTGATCTTCCACATGTTCGTGCTTTTCGTGATCAGCTGGACTCTCTAGCTTTAAGGGTTGTTTTCACTGAACCTACGCATCATTCTATCTCAACTACCGGGGAAATCACACACACAACCCTTGATTTATTTATCACCAACCACTCAACTAATATCTTACAGTTTGCTCAGTCTCATTCACCTTTTGTTCCTTATCGTGACTTAATCGCTATCTCAATCTCAGCTACATACATCAAAAATACTATGAAAATTTTTTCCTCCCGTCCTCTCCAACACATTAATCCCACAGCCCTCAATTCGATAATCGACATTAATCTCTCAGTTTTCTCCTCTGGACCTTTACCTGGCCTCTCACCTTCACTTGATCAGCTTGAATCTGTTTTCACTCTCAATGCACTTGCCACTTTAGATCAGCTTGCTCCACTTCGCAAGATCGCTATCCCATCCAGTGTGATATTATTGTCCCACACTCTTTCATCTCTTATTGCTTTTCTTATTGCGTTTTCATCTTGTTATGTTTCTTGTTATAATGCCCATGTATTGCATATCTTATCTTGTTTTACTTATATTTACTTATCTTATAATTGTTACATGCTCGGCGGGAGGTTGTGATCCCCTTCATCCTACGGCCGCAGCATTCGCACCTCTTGGCGGTACCCACCACGATCCTCGACCTCCTCGCTCTGATCTTCATTCCCGACCTCTCGCAAATCCACCGAGCCTCACTTTAGTTACATCTGCCTCCTCCTCTCAGTCGCCAACCCTGAACCCAGTTCAAACCTCATGACATTCACCGGTCCTGCTGAATAATCCTGTTACCACCTCCACCCCCCTCTCGATCATCCCTAACCGTGGCGCACATCAATATAAACGGCCTGAACGTGCCGTGGCACTTCTCTCTCCTTGAAGCACAGGCACATACAAGTGCATATGATATTATTGCCATGTCCGAAACTAAACTCTGTAACATCATCTCTGATGACCACCTCGCTTTAGCCAATTATAATTTTTTCCGACTGGATCGCGAGGGCAAGGAGGGTGGTGGAGTTGGCTTCTATTCTCGCAACAGTCTCACAGTAAAATTACTTGCTACTTCCGATCCTACGTATGACAACTCACCAGAATTCATGATGGCCGAAATCCACAATAAAAGCCACTTAAAACTTTTATTCGCAGTTGTTTACCGCCATCCATCCACTAAAATCCCATCCTTCTTCTTTAACACTATCTCATTCTTTCTTCCTCTCTTCAATAACGTTATAATCACTGGTAACTTCAACTCTTATCTTACCTTAGATCTTCATCACGTCCTGGCAATGCGTGACTTGATTGATACAAACGCACTTAGGGTCGTTTCCACTGAGCCTACACACCATCCTGTCACTGAAAGTGGTGTCACCACACATACAGTGCTAGACCTTTTCATAATAAATCCCTCAACTCGTATTCTTAGTTTTAGCCAATCTCTTTCACCATTTGTACCGTATCACGACCTAATCGAGCTTTCCATATTCTTCTCCTCGCGTCAAAAACAACCAAAAATCTTTACCTCCCGCTCTCTTCATCGTGTTGATAAAGCGGTACTGAATTCCCTCATCACCAGCAAGCTCTCGGTCTTCTCAGGCTACCCGGGTGATTTACTTCATCCAAACACTCCCTCAGTTGATCGACTTGAGCAAACTTTCACCCTGGCGGTTTGTGGTGCTTTTGACGAACTTGCTCCTTCTCGTTTGGTCACCATCTCCGCGAAAAAAAAGCCCTGGGTAACTGATAAGCTACGTGCCCAAATGCGGATCCGTGATGCAGCCTACAAATTTTTTCGAGTCTCCGGCTCATCCTTGGCACTTTAACAATATCGTCCCATAAGAACTGCCATTTCAAACGAACTTGATACAGAGCAAAATACCCTATCCACAATAACATTGAGCATGCCAATAGCTAAAAATCCAAGTGGAGGACCCTTCATGATATAGGTCTAACCAATCGACTTTTACCCTCACCACTGCTCTTTTTCTCAGCTGATGAACTCAACAAACACTTTGCCACAGTTATCAACAGATCTTCAGCCCTGACCCTTACTAAGTTTGACAATATCTGTAGTTCTCCCCTGCATATCATCTTTTCTTTTCCTCCTTTTGTTTTTTTAAAAATTATACAATCCGACGTTAAGAGCGAGATCAAGGCGTTGTGTTTTCGACGCAAAGGTTGTAATGGACTCCCGGGAGGGATGCTTCTCCTTGGACTTGACACTTTAGCCTGCAACCTTACCGAAATATTTAACAAGTCTATTGAAACATCCACTTTCCCCGCCACGTGGAAGCGCACTCTTATTCGTCCTCTTTCCAAAGTCAGATCACCCCAGTCCCCTTCTAATACTAGGCCCATCGCGCATTTGTCTGGACCCTCTAAAATATTCGAACAAATATCACACCGACAATTCTCTGATCATCTAGAAGCTAATGATCTTCTAGACCCTAAACAGGCCGGTTTCCGTAGGGGACACTCTACTGAGACCGCCTTGATGGGTATCCTTGATGACATGAGGTTTGCCATTGATAGGAGACAAATTACCATCCTTGTCCTCTTTGATTTTTCAAAGGCCTTCGATAGTATACCTCATGACCTGCTTATTACTAAGATCAGAGCTTGTCATGTTGGTGACTCCGTCCTACGATGGTTCTTTAGCTATCTAGCCGACAGGGTGCAGGCTGTTATTGACCTAGAGGATTCCGTTTCTCAGTGGGTACGTGCTTAGATAGGAGTCTCGCAAGGAAGCGTTCTTGGTCCGCTATTGTTCGCCATCTTCATTAATGACCTCCCACGAGTGCTTTTTTTCTGCAAGCACCTAATTTATGCTGATTATACCCAGATTTACCATCACTGCGTCCCTTCCAGATTGTTGAGGGGCTTGCGAAGGTCCAATTGGATGCTCAGGCGGTTGCGGACTGGGCGCGAGCAAACGGTCTCCAACTCAACATTGCCAATACAAAGGTCATGATTGTTGGTAGCGAACTTCATGTCCTCTTTATTGACCTAAACTCATTGTCCAGGCTTAAGATTGATGATATTGAGATACCATTCTCATCATCGGTCAAAAGTCTTGGACTTACTATCACCTCAACTCTTCAATGGAAACCTTACATCTCCGACATTGTTAAGAGAGTTCATCTTGGCTTAAATTCTCTAAAATTCTATAGGTCACTCATCATTGAGACAAGGATATACCTGGTGCAAACACTGATCTTTCCCCATTTTACATATGCCTCCATAGCCTTCATGAAAATTGATAAACTCAGAACCCTGGCCCTTCAAACAGCTTTTAATGCTTGTGTCCGATTCATCACAGGCTTCATACCATTTATACCCACACCCAGCATTAACTCCCATGTCACCTTTCATAGATTGCGTCTGGGCTGGCTATCTCGTGAGAGTCAGCTCAACATCTTTCTCATCCTTCGCACATACAAAATTGTATACTGTCAATACCCGAGCTATCTTACAACATACATCAAAATCTCAAATCCTCCCAACCTTAAGTACTCCACCCGTAATCCCCCATGGCCTTCTCCTATCCCGCTCCAAAAACTGAGGCTTGGAGGTTATCGGCGGTGGCTTATAGCATGTATCTCCTCAACCAGTTGGGTATCACCGAATTTGATATTGCTCGCTATGTCGAGCTCAAGCGCTGGTTGTATGGCTACTTTATGGTGATGGAACATATCCTTTTTCGCCACAGGGCGGACGCGGAACACCTCACGAATCTTCCCTTGCTCCTGAAACTCCCTTCTATCCCTCTTCCGTTCAACGTCTCCGCCTTCACTTCATCATCAGAGTACCTCCTATCACCTGGTCGTTACCTGGTCTGCAATTTCCCCCCATTCGACTCTTCGGTGTAACACCCATCTTTACTTCCACTTTTTATCCATAGTCTACTTTCACTGTGACCTTTTCATCTCTCTAAACTTAATGAATCCATTCTTAAATTAAATTTACTTGACCACCACGTATATTAACTTGTTCGTTAGCTCCAGTTACCCTCTTTGACTGGTGATCTTACTTAGCGCTCGTTCTGGCCTCTTCAGCATAATGTATTGTATTATGTTTGCCTATTCACAACTAGTCACTTAAACTCATCCTATTTCATCTTGTACGTCACGACTTGTGATCTCACCTCATCTCGTCTCCTAACCTTTTCTAAATCAATTTAGCTCTATCCTCTCCACTTCATGCGAATATTGGATTATTTTTATTTTTATGTATGCGTAATAAATTCACACTCATACTCTTTACTTATTATGCTTAACCTATCTTCATCTTAATTTATATTTAGTTGTACGAAGGTGGTCCGATAAGTACTTAGCCTCACCGCCCGATGGCGCCACTCTCGCAAAAGAAATATTCTATCACGTAGTACAACCTTCTCGATGGTTACTGTCAAGGTTTCAGCCGGATCGGAGTTGTAGTTTATTTTTAAAAGCGTGTGAAAGCCAGTGTGTCCGTTGATTTTTGAAAAATGGAAAAAGAGCAGTATCGGTCGGTGATTCGATTCTTGTTTTTGGAAGGGAAATCGCGCAGCGAAATCAAAAAGCGCTTGGATGCTGTGTACGGTGACTCTTTTCCTTCGATGGCGACCGTCAAAAATTGGTTTAACGAGTTTCAACGTGGTCGTACGTCGATTTTTGAAGAGCCACGTCCAGGTGCTCCGAAAACGGCTACCACAGAGGATAACGTGACAAAAATTCACAATCTCGTATTGGCAGATCGACGATTGAAGGTGCGCGAGATAGCTAAGATCGTAGGCATCTCAAAAAACTGCGTGGGTCATGTCCTGCATGAAATTTTGGGCATTAGAAAGCTGTCGGCGCGATGGGTGCCGCGTTTACTCACTCCGGACAACAAGCGCAACCGTGAGACAACTTCAGAGCAATGTCTGACGCTGTTTAAGCGCAATCCGAAGGAGTTTCTGCATCGTTTCTTGACAGTCGACGAAACATGAATCCACTGGTATACACCAGAGACCAAAGAACAGTCGAAACAGTGGACTTTACCCGGCGAAAATGCTCCGAAGAAGGCGAAGACTGCCCCATCGGCCGGAAAGGTGATGGCCACCGTTTTCTGGGATTAATAAGGTGTGATCTACATCGACTACCTGGAGAGGAGCAAAACGGTCACAGGGCTGTACTATGCCGAATTATTGGGACGATTCAACGTCGATTTGCAGAAAAAACGGCCCCATTTGGCGAAGAAAAAAGTGCTCTTCCACCATGACAACGCACCGGCTCACACCTCCGCTGTCGCCATGGTCATATTGGTCGAATTAGGCTACGAACTGCTGCCCCATCCACCGTATTCTCTATATTTAGCCCCGGGCGACTTCTTTTTGTTTCCAAACTTGAAAAAGTCACTCACCGGACAGAAATTTGAGTCAATGAGGAGGTAATCGCTGCCATGGAAGCCTAATTTTCGGACCTCGAGGAAACGTATTTTTCAGACGGGTTAAAGAAATTGGAGCATCGCTGGGCCAAGTGTATCGAACTAAAAGGAGACTATGTTGAAAAATAAAACCCCACTTTTCCAAAATTTTCGTTTTTCTTTTGTAGGCTAAGTACTTATCGGACCACCCTCGTATAATCTTACTGCCTATTACTGCGCTCTAACTTATTGTATCTGCTTTGTATTTTGCTCCGAAGAAAGCTGAATATTTTATTTTCTACCGATAATACAATAACAAAATAGAATCTTAAAGAAAAATGTTATAGAAGTTTTCGATCTGTTTTTTCTTGTAAAATCGATTGGCATTATCAATTTTTTGAAATATTTTTTTCACCAAATTTTTTTTTTAATTTTGAGAAAAAAAAAATTTATCCACGATGTTACATAACCTCGAATATAGCTAAAAACCGTGTTTTTAGCACTTTTATGTTAGGATATCTAGAAAACCTAGAATGATGAATCAATTCTGAGGCTGAATTCCAATTCAACGCATCAATAGCCTTCGGGTGCGTATTGTCTGTATTCCAACTTTTTTTCTTTGTCGGCCTGTATTATTATAGTAGTAATGGGACTGATAGAGCAGCAAAGTGCTCTAAATAAAAGAAATATTTTAACGGTAAGAGGGATTTTAATATTTTTATTTCATAGAATAAATATTTTTAAATGAAAAATGAATCAAATGAAAAAAATTTAATTCCTGATTAAAAAAAGTCTGTATTTACTAGAAAAAATTAAATTTTAATATGCGAAAAAAAAAGATTCCTTTGAATATTTATTATATTTGCATTAACCGATAATAATTATTTATTTTCAATTTATCAGCAACAAATGCATAAAAAACGCTATTTTCGTTTAGACTGAAAGATATTAATTCTTTTTTCTTACATTAGACAAAAGTAAAAAAGGATGTATTAAAAATACACATAATACCACTCAAGTACCTAGATATAATTAAGATTTTTATGCTTTCATTTTATTAGCAGTGAACTAGAATTTTATTGTAAATCTCCATATTATGATGAAAATCTTATTTATTATGTAACAATATTTCGTGCTATTACATTCACTAACTTGTAATTTGCAAATATGTACCCTGGCAGTATCCAAAATTGAACTATAGTTCTAGTTTGACAATATCTTAGCATTTAGATTACAAGATTGTGAAGTACAACTCATTAATTGAAACAAATTCAATTTAAAACATTAAAAAAGGTTGCTTTGAATATTTATTATATTTGCAATGAGTGATATTAATTACTTATTTTAACTTTGTCAACAACAAATACATGAAAGAAACTATTTTCTTTTAGTATAAGAATTATCAATACTTTTTTCATAGACAAAAGTAACAAAAGAATACACCAATATGTAGAATTAAATATTTAGTTATCTTTATTATCTTGTTCCATTTTAACTTATTGCTACATCATTCTTTTTTTGTACTGTATAGCAATTATTTTGTTCTAGAGGCTTTTCTTTTATTTCTTCATTTATTAATTTTTTTATTTCACTATCACCTTTGCGTTTTATTTATTAAAATCTATAACCATAATTTATAAAACTACAACGGCTCCGCTAAATTAAGGATCGATGTTCTTTTGAATGTTCAACATCGTTAACTGGTTTCAACAAATATCGTTGAAAAAGGAGGATTATATCAAAACGGCGTTAAGTACGCCGAGAGGACATCGTTACATAAGAATTCCAAAAGGACTGATGAATGTGCCCACTAAATTTCAAAGAATGATGGATGCGCTATTAAGAGACTTATTGAATGTGCAAATGTCAATTGACCTGGACGATATTATAGTTTAATAATCGATTTATCTATATACTATAACATTATAGTCGAATAATCTCCACGACCACGAAATGAAAGTTAGGGATCATTTTAGAATCATTTTTAAAAAAATGGTGAGGGAGATGAGTCTATATATTCATGACTAGGGAACCAAGATTAATGCGTACAGATACCTAGTTTACCTTTGCAGTATTCCAGGTGGACATAGTTCTTGAAATTACGATAATAAATAACTTATAAACTCTTATGATAGCTTGGACGGAAGACCGCCTATACCGGAGACCCTAGGTAAAGTGAATTGAGAGAAGACAAAGATGAACCTAATTCATGTAAGGTAGAAACGGAAAATGTCACGTGAGCAGACAAATATCGAATCGACAAAAACCGCTAGCAGCGTAACCTCTCCATGCACCGATATAAATACAGATGTAGAACTAATAAAACTAGAAGTAGACTATAGATAATAACGGGGTTTTTGGTCAGAAAAATCTCTCCCGATATAAAGTTAAATAATGATAAAAGGGAAAATGTGAAAGAAAGAAAGCAGCAGTTGCAGGCCTCGTTGTAGGCTACACGAAGCCTGACCTGGTAGCTCGATGTGGCCGCCAATAAGGCGTTCTCGCCTGCAGGCCGCGGCGGCGTCGTAGATTACGTGCCCCTGTGAATCGCAAACTCAGAGAGTACGCTGACGCAAGGAAAATTGCCAGCAATGGATATGACAGAAAAACAAGCAATGTAAACATAAAGCAGGATTTAATGAAAGTCAATCATAAATTACATAGGGTTAAGCACATACAGTGAGAGAAAGGTAAGCCACAATGAGAGAGAGAGAGCTGAAATTGAGCAGGTACTTACATTACGCTGGTACTCGCAAACGAAAGCCAAATCGGCAGTTATCAAAGTCACTCGTTGCAGCTAATCACGGTGTCACCGATCGCGATGCAGCCCTCGAGGAGTGTGTGTGTGTGTGGCCGCTGCCTGCACGCTGTAGCAATATCACGCTGAATTAACTGAAGTCACAATCACTGTCACTTCATACACACACACGCGAGCTTGTCCTTAGTCACAAGTCTAAGCAAAGCACTGCACCTGTGCAAGAACAATAGATTTTTTTGATAAAGAAAAGCGACGAACAAAAGGACTCGGGACAGCCGGCTTGCACGTACAAAAGTCGGTCTCTATCTCGAAGCTAAGATTGCCGGCCGGTGTGTTCGCTCTCTCGCATGTCGTCGGTGCCACGCGTTTTGGCCAATCGAAGGGCTCGTTAATTAGTCGTCGCGCGCGCGGCTCTTTCTCTCTCTCTCTTTCTATTTGACTTAGCAGACTTTTAATTGGTGTCACTCTCTCCTGATTACTTACCTTTGCCTTTAGGCTGCGAAAAAAAAATATCGTACATAGTATATACATGTATATTATATTATAAATTGAATTATGATTTAAATTATAAATTGAAAAATATATCCATATTTTTGCTATGGGAGTAGAGAGACGTAACAAGTAAACTAATACTTATTACAAAATGAGTAATAAATTAGAGGGTGAAAATGATTTTAAAAATAGTGAAAGTTTTTAAAAATACTTGAGAACGGGTCTAAGCCATATAGAAGGACACGTTTAACTCAAACTAAGCTTAAAACCTCTATCAATTAATTTAAGAAAAGTTTATATAAATACAGGAACATGAACCATTTAAAATATTATGAGACAATAAAGGACTAGCAGACATTCGACAATACGGAAATAGCAAGTCACTTTTCGGATGGGGATGTACCTCTAGAAAATTTGTAAAATTGTTGTGAGAACTAAACCGACTAAATACTAAAACTATATCGGATAAAGATATGCAAAGAAGAATTGCACGATTAGTGGGGAAGTCACAGAAAACTGTCGAACTGTGAGTGGACCCCCCGATAACAAGTGATTAGAAAACGAAGAAGAGAAAGAACAATCTTTGAGTTAAACGACTAATAAAAAGTTATTTGAAATGAGATTGGACGAAATAATACCGGCACATACCAGAAAATCTCTGTCAATTCCAGCATTCGAACAGGGGATCCAGAAAGCCATAACACACCAATCGTTAAATATTGGCCTGAAGCAAAATTTAAAGGACTTTATAATATACTTGAAGATCGAGTTGACATTCAAACGAGTAAAACTGCTGATTTGCCAGTAGAATTACATTTTTCTTCTGCACCTAAGAATGACGGACTATTTTTTAAGTTACCTCCTGTGTGGACCGTTCAATCACTGTTTTCTTCGATTACCATGGCGTGGTGCATCAGGAGTTCTTACCATATGGACGTACGGTCAATAAACAGTATTATCTTGAAGTTATGCGCTGTTTGCGAGAAGCAATACGAAGAAGATGCCCAGAATTGTGGAAAAACAATTCATGGCTTTTGCATCACGATAATGCCCCTGCTCACTTATCTTTGCTTGTGAGAGATTTTTTGGCCAAAAACAACACCACAATCATGCCTCAGCCACCACCTGTATGGAGGCTGGTGGAGCTGCGCAATACTGTGTTTCAATAAATTGTCTGGCCTGTAGAAGCATTATAATGCACAACGTCCTTATCGTAGAAAAAAACAGATCAGCACGAGGATCACTGTCAACAGATGTGCGGCCACTTTTGAACCGCCTATATCACTCTTTTATTTATGTTTTGCCCATACACTCATCTTTAAAAGTCTTTTGCAACATTTTAATAGTTTCCGCACAACTTTTACCGAGATTAAAGTAAAATTTTATGCAAATTCGCTGATCGGATCTTTCTGCTATTTTTAGCATAAACAAATTGCAACAATGCAAAAAAAGTCTTTGGAAACAATTACACATTACGTGGGAACTAAGATATTTCGTTGATATCTCGGGCTACTGTCGTGAAGGTTATGAATTGTTGATGACTTTCGTACCCTCCAGAAGACGCTTGAGTCTCTCTATGCGAAGATTGTAACGGAGAATTCCGGCCGTACCCGTCTGGGTTGCTCGCGACCGTCCGCACAAATTATTTATTCGGGGATTCGGGAAGCAAAAGACGTTCCCACGACTGAATAACGCGTCGAGCATAAACACGTTAAATGCACAGATTCGAAGTCGGGATGAGGAGTGATACACCGGCGAATAAACACAACAGCGGATTAATACACTAGTCGTTTAATTGTCAACAATCAATTACAATACGGCGACCTCGGACTTATACGCTACGAGCGGCACAATAACAACGCGAACGCGAAGGTGAATCGGTGGCTGGTTAGCCTGCCGATTCCCTTGTAAAAACTAAATATTATAACAATATATGCCCGACAAACACTTTCCGCCGATAGTCTACCAACGGGTAGCCAGCAGATCTGCCGTGCTACCAGCCATAAGCTGGCGCCCAAACATGCAAGAGAGAGAGAGAGACAAGAGAAAAACACGGCACCGACCTCGACCTTCAGCCTCTCCGACGGCTAGAGCGCTCTGTACCGTGACGTCACTGGTGTGCTCCTCGCTGGCCGTCTCGCTGGTATTTTCTTTTATAGTCGCTACCTTCCTCCTTCCCGTCCTCTCGTTCGCTCCACAATACTGCTGTTGTCTTCGCCGCCTCCTCTGTTGTTCGGTACCGCAGCACGTCCAGACTGCTCGCGCGCGCACCCGCGCACCTCGCCGGTTACCCACACGCACCGGTGCCGGGTATACTTCGGGACACGATTGGGCGCGACCCAGTTTCACGCTCTATTACTCGTCCGCGCACCGGGCGTGTCTCCGAAAACGAACAAAACGTCGGCGAGGTCGCGAGGCCAACTTGAAAAACCGTGACCTTTCGGTTTTATCCGCGCGCGCGACTTCCTCTGCTCATAGCTTAGCAGAGACTCCCCGAATTTTCCGCGGCGATCCGCAATTCGAGCGCTCTCTCTCTCTCTCTCTCTCTCTCTCTCTTCTTCTGCGCCGTCTGCATCGCTCCAGTCGTCAGCTCAGCCCGTGTTCAGCACCTCGTAAACAAAAGGTCCAAGCATGAGTGTGTGTACCAAACGTACACACTCTCAACGTGGCGCGGCGCACGGACATTTGCGAGAGCCAAACAGACGAGATCGGCCTAGCCGAGATTCTCCGTCACAAGATATGTACTATAACGAATTTAATTCATTCGTTATGTCTCTCTCTCTCTTCCCACACATGTATATACATAATTCTTATACTTATACTATATTCAGATTTATATTATATTATGCAGCAGCCGACAACGCCGAAGTATAAGGTAAGAGAGAGAGCGCGCTATGTCTATTAACGAGCCTATAGGCAGAGAGAGTCGCGTTCGCGTGTATGCGTGTAGGTGTGTGGTCGCGCTGCCGAAAAGCGTGATGAAAGAGTGCGGACGCCTCCCGGGGGGAATTGACTGGCGGACGTAACACGGACGACACGTGTTTTGAGCGCGCGTTGAATATCCTGTATTTGCTTCGGCCGTTGCCGTTGTTCAACGATTCTTCGCTTTTTTGCGTATTCCGACTTTTGATCTGGCGTTTCCTTAATTTATTCGTGAATGCGTGCAGTGGTGCGGCATTTTGACAAGACTGTGAGAGTGTGTGTGTGTGTGCAAGGACATAACGTTAGATAGCCCCACATTTCGTTACCACTGCAACCGGCGTCCGAAAACGCTGTTCGGCGAGCGAGCGTTTATTGCATGGAGGGCCTGGCCACTGTCGCCTCATTGTAAGTACCGACTCGTTTAGCTCTCTCTCGCTCGCTTGCTCGCTTCTCTCTCTCTTTACCGATTTACTACTTTGTACGCTTTCTCTTTGATGCTTTATATAAATTATTCTTATCCTTCTTATTCTCTGCGTTTCTTTGACTTTGCGCCCGACTCTCATTCCCATTCCTTGGCGAATTCTCTGCGCTCGTAACTACTTTTCGCGTCTTTCAGCCACTGCTACCTGCGACGCTCTACGCGGGCCACGAGGCTACTTAATATCGTGGCTGGTTAAAAGGCTTGGCCACACATGTGCCAGTGCACTAGCCTTGTGGCATTAGTTATTTATTAAGCCGAGCTGTCAACTAATCCATCGTCTCGATTGTAACGGCGGGTCAGCCAAAACCCCGTTATAGTACGTAGGTCGGATACTTTCGAGACAGACTTCGTACTACTGCAACCACTAGACTGTTATAAATACTGACTACACCGTGTAAACGTCGTAATATTTGTTGACTTTCGACCAGGATTATTGACCGTATTACCGATTCATATCTTCAAAGGTAGATGCATTAAAGTCTCACTCTGTTATGAAAAAACAATGGTGCCACCAAAAAAAGAGTACTTGGATATAATTTGTATTTCTCATGACAGTCCCATACGAGGACACAAAGGTGTCAATCAAACTTACCAGAAAATAAGAGTTTATACTATTGGCCTAGTATACGTAACGACGTATTAGATTATGTAAGGAAATGTCTACATTACTTCGAAAAAAAATTGACAGTCACAAAATCCAAGAACCTATAATTATAACTAATACGACGATAGAGGTATTTGATAAAGTGTCAATCGACACTATAAATAAATTACGAACCACTCCTAATGGGAACTGTCAGTTATTAACTATACAATATAATTTAATAAAATATTTGATCGCCGTACCAATAAATGACATAAAAGCTCTACTATTTCTTATGCGTTGGCAAGAGAACTACTATACCATTTGGAGCTCCTAATACGATATTAACAGACAACAGGACTAATATTCTTTCGTAAATCATTGAATCACTGCTACACCTATTTAAAATACATCATTTAACTACCTCGGCTACAAGCTGAACTCGTTCGCTAGAAAGAAGTCTTGTCCCGTTAATGTACTTTATACGTATATATTCGAAAAAATTCGACGACTGGGATGGTCTAACGCCGTTCGCCGTCTTTATATATACATTACCATTATAGATAACCCAATCGAATTACTTTATGAAAGGATCGTCCGATTCCCAATGAAAATAACATTTGAAAAAAAACTTACAACCTATAATCAATACCTACTTTGGTGTACAGTCACAAAGGGAAATATTGATATCACAGAAAGATTTCAAAATAAAACATTACGATATATCACTAATACACCATGTGTTCCGTACAACCGAGTATAGTTTAATCGTGGTTTGCTTGCCATGAAACTACGATGCTTGTTTCAAAATCAAAATTTGTGCCGACGATGACGTGTGCCTGAATGTCTTAATTTTCATAATGTGTTTCTATTTCAAATTTTTTTCTCTTTGTCCCACGATTCATAGCCGATATACAATACAAATTGTATACATATACAAAAACCGATAAGGTCTTCGCTCTCGAATTTACGACCGTACGATCAAGTGTCGCCGAGCCGACACTCGAAAAATTCTTCGGAGGAGAAAACAAATTGAAACGAAATGTACATGATTATACCATTTTTTAATATTTGTCTCTGCGTCTTATTAGATTAACCCTTAACTTGCACACCTCATTTTGGCCACGTAACTCGGTGGAGTAAATCTACCCCAGCCCGAAAAACATCGAATAAATCAGAGAATTTTAGATATGTTGCTATGAAAATTTTTTCTAGTATATTTCAAACCTTTTACTATAAAAAAAAATATTCAGGTTAACAACTTTTTATATTATACACACTGTAAAAAGTTGTTGAAAAAAAAAAAAAAATTTTATTTATTGTTAAAAATTATCTGGGGTAAATCTACCCCACATAGCAGTTAAGGGTTAAGTTTGGCTTGTAAAATGGCAGGCTTTTTCCTCTCACACGGCGAGATTTTTTATGCCGGCCAATTATTTAAGTTTAGTTTAATTTTAAACCGTTGTTTGCGGACATTTGCTTCACGTATGAGCAGCGGGTCTTTGTTTACTACTATGTGATGACCAAAATTGTTATAAATTACGATCCTATTAACTTTTATTTTTATCTTATTTTATATATATACAGGGTGGACCATTTTAAGTGAGCCAGTACGTTTTCTCGGAAACTAGTGGGGATAGCGAAAAATGTTTCAAACAAAAGTTGTCCAACTTGGAGGGGGACATACCCTCATGACCTTGCCTATGTCCTTGGATGTAAGGTTCAAGGTCATTTCAAGGTCAACTTTGTTTTCTTAAACGGGACCCCCTATTTTTGACCCTGGATTTGGAAAGAACGGGAAATTCTACGTTCAGATGACCTATTATACGTGGGATCTGGGGTGACTCAAGGTTATTTGAAGGTCATTTTTATTTTTTTACGAGTGTAAGATTTACGAAAAATAGTTTCATACAAAAGTTGCTCAACTTGAGGACATACCCTTATGACCTTGCCTGTGACCTTGGAGGTCAGGTTCAAGATTATTTCAAGGTCAACTTTGTTTTTTGAAACGGGGCCCCTCATTTTGACCCCGGATTCGGAAAGACCGGAAATTCTACTCAACGTCTTGTTTAGCCGTCACGTGTGCGGTCTATGTTGCCCTGTTTATTCATGGTCGTAATGTGATGAAGAAGATAAGTGATTAAAGTATTTTAGATTTACTATTTATTTACCAAATTAATTAATTGTTAATTACATGTGAAATATTTTACAGTAAGTGTTCAAAGACATTTCCTTCTCCTTGAATGCATAATTCAATTCTCCGATGAAAATTATCTACTGTCCTTAGTAGTACATCCTGCGGTATGTTCTGACATGCGATCCTGATCCTATCCATCATGTCTTCTCGGGTAGTTGGTTGTTCTTGATAAACGACATTCTTCAAGTATCCTCATAAGTAAAAGTCAGGAGATGTCAAGTCGGGAGATCATGGTGGCCATGCAACTGGTCCACCGCGACCGATCCATCTACCATTGAATCTGTTGTCCAGGTAAGCTCTAACATTTCTGTGGAAATGCGCAGGAGCTCCATCTAACTGCATCCACATTCTCAGTCTTGTTTGGAGGTCAACTTCTTCCAGTAGTGCATCTACTTCATTTTGTAAAAATCGAGAAAAGTTTTCCCCATTGACATTTCCCTCAAAAAAGTAAGGTCCAATCACATGTCCATTGATAATGCCACACCACACGTTGACGCTCCAACGATGCTGATGATCTATGTGTCGATGCCAATGAAGATTTTCAGCTGACCAATAATGACAGTTGTGCCTGATGAGCTCCCCATTATTTTTGAATGTAGCTTTGTCAGAGAACATGACATTACGGAAAAAAGTTCTGTCGTTTTGAATCATTTCTCTTGCCCAACGACAAAACTCCAGTCATCTTTCCATGTCATCTGGTGTGATGGCTTGAGTGAGAGTGATGTGATATGGTCGGAATTTTTGGCTTCTCAAAATTCTCAAGACAGTTTGTTTTGGTATGCCAGTGTCTCTTTGAATTTGTAATGTACTAATATGAGGATTGTCATGAATAATTGCCAATATCACAAGCACGCGAACATCATTCTCATCGTAAGGATGATGCTTCGCGTACGAAATAAATGTCCTTGTTGAGCTTTCACATGAACCCTTCGAATGGTGTTAAGATTAGGGTGTCTTCGGTACGGGAAACGTTCTTGATAAAGTCTTGCAGCTTTACGATAATTCCCTACGACTAGACCAAGAATAATAATCATGTCAACACGTTCACGCGCAGTATAATCCGGCATACTCCGAAACAAAAGGCTTTTGATTTAATTTTTAATAAAAATTTGTAACAAAAAAATTCTCTTCAATGAACACAAAATCTTTATTCAGTGAAATAAACGAATAAACTAAGCTGCTGTATTAAAAAATAATTTTTGTTTTGGGAGAATGAAGAGATTCGATAAGCCAAACCATACAATGACAGATATTCTATCTTCACGGTAAATGTTACTTTTATGGAGTAAAATGGATGGTTAAGCTAGAAAAGCATACGGCCTTGCGCTAGCATATGATAAAAGGGGCGAATCAACGCTTTCCGAATCCGGGGTCAAAATGAGGGGCCCCGTTTCAAAAAACAAAGTTGACCTTGAAATAATCTTGAACCTGACCTCCAAGGTCACAGGCAAGGTCATAAGGTAAGTCCTCAAGTTGAGCAACTTTTGTATGAAACTATTTTTCGTAAATCTTACACTCGTAAAAAAATAAAAATGACCTTCAAATAACCTTGAGGGTCACTCCAGACCCCACGTATAATAGGTCATCTGAACGTAGAATTTCCCGTTCTTTCCAAATCCAGGGTCAAAAATAGGGGGTCCCGTTTAAGAAAACAAAGTTGACCTTGAAATGACCTTGAACCTTACATCCAAGGACACAGGCAAGGTCATGAGGGTATGACCCCTCCAAGTTGGACAACTTTTGTTTGAAACATTTTTCGCTATCCCCACTAGTTTCCGAGAAAACGTACTGGCTCACTTAAAATGGTCCACCCTGTATATATATATTTACAACCTATGTTACATTTGGTTAACAATTCTTCTTTACTATTTGTGTCTCGTATCTAATTTGTGTAGTTGTTAATGTATGTGGGTCAGAATAACATCTTTTTAAAAAAGTGTGCGCACGGGGTCAACCGATCGGCCTGAAACTTGGAATATATATTCTGCATTACAAAAAAGTAAATTTCCCCAAATTTCAACCCTCTAGGTCCAAAATAACGCCCTCAAGACTGTTTTAAAATTCGAAAAATCACCTTTTTAAGCCATTTTTGGTCTATATTCAAACACCTCCCAAATCTCAAGTTTTTAAGCTACAGAAACGGGCGGGGTCGCATTTTCTTTGTCTCTTTAAGGGCTTTCCAACGAAGTAATATAAGATGAAGGTTTTACCAATACCAAGAAGCCTAGAGGCTTGTAACTGAACTGTAATTTTCACGTTTTTCGCTGATCTTTAAAGTCCTGTAGTAGCGTTGGTTCTCAATATTTCTCATTTTTGAACGACAGTATTGGATAGCTCTTGAAAAGACAAAGAAAATGCGACCCCGCCCGTTTTTCTAGACCTAAATGCAAGGGAGCTACGTCTTTTCAAAGTCAGCAATTTTCGCTGTAAATAGCGTTCTAGGCTAATTTTGAACCCGTCGGAAATTTTTCTATCAAGCTCGATCGAGCTGAAAATTTCAGGGAATACTCATTAAGTGTTCCCAAACAAGGTCCAATATGTTTGACGGAGTATATCGAGCGTTTAGTCCTACTATAAATCCACTAAAATATCCGATTTTCCTCTTCCCGGCAGTTAACAAAACAAGCATGGGCAAGCTATCTAATGAATTTCTTGTGGCCTCCAAAATAATCCTTGTTTTCGGCTTATTACAATCAAGGGACTGCGTGAAATAAGGGCCCTCAATCGCAATGTTGATCTATCAATTGAGTTTTTAAAAGTACCTCCAACTTTTAAAAGTAACTCCAAAACAGTTGGAGGTACTTTTAAAAACTCAATTGATAGATCAACATTGCGATTGAGGGCCCTTATTTCACGCAGTCCCTTGATTGTAATAAGCCGAAAACAAGGATTATTTTGGAGGCCACAAGAAATTCATTAGATAGCTTGCCCATGCTTGTTTTGTTAACTGCCGGGAAGAGGAAAATCGGATATTTTAGTGGATTTATAGTAGGACTAAACGCTCGATATACTCCGTCAAACATATTGGACCTTGTTTGGGAACACTTAATGAGTATTCCCTGAAATTTTCAGCTCGATCGAGCTTGATAGAAAAATTTCCGACGGGTTCAAAATTAGCCTAGAACGCTATTTACAGCGAAAATTGCTGACTTTGAAAAGACGTAGCTCCCTTGCATTTAGGTCTAGAAAAACGGGCGGGGTCGCATTTTCTTTGTCTTTTCAAGAGCTATCCAATACTGTCGTTCAAAAATGAGAAATATTAAGAACCAACGCTACTACAGGACTTTAAAGATCAGCGAAAAACGTGAAAATTACAGTTCAATTACAAGCCTCTAGGCTTCTTGGTATTGGTAAAACCTTCATCTTATATTACTTCGTTGGAAAGCCCTTAAAGAGACAAAGAAAATGCGACCCCGCCCGTTTCTGTAGCTTAAAAACTTGAGATTTGGGAGGTGTTTGAATATAGACCAAAAATGCCTTAAAAAGGTGATTTTTCGAATTTTAAAACAGTCTTGAGGGCGTTATTTTGGACCTAGAGGGCTGAAATTTGGGGAAATTTACTTTTTTGTAATGCAGAATATATATTCCAAGTTTCAGGCCGATCGGTTGACCCCGTGCGCACACTTTTTTAAAAAGATGTTATTCTGACCCATGTGTTTTGAGTGTATGTGCATGTGTGTGTGTGTATTGTGTATATACTATATGTACGTATGTAGGTGTGTCTGCAACTCTTGAGTATCTATCTTCTACGCCTATCTGTTCAGCTTTTCTTCTCATTTTTCTGTTGTTTAATCTTCTCTTCCTCTCTCTCTCCGAGATCTGCCTTTTCCTCTCTTCTGTTTTTCTCTTTCTTACTTATAGGCAATTCTTGGCTATTTCAAACAGTTTAAAACATCAAATGACCAATTTTGTTCAAAGTTGGTAGACTTGTTACCTATAAAGAGGTCAACATCTGTGCAGAGTTTTAGATCAAAATATTTACAAGGGGCCGACTTATCAACTGTTGAAAAAATATTGGACGTTTTTTTATTAATTCGATTTCTCGGAGACTAATACAGATATGGACATGATTATTTTTTTAGAAGACGCGGAAAGAGTTTATCTTTTCAAATATAAATAGAAAATACCAAATCATTTATTTATGTCATTGTTATAAACAATTTTTTCAAAAAATCGACGATATCTCAAAAAACGATATTTTTTTTTAATTTTTACACCATCGTGTTCCTTGTCACTTTTTACATAAGAAACAGTTGAGAAAATCAAGTGCCCACTATCAGGATTAAGACAGCACTAAAATGAAGCGAACCGCGCGCTAGCCGCTCGGACGCTCGAACGTCCGCTACTCGTGCGGTTCCAAAGTTGCTTGCTGCAATCGCCTTTAACGAATAAATAATTTCATATTCTATTAGTCTATATGTATTTATTTAAAAAATATATAAATTAATTTATTAAATAAGTAATGTAAATGAAATATTTTTTTATACAATCTAATATAATATTGAAATTAAACATTTGCTCTCTGCGTTTGATCGGGCTTGAGACCGGCGCATATTTACGAAGCGGCCGCATTAAAAATGTTTTTTTATTGGACCTACACCATTATACTCTTAATAAGTTATTCACAAGTAATTTGTTCTAACCTATTTTCTACCATATATTTTTGAATATACGTCATTCTCACGCCTGATCAAACGCACAGAGCAAATGTGTCATTCAATGTTGTTTCACATTGTATAAAACAATAGTTCATTTATATTACTTATATTACTTTACTTATATTACTTTATATTACGTTATATTAAGTAAATAAGTCATTAAATTTAATTATAATTTAATTACTTATTTAATTAACTAATTTATATATTATTTAAATAAATACATATAGACTGATAGAATATGAAATTATTTATTCATTAAAGGCAATTTCAGCAAGCAACTTTGGAACCGCACGAGTAGCGGACGTTCGAGCGGTCGAGCGGCTAGCGCGCGGTTCGTTTCATTTTAGTGCTGTCTTAATCCTAATAGTAGGCACTTGATTTTCTCAACGGTTTCTTATGTAAAAAATGACAAGGAACACGATGGTGCAAAAATTAAAAAAAAAATATCGTTTTTTGAGATATCGTCGATTTTTTGAAAAAATTGTTTATAATACCCAATAATAATGACATAAATAAATGATTTGGTATTTTACTATTTATATTTTAAAAGTGAAACTCTTTCCGCGTCTTTTAAAAAAAGAATCATGTCCATATCTTTATTAGTCTCAGAGAAATCGAATTAATAAAAAAAAGTCCAATATTTATTCAACAGTTGATAAGTCGGCCTTATCAATATTTTGATCTAAAACTCTGCACAAATGTTAACCTCTGTATAGGTAACAAGTCTACCAACTTTGAACAAAATTGGAGATTTGATTTTTTAAACTGTTTGAAATAGCCAAGAATTGCCCTTATTTTCTTTTGCCTTTTTACATTTGCCTTTTTTTTTATTTAGCTGTCTTTCTTGCTAATCATTTCTCTTGTCTTTCTCCTTATTAGGGCTTTGACACCTTTTTCTCATTTCTTATTGCTCCCTCTGCCTTTCATTTTCTCAACCTCACTTATTTTCCTTAGTGTCTTATAATTTTATCTTCTTGTTTTCCTTTTTCCTTCTCTTTTTCGTTTCTTCTTCTTTTCCATTCTTGCTCCGTCGTCGAATACCTGCTTCCTCTCGCTTGTGTAGTTGCTATTACTTGTGTTTTGTGTGTGTGTGGGTGTGTGTGTGTGTGTGTGTTTGTGTATGTTTGCGTGTGTGCGTGTTTTGTGTGTATGTGTGCGTATGTAGATGTGTTTGCGAGTCTTGTGTCTCTACCTTCTGTTTCCGTCTGTCCTTATGGTCTTGTAATTTCGTTTTCTTGTTTTTCTTTTTCTTTCTCTTCTTCATTTCTTCTTCTTTTCTCCTTTTTGCTTTTTTCACACTTTTCTACAATGTGCTTCCAATTTTCTTCTTCTTTGATACACATTCTGCATCTATTATTTTCTTCTTTTTCCCAATACCTGCTTCCTCTGGTTTCCTAACCTAACCTAAACCTTTCCCTTATTTGTAGGCCTTTTATTTTTCCCTCTCCTTGAATTTCCTTTAATCTATACTTTTTCATTTTTTCTTTCAGTTCTTTCCACTCGTTTATCTATCTTGACTTTTCTAGCTTTTTTCTAGTTCTTTTACTTCTTTGTTCTTTAGCTCTACTCTTATTTCTTCCCAAAACTCTTCTCTCATATAGTCTCCCTCTTCCCTCTCTCTGTATATTTTACTTTTTTCTAGCCTTTCCTCTCTCTCCTCCTTCTTACACTTTATATCTTTTTCAATTCTTTCCCTTTTCATTAGTTCTCTCCATGCTTCCTTTTTTATTGAGCCATCTCTTTCATCTCTTATTTTGTTTTTATACCTCATTGCTCTTTCTAATGCTGTTTCTTTAATTTCTTGTCTTCCTGTTTCATATCGTATTAAGTAACTTGGGGTGTTTCTATCTAATTATGTATTTTAGTTGTAATCTCTCTATTTCTTCATATCTCTTCCATCCCCAGATTTCTGCTCCATACATAATCACGCTTTTCACCAGTGCGTCGAACAGATTCATCCTTAACTCCCAATTTTCTCTAAATAGTTTTTCTCCTAGCCCCTATGGTCTTCCGAGTCTCATATTTATTTTCTCTTCTACCTTCTTTGTCTGCTTTTTATTTCCGTTATTTCTGCTTATCACATATTCCAAGTAGTTGTACTCTTTAACCATCTCTATCTTCTCACTTTCCCATTCGATTTCTTCTTCCTTCCCGCTTCCTCCTCCTCTCCTACATTTCATCATCTTTGATTTTCCTACATTTAGCTCTAATTCCCTTTCATCCATGTATCTTTTTAATTTTTTCAGCATCGCTTTAATTCCACTTTCACTCTTTGCCATCATCACTATATCATCTGCATATCCTAATGTCCATATTTTCTTCTTTCCTATCACTATCCCTCCTTCTAGCAGCTATTTGATCTTAACTTCCAGGTCGGCGAAGGCAAGATTAAATAGCGTGGTGCTCAAAGGGCACCCTTGCCTTACGCCTTTGTACATCTCAAACTCCCCAATTATTTCTCCTCAAACTTTTACCTTACTCCCTGTTTTCTTATGTATTTCTTCTATTCTTTTCCTGATTTTCCCATTTACCCCTTTCTCTTTCATGATTTCCCATATTTTCTTCCTTTTTATCTTGTCAAAAGCGGCCTTCATGTCGGCAAAGAATATATACAGTTTTCCTCCTTTTTTCCTTATTTCCTTCCCTCTTATTGTTTTTAATATATATATTGCGTCCACTGTTCCTCTTTTCTTCCTGAATCCCGTCTGCGTATCGATTATATAGTTTCTTATGCATCTAGTTCTCTTTCCAGCTTTTTCCTCAGTATTTCCGCATATATTTTATATACCGTGTCCATCAGCGTTATTCCTCAATAGTTTTTTTACTTCTTCTTTCCTCCCTTTCTTATTTATTAGAACTATTATTCCCTTCCTCCATTCTTCCGGATATTCTTCTCCGTTCCATATTCCGTTTAAGCATTTTGTCATATCTTTTAACATGTCTTTCGTGCCTTCCATCCACGCTTCGTTTGCTATACCATCTTCTCCTGTCGCCTTTTTCTCTTTCATTTTTCTTATTACCTCTTTTACTTCTCTTACTTTGATTTCTTCATCTTCCTCTCCTTTGCTGTCTTTGGTTTCTTCCTCTTTGCTTTCTTCCTTTTCTTTCTCTCCCAATTGTTTCTTGAAGTGCTTTAACCATTCTTCTTTTCCTATGTTTTCATCTGATCCAATTCTTTTCTTCCTATTGCAATTCACTTTATCCCAGAATTTTCTTCTCGTTTTATTTTTTCTTATTTCTTCTGCCACTCTTTTCTCCTCAGATTCTTTCGCTTTTCTTATTTTCTCTCTGTATTCTCTCTATGCTTCGAGGTATTTGCCTCTGTCTCCTTCCCCTTCTCTTACCTTATTTAACTCTGCCGTCACCCTAGCCCTTTTTATCCTACATTCTTCTCTCCACCAGCTCCAGCACCAGTTTGATCATTTTTTTTTCTCTTATCTTCTTTTTTACGACTGCGTTCCTCATTCTATTTTTTATCTCTTTCCATTTTTCTGTTCCCTCTTAATTTTTCAGTTGTCACAAATCTTTCCATCACTATTCCGTACGCCTTAATTCGTTTCTCTAATTTTACTCGTGATTTCACCTTTATTCCCTGTCTTACCTTTTCTGTCTCCGCCTTTACTTCTTACCGTCCTTTCTCTCTGTTTGCTTTTCCTGCTTCCTACTTTTCTCTCTTAACCTCGATTTAAAGGTATATAGAAGGTATATAGAAAATCAGAGTGATCCTACTATTTATATTCACCATATAGCTCTTGTAGCTAAAGTAATCTACATAATTTTCGATTGTTATTGTTTAAATTTGCTATTTATGAAAATGGCTAATAGTCGTGAAGGGTCTGAATCAGAATGTAAAGTAGATTCTGATGAGGAGATTATCGAGATAGATCCTGATGACATTGGTTACATTTTAGGTCTGGACATATTTCGGGACAATCCTTTTATTCCTTCTATAAAACCATTCGTTTCACGTTCTGGTATGAAAGAAGATATGGGATGAGGTAGAAATGATCCTATTCATTATTTTGAATTATTTTTCGATAATTTGGTTCTTGACCTTATTTGTGAGGAAACCAATCGTTATTATCATCAAAAACCTCAATCCAAGCGTGTAAACATGAAGGAACGGGAAAATTTAGACAAAAAAGAGCTGCTAAAATTTTTTTAATCTTTCAATTCTAATGGGACACGTCAAGAAAGGAAACCTTCAAGATTATTGGAGTACTTTCTTTATTTTATCAACTCCTATATTC
Organism: Phymastichus coffea; assembly: GCF_024137745.1. Classification (NCBI taxonomy): domain Eukaryota; kingdom Metazoa; phylum Arthropoda; class Insecta; order Hymenoptera; family Eulophidae; genus Phymastichus; species Phymastichus coffea. The sequence continues at coordinate 4,575,602 of NW_026706827.1, forward strand.
CCTCAAACAATGAGTCGTAATCGCTACCCTCAGTTATTGAGTTTTTTGCATTTACAAAATAACGAGATTCCATACAATCATCCGCTAAAAAAATAAAAAATGTTATTGATCATCTGAAAAATAAATGTTCAAATATTTTCGATCCAGGATATAAACTTTGTATTAATGAAATTTTTTCAAGCAATATGTACCACCGAAACGCCATCAGTTCGGTATAAAATATACATGCTTGTAGATAACCAAACTGGAATCGTTTTAGATTTCATCGCTTATAAAAGTGCGAATACAGAATATGATTTCTTTTTACTAGGCGTTTCAGGCGATGTTGTGGCCCAAATGATGAAATCTTATTTCAGACAAGGCCATATTTCATACGTCGATTACGCAGTCCTACAAAAATACCTTAAATTTTTACACAAGCAAACTATACATGGTTTCCCGAAGAATTTTTGGCGCTGAAACTGAATCCGGCCTCACAATTGCTCCAGCACGTCAGGATTTTGAGATATCCTAACCTAAATGTGTGAAAATTTTTTCCTATATTTGAGGTTATATAGTACAACGACATTATCTATATATAAAAAACTACAAACGACTTCTTGAAGAAGTAGCCTAGTCCTTTCAAATGCCGTTGAGTTTGCTCAAATAACTTATTTTTTCTTTGAGATATTGCATTTTAAAGTTTTTCGATTTCACGAATATTGTACCTTTCAGAACGAACGGCTTTGAACGTTTCGACGTCGCACTTTGTGTCAAGCGACTTTAATCAAATACTGTTCTACAAGAAAATTAAGATATATACCATAGACAGGCTAACCCAACTTGAACATAAATTACATCATCTGCACGAACTCTACAACCCTTATAAACTTTCCCTATTAACACCCAGCAGACTAATCCACCTACCTCTAGGTAAAGCAAATTTAATCGATTGGTTTCTGTAAGAAAATTAGTACCTCAACCATAAATAGGCTAACCCACCTTAAAGCTGATATACTTAATATTCACGAACTCTTACAATCCTTATAAATCACCCTTACTAGAGAAAGGGTGTATCAGAGTAAATGTCAGTGAGATATTCATTTTATTACAGAAAAGCAGTTGATTAAACTCGTTTTACCCAGCGTTAGGTAGGTTAACCTGCTTGGGGATTGGTAGGGGTGGTTTGTGAGGGTTGTAAGGGTATCTGGGGATAAAGTACATCAACGAGAAAACAGATAAGCCTATTTGTGGTTGAGATTTTAGGTTCCTCATAGAAAAGCAGTTGATTAAACTTGCTCTACCTAGACGTAGGTGGGTTAGTCTGTTTGGGGGTTGGTAGGGGTGGTTTTTAAGGGTTGTAAGGGTTTGTGGGGATGATGTAATTTATGTTAAAGGTGGGTTAACCTGTCTATGGTATATATCTCAATTTTCTTGTAGAACAGTAGTTGATTCAAGTCGCTTGACTCAAAATTCGACGTCGAAACGTTCAAAGTAGTATGTTCTGAGAGGTACAATATTCATGAAATAAAAAAACTTTAAAATGCAATATCTCAAAGAAAAAATAAGCTATTTTAGCAAACTCAACGGCATTTGAAAGAGCTAGGCTGCTACTTTAAGATGTCGTTTATAGTTTTTTGTGTATAGAGAATGTCGTAGTGCTACATAATCTCAAATATAAGCAAAAATCGCTATTTTTGCACTTTTAGGTTAGGATATCTCAATATCCTGACGTATTGGAGAAATTCTGAGGCCGGATTCGGTTTCAGTGCCAAAAATTCTTCGGGGAACCATGTATGGTTTGCTTGTGCAAAAATCTTGTCGGACTGTGTTATAAGGGCGTTGTGCACCACAAATGTGCTCTCACAGGCCAGACAATCAACAAAGAATGCTACTTTGAAGTTTTGAAAAGATTGCGTGATACAATCAGGAGAAAACTACCACAACTTTGAGAAACTGGTGACTAGCTTCTTCATTACGACAATACTCCAATACACACATCAAACCTTGTGCAGCAGTATTTATTGAAACACAGTGTTACGTAGCTCCACCAGCCTCCACACAGTCCCGATATAGCTACCTGCGACTTTTGGCTGTTTCCTTGATTCTAATTAGGATATCTCAAAATCCTGACGTGCTGGAGAAATTCTGAGGCCGGATTCAGTTTCAACGCAAGAATGTTTCGGGGAACCATGAATAGCTTACTTGTACAAAAATCTTGTCGAACTGTGTAATTGGTATTCCTCTCCGATTTCGACGTAATTATTGTATGAGCATGATACTGGATTATGCGGGAAAATTAGAAAAAATAGAAAACGGCTACCTGCCTCGAATGAGCAACTCAAAAAAGGCGAAGTTAAAATTGCTCATAATATGATTTAGATGGTCCTAAATTGGCAGGATAAAAAGAAGGTATACTCGTACATGATAACATCCATGCATTAATTAGATATTGTAAAAATTGGCAAAAAAACTATCTTACAAAAAAGGATAAAATAAAACCTTCTTCTATTATCGATTATAATGAGAATATGAGAGGAGTAGATCTCATTGACAAGCAGCTATCATTCACAGAATCCATCGGAAAATCAATCAAGAAGTATGAAAATTATTTTTTCACATACTTGATATGGCTCTAGTAAATGTTCATGCTTTATATAATATGTACAATGCTAGATTATCATTTATGAATTTTAGAAAACAAATCGTTTTATCGATTTTTGGTTTGAAAGATGAACCAATACTAAATTATGTAATACCTACGCATCTTGTGGGAGCAGATTTACCTATATTTACTGAGAAAAAAAAGCGATGCCATATGTGTAACATGAACAAAGACAGATTACAAAACTAGATTTGAATGTCACAAATGTCTCATTCCCTTGTGCATTATCCCTTGTTTCTATGTATATCACATTGAAAATGATTTATATAATCAGTGACAAAAATCAATTTTAGTCTGAGTTGGTCGCCATCTTGGATCCGCTATTTTGTATTTCATAATTTATTCTAGAATTGCTATCATAACTGGGATTTAAAAACCACTAACAAGGTAACCAACCCAACCCTCCGCCTCCTATTTTTCTACAATTGAGATATGTTATAGTTCGTAAAAAAATAAAATACCCGTATTCTTTTTTATTGGCGGAAAAAGCTATCTAATGGATGAAACCTACCCCAAAAAACAGCCCCAAAAGCAGTTCTATAGCAATATCTTTAGTTGTAATGAATATTTTTTTATGAAACAAAAAAACACAAGGTACTTGTAATAAAAAAAGTAACAGACACACATCAATTTCGTATACGGGGGTATCCCTACGTTGTAAGGAGGAACAACTGGATTTTTAAGTGTATTTTTATCTTACCAAATCAAAAAATTATGTTAAAAAAATTTTTAAAATGATATTCTAGTAGAAAATGATAAAACAAAATTGACTTGTTTGGAGTTTTTCCTATTATCTATTATTTCGAGGGTGAACTACCCCTTAATATTATTAATACAATATAAGAAGTTGTTATTCGTCGATTATGCTGGTTATTTCATGATCTATGACGCTCAAAAAGGCAAAAAACACATGTATACTTTTGTTCTGCCGAATAAAATATTTAGAGGGTGAAAGCTACCACTGAAAGTTACTCCTCGACATCATTTTATAGCAAAATTTTCGTATTTTATGCACAGTTTTCGACGAAACAAACTATAAAAATACTCATAAAAAATTTTAGCTAAATATATGGATTTCGTCTACAGGGGTTGCAACCCCCTAAGTCGCCTGAAAGAAAAGCTATGTTTTCAAATATTTTCTTGCAATCCTACACCCGAATTTCATCAGTCCTCGAGCTGGTTACCCTGCCACACTGGAACCCGTAACTCCTACACCCAAATTTCATCAACCCCCGAGCTGGTTACCCTGCCACGCTCTAACCCGTAACTCTTAACCCCAATTTTAGCTCCAGGATTGATGAAATTAGGGTGTAGGATTTCGGGGTTAGACCGTGGCAGGGTAACCAGCCCGAGGGTTAAGGAAATTGGTGTTAAGAGTTTGGGGTTACAGCGTGGCAGCGTAACCAGCTCGAGGCTTGATAATATTCGGGTGTAAGAGTTCGGGGTAGGAGCGTCGCAGTGTAACCAGCTCGAGGGATAAAGAAATTGGTATTAAGAGTTTCCTTAACCGTCGAGGTAGTTACACTGCGACGCTCTAACCCCGAACTCCTACACCCGAATTTTATCAATCCTCGAGCTGGTTACCCTGCTACACTGGAACCCGTAACTCTTACACCCCAATTTCATTAACCCTCGAGCTGGTAACCCTGACACGCTCTAATCCGTAACTCTTAACCCCAATTTCCTTAATATTCGAGATGGTTACCATGCGACGCTCTAACCCCGACCTCATACACTAATTTCCTTAACATCGAGCTGGTTCCACTGCGACGCTCTAACCCCGAACTCTTACACCCGAATATTATCAAGCCTCGAGCTGGTTACCCTGCCAAACTGAAACCCGTAACTCCTACACTATAATTTCATTAACCCTCGAGCTGGTAACCCTGACACGCTCTAATCCGTAACTCTTAACCCCAATTTCCTTAATATTCGAGATGGTTACCATGCGACGCTCTAACCCCGAACTCCCAAGACCCGAATTTCATCAATCCTCGAGCTGGTTACCCTGCCACGCTGTAACCCCAAACTCTTAACACCAATTTCCTTTACCCTCGAGCTGGTTTCACTACGACCCTCTAACCCCGAACCCTCAATCCTCAATTACTTCGACTTACGTACGTTTTGGAAAAAAATGCCAAGGAGAAAAAAGTTTCATTTTGTGCCCAAGAATACGAAAATAAAGTCAAAATAAAGAAATAGAGAAAAAAATTTTTTTCAGTTTTTTAGCGCATTAAAAAAATAAAGGAATTTAACTTTTTTTTTACGCTTAGTTTTAGTTTTTTTGTGATTTACTACGTCCCTAGACATTTTAAAACGAAGCGTTAAAAGAAAGTTATATTCCTTTATTTTTTTAATGCGCTAAAAAACCGAAAAAAAATTTTGTCTCTATTTCTTTATTTTGACTTTATTTTCGTATTCTTGGGCACAAAATGAAACTTTTTTCTCCTTGGCATTTTTTTCCAAAACGTACGCAAGTCGAAGTAATTGAGAATTGAAAAAAAAGGTTATTTTTTTACAAAAAATGCCGTAACTCGGTTAAAAAACATCGGATAGAACCCCGCGCGGGCTAATTTTAAAGGGAAAGACATTACCCTCCGAACCCCACCGGTCGATTTACCCTCCACCGCCTGGTTCTAAATTGGCATTGATTTAAGTCGAGGTTAAAAGAAGTGAAATTTTTTTAATCAGTTTTTTTACTGTAAAAAACACAAATTTTCATTTTTAAGTCTCTGCATGTCTTAAATGGAAGCTTTTGCAATTACCTTTAAAATGCTCTGCGGTTTTTTGTGATACGATGATTTCCAACCGAGATACAAAACTTTCAAGTTTGCCTAATTTTGAGGTAAGCATGGCAAAAGTGATTGACGGGCAGTGTAATTTGCATCGTTTCCATAAAGAAAATAATTACATGTTTGCGTATAAATCTTACCAGGTAAAATAGATTTGTAGTACGCGTAAACGGAAAACCAAATTGCATGCCCACTATGTTTCGGTAGGCCATTTTTTCGCCACTTTTTTCAGCCACTGTATTTTGGGTGGAATCGGGATCTCAAAAAGTTGTAAATAACCAATTTCAATGTATAATTTAATAATCTTTCAGAATCATTTTATACAAAAAAACATGGTTTAAAAAAAAATTTTTTTATTCTTCGACTTTCAACAATGAAGTCACTGAAAAAGAGGCCTGCAAGGCTCGATCGGTAGGCCCGCGTTCGATTCTCAGTCCCTGCTGATTGATACAAGCACCACTGAACAAATTTTCATGTGATTTGTTCTCATATTTCTGAAACTTTTATAATAATACTTAGGAATCTTCAATTTTTCAAAACCTTTATAGTGTTTCTTTTGTCTTTTTTTTATTCTTTCAAATTGAAAAGTTAATTTTTGGGTCCGATTTTTAAAATAGGCACAAATCTGGCACAACTTTGTAATAAAAAAAAATTGCATTTCTAAAAAAATTTCTTTAAAAAAAAAAATTGAATCATAAATTTATTTATTAATTTCTTTTAATAGTTACATTTATATACATGTTGATATATATCAGATACAATTTTCTTATTAATCTTATATATATAACATATAACGTGTGATAAATCACTCGTTATGTTTCTCTTTCTCAGACAACCATATTTATTTATGTACCTATATACTTATATATATTTATATTCTTTATTTGGTATAATATTAACTTATGTACAATGTCTAGAAGTAGCAGCAGCAGCGGGCAATAGAGTACAAGGTAAGAGAGAGAGAGAGAATACATACAATGTAACGCGAACTAGCAAGAGGGAGGATAGACGCGCGACATATGTTCGGCAGAGAAGGAGAGAGTGGGGAGCTCTTCCGCGGTACTAGCTTGTTGATCGTGTCCAAAAGCGCACGTGTTCTCGCCGGCCGGCTTTCGCATTGTAGATTGACAACCCTTTTCGACTCTCAACTTGGCCTTGTGGCAGCTCAAAGGAGAGACAACCGATTGTAATTTATGCATTGAGAGTACTGTGTGAGAGAGTGCGTGGGATTAAGCGAGTGCTAGGTTGTCGCCAGGTTCGGAGTATTTGAGCGTCAAGTAGGGCTCATCCGTGGTCCAGTCGTCCTATGTAAGTACCTTCTCGTATCCTCTGTCTCTCTCTCGCTAGCTTGTTATTCTCTCTCTCTTTATTACCGCACTACACTCCTTGTAAACTCTTATATTATATAAACGCCGTTTTATCTTATATGTACCTTCCTCTTATTTACACCTAACTCTACTGCCTTCCACGTTCCCCTGTCGATAAATTAATACGAAGATTAGCTGCTTGATCCACGACGCTCCCGCGGGCCTTAAGGCATAACTAGGCATCCGGGCATAGCCTCGTGCGGTTATTGTATGCCCGCAACGAGCTGCACATAATATTCTTAGTTTTCTCGCGAAATAACGCGGGCAAGTAACAACCCCGTTATAAACATATATGAGTCATTCTTTGTCAACGACTGACCCCCTGCAATCTAAAAATCATTTTATCAAGTTTCTATAGGTGGTCATTCGAAAGGTCTTGAAGTCAACTTTTGAAATTAGGGTGGCCTTATCCCCAAAACTTCACATCTGATCAAATATGGTCGTCAAAACCACGTGACTCTACATTTTTCTTCATTAAATTGATAATAAAACCAGCATCATGAAACTGATTGAGCTTTAAAACGTCCCAAATGAAAGGTCTTAAGCTCTACTTTCAAAAACCAGATGGTAAAAAACTAATCATGAAAAATCAAGTCTTCATTGTTAAAAATGAATCATTAATGATTAAAAGATATTCAACTTCAAGCAAATTCACTGAGCTTCAGTATTAATTATACCAATGTCAAATCTTCGATTCCAGTAAATAAATAAAAAAAACATAAACACATGTAAAATTAAAAGAAAAATATAAAAAATAAAAAAAAATAAATAAAAAAAAACCTATTTCGGATCCGCTAAGTTGGAATGCCAATTAGATCTTGTATTGTTACTCAGCGACCTAAAAAAGCTCTGTATAACGGAACTGGTGAAAAACGCGCAATTTTAAAAATTTTTGTCCGCCATATTAGACCCGCCATCTTGGATTCAGCAAATCAATCATTGGATTCATGATCAGTGATTACAAAAGCCCTCATAAACCAAACTCGATGAGAAACGGTTGATTTTTCAAAAATCTCTACGTGTCACGTGGTTTTGAACGCCATATTGGAATGTGCCCCAAACGGAAAAATTTTTACTATATGGTTTTTAAAAGTAGAGCTCTAAGACGTTCCATTTCGGACGTTTTAGATCTGAATCAGATTCATGATGCTGATTTTATTACCAATTTAATGTGTAACGGAGAATCTTGGCTAGGCCGATTTCGTCCGTTTGGCTCTCGCAAATGTCCATGTGCCGCGCCAAGCTGAGAGTGTGGTGTGCGTATGGCACGCACACTCATACTTGATTTTTGTTTACGAGGTGCTATATACGGGCTGAGCTGGCGGCTGGAGTGATCGAGATGGCGCAGAGGAGAGAGAGAGAAAGAGAGCGCTCGAGTTGCGGATCATCGCGAAAAATTCGAGAGAGTATCTGCTAGGCTTTTGGCAGAGAAAATCGCGCGCGTGGATTAAACCGAAGCTAACGGTTTTTCGAAGTTGGCCCCGCGACCTCATCAACGTTTTCGTTGATCGTAGGCACGCCCGGTGCGTGGAGGAGAATTAGAGTGTGTGTGGGTGGATCGCGCCCAGCCGTGTCCCGAAGGATACCCAGCACCGGTGCGTGTGGGTAACCAATGAGATGTGCGGGTGCGCGCGTGAGCGGACTTTATCGCTGCTGCAAGTACCAAGCAACCGAAGGGCAGCGGAAGTAACAACGACAACAACAACGAGCGAAAAACGGATTGAGGCAGCAATATTTATAGAGCGAAGGAGAGAACGAGCGAGAGAACAAACAGCGACGACAATAAACACCAGCGAGGTGGTCAGCGAGAAGGAGCGCACCAGTGACGTCACACTGCAGAGCGTTCTAGCCGTTAGAGAAGCTGACGGTCGAGGTCGGTGCCGTGTTTTCTCTTGTTTCTCTCTCTTGCATGTTTGGGTGCCAGCTGATAGGTGGTTGCGCGGCAGATCTGTTGACTACCCTGTTGATAAATTAATGACGGAAAATGTTTGTCGGGTATTATTGTAATAATTGGTTTTAAAAAGGGAATCGCCAGGCTGACCAGCCACCGATTCACCTTCGCATTCGCGTTTGTTATTATGCCGCCCGTCTTGTAGTCGATTGTTGACGATTAAAGGATTAGTGTGTTAATCCGTTGTTGTGTTTATTCGCCACTGAATCTCAATCTCATCTCAGCCTCATCCCGACTTTAAATCTATGCGTTTAACGTGGTTGTGCTCGACGCGTTATTCAGTCGTGGGAACGTCTTTTGTTTCCCGACTTCCCGAATAAATAATTTGTGGGGACGACCGCGAGCTACCCAGACGGGAACGGTCGCTATTCTCCGTTAGAAATAAACCAAAAGTAGAGTCACGTGGTTTTGGCGGCCATATTAGATCAGATGTGAAGTTTCGGGGAAAAAGCCAATCGAATTTTTAAAATTCGATGTCATTTCTTCTTCAACATCAACTTAAGAATTTTCTGCATGTTTTATTATTATTTTTTCAAATATGTTGTGAAATTGCATTTCTTCTTCGCTGCTTAGAAATTTTGGTTCTCTATCATTGTCTTGATCAAATGTCATTAGCGTAAGATCTATTGATACAACTTTTGTATCAATAGACATTTTATAAATGTAGATAATATGTAATATGTACGAATAATGAAGTTTAATTCGAAAAATTACGCAATAAAATTCTTAACACAGAATTTTCGATGACAGTAAAATAATTTTCAAGTATTCCTAACAATTATATCAACAATCTTAAATGTGAACTCACTTTAATTGTACTTTTAATACATCGGCATTTATCGAATATACAATAATGTTATATGATTGATACAAGTAAAATTTTAAACTTAACTCGATCAGTTATGAATCGCTTTTTTTTTATATTTTTTCCTTATAAGCAAAATAAAATAATATTATAAAGATAATAAAAACTAAATAACATTGTCAAAAATATGCCGTGGTTAACAATTGCGGTATTACTTTCACGTATCAGTAACAATAAGATAAATCACATCAAGTAGGCCCCTCAATGTTCAACCTAAGCAAATATCATAAGATTATTATATCAATCGAATCTATCTACAGAAAGAAATATAGAATTGATGGTTCTTTGGCATAATTATTTGTTTCAATATTTTTTAAGCAACAAACATTTATAACTTTTTCAACACAATAATTAATTGTTATCGAACTACTTACTATTTTAACATGAAAATTGATGTGCATACCAATGAAAGGTAACTATTGTAGGTAAAAATATTGCAATGCGTTATAAATAATTTTCCAAGCAATTTCATAACTTTTTTCTAAACGATTGACATTATTATTAACTTCTTGATGCTCTAATCTTCTAGGCTTTTAATGGTATTTACAATAACTATTTAATAACGAGAATATGGAAAAAAATGTCACTGACCGCCATTAGTTTGCTCAGTAAATATTTGATTGCAAATATTAGATTTTTTTATTTTTTTCTGTATTTTATTATTTTATTTTAATTTTAATTTTTAGTTCTTTCTTGAATTTCCAAAATAGTTTTATTAGTTTTACTTATGAGTCATTGAAGCAAGTCGTGCAATAAAAATTATTTTATATTGTTTGCACATATACTGCGCCCTTTTCACACATGACTACTGACTTTTACAGTTTTTTAAAAATTATTTTTTATTATTATTCGTGATCCTAATCTGCGTATTTTATCTTAAAGATAAAATTCAGCAATTTCCAGATCGGCTTCTTTTGTCCCTAATTTTTTGTCCGATGAACACAGGATACGCAGAGTTACTGCATTTGCAATCGATCCCTAAATAAACCGCAAAATGATTAACCACGTCTATTTCTTTGCTCGAATACAAGGCATCAAATTACTGCAAAATCTATTATGAAGGTCTACTCCTCTTATACAAGTGTTGTACAATTCTATGGTTTTGGATGAATGGTTCTATATCCTTTTTCCCTTTTTCTTTATAAGAGTAGCGTTTCCCAATTATTTTTAGATATACGCCTGCAGCAGTAGAAAGCATAGATACTACTTTTGAATCTTTCAGAGGTATAAAATTCATCTCATTTGTTTCATGCGTTATAGCAAATGTTCCTCTTTCAGCTTTATTATCAATTGAATTCTTGGTATCAACTCTATCTGCCCTAACCATTCCGGTTACTGCCATGACATTATTTGAGATGGACTAATAAGTCGGGACTGCAAAAGAAGTTACCAAAATAGAGATAATAATTTACAATTTTTTTGGAAGAAATTAAAAATAATGAATTTTAAACAATCTGCATAACCGTGTGACTACCTAGGATGCATTTCTTTAATTTAGGTGTAATGTCGGTAGAATTTATTCGATTCTTTATTGCAGTAAACATCATAGTCAAACAAATATTCTTCTGAACTACAAATGCCCTATATTTTAATCCCCCATCGTTTATGCTTGTCTTTTATAAATTGCTGCGATAATGTCCTTCCATAAAACTTCATCATTATCTCATCTATAAATAAAGCTCTGGAAACACTGCATCCAAATCTAAATTGCAATAAATTTTGCCTGTGTATCGTATACCAACAGTCAAACTTTGTACAAAATGTTACAGACATGGCCATGTAAAAAGCACATGTAACTCAAAACAAAAATGCATATACTGCGGGGAAACAGGATACAACAACCAAGACTAACTCAAACTAAACGACACGATTAAAAAATATCTAAACTGGACTGAAAATCACTTACCAAATTAAAACTGTCAAATTATATTAAAACTGTTAAATTAAAAAAAATGGAACAAAACATTCTAACCACCGCAATTGAACGAAACATCCCAATAAAAGAGGCAAAACTAATATACAATCAACATAACAATAATTTTAAAAAATTCAGATTTTCTGAATATTTTGAAAGCTCCAACCCCTCAAGAACTTCAAGTACTAAACTCAAATACACAAAAAATAACATAAGCCCGAAAAAAACTGTATCACATTCCCCGAAAAAAGCTTACGCCAATATCCTATAAATCAAAAACACACAAGATGATCTGAGAAAAAAACACAATGAACTCTTCATCTGTTCTAATAGCAACTACTATTTAACCCCTATAGTAGTTAATTATTATCATCCAATCTCTCCAACTCCCCCATCCGAATCCCTAACTACGATATATCAAAAATTTCCATATGTGAAGACTTCATTCTAATTAACAATCAGTATTCTATTTCACACGAATTTATATTACAATATCTCAATTCAGATCCAAATTTTAATAATTTATTAAATGAAAACATCGAACTACATACGAGGTGTGTTCAAAAAGTAAGGTGACTTTTCAAATTTCACGGGCAACGTACTTTCGATTATCGATTTTTTGTTTGTTATGTTGGTACACTCTTCCCGAACATCTGTACCAAGTTTCAAGTGTATAGCATTTTTTGTTTGGTTGTGAGAGGCGTAAAGGTTACAAGTGTTTTGCGTGCTCGGCCATTTCTTGCTATCGAAAAATATGGATCAAAGGATTTGCATCAAATTTTGTGTAAAAAATAAAATAAAGTGCTCCGAAACACTTGAAATGTTGACGGTGGCATACGGTGAAACTGTTCTGAGTAAAAAAAATGTTTACAAGTGGTACAAACTCTTCCAAGATGGCCGGGAAGATGCCAATGACGAACCTCACTCTGGACGCCCGAGCACGTCAACAACTGATGAAAACGTTCAAGCAGTGAAGAAAATTGTTCTGGAAAATCATCGAATCACTATCAGAGAAGTTGCTGAGGACGTTGGTATATCGCTTGGCTCGTGCCATGAAATTTTTTCTTACGTTTTAGGCATGAGACGTGTGTCAGCAATGTTTGTTCCGAAATTGCTAAATTTTGACCAAAAGAACGGTCGCATGAGCATCGCTCAAGAACTGTTGAATGACGTCAACGACGACCCAGATTTACTCAAAAGAGTCATAACTGTTGACGAATCATGGGTATATGGTTATGATATCGAAACCAAAGTCCAATCGTCCCAATGGAAGAGCCTAGATGAGCCAAGACCGGAAAAAGCACGCCAAGTTCGATCAAATGTCAAAGTTTTGCTCATTGTTTTCTTCGATTACCATGGCGTGGTACATCAGGAGTTCTTACTATATGGACGTACGGTCAATAAACAGTATTATCTTGAAGTTATGCGCCGTTTGCGAGAAGCAATACGAAGAAAACGCCCAGAATTGTGGAAAAACAATTCATGGCTTTTGCATCACGATAATGCCCCTGCTCACTTATTTTTGCTTGTGAGAGATTTTTTGGCCAAAAACAACACCACAATCATGCCTCAGCCACCATATTCACCGGATTTAGCCCCATGTAACTTTTTCTTGTTCCCAAAACTAAAGAGACCTATGAAAGGACGGAGATTTGCAACGATTGAAGAGATAAAGACTGCATCGCTGGAAGAGCTCAATGCTATACCGAAAAGTGCTTATGAGAAGTGCTTTGAGGATTGGAAAAACCGTTGGCATAAGTGTATTGTATCTAAGGGGGATTACTTTGAAGGGGACAACATAAATATTCATAAATAAATAAATATTTTTTCTTAAAAATACAAAGTTACCTTAATTTTTGAACACACCTCGTATAACCAAATAGATATAGAAATATAGAAACACAAATACTAAATTAAATACAAAAAACATTCAACAGTCCAAATTCCTACCTTTCAGTGATTCATTTTTCAACATCCTACAATTACAATAAAATTTATTATTTATTATCTTAAATAACAATGCTTAATATTAATCAAGACGTACATCAACTCAAAATATTCCAATAGAACTGCCGAAGTATCTGTAATAAACTATACCTACTAGCACATATTATTAACTCTTACGATATTATCCTACTCTCAGAAAACTGGCTAAATGATAAACTCTATATCAACATCCACAATTATCTTATTATAAGAAAAGATAGACCAACAGGAGAACATGGTGGAGTAGCAATTCTAATAAACTCAAACCTACCTTTTCAATAAGAAACAAATATCTACTACAACGAAAAAACACTAGAAACCGTCGCTATGTCTATCCCTCTATCTCTAAATAACATAAATAAAGAAAATTCTATACTAACCCATAGACGCTCAGAGAACGGTTTTCTAAAAGCTGAGCTCAAATTAGTACCACGTAATGAATTTAAAAGCCAAAATTTCGGGAATCACTGTTCCTCATATTTTTATGGGTGCTCTTTTGAATGGTGTAGGTTAAAAATCCCGTCAAGAAAGTTTTGCCATAAAATGATAGAAAATAAATAAAAAAAGCTAAATTTTTTGACTAAATTGTTTGTTCAAATCGAATTTTCAATCCCGTAACATGTTTTCATATGTTCCAAACCCCTTTAAATTGCGGACTCGATGTCTGAAGTGAATATTAGTTAAGGTTACCCGAACATGAAAATTTGTTGTGTAAACAAAATAGCGTCCGATATGAAAATTTTTTTTGTGTGCAAAAGTCAGTTTTTCTTCTTCCACAAATTCGGACGTTTCTGGCGAATTGCTTCGTGTAAATTGCGCATAACTTGCAGGAAATATTCCTTATTGACCGTACTACCCTGTAGCAAGAACTCAAGAAAACTGTGAGCAAAATCTTCACGGTCGACCGAACTTGGCGCCCTTTTTTCTTGACTCATGCGGCAGCTTCCATTAGGATAATTGAGCTTTAGTTTCCACATCATAACCATAAACCCATGATTCATCACCAGTTATGATCCTCTGGAACACATTTGGGTTGTCACGGACCGAGTCCAACATCTCCTGAGCAATGGTAACGCGATGCTGGTTTTGGTCAAAATTGAGCAGTTTTGGCACGAATTTCGCGGCGATCCGACTCATGCCCAAATCGTTGGTTCAAATCGAATGGCATGAGCAAATCGATATGTTTATATCCTCAGAAACTTCTCTATCAGTGATTCGACGATTGGCCAATACTATTTTCTTCACTTTATCAATGTTTTCGTCTGTTGTTGACGTGCTCAGGCGTCCGGCACGTTGTTCGTCGTTCACATCTTCTCGACCCTCTGAGAACATTTTGTACCACCGATAAACGTTGCTTTAATCCAAGGTAGCTTCACCATATCCCACAGTCAATATTCGGAATGCATCCGCGCACTTTATTTTGTTTTTCACATAAAATTTGATATAGATTCTTTGATCCATTTTTTAGAATAAGCAAAAATCGAAGACGTGTCAAAACATATCCAAGAAAAACAGCTGTCAAAAATCAACTAAACATTCAAAATGGCCGACCTTGTCAGTATAAGTAAGGGACATGAGTACCAACATAACGCTGCAAAAAAACCAAAAATCTAATTTACGTAATTCGCGGAAATTTAAAATTCGCGATGCTTTTTGAACAGATCTCGTATATTCATAACATTTCTAATTTTCCAAGCTCTGTCATAAGCATTGTTATCTGTAGATTGTAATAACTTTATGCATGATTTTATTTTTAAAAACTGGTTTTGCGACATTGCCATCTGACAGATTCACATTTTAATAATAAATTTGTAGACCAATAATCTTTTTGCGATTTTCTTTCATTGAAAATAGATAAAATTACAATGCCATGAAAAGTTTCAATATCTATCATAGTTAGATTGCAATCATTTTTGGGATACATTCGAGAATGTAATTCTTTATATCTAGACTAAAAAACCTTTTAAATGTTTTAACAAATGATGAATTTCTTATTATTTTTTTATTTAAATTGCTTAGGAAAATTTTCTTGCAAGGATATTTAAATATTTTATTTCTCCCTCTTCCCACACATATTTATTATCAGATTCTAATTTATTTTTATCTTCCTCATAGTTTTCTAATTTTTTATGATACGAAAAGTTAGAAATTTCAATACTGCCTGCAATCTTTTCTGATCCAGAATCTGAGTAAAAATCTCCAGAATAATCACCATCAGAAATTGTAAGTGCCTCGGATACTCCATCTTTATTTTCTTGAATTTTAATAAGTTGGGGCCTACGATTTTGACATTTAAAAAAATTTTTGTTTATATCAAAAAAATTTTTTATAAATTATTCTTAATTTTTTCCACTCCTGATGTTTAGACAGAAAAATTAATATTTATTTAATTAAAGTGTAATGACTACATATGTGCGGAAGAACTTTTAATTTATTCAATTTTATCTACATTACTAAACGTATGTTTATATTATAATACAATACTAATATTGAAAGAATTCATTTATTTATAATAATATATATATTCAACAGATGTACTGAGGTGGCAATAAATAAAATTGCGAAACGTTTATAATAAAATAAGTGTGTAGTTTATTTATAGGGATGACTCCTAAGATCAAGATTACTAATATAATTATTAAAAAAAATTTTTTATTTATAGAAATATGAATTACACCCTGAAAAAAATCTTAAAACAAAACTAAGAGATCCAAATAATCCTGAAAAGAGCTAATGGAATGAATTGCTCCCGATGTTCGGTTCAGAAGTGCTCCCTTAAATTGTTTTAAACAGGATTACTGAGAAATAATTACCGATCACTCAGAATTATCTAATCCTTTCTATTCTAAGAAGGATTTTGGAAAAAATTACTCTTGATAAGGGTCATTGCAAAGAAGAATTTTTTCAGAATATCTACAAAAAACTAAGGAGGAATTATCGCCAATACATAAAAATGATTCGATCTCAATTATCCTAAAAAAAACTATTGGAAGAAAGTTACGTACATCGAAAATCGAAATCCAAAATTCGTAAACCAGCAAGTTCTTAAGAATGAATGGAAGATCTTTATCAAAGCATGAAAAGGACAATTAGAAAGTCACCTTCGCGGATAAATGCAGAAGTATCCCACTCATCCTGAATAAAATTATCGGAAAAAAAGCTTCATATATATATGTGTGTGTGTGTGTGTGTGTGTGTGTGTGTGTGTGTGTGTGTGTGTGTGTGTGTGCGCGTGTGTGTGTGTGTGTTGTTATATATAAATGTTGTACAAATAACAACCATTTGTTTTTTTCGCCATCTTAGATTCACCATTTTTTATTTTTCAAATCTGAATTTTGAAAAATTCATGAAAAAATATTACAATATTGATTCGTTTGAAAATTTTCTGAAAACATTTCCATTGATTTTATGAAGCCTGAAAAAAAGTAAAAAATCATGTTCTGTTGGGACTTAATGGGTTAATAGACATAATTGCCATTATTGGTCACCTGGCAATCCTCATTAACATCAGTAAGTGATAAATCAACGCCGCTGAAGTAATAATGTCTGAGTAAAAATATTTAATGAGCATATCATTGGCCCCTATTATTTTATGGCAATGTTAACGGCCAAGCATATCTTGACTTTATGGAGAATCATCTACCTAGATACTTGAAAGACATTCTACTGAATATTCGACAGCTTATGTGGCTACATCAAGATGGTACTCCTGCTCACTTTGTTATAAACGATAGAGCATTTTTGAATGCTCAATTTTTTGACCGTTGGATAGATCCTGGTGGTCCAGTTCCTTGGCCACCTGGATCTCCTGACCTCAATCCATTGGACAGCTATTTCTAGGTATATTGCAAGGATGCTATTTACAAGGATAGATCTACGACTAGACTACATATGATAAATAGAATTAGAAGAGTTTGTGCAGCCGTGACACCAGAAATACTTACAAATGTTCTAAATAATTATCGTCGCCGCTTGGAAACATGCTTAGCGAACAATGGAGGAGCTATTGAACATCTAATGTAATTGTGCGAACCATTTATCATTAACTTATTGCCAAATCATTCATATTGTAACTATTAAGTTATTTGTCATCAGATTTTATATTACTATTGATTATTATTAGCATTTACCAATACTTTTTTGATAACTATGTATAGAATAAAAAGTTAATTTATTTAGCATGTTCTAAAAATGATGCATACTTTCGTTTGTCTTACCAAAACGTGAAAGTGTTTCAAGTAAAGTAATTTGTCATTATTTTTACGTTTTAAATGGCCATAAAAAATTTAACTAATCCTTTACATAAACCTTTAGAACTCTCCCCACTTTCCAACTTCGGGGTCAAGAATAGCTGGCCTTATGGAAAAAAAAAGTTGAACTTCACATAACCTTGAGAAGTAAATTAGATACTACATATGATATCTTTCTTAAACGTAGAATTCCTTGTTGTTTCTTAATCCATGATAAAAAGTAAACTACTTCAACAAACGCAAAGTTGTGTGAGTTTTATGTATTGTAACATATATTGCAATATTATATATCTATATTATATATATTGCTATATTATATATCTATATTATATATATTACTATATTATATATCTTTGCAACTTTGAATTACGATGCATCCTGTTTCGGTGTTTTCCGGTTGTTTGCCGAAGAGTTCATTGATACTCATTCATTTTTAGCAAATTCCATATTTTTTTGTGCCATTGGAATTGTAGGAAAGAGACGAAGTAGTATCATATTTCTAGTGATAAGAATCCGATAACGCTACAAAAAATATCATTTTTATGAAGTCGTATCGTATCGATATCATTTATACAACTAATTATAAGCCTAAGGACACGGTGGCTCTCATGGGTCGAATTTACTGCTCGCACGTAATCCTACTGCATAATATAAAAAAACAGTTTTTTCGACAATAATTATGCAAAATATGTTAGCCATTTTTAAGCTAGCAGTACTGGTCTATTATATTATAATGATTGGCCGTACTCACAAACACTCCCCAGACACCGGCTTAGCTTAGCGCTCCAGAATTTCTCATTGTAATTCTCTGTGTAAGTGTCAATTAATAAAATTTTTTTGGTTTTTGTGCCGTTATAGGCTTTTCCCTTAAAAAAGGTGTTTAAGTTATTTCATTCTCCTAAACAATTTAGAAACTAGGAACAAATTCAAGGCATAAATCTTTCGTATAAAACAACAACAACAACAAAATCAAACGAGTGAACTAGGCTTCTTTGTGTCGCCCACAAATAGTCACGATCAATCATGGTGCCTCCTGTGAGGTCGTAAATCGCGGCCTCTCTCTCTCTCTCTCTCCATCGTTTTCTTTCAAAATCAAATTCCCGGTATTTGACGCCGCGGTAGTTCAGTGCGCGGAGTGTGTGTGTGTGAGTGGGACAGAGAGACATATAGTTGCGTAACCTGTCGCAACACGACAGTAGCCTTTGTCTCCAGCGCTTCGTCACGCAGCTTCGCGCCAAAAAGCCAACGGCAAGAAGAGCAGCGCGGGAGCGCAGGAGTGAGAGCCAACACGTGGCGACACTTCTCAACGTCGATCTTTGCCATTGCCATCGCTTCCGACCAGGGGAACCAACCGGCGGCCATCAACGTCGTTTCGTCGTAAAACATAAGATAAGTTTTTTTACTCTCAATATAGAAAACACTCATATTGATTGGATAGAAACGCCCATATTGATTCACATCCGATCGTGAAAACAATTCGCGCATTAAAATTCGAGTTTCTTTTCTTGAACAAATTTTATTTGAATTTCATAAAATTCGTTGATCATTGCTACGTTCAGTGTTTATTTAATTTGAAATTTTTTTTTGTGTTTAAAAAAATCGTCTAATTCACAAACCCAGTATATTATCAGCTACTTCCTCAATTCCAATTATAAATGCAAGATGTAATGGACTGTTGCTTTGTGTATTCATAGCTGGAACCGAAGCATGTCTTTTCAACAATTGAACGACTATCGTAGGAGTTTTCTAAGTTTTTTAATTGACTTTTTCTTAACTTAAATTTAGTAAATTCGGTGTTTAATTTATTAAAATTTCTTGTGATTAAAATCATTACGATAGTACTTATTTGATTGAAGATTTGTGAATTCCCATCTGATTCAATCATAACTTTATTTGCATTCACGTTTTTTCAGTTTCGGTTTGTTCAAAATTTTACTGTTCCTTGCGTAAAGTAAGCTCGATTGATAATTTTCGTAAATTGCGCATTTCTTTAAATTGACTATTCATTTGTGTTCGAATCATTCAAAACTATTTAGCAATTTATTCGACCACGTTAAAAAATTGAAATATTACAAAATGGACGAAACTGAAAAGCGCATCGCGCGCATTGTGCAGAAAAGCACCGCGTTAGAAAAGGCGATGCAGGCTTTGTCGACGTATCTAGAAACCGAGGATCGAGATGAAACCAACGCGACTCTGCGTTCCAAACACATTGAGGGTTTGTTTAATGAATACGTGACGAATCACAAAGAGTTAATTTCCCTACAAAGCGATCACCCTCGAATTACCGCGTTCGATGGTTTACAGGCGACCTATTTTGATTTAGCAATTAAGGTCAGAAAATTGAGGACCCCTTCGAGACCCCTTTGCGAATTCAACTATTTTGAACAACATTAACGTTACATTTACCGAAAGGTACGATATGCCAAAACTTCCGCCTATTCCCATACCGGAGTTCGACGGTCATCACCGAAATTGGACTGCGTGGAAGAACAATTTTCAATCCCTCATTCATGATCGCACAGAGTTCCCCGGTTTCGTGAAGCATCAACGTTTGAAGGATGCGGTTAAGGGCCTCGCGGCCAAGGTGATAGGAGAATTCAACCCCAGTGATGAGAATTATCCATTAGCATGGGAAGCCCTTTGTAGTGCTTACGACCAACGGCGTGTTGTCGCTAACCAACACTTAGACAAGCTTCTCAAATTGCCCAAGATTACCGAGGCTATCACTGACGCTCTGGCGGACCTTATGTACAAGGTCCGACAGAACGTCAAGTTGTTGAAAGGAATGGGCGAAGACATTCCCGACGCGATAGTCGTGCGTCTGCTCGAGCATAGTCTATCGAAAAGCGTTGAATCGCGATGGATGGATCGTCTATCCAGCGACAAAATGCCAACACTTAACGAGCTTTATGAATTTATTCAAAATACCATTTTCAAGCTTCGTCAGATGGACGATCGATCCAACAATGAGCGTGTTAATAAGAAGCGACTCGCAGATTCCAAATCGTGGCCCCCCGCTAAGAGTCAAAGGTCGGAAGCTCGAACTCTCGCGACCACGGCGAACACGTCAACTAAAACATGCATAAAGTGCGGTCAATCGCATAGGTTGTATATGTGTACAGAGTTTGAGGTCCTTCAACCTCAGGTAAAATGGGACTTAGTAAAAACACACAAATTGTGCCAAAATTGCCTTTATGCGCACGCCTTACCTTGCACTAGCACAATTCGGTGCAAAAAGTGCCAGAAAAATCACCACACTATACTACACACTGACAAGAAACCGAAGGGTCCTAAAATCGAGAAACCTTAGTCCACAAAGGATTCTAGTCAGGGGAGTGGTAATAATGTGCCATGACTGGAAGCTCGCTTCACTCTCGTCTCCAACGGATATTCCTCCGATTCCCAACTCATGACGACCGCTGTCGTAAAATTTTCTTCAAGACGTAATCCTGACCTTATGGCACGCACCCTTTTAGATTCTTGCTCTAACGTCAACTTGATGACCACTGAATTTGCTAGAAAGTTACAGTTGAAGACAAACGAATGCTCCATTAGCATCGGGGCAGTCGACGATTCCAATACCGTTTCTAATAAATTTGTAAAGGCTACCTTCTACTCAAACTACAATAACATTAAATACCAACTTAACTTCTTACTAGTACCCAAAATTCTCGATCGTGTTCCCAACGAATTGTTTCCTTGTGAACGTTTTGATATTCCAAGGAACATAAAGTTAGCCGATCCCAATTTCTACTATCCCAAACCCGTAGACGTCCTATTAGCATCGGGGACCACTGTATCGTCACTCGCGATAGGGCAAATAAGTTTGGGAGATCCTATGTCACGAATCACTCTCCAGAAAATGTCTTTCGGCTGGGTAGTTGCCGGAGGTTCTGTCCCTCAAAGAACACCCAACAAACTTTCATGTAACGCCGTAAAACTCGACACCCTTTTCGAAAGCTTCATCGCCGTCGAAGATCTTGAACCGCGGCCGAGTAGGATCGAAGACGACAATCTTTGCGAACAACATTACGTTCAAAATACCACTCGCGATGAATCAGGTCGTTACACCGTTAGGTTACCATTCAAAGGCGAGAAATTCGAACTCGGCCACTCAAAGGCCCTGGCGATGAAACGTTTCAAGGCTTTGGAGCGAAAATTCGAAGCAAATCCAGCCCTGAAGGAAGCTTACGAGAAGGAGATCAACAACTACCTGGAGTTAGGCCATATGACGCTGTGTGAGTACGACGACGAAAGCGGTTACTACCTCCCTCACCACGCGGTCATCAAGGAGTCGAGCGAAACAACCAAGTGCAGAGTAGTTTTCGATGCGTCCGCAAAAACCTCGACCGGTATCTCACTAAACGATGTTCTGCTCGCAGGTCCGACTCTTCAGGAAACTCTCGTCGAGCAGATGACGCGCTTCCGATCACACCCCTTCGTTCTAACTGCGGACATTGAGAAAATGTATCGGCAGGTCTGGGTTCACCCCGACGACAGGAAATATCAGAAAATACTCTGGTACTACAACGGTCGAATAATGGTTTTCTACATTAACACTGTAGTCTTCGGAATCAAAAGCGCCCCCTTTCTAGCTATCCGCACGCTGCACCAGTTGGCCAGGAATGAGGAAGCTAAATTTGCACGAGCTTCGCTGCTTCTGTGTCGCGACTTCTATGTCGACGATTTTCTTTCAGGAGCTGAGACATTGGAAGAGCTGCTGGCGATTCGTGACGAGATGATCTAACTTCTGAGTCGTGGAGGTTTTACCATTCGAAAATGGTCTTCGAACCATCCGTCCGCTTTGGACAACATAGACAAGAAAATCTTCGAACTGGATTGCGGGGTTCAACAGTCTGCAGTCAAAAAGACGCTCGGGATAGTCTGGGATTCTGAACGCGATATATTCACGTACTCGTGCGATCCGGAAAATACGGAGTTGGTTTCTACAAAAAGAAAATTGCTTTCAGAGGTTACACGAATCTTCGATCCTTTAGGATTACTAGGCCCCTTAATTTTATATGCAAAGGGCCTTTTGTTAGACTGCTGGCGGTCAAATTTGACCTGGGACGAATCGTTGCCGCAGGAGATCCACACGAAATGGGTCAAGTTTGCCGATCAACTCCCCGAGGTGCAGAAGTTTGCAGAGCCGAGGTACCTACGAGGGGAAACTCCAACGTCAACCGAAATACACGGTTTTTATGACGCTTCGTCACGAGGGTACGGCGCTGGTGTGTACATCCGCACAGTCGACGCAACAGGACGCGTTACTGTCAGGTTGCTCGTTAGCAAGTCCAAAATAGCATCCACCGATCATCAAACAATACCGCGACTGGAATTAGCCGGCGCGGAAAAGGTTATACGTCAAGGCTAGGAAACAGCTGGTTTTTTCCGTTGACCGGGTCATCTTCTGGACGGATTCAACCATCGTTTTATCTTGGTTAAAAAAGGCGCCTCATCTGTTGAGGACTTATGAGAAAAATAGAGTAGCTGATATTCAAGAATTAGGTAATGAAGTCGAATGGAGACATGTCCGGTCGGCGGATAATCCAGCTGATGCACTGTCTCAAGGACAGTTACCCGGTGAACTAGTGAGGAATTCCCTCTGGAATTGCGGTCCTCACTGGCTGAGGTTATCGGAAGATAAATGGCCTGAATCACCGATTCTACTTGCGAGTCACACGTTAGCAACGACCTTTTCGACTAGCTCCTTTTACCTCCGATACTCGGATTACGGTTGCTTAATCAGATCGATAGCGTACATGCTCCGTTTAACGAGCAAGGAATTACCTCAAGGTGAGATTCCAGACACGGGCAAATCACAAAGAGGGATTCGTTATCTAACTCAAGCTGAAGTTGATAAGGCTGAACTTCGTCTCCTACTTCTGATCCAGAGGGAATATTTTGCCTCCGAGATCGAAGCTTTAAAATCCGATCGAAATCCACCCAATGATAAATATCGTGGTGAGTTTAGGAACCGAACTAAATTCGTTCAAAATAGTCCATTTCTTGACAGCGATGGATTGATCAGAGTAGGCGGTCGTTTAAAACATTCTGACCTCACGTTCAACCAGCGACATTCAATATTGCTTCCTCAATCCCACCACATCTCCGACCTGATCATTCGTAACGCTCATCGTCGAACACTTCACGGCCGAATCCAGATGACACTTTACGCCGTAAGAGAACGATTTTGGATTCTCGGCGGCAAAGACCAAATTAGGCATATCATACAGCGATGTGTGCCGTGCATTCGACAGAAACCAAAATTCCCTCACGCCAAGATGGCGGATCTACCAAAATACAGGATCGTTGCTCCCGAGTATCCGTTCGAGGAAACCGGTGTAGATCTTTTCGGGCCTATTTTGATTAAAGAAAGGAAAGAACGTAATCGTAGCTTCATTAAAGCATACGGTTGTGTTTTCGTGTGCATGGCTTCCAAGGCCGTCCATATCGAGTTAGCGTCAGATCTTTCCACTAAAGCCTTTCTCGCTTGTCTCCGTCGATTTATTAATACGCATGAGATCCCGCGAATAATGAGGTCCGATAACGGTACCAATTTCGTCGGTGCAAATAATGAACTTAAGAAACTCTACGAGTTACACGGGACTTCTGCTTTCCAAGAAGCTATCCAAAACTTCACGATCCCCAAACGAATCGTATGGCAGTTTAACCCTCCTCTCTCGCCGTATTTCGGCGGATTGTGGGAGGCCGCCGTTAAGAGTTTCAAATATCATTTGAATCGTGTGGTGACCAATCAACCGCTTACGTATGAACAGCTTGAAACTTTTTTAAAGGAAATCGCAGCGATCCATAATTCTCGCCCACTATACTTCTGCAGACCCTCATAACCCTCTAGCGATAACGCCCGCGCATGCTTTGATTGGACGTCCGTTCAACTTCTTACCCGAACCTGACTTTGTTTCAGTCGCAGACAATCGTTTGAAGCCGTACCAGTTCATAAGCAAGGCCAGACAGGATTTCTGGAGGAAATGGCACCAGGAATATTTGCACGAACTCCAAGTCCGAACTAAATGGCTGAATTCCACGGCCACTCTAAAACCCGGCATGGTTGTCGTATCGATGGAGGATACGAACTCTCCTTGCGCAAGATGGCCGCTAGGTATCGTCGAGGAGGTTTACCCTGGGAGCGATGGCATTGCTCGAGTGGCAACAGTGAAGATGGCATCCGGAGTCTACAAACGAAACATCACTAGGCTCTGCGTACTAGCCATAGAACAGGGTGGCAAAATCCCGTCAGAATCTCAGCAACCCCTCCCAGAATGATCGTTGACATTGCCCCCAGATGTGCACGATTTGGTTTGCCATACATGAGTTGAACCTTATCGTATTCTGAGTGGTGCATCTATGAAGCCTGGCCCGAGAATGGTGGAATCGGGAAGTTCCACAGCCAGAAGCTCAAGGGTCACGCCGAGAGGGTGACTCTTGCGACGCGATACCTATTCGGTTTAAATGGGTTCCTGACTAATTCGAGATTCTGACCTTTAGAATAGGGGTCCGAATTGCGATCGAGTGAATCGATAACGAACTTTGACTGACTAGTCTTCCAGAATAAATAATTAGTATTGTAAAAAAATGTATATATGTTACGTATTAGATTAGGTTGTTCTTGTTCAATTAATAAAGAATTTAATTAGTCTATTCATCGAACCGCTTGTGATAACGGTGCTAATCATTGGAGCAGTCCCTCCAACGGAAACTGGTTCCACTTGTAAATGAATCAAAGATTCGATTAGACTTCTTAGGATAATCTATATCTATGCACAATTCAATTACTAGGTTAAGTCTAACCACTGCTCCACTATTACTGTTCGAAATAGTCTCGCAGCCGTGGCCGGCAGCATGTTAAGTCGTAACAATTTGTAAAGGCTAGAGCCCCTAACTCTCACGCGGTGGCAGCACTTGACGGTGCTGGCGCGGCAATCGTGGAGAGAACGCTCTCCTCTTCCGGCTTGCCCGGCAGTCGTCGACGACATCGTCTAGCGTGCGGAGCTCCCTCGCGAACCTCCTCTGTTCAACGGAACAGCGTGTATATTCTACACATTATCGTATTGTTATCTCATCATCTATCATACTATTATCGCATCTCTTCATTGTAAAAGGAAAACTGTGTGTGAATGTGCGAATGTGCTTCGAATAATTCAGCCGGTTGTATGTTGTGCAACTCGTGGGTTCCTTGCGTGCACGCGGCCATTGTTCTCCCGCGGCGTCAATTACTCTCTTTTATTTTCCTATACTCTATCCAATTTCCTTCTCATTAAAATTCTCTGTGTAAGTGTCAATTAATAAAATTTTTTTGGTTTTTGTGCCGTTATAGGCTTTTCCCTTAAAAAAGGTGTTTAAGTTATTTCAATCTCTTAACCAATTTAGAAACTACGAACAAATTGAAGGCATAAATCTTTCGTATAAAACAACAACAACAACAAAAATCAAACGAGTGAACTAGGCTTCTTTGTGTCGCCCACAAAGGGTCACGATCAATCATCGCTATATAATGTCCAAAACACAAAAAAAAAATTTTAAATGTTTAAAAAATAATGTATTACTGATTTATATGAGTATAGTTAAAAAGTATCAAATA
Source organism: Phymastichus coffea (assembly GCF_024137745.1). Lineage (NCBI taxonomy): Eukaryota > Metazoa > Arthropoda > Insecta > Hymenoptera > Eulophidae > Phymastichus > Phymastichus coffea. The sequence goes on from NW_026706827.1 coordinate 4,601,977, forward strand.
GTTTAGAACAAAACGCAAATTTCAATTTCATATAACTACATCGAAATCTATGTTTTTCAAAAGCAGTAAATTATTAGTTTACGTTAATGAGTAAAAGATTCATGGAAACTTATATTTATTATTATAAAACTGTGACATAATATTTATTTTGTTTTAAAACTGAGTTTTTACTGAATCTTTTTGATGAATGTAATGTAACTCAGTCGACAGTGTACTCGTAATATATTGAATGTACATGAAAAACAATAATTCTATTTGAAATTGTAGTATTAATTATAAAGTTCTAAGTAAATTGGATTTTATACATAATTTTATAAATAATTTTATCTGTCATAAATTATTATTTTTGTAAACCTGAAATACAATCTGTTTTTTAGTAACGAAAAATAAATATTATTCAATCTTAGTCGAGAATGAAACTCTCTTTCTAATGAAACTTATTGCACAATAAAATTATAAATATTTATATTTCTAACATTGTCTAGAAAATTTTTTTTTTTGTATTTTGGGCGTTATATAGAGAAATAATCATATATAAATCTTTTTTCCAAATATCATGAATTAATTTTGACCAGAATTTTTTTTTTAAATGGAAGAATTTAAAATATTTTTTTCAACATCAACATCAATTCCGACACCAGTACCAACGCCAACACCAACAATGACACCAACCCCGACACTAACACCAATACCTACCCCGACGCCAACCTCAACACCAACACTAACCTGATACCAAATCCACTGAACTTCAATTTTATAGCTAAAACTAGCAAAATAAGGATATAAACGAATATCGAGATGAAAAAATGTCTAAGAGAGTATTCTGGAACGATACTAAGTCCGAGGGTGAGCACACTGAAACGATATTGATCAAGATAAAGCCCTATTAAAATCCTGAAAAGGTGACCAGAAATGATAAAGATAATTAATTAGAGACTATGAACTCAAAGTAATGAGAATGAACATGCAATTGAGCTAAAAGAAAATAGGCAAATGGATGACGTCGAGGACAATAGTAGGCACGATTAAAGCCAGTAAGACAATACTTCTAAGAGGTTCTACAGAGGCGTGTTACTAGGATTTGTAAATCTAAACCATTTAGCCAATGGCATACTTGCTCGTAGGCGCGCGAGCAAACTTGACAATGGGGATATGGTAAGGAATAAATTCACGCGCCAGTCCAAAATAGTTACTATGCAGTTATTGTCAAGTTTTTATCCGTCCAAACGAAACTAAGCGAAAGAGTCGCCTCAGACGATCGAAACATGTCCAACAAATTACCAGATTGTTCGATGATTGTAAAAGCATATCAAATATTTTTAGAATGACACTGGTAACCTAGTAACTTGAGTTCTAATTTAAAATTATTTTTTATCAATTTTTCAATGAATACCTATCTTTTTTTAATTTTTATATATTATATAACCGAAAAAGTATTTGAACTGTCATACGATATACTAACTTCTTTGATCATTCTCAAGCGCTAAGCTAAGCCGGTGTCTGGGGAGTGTTTGTGAGTACGGCCAATTATTATAATATAATAGACCAGTAGTGCTAGCTTAAAAATGGCTAACATATTTTGCATAATTATTGTCGAAAAAACTGTTTTTCTATATTATGCAACATATCTCTCCTAAGACAGCATTGGATCCCTAAGAATCTTCGCTGTAGGATTACGTGCGAGCAGTAAATTAGACCCGTGAGAGCCACCGTGTCCTTAGGCTTATAATTAGTTGTATAAACGATATAGATACGATACGACTTCATAAAAATGATATTTTTTGCAGCGTTATCGGATTCTTATCACTAGAAATATGATACTACTTCGTCTCTTTCCTACAATTCCAATTGCACAAAAAAATATGGAATTTGCTAAAAATGAATGAGTATCAATGAACTCTTCGGCAAACAACCGGAAAACACCGCAACAGGATGCATCATAATTCAAAGTTGCAAAAATTGCAAAAATATTAACAAGTAAACATAAAACATTGACATATACATTTGAACAATTTATATTAAGAGCAATTTAATAGTTTTCGTTAGAAAGTTTCTCAGCAACTATAATATAGAAATATATGTTACAATACATAAAACTCACACAATCAAGATGTTAGATGACATAATCGATAACATTATTCAAGAACAAAATTTTAATGGATTCAACCTTTTGACTACTACTCGTAAAGGCGTATATATACGCCATCACAAATCCATTAATATATAATAAAAGTGTATATATACGAGGTCTCTATGGAAAGTATCGGGCCTACCTTTATATATTCGTGCTAGCGTTATTCTTTATCATCTGGTGGAGGGCATCCTTCAAAGTAATCCCCACTTGATTGAACAACACGATTCCGTCGATGTTTCTACATTTCAAAACAGTCCTGGGACTCACTTTTAGGGATAGCCTTAAGTACACTCGTTGCATTGTTTTCAACCGTTGTTTTGTCATCGAATCGGTGTCCTTTGAGTGGTTTTTTTAGTTTTGGAAACAGCCAAAAGTCACAAGGGGCTATGCCGGGACTGTATGGAGGTTGTCGAAGCAATGCGATATTGTGTTTGCTCAAAAACTGCTGCACAAGATTGAATGAATGCGCTGGCGCATGATCGTGATGGAGAAGCCAGTCACCACTTTCCCAAAAGTGCGGCCGTTTTCTTCTTACTGCATCACGCAAACGTTTTAAAATTTAAACGTAGTATTCTTTATTGATTATCTGACCTGTTGGTGCATATTCGTGATGTACAACACCTTCACAATCGAAAAAAACAATCAACATTGACTTAACATTGCTCCGACTTTGACGTGCTTTTTTTGGTCTTGGCGATTCAGAATGCTTCCAGTGTGAAGATTGTTGTTTTGTTTCAAGATCATAACCATAAACCCATGATTCATCACCTGTAATAACTTTTCTAAGCACATTATCATCATTATTGACCATTTCCAGATTGTCCAGAGCGATTTCTAAACAAATGTTCTTCTGCTCTGCTGTGAGCAATTTTGCGATGAATTTCGCACACACGCGTTTCATTCCTAAATTTTCGGTTAAAATTTCTGAAATGATAGTTTTTGGTATCCCAAGGTCTTCTTCTAGTTCTCACACAGTCATACGACGATCATGTTCGATTGCAAGTCGCACCCGCTCAATATTATCTGCGGTTTTTGTCGTCGAAGGTCGGCCGGAACGAGAATCACTATCGACAGAAGTACGACCATCCTTGAACCGTTTATACCACTCTTTTATTCGTGTTTTACTCATACACTCGCTTCCGAAGGCCTTTTGCATCATTTCAATAGTTTCCGAACTCGTTTTTCCGAGTTGAAGGCAAAATTTGATGCAAATTCGTAGATCTTGTTTTTCAGTCATTTTTGACAATATCAAAATCCGACGAACGCGAAAAAGGCACTGTAAACAAAGACACGCTGCGCATGAACTATACGTCCGGCAGGTGTCAGTAAGTAACCAATAGATTCGTGAGGCTTTACTGTTGACGTTTCTGTCCGGTAGAGGTCGCTCGAACACTATGGCGCGAAGATATAAATGTAGGCCCGATACTTTCCGGACAGACCTCGTACGCCTTTTTATTTTTAATTTTTTTGCCATTACATTTTACCCTAAGAATGGTATCAAATTTCCGGGAACTGATTTGGTCACTTTCAGTGTTCACTAATTTCACCGACTGATAAGCGAAAAACACATCGACCATATAGATGGATTCATCCGAGAGCGCGCCACAGTCAAAGGATTAAGTAATTTCGTTTGATGTTAAATTACATCTCTTTGGTATGTATCTACATATTGATTTAGTGAACTATTGCTCAGATCAAATACCAAGAAGTGTTAATTTTGATTTTGCTCAAATATTCTCCTTTTGAGCATCTAAACTCAGTAGCAATTAAATTATTTTTCATTACTCATTTATATACGTATATACATACGAGGGTGGTCCGATAAGTACTTAGCCTACAAAAGAAAAACGGAAATTTTGGAAAACAGGCGTTTTATGTTTCAACATAGTCTCCTTTTAATTCGATACACTTGGCCCAGCGATGCTCCAACTTCTTTAACCCGTCTGAAAAATACGTTTCCTCGAGGTCTGAAAAGTAGACTTCCATGGCAGCGATTACCTCCTCATTCGACTCAAATTTCTGCCCGGCGAATGACTTTTTCAAGTTTGGAAACAAAAAGAAGTCGCACGGGGCTAAATCTAGAGAATACGGTGGATGGGGCAGCAGTTCGTAGCCTAATTCGACCAATTTGGCCATGGCGACGGCGGAGGTGTGAGCCGGTGCGTTGTCATGGTGGAAGAGCACTTTTTTCTTCGCCAAATGGGGCCGTTTTTTCTACAATTCGACGTCGAATCGACCCAATAATTCGGCATAATACAGCCCTGTGACCGTTTTGCCCCTCTCCAGGTAGTCGATGTAGATCACACCTTGTGAATCTCAGAAAACTGTGGCCATCACCTTTCCGGCCGATGGGGCAGTCTTCGCCTTCTTCGGAGCACGTTCGCCGGGTAAAGTCCACTGTTTCGACTGTTCCTTGGTCTCTGGTGTATACCAGTGGATCCATGTTTTGTCGACTGTCACGAAACGACGCAGAAACTCCTTCGGATTACGCTTAAACAGCGTCAGGCATTGCTCTGAAGTTGTCTCACGATTGCGCTTGTCGTCCGGAGTGAGCAAACGCGGCACCCATCGCGCCGACAGCTTTCTCATGCCCAAAATTTCATGCAGGACATGACCCACGCGGTCTTTTGAGATACCTACGATCTTAGCTATCTCGCGCACCTTTTATCGTCGATCTGCCAATACGAGATCGTGAATTTTTGTCACGTTATCCTCCGTGGTAGTCGTTTTCGGAGCACCTGGACGCGGCTCTTCAAAAATCGACGTGCAACCATGTTGAAACTCGTTAAACCAATTTTTGACGGTCGCCATCGAAGGAGAAGAGTCACCGTACACAGCATCCAAATGCTTTTTGATTTCGCTGCGCGATTTCCCTTTCAAAAACAAGAATCGAATCACCGACTGATACTGCTCTTTTTCAATTTTTCAAAAATCAACGGACACACTTGCTTTCACACGCTCTCAAAAATAAACTACAACTCCGATCCGGCTGAAATCTTGACAGTAACCATCGAGAAGGTTGTACTACGTGATAGAATATTTCTTTTACGAGAGTGGCGCCATCGGGCGGTGAGGCTAAGTACTTATCGGGACACCCTCGTATTAGAAAAACGTCATTTAACACTAAACAAAATTATTTGTCCATTAAAATGTCGTTTTAGAATAGTCATCTATTCAATTATTCAATAGTCTCCTTGGCACTTATTAATATTTTTACAATTCTAAATAATAATTCATTTAAGAGTATATTTAAAAATTAAGACGTCTTTTAACAAATAATCAAGCTGAACTAAAAAAATATTTAAAGGATAGACAATCTTCAAATTATAAGATATAGAACAAAAATAGTAATTATCTTAACAGCCATATGTAGCAAAGTAGTAAAGTACAGTTATAGTAATTTAAAGTTTTTAGGTTCAATTTCCGGTCGAGTAAAATTTTTCTCTTTCATTTTTAAAAATAATTATACATCTTTTCTATTACCAGGCAGTTTTTATCGCAATAAGGTATAAAAAACGAATATTTTAATAAAAATATCTTTCAATGAGGTCATTTTTTATTCGAACTCATAACACGATTTCGACGTACCATACGAAAACTAGCACTTTTACGATTTCATACGAAAACTAACACTTGTATCCTCATGATGGCAAAAACTAACACTTTTGATATCTACCGACGAAGACTAATACTTTAAATCTGCGAGTTTAAAAGAAAATTTTTTTTGACAAAAGTTTTTAAATCAGTTGCAATCTAATTATGGACGAAAACTAGCATTTTTTGTTCGAAAATTAATAGAATATTGTGATCTAAGCATAATTATTTAAAATTATTTCTGTTTTTATAACATCGTCAATTTTGTAGTAAAATATATGCAAAATATGTTTTCGATGTATTTTTTGTCAAGAAATATAAATATGAACTTAGATTAACGCTATATTATTTTGATTTCTTATAAAATTCAAAAATAATATGTAAAATCGTGTTTTTTCTTTATTTAATTTTAACACTTATGTGATAAAAAAAGGTGTCTTTATCGAGGTCGGTGAAAGACACCTTTTCCCTCGATTTCCTGCAATAAGTTTTAACATCCAAAACATACAATATATAACAAATTTTGAAAATCACCCTCTCTGCTCTGTTAGCTGCGTGATAAAAACAGTGTTATTATTGAACTATTTATTCAGCTTTTTTATGCTTGGAAAGCTGTGTACTCTGAAAAAACATCGAAATGGATGAAGACACATCATCTAAGTAAAATTAATGATGTTCCCTATGCAGTAGACGATATTTATTGTTTCAGACAAATTATTAGATCATTATTAATTGTATGCGCATACTTTTAATTAAGGGGGCCAGCCAACGTTAACTTGTTAAAATTAAAAATTTTATTCAGAATGATGTGGAAATCGTTCTATATCGGACACATTTTTCCGTTAGTGTATGTAGCGTCACTTAAATGAAACAGATTTTCAAATAAGGCATTTAGCATAGCATGAGATTATCGGAATAATAATTAACCAAGTGATCTGCGTAGCAAACTTGATTAATAACTTGGAATAAATAAATAGTAGCAGATTCGATCAAATTGACTCTAGATATTATGAAAACTAAATACGCTTATTTTCCACAATTTTTTTTTATTAAAACGAAGGCTCCTATAAGAAAAATAAAATAATCATTTTCAACTCTGAGACTGTGTCTTGGATAAGTTAACAAAAAATTTTATGTTTTGCGACTATTTTTATGATACTTCTTTCACAGTTTTGGACTAAAGCAATGCTCCAATCTTGTTGCTGAATGAAGATTAGAACCAAGTAATTTTCTCTTTCAACATTTCGATGGTAATTTTTTATTTTATTAACTCTCATATATTGAAGTTGTGCAAACTTTTTTTAGAATAGCCTTTCTAAAGAAAGCTTTTTTTTTGTAAATTAAAAATATCTATTAACTAATAAAAAATTTATTAAACAAGAAAAATTCATTTCAGATCTTGACATTGCAAGCACCTCTAATGAAGGCCCCGATGATGGCATCAGTGACATAACTTCAACTGATAATACATCCAATGTTTTAACTTCTTCTAGATTTCAGAAGGCCTTCCATGAAACCATCATCACCAACAACCAAGCCAACCCTAACATAGAAATACGTCAACCGACAACGCCGAGGCTCATAACATTTATCAAAGCTACAAGTAGTTACGAGAGAATGCTTGAAGATTGTGATACTGAAATTTTTAATTAAGAAGTTGATGCATTTATATTTGAATCAATATAAAATGACGAGAATTCAACGAGCAACTTTGACAAGTCTTCTATCGGCGAATTCTTACGATATGGAGCTTTCACCGCAATCTCTTTTCCAATAGTCTTTCAGCAAACGATTTATTTGTCGACCTGGTATTTAGCGAACAAATTAACCTTCGATGTTAGTTCGCAAGATGAAGGCAAATACAACTAATTCGATTGACTTCAAAGTAAAGTAAACTCGTTCACACGATCAAGTAGAAGTTGGTAGAAATGAAAAGTCCATCAATCCACGTACATCTCGATAGGATACAGTGATCCCGAATCAGAAAAAAATTGCTATTTGAAAATAGATATAAAGGATCGAGAACATTTACATGCCTTATTTTGGAGTCTTGATAGTAATACAAAGAAATGGAATTGCCTCAATAAGTGGCCGCAAAAGATATAGACGTGGTTGTAACGGCGGCTTTACATAAAAAGGGAACAGGAAAAACAGGCCACACACTTAGCTCGTAAATTAGGATTATAAATCGCGTATAGCTGAGAAAAGAAAATTTTCTTCGTGAACGACAGTTTTCGTCTCGCGCATCTGGCAATTTTCGGGTGTTTGGAAGTGTACCATAATAATCAGAGCGAGTTTACAACCGCGCCATCCGGAATAGCCAGATTGCGAACATCTCAGGAAAATGGAGAACTGCAGCGCACATGTGCATCCTATCCATAATACAATTATTTTATTTTAATTAATTTTTTTTTAATTTTATTAATTTCTTTTCAATTTTATTAATTTTTTTTCAATTTTATTAATTTCTTTTAAAGTAAAGGAAGCACATTTGCTTGCAGATCTCTCAAAAATATGCGAGACTTGTCTGTTTCAAGTAGTATTCAAGTAATTAACAAAGACTATTTTGATTAATAGTTTTTGTTTATTGCTCGAATAGCTTTAGTTTTATATATAAATATAAATATAGAAATATATAATAATTCATTATATATTTCCATATTAATTAAGATTTTTATTGTGAATTTTGTGTGTTTAATCGTTGAATACACTCAACTTTGCGTTAAAAAATTTAAAAATGTCTTGAACGAAAGTTGATGATTATATTCATAATAATTAACTCCGATTTTCCAGAATTTCTTATGGATTTTCGGTAATTAATTAATTAATTAGTTAAAGCTATTAAAATCTTGTTTGTTTCCAGATTAATATAATCCTTAACTTTTGTTCTGTACTTTAGTTTTATTATAGACTAAATAATATTTTTGTATTAGTAAGATTAGAGTACCACACACACGATTAATTTAAATAAAATTAGTTTAAATAATTAAAGATAAAAATAGTACATAGAGGGCCATCTGTGTGAAGAGGGCCCAAAACACTTGAATGAGGCCACTCCCGCATACTCCGCCCCGACCAATTAGGGATCAAATTTCGCTTACGCTTGAGACACTCCCCAAATTTTCCAATCAATTAAATTAGGAAAATTTGAGTTCTTCCTGCCCAAAAATGACAAGGAATTTAGAGTGGGACTCTCTTGCGAAAAACATAAAAGGAAGCTCTTGAAGAAAAATAGGCAGTTTTTACCCCAGTTCGTTCTAGTTCGGTATTTTATAAAAAGGACCTCCGTGTGTGTGGGAAATAAGTACAAAAAAGTAAATAAACGAATTTAATAAAAAAAACCAAAACTCTAATTCGGTTCATTCTTTTCTTTCTTAGTTTCGCGTACGGTTTTTTTTTATTTTAGATAGTTACACTCGATTGCCGAGCGTGTGGTCGAGTGCATATTAGATAGGCTCCCTGTTACGTTATTTTATTTCCAAGAGTGTGGTAAAATAACGCGAAGCACAACTATATTTCCAAGCGTGTGGTATGTATAGTAAAGCTTCAATCCTCCGTCGCCAAAAAGAGAATTTTCCGCGATAGTGGCAACGCACGTCCCGGTTATTGTCCGAAAGAATAGACCAAAAAGTGCGTCTGAGAAATATATCTCGTCAACCGACGTCACATGATTGTGAACGATACAAAAACTACAGTATTCTCAAAAAGGCAGAACATGAAGAATATAACGCTTATATTAATAATAAGACATGTTTAAGATAGTTGATGAGTAAAGCAAAAGAAGACACCAAAAAGTTCAATAATATTTATGCTGCTACATTTGATATGTAAAAAATCCAGACTACTCCAAGAGCTAATATTGGGCCGATGTACTACTATTGAAAATTCAATATTTAGAATTTCCATATATTCGATATGGCTATTCACCGGGCAATTAATAACGCATGGAATGAGATGATTGGATGTCGAGAACCAAATGAAATTACTTCCTACCTATGGGATTTTTATTAAACGAAAAAAAAAATGATAATTCAGGTATCACTGAGTTCTAGCTATTTTGTAACAACTGCGGTGGGCAAAATAAAAATAAAATTGTTTCTTGATTGTTGATTAAAGCGACAGTTACAAATAAAATGAAAATCATCGTTCTTCGAAGTGGATCACAGATAAAATACTAGTGACTCAGTACTTGCTTGCATTGAGAATAAGGCAAAAAAGCAAGAAATTTTTATTTAGACTTGGTTCGTAAAAGTCGGAGGAGTAAAGATAAGAAACCTTATGAGGTGAAAGGAATTTTCCAAGAAGACGTAAGATTTCCAAATTATGTGTGATAAGTTTTTCAACATTCAAACATCATACAAGTATCTTCGGGTAAGGATTTTATAGTTACACCGACTGCTGAAAAGAAAGTGACTTATGATTTTACAGCGCCGCTAGTTAACGTCAGCGTTTTGAAAAGGACATTTTCTAACAGCTATGTTAAAGATTATGCTCTGCAAAAAGCTTATAGAAAAACAATACCCTTGAATGAAAAGAAAAGAACGTTATTAGAACGATGATAAAAAAATATATTCCTGAAAAGCACTTGCCATTCTATAATGAAATCTTATTATAATAGAATCGTTATTTAAAATTGAAATTTGATCGATGTGATTTTAAAAAGGTAATTTTTCCAATATATTTTTGATAATGATGTAATTATTTTGATCCGTCAGTTGTACGTAAAATATTATCTTTACTACGAAAAAATACGTAAGTCTTTTAGCAATAAACATTTGTAATTTTTTAAGGCAAAATTGAAATATGTAAGCATAACATGCATGAGTAAAAGTTTCATTGAATAAACAACTATTTTACTTAACTTGATTACTATTTAATACGACAACATTTCCTCTTATTTTCATTTTAAGAATTCTTAAAAGAAATTATAGAATAAATTTAAAGTAAAAACTGTTATGAAAGGCTGCCGTATTCTCTAGTAATATTAATTGATAATACAAATTAAATTAAATAATTCTCTTGTGTGTATATGTTTAATTTTCTTTATTATTATTATATTATTTTATATTATATCTGCAGATACTGTTACCGCTAAAAATATATATATTTCAGTTTCTGTGATATTTGATTTGTAATATGCATTACGATGAAGATCTATCTTTGTTAAAAAAAATTAATAAGTAGCTGCTTTATCTATTGTTCTACTTTACAATGTCATTTTTTTCGATTTCACGCTGATCCTACATACGTTTATTAGCTTACTATCGATGAAAACTTTTCGAAACTATTTGCAATTAGAAAGTGTTAGTTTTCATCCGAAATTAGGAAAGTGTTAGTCTTTGTCAACGCGAAAAAAATGGTGCTAGTTTTCGTATGGTACATCGATTTAATGGTTAATGACATCTTTGAAAATCATCATTTAAAGACGTTCAATGATATCTTTTCAAAGACGTCATTATTTTTTATACGGTACACATTTTTCACAATACTTTTACACTTGTAAGTGTGATTTATATTAATTTACAGTGTGAGTGTGAGTGTCAAAGCGCTATTACTGTTTCTTTATTTTTGATTTTATGATTGAACATAATAAATGGTTTTCTCCTACAAATAGTTATCACTTATAATACCATATCTAGAAGTTCAACTCTCTCTTTTTTTTTATTAACTATTAATGACTCTGAATCTTGAGCATCTTTACCATCTAGAACATAAGTAGCTTCTCTCACATCATAACAGCAACAGTATAGTAGATCACATAGTGACACTTTAAAATAAGCCGTTGATGATAGCGTTAAGTATGGAAAAGATTCTTTTTAAATTACAGAGTAATTCAAAAAGAACTTAAGAATATTGGTTTTCTTTTAATTTTAAGAAAATCTATGTATCAGTTGTCACTTATCAGTATAAGAAAGGTTTATCAGTTCATTTGAATGAAGAAAAATTCATTTTTTTATTAGTATAAGCTGCTTTGAATATAAATCAGGAATGAACTCTGTATTATTTTTTAGGAACTCTAGAATATGAAATGAAACTTTACCGTTAATAAATATTCTTAAAGGATTCAACATTCAGTCAATTGCTACATGTGAAATTTAAAATGAAAATATGGACTCCATGGACCTTGTAGTATATATAGTGTATATATGTAGTATATGTAGTGTAGAAAATGTAGTAGCTTTATTAAATTTATAAAAATGGATCATTCCAATAGCTTAGTGGCTTTGTTCTCAACATTCACAAACATGTTTTTTAGGTTATACAAATTTTATTAGTAGTCACTGTTGAATTCTATAACTATTCGTATTATATGAACTGCATTTATTAATTATTACTACAAAAAACATAAATCATGTTTCATTATTTTTAATCATTTAGTGATTATAATTTGTACACAAGCATTGATCAATTTAGAAGAAAAACATTTTTAAATTTGTGCTGAAACAATTTTAAAATTTGCGCTATGACACAAAGTTCATAATAAAAATTATGTAAAGTTACCCAATTAATATAAAAAACTACTTTGTAAATCTAGAGCTACTAGTTCCATGGCATATATAAAAACATTTTTGCTTTAACTCAATGAATAAATTATTTGTTTTATAAACATTTTAGATGTATGATATTCTTATTATTTCAAAGACAAGGCCTCACAACAAACTGATAAAATAAACTATAACTGACTGAAATATTGAAAAACTCAAATTATTATAATAAATATTATACCATTTGTGTTGGCCTTTGAGTGGATTGAGAGTAAATCGGTGACATAACAGGTGATCGTTGCCAAGATTGTTGATATGATTCAGACCCGATTGAAGAATAATTGTTATGAAAACGATGACCAGGACTGCTAGTTGCTTGAAGTAATTGATTCAAGGTAGGTGTAGGACCTGTTGGTTGAGTAATATTTTGTGATGATGACGAAAATCTAGATTGCCCTGATATGAAAAAAGAATTTTCAACATAAATTTTGCATACACTGAAAAAATAGCTAATTACAGATAAATATTCAATTTTTAAAACTTCATACTTGGATAATCTGATGCTGAAATCTTAGAAACATATTCTTCAGAAAAATCTGAACGAATTTGGTTAGAAAAAGAATGAGTTACATGAACAATTGTATCTTGAGTCTCTGTTTTGACTGTTACATCTAATTGGGAATTATTTTGGTGAATTTCTCTTGGAGATTTTACTTCAGAGCCGGGATTCCCTCCAGCATCCTCAGGACGATATTGACTCATACCTGTTGATAAATAACTTCACATACTTGGAAACGGTTATAAGCTACCGTTTCGAATATTGATTGACTTGGTACGCCGTCTTTTTTTAAAGTTAATAAGTTATAAACTTTATTACAAATTATAAAAATAGAATAATAGTTCCAAATGCATAATTTTACATATTATATATACTTCATTAAAAGTTAAACCATTATGTACACTTCTGTTTTCATCTCAGACGACGGCCATTACCATATTATTTTTTTAATTGTTTGGAAAAATGAAAGGTCTCAAAAGTAAACTCTTCAATATATTAATTTTTAATTACTCATAAAAAGAAATATACAATGAGATAGTGCGTAAATTAGCCAGATAGAAATTTTGAAAATTTTGTTTTGCTTTATCACATTATTTCAAGAAATTTTTAAAATTACTTCGGTAATAGAAAAACAAAGTACCATGCAAGTCATTACACAACCATGGAATAAGAAAAAGAGACGCAATCAAACCAGACCAGAGATTAGTTGAGGTATAAAGATTGATGACACCCTCGCGAAGACAGCCCGACAAACATATAATGTAAAAAAAGAAAATCATCATATCTTATTTATTTTTAATTGTACATGATAGAAAACTAGTTATTTTTAATTGTACCATTTTAATTTTGCAAAAAATTAGCAACAAAGGGTATTGAATATTTGCCTTCAATATATTGCCTTTGGAAGGAAAATATTTAAAAAATGAAATGGCAGAAAAATTGTACCTTCTGTAAATTAAATTGTACCATCCGTAAAATAGCATAAATTTACTTAGAAAATAAATAATATGAAAACAACCAATTGACATTTATTATGAGTAACGTATCCGGAAGTACACTGTGCGCATGCAGTCAATTGGTTGTTTTCATATTATTTATTTTCTAAGTAAATTTATGCTATTTTACGGATGGTACAATTTAATTTACAGAAGGTACAATTTTTCTGCCATTTCATTTTTTAAATATTTTCCTTCCAAAGGCAATATATTGAAGGCAAATATTCAATACCCTTTGTTGCTAATTTTTTGCAAAATTAAAATGGTACAATTAAAAATAACTAGTTTTCTATCATGTACAATTAAAAATAAATAAGATATGATGATTTTCTTTTTTTACATTACATGTTTGTCGGGCTGTCTTCGCAAGGGTATTGATGACGGCAATGCTTTAGAGCAGGCTAGACGTGAGCGATAGTGTGTGTCTAGGGAGAGTATGGCCAAAACGTGTCTCCTGCGTTGATTAGTTAAGCCAGTTTTGGAACAATATGGTGTCCAGTCATGGGGCCAGTATATCTATATGTATCAGTATATCTATATATATATTTCTTTTTTGTAAATTGGTGTTCAGTCAGTATGTCAGTATGTGCTGGAATTAAATTATTGACATTGATTTTTATAATTGCGTCAACCTGCATTGATTCAGTGATTTGTGATAAAATAAAATAATTCAAAAATACCACGTACTATATCTAATAGTCGACTAATAATTTGTTAATTTATTAGAAAAAAGCTACTTTTAAAAAGTACAACTGATACCAAAACATTTGTGAACGAAGTAAACGTGAGTATGCTACAAGTAATCAGATCAAGATTCAGTTTATATGTAAATGTTTGTAAAATTCCCAAGTTTCAATTATTAAAATGTATATAATTTTCGTTAGATTATGGATTTCATATTATTTTGTCTTGACATTAGTATATACTTATTTTGTACTAATTTGTTGCATTTTTAAATGGGTAAATGTGCAGAAAAAGGATGCATTAATTGTATGAACAAACTGGTTACATGTAATTTTCCAAAAGATTCTGACAGAAGAAAAGAAAAAAATCAAACTTGAGGTGTAATGACCAATTGGCAACCACGGCCATCATCACGTTAGGGTCAGATATATAAACTTTATCTGCACCAATCAAATCAGCAACATTCCTGAAACGTTTCTTGAAAATCTGGGAACATTTCAATCAAGAGTGTCGGAAACGTTGATCCAACCGGGAAATTGTCCGCGTTCATTTTCAAGAAACTTTTTAAAATCATTTCGGATGTTATAGGAACTTAGCGGAAACGTTCGAGAAACCTTCATAGCCGATTTTTCGCTGATCCCAATGAAAATTTGTAGTTTCAGAAACGTTTCAAAACAGTCCTGAAACGGTACGTATGCATTTTTTAATCTGTAGACAAATCAGATCTACGTTTTCCGTAAGTTTCAAAAACGTTTCTTTCTACTTTCATTTTGATCTTCAAAACGTTGCAGAAATTTTATAAAACCGATTTTTAGAAAATTTCATTATTTTCATTTTTCTTGCTACTTTATAAATTATTGTACTGTGTAGATATGAACTAATTTAAGACAAAATGTTTTCTTTCTTCTTTTCATGGATTGGTATTTACATTTGCTTATAAGAAATTAATATAAAACAAAAATTGTAGCTGTCTAAGAAATTAAATATAAAAAAAATAAGATATCTCTCCAAACATCGACTGCATCTGCTGATCCATCAAATGGCATTAGTATTTGAATACGTAACTGGCCTCTGAGTGAAAAACTACGAAACGTAAATACGAATCGGAAGATCAGCTCTGTATCTCGGCCTCTTTCTATTTATCGCTTTTCTCGTATCATTTGTAGAACTTTATACCAGTAGACGCTCGAAGACTATAAAACGTATACGAACAAATTTAATTATAGTATAGATTCTCGACAATCCGATCATAACTTTCAAAGATGCAGCACTTACATATCGCAAAGCTCTGTATGAATAACCTCACCTTGAAAAAGGCAGCTTCAATTAAGCAGCTAATACGGTGTATCCAGTTCATTTTTGTTCGTCGTCATGGTCGGAACTTAGAATTACTCGACAGCCACAAGGTAAGGTTAACGAAAGTATGGGAAGAAAGCACTGACCAGTGATGAGAATCCGATGACGCTACAAAAAATTTCATTTTCACGAAATCGTATCACATCTATATCGTTTATACAGCTACGACCGAGATGCTATGGAAATGCCATCTGTGAATCTTGATCATAGTTATATAAACAATATAGATACGATACAACTTCATGAAAATAAAATCTTTTGTAGCGTCATAGGATTCTCATCACTGGCACTGACCCTGTATCTCGCGCACCTCCAGTGCCTCGCCGATTAATAAGTGAAGTTTTACAAGCTGCAGCCCCAGGCACGTTATGAGCGCATTCTCGCTTAAGTAGACTCAATTCAGATAAAAATGATATTAAAAATTTTTCATTGAATTAGATTATTAATACTTAACTGTAACTGTAATAAGTGTATGATGGAAAAAATGAACTAATCTCTCATATAAAATAACAAACGGCATAATAAGGAGCGAAATTGAAATGAATAAATTGGAATGAATAAAGAGAATGAATAAATTAATTCACAGCTTCAAATCAAATACATTTCCACTAAAAAAATTATAAGAAAATTGTTCATCCATTTTTTAACAATTACGTTTCATCGTAAGCTTCATCTTTCTCATCAGAAATATTTTCTGTTCTTATCTTTTTTGAAGGATTTGTAGAAATGTTATCTCCCGATGCATTGTTTTCGTTATTGCTAATGTTCGCTTCATTGTATATGTTGAAGAAAACAAATGAGTTTTTGATAGAAATATGAATTAAAATATAGTATAGAAAAAAATTCTACTCGAAAAGCTCTTTAATTTTTTTTGCTTGAACATTTAATCGTTTTGTTGCTTCTATGAACCGTATTTTGAAGGTTTCCTCAACATGACATTTTTTATACGTTAGGGTCATTCAATAAGTCCATGACTTCATGAAAGATTGTAATGTTATAGTAACGTATTTTACACTGTAAGAGAAACCCATCTAGTATAATTACATATACAAGGTTTCTCGTCAGTACCCCGTTGAAAGAGATCCATTAATTTTAATTTAAAATCATTCATCCTCAGTGATGAGAATCCAATGACGCTACAAAAAATTTCATTTTCACGAAGTTGTATCATATCTATATCGTTTATACAGCTTTACGCCTTACGTAACGGTCGCGAATTGACAAGAGTTACTCAAACGCGACTGTCTCTTTTCGGTCAACGCGTAAGCGCTTTACCACGGGTGCGAGACTAAAACAAGAGTAGGCTGGCAACGTATCTAAAGCACCGAGTCGAAAAGTATCAATTTAAATAATTTTACCTGTAGTTTGACTGGTCCAGAAACTCGTACGCCAGAAGCCAGAGATGTAACGTAGATACAAGAATTAGGTATAACTCTTAAATAAATTATTATAGAAATAGAGTTAAAGTATTTATTAATAAAATTACAGAAAATCCGTAGTCTTACAGAGTCGAATACAGAGTGTCTGTTACAATCGCTTTGCGTCCTCTTTTATAGTACAAAATACATAAAAACTAATCTATAAAGGGTTAAACCCAGAAGGGGTAAGTGCATCACTGAGAATAAAGTCAGCTATTAAATGACTATTACTTTATTTACGGGAACTCCCCTTTTATAAAAAAAATTCAAATTTTACCGCTTTAAAATAGTCTGACTCATTCTCGACGTAACACACCCGCCCCTGAAGACTAGCGACGCAGGACGCTCGCAAGTTGCACCCGCCTATTTGAAATTTCGTACATCAAAATATCATACTTATACTTATACCTAGTACATAACGAAGTTACAACAAATACTACGTACTAAACACAAAGTGATTTTATACATATATATATTTAAACGAGAAACACTTTAAAACACTACTTAGCACTATTTAAAGTCTCTAATTTTGGAAAGGCAAAAAACTACCTCTCCATACTACATTTAGTCTTCTTAAAAAAATCTCTTCTCCTATGTTACCGCGTTTACACATACGGCACTTTTCTCCAGATTGAAGGGCGTATTGATAAGCAATTGACCAGCAGCCCCAACAGATGATGAAAATATCCTTCGGTCTGTGCCTTAAGTATTTTAGAATACATAGTTTGCAGAAATGCCACACAGGTAAAGGTCGAGAACATTGAACACAATTATCGTAGGTCAATAAATCTGCAAAACCCCTACCTCCATATAGCAAATGGACAAATTCAGCATATGTCCTCCCTCGTTCTATTCGTTCTCCATGGAAATATGCTACCAAATAGTCTATTCATATTTGCATCTCTGCTCTACTACATCCTTCAGGTGGTCGAGGAACATATTCTACATACTGTAGTTGATCGTTTTCATATCTTAACTCCCACCTTTTCATGATGATCTGTAGTTACTCGGTAGTCACATCTGTTCCAGGTGCTAACGGTAAGAGTAGGTCGTATCCCATCATGCAAGCGCAAGTCTCCGATGTCTTTCTGTAGTCTTCGCAATTTTCGTAGCATGTCTGACTTAGTACTTGGGCTTGATTAGTAGGGTTACGTGCTCTGGACGGTCGCCCCATCTTTTTTGCTTCACTATTCAACCACATGACGATTCCACGTCGATACATCTCCGGTAAGATCACATTGTCGTAGGGTTCTGGGCTGTTAAATAAATTCAAGGGATCACTTATGATCCCTTCTTCTGTGATAACATATCCGTGACCTCCATAACCTGACTCCAACTTTTCCAACACTTTACCCGCGAACATGTTGCACTATAACTGGTAGAGGCACGGACACAAGACTAGTTGACACGATGATGTCTCACTAACAACTAAGTCCCTTTTATTCTGCATTACCTTTCAAACTGGGAGCTTAATCACTAATCTAGCCATAAAATTCTAATTTTACTCCTTTCCTACTGCTAGATACTACTTAATTTATTGGAGCACCAGGTGTCGAATTTAGCTTATTGTTTGTCAACTGTTAGGGTATCCTACTTTTAAATTTTCTAATCTTGGTAATTTATTTACTTCTTTTAATAGACGTGCTCCTTCATCAAGGTTCGATATCAAGATCATCAAGAATAGAGGTTCTCCTTTATCATTGACAAAATATAGATAATTATCTTTTCTCATGAACAATTTTTCGCGACAATAAATGATGTTACTTTGAGGTAATTTATTTTCTATTTCATTCTCATTATTTATGATCTCTTCTACTGCGTCAATCTTAGTTTTGTTTGATTCGTATTCATCCTCTTCTTTGGTAGTTTCTAATGGCAAATCTGTCCCCTTGCTTTGTACGTCTGTTACTTGGTTCTCGATTCGTTGCGTACACGGTGTGTTGCCATTTGTGTTCTCAGAGGTTTCTGACTTCTTGTCTTCCCCTCTCTGTTGTGTTGTTACCCCACTGGTACTTTGGTCTCGACTCTTTTTCTGTTTACTAAGTTTCAGCGAACTTATAGTTTCTTCGTATTTCGCGCTAGGTTTTCGTCCAGTGCGCGATCGTGTGATCATCCCTTCCAGTTCCGGTACTTTATCATAATTTGCTTCTAATCCTTTTACTATATTGATTGGTTTTTGAATTAATTGCCGTTCTAATGTACGAGGTGTGATCAAAAAGTAAGGTGAATTTTGAAATTTAGCGGGCTACGTCCGTTCGATCTTCGACTTTTTTATTTGGTTATGTCGGTACACTCGTCTAGAACATACGTTCCAAATTTCAGCTTTGTAGTATGTTTGGTTTGTTTGTGAGAGGCATCAAGGTTAGAAGTGTTTTGCGTGCTCCACGATTTGCTGCTGTCTAAAAACATGGATCAAAGAGTTTGCATTAAATTTTGTGTGAAAAATGGAATCAAATGTTCCAAAACACTTGAAATGCTGAAAGTGGCATACGGTGAGTCTACTTTAAGCCAAAAAAATGTTTACAAGTATAAACTCTTCCAAGAAGGCCGAGAAGACACCGACGACCAACCTCGTTCTGGACGCCCCAGCACATCAACAACTGATGAGAATGTTGAAGAAGTGAAGAAAATAGTGTTGGGAAATCGTCGAATTACCATTAGAGAAATTGCTGATGATATTGGCATCTCATTTGGTTCGTGCCAATCAATTTTGACGAGTGTTTTAGACATGAGACGTGTGTCAGCGAAATTTGTTCCGAAATTGCTCAATTTCGACCAAAAGAAACGTCGCATGTAAACGTAAGCTACTGGCTTATCAAAGTCGTCCTCATCTTGTTTTTGAGATAAAATGCATCATACACAGTATCCACTAGCATCTGTTGTTAAAATAAATGGTTTTTCGAAGTTCGGGTGAACCAATACAGGTGGCTCACACAATTAATTTGCGTTTTAATAGTTCGAAGACTTTCTTTTGCTCTTCTTCCCATATGAACTACTGATCTTTTCTTAACAGTTTGTTTAAAGGTTGCGCGATCTCAGAAAATTTGTCAATGAATCGTCTGTAGTAGCTACACAGGCCGATAAATTGTTTAATATTCCTTGGGTTTCTAGACGTGAGAAATTGTTGGGCGGCTAAAATCTTATCGTTGTGAAGTAGTAAACCGTCTTACGAGATTACATAACCCAGGTATACGAGGTGTGTTCAAAAAATAACGAGAATTTTCGTTTTATGAAAAAAATATTTATTTATTCATCTACATTAATGTTGTCGCCTTCAAAGTAGTCCCCTTCGGATACAATACACTTATGCCAACGCTTTTTCCAATCCTCGAAACACTTTTGAAACTCGATCTTTGTAATAGCTTTTAGCTCTTTCAGCGATTCGCTTTTAATGTCATCTATGCTTGTAAAACGACGGCCTTTTAATGTTCTCTTTATTTTTGGAAATAGAAAAAAGTCACATGGAGCCATATCTGGCGAATATGGAGGCTGAGGCATCGTTACAGTTTCGTTTTTGGCCAAAAATTCACGAACAAGCAATGAAGTGTGAGCAGGCGCATTATCGTGGTGCAAAAGCCATGAATTGTTTTGCCACAAATCCGGGCGTTTTTTTCGGATTGCTTCACGCAAACGACGTTGAACTTGTAGGTAGTACTGCTTATTGATTGTTTGACCTTGTAACAAGAATTGATAATGCACTATGCCATTAAAATCGAAGAACACAGTGAGCATAACCTTCACATTCGACCGTACTTGTCGAGCCTTTTTCGGTCTTGGCGATCCAGAATGCCTCCACTGGGACGATTGAGCCTTAGTTTCGACATCATATCCGTAAACCCATGTTTCGTCACCTGTTATAACACGTTTTAGTAGTTCTGCATCGTTATTGACTTCATTTAGCGACTCCTGAGCAACTTCCATTCGCCGCTGTTTTTGTTCGAAATTCAACAATTTTGGAACGAATTTTGCTGCCACACGTTTCATACCCAAAACATTCGAAAAAATTTGTTGGTATGAGCCAACTGATATGCCAACATCATCAGCGACTTCTCTGATTGTGATTCGGCGATCGTTCATAACCATTTCTTTCACTTTTTTCACGTTTTCATCGGTTGTTGATGTGCTTGGGCGTCCGGGTCGTTCGTCATCTTCAACGTTTTCGTGGCCATCTTGGAAACGCTTATACCACTCATAAATTCTTGCTTTACTCATAGCAGACTCACTATATGCCTTTGTTAACATTTGACAAACTTTACTACACTTTATTTCATTTTTTACGCAAAATTTAATACAAATTCTTTGATCCATTTTATTTCACAAACGAAAATCGCCGAGCTCGAAAAACACGTCTAACGTTAGCGGCTGCCACTTAAAAAGTAAGCAATGAATATTGCTGAAAATTTTATCGTACTTCAGGGGCATGTGTACCAACATAATAAAAAAAATTTTATACAAGCGGACTCTCCAAACCCGCGAAATTTAAAAATTCTCGTTACTTTTTGAACACACCTCGTACTACCTCTGATTTAAAATACTCGCATTTTTTCGGATTTAATACTAAATTCGCTTTTCTTAGACGTTCCATTAATTCAATAATACTCTCACAATGTTCCTGGATAGTCTTACTATGTACGTAAATATCATCGAAGAAGGTTACTACTCCTTTCATGCCTGTCGTTAAAAGGAGGATTAATGATGGAAAGACCGGCGCGTTTGTTTTTAATCCAAAAGACGACCTTGTAAAATGGTAAAGGCCTTGGTTGCATTGAAATGCTGTCACCTGCCTGTCCTCTTTTTTAACTAGACATTGATGATATCTTGAGTAAAGGTCAAAGACCGAATATATTGTGCATCCTCCTAGCGTATCTAACTAATTGTGTATATTCGGCACTGGAAAATTTCAATCCGGAATCAGAGTATTTACAGCGCGGAAGTCTATGACTGGTCTCTTCTTGATTACGCCTTCATCATTCCTTTTCTTGTCTACGCAAAATATTGGAGATGAGTAAGGACTAAAAGACCTTTCAATTATACCTTGGTCGAGCATATTTAAAACTTGAGCATCAATTTCTTTTCTTAACTCCGGGGGTTGTTTGAAAGGTCTTATGAGAAATTGGTACTTTTGACGTTAATGGAATTTCGTGTTGGAGTAGATTAGTACATCCTAATTTATCTCCAGGTAAGTAATATCTGTCGTTGAATTTATTTATTATATCAACTATATGTTCCTTTTCATTTAAATTCAAATGATCTAATTGTAACATGCTGATTATTCTTGATGCCTTATCTTCCGTATTCTGATTCTAACTTATTTTGGCTATCCGCACATGTTCGTTGATAGTAGAAGGCATTCGTGTCTTTCCCTTCAATAAAATCTTTACGGCGATCAAAAGTTGTAAAACCATTCGTTGTTTATTGGACCTTTCAAGGTGGCTGATAGTTTTATATTTTCTGGTTATTTGTGCCACTCCCTCTAATAATTCTTTAATGTATTCTTTATCTCTGATTTCGTCCAATGTTTCGAGCAGGGTCATTGCGGAATTAATTACTGATAAAAAGTTGGTCACGGAATATGGTTTATTACTTTTGTATGAATTCGTATTATTTAATAGGTTAATACCTTTATTAACTCTTTCCAATAGGGTAGTTTCGTCAGTATTATCGTAACAATCTACACTTTTGCGATCGTTGCTACTACTTTCTCTAATTTTCGACTTATAATATGGCTGTATACTCAATTTATTTTCTGTCATTGAGAATTTCATGCGGTGAATTTTATCATCGGCAAAATTTTTATCACGGGTTCTTTCATTATGGCTTTGCTCAGCCTTACTTATTTTATTATTCTGAATAAATAATGAATTATCTTACGCGGAACTTGCGCGTGCACTCCCGCATTCTTTGTTTGCTAATGACAAATTAGAAACTGAGTACGTACTTTGGTTTTTTCCAATTTCTAATTTTTTACAATTTTCAACATTCGAATTTCTAATTTCGGATGTACAGATTTTAGGTTCACTAATTTTAACTTCGCTTGCTTTTTCTAGTCCAATTTTGGAATTACAGATCTCAGATTTTTTTTGTGGCAATTTGCAGATTTCGAATTTTCGCAATTTTATTCCAATTTTATTTGAACGATTGTCTTCGTAACCGCTCCGTCTAATTTTATTGACATAGTTTTTATCTGGCTGAAGATCTATCTTAGATTCTTCATTGCTTTCTTTATTAATGGGAATTCTTCTCGCAAATATGTCCAAATTGTTAAGAATTTTTACTTGATTTCTGACTACTCTAGCGTAAGCTTTGCAGTTTGTTATTGATTTTGAATAATTATTATCATCTTGCAATGTTATATATTATTATTATTATATTATTGATTATCAGCAGTTGTATTGTTTGTGAATAAACCAAACACTTTATCAGCGATTTTTAAAATATTGTTTTTATAATCTATTTTAGCATTGAATTTACGCAAACATTCACTGCCGATTAGTCCGTCTTCTTCAATAGGTAAATCATCGGGTACCATATGAAATTCGAATTCTAAATCTTTTATTGTAATGTTTATTTTTCCTAATGTTACTATACTGTTATGTGTAATACCTCGTAACTCTAAAATAATCAATTTATTTAGATATGCTTCATTTGGTTTCTTAGACCATTTCAGTAGAGATGGTCCAGCACCAGTATCTAGCATGATAGAAAGACTGATATTTTGATTTTTATCTTCTAAAATGAAAGTTGGTGACTTACTATTCAAGTTTAACAACATCAGTCTTTTCGTTACTTCTAATTTCTTTGTATTCTTACTTAAGCTCGGCGCTCCGTCTGACTGGTCGTTTCCCCGGTCGCGCCCGTCATCTGGAAACCACCGGCGTTTCCGTGTTGTTTTTTTTTGTTCATTGAAAATTCTTTTGTTACATCTAATTTTCCAGTGACCTTTAATACCGTAATAATTACAAATTGTCGGATTTTTGTTTGGATTTCCTGGTCCGCGATTATTAGAATTGAAATTTCCCTGGTATTGATTTTTTGATGCAGAGTTCTGATTTGCTTGGGGCGGAGCTACTTGCTGGCTCATTCTTTCTCTATTGGCTGTATTTTGACTATTCATTTGCTTTTGGCCTTCGTTACTATTGAATCTTTCATTTCTAAATTTCAAACTGCCATTGTTACGGTAAAAACAAGTATCTGCTAAATGATTTGACAACTTACAAATTTGACATACTTGTGTGTTATCTGTTTTTACTACTTTTATACTTTTAATGTTTGCTAATTCTTTTTTTGCTTATGCAAGTACTTTTACTGTCTGGTCGAGATCGTTGGGTTCTTGTGTTGCGAAATCACGTTCAATCTCTACCGCTTTTGCTGTTGCTTCTTCGAAATTTTTTGCCAGTCCCATTCGCACTTTAATCACCCACTGTAAGCCGCGGAGGAAAAACTTGAATTTATCCTTTTCTAATTAATTTAAGAATCCAACATAATATCTTTTTTCGCGCTCTGCTGCGCTTACTAATTCTCGATTACTGTTTTAACTCTGTTTGAGAATTTTACTACATTTTCTGAGGCTGTTTGCTTAACTTTTATCTCACCCGACAGTTGGTTAAAAGTTTTGTCCGATCCGAAAAGATGATCTAAATACATTTCAATCTCGCTAATTGTCTCAAAATGTTTTCCACGCATACTTTTTAATGCATCCCCGTATAATTTCATTTTAACTAATCTTGCTAGATCTGCTTCATTTCCTGGTGGAATAACATTATAAGCTTCCCAACAACCGTCTAAAAAATCATGTAGCAGAATACAGTATCCATCGTATTTAGGAATGAAATCTACGATATCTTTCAAACCTACATTTCTCATAGGGCTAAATGCAGAATTTTGTACTGTACGGGTTACCTCTTGTGGAGTTGAATGAGAAATCGGTCTTGTACTGGCAAGCGATCTGCATGTTGACTTTAGTGTAAAGTATTTTGAATTGCTACTTTTCTCTTTTTGACTTTTTTCAATAAATTTTGGTATTAAAAATTTACATTTTAAGATTTATAACAGGAATTTTGTTTCTTGTTTTATTTATTTCGTCTTCGTTATCATTGTCAATTGTCGAGTTTGTCAAAGCTTGGAAATATTCCCTTGACTCGTCTTCCATTATTTCCGCAGTTGACTCAATTATTGGTTCAAATTTATTTTCAAATTGTACGACTTTGTCAGTACGATTTACTGCTTTTAAAATTTCTTTCGGACTTATATTGCGTTTTGTTAATTCTTCTACAATGAGTAGTAAAAGTGGATCTTGACATGAATTCCTTATTAATTCTCCATTTATATAATTTTCTAAAATTTTTATTAATTTTTCTAGTTGTTGTTTTTTACCCTCTATTTCGAAATCTAAATCCTGACGAGCTTGCAGAAATTGTATACATTCTAGTAATGTTGGTTCTCTACTAGTTATAAAATTCAGATCTACTTTTCCTGTGCAGTTTCTTAAAACTAATAGTGCTTCCTCATTTCGTTTACCTCTCAAATCAGCTCCCGTAGCCATGTTTGTGAAAAAAAAATTTACTTTTGCCTAATCCTGCTTTTTGTTAAAAAAAATATACCCGGAGGGGTCCCCAATTGTTACGTCTCACGTAACGGTCGCGAATTGACAAGAGTTACTCAAACGCGACTGTCTCTTTTCGGTCAACGCGTAAGCGCTTTACCACGGGTACGAGACTAAAACAAGAGTAGGCTGGCAACGTATATAAAGCACCGAGTGAAAAAGTATCGATTTAAATAATTTTACCTGTAGTTTGACTGGTCTAGAAACTCGTACGCCAGAAGCCAGAGATGTAACGTAGATACAAGAATTAGGTATAACTCTCAAATAAATTATTATAGAAATAGAGTTAAAGTATTTATTAATAAAATTACAGAAAATCCGTAGTCTTACAGAGTCGAATACAGAGTGTCTGTTACAATCGCTTTGCGTCCTCTTTTATAGTACAAAATACATAAAAACTAATCTATAAAGGGTTAAACTCAGAAGGGGTAAGTGCGTCACTGAGAATAAAGTCAACTATTAAATGACTATTACTTTAATTACGGGAGCTCCCCTTTCATAAAAAAAATTCAAATTTGACCGCTTTAAAATAGTCTGACTCGTTCTCGACGTAACACAGCTATGACTAAGATGCTATGGGAATGCCAGCTGTGAATCTTGATCATAGTTATATAAACAATATAGATACGATACAACTTCATGAAAATAAAATTTTTTATAGCGTCAGCGGATTCTCATCATTGTTTATCCTCAATGGTAATGAATAATATTGAATGAACTGAATCGTTTTATTATTGAATGATGATAAAAATTAAATCATTTTTAATGAAACGTTATAGCAATAACAATGAATAATAAAATTGACTATTCATTTTAATCATATTATTTATTTTTAATAATTCTTTAAATTAATGTGTAGCCAATGATATTTTATTGAATCATATTTTGTTAAATCTAATGGTACTCTACATATATAATCATTTCCCAATCGTATTTTACTGAATGTTTTTTTGTATATTTTGATGATTGTCAATTGAAAAAACTTTTTAATGATATTTTATCGAACCATATTTTATGAATTCTAATGCTTAATCAATCCAATAGTTACACAATCGTATTTTACTGAATGGCATTTTATAGATTTTAATGGTTGTTAATTGAAAGAACTTTTCAATGATATTTTATATATTTTATTAATTCAAATATAACTGGTGAAATCAGTATATGAAATCCTATTCCATTTATTAGTTTTCAATTACAAACTAGCCATTATGGTAGGAGACTAGCTAATATGATAGGAAAGAGTTAGCTAGCTGGGTATAAAAGCGGCGATTCGCTGCTAGATATTTCTGTCTTACTTTTGCGATTCTGAACTCTAGACAGCTTACGTATAAGAGATCTCTTTTTTATTCAGCTCAAAAATCTGAAATAACTTAAGTATGAGATATACTTTGTATTTCTTACTTTAATGAAAAAATTTAACTGAAGTATCAGCTAACTTTTTATTTGCTTTCTACCCTTTGAATCAATTTGTTTTTCGTGCAAATTATTAATCATATAAACTGTCAACTATCAGCAACAAATTACCATCGGAGGTAATACAAGGTAAGACTACACTCCATTAATTAATTATTTTATGCAGGGTAACTGCTATCCTTTCATTTTGCTTTATTTACCACACGTCATTCTTTTCTCGCGATTTCCATGTTTAATCCTAAAAAACTACCTTTTTACATTGAACCTCACGTCTAAATATCTCTTGGCGTAGACCTAATAATTGAAGGCCCTCCTTAGGTAATTAGGACTATAGTCAACATAATAGGAAAACATCAGCAAAATGTCAAACCAGTAAACCGCTCAAACAATCGTTCACGAAATTATTACGCGTAAAATATCCGAAATTGAAAAAATTTCGCGTGGAATAGAGTACCGTCACTATCAGAATGTATTACATACTTAGAAAATAGATGCATGCCTACCGTAAAAAAAGAGATTACACGCTTACAAGAATTGTAACGACTAAAATTTAATCTACAAGAATATATGAACACAGAACCACTCAACAAAATCTGCAAGAACAATTTAATATTCAACATTTTAATTGAGCTTACATAGAAAAATCTTAATATCACAAATTTACTTCAAGCTATCGTAAACAAAGAAACAAAAAAGAAAAAATTAGAATCTACAGAAATTCCAACACTCGAATTAGTCAGCATAAAAATCGACATCTATTATCTCCGATAACAATAAAACCATTCCTCCGACAGATATCCCGCCGCTTGCTCAAAACAATATTCCTGAAAAACACAATCTAAACTTAGTAATAAGAAACCAAATGACTAGAGTGTACTCTAGGAATTTACACCAAAAAGCAATACACATTACGTAACTATACAGGCATCCCTCGTTATTCGCGGGGGTTACGTTCCGTCGAGGTACCGCGAATAACAAAACCGCAAATAGCAAGACCTTACGCTTATGGGAAATGAGGGGTTAGGTTCCTAAACATAAGATTTATTTATCAAAATATATACAAATTATTACAAAATAATCAATTGGATTTGAAATAGTCTGTCAAACGAGATTGTTTTGCACGTCTCAACGCATCTTTATATAAATCTTCATAAACTTCGACTGCCTTTTCACAGTTATGCTTTAAATTGAGACTCCGAACTACTATTGGGTCACGTTCTATAGCTGTTTCCGTAGCTGTTTTTAATAAATTTATAATTTCTAAAATTACTGTTCCTCCAAATACAGTTGGAACTATGAAGACATTGTCTTGAAGATTGTTTTGAGGCAATGGCACAATAAGCTCTTCTGCTTCTTCAGCGCTGAGATCTGTTCTGACTGGCATCACAATTTCCTCTAAAATTTCGGGTTCATGAAGATCTTCAAAACCTTCACCTCCAACTTCTCGAGCTAAATGAATGATTGATTGCACGGGTTCTTGATATTCTGGCACAACGGCTGTCTCAGCATCGACGGTCGGCAAATTTTGTTTCCAGCTAGCACTCACAGTCGTAGGTTTAACTTCTGTCCATGATTCTTCAACCAAAGAGATGGCATCGAGAATAGAAAATTTTTTCCAAAACATTTTGACAACGTAGGTGGAATCGAAACCGTCACAAGTGCGATGATGATTGACTTCTTGTAGCATTTTTGTCATGACTCTTCTCAAATAATAGGCTTTGAAAGTCGCAATCACGGTTTGGTCCATAGGTTGAATGAGAGAAGTTGTATTCGTCGGAAAAAACATGACTTCTACGTCAGGGTGAATATCGGCTATGCTGTGATGACTTTTGCAATTGTCTAGCAATAATAGCACTTTGAACGCTAAATTTTTTTTCAACAAGTATTGCTTCACATCAGGTATAAAAGATTCTTTGAACCACTGTTCAAAGTTTACTTGTGTAACCCAAGCAATCTTATTTGATTTCCAATAAACAGGAAGGTGATCTTTGTTTTTTCCTTTTAAAACTCTTGGAATTTCGGCACGATAAACCAGCATTGGTTTACATTTGAAACCTCCTGAGGCATTTGCGCAGAATAAAAGAGTGAAGCGATCTTTAGCGACTTTGAATCCCGGAGCCCGTTTTTCTTCTTTTGCAATCCACGTACGATTCGGCATCCTTTTCCAAAAAAGTCCCGTTTCATCGCAATTGAATATTTGATCCAGCACGTATTTTTTTTCAGAAATAGTTTCTTGAAGTATTGGAGGAAAGTGGCGAGCAGCCTCGTGGTCTGTACTTGCACTTTCACCTATTATTTATTTATTTATTTATTTACTTATCTCACGATTAATAACGACACTACTAACCTGAAAATTTCAAACTGTGAAGCGAATATCTTGTTTTAAAATTTCCAAACCAGCCTTTGCTGGCATTGAATTCGTCATTTCTTTCGTATTTTGTAATCAAATAGTTGTGGTACTGAATGGCTTGATCTCTTATAGCTGCTGTAGAGACTGGTATTTTTTTATGGATCAAATCTTGTAACCAAATCAACAACATCTCTTCAGTTTTCTCGAGTGTATTTCGTCGAACAACTTTTACCGAAGTCGCATGTTGGCCTAATATCTCAGAGCTGCTTTGAATTTTGTCCTCGTTCGTCCGAATAGAGCGAATAGTTGATTCGTTGACACTGAATATTTTCGCAAACAAGCTATTTTTTCACCATCTCGGATGAGATTCAAAATTTTAAGTTTGTCTGCTAAAGACATAACTTTTTTACTTCTAGGCGTTTTAGGTGTTTTAGGTGTTTTAGGAGTTGGTGCCATTTTACAACAAAATTTTGATTAAAAAACGTGCGCAACAAAATATTTTCAAACTTTCAGGGTTACGAAAATTTACAATCTGAGTGAACATTGCAGCAAACCGAACCGCGAATAACAAGTTAGTTTTCCGCGTATAACAAGGGAAGGCACATTTCGGGCAACCGCGAATAAGGTGAATTGCGAATACCAAAACCGCGAATAACGAGGGATGCCTGTACCTAAAAATATTACAATTTACTAACACGCCAAGTACCGCGTATTACATATCGGACATATACCGAACAAGAATATTAAACACATCACAAATTAATGTAGTATCACGAATAAAAAAATTCAACCTTAAAAAGGCAATCGCCTATGTACCCAAATTTGACGGATTTAATATATCGTTACATCAGTTTATAAACGGATGTCGCGAAGCACGTAGCATCGTGTCAGTAGTAAATAAAATCGATTTAGCTAAGTTTTATATAAATTTATTAACGAACAAATATAAGATATATTAAGTAAAGAAATTATATAAAAGTCTGCGAGCGCGTACTACGTTCCGGTCTTTTGCGTACCTAAGAACAATACCGAAGACGGTGAATCATAACCCCCGCGCATAGTATTTAACTATCGCGCGTTAAATAACGTAATCTTAGATTATAATTTTCCAGTACCGCTAGCTTTAGATTTGCTTGAACGAATGGCAGGAACACAACTATTTTCTTCATATATCAACTTTGTCATAAACCATCTGGACTGGAAACCAGCACACCAAGCATTTTATCATTAGTAAATATATTACTAGCCGGTATTAAAAATGTAGTAGCTTTTATTTTACGATATCTGCGTTTACTCAAAAACTTTTGACGAACATTGCAAAACAATGCATGAATTAATGGAACGTTCACGTAAAGCTAATCTCGTATTACAACCAAAAAAATTTAAGATATTGAGTCTAGAAAGTGAATATCTAAGTCACATTATATCCAAAGACGGCATACTCCCTTGTAACAATTACGCGCTGTAAAAGAATTTCCTACACCAAAATATGTTAAACAAAAGCTTGATCTAGCAGGATACTATAGACTTTTCATTGAAAATTTCGCGAAAATTGCTAAACCATTAACTAACCTCTACTAAGAAAAGAGCAACAATTTGCCTGGGAAGAGGAGCGAAGAAAAGCTTTCGAAACTATGAAAGACAAGCTATGTGAACTACCTTTCGGATTTCGAGAAAACCTTTTTTCTCATAACAGATGCATCAAAAATCGGTATCGCCGGATCTCTTTCACAACTCGACGATGATAATCACGAGCATATCGTATTATATACATAAAACGCCACTTTCTCGGATCATTTTTTTCTAGGATCCTAGATAAATTATTTCATTTTTCTGGAAACATAGATTAATTTTTACGTTTTTCTAGAATCCTAGATTAATTTTTACGTAAATCTACTCCTTCATTTTAGCTCAACTCGTGGGCCAAGTAATCGGAGACCAGATTTTCACGACACATGCGTCTTTCGTATAATTCTGGGTTATAACGGATAATTGGCGTAAATGAGAGTGTAGACCTTCTCAGAAAGATTTCGGTCTCATTTTAATTATATCAGGTCAATCTACTCCTTCATTTTAGCTCAACTCGTGGGCCAAGTAATCGTAGACCGCATTTTACGACCCTTGCAACTATGGTCTGGATTTGGGTTATAATGGATAATTGGCGTAAATGAGAGTGTAAATCTTCTGTGGAAATTTTCGGTCTCATTTTAATTATATCAGGTCAATCTACTCCTTCATTTTAGCTCAACTCGTGGGCCAAGTAATCGTAGATCAGATTTTCACGACACATGCGTCTTTCGTATAATTCTGGGTTATAATGGATCATTGGCATACATGAGATTGTAGACCCTCTAAGAAAGATTTCGGCTTCATTTTAAGTATATCAGATCAATCTACCCCAATTACAGTATCAATTCTTTTATTTTTGTTTATGTTTTGTTTGGCTATAACTTTCAGTTGCTTTTCTGATGTTTTATATCTTGATGACTCCACAACAGCAACAATAGAATTCATGTTGATGAATTTCAAATAAATTTCTAAATATTGGTATAATAGTGATTCATCACTAACATATAGATATTTTTAATGTTTAATATAACCTTTTAATTCTGTAATGATATCGTTGAAATCTTTTCAGCACAGTGATTTTTGGACTATATGAGTCAAAGAATATTTTGAGTTTTTTGATACATTTAAAAAATCCATTCGGTCTTGTATTTCAACTGTCTTACATGCAAATTTTACATGGATTTCTATAATTAATTTTTTTGTTATGCAATCAAAAAGTGATAAAACCTTTCCCTCGATGTTAAAAAAAAATATTTTTCATGTTGTATTTTTTATTAGTATATTGAATTATATTGAATTTATCTCTATGATCCTGGTTTTATCTCGTATATTTTTCGAGGATCCACGAAAATTCACTTTGTTTAATCTGGAATCCCAGAATAAATGGAACAATTTTTTGAGAGTTCTAGAAATTTACCTTTGGCATAGAACTTTTTTGGGATATCCCAGAAACACACAAAAATCCCAGAAACTACGGGTTCATCACTGAAAACATCCGGGAATGTTACATTTTATGTATATATATATATATTGTTACGGGGGAGGTTATCTGAAAAATGGAAAATTTATTTAAGAACAAATTCCCACGATGCAGAGCAAACCGCCGCTCCGTTAAACACGTGTGATAGTACGTGTATTCGCCTTATCGTCAGATGATTTATCCTAGTTGTCTTCTATCAAACGGAGTTGAACTCACCTTAAGTCACGTGTCTTATGACACTCGATGAGTTTTAAGTGTGAGCGACTTTACTCCTAATTTTCTTAATTCCCTAGAGGTAATCAGATTAAAACCTAAGCCTTTTTCAGTTAATTAAGCTACTAGGAAAATTAAATGACGAATACGGCGAATAAATTTAACAGACTTTAATTAATAAAAAAATCACTACAGTGTTTGTAGGGCCGAAAGACTATCGGACGCGAATAGGATTTTACAATTAACTATGTTCGGTGAGAAAGAGAGAGAGAGAAGATTCGAATTCCACCGCGAACTAACACTCGACGCGAATACAAAAAAATAACGCTAACACGATTAGACAAAATACCGAATGTATTTTGTATCGCATATAATGACGGAAGGTGCATCTACCATGCGGTGTAATTACGTTGATCAGCCGTAATTGTTGATGCAAATATCAACTGCCGCTGCCCCTCGATTAATCAGCTGCGCTGCCTCGATCTGCCTCAATATAACTTTGATGCTGTTTCTGTACTGCTGCTATCAACTGTCACGGAAATTCCGATGCATACACGCACGAAATTGTCCCAAGAAAACTTAATT
Organism: Phymastichus coffea; assembly: GCF_024137745.1. Taxonomy (NCBI): domain Eukaryota; kingdom Metazoa; phylum Arthropoda; class Insecta; order Hymenoptera; family Eulophidae; genus Phymastichus; species Phymastichus coffea. The sequence goes on from NW_026706827.1 coordinate 4,635,417, forward strand.
TTGGCGAAACAAAGTGCAAAACACAAATCGGCGGTAAACTCGCGTGAACAGCTGAGGCGTAACTGCTTATTTAAAAGATCGCGCGCCTCCTCTCTCTCTCTCTCTTAATTGTTCGAACTAACGCGCGAGAAGCAGAATCGCGAACAGATCGATTAATTTAATCGATTACCGTTGCAGGCCCCTCCAAGTCCTGACTACCCAGGCCGAACGAATACCCGCAATTCGCCGTCATCAGGAACCTAAAAAATAAAGAAGGAAAGGAACCAAATAACAAACTCCCTCTTTTATTTTGGATAATTTATTTGCCCTCCAGGGCCTACATCATCGTTTGGCTACACCTGGCGCTCGATGCTTCGGGTAGCGCCAGTGTGTAGCCTTCTTCGGGCACCACTGGGAGTTGGTCACCCCAGACTCCCCACAGATGTAGCAGCCCCTCAACTGCAATCAAGATTGAGCAGCCTCCCGATCTTTTGTAGGCTGCTCAGCAGTCAGAGGGGACTGCTGGGCGCTGACTCCCTGGGAGGTGGTGATTGTAACGCCTCCCACCGTGGCGGTCGCACGACCATCTTGCGACCTGACCACGATTGTGGTATCTGGAAATATACGCCCGTCCACATGGATCGTGAGCATTGGTCCAGCGCCAGTAGCTCCCGGGGCTCTCTTCTCCTGAGCCTGCGTCGGGAGCGCTGCGGGGAACTTATGTCCCTTGTCCACCCCCAGCAGGGCCTCTGACGCTGAGCCATCTCTGCCCACTCCCCGAGCAGTTCTTCTGCGCCCTAGCGGTCCATGAAGCATCTCAGGTGCTCCTGCACCTGAGACTGGAGATTTAGGGCGGACCGCCAGGCACTCTTCACCTCGTTGATCCCCAGACGTACGTGTCTGAAGTCGAGGAAGAGAGTAGGCTGCTCCGGGATACGGGGTGGTTGCAGACCCAGTGCGATGCCCCACAGGTATCCCTGGGTCCTGGGCACTGGCTCGCACTGTCCGACGTGTGGGGTACGCCGGACTTGAAGGTCTGCACCCCCTGGTCCACTGTGAACTTGGGACGCTCGACATTGTCCTGGTCTTCCGTCTGTGTTGAAGCGTCCCGGGAAGCCTTCTTCAGGGCGACCCGCGATGACGTCTGCCACCGAAGCATTGTGGCGCTCCCTTCAGGTGGTCCCCTCCAACTGGACCCTGGCGAAGTTCCGCAGATCTTCAATTAACTGCGTCGCATCAGGGCCCAGTTGCAGATCTACGAGGGTGGTCCGATAAGTACTTAGCCTACAAAAGAAAAACAAAAATTTTGGAAAATTAGCGTTTTATTTTTCAACATAGTCTCCTTTTAGTTCGATACACTTGGCCCAGCGATGCTCCAACTTCTTTAACCCGTCTGAAAAATACGTTTCCTCGAGGTCTGAAAAGTAGGCTTCGGTGGCAGCGATTACCTCCTCATTCGACTCAAATTTCTGCCCGGCGAGTGACTTTTTCAAGTTTGGAAAAAAAAGAAGTCGCACGGGGTTAAATCTGGAGAATACGGTGGATGGGGCAGCAGTTCGTAGCCTAATTCGACCAATTTGGCCATGGCGACGGCGAAGGTGTGAGCCGGTGCGTTGTCATGGTGGAAGAGCACTTTTTTCTTCGCCAAATGGGGCCGTTTTTTCTGCAATTTGACGTCGAATCGGCCCAATAATTCGGCATAATACAGCCCTGTGACCGTTTTGCCCCTCTCCAGGTAGTCGATGTAGATCACACCATGTGAATCCCAGAAAACGGTGGCCATCACCTTTCCGGCCTATGGGGCAGTCTTCGCCTTCTTCGGAGCACTTTCGCCGGGCAAAGGCCACTGTTTCGACTGTTCCTTGGTCTCTGGTGTATACCAGTGGATCCATGTTTCGTCGACTGTCACGAAACGACGCAGAAACTCCTTCGGATTGCGCTTAAACAGCGTCAGACATTGCTCTGAAGTTGTCTCACTGTTGCGCTTGTTGTCCGGAGAGAGCAAATGCGGCACCCATCGCGCAGACCGATTCTCATGCCCAAAATTTCATGCAGGACATGACCCATGCGATCTTTTGAGATGCTTACGATCTTAGCTATCTCGCGCATCTTCAATCGTCGATCTGCCAATACGAGATCGTGAATTTTTGTCACGTTATCCTCCGTGGTAGCCGTTTTCGGAGCACCTGGATGTGGCTCTTCAAAAATCGACGTGCGACCACGTTGAAACTCGTTAAACCAATTTTTGACGGTCGCCATCGAAGGAGAAGAGTCACCGTACATAGCATCCAAACGCTTTTTGATTTCGCTGCGCGATTTCCCTTTCAAAAACAAGAATCGAATCACCGACTGATACTGCTCTTTTTCAATTTTTCAAAAATCAACGGACACACTTGCTTTCACACGCTCTCAAAAATAAACTACAACTCCGATCCGGCTGAAATCTTGACAGTAACCATCGAGAAGGTTGTACTACGTGATAGAATATTTCTTTTGCGAGAGTGGCGCCATCGGGCGGTGAGGCTAAGTACTTATCGGACCACCCTCGTAATAGCATCTGCGTGACCACCTCGAAGGTCTTCTCTTCTCTGCTCAAGTCCAGAGTAGATATGAACTTTACATCTCTTATTCGCCTTAGGATATCGTTCATATATGGTAAATGTTAGGCATCACGTTTGGTAATTGCATTTACCTTTTGGTAATTCACGCAAAACCTATATTTTCCATCAGCCTTCTTTATCAATACTATTGGACTTGACCATCCGCTGGTCGCTGGTTCGATTACATCTTTTTCCAGCATATCTTTGACCAGCGCGTGCATTTCCTCTCGCACTCTATCAGAGACTGGGTAGTATTTCTGTTTGATGGGTCGAGCATTTCCAACATCTATTTCGTGCGACGACGACCGTAAGATAAGGTGTTTTGTACTTCGGTCGCCCTCCTGTTGAATTCGCATATCGACTTCATCTCGCTCCGACGCAGCTGAATTTGGATGTTTGGAAGGAGGTTTGCATGGAGTAGGTCTAATAACCTCTCCAAGGACATTAGTGGTTCCAGTCTATAGACGATAGCCACCAGGTTGGACACGTAGTCTCGCACTAGTTCGTCCTCACCCTGGAACCGGTTCTGGGCTTCCTGCAACAGCCTTTGTTGCTGTTGCGTACTAGTGCCGAACCAAACCCGGGCGTCAGCGACGAACTCTGCATAATTGAGCCACTGGTACTTGTTGTTATCGTACCAAGTCCTCGCGTTACCTTCGAGGATCTCTGATACGGAACAAAGCACTTCTTTATCAGTTAGTCCTGCGCCCATGCGCAGATCTTCCAACCTTGACAGAAACGTATCTACGCTCTGTGTCCTACTGCCCGCAAACCTCAATTTCCATCCGCGGACGGATCCATCCGGCCGCATCCAGAGCGGCACGGTGCTCCTGCACCGGGTGTCCTGGGTCCAACAGCTCAGTTGCCTCCTTTTCAGTCAGAAAGCTTGGCCCGCGGAGAGTGTCGTAGGCTACGCGTGAAGATGCGCGACGTCCAAAGAGAGAGATTCGCGCGTGTACAGTCGCATACACAATCGCAATTCAAGGAACGGGGAGTCGGCGGACAATAAGCACTCGAATATAATTAAAAGTAGAGGCGTATAAATTTTAATCAGCAACAAAGGAATACATAGTATCGAAACGCGTCGATATAAACAATGTTAATCGCAACGCAACAAACTCGCAATAGTTTGACAGTGAAGCGAACGGAACTGCGCACGCGCTACGCGGTTAAGGTCGCGCAAGCACTCGCTCTGTTGTGAGCTGTGCACGCTGGCGACAGCGAACCGGCGCGCACCGTTCGAACGTGGAAGCGACAAAAGAAAAGGCGAGCGTAAACGCGCGGCTTAGTTAACGCAAAAAGGGAGAGAGCGGTATAGAGAGAGAAGCCAGGTACTAGATCTGGTACTTATAGTATAGCCGCTTGTACGCCTATTCTAACCCGCAAACCGAGGGCACACGATAGCGGGCTCGTCTCTGCTGCGTATTCGCCTCCGCTGGTCGGCTGACTCGCAATAACGCCTCTCTTCTGGTGTATGCAGCGTACGTAGGCGCGTGTAAGGCTGGATGTTCGCGGTAGGCCTCGGCTCGCCAGAAGGAAGTCGAAAATGCTCCTGACGACTCGCGCGAGGAACGTTAACCAGTCGATCGTCGAAAACGGACTATATCGATTTTCGAAACTCTCTCTCTCTCCTTATCGTACGCAAGTCGCGTCACTTACCAGTTCGCTGACGTCCGTAATGCTGTAACTATTCAAACAATATGGTAATTTATAATGATTATTAAATATATTAGTTACTGGCTTCTTGGGGAGAGAGAGACATAACGAATATACAAACGATTCGTTATAATGTAGTAGCATCAAAATGCCCCAAATCAAAACACTTTTCTGGATCTGAGTCGCTACATTTTCGTGTTGCAGCGGCAGTTTGCCAAAAAAATGTAGGCCATAATTATATTGGTAAAGTTTATAGTAAATTACATTTCATGCAGGCAAAATATGAAAAAAGGCTCTGAAAATAGCTAGATCATCTAAAGCAAGTACGACTCGAAAAAAGGAAGGGATAATGTATGAAAGTGACAGAAGTCTCAGTGGTATATTGGAAATTCCTATGGAAGTGGACGGTTCCATGTCTACAAATATTTTTACTGAGTCACACACAGTATTACCTAGTAATAATTCGGATGCTTTAATTAATTTTAAGATTATTTATGTTGACACTGAAACTACTAGTTTTAGTATGAGAAAGATCAAGTATGCCAGGTAAAATACTCTATTACTACTAATTCCTTTCTCCATAATTAATTATATAATTTATAATTAAGTTTGATGCTAATGATGGAGACGTTTATGACAATGCTCATATAGTTCGTACTGTGTCCATCAAACCAATGGCAACAATGAAAACGAGACTGACTGTCAAAAAAGGAAGTTTATTTCATCGAGGGAAAAAAGTACCTACAGTTTCAAAAGAATCAGTAGTATTAGATTTTCTAGAATAATTAGAAAATTAAAAAAAAATGATGGAACAAATATCATCTTAGTTGGACACAATGTTTTGAAGTAATTTATTTTAATGCATTCTGATTATCGAATCAGTCAATTTTTTTTATTTAAAGTACTCATTGCATTTATTGCAGATTCGATGCTGTATGAATTGAAAAATTAATTAATCAGTTTGGATTATATGAAAGATTTTCAAAAATAGTATTTGGATATGCAGATACATTGCATATTTTGAAGAAGAAACTACCCGAGAGTGTAAAAAGTAAACTTTCTTTTTCTGAAAAAGCTTTAGTAAAAGAATATCTACCCAAAGAAAACATTAGTAATTTGCACGATGCTCTAGAAGATATCAAAACTTTACAGAATCTAGTCGATTTCTTAGGCGTCTCGAATGAAGAGATCATATATCAACGTAAGAGTCATCAATAATTGCAAAATGATGCAAAAATTGTGCTACAGAAAAAAATACAAAAACAATTTATTAAAAGAAATAAACAAAAATTAGCATTATTGAAAAATGTGGTGAAACCTAATATTCTTTATAAGATGGCCAAAGGAGTTACCGAAAAAGTATTATCAGAGGCTTACCAAAAAGATCCCAAAAATGGTATTAAAATATTGTTATCTGCGAGTATTAACGGAAAAGTTAGAGTTACTTCTAATTTATAATTTATTGATGCAATACATAATACAATTAAGAAAATTACTTCATAAAAAATTAATACTTTGTTTTCATTGTCGAATAGAATTTTAAAATATCGTCTACACGCTCAGAAATATAAAGACACATTCAATCATAAACTAAAAATAATAGTTATAAATAAATAATTTATTTTGAAAAATAAGGAGAGCTTAAATACATTTATTATTATTTACATCCAATTAATTGTATTCAATAAATTATATCATAAAATTTAAAATCATTCAAAAAGCACGCCCTTTACTTTATCAGCGAGATAAACATGGCTTCCCTTCAGACGCCGGATGTGTACGACGTCTGCTTCAGTTTTATGCTCAATTTTTACAAAATATCTCAATATTTTCCACGGCTACCCATATCTTGCAAAAAATCATCAGATAACTTAAGTTTTTATCTATAAAATATCAGTTTTTCACCGTGTAACTCTTTCATTTGGGTTTGTCAATGATCAATTTGTACCGTTTTGTCACTGCCCTCCATAAGAGCCTATGTTAAACATGTCAACTTTGATGTAAAATATTTCAAAATTTTCCACGGCTTCAGGGGTAATGAAGCATATTACTGCATTCAGCACGTTTTGGTCTACCAAAATTGCCATAGCAGATTTCTAAACTTACAGCGCTGGAGCCCCCTTAACGGATCCGTTTTCTGAAATCTCTTTAAATCGATTTTGTCTAGGGAATAGTGGAAATAAACATTAGTCTACGCACACCTAAGATAAAGCAAGTGTCACAAGTCAAGTGACTTAAGGTGAGTTTAACTCGATTGGAAAGGAGACATTGAAGCAAAAGTATGAATCGTAAAGGTGAATACATGTATGCTCATACGTGATTAACGGAGCGGCGATTAGCTCTGCATCGTGGGAGATTGTTCTTAGACAAACCCTAATTGCATCAGTTATCCACCTCGTTACAATGTGTCTAATATTGGAGAATACTCATATATGAAGTGGCGATCGATGGTCGAGCCACTATAGTGACTTTCCCGGGGTGATGCTAATTTTGACACTTTGAAAAATTGTTTTATTTAGCACAGGGAGTAGGTACCTTCGCTCGCCGGTAAGCGGCGCCTTTCTATTTACATGCGGAGTTGCACCGGCTGGTTATATAGGATCGGCGATTTTTCCAACCAATTCACTCGGCTTTTGCATGGCTCACCAGGAAAAGGTATCACTTCTCCGGTGACACAAATTCACTAAATGAAATCAAAAGCTACCAAATTCGCTGCAAATTGCTTGAGGTCTCTTCCAGACCTTGACTGAAAGAATAGTGTTACTTTTTCATTCTTTTAGTCTTATTCTATATACTTTGTAACGGAGAATCTCGGCTAGGCCGATCTCGTCCGTTTAGCTCTCGCAAATGTCCGTTCACCGCGCCAGGCTGAGAGTGTGTGCGTTTGGTACACACACTCATGCTTGGACCTTTTGTTTACGAGGTGCTGAACACGGGCTAAGCTGACGACTGGAACGATGCAGATGGCGCAGAAGAAGAGAGAGATAGAGAGAGAGAGCGCGCGCTTGAATTGGAGATCGCTGCGAAAAAATTTGAGAGAGTCTCTGCTAAGCGATGAGCAGAGGAAGTCGCGCGCGCGGATAAAACCGAAAACTCACGGTTTTCCAAGTTGGCCACGCGACCTCGTCGACGATCGTTCGTTTTGGAGACACGCCCGGTGCGCGGACGAGTATTGGAGCGTAAGGCTGCGTCGCGCCCAGCCGTGTCCCGAAGAATAACCAGCACCGGTACGTGTGGGTAACCGGCGAGGTGCGCGGGTGCGCGCGCGAGCAGTCTGGACGTGCTGCAGTACCGAACAATAAAGAGGCGGCGGAGACAACAGTAACAACAATCAAACGAGCAAGTTACGAGTTGGGGCAGCAGTATTGTGGAGCGAACGAGGGAACGAGAAGGAGGAAAATAGCGACGACAATAAACATCAGCAAGACGGTCAGCGGGGAGCACACCAGTGACGTCACGGTGCAGAGCGCTCTAGCCGTCGGAGAGGCTGAAGGTCGAGGTCGGTGCCGTGTTTTTCTCTCGTCTCTTTCTCTCTCTCTCTTGCATGTTTGGGCGCCAGCTTATGGCTGGTAGCACAGCAGACCTGCTGGCTACCCATTGGTAGTCTATCGACGGAAAGTGTTTGTCGGGTATTTATTATAATATTTAGTTTTCACAAGGGAATCGGCAGGCTGACCAGCCACCGATTCACCTTTGTGCTCGCGTTTGTTATTATGCCGCTCGTAGTGTATAATTCCGAGGTCGCCGTATTGTAATCGATTGTTGACAATTAAACGACTAGTGTGTTAATCCGCTGTTGTGTTTATTCGCCGCTGTATCACTCCTCATCCCGATCTTGAATCTGTGCGTTTAACGTAGTTGTGCTCGACACGTTATTCAGTCGTGGGAACGTCTTTTGCTTCCCGAATCCCCGAATAAATAATTTGTGCGGACGGTCGCGAGCAACCCAGACGGGTACGGCCGGAATTCTCCGTTACAACTTTTTATTGTAAAAATGAGAATCCGAAATTCAGTTTGAAGTAGTGACGAATATGAATCTGATGAAAATATAGACGACGACATAACTGGTACTTCTCATACTGTAATTGAAGATTCTGAAGATGAAGAATCGATAGAACTATGGGGTGATCCATTAATTTATGATAATTATTTCTTTCCCTCTATAAAAAATTTTTCCGGCCAACTATCTTTTCTCGACAATTTTATTGTCAATAGTAATAACCCGAGTGATTATTTTAAGTACTTTTTTGATCAATCTTATGTAAATATTATAGTTACTGAAACTAATCGCTATCGAGAACAAAACCATTTACGAGAATATGCAAAGATGAAATCTTAGAAGCCTATTACTGAAAATGAACTTCGAAAATTTATGGGACTCTCCATAAATATAGGACATGTCCGAAAAGGCAATATAAAAAATTATTAGTCAACTGATGTTATTATGTTATTATCAGAGATAGATATATTCAGATATTGCGATCTTTTTACTTTCATAATAATGAAGAAATAACTTCTGATCCTTTAAAAACAATCAAATCTGTAATCAATAATTTGCAAAGTAAGTTCGCCAACATTATATCTCCTGGGAAAAATCTCTGCATAGATGAGAGTTTATTATTATGGAAAGGAAGACTCAAATTCAAGCAGTACTTACCATTGAAGCGTAATCGTTTTGGCATAAAACTTTTCGAGTTAGTTGATTGTGAAAGCGGATTTATTCTTGAATTTGTTACATACGCAGGTGCTAACACAGATTATGAAAAGTATTCCTTAGGAGTTTCAGGAGATGTTGTTGCGCATTTTATGAAACCTTATTTCTATACGGGTCATGTTGTATATATAGATAACTGGTACTCATCTCTGGTTCCTGCTGAATTCTTGCATGATCATGGTACTGGAATGTGCGGTACTGTAAAGAAAACTCGTAAAGGTATTCTGTCGTGGCTATATAGCTACGATAGAATACAATTGTCACACTTGTTTTTGACATGGTTTTTCACCACAATATCACTTTATTTGTGTTGGTTTTGTATTCTTGATTTGATAACTTGAAAAGGTCTACTTACTACGTAGAGGAAACGTCGTAACTTAGTTTACAATAAAAAATCTAGTTGATAGTATTGCCAGTAAATTGTTTTGTTTATATTATTTATTCAAGCTGTCATTCGATTCATTTTAAAAAAGTTATATGTTCGTTAAAAAGGCTATTTTTAAGGGCTCTGCATTAATATTTTTTTTCAGAAACGTATATATGAAGTAAAAAATTTTCTCACTAATACAACTAAAAAATAACGCCGAGATAACTCAATCTAGTGTTGAGTTATTGTCAACTAAATGAAAAGACTTAAAAAAAAACAGGTTTTTAAAATGTTGAGGCTCTACGAGGGTCTCCATGGCCGGAAATCTAGGAATTGTTTCTATTTTTAGTGTATAAAATGTGATGTCATTGCTGATCTGAAACGCTTCTAGGCCTGATTTTACTAACCCGCTAGACCTTTTACATACGAATATTTGTCAATCATATAAACTTGTATAATAAATCATAGTTACATAATAATAATAAGTAAATATTAATTATAAATAATATACAACTTGAGAAGAACATTACTTTCATCAAGGTGTCTGTTTTTACTTATAATAAAGGCATATGACTTTGTCACCAATTTATTAAAGGGGGATAAGAGAGGTACATTCGCTATCAGCAATTGAAGGGAGGGGAAGAGAGAAAAGGTCAATAAATAATTCCACACAACCATTATATTAAAATTTCACAATCTTGTTTCTAATGAATACAACTCATTCTTATTTATCTAAAGTAACACAAACTCATCAAAACACTCATAAAACCTACTAAATAAACGCGATACAACAATTTACAAAATATTACAAGCTAAATCTACCACTATAAAAGCATGAATTGCCCGACGATGGAATTTCTTTGACAACCGCGCTATTACCATGAGTCGTTGCTCTTATCGCAAATCGCTAAAGTAGCCGACGATTGGATACCTTGCTTATTAGAATTACATCCTCCGAACCGCCATAATACCGACATAGAGATATTTGTTAGAGAGAGAGAGAGAAAGAGAGAGAGAGAATACTTGACCTTTTATACTGAGCTGGCTGGAGAATACAGGTCTACCAGGAGATGTACTGCCACTGGGAATGTCTAACTCTTCTGCGTGGATTTACATGATAGCATATCAGCTGCACCACATGGCCTGGACTTCACCGTCTTCGAGATACCAAAAGATGTGTACAAATTGGCGTGGGCACGTCGACTATGGTAACCGATTATCTAAGTCGCAGGAGCAAATTACTATCTCGCAACGAAAGATCTCCGTCCAAGAAAAGGGTGTAGGAAAGCTTTCTCACTTAATGCTGGCCGCGGCCTACTCGCGGTCACAAACTTGCTCTGTCTCATTCCCTCTTGACCTACTTTTTAGATGGCTTGCGACGCAAGCTCTTATCGATCGTGCTTCGCACGCCTGCCTAAACCTGCATAGTAAGTACCATGCGCATGCTCTCCCTTTTTTACTCTCTCTTTGAATGTCGCTTGCTTTCTTTGCTGTGTTTTTCGGGCCGACTCCGTAACCATCTACGGTTAGCGTTCTCCAAAAAAATTGTTCAGACAAAAGTTGTTTGGGACAATGAGAGACACCTTTCCCAGAAATCGGATTTAACATTGAGATTTATTTTCAAGGTCATTTTAAAGTCAAATTCATTTTTTGAATAGAAACCTATGATTTTGATCCTGGATTTGGAAAGTGCGAGAAATTCTAGGTTCAGATAAGGTATTATGTGTTGGGTACAGTTACCCCCCCCCCCGCGTAAGGTCATGAAGGGGTCAAAATAACTTGCTGGTAGTGTTTTGTCCCCCCAACCCAATACCCGTACGATAATATCTTGCTGCAACACGATATCGGCCTTGACCGACAAAATTACTCAGGGAGGCTTCGGTACCCAAACCAAGTGAGAATCCGAATCATTGAACGAAGAGAGATGATGATGCTTCTCACGAGAAGACGCATACAGACGATACTGTATGCGTCTTCTCGTGAGAAGCATCAGTTCTATTTTTTCCGTTGCTTATAAGTTCCGTCTTTTCTGTTGCGAGTTGCAGTCCGTGTTCTGTCATCCATCGTCCAACTCGTCTCATGGTCTGGTTCAACGTCAGCTGCGCCAGCTCGGGAGATCTCTCCGTGATCACCGCCGCCACGTCATCAGCGTAGGCGACGAGGGTCACTCCGAGTGGCATCCCAAGCCGAAGCAGACTATCGTATAGACCATTCCAAAAGTCGGGTCCCAGTATCGACCCCTGAGCCACCCCAGCGGTGACCTGTCTCGTTACCTGTCCTTCGATCGTCTCGTACGTTATTCGTCTGTTTCTCAGATAATCCTCCACAACCCGAACCAGGTACGGTGGAATCCGAAAGTTGCTTTTCAGCGCCTCCAAGATATCCACCCACCTGGCCGAGTTAAAAGCATTTCTGATGTCGAACGTCGCTAGCAGCACAATGGGTCGCGCCGCATGGCAGTGTCTGTCTAGTTCCAGGAAAGAATCAATCACCTTTCGGATCGCTGCAATAGTCGACCGACCCCTCCTGAAGCCGAATTGCAAATCTAAGAGACCCCCTCCGGCCTGTATCGCGTCCGTCAGTCTCGGTCTGAGTAATTGTTCAAAGAGTTTACCAGTAGTGTCAAGTAAACCCAACGGCCGGTAGGCCGAAGGAGTGCCAGGGTCGCCCCTACCTTTTGGAATAAGAACGAGCCTCGCCTCCTTCCACCGATCGCTGAACGTTCCTGTCGTCAAGCACGTATTGTACAGGTCGAGAAGTATCTCCGGCCGTAGACGAGCCACGAGCCGGAGGATCTCGGATGGTACTCCGTCCGGTCCCGGTGCCTTACCCGTCTTCATCGCATTCGTTGCTCTGATGAGCTCCTCAGCGGTAAAAGCGGGGGGCATTTGTGCGTCCACGTCATCCATCACGTTTGTCCTAATCGGGTGCGTCGGAAACAATCCGTCAACAATCTGTCCTGCTGTTTCGGCATCTTTAAGTTCCGGTGAAACTCGGGCCCCTAGTTTCCCGGTCACAATCTTGTAGCCGGTTCCCCAGGGATCCTCGTTCACCTCATTATTATTATTATTATTATTATTATTATTATTATTATTATTATTATTATTATTGCCCTCACCCTTGCCCGGTCGGGATAGGAGGGGGAGTTGACTGCACCCCACACATAATACCTTACCTGAACATAGAATTTCTCGCTCTTTCCGAATCCGTGATCAAAATTATAGGTTCCTATTCAAAAAATGACTTTGACCTTAAAATGACCTTGAAAATAAATCTCAAGTTCAAATCCGATTTCTGGGAAAGGTGTCCTACATTGTCCCAAACAACTTTTGTCTGAACAATTTTTTTGTAGAATGCCAACCGTAAAAAATTTCGGGGTGGTTCCTTTAAAATGGGTCACCCTGTATACTTATTTTGCTTACTTATCACTTTTTTACCTTCTCTGTGTCTACTAACTGTAGTGCCATGCGTAAGAAATTTATTAACATTGCAGTCCATAGTACGTCTGGGAATTTTCAGGTCATCTGCAATTTAACGATTGGTTTTTCGCAGCTCTATGAAAGCCCATCATAATCCCACATTTATCAATAGATAAATTTTTCTCCTTTGCCATAATCAAAACAAAAATCTCTGAAAACTATAATTTCGTTTAAATATCAAGATACGAAATAAAAAATTGATACTAATGTAATATTCGTGTAGTGTATCATTGAATACTCGTGTAGTGTAGTATATAAGTGTTATAAAAGGACTCATCAGATAAACAAATTGCCTTGACAACTAAATTGGAAATTATATTTCTCTTTCGTAAATATAAATTTGATCACTAAAATACTAAAAGAAAATAATTACCCTGAAAACTTTATATCTACATAGATTAATAATAGATTTAGACAACATAGATATAAACAGAGGATTACTAAGACACCTAACTGTTTCACAAAGAATGAATGTGATCGAAATATAATTTTACCGATTCCGTTTATTCATGAATTTTTTACAAATTGTAACGAGCGGGCTCGTGAAGGCGTGAATGAGCGATCCTCGAAAGTGCGCGACATGCACAAAAGACCCGCGCAGCAAGAGAGAGAGAGAAATAGCTGCGACACGCGGGCAGGAGAGTACACGTGAGACCGGCAAGAAGAGAAAGCACGTTCGAAGTCCTATTGTTTGATCGGTGGAAAAAGAAAAACTGAATAGAGGAGCGGTTCTGTGTGGTGACCAACGAGCACGGTGTTGAGTGACTACCGCGAGTGTACGGGAAGACCGACTACGATCGAAGACCAGCGGAAGTCGATTCGAGGTTACCGTGCGACCCGAGGGATCAGGCACGTCGCCCACCATCGATAGGGATCGGCCGACAGGATACCCACCCTCAACGACTTTGGGCGACGTCGATCAAATAATTAGGTCGGAATCCAAGGCGTAGCTGTCTGCAGCAGCATTCGCCCGTGTAAGTCTCTTCCGTTATAACAATACTGCGTGCGAGAGCTCCGGGAAGCGAGCGTATACGTACTGCGTCGGCTATGTGCCATTCGAAATTGTATTGTCTGTCTGTCTCTCTCTCTCACGCGTACGTATGATTAGGATGTGTGCTGCGAATCTCTCGGCCAATATGGAATGCGCGCTAACGTGTAAATAGCTGATGAATAAATTAGCTGGGAATATACAAAGAAAGTCGGTGAATTCACTCGATAGTCCTGAATTTTCTCCTCGTTCCTTTTTCCTTCACAACGTTTCTGAGAATCTACAACCATCGCTCTCCCTTGGTGTCCCATGCTTTCGCGCTCGTTTTCAGGTCTCGCGTCCAGCACAGAACTAGCCAAAAGTGGTAAACAACGGTGATAGAAATTTTGTTAACGGACGGCGATTTACTTCCGAGGAAATCAACAACCGTTACAAAATGTAATAGTTTCAAAAAATTTAATATTAAATGCGTTCCTATAGTTAGTTATAAATTAAATAATATCATAAAATTAGGCAAAGACAATAGTTGTAAATGGAATGAAACTGGTCTTGTTTACAAATTTAACTGTAATTCATGTTCTGCTATATACATAGGTGGACTGAGAGCAGGTGAAAAAAAACGTAGTTTAAAAACTAAAATAAATGAATATAAAAAGTAAATAAGAAACAACATTTTACCAGTTTCATTACATATTTTTAAGAATCCAAATCACAGTTTTGATTAGACTAATATAATAATCCTAGACAAAGAAAGTAATCATGAAAAAAGAATAATATCAGAAATATTACACATTAATAGTCACAGTGGCTCAATCAATAGAAAAGAAGATACGAATTTTCTTAGTAAGCTGTATTAGAGAATTAATACAATTTTAAAGAGTCTAAACCTGTAAAATTTATCAGTGAAAAATTTGTTATCTATATAATTTAACATTTCAAAACTAGTAAATATTAGCCTATTCATAATAGGATTAACTTAAAATTTGGACAGCATAAATATTTATATTTCAGTCCTTTCTAAATTATGCATCATATATAGTCAATTATGATACACATGATTGACTATAATTTCCTCAGTTGACAATTTGAGGTCACTGAAAGAAAATTCAGTTAACAATGTTTAGAAAGTATTTTGAAATTGTGAGTGCAACTATTGTTAATCTATTGTTTGATATTTTAGTAATCTTCATGTATTAATAATTTTGTATATTTTTATAATAAAGTATTCTTTAAGAGGTCATGAATAAAATGCTGAAACGTTGAATTAGTTTGAAGTGTTGAAGTTTTGATTTAATTAGTTTCTTGGGTATTCTTTATACCATTGCTTTATAATTCCAATATTACACAACAGGGGAAATTTAAATAATAAAAAAACTTGTTCTTCTCATCTGGACAATTGTTTTAAATCTTTTACTTTTTCGTATTTGCTCTGGACACTGCCTAAACTTTCCGCGCCTTGGTTGACGAACATCAAAAGTTAACAGCATTTTTTTGTATTTTATATCTATATTTACAGCAACTTCAATGTCTTTTTCAAATGTCTCGTTAAATTCATCTTCTACTTCACATTTTCTATCAACGTAGCCTTATCAGGGAGTACACTTTTTTCATTAAAACTATAACGGGGTTTTCGCCCATCTTGGCTGTCCCCGTTGATATAAAAGTGTGTTCTTCGAGGGAATGAACACAATCTCACCTAAAATTGCCGGAAATCAAATTTGATGTGCAGATTTCGCTGATGTCTTGCCAAACCCGATCCGGTAGCGCAGTATGCCGCTTATAAGGTCGATCTGCCTAAGGGCCCGCGGAGGCGTCGTGAATATAGGCTTCTTGTGAGACGCGAATTTATCCGAACGCGAACACGCATTAACTTAAATTATTGAGGAAATGGATAGAGAGTCAGGCTTCAAAGAACGAACAGAGATATAAGTATATGAACAAAGCGTGTAATAAAAAGATAGTCAAAGATAATACACAAGGTAGAAAAGCGCAGTGCGTAAGAGAGAGAGCAAAAACGTAGTCAGGGAGAGAGTTAAAATCGAGCGGCACTTACAATTGTCGTTTTTAGACACGCTCGAGTCCAAGAAGCTGACTAAAGTCAGGATCACCCAGTGATGCGATCTTCGCAGGAGTCGGCTATCAAACAATGAGGGCGGGCGGCAACGATGCCAGCTCGCACGCACACTCACACAGTCTTCTTAGTTGTTTAGACCACCGACACTGCCAGTCTTTGATTGTGGGATAGTCCAATCGCTCACTCACACACCGGGATGGTTTGCTATATATTCAATCCTCACAAAATACTGTACGGAAATACCGCCAAAACTCTCTGGAGTTCGAATCAACGCGCCCGTGCCATTGGAAGCGTAGCCTCTTTGCTCTCTGCCTAAAATCACCGTTCGCAGTACACCTCTCGCGCTCCCCCCTCTCGACTCTTACCTCTCTCTCTCCCGTTCCTATGTCGCATCTCTCTCTCTCTTACCGTATTCCCCTTTCGTTTTCGCTGCTGCTAAACAAAGGGCAAATACAAAATAGATACTACAAATAAATGTATATATATTTGAAACACAAAGGTACTTGAGAGAGAGAGAATATAACGAGGAATTTTTCACTCGTTATAAAACATAAAGTATCATAAGTCTCTAAAAATACATCATTATTAATAGTATCTTTTATAATATTGACTAAATGTGCTGCAAAAATGTTTCTACAATACTAATTTTCTACTCCATATCATATATTAAATGTTGAAAAGCAAAGCTTACTAGTTTTAAAATGGTTTTCGAATTCATAGTAATCATGAATTTTCTTATTAACAGCAAAAAACTTATTTAAAAATTTGCAAATAAATTAAAACAAAGCAAGCTTGAATTGTCTATATCATTAATGAATGAAAAAATAATTATTGTAAATGATTAACCAAACACTTACATAATCTTATCATAAATTTAAGATACAGAATACCAATTTCTCAAAAAACATTTTATTTTATATTTCCTTATATATTACATGATTATATATAACATAATTTTCAAAAACATGAAAATATGAATTTTATAAAAACTTGCTTAAGCAATTCAATCAAAAAATTTAGTTATTCATAACTAGTAAACAATTCAATTCGTCGATGTCTCTTACTCCTAAATCATATGTTATTATTGTTTATAATCTTACGATCCCAAAGAAATAAAAAATATTTAGTCTTATATGATAACTCTTACAAACGAACTCAATTTTTGAAAGATAAAAAAATTACTTGAAAATAAATATTATTACGTCCCAAGCAAGCTAGACATCAGACGCTGAAATGTTGCCAAAACAGCAGTTTGCGTACGACTTTCAGTCTTTCTTACACAAATGGCTAACTGCGCGATTCCTTACTCTTGGTAGCTTCGGTACGGATCGACCTCCAGACAAAATGTGCATGTAAGTCTTGGCATTACCCCATGTCGCATTCAGCAAGTGCCTATTTTAGGTGCTCCTAGCGCCGGCACGAGGCGCGCACGAAAACAGAAGTTAGTAACGAGAGAGCTATTCTAGCGACCGCTCACTCACTCCCGGCTGCTCGTTCGACTAGCAAGTCAAGGCGCACTCCTATGTGGCCTTTCGAAAGTTTTCTTTTGTTAGTCTAAGAAGACTACGTGATCATTCTAATTGTGATTTTTAACCTGTGTAAATTTTTATACGAGATTAAATTAAAGTGACTTTCAAGAAATTACAAGTATTGTGTGCTCATTTTTAATCAAAACCTCTATTGTTCGTGCAAGAAGGAGGGAAGCCAAGTGCGTATGGCGACACTTTGCTTACCCCACTTTACATAAAAAAGAAACACAACATTGGTGACCCCGACAGAACAATAACATTGGTGACCTCGAAAGAACAGAAGTGAGTGGATACGACTTTCTCTTAAGAAACTTTTGTATCTCGTGAAGGAATTTAACCTCCAAGTGATCAAAACAAGTGAGCTTTCCCCTTGGAGCATTTCGAAATCGCATGGAATGCCAAAAGAACATTCTCGATTGTGAGTGAGCAGTGTGCGAATGAGTCGCTACTTCCCGGAACAACGTGGCATGCCTCTAGAAAGATTGCCACAAGTCCCCTCGAGGAGAAGTTCAACTCTGGTGAACCCACCTCTGCAAATCTCTATTAATCCAGAAATCAGCTCACCAGTTTTGGACCATTCCAGTGATCTTGGACAAATTTTACATTCGGCAGACAATCACTCGGTTATCGTGCAGAGTCAGCCTGTCGTGCCTGCGGTTTCCGAACCCTGGGCTAGTCAGCTCATATACATAAATTCGGAAAAGGCGGACGGTGTACCTGGAGGAAACGTGCTTGCTGTTGGGGCCTGAAAACTGATACCCTTTTGGACAGATGAGCCTGAGCTTTGGTTTGTGAAGACGGGGGCGGCTTTTTAGGTTAACCGAATTCGCTCTGACGAGTCCAAATATAACCTCACTCTAGGTGCTCTGGATGCTGCGGCTCTGAGGGAAGTTGCTGACGTCATTAAATCTGAACCGGCCACGGACAAATATGAGCTGCTGAAAGCACGCCTGCTCAAGCGCTTTGGAGATTCAGCGGATAAATAGCTCGAGATGCTTTTAAACAAGCTGGAGATAGGTGATAGGAAACCCTCTCAGCTGTTTAGGCAGATGGTTACCCTCGATGGAGCCAACGCATCCGAAGAGCTAGTCCGAGTTAAATGGTTAGGAATGCTTCCCAGAAATGTCCAGAGTATCCTCAAAATCTGTAAGACCAGCAGTACCGGTAAGCTTTTTGAAGCAGCAGATGCCGTCGTCGACACGCCAACTTTGCCATCCACTTTTGCCTTAGAATTCAATGCTGTCGGTTCTGCAGTTCAAACCAGAGCCTCAGAGCTTGCAGAAATCAAATCTCTTGTAATACAATTGTTTTCAGCAACTAGAGACGTGCAAATCGTGTCACAGAAGTTTTACGCAGTCACGTCAACCTAGAAGTAATGGAAGCCCAGACAACAATCGTCAAAGAAATCGCTCAAAATCAAGGTCCAGACCGCACAGCAATGGTATCTGTCTTTACCACAATCGCTTTGATACAGCAGCCACTTGCTGCAATCTGCTATGTGCCTTCTCATCGCAACAACAGCAACAGCAGGGAAACCTCTAAAGCTGCTGTCTGTCTCGGTCCCAGGTAGCAGCTCCTCAGCAAACCTCGTCGTTCCCAGGAATCAATGGAGAAAAAACAGACTAATCATCGAAGATCGAACCTCCGAATGCGTTATCTTGTTGACAGCGGCTCAATAGTATCCATTCTCCCCATGTCAGGAGGTGGCTCAAGGAGCTCTAACAGACCTTCATCTTTCTGCAGCGAACGGCACACCCATCCGCTCTTGTGGACGCAAAACACTTCTGTTAGATCTTGGACTCCGCAGATCCTTTCTTTGGTCTTTTGTTCCGGCAGACATTAAGTTCCCCATAATAGGAGCAGACTTTCTATCCCATTACAGTTTGCTTGCGGACCTCAGAAACAGAAAATTTAGAGATGAAACAACATCCCTGTCGACTTCCGGGCGCTTAATCTGTACTCCAATCCTTTTGATCGTGACTATGTCTCCGATAACCCAACCTCTGTTTCAGCTGACGATATCATCGTCAAGTTAGTGGAACAGATTTTTAAACGGTTTCTGGTTGTCGAAGGCCTTGTAACAGAACCAACTGAAGCTACATTGTCACTATAGGATCCCCTGTCTTCTCGAGGCCTCGACACATGCTTGGACTCAAATTAAAAGCTTCTAAGGCAGTCTGCTGAGCTATTAACAAGAGAACCACCCCAACCCTCCGCTTCCGATTTTTCTGCAATTAAGATATGTTATAGTTCGTAAAAAAAATAAAAGACCAGTATTTTTTTTTATCGGCGGAAAAAGCTATCTAAGGGATAAAACCCATCCCCAAAAAACAGTCCCAAAAGTAGTTCTATAGTAATATCTTTAGTTGTAATGAATATTTTTTTATGAAACAAAAAAACACAAGATACTTTAAAAAAAGTAACAGACACACATCAATATGGTCCTCGGGGGTTGCAACCTCAACGTTGTATAGAGGAAAAACTGTATTTTTAAGTGTATTCTTACCTTACAAAATCAAAAAATTAAGTTAAAAAAATTTTTAAAATGATATTCTAATAGAAAATGATAAAACAAAATTGACGTGTTTCGGGGATGTCCTATTGTCGATTATTTCGAGGGTGAACTACCCCTTAATGTTATTAAAACACTATAAGCAGTTGTTAATCGCAGATTATGCTGGTTATTTCATGTTCCATGACGCTCAAAAAAGCCAAACACATGTATACTTTACTGAGCTGAGTTCCGAATTTCAGAAAATTGGAATGCAGGAGTTACCAGCTCGAGAATTGATGAAATTGGGGTGTAGGAGTTCGGGGTACCAGCGTGGCAGGGTAACCAACTCGAGGGTTGATGAAATTGGGGTGTAGGAGTTACGGGTTATAGCGTGGCAGGGTCACTAGCTCTAGGGTTGATGAAATTGGGGTGTAGAAGTTACAGACTATAGCGTGGCAAGGTAACTAGCTCGAGGGTTGATGAAACTGGGATGTAGGAGATCGGCGTTAGAGCGTGGCAGGGTAACCAGCTCGAGAGTTGATGAAATTGGGGTGTAGGAGTTCGGGGTACCAGCGTGGCAGGGTAACCAACTCGAGGGTTGATGAAATTGGGGTGTAGGAGTTACGGGTTATAGCGTGGCAGGGTCACTAGCTCTAGGGTTGATGAAATTCGGGTATAGAAGTTCGGGGTTAGATAGTGGCAGGGTCACTAGCTCGAGGGTTGATGAAACTGGGATGTAGAAGTTCGGCGTTAGAGCGTGGTAGGGTAACCAGCTCGAGGGTTGATGAAATTGAGGTGTAGGAGTTAGAAGTTATAGTGTGGCAGGGTAACTAGCTCTAGGTTTAAGGAATTTGGGTTCGGACTGGTAGGGTATCAGGGTAACAAATGAATGCTGTGTTCACTCTCCAATGAAGGGGTAGCAGCACCTGGTGATGAATACTGTATACTTTTGTGTTAGATTTTAAAGGTAATTTCATCAACTTCATTTCTTTTGACAAAATTTTGCAAGAAAACATTTGAAAACATAGCTTTTCTTTCAGGCGACTTAGGGGGTTAGGTTGCAACCCCTGTAGACAAAATCCATATATTTAGCTGAAATCCATATATTTAGCAGAACAAAAGTATACATGTGTTTGGCTTTTTTGAGCGTCATGGAACATGAAATAACCAGCATAATCTGCGATTAACAACTGCTTATAGTGTTTTAATAACATTAAGGGGTAGTTCACCCTCGAAATAATAGATAATAGGACATCCCCGAAACACGTCAATTTTGTTTTATCATTTTCTATTAGAATATCATTTTTAAAATTTTTTTAACTTAATTTTTTGATTTTGTAAGGTAAGAATACACTTAAAAATACAGTTTTTCCTCTATACAACGTTGAGGTTGCAACCCCCGAGGACCATATTGATGTGTGTCTGTTACTTTTTTTATAAGTATCTTGTGTTTTTTTATTTCATAAAAAAAATATTCATTACAACTAAAGATATTGCTATAGAACTGCTTTTGGAGCTGTTTTTTGGGGGTGGGTTTCATCTCTTAGATAGCTTTTTCCGCCGATAAAAAAAATACGGGTCTTTAATTTTTTTACGATCTATAACATATCTCAATTGCAGAAAAATCGGAGGCGGAGGGGTGGGGTGGGTCTCTTACAAGAACAGGTATTATAAGGCCCTCTAGTAGCCCTTACACTAGCCCAATTCATATGGTCAAATCAAAGTCAGGAAAACTAAGACCAATAGGAGATTATAGGAACCTGAATGCTCAAACAGTGCCTGACCGCTACCCAATACCGAGAATTCATGCTTCTTCTTCAACTTCACGGAAAAACAATGTGTTCCACCTTAGATTTGAAAAGAGCCTATTTTCAAATCCCTGTTGCACCTGAGGATGTATCAAATACAGCCATAACGAATATTTTTGCATTATTTGAATTTTTAGGAATGCCGCTTGGTTTAAAGAATGCAACACAAACATTCCAACGCTACATGAACAGCCACTTTGGCCATCTAGATTTTGTGGCAGTTGACATAGATGATTTGCTAATCTCCTCTAAAGATGAAAATGAGCACGTGGAGCACCTGAGAATCGTCTTCGAGATTCTTTTCAGCAACAAACTAAAGCTAAACTAGGACAAATCACGATTCGCTCAGAGTAAACCACCTTCCTTGGATTTCGTATCAATTCTGAAGGATTCAGCTCCCGCCAGAAAAGATAGAGGCCATCCTTGGAATTCCAAAGCCCAAAACTGTACTCAAGCTCAAGAGCTTCCTTGCAGCTTTGAATTACTTTCGGGCGCTAATCCCTCATGCAGCTGAAGCTCAGTCTCTCCTCTAAATCGCAAAAAAAGAAAGATAAAACTCCAATAATTTGGACACCGCAGCTATCTGCAGCTTTCGAAGAAGCTAAAAAGTTATTGGCGGAAGCAACCTCCTCGGTTTTTCTTCATCCAGATGCCACCATCGTTCTTACTGCTGATGCCTCATCAACCGCTATTGGCGGATCATTGTAACAGCAGGTTGGTAATAAACGTCTTCCTCTAGGTTTCTTCTCCAGAAGACTCTCACCGGCAGAAAAAAACTACAGTCCTTACGACCGTGAGCTCTTAGCGATCTTGTCCTCCTGAAAGTACTTTTCCCATTTGGTGGAAGGCAGATCATTTATCATCCAAACTGACCACAAGCCTTTGGTGAAGGCTTTCCTGCAACGAACAGAAAAAGCCTCCCCCAGGTAACTTCATCAGCTAGATTACATCGGACAATTCTGCACGTTAATAGTCCATATTCCGGGCTATGAAAACGTTGTAGCGGATGATCTCTCAAAAATTTGTACAATCAACATGCCTTCTAGACTTGATGCCAAAACAATCAGTGAGGTGCAATATGTTACTGCTTCCTTTACCCAGGAAGAAAATCTAATCTCAATTACTTTACAGACCTTGGAGATAGATATTTACAAACTTCTTTGCGACGTCTTGTCTGAGTCTGTCCGCCCATTCTTGCCTCCTTCACTCAGGTGCATAGCTTTTGATGTGGTCCATGGACCCGCACACCCTAGCGGAAGAGAAACGGCCCGCAAACTCAAAGAAAAATTCATCTGGCCAGGGATCTGCAAGAACACCCTTTCATGGTCACGCCTTGCATGCCAAAACTAAAAAAATCAAGGAACCAACCAATTAGTATAAATGTTCCGGAATCTCGTTTCAATCACGTCCACTTGGACCTTATTACTTTGCTATTAGTAAATGGCTACAAATATTGCCTAACCATTATAGATAGATTCACTAGATGGCTTCAGGCCATCCCGCTAAAGGATATGCTAGCAGAATCTGTGGCAAGTACATTTTATTCAGGATGGATCTCCATTTTTGGCAACCCACTCACCATTACTACGGACCAGGGAGCGCAATTTGAATCGGCCTTATTCAAATCTCTTGGAAGTCTAATTGGAGCTACACGCTTAAGAACAACACCCTATCACCCATAGTCTAATGGAATGATTGAAAGATGGCACATGACCTTTAAAGCTGCCCTGCTGTGCCAGCCCAGCTATCATTGGATAGACTCTTTGCCAACAGTCTTACTTGGCCTACGGACGGCTTACAAAGAAGATTTAAAAACTTCTCCGGCCTAGCTGGTTTTCGGAACGCCAAGCAGAGTTCCAGGAGAATTTTTTGTCACTAACTTTTGTCACAAACACTTTGTCACAAGATCAAGTAGCTGACCGATAACATTTCTGAACCATCTTAAGAGGCATTTCAGAGTAATCAGGCCAACTCCCACATCGCACTATATTAAACCAAAACAGTTTATGCATGGCAACTTACGAACATGCTCTCATGTCTTCAAGCTTGCAGCGCCGGTGAAACCACTTCTAACGCCTGCCTACTCAGGCCCTCACAAGGTCATTGAAAGATTGGATGATCTACGCTACATGACAGATGTGCATGGTGCACCGCAGACCATTTCCACGGCAAATCTTCAACCAGCCGATTTGGCAGCAAAGGAACCATCAACAATCCAAACTCGCGTTCATTCTCGCGCAAAAACAGTCTCTTTCTAGCTCCCAGCACCAACAGACTCGCTGAACAAAAACCTGACTCCCCAGAGTGAAGCCAAGACAGACACCACTAGCCCAGCAACAAGGACAAGGACCTTAAATACTTTAGTCACACCTCGTTTTCAGTTCACTTTCAGAGAGGGAGTGGCTGTTGCGACCGTCCCAAGTTGCATCCAGAAAGTGCCTACCCTAGGTGCTCCTAGCGCCGGTAGGAGGCGCGCACAAAAATAGGAGTTAGTAGCGAGAGAGCTATTCTAGCGACCGCTCACTCACTCCCAGCTGCTCGTTCGACTAGCAAGTCAAGGCGCACTCTTATGTGATCTTTCGAAAGTTTTCTTTTGTTAGTCTAAGAAGACTACGTGATCATTCTAATTGTGACTTTTAACCTGTGTAAATTTTTATACGAGATTAAATTAAAGTGACTTTCAAGAAATTACAAGTATTGTGTGCTCATTTTTAATCAAAACCTCTATTGTACGTGCAAGAAGGAGGGAAGCCAAGTGCGTATGGCGACACTTTGTTTACCCCACTTTACATAAAAAAGAAACACAACATTGGTGACCCCGACAGAACAATAACATTGGTGACCTCGAAAGAACAGAAGTGAGTGGATACGACTTTCTCTTAAGAAACTTTTGTATCTCGTGAAGGAATTTAACCTCCAAGTGATCAAAACAAGTGAGCTTTCCCCTTGGAGCATTTCGAAATCACATGGAGAACCAAAAGAACATTCTCGATTGTGAGCGAGCAGTGCGCGAATGAGTCGCTACTTCCCAGAACAACGTGGCATGCCTCTAGAAAGATTGCTACAAGTCTCCTCTAGGAGAAGTTCAACTCTGGTGCAGGAAGGAGGCAAGCCAAGTGCGCATGGCGATAATTTGTTTAGCTCGTTTTACATAACAAAGAAACATGACAAGTCGATGCCATTTCCCGTGAACAGTGAGAGACTCATATGGCTTTTCACCTAATATGCGCTTTTGACAAAAGCACATCGCAAAAGTGGGAGAGATACAGTCCTCTTCTCTCACGCTCTCACAAGAATTGCTGAATAGGATAAGGAACGACGCGCGAAGCCAAATGAGCAATTAGCCCATTGACCGGTGACATGAGTTATCACGCCAGTGGGCGGGCTATTGCTGCCTTTTTTTCGATTGCGGAGAGAACTGGAGAACACTCCGCGACCGCGAGCGAAACTGTAATGAGCTACGTGAAACGTCATAACCGCTAACAGTGTAATACGAATAAAGGAAACAAAACCGTTAAAATCAGTGAAGTTTTAACTCTAACCTATATAACCCGCTAATTCTTCTCGACTTGTAAAGTGTGACTGGCTGTGAGCAGTATTTTACGTATATTCTACTACTCTCATCAACGCCGAACTGCAGTTCTACACGTTGCAGGAAAGTCTACAGGCCAAAGATAGTGAAGAGTAATCCGCTACGACAGGTTTTTTTTCGAGATTTAAAAGGGAAAATAAATATTTGTGAATTTCGGACATAACAATATGTTACAGCAAAGTGATTATAATTTGATTTTTAAATAAAAATAAGCGTTTTTAATTGCTATAGTGATTAAACTCACTGTACCAAGTGTTACGAGGGTTAGACTACTTGTCTTATGGTAACGGATTTTTTATAAGGTAGATAGGTTAGGGTTATTTTGATAAATTAAATTAAAGAGTAGTAGGTTAGGTAGATCAACTCATGGCAAGAAAGTCATTTATTTTTAACAAAATATGTGATTCATCTCGCTGTTCCCAGAAATTAATAGATTAGCCTACCTGGAAGTTGGTAGGCTATAATTTCTAATAAGTTGTAAAAGCTTGTGGGAATGAGTTATATCAGGGTTAAGATGAGTTAGCCTATCTCTGGTTGCATCTTAATTTTCTTATAGAAAAGCAATTGATTAAACGCGCTCTACCCAGAGTTATGTAGGTTAGCCTGCTTAGGGAGTTGATAAGGGTGGTTTATACCCTTAAAAGGTGAATTCCGTCAAAATAAAAAAACACGTATTCAATATTTTTTATTATTCTAACGATATGTCAAGTTTGGTTGAAATCGGTGAGTGGCACTGGAATAGGGTTACTTGTTAGTCTAATAAACAATCATTTATATTCTATTTCTATTCTTTAATTGGATTACTACTAATTACTACTAATAGGATTATATTGCACTATTCGATCATGTAAAATTAATTAACATATTGCTGTATTATCAGAAAAATTTTCTCTTGTTTGAAATTTAAGCTGCACATCAACGGCTACATTTTTAATAGATTAATGAAAATTAGAAAACATATCATAAAGAACAGAATATTTATTTCGAGCAATAATTTTACAATAGCATTAATACTCGCTTCATTTTTTTCATTCTGTTTGAAAGACTAAAATAACTAAACGAGGTTTTTCCAATTAATTTGATGTTTTTACACTCCAAACATGCTTTGGTGTACGAGGTAATTTTGAAAGCTCGTACAACTCCTAACTACGATTAATAGATGCTAATTCGTGTGAAGTGAATTCGCCCCGTAAAATATAGGCCTTTTTAATAGCTGAGCGACCTCGGACTCGGATGCTTACGGTCCAAGCTTTACGGGCACCCCGGCTCGTCCGCGTTTTGATTGTATGATAGTGAATTATAAGAGGGCCGCACGAAATCACGATCCAAACTCATAGACTTTATTATTCCCTATCACCTAAATAATGAATTTCGAAATCACTAGTCGCAAGAGGGAATTCGGGTACAGGATCAATAAACGGAGAAATACATGTAGTAATATCGAAATTTCTCGTTTTGTTACACCACAAAAATATATAAGAAAAAAAAATCAGAATTTTTATTGATTTAATTACACAGGCCAATAAGGTTTCAGAACCAGAGACCAGACATAGAACACCCGATGGATTTTGGTGCGCTGAATCCAAATCCGAACTCAGAATTGCGCCACCACGTCAGGATTTTGAGATATCACGTTTTTTGGCTATATTCGGTATCTTATAACATTGTGAATAAATTTTTTCATGCAAAATTGACAACGGCATCTGAAAGAGCAACTCTTGGCTGACAAAATGCATAACCGATTTTTGTTTTTGTCTTTTTCCAGCAGAGATACCGTCAATTGAAATGTGCCATTTATCAATTGATTTATACTGGAGTATGAAAAATCTTGATTTTTTTTGCAATCTTCAGTAGTAGGAAAAACTTACACTGGCATATAAAGGTCTACCATTATACTAATTTACGGCGAATCTAGCTGAATTTATTAGATGCACTCTAAAATGGCAGCTATAAATTTAGGGTAGGCTAAGGGAGATGGTTATGACCTAAATGCATTGAAAATCCTATAACTCTAGAACCAGCGACAGATTAACTTAAGTGCGCTATAACCTGCAAGCTCAAAACCATGACAGGATTAACTAAGTGCGTTATAACCTACACTCAGCTTAAAACCACGACAAGTTAACCTAAGCGCTCTATGACCCGCGAGAGGTTAAGCTAAGTGCGTTATAATACGCGACTGGTTGACTTAAGTGCGCTATAACCTGCAAGCTCAAAATCACGGCAAGTTAACCTAAATTCGCTATAACCTGCTACAAGTTAATTTAAGCGCGCTATAATCCGCAACAGGTATATTGAGTACGATATAACTTGCAAACTAGAATCCACGACAGTATAACCTATATGCACAGTAACCTTCGAGCTCTAGACCACTACAGGTGAACTTACGTTCGCTATGATCTGCGAGCGCTAAACTCACAATAGGTTAAACTAAATGCAGTGAACAGTGAGGGTCAAGCACAGGACAAATTAATTTAAGTGGACTGTAATCTATAGCATTTCAATCTAAACTCCAATGTAGTTAGAGAGGTTACACTAAGAAGCTGACAATCTTTAAAATGTATATTCTTAAACCTATAACCGCCAATTCTGTGACGTTATGCTTTCTTTTTGTGAAAACGTTAGCGCTTCATTTCAAACGATCGTTGAAGAGATTTACGTTTGTGACTAGTAGGGTTATTATCATCCCTTTTCAATGACCAGCAGTAGTCGGCCATCATTTTTTCGTTCCACCCTTGGTAGTGTTGTTCCTTTTGTTTAAAGTCTTGGTGAAATCGTTCACCCATCTCGTCACTATATGCTCCAAGATTTTCTGGGAAATAGTCTAAATGAGAATGAAGGAAGTGTATTTTAAGGCTCATTAGACAACCCATTTTTCGGAAATTCTGTAATATGTTGGACACAATAGTTTCAAACCGTGGGTCTCGATTATTGCGTAAAAATTTTTCTGTAACATCTTTGTAGCTCAACCAAGCATTATTTTCAACGAGAGTCATGGTTTAGATAAATGAATCATCTTTCATGAGTTTTCGTATATCAGGCCCAACGAAAATGCCTTCCTTAATTTTTGCATCACTCAATTTCGGAAATGTGGCTTTCAAATGATTGAAACATTTACCATTTTTATTCAAGGCTTTCACAAACTGTTTCATTAAACCTAATTTGATGTGAAGTGGTGGGAGTAATACTCTCTCTCTATCAACAAGACCTACGTAGGCGACATTATGAGAACCTATTTTCCATTCTGATCTTGTGGGCCATTTTTTTGTTACCCACTGCTTATCTCTTGCACGGCTGTCCCAAAGGCAGAGGAAACACGGAAATTTGGTATTTTCCGACTGCAAGCCAACTTTAAGATTTATCATCTTAAAGTCACCACAAACAAGCCAATTGTGAGTCTTGTAATTTATTTTTTCCAGTAGAAATTGAAAACTATTGTATGATTCTTTTAGTGCAGTTGAGTGACCTACAGGAAGTGCCGCATACTCATTTCCGTTGTGTAGTAACACAGCTTTGAGACTTTATGTGGAAGAATCAATGAAGAGACGCCAGTTTTCTGGCTTGTAGAAATCTTGGATATACAAGTTAACCAATTCTTCGATGTTATTACAGTACACCATCACATCCTCCATTGTAAAGTACTTTATGAACGCCTCTTCTCGGTTTCTGTAAATTGACACTTTTGTTCCAGGTAATAATAGCTTCCTTTCTTGGAGTCTTGAAGCATAGAGTTCAGCTTTATCCTTTGGAAGATTGAGGTCTGGAATAAAATCATCTAACGAACTTTGGTCAAAAAGCTTAGGACTCTCGTCATCAGAACTATCTTCAAAAGAGACATCTTCAGTTGTATCAATATCCATCGGTTCAACTTTTGCCGAACCAACTTCTTTTCCGGGTTTACTTACTTTTCCTACTTTGGCTGATGTTACACTCGCTACCGCAGGGTAGATGATTTTATTTGAATTTTGTTTATTGAAACCCGTTGTATTACATATGCAGAAGTAACAATCAGTTTCATGGTCCTTGGGCTCACGCCAGATGGTCGGTTCAATAACAGTCATATTGCTGCTATTACCATCCCACTTCAACATAGCAAGTCTGCAAGAATTACAAATTGAAGATGGTACCCATGTCTTATCTAAATTGTCGATCGGAACCTTATAACATTTCATATATAGAGTTTTGATTGAATCATTAATAGATCGTCGATAAGAAGTTGTTTCAAACTTCCCACAAACATAACAAAATGTATCAATTTTTCTAGCACAAGGGCTTCTGGAACTCATTTTTCTTATAATAAATAACAAAAAGGATAAAAAATGTTCTTATGATAAATATTCTTATAATAAATAAAGTAGAAGAAAATAAGATAATAGCATTTACAGGAAATTCAACCATTAGCCCGCTACTCAAACGTGATCTCTAACACGGAAGGATTAGCATGTCACAAAATCAGTTATCTCAGCTTTCACCTATCTCAGCTTCAGCATATAATCATACATTTCAAGTTACGTAATATTCTACATCATCTATCTACAGAATTTCAAAAACGAATGAAAGATTTCACGGTTTTTGATTCCGCTGATCGTATCAGATATCAGATTTTCAAAACTTATTTTATTCAAGCAATTTGTTTAAACAAATTTTTGCACAATTGAATATTTTTGCAAGTTGCACCTCATTTTCATAGTTTTAGGGGTCACTGATTACGAGTTTGATGTTAGATTTGTGAATTTAGATTTATTTAAACAATTTATTTAAACAAATGTTGCAAGACTCGATGTTTTTGCAAGTTGCACATACTTTTGCTGAATTTTCAGGTCGCTGGTTATGAATCTGATATCAGATTTGTAAAATGTATTTTATTTAAAAAATTTCTTTAAACAAATTCCTGTATAATAGAATATTTTTGCAAGCTGCACCATATTTCCATGTGGTGGGGGGTTACTAATCACGAGTTTGATGTCAGATTTGTACATTTAAATTTATTTAAACAAATTATTTAAATTTTTAATTCTAATATTTGTCTGTCTGTCACAGGCCGACAAACTTCAGAACCAAAAACTATACCTAACGCACCCGAAGAATTTCGATGCGCTAAATCCAAATCTCAGCTTAGAATTGCGCCAGCACGTCAGTATGCCGAGATATTCTAGAAGGCTATAAACTGCGTGGCCATAACCCTAAATCCGTTAATTCAAAAACCCCCGACCCCTTAACCTTTAACTGCCCCCTTAACCTTAAATCCGTTAACCCTGTAGCCCTGAAACCTGTGATGTTATAACCCTCGATGCCGTTACGCAAATCCCTTAATGCCTGAGCCCAGTAATTTGCGCCACAAGGAATCTAGGGCTATTGTATCGCAGGTTACAGGATTCCGAGGTGAAGAAATTCGGGGTTAAGTTGGCAGGTTTTATTGCCGCGCTTGTTATAACCTTCTTGGGTTAAAATATTTGGGGTTAAGGGGACGGGGATTATTGCATTGAAGGTCACAGGGCTCGGGGGTTGAGGGATTTAGGGTTAAGTGGGCAAGGTTTATTGCCCCGCAGGTTACAATGCTCCAAGATCAGGGATTTGAGTTATAATAGTCGAAATTCATTGCGTTGCCGTATAAACCAATTGATAAATAGTACATTTCAATTGACGATAAAAGAAGACATAAACTAAAGATTGTTAGTGCTTTTGTACGATAAGAATTGCTTTTTAGGTGCCGTTGACAATTTTGCATGAAAAAAATTATTCGCAATGTTATAAGGTACCGTATATAGCCAAAAAAACTTGATTTTCGCACTTTTAGGTTAGAATATCTCAAAATCCTGACGTACCAGCGCAATTCTGAGCTCGAATTTGGATTCAGCGCACCAAAATCCTTCGGGTGTACTATGTCTGGTCACTCATTCTGGTGTGTCGCAGTATAAACAAATTCATAGGTGTTAAATTTCAAACGACGATATCTACATTAACAAAAGACATAAAAACAAAAATAGGTAGTGCATTTTGTAGACCAAGAGTTGCTTTTTCAGATGCCGTTGTCAGTTTTTCATGAAAAAATTTATTCGCAATGTTATAAAGTACCGAATATAGCCAAAATACGTGATTTTCGCACTTTTAGGTTTGGATATCTCAAAATCCTGACGTGCTGGCGCAATTCTGAGCTCGGATTTGGATTCAGCGCATCAAAATCCTTCGAATATATTATGTCTGGTCTCTGGTTCTGAACCTTTGTCAAATTTTGTTGGCCTGTGTTATCTAACAGTAGGTGGTCTGAATTAATGAATAATCGATAACTTCGTCCGCGTAAACGCGTGGATAAGACGAAGCTTATAGCTGTATGCAATAATAATAAAAGTCAAAGAGAGAGGGACAAAGATATGAATAATCTTGCCGTGTAAAGTCTATCATAAGAAATATTTAAACGGTATTTAACTATTTGAATGGTATATATATGAAATTATATACTACTGTGGGCAAAAAGTAAGGTGAATTTTCAATTTAAACTTCGCGGGCTTAACATTTCGGGCTAGTTCTTTTTTTCTTGAGTTGGTAGGACTGCGAATGACATCTGGGACAAATTTCATGTCAATGTCATCATCAGTAATATATTTACGCTTGTGTTTACCAAACGACCAAGAGTGCATGTTTTGATTTTTACAATGTTTGATTTAATTGAGCAAAGAAGTGCCATCAAATTTTGTTTGCGGAATGAAATTTCGGCTGCGGAAACGTTGAGGATGTTGCGGAAGGCCTTTGGTGATTCTACCATGTCGCAGAAAAATGTTTATAAGTGGTACAAAGACTTCAAAGAGGGTCGAGAACGTGTTGATGACTTGGAGCGCTCCGGACGACCATCGACGTCAACAGATGACCAACACGTCAATAAAGTGAAGGAATTAGTGCTCGAAAATCGTCGGTTGACTGTTACAGACCTTACTGATATGATCGGAATATCAGAAGGATCTGTGAAAACAATTTTGAAAGACCATTTGGGCCTACGAAAAGTCAAATCTCGTTTGGTACCGAAAACTCTCAATTTCTTGCAAAAAAGTCGCCGCGTTGATGTGTGTGAAACAATGCTTTCTGACTATCAGGACAAGCTCAAATGCATGATTACGGGAGATGAGACTTGGATTTATGCTTACGACCCTGAAACAACCGACCAATCAAGCGAATATCGTGCTAAAGGCGAGGCCAGACCGAAAAGAGCACGTCAAAGTCGTTCAAAAATCAAGGTCATGATGACAGTTTTCTTCGATTTTCGTGGTGTGGTGCACTATGAATTCCTTCCACCCGGCCAAACTGTTAATAAGGAATATTATTTGAGCGTTATGCGTCATTTGCGTGAAGCAATTCGTCTAAAAATACCAGAATTATGGGCCAACAACTCTTGGTTTTTGCATCACGATAATGCACCATCTCACACTGCACTCGTTCTTCGTGACCATTTCGCCAAAAATTCGACGCATATCGTTCCGCAACCACCGTATTCGCCTGATTTGGCTCCGTGTGACTTCTGGCTATTCCCAAAACTCAAGAGACCACTCCGGGGAACGCGTTTCGAGTCGATTGAGGAGATAAGAGCTGAATCGAAGAAGGCGCTGATGGCTATACCGGAAAGGGACTATTTGGCATGTTTCGAGGATTGGAGAAAACGTTGGCATAAGTGTATTTTATCGGGAGGGGATTACTTCGAAGGGGATGACATTGATGTAGAAGAATAAATAAAGATTTTTCATTTTACAAACAAATTCACCTTACTTTTTGCCCACAGTAGTATATGAAATTATATATATGTAACAAAGTGATTTCTAGAGAACAATATCAATGTCAGAGAAATATACTTACATCCTAACTATACGGATGCTCTCTTCTGACTAACTCTCTCGGTCCTCGTTATTACTTCGCACGCTTTGTTTTCCTCTTTATTTTTCATGCTTTCTCTCCTTGATTCACGTGTTTTTAATCGCTACCTTAGTCCTAAGTAAATACGCTGACTGCAGCATGCTACTGCAGAGCGATCGGTCTTTCCTACTTGATCTCGCTGAGGCGCGTACTCATGTGCTGCTAGCCATAGCATCTTATCGCTATGTGCTTGACCTTGGTGCGACACAAATGAAGCTTTTGTAGATGAACTCTACATTGATGTATACATATATAGAAAATAGTCCGTAACATAACAACGATAACTCATAGTGATTGCTCTATCACGACTAATTAGATGAAATAATTTCATTTTGCCCTATCGGTACTACTATATATGGCATTATTTATTCAATTGTATTCAAAGTGATTTTAATTTTGTTGTAAGTAGCAACTTTTACCAATACGTAACATACTGTCTTGATTCCCTTATAGTTTTCTTAAATGATAAAATTTGTAATAATGGAAAGAAGGGAATTAGTGAGAGTTGGAAATTCACTTAATTTTAATTATATTCAGCAACGTTTCGTCAGTACATTTGCTGACCTCTTCAAGTTGATTCTCTCTAATAATAATTTGACTACGAGAGAAATCAGCCTGAAGAGGTCAGCAAATGTACTGACGAAACGTTGCTGAATATAATTAAAATTAAGTGAATTTCCAGCTCTCGTTATTTCCCTTCTTTCCATTATTACAAATTTTATCATTTAACAACTTTTACCAAGTTGGTAGCTGTATATATATGGTAGTATTCAAATCATTTCTTGATCTTGTAAGAATAAGTTCATTTTTGACATTGTCTACGATTTTTCGATAATCTTCAGTGAATCCTAGTAGCATACTGAGGGGGATGGTAACATCATCAAAATAACCTACATGAATCGTAAGAGTCACTTCTTTGTCACTAGTTCAATCAGCATTTTCAGTAATTGAACTTGAGTGATAACGAGTCCTTCATAAGACTGGTCAAACTAACATTTTTAGCTTTATCTATTTCAGTGGTATAATAATAAATGATAGATAGCGTTCTTAATCAATTTAGTGTTTACTGCTGTAGTACTATTTTTCTGTATTGATCAGCCATATATATGAATCATACTGCGAGATGTAAGTATAGTTAAATCCTAGTGTTAAATTGCGATACGAATTTCATCATTATTATTGAAATCTAATAATAATGAATAAGGTTGATATATGTGAACTTAATAATAAGCTATCGACTTATCGAAAATGACACCTGAGTAAATGTTTAGAATTTCTGGCACTCTGTTGTAAAAAACCAACTAATATACAAGATACTTTTCACCACAGAAAGAATGATTTTTAACGACTTTTAATTTTAGACTTTTCAAAAACTGAATATTGCGATGTGCTGGCACTTTGATAATTTGCTGTTGACTGATTACTTTCTTAAATTTCGGTCAATAAATATATCCTCATTCAATCTTAAAATTATTGTTGGTGTATTGTAACTGGTCGCTCGATTAAGAGCCTTTTAAATAACTGCAGAATGATCCAAAAAGCCAACGACAGCTCTCCGTACTCCGAATTGCACTAGCGCAGCGAATTGTAAAATAATTTACAACTAACAACTATTTATTTTAATTTTTTTCATATGCTGTTACGCGATGAGCACCAGCGTTACAAATTTACTAACTACTAATACCTGCTATTCTTCCACTGACTACTCCGAAAAGTCAATATATGAATTCAAGCACAGGAAAATAATCAACGCTGCTAAAGAAGGAAAAACCATCCTATGTACGCCTACATGATGCAAGAAAAATAAGGAGTCATCAAATGCTGGACGTACACGATATGGAACTCCAAGATCTACGTCCGAAAATGCACATACCATGCCTTAAATAATTATTTTAATCTTGCGTAAGCGTATCGGATATTTTCTTCATGTTGCCTACACACAGAAAATATTTTGTAATTTTGCCTATGGAAAGCAGCGATAACTTTCCTAATTTAATTAATATGCGCAATAATACTCGAAAATTTCGATAATAAAAATATGTAAAGATCGTCTTGATATTTATCTCGAATTTATATACCGAGAGATACAAATTAACCTCTCGCTATTATTTAATAAAATCCATATTAATATTCGTCTCAATTTAAATGCTGCTCGATATGCATATTCATATTCTACGCTAGCCACGCTCACTTACGTCTAAGCCTATGCGAAAAGAACGAGATAGCTTAATAGATAGAAAAGGACGGCGTATCACACTCGGCTTGCCTAGTAGATAGAGACAGAATAATATCTTGATCGATGCGATAGGGAAAGATAACGTCATGAGCGAAAATCATCGAAATCAAATTGTATTGCGACTATGAATATTCATGACTAGGAGAAAGTGGAGAGGGAAGAATTAGCAAGAGTTTGCCGATGGCTTTAGTCAAGTACAGACGTATAGTTCTGTCTCTTTGAATCATTTTGCAGATCTTTTCCTCGTGACTTTCCAAAGTTCAAGTGCCTGTGCACCATAGCTTGCTCGTGCTCACCGTGCCTAAATTTTGAGATTAATTGTCACATTATTGGATGGAATAGGCATTACTGGCGATAAGAGATTATTTTGAGCGTATACCAGCTTTACACAAAATTAGAGTGAGTACCGCACGACTTATCGTTACCCAGACTTTTGCCAATTTCATTTCATTATTCATCTCGATCCGCATAAATGTGCCGTATACCAGCGAAATAACTGGCTTAATGAATAGTGCGAGGAGGAGTACGTAATAGCGCATTCGCATTCGAAAACTCGTCGTGCCTTTTTTTATATTGCGAAATCTTGTCTATTTTGTTATTAATAGTTTTAAGATAAGAGCCTATATCCTTAGACTAACATTTACGCAAAATAATATCGTCATTGTATGTTATCTACTCTTCACATTTACACAATCTCTTTGTTTAATAAATCGGCTCAATTAATTTTGAATCTAACTGTATGATATATTCTAAACCTCCCGCCTTGTCCTCTATCCATCCGACCTTGGGTTTCGCTCCAGCTTCGACAGAGAACCAGCGGAGTTAGTAAACATATAACCGATTTTGATCCGACTACTTGCTATCAAGGTAAGCCACGACCAAGCATCGATTGAGCTAAGCCGCGGATAAATATCGCGGATAAACAAATCTGTATGCCTATTGATTCGAGAATAATATTTTGTCAGCTTCATAGTTCAAGGGGATTAGCCTGATGAAATGCCAAATTACTCTCTATAAAATTATTTACAGTACGGGTTGAAAATTCCTAACGCCCGCCCTTACTACTCAGGGTGGCACTCCCCTGAAGAATTAATCCTGCTTAATTAGTAGTGCCTGGCGCCCAATAATCTAATAAATTAATTATCGCAATTTGTGCTTAATATTCCGCCAAGTAGCATGGTAATCATTTAGTCGGTGAAAGCACCATGTTACAGTATATGTTATTCATTATGATATCACTTTTATATGCACTTATAAAGCAATGATTTCTCCCCGAAAATTTAATAGATTTCTATCTACATCAACAATACGTATTTGTAAATTATAATTTTTAGATAATTATCTTACGGATTGAACTAGAAGATAAATGACGTGAGAATGGACTTCTATAACAATCTCATATTTTGGTGGTACTGCTGGAAAAAATTTACGTACAGCGTGTACTTTACAATCATTTATAAGTACCTCTAGTTATATAACACTCTCCGTAAAGCGTTAATTTTTATACTTTTTGGAAGGAATACTTGGTATTTATCATCGATGGTAACTACCACGTTAAATCCATATTTAGTGTTCAGTGATCTAACTTTTGTAATTAGAAATGTTCAATCATTTTCTAATTCAGTCATGGATTTTCTTCGAAGGTAAGCCTCTTTTTAAACTGTATTTAGTGCTAGGAAATCTATTCTATAAATATAACATAATACAAATGATTAATGTAACGTTTCAACTTTTTTACGTTATAAGAAATAAAGTTCGAACTCTAAGATATATTGGAAAATTATATTTACGAGAGTAAGCAAGAAGTTGATGTATAATAAAGAATACTTGAAATAATTAAAATAATAGTAATCAGTGGCTTATTTTTACTGATTGAGATGTTCTTACACGAACATCAACAATCACTACTGAAACCTTCGGAAATTCACTACTTAAAGTTGAAACTGCAAGGATAACAATCCTCGTGGCTTGCAACAGAGAGTAAATGTATTTCGAAAATAGTAAGAAAATTCAATCATCAAGCAACAAACATACCCTATTAAAAATTCTTACATCAGTTCTAATGTAAGAAACATTGTTAGATCCCGTAGGATGTTTTCGCCTCCTATTTCTTATGCTTGAACCTATTCTCATGCAAGATCCAACGTAGGAAATATATAAAAATGACTCGTACTCTATTCTCATGAAAGATCTGATGCATGAAACTGTCCTCACATATGATCTAACATGTGATCAGATTATATGTAAGAAACCAAACTTTTATAAAAATTTATAATAACCAATAGTGATTGCTTTGGTAACATGAACACTGTTATTTATTATAAATTCTTATAAAAGTTTGGTTTCTTAAATATGATCTGATCACATATCAGATCATATGTGAGGACAGTTTCATGCATCAGATCTTTTATGAGAATAGAAAACAAGTCATTTTTATATATTTCTTACGTGGGATCTTGCATGAGAATAGGTTCAAGCATAAGAAATAGGAGGCGAAAACATCCTACGGGATCTAACAATGTTTCTTACATTAGAACTGATGTAAAGATTCCTAGAAGGCTAGTCTGTTTTGACGCAGTTCGTTACTTTTATGTGCCGTTTGCAATCTTGTTAAGTATTGTCGCATCTATCTAGAAAAAGCCAAACAGCGCCGCAACAAAAACTTAGCCGAATTTCTAGGCTATAATAATATAATTGTAAGAGAAGATAGTCTAAGGTTGCTTTTTTCTCATAAGAGAAAGGGTCTTATGAGTTGAGCTCTTAGACTATCACGTAGAAGAGGAGAGTAGCAAGTCTAACCATTGAATAACGAAACCGATCTTAGAAAATAGCTGAGACTTTATTTTATGTTTACAGTGCTCGCACTGCTAAGTAAGATTGAATTCCACTTGCCGTAACTACCAGTGAAACTATATTTGCGAAAAAGGCCCTTTTTTACGCTGAATTGTTTTTACAACGCTATTTTCGCAAATTTACACTAACTTTAAATAAGCTTTATCGCGAAATCGCTCACGGGAAGTGAAAAGTTTGTGATTTAAAAAATTTAGTTAAAAACGCTATATTTTATAATATAAATCACTTCTTAGAAAAAGTTACCTTACGAAGTTATAAACAAATAAGGTCAATCAAATGAATAGAATAAAATTTACAATAAAATTATAGGAATTTTTAATACCAAAAAATTATATATGATACACCAATAATAATAATAATAAAACTTTTAAGGCTTTTGTTTGGGGTGCAGATATGATGCTCAAAGACACTTAGCTGCTGCCATTGTATCTTTATTCCCCCAGACTCTTCCTAAGTGGTATCTGTGATCCCTGTCGCCTTGTAGAATGCAAGTATGTTTCTTAGGTCGACCTCTTTGAATAGCTCCTGATCCAGTACCGCTGTACCCATCCGCTTTTGTATTTTGGCCATTCACATAGGAAATGGAGTTATGTTTTCTCCTTTTCCTCACACCATCTACACAAATCAATTAGTCTTTATGTTTTGCGAGATAGCAGCGAAGCTCGAAGTGTCCGGTAAATATTCCCAGAATTATTCTTGTTTCGCGCTTACTCATGTGCTTTATGGTACTATCTCATTTATTTATGTTTCTTCCAAGCAGGGTTTTCGTCCATCTACATCTCTTATATTTCTCCCAGACTTGCCATCTATCTTCTTCCATTATATAGTCTATCCTCGTACACCATTCCCGGTATGGCATTCCTACCTCCCAGTTTGGGTGTACGTACGTCTGCTTCCTCACCCTGCTTTGCCCTCACGTTACCCTTATACACTGAGTGCTGAGGCACCTATGTAATGGTAGTGGAGTTTCACGTGGCACTTATTCATCATTTCTTAAGTCTTAGTAACTACTGCTGACGTTGTGACCGGGCTCTCAAGTACCTTTATTGACCCTTGACTATCGGTGCAGATTCTTATGACTCTGCCTTCCGTTCTGTTTTGTACCAGATTCATAGCACACGTCTTTATAGCGGCCATTTTCGCTTAAAAGACGGTGTTGTATTCCTTCAGACTAAAGGCTGAGTCTTGTCCCGGCCTTTTACTGCATATACCGAAGTATGTGCCTTTGTTAGACTTTGATCAATCTGTGGACTATATGTCTCCCTGTCCCAGGGCTTCATTTTCTTTCCAGCTTTAGGGCCCTTTGCATAAGGTCCGGCAGAACCTCTTCATACCTCCCCCTGACAAACCGCATAACCCTCCGATATGACCCCTTCTTTATCCAGTGCCTGTATTAGCTCATTAACGACTAGAATCCACAGTAAGGGTGATGAAATTCCTCCCTGAGGACATCCCTCATAGATTTTTCCTTTCCATTCACTTTACACGCTTCTGTCACTCAGCATATTTCCCATCAGCTGCCTGACTGTTACGGAGACCCATCTAGTTCAGTCTGAGTTCCATCGTCTGAGTACGCATGCTGTCGAGTATGAAGAGGCTGTTTTACCAGTACCACTCCCCTGATGTATACATCCACCAGCCTCTCCAGAGTCTTCAACATGAATGATGTCAGACTAATAGGTCTGAAGTTTTTTACCATCGAGCATTTCAGCACGGTTTTGGTATGAATGATACTCCTGTTTTCTTCCACTTTTCCGGTATACGAGGTGTGATCAAAAAGTAAGGTGAATTTTGAAATTTAGCGGGCTACGTCCGTTCGATCTTCGACTTTTTTATTTGGTTATGTCGGTACACTCGTCTAGAACATACGTTCCAAATTTTAGCTTTGTAGTATGTTTGGTTTGTTTGTGAGAGGCATCAAGGTTAGAAGTGTTTTGCGTGCTCCACGATTTGCTGCTGTCTAAAAACATGGATCAAAGAGTTTGCATTAAATT
Source organism: Phymastichus coffea (assembly GCF_024137745.1). NCBI lineage: Eukaryota > Metazoa > Arthropoda > Insecta > Hymenoptera > Eulophidae > Phymastichus > Phymastichus coffea. The sequence goes on from NW_026706827.1 coordinate 4,675,679, forward strand.
TTGTGTGAAAAATGGAATCAAATGTTCCAAAACACTTGAAATGCTGAAAGTGGCATACAGTGAGTCTACTTTAAGCCAAAAAAATGTTTACAAGTGGTATAAACTCTTCCAAGAAGGCCGAGAAGACACCGACGACAAACCTCGTTCTGGACGCCCCAGCACATCAACAACTGATGAGAATGTTGAAGAAGTGAAGAAAATAGTGTTGGGAAATCGTCGAATTACCATTAGAGAAATTGCTGATGATATTGGCATCTCATTTGGTTCGTGCCAATCAATTTTGACGAGTGTTTTAGACATGAGACGTGTGTCAGCGAAGTTTGTTCCGAAATTGCTCAATTTCGACCAAAAGAAACGTCGCATGAGCATCGCCCAAGAGCTACTGAATGACGTCAACGATGATTCAGATTTACTCAACAGGGTTATAACAGGTGACGAAACATGGGTATACGGTTATGACGTCGAGACTAAGACTCAATCGTCCCAGTGGAGGCATTCTGGATCACCAAGACCAAAAAAAGCACGCCAAGTTCGATCAAATGTAAAGGTTTTGCTTACAGTTTTCTTTGACTGCAGGGGCGTGGTGCATCATAAGTTCTTGCCACAGGGTAGAACAGTAAATAAGGAATATTACCTACAAGTTATGCGCAATTTGCGCGAAGCAATCCGCCAGAAACGTCCGAATTTGTGGAAAAATAAAAATTTGCTTTTGCACCATGATAACGCCCCTGCTCACACATCGTTGCTTGTGCGCGAATTTTTGGCTAAAACTAACACAGTAACGATGCCACAGGCACCGTATTCCCCAGATCTGGCCCCCTGTGACTTCTTCTTGTTCCCAAAACTGAAGAGGCCCATGAAAGAACGGCGTTTTGCCACGATTGAGGAGATAAAGACGGCATCGAAGGATGAACTAAACAAGATCACAAAAAATGATTTTTTGAAATGCTTTGAGGATTGGAAAAAGCGTTGGTACAAGTGCATTATATCCGAGGGGGATTATTTTGAAGGAGATAAAATAAAAATTGATGAATAAATAAATATTTTTTGAGAAAAATAAAAATTCACCTTACTTTTTGATCACACCTCGTATACCCTATCGTAACACATCCTCTGAAAATACCTGTAATCAACCCCAGAATGCTGTCGCAGTCTTCCTGCATTAATTTCGGTAGGATACCATCCGGTACCGGGGTCTTATATGGTTCAAAGGTATTTATTGCCCATTTCACTTTCTTCGGAGTTACTATTCGTGCCGCTGTCTCCCAGTTCCTCAGTGCATGATTTACTTCTTTTAATCGATTTATTCGACTATCCTTTTCTCCTTAATAAAATCAGGGAAGTTAGTTTTCAATAGGAGTTCTAATGTTTCCTCCTCTGTTTCCGTGCAAGTGCCCAGTCCGTCCTTAAGACTCTGAAGACGGGCATTGTTTTCCTTTGTCAGCAGCCTGGCCATTTTTGCCATATCTGACAGGCTTTGAATGCCTGTACAGTAGCTTTGCCATGTCTTCTTTTTAGCTTTACTCGCATCTTTTTTTTAAGTTTTTCAGCGCTTCTTTATATCTCTTCCAGCCTTCAAAAGTGTTTACGATTTTTGCCCTATTAAATGCTCTTCGGGCTTTTCTTTTTTTCTTGCCATTTCAATGTGTTTATTTCACCATGGCTTGCTTCCTGCCTTTCCATTTAGTTTTAGAGGACAGTTGTTCTCAAATGATTTTACCGTGACATTTTGAACGAATTCCACAGTTTCCTCTAGATCCGATTTAGTACCATATTTGCCTTTGAAGTGTGCTAGTCTATTACCTAGCTCTTTCTTATACTCTCCTTATTTTGTATCCTTGAGTTTCCTCTTAGGCTTGAGTTTCATCTTTAATGCCCATCGAAACCAGAGTAAAATCCAGAACCTACCTTCTATTAGAAGTAATGAAAGTTGGTTCCTTCCCTCTGTTATCAATGTCCATTTGTGTACGTATAAGATATTCCAGCAGGCCCGCGCCTCTTTCATTAATATCACTGCTTCCCTACACAGTGCAATGTACATTAGCGTTGCATCCAATAATCATGTCGATGTTTCTATAGCGATAGTACTGGATAACTTTTTTCATCTAATTTGTTGGTATTCCTTCTTCATGTGGTAGATAGACGGAGAAGATAATTACCATCCTACCTCCACCATTTCTATCCTGAAGTTCCGTCTTGATAGTCGGAAGTCTCTGGTGCTTAGATCGTGTTAACAAAAAACCATCTATACCTTTGACGCAAATGTACGCTTGTGTATTCCCGTCATTATTGTCCTGTCTATCGCAAGCTCTCTAATACGCTCCATTTATAACCAGAGTTCTTGTATTAGGGCTATATGTATATGCATATACATATAGGTGTACCCTTCCCATGCTCCTAGCTAGAATCGCACAGGTGCTTCTGGAGTGATGCAAATTAATCTGAGAAAAGCGTATCTGGGTAGGAGCCATAATTAGTTCTTCCCCCCTTGCTGCGCTTTCTCTTCGCCCTTCACTTCTGTTTCCACGGCCTGGGGTCGATCTAGTACTTTAAAGGTCTTTCCAACAACCACCAGAAGTCTAAAGTTGCGGTTCTGGAGTGTCCTCACTGATAGTTCGTCTAGGCCCAGAATCAGGACGCCATCCGGCATCTTCTTCAGAACCGCCCATTTTGTAATATCTACCTCCCCCCCTCCCCATTCTGCTTCCGAACCAGCTTTAAGAAGTTCTAGGCAGATTCCACCTCTAGAGGCATTCTGGCTATCACCTTAATGACCCGTACCTCCTCTGGCCTGATTACCCGAATTTTAAGGCTCGGTTCGCTCAGGACCAAGTTTGTCGCCTCTCCCCTCAACCAGTTAACCGTATCCTTGTCCTCGCAGACGAACACCACGACCCCCTTTCTGTGAAAGAAGTCTTCGAAGCGTGAGGCGAATTCCCCATCGCTGATCTCGATGACCTTCTGAACCACCGCTTTCTTCAATTGGTCGCAGACATCCCGCGGTATCACTTCTCCCAGATAATCCCCACATGTAAAAAGTACCTTAGGAAGATTCGACGCCATGGTTACGTATCTGCTCCTCGTTTGGGTCTTCTTTGTCGGTTTCATACCCAGCACATTGGTACCTAGACTGCTGAATGCCGCCCTTTCCTCCGTCTGATCGTCTCCAGCCATGGTCAAGACGCGAGAGATCACTACTCCCCATTCCTCTTCCTCAGATTTCTGGCTAAGCCATACTTTGGTATAAGCCGACCTTCCGCTACAGCTTGTTGCTTTATTAGCCTTCTTTTCTGCGCCCCACTCAGGTGTCGGTCCAAACCCGTCCCTTCATTGTTCGCAGGTGTCTCCGAAGGGTTGGAATCAGGTCCAGAGTGTCGGTCCTTCTTCTTATCGTTGGAGTTTTTAATGTTTTTCTCTATAGTGATCATTTTGGTCTTACAAATAGTATGGATCCAAGTTGTCCACCTGGCTGATCCGCTATACCGGGTAAGGCTAGATACAACGTGGTTTCACCAGGTGCTCCGAGGGAACCATTCACGATACAGCTTCCCCTGAATCACTCATCCTTCGGCAAGGTATCCCACGACTTGGATGGAGGTAGTGGAGTACCCAACCATATCCACCATCCGACTGGGGGTTGTTTATTCGTCCCTCCGAACTTGTGAATTGTCCTTGTCCCATTCCTCATAGTGTCCAAGGCATCTCTGTCTTGTGCACCCTTCAGAAAGTCTAATACATCCCAACTTCAGTCCCGGGATTAACCACAGCCTGCCAAAGAGCCCGTTAATAGGGATTTGGCGGCCTCTCGTGGTTCCTCCCAAAAAATCCCGGTAGCTAAGATATTACGCCCCTCGTTCAAGAGATAATTCTCCCCACCGGCCTGTTAGAGCTCACGTCAAGATTATATAACGGATAGAGGAGAACGATACACCAAACATTATCCAAAATCAAGATTACCATTTTAATAATCAGAATTCAATTAATAATTAAATAACGAATTCACAAATTATTTCTTTTGCAAATATAAAATCAACTTTCGGATGACAATCGTTTTTACTAATTTTACAAATATATACCGTATCGTAATTTTACACGTTTAACGTAATTTTAAATGTTTAAATGAATTATTAATTTTTTATTTATTTATTATTTTGTTAAAAAATCAGCTATCAACGTGTCAAATTCTTGCTTCTCTTTCTTAAGATGCTAGTTTCACTGTGTGATATTCAAACTCACATTGCATTTGTTTATTGCAAAATTATTCATGATTTATATTTGTAAATCAAATTTTGCTAACAAGAAAACCCCCAAACCTGACGTCACCGACAAGTATATTTTTTTGCCGATATCCACATTTGAGGGTAGAAAACCATCCCTAAATCTTAAGCTCAAAATCGTTCTCAGCATCTAATGAATATTTTTTAATAAAACCAAATGGAGAATATTTACTATAAAAAGTATAAGATATTTAGCGTCTTCATGGCCCAAAGAGTTGCAACCCATATTTTATATTTTTTTTAAAAATAGATATTTATTCATTTCTGTCCTTGAAAACCAAGGTATGAACTCGAAAAAATTGGAAATAGTATTTCTGTTTACTATATCGAAATATGTTAGTTAACGTTTTTCAATATTTTTTAAATAGTCATCGTCGAACACCGTTAATAATCATCTTTACAGATGTATACCTTACATAAGTGATGAAAAATTAATTTTTTTATACATATTTATAGCTATTTAATGAATTAATGAATTATACTGATTTTAAAGTTATGTAAGAAATTTCTATAATTATTATCATCTCAGTTACAATAATTTGCATAATAATTATTATTTCGAATTACCACAAGATCGCAAAAACTTTTTCGGAGTCCACACTGACTTCAATGAGTGTATTATATCTTTTTCGAGCCGCTAATTGCAAATATTTTTTCAGAATTACTCTAGTACGTTAGGTTTCCATTATTATTATTCTTTTATATAAAAGCCGTGATTCGAAAATCAATTCCTGTCTAACTATGAAGGTACAAATCATTATAGTTACGTTTTCAAAAATAACGATAACATGACAAATTTATAAATATTTGGATATTAATGAAACTATTACAATTTACAAAAATTAAAATATTAATTTATAATTATAGTAATTTAATGCTAAAAATTATATCTACAAATTTTATCTTGTTTATGGGTTATTGTTGAAATCTATCTCATTGATATGCTTGTATTTCGATCAGATGGGTTAATCATATTTATGGCTTGCAAGCAAAAATTTACTTAACTTATCATTATTGATGAAAGTTCAAGAGTAATAATCTAAAGCACTTACTAATTTCATTATAGTAGTGACTCCTGAAAACATCAAATCTTTTAGTTTCCTCAAATACATCTATATTTTTAACGGGGTAGTTATCTAGTAAAATAGGAATTTATTAACGCAAAAACTCCCACGATGCAGAGCTATCCACCGCTCCGTTAAACGCGTATAATTATACGTGTATTCGCCTTTACGTTTGATACTTTCGTTTCAATGTCTTCTTTTCAACCGAGTTGAACTCACCTTAAGTCACCTGACATGTGACACTCGATCTATCTTAGGTGTAATTGACCTAATGCTTATTCCACCTAATCCCCTAGATGAAATCGGTTTAAAATTTAATTCGCAATAGATCCGTTAAACTAATAATAAACGAAATGACGTAATGCGGCGAATAAAATTAATAATGTTTAATTCAAATAAACTAGTCTTTTACGGGCCGAAAGACTAACGTACGCAAATAGGATTTACAATGATTAATAATAATACGGGGACAGAGAGAGAGAGAGAGAGAGAATTCGAACTTTCGCCGCGAAAACTAACCGTCATCGCGAATACAAAAAATAACGATCACGATTAACAAAATACTTTCGATAGTATTTTGTCGTGCAATAAAAAGGGAGGTGCACCTACCCTGCGGTGCAATTATGGTGATCAGCCGAAATCGTTGAAGCAAAATTGTAGATGCTCCACAAATCAGCTGCGTTACCTCTCTCGCTGAACAATTGTTGCTCGCTCCAATAAATGCTGCTGCTGTGATACTGCTGCTGTGATGCAGCTTGCTAATACTCGCGCACGTTCAAAAATCCAGGAAACTTTGTAGCAAAAACGGCAAAACACTATGCAAACTAAATTGGCGGTACTCTTTCAAAAGCAGCTGAGGCTTAACTGAACTTTTCAAGATCTCGCGCACCCTCTCTCTCTCTCTCTTAGTCGTTCGTACTAGCATCGCAACTATACCGAATCGCGAACGGATCGATTAATCGAATCGACTACCGTTGCAATTTATATGTAAAGAAACGTACACGCATGATTATTAAGCATACAAATATATGAGATAATTGGTATAAATTCCTTTATAATTGATGATGAAGTTCAAAATTATTTTCCTGATCCTCATGTTGTATCATCTAATCAATTTACCAAAAATGCTGAAGACATCAGTTTTCATTAGAAACAGAAATCTATAGAATATTAGAGAAGCGGAAAGACGAGAAAATTTAATATTGATACGGTACAAAAAAGAATTAAGAAAAGTATCATCGATCAGTCAACTAAATCGTTGAGCTCATGCGATTAATTAAAGTAGTACGTATAGAGAAAAAATTGCACAGATCTGCCAATATACACTAGATAATTTCAAAGCTGTTGTAGAAAGTGGTTTTCTAATTCGTAATCGTAATAATCGTCGATGGGCTTTGAAAGCTCAAAAAGAAATTGACTTTGAAGATGTAAGATTCAAAGCTTCTAAAAATTAGTTATTAAAAATTAAAAAGGCACATAGAATAGTGAGTGGCAAAATATATAAATTTATTACTAGAAAAATTGGAAAGCGATTTAGATCATCAAACAAAACCTAATATGTTTGTAGCTGATGTAAAATCTTGTATACCATTAATTGGAATTGAAAATTTTTATAATTCAGATCAAAGTGGATCCTAATTAGAAATGTATTCTGGAAGAACATTAGCAATTTAAGAAGAAAAATATATGGAATGCTTTGTACAGTTAGTTTTATCGACAATACATAGTCACACAATGTAATCACTTATATAAGCTACTGGACAACTACTCTCATCGCTTTTCATTGTTTTGAAAGAATCATCTGTTCAGTTCGGCTGTATTATAGAAAAACACTTATTTCAAACAGAAAACATGTATATAGAAGTATTTAAATCTGGAAAACTAACAATAGGTGAGCAATTTTTTGTTTATTATAATAAAAAAATAAAGAAAATGAGTTAATGGCTATATATTTTGATTATAAATCCTTGTAAATTTGATTAGGACAAGTATTTTATCCAGACGTATGACCTCAGTCTGTTATTACTCGATTCCTAGAGTGGGCTCTGCGAAAAAGTTGTAGCAAAAACAATGCCAAAAAATGAAATTGTTAACTTTAAACAATACTTACAAAACAACAGGAAAGATTCAACCACTTGATATGTATGAATTTCATATCTGAAAAAACTTCGTACGACATTTTTTAGATTAAATGACTAACGGATTATTTTGGATTATTAACAACTAAATTAAGAAAAGCAGGACTAAAACTCCAAATTATGAAATATAAGTTTATTAGACATGAGGTTACATATTTAGGACATGTTATAAATGTAGAAGGTTAGAAAGTTGAGCCAAAGAAGGTCATAGCCATTAAGGAATTTCCTAGGCCAAGAAATATTAAAAATATTTGCCAATTTCTAGATTTAGCTGGATATTACAGGCGATTCATTAAAGACTACGCCAAGATAGCTAAACCTCTTACGAAACTTTTACATAAAGACGTAATATCATTTGAATGGAACGAAAGGGCCGAAACGGCATTTTACGAACTAAAAAAGTTACTCTGTAATGCTCCTCTTCTATAATTCTCAGATTTGGTTAGAGGATATAATATTAGGACTGATGCCTCTGGTTTTGCCATAGCAGGGATTCTCTCGCAAGGACTAATCGGTACCAATTGCCCTATAACATACTTTTCATGAGTTTTGCGGTAAACCAGAATTGAACTATGAAGTTTACGGAAAAGAAGCATTAGCAGTGGTACAAAGTATTAAAGCTTTCGAAATTTACGCTTACAATAGATCAATAACTAATATTATCGACCATTAGCCCTTAGTTTGATTCAAGACCGTTGATCTCAATACCTGGGTACTTAAATAGAGATTGTTGGCAAGGAATTTCGGGGGGTCTTAGCCGCGCTCTCGAAGCTCTTCCGCCACAAGGCCTGATTGGCTCTTTATCCCCGATTATTTTAGGGCGTCAGACCGCCGTGTGATTAGGGCTATCGTCGGGGATAGGGCCTAGAATCGCGACGTATTCCGGTTTGCTTCCAAGGCGATTGCGTAGTGTGGGCAAACGTACGTGGACTCGCGATCTCCACTATTTCAGGCCTTTAATGTCCAACAATTTGATTTCCTTCCGTCCTCTCGTCCGTAATATGCTGGCAGCTCAGGTTGTGACACTTTACCTCGGGTTGGAAGTTCGTTCGAATTCGCGCGTATATTACCTATCATGGGAACCGAAAAATGACGAACCAGTGTTTCCCGATTACAACCGTCTGCGGCTCAAAATAATCAGCATGCAAAGAAGGTAGAGTAACAAGACGCGAAAAGTATAAAAAAAATTGATCATTCTTTATTAATTTTATTTCAACCTATATATACAAATGGTCTAATTAGCGAAATGTCAGTACAACTCAACACGACTCTACGCAACAGTAAGGAACATATTAGGCCGCCGATTGCGTCAAAATTATCCTCATCTGAATAATTTAGCAGAATTAGAGAACGCTCTGATAAGAGTTTGGTGTCAGATCCCTCAACGGATGATCCGAAATTGTATTTCGAATATGCGACAAAGGTTCCAAGCTGTAATTAGGAGTAGAGGCGAGAACACTCGATACTGAACATATACACATTACACACTTTAAAAAATGAGTTTGGAGTCGTAAAATACTGAGGAGCTGACGAACCACGGGGTCTCATTTCTTCTAAAAATTGCTTACACGACACTGACACACATACCCTTCGGAAAATGAGTTTGGAGTTGTTAAATACTGTGAAACTGACAAATCACAGAGTCTCATTTTTTCGGAAGAATCTACACACGTGCGTAAGCACAAAAGAAGCGTAAATCCGACCGTGCAACTTCAACATGGTATGCTTTGGATAACGCTAATGCCGGCGGTAAATCAATAATCAATCAGAAACCTTGCTTGTCTTGAGAACGAAAAAAGAATGATCTTCCAAGCGCTTCCACATTCGTGACATAGCCTCAGGACTCAGTTTTCTCGTCGATACAGGAGCTGAAATCTCGCTGATTCCAAAAAGGACTAATGATAACACGCCCACTCGATTTAAGCTATTTTTCGCGAACGACTCAATTATCAACACTTACGGAGAACAGAGCCTCATTCTTGATCTTCGACTAAAGCGTAACTTCCCTTGAAAATTTCATCGCGCAGATGTTACCAGTCCTATCCTCGGTGCTAATTTTTTACACTTTTTCGGCCTTGTGGTCGACCTCAAACAGCGTAGGGTCGTCGATCCATACTCTAAAATCTTCTCAATCGGTTGCTTCAGGCTAGCTCAAGTAACCAAGATCAGCGTCCTCGATGCCAACTCTAGTTTTTCCAAACTTTTAGCAGATTTTCCCGAGATGACGGGGGAGAGACCCTCTAATCCCCTCACCGCGAAAGAAATTTTCGACCACATCGAAACTTCTAGTCCTCCTGTCACTGAGCGCGCTAGGCGTTTAGACCCGGTAAAGTACAAGGCGGCTCGCAACGAATTTGTAAATTTCGTCAAACAAGGCAATTGCCGCTTATCCAAAAGCCCATGGGCCAGTCCCATTCACATGGTCAAGAAACAAGACGGTTCCTGGTGCATTTGTGGCGACAACAGGCGTCTCAACGCTTATACGGTGCCGGATAAATTTCCAATTCCCTTCTTGCACGACTACTCTATCCTTTTGCAGGGCAAGCGAGTGTTTATTAAGCTAGACCTCTTCAGAGCCTACTACCAAATTCCGGTAGCTCCCACTGACGTATTAAAGACGGCAGTCACGACGCCCTTTGGCCTCTTTGAGTACGTTTTTATGCCCTTTGGCCTCCATAACGCTTCGCAGTCCTTTTAACGCTACATCAATAGAGCGTTGGGGGACCTTAATTTCGTGTTCGCCTATCTCGACGACATTCTTGTGTTTTCTTCTTCGCCCGAAGAAGAAAACAACCTCGCCAAGTGCGAATTCGGTAGGTCTGAGATTGTCTTTCTTGGCCAACTCATCAACCAGCACGGTTCCAGGCCCTCACGTGAAAAAGTTCAGGCAATCACCGATTACCCTTAACCCAAGATAATCATCGAGCTTCGTAAATTTCTTGGTCTCATCAACTTCTATCGTAAAAGCCTGCCTCACGCAGCCACTGTTCAAGCTCCGCTGCATTCGTTCACCCACGGCTCCAAAACGAATGGCACCAGAGTCATTGATTGGTTGCCAGAGGCTGTCGAAGCGTTTCAGAAGACCAAAGACGCCCTCGTGAACGCTTGTCACCTTATTCACCCGTCTTCCAACGTTCGAATTCGATTAGTTACGGATGCATCGGATTTTGCGATGAGTGCAGCTCTAGAACAGCTCATTGACATCGACTGGAAGTCTCTCGAATTCTTCTCGCAAAAATTGTCGTCACTCCAGCGTAACTACAGCGCCTACGATAGGGAGCTTATCGCGGTTTACGAAGAGATCAAGCACTTTAAATACTTTCTCGAGGGCCGTGCGTTCAAGGTTGTTACGGATCACAAGCCGCTAATTTTTTCTTTCTCTCAAAAGCTTGACAAGACCTCTCCGCGTCAGCGCCGCCAGCTTTATTTCATCTTGCAGTTCACCACGCATTTTGAGTACCTCCCTGGCACAGTCAACGTAGCCGCGGACGCTCTCCTGCGCGTAGAGATCATTCGTCTTCCCCTCGACTTCGAAGTGCCCGAGCTGGAGCAGCACCAGTAGCACGACACAGAGTTGAAAGAGCTCCTCGAATCGTCTAACCACTCGCTCAATCTCAAGAGCATTGAGTTTGGTCACAACCACAATCATTTCTATTGTGATCTAACGGGCAACATAATTCACCCCTACGTTCCGAAAACTCTTCGTAAGAGTTTTCGACCTTTTCCACTCGCCATCGCATCCTGGCTCCAAGGTTACGACCCAATTGCTTAGGCAGAGGTACGTGTGGCCTGCAATACATCGACACATCAAAGCCTGGTTTCGAGCTTGCCCCGATTGCCAACAAGCGAAAATCTCTCGCAACGTCAAGAATGAGCCCCTCAAATTTGAGGCTCCCGACGACCGTTTTCGTTACGTCCACATGGATATTGTTAGGCCTCTCAAAGCTTACGATAGCTATACATTTTGACCATGATGGACCGTTTTTCGCGGTGGAATAAGGCGGTGCCTCTTAAAATTATTGAAGCTTCTACCGTTCTTCGTACGTTCCAGGAGCATTGGGTCGCGCGTTTCGGTGTTCCTCGTTTCCTCAATACCCATCAGGGTGCACAATTCGAAGTGAAGATCTTCAACGCGTATCTCTCCTTCCTTGGCTGTCAACGCAAGCGGACCGCCGCGTATCATCCTGCCGCCAACGGTCTTATTGAGCGTTGGCACCGCAGCTTCAAAACTCCACTCATGTGCCACAACAATCCTAATTGGCGAAGCGTCCTTCCGACCGTGCTCCTCGGCTTGCGCACAGCTGTGCGTCTCGACACGGGTGCGTCTCCCGCTGAATTCCTCTATAGAACCAGCCTCCGTATTCCGGGTAAATTTTTCATATCCGACGACTTTATGGCCAATCCTCAAATATTTATTGAGGATTACCGCGAGCACATGCGTCAGCTCAAGCCAGTGCCAGTAGAACATCACAACGGCATGCGTCCCTTCGTTTTCAAAGACCTCGCTTCGTGCACGCATGTTTTTCAGCGTTCTCCAGCAATCAAATCTCTCGAAAGGCCCTATTCCGGACCCTTTAAGATTCTCGAGCGCGTCTCAGATCGCGACTTCAAGATCGATGTGAAAGGGGTGCCTAAGGTCGTATCGACGGAGTTACTTAACCCATTAACGCTCACAGGACGGTTTTTCGAGACCTGAGTTTGAACTATTCTCATGTCATGAATTCTCGTGGAAAAAATTCAGGAACCATTGTTTCTTATGTTTTCGAGTGTCCTTTTTCCAATGATGCTGGTTAAAATTGTCGCTGAAAAACTTTTACGGTCAAAAATAAATAAAAATCAAAAATAAATAAAAAAAACATGATTTTCTGATTTAATTTTTTTTTAAATCGACTTTTCGTTCCCTAAGCATTTTTTTTAATGCCTAAAACCCTTATGATCGCGGCCTCGAGGTTTTAACTACAAGTTACTATGGTTCTCCGGATATGAAAATTTTTCGTATAAACAAAATGGCGGCCGAAGTGAAAATATTTATCTAAAACTTTACAAATTTTTTTCTCGAATACTATAGATTTTCATGAAAATTTTTAAAGAACAAAAATGTCTTAGAATTAGTTATAAAATACTCTCAAATTTTCTCTCTCAAATCAAAGACATTTCTATTCTCAGAAAAATGTTCCTAGAGTATACTTTTCGAGAAAAAAAATGTTAAAGTTTGCTAAACAAATATTTTGTTTTCCAAAAACCATGCACTTTACGAAAGTTTTTCTGAGAATAGAAATGTCTTAAAAACAAACAAAGAACGCTCTCAAATTATTTCAAAATTTTTCGACATAATTTTTAAATTTTCAATTCAGAGACTTTTCCGAAATCCCAAAATTTTCTCGGATGATTCTGAAAAAATTTGAGAGTATTTTATAACTAATTCTAAGACATTTTTGTTCTTTAAAAATTTTCATGAAAATCTATAGTATTCGAGAAAAAAATTTGTAAAGTTTTAGATAAATATTTTCACTTCGGCCGCCATTTTGTTTATACGAAAAATTTTCATATCCGGAGAACCATAGTAACTTGTAGTTAAAACCTCGAGGCCGCGATCATAAGGGTTTTAGGCATTAAAAAAAATGCTTAGGGAACGAAAAGTCGATTTAAAAAAAAATTAAATCAGAAAATCATGTTTTTTTTATTTATTTTTGATTTTTGGACCGTAAAAATTTTTCAGCGACAATTTTAACCAGCATCATTGGAAAGAGGACACTCGAAAACATAAGAAACAATGGTTCCTGAATTTTTTCCACGAGAATTCATGACATGAGAATAGTTCAAACTCAGGTCTCGAAAAACCGTCCTGTGAGCGTTAATGGGTTAAACCGGCTTATTTTGTTCCGGAAAGTCTCGGCATTCCGTTTTTGGATTTCTCTGTTCCGTGCATTGATCCCAAAGGGTCTGTTTCCTCTTTATGAACTTACTCGCGATCAGATCAGCTTCAAATTCCTCGTCGAGTTCGTTTCGACCCCAGTACTAAGTAGCATTAAGCTTTAGTTTTAAGTCAATTTGTATTCCGTTGCCTAATTAAAAATTGTGATCTTAACAGCTTTCCTCGAAGCGTGTGGAAAGCTTGTCAACCTTTTTCTAATGAAACCAGATACATTCGAGACTGAATCCTTCGTATTAAGGCTTTTCGGAGCACTAATTTAACACTGTATTGTTCTTGTGTCCTACTTACCTTACGTGTACCTGTTCTCGACTTGTCTTTAGTTGTAATTTTTTTCTATGTTTTTTTGTAACTGTAGCTTTGTTCCGCAATATTAGATTGTTTTTGTCAGTCGGCTTGTGCGTTAGCCACCCACCTTGTTGTACACTTAATTTTTTTTAATGCTTATTCTCGTGGGGGGGTATCTGGAGGCGCACAGCTCTTTCACGGCCAGAGTCGGTAACTCTCCTCTCTGCCTGATCAATCATGGCTCGGCACTATGCCTTAGCTCGCGCGCATGTGCGCCAGTCCGAACTTGCTACTCAAGCCGAGCACACCTAACTGTATATCTGACTTGGTGCTAAAATAAACTTATTGCTTCCAGACCGAGTTGTCTTTCTCTCTCTCTCACCTCCATCAACGTACCTAGCAGCGGTGGGCTGCCATCCTCAGACATACCCTCTCCGGGGTACCTACTTCCCACATTTAAGCGTGACGAGCGTCATCTCTTGGATTTTGTAAAGACTTATTGACCGCCCCTCGTATCTTAAAAAGGTATGGAACCATTATTGATTTAATATCTTACTACCTACATTCTTTTATTTCGATAAAATCTGGTACAAGTTTTTGCCGAGAACAATAGAAGCGAAAATACTTACCATACTTAAACCTTTCTCTGGCTTATCGTGGAAATAGCAGAACATTCCTACTCTCGTCACAAATAGAATATACACGGAAAAGACTTACAAGATCTAACGAATCACATCATAGTTCCTATGGAATGACCTATAGCAGTAAACGACGTAGTTCGAGCAATCCGCGAATATGTTGTCAAAGACCATGAACCATAATATATAAAAAAAGTAGACGGTTTACGATCATGCCATCTGGAGTCACCGGGTATTACGTGCCTGCTAAATAGTAATCGTTATGTAAATCCCAGAAAACTAGAACAATGAAAAAATAAAGAGCTATAAGACACACGTGCAACCTGCTTAATCTAATTATCTATTTAAATTAATTTTTTCACATTTTATAAATTTTCCTTTATATTACAAGATGCGCATGGTCTCATGGATCTCTAAAAAATTGGAGAAAGTTATTTATTATCGTTTTCGTCCATTACGTTTAATTAATTAGGTTTTAATAAACAAATACATCAGAATTATAATTCGTTTATTTCTACAGTTATAATTAGCTTCTCTATGTAATTAGTGTTAGTTATAACTCATTATTTTCGAAATTTTTATAAATATTAATTAACATTGAATCTTTTGCTAACCATTAAGCAAATTTTGAATGATTATATTCGTAATAATAAACTACAATTTTCATATAATTTTTATAAACTTTCGATAATTAATAAATGTTTAAAACCAACAAAACCTTGTTTATTAAGAAGTAAATGTAATATGCAGCTTTTGTTTATTATTTTAATAATTGACGGCTACCAAATATGAAAATAGTATCTGTAGAGCCATCTATGTGGAAAAGGTCCACAACATCCAAATGGTACCACTATACCACTCCCGCATACCCCATCCCCGACCAATTAAGGCCCAAATTTCGACAATACCTAGGATACTCCTAGCATTTTCCAGTCAATAAAATCTGGAAAAATAAAGCTTGCCCTGTACAAGACGACCAACATTTTAGAGTGGAATTAATATGAGATCTTGATCGCATGGTCAAAATGTAAGTATAGCTAGACGCAGACGTATAGACAGACCAACTCAGTTGGGTAGTTTACTACTTCAGTAATCAGTCAGCTCAGTTGCCGTTTTCTACACCTCAGTAATTTCGTTTATTGTTTGTGC
The DNA here is from genome assembly GCF_024137745.1 of Phymastichus coffea. Taxonomy (NCBI): domain Eukaryota; kingdom Metazoa; phylum Arthropoda; class Insecta; order Hymenoptera; family Eulophidae; genus Phymastichus; species Phymastichus coffea. Next base: position 4,691,165 of record NW_026706827.1, read on the forward strand.
AATGGGAATTAGAACTTCGTCGAAAAAGAAGAAAGTAAGTAAATAAAAAAGATAACAATAATATCTACTTTCTTTCTTTTTCTACTATTTTCCTTGACAGTTTACGTTTGAACCTTAAGGAGGCCAGACGTATTATTTGCGCTCTGCTCTCTTTAAAGTAAACCTATAAGCCAACTAAGTGAAGTGATAGTTTGCAAATCACGTGTAGAGACTACACAAACCACTAACCTCATAATAAAGGGGCATAACAGCCAAAAATGGAAATAAAACCAGGGGGCGATATGTCTATCCCAGCAACGAGCCAAACGGAAAAATGGATACGCGGAAATTATAACAGGCTACGTACCAGCCCAGGAAAACAAATTCAATTACCAATTAACAGATTACCGGTTAAGTCAATCTGTAAATAAATTTTCTGTACTGCAACAAATTGACAATGAAAATCAAAGTCAGAGAGAGAATCGTGCAAAATCCAAGGAAGATATCATCACACAAAGCAAAGCACCCCCGATCTTTGTCTATTACGTAGAGAACATACGTCTGCTGGAAAACGTTCTTAACACCGTAGCCAAGGAAAGTTACACTTTGAAATTGTTAGCTAACAGCAAAGTGAAAATACAAATGACGACGTCCGAAAAATACCTGCAGATCGTAAACGCATTAAAAAAGAAAAACACTCAATTCTACACCAATCAGCACAAAGAGGACAAAGGTTTCAGAGTCATCCTGAGAAGTATGCATCCAGTCAATATTGATGACATTAAAAAAGCTATTGAAGAATACGGACATGAAGTGATAAGTATTCGCAATATGCTACACCGAGTTACAAAACTTCCGATGCCATTATTTATTGTTGAAATTGAACACAACCACAATAGCCAAAAAATATATAAAATTAACAGATTATTAAATTCAGTAATTAAATTTGAACCACCAAACGTAAAAAGATACATCCCTCAATGTCAAAACTGCCAAGAATTTGGAAACACAAAAAACTACTGCTATAAAAGAGCGGTATGTGTTAAATGTGCACAAAATCAAAAAAAAAAAGGAGTGTTCAATCAAAGAAAAAATTAAAGAAGTAACATGTGTAAATTGTAAAGGTAACCATACAGCAAGTTACAAAGGATGTCCAATTCGTAAAGATTTACAACAAAAATTATTTCCCAGATTAAGAGTAAAAACAGTTACAAAAAAATAATAGGCAAATTCAGCCTCATTTAAATACAAATGAAAACAGAGTGAAATCAAACATATCATATGCCCAAGTAACGGCAAATCAAAATAAACAGAATACGACAGAGTAATTAAACAAACAATCAGTCAGAAACAAATAATTACATAAAAGAAGAAGAATATAAACTCGAATACATGATGGAAAAACTAATGCAAAGGATGTTAAATCTATGTTATATCTGTTAACAATATTAGTGAGTAAATTAGCTTAATGAATTCACTGAAAATAAGTATCTGGAACGCAAACGGATTAATGCAGAGATTTCTAGAATTGAAAGCATTTTTAATCTACGAAGATATTGACATCATGTTAGTAACAGAAACACATTTTACCAACAAAAACTACCACGATATTTCAAATTACATTGTACACAACACAAATCATCCACTCAACAAAGCCCATAGAGGAACAGCGATATCAATTAAAACGAAAATAAAAAATTTTATTCACGCACATTTAAGTGAAATTTATCTGCAAGCAATTAGTATCATCATAAGCGATAGCAACGGCCCCTTAACAGTATCAGCTGTATACTATCCTCCCAATAAAACAATAACAAAAGAAGACTGGGTAGACTTCTTCAAAACATTAGGAAATCGCTTTATTGCTGGAGGTGACTACAATGCGAAGCACCCGTGGTGGGATCCAGATCATTAACTCCTACTTATAGAGGCAGAATACTTTACGATGCTATACAGGGTGTCCCATTTTAAAGGAAACACCCCGAAATTTTCGACGGTTGCGTTGTACAAAAAAATTGTTCAGACAACAGTTGTTTGGGACAATGGGGGCAACCTTTCTGTGAAATCCGATTTGACCTTGAGATTTATTTTCAAGGTCATTTGAAGGTCAGTCATTTTTTGAATAGGAACCCATATTTTTGATCCCGGATTCGGAAAGAGCGGAAAATTCTACGTTTAGATAAAGTATTATGTTGGGGGAGCGGTTCACCCCCATCCCACCGGGGAAAGGGTGAGGTTAATAAGGTATTGATTACCCAGCCAGTGAAGGCAAGTATTGATTACCCAGCCAATGAAGGTAAGGTATCGATTACCCAGCCAATGAAGGCAAGGTATTGATTACCTAGCCGGGTGCTGAGGGTAATACCTTGCCGCAGCACGATATCGGCCTTGACATGCCCCGAGAGACAACAAAATATCAACAATTTCGTTTCTCGAATAATCCGGCATATTCCCTCCTTTTAAGTCGACTCAGAAAATTACACTTGAACTATCCTGAGAAGGACTGTTCGCGAATCACTATTGTCATAAACAATACTTAAAAAATGTTATTAAACAATTTAGTTGAAACTTTATAGGCTTGTCCGGAATCACACCAGAAAAAAGAATGGAAATAACATGTTATCCCACAAAATGGAAAATGACACTTCTCATGAAGGCTTTGAATACATGAAGTCGACTTTGAAAATCCACCTGAAGTTTAAGCTCAAGGTCACTGTTGTTTGACCCTACAATTTTTTTGGGATATTGGGGTTATTGAATTATTGGGGTTATCGGGTTAATGGATTATTGGGTTATTTGAGTTATCTAGTTATTGGGTTATTACAATTAACCTTACTCTTACCCGATCATCCCTGAGCATAGATGAAGAAAATCATAAATTTGACCACTACATGACATTAGGCGAGAGGGGGGGGGGTTAACCGCACCCCACTCATAATACGTTATCTAAACGTAGAATTTTCCGCTCTTTCCGAATCCGGGATCAAAAATATGGGTTCCTATTAAAAAAATGACTGACCTTTAAATGACCTTAAAAATGAATCTCAAGGGCAAATCGGATTTCACAGAAAGGTTGCCCCCATTGTTCCAAACAACTGTTGTCTGAACAATTTTTTTGTACAACACCAACCGTCGAAAATTTCGGGGTGGTTCCTTTAAAATGGGACACCCTCTACAAAAAAACAACTGTTTTCCAATATCAACCATTGAACCAACATACTGGCCAACTGATATCAACAAGTTACCGGACCTAATTGATTTTCCAATAGTAAAAGGTATAAATAAAAAATATTTTGAAACATCTTCATGCTTAGACTTAACATCAGATCATTCTCCAGTATTAATCACTCTACACTCGCAAGTAAATCAAAATAAAAACTACTTCACAATAACTGACTGGAATAAATACACTCTCTTTATTGAGAAACGTTTAATATGCAATGTTCCACTTAAAACAGCTACTGACATAGAAAGCAGCATTACAACTTTAAAGTCAATCCTAACTGAAGCTATTTGTAAGTACTCCACTACTAATAGTAAAAAATACAGCAAATCATACAAAAAAATATTGCTAAAAATAAAAGAAAAGAGATCACTCAGAAAAAGGTACCAAATAACAAGATCGACTCAAGACAAAAAGAAACTAAACATAGCAATTAAAGATTTAAAGAAAACATTATACGAATACAAAAATAAACAAATGTAAAATAGTCTAAAAGCTCTCATTTCAACAGAAGTAACGGATTACTCATTACTACCTATTAGAAAAAACTGTGGTAATTGAGCCAGATCTGACGAGGAAAAAACAGCAATGTTCGCAAAACATCTATACTCAGTTTTTAAACCTCATCAAAGATTAATCACTGAAAAAGAATAAAAAATTCTATTAGAAAATTCAGATATTCAAGAAGACATACAAATGAAAACAGTGAAATTAAAGGAAGTATTACAATTAATTAACAATATCAATTGCAAAAAAACTCGCGGATATGATAAAATTACAAGGAAAATGATAAAAAAACTACCCTTAATAGCAATAAGATATATAACAATAGTTTTAAATGCATGTTTCCACCTTTGCTATTTTCCCTCTCAATGGAAAATAGCAGAGATTATATTAATACCTAAACCCGGTAAAGAAACAACATTTGTTACTTCATATAGACCAATCAGTCTATTACCAATACTCGCAAAAGTCTTCGAAAAATTTGTTATGTCGCGACTACGTAGCCGTGACGTGTAGTTTTAGAATATGTATGATCATTTATTTATTAGAAATTATTATAGTGACAGGAACTTACCTGGGTTATTATTTCGAGTTAAATTGGCTGCTTAGCTCTATCTCGATGAAGTATATGTGAGGTCGGTCGGTAATGATGCACGAACACTCAATTCAAGTAATTATTTATTTATTCAAAGACAGAAATGATTTCTCAAAAAAATAACAATAGGTAAATTGTACGTTATTCGGCCGTCGCGCTTCGCGAATCAGCTCGTAAGAACTTTAACAAATTTTAATGCTATTGAGTAATCGCGCGTCGCGAATCTGCTGCCGAAAAGTCAAGTCTCTGTTTTTATATTGACTCTTCGGCTCGTATTAATGTGTTGAGTAATCAGAAAATCAAAATGTCGGGCGCCCCAAATTTTCGGACTACTTATCTTTTAATTTCGCTGAGTTTGTATTTCGTAAAAATGCCGTTCGTCGTTTATACATTATTTCGTTTTCAATCGATTGCTGATGAAATCAAAATGAAGAAATATTTACGTCTCAGGACGTAACACCTCCGTGGCTAGATCGTTGTATATCGGTGTGATATCAACGCAAAACAAACAAAATAAATAAATAAATACTCTTGGTTATTTGGCAATCAATTGAATACGCTTTAATTTTGCCTTAATAGTACTTTTAATGCTACGCGAACAATAATACTCCGTATCGTGGTATAGTAGAGCTTAATTTCAGGATTCGATATGTATATATATAACAGATTTGTGTTTTTAACTAATGTGATTCTAATGTGAAAATTGGAACATGTTGCTTCTTTCTGGTGGAAATTTCTTTAGGAGTAGGGACGGGGGGTGTGGTGTTTGAGGTCTGATTCGTGAATGGGATTATTGCTTGTGGGTTCTCATTTTTTTGTTTGTCTATTACTATTTCATCCAATGCATATTTTTCATCTTTTGATGGAGTTTGGTTTCTCTGTTTGAGCAGTGGTTTATTCAGTGCCACCAGTAATTGTGTTATTGAACTAAATATGGCTCCTAGCAAATATGCAGAAATTCCATATATAGAGTATAGAGTGTAGCCTCTGATTATTACATTGATTAAACTTTTACCGCATTGAAATATAATGGCGGTCATTATGATGGCAGAACTTATAGAACCAAATTTAGTTAGTTTGGTGATGAACTTGTTCCATGTGCTTCCAGCGATGTTGGTTAGTGATTGTTCTGTCAGTATTAGGTTTGATACTAATCCTCCCTCTACACTTTCGTCGCCTCGCATACTTCTCGCGATTACGTTGAGGAGTGATGCTTTCTCCATGGGAAAGAGGATGTGATTTTGTAGTTTTTGTAGGTCTTCTTGGGAGTAGATCCCACTGGTCGCCAATGATTCTAGTTCCGTCGGTTTCCATGTTATTTTGATGGTCGGTTTCAAGGTCAGAACTGCGTTGGTTGTTCTTCTCGGTATTGGTGTCAAATTTATCCATTCGTTTCCTATTTTGTAGTATTGGGGAATGATTGTGTTACAGTTTATTTCTGTTCCTGTTTTCATTAAGATGTGTGTTTTTGGTGTGAGGTAAATGTTTCGTTTCTTGAAATGACTAGAAGTTGCGAGAAACATTTGTCTGTATGAAGTAGTTGAACTTCTGTAGGCGTACATTGTATAATATGTACGGCTTCCCCTGCCAGGCGAGCTATGTACCCGGGCTTCTCCATGATGTTGTACGCAAATTCATCTGGTGAGAGGGACGCCAGGGATAAGGAGTTATATAGGACTTTCCTTTCCAATTCACATTTTTGTTGCAATATATCTATATAGAGGCTTTTTATTTCGACCCTAAAATGTTTCTCTACATACACAAATTTGCTATTGAAATACGTGAATAGATCATAGCTAAATATCCCTTGCTTCGTTTGAATATCATTGTCGTACAAAATATTGAATTGGGTTCGTTCATATATAAAAAGTTTTGGATGTTCAGTTGTGATTAAGATTCTGTTGCAAAAACTCATGTTCCCTCTAGTTGACAATGCAAAGGATACTTCGTTCGTACTTATGCTAAAAATCGTTTCATGATCAGGTGAGCTTATTTTAGTGACCGTTCCTCTATACAGTATATCGTATTGATTCTCGAAACAGTCCTCGTGCGGTAGTAATGACCAAAAGGTGTAACCCCCTTCCATATCGATACAATGTTGGTCCGAAAACTTACATACTGTACCCGAATTTAATATTAATCTATCATTGTTTAATTCGACTACTGCATAGCTTTCTAACAAGGTTATTTTTATAAGTCCCTGTACGAGAACATCGCTCCACGTACCAAATCGGTCGGCGTAGGCTGCCCCTGAACAAGTTTTTCCCTTAACGTTTCCTGCTAGATCTAAACCTACACTTTTTGTCGAGTTAATCCTTAGGTCGGCTATTGCTATACAAATTAATCCTAACTAGAATTAGTCCAATTATTGTTAATAAAAAACTTATACCAGATCATCAGTTCGGATTTAGATGCAATCACTCAACGATCGAACAAGTTAACAGAATTGTTAACGTTGTGAGAAAAGCCATCGATGACAAACAGTACTGCAGAGGCATATTTCTCGATGTCGCCTAGGCGTTTTACAAAGTCTGGCACAATAGGCTTCTATATAAACTCAAGAGAATGTTTCCTGAACGTTACTATAAGTTATTAAAAGCATATCTCCATAACAGGTCATTCCAAGTTAAAATAAATGATAAGGTATCGCAGCATCAAGCAATAAAAGCAGGAGTGCCACAGAGAAGTGTTTCAGACCCAACGCTATACCTGCTATACACGTAGGACCTACCAAAGTCTCCAAGCAGCAACTATAACAGCAACTTATGCTGATGATACAGCAATTCTAACAACACATCATAAAGCAAAAATAGCAACAGAAATATTATAGGAATACATAAATCAACATTTACATTACTGGCTTAACTCGTGGAAAATAGTAGTAAACGAGAACAAATCAATACACACTACATTTACTCTTCGGAAAGACACCTGTCCATCTATTAAATTAAATGATAAATACATTCCTCAAAGCGAACAGGTAAAATATTTAGGTATACACTTCGATCGAAGGTTAACATGGAAAGAGCACATACAGTCGAACCCGCGGCACTTCTCGTTGCGGCACTTCTTGCGCCCCCGCACTTCTCGCTGGCTGCGCCGCGGCACTTCTCAAGGGGCAGGGCCGTACACTGCCCCTTGCGTACCAGGGGGTCTCTCTTTCTCTTACGGCCTTATTGGAAGGCTTATTCTTCCCTCTTTATAATTTTAATAGATTTCCGAATATGTATGGATAATCCGACTTCAAACTTTTAGATTTATGGATACACATACATAATCCGACTTTAAACTTTTAGTTTTATGGATGCAGATAATCCGATTTTAAACTTATGAACCCATCTCTTTCTCTTACGGCCTCACCGGCAGGCCTCACCTGCCCTCTCTTACTTCTAGAACTAAGATGTGATAATGATCTCGAGATAACCCTCGGCTATCCCCGAATCGCAGCCGAAACTGGTAGAGGCTGAGACAGCCTTGCGTAAACCGCGGCACTCATTTCACCCAAGCTGTTGCGTGCAGCCCTGGCTAATCGCCACACCGCCAGACGAGCGAAACATTGAGGAAGCATGCCGCATCTCATATGTTGTCATAAAACAACAGGCAGACGCTTGCCACGTCGAATCAACCAGATTACACTTAATGTTTTCCGAGATATTAATATAATTACTTAATAATTACCCCGAGACCTGTCGGTACCTGCTGTGGAAAACATTGGGATTGCCCAGAAGTTTTCCCGGCGCGTCCGACATCTATCGGTCCGATGTATTTTAATTATTCGCGCTTAGCTCTACCTAACCGTCTGCTACATCAGTCTATTTTGACTTTCGAATCTATCCAGTCGAAGATTTGTTTGTGTCATAGAAAATTTTGTCTCGAAGCATTGCTTAGTTTCCTGTTGATTATATTTACATAGTCAGTCAGTTTGTTGTATACAGTTGTATACACTATATATATATACATATATACGTATATATTTATAGATTTGTACACGTTGATTGACGTTTTTGAAGTGACTTTTTTGCAGTGAATATTTGAACGGTAAGTGTATTACGTTTTAATAATTTTATAATTTTCCTCCACAAAATAACGCAAGAATGTATTTTTAATTTGATATTTATATTGTTTTAACCCGTAAAGTACATATTTTATATATCTGCTAATTAATTTGTTTATCAAAACAAAGTTATAAGTAAATTTTAATTAACAATTTAAAATAAATTAAAATTTAAGAATCTTTCTACACTTATTAAAAAACTTGTAAAAACAAGTATTTGATAGTTTTATAATTTTTATCCAGTTTATTTGCAGTAGAAAAATTCAATTATAAATTGTTTATACATATGTATATATCCTTTAAGGCCCATGCAGAAAATGGATGATGTAGCGACAAATTAATTACGATTTTCATCGTATAATTAAAAATAAATTATATGTATTTTTTCTACGTTGGAACTTTCAATTGTTTGAAAAAAATTATTTAAAATGAAAATTTTCATTCGTGAAAAATTGAAACCACCAATCGATTCTATTCAAAATCCAAGACGAAAATTACTATGACGTTTTTTTGTCAGTGTATAATATTTATAAGCAATTGAAATTTATTAAAATTATTATGATTTTCGACAATTAATTATGCCAATCGATTCTATGGAAAAAAATTATGACAATAAATCAAAATCTGACGTAAAAACATCATAGATATTTTCGCCTTGATTTTTTTCGTAGCTTCGATTGATGCTTTTATTTTTTGAAAACCAAAAATTTTCCACTAAATTCTTTAAATAATTTTTTTATAAACCATTGAAAACTACAAAAGAAAAAATACGTATATTTTATTTTTTTATTATATGTACAATAAATGACGAATTATGTTTCATTTATATATACTATTGTTTACTGTATTATTTATTTACAAAAATTTCTTTTTCAGATTGCCATGTCTAAGTCTTTAACAGCAGCGCAAATCTCCGATATCAAACAGAAACTGTTTGAAAAGCAGTCGATGGCCAGTCTTGCTAAGGAATATAATGTATCATCAAGGACAATCGGGAGAGTGAGGGACATGGACGGCCAGCAGCAGACAGGCCTAGAATCTCCAATCATCAGGAAGCACCAGGTGAACTTGTCGATTAAAGACAAACTGGACATCATCGCCAAGCTTGAGAAAGGACAATCGACGGATGATTTGGCAAAGTTCTATAACGTCGATTCTTCAACTATCAGAAATACCAGATCTTCAAAATCAGATATATTGAAGCGTAGCTTGGCGCTGGAGCAGTCAAAGCAACCATTAGATAGTAAAAGAATTCGTACAGAAGAAAACATCCGTGACACAGCGCTATATTCTTGGTTCGAGGACGAACGTGCTGCTGGAATACCAATCTCGGGTAGTTACCTCCAAGAAAAGGCTTTGGAGCTCCACAAAGCGAAAGGACTCGAAGGCGATTTCAAGGCGAGCAGCGGTTGGCTCAACAATTTCAAGAAGCGCTATGGTATCAGAGAATTATCTATGCAAGGAGAAAAATTGTCTGCTGATAGTATTGGAGCAGAAGACTTCAAAAGTGAAATGAAGAATTGCATCGTAGAAGGAGGCTACTCTTTGGACCAAATGTACAACGCAGATGAAACGGCCTTATACTTCAGATCGCTGCCACGGAAAACTTTAGCTGCAGGCCACGAAAGACAAGCAGCGGGATTTAAAGAGCCAAAGGAACGAGTCACGGTCATGTGCTGCGCCAATGCGACGGGATCGCATAAAATTACGCCTTTAGTCGTCGGAAAATTTGCAAAACCAAGATGTTTCGCTAAGTGTAAAGGAGAAAATATTTTGTTACCAGTGAAGTATACTAGCAGCAAATCAGCCTGGATGAACAAAAAATTGTTTTTGGACTGGTTCGAAAACGTCTTTATTCAAGAAGTAAAAGAAAAACATCCAGTGCATAGGAAAGTGCTTCTTTTACTCGACAATGCGCCATCTCACCCTTCTGCTGATGAGCTGAACCAAATCGACGAGACGATCCAAGTGAAGTTTTTACCGCCGAATGTGACGGCTTTGGTTCAACCTATGGATCAAGGAGTGATAGAAAAAATGAAAAAGATGTACCGAAAAAAGCTGTTGAAAGAGCTTTTCCTACAGCAACGTGGAGGCAGTACGAAAGGCAGCATTCACAAATTAGCGCAAAAACAAGATATGAAAGATTGCTGCTATAGAGTTTGGAACTCTTGGAATGACATCAACGACCGAGATATTTCCCATGCCTGGAATCGGTTTTTTGATGTCGCTGATTTTCCACGAGAGCAACGAGTTTCTGCAGAAGAAGTCAATCAGTTACTTGCCCTTCTCAGAGATGCTCCAGAGTACGCTGATTGTACTTTTGACATGGCAGCAGCTTGGATTGCAGCTGATTTTCAAGAAAACGCCTGGGAGCGTTCAAATGTTGTTGAAATTTATGAGAGGTATGTAAAGATGTTTTCAATAAATAAATTTATATATATATATATATATATATATATATATATATAATTTCATGATACGTTGCATTAAAGCATGCTATAATTTTTTTTTAGGATGACAGCATCTAGTAATGGCTCGGAAGAAGGAGAAGAAGAAGAGGAAGAAGGTGAAATTGAAGAAAGCGATCGTGTATGCCAACCAGAAGAAGAGGTTTCACGCGAAGATGCGTATAAGGCTGCACTGACACTCTTGAAGTTTCTTGAGAATGATTGGGATTCTACGCCAGGCCAAATCAAAAATATCCAAAATCTTGCAGATCATGTTATTACTAACTAAGCCAATTACTAATTACTAGTAAGTAAACTAATTACTAAATAAGCCAATTTGAGTTTTTCATAATTTAATTTTGATATTTATGTGATTTCTGAGTTCCTATATGTAATAAAAAAATATCTAGTTTGTACAATGAAAATAAAATAGATTTTTATTGATTTTTTACCAAACGCGTTGTGTATTGTGATTTTTATTGAAAACGAGACATGATGAAAAAAAATACCAGTATGTAATTTGCAATTGCTTATAAAAATTATTTAAACGAATTAATAGATCTTTTATTTATAAAAACTAAAAAAACCATTGGTGTTATTAGTTTTTCAAAATCGGTAGTTTTTAAAAATTTTGAATCGTTTATAATGATTTTACACTAACAAATTAGAATCTGACAAAAAAAACGCGATAGAGAATGTCTTAGATTTTCTCGTCAAACCAATTGATGCTTTTAATTTTTTTAAAGAAAAAAAAATTTTCCGATTTATTTTAATAATAAACAAAATTTTTAGCGATTTATTTTTATAATAAAAAAATAACAAAAATATAAAAAAATATGGTATTAAAAAAAAGAAGTATTTCGTTCGTTCATGTTTTACAAAGAAATTAAATAACTAATTATTGCCTATACATATGTAGAAATCATAAATAAAATTTATTTGCGTTCAATTTTTTAAATTATCAAAAAAAAGTTGACTATCATATTAATTATACTTTGTTGTTAACGTATGAATTTTGTTTAATATAAGGCGCAGCTGCTTATTTTGAACTATTTTTGAGGGCCCCAAAGGGCCCGCGCGGCAAGCTACAGTATGCCCATACCTGGCCGTACGCTCTGATTGGCTGCCGCTCACCGAGAAGTGCCGGGGCGAGCTACTCCCGAGAGCGAGAAGTGCCGCGGGTTCGACTGTATTTACAAAAAGAAAACAGAATTAAAATGGAAGAAAATGTACTGGCTCATAAGAGAAAAATCGGAGCTGACAATCGAAAACAAACTTTTACTATACACAGCTATACTCAAACCAGTATGGACCTACGGCATTCAATTGCGGGGTGCTTCTTCAAATTCGAACATTGTAATTCTGGAAAGATTCCAATCGAAAGTACTTCGTAATATTGTACGCACGCCTTGGTTTGTCCCAAACGAAATCATTCAAAATGATCTAAAGATTCCAACAGTAAAAGAAGAAGTTAAAAATTTCTACGTAAAATACAATACTAGACTTCAAAACCACACAAACGATCTTATCAGCAAGCTTCTCAAAGATTCAATCAAAAACATCAGACTCAAGAAACATAAAATAATGAAAGTTTAAACAGAATATTGTACAATGTCTCTCGATAATGTTAAGAACTAGTAAGAATACTCACTGGAGTAATCTTCTGTATCCATGTAAATTAATCATATAGTTATAAAAATTTACTTATTGTTTTCATGTAGACAGATTGTAAAGTACCTTAGGAGTAAATAAAAAAAAAATTTTTCTTGACCTTAGTTTTGTATTCGATTTCCTAAGCTACATTCGATATCTAAGTGTGGGGTTGAGTACATATTTAGCTAGGTCCTTTTCGTTATCTTATTGCCAAGTGTGTGGTAAGATAACATGAAGTATAACTATATTGCCTAGTCAGTGGTATGGTGAAACTTCAACCATTCGTGGCCGAAAGAGAATTTTTCACGATTATTATCCAAAAGAATAGACCAAAAAGGTGCACCTGAGAACTATGTTGCGTTTACCGACATAATAGTACATGCATAAATCTGTAATATCAAAAGTATTCCAAACATTTGGCGCAAGCTTATAATCGGCTTTAATGATATTACTGTTTGTCCCTATTAAGAAAATCCGGCTAAAAATTCGAGGTTAAATTGTTACATGGATATCTAGTTGGATATTTATGTGGATTTCACATAGATTTTATATGGATATCCAACCTGGGAGCCACGCACTTATTGTTAATGCAGCAGTGAGAGAAAAGAAATAATTGGCCTAGACGGACGCGGAGTTAAAGTGATTACACGGAACGATACGACAATAAATGCAACGCGACCGCGCTACTTCGCTATTTTACCATCGCTGAACGATTCACGCGACTTACTTGGTAAGGCCAAACTGCCGAAAGCTAGGGCGATAGTCAATAGGATGGAACGTCTCTGCTGTTGGCCCTTGCAGTTCTTTACGTTGGTCGCTTCTCGTCTCCCTATTTACTCCCTATTTACTTTAGGATTCCCCTGGATTCTCGCGCACCTTAGTTATTCGTCGGGGAAGCCGGGAAAAAACCACGGGTCATTTTCTTGCGCTGATCAAAATACAACGAATACCGTTTTTCACCTACTTCCGGATTTCTTCTTTTTTCGCACAGCGCGTAGTCATGTACGGTAAAGCAGTGTAAGCAACTGACAGATGCTCGCGACGGTAGTAGAAGACAATAACGAGCGACTCTCAGTAATACATATAATTCAACTTTCCAAATTTAGGAATGATTTTGATTTAAACTAGAAAACTTATATCTGAAAATTCAAGTTCATTTTTATAATATTTATATACTGCTTCTATTTGCAATCAATGTCGGTTATGGAATGTAAGAGGCAAGTTTTCAAAGGATTATTATGTTTATTTACGAGGGTGGTCCGATAAGTACTTAGCCTCACCGCCTGATGGCGCCACTCTCTCAAAAGAAATATTCTATCACGTAGTACAACCTTCTCGATGGTTACTGTCACGATTTTAGCCGGATCGGAGTTGTAGTTTATTTTTGAGAACGTGTGAAAGCAAGTGTGTCCGTTGATTTTTGAAAAATGGAAAAAGAGCAGTATCGGTCGGTGATTCGATTCTTGTTTTTGGAAGGGAAATCGCGCAGCGAAATCAAAAAGCGCTTGGATGCTGTGTACGGTGACTCTTCTCCTTCGATGGCGACCGTCAAAAATTGGTTTAACGAGTTTCAACGTGGTCGCACGTCGATTTTTGAAGAGCCACGTCCAGGTGCTCCGAAAACGGCTACCACGGAGGATAACGTAACAAAAATTCACGATCTCGTATTGGCAGATCGACGATTGAAGGTGCGCGAGATATCTAAGACCGTAGGCATCTCAAAAGACCACGTGGGTCATGTCCTGCATGAAATTTTGGGCATGAGAATCGGTCTGCGCGATGGGTGTCGCATTTGCTCACTCCGGACAACAAGCGCAACCGTGAGACAACTTCAGAGCAATGTCTGACGCTGTTTAAGCGCAATCCGAAGGAGTTTCTGCGTCGTTTCGTAACAGTCGACGAAACATGGATCCACTGGTATACACCAGAGACCAAGGAACAGTCGAAACAGTGGACTTTACCCGGCGAAAGTGCTCCGAAGAAGGCGAACACTGCCCCATCTGCCGGAAGGGTGATGGCCACCGTTTTCTAGGATTCATAAGGTGTGATCTACATCGACTACCTGGAGAGGGGCAAAACGGTCACAGGGCTAAATATAATATAACAAATTATTGGGCCGATTCGACGTCGAATTGCAGAAAAAACAGCCCCATTTGGCTAAGAAAAAAGTGCTCTTCCACCATGACAACGCGCCGGCTCACACCTCCACCGTCGCCATGGCCAAATTGGTCGAATTAGGCTATGAACTGCTGCCCCATCCACCGTATTCTCCAGATTTAGCCCCGTGCGATTTCTTTTTGTTTCCAAACTTGAAAAAGTCACTCGCCGGGCAGGAATTTGAGTTGAATGAGGAGGTAATCGCTGCCACGGAAGCCTACTTTTCAGACCTCCAGAAAATGTATTTTTCAGACGGGTTAAAGCATCCCTGGGCCAAGTGTATCGAACTAAAAGGAGACTATGTTGAAAAATAAAACGCCACTTTTCCAAAATTTTCGTTTTTCTTTTGTAAGCTAAGTACTTATCGGACCACCCTCGTATATTAAGTGTTAAACCGGCGATAGTTTTCAATGACAATCCGGAATCTCTTTTTTAAAATTCTTCGATATCTTTTAAAATTATTGCTTATTTTCACATCATCATCAAACCATCAATTTCCATATTTATTTTTAAAGCGTTATGTAGACAGAAGTTTTTTTGCCTGTAGATTTAACAGTTTATATACTTTTTGTTTACTTGATAGAGATGCAAGTAAGAAGAGAGGCACAAAGTTAAAATATTACCTTTGATTCGAAGTCCGAATGATCTTATCATTTATTTGTTTTGTTTTATTATAAAGGAGGTTTGGATTGACTCTACACTAATAACAATAATTCTTTAACTTATTAATTACTTTATTAATGAAATAAGGATTATAATTATAATTATAATTGTCAGCCGGCATAAAAAACCCCAGTCATAGGTGGGGGAAAAGCCATTGGGCAATCATAATCATACTAATCCGAATGATATGAATAAACAAAGGCAAAACAAAGAACAGAGAAATGTTACAATACAAATACATCTATCGACTTACATTAAGACGCGGTGGAATGGCCAGTCAACTTATTGAAACCTACTCCGGTGACTTTCGCATGTGCACAATCGGACAGGAAGGTGTCCCCAGGATAATAAAAAGGACCTCGGTAGCTCCGATGTCTCGAAAACGGGTCAGTCAGCCCTCGCTACCTCATAGCCGAGAAGAAAGTGGGCAAAGCCACGTGGTTAGAGACATCCCAGAGAACGCGTCTCGTCCTCTCCCAAGGTAGCAGGCTGTCCTGTCTTTGGGCCTCGACGGGTCACCGGGTCGGTTACAGAATCGCAGAAGCTTGAGGTAGAAGAGGGCTTGTGGTCACAATTCACACACTCAAGTTGCACAAGTATATCGGCTCGAGAGAAAAAGAATGGACGCAAAGTGAGAGCGAAATAGACTCGTCTATCCTATCAAGACAACTGGCTGTTACTCTATTAGGTCTGCCGCATTGAGAACGCGAAAAACCGCTACTCTCATTAGGGGCTTCAAGCAAGAACCAATGAGAAACCTGGAAGATGATGCATCTCTCTACCTAGTCTTTCGTCTAGCCGACGTCACCGACACATGTAGGGACCTTAGGGTTTTTCCCCACACGTGTTCAGCTGTTGGTGGAGGGATGCAACGTCCTCACTGATGATCACAGAGATAGTGCACGAACTAAAAATATTGAGCGCATATGTCGCGAATACTTTTATTAAAAGATAATTAATATCTAAATGAATATGAAGAATAATGATAGCTATTTGAATTCGATTTTTAAAAGCAGATTGAATAGGTTGTCATACTACTTTTTCCCTTTTAATTTCCTGGCTGAGAAGTTGACTCTTTAGATGTTTGTATATTTCCACCACTTTTTATAAAACTATTGAATCTCATTTCAAAAGAAATTAAATTTAAAGAAACTTTTTTATTTTTTAAGTTTATTTATAACCTGTCTCTCATATAGAGATAATAAGCAACTGTTGTTGTTATTAGACACACACATACACACACACACACACACACACACACACACACATATATAGCAGTATACTCCAATAAGTATACTGTCATTGTTTTACAATTAAATTGAAATAACTATGTTAATTTATTTGCGCATTCATGAGTTTATGTTTTTTTAGTCTGGTGTTGGCGATGGTTAAATGCCATATGTCTCGACTAGTTTAAGTACAGCTTTATATATCAACAGAGTTTATATTCAATTGACAGCTCCGATTTTGTTCCGATAAGTCAGTACATTTCTCTCCATTTTAGATCCGACCGTTTACGTTTAGTAAAATATATGTTATTTCCGTGTAAGTCTTCGATCCACAGGAATATCTAGATATTCTACTTGATTGCTTTGGGAATATATTCACCGTTTAATATAATAAAAAGAAAAATATATTTTTCAAGTGTAAATGTTGTATGTATTGATTTGCTTTCATTTACTATTATTCTCCAGGAGTTAAACAAATTTTGTAGGTGATTTTTTATGTAGTTTTGTAATTTTTTAGTTGCTATTGTTGCCGCTAGGTGTACTATTAAAATTTCTGTATTATCTGCATATGATGATGTCAAGATATAAATAGATTTTGGTAAATGCAAGGTATATAACAGATATAGTGTTGAACCTAGAACACTGCCCTGCGGTACTCCTGCTTTTATTAACTCACGTTTTGATACGTTTTTATTTATATTAACTTGATAGGCTCTATTGTGTATATAAGACTGAAACAATTCGTACTGGGGTTAAGGAAAAACATTTCTTGAGCTTATACGTACAGTAGACCCTTATGACAAACCTTGTCGAAAGCCTGGGCAACATCCAAGAATATACGAGTACAGTATTGCTTATCTTCGATGGCTTTCCTCGGAACAAATACTATTCTATTTACTTTCTCAATCGTGGAATGGTTACATCTTAATCTAAATTGATGGTCAGAGATAAGTTTTCTATTTAGTATTAATGGGTTACTTTTAGCTAGAATTAGTTTTCTCGACAAAGCTGATTAAAGGCTAATCGGTCTATATGACGTTACCAGTTTTGATTCTTTACCAGGTTTAGGTATTAAAACAATCTCTGCCACTTTTCACTGGGAAGAAAAATAGCAAAGATGTAAGCACGCATTAAAAATAATTGTTAGGTATCTTATTGCAATTGTGGGTAACATTTGATCACTTTTCCTGTGATATTATCAGAACCGGGAGCTTTTCTATTCTTAATATTACTAATAATTTATAATACTTCCTTTATTTTAATTGATTTGATCGGTGTACTGTGTGGACATCAGAGCCTTATAGTAAGATTTCTTCTTCTTTGCCGGTGAATATTTTTTAGTAAGGCTTCACTAAGATGTACTAAGATGATTTACGAACGTTTCAGCTTTTTCTTCGTTCGATCTTGCCTAGTTACTACCAAGTTTCTTGATAGGCGGTATAAATGTAGTTGGTCTTTTAAGTCGTTTAGTAGCTATCCATAACGAGTAATTTGTTGCTTCTGTAGGACTCAGTAATCCAAGATAATTCTGCGTTTGTGCGTTTTTTTCTTCATATAACATTTTCTTTAGATCTTTGGATGCTTTATATACTTTAGTTTAGTTCCTGTTAGAATTATGTTAAATGAGTTAATGCTGATTTCTACATTATTAACTGTTTTAAGAGAAACGTTGCACGTTATGCGTTCCGTTATGTGAAGAGCATATTTTTTCCAGTCGACTTTTATGTTATTGTTTACTTTATTAAATACTTGGTACTAAGGAGTAATTAGTACCGGTGAATGATCTGATGACGAATCTAAACATGTTGACACTTCAAAATAAGTTTTTTATATCTTTTACTATAGCAAAGTCGATCAAATCCAGAAGCTTGTTTGTATCTGTATGCTAGTATATTGGTTCTCCAGTAGATATCGGAATGTAATTATTTTTTTGTAGTATTTCATAGAG
The DNA here is from genome assembly GCF_024137745.1 of Phymastichus coffea. Classification (NCBI taxonomy): domain Eukaryota; kingdom Metazoa; phylum Arthropoda; class Insecta; order Hymenoptera; family Eulophidae; genus Phymastichus; species Phymastichus coffea. The sequence continues at coordinate 4,709,617 of NW_026706827.1, forward strand.
TAGTCTGCCTCTGTATTCTGAAGTTGCTGATCTTGATCTCCACCAGAGATGTTTCGCATTATAACTGCTTCCTACTAAAAAGCGATATATTAGTTATTGGAAATGTCTTTTTTTTGTATCCAATATTTACAAATTTCTTTTGTAATTGTTTTGTTTGGAGTTCAGTAAACAGCTGATATTGTTATCGGTCTGTGCTTACTCTTGATTGATTGAGTGTAATCCACTGGCTGCTTGTAAGTAGATTTTACTAGTGTAAATGTGGATGTAGTGGTTTATTCTTGTATTGATTATAATCGCAGTATCTCCGAATACTTTATTAAACGGGTGATTGGTTTTATGTACAGTGTTGTTTGGTATATCAAGATAATTTTTACTTGTAAAGTGTGTTTCTGATATCAATATGATGTCTATATTTTCATAGATTAAAAATGCTTTCAATTTAATATGCCTCTGCATAAGATCGTTTCCGTTCTCGAGAGCGTATTTTAGATTGCTCATTATCTCATTTTGCTTACTAGTGCAGTTAAAAGATTTAACACAGTATCCATTCTTTGCATTAGCTGCTCTATCATATGTTTTAGTTTATTATTTGGATTTACTTCCTTCGTATATCTGCATATCTCTGCTTGAACAACTATTTTTTTTATATTTCTATCTCACTCTGATCATTTTGTTTTGATATTACCTGTCCATATGTGATGTTTCGTCTAACTCTATTGACGTGGGCAAATGCCAAATTAAATTTTTTTAAATAAATTTGAATTTGGATTTTATGAACTTGAATACTGTTTTGATTTAATGTTTTTTCTCGTAGTCTAGGAAACAATTTTTACTATAACTGTTTACAAACTGGGCATCCATTATAGATTCCATGTGATTTTCTTTCTAATATACACATGTTACGTCTTTTATTTTTTGTTTAATTAGACATTCTTTAATTTGGTGTTATTCAGCACATTTCACATACACAGCACTTTTGTAACAATAGTTTTTTGTGTGCCCGTATTCTTGGCATTTTCGACATTGAAGAATTTCTCTTTTAACGTTTATTGGCTTGAATTTGATTACCGTGTTTAATAGTTGGTGTACTATATACATTTTCTAGCTTTTATAATGATGTTATATTTCAACTGTGAATAGCGGCAGTAGTTTTATGATACGATGACTTATATTATGAATACTTTATACTTTATATCCATGTTCTTCTATGGCTGTTTTTAATTCATCTATATCAACTGATGGGTAAATACTTCTTAATATAATTTTGAAACCTTTTTCTTTTTTGCGCCCTTAAGTGTAAAATTGTGTGTTTTTTCTGTCTAATTCTGTTTAATTAGTAATTATTTTTCGGAAGTTTTGACTGAATTTTAATTTTGTTTAGTACTATTACTTTTAAGGTATAATTTTCTTTGGCTATTATGTTCAGTAGATTTTCGAACGGTTTGATATTCTCTACATTGTAAACGAAGATCGGAGTGGATTTTGCTCTTCAACTTACTTGCTTCGTTGTTTTCTTCTTCACCATGATTTTCCAGTTTTCGATGTTTTTATTAAAAATGATCTTGTCATCTCCTGACTGGTTGTCCATTTCGGCCGTTGTTTTCTTTTTTGGAAGTTTATTAAATTGAATTTTGAATTTAACTGTCACTTCACTAATTGGCTAATACTTGTCAGGTAGAGTGTAGTGTTGGCACTTCTGCACACCTCAGTAATCAAACTTTAACTGATTTAAAGATCATGTTTGATATCTTTGTGAGATTGCTGTACTTAATCAGGTTTACTCTATATATTCAATAATTATAATTGATGCTGTTTTTGCTACAATCTCCTATTTAATGTGTACGCTAGAGATATGCATGCAGTAGAGGTGGCGTGTCTAATGCAGCATATCTCCATGCGCGCGGTAACTTCCACAGCCGTGAATCCATTCGGACTGCTATTAGCTCCGTGAGGATAATCCGGGCTTAGTTAAATAATGAGGCAGAGATTAGATAGTAATGAAATATTTTATTGGTATACAAAAGAACAAAAGGTTTTCATTGATCTGATGCATCACTGTAACAAAGGAAAAAGACCGACTGTCACACAACTGAATATTCGGTAAAGCGCGCTACGAGAGACTGACCACACCGAGGATCGGGTATCGTATACCGACCGTCGGTAACGACTCCTGGCACCTGATTGGTTCGGCCTCACCCTACTGACAAAAGGAGGGGGTAAGTTGGTACGGTGAATTAAGGCTCGGTCTACCGATCAGTCGACTACACGAATGGTTAAACTCAAGGGGAGAGTAGGTCAATTCCCTAAGTCTCAGGCAAAATATCAGAGGGACGAAAACACCCGAATGCTTATGGCTTGGATTATTGTTTTCTCGTCTGAAGGGAGTTTGCAATATTCTAGGCTACTTCCTGCCTTTTGGAAGGTCGGGTATATATGTAGTAAAGATGCACGTTCCGGGAGCAGACTTTAGTGGCTGCCTAGTGGCTGATTGCGGAATAGCAACGTTAACGTTACAAATGAAATCTTCCATATTTACATTATTCCGTTTGAAATATTATTTTCAACAATTTTTCCGAGTACTTTCAAAATATTCAGTAGAAAGCATATTGATCAGAATACATACTAATCAACTACATAGTATAAATATACGATTAAATAATATAAATAGGTGATTATATAAAATAGAAGTAAATATTTTATTTAATAAGATATCCAAGACCTTCGTTCTTGAGTGGTAGTCATGTAAGACTGTGCCATTTTTAGAGGGACGTGATGACTTTCAAAGAGATGTGATAGCACTATAAGCAGCAGTTTCGGCGCTATAAGTTCTGGAGAAGGAAATTTACAATGACAGGATAGAAAAAAGTAGGGGTTTGATTAATGATAGCGTTAGTGAGTATATAATCAGTATGATAATGAGGAGGGGAGTAAAATCACATTAAGTGTTATATAGAATACTTGTTAATAAATTTACTCATTATGGAATGAGACGAGCTGTTAATTAAAAATATTACACAGGAAAAATCTTTACCTTTAAAATAAATTACATTGTGAATATTCAAGGTTTTCAATATTAAAGTAATTTCATTCATTGAAAATTTGTATTTGCAATATTTCCTAATATTGGATAAAACTACCTTTAAAAAATTTAAATTCTTATAAATGGATTGACAAATATTATCATGGTAATAATTTTATTCTTTACTGATACATTTCTACGAGGATAGCTCAATAAGTCTTTAGAAAATCCTAGAGATGACGCGAAGCATTTGGTATGAGAAGGCAAGAAAATGATGCTCAGGGGTTAGCTGGAATCTACTAATTTATTTAATTGAAGTCTACAGTTGTTAGTACGAAAACTATTGGAGTGAACTATGGCAGCGTGCGATCAGGATCAGTCGAGAAAGTTGAATGGCGAAGAAGAGAGAGCCAGCCGAAAGGGGGCGCGTGCAGCAGGAGAAGAACGATGAGCTGCCCCTACTCCGAGTCACATTCGATAACTCGCCCTCAGCGGTCATTTCACCAAACATCCCGCCCGCCTCGTTCCGGGAACGACCCTATGAAGGATTGCCTTCCTTACTGAGCTGTTCTTCGGCATTTGGGAGAGGCAGTCGGGCGATCTTGACGGCTGGGCGGACGTACTCCCCAGAAGCTGTGACAATGGTGGCGGTCCGAACCGTACCGTCTGGACCCGGGTGTACGGCAGTGATCCTTCCGAGTGGCTAGCAACCGTCTTGACGAAGTAATGAAGGATCGGCGATGATGACGAATTCGCCGACTTGCAAATTAGGTTGGGGCCACCTCCATTTGGGCCGCTGGATGAGAGTGTTTAGATACTCTCGGCTCCAGCGGGACCAGAAATGTCCTCTCATAGCTTGAATAAGCGCCTAGTGACTAACACGATCCAAATTCTCGTCCTTGGAGATCGGCTGTGGATAAGATGCAGCAGAAGTCCCGATGAGGAAATGACTGGGTGTGAGTGCGTCAAGGTCGCCCAGATCGCCTGACGGCGGCACGAGAGGCCGACTGTTGAGGATGGCTTCAACAGCGACGAGAAGCGTAGCGAACTCTTCGTAAGTAAGTCGTCGAGGTGAAGCAACTCGCTGAAGGTGCCGCTTCATCGACTTTACCCCCGCTTCCCAGAGCCCGCCGAAGTAAGGGGCCGATGGAGTAATGAATCGCCAGCTAATTCCTTCCTTGGCGAGCGATTCTTCAACGACTCCCCAGTCAATCTTGGTTTCTCTAAGGAGCCTGCGGAGCTCAAGGGCGGCACCGCGAAAGTTGGTGTCGTTATCGCTCCAGATTTCAGCTGGCCGGCCTCTCCGACCGACGAACCGCTGCAAGGCGCCAAGGAAACTGGCGGTGGTGAGGTCCCCAACGAGCTCGAGGTGGACGGCCTTGGTACAAACGCAGACAAAGAGCGCGACGTAGCCTTTCACAGTGGGGGCGCCTCGCCCCTTGTTACACAGATGGAAAGGCCCGGCGTAGTCGACATCGCAAGTCGAGAACGGCCGGGAGGGCGTCACACACACACTCGGGCCGGCGGAAAAGAGGCCATGCGCGGGGCTAAGGTCTTCGCCGAAAGTCGGGCGCAAACAGTGCAGTTGCGGAGGTACCGCTTGACTCGTACCTTGGCCCCGGTAATCCAAGCCTTCTGCAGTGCTCGAGCATAGGTTGCCCTGAAGCCGCCGTGAATACAACGCTCATGGGCCCATTGTAATACCAACTGAGCGAGGTGTGATGATCCGGGAAGAAGGATGGGGTGCCGCTCGTCGTAGGGTAAAGCGAGCGGTCGAGTCGGCCCCCGACTCGGATTACCCCGTCGTCGTCGAGGAAGGGCTTAAGAGATTTCGTCCGACTGCAGCCCTTTAGCGGATAGCCCTGGCTCAGCTGAGCGAACTCCTCAGCGAAGAAGTGACGTTGCACAATCCTGGAGGAAGCGATGAAGGCCTGGCGGAACTCGGACACTGTAATAGGAGACAGTGGCGATGCAGTGTCTCTCCGTCTTAGAAGACGAATGGCGCGTGCGGTAGCTCGTAATAAGGAATCGAGCGTCGAAAACTGATCGATGTGACTCTTCTCCGGATGCAGTGGCTCGTCCTCAATCTGCACCGCAGCGCAAGAAACGTTGTTGCCATGCCGGCATGCCAGATGGTCAGTGTCGTTGACCTCGAGAGGCCATTCGTTTGCTGATTGCACCAGCCAGACTGGGTCGTGCCACCAGAGTGGGTGCAGTGCAAGTTTGGTGGAGTCGGTGCCGCGGGATGCGACGTCGGCTGGGTTGCAGCTCGTGGGGACGTGGTGCAGAGTGACGCCAGTGGAGATCTCTTGCACATGGGCCACATAACTGTCGATAATGTCATGCCCCACGGGTTCGTCTGAACGGAGCCAGTCAACCTGTGAATCACTCCAAAGATGGCAGCCCATAGGCGGGATCGACAGTGCGCTGGCGGCGTCCTTTAGCAGCATCGCAGCGATCAGGGTGGCGCGAAGCTCGAGCCTCGGGATGGTCATCCGCGCTCGTCTCTGGGTGGTCGGGAGCAGGCTCTTAACTGGGGCTAACTTTGACTTCGCGCAGAGAATGGTGCTGGTGATTTTGCCGTTGCTGTCGGTAGCTCTGACATAAATGACAGCGGCAATGGCTTGTCGACTAGCGTCTGCGAAGGCATGTAACTGCATTTCCTGTCCCGGGGTACTGCCAAGCTAGCGGTCTATCGAAAGATCTGCAGCCTCTCGAATGCTGGTGCGAAATGCCAGCCATCGGTCGAGCCAACTGGCCGGGAGTCTCTCGTCCCACTCGTACTTCGCTCTCCAGAGGTCTTGGATTATAATTTTAGCTACTAGAGTCAGCGGCGTCAGCCAACCTGCGGGGTCAAAGATAGCAGCGAGCTCTGCCAACGCGGTCCTCTTCGTCAGACTTGAAGGTGGATCGACGATCCCAGGGCGAAACTTAAAGTGATCCGTCACTGGGTCCCAGATGATTCCTAACTCGCACACTAGCCCGTCGGTGGAGAGCCGAACCCAGTCTGGCCGCAGACGGTCTTCGGCGGGGATGTCTTCAAGAAGACCGGGCTCATTAGCCACCCACTTGCGTAGATGGAAGCCGCCCGCCCTGAGCAGACCAACAAGCTGATCTCGGAGGCTCTTTGCTGTCTCTAGGTTGGGACGGCCACTAAGGAAATCATCCATATAGAGATCCTTTTGAAGCAGCTCTCGGGCCAGTGGAATCCGATGTCCTTCGTCCTCACCGAGTTGCTGCATGGTACGCAATGCGAGATAAGGGGCGCAAGCCGTGCCGTAGGTGACAGTTCGGAGAGCAAAGTGTCGAGATGGCAGGTCGCACAAAGGACTCCAGACGATGCGCTGCAGATGGACGTCTCTCTCGTCCATCAAGATCTGCCGGAACATCTTCTGGACATCGGCACAGAAGACATAACGGTGTCTCCGCCAGCGGGCGATGATCGTCGCGATATGACCTTGTAGCTTCGGACCCGAATGGAGTGAGTCATTGAGACTGAGACTCGTCGATGTGTCGCGGGAGGCGTTAAACACCACTCGCAGTTTGTTTCCTCCGTCGCTGCTCTGCCAGATGTCGTGGTGAGGAATGTAAAAAACCGTCCCCGAGTCCTCACGAACTTCCTCAGCGGTCAGTAGTCTCATATGACGCAGCTGCTCGTACTGCTCCATAAACTAGCAGTAACTGTCTCGCAGAGCATGGTCGGAGCGCTTTCGTCGCTGCATGGAGGTGAGGACGGAGCGCGCATGGGGTAAACTGGTCCCGAGGAGGGCCTTCTTCTCTGGCTTCAGAGGCAGTCGAACGATGTATCGACCATCGGGCGTCCGTCGGACTCCTCGAGCCTCGCACTCTCGATCGGCAGCCGAGATCCGTCGTACCGACGGAACGTCTTCGAGCGCCCAGAACCGCTGCACCAGTGAGAGAAGCTTCTCATGACTGCCTTCGTCGCACACCTGGACCGCAGTGGCGAGGGCCCTGGTGTGGGAGTGGCCGATCGACGACTCAAAGATCGCAGTGGAACCCATCAAGGTCCAGCCAAACGCCGTGTTCTGAGCCAACAGGGAACCGACTCTCCGGGTGCCGGCTCGAATGACACGATGGTAGAGATCTGCTCCTATGACAATGTCGATCCGCCCAGGCTGATTGAAGGTAGGATCAGCCAGCAATAACTTGCGACGGATATTGGACACTTCAAAGCCGGGGACTCCCGATGGTGTGACGATGCCGATCGACCGAAGAACGACGGCGTCGGCCCAGATGGGCAACCGTCGCCCGACGTCTGCAATGTAGATCACCGCTTAATATTAAGCGGAGTCCATTGCGGGTCCAGTCACGCCGGTCACTCCCACGTTAGTACGACGTAGTCAGCAGCCTATTTTGCGGGCGAAGTCGAGGCTGATGATGGTCGCCTCTGAGCACGGGTCGAGCAGCGCCCGCGCTGCAATCTTGCGGTCACCGCCATTGCTTAGAGCGACAATGGCCGTGGGAAGCACGGCTAGTCACGCCGTCCCGTCCTCTCCAGCTGGCTTTGCGCTAGTCGCGGCCGCCTGGAGCGTCGCCGGATGACCATCGTGAGATGTAGTCGGTTGTGATTCCTCATCCGTCTGACGTCGGACTCTTCCAGCGCCCTCGTGGATCAAGGTATGGTGGGCACCAGCGCAGCTCCGACAAGTGTTGTTGGAGGGGCAGTTTCTGGCAGTGTGACTACTCCTAAGGCAGTTGTAGCAGAGGCCTCTTGCAGCTACCAGCTTCCGTCGCTCTTCGGGCCCTAGCCCTCGGAAGGTTAGGCAGTGTTTGACATAGTGGGTCTCCTTGCAAGCTGGGCAGCCCCCCCTTGCGCGAACCGTCCCAGTGGCATGTGCTCGGATTGTCTTCGGGGCGATGGGCTGGGCAGTCTTCCGTCGACCGCTTAAGTAGTCGTTGGAGGAGGATGTAGCCACCTGACCGAGAGCGCGTAACGTGCATTATCGCCACTGCAAAAACTCGGCGAATTGGCTGAAGGAAGCTTTGCTGGTCATCGATGAAGCGTCGGATGACATGCTGGGCTCAGGCTCTTCCTCTCAAGCTCTCTTTGTGACCGGATCCAGGGCACGCACACCCATGAAGACAAACGAGGCGTCCCACGTTTGGATGGGTTGGTTCAGTCGTTCGAGTTGGGTGCGGCACCTATTCAGCTCATCCATGAGCGACTGTAGGCCTTCTGGTGTTTCCTCCATGAGAGGCCTCAGATTCACAAGAGCGGCAAGGTGGTCTCTTACTTGCAACTTCGGCTGGTCGTAACGTCTGCAGAGTGCATCCCACGCCTGTTTATAATTGCTCGCGATGGAGCGGAAGCTGCGCAGCGCCTCCTCCGCTGGCCCCTTGACGTTCGTTTTGAGGTAGTTGATCTTCGTCGCATCTCCTAGCGTAGCGTTGTCATGAACCAGGTCCACGAAAAGATCCCGAAAGGCCTCCCAGTCTTCGGGCTTTCTGCTGAAAGTAGGCAGCTCCAAGCGAGGTAACTTCGAGAGGGGAAAGTCCGTGCCATGGTCTGCCGCAGTCAAAGATACGTTGGAGGTTGACGCACGGTCCTCTGAAACCGCACAGCGGGCTCGATGATCCAGCAACATGCCACGGCTCTCCACGTAAAGCTCCTCCGCCAGTACGAAGGTGTCGCTCGACCGATAATCAACGGCCGACTCATCGCCAAGGGTGAGGAGCTGGCCATGATTGTGATGAAGGTCTCGCCAGTTCTTCCAGTAGCTCAAGCCTTGAGTTGATGGACCCGAGCGTCCAGTTCGTCGTAGGCGTGCTTGCGACCCTTTCAGCAATCCTCTGGATGGCCCTTTTCAACTCCAGTTGAATGTCAACAAGCTCCATCTACCGATAATGCGGATGAAATTTAGTGTGGGTGCCGTGATCGGGCAAATTCGCGCGGGCAGCCAGCTGACACCTGAGGCCGACCTCTCGGCGCACGAGGCCAGAGCGCTAAGCCGAGCGAATTCGACCCTAAGTTCGGGTCGGTTAAGCGCAGTCGACAAAGGAAGCCTGGTTCGACAGTCCGACGGCTTGTCGTACACTTAACGACCTTCCTACATGATAGCTCAGCTGATCTCAGCGCTTCACCGTTGCGCCGCATGGCTCGCTCTGTCGTACCGATCGTTGCTGTAGGAGGTTCAGCGAGCCAGTGAAAGCGAGCAGCCTTGCTAATTTCAGCGCCGCTCCATCGGATCGGAAGCGGCCTATGAGAAAAGAGACCCATAAGGCCTCATCGTCGTGTCGGCTGGAGTGTAATAAATAGTTGCGGGGAGGAGGGTCCTCCGGTCTGCACTCTGCCATCCACGGAGATGTTGATCATCTTCAGGATGGCTCGTTTTGCTCCACTGACTCGCTTTCTCCAGACAGGTCCTGGTGCGAAGCGACTTGCTGAGCATCCGAGTAATCGTCTGCAGCAGCCGCGTGCTGCGACGTTCGCTGATCGTAATGATGCCGTCATCAGCGACGGCCGCCCGCCGCGACGCCCGCCATTTACAATGAAACTCGGCTCTCGCGCATTCCAGCGATCGTTCGAGACCGCCGTTTGGCTTCACATCCGTCGTCGGTGTGCGATGCTATCGCCATTGGCGGCCGCCCGCCGTCACGTCAGTGCATTGACTTCGTCGTTGACAGCCACCTGTCGCAACGCCCACCGTTCGAGCAAAAGCGCTTTCGCGTCAGCGGTCAACCACCGCCACGGGCGCCACGTGGCAGTCCTTGTGCTCATGCACAGCAATCTTTCACTGCGGTGGCTCGTCTAAGTCAGCGGCCGTCGGCCGACGATGACTACCAGAGCCACGCTAGCTTCCACGGCTGGCTCAGTCCTGTTAGGAGTTAAAGAGCCATGCTCGCGTTGCACATAACTCGTCCGCCATTGTTCGCACGATACTTTCAACTCACCTTTGATTCGTTTTCTTTCCGTCAGCGGATCCGGCTCGGAGGACCAAATGGTATGAGAAGGCAAGAGAATGATGCTCAGGGGTTAGCTGGAATCTACTAATTTATTTAATTGAAGTCTACAGTTGTTGGTACGAAAACTATTGGAGTGAACAATGGCAGCGTGCGATCAGGATCAGTCGAGAAAGCTGAATGGCGAAGAAGAGAGAGCTAGCCGAGAGGGGGCGCGCACAGCAGGAGAACGATGAGATGCCCCTACTCCGAGTCACATTCGATAACTCGCCCTCAGCGGTCATTACACCAAACAGCATTAAAACTTATAATACAAAAGCAAGTGTAACTTCAAAAGAGAATGCTGCTGAAGTTCTTGCCAGATCCATCAAATAGTTCCGTTTTTATCGTCAATCAAAGTGTACAACTTTTGTTTCTTGTTAATAATGGAAAAAAGTGAGTTTCGAGTGGTGATAAAATATTTCTATTTAAAAGACCTTACACCGAAAGAAATCAAAGATAACTCAGATGCAGTTCATGGTGTATCTGTCCCTGTGTTTGCAACTGTTTACAATTGGGTAAATGAATTTAAACATGACCGTACATCGACTGCAGATGGACATCTTTCAAGCCATCCTGTAGACTTGAGCACTCCTGAAATGATCAATAATATCCAAGACGTGGTATTGAATGACCGAAGAATAAAATTACGTGAAATACGAGGGTCGTTTAAAAAGTCCGTGCAAAGTCAGAGAGATGGCGCTACTAGTACGTATCAAGGTTATTTTCAATTAGTGGCATATCTTGGAAGAGCACACACCAAGTTTCAGCCAGATCGGCCAATTACTTTGCGTTTTAATTCGTTTCAATCAAAGAAATCGAGTGGTTGTAAAAAAATGGACGAAAAAGAATTTCGTGTATTGATTAAACATTACTTTTTCAAAGGCAAAACGCCTCAGGAGATTAAACAGAAGCTTGATAAACATTATGGTGTTGTGCACCTTCGATTAGAATGGTTTATAAGGGGTTTCAAAATTTTCGGAGTGGCCATATGAGCACAAAAGACGCTGAACATTTTGGACGCCCTGTTGAGGTTACTACTTCAGAAATCATTAATAAAATCCATGATATGGTGATGGCTGATAGAAGAGAGAAGGTGCGTGAGATTGCTAGTACTGTAAGCATCTCGAGCGAACGGGTACATAATATTTTGCACCAACATTTAGACATGAAAAAGCTATCCGCTAGATGGGTACCGCGATTACTCACGATTGACCAAAAACGAGATCGTGTTGCAAGAATGGTTTGCAGCTGTTCCAGCAAAATCCGCAAGACTTTAAGCGTCGTTTCATCACTATAGATGAAACATGGATACATCACTACACTCCTAAGACCAAAGAATAGTCTAAACAATGGGTTACCAAGGGGGAATCTGCTCCGAAAAAGGCGAAGATAATTCCTTCGGCCGGGAAGGTTATGGCGACTGTCTTTGGGGATTCGCTAGGAATAATCTTCATCGACTATCTGGAAAAGGGTAAAACCATTACAGGCGAATATTATTCATCGTTATTGGATCGTTTGAAAACCGAGTTGCCAGAGAAACGTCCACGATTGACCCACAAAAAAGTCCTCTCCCACCACGACAATGCGCCAGCTCACGCCTCAGCAGTTATGGCCGCAAAACTGATGGAGATAGGGTTCCAACTCGTTTTACATCCCCCCTATTCTCCAGACTTGGCTCCGTCGGACTACTATTTGTTCCCTAATATGAAAAAATGGCTGGCGGGGAAAAAATTTTATTCAAACGAGGAGATGATTGCAGAATTGAATGCCTATTTTACAGACTTGGACAAATCCTATTATTTGGAAGGGATTAACAAACTAGAGCAGCGTTGGATGAAGTGTATAAGCCTAAAAGGAGACTATGTTGAAAAATAAAAAAGATTTATTAAAAAAAATCAAGCAGTTTTTATTTTTGCACGGACTTTTCAAACGACCCTCGTAGTTAAGGCCACCGGGGTTTCAAAAGGTAAAGTTATTTCGATTTTGTATGAAAAATTGAACATGAGAAAAATTTCAGTAATATGGTTTGTTGTCATGTCAGTCGAGAACAGAGGCAGTCGAGTGGTGGCCGCTGAGGCCCTCTTGGCACATATCCACTATAATTCGTACGACTTTCGGCTTTGATTCATTACTGTAGACAAAACGTGAATACACCACTATACTTCTGAGATGAAGGAATAGTTAAAACAGTAGATTGTGAAAGGTCAACCAGCTCCAAAGAAGGCGAAGACAGTGAAATCGGTCGGCAAGGTTATGGCCACTGTTTTTTGGGATGCACATAGAATTATCTTCGTCGACTAGTTAGAAAAAAGACAAACAATCACCGGAGAGTCTTATGCGTCGTTGTTGGACCGGATGAGCGCGAAAATAAAGGAAAAATGTCTTCATTTGAACAAAAAAAATTCTGTTTCATCAAGTCAATGCACGAGTGCACACTTCCTTAGTTTCGTTGGCTAAAGTTTAGGAATTGAAGTTCGAATTAGTAGACCATCCACCGTACGGCTTTTAGTGACTTTTTTTTCCCAAACCTAAAAAAGTGGCTTGCCGGAAAACGATTCATCTCGAACGAGAAGGTCATAGCACAAACAAATGGCTATTTTGAGGAACTTATTTGTTTTTTATTATTTAACAAAATTATTTTTTTCTGATGGCTTAAAAAAACTTAAAGGACACATGGAAAAATATATCGAGCTAAAAGAAGATTATGTTAAAAAATTTTTAAAAATCTACCTAAGAAAAATTGTTTTTCTATCTGTTTCTAAGGATTTATTAACCTACCCTCGTATTATCAGAACCAGGTACTTTTATATTCTTTATATTTTTAATAATCAATATATATTTTTTAATATATATTCCTTCCTTTATTTTTACTGCTGCAATTGGTGTGCAGCGAGATAGTTGCTCGTCATCCGGACGTATGCCTTTGCCATCTAACTGGTATCCTAAATACGTTACCTCTCTACAGAAGAAATCGAACTTTTCTAAATTAATCTTTAAGCCTATATCCACCAAACACGTTACTACCCTTTTCATATCATGTTCTCAAATTTCGAACTAACTGCCAATAGGTCGTCTAAGTACCAGAAAACATGCAGCTCATACTCTGGCCCGAACAGTGCGTCCATAAAGCACATGAATGTGGCCGAAGCGTTTACCAAGCCAAATTCCATCCGTTTAAATTCTTAAAGACCTAAGCCCGGAACAGCAAACGCCATATACTTTTTTCTTCCCTCTGATAGGAGAATTTGCTAAAACGCGGCTCATAAATCTATTTTTGACAGGTAGACTGTACCACGAAGCCTATCTAGAATAGCGTCTATTCTCAGCATTGGATATGCATTTACCTTCGTTACCTTCTTTTTACCGGTCCAAAATTTAAACAAAATGTACAGCCGCCGTCTGATTTACAGACTATAACCGGTGCCTTACACAATTGGCTATTCGATGGTCTTATTATCCTTTTCTTCCAAAGGCGTATTGTTTCCTGTTGCGTAAACGCTAAAATCGGAAGCGACATGCGAATCATCAGAGTTTTAATCGGACGCGCATTGCCTACATTAATGTTATGCTCGATAACTCGTTTAACCGCTGACGATTCCCCAGGAGTTTGTTCGTAATTGCTCAAACCGGCGCATTCGGCGAACACATCTACCACTTCATTACCCTTTTCCGTTAATCGATACCAGTCTCCTTGGTTGTCTGAGCACCAAGCGCGATGCTCATGTTAATATCCCACTTGTTTCAGAAATCCGCGCCTAAAATAAATTAAATAATAGCCGTGTCTCATCGTAGACACGGCTGTCACGATCATCCAGTCTGCTTTTTCTCCAACAATATTCAACTTTAGGTCACCTAATGTTTGCAGTTTCTCGCCTGAGATATCTTGCACGAATATTGTCGACGGCTTTACACGGTCTTTAAAGCGCGAATCTAAACGCGACTCTGCTACCGATATCTGTGCATCTAAATCAAGAAGCGCTGTATAGATTTGTCCAGCTTTAGATAACAAATCTGTTTTCAACTTATGAGATTAACGTTTTATCTGATTTCTTTTTGGAGGGCCTAGCTAACCCAAAGCATAGTTCAGGCTCTCTCTTCACCAAAACGGACGGTGCGTTGGTACCGACGACCGTACGACTTCCCAACAAATGACTTTCATCCTCAATCAAATCCCTATCAACATCTTCGCGGCCTGAGGCAAGGCCTGCTCTGACGGGAGCGTAGCGTCTTGCCAGTTTTGTCGCACATCAAACTAACAAACTCGGTAGGTCCGTCTTTGTTTTCTCCGGTGACAGCCTTTACTGAAAGCTATCCCGCTGTAGGTGAAACACTTGGACCTGCTTCCCAAAAACTCACTTTTGGACGTGGCATGTTTTGCATCAGGCTTTTCCTTTACAGATTACGTCGCGTACCGTCTTCAGCGGGCAAACCTACCGCTACACGCGAGTCATCAAACCTAGCCACTTGTCGCGCGCCGTTTTGTTCTGACCTTTCGCGTATTGTCGCGTTTCGGTGTTCACGATTTGTCTTGGAGTTATTCTGTTTCGTGGAGCCATCATCTAACTGTTCGGTTGTATCTTCGGTCGTACTGTGGAAATTTTCGCAATTAAAACCTAACGTTCGAAGCTCATCAAACACCTGAGAAGTTATAATAAGTTATAATAATATCGTCGGTTCTGCCGTATCTATTTCTTTCTCATAGTGTTTTACATGCGAGTCCCGTAAAATATGACGTATAACTCTATCCTTGTACGCTAACAAAATTCTCGCTTTATTCGGTTCTGTAAAAAAAAAAAATATTTGACACAGGCCGCGCAAACTTCTAAACATCGAGTTTCAATAACAAGCACGAAATTCGACTCCTCAACTGATACCGAACGCGAGCGGTGTTTTTTTTCCTAAGCTCTGAGCCTGTGAAAGGTCCCCTTGCTTAAGTGGGGATGTACAAGTAAAACAGTCTTTTTTCACATGGCTATATTTAAGAGAATTTATTATTCAACTTATTACAATTATATAGGTCTTAAATAACAAGTATTTGAGTGCTTAAAAATATTTTTATTTTATTTTTTTTAAACAAAAACGGTATTCTTAAAAAAAGCGATGAAAAGTTAGCGAGAATTCTAGCGGTCTTGAAATTGAATCTGAAATATCTTGGAAAAAAAACATATTAATAGTGATAAATAAATATATAAGGTTCTAAATGTATGTAACGGTCCTATCTATGAGCTCTTCTCTTATTTTCACTAGATTATCGCAACCCGCTAAACTTGTCAATCTACTTACATCAATTAGTATATTAAACGGCGTCAACTCATATATAATATGATTGCATTAGTGCTAGAGTCAAATTTCATGACCATATAAGGAGCATGACGTCACTCTATTTATAGATATAGATATAATAGTTTTTATTTTTCATGCATTTATTTAGATGCAATGATTTTTATTTATCGTTTTCTATAGTACTTTACCTCTAGGGGTTGCGGTTTCGATCTTGATTTCCACTATGGGTGCTTCGTATTATAATCACCTCCTGCTATAAAGTGATTTGAATAAAAAAAATCTGTCTAATTTTTCTTTGTTATTGTTTAGTTTGGAGGACAGAATGTTACTGCCTTTGTTGTCATTTATAATTACACTGGCTGCTTGCATGTATATTTCACTAGTGTCTGTATGTACGTAATGGTTTATATTTGTTTTATTAATGATTGTTGTGCCTCCGTGAGCTTTATCGAGAGGATGATTTGCATTGTGTGCCGTGTAGTTTGTAATTTATAGAAAGTTTTTGCTTATAAAGTATGTTTTTGATAATAGCATGATGTCGATATTTTGGTGAATTAGAAATGTTCTTAATTCGAGATATCTCTACATAAGACTATTTACATCTAAGATAGTAATTTTCAAATTTTTCATTGTCCCATTTTATTAACAAGTACGGATAATAAATTTAGCATTGTATCCATTCTTTGCATTAGCTGTTCCATCATATTTTTTAGTTTATTGTTTGTGTTTACTTCGTTGGTATGTCTACTTAGCTCTACTTGGACAGTTGTTTGTTTTGATATTTTTATCTCACTCTGATCGCTTTGTTTTCATGTTATCTGTGCATATGTTATGTTTGGTCTAACTCTATTAACATTGGCATTTAAATTTGAATTTAGATTTTGATAGACTTATACGCTGTTTTGATTTAATCTTTTTCTTGTAGTCTAGGAAATAGTTTTTGCTGTAATAGCTTACGAACTGGACATCCTTTATAATTTGCGGTATGATTTCTTTTGCAATTTACACATATTATATCTTTTATCTTTTATTTAATTGCACATTCTTTAGTTTGGTGTTATTCAGCATATTTCACATATACAGTACTTATATAACAATAGTTTTTTGTATACCTGTATTCTTGGCAGTTTTGACATTGGGAAATTTCTCTTTTAATGTTCAGTGGTTCAAATTTGATTATCATATTTAATAGTCGGTTTACTTTGTAAATTTTCTAGTTTTTATAATTATGTGAAATTTCAACTATAAAAAGTGGCAGTGGTAATTTTGTGATGCGATGCCTTATATTATGAATACTTATTATTGTATGTCTATGTTCTTCTATGGCTGCTTTAATTCATCTATATAAACTGGTAGGTATATGCTTCTTCATATAAATTCAAAACTTTTTTCTTATTTGTGGTGATAAGTGTAAAATTGCGTGTTTTTTTTCTTTCAATGCAGTAATAATTGGAAAATATTTTTCCGAGTTTGTTAACTGAATTTTAATTTGGTTTTGTCCTATCACTTTTAAAAGGTAATTTTCTTTGGCTATTGTATTCAATAGATTTTTTAACGGTTTAATATTCACTACATTGTAAACAAAGATCGGAGGGAATTTGCTTTTCCACTTATTTGTTTTATAGTTTGCTTCTTCATTATGATTTTCTTTATTTTCTTGTAGTATTTCGTAATTATTTCTTGTGTTACTTATCCAGTAGTCCGATAATTGGGTTTGTAATTTTTTGTTTTGAGTTTGATTTTCTAGGCTGTTTCTTTGTCTTTTGCTTCTTACGATTTTCTAGTTCTCGTTGTTTTTATTACGAGTGGTCTTATCATCTCCTGACTGTATGGCCATTTCAGCAGTTGTTTTCTTTTTTTTTGGAGTTTATTAAATTAAATTTTGAATTTAACTCTCACTTCACTGATGGGTTAATACTCTAACTTTTCGGATACAGCGTATTGTTGACACATCTACACACCTGAGTGATCAAACGCTGACTGGCCTCTAATAATATACAAAAATATCTAAACAATGCCACACTTTGGTTTAATAAATGGAGAATAAAAATCAATGAAACAAAATCAATTTAAGTAATTTATACCTTAAAAAAGAAACTTGACTTCCAGTACATATAAACAACCAATTAATATCTCAAGCAGACAAAGTCAAATACCTTGGAATGCCTTTGAATCGTCGCCTAATGTAGCGAGATCATATATGGACTAAGCGCAAACAGCTAAATCTATAACTCTGAAAATACAATTAGCTATTTGGCATAATATCTAAATTATATAAAATTGTCAATTATAAATAAACTATTAATGTACAAGAGCATACTTGAACCAGTATGGATATATGGTATTCAACTTTGGGGTAAAGCTATTAAATCAAACATTGATATCATTGAAAGATTCCAAAATAAAGCCTTAAAATCAATCATAAATGCACTATGGTTTGTTATAAACGAAATAATCGTTAAGGACGTAATTATACGGACGTTAAAGTAACAGAAATTGTTTGTAAAAGGTGTGTACCTTTTACAAATTTACGACTAACAGAACATTCTAATTGTTTAACGAAGAAATGAATTCACACAACGCCAAGTATATCGAAAGTTAAGAAATATAAATCACCATTTATATACGTATAATTTAGCACTGTAAAATGAAAGTAAATAACAATGTTAAAGTACCTTCATGTAACGTAGTTTTTGTAATCAGAAAATAGCGTTGTAGTAGGATATTTATTTATTGTCCACAAACAGATTTGAAATAAAATTGGAAATAAACAAAAAAAAAGGAAAAGATAGGTATGCCGATCGTGTAGAAATTATAAAAAATTTCCGAAGTTGTGATGATACATTTTTTAAATTTATATAAAATTTGCTTATGTTCCCGTAACTTTTATACTGTTCAGTTTTTGAAAAAAATTGTATACTGTACTCTACCTGGTTTACTGTATAAAATGGCAATCAAACCAAAATATGTGCCTACAATAGACCTAGAGTATGGGGTTTTCGAAATATAGTATCAGAAAGGATACTTAACAAAAAAAATATTTTGAGCTGGCACACTTACTTATCGATTGCTACGTAGAACATACGTTACATTTACATTGGAAAACTTGTATTCTGTACTTCTATAATATATTGGTAAATCGGTTATTAGGTAAATGAAGTGTGTATTTGTTTTTAAAGCGATAATTTTATGAAGTCAAAGTTTGGAGTATTTATATTTATTATGATTAACACCAGATAATACCTTCTATACGACGGATCACGATCGACAAAGGAAACTGGAGGTAAAGCGCCTCAAAATGAAAGAAACATGAAAACAAAAATAGTAAGAACCACAAAATTAAATTCAACAGCTTCAAAAGAAAAGTAAACTGCAAGGAATGCACGCATTACAGCAACTAAAAACAAACTAACGTCAAAACATACAGAATAGGATGCTTTACAGAATGACTCATGTCCCAATAGAAATAATTAGAGTCACACAGGTGATCACTTTAAGTTTTGATATTCACTGGATGTTTAAATCTCTCTATATATATATTTAATTTCAACTTAGAGGGAATGAGAAAGGAGCGTTACGACTCAAATGATAACTCACGTGTAAAATAATTGTGGCTTTAATGAACGGAGATAATTTAATTACAAATAAGTAGTACTTAGCCGGCATACAAACCCCAATCACAAGTGGGGAAAAACCCTTTAAATACTACTTTAACAAAGGGTACAAACGGAAAGCAACAAAATAAGGCAGTTAAGTGATTAAATACAATACAAAATTTACGAATGACTAAGAGTAATTTATAAGAGAGCTACTAACGAGCTATTAACGAGAACTTATCGGAGTACTCAGCGAGCCTGTACAATATTTGTACGCGTTGAATGGCCACTCAAATGAGGCTCGCTTACTCGTTGGCTTCCTTGATCGGATGATAAGGAGGAAGATGCTGTCCACACACACACACACGAATGCACCGCAGCCCCGACGTCTCGGGCACACGTGAACTGCGACAACACCTAGGTAGCCTATCTGATGGGCAGGCAAGTATTTTGGGCAACACCTTGGGAGATTTGATTGTCCTCCGCTGACGCAGTCAGCCCTCGTTGCACGATGCCACCGGGCTCGCGTCGCTACCGTGGTCTCCTTTTCTAGAGGATAGTGATTCTTAATTGCCCGTGAAACCGACTCGAATCCTCAAGGAGAAAACAATCAGGCCTACACACTCGGTCGCGTAGAGAGGACGAACAGCCTCAATATTCCAGAAGGAACTGAACTCGCAATCTTCGGATTTCATTTAAAAAGAAAAGCGCAAGACTCCTCATTTTCTTTTGATCCGTTATCCAGGACCAATCATACATTGGCGATCGATAAGGCGGTCAGACTAGGTCGGCTACCTGCCCGAGAGGCCAGCAGCCGACCCCTTTTTTTATATCCTTTTATTACTGCGTGTCGGTCCTAAATCAATTTGAGTTTTCCCCAAACGTGCTGAGGACAGACATCTGTTTTTAACAAGGAAAAACAGATGTGCCACAGTAGGCATGCACCACCCGAGAAGTATTATAAATTGTCGCGCGTTTCAGTTCGATCGCTTTTGCTAAGGCCCTTGCAGTCATAAGCAGACCATTAATGCGCCGAGACACATCTTCGCCACGTGTACACTCTTCTTTTTTTTCTCTTCATGCCGCTTCGCAAATAGCGCAAACGCTGGAATATTTATGAAAGTTATGAAATGACATAAAACTCGGGTAGTAATAATAATAATAATAACAGTAGAGTAAATGATCTTGATTACAGTTTTTAGAATTAAAATAATATTGTAAATAACATTCAGTGAGGTAATCATTTTATTATATTAAATAACTTATGTGAGTTGAACAAATTAACCCGCACTATAAAATGCACAAAAAATAGAAAAATAAAATTACGTAAAGAAAACAAAAAGTCAAAATTAAATATTGCAGATAAAAACAAAAAAATTAAATATTTACAAAATAAATACTATCAGTTGAGAAATAAAATAGATAAAACAGAAGATGATGGTATAATACATAACCTCAAAAAATTCGAAAGTAATGGAAAAAAAGCTATTAGGCAACGGTTACTATATTGTGAAGTTTGACAAAAACAATTAATGCAGCAATGTAGTGAATTGAAAATACAGAGACAAATCATTTTTTGGAAAAATAGTGTCAAGAAAATTATAAAAAAATATAAATATATGTGTGACGGGCGAATCGATCGTTGAGTTCGATCGCCCTGTTCGCCTCTCTCTCTCTTCCGCGTGCCTTCCCCTGAGCCGCTGCCACATCGGTCTTGGTTGATTAAAACCGAGTATCGACGCACGATGTGGCTTTGTTGCAGGTTTGATTCCTGATCAGCGGAGATGCCTGGCGTTGGAGGGATAGGGCAAGAGCGGAGAGCAGAGGAGGAGAGAGAGAAGTAGTGTCGCCGGCATGAGTCGCACATGTGTGCGTAGCCGGCGGCGCTCGGCCGTTTTGGGTGCCTGTGGGGAGGGGCGCGTAAGACGTCGCGGAAGGCGCGAGATCGGACGGTAGTAGGGTTTTGACCGGCAACTAATTACTAGTTAGTTGAGCCTCGCGACAAAAACCAGTGTGTGTGCAGTTGATTGCCATCGAGCGACCATCATCAAGGAGGAAGACCAGCTACATCCATCTAAATCCGCCTTTGAGGATGACATCGTTGGCCCAGTGGACGCGGACTTCCGCAGTAGCGCTCCCTCCCAAGGTCAGGTACCCTTTTTGTTTTTTGGTGCGCGCCTAGATTTCTCTCTCTACAAGCATCGTATCGGCCGGACGCGGATGAGTGGCTGTATGCGTGAATCCGCATCACCCTCGTGGAATTCGCGGGATAGTTGTAAGGTAACGGTCTGTTTCCTGTGCGTTAATTCGCACGGAATGGACTTAGCCCGGACTTAGCCGACGCACACGTCAACGCCATATGTATATTGTTATTTTAATAAAGTGTAAAATATCCGAACCGATAAGTTTATTTATACAACCTGTCTCTCTCGTAACTAGTCAAACCGCGATTATCGATATTACTGGACGACATAGCCCTCGTTAATTTTCCGCGACAAAGCGAGTGCGCCTTCCGAGCCTTTCCCCTTAAATAATTTGTGACGCAACGTTGTTCGGGCTTAAATTATTAACGTACGTGTTACATATGAGAGAAAACTCTAGGCTAAGTAGCGCGTATTTGCAACGGAAGCTTTTAAATAAAAATAACCTCGATCAAAAACGAAGCTTGAAAGTCGTATGAATTTAGCCACAAATCAAGTAAGAGTGTTTTTAGAAAGAGATGACAATACTTTGATGGCCGTGGGTTCTAAAGGTGTTATAACTTTGCATGGTGTTACCATGAGAAAAATATTTTTGTCTAATTAATATCGAATTTGTATACAAAATATTATTAATAATGACATGTAAGAATGTCATGACTAATTCTTTTTCGATTATTGCCTTTCTGGATTGTTAGTAAAAAAGTAACAGATCATGATATTCATCTGTGTGAAGAGCAGGCTAATTTTGATTTTCTCGTTAAAAAACTTACTTTGCTAAAATATTTACCTTCTAATAGTACTAAAACTGTGATGAAAATATTTGAATATAACATCGAAAGTAAAAATTACATGTATAAAGAGCATACTGAGTGTCAAAAGGCTTCCATAATCCCTGACAATAATAATAATTAGACATTTTACTACCAATGTGTTACACCGAAAGAAAATAGAAAGAGAAGAAAAGGAAAAACATTATACTTAATAATCACTTCGAAAAAAAATAGATTGCTCAGTAACAGAAATTATCAGTAAATTCAATTTGCCTGTAGCTGGCTTTTTAAAACATTTGTATGATACATATAACCAATATAAGGCAATGCAAGACATAAAATCTAACTTAGAATTGAATCATGTCAAGATATAATTATCAATTTTTCTCAGAACTACATTAGTAGGTACGACTTTGAATTTTAAAGGGTGCATTTTAGTGCCTCGAAATCACAGATAACTGCATTTAGGCATTTTCTGCTATAGAGACATTACGGATAATAAAGTAAAACACATTTCGTTTTTCACTGTGTCAGCGTGTTTAAGACACGATGCTCCGGTAATTTGAGCTCACATACAACCTATATTTTCGCTCATTATGAAAACTATTCCAAAAATACTCTTCATTTTCAAAGTGATGGACCTTCTATCCAGTATAAAAATAAAACAAATTTTTAACTTTTTTAACAACATTGTACGAAATTAGAACTTGAAAATGCTTTTCAGAATTTTACTACGTCGAGACATGGGAAAAGTAAGCCTATTCGTGCAGGAAGTACCGTTAAAACATTTCGCGATCGAGCTGTGCATGCTGGTTCAATTTCTTTCGACGATATAATTAACGTATAATGTAAATTATCAAAAATGCGCATTTTCTATATAACTGAATCAGCTATTTAACAAATAGGTACGATAGAAAAACTTTCAATTAAGTTAGCGCCTAAGTCTCGACAAGTTTTCAAATATTATGAACTAAAGACAAATGTGATTTATTATTCTTAAATTCTTTTTATTGCACTGATCCATTATGCATGGTAAATCCATTATGTAAATACTTTTCTTTAATTTCTTATGGCTCGTCTTTAACCCATGAACAGAAAAGGCGAGATAGTGAAAAATGTATCTATTAACCTGTTATCCGGGGAAATCCCTTTCTAATTACGCAACATATAACGGACGCGTCCTTTTCCACTAAGACGTGTATGAATGACGTATTACCATAGTAGTAGTAAAATATACGTCCCGCCCGTTCCAGGGCGCAATATAAATATCGAGGACGTAATTATATGTCCTACCCCTACCCGATATTATTTACTTTTGACGTATTTATACGTCCTGCTCGGTTAACAGGTTAATGATAATATTTAAAAGTTGAAACCTAAAGAAAGAAAGATACAAGAAAACAGTGATATAGAAGAAGGTATTGTGGCTGATATGAATGAATTAAATCCGACGAAATGAAAATTATGGAAGAGAACTGAACTTAAAGGGACAACTATTCCTTATCCTATCCAAAACTCGAAGCCAAAGAAAACAAATTTGAAAGACAAAAAGCCTTCAACTAAGAAAAAAGATAAACTGTCACAGAATGAAATATTAAAAAAGCCAAAATTAGTTACGTTTGATTTAATTAAGGCCGTAATTTTTACATGGTATTGTAATTATTTTCGAATTCATTATATTGTTGTATTGAGTTTATGGTAATGTTTAACCTACTAAATATTCATACAAATGTGACGAGAGCAGGCCGTTTGCCCGTCTCTCGTCCGCGTTTCTCCCTCCCCCACTCGGCTAAGCGTGGTGGCCAACGTTGGGCGCATTTAAGTATGCGCCTAACACTTGGTCTTTTGTTTCAGCGCCAAGGACGAGCCAGCGCAGTTGAGCGCAAGAAAAGTTGAAGAGCGCGGAGAGAGAGTGAGAGAAAGAGAGAGAGAGAAAGAGAGTATTAGGCCTATGCAGGGATTGGCAGGCGCGCAACGCGTGACCGATAAGCGACGCGTCGCGTGCCGCCTAACTAATAGGTCAAGGTAGGGAGAGGAGCGAGCGCCGCAGAGCGACTGCAAGAGGCGCGCAAGAATTAGTGCGTGAGAGAGTCGCAGCCGAGCCTTACGAGAGTGAGGGAGTCTAAGCCTAGTCTTGCTAGAGTCCGAGCCCAGCAGAGAGAGCAGTTTGGGATAGCCGGAAGGAAGGACGATTAACCCTACCGGCAACGGCTTTGCCAGCAACAACAGCCAGCCCACCTGCCAAGAGAGTCAACGCCACCGACGGAGACCTGGTCAGCGACAGCAGGTAGCGACGATCTGACCAGCGACGACGGCCGGTACGTCCTGCGGCAGCACATCGCCCAGGATTCTCGACGTTGCAAGGAACAAGAAAAAAAAAAGGTCAAGTCTTCCTTTTCTTCTTTCTCTCTACACTCTCTCTCTCTGTTGATGCGACGACCGGTGCGCGGTGAAAGAGATAGCCTGGCACTCACGTGCCGGCTATCTGAAGGTTCGCGCTAAGGTTAATTTGTAGTGATATAAGTTGCGACCGGTGAATTGTCCAGGCGCCCACGTGCCGGGCAATTTCCCGGTATTAGTCCGCGTAGTTTTAAGTAAGTTTGTAATAGGTTAAGTGTGCGATTTGGTATTAGTGAAATGCGAAATGTTCAGTTGCGATTATCTTAAGCAGTTTATTGTTCGACTTTTAGTTAGTTAGTCGGTAATTTAGATTATGTTATGCGCACGTTTGTTCAGTGTGAATGATTATTAATAATAATAGGTTGTAAGTGAGATTTGGTTCTTGTCTGTATATAATTTATTATCAACCTGCCCTCATTCTCCCCTCTCAATTGTCATGAGCGAAAGCGCCTCACTTACCCCGCAAAAGAATTGGTAACAAAGGATTAAGTTTTGTTACACAAATAACATAATTTTTTATAGTTACGGCATTATGGATTTTCATTATTAATTACATTTTAGCAAACCTTTCGAAATATTAACCTTGAAAAATAATACATACAGTGTGTTCCTGTGGATGTATGTACGTATAAATATACGAGGGGGGGTCAATAAGTCTTTACAAAATCCAAGAAATGGCGCTCGTCACGCTTAAATTATGATGTTTATGGCAAGCAATACTACTAACTATATATCGTACAAAGTTTCAGTTCGATTCATTAAGTCGTTTTTTGTAAGCGTTGGTTAAACAAAAAGCTAATGGTTTATTTGAAAAATAGAAAAAACAGAGTTTCGAGCGGTGATAAAACATTTTCATTTGAAAGGAATGCACCAAAAGAAATCATAATTGAGTTGAACGCCGTTCATGACAAGTCTGCCCCTGTGTTTAAGACTGTTTATAACTAGGTAAATGAATTTAAACGCGGCCGTATAACAACAAAAGATGAACCTTGTTCAGGATGCCCCGTAGAAGTGAGTACGCCCGAAATGGTCAACAAAATCCACGATATGGTGTTGAGTGATAGAAGATTAAAATTGCGAGAAGTAGTTGAAACCACAGGGGTATCAAAGGGTACAATCATTTTACTTTTGCATGAAAAATTGAGAATGAAAAAAATATCAGCAAGATGGGTGCCGCGTTTATTCACTCTTGAAAATAAACCAACTCGCGTGGTCACCTCTGAGGCTCTTTTGGCACGCATACGTCGTAATCCGGAAGACTTTTGGCGTCGACTCGTAACTGTAGACGAAACATGGGTACACCACTACACTCCTGAAACCAAAGAACAGTCCAAACAATGGATTACCGCAGTAAAACCAGCCCCAAAGAAGGCAAAGACAGTAAAGTCAGCTGGCAAGTTTATGGCCGCGGTTTTCTGGGATGCGTATGGAATCATCTACATCGACTACTTGGAAAAGGGCCAGACGATCACTGAACAATATTATGCGTCATTATTAGGTTAGCTGAAAGAAAAAATCAGAGAAAAACGTCCTCACTTGGACAATAAAAATGCCTTTTTCTTCAAGACAATGCTCGAGTTCACACGTGTGCAGTTTCGATGGCAAAAATTAACAATTTAAAGTTCGAATTCATTGACCATCCACCATATTCGCCTGATTTGGCTCCCAGTGACTTTTCTTATTTCTTAACCTCAAAAAATGGCTTGCCGGAAAATGATTTACGTCGAATGAAGAAGTCATCGCCGAAACAAATGCCTATTTTGAAGATTTTCCGAAATCATATTTTTTTGATGGCTTAAAAAAACTGGAAGGCCGTTTAATAAAATGTATTGACCTTCAAAGAGATTATGTTGAAAAATAAAAAAAAATTACATACGCAAAACTTTTTTTCCGTCTTTTTGTAAAAACTTATTGACCCCCCCTCATATGTGTGAGTATAAACATAATTATTGATTTCATATTATTACATTACGAGGGTGGTCCGATAAGTACTTAGCCTACAAAAGAAAAACGAAAATTTTGGAAAAGTGGCATTTTATTTTTCAACATAGTCTCCTTTTAGTTCGCCCAGCGATGCTCCAACTTCTGTGTTGAAGCGTCCCGGGAAGCCTTCTTCAGGGCGACCCGCGATGAGTCCCGGAGAACGTCTGCCACCGAAGCATTGTGGCGCTCCCTTCAGGTGGTCCCCTCCAACTGGACCCTGGAGAAGTTCCGCAGATCTTCAATTAACTGCGTCGCATCAGGGCCCAGTTGCAGATCTACGAGGGTGGTCCGATAAGTACTTAGTCTACAAAAGAAAAACAAAAATTTTGGAAAATTAGCGTTTTATTTTTCAACATAGTCTCCTTTTAGTTTGATACACTTGGCCCAGCGATGCTCCAACTTCTTTAACCCGTCTGAAAAATACGTTTCCTCGAGGTCTGAAAAGTAGGCTTCCGTGGCAGCGATTACCTCCTCATTCGACTCAAATTTCTGCCCGGCGAGTGACTTTTTCAAGTTTGGAAACAAAAAGAAATCGCACAGGGCTAAATCTGGAGAATACGGTGGATGGGGCAGCAGTTCATAGCCTAATTCGACCAATTTGGCCATAGCGACGGCAGAGGTGTGAGCCGGTGCGTTGTCATGGTGGAAGAGCACTTTTTTCTTCGCCAAATGGGGCCGTTTTTTCTGCAATTTGACGTCGAATCGGCCCAATAATTCGGCATAGTACAGCCCTGTGACCGTTTTGCCTCTCTCCAGGTAGTCGATGTAGATCACACCTTATGAATCCTAGAAAACGGTGGCCATCACCTTTCCGGCCGATGGGGCAGTGTTCGCCTTCTTCGGAGCACTTTCGCCGGGTAAAGTCCACTGTTTCAACTGTTCTTTGGTCTCTGGTGTATACCAGTGGATCCATGTTTCGTCGACTGTCACGAAACGACGCAGAAACTCCTTCGGATTGCGCTTAAGGGTATTGTCTAGTCGCGCACTTTGAAAAAATCGATTTTTTTTTACATTTTTCGAATGTATATGTATGTAAAAATATTGTGTTAAATTTTTATAAAGATCGGAGCAGTATAAGTGTATTTTTTTTGGGTTTGAAAATCGGGCCGAGCTCTGTGAATTACATCGCTGATCACGATTCCACGCGTGTTCAAGAAGCAAATCGCCACAGCTTGAATACTTCCAAAGAGTCTAGAACAGCGAGAAAAAAGGCTAGATTGGAAGAAAATCAAGGTTTCGATCAATCAGAAGATACTTCATACGGTGCAGGCATTGCAGATTAAATTTTGGTAAGATATTTTTTATATTTTTTGTTTAAAAAAACTTTAAAAACGCGTTTTTCTCAAAACAACGTTTTTTCGGACCTGCAACACGATTTCTCCGGAACCAGTGGACCGATCCTTTTTAAATTTAGACTACATATTCTATACATAATTATCCACAAAGTGGACCACTTACAAGTTATAATTTTGATTTTTACTATTTTTTTTTCCAAAAAATGCCAAAAAAAGCCGTTTTTTTTCAACTTTTCACATTTTATTAAGTAAAATCCACAAAATTAGCCCAAACTTAATAATTCGAGTCCATTCTGTAGCTATTATCATACCAAATCTAAAACACTTCGATTTTTTTGTTTCAGATAAGCCGTTGCTGAGAAATCATGTTGCGACTAAGCTGTCTTGAAATTACCGCTCAATATTCAACTACGTATTTCGTACAATAAACTTGAAAAAAATGAATAAAAAAAAATTTTTTTTTGGAATTTAAGATCTAATTTATTATACCTATGTATTTTTATATCCATATCTTTCATAATCTACTCAAAAAAAAATTCCAAAAAGTAGCAATTTTTTTACCCCGCCGACTAGGCAACACCCTTAAACAGCGTCAGACATTGCTCTGAAGTTGTCTCACGGTTGCGCTTGTTGTCCGGAGTGAGCAAATGCGGCACCCATCGCGCCGACAGCTTTCTCATGCCCAAAATTTCATGCAGGACATGACCCACGCGGTCTTTTGAGATGCCTACGATCTTAGCTATCTCGCGCACCTTCAATCGTCGATCTGCCAATACGAGATCGTGAATTTTTGTGACGTTATCCTCCGTGGTAGTCGTTTTCGGAGCACCTGGACGTGGCTCTTCAAAAATCGACGTGCGACCACGTTGAAACTCGTTAAACCAATTTTTGACGGTCGCCATCGAAGGAGAAGAGTCACCGTACACAGCATCCAAGAGCTTTTTGATTTCGCTGAGCGATTTCCCTTCCAAAAACAAGAATCGAATCACCGACCGATACTCCTCTTATTCCATTTTTCAAAAATCAACGGACACACTTGCTTTCACACGCTCTCAAAAATAAACTACAACTCCGATCCGGCTGAAATCTTGACAGTAACCATCGAGAAGGTTGTACTACGTGATAGAATATTTCTTTTGCGAGAGTTGCGCCATCGGGCGGTGAGGCTAAGTACTTATCGGATCACCCTCGTGAAAGTAGTTGCCAGCTCAATTACTGAGGGTTAACCGTTATTAAAATTATTTAAAGTCATGAGCTTGAGATGCACGATTAGGCCCTCGCTGCAAAGATTTCGCGAGACACGGGATCACGTGCAACTCAGATTGTGATCGTAAAACACGATACTATTTCGACATTTAGAAATTTTATTTACAAAAATATTGAATTACTAACAATAAGAATAGCAATTTACTAGAATTTTTGAAAAAATATCTATAATTTTTTTTCAGAAACTTTAGAGAAATAAAAAAATTTTTTTAAATTGTTTATTTGCAACATTAATAAAGTTGCTCAAAACATTTTGAAAAAATTTAAATGTGTTCTTTGGATGATTCTAATATTGTCATTCATTTTTTACTTTTTCATAAATCTATTAAAATTCATGAAATTAGCAACAATTTTGAAATTTCTACGTTATTTTGAAAACTATGAAGTGAAAAATCGATCGGTGAATCTTGTAACTTAAAACGTTAGACATTTGTGTAAAAATTGATGATTTTTTCAAATTTTATTTTTTCATAATAAAATTTTAATTTGAATGGAATTATTGAAAAGATAGTTACTTGAGATATAAAAATATGCCCTTTTCAATTTTTTTGGTCACCCATAAAGTTAGTCATGAGCCGTCAAAGAATGACGTCACACTAGGATCGTCCTGGACATAAATGGGTTAATTTGTTTGAGAAGAAAAGTTGGAAAAAATTTACTTTAATGTGTACATCAATTATGCAATAGCTAAAAAGAAATCAATGACCTAGTATCTCTGAGCACATTGAACTAACCAAGAATTACCCATAAATTTTTTAAGCGTTGCTTCAAATTCATTGCCGTAATAATTCTTACCGTTATCTGTCACAATATATCTAGGAATATTCCATTACAGCAAGATCAATTCCTTGAAAGTTTACTCAAGCGTCTTTTCTGTTACCAATACTAATAAATTATCTTTAATATATTCGTAAACAAATGAAATACTGTTATGTATTTACATTACTTTTTACTACGCGGGAAATCCACAATATTAGTAGAGGCCATAATCTTCCATGATTGCTCTACCTATCATTTACTCACTTTCTAGCATTTCTCATAATAATATACTCACTTTCTAGAATTTCTCATATAATATCTATTTTCAAAGGAATAACCTATTTTTCAATGATTTATTTATCTATCTGGCATAGTATTTGAAATTTCATTAATTTTCCGTCATAAACAATGTGCCTAACATATGTTACAAAGTCCATCTTTCCTAGTAAAGTAACCGTACAGGTAAGTGATATTTTCTATCGCAGATGCTAAAAAAACAGTATTTAAATTTTAGTGTGATTGAACATTTCTCCTTTATTATAATTGACATTCATTACATTGAGATGTTATAACTTGAATCAAAAGGTGATAACATAAGCAACATTATTTCATTAGATATAATAAATTACAATATACTTTATTCAGTCTTTTTTGTCAACGTGAACAATAATTACAAAAATGTAAACATCAAAGATAAATTAGGACGGCAACATTTAATCTAATCTTTACCTTGTTCAAGTACTTAAAAACATCTCCATTCTGTAGGAGGCAAACATTTACTCTTGTAGGAAAATGATCAACGGCTCGAAGAACATCATTGCGATCTAAAGATCGAATAGCTTCAGTGATCCCGTTAATCATATTATTCCTCGTAGTGGATCGTTCGCGGTATACTAAATCTTTTATCCGGCCCCACAAGTAATAGTCCATGACAGTAAGATCAGGTGATCGGGGTGGATACTCGATGGACCACCAATACCAATCTATCTATCCGAAAACGTATCATTTAGTAATCGTCGTACAGTCATCGAAGCGTGTGGAGGGCATCCATCTTGTTGGAACCACATGTCAAGACGTTGTTGCAGTGTAATATCTTCTAAATATTCAGGAAGATTCTTCCGGATCAATTGTGTATACCACGGTCCATTCAAATTCTGTTCAAATAATACAGGACCCACAATTTGTCCTTGGTAAATGCCCCACTAAACATTCACTTTCCAAACATGTTGATGATCAATTTTTCTCAACCAGTGAGGATTAGTTTGTAAACAATATCGAAAATTCCAGTTATTTACCTCTGCATCACTTTTGAATATACATTCATCGGAGAACAAAACACTTCTGTGAAAGTCACAAGGTTGCTGTCCGATTCAGTTACAGAAATCAAGTATACGTTGAATATCGTTTGGAAGAAGATCGTCGTGGAGGCTCAATCTGTATGGGTGAAATTTGTTCTCCTTCAAAATGTGGAAAATTGTCGACTTGCTGATCCTTGAATGAATTGATCGACGAGTTAAAGAATCATGAGGAAACACGTTAGCTGATGCAATAACATCTGGTGCTCTTTCATCTCTGACTCGACGTCTAATTTGTCTTCCTTTATTATGATGAGGTTAGATGATGCCTTCGTTTCTAATTCATCTAGACAAACGTGAATAATCGGTTCAGTCAAAATAACCTACTTCAAAGTTATCATTCAAAGGTTTTTGTTCAAAAAATCTAAAATGACTCCGAAATAACCTTGAAAAATATTATCATGAAGGTAATAATTTTCAAGCCATTTAGACAGAAAAACTAAGAAAAAAAAACAAAACTGAACCTTCGGGAGTAACCTTGGACCGGGAGTAATCCCGGACTCCATGTGTGATAGGCCATCTGAAGGTAGTATTTCCCGCTTTTATCGAATCCGGTGTAGAAAATAGGGGTTTCTACTATAAAAAGCAAAGTTGACCTTGAAATGACCTTGATATGACCTTAAATAAGGTCGAAGCCAAGGTCATCAGAAGATGTCCTTCTTATAGTCTGGTAACTTTCCTCTGTAACATTTTTCGCTAAACCTTACCGCTGCCAGGTCATTTAGATAAAAACATTATGAAAAAAAAGATTGAAATTCGCATGACCTTGGCGCTGACCTTGGGGGGTCTTCCGGATCCCAGATATAATAAGTCATCTAAACGTAGAATTTTCCGCTCTTTCTAAATTCGATGTCAAAATAGGGGTTCCTATTTAAGAAAACAAAGCTGACCTTTAAATGACCTTTAAACTGACCTTCAAGGTCAAACTCAAGGTCACCACAATATGTACCTCTCAGACTCTAGCAACTTTCATTTAAATCATTTTTTACACAAACACGTATTTCAGATTTTAAAAGGGGTGTACGGGTGGTCTGAAACAGTGTGTATAACTCACAACAAACAAATATAATACATCTCGCGTCATGAATAATTCGAAATTAAGCGTCGAGCACATAATAAGTTATCTCTTTTCTCTAAACCATATCAAAATTCCATTGCTGTAGTTAAATACCAAACAAGCCCTATTGGATCTTTCTTTGATAGTGACATATCAACGCTGTATATTCAGTGACAATTATAAAATAAGTGTCTTCTATCAATGGAAGAAATTTTGTTATTTCCAAAATAACTTTGGAATATTGTATCCATCGAATAAATTATGCTCATCGAATCAGATGCTGATTTCCTTCATCACCTATCTGTAATAGATAAGGATCGAACATCTATGTCAACGCATCGCAGTATATGTAAAATAGTTTCACAAAATCTGGGCGCACAAGCACCAACATAGTAGTTAAGGCCTTTTTCAATCGATTGAAAGCTTCTTATTACTCGCTGCTCCACTTCTATCATTGAGCTTTAGATACCAATTTTGTAAGTAACATTTTCAGATCGCTCTCATAATTGATAAACCTGTCGTACCAGTCACGCGTATACAAAAATCTACATACTATTTCACATTATAGATCTGAATACGGCCATAGTCCACGATAACCCAATTTGAAACTTAATAAATTCTCGAAACGTCACTTGCGAGAATTCAAACTCACTCTTTTTCAGGCTCATTTCTAAAACTGATTCGACTAACCTTTTCAAATGATTCGCGTACATTTTAGTAACTATTATATTATCTAAATACTTGGTAACGAAGAATCATGGCCTTGCCGATTCGTCCATTGACTCTCACGATCGTCCGTTTGCTGAGTTCTGTGCATGTGCATATTCATGCAGATTTTCTTTGTTCTTGTTCAAGATGAGGCAGAAAAGCCGATGGGTGAAGTTAAAAGCGGCTAGCAATTGCGGTGGAAGAGAAGAGGCGAACGTGAGACGTGGCAAATATAGTGGCAATATGAGCACGGAAGCGAGAGAGACGGGTAGAGAGAGAAATTTTAAGAGACAGTAGTAACAGCTGGGTTTTAGGATCGCGCGCGCTGCCGATTTTCTTTTCGTCTTTGACTGTTTTCGTTTTCAGGTGCGGCTTCGCTGGATTTGTGGTTTTTTTTACGGATATACATCCAGTGTGTGGGTGTGTGAGTGTTGATTTAGTGTTTGGTGACTGAATTGCGCCCAGCCAGTGTTCAAACCTTGCACCGGTGTGTGTGTGAGATCCCGGCAAAGATCTACATTTACGGTGCATATGGCCATTTTGAACGGCAGCAGTATCAATAAGCAACAAAGCAACAGCAGCAGCAACATTAGCGAGCAACAAAAAAGACAGTAGCAGAAAACGATCGCTAAGGTATGAAAGGTTGGTGCCATGTATTTATTTTTCTCTTTCTCTCTTGCATTTTTGAGCGTCGCGTTCACGCGTGAGTAGCCGAGTAGTTTAGCTAATTCCTCTGTTAGTCTTAACATTTGGTTGCGTTTCGTTGAGTTAATAGAGGAAGGTGATCGAGAAAATTATTCATAGGTACAGATGTGTTTTTTTTTTGTAAATAAAGTGATTAATATATTCGCGAATATATATAGTATATAAGCATATTATATATACTCGCTTAATATATTATTCAGCCATGAGAATTTTTGAGCCTTCCAAAGTCAAGCCTTTTTAAATAATTTACACGGACGACCATGGGTTTAACCATTTCGATTTATTGGTTGTATCTCCGTTACAATGTATTGATGTATTCTAGTAAGAAATCTTATGATTTATTGTTTCGTACTGATGGACAGAAGTTGTTTTACATTGATTGGCTATAATTTCTATAGAGTAGAATCTCAAATTATTGATAAGAGAAAACAAAATATTAACGATTGTCTAAAAGAAAAGTTACAAATATTAATAGATTCTCGAAATATCAGGTAACAGTAGTACTAATTA
Organism: Phymastichus coffea; assembly: GCF_024137745.1. Classification (NCBI taxonomy): domain Eukaryota; kingdom Metazoa; phylum Arthropoda; class Insecta; order Hymenoptera; family Eulophidae; genus Phymastichus; species Phymastichus coffea. The sequence goes on from NW_026706827.1 coordinate 4,743,487, forward strand.
TGGTAATACCGCAAGAATATTCCTTGAATTATGAATCATGCAATTATTCCTGTAATTACTGGTTAGAACAAAGAATTTTTATTTGTGATAAATTGATAAACATTTTACATAAGAAATTCGTTGGAAATTGATTACTTCTTGGAAATTCGTAAATATGTACTACTACGAGTATGCCACCATACATTTGCTAGTTTATAGAATTTCTATAGTAAAAGTGTTTGATGTAAACCGGATATCATTGAATGTCAAAGTAAATAAAATATATTTACATTGTCTCTTGGGCTTTCAAATATGATTATCTGATCTTAGATTCTAAAAGGATTGTGACAGAGAAGGGCTGTGTAAGTGTGGCAGAATAAAAGGCATTCTGACGATTATCTAAATAAGAAAGAAATTGGTCCGTCGTCGAAACGTTAAAGATTAAAAAGTAAGTCAATAACATCCTACTTGTAACTCATTTCATTTCCTTGTAATAGTCAATAAATAAAATATCACACATAATTATGGAAGGTAGAAATTTAAACTTAAACGCAACTGTAATCATTACAATTTTTTAAATACTTTTTATTACAATAAAATAACTTAGTTAACAAAAAATAACACTTTTAATCATTGAATGTATAGATGATATTTTTATATTTTGGTGTATTATATATATATATGTATGTATATATAATGGCTTCTAGATCTATAACATTATAACACCATGCATTTTCTTCAGGTGCTGATTTAGTTATTTAAGAATATGATTTATGGCAGCTATGTATAAATAAATATATATTATTTACTGTCCAATCATCTAAGTTTTAATTATCAAACATGCATTGCATTCCGATGCAATTTTTTGCAGTCTTTTTTTTACTGCTACAATATTTTCTTTAATTTCGAAAATGATTTCCCTGAAACAGAAAAACGTCAATATTAGAAAATTAAGTACAAATTTACAAACAATTTATTAATTATTCCGCTTAGTACACGCCAGTCATTTTGAAATATTAGACATTTATTTTCATGAGTAGTAATCCATAAAGTCGAAAATAATTCATTTAATATTAATGGCGTAAAGGAATGTTTTCTGTGATCGAGAATGTGTTTGCTCTGAAAGCGAATTTGTTTTACATACCAAGGATAAATACTATATTTACAAAATGCATCAATGATGTTATTTATTACAAGAGTAGTACGAACGTACTATTCCGGGTGAATATTAGAAGGAAAAATAGCTAATGACGCAACATCTATGAACTATGTGCTACGCCCGGTCCTCTCTCGGCATCTCGTGGTCGTAAAAATATAAACGTGTAGACGATTCGGTGTCCTGTTTGCCCTAATAAAAGTAAGGGTTTATTTCATATTTTATGGCTTGAAATTAACATCGAAGCATGTGTCGACGCTGCTATTATAAATCATTCATGTGCGTTCTCAATCATTGGGTTTCCTAACCTCAGGCTCGATCGGTAGGTCTGTCGAGAAAAAAAATGTAAACGATGGACTCATTATAAAATGAAAATCGCAAACTTCAAATATATACATCGAGCGGATAATAGAATTATAATTCTGAAACAATTAGTATACGTTCCTCATTTTTTTTTTAAGTCGAGAGTGCTGTAATTATCGTGCGATAGCCCCGGAGTTGCTGACCCACGAAAGCATCAACTAAATCCTTGTACCTAAAATAAGCGAAAATTCAAACCCTGTCAATTTCCATGTGTGTATGAACGCATTCGTATGACTCCATGGTCATGATACCATGTTTCATCTTGGGAAACACGGTTTCTCAAGACTAACGATCCCGGGGAAGCTAAATTCTCCCTATGAATGTAGTTGCGGGTCGGTAAACCATATGTGTACCGAGGCCGATTATCGAGAATGAGAAAGGGGGAGCGAAAAGAGCAAAGCAGACGAGCCCTGCTTAGATCACATGTTCGGAGTCCGGATAAATTTCGAGCATGCTTGGATTTTAAATGAAATCTCAGCCAAGAGCGGAGCTAATTTTTTTGGTGACTTCCAAACGTCAAGTTATTCGGATTTGGCCAGTGTTCGAGTAGCATTGTAGTTAAAATTTGTAACTTTGTTTTTTAAAAAGTATAAATACATTGTCGATTTTCAAATAAAATCCCACATTAGCTGCAGTTACTTAATGAATGCATTACACAAGTGTTATTACGCATTTACTCATTATCTCGAACACGTACAATAATTTATACAAATTCACATAGTGTATTAACCCATTAAAGCCCACGCTAAGACTGGTTGAGATAGCGACAAACAAACTGTGCTATCTTTTGCATAAGTGAAAAATAAAATATACGTATTTTTTTTTATGTTATTTTCAATTGTTTATAACAAATTATTTAAACAAATTACAAAAAAATTCATAATTATCAAAATCTAAATGCGGGAATCGATTCTGGAGGTGAAATCAAGACGAAAACCTATATAACACTTTTTTGTCAGAATTCAATTTGTTAGTGTAACGTAGGAATAAACAATTGCATGTTGGGGAGAAAAAGTGACCATGTCAAGTCCCAAGCAAAATCTATCTGGAATAGCAAAAAATAAACTGTGCTATCCTTTGCATAAGTGAAAAATAAAATATATATATTTTTTCTTTTGTCATTTGCAATTGTTTATAACAAACTATTTAAACAAATTATAAAAAAATTTATAATTTTCAAAATCTGAATGCGGAAATCGATTCTGGGGGTAAAGTTTAGACGAAAACCTATATAACACTTTTCTGTCAGAGGCCAATTAGTTATTGTAATGAAGGAAGAAACATTCGGCCTCCTGAGAGTGTTTCAAAAAATCGTATAAAATGAAGCTAATTATTGTATTTATCCATCAATATTGGCATGAATTATTGTAAATATAATCGGTGGGATTGAATTATTGTTCATTGCCATGTCCTTTTTTATGACTTTTGCAAACAGGCATAGAACATTTCTCACAATACCATTCCGTTCTTGTCCGACATGTTGAAATTCCACATTTCCTAAGACTCCCATGTTTCATCACGTGTTCTTGGGATGAAGTTTCACTCTGTTTCTGTCGTTTGGGGGGACGTTTGGAAGATAACTTGTCAATATAATATTCACAAACTTCTTGAACAATATCTTTGGAACCTTTTCTTTCGTCTGGATGTAACTTATTGTAAATCACTGTAGCGTTTGCTAAGGATGCTTGGATGAGCCGTAATACAAGGCACCATGTCCATTTCTTACTTCGAATTGTAGGCATCAAAGCATTACAGTGTTGATCATGTAGATCGACGCCACCCATGTGTTCATTAAACATAGAGAAACAATGAGGAAAAAGAATAGATTTTTTCGATGATTCCTGCCATCTCTGCATTTCAACTTTTGGTTCATTTCCATATTTCGAAGAGAGAATCGATACTGGCTTTGAGTCCATAACTGTAATATAATTCAATTTTGAATTCACTTCATGCATTGAAATAGTGTATCCTCTTTTAGCTTTTTTTGGCATTTCGACTTTCACTTTCACACGATTATGCCGAACAGTTCCTGTCGCCGATAAACCATTTTTTTTCAAATGAATCATAAGATCTGGGTTTGTGAAAAAGTTGTCAAAATAAATATGATACTTTTTCAGTTCTTCTCTCTGTGTTTTTTCTAATAAATTCGAAAGTAACTTTATCACCACTCTAGACCCTAAACCAACGGCAACTAAAGGATTTCGTTCATCGATTCCTGATTTACCAGTGTAAATATCAAGATCATATATATACCCATCAGAAGAACAGACTGCCCATTCTTTTATTCCAAATCTAATGGGTTTATTCCTTATACATTGCTTGATACCAAACCTACCAAAGTATTTTACCATTATCTCATCTATTGATAAATTATAGTCAAAGAAACCAAATTGCATACAATTCTCACGAAACATATCATACAGAGTTCTAACCTTCCAGACTTTATCATTTTGATCAGTTTCTTGAAGTTTATAGAATCGTATGTTCTTTTTTATGGCAACGAAATTATTTCTAGACATAAGTTCCGCAATTACTGGACACTGAAGTATTCGCTTTTTTGACCAGTAATCACGAATACTTTTTCTAGAATTGAAGATAGTAATCATTATGATTGTAATAAATTTTTCTAGATCATCCATACATAAATCAAAATGATTTTCAGAAGTGGCTTCAATGATATGGTTTTTCATTGATTTCGAAAAGAAAACCTCAAACAACTCAAAAGCATTTTTGGATTGCAATGATGAAATAGGTGAAATATTGAAGTTGCTCTCGACATGCGGAGAAATATCATTCAAAGCATCATTTTTCCAACTGTACTTATGATTCGGTTCCAACAATTTCTGAGTACTTGTGTATGTACTTTTAACATGTTCGTAAGAACCTGATGGTAATTCATTTGATAATGTATCTTCATTTGGATCACCGTCCGAATCTCCATCTGAACTTTCATATTCATTAGGAATGAATGCTATATCAATATGTTGACCTTCATCACTATCAGAATCTTCAACTAAATTTGGTAGATCGCTAATTCTCCGTCTCGGCATTATCAGTAACGTTACCAATTTAGAACAAAATAAAAACTAAAAGTTTTCCGAAATTATTATTTCAAAGAATAGATCCAATGTATAAATGTTTTCAACCGTTAGCCCGCCACTCAAACGTGATCTCTAACACGGAAGGATTTACGAAATGAAATAAACTTATCCAATTACAGTATAAGATCTCAAAATTTATCAGTAAAAAATACTGATATGATTCCAGATACCATGTGTGAGAATGAAAACACTTATTTGTCAATAGTTTATTTCTACATAAAGATATCAAATTGAACTCTGACAAAAAAGTGTTATATAGGTTTTCATCTCAATTTTATCCCCCGAATCGATTTCCGCATTCAGATTTTGAAAATTATGAATTTTTTTGTAATTTGTTTAAATAATTTGTTATAAACAATTGCAAATGACATAAGAAAAAATATATATATTTTATTTTTCACTTATGCAAAGGATAGCACAGTTTATTTTTTGCTATTCCAGATAGATTTTGCTTGGGACTTGACATGGTCACTTTTTCTCCCCAACATGCAATTGTTTATTCCTACGTTACACTAACAAATTGAATTCTGACAAAAAAGTGTTATATAGGTTTTCGTCTTGATTTCACCTCCAGAATCGATTCCCGCATTTAGATTTTGATAATTATGAATTTTTTTGTAATTTGTTTAAATAATTTGTTATAAACAATTGAAAATAACATAAAAAAAAATACGTATATTTTATTTTTCACTTATGCAAAAGATAGCACAGTTTGTTTGTCGCTATCTCAACCAGTCTTAGCGTGGGCTTTAATGGGTTAAAATTATATCAGAGATGTGAAAGAGATAATTTTTCTAAAAATTACCTTTATTAAGGTAACTAATATGAGAAAAGTAATTTATACGCTAATTTATGTAGTTTCCGCGTCTATTCACTAAACAGACTAGATCAATAAGTATCCGTGTTTGAAAGTGGATGGCGCGTTGTTGAAATTATCAGGTATTATGATTATGCACTGATATTTTTCAAATGCCGCTGTACAACATTACAAAGTGATTTATAAATTAGTTTTGATTTGATAGTCATTTGTACTAAGCGAGTTTGGCATTTTTCGATATAATGAAAAAAAGAGCCATAATTGATCCGTAGTTCGCCTTTTATTATTGAATGATAAAATTTTTGAACAAATCAAAGCAAACTTGAATGTTGTTTATAAATACTATTTAATGTTTGTTTAACGATTTGTATAATAAATTAGAAATGGAACAAGATTGGCCCGATAGATACCGAGATTGCACTTATTAGACGATAAGCAAATACAGCTACCGGCTTTCAAATAATGGTTAGACTTTTTAAGCTGAAATTACAAAAGTTTTGTCGTCTAATAACCATTGATGAATTCTAGATTTTACTATACTAAGCAATAATCAAGACAGTGAATTTTTGAAGATGAATCTGTTTAGAAGAAGTACTTATTAATCCTTCCTTATATGATACGATTCTAAGCTATATTTTTTGTGACATATGTATTAAGTTACACATTTTTTTATTATAAACTGGAACTAAATTTTAGGATTTACAATATCGTAATTATATGATTTTCAACATTTACATTAGCTTGATTTACTTATATTTTTGAGATATCTGCTTTAGTTTACGATCATACGTATGAATAGACATGAATAAAGCAATAATTCTGAGTAGATAAAAAAGTTGATCGTAACATTGTAAAGTTTTTGGTATAGTTGAGTTCGAAACATCCCATTGTACACCGTGGTATCGCAACCACGTATGCGTTCTAAGGCATTTTCTATTAATTAATGCCATACTTATCGATATATTCGATACTTGAATTGTATAACTGATTTCTACAGAAAAAATCCTCTAAAATTCGTTAACAAAACAATAAGAAAAAACAACTATTTTTTAAGATATTCATAATTGCTTAAAATTAAAGTTAGAAACCTTAACCCCTTAATGTCAAAAGGTCACTCTTCGTGTATCTTTTTTTCCACATTATTTTTCACTATGAAGCCTTTAAGGAAGCAATTCGTAAAGTACCTATCCCACTATTTTAAAGGACACTCTTTTCAATAGCGTAAGCAAATTTACGTAAACATTGCATTTTTAGTCTCATTTTTTTTCATTCTAGATTTTGAACCCCTTATCGTTAGGTCTTTATGGTTGCGATATGCTTAAGGTTTCCTAGCCTTAAAGCATACTAATCATATCTTCAATTATTGTACTTTCAAAATATGTGCTTGGTTTTTTATTTATACTAATTTACATTTGAAAAATAACGTGCAAAGCAATTATAAATTTTTGCAATTTGGATTATTCAAATTTCTTGATTGGAACGTTCTTTTCTCATTTAATAAGCAAGAGACATATTATTTTCATGGTTTCTTGGATTGCTGATTACGATTTTGACATTATTTTTGATTAATTAATTTATTTATCTAATTTGTTTAAATAAACTATGCAAAATATTCAAACTTTTTGTAAATTGATCCTAAATTGTAATCAATGACAAAAAATGCATATAAAAATACACAATATTCTATTTCTGTGTTCAATAGACATGTTACATAGGATTTCTTAATTTTTTCAAATCGTTGGTAACGAATTTGATAATATTTTTGCAAAATTAATTTATTTAAATAATTTCCAAAACAAATTAAGGAAAACCTAATCAAAATTTTTTAAAGTATTTCTATTATTGTTATCTACAGAACAAAGTACATAAGATATATCAATTTTTAATTTTCATGATTATATCAACATGTCACTCATGAAAAAAATATTCATATATAAAATTATAAGATTTTAGATTACAAGCCCTGTTGTAGAAAGAGAATGTGATGATTTTCTATAGATAGCTACTCTTAAAAGTTATTATGACTCGGATGAAACAGATTGCAAAATATTTTTTGTTGAAAAATCGTAGGAACTTTTATCTTTCAACAACAAAAATGCTATTAGATAAAATTTCATGTTTCAAAAAAGTACACTGCTTAGCCTTATTTCTACGTTTTTGTTGATGTATCATCCAGTGATTCTGAAACAAGTTCTGAAGAAGATATGGATATAGATTAATATAGAATGAAATTGATTCTGTCGAATCTTACCAAAGAGTGTCAGAAAATTATTCTACAAAACAAAAAATTTAGAAGATAGAAAAAAACATAAAAGAAGAATATATATATTGGTGGATTGACGAAGATATGAAATATAATGAAGATCTACGTAACGACATATTAGTATGACAAAGAGATAAAAATATCATATATAAATTTATTTGAAATGTTTTTTCTGATACATTGAAGCAGTACATTATTGAGTCTACATCTGAACAAAGATACGAGCTAACACCTTATCACTTTGATATATTTCTAGGTATCATCATATTCACTATGTGCAAAAAAAGACGATAACAAAGAAACTACTAGGCTACAGATCCTTTACTAAAATCTGAGCCAGTGATTAAAGCTATGGGTTGGAATGAGTTGGAAAAAATAAAATTCCAAATAAAGTTCCATAAATCGACTAATGAATATGCAAATGATAAAGCAAGGCGCATAGGTCACTATAAATATTTTCAATAAAAATATCAAACGTTTTGGTTACTTCTGCACAGCTCTTTGTGTCGATGAAATGATAATATTTTATGGCAAAATTTGTTTCAAGTAGTTTATCCAAGTGAAAACGATTCCGTTTGGTATATAAGAATGGGTATTATGCGGTTCAAATAGATGTCTATTTCACTTTGATATTTACAGCGAAAAAATGCCATAGTAAAATATTTGCCTAAAATTGCTTAAGATAGCCGCATTATATATCAAGACTGTTTTTTAAATACTTTTCCACGAAATAGACTTCAATACCATGTTTACTTGAATAATTTACTTTGCTGACCTGATCTATTCGTGCACATATAAAATCAAAATTTGTGAGCAATAGGTATAGTTAGGAAAGATAGAATTCAAGAGTCTTAGAGTACCTAGAGGAACAACCAAAGCAAAGCGCGATCAAAATAGTGGTATGAGTTTCATTACCGTTGTTGATTCGAAACTAGTTTTGAATGTAGTGCGATATGATAAAAACGTGAAACAGAAAGTTCCAATATCGTTCTCAAAAATCTTCAAAACTTATAATAATTTCACGGGTGGAATTGATTTGCAGGATTATCATTGTAACAAATTGATGTCAATAAATTCGAGAAAAAATGGACAGCCAGTTTTCGTAAGAATTTCACAGACTTCGACTATCAATGCCACAATTTTATATAACACAGACAATAAAAGCAAAAAAAGTTAGGAACTAAAGATTTTGCTATGGAAATATACAGATATTATCTATTTAACTGAATAAGTTAAATCAAAATCATACATTTATAACGTCATTATCAAAAAAAGGTCATCATCATCAAATACATTTATACCGTAATTTTCGTAATCATTGAGCCCTGTAACCTGTGGTGATATAACCCTGGACCCTTATACCATAAATTCCTTAACCCCGGAGCCCTATAACCTGCAACCATATAATCTCAATCTCACATACCCTAAGTTTTTTAATCTTCGAGCCTTGTATCTGCGACTATAAAACCCCTAACTCTTAAACACTAAAATCCTTTACTCCCTTACTCTATAACTTGCGAGGCTAAAATCTCAAATCTTCACACCTTAATTTCCTTAACCTCCTAACCGTAAACCTCAAATTCCCTAATTTCGGAGTCCTGTAACCTGCAACGATATAACTCTTTACCCCTAAGCCCTAAAATCCTTAATCCTTAAGACCTGTGACCTGCGAGGCTACAACCGCAAATCCTCACAATTCAATTTTCTTAACCTTCAATCATTAAACCCCAAATTCCGTAACTTTCGAGTTCTGTAACCTATGGTATTATAAACCCGGCTCTTTGACTCACGAGCACTGTAACTTGCACCCACATAAATCGAAAACCATATATCCTAATTTACTTATCTCTCGATCCCTGTAATTTGCAAGATTATAAATATAGGGCTCTACAGCTCTTTTGCTTCTATCATAACCTTCTTTTCTTTCTACAAATTATTAAGTTTTTCTGTATTTTTCATAAATTACTTTGCTTTGAACAAATGATTTTGTTTGTTCAATGAAAACGTTTTCTTTTCCTATTTAACGACTGTTTTTATAAAAAGCGTTTGTGATGAATCGATATGTCATGTTTTTGAAGGCTCCAGCATTATTCGACCATGTTCACGATCAAGACTGTCTGATATAACGTTGTTATTATCAGATTTAATCTTGGTATAAATAAGAGAAAAAACAAAACAAATCTTGAATGGTTGAGTTGCGAAGTCGTAGACTTAAAGACAGGAGTTAGAACACTGCCACTGATCACTTAATTATTTTACTGGAAAAGTCTTTGGAAAATCTACTTGAAAAAGTCTCAGAAAAAGCTACTAGAAACTTTCTCGCCTTGATAGTAGGTCCTGGTAATCACAAGCGATTTCCCCAGAAAATCCTCAGGAAAAGTCTCTGGAAAATCCTCTGGAAAGTCCACTAGTAATGCCTCTGAAAACTCTCTTACTTTGGCAGCAGGCACCAGTAGTTGAATGTGAACTTCTATCCCTGATAGACGGTAGACCACTAGAAAAACCTCTGGAAAAGCCTCTGAAAAAGCCTCTGGAAAAGCTACTGGAAATGCCTCTGAAAACTCTCTTAGTTTGGTAGCAGGCACTGGTAGTTTTACTTCTATTCCTAATAGAAGGCTGGAAGGCTTCAGTGAGATCCGAAGCTGGTTAAGCCGCTCGAAATAATGGCTTGAGTGAGCCGGTGCACTGATCTTTATACGCTTATTCAGAGCGCTCAGAGCGCTATCTCCCTTTATATCATTTTTTAGAAAAAGGGACAAAATGATCCATAAGAAGTCGCCCTCTGAGGAGTTATGAAATCAGTTCTGGGTGAATTTGTGACGTCAGAGAAGATTTGATTCCAGTTGTTACTTGTAATCCAAAACATAAAACAAGTATCATCAACAAGTTTGTTCTGAGTTAACACAAGAAGCAAGATTCGACCTGTCTTAATTATACATAGGCAAGATAGGAGACGAAGCCAAAAATTTACTTTTAATGTTTGTAAAGTCATGACGTCACAACTATTTACCATGAATTCCTTTATTTGAGTGAAAAAAAGCCAGCCACATAAAACCATATGTTGAGGGGAAAATTCGGCCGTAGTTCTTTCATCCCATTTATCTTGATAATGACGCTCTTTTTCCTTGAAATCGTGATGAAAACATTGACCCATTTTTTCACTTTTCAGGAAAGCAATCCAGATGATAATGCAGAAAATGCACCTTTAAACTAATGGAAAAGCCTAATTTCTGGAAATTTTGCAGCATGGTCTATTGTCTTTTACTTTGTATCCCGATAGCTCCTCAGAAACTTCGATTCTACATTTTTTAAACTTCCCTAAGTATTTTTTTCCAGATTTGTCATAGTTGATTAAAAAAATTCATCGTTCATCAATTTTCGAATATCAGGTTCTACGAATATATCTTCTTGAAGTTTAGTATCGGTTATCTGCGGGGATTTTGATCGAATATGTTTGTAGCGATTGTTTATTCAAGGCTTTTACAAATCGCTTCATCAAACCAAGCTTGATATGTAGAAGTGGTAAAAAAACTTTGCAGGTATCAACAAGACTCTCATAAATAACATTGTAAGATTTAATTTTCATTTCATTTCCTTTTGGCCATTGTTTTTTTATCCAATGTTGCTCCTTATCACGACTGTCATGAAACCAAAGGAAGCAAGGGTATTTCGTATATTCTGATTGTGTATCTACTAAAATATTAATCATCTTTAAATGACCATAAATCAACCATAGGTGGTCGTCGTAATTAATCTTTTCAAGAAAAAATCTAAAGATGTCGTATGATTCGTTTAAAATAATAAAATTTCCCACGGGAATTGCTATATATTTATTTTTATTGTGGAGAAGAACTGTCTTGAAGCTCTCTTTTGAGGGGTCTACGAACAACCGCCAATTTTGCGCATCTTATTTTTCTTCTACGTTGTATAATTTAATCAGATTTACAATGTCGTTACAGTAAACAAGGTTATTTTCACTCGTAAAATATGGTTTGAATTTTACATCTCTATTCCGATACATAGTTACTTTTGTTCCATGAAATAGAAGCTTCCTCTCTTAAAGTTTACAATCCAATAACTTTGTCGAATCTTTCAAAAGATTCAAATCTCGAATCAAATTGTCAAAATCATTCTGATTGAAAAGTTGTGGTTCATTTGTATCTGATGAATCATCATCATTTTCATAACTGGTACAGGAATAGCTTTCTACTGTTTCAATTTGTTTGGGGACTTCTAGTTGAAAAACTACATTTTTGATTTGCACAATTTTTCCATGATGTGCCGGTGTTACACTAGTCATACCAAAAAACCGTTGATATTATATTCACAAAAGTAACAGTTAGATATGAAATTTGCAGGCTCACTCCAAACTGTGGGTTGAGTAAAAACATTAGATATGATAGTATTTCTACTTTTTCAGTGTTCGCCAACAGTCCTTACAAATAGAGTTAGAGATCCACGATTGGCCTTGATCTTTTAAAGATTTTTAATAGCATTTTTCAATATCTTTTTTTATGGTATCATTAATTTTCCTATGGTATTTGATAATTTTAATTCGGCCACAAATATAGCGAAAGCACTCAACCTTATCTTTACAAGGAATTCTCAACATTTTAGATACTTATCCGTTAGTCCGCTGCTCAAGCACGATCTCTAACATGGATAGTAAAATATCTACAGCTTGCATCTAGTCATACAACTGGGAATAGAGAAGGACGATCTTCAAAATGATTTTAATTAATAAGCAACTGGATATATAACATACATCGTACGTAATTCAACCACTGCAGCACATTGTTTCCATGCAAACAGTATAATATATATTCTGTAACGGTCCTATCTATGAGCTCTTCTCTGATTTTCATTGGATTACTGCAACCCGCTAAACTCGTGAATCTACTTACATCAATTAGTATATTAAACGACGTCACCTTATATATTATATGATTGTATTAGTACTAGAGTCAAATTTCATGACCATATAAGGAGCGTGACATCACTCTACTTACAGATATAGATATAATAGTTTTTGTAGTTCAATTAAAACACGTTAATTAAGAGTAATTTCAATGTTATAACGAGTTTAACGTCAACTCGTTATGTCTCTCTCTCTATACAGCGATAATATTATGAATATCATATATCTATAATGTTACATTATTTGAATTATATTTCTCCTTAGCAGCAGCAGACGACGACTGCGGAGAAGGTAAGAGAGAGCGCTGGCAGAGAGAGACCGTGTGCGCGTGTAGTCATAGCGACATGTATGACGAACCGCGCGTCACGCTCCGCGTGACGAAGAGCCGGCAATTAACCGATAGCTCGCGAGCCTTGCAGAGGCATTCGGTCGTGCGTGCGCTTGTATTGGTTTTCTTTGTGAATCGCCTCGTGGCAAGAGAGTGACTTTTGACTGTGACAAGTGTGACCGCGTTTTAAAGCGAGATCTCTTCGAACGGCAGACCTCGCAAGTGCCAACTGCTCCGCCTCAACGGGGTGACGCGGTGAACACCCAGAAGGGTGGCCAAAAGGCGGCTCTGGCTAAGCTTGCCAAGCAATAAAGGCCGTGGATGGCGATCACGATCACTTTAGTTCCGCTCTCCTTGAGCGTCGAACCGTGAAAAGATCGGTACTCCTTTCGAGGAGATCGCCGCCTTAGATTAAAAAGGTTCCGACTCGCTGAGTCGCGCCAGGGATGTCGTAGCAAACTTGACTTCCGGATCTCCAACAATGTTTGAAAGCGAAGGAGTGAAAGACAGTGGGCTATGCCAACCTATTGGCGCCCAGAGAGAGGGGTGGTAATGTTTGATTACGCTGCGCCACCCTCAAAGCGGAAAAGTGTGAACGACACACATACACTAACTGTGACAAGTGTGAGAGGTGCAACTATGCGTGCAAAACCTCCTCCTCCTTCGCGACAAGCGACTGTACTGTTAGGCGAATTCCGCAATCTTGCCGAGGTATAATTGAGAGGCTTCGATTAATGTAAGTACCGACCGTTCATTGGATCTCTATCTCTCTCGCTTTGCCTATCTCGCCGCTCTCTCTGAACCGCCCTGTACACTAACTCGCACATTAAGTATATATATTTGTATACTACTAAAACTGCATGGCTTTTCTTTTGAACTACCCTTTCCTTCCTATCGCTTCCCTCAACTTTCGCGATTTAAGCTGCGTGACCCACGACGCTCTCCGCGGGCCAGTTGGCGATCTGACCTACCGGGCCGGTCTTACGTAGTAGAACGTAATTCCGCGAAGAGCTGCAATTGTGCCAGCCACTACTTGATGTCGGTTTAATTAATATATTGTAGCGGTCAAAATCCCGGTTACATTTTGGCGCCCAAACGTTATGGTGCTGGCGTGCGCAGCGAAAATCTTACCGAGATAAAAGTTTTGGAAAGTCGAATTCTAGGAAGGACAAAGAATGCGCGTTCGCTCACAGCGTGTTGTATGTAAACACGAGCCGCGCGGCAAGCCACATGTGCGACGTTCGCTATCAAATACCAAAGTATAAACGAGTATAATTCCGTCGCTACAGAAACGTATATTCTCGAAGCTATTGCTTGTATTGAGAATCGAGCATATTTTTGAAAATACCAATTTGCTCGAAAGTTATAAATACAAATAAAATTACGTGTTGGCATGTCATAGTGCGATTTGCTGTCCTAGCCAATATACAGATAGAAATTTATAATTTCTTCTATATATTCTTGATATGAACATTACGTAAGCTATGCCTTAATACGAATTATATTATATTATAAGTTGATTTGCGAGTAGCGATATATCAGTTAATTCACCCCTGCATTTACTCGTAACGCATAATAAACATTATAAAAATCATTAAATGTTCTATTCTGTTGACAATCTTATAGCTTGCGATATAAATGATTAGTATATAATTATTTGAATAGCAATTGTACATCTAACTCAGTAATTTTTATTAATATAATTAATTAATAAATTAACAACTGTTTAATACATTTTATCTTGAACTGATTATCGTACTTTTCACTCTTCGCTTTAATTAAACCAGCCGTTCGATTGTCTAGTAGGTAAATTGTAAATCTGAATACGTACAATATGAATACGTACAATGGGTCACTAAATGACTTATCAATTTTCAAAGAAGATATTGATAAAAAATTGTTAAAATGGGTGACAGACTTACTGTATGAGCGAGCAAACATTATTTCGTAGGTTAAATGGCGACTACTCAGCTCAGGACTTTATAACAACAGATGATCTTTTGACTTTATAACAACAGAAAGACGTGACAACCTAAGTCGTTTATTTTTTATGTCAGAAGCTTTACCAGTGGAAATCCGGAAAGATTTGCAAACTTCCATAGAGGCAGAAGAAGCCCTAGATGCCATTGGGCAGCCGAATTTACAGGATAACGAATATATAACTACGAGCTCGCCACATGGCAGAGCCGCCGAAGAACCAGAGACCTTGGCAGATAACGATAGACGGTTGTTAAGACCTCGAAAGTTAACCTCACAAAATACCGGATCAAATCAAGACACTCCTATTGGTAAGCACATAGCTTCAATAGCAACAACGACTAGCATCACGTCAACAAAAGTAGCAACTTCGAATTACGGTTCTACAGCAAGTTATACAGCCACAGCTCAAATGAATAACGTGCAAATAGTGATGCCAGACGGTAACACGCACTTTGTGCCTTACGCCGTAGCACATGAACTTCGAAGGTTCTAGCAAGTAGAAATTGATGCGTTATTGACACAAAAACACTTTCTGATTCATACGTCGGCCTTAGAAAAGAAAATTGAAAACATACCAGCAAAAATAGCATAGTACGAACGGATAATAACTTAAGAACGAGCTAACTCCACCAAAATAGAGTAAGATTTGCACGAGCAATTAAAATTAGTTGTATCTACTGCTCAACATAAAGCTACGGAGCAGGCACGCCTAGAGACCACGCGAAAGAGAAATGTTCAACTCACTTGCAGACACTTTCGAACTAAACTATTATAACCTTCCAAGCCAATTTGGTAATACAACGCATTCTCATACGTCATGCTCACTCAATCCGCAAGCGCCGTTGTTCCATTCGACAACACAGCCCTCCGCAATGCTCTCACAAGTACCCTTACCATTGTCGCTAGCGATGACTACGTCATCCTTGTCTACATTGCATCCTCCTGCATCCTCGCACTGGGAGAAGCATACGCCTTCCAGTACTTCTTTATCGCTCGGCCCCGTGACTTACCTCGCGTGCTCGTTCACCCCCGTGTACTCGAGCTGGGAAAGGGGTGTCTGCCCAGTACTTCTGCAGGAGCCACACTGCAGCAGGCAACACTTAGCGCACCAACAGGAAGTCAAACTGCTAGCTCACAGCAAGCAATCACTTTGAATACGACGTCTTCCGGATACTTTCCTAGGACTAAACCTCTAGGAAAAATGGTAAGAGAGTGGAAAATAAAGTTTTCCGGAGAAGAAGGGCTGAGCATTCAGGAATTTTTGGAGCGAGTCGAAGAAAACCGACTGTTAGACAAAGTGTCGAAGGGCTGTTAAACTCCCTTATTCGAGAAGTAAGCTCTCTTTTGGTATCGCACTGCAAGGCCCTCGTGGACTACTTTCCGCAAATTCAAAGAGGCCGTTCTCGCAACCTACAGTAAATTAAGGAGGAATAAAAGAATTATGACAATAGAGGCACATTTGCGTACGCAAGGCGCTGACGAATCCGTAGTTGAATAAGTACCGATAGTTCCTTGGATCTTTCTCTCGCTTTGCCTATCTCGCCGCTCTCTCTGAACCACCCTGTACACTGACTCGCACAGAAAGTATATATATTTGTATACTACTAAAACTGCATGGCTTTTCTTTTGAACTACCCTTTCCTTCCTATCGCTTCCCTTAACTTTCGCGATTTAAGCTGCGTGACCCACGACGCTCTCCGCGGGCCAGTTGGCGATCTGATCTACCGGGCCGGTCTTATGTAGTAGAACGTAATTCCGCGAAGAGCTGCAATTGTGCCAGCCACTACCTGATCTCGGTTTAATTAATATATTGTAGCGGTCTAAATCCCCGTTACAATGTAACAAAGTATTTTTTATATAAATTTTAGGGCATAGATTAAGATGATAATATTTTCAATTACTTTTAACTACTAAGTCATATTAAATTTTAATGTGCAAATTGAATTTGTTTATTATGTTGTAAATGTTAATTATTATAATAAAGCGGATACTCTGAACTCAAGATGACTATCTGAGAAACATGAGTAAGAATTCGTTTCATTGATAACAGCTTAGTTATTATAATCTATTTTAGTGTTATGATCATGTCGAATTGTTTAAAAAAAAGTTTTTAATTGTTCATAATTTTTTTTTTTTTAATAAAGTTTTCCTGAAGAGGCCATGAATTTATGGCGAAACGTTGAAATTTCAAGAGTGTTGTTTTAATTACATGAGGGATTTTCCTTAACCATTGTTTATATATGAGATTAGCTTAGTTATTACTGTCATCATTAAATAAACAATTAATAATTTATTTAAACAAATAATTGTATATGAATCGAAAGCGTTAATTTTGTACATAATATCAACATTGTTATAATTTATTAATCTTAATTAATCGATTTAATATTTGCATTATAAGATTTTGCAAAAATTATAAAAATTGATTAAAATTCAAATGTTACTAACTAATTTAAGTAGTTCCTTTTTGGAATTACTTCTACAAGCGATAAACTATTACTATATGTAAAATTTTATCATTATTGTATTGTAAATATTACGTTATTATAATAACTAACTTCATTAGTTAATAACTTTTGACTATACTTTTTGCGATAAGTGTAAATTATATTTAAATAATCCATATCTACTTCTGTAAATTTTATATGCTTTAGAATTTCGTTAGTGCTGTCCATTCTATTGTAAACAAGAAAAATGATTTTGCACTCTTGCGTAAACAGCTTGAAGAGGGCTGACCTACGAAAATAGGCGGGAAATCTGTGTATAAATACGCTGATTTTTGTACAAGCTAGTATTCTCTCCTAGCCTTGTAAAGTGAACGCTCGAGATTAAATAAATTTGGCTTATACCTAAGTTCTTTTTTTCAAGTGATTAACTAAGCAATTCTTTCCTTTCCTATTGTAATTTACGCTCGACTCATAGAACATTTCGCGCTATGAGAAACTAGGATAAAGTCGATCTTTGCTTAAGCTCAATTCAAACAATCATAGATATTTCATTTATAATTTTATTTCAAATTCAATATTCATAAATATTTTCAAAGTTAAAACGAATTCTTACTCATTAACGCGACAGACTACGAGAGTACGAATAAAATAATAAATAATAGGTGATATTAACATCAGAATTCGTAAAAATATATACATGAGTTTTACGAATGCTGATCACGAAATTGACGTCAGACTTTGAAAATTCAAAATGGCAGATTTAATATGGCGGACCAAAAAATTTAGAAGTGGCCGGATTCAACCTAAAAAGTGAGGTCTGTTAAAAAAGTATTTAATCTGCGTTCATATCTTCGCGCAGAGAAATTCAGGCTACCTACGGAGAGTACAAAGTCACTAGCAACTCCTAACTTTTTGATCAGTAGGCCAAGACTAGTTCCCGTGCAACGTGTATTTGTTTACAACGACTTTTTTGCGTTCGTCACAATTCATTTATTGCTAAAAATGACAGAACGATTGAACAGTGAATTTACAAAAAGTTTGCTTTAATCTCGGTAAAAGTTGTGTAGAAATTATTGAAATGTTGCAAAATATCTTTAAAAATGAGTGCATGGTAAAAACACAAATAAAAGAGTGGTATAGGCGGATCAAAAGTGGCCGCACATCTGTTGACAATGATCCTCCTTCTGGTTGACCTTTGACGGGAACGACGTCGGATAATGTTGAGCGTGTGCATGTTGCAGTTCTACAAAATCGTAGCTTAACTATGAGAGAATTGGAAGATGAAGTTGGAATACCAAAAAGTACTATTCAGCGAATTTTAACTAAGAATTAGGGAATGATTCATGTGTGTGCTCTTAGTCCAGCAAAAAAACTATCGATTAGAAATCGCTCAGATCAATTTGGAAATGATAGTAATGAAAACTTTCTTAAAAAGGTTATTACTGGTGACGAATCATGCGTTTATAGTTATGATCCTGAAACAAAACAGCAATCATTGCAGTGAAAGCTTTCATCCGAGCCTCAGCCGAAAAAAGCTCGTCAAAGTCAAAGCAACGTCAAGTCAATGTTGATTATTTTTTTTCGATTATAAGGGCTTAGTGTACCAAGAATATATGTTCCTATAGGCCAGACAATCAAAGAAGAGTACTATATTGAGGTTTCGAGAGGATTGAGTAATGCAATCAGAACAAAACGACCGCAACTTTGGGAAATGGGCGACTGGCTTCTTCACGATAACAATGCTCCAGCACACGCATCAAATCTTGTGCAGCAGTATTTATTGAAATACAGTGTTGAGCAACTCCGCTAGCCTCCATGCAGTCCTGATATAGCTTTCTGCAACTTTTGGCTGTTTCCTCGATTTATAATGCTGCTTAAAAGACCTTGATTTGACGATAAAGAGACTGTTGAAACTAATGCGACGAATGCACTAAAGGCGCTTCCGAAGTTGGACTTTTAAGAGTGCTTTAATAAGTGGAAACATGAATATTAAATCGTGACTATATTAAAGAATACCACCCTCCGGATGACGAAGATTAAATCAAGCACCGAGAAATCGTCATAGGTCGGATACTTTTGGAACAGACTTTATACATGGGTTAGAGTTTTTGGAGTTGCTCATCATGAACATAAAGTCAGATTTTGAAAAACCATAATGACGGATTTAATGTGCGTATCAACAAATTCATAACTGGTATACTTGAGTTTTGGAGTTGCCGATCATGAATACAATCTCAGATATCGAAAATAAGAAAATTGTGGTTTAAGGATCGAGGAATGTAAAGTTGAAGGGTTGAAGGGTTAGGAGTTATATAGTTTCAGGTTAGAGGACTCGGGGGTTAAGAAATTTGAGGTATAAAAATAAGGGGTTATAGCATCGAAGCTTATACAGGGCATGGGGTTCAGAGAATTAGGATATGTAGGTTATATGGTCGCTGGTTACAGAGCTTGGGGATTAAAGGATTGGAGATTTAAGGGTCCAAGGTTATAGTACTTCAGATGACAGGACTCAGTGGTTACGAGAATTAGGGTTGGATTTCAGGATATAACTTCACATTGCTCCATATGTGCATTTGGATGATAAGCTGTGTTTTAATACTATTATAAAATGAACAAAATCCTTAATTTCAATCAATGATAACGCCATGAAGAGTTTTATAGAAATATTTACAAGAGATATTTATAATCGTAAAAATAGATTTTGTAGGACAAGAGTGCTTCTTTAAGATTGTTTTACGCGTTTAAAACAGAAATTATTCGCGATGTTACGTAACCTTGAATATTGCTAAAAATCGTATTTTTGGCCCTTTTAGGTCAGGGTATCTCAATGACCTCAAAATATGGAACAATTCTGAGATCAGATTCAGGTTCAGCGCGTCAAAGGACTTCAGAAATATATTGTCACGTCTCTGTCGGGATATGTTATCTTTCTGATCCGTTTACGGTGACCCGTGAATACTAACCAGATGGAAACTATAATGGATTCAACTCATGAATAAAATGGATACAATACTAAATATGATTATAATGCTCATGATTAATCCATTGTAAGGATTAAGGACATTAACTTCAAATCTGAAAGGAGCTATTCTGTACTCAGTAATGGAAGTAGAAAATTTAATTCCAATATTGACGTGTGAACATACTTATTGACCCTCCGATTTAAATAAATTAATTGACTTTATTAAACTATGTCTGCACGTCAGACTGCTAAGCGTTCTAGCCGTCAGAGAGGCTGAAGGTCGAGTCCGTGCCGTGTTCTCTCTTTTCTCTCTCTCTTACATGTTTGGGCGCCAGCTGATAGGTGAATAGTGTGGCAGATCTGCCGGCTACCCTGTTAACCCATTAAGTGGCAAACGTCTATGGCTGCAATACTTCAATTTAACATTATGCCATTCGTACAATTCTCAATAGATTTGGATGAAATTTGGTTTCCTTATGTTTTTGTGTATGCTCTTTCTAAAAATCACCAAGCTTTTTCAATAACTTGACAGAAAAAAAAATATGGCCGATTTTTTCGAAAAAATTCCAAATTTTTTTCAATTTTTCTCCAATATTCGCTCTGCTGAAAAGAAATGGACCCTAAAATAGGCTCCCTAAATAATATTTTTCGCAACATGGGACAATTATCTTTCAAGCGCATTCGACTTTATTAAAAAATGTTGATTAGAAAAAAAAAAATATGGCGGTTTTTGTATCGTAGTGTAATTTAGAAATTCATGATTTTTTTACTCAAAAAATGTCAACTTTTGGAAAAATTGTTGTAGAACAAAAAGTGCTTAGAATTGGTCGAGGAACACGCGTGAATTTTTACTAAATAATTTGGAAAATTTTTGGAAAATTGAAAATTTGAATTTCCCGAAAATCCAAAAATATTTATACTTTTTTTTGGAAGTGCTTATTTTTGCCAATTTTAAGTAAATGTATGTGTTATAACATTTTTTAATAAGTATTTTTCATTATTTTGAGCAGAAGAGTTCTATAATAGTACATTTTTAGAAATATTCGTTTACTTCAAATTACTAATTTTACATATGTTATGAATAAAGGCCTTGACCGTAACACATTACTAAGCAAGTTTTATAAAATAATAATGATAAACTTCAGTTTTAATTTATAAAAATCAATTTCAAAAATATCATAATCTTATATCTATTGTCTATATTTTTTTGTAGCATTTGCTATTTTGAAAAATGTGATTCGAGTTACCCCTGCAATTTTACTACAGCGATATTTTGAAAGCCTTTTAGAAGGGATTTATTTCAAACAAAATTTCTTTTTGTGTCAAAGTATATTTTCAAAAAATTTAGGATTTTATTATTGTCGTATGCCGTGTAGTTTATCAACTTAACATTTTTAGTTTGAGGTGGTGTGATATCCAACCATTTCATTTAAATATTTTGTAAACCTTAAAAGGCAATTACTTGTAATTAAGTTTTTTCTTTTTAATTTTGGTTTTCTCAAATAATTGCTGGTATTATGTCTGGAAAAAAACGCATTTTACCTCAAAGAAGGTGTAATAAAAATAAAAAACAAATTGCATTTTCAAGTGAATCTTGTGAAGTGTCTCAAAATGATGACACGGTAGATGTTGTTATGCTACCACATCCTGAGAGTTCAGATTCAGAATCTGAAAACGAATCTAACAATTCTGAAGATGTTAGTGATGAAGATAATGATGACGAAAATGAAGATAATGCTGATGAAAATGACGTCGCTGATGATGAAAACGATGTTCAAGAAATTGTTGAAAAATTGTTATCGTACCATGAAGTTAAAAAAAGTTACTGTAACACTCAGAAACGTTTGCAAGAAGATCATGTATACGATTGGACAGATGGAGAGAAAATATGATGAAATTCCATCTAATAAATATTTGTTAAAAGATAAAGATCGTAAAATGATTGCTAATAGTACCCCTGTTGAATTATTTGAAATGTTCTTTTGTAAAAATATAAAAGAATATATCATTGAAGCTTCAAAATTTAACGGTTTAGATATAACAATAGAAGAACTAAATAAATTTGTTGCCATTATTATTCTTTCTGCGTTCAACAAAAGAACATCTGAAAAAGATTATTGGTCCAAAAATGAGTTACTCGAGTCCCCAGTAGTTAGATCATTGATGTCGTTGAAAAAGTTTTTGAAAATCAAATCAAAAATCAAATGCTCCAAACCTACAGATAAAAATAAAAAAGATCGTGCTTGGAGAGTTAGAGTTATATTAGAAATTTTTAGGAAAAATATAAAACAGTTTGGTTTTTTTCAGACAGGATTATCCATAGACGAAATGATGATTAAATTTTTTGGTAGACTGTTGATCAAACAATTTATAAAAAATAAACCAACTCGATGGGGAATAAAAGAGTTTAGAATTTGTGGTGCTGATGGATATCTCTTTGACTGTGACATATACTGTGGCAAAGGCACTCATAATGATGAATTGTCAAGTATTGCTCTAGGAAGCCAAGCTGTTTTATCTATGAGCGAAGCTTTACTTTCATCAATTTCTAGAAAGAAAATTGAAGAATACCATCTTTGGTTTGATAATTACTACACAAATCCAGACTTACTTGTTCATTTAAAAAAGCTTGGCTTACGAGCTACTGGTGTAATTAGGAAAGATCGTATACCAGTAAAAAATGAAATTGATAAAAAAGCTCCTCGTGGAACTTTTAAAGTTCAATATGAAAAAAATAGCGGAATGAACTTCGTAACCGTGGTAGATTCTAAACAAGTTTCGATTATTTCAACTGCAGCTGGTGTTACACCAACAAAAGAAGTGAAACGCTACTCCAAAGAAAAAAAAATGAGAACTGACATTTCTATGCCACTTGTGTTTTCACTTTACAACTTATTTATGGGAGGTGTTGACCTACATGATCAGTACTGTAGTGCTTTATTACCTATTATTAGAAGTAAGAGATGGACTTGGCCAATATTGATGAGAATTATCCAGTCTTCTATTACAAATGCAGTAATACTCTATAATGCTTGTTCAAGCAAAAAAAAGTAAGCGCAAAGAAATTCGCTTTGAGTATTGTAGATAGTTATGTCAAAAACGCGTGATTTGAAAAACCACAATTTGAGCCTAACTATCAGAAGAAGAGCTTGCAATGGACAAGGATGTGCTACTCGTACGTTTTACATGTGCAAAGAGTGTAAAAAGTATTATTGTAGTCAATGCTTTGCTAATTTACACAAGTAAATAATTGGTAACAAATGATTGTCAAAAAGAAATATTTCTAAAAACATAAAAATTGAATACAAAAAAATATAAAAAAACAAAAATTACAAAATACAAAAATACAAACAAAAATACAAACAAAAAAACTATTAAAGTGGAGATTTTTTAATTTAAAAAATTTTATTTAGCTGCGTAAATTCGCAAAACTTGGATTGTATTTCCGTTACATTTTCGGTTGAATTCAAATACATACTAGCCATAAAATCACTAAGAATTGTCAAAAAAACATGTTTAGAGAGAAACTTAATTATTAAAAAATTTTTCAAAAATTCTCACATGTTTCTTGACCACTTCTAAGCACTTTTTGTTCTATAATATTTTTTTCAAAAGTTGATATTTTTCAAGTAAAAAAATCATGAATTTCTAAATTACACTACGATACAAAAACCGCCATATTTTTTTTCTAATCAACATTTTTTAATAAAGTTGAATGCGCTTGAAAGATAATTGTCCCATGTCGCGAAAAAAATTATTTAGGGAGCCTATTTTAGGGTCCATTTCTTTTCAGCAGAGCGAAATTTGGAGAAAAATTGAAAAAAATTTGGATTTTTTTCGAAAAAATCGGCCATATTTTTTTTTCTGTCAAGATTTTCAAAAAAACTTGGTGATTTTTCGAAAGAGCATACACTAAAATATAAGGAAACCAAATTTCATCCAAATCTATTGAGAATTGTACGAATGGCATAATGTCAAATCGAAGCATTGCAGCCATGGACGTTTGCCACTTAATGGGTTAACGAAATAATGGCGGAAATTGTTTATCGGGCATTCATTCTAATAATTAGCTTTAAAAAGGGAATCGGTAGGCTGACTAGCCACCGATTCACCTTCGCGTTCGCGCTTGTTATTTTGCCACTCGTAGTATATCGGCGTGAGATCGCCGTGTTGTAGTCGATGGTTGACAAGTAAAGGATTAGTGTATTAATCCGGTATTGTGTTTATTCACCGGTGTATCACTCCTCATCCTAACTTCGAATCCGTGTGTGTAACGTAATTTTGCTCGACGCGTTAATCAGTCGTGGGAACGTCTTTTGCTTTCCGAATCCCCAAATAAATAATTTGTGCAGACGGCCGCGAGCTATCCAGATGGGAACGGCCGATTTCACCGTTACAGGCTATTGTTTATTGGCTGCTGTTTTCTCTTTCGTTCCTTCACTTTCTTTATAAATTGTTGTATTTATTTATTCTTTATTTTTTTTCTTGTTATTCGTACTATTTTTTTAAGTTATTATATAATTTAGCTGTATTTTTGTTTATTTCACTGTAATTTTTTTATATCTTTTGTTTTGTACAGGAAACTACTCCCGTTGATATCATTAAAAAATAAATGAATAAATAACATTGTTAAAAACATGCAGTGTTTAATCATTGCGGTATTACTTCTACATATCAGTAACGATACAATAAATCAATAGCGTTTTCACCATTTATACTATTAAATAAAAAATAAACAACAAAATATCAGTATTTTTATTACTATTATTATTGACATAATTAATAGTTATAGAAATAATGAATGTTCTAAAAATACAAAATTATTGAATTAGTAATAATATTTTGTATTTATATGCATATCAATATAATTCATGGATTATAGATACACAGTGAGATGATGAAAACAAGAAAATCTGTAACAATTCAAAATAACATATTTTCTTATTCTTCTTCTAATAATAATAATAACAATAATTTTCTTATGTTTTATTTTGTTTTTGGGGAGGGGAATTCATTTATGGACCTCTAGGTAGACTGTCCTACCCCCCCCCCCCCTAAACCCCGGTGTGTGGGATTCACTAAGGGTGTAGTGCAAGGCCTGGAATACCTACTAAACCCTGGAACTCTGGAACTATCGTAAGACATTACTTCAGTGCGGGATCAAGTCATCAACTGCTCGGCTTCCTCGATCTTCACACCTTATGCTCCACTTCTTGTACCCTCGTTTAACTTCTTCTGCCGTAAAACGGACTGAACGAAACAGGCGACTTTGATCCACCTCTCTTCTCCTTGGAGCATCAGACCTATGATATTGTCAGGGTTGATATACCCGACCACTTCCTGAAGCTCTCTCCTTTCACTCCCACTTTTCGCATACAAAAAATCTATAGGGATTGTCGCAGGGGCGCTTACAATAGTCACAACCAGGCTCTGCCATCTTCCCTATTTTATGGAGATATTCATGAAAAAGGTCGTGCCTTGGTAGAAACTGGGCGAGGTAATAATTTTACTCACCGTGGAGGCAATGGATCTATGGCTCGAGCTGATTTACCAGCCGAGCTGTCCATTGCCCGCGAGTGTCCTCTACCCAGCGTCTCTACCACTCTTGCAGAGTATCATGACGAGCTCTCCTGTATTTTTTTTTGCCATGAGCACTCTTTTGCTGGTGAATGAATCTTCGTTTATTGACCTGGAGGTCAATGGGCACTACATCCCCTATGAACAGTGTCGCCGGTTTGGAGATGGTGCGGTAGGAGTACGCGATGCTGAGGGCCCATCTTCGCAGCACCGTAACAATCCTCTTTCGATGGATCTATAACTAAATTATAGACTCGGCAACGCGCACGTGACGTACGCTGCCATGTTCGCTGAATTTCTGATCTGGCACCCGAAGGTGAGCTTGTAGTCAAACATCACTCCCAGGTACCTAAGTGCGATATTCGTCTGGACTGTCACGTCTTCGCACAAGAGAAATGTGCCTCTTGGTGAGAAACACGATTTTTAGGTGTCACCAGTTGAAGCCCATGATCCTTCGACCTGAATGAGTCGAATCTAAGCTGCTTCCTCATCCCTTGCGACGATGACGACTTCATCATCATTCGCATACCTAACCAAGGAGGAACTCTTAGATATGTCCATCCGCAGGATCCTGTCATAAAAGATATTCCATATGTCGGGACCGAGGACGGAGACCTGGGCCGTCCTAACAGTCACTTCTTTCGTTTTTGACCATCCCGCGTTTTGTACATCAGGAAACGATTCCATAGGTATCAGGGATACCGAAGTTCCGCTTCAGGGTATCGAGAACATCGGTTCGTCTCAACCAGGTGGGTCGGTGAGACGAACCCAAGATGTGACAGCAAGCGCTCGGGTCTGCTTTCAACTACGGTTTTCAGTACCTCTGCCCGGAATCCATCCGGCCTTGATACCTTTTTATTCTTCATCGTGCATGCGGTCTTTTGAAGTTCTTCCTCTGTGAAGACCGGAGCAACCAGGTGTACAGGATTTTAACAGGGTTCAGATCTCTTAGGATGCGTGGGGAAAAGAGCATTGACGATAACGTCCATCTCCTCGCGTCAGTAAGCCCGCTCCGCGAGAAGGCCCCCAATTTGCGAGTGACGATCTTATACCCTTCATATACTAATTCAACAAATCCCGTTGAGATACTTTTCAGTGCTCTCCAGTATCGGCGCTGACTGGACTTGGTGGCCCGGCGAAAATTTTTTGTGCGAACTTGGCTCCTTTGAGTGACTTTTCGGAGCCCCAGATAATTACGTCGAAGCTCCACGATCTGGCGCGTTCACCAGTACATAAGACGTCAATTTCCTCTTGGTTTTTTCCTCCCCAACACCTCCGTATATGGTTGCGTCAGTCACATCCTCTACCCGTTCGAACGGTCTTAGACGAGACAGACCGACTGTGTTGTAGGGTCAGAGATAGCTTCTTGGTGTCCATCTTAGCCACGTTCCACCTGAGTTGGCCGGGCACGCTTGGTTGTACAACAGGCAACACATCATGAACGCGGAACGTGATGTACTGATGATCGCTGTCTTTATCATTCTCGATCACCCGCCAGTCGTATATGTCCGCCGCCAAGCTTTCGGTAGCCAGGGAGACATCTACGATTGTCTTCCTGAAGCCGGGTCTTCGAAAGGTTAAAAATTGGCCAATGTTTAGAACAACCAGCTCGAATTTGGACACCATGTCCATGATCCGGCTTCCCCTGGAGTCCAAACATTCATCACCCCATTTGAGAGCTTTCGTGTTCAGATCTCCGATCTGTCTGCCTCACATTTCACCGACGGCTTCCTCCTGGCCATCGAGTTTGGCCTGGAATTCGTCTATGGGCTCGTTCGGAGTAAAGTAGCAACTTAAGAAAGTCTCGTAGCAGCTCTTTAGCCAAACAAAGTCATTGCCGGATCCATGGCTCGACACGTGGAACTGTTTCGGGCCCGGAATACAAACGGCTGCGGTACCGAGTTCGTCCTCATAGCATGCCGCCCTATCTCTGCTTCGATACTGTTCACTGATGGGTTATTATATATGAGGATTTCTCGATGCAGATCTGAGGTAGCAGATCATAAGCAGCCCTGCTCCTGTGCATATTGTCCTACAGAATTAGCATCATCTTCAGGCCTTTGAAAAAGCGCTTTTGAAGGTGGAGAATGTCCCCCGACTCGTAGATTACCTATCCTTCTACGGGTCTCCGTCCACAGTGCAGAGGAGACACTTTGGACTTGCATTACAAAATGCAATCCTATGTCGTTGTGCTCTGCAGTTGCAGCAGCAGGAGCCTCGGTTAGGCCCCTTGCAGTCCCGGCTTAAATGACCGAAACCAAGGCACCTAAAGCACCTGCTTATCACCTTGCGGGGCCTGATCCTGCAGCTCACGCAGCCATATTTTATTATAGCTACTTTTAATAGCTTGGCAGCAGAAACCTCGCTCAGCTCGGCAATGGCCAGACATTGCTGGATATTGTTGGGCTTGGTTACCGATACCCTAAGCGGCCCTTTAGAATCCTGCAGGATAAGCTGTGTGAAGTAATGCTTCTGTGAAGTCCTGCCTGCTTTCGGCCGTTGTACTGTATGAGGACCTCTCCGGTCCTCTTGCGGCATATGCTGCAGACTTCAATGCCGCTGTCCTCGGGCTTGATATCCCTATGTATGATTCCTACAATGTCGGAGTAGGTTTTGTCCCCTTATGGTTTGAGGGAAAACGTTTCTGGATAGGCCTTCTTCTTGCATGGGATGCCCGTACTTTTCTGTGTTTATTTTGATGAAGCCAGATTCGAATTAAGCCTTTCGAAAACCGATGGAAATATACTATCGCGTTTGTGGATTTTTTCGGCTTGTGACTATATAACTCTATAGCAATATCTAAACTAAATAAAACAGGAAACAGGATCTATATCGTTATTCCATTGCGTAATTAAAAGTCGAATCCATAACATTACAACAACTCTTACTCGGATTTTAAGTTACTTGCTGAAATACTGATACTAAATGACATTAAGACATTCAACGTAAAAGCACAAAAACATTGAACGTGTCAATTTCTTTGATATACTGCGCATGATGAAAATCTTACTAGAGCTTTCTCAGGTAAAAATAATTGTATGCCAAGCTTTAACTGCCCTCGAACTTATTAAACAATGCTCCAAAATTTTTGAATAAGTATAGTCCGGGAGACCCTAAAAGGTTATTTTAAGGTATATTTTTTAAGGTATATACAGGGTGTCCCATTTTAAAGGAACCACCCCGAAATTTTCGACGGTTGGCGTTGTACAAAAAAATTGTTCAGACAATAGTTGTTTGGGACAATGGGAGCAACCTTTCTGTAGAATCCGATTTGACCTTGAGATTTATTTTCAAGGTCATTTGAAGTTCAAAGTCATATTTGAATAGGAACCCATATTGTTGATCCCGGATTCGAAAAGAGCGGAAAATTCTACGTTTAGATAACGTATTATGTGTGGGGTGCGTTTAACACCCCCCCGCCCACCTAAGGTCATGTAGGGGTCAAATTTATGATTTTCTTCATCTATGCACAGGGATGATCTGGCAAGGGTAAGTTGAATTGTAATAACCCAATAACTCCAATACCCAATAACTCGATAACCCCAATAACCCCAATAACCCAATAACCAAGAGATATTTTGAATAAGGACCCCCAATTTTTATCCCGGATTCGAAAAGAGCGGGAAATTCTACGTTTAGATAAAGTATTATGTTGGGGGAGCGTTTCACCCCCCCATCCCACCGGGGCAAGGGTGAGGCTAATAAGGTATTGATTACCCAGCCAGTGAAGGCAAGGTATTGATTACCCAGCCAATGAAGGAAAGGTATCGATTACCCAGCCAATGAAGGCAAGGTATTGATTACCAAGCCGGGCGCTGCGGGTAATACCTTGCCGCAGCACGATATCGGCCTTGACATGCCCCGAGAGACAACAGAATATCAACAATTTCGTTTCTCGAATAATCCGGCATATTCCCTCCTTTTAAGTCGACTCAGAAAATTACACTTGAACTATCCTGAGAAGGACTGTTCGCGAATCACTATTGTCACAAACAATACTAAAAAAGTGTTATTAAACAATTTAGTTGAAACTTTGTAAGCTTGTCCGGGATTATACCAGAAACAAGAATGGAAATAACATGTTATCCCACAAAATGGAAAATGACACTACTCATGAAGGCTTTGAATACATGAAGTCGACTTTGAAAATCAACCTGAAGTTTAAGCTCAAGGTCACTGTTGTTTGACCCTACAATTTTTTTGAGATATATTGGGGTTATTGAATTATTGGGGTTATCGGGTTATTGGATTATTGGGTTATTTGGATTATCGAGTTATTGGGTTATTACAATTAACCTTACTCTTGCCTGATCATCCCTGTGCATAGATGAAGAAAATCATAAATTTGACCCCTACATGACCTTCGGCCGGAGGGGGGAGTGTTAACCGCACCCCACACATAATACGTTATCTGAACGTAGAATTTTCCGCTCTTTCCGAATCCGGGATCAAATATATGGGTTCCTATTCAAAAATTGAGTATGATCTTCAAATGACCTTGAAAATAAATCTCAAGGTCAAATCGGATTTCACAAAAAGGTTGCCCCCATTGTCCCAAATAACTGTTGTCTGAACAATTTTTTTGTACAACGCCAACCGTCGAAAATTTCGGGGTGGTTCCTTTAAAATGGAACACCTTGTATACAACTTAATGTTGAAATAAATTATTGATTATTTATTTATTATTAGTATTAGTAACAGTTATTATTAAATTGTTATTAATGAAACCAATTCTTACTCATGTTCTTCAGATATTCATTTTTAATATGGAGTATTAACATTTTTCTAATAATTAATATTTATAGTGTAATAAACAAATTAACTTTGCATATTAATATTCATTATTATTTAATAATTAAACGCAATTCGTATTATTATAATTTAAATCTATGTACTAAAATCTATGCAAGAAATGCTTTGTTACATCAAAATTACGTCTAATTAACATATTTTATTCAAATAACAAAAACTATTATATCTATATCTATCAATCTGTGACGTCACGCTCCTTATATGGTCTTGAAATTAGACTCTTGTACTAAGACAATCAAATCATAGGTGAGGTGACCCGTTTAATATGCTAATTGATGTAAACAGATTGACGAGATTAGCGGGTTGCAGTGATTCAGTGAAATAATAAACTAACTCATAGATAGGACCGTTACATTATCTTGGAGATATCTGAAACTGTGACACATAACATAAAACTCTTGTTTATTTATGGAAGCAATCAATCGATATGTCTTAGAGATATTAAACTCACGAGGTCCGTTATTACATAAAGAACTCTGGAATCAAAAAATTGTTTTTTCTAAATTGTTCGCAAGAGCAAGATTTTTGAATTGTTAAAGAAAATATCTTATCTCTTCTCAAACGTAACTTCTCAAGTTATAAAAATTATAAGAAAATGGTGATTATATTTAATAATTCCCTTTTCCACTGTAATCTTTAACTTAGACAGGGGTAATCGGGGCTTTTGCGCTATATAAATTATAAGTTCTCTCGTTACTAAGGTAAGCAACCAACTGTGAGTTAGGCTCTTTAGTTATTTAAGTCAGAGCGAACCAACAAACAGCCCAGCATACGCTTGGATTATGTAGAAGAAATGACTTATATCGCAGCATGCACGCTAAAAAAACAAAGTTGACTTTGTAGTGACCTCGTAGTGTCTCCCAGACTCCATGTAGAATATACGTCATCTGACCATAGAATTTTCCGATCTATTTGAATTTAAGGTCAAAAAAGAGGTTCCCATTGAAAAAAGTAAAACTGACCTTCCAATGACCTTGATAATCAAGTTCAAAGACCAGATTGAAGTCATCACGAGTTACCCCTCTACAAGAGTTAGGCGATACCTTTGACAGCGAAAGCCAGAGTTTTATTTAGGTACTAAACCCAGTTGCCCACCTGAAAAAGAGCTACTCGGTGCTTATCGTCAAATATAAAATGTTTTATATATTATATCAAATATCATATTTTATATATTATATCAAATATCATATTTCATACATAATATCAAATATCAAATATTTTATATTTGGCGATAAGCACCATATCGCCATCTAAATCGCCATCCCTGCTCAACTCTTATTAACTCTGTTACGTCGTCAAACATACTGGACATAAAACTTAGATACTCTGCATGAGATCTTCTGCTGACTTTAAGTACGTTACCTTCAGTCAGCTGATTTTACTCCCTGCGGTAACTACCTAATAGCATCAGCTATAACCGTAATTTAACATGCTCATCTTGATTATACTACACACTGCTGTATTTAAAGCGAATGCGATCTTTTCAAAGTTTTCATCTCAACTACAATGATGCACCTTTATATGAAAAATAATCATCGCTTTCAAAATCTAATTATACATCTCCGTTAAGTTTGTTCTCCGGCCATATACCGGTATCAAGTCGCACTGAATTTTCTGTTTAGATAGGTATTCATCCACCAGGCTATTCCTGAATTCCGTATCGACGTCCGATAAGCTAACTTCCGATACTCCGAATCATGTGGTCACGTGTCCATGGAGTTTCTTCACGATGGTCTTGGCGTTCGTCTTCTTGACTAGAATGTATTTGGGCCAATGCTTGAATAAATCCATGAACACTGAGATATACTCATAGCCTCGTACGCTACAGGGATATAGCGACATGATATCTCCGGCGACTATCTGCCAGGATATGTCGATCTTGAGCAACCCCAGTCGTCCATAGGAAGGTCGCTACTCGACATGACACTGCTGGCATATCTGTCAATTTTGAAAATACGAATTTCGTACGTCGATATGATTGGCTAGTAAACGAAGCGACTAACTCTAAATTTTATCCTAGCTCAGATAACCAGTCTTGTATATAGTATAGTATTCCGCTAGTGCCTGAGTCTGGTATTAAGTCAGGACTACAAGGTTTTATGCTACATCGATGTCCGAAATCTCTGAGAACTCGTTGTCAGAGCCATGCATTTAAACGTTGCCGCCTTGAATCTTCCAAATTGGATGTAGTTTGGGTTCTTGGATATCTTCTGCTTCTGACTGTGAAACCACTCATCAGATGTCTCCTCTACCCATTCGGTGGCGCTGATTATCGATTCATGTTCTTTGTACGCAAGCGACGCAATCAAAATATAATCACGAATCGTGTGTAAAGATCCCTTGTGATGTTCTATATCAAATGCGTATTTCTATATCTTGAATGATGATTGGACTAGGCAATTGGTAAGATTCTTCGGTTATCATCTTGAAGAGGTAACCTTTCAGATGTTGTCTAAATTTCTCAATGACCTAGATGATGTCAAGACAGTCTCTCCAAAATGGATTAATTCCTTTTCCTTTTATTTAAAGTGTGACTCACAAATCCCACCACGTGCTCCCTTCCATCGATTATTTGTGTCAGAATGGCGTTTAATTCTGTATCGCTAGCGTCGGTTTGAATAACGAACTGATCATCGGGATCGGGCGTGTGTAGGATCGGAACAGTGGTCATGAGAATTTTAATCCTCAAGAACGATTGCTCCTGCTCTTAACTCCAGTGATAAAGAACAGCTTTCTATGTCAACAAGACGAGTAGCTCGATGATTAAGGCAAAATCATCGATGAAGCGTCGATACCAGGACAGCATGTCCAAACATCCAATATTTCATGACCAGACTAATCTTCTCTAGATCCGGTTTGATACCTCTTCTACTGATTCCCACACTCTACTTATGTGGT
This sequence comes from Phymastichus coffea, assembly GCF_024137745.1. Taxonomy (NCBI): domain Eukaryota; kingdom Metazoa; phylum Arthropoda; class Insecta; order Hymenoptera; family Eulophidae; genus Phymastichus; species Phymastichus coffea. Next base: position 4,777,088 of record NW_026706827.1, read on the forward strand.
GAACCTTAACCGCTCTAGTATCTTTGTCAGGTGTAGCAGATGTTCTTCTAAGATAATTAACACTAAAATGATATCATCCAGTTAGGCAAACGCATACAGATCCATCTTTCAACTAATGGCGGAATCGATCATTCGTTGGAAGATCGCTCCAGCAAACTACAGCCCAAAAGGCTCTTGAATTGAAAATTCATTTCGGGTACTGTGAATGCTGTTAACGGACAAGAATCCTTATTCAACGTTATCTGATGTTAAACCGAGCTCAGATCATGAGTGGAGATACACCTGGCTGTTTTTAAGTACCTAAGTAAATCCGGCAAGAAGGATGGGTTAAGCATTTGGTTCGGTTACACAACTCACGGCTCTGAAATCGATGCAGAACCGATACGAGTTGTCCGCCTTTTTTATTTACCACCATAACTGAGTTCAATCATCCACCTGTCGATGGTTCTATAATGCTGGTAGCGAACATGTTCTTCATGGGTGATGCATTTCATGTTCTATCCTCGGAAAAACTACGTATATGGTATTTTTGTTTATTGCGCCGAGCACTATTCACATTGATCTCATATTCCGGTGACTCCGCCAAAGGTAAAAGGCGAAACGATATGGCCCATGATCATGATGCTCGAGCCATCGAGTAGCCAATAAGATCTCGCTTGGCCAACTGTATTAAGCAGCGGAACTCGGACGCGATCAACGCACCTATGTTACCTATCGTGCTACTGGAAGCTCCTGTACCATAGAATGTACATATTCGGTAGTGTTATCTCTGCGTGTGTAATCACGACCTGGTTTCATCTTCAAAATCATATCCTTTGTTTTCGTTTCATAGTTGGATAGGTCCTTTGGTCCTTTGGTCCTTTGGTGGCTACAATCTCTGAGCGCCGGCAGCCTGTTACTTCCACCGCGCTGTCTCGATAACCCCTTGATATCGGACATGCCTATAACGTCGAAAGCTTGTTGGCTGGATCACGAGGCTCTCAGGATATTTGTTGGGGTTTTCTGGCTTTCATAAACTTTACTTTAAAAAACCAATACCGATGTCATCGCCCTTATAGGTCTTTTGATGTGTTGATCGACGATCACGTCAGTAACCGCCTCCACACCCTACTGCCACTTCTATTATCCCGGTGACACGGCTCGCGTCCCCTATGAAGTTCTACCATGGGCTCTGGTACAACCTGTTTCGGGAAAATTCCTGACTGGTGATACCAGCCGGTCCCTCGAGCTAAATTCATGAATTCCTGTATTTCTACCCGTATTCGAAAACAGCAATTCAATAATAATCATAATAATTATAATGTAGATACAAAAATTAATATCTCTAACTTAGCTGCAATAACATCTTTACCTTTTCATAACAAATTTTTTACTTGTGCAATTCTGGTCTGAAGAAATATAACATCTGGTACGTTCTGCTGATAAATTGCTAATTAAATAATATAACAAAATAGGGTATAATAATAATGAAGATAGAGACTATAAATGTAGTAAAACGAGCTTAATGTATAAATTTGAATGTAAAGGTAGCAATTCTAGTTTCATGGGTGAAACGAAAAGACAATTAACAATAAAAGAACTATTGCACATAAGTAAACGCTAAGTAATCAATTATTGCCTAACCTGCTACATTTAAAAAATAATATTGCAAATTTATTTGACTGGGAGAATAGTATTATTAATAGGGAGAGCGATTATTATAAAAGATTAATTTTTGAAAAAATAAACGGTGTAGAATATCTCAACTTCATTGATCGATATCTTAGGTTGAGAATGCCATATGAACGAGTTCGAATGTTATTTCTTGGTTAATTTTGATCAAATTAAAATGGAAAACTCGTATCGAAGCGAAACGAATATTACCGTAGACTTTAGCGTTATCCAATAAGCATCATGAGGGGGTAGTCCCTCGGGTTTAGCTTATTATATGTATGTGTATTTGTGATTACTGATAATTGTACGGAAAGCCTTTAATATTTTATGTTGCCACCTCGGCATTTAACAATCTCAGCTAATCTGGCAGATATATTAATGCAAGATCTTATCATGTCTTGAGGTATGTCATATCTTATTTAAAATTAGCTCCAGTTCCTCAAGATTCCTTGGCTGTCTCTGCCTACTACGCAATCGTTTATCCATTATGTCCTATACATGTTCAAATGGATTAAGGTCTGGACTATTCAATTCAGGTTGTTGATCTAATATCATGCTGACAATGACGTAGTAATTTATGTAAACGCTCACTGCGTTTGTGTTGAAAACTTCAATATCACCTTATAATAGATATTATCAAGGTCAAAGATGCTTTTAGATTTTTTTTCACTATTTTTTTGATTTTTATCCCATCAATAACGCTGAAAAGCCATCTTCAACTTTCGCTCATGCTAATAAATAAAATGTGACCTTGACCGAAGATTTTCAGGGTTACGAATACTTCAGTAAATTTTTTTCGTATTCCATCCATCAAACTACACAGGATACATAAAAATTACAAATTGAAAATAAAGATTTTTCATGTACTCGATATAATAAGATCTTTTTAAGCAGTGATATTTATTAACTATAATTCATCAATATTTCGAGCCTATTATTAACGTTCTTATCAAAACTGAAACAGAAATTAAAAAAGACGCACATATGAATTTATACAATGACTACGTAATTACAATATACACATTGTTTTAGATTTGTACTTGTAGGTTAATAACAAAGGCCGACAAAATTTGACCAAACTCCAGAACCTGAGACCGGACCTAGTGTACCCGAAGTATTTTGTTGCGCTGAAAACGAATCCGAGCTCAGAATTTAGCCTATACGTCTGAGTTTCGAGATATTCTAACCTAAAAGTGCAAAAAATACCGTTTTTTGCTCATTTTGAGGTTACATAGCATCTTGAATAAATTTTTTTTTCCAAAACGAGGAAAAGCATCACAAAGGAGCACTCTTGTCCTTTGAAATCCATTTTTTAGATTCAAGATGGCTTTTTTTTTCATCGAGATATCATTGATTGAAGTTAAATATTTTCGCAGTTTTGTAACAACGTTGAAACAGCCTATGTAGCATATGTGAGGCTATAAGCCCAATTTATAAGTGATCGTATTCGATCGAAAAAATCTATATATGGGTTTTTGAGGTTGCTGTTAAAGAATATAAGGACAGATTTTGAAAATTCTAATTTATGATAACTTAAAATTTATCACATTTTTGAATATTCTAAGAAAATCAAGTCTCATGATCCAACTCTAGTAAAGTTATGATAAAAAAAATTGAAAATCGATTAAGTTCAGTATTTTTTACAATGTTTAGCATATGGAGTCATGTAATTTTCAGACAATGTTGGAAATAACATTTCAATTGTCAACTATTGGTTGGTGACATTACCAAAACTAAAGTATGATATACCGTGCGATTATGAGAAAACTGGCATAGGCCATCCCGTGTTGCCATTTAGTTTATATGGGAAAGCAGGTATAAATTGCAGGGGGTCTTTTCAGGTCACCTACCTGCTTTTCCATGTAAACTAAATGGTAACACGGGATGGCCTATGGCCAGTTTCCTCATAATCGCACGGTAGATATAAAGGTTTTGGACTCTAGGGCGGCAAGATACTGGTTTTGTAGGTTGAGTAAGTGGGGGTGTAGCGTCTTGGGGTCGCAGGTTACAGGGCCCGGGGGTTAAGGAAATTGGGGTTAGAGGGTTTGGGGTTATAGGGTCGCAGGTTACAAGGTTCGGGGGTTAAGGAAATTGGGTTCACGGGGTTTGGGGTTATAGCCTCGCAGGTTACAAAGTTCGGGGGTTAAGGAAATTGGGGTCAGAGGGTTTGGGGTTACAGGGTCGCAGGTTACAAGGTTCGGGGGTTAAGGAAATTGGGGTTAGAGGGTTTGGGGTTATAGCCTCGCAGGTTACAGGGTTTAGGGTTGCCTCAGTTTCAAAATCTGACTTCGTATTCGTGATCAGTGACCCCAAAAATACATGTATACATTTTTTCGGTCGAATGAGATCACTTATAAAATTTAAGTGCGCCATATTGGATCCGCCATTTTGAATTTTCAAAATCTGTCCTTATATTCTTTAACAGCAACCTCAAAAACCCATATATAGATTTTTTCGATCGAATACGATCACTTATAAATTGGGCTTATAGCCTCACATATGCTACATAGGCTGTTTTAACGTTGTTACAAAACTCCGAATATATTTAACTTCAATCAATGATATCTCGACGAAAAAAAAAGCCATCTTGAATCAGAAAAATGGATTTCAAAGGACAAGAGTGCTCCTTTGTGATGCTTCTACTCGTTTTGGAAAAAAAAATTTATTCAAGATGCTATGTAACCTCAAAAATAGCAAAAAACGGTGTTTTTTGCACTTTTAGATTAGGATATCTCGCAACTCAGACGTATAGGCTAAATTCTAAGCTCGGATTCGTTTTCAGCGCATCAAAATACTTCGGGTACACTAGGTCCGGTCTCAGGTTCTGAGATTTGTTGGCCTGTGTAATATACTACAGTATCGATTTGTTTAACATACGAGTATATCAGTTCATTCAAATCATGTCCGTGGCTTCCTTAATAGTGATTTTAGTCTTACTGTTTTTTTTGTTACTGTTTAAACTTATTTAATATTAAAATTCTTTTTAGTAACCAATTTTTTTATCAAAGTTTTGAAAACCAACAAAACATATTTTTAAACTTACAACAATTTGTTAAAAGTATTAATTTTCAACAACATCACTGAACAAAGACAAAAATCGTTTAAAACAGTCAGTCAAACTTTAGATAAACTGTTACCGGAAATTATCTACTGAACGTTGGAGAACATATGGTAGGTGTCATCATGGGGATATTTATATTGTACAGAAAGTGGAGGTACTTCGTGAAATCGTTGTACATGCCGTGAATACAAATCCTTAACAAACACTTATCCAATTTTTGTAGGAATATATACATGTATGATGAATTATCTCATTGTCAGTAATAATTAAGTCATAAAACAACAGCATAAAGGTCAGCTGGCATCGGTGGGCATCACGGAAGCCACGGATGCCCAACGAGAAGAGATTAGCAGAATGGTCTCCAAGATCTTGCCAAAGCCAGGGAAATTCCTAGGTTGTGTTATCGGGGTAGAGCACGAAATCAACGTCGGAAGCGCTCGGCCGATTAAGCAAAGGTACTATCCGGTTTCGCCGAAGGTCGAACAGGAAATGCATCGGTTGGTTAACGAAATGTTGAAGGCGGGGGTCATCGGGCCATCCAAGAGTGGATGGTCAAGCCCCGTAGTGATGGTCAAAAAGGGGGACGGAACCTGGAGGTTCTGCGTAGATTTAAGGGAGGTGAACGCGGTCACGGAACCAGACGCTTACCCCATTCCCTTCATGCAAGATATTTTACGCAGACTAAGGGATGCCAAGTTCATATCGACCACCGACCTCAATTCGGCCTACCATCAAATTAACCTGAAAAAGGAATCCCGTCCGGTGACAGCGTTCACGGTACCAGGTATGGATCACTTCCAGTTTGTGAGAATGCCATTCGGCCTCTCATATGCCGGCGCGACCTTCCAGCGGGCCATAGATTCAGTAATCGGCTCCAGCATGGATCCTTTCACCTTCGCGTATCTCAATGACATAATAATTGTTTCATCGACGTTCGAAGAACACAAGGAGCACTTGCGAAAGGTATTAGAGGTGCTCAAGGAAGCCGGCATGTCAGTAAGCTTGGAGAAAAGTACCTTCTGCAAATCGGAGGTACGATACTTGGGCGTACTAGTGAATCGAGACGGGATACGCCCCGATCCCGAAAAGGTACGCCCAATCCTAGAGTTTCCTGTCCCCAGGAACGTGAGAAAACTCCGTAGCTTCATGAGTATGGCCTCATGGTACAGGAAATTCATAGATGACTTCGCCACAATCGCAGAACCCCTCAACAGGCTCCTGAGGAAGAAATTTCCATTCGTATGGGGGCCCGAGCAACAGGCGTCATTCGATTTGATAAAAAGATTAATGACGACGGCACCAATCCTCCAACCGCCCGACCCGAAGGGAGACTTCGTGCTGCACACCAACGCGAGCGATACAGGCTTGGGGGCGGTGCTGACGCAGATAGTGGAAGGAAATGAAAGAGTCATCGAATTTGCCAGTCGTACGTTGAGCCAACCAGAAAGGAACTTCTCGGTTTCCGAACGCGAGTGCCTCGGAGTCATATGGGCCATCGAGAAATTTCGGCCATACATAGAAGGTTATCACTTCAAGGTGATAACCGATCATAGTTGCCTCAAGTGGCTGAGGAGCATGAAGAATCCGACAAGTCGATTGGCTCGATGGGCGCTTAAATTACAGGGATATACCTTTGAGGTGGAACATCGTAAGGGTGCCCTACATCACGTACCCGACTGCCTCTCAAGAGCTTACGAAGAGAATGGCTAGGAAGACTCGACCCTGTGCGCCATGACCTGGAGTGGGTGCACTCAGGATAAGTGGTTCTTGGAAACCCTACAGGCAGTGACGGATGAGCCGGAGAAGAACCCAACATGGAAAGTCCTGGGGGGGGAATTTGTATACGTACCGCCCAGACACGTGATTCGGTGAATTGGACGATGAGGAAGAAGCATGGAAGTTAGCAGTACCTAGGAACAGAGGAAGTCAATTTTGGCTGAGTGCCACGACGCCCCGACGGCTGGGCACCTTGGGCGGGAAAAGACTCTCGCTCGGATACGCCGCTTTTACTTCTGGCCAACCCTCATAGACGACGCCGCCCAATATCTAAAAAGTTGTACGGTATGCCAATAATGTAAGGTGGAGCAGCGCCCACCCTACGGCACGATGGGGCGCCGCCAAATGGAAAAACCATGGCAGGTCGTAGCCGCGGATATAGCTAGACCCCTTCCTCGAAGCCCGAGAGAGCACGAGTATATCTTGGTGTTCGTGGATCTATTCACTCGATGGGTAGAATATATCCCCCTTCGGAAGGCCACGGCTAGAAATATCATACGAGAACTCCACGATCAAATAGTCACACGGTACGGTGCGCCAGAGGTCTTCCTATCGGACAATGGCACGGAATTTAAAAATAAATTGGTGGAATAATACCTCAATAGAAACGGCATCTCGCGGGGCCTGACGCCAATTTATTGTCTACGGGCGAATCCGACGGAGAGATATAACCGTACCCTCAAGACCATGATCAGGTCATACCTCGAGGAGCAGCACAGTAATTGGGACGAGAAGCTTCGTGATCTCTGCTTCGCTCTGAATACCGCCGTTTACAGCTCAACCAAGGTTAGTCCCGCCATGCTGAATTATGGGAGACAACCGGTGCCGCCTGCGACGGTCCGGCGCGAACAGGAATTGATAAGAGCGGAGAACGAAGAAGACCAGTCGTGGGAAGATTGGGCGGATTACATGAGTCACCTGCCCGAGCTGTTCGAGACGGCTACCGAAAGGGCGCGACACGAACAGGAACGCCAGGCGAAAATGTTCGACCAAAAGCGACGCCAAGTCCCGTTCAAGGTTGGCGACTGGGTGTGGTACCGTAACCGCGTCCTTTCATCCGCGGCAAAGGGAGTCTCGGCTAGCTTGACGCCGCTGTACAAGGGCCGTACGTCATCATTGAAAGACTGGGTGCGAATATCTTCCGAATAGCCAACCACCAGGAGACTATCGAAGGCACGGTACATGCCGAAGATCTTAAACCATTCTACGAAGCGACCAAGGAAGAAGAAGGCGAAGACACTCGACCGCCAGGGGACATCGAGGTGAAGTGCGACCCGCCAGCGACATGCGACGAATCGAACGACAGCAACCGCGAGAGGGACGGCCCCGAACGCACCCCGGACTCAATTGACGCACCCCCGCAATCGGAAACCGAGGATTCCGAGGCGGGGAACGCACCAGGACGGCGACGACGTGGGCGGCCTCCTAGAGGACCACAGAGTCAGGGAACCCCGATCTCTGAAAAGAGAGGCAGGGGTCGCCCAAGGAAAACCGTACCGATGGTGCGTCGGGTAATCGAGCGCGCGGCTTCCAGCGAAAAGTGGGGAGACGAGCCTCCCATGCGAAGACGCGGACGACCTCGGAAATCGTAGCATGAGCTCGTTAATTGTAATACCCACCCCGGGGTACAAGAAATCCATGTTATGTAACCATTTACCTTTTTCTAACATATCGTATCATATATCATACTCATGTCGAACATCATTCATCTACCTCAACCCAATGTCCTCCTCCTTCCCAACCCTAGGATGGAGACCATCATCAGAGGGAACGTGGACTGGGTGGAGGAAAAGCTCTAGTACCTCCACCTATCGGACTCCGCGCAGACGAGGGTCACAGAGATCCTGGGCCGGATGAAGAGGAGGTTGGTCAGGGCCCGAGACCTCGAAGACCCGACCCGTGTGGAGGATACGATGGTGGGCGTAGCCGACGCGGCCCTCAACGAACTGGGCGGGGTGAACATTGGGCGCGTCGCGAGGGAACTAATCGTGCAAACTCAAGTACGGTTCCTCGCCCAACTCGGACGCGCCCACAGCCAAGGAGAATCGATGCTCGCCCCGGGAGATCGGCCAAACGATCGCCCGATCCGATTCGTCGAGGTGAGGGATCCCACCCAGGGAATCCCAGTGGTCACCCACAGACCGGGATTGGCCCCACCACCTCCATCAGACGGCCTGAGGGAACTCTAGGAGAAGTTCCTACCGATGTCCACGAGTAAGGGGCGACCACGACCAGCCCCGGGACGCCCAAGTCCACCAGCGGGGGCGAAACAAGTGGAGACGACAGAGGCAGCTACCAACACCGAGGCTGTTCCCTCCACCGACGCACCCGGCTGCACGGAGGCTCCTCCTTCCTCTATGGGCTCCTCGGTCAACCGGGAGCCCACCACCGGTCCTAGTGCCGCAGCCACAACACCGAGCCGGCGACCAACGGGCACGGGACCAGAAGACGCTGCTGCCCCGCGGTGGCATCAACGAGAATACCCCAGGCGAGACCGCCCGTACAACCGGGACAACTGGCCTACCTCCCCCTTGGCCTGGCCAATGGAATCCTCTCTGGAGGATAAGTGGGGGATCCTCCTCAATTCCCTCCGAGAGGTAGACAGTGCTTGGAATTTCGTGCGACTCCTCACCTACAACACCACCATGAGGTTCGCCGAATTCCAAGATTATGCCGGCGCTGTCCATATGGCCGGGGGATGGGTAGAGATGATCGCCACCTGGCAATCCTACACTACGGCCATCAGGAAAGTCCGAGCCACCCGGACCCAGGAGCACGAGGATCGGGCTCACGGAGGCCACAGAGGGGCTCCGGGCGAGACCCACAGCCACCGTCCCAAGTCAACCTCCAGCGCCAACATCAGCGTGGAGGCATCCTCGTCCAGAGGAGGGACGGTGAACATCACCATCACCCCGAGCAGGTAAAGGAGCCAGAGTGGGCAGCGCGGACGAGCGCTGCCCGAGGACTTCCATAGGAAGCGGTGTCGGCGCAACCGCGATCCAGATCGGAAACCGAACCCGAACCAGTGCGACCCCAACATTAGAAGGGAAGGGCTCTCCTTCTCGGAAGCGCAAGGATGCGTTCGTTGTGGACACCCGGGAATAACCCGGTCCAGCAAATGTCTGAACATTCTAAACCACCCGCCAATGGGAAAACCAAGCTGACCCCCTTAGTTCCTTTCCCTGAATAAAAAGACCTCATTTTACCACAAAAAGTCGTATATTCATTTCACCTCATGATCACCCCTGGTCATCCATCGCTCATCATCGCGCAATCGAAGGGTCCGTCCAAACAGGGGGGGCTGTAACGAGCGGGCTCGGTAAGAAGCGGATGAGCGATTTTCGAAGTAGCGCGTCTTGCGCAAAAGACCCGCGCAGCGAGAAAGACAGAGAAATAGCTGGAACGCGCGGGCCGCAGAGAACACGCGAGACCGGCAAGCGGATAACACGCGCTCGGAATCCTTTTATTTTTTTTGGTGTGGAAAAATCGAGCGACGTACCTATCCCGCGGGTTGAGAATTTGTTAAGTGTGAGCACGGTGACTACGGAAGGAATAGAGCAAAGATCGATGTGTGAGGACGAGCGAATCGAAAGCCACCATCGGAATAGGGAGAGCCGACTCGTCGCCCACAATCCACGAGGATCGACTCACAGGCCTCCCAGCCTCGACAACCCTGGGCGACGACCTTTGCGTAACCAGGCTCGAGATATAAAGCGAAGCTGTCTGCAGCAGCGTTCGTTCGTGTAAGTCTCCTCCTTTGTTTCCCGGAATGCGAGCGGGAGTTCCGATAAGCGAGCGCTTGTAAACAGCGTCGGCTGCGTGTTGAACAAGTTTGTATTTTCCGTCTCTCTCTCACGCGTACGTACGGTTAGGTCGTATACCGTGAATCTCTCGGCCAAAGTGAGTTGTCGCGCCTATGTAGTTGTAAAAAGCGAATAAACCCGGCAAAGATATATTATTAAGCCGACATATTTATTCGACAATCCTGAATATTCTCGACGTTCCCTTTTCCCTCGCATCGTTTTCTAGGAACCTTCGACCATCGCTTTTCTTTGTTGCTTCGTGCTTTCGCGCTCGTTTTCAGGTTGCGCGTCCAGCACAGAGCTAGGTAAAAGAGGAAAACAGCGGTAACATATAGATTTTGCTAACGGACGACGATTTACTTCTGAAGAAATCACCAACCGTTACAATCCAGCACTATAAAAAAACTTTAACTTTTTGAATACTTGACTTTTCTTCCGCTACTATGAATAATGAAATATGTATCGGATGTCTTATTATCGTAAGGGGCGTAGATTTGATATAACTTATCTTTTTCGAGCCATTGATAAGACAAAATTGTAAATAAGATAAAGTGTACAGCAAAGTGAAGTACCAACAAAAAGTAAACTAAACCACGAGTGAAAATTAAAAAAAGTAAACAGATTATAAGTATAGGAATTGAGGCTATAATAACTATTTATAACTATTAATATAATCAATTATTTGTTATAATTTCTTTTCTCATTGACAAATTGTAAATGATTAAAAAAGAAATAATAACTATATTAAACTTCCACTTTTGAAATTAATAATTGTTAACTGTTATTACTTGTTATTTTTCTTTATTACGAATTAACTTTACGTTTGAAAAATAATAACTATTATTATTACACTTTTATACACAGCTATATGTAATACAATGCAAATAATATTTTTAAAAAAACTGATACTATAACTGTTATTATTAATTTCGAAAAAACAAAATAGTTAATAATTATTTATAATTTATTTTAGTCTCAAATCTTATATTTATAAGCCGTTATTAATTATTTTTATCTTTTTTGTATTTATATTGAAAAGAAAATAATAATTATTACATAAAATTTGTAATACTTGGAACATATTGTTATGCAACATGAAAGTTATACAAGTACAACATGAAAGTTATTCAAGAAATACATTTATTTTTCGCTATTTATATAAGGTTAGCCCGCATGTGGTTCGGTAAGGGTGGTTTATAAGGGTGGGGGTTAGATAGGTTAGGGGTAGGTGGATAAGAGGTATGTAATTCAGCTGGGATAACTCGCTTATGGTGTAAAATTCAATTATTTCAAGAAATAACAAACGCCTAAAGCTGCTTTTTGCAGGATCAGGTGGGTTACCCTGCATGTGGTTCGGTAAGGGTGGTTTATGGGTGTTTGGTGGGTTAGAGGCATGTTGGTTAGTTGAAGTAGCTCGCTCATGCATAGGATTAAATTATTTCAAGACATAACAAACGACTAAACTTGTTTATCTCAGGTTTAGGTGGATTAACCTGCTGATAGTTTGACGGAGGTGATTTCAAGAGGGTGAAATACCCCTTAAATATATTTTGTTTTAAATCCGGAAACAGCTCAATTTAATTTTGGTATTTTCTCATTATCAGTGCGATTTTTAAATCACTCGAGCTGATTTACTATATTACATGTCGTAAAACAGTACAAAAAATAGTATATTTACCCCTATTAAAAAGGGGGTTGCAACCCTTCGGTATAAATGTTATGTCCTTAAAAGCGCCTTTTTATACGAAATTTTGTAACGTTGAGTTTACTGAAAAATATTCATTTGATGCTGAGAAATATTAAAACAACTGATTTTAGGGGTTGATTTTCAGGGTGGATTTTACCCCTTAAAAGCCCTTATGGACCGATAAAAAAACACGTATCTAATTTTTTTCAAGTACTACAACATATCCCAAAATCATTCAAATCGGTGAGGTCCGTTTGGGGTGATTCCCTTGTAAGTAGCAATACTTTGAAAGATAGTACTATATATTGTCATTAAAGTTTTTGTACTCAAGATATTTCGCAATCTTGACATTTTATATATACAAAATATCTGATTTTTCACGATGTAATCCATGTGATACTCATATTTGATTCTTGAGTCAATCACTACCTCAAAATATTTATGAAAATAAACTCTATCGGTTTATTGTTGATATGTTTGTTAACGTTATTTGGAACACTTCCATGATGAAAAATCTGAAGTCGTATATACTGTTTTAATAACATTAAATTAAAATCTAAATATGAAATACTAATGTTTGTTTCAACTTCAAAAGTGAATTGTAATCTTGGATAGTAGAAATTAAATGTCTGTGATTCTGTGTTAATTTTATCAGTAGAAACTATGATAATATAATTGTATTTTCCACATATCTGTGATAAAACAATGAAAATGCAAATTGATGAATTAATTTCTCCAAGTAACTTTATTCTAAGTCTTCCATAACAATATAAGCGAATATGGAATAGAAGAAATAATTATATTTATGTTTATAAAAAAAATAATTATAAGTAACTATACCTTATCCTTAAATATTTTTGGTAATCCATAATATATCGCTATTTAAGTATTTGTTCAAGCAAGTTCATTATTATGAAATTGTTTAATTAAAAATTCACGGTTGTTACATCCTTTGAGAATACTTTGAATACCTGTTAGAAGTTGTCTCAAATAGTTAGTCTTAACTTTAATGTGAGTATTTTGGTTTTGCAATAAACTGTTCATTTTATCTAAGTAATCTAGTTCATACAGAACCACAGTCACATTGCCTCTATTTACATTCGTAAACATAATATTCATATTATTTCTAATGAACTCTTCAGTGTTTCAAAATTTTCTATTGAATTTTCGTTGTTCTAGCTCTCTATGTTTTGTTTTAGAAACATTTTCTAAAACTCATACCATTTTTCATATGTATAAGATTTTTTCCTTCAGTAGTTTGATCAATGTCCGATTCTAAATAATTTTTAATAGTTGTAATAAATATATGTTTTCGTTGAGTTATCAGATTGACTGTATTTTTATCCTAATGAAATTAATTGTGAAAAGTCAAATGGTAAATTAATATCTGTCAAATTTTTTATCCAACATGAATGTTCTTTAGAAGTAATAACAGTAAAAACATTCTTTTTTAAATATAAAAATTTGTATTTATGTTTAACATTTATCTTTCCTCTTAATATATAATTATTTAATTCAGAAAAATGAAAAAAAATTTCAACACTGTCGTATTCAATCTTAAGCTTGTAACGGAGAATCACGGCACGGCCGTTGCTCTCTGTTGAGCTCTCGCCGTGTATCGCGCCAAGCTGAGAGTGTGCACAGCAACACACTTGGTTTTTCTGTTTAAGGTGTAACGGCGCGGCGGCGACGACGAGCAAGAGGGAGAGCACAAGACAGTAGATGATGGCATTAACAGTAAAACACTAAGAGTATATATCTAAAAATAAAAATAGAATAAAATATGTAAAATATAGTAAAATAAAATATATAAAGAACAATATAAATGAGTTAACAGATAAAACAACAAAATTAACAATAATAAAAGATGAAAAATAATACCATATAATAAAGATAATAAAAGTAATAAAGAATAATAAAAATAATAAGAACAACAAAAATACTAAAAGTAGTAAGAAATAATAAAAGTAGTAAGAGTAGTAAAAACGCGAATGGCACCTGTTTTACAGAAGGACGGTCTGAAAAGAGGAAAGGTATAAAGGTGGAGCGACGTGCACTTGGCTAGAAAACAACCATTCAATTAGCTATTTCATGAACCATAGGTCGATAGAAGGGTAAGTGTGGGACGATGGATTATTTTGGGAGAACGGGACTGGATTGACCCTGTTTGGTATGCGAGTGTAATGAGACAGTCCCGGCACTGGCATTAATTTTTCGCGAGTCGTCGTCTCAATCCATGCTCTAGCCTCATAATTTAAAAATAGATCACGAGTCCAATCCTTGAAGTCAGGGATCCGATCGATGGAGAACAGGGTCACGCTCAGTGAATTTGGTATTCTCTGAGCAAGGATAGCAAAGGAATGGTTCCAGGCCTCAGTTCGAGGAGCCTTGTATTCAAACGCTGACGGCGGATGGCAACCCGAGCGCCGGATAATGACACCGTCGAGCAAGACAGACAGGTTTTTAGCCAGGTAGTGCGGCGATTTACTGAACACGACAGAGTAGGCCAGAACGGCAAGGGCTCTATACCTATTTGGGGTAAGGGATAGCCAGCCTAGGGCTAATCTATGGTGCGTGATGTGGCTGTTTAAGAATAGAGTAGGTATAAAAGGGATCCATCCTATTACAAAAAATGACAACCTGGGGCGCGAAGTTGAGGTTGAGTGGAGCGTGTCTACGAGTGCCGACCGGAGTGGCAGCCACTGACATAGCACCAGAGCGCGGAGCGGCCGGGGCAGGAGGCTGACCGAGAGGCAAAGGCGTGCAGGTTTCAAGGTCACTCTCCGACGTGATTGGGATCGGGGTGGAACGTGTATTCTCCCGCATATGGACGACCATACCCGAGACGAAAGGGCGCGTGAAACCCAGCTCATGACTGCGCGCAAACGCCTTTACAAAGAGATTGTGGATCGGCTGCGGTAACAGCTGGTGGATGAAGACGGGATTTCCGTGACCGCACTTAAAAATGTCCCTTGCCGTCTTCCCAGCGAGCCTGCCCGAGCGTTCCAATATGACATCACGCACCACCGTTGAGTCGATACGCACAACGAAAGTGGACGTAGTATCGGTCGGATTTGGACGAGAACGAGTGGCAGTCCATCTTCTGGTGGCCACTATGCGACCACCAGCGTTTGGGCAGCCAATCGCCTCAAAAAGCATCCCGGCTGCATCCTCCAGCGAACCCTGGAACCCCTGCGGTAGGCCCAGAATAAGGAGCTCGGAACGATCCTTGAGACCCACTACGGACTTGAGGCTCTTCATCTCGTCGGCAACACGATTGACTTCGGTTAGAATGGAAGTTTGGGTGGCTCTGATCTCGTTCCGAAATTCAGTGAATTCATTATTCACAAAGCCAGAAAACCATGCTGGTGGTTTGTCGCCCGTGGAAGATGCCATGCTATCCAGCAAGTGGATTTGGTCCGTACTGATGGAAGAAACAGTGGGAAGGGCAACCGGTTGGTCAGCACTACAGAAGTCACTCCGGGATTCCACTCTCGACGTCTTCGATGGGAAAAGCTCGTAAGGTGATGCCTGTCTCTTACGGCCTGAGGTTTCGTTGAAAGGCAAAGTACCAGCTGAAGCAGAGTCGATTTGAGTGGAAGGAGGGGATTTCAAAAACACGCCACCGGACTAACGAGAGTTGGCCAAAGCCGCAGACTGAATAGAGCAGGTACGACAAATAAAGGTCGCAAGGTCAGGGTTTGAGGTTATATGGAAACAATGCTGATGGAAAGATCTATCACAGGACTCGCACTTCAAGATATTAGCACCCCGATAACTCAGCGCTTCACCATACTCGGCGCATGAAGACAAGACCATTTGATAAAAGTGAAAGGTTTGAAAATTTAAAAACTAGTTAAGACAAAAAAATAAAAATCCATAGATTGTGTCAAAAAGTTTCCCATATCTCCTCTCCGGATCTCAAAATCTCACAAGAAACTGTAACAAATGAGATAATTTAAAGGACCGATTGACAAGACAAATTGAACAGTTTGAATTTCGCGCGAAAATTTGAGTCACTGACCAGTCATAAACGGTAGTTGAGAAAAGTCTGGATTTAGAAGATTTGAAAATTGGCGCCTCAGTGGCACCAACTCAGTTAGTTAAGGATCAAAAATTGGCGGGAGATACGGGAGTAAAATGATGCCATTTACAAGAGACGGTAAGGGAATTCGCAAATTAACCTAGAAATGATTAAAACACAAAAATAAATAAGTAGCTTATACGCAAAAATGAAATGAGAAAAATGATTGATTAAACGAACGCAGAAAAATTACATTGCAAATTTCGTGAAATAGTAGGAAAGTAAACGCGATTTGACACAGTCGATAGAATAAAATTAAAATTAAGATTAAAATTAAAATTATCTAGCGTGTAGATAGCACTAGATGAAAATACAACAGTATTAAATTAAATAAAACAAAACAAGATGAAGTAAAATAAGTATAAATTAAAATAAAATTAAAATAGCCATTGCGATGACTAAGCGCAAGAAAAAATTAGGTTAAGAGTAGTGATGCGGCGAAGAAATAACACCGGCTATGAGGAGTCTCTTCGAGAAGATTTAAATATGTGGATTAACTGTAAAAATTGTTGACACAGGTACTTAGCAGCAAAAATGTTGGAAGTGTTGCATTCGGTGAGATGTGTAGTGTGTAGTGTGTAGAGTGTAGCGGTCCTGGTGTGGAGGCTGTGTTGTTGTTTGCGTTGTTTGCAGAAATGTATAAATTAAAACTTGTTAAAATTGGAGATTTGATGAGGGTTATGTTGTAACCAGCCAGGCGGTTTATTCATCCACTGGCCAAAAAATTGACTAAAAGCCAAGAATTTGTAGCAGAAAGCGCAGTGGCCAGCTGGATGAACTCGCCTGCAAAAATATGCCGCTCGAGGAAGTGGCAAAGATGAGAAAATGTTTATTAAGGAAGAGAGCCTCAAAGACCAGTGTGTCGTTACTCACCGAGAGAGAGAGAGAGAGAGAGAGAGAGAGAGAGAGAGAGAGAGAGAGAGAGAGAGAGAGAGAGAGAGGAGGGAGAAGAGACAGAAGAAAAAAGAAAGAGAAAAGAGAGTTGCGTGTGCATCCCCGCGCCGATTTTTTTGGCAGTTAAGGCAACGCTGTTGCATATGCCGTATGCAACGCTGTTGCATACGCGCGTACCGTATGGAGAGTTTTTTTGTGTGAGTTTCCTGCGCCCTCGCCAATCATTTGATAATTATTGGATAAGCGCCCGGTGCAAAGTATTCGAGTGTTGTTTGTTACGACGTCGACTGGGTCGCACCTAGCCAGGATTAAGCATAGTTCCGCACCGGTACGCATGGGTTTCCGGCGAGGTGTTGTAGGTACGCGCGCACGTGAGAGGCCATTGCCGATCATTTTGGAGTGAGAAAGAGAGCAGCGTCAGCAGTGTCAGCAACACCAACAGCATCAGCACATACACACATGCATGCATCAACATAGAGATCATCAAGCAAGATCGGTGTTGTAAACTCTCTTTCTTCTCTCTCTCTCTCTCTCTCTCTCTCTCTCTCTCTCTCTCTCTCTGTCTCCGTCAGCGCCAGCGAATCGGCTCGTAGCTGCCAAAACTGAATTATGTCTTTGCGTAGCATTTAGCGGCGGTATCGCTTGTATATCGAATTTGTTCTTTTTTCTTGTTATTATTACTTTTGCTTTAAGTATACCGTTTTTTTTTTCAAGTTACGCCCGTGTCACGATACTTGCTACCCGAAAGTCACTCCTGATTCCGAGACCTGCCTATGTTTGACGCGTTTGTTCGGAACGTCATGAAGACGTGGGAACTTTTGCACTTCTAGAATCCCCCTTTTAAATAACTTGTGCGGGTAATCGCAACCCACCCTAGTGGGTGACGATTCATATCGTTACAAGCTAAATAATTTAAATTGTAAGTTACATAACTGTTTGTTCAAAAAATTAATGTAACGAGACAATACGGCTCCTCACCAATTATTTAGGGCGGGGAAGAGAGGCAATGACGCTTTGAGTAATTGAGAAAAGATTCGGGTGAGAGAAAGGAAAAATAAAGCGACATAGAACTCGTAAATTGCAAATCTTATCCTATATTCTACACAGTAACTTAACCTACTGTACAAAGAAGCCAGACTATCAGTCAGCTCGTTGCCTGATGAGATAACGCCGCGGCAGCGGCGCGAACACCGGCACAAAGGACCGTCGCAATAGTTGACAGATGAACGCCTAACTATTGTGGCACCTGTAAAACGGGCGAGGGCAATCGCCACGTCTGAGAGAGAGAATTTTAGAAGAACATTTGACCTTGAAACGTCTGCAGCTTCTCGATAAGCGGGAAGCGGTGGGCTACCTTCCTTATAGGCACGTCGTCGTCTTCCGTTGAGCAGTTTCCTCCTCGGCTTCTTGTTTCTCGTACTCAGCTCTCCTCTGACGACCTGCGCTGTACTTGTTCCTTGCACTCGCTTGGCCGTTGACGTCCTCCGCTGACTAACTAATTCTTACTTTTTGCTTCCTACTTAACTCCTTGACCTTAGCTCTCCAACTACCTTTCCTTCAATTCCTCAACTCACTGTACCTTACTTGACTATTTGAGTCCTTCTTCCTGACTGTCGCTCAACTCTCTTCTCTTAACACTCGACGCATCCACTCTTGACCTAATTTCGCAGCGGCACGCGACGCCGTTAATCGATCACGCACCTGCTGTGAACCATTTTCCAATACCGGCACTTGTCCCTTATCTCTCTCTTTCTTTTTCTTTGCTCTCTCCTTTTCTCTCTCGTTATCGCCCTTGCTGAACCCACTCGCGGTTCGCTAATCATTATTGGCCGCTGAAAGAAAATAATCCGCATTAAACGCACTCTAGAATATGCCCAACGTCGGTTGCTGGACCAGCTGAGAACAGAGAAAGGAGAGAGAGCGGACAAAACGTCGTCACCTGCTCCCGGCACATTAATATTACGTATTTCTATTTTAAATGCCTGCTGTTAAAAGTGATATTGTGTAGACATTTAAGTTATTGGACAGTCGGGGACAGTGAGTATCTGAAAACAGGATACGAAGAAGAGATATTGCAACGCCGTGGAACAACGGGCACCGAGAAACCTGCAAGAGCAGCAACGAATGACCACATGCAGACTAATATCACTTGCTGAGTGTACAGGAGACGATGGCGAACGTTGTACGAGAAAAATGACTACGGATCAAGACCCGATTCGAAAGATGAAAGACACAATGCACTACAACGCATTTCGGCAATTGTGAGTAAAAACTTAAGGAAACCAGTGCGGTATCAAGCCAACTAAGACTTATGAGTCGAATTCTTTTAAAAAAGTGATCACTGGTCCTTGGACCGAAAAATGGTAAGTAACGATTCATAAGGCGTTAAAGGCGAAAGAAAAAAAACCAAACATAGACCATAATTGCAAAATCCGAAGGCGCTACTACGATCAACTCAAAATGGGTGTTTAAGGAAAGAAAGGCCAAAGACAGTAAGGATAGTCGCTTCAAGGCCCGTTTTTGCGCTAAAGGGTTTAGGCAGCAGTATGCAATTAATAATGCAGAGATATTTGCACTGGTGGTTGATACGACGCGCTACGTGTTATGTTTGCCCTTGCTCAAAGTGCTGCAGTCAACATAAGAACAGCGTTCCTCTATGGTATGCTAGAAGATGTTTTCATAAAAATCCTCAAAGGTATGAAAATGCCCCGCGGTTTCAAAAATTAAGAAAACTTAATTTGTAAGCCTAATAAGTCACTATATGAACTAAAGCAAGCATCTAGATGCTGGCATACTCTATTTAAGAGTTTTTTATTAGAGTATGGATTTAAATGTTCTAAAACGGAAAATTTAATTATTATTATCGGTTGTACGAATAATGTCTGTATGTGTATTGTATTATTCGTCAACAATGGCTTGATTCTAAGTAAGAATTATACCAGATAAAAAATACAGTAAAAATGTTAAAAAAACAAATTTGAAATGACACTATGAGAGCTAAATGTTTCTGTGGGAATGAGAGTTAAGCGAGACTGAGAGAGAGAGAGAGACAAAGAAAAACTATATTTCTTCATCAAACAGACCATGTCAATAAGCTTTCAAAGCGATTTTATATAATGGATGCCAAAGCAGCTAGTACTCCTATGGAGAAAGAAGATTTTAGTTAAATAGATTTTAGTTTCATGAAGGAATATAAGTCAAAAAACGAAGATATGCCTTATCAAAAACTTATAGATTCGTTAATATTATGTACAGTATCGCGCCCCGATATTACATACGCAGTAAATTGCTTAAGTCGATACTTGGATAATTTTAGTAAAAGTCATTTGGAAGCAGCCAAAAGAATTTTGAGATATATTGAATGTATTTTGAACCGTGGAATTTTATATATCAGGGTGGTGAAAAAGTATGGAAACACCTGAAAATCTCAGAGGGTTGGTCATAAAAATAAAATTCTTAAGGTCAGGTCCTATATAACTTTCAACGAGGTATCCAGTGATGACCTTGAATTTGACCTTGGACCTTACCTTCAAGGTCATTTCGTGGTCAACCTCATTTTTTCAAATGAGAACCCCTACTTTTGATGCCGGAATCAAAATGAGCGGGAAATTTTACGTCCGGATACGTGGTTAGGTATGAGGTTAAAGTAACCTCTGGAGGTCAAATACAGGTCAATGTCGGAAAAAGTATGGAAACCCCTGAAAATCTGAGCGTTGGTCGTAAAAATAAAATTGTTAACGTCAGGTCTTATGTAACTTTCAACGATGAATCCAGTGATGACCTTGAATTTGACCTTGGACCTCACCATCAAGGTAATTTCAAGGTCAAATTTCTTTTGTTAAATGGGAACCCACACTTTTGACATCGGCAATTGAAAGAGAGTCAAATTTTACGTTAAAATATGCCTTGAGGTCCAAGGTCGATGTGACCTCTGGAGGTCAAATAAAGATTAACAGTATATTTATATCGAAACTCCAAAAATGTGTCTATTTTGATTATTAAACAAGAAAACTAGTTTCTCAATCCAGAATCCTTCTTTTAGCGCTATCCAGGAACAACGACGTGGACGTAGAAGGATTCAGTTCCCTTTGGGGTACTGGATTATCGTGAGTTCCCCTTGCCTCTCACGTCGCACAGTGGGGATTGAAAACGGTCTTCACTAAATTCAACTTTCAAGGCGAACCATATGTGGAAATTCGATGAATTTTTTTTTAAATAACTATTGAATGATTCTGCAGAGATCTCTCGAACCCAAATATAGATATTGTTTTTTATCGTCTCTAACTGACTATGAAAGTAAATAAAAGCAGAAATTCGTGGCATAATTAATTTTTTTTTACGCTAAAACTAATAGTGATCGATCAAAATGTCGCTTAAAATCTCATCTTCTAACTTCATAGAATACGTGAAAATTTTTTTGACCCAAACTCTAACATGTATTTCTTTTAAAGGTCACTTGAAGGTCAATACTATTTTTTATGTCAAATTTGCGGCTCATTGGATTTCAAACATGCTAAATCACTAACTTAGAGTATAATGTATTCTTTTCTCAAAGTAACTGGAAGGTAGGTACTTTTTTCAATATCATTTGAAGGTCAATACTATTAGTTACGATTAAACGACTATTCTTCGAATTGGAAATATACGACATGACTAATTTGGTGTGCAGGAAATGATTTTCTTCAATGCAACAAACCCACCATTAATTATGCCACGAATTTCTGCTTTTATTTACTTTCATAGTCAGTTAGAGACGATAAAAAACAATATCTATATTTGGGTTCGAGAGATCTCTGCAGAATCATTCAATAGTTATTTAAAAAAAAATTCATCGAATTTCCACATATGGTTCGCCTTGAAAGTTGAATTTAGTGAAGACCGTTTTCAATCCCCACTGTGCGACGTGAGAGGCAAGGGGAACTCACGATAATCCAGCACCCCAAAGGGAACAGAATCCTTCTACGTCCACGTCGTTGTTCCTGGATAGCGCTAAAAGAAGGATTCTGGATTGAGAAACTAGTTTTCTTGTTTAATAATCAAAATAGACACATTTTTGGAGTTTCGATATAAATATACTGTTAATCTTTATTTGACCTCCAGAGGTCACGTCGACCTTGGACCTCAAGGCATATTTTAACGTAAAATTTGACTATCTTTCAATTGCCGATGTCAAAAGTGTGGGTTCCCATTTAACAAAAGAAATTTGACCTTGAAATTACCTGGAAGGTGAGGTCCAAGGTCAAATTCAAGGTCATCACTGGATTCATCGTTGAAAGTTACATAAGACCTGACGTTAACAATTTTATTTTTACGACCAACGCTCAGATTTTCAGGGGTTTCCATACTTTTTCCGACATTGACCTCTATTTGACCTCCAGAGGTTACTTTAACCTCATATCTAACCACGTATCCGGACGTAAAATTTCCCGCTCATTTTGATTCCGGCATCAAAAATAGGGGTTCTCATTTGAAAAAATGAGGTTGACCTTGAAATGACCTTGAAGGTAAGGTCCAAGGTCAAATTCAAGGTCATCACTGGATTCCTCGTTGAAAGTTATATAGGACCTGACCTTAAGAATTTTATTTTTATGACCAACCCTCTGAGATTTTCAGGTGTTTCCATACTTTTTCACCACCCTGTATAAGTGTAGCAGAAGTTCTATTAACTTAATTAGTTTTTGTGATGCGGATTATGCCGGTGATCAGGAAACGCAGATGTCTACTTCCAGTGTTACGTTTAAGCACGGTATCGGTTCCGTATCGTAGTGTATGCAAAGGCAACGCTCTGTTTCGATTAGCATCACAGAAGCAGAGTATATATCCGCGAGTACCGCGATAAAAGAGGCTATATGGCTAAGATGATTGATGAATGATGTTGGATTTCCGTATGCCAGTGCAATTATATTATACATTGACAATCAGAGCACAATTCAACTAATAAAAATCCAGTTTTCTATCGGTGCACAAAGTACATTAAAATCCAATACCATTTCATACCAAAACAAATTGAAAATATTGTCATAACTGTTGAGTATATTGTTAGCTAATTTCAATTAGCAGACATTTTTACAAAGGCACTGCCAAAAGATAATCATGAGCAATAATACGGGAGAATAGGATTAGGAGGGTTATTCAATAAGTCCGTGACTTCTCGGAATATAAGGGTGTTATAACGTATTTTACACTGTAAATATCTAGTATAAGTGCATATACAAATTTTTAAGTCAGTACGTTGATTTAGAAATTTTTTACAGTCATTTAAATTTAGTTTTTTATTGTGTAAACAAAATCATGGAAAAAATTAGTTTTGTGTGCTTATTACACATTATTTCTTACAAGAAAAATCATTCAAAGAAACTGAAGAAAAGCTCAGGAAATATTGTGGAGACTTTGCTCCATCGCATGGCATGGTTCAAAAAATGGTTTACTGAATTTCGTTGTAGCCGTAAGAGCACAAGTAATGCTAAGCGTCGAATGAAAGTGCGTGAGATTAGTGTGGATCTTAACATTTCAGTAAGATGCACATGGAACATTTTACATAAATGTTTGGGCATGAAAAAGTTATCTGCAAGATGGGTGCCGCGCTTGCTCACAGCTGATAACAAGTGAGCTCATGTGGTTTCGTCTGAGCAATGTTTGTGCATGTTTCAACATAATCCGAAAGAATTTATGCGATGCTACGTTACTGTTGCTAAAACATGTGTTCATTATTACATGTATAACGAGTGCGACTGGCCCTCGTTATGTCTCTCTCTCCCTCTTATAATTATATTACGTATATATTTTATGTACATGTTTCACTTTGTAAATACGTCTGCTGCCACTAGCGTAGCCGACTATAGCGGGAGAGAGGAGGCAGCCGATCACGGTAAGTCGCCTGAGAGAGAGAAGAATACGCGACGGACAGGCCGCGACTCGCGAAGGGCCGCGCGCCACCGGCTTTCCGCGGCACACATAGGCGTCACCGCGGAGAGGCGGCAGATTAGGGTTGACCACGCTGAGCGACACACGTGGAGACAGGGACTGCTAGAGTTTTTCGCTCGTTACTGCTTTGTATTGCTGCTACCTCGTGTCCCGCCTTCGTCGAGAAGACGCAGTTACTGCTGCCGAGAGTGTTTCCGTGTTGCGCAGAGACGAGCGCGACGGAGACTTTGCTGACGTGTGGTGCGTTTGTGTTCCGCGAACGGACTGCGTCGAGTGCCTTTTGTGAGGTTGCCGCAGGCATCGTTGTCACCGACGAGCTCGTCCGCTGCGACACACGCCGTCTTCGTAGCGTTAACCACCGCTTTAGCGAAGTCGGGAGACCACGCCGTCCTTGTAAATACCTGTAACTTCTCCCTCTCTCTCTACTTTAGCTTGCTACTCTCTCTCTCTCTCCCCACGAAACGACGCTATCACCTGCGTCACTTGTACTGCTTATTATAATCACACTTTTGCTGCTATTATATTTTATGCCTGCTTGATAGTTGCTACCGTTCATTTTGAACCTCGTCCTTTACCGCTTTCCTTGTCGCTCGTTGCGACTGCGCACCACGTTTTCGCGATTTTCAGCACAAGCAGACCACACGACGCTCTCCGCGGGGCTGGAAGCTGGACAGCTTCCACGACGACATAGCTGTGCTGCCCGGACGTCGCTTCGTAGCCCGTTAATCTGCAATTTCCCCCTCACCTTTTCTAGCAACGTCGGCTGCTACGCTCGTCGTATGCGCGGCCCCGTTACACACGCTAGGAACAAAAAATTAGTTGAAAGTGTGGACTGGGCTAGGTGAATCTACGGTGAAAAAAGCGAAAATGGTACGATCACCTGCAAAAGTCATGGCTACAATTTTTAAGGATTCAAGGATAATATTAATCGATTACCTAGAGAATAGAAGAACTATTACAGGACAATATTATACCTCATTATAGACCGATTTGACACCATACTGAATGCAAAGCGGCCCGATCTGACGAAAAAAAAGTTCTTTACTACCACGACAATGCACCAACTCACATGAGTTCCATGGCAACGGTCAAAATATTTGATTTACGCTACGAAATTCTTCCTTAGCCACCTTATTCTCCAGATTTTGCATCTTCCGATTATTTTTTGTTTACTAACATGAAAATTTGGCTAGCGGGAAATAGATTTTCATCCAATGAAGAGGTAATTGTTTTGTGACAGCATTTTGAAAAGTTTGAAGAGCATTTTGAAGAATTTGATAAAAATTTATTTTCAGAGGGCATAAAAAAGCTTGAGCACCGCTATAATAAATATATCGAGTTAAAAGAGGAATATGTTGAAAATTAAATTGGAATTATTTAAATAAATAGTATTATATATTTTGTAACGGGGGAGGTTATCTAACAAAATGGAAAATTTATTTAAGCATAAACTCCCACGATGCAGAGCTAACCACCGCTCCGTTAAACACGTATGGTTATACGTGTATCCGCCTTTACGTCAGATGATATCGTTTCGGTGTCTTCTTTCCAACTGAGTTGAACTTACCTTGAGTCACTTGACTTGTGAGACTCGATGTATATTAGGTGTGAGTGACTTTATGCCTAATCCGCTTATTCCTCTAGATGAAATCGGATTAAAAACTAAACTTTGATAAATCGCTTAAGCTAATAGGAAATGAAATGACGTAATCGGCGAATAAAATTAACTAACTTTAATCAATAAAAACCACAGTCTTTTATGGGCCGAAAAACTAACGCACGCGAATAGGATTTACAATGAATTATTAATATTTGGTGATTGAGAGAGAGAGAGAGAGAAAATTTGAAAACTACCGTGAAACTAACGCTCGGAACGAATACAAAAGGATTCAATATCGCGGTTGACAAAATACTTTCGAACGTGTTTTGTTACGCAATAATAAAGGGAGGTGCACCTACCCTGCGGTGCAATTATGGTGATCAGCCGTAATTGTTGATGAAATAATCAACTGTCGATGCCCCTCCAATTAATCAGCTGCGCAGCCTCGCTCTCCAATCCGCTACAATTTGCTGCTTCTATACTGCTACTGCTTGCTGCCGCTTTAATGCTGTTGCACTTCCGCACGTAAAAATCGTCCCAGAAAACTTTATGAAAACGGCGAACACAGTGCAAAACAATTTGGCAATATTATCGCGAAAACAGCTGAGGCTTAACTGCCTATTTCAAACGCTCGGACGCCCTCTCTCTCTCTCTCTCTCTCTCTCTCTCTTAATCGTTCGAACTAACACGCGAGTAATAGAATCGCGAACGGATCGATTAATTGAATCGACTACCGTTGTAGCTCCCTCCAAGTCCTGACTATCCGGGCACGACGAATACCCGTGATTCGCCGCCACCAGGAACCTGAAAAGAAAAGGAGGAAAGGAACCAAATAAATTTAAAGTTTCCTTCTTTATTATGGCTACTTTGTTAGCCCTCCCTGGCCTACATGATCTTTTAGCTACACCCGGCGCTCGGTGTTTCGGGTAGCGTCAGTGTGTAGCTATCTTCGGGCACCGCAGGGAGTTGGTCATACCGAGCTCCCCGCATATGTAGCAGCCCCTCAGCTGCGATCGGGATTGAGCAGCCTCCCAATCTTGTGTGGCCTGCTCAGCAGACCGAGGGGACTGCTGGGCGCTGACTCCCTGGAAGACGGTGATGGTGACGTCTCCCACCGTGGCGGTCGCACGTCCATCCTGCGACCTGACTACGGCTGTGGTGACGGGAGCCACAGGCCCGTCCACATGGACCGAGAGCATCGGTCCAGCGCCAGCAGCTCCCGGGACTCCCTTCTCCTGAGCCGGCGCCGGTAGCGCTGCGGGAGACTCCTGTCCATTGTCTACGCGCAGCAAGGCCTCTCCGTAGGCCCTCTGGCGCTGAACTACCTCTGCCCACTCCCGGAGCAGTTCATTTGCGCCCTAGCGGTTCATGAAGCGTCTCAGGTGCTACTGCCCCTGAGACTGGAGATCCTTTGCGAACCGCCAGGCACTCTCCACCTCGTTAATCCCCAGACGTACGTGTCTGAAGTCGAGATGGAGAGTAGGCTGGTCCGGGATACGGGGGTGGTTGCAGACCCAGTGCGATGTCCCACAGGTTTCCCTGGGTCCTGGGCACTGGCTCGCACTGTCCGACGTGTGGGGTACGCCGGACTTGAAGGTCTGCACCCCCTGGTCCACTGTGAACTTGGGACGCTCGACATTGTCCTGGTCTTCCGTCTGTGTTGAAGCGTCCCACAGTGGGACTATTTAAAAAAATTTTGTTCAAAAACGGATATCTCATGAAGGAACATAGATAGCGAGACAAACTCTACGGGATTTTATAGCTTAACTAATGTAGAAAACTATCCCGGAATTAATCATTTGACCCTTTCCCGCTTAAATTCAAGGTCAAATTTATACTTTTTCCGAAAAATTGCAGTTTTTTCTATTTCTTCATTTCAAATATTCGATTTTTTGACAATGAAGTAACGTATTTTTGTAGTATTTAGAACGAGGAATCCGAATCCGTCATTAGAATTTCGGTAAAGTATATTGGGTTATTGGATCCCCAATCAGATCTTCATGATCTTTTTGATCATGGTCATCGACAATAATGTAAATCTGTTTGCTTACAGTAATAACATCAAACGATTCATAATTAACCCAAATGACCCTCGATCCAAATAAAACAGAATAGTTGTAAGTCAAGTATCAATTTCTTCAAGTGAAACAGAATAGAAGACATGTAAGTGAAATGAAGCAGAGACAAATTGGATAATTGTGTGTAAATATACTTCAATAGTCGTAATAGTCAACCACTGGGGCGGAATTCTGAAATGTTTCGTCTTGTGTTGTCTTCTGTTGTCTAATTGTGTCGTCTGAATACTCTGAAATTTGGAAGGGTAATTCTAAATTATTTTTCATATTTTTGATTATTTAAATAAATGAGAAATAATAATCAATTCGGAAGTCATAGAATTAATTTATATAACTCTAAAGTTGCAAAGTAATTAAATTCTGAGTAATACGGGCCAAATAAAAGATTATAAACTTTTTCGGAAAAATGTGTCGATAAAGAGGGAAGTAAAAAATACCGCATTACTTATTTTTATTCGTCCCGAATTACTCAGAATTTCATTACTTTGCAACTTTAGCTTTGTATCAATTAATTCTATGACTTCCGAATTGATTATTATTACTCATTTATTTAAATAATCAAAAATATAAAAAATAATTTTGAATTACCCTCCCAAATTTCGGAGTAGTACGGCTTAAGGTCTTTGGCATGGAAGAGCTCAGGCAGGATCACCAGCTGATTGCCTAGTCTGTACATGTTGGAACCACAAACCTCTTCAATCACGTACGGACCAGCATATTTCGGCGCCAATTTGATTTGAATCCTGTTCGTCTTCCAAACCCAATCTCCGACCTTAAACTCGGGTTGCCGTCTATTCCAGTCATAATAAGCCGCCTGACGAGCAGCTTCCTCCTTTGACTTGGAGTTAGCTCTCTCCCACAAATTAGGAAGCTTCTCCATATGTTCAGCCCAATCTTCCACAGCCTGACCCTCCGAACACTCAAGGGCCTGCTGATCTTGGGTTCTTCTGAACGTCAAAGGAGGTACCGGCTGACGCCCAAACATGAGCATCGCAGGACTATATCCAGTGGCGCTATGAGTTGCCGAGTTCAGCGCGAAGTTAAACTCTGACAGGTGTTCGTCCCAGCTCTTATGATCACAGCTTACGTAAGACGTGATCATGGTTTTGAGAGTCCTGTTTACTCGCTCTGTGGGATTCGCTTGGGGATGATACACGGGAGTCAAGGCGCGCTGGATGCCATTCATCTGGAGGTATGAATCGACTTCCTGATTCTTGAATTCGGTTCCATTATCCGATAAGAATATCTCTGGCGCGCAAAACCTAGTGACAATTCTCTGGTGTAATTCCTTTGCGATTGTCCTCCCATTAGCTTTACATATTGCAACGCACTCTACCCAGCGAGTAAATAAGTCTGCAAAGACTAAGATGTACTCAAAACCTCGAGAGCTTTTGGGAAATGGACCAGTGATATCACCGGCCATCACCTGCCAGGGTCGTGACACTTTTCTACGACCCATCAGCTCGCAAGGTGCCCCTTGTTCCACCTCGCACTGCTGACAAATCGGGCAACTCTTTACGTACTCCCTGACCTGATCGTACATCTTAGGCCAATAGTACAAGCACCTAACTCTGGAGAACGTACGCTCTCGTCCTTGATGTCCTGGACCTCCTGGCACCATGGACCTCCTGGAGCACCTGGTACCTTTTCTCCCTAGGCACCGTAAGCTTCCACGCTTTATCGTTGTCGATGGACCCTTCACCGTCCTCATCAGGCTGATAGTGATACAGCCTCCCTCCCACTACCTTCCAAGTAGGGTAAGATTGTAGGTCTTGGTATACTTCCTGGTATTGTTGCAAATACCAGGCGTCCGTGGTCTCCGGCCGATTATTTATGGCACTCACTATTTATTCCCCTCCTTCCTCACAGACCCTAGACAATGCGTCCGGTACCACATTGAGATCCCCCCTTCGATATTCCATATCGAATACATTGCCTTGCAATGCTAGCGCCCACCGTGCTAGTCTTCCTGTGGGATTTATCATACTGTGGAGCCATTTCAGGCAACTATGATCAGTAATAACCCTGAAGTGATGCCCTTCAATGTACGGCCGGAACTATCCAATAGCCCGTACCACTGCCAAGCACTCTTTCTCGGAGACCGTAGAATTCCTCTCAGCACTG
Organism: Phymastichus coffea; assembly: GCF_024137745.1. Taxonomy (NCBI): domain Eukaryota; kingdom Metazoa; phylum Arthropoda; class Insecta; order Hymenoptera; family Eulophidae; genus Phymastichus; species Phymastichus coffea. The sequence continues at coordinate 4,806,769 of NW_026706827.1, forward strand.
TTAAGTGATCGGCTGGCATATTCTATTATACACTCCTCTCCACCGACATCCTGCGTGAGGACTGCCTCGATCCCACTGTCACTGGTATCAGTTTGTAATATAAATTGACCGCTAGGATCGGGCGATTGCAGTATTGGCGCGGAAGTCATCGCCTTCTGCAACCTCGCGAAAGCTCGCTCTTGCTCCTCCTCTCAAGAGAAACGTACATTCTTCATTGTCAGGCGGTTTATAGGTTCAGCGATCATGGCAAAGTCGGGTATAAAACGTCTATACCACGAGGTCGTTTCCATCAATCGCTTTACCTGTTTGACAGTCCGGGGTGTTGGATATTCTAATATCGATCGTACCTTCTCGGGATCTGGTCTTACTCCGTCTTGGTTCACAAGAACTCCAAAGTACCTGACTTCCGTCTTGCAGAAGTGACTTTTGGCTTTGTTGATCGTTAGGCACGCACCTAGAATTCTCTTTAATACCATTTCTAGGTGCTGTTTATGCTCTTCAAAGGACAACAAAACCACAATTACGTCGTCGAGGTAAGCGAATGGATCGATATTCGGGCCTATCACCTTGTCCATCAACCTCTGGAAGGTCGCTCCTGCGTATGACGGTCCGAAGGGAATTCTCTTGAATTGAAAGTGCCCTAATTGAGGTACTGTAAAGGCTGATATCGGACGCAATTCTTCCTTTACGGGAATCTGATGGTACGCACTGCTCAAGTCCAGTGTGGATATGAACTTTGCATCCTTTATCCGTCTTAGGATGTCGTTCATATATGGTAAAGGATAGGCATCAGGTGTAGTAATTGCATTTACCTTTTTATAATTCACGCAAAACCTATATTTTCCATCAGCCTTCTTCACCATTACCACTGGACTTGACCATCCGCTGGTCGCTGGTTCAATTACATCTTTTTCCAACATATCCTTGACCAGCGCATACATTTCCTCTCGCACCCTATCAGAAACTAGGTAGTACTTCTGTTTAATGGGTCGAGCACGTCCAACATCTATTTCGTGCTCAACCCACACGGCACAGCCTAAAACCTGACCTCCGTTAGGAATCAATCTTCTAACGAGGTCTTCCATTTCCTCCATCTGTGTCTCCATGGCCTCCCACAGTCCTACCGGTGCGAGAAATGCTGTACCATCAATTCCAGCCACCCAGGTGAAAGTACCAATGGTACTTTCACCTGGGCCTCCTTAAGCCATAATTCATCCTCATCGGGATCCAAAACTGCGCGGAACTCTCTTATAAAGTTCGCGCCTACGTAGCAGTCATCCGTGAGCAGTGGCGTAATGGCGACTCTAATTTCCTTTGTGATTCCCCCTACCTTAAAGGGGAACATCACGTGACCAATTATGGGGCATGCGCGCTCATCATCAGCGAACCTTGCATCGCCCGCCTTGGTCACATTCAATCCGAGTCCCGTCTCCGATGTCAATCTCAGCCCTAATTGACCCATAACCGTAGATGAGGCGTCGGTATCATAGAGTGCTCTAATTTTAAAGTCACCTATGTCTACCCGTAACCACCACCTGGTCTCATTCTCAGGGCCATATCCACGAATCGCATCAATTCCTCCCTTCGTCGTTCTTTTCAGCAGTTTTTTTCCTTCCGCGGCTGCGATGACGATGGGCTTGTTGCCACTCGTGGATTCCTTCGGCAGGGGAGCTTAGCGTGTGGAGGGGTCCGAACCTTTCAGACCTTCGGGTTGCTCGATTCTTACATCCGTCGAACCTTCCCCCTCCTCCACAACTTGTATGTGACCACCTGGTCCTTCCAGGATGACCACGCCCCTATTCTGCCGAGGGCTGGTATATCGGGCTCAATCGTCTTCCGCTCCAACGTACCGCTAGGTCCTGGGCTTCCTTGATGCCCTACCAGGACCTGTTTGGATCCCTGGGTCGCAGACAACTTGCTGTTTCCCATTGACGACCCGCAGAGAGAGGTCGAATCTACTGGAGGCGCGAATATGACCTCTTCTCTTCGCTCTCCTTGCCGTTTCTCTTGTTGCAGTCTGGGTAGAATTTACGACTAAATCCCAGTTTGCCACAAGCGGAACACTGGAGAGGCTTGGTGAAGTCGATCTTTTACCTCTGTCCTTCTCGCCGCTCGCCAGGAGACCTGGGAGAGGGAGAATTTTTCCTTCCCCCACGCCATCGGCTTTTACGCTGTTCTGGAGGGCTGTCTTGCCTTTCTTTCGCCAATTTGCGTAAAATCCGCTAAATGGCCTCCAGACGCGCCTCCATTTTCCTATCAGAAGTGGAAGTTTGCGTAGCCGATACCGTCGCTTGTTCGGGAGGCCTCCTGGCAGGGTTCTCCACGCCCTGTTCGCACTACGGATCTTCCTCCTTCTTCGCGCGCGCGTTCCCTTCGCTGGCCATTGCAGTGGTTTGGGATTTTCTAACAGCTGTTATTTTGCTCGACCGGTAGGCGTGCTGAGGGAAGATTGTCAGATTGGGGTCTGCGAATAAACGTGGACGACGATCGTAAGACAAGGTGTTTTGTACTTCGGTCGCCCTCCTGTCAAATTCGCGTATCGACGTCAACTCGTTCCGACGCAGCTGAATTTGGATGTTTGGAAGGAGGTTTGCATGGAGTAGGTCTAATAATCTCTCCAAGGGTATTGGTGGTTCCAGTCTATTGACAAGAACCACCAGGTTGGACACGTAGTCTTGCACTAATTCGTCCGCACCCTGGAATCGGTTCTGTGCTTCCTACAACAGCCTTTGTTGCTGTTGCGTACTTGTGCCGAACCATTCTCGGGAATCAGCGACGAATTCGGCATAACTGAGCCACTGGTACTTATTGTTATCGCACCAGGTCCTTGCGTTACCTTCAAGGATCTCTGATACTGAACGAAGTACTTCGTTATCACTCAGCCCTGCGCTCACGCGCAGATCTTCCAACCTCGAAAGAAAGTATCCACGCTCTGTGCCCTACTGTCCGCAAACCTCAATTTCCATCCGTAGATGATTTTCCCAACATCTCTGGTTGTGGAGAGCCCTATGAATAATTGAGGACCGGTGCCAAACGATCCGCTTCGACTCCTCTGTCGAACAGGTGCGGATCTTCCGTACTTCTCCGGATCCTGTTCACCTCCTCTTCTTTGGAGAGCTTCCGGTGGGGTGACGTACCTTGTCTTGGAGGAGCCGCTTCCCGGAATCCCAGAATCGTAGGGACAGGTGAATGTGTCCTGAAAGTCCACATTACGTCTGGAGCGTAGTTAAATTGAGTCATGCTAGGAAGAACGGGCTGCATCGGCCATTTTATGCATTCTGTGTTCCAGCTCTCGCATTCTTTGGCGCATGTCCTGCACCTCGCGCTCCGCACACACCTGTATTCCCTGCAGAGTCAGAAGGGTTTCTAGGATTCGACCTACTAACTTGCGGTTGTGGTCGACTCCCTCTTTCAGGTATTCTATTTCCCGGAAGGCTTCGCTCAAGGATAACTCTTCCTGAGGTTCCTTCCGGGAGCAGGATTCCTGCGACCTGATATCCGGTTTGCTCCGTCTTCTCTCCCTCTCCTCCTGTTCCAGGGTGTGGAGGGCCTTCAAGATGAGCTCATCCTCTTCTTGGCGGCTGGCTTCACTCTCTGATTCCTTATCTGGGCTGGCGAATGTCCTTGACATATTTGTTAAGAATATTCCCTCCCTGTTGATGAGCTTCAGGGGATGGTCGCTGTTGTCGTCTGCGCTGAGGTTTTCCAACTCGTCGCAGACCGTGTCGAGCCACGCTTGTCGGGTGCGCCTCCTGCGCCCCGTCACCTCTTTGCTGGGTGTGGTCTCTTCAAAATCTCTGACGGTGTACTCTCCTAGCAACTATCTCTTAAGCGTAGCCGCCTGCTGGATGACACTTCCATCTTTGCACAGCTCTAGATCCGTCAAGTAGCGTTCCCGCTGTGCGGAGGTCAGCTCTAATGCCCAATTGTCGATTTGGGCTGACAACAGAGCCATCTTGCCTCCGCACGGGTGTAGGATGCGGTCGAGGTTTAAAATTATCGACCTAATCGACCACTACCGCTTCCTATCACCCAAGGTATGAATGGGGTAAACACTATTTAGTGCAACTACCCTTAATGCCTCCTTTTTATAAGGCACAAACTCGCGAGATTATGAGCGCGTGCAGTCTCCGCAAACTATCTAATAATATTATGAAATATACTACTAATACTAATAGTACTACCTAAGGTCGAAACCTGCTGTTTGCTTGCTCCGCCTGGCTAATATTTCCTGGACTGCACGCTTGGGTCACGCTCTCTGCTTTTATCATTGTTCAGGTGCTTCCAACCCCCCTTTATCCACCAACTTGTGGCTCAAATGGGTTAATATCTGATTACTCCGAACGATCTGAAATCACTTCGACTTACTAATAATTACCGCTTTTGGCCCTTGTTATAATAAACTTAACAATTTATAAGCAAAAAAGTTTAAGTGATTCCGTTTTTTCTCCTGCAGAGGGCGTACCGCTCACGATTTCGCACTACCACCAGCTCAAACCTTTCTAAGCGCTCGCGCAATCGTCTCTACCTCTCTCGTGCGTCGATTACCGTCGACGCACAATCTTATTCACACGAAACGGATCTTAATACCAGTTGGGCGTCATGTAACGGAGGAGGTTATCTAACAAAATGGAAAATTTATTTAAGCACAAACTCCCACGATGCAGAGCTAATCCCCGCTCCGTTAAACACATATAGTTCTATATGTATCTGCCTTTACGTCAGATGATTTCGTTTCGGTGTCTTTTTCCAACTGAATTGAACTCACCTCAAGTCACTTGACTTGTGACACTCGATGTATCTTAGGTTTGAGTGACTTTATGTCTAATCCGCTTAATCCTCTAGATGAAATCGGATTACAACCTAAACTTTTATAAATCGCTTAAGCTAATAGGAAATGAAATGACGTAATCGGCGAATAAAATTAACTAACTTTAATCAATAAAAACCACAGTCTTTTATGGGCCGAAAAACTAACGCACACGAATAGGATTTACAATGAATTATTAATATTTGGTGATTGAGAGAGAGAGAGAGAGAGAGAGAGAGAGAGAGAGAGAGAGAGAGAGAGAGAGAGAAAATTTGAAAACTACCGTGAAACTAACGCTCGGAGCGAATACAAAAGGATTCAATATCGTGGTTGACAAAATACTTCCGAACGTATTTTGTCACGCAATAATAAAGGGAGATGCACCTATCCTGCGGTGCAATTATGGTGATCAGCCATAATTGTTAATGAAAAAATCAACTGTCCATGCTCCTCCAATTAATCAGCTGCGCTACCTCGCTCTCCAATCCGCTACAATTTGCTGCTTCTATACTGCTGCTGCTTGCTGCCGCTTTAATGCTGTTGTACTCCCGCACGTAAAAATCGTCCCAGAAAACTTTATGAAAACGGCGAACACAGTGCAAAACAATTTGGCGGTATTATCGCAAAAACAGCTGAGGCTTAACTGCCTATTTCAAACGCTCGGGCGCCCTCTCTCTCTCTCTCTCTCTCTCTCTCTCTCTCTCTCTCTCTCTTTCTTAATCGACTACCGTTGCAATTTTAAGTCGCGGATTTATTGAAGGACCTTCATATGTTGTCTGGATACAGACACTGTGCTCAAATACTTAAATAGCACGAGTATTGAAAGATTTTTTGTATGGCTCTGCGATGTCTGTAAATAGTCAACCGTCTTCGCGCGTATAAACATTTATGTATCTACAGGTTGTTATTGTAGTTCTTGTGAGACAGTATGTAAGGGAAAGACGCAACTGTTTAAGCCGTTAATCCTAGCCAAGTTACTGTGCTGGTTAGATGCTCGTGTAACTGTATCGTGTGGCGATAAGTTTTTGTATCTGGCGTGAGCGATAAGTTTTTGTATCTCGAAAGAATAAAGTGTGACGGTAATTGCAAATATACATATGTACCAAGTTCATTATAACATATATTCTTAAAAGTACTTGTACACTTGGTAAAAAGCTCAAGGATCACATTTTCTTAAAAAACTGAAGTAACAACAGTTATAGGATTTGGTCCAAAGAAATAATCGATACACTTCAATTTGATTCTAAGATTATCTTTAAAGGTCATTTTCAAGATCAACATATTTTTTAATGGTAACCCTTATTTTTTATTTTCAGTAGAGCACATGCAGTCACTTGATTTAATCGTGGCGCCAATCTCTGCAGCCCTGAACTAGAACGGGTTTGTAACTAGCTCCAGTCGTTAAGGCAACCATTTACTAGCATGAGGGTGAAGCTTCCGATTCAAACGCTGACGACTTACTATGCGTGCGTATACAAGAGAGATAAAGAGCATACGTAGGTAGGAAGCAATCACCGTTTGTTAAGCGCGCCTTGGTATTGACTATTCTTCTATGTTTTTTTCAACGAAATAACGTGTCCGAGTATCGAATACCACATTAAAAGGATTTATATACAAGAGTAGTGAAAAAAACAGCAGCACCCTCAATCCGCGAGGGCAACAGCGAGATTTTCGACATCATTTATAAAGGAGAGATAAGCTGATTGCTACCGAAGCATGCTGCAAGAAAGTAATAAACTGCGCTGCTATTGATCAACCTATTACACAGAGACACAAAAAAGTTGGTATGTATTAAAAACGAAATACGTATATTCCCATATATTTTGCCATGCTGAATCCGAATCCACAGTCAGATTGATCCTACCACGTAAAGATCAAGGGCATTTGGAGGTCAAACTCATGAAAATGTAATTTTAAATACTGTAAGTAATGTTTCTATGGTTTTGAGGGTTGCTGAATCTGAATCTAGAGCTTGTTTAATCTCAACATGTCTGAATCAAGGTCATTTCTAAGGTCAAATATGCATATTGTGCAAAAAGTTAAATTTTCACTGCAGATTCTGACCGTACGGTAATTTTTACGTTCAGGTATCATATTTTTCATTTTTTTTATCACGACGTTGTATGTCATTTAAAGATTATTAAATGTTGATATATTAAGAATTAATATGACGATTTCAAAAATACAAAAGTGCGCCTTCAAGAAATCAGACAACTATTTTTATATCTTTCGAGGATCGTTGTATCTGAATTTGTGATCTCTTTGACCATAGCATATCAAGTTCAAGAACATTCGAAGGTGAAATGAAAGAAAAAATCCATTTACGAGGAATCACTAGTATTTTTATAGGTTTAAGGGTTGTTGAATCCGAATTTGCTATCCGTTTGATCCCAGCACGACAGGTTCAAGATCATTTGGAGGCCAAATGGAAAACAGTGGTTTAGAAAGGAATGACTAGTAATTCTATGATTGTAGGGCCATTGAATCCAAATTTGAGGTGTGCTTGATCCCGATCAATCTAGATCGAGTTTAGCTTGAAATTAAATCAATCGGATTTGCATTTAGCGGCCCTGGAAACCACAGAATTACTAGTCATTCATTCCTAAACGACTTTTTTCTACTTGACCTTCAAATGATTTTGAACCTGTCGTGGTGAGGTCAAACGGATTGCAAATTCTAATTCAGCGATCCTTAAACCTATAAAAATACTAGTGATTCCTTCTTATATGAGTTTTTTACTCAATTTCACCTTCGAATACCGTTGAACCTCATGTGCTATGGTCAAAAAGATCATATATTAGGATACAGCAATGCTCAAAACATGAAAATAGTTACCTCTCAAAACTATGCAAACACTAGTTACAGTTTTGAAAACTACAATTTTATGAATTTGACTGACAAAGACCCTTGATCCTGACCTGGTAGGATCAAACTAACTGCGGATTCAGATTCAACGTGGCAATATACACGGGAATATATAAACTTCTTTTTAGATACAGACTACCTTTTTTTTCGTGCTTACGTTATTAGTGCTCATTTCGTAATTTTGAAAATTTATAAAGGTAACATAATATTTTTAGCGTACTTTATTATTGGTATGGTTCAAAATATTAGCTTTGTTCAGGCGTCATAATGCGTACTTCGCTCACTCCAGTAATTCATTACGTAATGCAGCATTTTTTATAAATAAAACTTTTATTTATTTATTTATTTTCAATTTAAATAATACAGTACGTATAACTTCTTACCTGAAAAGATGATTCAGCGGTTTTGTGTGAATCAGTTTCATTTGGTAAAACTCTATTGAAAGTGGCATTTGAATCGAATAATTGATTTGTATCTGTATTTGGCAATATTCCTGGCCATGAATCTGTAGTTTTTTCTTGACTTGGAATCCAATTAATATTGTCAGTATCTCCTCCTGGTCCTATGATTGAATAATTTTTCCATGTTCTTTCCGTTCCTATAGGGCGAGGTTTCCGATCTTCTATTTGTACATGAGAAATTTCTTGAGTCGGACCAGTGGATACCAAAGACATAACAGGTGTTCTTAAATGACTATTTTCATGATTGATTGTATCCAAATTTGAAGATGGTGATGATATTCCTATAATATGGTCAGAATAATTGGCTTGACTGATTAATTGATCTTGATGTGTGTAATTTGGCGTTGCAAGGAAAGGCCAATGGTGTGGATTAGTTGGTCTTAGAAATGGTGTCTGATATTTATTATAAGTAAAACCTCCAACCATTGTTAAATTGCTAGAGTGAATAACACTTGTAGATGGTTGAGCTGACATGATAGGGAAAACTGTTGGTCTGGATGTACTAGTACTAAGCATGGTCATCTGCTGGTTGTTTCCTAAATGTAATGAACTTGAGAAATCCGGTGCACGTGGGTTTAGCCGCGACATACTTATAGTTGTTGTTACTATAGCTGAAGGCATTATTGTTTGAGGATTATTTGTTCGTATATGCCGTTGAATAGATATACATTGAGCATTACTTTGACTCTCGCTAGTTACGGTTTTTATCAAATTGGAGCTACTGGATTGATTTTCAAAATTAGAACTTTCATCATTTAAATCAAATATATCAGCCTCCAAATTTGATTGGCAGGACATTAATGAAATATCATTTCCTTTAGGACTAGTGACGGCATTTTCGGAAGATTTCATATTCTCACATGAAGTCATTTTCATAAATGATGTTGCAGTTGTCATATTTTTGTCGTCTTTATTGTGATGTAGATGAGGTCTGACTGATATTAAATTAACTGGTGGCTTTGATGCTCCACATAATATACCGTCATTTGTAAAATCTACTAGTTGAACATGTTCGGCTTGGATTACAATTTTATCCGACGATAAAGATCCATCATCACCTGTAGAATTATTGCCAAGGCTACTAAAATTATTAGATAAATTTGATGTGGGAGAGCACGTTAGTATTCCACGATAACCAGGTGCTTTAGATGCATCAACTTCAATTGGAGCACTATCGATGAATTTATTCGATGGCATAACAGGATTATTAACAGAGACTTTTGCTCCAGCAATAGTAGCAAAATTTATATTTTTTTGATTTTCAAATTCTTTACTTCCCCACATCGATTGTTGAGTTACTTTACTGAATGTATCATTAAAAAGGGAATATTCTAGAGGAACGCTGCACGCTGTATTTTGACACTCATTTAAACTAGTAATTGATGGCGAATTTACAGAGATACTAGTTGTTTGTGGAACTTTTATCAACTGTGATGAAAAAGAGTTTGTTGTAGTAATTATCATATTAGAAGAATTCATTGTCATTAAATTGTTGGAGACTGATTGACAGTTAAATTTTTCAGAAGAATGTGAAGAACTAGCTGTAAAAACTGGAACTAAAGAAAGTATAGTATCAGAATCCAATAAATTGTTTGAAGATGTATCGTGTGATTGCATCTGCAAATTCGAAGCAACAGTTGATTGCACTGAAGAAACATGCACGGATGGGTTGGCTGTACTTACAGCATTATGTAACACTTGATTAAACTGAAAAGAATTAGAATAGTCGATTGCCGTAGATATTGTATTGATTTCTGATAATTTTTCGGCAAATGTTTGTGATATGTTGGTTGCTAAAACTTTACTTGATCGGCCAGAAGTCATAATAGCACTAGTATAAGACATTGTTGTTTTTGTATTTGACTGAGTCATTGAGTGGATTAAAACTTTTTTATCGTTAGCAGATGTGAAACGTGATATGGATGATCGATTTGTAGTAGATGATCGCAATGGAAGAACGTAAGATGTTGGAGAAAAAGAAGTAACCTGATTTGATTTTGTAAGATGCTCACTTGTAGTACTCGAAAATCCACTAGTAGATTTTGTGGATACGAATTTCATTTTTGGTGTCTGAAACAAATAAATTTTTATTATTTTTAAGAGAAGAAAAAAAGATAAAAAAATTATAAAATGTACACTTATGAAAAAATTTATTCTAGTTGTGAATTATTTATATTTTGAATTAATATACTTTCTTTTAGTAAAATAAATGAAAAAGAACCAATGCTATAAAAAACATGATTCAATTAACCATGTAAGTATTATTTTAAAAATATTTACAAAAAATGAATCTGCCAAATCCATCGATCATTGAAAATCGTATGTGGAGTTTAGACTAATCTTATGAGAAAGTTCACTTTATCTGACTCATTTTCTTTCTATGGCTTTCTCTGTTCTTTTATCAATTGAAAAAATTCGGATGAACATAAACATTTATAATAAACGATTTTATAAAACACGATTGTAAGTTTTCGTTGTGAGTGTATGTCTCCTACTCACCATCAATTTCAATGAAGATTTTTACCGACATTAGTACTATATATATTGAAAAAAAGATATGATTTTCAATATATTTATGAGAATCATTTGATGAGTCAATAATTTTTAAATAAAAAATAATTATAGCGGTATTATAGCCTTTTTGTACTGTCTTTTGAACTTTTTAGTATTTAGATTAAAAATATCTATTACACTTTATAACGAGTGAAATTGCAAACTTGTTATATCTCTCTCTCCCTAGTAATGATATGTCAATATAACATATTCCTCCGAACTTATCCTATGCATTTATGAATTTATTATGTTTATATTCATTTATTATTTATATCTGCATATATAATTACCCTTCTGTTCGTATATAAGGTAAGTGAGGTGAGAGTACGCAGGGATATTTCCGTGCGCGAAACGAGGCGCGGATCGAGAGAGAGAGACATAGTCGCACCTTAGCGAGTGACCGCGCGCATTGATTGACTCATTAAAACTCGCGAGCGAGCGGACGGAGTTCTTTGTCCCGACGATTTTTCTTGCTTGGACCTTGGTTGTGATCGGGCGCCTCCCTTTTCCCTTCGACCTTGGAGTGTGTGCCTTTATCTAGAGAAGAATTGCGACGTCGCACAGTGGGGATTGAAAACGGTCTTCACTAAATTCAACTTTCAAGGCGAACCATATGTGGAAATTCGATGAATTTTTTTTTAAATAACTATTGAATGATTCTGCAGAGATCTCTCAAACCCAAATATAGATATTGTTTTTTATCGTCTCTAACTGACTATGAAAGTAAATAAAAGCAGAAATTCGTGGCATAATTAATTTTTTTTTATGCTAAAACTAATAGTGATCGATCAAAATGTGGCTTAAAATCTTATCTTCTAACTTCATAGAATACGTGAAAATTTTTTTGACCCAAAATCTAACATGTATTTCTTTTAAAGGTCACTTGAAGGTCAATACTATTTTTTATGTCAAATTTGCGGCTCATTGGATTTCAAACATGCTAAATCACTAACTTAGAGTATAATGTATTCTTTTCTCAAAGTAACTGGAAGATAGGTACTTTTTTCAATATCATTTGAAGGTCAATACTATTTGTTACGATTAAACGACTATTCTTCGAATTGGAAATATACACCAAAGTTTGTGGATTATTCGTTAGGGTTTTTAGATTTGGGATTCCTAGAGTTAGGGTTTGTGAGGGTTTGTGGATTTGTGGTCTGTGATTTGGAGTTTGGGGGTTGGGGTTTGTGGGTTTGTTGCATTGAAGAAAATCATTTCCTGCACACCAAATTAGTCATGTCGTATATTTCCAATTCGAAGAATAGTCGTTTAATCGTAACAAATAGTATTGACCTTCAAATGATATTGAAAAAAGTACCTACCTTCCAGTTACTTTGAGAAAAGAATACATTATACTCTAAGTTAGTGATTTAGCATGTTTGAAATCCAATGAGCCGCAAATTTGACATAAAAAATAGTATTGACCTTCAAATGACCTTTAAAAGAAATACATGTTAGATTTTGGGTCAAAAAAATTTTCACGTATTCTATGAAGTTAGAAGATGAGATTTTAAGCCACATTTTGATCGATCACTATTAGTTTTAGCGTAAAAAAAAATTAATTATGCCACGAATTTCTGCTTTTATTTACTTTCATAGTCAGTTAGAGACGATAAAAAACAATATCTATATTTGGGTTCGAGAGATCTCTGCAGAATCATTCAATAGTTATTTAAAAAAAAATTCATTGAATTTCCACATATGGTTCGCCTTGAAAGTTGAATTTAGTGAAGACCGTTTTCAATCCCCACTGTGCGTCGCCTGGCCCTATAGAGGATCTACGCACGTGGGTCGTAATTGGTTAGGCCAATCAATGAAGCCAAAAATGAGGTATTTTGTGACACTAATACTAACAGAAAACCGACTATGCAAAGTTGTTTATTACTATGCGTAGATGAAAACGTATATGTTTCCAACTCGCAACTTTCATTTAATAACTTTTTACAGCCGTTTGAAATTTGCAAAAACATATTTTTCGCGTATAAAACCAAAACTATTGAAGTTAGGTATGTACCTCAATGAAATAAGTTATAGATAATGGAATTTTCTATAAAGTGAACTATCGCTCATCTCAATCGAGTAATTAATAACACAGGTTTACAAAATAAAAAAAGTTGATGCCTATTTGACCAGACCATATAACTTTTATGTATTTCGATGCGCTGAACACGAATTCGAGGTCCGTTGATCTCCATCACGTCAGGTTCAAGGTCTTTTGAAGGTCAAATGTATTTAATACAACAGAATTTAAAATTTGACTACGGATTCGGAAAGAGCGGGAAATTTTACGTTCAAATACATATTGTTGGTTTTTTCCAACATGACCTTTGAAGGACATCTAGAACTCAAACAAATAATAAATAGACCTTATTTGCTTTTTATCCATATGAACTTGTTTTTGAGACCTCCGATGGGCTTCTATTGTATACTGTCATGTATCTTTGTATTCTGAATACAAAGCTGGAATCCATTTGACCTCATCCAGTTAGGATCAAGGTCACTTCAAGGTTAATTCGTTAATTTTGCACAAAAAAAACAAATATAACCCTATTTGAACCCTGGTTGCTTTAACCCTCGAGCCCTGCATCTCTGCGTGACTATAACCCTGGACTCTCAACCTCCGATCTCCATATCTTAATTTTCTCAGTCCCGAGCCCGGTAACCTGCAACTCTACAACCCAACCCCGACCTTCACATCCTAATTTCATGAACCCCTGATGCGATGAACTTCGATCTATATCGCGAGCGTACAGAGGCGAGGGGCCTTGAGGACATCTAGCGCATACTGGACGGTCTCGAGGGACGCTATTCTGATTGTCGATGGTGTAATCCCCGTAGATCTTCTTGCTAGGGAGCGCAAGAGGATCTATAACAGAAGGTTAAACGAAAATAAAGTAGAAGTAGCCAAGGAGGAGAGTGATAGAATAATAGAGGTATGGCGAGAACGGTGGTCGAGAGATGGTAAAGGCGTATGGACGAGAAGCTCAATTCCCGACATTAGGGCGTGGATGGAGAGGAGCTTCGGAGAAGTGAACTTCTACCTTACGCAGATGCTTACGTGCTATAGATACTTCAAATGCTACCGGGATTCTCCGAATAGTAAAGTAGAGAACAGGGTTCTAGATAGGAGGATTCGCTTGCTTTTTACCACCGCATAAAAAATCCCAAACACGGCATAGCAAATTCTACACGCCCCGACCTTGATATTCTCGAAATCGAATTGAAATCCAATCGAAATTTAAGATCTTTTAACTTTCTAAAGTCAGTTAAAGGTATGAAAATCAGGAAATCTCTAAAATTTATATTAAGTATTTCAATGTCATGGTGAAACAATCATTTTTTATTATAATCTCATGGAGGGTACTTCTTAACATCGAGGTTTATGTCTCTTACTCTGTTAAGCCACCACTCTTCAATGTAAACGTGCTTTCTTGCTAGGTCTACATCTTTCATCGAATGTTCTTTTCAGCGCTTTTCTCTTGTGCTTAACTGAAGTAACCCTCTTAAGGTTCCAGCAGTAATCTGACATCATATTGACATCCCAAAATCCTTGATAGCGCCTTTCCATCTCTTTAATATCTTGATGAAATCTTTCACCTTGCTCTTCACTATAATCTCCTAGATTTTCTGGAAATTTGTCCAAATGAGAATCTAAAAAGTGGAGCTTCAGACTCATGAGACATTGAACAGCTTTGTAGTTTACGACCAAGTCGTTGACTATTTCTTTATAATTTTGATCTCTTTTGTTACCTAAAAATTTCGTACAAACGTCAATAAAGCTCTGCCAAGCTTTTCGTTCATCTTCTGACATTCTATTCGGGAATTCGAGATCTTTTATGAGTTCTCTTATTTGAGGTGCATCAAAAATTCCCTCTTTGAGTTTTGCTTCGAATAACTTTGGGAATTTCAAGAAGAGATATTGAAAAGCTTTACTATCTCTTTTCTTTAAAGCTTTTACCGGCTGTTTAATCAAGCCTAATTTTATATGAAGAGGAGGCAGTATTATTTTATCAGGATCAACCAATTTATTGTATTTGAGATTTTTATTCCCTACAAAAAAACTATCCCTTGCTGGCCACTCCTTTACATCATAATGCTTTTCACGAGCTCTGCTGTCCCATTCACATAGAAAACATGGGTATTTCGTAAAACCAGATTGTTGTCCCAAAATGATTGTGACAACTTTTAAATCCGTGCAGATTTTCCATTTATACAACTCGTAATTAATTTTATCAAGTAAATATTCCATATTCACGTAATTTTCATCCATTGTCGTAGAGTGAGCCAATGGAACAGAAGCTAGTTTATTCCCATTGTTTAGTAATACAGCTTTAAGGCTTCTCTTAGAAGAATCAATAAATAACCGCCATTCTTTAGGATCATGTTCAACTCCAAATGTTCTAAACAACCCGTCTATATCACTACAATATACCAAAGAACCACCTTGAACAAAATATTTTCGAAAAGGCTCATCTCTGTTTCTGTAGTATGTTACTTTTGTTTTTTTGTGTAAACAACCTTTTTCTTTCGGCCGTGATGTCAATAGTTCCGATTGCGCTTTAGATAGCCCTAAATCTCTTACCAAATCGTTGAGTTCACTCTGATTGAACTTTGAAGGGGTTATCTCGTTACCCGTTGTACTAACATCACAATCAGTTTCTTCGTCATCTTCTTCGTAAAATTCTCGGTCATTCATTTCATCATATTCTGCGTCATCTTCTTCTTTATCTTCTTTGTCATTTTCTTGGTCCGTGTTCCCCAAAGATTCTGTAATGTTTTCATCACTTATATCGATTTCCATTGCTTCATCTTCATCATGACTGGTATCGCTTACTAAGACTGGCATTGTGACAGACAAGGTAGTTGTGTAAGGCACAGATCGAATGTTTCTTGAATTAAATCCAAATTTGGTGTTTATACAAAAATAGCAATCATTATCATGATCTCGAGGTGCGCGCCAAATCATAGGCGATGAAAATATCATTTGTCGCTCTCCACTTTTCCAACGTCTTAAACGTGAATCGCAAACTCGACAGATGAGTTTTGTAATCCAGGGTCGGTTTAGATCCACATCAGTGGTTTTAAAACACTCGTCGTAGATCATGCGAAGTTTCTTAGAGAAAGAAATTAAGTTTCTATGAACGTTGTATTTGCCGCACAGAACACAGAAACTTTTTGAGCACTCATCCATTTTTGCAGATCATAAATCAAGTCCTGCTGTATTTGTACAAAATAACTAAATAAAAACTGGAGAAATCGCTGCTGCACCGGATATCCAACTATCCTGAAAAAGACCGTCGGACGGAGCCGCTGGTGCACGCTTATAGTTTATAGAACTCGGTTATTAAGGAAAATGTAGTATTAGGGATTGGGTGTAAGATGTCTCAGAGTTAAGTGCTGGGGAGTTAAAAACATTGGAGTATGGGGAATCGGGTCTTAGGATTAAGTGCTCGGTGGTTATGGAATTGGGGGTATGAGGGATTGGTTCAAGGCGTTTTAAGGTTAAGTTCTCGGGGTTTTAGGAAATTAGGATGCGGAGGTCGAAGGTCATAGAGAGTTGCAGGGCTCGAGGGTTAAAGCAACCAGGGTTTAAAGACTAGGGTTATATTTGTTTTTTTGTGCAAAATTAACGAATTAACCTTGAAATGACCTTGATCCTAACTGGATGAGGTCAAATGGATTCCAGCTTTGTATTCAGAATACAAAGATACATGACAGTATACAATAGAAGCCCATCGGACGTCTCAAAAACAAGTTCATATGGAAAAAAAGCAAATAAGGTCTATTTATTATTTGTTTGAGTTCTAGATGTCCTTCAAAGGTCATGTTGGAAAAAACCAACAATATGTATTTGAACGTAAAATTTCCCGCTCTTTCCGAATCCGTAGTCAAATTTTAAATTCCGTTGTATTAAATACATTTGACCTTCAAAAGACCTTGAACCTGACGTGATGGAGATCAACGGACCTCGAATTCGTGTTCAGCGCATCGAAATACATAAAAGTTATATGGTTTGGTCAAATAGGCATCAACTTTTTTTATTTTGTAAACCTGTGTAATCAATATAATTGCAAAAAACATCAAAATTGATCAATAAAGGTAACATTTCAAAAATTCATATCTCCACATAGTGATGTTAAAAGAATTAGCTTATGATATTTTGTAGATTGCATTGTCTTCTTCATGTATGCTAAATCTGAGCTATATATAATTATTACTTTCGGCACTACAGTAATGACAATTAAACCTTTTTTTTTAGTACATCTTGCATAATGCCATGTGGCTCAGCCGTTAGAGTTATACATTATTTGAAAAAAGTTTTTTAAAGCTCAATAATCAAACTACAACTTTGTCATTTGAACTTTTGCTCTAAAATCAGTTTAAAAGAGTGAAATTTGCCGTTGAATATCGGGCAAAATGCGCCCGAGCGTTAAAGAAAGCGAGCGGTGGGGGATACAGATCCCGCGGAGGGGAAGTATATATAGTAATAGAAAAGCCAGGCGCTCGGCGTTTGACTTTAATATTACTTATTTTGATATATATATAATTACGCTATTTTACTGAAATTTAATTAACAGTTTGAGATATTATTTATAATAATTATATTTATAATGTTATTTACAATAAATTTTAATATGTTTTATTATAATATATTTATAATTTAAAAAATAATATTTTTATAATTATAATGTTTCATTATACTTAAAAATTATGACATTATTACGGTAATACAATAGATACTTAATTTAAATAATAAAGTTATTCATTAAATCTATATCTAAGCGCAGTGTACTTGGTCCATGTCTATTACATTATCTAGATTATCACACACATTATCAATTATAGTTTCGCATTCTATTATTTCATCATTTTCGTCATCACTATCGCATCTGATAATAATGTTATTTCAAAATTGTAACAAGATTCTTCGTGACAATGTGCACAAAGATTTGTACATTTTAACCCATTTTTCCGGCAAGTACAAGAATAATCTACGCAGCCTTTCTTGCTACACGAACAAGATATTTGTTCAAGCAATTTTTTCGGCACAAGTGGCTCTTTAGTACCTATAGGTAAAAGACTATTGTTATCTATTTTCCATCCCCAATCTGTTGCTTTTACATTTGAATTTCCTAGCCATCTTTGAACTTGATAATAAACTCTAAACGCGTGCTCTTTTGCTGTTCCTTCGGTTGGTGGCAAAGATTCTAATAAAAATTTGGATTTGACTTTTGCCGTGCTAAAATGCAAATAGCGAAGGTCATTTAACAAGAAAGCATTAGATTTTTCTATTAAAATCTTTTCTGCTTTACTGCTATAAATACCCATAATTAAAATGAATGCTCTGCTCGAAACTTCGTCGTGAGTAGCATCTTTTTTATAACAAACTGAAGCGAATTCTATTAATTTTTGATGATTAAATATTTCCATCAATTTACTTTTATCTTGTTTGTAGAAAGCAGATGTGGTATCGCAACCACAAAAGGCATGCAAAAAGCCTACAATGCTTAACAAATCTTTATATAAAAAGCTAGTATTACTATAGTATTCATAATTATGAACACCTTTACTGTCTTTTCTGAAAAAGATATTACTCACGTTTTGTCCTATTTGCGTTAATATTACTAATAAATCTATATCTGTGCCTACAATAATTGTAATGTTATCACTATCGACGCGCGCATTGTCAATCGCTGTTTGAACAATCAAAACATCGGCATTATCAGAAGCAATTTTTGTTCTGAAACCTATTTCATTTAATAAATGGCATAATATTTCAATTAATTTGATTTTGTTTTTTTCATTACTCAAAAATTGTTGCTGATTAACCGTTATTTCGTATGATTTTTGAATGCTATTTCCCTACTTATATTTTTTAATTTTCGCCGAGATCGCTCAACCGATTTCGTTACATTTGCATCATCTTCTAGATAACCGTCGAAGACTATATAACTATGGGGTTCATAATGAATTTTTGCATACGAAATATAATTATTTAATATGCACTCTATTGTCTCATTACAATTCCAAACGACTTTATGAAGAAAAAATCCCTCGTCTACTACATGAGTAGTTTTGCCCTTGATCTCGATAATATCAACTTTTTCAAAATTTGAATAAAATGCTGATTTTTTTGTTTTCCGCATACCATTTTCATCGAATAATGACGATGGCACTGAAGATAGTTCAAATTTGCTGCTATATTCCCTAATATCTTCTGAAGTTTTTATATTTAACGCTAGTTTTTGAAATATCAATTCCGGTAATATATGAACTACTTCGTTGCTGATATTTTTTATTATTAAATTAGTGGATTGTAAATTAACAATTTCACTGCTCCGCTTAAATTTTAAGGATGAATATGTTTTATCAGCTGTATTTTTCATTAATGCATTCCCGATTTCGAAAGCTTTAAAATAATTTACAGAATACAAATCACCAACATAGCCAGAAAATATACCAATAATTTTGTTTGTGTCTGGGAATGGATTATAGAATTCGAAAAAGTTTAATAATTTATTTAAATCATCAGCATCTCGATTAATACGAGACATCCTATTATCTACGTGTTACTCAGACGTGACAAATGTAACGTTACAGAAATTTTCCATCGCACTACTAACTTCTAATACAGAGACATAACCCATTTTCCTACAACCGATTCTGTCAAACCGCGACCATGTGTCAAACCTCCAGTACATTTGACTGGCCTCATTAACATCTGCTCTATGGTCATATCTCACCATATGCCAGACCAAAATCTGTTAGACCGCCTAATCGTGAAGTAGCCCTGATTACAAAACTTATCATACTCAACAATGTCCATAACATCTTTTTATTTTAGAATATGCTGTATATAAAATAAGCTAGCTTTGACATACAAATGATGCCCCGAAGCATAAAAAATTGGAATCATTAATTTAATAATTTCCAAATGCAACGGAAAATTGCCAGAACGTTCGGCATTTATAAATCGTTGAATTAAATAAACTATTTCAAAATATTGCACCCACAGTTGACACGTTGGTCCATTATTTTTTAGATAATTGACGCGTTCTACAAATTTTTCCTTTATATTTTGCACTATAACAGATTCAAGTTTATTGTTAAAATTATCCCCTCCTACGTCTAATAGAGATTGATTTAAAAAATTTTTTTCATTATCGTCAAGATCTATTTGTTTAAAAATGATAGAAGCAAGTGCTGCTTGGACTAACAGATAGTCTCTCACAGCTCGAGAAAAAGCTTGGCCAATAAGAGCTTTATCATCAAATAATTCAGAATAAATTGAACTAAAAGCTTCTTTAAGGCCACTTCCACCCATTATATATCTAACAGATGAAATATAAGACATTAATAGATGGAAGCCGCCTAAACGAGGAAATACTGACATCAAGTTATGGGGATCGTTATCGGGATCAATAGAGGAAACGATTTCCATTGCTTTCATAAACAATGGCAAGTCGAACGTAACAAAACAATGTTTTTGTTTGTTAATATCGGCTCTTTACCTAGCATCGATTAATGAGGTTGATATAGTTTTATGGTCGCTTGGAGGAGCATTAATAAATGGCAAAAGGATAATTTTTAACGAATCAAATTCATCATTCAATAAGTGAAATTTGTTCATGAATCCATTCCAGTTTGGTGTTTGTTGTGGTGCACTAAATTTTCCATAGAACCACAACAAATCGATAGGTTTTAATCTACCAATTATATCGATACTATCTAATGCTAAATCATCTACAGTTATAGAACTCAAATTAAAAGGCTTCTTATTATTAAAAGTACTTAATGGTGTAAACCCGAATGTATTAGTTGAATCAAACGAAAAGGCTCCTTTTAAACGTGGAATACAAGTATTTGAGCGTACTGACGCTAATGGCGTCACACACATTATACAGCCCATAGAATGAAAAGTATTTTTTCCATCAATAGTGCAAGTATTGTGATCTGCATTGTCATATACGAATTGCAAATACGAATCGGAGATGAAATCTATAGTTTCTGGACAGTTCACAATCGATGTTTCAAATCGAGTTGTCTCAAAATATGAAGCACAAAGACCTAAATTATGAAGACAATCTATGATACCTTTAGCAGCATATTTAGTGTGAATCATACAAGAAAGTGCTAGTAATATTGAAGAAGAAAACGACCGTGGTCTAACGACAGACATTAAAATATGGTCTAAAGTACTAATTTTATTATCTAATTTGAAATCAGGGCCTTTTTTGGGAGTACGTTTATGTGTTTTTAATAATACGTCGAGAAATACTTTCAGTGCTTCTGGAATTTCTTCGTTAACATTATCTAAAAATGTAGTTGGCGATTTATAACTATCAATATCGCATTTCATTGAACGACTATCTTGCAATATTAATTCTACGGCTTCTGTAATTATACGTAGTTTTTCTTCTCGCGGGTCACTTTTATGATTATCATAAAAATTTTTTTCACTGCATAATCCTCCCAACCTTTTCAAACAAATAATTCGATCATGGTAACTGTATAAGTAACTATCTCATCTTTAAAATGTTTTTTAGAGCACCTTCAATACGATTAAGCGGTGGTAAATCTGTAGACCCGTGAATACTAATATATTGATTTAAAATTTTTTTTTAACGAAAATTTGCACTCTTCGCTATTTTCTAATAAAAAGTTAATAATATATGATATTAAATGAGACATTTCATCACTTATAGGTTTACCTATCACGTTTGTTGCACTATATAAATAAAACTTGCTTAAGCAACGTCGATGATAAAAAACATTTGCCTGAGTGTAATATTCATCGTTCTTGTCTTTTAAATTACATACACGCGACGATATCATTAAATTAATTTCATTTTCTTGATACGTTTCAAGCTGCGCTATAATGCTATCTATAGTACTTTGCTGCAATACACGAGAATATTTGTCCACATTATAAAATTTTTGCGAACAGAATAAACAATACGTAGAAAAATCAAATTGAAGCCTCTTTACGTTTTCTATCTACTTCAACAATTTTAAGTGCATTTTTCAGTGCCGCTTTTATATTCGATTCCCTAATATACATTGTTTGACAAACTCTATGTACAGTAATTTCTTGGACTTTTTCCAAATCTACATGTTTATTGTCCTTTCTTCGACGGCTAGCGCTTGCTAATTTCTCAATACCCCGTTGTTTAACTATACAAGACTTATTAGGATCTAGTACCTTATCACATAGTAAGCAAAAGTTTACATTGTTTTCGCCTGGCTGTTCACCAATGTCTTCTAGAGCAGGGATTTCAACGTCATTGTCTTCCTCTGTTGAATGTTCTGCTATGTTGTGGAAGTCGTCAGTTGCAGCCATAATGAAAAGTTGCAAGATGAAAGACAACTTAATTATCTGTAAGTTATGAATAACATATTAGAACAATTTCACAAGCTGTACATAGTACACCGCTGAATTTATTGATTTAATAGTACTGAACTTATTGTAACATATGATACATATTAATATGAATATAAAAATGATTTATATATATTAATATATTAATATATTGTAATTACAATAAATTCAAGTAAATTTTATAAATAGGAAAGGAGCAGTCCAGTAGAATCAGTTTTAAATAAGGTGCATATTAAAACCCCCCATCCGTCACCTCGAATTTCTTTTTGCGTTTAGCAATATACATTTTTTTAGCTAAAAAAAACGAAAAACGGCACTTTTTTTACTTGCGCGCTGTTTACTCGAAATCTATTAGAGATACGAAAATAATTTACTGGAATAAAGTTATAGAGCGTTAAATTTGCAACAAAGTAGCATAGTTTAAAATCGTTAGAGTCAATTTAGCGCGACTGTAGCGGCAAAACAAAAATACAAATTTTTTTTTATAAACGTTTTCTGCGACTACAAATGTTAATTGTTAATGTCTTCGTACATTTTTGATAAATATTCTATAAAAATATACTATATCTAACAAATAATTAAATTATTAAGTTATTAAATTATATAAAAAAGCATGCTTTCACTACAACTCGTTATCTAATAAGAATACAATTAATGTAATGTCATATTTGAGTTTGTGAAGATTTGCTATATCAATTTAAAAAAAAAACGTTAAATTTGATTAGTTAGAAGCAGAGATAAGTCAATGTTGACGGCGTGATTCGATTTTTAGCAGCTCAATCAATTTTTCAACTCCACGCTAGGATACCCCAACCACCGCACGCAAAAATTTAATGAATATCAGGTAGCAGGATTCTTCTCGAACGGTCAAACTTTCACTTGCCTTACAAGGGATATACTAATTTATGTCTATATCTCTAATCTCATTTATTATAAATTTTATGAATAGCAGGTAGCAGGATCCTTCCCGAACGGTCAAACTTTCATTTGTCTTTGAAAGGACATTCTTTATTACAGATCCAGTGTCCTAAGCTGCTTACTTCTTTCTAAAATTTACGTTGAACTGTCTACTATCGCGAAATGTACTGAAATATTAGAAATAAGTAATCATATATATATATATATATATATATATATATATACACACAAATACACGTGCATATATATAAGTATATACTGTACTGTACTGTATACTGTACGAAGTATATATTATATTTCTAAAATTTAAATTTAAAGAAACATTTACACTTCCACTTTTATTCTACGATTCTACACAAGACAAATGTCTATATATTAAATATAAATAAAATTTCAGAAACTTACCTAAATGTTATGTGGTTGATTTAAAGGTGCTATGACCAATAATAATTAATAATTGCAGATTTCGGAATAGCTAGAACACAACCAGTCAGACCTGGCCAGCTGGCCTGGACCGCTCCAAAACTAGCATATTCTATATGTATATACTATACTGTATATACTGTACATTCAAAAATAACCGTTACGTTTTAGGGACACTTATAATGTGATAAATACAAATATATAATTACCAAAAATGAACATGTATGTTGTTTAAATGTTAATGAAATAACTACATTTTTTATGGGGATAAATGTATTATAAATAAATATAAATAACTATTTGCCTACATTATAATAAAATATACACATATATTCATATGTTTCGTATTATTTATTTAACAAATATCGAATGCGTACTTAATTAACTTGAAAAATAAAAAAAATTTCAGTAAAATAGCGTAAATAATATCAAAATGAGTAATATTAAAGTCAAACGCCGAGCGCCTGGCTTTTCTATTACTATATATACTTCCCCTCCGCGGGATCTGTATCCCCCACCGCTCGCTTTCTTTGACGCTCGGGCGCATTTTGCCCGATATTCAACGGCAAATTTCACCCTTTTAAACTGATTTTAGAGCAAAAGTTCAAATGACAAAGTTGTAGTTTGATTATTGAGCTTTAAAAAACTTTTTTCAAATAATGTATAACTCTAACGGCTGAGCCACAGGGCATTATGCAAGATGTACTAAAACAAAAGGTTTAATTGTCATTACTTTAGTGCCGAAAGTAATAATTATATATAGCTCAGATTTAGCATAAATGAAGAAGACAATGCAATCTACAAAATATCATAAGCTAATTCTTTCAACATCACTCTATGTGGAGATATGAATTCTTGAAATGTTACCTTTCTTGATCAATTTTGATGTTTTTTGCAATTATATTGATTATTAATTACTCGACTGAGATGAGCGATAGCTCATTTTATAGATAATTCTATTATCTATAACTTATTCCATTGAGGTACATACCTAACTTCAATAGTTTTGGTGTTATACGCGAAAAACATGTTTTTGCAAATTTGCTGTTGTGAGTTGGAAACATATACGTTTTCATTTATGCATAGTATTAAACAACTTTTCATAGTCGGTTTGCTGATAGTATTAATGTCACGAAAAAATCTTCATTGATTGGCCTAGGTAGAGCAGGACTTTGTTAGAAGATACCGAGTCGTATAGCGTACGTGGTGCCCGACAATTCATGCGTGCGCGTTAACGCAAACCGTGTGACTCGTTTGCGTGCCTAGAGGACGAGCACCGTCATTGTACCGGCTTGATGGTTTACTTTCTCTCTATCCACTCTCAGCGTGCTCTCTCCCTCCTTCCGACCACTTTTGTTAACTTTTATTGATTAAAAATACTGTTCACCGTAAGTTTCTTTTATTTAATCGTATCCCGCCGCCTTCTTCAAACGTTCCGCTTTTTCGCACCTACACCCGCTTTAAATCTTCGACTTTTGCGTTCTTTGGCCAACACTACGAATCTGCGCGGATCCGGCTGTCATATCACCGGCGTGACGAGCATCGGACCTGAGAAAACTGATAGTCCAGAGGAGGCGCCAGACTTCGCTCGGATATTCCTCATTCATTCTTTCTCTTTTTTTATATTTACGGGGTAAACCGGGCTAAATCCCCGTTATAACTTTTATCAATCATACTATTATCTGATCTTGAAAAAGTATTCTGCGTCACTTTTTTCAAGCATAGATCGTACACTATATTATATTGTTTTTTTAAATAAGTATCTAATAGTCTATTAATAAGTATTAATCAAGTATTGTTCATTTGATATTATTAGTGAATAGTAACTTTGTGAGGTCTTTATGCTTTATTTGTAAGTCTGTAGAGTGCCTAAGTTCACAAAAAAAATACACACACACAAACATTGTAATACAAACATAACCACAAAGAACATTTTCAATATTTATACTACTAGTATTTTATTATCAAGTCTGGACATGCTTTGATAGTGACTATCTGTCATCTTTATTTATTTATTTATTTATTACCAAAGTAACTACATAAGTTACATGACTAGAAATATACATACATACATTATAAAATATTGCAACCCATCAGAGGTAATATGTACCTGTGCGATTGTTTGGCATATAATTACAAAAGAAAAAAAAAGAAAAAAGAAAAGAAGGAAAAAAATAAAACATAAAAACTAAGGAAAATAATATTTAAAAATCGACAATTTCTAGCTTGCCTAAACTTGGCAGTGAAAACTACCATATTAAGCAGCAAAAATATAAACTAAATATTGTACTATTCTATCACTATCTTCTTCACCAGAATCTGATTAGCATCTATCTTGCTATGTTGTAGTAATCCATGCTTGCTTTCTTCTCTTTTGTAAGTGGATATGAACACCACATTATCTACAACTATTAGGTCTTTATGTTTTGGTTGAAATTTTAGCGAGTAAACTGAGTTAGTAAAAGTTTGCGTTCCTTAAGTTCCTCTATCGAAATAGAGAAAAGCTTTGTTGTTATCCAGATAGTTGATATTCCCGTGAGTCATCCTGATAAAGTTTGCAGACTGTAATGGTTTTCCAGGGGCTGGCCCTGCCTTTTGCATTAAAATCATGTTAGTGTTTTCAACAGCTATGTTAACAATAGTATCAAAAATAGTTTCGATGGGTTCGTATTTTGCCTTATGATTGGATTCTTCAGATTCTGATTTTGAAGTTGTGGCTTTCCTAAATTGTATATATTTAATACTCTTAGTAAGAGGTTTTATGTCTAATTTTAGATCGATTTTCACAGTGTCTGTTAAGTCAGTCCATGATTCTAAAAATATATTACGTAAGTCTGTTATAACCTTTAGTACTTTGTCACTCTTTTGTTACATTTTAGTATAGTTGTACGAAGTTAATATATTATGGGTTCTATTGTATAAGTTGTAAAAACCATGGGCACATAAATACGTTCTAGAATCCAGTACAATCTTGTTAAGGAGATTTATATCCTCATGGACATCCGAAGTAGGATACAAAAAATCTTCGAACATAGTGATTAATGACTAATTGATTCCTTTACAATAGATTTTATGCAGCGTGATTCCTGAAAACTCTAGTTTCATGGATTTCTTTTGATCCATTGTTTTAATGTTTTTTTTAATTCTATTTTTGTTGGCCATTGTTTTAAAATGATTGAGTAGATTGTTAAAGAATGTAATAGCTCTGTTGAAGCAGTTTTTTATACTAATTCTTTTTATTCTTTTAGGTAGTTGTATACTATTATATCTACTTTTTTTATCTTTTTCGCTGTACATACGAGGTCTGTGCGGAAAGTATTGGGCCTACCTTTATATTTTCGTGCTAGCGTTATTCTTTATCATCTGGTGGGTGGCATCTTTCAAAATTATCCCCACTTGATTGAATAACACGGTTCTATCGATGTTTCCACTTTTCAAAACAGTTCTGGAACTCACTTTTAGGGATAGCCTTAAGTACACTCGTCGCATTGTTTTCAACCGTTGTTTTATCAGCGAATCGGTGTCATTTGAGTGGTTTTTTTAGTTTTGGAAACAGCCAAAAGTCACAAGGGGCTATGTCGGGACTGTATGGAGGTTGTCGAAGCAATGCGATATTGTGTTTGCTCAAAAATTGCTGCACAAGATTGGATGAATGCGCTGGCGCATTATCGTGATGGAGAAGCCAGTCACCACTTTCCCAAAAGTGCGGCCGTTTTCTTCTTACTGCATCACGCAAAAGTTCCAAAATTTGAACGTAGTATTCTTTATTGATTGTCTGACCTGTTGGTGCATATTCGTGATGTACAACACCATCACAATCGAAAAAAATAATCAACATTGACTTAACATTGCTCCGACTTTGACGTGCTTTTTTTGGTCTTGGCGATTCAGAATGCTTCCACTGTGAAGATTGTTGTTTTGTTTCAGGATCATAACCATCAACCCATGATTCATCACCTGTAATAACTTTTCTAAGCACATTATCATCATTATTGACCATTTCCAGATTGTCCAGAGCGATTTCTAAACGAATTTTCTTCTGCTCTGCTGTGAGCAATCTTGGGATGAATTTCACACACACGCGTTTCATTCCTAAAATTAATCGGTTCAAATTTCTAAAATGATAGTTTTTGGTATCCCAAGGTCTTCTTCTAGTTCTCGCACAGTCATACGACGATCTTGTTTGATTGCAAGTCGCATCCGCTCAATATTATCTGCGGTTTTTGTCGTCGAAGGTCGGCCGGAACGAGAATCGCTATCGACAGAAGTGCGACCATCCTTGAACCGTTTATACCACTCTTTTATTCGTGTTTTGCTCATACACTCGCTTCCGAACGCCTTTTGCATCATTTCAATAGTTTCTGAACTCGTTTTTCCGAGTTGAAAGCAAAATTTGATGCAAATTCGTTGATCTTGTTTTTCAGTCATTTTTGACAATATCAAAATTCGACGAACGCGAAAAAAACACTGTAAATAAAGACACGCTGCGCATGAACTATACATCCGGCAGGTATCACTAAGTAACCAATAGATTCGTGAGGCTTTACTGTTGACGTTTCTGTCCGGTAGAGGTCGCTCGAGCACTATGGCGCGAAGATATGAACGTAGGCCCGATACTTTCCGGACAGACCTCGTATAAGATAGTGGAATAATAGTGATTCTAGAGAGAAGGTTTGGTCAATATTTAATGGCTATTTTTCCATTATAAAATTGTTTTGGTTAACTATTCTTAGTATTCTAGTTTGTAGGTTCTGTAATCCTTTAATTGATTATGAATAAGCTCTTCCCACAGGAGTCAATGCAGTGAAATAGTGCATAGTAAAGAATCCTTAATACATTAAAATTCATTATTCTTGATAATTTGTAAAAGACAAAGTTAACTATTTGATCCTTTTGTAGATATTATGCAAGTGAAGTTCCCATTTCACGATACTATAAAAAATCACTCCGAGATACTTAATGTATTCAACTTTGTATATTATTATACCTTGTATTTTTATTTTCAGATTTTTAGTTATGCTATTACAGTAGTTAACGAATTCAATATAAGCTGTTTTATCAATATTGAGTGACAACTTATTAATGGCTAACCATTTTCCTACTATTTCTAATTAATTGTTCATATTTGTTTCTGTTTCTTTCCAATTTTTACCAGTTGTGATGACTACCGTATTATTAGCACAAGAGAAAATTGTATTATCTGGCAAGGCTTGTAAAATATCATTTATATAAATTATGAAGAGCAGTGGTCCTAGGATTGTACCTTGAAGAACTCCCATCTGAACTTCTTTATTGTTGTTGGGTATATTGCTGATTTTGACTCTTTGTTTTCGTTTGCTTAGATAAATTTTCATTAGATTGTAAATACTTTTTTTATACTATAATTATATAATTTGTCAAGTAAAATTTTATGATCAACCGTGTCAAAATCTTTTGCTAGATCGAGAAAGATAATAACTATAGGATAACTAGAGTCTAGTTGTTTATAAATCAAAGTTGATATACTAGAGAGCATCTTTGGTTACTTTGTTTCTTTGGAAACTAAATTGTTTGTTTGATATTAAGTTGCAATAGTATATAAATTTCGTAAGTCTTTTATGAATGATTTTTTAAAAAATCTTAGCAACGTTGGAAATCAGAGATATTGATGAATAGTTTATTGGTAAGTATTTTTCTTTTGCTGTGTGGATCGGTATAATTACTGCTTTTTTAATGCATCTGGCCAAATTTCTGTTTTAATGCTGGTATTATTATATTAACAATTGGTGTAGTAATGAAGTTTATTAAAGTTTTTAAGATAGCGGTATTGATGTTATCTATTCCTCCATTTTTTTTCTTCATTTTACTAATTACACAGGTCAACAAAATTTGACAAAGGTTCAGAACCAGAGACCAAGCATAATATATTCTAAGGATTTTGATGCGCTGAATCCAAATCCGAGGTCAGAATTGCGCCAGCACGTCAGGATTTTGAGATATCCTAACCTAAATGTGCGAAAATCACGTATTTTTGCTATATTCGGTACCTTATAACATTGTGAATAAATTTTTTCATGCAAAACTGACAACGGCATCTAAAAAGCAATTCTTATCGTACGAAAGCATTAACAATCTTTAGTTGATGTCTTCTTTTATCGTCAATTGAAATGTACTACTTATCAATTGGTTTATATGGCAACGCAATGAATTTCGACTATTATAACTCAAATCCCTGATCTTGGAGCATTGTAACCTGCGGGGCAATAAACCTTGCCCACTTAACCTTAAATACCTTAACCCCCGAGCCCTGTGACCTTCGATGCAATAATCCCCGTCCCCTTAACCCTAAATATTTTAACCCAAGAAGTAACCTACGATACAATAGCCCTAGATTCCTTGTGGCGCCAATTACTAGGCTCAGATATTAAGGGATTTGCGTAACGGCATCGAGGGTTATAACATCACAGGTTTCAGGGCTACAGGGTTAACGGATTTAAGGTTAAGGGGGCAGTTAATGGTTAAGGGGTCGGCTGTAGCAGGTTATAGCGAATTTAGGTTAATCTGTCACTGGTTCTAGAGTTATAGGATTTTCAGTACATTTAGGTAATAACCATCTGCCTTAGCCTACCCTAAATTTATAGCTGCCATTTTAGAGTGCATCTAATAAATTCAGCTAGATTCGCCGTAAATTAGTACAATGGTAGACCTTTATATGCCAGTGTAAGTTTTTCCTACTACTGAAGATTGCAAAAAAATCAAGATTTTTCATACTCCAGTATATATCAATTGATAAATGGCACATTTCAATTCACGGTATCTCTGCTGAAAAAAGACATAAAAAAATCGGTAATGCATTTTGTCGGCCAAGAGTTGCTCTTTCAGATGCCGTTGTCAGTTTTGCATGAAAAAATTTATTCACAATGTTATAAGGTACCGAATATTGCCAAAAAACGTGATTTTCGCACATTTAGGTTAAGATATCTCAAAATCCTGACGTGCTGACGCAATTCTGAGCTCGGATTTGGATTCAGCGCACCAAAATCCTTCGGGTGTACTATGTCTGGTCTCTGGTTCTGAAACCTTGTTGGCCTGTGTTATTTTACGAATGTCATAATTGTTTCTTGGATACAGAAATAAACTTGTAGGGTTCACAGTAGACATGATAATATTGTTATATTGTGGAGCAGAAATTCTATTACTTAGATCTTTACCTTGTGACGGTAAACGTCTTGTTAGCGCTATCGCCTCAATCATGCGGCTGCCTGCGAGGGCAGCACCTAATGGTTAAGGAAAATAGAAAAAGGGAACTCGGTATGAGACGGGACGGAACGCGCGCGAATATAAAAGAACCAGTCGAGGATTAGTAATCCGAGCATCCAGCTGCATTTATCAACAAATAGAGTTTCTTTTCACGAGTTTCTGAGTGCTGAAGCGAGCCAGCTCAATAACAGAGACATCAACCGAAAGCCGTGCTTTTGTCATCACTCTTGCGAGAGTGCGAGTGTGTGTGTGTTGGTGAAAGATTTCGCCATCGAGGGCGAAACCGAGAGTGCGAGACACCTCATTCAAAGACTGACGTCCCGGAGGCGGATAAACGAACTTTCTTCTTCCCCCTTCTAGTAGTGTGACCAATAATCAGGTAAGCTGACTAGCTTAGTATCGCGAATTTTTATGTGACCGCGCGGAGCTAAATATTAATCCCTCGTACTCTGTAAGAATCGGCAGCGTGCATGTGTTAACTCTGCGAACAAAGAGCTGTGAACACTCCGGCACCGCATGTTATTGTCCCGCGCGCGTTTCGTAAACATAAACACGCGGGTCAAGTATATTGTAGAGAATAGGTAAATAAACTAACTCGCATGCGATTCAAATTATAATTTCACTGTTATCATTTCTTGCTAGTAGTAAGTTGGTTGACTGACTCCCGTCCCCTCCTGCTCTCCGATTAATGAATTTGAATATTTCGATATCACCGCACGCATCTCGATACGATTGCGCGTCGAACGAATAAACGGAATAAAAACGGAGCATTCACCCCGTTACAACCTATATTACAGAAAAATTTATTAATTTTAAATGTAATTTTTCTTTCATCTGTTATTTTGGTGTTATCACTTATGATCAATAGTTTTGGTTTTCATTGTATTTTTACCTAATTTATTATTTATTATTGACCATAGACTTCTTGGGTTATTTACAGACGATTCAATCAGATTTTATCAAAATTTGCTATATCTTTGTTGATAACTTGGTCCAGGAGTTTGACATACTGTTTATAATTTTCTTTTTATCTATGTTATTGGGGTCATTATGTCAAAATTTGTAAAGTTTTTCTTTAGTTTTACACGAAAAAAGTATTGCTTTAGTTATGCATGATTTTCTTGGTATCATTTACTTACTGTTTTTTTGAGTGGTGCTGTTTATTTGTGCTTTTTTAAGCGTAGAGTATACTCTTCTTCTGTATGCATGTTATAATTGACACTATCCTATATTATATTTTCTAAAACCCTATATAACGCTAATTCCACGGTATTAGACTCTGATTCTTTAACTTTATCATTGCGAGAATTGAACGTTACAGATAATAATGCTAATATAACCATTGGATTGATAGATATTTTAATTTCCACAGACGAAGATTATTTATTTTGCAATTGATATTTTCCTTGAAATAACTTTATAGTATTTATTATTGCATGAATTTAATAACTTTATCTTCCTTTTTGAAGTAAGGATTATATTTCCGGAAATCTACGAGCCAATGGTCAAGTCCGATCGTTATGGTCACAAAGCTAGATGGCACGTGTCGGTTTTGTGTCGACTACCGAAAAGTTAACGCGGTGTCGAAAGTTTCAGCTGCCCTTCACGGATGTTATTTTGTGTAAGATTCAACATGCAAAATACATCAGCGCCCTAGATTGTTCTGGAGCCTTTTGGCAAATACCTCTCACTAAGAGGTCAATAGCGATCACAGCCTTTACGGTTCCTGGCATAGGTCTGTTTGAGTTTGTCAGAATGCAGTATGGCTTGGCAGGTGGCCCAGCAACCTTTCACATGCTGGCAGACAGAATTATCACACCAGAAATAGAACCCTATGCATTTGCATAACTGGATGACTTGATAATTGCGACTGAGACGTTTAGTGAGCACGTGAAGTGGCTTACGTTGATTTTAAAAAGAATCAATGAGGCCGGCCTTAAGATAAACTGGAAAAAGTCTAAGATTTGCATGTCTGAGATTCGCTATCTCGGCGTACTGGTGAATCGGGACGACTGCCGCCCTGATCCGAAAAGAGTGCAGCCCATCCATCTTAGACTACCTGGCACCGAGAAACTTACGACAATTACGCTATTTTCTCAGCATGGCCTCTTGGTACCGCAACTTCTTAGAGGACTTTGCGACTTTGGTCAAGCCCCTCACTGCATTCACAAAGAAATATACGAAGTATGTCTGGACCAACGAGCATTGGGTCGCCTTTGAGCAAGTAAAAGATTTACTTGCAACGGCGCCTGTTTTAGCCAGGTCTGACTTCAAGGCGCTGTTCATCGTTGAGTGCGATGCCAGGGATACCCGCCTTGGCAGCGTTCTTATCCAGAAAATTGATGGAGAAGACCACCCTCTTTGCTTTGCTAGTCGTGTTCTCTCAGCCACTGAACGAAAGCTATCAGTAACTGAGTGTGAATGCCTTGCCGTTATTTGGGCAATCGAAAAATTTCGATCATATATCGAAGGCTAACACTTCACCGTGGTGACAGATCACCATAGCTCAATCTGGCTCCGAAATCTAAAGAGCCCTAATGTCAAGTGAGGCCGATGGTCATTTCGCCTTCAGGCCTACGACTTTAACATAGTGAACCGAAAAGGTAAAGACAATGTCGTGCCTGGTGCCTTGTCTCGCATGTACGAGACTGATAAGGACGTCTCTGTTTCCCTCGCTTCCCTCAAAATTGACGAGTCTATTAGAGACAAATGATACTTGCGCAAGTTTAAGTAAGTATCCGCGGGGTCACCCATATTAGAAAGTTGTCGGCGGTCGTTTATTTATTTATCGGCCAACATTTTTCAAGCCCTATCAGAATCTTTTTTTTAGAATTATTCTATCTCTAATATTGAAAAAACTTCAGCCAATTAAACAAAAATGAAAAAGTGCAACAATTTTTAATTTTTCTTACACGTTTTAATATTCGTAAAAACACTCCTGAAAAAAATAAAGTAAGCTAGAAAGAAAACTTCTGGAGAGAGCTTCAAAATAACCGGGTCAGAATTTTTTTAGAATAAAAATTAAAGGAGCTGCGATTGCCTAAAGTCGAAGCAAAACATTAAATGCCTGTTCAGAATTATTGGCCGGCACTGTATTAGTAAAGTATGATTAAAAATACATATACATGTTTCGCAGTGAAATCTAGACCAAATACTTCATCCCAATTTAACATGATTAATATTATTTATATAAATTGTATTTAAATTCAGTAATCCAGTCGGGATAAATATGGCTAACAGATGTCAAATAAATCAATTTGCTCCTGCAATACCTCTTTGGACTCTATGCGTTGCGCTCCATGAAGTACTTACAGCCATTTATCTTGAAGGAACTCAATGACGTAATGTGTCTCAGGGTTAAAAGGAGGAAATTTCAGAGACGTGTACCCGTGATCTGAAATGATCTACGGGTCATCTTAGTTCTCGTTTCAACTACTCTCAAGTTTGCCTTTCTCGCTATATCCAGATGCCTGGACCTATGCTTAGTCAGGAATTTAGAGAAGTTAATAGGCTCTCACAGATAAAATACTGTATTTGAGCAGAGACGTGAAATAGTTCATGCTTACATCCGTGCGAAGCCATCTTAACCGTCTTCTGTAAGAAGAAATCTACTGACGCAGTACACATATTTATATTGCACACCAGATTTACTAAGTCTTTAAATGCTCGCATAGCTATTTAGAGGTTCTCAGACATATTACTGTACAAGAATTCAGATGCGATTGTATCAGTCTATGGTATAGTATTAGTACGTAGAGATGAGACGTAGACCTATGGAGCTTTTTTTGTTTTACTTTTTTTTAGATTTTACATCAGTATTGTCATTTTCAGAACAAAATATTCTTTTTTAGGTTCCGACATGTTCAACACGTAACGCCAATTTGTTCTTGATCTCGATCTTCGGCGTGTTTATGTGAGGAAGAATATTACAGATTGCATGCACGACTTAACGCGGTCGCCATTACTATCTTTCAAGTGACTCATGGGTCTCGTTACTAACAAGAAGAAAGTCAACCTTGAAGGTGCTAGATTTTTATAAAACTATATAAACTTTCTTCAGTTAAAAATATGAAAATAATATCCCTTGGTTTCTCTTAATGGGCTCTATTTCATTTTTTCACTATTTTGGTTAACAAAAGAACTGTATACATTCAAATTAATCAATATTATATATACTAATATATCACAGTATAAGTGAAGTAATTGACCTAAAAATTTTATTAACACATACATTTATTTTATATCCATAGATCGTCATCATGACGTCCTGCGGTTCGGAACGCCCGACTCTTCTTTACATAAATATTATAAATGTCATCCGTTCACAAAATTTGGTGCAGTGGTTTGCTTAGTGTGTGAAAATTTCTATCATACTAGTAAATTAGTGTCTAAATACAATGCAGGAAGACCCATAAAATTCATAAACAATTCATTCGTGATCTACTAAGACCATCCTAACCTAGCGTTCACCTCAAATCTATTAGATGGTAAGTTGAACAAGGAGCAAGACAATTGATAGCTCAACTTAAACTTGTACTTTAACTCAACTTAAAGCAGGAAATATTAAATGAAATCATACACGAAAAATAAACAGAAAATGGGCAAATTATGTAAACAACAACAATGAAAATTTCGGAGAACTGCAAGCTCTCAAAATAGAAAACAATTTTAAAAAAACTATATAATGAAATAAAAGAAAAAAAAACCAATTACTAAATGAATTATTATTGAAAGAAAAACAAAATAAAATTACACCATTTAAAAATTCATATGTTGAGGTTGCCTAATGCCCAAACCTACTGCAAAAAGAGTACCAAGATTACTAGTTAAAAAAACAAATAATAACGACAATACTAATCTTGAAAACGTTGTAGCTCATTATTTGACCAAGGATAAAACTCTGCAAACTAAAAAGTTACATATAAATAAAAATAAAGATACAGTTATAATAAATTGCATGAATGAAGACAACGTAAATTCAATTGAAAAAACACTAATTACAAAAATATCAAATTAAAAAAGAACAAAATAGAAAACCAATAGTTAAGATTATGAGAATCTATAAAGTTTTCAAAACAAATGAAAAAGATATTGAAACAGACATTAATCAAAGAAATTTTAACAATTTTTTTCTTTTTTTTTAACGTCGCTATATTTATACTCCCTCAGTACTAATCAGCAACGAAGGCTTGGAATGTATTTGAGAATAAAGCACATGAAACTTTTTTCAGTGGTGTTTGTATCAATTAGCAGGGACTTGGAATCGAACCCGGGCCTACCAGGTGCGTGTCCGTCGCCCTACCTACCGAGCCATTGCAGGCCTATTTTAGCAACTTTGAGGATGTAAGTCTTAGATAATAATGATATATTATTCTCAAATAATAGACTAAAGAAAAGTAGTGTATTAATTGAGGTAACGTCTAATTTATACAAACATATTAAAAATAACAAAAATAGATTATTCATTGGATGCTAAAATTGTAGAGTGTTTGACGTCATTAACACGTATCCTTGCCACAAGTGCTCAAGATTCCGCCACAGTGGCAATAATTTCAAAAATAAAGCCACGTACATCAAATACGCTGACAATCATACAGTTAACAAATGCAATAGTATTACCACTAAATGCTCAAATTGCTCATGCCACAATGAAAAATAAAATACGAAATATAACGTTAATCACACAGCAAACGATAGTTTATTGTGTGAAGTAGTGAAAAACTAAATAAAAAAAGACATTAAATTAACTGACTACTCGATACAACCTAATTACCAGCGCTACTTTGGTAAACCAGAGCGCACTATCAATCATCAACAGGTAACAAGCGTACAACGGATAACAGATCGCCAATTTAGACTAACAAGTAGTCTCTCATTGTCGTCTTTATCCTCGTAAAATCCATCAAATAATACACCAATCAACAGGAACAAAAATGGAAAGTGTTAATGTAAATATCAATAATGAAACAATTGTTGGTGATACATGCACTTTAAATAAATACATGTGATATGCATAAATATTAGAAGTAAGAATAACAATAATAACAAACTACTAACTTTTATTAACAGTCTAAATAATAAATCTGGTATAATTATATGCACAGAAAATTAGAATATTGATTATCTACTAATACTAACTAATACTAACTAATACTACTAATACTAACGTTGCAGGCTACAATATATACTACAATGACAGTATAATAAATGAATCCGATGGAGTAGTAATATATATCAGAAATGATATAAAAGAAAACACAGAAGTAGTACAACATAACAACCTTAAATTACTAACTCCTCAAATTACCATGGAAAATAATAACGAAACTACTACTCTCAGCCATATACAGATCACATTACATGCATAAGACTGAATTTTTAATGAACTTGAAGTCTTTTCCAAAAACCAATACAAGAAACAAAAATACAATTATTGCTGGCGATTTTAACTTAAGGGGACCTTTCAATGTGACGGATTGAAAAAATCGATTTTGTTTGTTGCATTTTTCGATAGTATTTACCTCCAGAATTGATGTCCCACAGTCGGTTTGGTCGAATTCTACCTTATTGATCGACTTTACTGCTTCAAAAGTGAGAGCGTACCGCGCTCGCTACCTGCACGCGTTTTTCTCAAAACCACTTTTTTATAACTGGCGTGCAAGAACGGTTGATCGTATCGACTTGAATCTGTTTGGAAAATGTTCAGAATTATAAAATGCAGGGAATGAACCTCTAACTAAATGTTTGCTTGAACCTAACTAAAGTTACACACGATTAATCATACAAAAAAAAGACCTTTTTTTCCACTTTTGCGAGAAATGCCGCCATTTTGTTAATTTTCTATAAAATAATTATTCAGAGGTTCATTACCTTCAATTTACATAACAATTTAAGAAACTTTTTGAAATTTCTGTTTCAGATAACCAGAACAGCCAGAATCATGCACGCCAACGAATAACTTTTTTTTTTCCATGTTGCCTAATTATTTTATAAATAAATAAATAAACATTTTATCAAACTAAAAAAAATTTTTTTTTGTTTTTTCGAATCATACCTTTAAGGGAAAAAAAAGGTTTATTTGATTATATGCAGTAGTTGCTGAGAAAAAAATTCTTGAAAAATCGATTTTTTTTGGGCTGTCACATTGATAGGTCCCCTTAAATATCCCAAGTGATGACATAATATTGATCAAGAATTTCTACAAGTCCTATTAGAAAATGGATATAGTCCAGGATTTAGTAGCATTACTCGACCGTCCTTAAATCATAACAACAAAGGTACTTGCATTGATAACATACATAAAATCGGATATGTATACATAAAACTTGAATCACAGGACTTATCTACTTACAATTCCCCTTAATAATCATTAACCACTTTTAATTTCTCTAGATTGCTTTAGTAAAAATATTGACACACCAAAACACGAGAACAATATTAATTTTCAAAAATTGATAAATACCGCCAAGACTATACATTAGAATAATAGTTCATCTATAACTGATCGGAACATAGCGACCAATAAATTAATAGACAATATAAAACATTGTATTAAAAAAGGTATCTGGACAAAAAGTCCAAACCGAAATATCCAGACTAAAAAGTTAAAAATCTTATACAAGTTTATAGTGCTCAAAACGTTTATAATTCCGACCAGAGTGGGTTTAATATAAAAATACATAGTAGCCGCACGCTTTGTTATAAAGGGGTGAAGAAAGTTGAAAACATCGACTGAACAAGAGATCATAATAATATAACGATGGAACATAACATAATCGACTGAATCTAGAGTAGTACAAACTCTATTTAGACCACGAAATACATATCTAGAAGCATCTGCCTCTGGAAAATTATTCAAGAAACTACTTCAAAATTGGACTGAAAATGTATTTTTAGTTCACAGTAACAATGCACCTAGATTGCTATTAGATTCATGGAGCGGACAATGTGAAAAATTGTTAACAAAGCTGTACCAAATGGCAGAAGTATCGTATTGAAAACAATACCAGAAGGTACAACTGGTCAGATACAGCCTCTTGATATATATGGATTTAGATTATGGAAGAACTTTAGAAGAAAATTATCTGACATAACACTTCTTATGAATTACGATGTAAACTTACACGAAAGAAATAATATAATCAAGATTCAATCGTTAACACATAACCAATTGTCTTCACCAAGATTCTTAAATGTTTTTAAATACGCATAGTACAAAAGTGGGTACCTAACTGAAAAATCTGCAAGATTTAAAACCCAACCCAGTAGGTTTCAGTTTATATTTTAAATAGGAACTAATTTGCAGTGTACCATATGTGGAAAGATTGCAATCGTGCGATGTGGATGGTGTAAAAAGCTGTTATGCTTTTAACATTTTTTCATAGATTACCATTATTGTGAGACATATAATCAATAAAATTTGCACAAAAAAACTTTTAAATTACTAATATTAATTTTGATAAAGATCGCTATTAAATATACTACCATTCGAGAACTTTCCTATTTGTTCAGTTTTCTTTCGTGATTGCTTTGTTTAGAGGACAGTAGACACTGTTACTGTTATTGGACCATTTTATACTATCATTTATAATTACACTAGTTGCTTGCAGGTGAGTTTCACTAGTGTGTAAGTGGGTGTAGTGTTTTATTGTGGTTTTGATTAAAATCGCAGTGCCTCCATGAGCTTTGTGAAACGGGTGTAATGTTTTATGTACCACGTAGTTTGGAATATTTAAATAGTTCTTACTAGTGAAATGGATTTCTGCTATTAGCATTATATCGATATTTTCATGTATTAAAAATGCTTTTGATATCCTAGTGTCTCTGCGTAAGTTCATTTGTATTCCAGGTAGCAATATTTAATGAGTTCATTATGTCAATTTAGTTATTTCAGTTGTTAATAAATTTAGCATGGTGGCCATCCTATTCATTAATTGCTCCATAATTTTTTCTAGTTTGTTCAAATGCTCTTCTTTTGAGTGTTTATTTGATTCCGCCTGATCATTAGTTTGTTTTGATTTGCGTCCGCTTGAGCGTATGAAGTATGTGGTCTGACTCTTATTGTATTTTTATTTGAATAAATTTGAATTTCGTTGAGCTCGTGTATTATTTTGATTTAATACTTTTTCTTTTAAGAAAAAGATTTTGTTGCAACTGTATACGCAACGGACATTCTTTAAAGCTTACTCTGTGATTTCTTTTACAGTTTACATATGTTACTTCTTTTATTTTTTTTTATTGAACACTCGCTATTTGCGTGATATTTTGCATATTTAACACTAACTACGCTTTTAAAACAATAATAATTTTTAGTGTGCCCGAATTCTTGACAGTTATAACATTGTGATATGTTTCTTTTGACATGTTGTAGTTCAAATTTTACTATTGATGCACGATTACTGAAATGAAAAAAGTCAATACGCGTTTTGGAGAAAGATTATAGCCAAAATAAATTGAGACTTTCAGGTTTTCCTATTGTCAAGAGTATCAACTTCATTGATTAAAAATCAACATTTAATTGACGAGATTAGTGATGCTGTTAATAAGCACAATTTATTCATAATGTATAAAGATGGCAATATTGAATTCAATTATGCATAATAAATATTTTTACGAAAGTCGTTCAATAAGTTCGTAACTTCTTGGAAGATGGTAGTGTTATTGTAACGTATTTTACAGTGTAAGAGAGTTCTATCTAGTATAAGTGCGTATATAAAATTTCAAGTCAGTGCGTTCGTTTGAAAAGGAGGAGAATCATTTTGGCCGGTTTTTGGCTCCCTAAATTTTTAACCATAGAAAAATTTTTTTTTATTATTATCTATATTTAATAACTAATCGATTCTACAACAAACAGAACTTTACTTCTCTCCCTTCTAGTTACAATCGAGGTCAATTCAATGTCAAATATAGAAAAAACCATCAGAAAGTATTTAGTTGTTCGGTTATATTTATATGTTTTTAGCGTCGCTAAGTCTGAATACCAGGTAATCTTCGCTGTATCAGATCAACTGAAGGTCATCAAGGTTATTTCAGGGTCAAGGTAAAGTAAAGAACGAGAAATCAAGCCCAGCTACCTATTATATAGGTATCTGTTATAGCTGAGTCTAAATATAAGGTCCTCTCATGTGTATTAAATCAGGTGTAAGATTATTTCAAAGTCAATTTGATGAAAGCATTTTTTGAGAATATAAGCGAGGTCGTTTATGATCTTGTGGAATTATCCATTTGTAGGTGAAAAATAAATTGTATAATTGTAAGATGTTGCATGGATAGCATATCAGTGACTGTAACCTCAAACTTGGTAGATCCTCATTACATTTTGCTTACTCTGAGTTAGCTGACTTGAATTATGAAATTAAAGACTACACTATTGGTATTATAATTATCATTATCTTTTGTGTGTATTTTTTAACGTTTTTAATGTAGAAATGTTACCATCAACTGAAATATCTAATTCAGACTAGTTCATAGCGTCTAACTCAATCAAATCAAGTATCACTATTAAATTGTGGATTTTTCTGTTAGTGACGATAATGATCCTCATACCACAAAACTAAAGCAATATGTGCACAGCATTTTAGTATACAAGCCCTAATTTTATACTAGCAATACCAGCTTCGGATTGGATAAAATCCGTCTCTTAAATATTTTATTCAAAGTTGGTACTTTTTCAGTGAAATGTACCGAAATTGTAATTTTACTCTTAATATATCCTTCTATTCTTTGTGTACGTAAATGATATAAATATCATTATTATTTATATGTTTTCTTGCATAAGATGCTGCCTTTTTAATTTTATAAACGCCTACTTTAATCCTGTGGAGATCTTGAAGAGTTTAATCGTGGGTAGTCAAGTAAAGATTCATCTTTAATTTTATTCCGTATTACTATCTTACAATTATGTAGGCGAAAAGAATCCAGTGTGTTTTATTTTAAGTGTATCTTTATTAAATTATAAAACACATAGCATAATCAATACATCCATTGTAGTGAAAAGAAAGTTGAATATATAAATGTGGAATAATAAGACAGAGAGTAGAGGCGTGATCCGCATTCGTCGGTAGACACTCTTGAACTGCTGACCGTTGGCGTGGGTTGAGTGTCCTTTCCTTCGGGGTAATAAAGTCCAGGTAAAAGGGGACCAATTGGCCGAACTGCATCTGTGTAATTGCTGTAGTTGTAGTGATGCATATTTCTCGTTATATACCAACAAATTGTTATCCTCTACGAATTTTTTTAAGTTTGTTCACTTTTCTACTCAGGGTGAGCATTCTCTCTGCAATGATTTTATCATCGTCTGATTAAGCATAGGCTCGGGGTGGTCTAAATACATTACAGAGAGCGCATACAATGCGAACGTATCTTCAATATATAGAATTTAGGTATTAAAAAACATATTTACTAACATTTTCCATTCCTTTATCATACCATTTACAGCCTCAACCACCCACCGGATCTTATTAACAAGTCATGACTTATTTGCGCTAACGTGGTGTCACGTTGAAAATCTTTTTTCAAAAATTAAGCATTTTTGGAATCAACCCAAATTCCTTTGTATAAATCCCGGAATCCATGATCTACAACTAACATATTTTCTGGTCACAACCATTGCAAAAGTTGGAAAGTACTTTGCTTTAGTAAGCTATTTAGAATTTTAGCGTCATTGTTTTAACCATCAGTAAAATAGGGACCAAATACATCTAAAATGTAACCAGTATTACTAATAAACATTATAGATTTGAAATAGTCTATTTTTATGCACGGAAAAGGTGCGTGCGTCATTGAAATGTACGTATAGTTACTAGTTTTCTCTATATACATGTATGACTCATATGCTACATATATGGCAACATTATTGCTTTCTGTAAAGAGAAATTTAGTTAGATTACGAGTATGAAGATATATGAAATCATCATGTGAAATTAAATTAAGCTCAAGATGCTTGTATCCAAAGCTCTCCATAACTGCTTTCTTGGCACTATAAATTGATCTACCTACGCATCGCCTAGATATTCAAAAAAGTATTGAAAGTAATGACTGGGACATATTTGTTTGTAACTTCATCAATAGTAGAGCGAGGCATAATCGTACACTTTTATTCTGAGAAGTGTGAATTTAATTAGAAATAGTACTGAACAGGCAATAAAAGTTGTTTTTAAATATTCCAATGAGTTGATAATAATTCTCATCATTAATGGTTCATCAAAATATAGTGATGGCCGTTGGGCTAGTTCGTGAATATCTATCAAAAGCTGGAATATTTCTGAATTACTCATTGTAGTCGAATTTTCGCTTTCTTTGATGGGGTACAGTTCTTTCTAATTGAATAGGTTACCATCCAAATATCTCTTACAACATCGAGGTTTTCCTTGCATAATACAGGTCGTCAAATTTCTCACCCAGAAACGAGACCTCATGTGCCCGACAGATTTTGGTGCGCTGAATCCGAATCTGACCTCAGAACTAACCTAACCCTATTCATCAGGTTTTCGAGATATTCTAACCTAAAAGTGCGAAAAACACGGTTTTTTGCTGTATTCAAGGTTATGTGATACCGTGAATAATTTTTTTTTTCAAAAACGTGTAATATCACCAGAAAGAAGCACTTTTGCTCTTTAAATTACATTTTTCAGATTCAAGATAGCTTTTTTTTTCATTGAGATATCAGTGACAGAGGTTAAGTACTTTTGCAGTTTTATAACAACATTAAAAAAGAATACTCGTATATAGCGTATGTGAAACCAAAACCCCAATATATAAGTGATCGGTATCGATCGAAAAAATGTATACATAGATTTTCGGGAATGCTGATCGTAAATACGAGGTCAGATGTAGAATATTTAAAATGGCGGATCCAATATGGCGGACCAAAAATTTAATGTCACCGGATTCAACTGGAAAAATGTACACTCGAGTTCTT
This sequence comes from Phymastichus coffea, assembly GCF_024137745.1. Lineage (NCBI taxonomy): Eukaryota > Metazoa > Arthropoda > Insecta > Hymenoptera > Eulophidae > Phymastichus > Phymastichus coffea. The sequence continues at coordinate 4,850,337 of NW_026706827.1, forward strand.
GGGGTTGCTGATCATGAATTTAAAGTTAGATTTTGATATAAGGAAATTTGGGTTTAAGGATACGGAATTACAGCCGAACAGGTTACAGAGCTCTTACTCCCCCCCCCCCCTCTTCTTAACTCCCGAACCATCTAGACTATAACGTTTAAAACAAACCGCGAATTAACGAAAGTGCCGCCTGACCTCCATGATTGTCGATTCGCTTGTCAATCCACGAAATTGTCGCCTGACCGCTCGTTCGCGAATTCCGCGACGTCGGCTGATTGACCCGTACGTTAAAAGTGCGTGAGGCCTTTCCATGGCCATCTTTCAACGAACTCTCCTTTTTCTATCGCTTTCTGCCCCGAACCGTATCTACCGCGAGGATAAACCGTGGACATGTCGCGGTGCGCCATCCGCGAACCTCGTAGGAGAATTTGGACGGGATAAACCGCCGTGGATAAATTCATTACGCCGAACAAAGGGAAGCCCGAACTGTGCTGGGGACGCAACGACCAGACGCCATTAGTTGCTTCCCTTTTTTCCCCTCTCCCGCAACCTACGACATGACCGACGTTGGACTGACCCGAGGGGAACGGATTATTATTTATCAATAAATAGGAATTCCCGCACTAATTCTTTGTCGTCATTGATTTAACCTACGCTCTAAACGTCCTCATTCCCCCGTAGCTAACGCGATCGGGCTACGCGGAGCCGGCTAACGCGTTGATGTTTAGACGCCATTTTGGGTGCGCGACAAGTTGAATTTCTCACACCTATCCTGGATTGCTGCTGAGGTGACTTGAGTCGCCGCTCTGACGACCTGCTGCTGAGAGGAGTCCCTGCCCCGATAATTAACCTAACCGTACCCGCATCTCACCTCTCTTTCGCTTCGCACGTTGAATAGGCTTTCGCACTCTCCCCTTTTACATTTATAGGTGGCTAACGAGATCAGTGTGAGGCGAGAGAGACTCGATCTCGAACCTTCAGCGACCAGAGCCGGTCAACTTGCAGTGCTACTCGTCCTAACGAGAAGACGGTAGCTGGCGCCTAACGAGATAAATCATAGCTGCAACCATTGGCTGACTGTGCCGCTGGTGGCTGTGGAGGCCAAAAAAGTAAAACCGATTATTTTTCCCCTGCCCTCCCCGTCATATATATAATAATTGACCGTGGCCAAACAGCTAAATAAGAAATACAATCTTTTGGAATTATTTACGATCTAGCTATGCTTTTGCCATCCAATTACATCTACTTGATCGGACAATTTACGAGGTTTTTCATTAGAAAGGAAGTAATGGTCGTGTATTTGAAGAAATAATTTACCGAGTCCACCTGTTAAGGAGTGTCATTAATTAATTAAAGAATATCACGAGTGAACGGTAGGTAAGGGTTCCATCGAGACATATTTAAAAATATAACGAGAGAATTTTACTCGTGAAATGTTCAGAGAAAATACGCCCATTTATATGGGCGTGCAACGAATGTCAGACAATTAAATTGATGCATCGGTAAATAAAAGGCCGATGCTTATTACAAACTCATGATTAAACCCTCAGCAAAGGTGTACATAAATTTCTTCGGAACTTTTTAAAATCCGTTTTCCAGTTCTATTTCATTTGATTCTTGGTCATTATTATTACGATTGTTTTATTATAAAACTATTGTATTATTATTATAAAATTTATTTTAGACATCAATAATTTTTTTATAATTTTTGTTAACAAAAATTGTTTATTTAACGCTTTTAAACTATTCTTATAGTTTTTGAATAGGATGTTTACTAAGGTTACTAATGTTTATTAATATTACTAGGGCGCATTTACCATAGTGAGGCATGAAATATATGAACATATATATTTCAACCTCTTTTCTCTTCTACGAATGGGAAGAGAAAATATGACTCTGTTTACAAATTATTTGCATCATTATAAAATTATAGTGCAGGTGTATAAACGATAATAACGTGCTGATAATATTATGAGCTATTGTACCTTCAAATAAAACAGTTACAAAAGAGAACTAGACAGTCTCCTTCAAAACACAAGAAAAACTCTTTATAGCAGGAGGCGATTATAATATGAAGTATATACGATACTGTATGATCAAAAGCATCTGGTCAAAGAAAAGGCAGGAAACTCTATTAAATTTTATAAAGAAAACTACGTTCTAATATCCACTTAGGGACCAATATTCTAACCAACAGATGTAAACAAGCTTCTGGATTTGACCAGTATCAATTATTCTATATTCACAAGTGCTTAAAACTGTAAACAACTACACGAAATTCGACTGAAGAAAATATGCTCTTTTCATGGAGGAACGTCTAATATGTAGTGAAAGAAATATTAAAATACTTAACGAATTATTAATTTAACCCATTAAGGCCCAAATGCCCTAAATTTTCAACGAATCTTCATGCAGTTATTTTTCATATTATCTGCACCAACAAAAATTTCCAACACATCATATCCGACGTAAAATTTGATGTTCTTTCAGAATATGGCTTCAGAATTTGTGTAAAGTCACTGCTAAAAAAGTTATAATTAAATATTTGCAAAAGAAAGCGATTTTTTCAACTTAAAAAGATTTTTTATTCAAAATTTTTTTAAGAAATTGATAAAGATGCACATCTTTTTACAGCTATAAACGTGTCCTCGAGTCCTAAATTTTAAGACATATGGGGTACAAAATCGAAAATCCAACATGGCGGTTCTCAAAATGGCGTCCGAAGTGATAATTTTTTTGAAAAATTTCAGGATGCTATAACTTGAAAACTATGAGCTTTTCTGAAAAAATGCTTAGAATGAAAAGTTCTTAGAATTCATCAAGAAATACACTGGAATTTTTTCAGATTTTTTTTCATGAAATTTTGAAAATTTTTTTTTTTGGATTTTTGAAAATTTTTAAAAATTTATAAAAAATTCTGGAAAAATTCCAGTGTATTTTTTGATGAATTCTAAGTATTTTTTGTTCTTTCTAATTTTTTCCAAAAATTATTGTTTTTTTTCTTGTGTTTTATTTCTTTTGTGTTTTTTTTAGTCCTTTCAGGTTTTTTCGATATTATTTTGTTTTCTCCCGTCATTACTTTCTCATTTGCTTTTTCTTTTCATATGATAATGCTAACATAAGTTTTGCCTTTCCGTGAATTCTTCACCATAGTTTTCGAATGACTAATCACTTCTTATGTTTTGCTGTAAAACAAGATAAGCATTGGTAAGTATTACATTCAGTACATTTTTTTGTGGTCCTTTTACCACAACTTTTACTATTGGTACAGTATTTTTTTCCCGGGGCTGTTTCATATCTATGTCTTTCCAAATTGTAACTTGATTTTGCTAAGTAGCTTTCAGCAACAGCCAGTGCTGTGTCTTTCGTTCCTATTTTTTTGTCATGAGTTACCACATTCTTCAAAATAGTAGCATTCGTTATCGAAGATTGAATGAGTCTCATAAAAATAACCCACGTCCATTTTTTAGATCTTATAAGACTTCTCAAATTACTACAATGCGAGTCGTGAAGATCAACACCGCCCATATATTGATTGTAGAATGTGAAAGCTCTTGGAAATTCTAAGGTTTCTTTCCTTTTTTGTTCTTTAGAATATCTTCTCACCGTTCCGAAAAGCCTTACACTAGCACAAGTTGAAAGAACCGAAACGGGCTTCGAGTCCATAACGATTATATAATTCAAACCACTGTTTTTATCATATTTTGAAACGAACGTTCCTCTCTTGGATTTTTTATCAATTTCATTCGTAGTTTTTATTCGGTTTGATCTCACAGTTCCTGTAGCTCGTAATCCTATATTTTTTAAATGTACCAATAAATCTGGACCAGTAAAGAAATTATCAAATGTAAGATGATATTGATACAATTTTCTTGGAGTGACTGTCAGAAGCAAGTTTTGAACCATTTGAAGAACTACTCGGCTACCTAAAGCGCATTTACTAAGTTTTGGGTTCGTCTCTGAAGCATAAATATTCGTCCCTTTTCCGCAATAAATATCGCAGTCTAAGAGAAACCCATTGACCGTACATAAAGCCCTCATTTTTATCCCAAAACGATCAGGTTTATTTTGTATGTACTGCTTCAAGACCGTTCGACCATAGAACTTAATCATCATCTCATCAACGGATAGAGCTGTTGAAAAGTAACCAAAGCATTTTATATTCTTTCTAAAAATCTCTAATGGCTTTCGGACACGCCAAGCTCTGTCATTTGAGTTACCATTGCTATCTTTAGACATTTTAATTTTTTCTTTGATAGTGGAATATTTATTTCTTGACATAGCAGCAGCTATAGGTTCACAACGTAAAAGTGGCAGTCTGGACCAATAATCCTTTTGGGATTTTCTGCCATTGAACATAGATGTAATTAATATCCCAACAAAAACATCTAGCTCTTCAATCGTAAGATCATATCCATTTTCACGAGTAGCATCAACAATAACTTCCTTCAACTCTAAAGAAAAAAATAGTTGAAATAGATCTACCAAAGAAGAATCGCGAATTTTATTTTGAACATTTGTTGGGAGCAATAAAGCATTATCAGGAGTATCATTGATAACACATTCACCATCCACCCATTCATACTCATGGTCTGGTTCTAATTTTTCTTGGTTCTCACCATAAGCGTCCAAAACTTTACGATAAGATATAACAGGAACATCACCCGATAATTCTGAGTACTCGTGTAATACATTTTCATCCTGAAAATCTGTAATAGCAGCATGATCTGCGACACCTACTTCTTCAGATTCAACATCCGAATCTGACTCGCCGGAATAATCGGCAGAAGGAAGAATGATTATTCGAGAATTTTCATCTTCCTCAACACATACATTTGATTTTATTCGAGACGATTTCCTTTTTTTTGCCGTACTCGACATATTTTGTACACGGCAATGTTCAAAAAATTACGATAAAAAGGAAAATCTCTTTCAACTCCTATGAGCAGCACTGTTCAAGAAGATAAAAAATGGAATCGACTTATGCGTACTCTTATTATTTTCGGAAATAATGAAATGAAAATTTTTCAAAGAACATAGAAAAAACGATAATGATTTCGCAATTCTATTCTCTCAAAGAAAAATGTAGTAAAAATCACTATTTAACGATTAACGGTCAAGTGACTTTAAAAGAATGGGTCTACTGTATTACACACTGTACCCTTTAGTCAAACTCATAATCTTATTGGGTAACTCGCTTTTACTTACAGAGTAAGCTTCTCTGTTCTGCTCATGGACGGAGACCCAGCGGAAGCCGATTAACATATGCATGTATATACATATATATAACATGTTTATGATTTTTTTTCTCGAAAACTATCAACTTTTGGAAAAAATTAGAAAGAACAAAAAATACATAGAATTCATCAAAAAATACACTGGAATTTTTCCAGAATTTTTTATAAATTTTTAAAAAATTTTCAAAAATGCAAAAAAAAAAATTTTCAAAATTTCATGAAAAAAAATCTGAAAAAATTCCAGTGTATTTCTTGATGAATTCTAAGAACTTTTCATTCTAAGCATTTTTTCAGAAAAGCTCATAGTTTTCAAGTTATAGCATCCTGAAATTTTTCAAAAAAATTATCACTTCGGACGCCATTTTGAGAACCGCCATGTTGGATTTTCGATTTTGTATCCCATATGTCTTAAAATTTAGGACTCGAGGACACGTTTATAGCTGTAAAAAGATGTGCATCTTTATCAATTTCTTATAAAAATTTTGAATAAAAAATCTTTTTAAGTTGAAAAAATCGCTTTCTTTTGCAAATATTTAATTATAACTTTTTTAGCAGTAACTTTACACAAATTCTGAAGCCATATTCTGAAAGAACATCAAATTTTACCTCGGATATGATGTGTTGGAAATTTTTTTTGGTGCGGATAATATGAAAAATAACTGCATGAAGATTCGTTGAAAATTTAGGGCATTTGGGCCTTAATGGGTTAAGTCAAGAACAAATGCTCTACTACTATAAACAGTGAAAACAACCACAAATCACTCCCTATAATATAATCCAACAAATTAAAATAAAAGAGGTTACTTAGAAGAAGATATCAGATTATTCAGATTGAGTCAAGAGAAAACTAAATGAAATAAAGAGTTAAAAAAAGTATATAAAGAAAAAAAAACATAAAAACGCTGAATTATCTTACATCATCGAGTTCAGCAAAAGTCACGGATTACTTTCTATGAAAATTAACTAAACAATTTAAAAGACCAACGACATTTATACGACCTATCAGAAAACCATGTGATAAATGATCTAAATCAGTCGATTACAAACTACAATTTTCACCGATCATTTATTCACAATTTTCAAAACAATATTGTGATCATCAAAGAATAACCATCGAACACGAAGAAGTAACATTACTGCAAGACTTTAATATCCAAGACGGCACACGAATCAAATTGGGTAATATAAGGGAAATTATTTCGGCGTCTTTTTAAATGCCTGTAGTAGAGTAGATACGAGGTGTGATCAAAAAGTAAGGTGAATTTTGAAATTTAGCGGACTACGTCCGTTCGATCTTCGACTTTTTTATTTGGTTATGTCGGTACACTCATCTAGAACATACGTTCCAAATTTCAGCTTTGTAGTATGTTTGGTTTGTTTGTGAGAGGCATCAAGGTTAGAAGTGTTTTGCGTGCTCCACGATTTGCTGCTGTCAAAAAACATGGATCAAAGAGTTTGCATGAAATTTTGTGTGAAAAATGGAATCAAATGTTCCAAAACACTTGAAATGCTGAAAGTGGCATACGGTGAGTCTACTTTAAGCCAAAAAAATGTTTACAAGTGGTATAAACTCTTCCACGAAGACCGAGAAGACACCGACGACGAACCTCGTTCTGGACGCCCCAGCACATCAACAACTGATGAGAATGTTGAAGAAGTGAAGAAAATAGTGTTGGGAAATCGTCGAATTACCATTAGAGAAATTGCTGATGATATTGGCATCTCATTTGGTTCGTGCCAATGAATTTTGACGAGTGTTTTAGACATGAGACGTGTGTCAGCGAAGTTTGTTCCGAAATTGCTCAATTTCGACCAAAAGAATCGTCGCATGAGCATCGCCTAAGAGCTACTGAATGACGTCAACGATGATCCAGATTTACTCAACAGGGTTATAACAGGTGACGAAACATGGGTATACGGTTATGACGTCGAGACTAAGACTCAATCGTCCCAGTGGAGGCATTCTGGATCACCAAGACCAAAAAAAGCACGCCAAGTTCGATCAAATGTAAAGGTTTTGCTTACAGTTTTCTTTGACTGCAGGGGCGTGGTGCATCATGAGTTCTTGCCACAGGATAGAACAGTAAATAAGGAATATTACCTGCAAGTTATGCGCAATTTGCGCGAAGCAATCCGCCAGAAACGTCCGAATATGTGGAAAAATAAAAATTGGCTTTTGCACCATGATAACGCCCCTGCTCACACATCGTTGCTTCTGCGCGAATTTTTGGCTAAAACCAACACAGTAACGATGCCAAAGGCACCGTATTCCCCAGATTTGGCCCCCTGTGACTTCTTCTTGTTCCCAAAACTGAAGAGGCCCATGAAAGGACGGCGTTTTGCCACGATTGAGGAGATAAAGACGGCATCGAAGGATGAACTAAACAAGATCACAAAAAATGATTTTTTGAAATGCTTTGAGGATTGGAAAAAGCGTTGGCACAAGTGCATTATATCCGAGGGGAATAAACTTTGAAGGAGATAAAATAAAAATTGATGAATAAATAAATATTTTTTGAGAAAAATAAAAATTCACCTTACTTTTTGATCACACCTCGTATATCCTTTAGTATCTGAATATTTTTCACTGATTTCGAGATCGAATGTTGTATTTGAATAGAAAGGCAGGGCACTGTATATTTGTTTAGGTGAATTTAGTTTTAGATTCTTTCTTATTACGGTTTTTATATGGCTTTTCTATCTTCTTGATCAGTTAATTCGGTATTGTTTACTTAGTTTTGCTAAGTTTTTATTGATGATCTTTGTATTTTTGAACTTTTTTTGAATACGCTTTCTTCTAAGGCGCTACTAAGTTGGTTTCTAAGCTCTGGGTTTATATTTACTAGTTGACGCGTAAGTTTGATTTGATTTACTGATTTGTTGTCCAGTTTTCCATTATTATTCATTAGAACATTTCCTCAAATGAATAATAGATGATCTGTAAATGTTGAACTTATATTTCCAATGACCTAGTTATTGTATTTATAAGAGCGTAGTGTTGTGTCTTTTGCTGCCAGCATTGCCGTTTTATGAGAGCCGTTCGCCTCTAAGGCTGTTGCTTAGGATTGTTATCGCGCTTTCTGTTGAATGTGAAATTTCGTAGGTCACCGACTGAAAAGTAGGTGACACTGTAATCTTCTAGTTTATCAAACTTCCTGTATTAATTATGGATGTTATACTTCATGCAGTAGAAGTTTTAATTTATAAATTGTATATAATGCAGAAGTTAAAGCTACGATTTCTCGGTTTATGCTTGTTTTATTTCAGGAGCTATGATTTTTCGGTTTATGTTAATTTATTTTTATTATTTGGTGTTGCAAACGTTATTTAATTTTGATTCGAATGATTTGTTTAAAAATTCGTTTAGATAGTTAGGTACCGTAACCAACTTTTAAGAGTTGGTTATTAAATTAATAATAAACAACGTATACCAATATGAATCTAATGGATAAGGCTCACTTATGTTTCGAAAAGTAATTTAACTATGGTGTAGAAATACGCAAAGAAATAATGGATGTGTTACAATACCTGGGATCTCATCATTGAGATGTCTGTAAATCAGATCAGAAAATATAGGAGTAGACTTGTCTACTGTTTTGCTGACCAAGTAATTTTTATTGAGCATTTGACAAAATGTTTTAGGCACGTTTACAGCTGTAGTAACCTAATATATAAAAACACCGAATTCACGGACGGGTGTTGTACGGAGATCTGATTTACAGTCTTTGACTGTAAATTATTTATTTCCCGGATCGACTATATAAAATCATGGTGAGCACACGTGAGCTATGGTTCTATTACACCATATTGAATTATAAACAATCTCGGAAAAGAAAAAGACAAAGCAGTAGAAAATTAGTCGACATTCAACATTCATACTATGTAAAAGCCAATGGTAAACTCCGACTTTTCCTCTCCTTATTTCCCACTTAGCCACAAGCATTAATCATTAGATATAAAACTTTGATTTTGCATGATTTTGGTAGATGTCATATCTCTCTCTCTCTCATTTTGATGATGCTATCGGTTGATCGTAGTCTACTGCTATGCTAAGGCAAGTTAGGTGCTCACGTTGTCCTTTTCTATTCATTAAACTATCTCTATCCGATACTTGTATAGCTAAAGTTGCGAGTGGGCGTGGCTAACTTAATAGTACACTTATATAAATTCCAGCATTTAATATACGTATAAGATATAATATATTTTATATATTATATATCTTACGCCTATGTATATACGTAATTATATACATATAAATACATTTTTTTATTTGAGACATATACATATTGTGGCGGGGAATTTCGGGGGGTCTTAACCGCGCTCTCAAATCTCTTTCGCCACAAGGCTTGTTTGGCTCTTTACCCCCGATTATTTTAGGGCGCCAGACTGCCTTGTGATTAGGGTGATTGTCGGGGATAGAGTCTAGTATCGCAACGTACTCCGGTTTGCTTCCAGGGCGACTGCGCAGTGTGGGCAAACGTACGGGGACCCGCGATCTCCTTTATTTCAGGCCTTTAATGTCCAACAATTTGATTTCCTTCCGTCCTCTCGTCCGTAATATGCTGGCAGCTCAGGTTGTGACACTTTACCTCGGGTCGGAAGTTCGTTCGAATTCGCGCGTATGTTACCTATCGTGAGAACCGAAAAATAACGAACCAGTGTTTCCCGATTACAACCTTCCGCGGCTGAAAATAATCAGCATGCAAAGAAGATAGGGTAACAAAAAGTAAAATTTCTAAAAAAATTGATCACTCTTTATTAATTTTATTTCACCCTACATACACACGTGGTCTAATGAACGAAAGGTCAATATAACTCAGCACAATTCTACGTAACAGTAAGGACACTAATTAATAGAGACTAAAGTTCTTTCATTCGGTCTTCGATTAAACGAAAATGGCGGAATGGTCAGCGCGACGTAATGGAAGAATTACTATCTGGTTTGATTAGGCTGTAATGGGGTGGGTACTACCGTTTAATTAATTTTATCCACGTAATCGTATTGAAAAACGCACGTAATTACCTATGTTCAACACGGAAGTCGGAGAGCAAGAGGGAACAGGTGTCAGTCAACCAACTAACTACGGATACGAAATAAACACGTTGAAAGTACTGGTTAATATCAGAGACGAAAACTCTTTATTACTTCTGAATGTTACATTACATTCGGCCCGCGGGTTTATGTTTACATACCGCGCTCGCACGACAACAACATACAGTGTCAGAACGCTCGCCGCTCTTTGTCAGCCAAGATATTGCATGCATGCTTTTCATCGAGTCGAGGGATTATTGTTTAGCAATTATATCACGATTGCGAAATTGAGCTGGCCAGCTTACCTTTTTATTTCAGCTCTCGCACGGATTGCAAGGGGGGAAGGGGGATCCCGTACAGCACGCTGTGTCTTTGTGCACTGTCCGATTGTCGATTACGGTGTCTCTCGTTCGCAGTTTCGCCCACGATGGCGAAAGTCACCACTCACGCACACACTCGTACACACTCAGTTCCGTCAACTATCTCCCCTCGATCCTCGTAGCTGATCTGTCTTCACGCTCCCAGGAACACTCGGAACGACGTCAGAAGGTTATGCGGCACGGCTTTGCGATCGGTAGTTATTCTGATGTGCGGCTCTCCGTATCGGTAGATAGTCCTGCACTTTTGGCCAAGAGTGTCGATGGCTAATCCCTCACTGACGGCTCTCCGTATCGGTAATTAATCCTCTACTGGTTCGTTTTCAATCGCGCGCGTTCCGCCTCGTCGCGTGCCGAATTCTCTCATTACGTTTTTCGTCTCCCGGTAGGTGTTGCCCCCGCGGGCAGCCACTACGTTAGGCTATTAGCGCTAATATGACGTTTACCGTCACAAGGCTTAATTTTCAACTACGTCCTAATAACCGAACAATTAGTTAACACAACCTAACTCAAACACTAATTAACTTCCGATTAATTTAACACTCGCATTAAATTCGGATAAAGGCGACAGGTCAGCACGAATGAGCTAAACACTCATCTTTTTCGCGCCTAACTCTAACACGCGCGTTAAATTCGAATAACGGCGGAAGGTCAGCATGAATGAACTAAACTCTGAATTCCTATATCTTCGATTATAACACTCACGTCTTGATTCGGATAGATAGCGAAGGTCAACGTAAATTATCTAGATCACTGATTTATTCTTTCATCACCTTCTTCTAATCCCATCAATTCTGGGAAATGGCGAAATGGTCAGCGCGAATCACTCTACGTACCCAAGAAATCGGCATCGATGGATCCACGCGTCGCGGCGACCTGTTAGGCCGAGAAACTCACGTCCGCACTCCGCAATTACCAAATATAAGTGGCAGTTTGCCTACTTACGATTTTGGTGGAAGATTCGGTGAGCAAACTTGGAAAAATTGGGCTGTTTGTCACAGGTCACTCGTTCCAGCTCGAGAGATAGTGGCAAAAAAGGACGAGAATCGGCTTTTCGTGGTAAAAGATCACTCTTCCTCTCCTCTTTCCGAGAAGAAAGCCTATTATTGGCCGATATGCTAATTCGGATACCGGTAACGCCCTCCGAATTTTTCATCATTGGTCAGTATGTAAATTAGAGAGATACAACGCCCTCATTTTATCTCCTACTTTTGTCGCTATTTACCCTCTCTCACCCCCCCCCCCCACTAAGTCGGTTAGCATTGATCGATTAGAAAGATCTACCCCTACTCTTATCTATTTTTCGATGCGGACGGAAATCAAATTTTATTCTAATTCGCTTATTGGTCGTGACGTCACCAGCGAATTTCGTCAGAAGTTCGAATTTCGTCGGTTAATTTATCAATTTAATTTGTCGGAATGTTTGTCGCTTATAATTACAATAAAGGGATGTGTCGGTCGCATACGAATTTTCCTAATTCTGTATTTTTATATTTTTAATTTTTAATTTCAACTTTACTTAATTGTGAGTAATAAAATAATTAAAGTCGTAGCGACCTCACCTTCGCAATTCCATTTAATTCTATTTATCATTTCGCTCACTTCATATAGTCTATCTCGCTCGCTCTTATTTAGTCTGTCTCGCTCGCTCTTGTTTAGTCTATCTCGTTCGCTCTCGCTTAGTCTGTCTCGCTCGCTCTCGTTCAGTTTGTCTCGCTCGCTCGCTCATGTTCAGTCTGTCTCGGCACTTCAAAATGGCCGCTCGCTTTCTCGCGCGTGCACCTCGTGTTGCAATACCGGTCTTTGAAGCGCCTCCTGGAGCGTTCCTGTTTTGGTTAGGTAATGTGTTTTTGAGTGTTGTTTGTGTTTTCGGATATCACTAGTGGTCATCATCAGTGTGAGTGTGTGGTGCTCAGGATGTCGTCGATGATGGGCGGCAGCCCGACACAGCTGATTGCCGGCAGCCACTTCATCGGCGATTTTCTGCTTGCCCCAGGTGTGCCAGTGTTCAACAAGTGTTAGTGCTAGTGTCTGGGAGTGTAGCGGACCTGAATATGTCATCAACATGCATTTCCGTTGCATTTCCAGTTAAGTTTCCCGTGCTTTTTCTCCGGTCGGCAACACGTGGTCGTAAGTGAGTGTGCTCTCTTATTTTGTAGTACGCTCCATTTTTGAGTGCCCGTCGGATCGCGTTCATATGGCTTGCTTCGCTAATTTCTCCGGTGTTGTTGTTCGGACATAAAAAGAGATGAGTGTTTGTGTTAGGGCGCGTCTGGGTTTGCGTTATACGACTGGTTACGGGGCGGCAAGAGACGAGGATGGCTTTCCTGAGGTGTTGCAAATAATGCAACACTCTTAGGCAAAGCCTTGTAATGTACCGCATTACAACATATATATATTGGTTCTTTCTTCCGCCATTCGCAGTATTGCCGGAGACTTTCATACTTAATTCGTTTCTGCAGGATGAGATTTTAGCTGTTGGCTGAAAAGTCATGAGATTAGGAGGAATAGTCGGCATAATTGATCTAAATTAAATATTAGTAATGTTGGTGCTCATCGTATTAGAGCATATGAACAAATAGAAATTAATAGCGGAATAGCAATAATTTTCTAAGTTATGGTGCTAGTGCAATGTGGAATGCGGAGAGTCGCCCCAGGCTATTTGGACTGCTCTACAAGGCAAAATTATCAAAATTTAAATCGCGAAATAATCAGCCCGTTACAACATTGCGAATGTGATCATCAATATCGATAAAATCTCATGACGAAGGAAACCGCCCGGGAAAACTGCATACGTGAACAGAATTATTATAAACAATTCGTAATATTGACTACACCCATCCCCAGATATAATATTACAGGCAAAATGATCATTAAATATTTCTTCCAATAAAATAAGATATATAACAATTATTTTCCATTCATACTTTCGTCTGTATTATTTTCCCACTCAGAAGTCAGTGAAAATTAGCATTATTTAAACCCTTTCAGGGGCAGCGTATCATATACGAGGTCTGTCCGGAAAGTATCGGGCCTACCTTTATATTTCCGTGCTAGCGTTATTCATCTGGTGGGTGGCATCCTTCAAAGTAATCCCCACTTGATTGAATAACACGGTTCCATCGATGTTTCCACTTTTCAAAACAGTCTTGGAACTCACTTTTAGGGATAGCCTTAAGTACACTAGTCGCATTGTTTTTAACCGTTGTTTTGTCATCGAATCGGTGTCCTTTGAGTGGTTTTTTTAATTTTGGAAACAGCCAAAAGTCACAAGGGGCTATGTCGGGAATGTATGGAGGTTGTCGAAGCAATGCGATATTGTCTTTGCTCAAAAACTGCTGCACAAGATTGGATGAATGCGCTGGCGCATTATCGTGATGGAGAAGCCAGTCACCACTTTCCCAAAAGTGCGGCCGTTTTCTTCTTACTGCATCACGCAAAAGTTCCAAAATTAGAACGTAGTATTCTTTATTGATTGTCTGACCTGTTGATGCATATTCGTGATGTACAACACCTTCACAATCGAAAAAAACAATCAACATTGACTTAACATTGCTCAGACTTTGACGTGCTTTTTTTGGTCTTGGCGATTCAGAATGCTTCCACTGTGAAGATTATTGTTTTGTTTCAGGATCATAACCATAAACCCATGATTCATCACCTGTAATAACTTTTCTAAGCACATTATCATCATTATTGACCATTTCCAGATTGTCCAGAGCGATTTCTAAACGAATTTTCTTCTGCTCTGCTGTGAGCAATCTTGGGATGAATTTCACACACACGCGTTTCATTCCTAAAATTAATCGGTTCAAATTTCTGAAATGATAGTTTTTGGTATCCCAAGGTCTTCTTCTAGTTCTCGCACAGTCATACGACGATCTTGTTTAATTGCAAGTCGCACCCGCTCAATATTATCTGCGGTTTTTGTCGTCGAAGGTCGGCCGGGACGAGAATCGCTATCGACAGAAGTGCGACCATCCTTGAACCGTTTATACCACTCTTTTATTCGTGTTTTGCTCATACACTCGCTTCCGAACGCCTTTTGCATCATTTCAATAGAAACGCGTTTCTGAACGCGTTTTTCCGAGTTGAGAGCAAAATTTGATGCAAAATCGTTGATCTTGTTTTTCAGTCATTTTTGACAATATCAAAATCCGACGAACGCGAAAAAGGCACTGTAAAAAAAGACACGCTGCGCATGAACTATACGTCCGGCAGGTGTCAGTAAGTAACCAATAGATTCGTGAGGCTTTACTGTTGACGTTTCTGTCCGGTAGAGGTCGCTCGAATACTATGGCGCGAAGATATAAACGTAGGCCCGATACTTTCCGGACAGACCTTGTATGATACAACTAAATTTTTTCAGTTTTTTATCCATACCGCGACCGTTTTGAACTCAATCGCTCTCGAATAAATTTCTATACCATCATTAGTACTCAGGGTTCGTAATGATTTGATTAACAATTGAAAATTTATTTATTCAATTATTTATAAACAATTAAAGACGAATGATTTTGAGTTTTTTCGAATAAATTCGGTCTTGGACAGAGTTTTCAAGATAATTATATGAAAATTTGTATAAAAGGGCTTTTAAAGGCGGTGATCACCAATCCAGTATCAGAATTTAAAAACATCAAAATGGTGGACCCAATATGTCAGCTATTTTATGTTAGAATTGCGGTTTTCTGAGTATTTCACTTGAAAGATCGTATAAGAGTATTTATGGTCTTGCTCATTACGAATCCGCCATTTAAAATTTTGAAAATCAGACTTCAGATTTGTAATCAGTGACCCCGAAAACCTTTATATACACTTTCTAATTCGAGATAAGTGCAGCAGAAAAAAGTGCCCCTGAAAGGGTTAATACCTGAACCTGCTAAAAAATCTAAATAGGTAACTTCATAGAGAACGACCTTTTACCAATACATTAAAAAATTTCTGAAAATTGAATCCTAGTCAGAATCAACACAATAATACTGAACAGAAATTTTATTTCAGATTATTAATTCAGTTTCGGATGCAATCATTTCTCAACTAAAAAAGTATACAGAATATTTTCTGTTACAAAGATACCTATTAAAGATAAACAGTTGTAGCGGCCCAAAACGTTACATAAAATAGTTATAAGTGTAACCAAGAGAGGGCGTCAACCTCAATCCATATTAAAATGCCATATCAAAATTTATATATATACTCAAAAAGTCTAAATCTCAAACGGTAGTAGTTATAATTTTAACCAATAGAGCGCGTCAACCACTACTCATGTAGAATTTTTTACCAAACTTTATATGTATGCTGAAAAAACTAAAACCTTAATTTGTAGTAGTTCTAAGTGCGACCAATAGAGGGCATTGGCTCTCCCAAATGTGAGAAAATGTACTTATAATAATATATTTGCTTAAGTTGTATGTCAGAGGTGCAATAAGCTAATCTGGTTACAATTTGAGCATCTGATATGATCAATAAAGTCAGCATCATACATGATTTTTCTGGTCTAGACATATCATTTGCCTTATGACTGCCTAACCTACTCCTGCCACGGATTTAGATGTCCAACTCATGAGACACCCTACTCTCATGAGCTAAAAGTGAGTCTAGATGCATCAAAAGGTTTATTAAGTTGTTTTACTCTACAACGACAATTTAACGTTCGGCGCAATTCGTTTATTGCTAAAAATGGTCTAACGAACCGAGCAGCGAATTTGCATAAAATTTGGCTGTAATTTCGGTAAAAGTTTTACGGAAACTATTGCAATATTGCAAAAGACCTTTAAAGATGAGTGTAAGGGCAAAATACAAATAAAAGAGTGGTATAGGCGGTTCTAAAGTGTCCGCATATCCATTGACAGTGATCCTTGTTCTGGTCTGTTTTTTCGATTATAAAAGCATTGTATACGACGAATACGCTCCTACGGGCCAGACAATCAACAAACGGTACTATGATTAAGTTTTGAAAAGATAGCGTGATGCAACAGAAGAAAACGACCGCATCTTTGGGAAACCGTTGACTGGCTTCTTCATTACGACAATGCTCCAGCGCACGCATCAAACCTTGTGTAGCAATAGTTATTAAAACACAGTGTTAAGCAGATTCGCCAGTCTCCATATAGTCCCGATATCGCTCCCTGCAATTTTTGGCTGTTTCCTCAATTGAAAATGCCATTTAAGGGACATCGATTTGACAATAAGGAGAATTGAAACTAATGCGAAAATGCACTAAAAGCGATTCTGATGTCTGAATTTCAAGAATTCTTTAATAAGTGGAAACATCGATATGAGCATCTTATTTAATCAAATGGGGACTACTTTGAAGGATGCCACTCCCCACAAGACGAAGATTAAATCAAGCACCGAGAAATCGAAGTAGGTCGGATACTCTTTGGACAGACCTCGTATAATATATTAATTTTTCATACAATCCCAGATATAAATATATTTAGGAGAATTTGGGGAATCAAAAAATAACATGGTAATGAATCCTCTATAGATTTTATGTAGATTCATCTACAGATATTAGAACGGAAGAGTGCATGATTTGTGTTCATACATATTTATACAAACAATCTCTTATAAATCAAATGAACACGTGAATCTCTGTGCATTTTTTTTAAAACAATATATATTATAGATTTAAATGTCTTGAATAAAAGTCCCCATGGTCCAAGTCCGAATAATCTTTAATAATCTTAAGTTTCGAGAAAAAAATTATTAAAGACGTTGATTTGACGACTTGGTTAGCTTTTACATGTGAATTAACATTTTCACAGAGAGTTATCGAGTGGAGTGACAAAGACAGTGCATAAAACTTCTCATAACTATTACTACAACAGCAAAAGCATACTAGTGAATTTACATATAACAATCTTGCCATTAACTTCGAATTTAAGTGCTAGGTTAAGACCGAGACTGATTCGGAGTATTTCTTCTTCAATACTGATTGTAAGAAGATAATTTTTTTGGGTATGACATTTTACCTTTTATTTTTTTCATTTTTCAATCAGCTGCACTTAATTATTTGAAACTGTAACAGGATTGCTAGCTTCTTTTCATATATTTTGAAAGGCGGGTAGACAAATACAAATAATATTGTTTAATGATAGTTTTATTTGAAAATTTTCTATAAAAATATAGATCTTACCGTTATTGAAGAATTAGGTTTTTCCACAAAAATTGTATTTATACTACAAGATAGCTTTGATTTTGATAGAAGCTGAATTATATCGATATCAGGATTTTTTATTAATGCTGATATCAAGATATGAGCTTGTTTAGTTGCCTCAAAAGAGCCCCTGGAAATAAAAATTTTTTTGTCAATTTAAACTTTTTGTCAAATTAATCAAATGTCACATTACAGCAAACTATTAGAGCAAATTAGTACTTCGATACTTAGATAAGAGAATAATAATAAATTATAAAATTTAAAAGCAGTATTAAAATATTGTTATTTACTCGAAGTATCAAAATATAGAAATATTATTCAATAATTAAATCGAATTTTCTCATATTCTGTAAAGAGTGTCGCTCGTTAAAGGTAGAGTCTAAGCGCTTCCATCGCGTGGGGCGACGCAAAAGCCGACCCGCGAGAACAAATCAGAGAAGTAGAAGCGGAAAGCGCCCGCGAGGCGAACGAACGAAAAAGCGGGAGAGAGGAGAGAGATTAGGGCACCGGCCAGCGCGTGTTAGGCGCGCATAGCATGTGACAGTAGGAAAAAGGGGAAGGGGAATGAGAGCGATTAGGCCGCCGGCCGGCGTCCGCGAGGCGCGAAGGAGGAATGCATGTGAGTAGTCGAGTCCGGACCTGCGGGCAAGAAAAACACGAGTGACGAGTGATTGCATTGGGAATTTAAGGAGCTTCTCGACCGATATCACACGAAGACCTGGTAGTTCCAAGATCGCTGGGAATCACGGCTCAGGGAAAGATCATTCGCTGCCCATTACTGTCAGTTGCCCAGAGCGATCTGAGGCAACAGTCGAGGATTGCGGGCAACTGCGAACTCGGGCAGGGAAAACCTTGACTGAAAGGTGTATTGCGAGGAAGGGACCGAAACCGACGCGACCCGTGGACACCGTCGAGGATACCTTATCAGCAGCGACTCGTTCCCGTAGCGTAAGTCCCCGACATTAAATATAAATGCGAGCAACCAGAAAGCGAAGCTAGATAGTGCGCGTCTTTCTCTCTCTCATCGCGAGCGCGAGATACCCGGCGAAACCTCTCGGCCATAGCGTTACCATTATACGATTGAACGCGACAAGAAGGAATAAAACTGCAGATCTTGCGACAATTGGCTGAGAGTTTTTCTTTCGAATTCCATTTGGTTTTCCTCTCCTGACGCCCGCGACAGAACCTGCCCGACCTTGAGTCACTGGGCAACCCGGATCGCCGCACGTGTTCTCCACGTGTGGGTTTTCACGGGCTCTGGGGCGGAAGGTCAGAAGATCGAGGCTGTCCGAACGAGCTGATCGAGGCGGCGGCTAGCCTCGCGACGCTGGGAACATCCTTTCTTTACCGGATTAGATTTCTGTTAGCACGCCGAACGAAATACCCCGTTACAATTCATATTTCTTTCGAATTTACGCACAACTTCTTGAAAAATAATATCAGACGATTTTTATACGGTTTCATTTTTTACTACTTTATTTATTTCAAGGTGATACCTTCAATATTATGTACCAATATTTTCCAATAATTGTAATTAATCAAAATGTGAATAAAACATTTATGTGAATAAATTTAATATGTTTGCAATTTTCCTCCTTGAATTGATTAAACTAATTGATATCTGTCAATTATAGCCCAAACCGTCGAGCCAAAGAGAGTGAATTTCGTACGATTTTAGCATGCAGTCATAATTTATCTACAACCTTGGGGTAGCAGTTTGTTTAACAATGATGTAGAAAGTGACAACAAGCAAATAATTTATGTGATAATCTCCGCTTATTACTCAGAATGTACATCTCAATGTTACTACGAATAGAATTTGTTTTGAAAATTGTATTTAAATGAAACAAAATACATTGATCTTTTACAATTATATAAAGCATGATAGTAAAAATATTAAAAATGTCAGTTCAAGATTACTTTATGTTGGTTTATAGAAGAATTCATATTGCAATTGCAAAGTACAAAATACTCTTTCTTCAGACTAGAGAATATGCATCAACGCAGTGTTGTTCTAACATGAAAAGAGAATAACAAAAGTAAAAATATATAAAAATAAGAAAAGATATGCATTACAAAAAATAAAGAGAGAAAAAAAATCTAATAAAGTAAAACAAAACCAATCCCAATTCATGAAGATTGCGGAAAACACTGCGATGGGTATAAGTTCAGTTATTCAATGCCAACATAGTGTAACAGTTCTATCTAGGAGCTCCTTAACCATTTTCTCGGTTTTTCACTATATCACGGCAACCCGTCAAACTTATGAATCTATGCCTATTGATTAGTATAGAGAACGACACCTCACATATTATATGATTATATTAGGGCAAGAATTAAATTTCATCACCATATAAGGAGCGTGATGTCACTCTACTTATACGTAGATATAGATATGCCAATTTTTATTGTTCAATTAAAATGCATTAATGATAGTAATTTCAATGATCTAAAGTATTTTTTGTGTTAATTTTGGTGCTTAGATTACAATTATCATTTTTTCAAATATTTAATGAATTTTAATGTGTAAGCTTCATTTATTTATAATTTTGCGAATATTAATTATTGTAATAAAGTGGATACTCTGAGCACGAGATAACATTCTTAAGAACATGAGTAAGAATTCGTTTCATTGATAGCAACTTAATTACGATTGTTATCAATAAATAAAAAATTAATAATTTATTCAAACAAATAAAATAATATGAGTCGAAAGCATTAATTCTGTACATATTGACAAAATTGTTAGAACTGATTATTATAAACTTATCGATTTTATATTTACATTATAAAATTTGGCCAAACCCGAAAAATAATTATTATTCAAATATTATTAAACAATTTAAGTATTTCTTATTTACAATTACTTTTACAAGCGGTAAATTATCTTTCTATGTAAATAATTTCAATTATTTTATTGTAAGTTTTGCGTTATTAAATTAGTTAAATTTGTTGGTTAATAACTGTTAACTACGATTTTTGCGATAATTTCGAATTATGCCTAAATTAACTATATTACACTCTGTATTTTTTAGACTAAATATTTTTTTAGCGTTATTGTTATTATTGTAAATAAGAGAAAATAGTTTTGCACATTTGCGAAAAGAGCGTAAAACGGGCTATCCAGCGTAAATAACTCATCAAGATCTGTGTATAAATAGGCTTGATCTTGCACAGGGGTGGGATTCTATAAGATTTTTTTCCTCGAAGTGACGTACGGTAAGCGACGTGCATTCGTCAGCGAGCATACTAAACTCTCTAATCTCAACCTAAAAACATCAGCTCGATCAGTGCATATGTACCGTGAAGTGCGACATTCGTAAACTGGAAATCTGTTTTTTACTGACAAAACGACGATGAAATAATAAATGGTTGTTATCCTTGACATCTCATATTATATATAAATATATAATATGTAACGGGGTGGGTACCGTTTAATTAATTTTATCCGCGTAATCGTATTGAAAAGCGCACGTAATTACCTATGTTAAATATGAAAGTCGGAAAGCAAGAGGGAACGGGTGTCAGTCAACCAACTAACTACAAATACGAGAAGAACACTTCGAAAGTACTGTTAACATCACATACGAGAACTTTTATTATCTCTCAATATTACATCAAATTCGGCCCGCTTGTTTATGTTTACATACCGCGCGCACAACAACAACATGCAGTGTCGGATCGCTCGCCGCTTTTTGTTTGCCGAGATGTTACATGCGCGCTTTTTGTCGAATCGAGGTATTAGTCGCGTAGCAATTATATCGCGACCGCGAAATTAAGCTGGCCAGCTTACCTTTTATTGCAGTCGTACGGAGAACGAAAGAAACAATGCGCACTCTCGTTGCGGGAAAGTCTGTCCTTTTTGCACAAGGAAGTTCGCGTTTTCGGTTTCGCTCTCGCTGGCGAAACTCCTCACACACGCACTCTCACACACGCTTTTATGGCAGGCGTAGGCTCCGCTGTCGCAGCTCCAATTCGGTTCGTGTATCGGCAACTTATTACGCGCTTTCGGCTAAACGTGTCGATGGCTGATCCTTCACTTGCCGCTCCTCGTATAGGTAGTTAGGCCTGCACTGGTTCTTTTTCAATCGCGTGCGTTCCGCCTTGTCGCGTGCCGAATTCCCTCATTACATTTTTCGTCTACCGGTAAGTGCTGCCCCCGCAGGCAGCCACTAGGTTAGGTTATTAGCGCTAATTTGACGTTTACCGTCACAGCCCCCTTCTAGTCTGGACCTATGGGGTCCTCGACGACAACAATATTAGCGCTGTCCTTTCTGAGATGGAGAGGAGAAAGGATAATAAAGGGTCATAGTCCATGTGATATTTCGAGCAATTTTTATTTGGAGTGAGTGTGTGTTTAGCCCTGCCCACGGGGGCACGGAACATTCAACCGGCTGGTCTCGCCGGTTCCTCCCGGCCTTCATCGTCCAACGGGAGACGCCCGCGTGCCTCCCATCCCAGCCTCTCCTGGACCAGGTAGACGTGTTGCCGCATACGAGGACAACGGTCTGTGCGGGTCACCCCGGGGTAATGGCACATGTTGTACCCTTCCCACTGAGCGCGGGAGAGGATGCCCCGTGGGAGGCCTCGCTCTTTGGGGGTCAGTGGCAACCCGTCCCGCCGGTTCGGGGCGGACCACAACGGCTTTTCGACCGTGGGGTCCTCACCCGCGGACCCTATCACAAGATGTATGTGGATAGGCCCTGTTGCTTGGCCCCCATGGCTGCCGTCCATATTGACCACCAGGTTTACCCCGCACGTTCGCGAGCCCTGGTGCGCCATGGCCTCCGACCGGACCTCCGGAGCCGCTGATTTGGCTCCGATGATTGGAGGCTGGGAGAGGCCTACGGGTGTGTCACTCACCAGGCCCTCGAGGGCCTGGCAGTGACGGCGTTGGACCTCCTTCAGCGCGAGTGCGAACTGGCGCTGGCGGGACACCACCTCACTCCAGTGTTCTAAGTCATTGGGGCGATGCCCCGCGGCCATATACGCGTCGTATTCTGCGTATACGGCTCGCTGGAGGGTGTTGAGGGTAGTCCAGCCTTGATCGACCTCCCTCAAACCCTCCACGATTTCCTCCCAGGTCTGTTCGCCAGACGATGATACCTGGCTAGTGAACCTGGGGCGCCAGGTCGCATCGCCGAAGGTCGTCTCCTCATTCTGTGTCCAGATGGAGTTTGGTGGGGCTCTCATCGGGAATGCAGCCGCCGTTGCCCCCGGCAAGTGGGATGCCTCGTCTCGTACGACGCCCTGGACCGTCGAGGGGGGCAATGGTTCTTCACCTGGGAGTTCTTCGATGATCACGGATGACGAGCTCGCGTGAGCTGGCATCCGTGCTTGTTCTTCTTCTTCTTTCTTCTCCCCCAGAAGGTGCAGGGCGGCGTGTACGACGCCCTCGACGGCGGGGCCCAAATCTACTCCGATGAGGGCGACCGCCGCCTGCTCGAATTGCTCGAGCGTGATCTGCATCCTGTAACAATCCCACACATCAGTATCCAGAATATTTTCCTCGGCTATCGAAGGTGGGCGCCTGTTCGGCTGCCCAGGGCCTTGGTCGCCGGTGTCGAAGGTGGAGTCCTTGGCATCGGCCTCACAGGTCCTTCGTTCGCAGGGCCTCATGCGTCCGCAGTCGGTATTCTCGGTGGTCTACCTCTCTTCCTTTTCCCGACGATGGGAAGGGGAACACGTGTATTCTGTCGATGTAATGTAGTGTGTGTGGTTATAGCATACTTGCGAGGTCTCCCTCGCGGGCGCTTCACCGCGTTAGTTGATGGAGTGGTTATTGGGATCTTGACGAAGGGATCGGAAGGGACGTAACCAGGTGGGCTCGAAGTTGTCGCGTTGTCATTCCGGAGTGTGTCACTTGTAGTGTCGGCGCATACGGTTTTAAGATGTCGTAGGTGATCTTCAAATTTGGACGATACTACTATGATATCATCCAAATAGGTGAGGGCGAAATCGCCAAGCTCAGGTCCGATCACGCTATTTATTAACCCTTGGAAGGTGGCGTCGTCGTACAAGGGATCGAATGGCATTCGTACGAACTGGAGATGTCCCAGTTCGGGTACGGTAAAGGCAGTGATAGGTCGAGATTCGGTCTTGAGTGGTATCGTATCACCGACCCGAATCTCGTGTTCAATGCCTGTTGCGCATCACAGTACCACGGGGGCCTGAGATAAGGCCTTGCCGATGGTCCTCTGCAATATCGCCTGTTGAGAGGCTGTTACCCCGGCTAGTCCGATAGTAGCTAATCACGGACCAGCCTCCAAACTAGCTACCTCTAGTTTCATCTTGGTTTGTCATCTCTTGAGCAGTAATGTGTCATCGTCCAGATCAAGTACCGCTTTAAATAACCTAATAAAGTTCACTCCAAGAATACATTCCTCGACAAGAGTTGGGAGGATAACTACCCTCGTCGGCATCGTCATCTCCCCTACGGTGAACGGCAACATGGCATGGCCAACGATCGTCAATTTACGACCATCGGGTAGTCCTGCCGTACCCGCGTGGGTGGTATCTAACTTGACGCCTAGCACAGACGCTATCTGTAGAGCATTACTATCTATTGCTGTGGTGAAAGCTCCCGGATCATAGAGAGCCCGTATCTGGATGTCTCCTATTTAAACCGGTAGCCACCAGCGCGTTTCCTGTTCCGGGAAATATTGGGAAACAGTTTCGGCGGCTCCACAGCTCTGCTCCTTGTACACCATAGCGCTAGCTACTGTGCTCTCACGTGGTAAAATGACGTCACTCGTCGTTCGAACCACCTTGGTTCGGACGATTGGAGTTTCCATGGGATTACCTTTCGACGGTTTATCTGCCACTACCCGTGCCCCCGAGGGCGTGTGCGATCCATTCGCCACCACCTCGGCCGGTCCAGGGTCCTGGGCTTTACTAACGTCGATACCCTTTGACGGTTTATCTGCCATTATCCGCGCCCCCGAGGGAGTGTGCGATCCATTCGCCACCACCTCGGCCGGTCTAGGGTCTTGGGCTTTACTAACGTCATTACCCTCTCTCTCCGCGTTCACTCTACCGCCACGTTCGTCATTGGCGTCACCATGGGAGTTCTCGCTCTCGTCGCTCAACACGCTCGCTACTAACGGTGCGGACTGTGTTGACGAAGGCAGCGAGATCTCGTTAACGGGGTTTGGGTTAACGGATGAAGGAGTGGGGTCAACCCCACCCAACCACTCCTTTCCTCGTTTCCCTTATTGCATTGGGGATAGTACTTCCTGCTGTACCCCAGTAAACCACACTCGATGCATTTGAGTGGTTTAGAGAAATCCCTCTCTCGTCTGCGAGGAGCTTCCGGCTTCTTAGCTCGGTCCTCAGAGGTCAGGTTTTTCCCGGCGATTTATTCTTCATACCTTCCGATGTCTCCTTAAGGGATAGTAGCACTTGGCTGAGTATATCGGTGAGTGGAGCCTTTTTCTCGCCATTAATTGCCTCTAGGCTCGGACTAGGTGTCGCCCCCGAGGGTGTCGGCGTGTAGACAACCTGGTGCGTCACCTTCTCGAGCACTTTCTCCATACGGTCCAACCTGTCGCTGACCTCCGGTTTGACACTGGACATGGCTGCCACCTTGCCCTTGCGACCCTTGTTTGCATGGGCGCGAGGGTGGTACGCTAACTCCGGGTACAGAGTTGACAGAGGGTCTGGTACCACCCGTTCTACCCTTCGCTGATATAAGCTGTTCTGGGCCGCCGTGGCCAGCACGTTTAGGGTCCGTATGGAGTTTACTTCAGACCTCCGTACTTGACCTTGAATGTCCGGGAGAAGGTTGGCGGGTAGCAGGTCCAATTGGCTATCAGGCGTCATCTTAGGGTTCAGCCGCTTCATCAGGCCCATCATGTTAGCGACGTAGACGTTCACTGATTCGTCTGGGCCCTGATATCGGCTCTGGATCTCTTTCATTAGACGCTGTTGCTGCTGTACGCTGGTCCCGAACCACTCTCTCGCGTCCATCTCGAACTCAGTGTAGGAGATCCATTCCTCCATCATCGCTTCATACCAGGTGACGGCAGGATCGACGAGAAGCTCGTGTACGGCTATGAGCATCTCGTCTTCCGTGAGTCCTGCGCCACTCCTCAAGTTGTCCAGTCTAGACAGGAAGGTGTCGATGCTTGCATTGCCCTCTCCTGAAAACTTGAGTTTCCATCCTCGGACAATGCGACCCATATCCCTTGTAGCCGACCAGGGGTTTGGTGTCGGCTGAGATGACCACGTGCTCGGTGGGTGGTTATTTACTTCAGCATTAACTCCACTGAGTTAATGCTGTCCACCCTCTCCGAAAGGGAGCGTCCAGCGGGGGGGCCCTGCCGGTGGCCCCCGTGGGCCTCTGTCCGGGTCCAGCTGGAGTACTTTGGGGTAGCCTGGTGTCGTAATAGTAGGTGAAGGTATCCTGGAACGCTACGCTCTTACGCGTGTTCTCTTGTTGACGCATTTCACAGGAATTATTCGCATTTCCTTGCTGTACGAGGTGTGATCAAAAAGTAAGGTGAATTTTTATTTTTCTCAAAAAATATTTATTTATTCATCAATTTTTATTTTATCTCCTTCAAAGTTTATTCCCCTCGGATATAATGCACTCGGATATAATGATCACAATCCGATATAACATCGGATTGTGCCAACGCTTTTTCCAATCCTCAAAGCATTTCAAAAAATCATTTTTTGTGATCTTGTTTAGTTCATCCTTCGATGCCATCTTTATCTCCTCAATCGTGGCAAAATGCCATCTTTTCATGGGCCTCTTCAGTTTTGGGAACAAGAAGAAGTCACAGGGGGCCAAATCTGGGGAATACGGTGCCTGTGGCATCGTTACTGTGTTGGTTTTAGCCAAAAATTCGCGCAGAAGCAACGATGTGTGAGCAGGGGCGTTATCATGGTGCAAAAGCCAATTTTTATTTTTCCACAAATTCGGACGTTTCTGGCGGATTGCTTCGCGCAAATTGCGCATAACTTGCAGGTAATATTCCTTATTTACTGTTCTACCCTGTGGCAAGAACTCATGATGCACCACGCCCCTGCAGTCAAAGAAAACTGTAAGCAAAACCTTTACATTTGATCGAACTTGGCGTGCTTTTTTTGGTCTTGGTGATCCAGAATGCCTCCACTGGGACGATTGAGTCTTAGTCTCGACGTCATAACCGTATACCCATGTTTCGTCACCTGTTATAACCCTGTTGAGTAAATCTGGATCATCGTTGACGTCATTCAGTAGCTCTTGGGCGATGCTCATGCGACGTTTCTTTTGGTTGAAATTGAGCAATTTCGGAACAAACTTCGCTGACACACGTCTCATGTCTAAAACACTCGTCAAAATTGATTGGCACGAACCAAATGAGATGCCAATATCATCAGCAATTTCTCTAATGGTAATTCTACGATTTCCCAATATTATTTTCTTCACTTCTTCAACATTCTCATCAGTTGTTGATGTGCTGGGGCGTCCAGAACGAGGATCGTCGTCGGTGTCTTCTCGGCCTTCTTGGAAGAGTTTATACCACTTGTAAACATTTTTTTGGCTTAAAGTAGACTCACCGTATGCCACTTTCAGCATTTCAAGTGTTTTGGAACATTTGATTCCATTTTTCACACAAAATTTAATGCAAACTCTTTGATCCATGTTTTTAGACAGCAGCAAATCGTGGAGCATGCAAAACACTTCTAACCTTGATGCCTCTCACAAACAAACCAAACATACTACAAAGCTGAAATTTGGAACGTATGTTCTAGACGAGTGTACCGACATAACCAAATAAAAAAGTCGAAGATCGAACGGACGTAGCCCGCTAAATTTCAAAATTCACCTTACTTTTTGATGACACCTCGTACATTTCTGTTTTCGGCATTTTCCAATGCGCTCATCCTGGCAGACAGGTTGTCCAGTTGGCCCTTTACATTGCTGCTGTTGTTGTAGATTTGGTCTAATACTTTTGTTAGACTGGACACATCCTCTCTTAACGAGTCTAGCAGCTCGAGCTTTTTCTCATTTTCTCTGGACCGGAAAATGAGGTCTTGGATCATCACAGCAAATGCCGGCGGGAGTTGAAACTGGCTGCCATCATCAGCTGTTATCGTAATACACTTATTACTGTTCGTGTTCTCGCCGTCGTCCAGGACATCTGTGATATTTATCGCTGTTTATTGTATGCGCGATATCACTTCCGCACTCTGAATCAGCTGCGCTAGCGGGTGTTCTCCTTCTTGCTCGGATGCTGTGTGTTCCGCGCATAGGGATACTATCAGTTCCGAGCGTAGGGCTGCCCTTTTTGCTGGATTGCTGTGCTGGTTGTCGACTTCCGCGAAATCAGTCGCGGAGTAGTCGCCAAGCAACCAGTTTTGCAGTCGTCTAGCTCTCGAGAGCTTGTTCCTGCTTGTTTTAAGCTCCAGGTGTTCGAGGTACTCGTTGATTTCCTCCTCCTGGAGCGTCAACACCCAGTTTTCTACCTCTGATTGAGTGCGGTCCATTCTCTTCTGTTAATTGTCTTGCGGCTAATTTTACGCAAAATTTACACGTTTGCTACGCGTGGTGCGAGTGCGAGTGCTGTACTAAAAATCCGTACGCAAGTAAAAAAATTTAGGTTTTATTAGCCGACACTAGGCTCGATCAAGGGCGTTTAATCATGTATTTGCCGAAAGACTCTTCGCTCGTTATTGCGCAATATAATGATCCTACCTAACAGGCGAACTAACTATTTGTTAGTGCGGCTGTGTTGGTTAGTATCTAAAATATTATAACGAGCGTTGCGCGTAATCACCAATAACCGCAGCTAACAATATTTAAAAAAACACATTTACGTTGAGACAACACGATATCAAATAAAATTATTAATTTGAGTTTCTTTTGTTTTGAAAGTTGCCGGTGTTTGTTTTCCCCGGGCCAACGGGTACAATATTATTGATTTGCGGCAACTTTCAAAATTTATTGGTGTTTACGCTTAACTAAGAGTCGTTCGGTCGCACTCGCACGCGCTTACAGATAGTGTTTACAATTTTACGCCGCGGCGGGCCTTCGCAAGCTAACTAACAGGCTATGTTTATTATTGTGGCCTTTAATATCAAGTGTACACAACAACACTTGATTACCACCTAAGTCGTTGGTTGACTGAGCGCAAGGTTAATGTTAAGAACTGGTGTTTTGAACAATCATAAACACCATAGGTTCTTTTACGTTGGGCGCCATGTAACGGGGTGGGTACCGTTTAATTAATTTTATCCGTGTAATCGTATTGAAAAGCGCACGTAATTACCTATGTTAAATATGAAAGTCGGAGAGCAAGAGAGAACGGGTGTCAGTCAACCAACTAACTACAAATACGAGAAGAACACTTCGAAAGTACTGTTAACATCACATACGAGAACTTTTATTATCTCTCAATATTACATCAAATTCGGCCCGCTTGTTTATGTTTACATACCGCGCGCACAACAACAACATGCAGTGTCGGATCGCTCGCCGCTTTTTGTTTGCCGAGATGTTACATGCGCGCTTTTTGTCGAATCGAGGTATTAGTCGCGTAGCAATTATATCGCGACCGCGAAATTAAGCTGGCCAGCTTACCTTTTATTGCAGTCGTACGGAGAACGAAAGAAACAATGCGCACTCTCGTTGCGGGAAAGTCTGTCCTTTTTGCACGAGGAAGTTCGCGTTTTCGGTTTCGCTCTCGCTGGCGAAACTCCTCACACACGCACTCTCACACACGCTTTTATGGCAGGCGTAGGCTCCGCTGTCGCAGCTCCAATTCGGCTCGTGTATCGGCAACTTATTCCGCGCTTTCGGCTAAACATGTCGATGGCTGATCCTTCACTTGCCGCTCCTCGTATCGGTAGTTAGGCCTGCACTGGTTCGTTTTCAATCGCGCGCGTTCCGCCTCGTCGCGTGCCGAATTCCCTCATTACATTTTTCGTCTACCGGTAAGTGCTGCTACCGCAGGCAGCCACTAGGTTAGGCTATTAACGCTAATTTGACGTTTACCGTCACAAATAATAAACCTTTATTATGCCAATTAAAAATACATTTTTCAAAATACAAAAAGTCACGAATCCATTTGTATTGTGTAGATACAATCACTTTATAATTATAAGTGCATTAACATTTACATACTTGTAAAAAAAATTGCTATTTTTATACGGTATCTACAGTCCGCCTTAAAAATTTGAATATAATGCAATACAATAAATAGCCAACAAATTAAGAAAATAACATCTTGTACACCTAAGTATACGAAGCTTTGTTTGACTACTAGCACTTTTGGTATGGACTTTTACAACCACTAAAACTAGTATCACATTCAAATTTAGAATACTGCAATGTCATTAATTTTTTCTACGCGTGACAGATAAATAAAGTGAATAAAATAGTAATAAATAAATGACATTATGTAACATGAACAAATTATTTAAATTAAATAATGCGATGAAGGCTCAAACGTAAGTTAGAACGAAAAATACGTTCTAATTATCCTCTAAAGAAAGACCAATTGCTTCCTGCAATTCAGAATCGATATCCATGAAGTCTAGAGCAGTTGGTTTCTGAACAGTTTCTTCGTCGTTATAACAAACAAATGGACCATGAATGTTTAGAAAAGTTTCTTGATCTTAGACGTTTATTTTAATAATTTTTGCCACTCTGTGCATAATATTAATTCAGCAAAATATTACTGAAGTATAAAATCACGTTCTGCAAGACCTGCAGCATTATCAAAATTCACATTCATTAAAACATTGTTTTGTACTACGTTTTCGTCTCTGACATCGACAGCATAACTAAAAATAGAAATATTAAAATACGGTACGTAAACTTAGATGTTAAAAATAAATATTATTTGAGTACATACCCATTCATACGAAAAAAATTGTGTAAAACGGATCAATGGGTCTTTACAAAATCCAAGAGATGGCGTTCGTCACGCTTAAATTATGATATTTTTGGCAAGCAATAATACTAACTAGATATCGTACAAAGTTTCAGCTCGATTTATTAAGTCGTTTTTTTGTGAGCGTTGGTTGAACAAAAAGTTATTGGTTTATTTGAAAAATGGAAAAAACAGAGTTTCGAGCGGTGATAAAACATTTTAACTTGAAAGGCCTTACACCAAAAGAAATCACAGTTGAGTTTAACGCCGTTCATGGCAAGTCTGCCCCTGTGTTTAAGACTGTTTATAACTGGGTAAATGAATTTAAACGCGGTCGTACAACAACAAAAGATGAACCTCGTTCAGGACGCCCCGTAAATGGTCAACAAAATCCACGATATGGTGTTGAGTGATAGAAGATTAAAATTACGAGAATTAGTTGAGGCCACAGGAGTATCAAAGGGTACAATCATTTCAATTTTGCATGAAAAATTGGGGATGAAAAAAATATTAGCAAGATGGGAGCCGCGTTTGCTCATTGTTGAAAACAAACGAACCCGCGTGGTCACCTCTGAGGCTCTTTTGGCACGCATACGTCGTAATCTGGAAGACTTTTGGCGTCGACTCGTAACTGTAGACGAAACACGAGTACACCGCTACACTCCTGAAAACAAAGAACAGTCCAAATAATGGATTACCGCAGGAGAACCAGCCTCAAAGAAGGGAAAAACAGTAAACTGTTTGGCTAGTTGTGCAAAGGGGGTGAAATATATCCTCAAGACACAGCCAAATGCGCCACTGCTATGCCCCCTGCGATTTATTAAAGGGTCCTACTTCGGTGAAGGAAGCCGGC
This sequence comes from Phymastichus coffea, assembly GCF_024137745.1. Lineage (NCBI taxonomy): Eukaryota > Metazoa > Arthropoda > Insecta > Hymenoptera > Eulophidae > Phymastichus > Phymastichus coffea. Next base: position 4,881,849 of record NW_026706827.1, read on the forward strand.
GCTGACTTCCACGGGCATGAATCTACCGCGATGACGGGAAATGTGAATAGAAGGAGTCGGAATAAATACAAAGAGGCGATCCCTTTATTTACGCCAACGGAAATTACATCTACGGTTTTTACAAGTACAATGGTGAGCGCGTTCACTCAAACTACAGAACGCGACAGCAGGCGGCGAATAGGAGCGTAGTCGCTCAACTATCATACGCGACGAGTCTAGAATACATAGGAGCGGAATTGCTCGACTATTCAACTGCGACAATTCAATTTGCGGCGTTGTACCGGGCGAGAGCTGGTACGTGAGAGAGAGAGATCCGCGAAATCAAGCAGAAACAAACCCACCGGCTAGCTCCTCCCGCGGCTCGCTGGTGGAGAGCCGGGGCCGGCGGAATCGTAGTCCAGCCGGCAGTGGGGCTCGTTGGATCACCGGCGGCGGCTGGTTGGCAGCTGGCGGCCGGGATAGGCTCCTCGATCGCGCTCTCGCTCCTTCTCGCGCCGTCTTCTCCGCCAGCCGCGCTCTCCCCTCTCCAGACCCTGCAACGACACGAGCGCATGAATACTATGTTAACCATAGCCACGCTCGGCCGCTATATCCGTGCAAGGAGAGTGCCGCGCACAGGGTTAGCGAATATCGCTATCAGCCCTGTCATAGTTGTATGGAAATGATCATGAGCTATTGTGATTTGATAACCACCACTAGCAAAAATTCGTAAGGCTACCAAATACTCTAATTGAACAGGAATGTATTTCTTTGTGTTACATCAAAATTGTCTATGATCAACATTAAAAGCTGTAAAGCTAATCCCTTAGGCATTCTATAAATAAAGACTGTATTAAACATTTAGATATGGAATATTCCTTTATAATTATAAAATAAAAATAAATTATTACCTGTAGTGGTTGCGAAAATGAAGAGGATCACAGTGAATAAATGGATTTACTTTCTTCATCAGAGTCACTACTTTCTATGTTTCGGTCATTAAAATTAAATAAAACAAAAATATCATGTTCATCCATGAGATATTTATAATATTAATTTAAATTTATCATCGAAGAAAGATTGTCACATTATATCCTTGTACAAATCTGAAAAAGATAAATGTTTTTTTAAACAAATTGATAATAAGAAAGATTCAAAATAACATTTCAACTGATAAGATTATTAGATTATTTAAGCTACTACTTACTGTACATTATAAAGTACTGTCGGTCACTAAATATATTAAACTGATTTTCATAAATGTGGATTGTGAGAACACAATGAACAAAATTCACACTTCATATGCAGTTACTCTGAGTTTCTCAACCTTCATTACCTTCAATGTTAGGTTAGGTTAGATTTTTTCCCCTCGCGCATATGTGCGTATGTACACTAGGCGCAAGTTAAATCGCCACCCTGGAAATTCAAAATTGAAAATAAGCTAAGTCGTTTGAGCACCACTGTAACTACCGAGGTTAAATCACAGTTGTTATTTATCAAGATGTAAGTTTATGCAGAAATGACTATAGTGGCTAGAAATAATTACAGTGGTACTCAAATGACCTAGCTTATTTTCAATTTTAAATTTCCCGGGTCGCAAATTAACCAACGCCCAGTGTCCACTGGGCGAACGTTGTATTTCGTGGAACGTTTTAATATAAAAGAATTTTTTTGGCCCTTAACCTTCAACAAGTGTTTACATTGACTGTTTTTGAAAACGTTCAACGAGATACAACGTCCGCCGAGTGCAGTACTCGTAACTCGTTAGCTTGGTGTGTATGTATTGAATCAGTGCAACAATCAACTTGTTCAATTTTTTTTGTTTTTAGTAACCATAAAATAAGTTTTTTAAATTGAATTAATTAATTGATCCAGTTGAAATCATGCAAGCATCATCAATGACATTTGATGAACTTGTCAAATGAATAATTGAAACAATTATATCAATTATGGAAAATCATGAGTTATTTGCACGACAACAAATAACACAACTAGGTTTATTAGGAGATAAGGTGTATAATTCTATGTGGAAGAATCTTACAAAATCATTAAATGAATTAGGTGTTTTATAACGGAGAATCTCGGCTAGGCCGATCTCGTCCGTTTGGCTCTCGCAAATGTCCGTGCGCCGTGCCAAGCTGAAAGTGTTTGCGTTTGATACACACACTCATGCTCGGACCTTCTGTTTACGAGGTGCTGAACAGGGGCTAAGCTGACGACTGGAGCGATGCAGATGGCGTAGAAGAAGAGAGAGAGAGAGAGTGCTCGAATTGCGGATCGCCGCGGAAAATTCGGGGAGTCTCTGCTAAGCTATAAGCAGAGGAGGTCGCGCGCGCGGATAAAACCGAAAGATCACGGTTTTCCAAATTGGCCCCGCGACCTCGCCGACGTTTCATTCGTTTTTCGGAGACACGCCCGGTGCGCGGACGAGTAATACAGCGTGAGGCTGGGTCACGTCCAGCCGTGTCCCGAAGGATACCTGGCACCCGTGCGTGCGGGTAACTGGCGAGGTGCGCGGGTGCGCGCGCGAGGAATTGGACGTACTGCAGCATCGAGCAACGAAGAGGCGACAGAAACAACCACAGCAATTCTCGGGTGAAACAGCGGATTGAGGCGGCAATATTGAGGAGCAAGCGAGAGGACGAGCGAGAAGACAAATAGCGACGACAACAAGCATCAGCGATGCGGTCAGCGGAGACCACACCAGTGACGCCACACTGAGGAGCCCTCTAGCCGTCGGAGAGGCTAAAGGTCGAAGTCGGTGCCGTGTTTTTCTCTTGATTCTCTCTCTCTCTCTCTCTTGCATATTTGGGCGCCAGCTTATGGCTGGTAGCACGGAAAACCGCTGGCTACCCGTTGGTAGTCTATCGGCGGAAAGTGTTTGTCGGGCATTTATTGTAAAATTTAGTATTCATAACGGAATCGGCAGGCTGACCAGCCACCGATTCACCTTAGCGTTCGCGTTTGTTATTGTGCCGCTCGTAGTGTATAAGTCCGAGGTCGCCGTATTGTAATCGATTGTTGACAATTAAAAGACTAGTGTGTTAATCCGCTGTTGTGTTTATTCGCCGCTGTATCACTCCTCATCCCGATCTCGAATCTGTGCGTTTAACGTGGTTATGCTCGACACGTTATTCAGTCGTGGGAACGTCTTTTGCTTCCCGAATATCCGTTAATCCGTTACAGTTGTTAAAAGTACTGCAAAATGGAAAGAGGTAATTAAAACTTTAAATTGAAACTTTTTAATATTATTGCAAAGTTATTTGAGCTCACAAATGAAAACATCACCTGTAGCTTTTTTGTATTGATCTTATTATTTTCCAGTTTTACACTGAACTACGTCTACAAGCTAAGCAACAGAGTACTTAATGAATCAAAGCAAGACTGGCAATTTTTGAAAATAAAATTTAATTATTAGAATACGATATCAGAATTAATAACATCTATAGCAAGTACAGCTGTAGTTTAGCTCTCATCCCTGAAATCGGGATAAAAAGTAACAAAAACCGAATGAGTACGTAACAATAAATTAATATTTACAATAGAAACAATAATATTCGATTATGAACTTTAGTAGAAGTGTGTAATTTCATTTATTCAATTTGAATTGCTGTAGTACCAAGTTTAAAATTCATGTTACTTATAAGGAATAAATAATAAATTATTGAATTGTTTACTAAATTTGTTTGTAGGAATATCAAAAGTTATTTTATATTAAATGTTACTTGGAATAATGGCAGCAGCTTATTCATATTGTAACTCTTTTTAAAAATATTTTAAATGTATATGTAATAATTTTAAAAAAAATTTTGTAGATCCAATCGATAATTTTGATCCTACAATGACTAAATAAGTTTTTAAGTAATCTATACATTAATAAAAAATAATCTTTGTTAATTTGAAAAACCATGCATTGTTTTGCTTAATATTCTGTGCTTTATCTCGCTTCTAACAGAAAGAAAATTTTTCATGACTTTAAGTTGAATAATTACTAGTTTGAATGAAATTTATAATTCGCGCGTTCCTTGGTATATCGCTCCTACTCGGAAATCCTAGACCTGGACCCCCCACGGACAATAGCGATTCGGTAAACTCCCGCTTTTTTGCTCAGCGTTTGTCTTTTTGAGCGAGTTTTTTGACGGTTGACCATCACATACTGTGCTCTTAATTCTAAATTTTCTATAATTTTCTAAATCGATATTAAAAGGTTTTCTTCTGCTAATAAATTGGGGTAAGAATATATAATGCATAAATTTCATGCAAAATTACATTGTTTAATACTATCAATTTTGTTTCTCAAATAATCCGGCATATTCCCTCTTTTTAAGTCGACTCAAAAATTACACTTGAATTATCCTGAGAAGGACTGTTCGCGAATCACTATTGTCATAAACAATACTAAAAAAGTGTTATTAAACAATTTAGTTGAAACTTTGTAGGCTTGTCCGGAATCACACCAGAAAAAAGAATGGAAGTAACATGTTATCCCACAAAATGGAAAATGACACTTCTCATGAAGGCTTTGAATACATGAAGTCGACTTTGAAAATCAACCTGAAGTTTAAGATCAAGGTCACTGTTGTTTGACCCTTACAATTTTTTTGGGATATTGGGGTTATTGAATTATTGGGGTTATCGGGTTATTGGATTATTGGGTTATTTGGGTTATCGAGTTATTGGGTTATTATAATTAACCTTACTCTTGCCCGATCATCCCTGTGCATAGATGAAGAAAATCATAAATTTGACCCCTACATGACCTTAGGCGGGGGGGGGGGTTAACCGCACCCCACACATAATACGTTATCTGAACGTAGAATTTTCCGCTCTTTCCGAATCCGGGATCAAAAATATGGGTTACTATTCAAAAAATGACTTTGACCTTCAAATGACCTTGAAAATCAATCTCAAGGTCAAATCGGATTTCACAGAAAGGTTGCCCCCATTGTCCCAAACAACTGTTGTCTGAACAATTTTTTTGTACAACGCCAACCGTTGAAAATTTCGGGGCGGTTCTGTTAAAATGGGACACCCTGTATACGAGGTGTGTTCAAAAAATAAGGTGAATTTTCAAATTGGGTGGGCTACGTAGATTCGATCATCGATATTTTTTTTATTATATTGGTATACAATACATATATTCACAATGGATCGAAGAGTTTGCATAAAATTTTGTATAAAAAATGGAATTACGTGCTTCAAAATACTTAAAATGTTGACATTGGCATACAGTGAGTCTACTTTAAGTCAAAAAAATGTTTACAAGTGGTATGCTCTTTCAAGATGGCCGAGAAGACATCGACGACGAACCTAGCTCTGGTACTTGAATAACTGATGAAAGTGTAAAAGAAGTGAAACAAATGGTGTTAAAAAATTATCGAATCACTATTAGAGAAGTGGCTGAAGACGTCGGCATCTCTGTTGGCTCGTGCCATGCAATTTTTTCCAAAGTTTTGGGCATGAAACATGTAGAAGCTAAATTTGTTCCGAAACTGCTTAATTTTGAACAAAAAGACCGTCGAAGGAGCATCGTTCAAGAACTGTTAAACGACGTCAATAATGATCCTGATATTCTCAAAAGAGTCATAACTGGTGATGAATCATGGGTTTATGGTTATGGCGTCGAAACTAAAGACCAATCGTTCCAATGGAAGACTCCAGAAGAGCCAAGACGGAAAAAGCACGTCAAGTTTGATCAAATGTCAAGGTTTTGCTCACTGTTTTCTTTGTTATCGTGGCGTAGTACGTTAAGAGTTCTCACCACAAGGTCGTACGGTCAATAAAGAGTATTACCTTGAAGTTATGTACCGTTTGCGAGGAGCAATATGAAAAATCCTCCGGAATTGTAAGAAAAGAATTCATGGATTTTGCATAACGATAATGGATCTGCTCACGCATCGTTGCTTGTGTCGAACTTTTTGGTTAAAAAACAAAACCACAATCATGCCTCAGGCACCATATTCATTGGATATGGTCCCCTGCGACATTTTCCTGTTTCCAAATCTCAAAAAACCCATGAACGAACGGAGGTTTGGAACGATTGAGGACATAAAGAAAAAATCGCTTGAAGAACTCAAGGCTATACCAGACAGTGCTTACCAGAAGTGCTTGGAGGATTGAAAAAATGTTGGTACAAGTGTATTATATCTGAGGGGAATTACTTTAAAGAGGACAACATAAATTTTGATGAATAAATAAATATGTTTTCATAAAAGTAAAAATTCACCTTACTTTTTGAACATACCTCGTACACTTAAACTTGCCAAGTTATAAACGGAATATCTGTAAGTATGTGAAGTTGATAACTCATGAAGTTTCTATCTCACTAATCTATTCAATCGTAAAAGTTTCTGCACTTTTCAAATCCGATGTCAAATCTAGGGGTTTTCTTTTAAAAAAATCACTTTGTGACAAGAGTAGGCAGTAGCCTGTTCCTCATCGGTCCCTCTGCCTCTCGCCTTTGCTCGCAGTCAGGCTCAGCGGTCAGTATTGGGCGCACTTTCTCCATGCGCCTAATACTGTACCTCTTTTTCAGTCGCCATAAATTACTAGACCTGACGAAGATAGCCTAAGGAGAGCGAAATAGAACGCTGTAGTTGAAGAAAGAAAGAGAGGGAGAGAGAACTCGAAAATGACAGAGAGAGAGAGAGAGTGCACGTGAGCACGCACTATTCGGTTATAGGCAGGGAGGCGACGTGAGACCAATTAGCGTGTTGTCGCACGCCGTCTAAAAATTGGGCTAAGTGGGGAGAGTCCGCGAGAGCGCTGTCGTCGGCCGCGCGAGAGTAATGTGTTGCGTCACACAATGTCAGCCACTAATATAGGTCAGTCAACCGAAGGAATTAGCTTGCGCTGCCGATCATCTTGGCGGTTGTTCTTTCCTGCAAAGAAGAGATTTGGCTGCCTTCCATCCTGCGCGGTCATTTGTCATAGCGCGTACCACCTGCAGCAGCGTCAACGACGAGAAGCCGGGTGACTGGCTTGCCATGCCGTTGATACCTTCGCTTCCCAGGGATCATCGAAAAGAAATAAAGGTCAGCTTATCTCTCTCTCGCAGTGATGTGCGGCCGCACGAATTTATAGATAGCCAGGCGATCACTTGCCGGCTACCTTTGTTTAATTACTCACCATTAATTATTTATATTGCGTGGTTGGTTTAGTTGTAAGTGCGCAGTAGCCAGGTGATCACTCGCCAAGTACTTCACAAGTTTCTTTGTATTAGAATAAGTCACGTTTGTTATTCGATTAGTGTATAATAAGGTTTTGTCATTTGATATTGATAAAGTAGTTTATTTACTCGCCTACTGTTCCGATTGCCTTTAAAGCGAAAGCACCTCTTTTGCCTTCCCCTTTAAAAATAGGTAGCAGCGCGTCAAAATTGTTACAACTTTGACCTTCGAATGACCTTGAAATTCAAGTTCAAGATCAACACTGACATAACACGTAGATGACTCCCCAATATCCTGAACAACTTTCGTCTAAACAATTTTCCGTACGACGTCAACTTTTTGAGATATTTAGGTTCGTCATTTAAAATGAAATACCCTGTACAGGCTAACTGAAATATTTTTGCAGAACGATAAATTTGCATTCATGTTAAGAAAAACGTAACTTCACCTAAATTCGATCAATTTATTAGAAACGCTATCAAAGTTAAAGAATGTTATAACTCGGTAAACAGATTTAATTGGTAGGATCTTCCTCGACAATATGTCAATTGTGGTATACTACTGCTTAAAATGAAAAAGAAATTAGTTTAATACTCTAATTAATACTACTTTTTTTTAACTACCTGAAAAAAAATAACAATTATAATTTATAAACCCAGAAAATTCTACAATAGATTTATGATTTGAAATTGTACTGAAGCATATCATCGAAGTTATGAAGTTATTAGCTAAACTTTTATAACAGTAATTTAATAAATTAACAAAGTTATTAACTAGAATTTTATAAGCAGTATTAAAAAAACAGTTTTTTGTTCACCGAAATTAAAGCTTACAATAACTGGATCAGGAAAATAAAGTTTCGAGATTTCTTTGCCATGGACGGAGAAAATTCGTTGATATTCTGTACAGATATCAAAAACAAAGCCTGATAGCCGTTCTTCTGCACGATATATGTAAATTTGTTTACACGCATTTTGATTTTTTATTCAACAAAGTTTAAGAAAACGTGTGATAATTTGGAAATAGTATTAGGAAAAATTAATTACGCAAAATGCAAACGGAAAGATTGCGGTAATCTTAAAATGTCAATCGTGATTCTGGGACAGCAATCAGGCTTTATGAAAAATCTATGTATCTTATGTCTGAAATATCAGTGATAGAAAGAATCACTACATAAACGAGACTATGTATAGAAAGTCTGAGCCAAGGAGAAAAGATTTCCATTTATAAATCAAAAACAGAAAAAATTTGTTTATGAATATTTAATGGAATTATCACAAATTTTTAATTTCACTCTATATTCGACTTGATTTTATGAAACAGTTTATTAAAACATCGAACAAGGAGATTCCATATTTTGAATACTTAGGATAAAAGTTTCCGGGCATATCCGATATCAAAATAAAAGAAGCTTGTATCAATTAAATATTTATACAAGATATGTTATTGTTATTGTAACTTCAAAAGTTACGTCTACGTAGAACGCTGCAGAGGTAACCTATACGCATCTAAACGAAGGAATTAAAAGAAATATTATTCTTAATCATATTAAATCTTACGAAATTATAAAACAAAGAAATACGAGAGTGACATATAAATAATATAAACGAAAACTATCTCAAATTAATTTATTTTTGACAAGGTTTTACTAGTTTATCTTCTAACCTCATCGGGTCCTTTGCTTAAAAAATAAATCAATCGGTTTTACATACATCATGCCGATTTTACAATAAAAATGGTATCAAATCGAATAACAAAAAACGCATACCAACGCAACTAAAGAATTTTTCAAGATTACATTATCGATTGCTATAAGTCAAAAAAAATTTATTGTAAATTGTTTAAATAAAATAAACAATATAGTCAAGTTACCAGACATAATATAATACATAGCAATCAGAAAACCCAATACAACATACGAGCGAAAAGTTACACGACATAAGTCAAGCTGAGAAACAATTAGAAAAACACGAGCAGAATACAAAATTAATCACATTAATGTATGGAATTATTAGTAAAGCGTATTTTTAATAAAACAACGATACAAAAATATTTCATGAAACAATAACTTACTAAATAATATGGTATTAGATAACCAATAACAATAAATCTGTTACCTACCTGTCCACTAAACCATTTAGCTTAAAAGATTATGATGATGCTCCTGTACAAGTTATATGTAATATATTAATTAAAAATATACAAATGGCTAAAAAACGTCCATTATTATTAACAAAGCAAGCAAAAAAACAATTTTCGAAAGATTTAAGGAATACAAAACAATATTGCAAAGCCAATCCTAATATATTTTTCACGCGCGTAGATAAAGGAAATATTACAGTTTGCCTTAATAAAGAAGATGCTGTAAAAATGAATGTATTATTTAAAGATTCCAACATTTACAAAATTATAAAATGCTTGCATAGATCATGTTTTGGGATTTCGAACTGGAGATAAACTGGTCATGTGTTTGAAACTCACGGGATTCTTGGTAGTTTAAGTTTGGAGGTTACCCTTTGTATGTTTAATACTAGTTGGTTGAAGGCTTTAGAGTTTTGTGCTTGTGGCTTATGTATTGTAGAATTGAAACTTGTAGGTTATAGCGTTTTGAGATTTCAAACTGGAGGTCAACTGGTTGTGTGGTGAAATTCGCGGATTTCTGGCTAGTTTCAGCTTGGAGGTTACGTTTCGTATGTTTAGCACTCATGAGTTACCGTATTTGAAGTTTTGAGTTCGTGGTTCATCTGTTGTAGGTTTGAAACTCGTAAATCATAATATTTTTGGGTTTCGAACTAGTGGTTAACTAGTCGTGTATTTAAAACTCGTGGGTTTCTTGGTAGTTTAAGCTTGGAGGTTACCCAACGTATGTTTTATACTCGTGGGTTATAGCTTTTGGAGTGTTGGGCTTGTGGTTAACCTACCGTAGGATTTAATTTCGTAGGTTATAGCATTTTCAGGTTTTAAACTGGAGGTTAACTGTTCATATGTATGAAACGCGTGGGGTATAGTTCCTTGGGAGCTTCAGTTTGCAGGTTAACCTATCGTATGTTTGAAACTCGTGAGTTATCGTCTTTGTAATTTTCAGCCTGCGGATAGCCTCTTGTAAGTTTGAAACTCGTAGATTATAGTATTTGGGGGTTTGGACTGGTGGCTAACCTGTTGTAAGTTTGAAACTTGTGGGTTATAGCGTTTGAAGATTTCAAACTGGTACTAAAATGTTCGTATGTTTGAAACTCATTAGTTATAGGGTTTCGGGATTTTGTGCTTGGAGGTTAAGATGTCGTATGTTCTATACTCGTGAGTTATAGTTTTTGCTGTGTTACGATTTGTATGTGTGCGACCCGTAGAACCTAACATTTAAGACATACCAGTATGTATCTAGTTGAATAGGCTCATTAAAAAGAATATAGATTTGTAAATTGTAAGAGATAATACGTGTTTATAAAATTTATAATAATAATTATCTTTAAGTATTGCTTACTGGAATACTTCTGTATGTTAATATGGGAAATATTGAAATAAGTTGATAAATGCGAGTTTCATTTTTAATTATTAATAACCATTTATCGAAAGTAAATGATAAAAAGCGTTGGTAACAAAAGAATCTACAATGTTTGATGAAAATTATAAATTTGTCGAATTGTCGTACTGGCATAATACGGAGTTCTAACCGTGAATTACTTAAAGACGTTATAAAAACTACCTACAAAAATTTATATGCCGTCTTTTATAATCTCTTTATTACATTAGTTATTTATTATTTTATGAATTTATAAACAGTGTTTTGTTCACTTCTTATGTTATAAAATTGCAATATAATGAAAACGATATTATAATGAAAACTAGTTAATGTGGAGTGGATTTATGAGCATTATAGACACTAGTGTTATAATGAAATTGTGCTTTATCTCATTCGGTTTTCTTTGTGGAGAAATTTTTCAAATATTCACAAAAGGAATGAGATACTCTTTCTAGAGAACCATTTGATTATTATGAAAATGCTGTTGTTTCAATTTTTCAAAATTTGATTATACGTGAATTTGAATATATAATGTTATAATTCACTTGTGAAATTTGCTCCTCTATCAGTAAGGATAAGTTTTGGTGAGCTATAACGCACATAAATCTTTTTTTGAGAGCATTTGCAATTGATTTTACTGTTTAGTCTTGTAATGATACTACGATTAAAAATTTTGACAATAAATCTTGGATAGAAAGAATATATTTATTTTGCTTTTTGGGAAGATTTAGTGGACTCACTATGTCCATAGCAATTTTGTCAAAAGTTCTGAAAGGTGTTTCTGTTATAATCATAGGTTGTATTGTTTTTACTCTTTAATTTGTGTCTTTAACAAGCGTCGCACAGTGGAACTTTTAAAAAAAATTTTGTTCAAAAACGGATATCTCATGAAGGAATATAGATAGCGAGACAAATTCAACGGGATTTTATAGCTTAACTAATGTAGAAAAGGAGAATACTATCCCGGAATTAATCATTTGACCCTTTCCCCCTTAAATTCAAGGTCAAATTTATACTTTTTCCGAAAAATTGCAGTTTTTTTTATTTCTTCACTTCAAATATTCAATTTTTTGACAATGACGTAACGTATTTTTGTAGTATTTAGAACGAGGAATCCGAATCCGTCATTATAATTTCGGTAAAATATATTGGGATCCCCAATCAGATCTTCATGATCTTTTTGATCATGGTCATCGACAATAATGTAAATCTTCGGGCCAAATAAAAATAAGTAATGCGGCATTTTTTACTTCCCTCTTTATCGACACATTTTTCCGAAAAAGTTTATAATCTTTTATTTGGCCCGTGTTACTCAGAATTTAATTACTTTGCAACTTTAGAGTTGTATAAATAAATTCTATGACTTCCGAATTGATTATTATTACTCATTTATTTAAATAATCAAAAATCTGAAAAATAATTTTGAATTACCCTCCCAAATTTCAGAGTATTCAGACGACACAATTAGACAACAGAAGACAACACAAGACAAGACAATTCAGAATTTCGCCCCAGTGGTTGACTATTACGACTATAGAGGTATATTTACACATAATCATCCAATTTGTCTCTGCTTCATTTCACTTACATGTCTTCTGTTCTGTTTCACTTGAAGAAATTGATACTTGACTTACAACTATTCTGTTTTATTTGGATCGAGGGTCATTTGGGTTAATTATGAATCGTTTAATGTTATTATTGTAAGCAAACAGATTTACATTATTGTCGATGACCATGATCAAAAAGATCATGAAGATCTGATTGGGGATAACCCAATATACTTTACCAAAATTCTAATGACGGATTCAGATTCCTCGTTCTAAATATTACAAAAATACGTTATGTCATTGTCAAAAAATTGAATATTTGAAGTGAAGAAATAAAAAAAACTGCAATTTTTAGGAAAAAGTATAAATTTGACCTTGAATTTAAGGGGGAAAGGGTCAAATGATTAATTCCGGGATAGTTTTCTCCTATACTACATTACTACTAGTTAAGCTATAAAATCCCGTTGAGTTTGTCTCGCTATCTATATTCCTTCATGAGATATCCGTTTTTGAACAAAATTTTTTTAAAAAGTCCCACTGTGCGTCGCAATTATTTATTCATTGTTTGATATCTGGTTTTAAATTTACCTAAAAATATTTATTCTTTATAAAATTTAATGTTCTACTTATTCCTGAGTGACCTCCTAAAGAAGACGAATAACTTAAATCAAATATTTTATCTCGATCTTTTTATTTCTGCATATTCTACATAATGTAAACAAATTACAATGTTGATTTCTGAATTTTGGAAACTTTTATTTAGTATGTCTCCTATTTCAGTACAATTAATATTATTTTTTTTAAATCTTTTGAAATACTGAATGTATTTAATTTTTGACGAATCATAATTTTTTTTCAAATTTGAAAAATATGTGCAATGCTGTCTTTGATAGTTTCGCAAACTGACTTGAGTTAATACATAATATAAATATTTTTTTTGAGTTTCTGTTTAAATTTCAATTTAAAAGGTTCAATTTCATTTACATCTAAATCTTTGCTAATATTTGTTGCTTTATTTATTACTAAGTGTTCTAAATTCTTATCTAGTATCTGTCCTAAATGATTATGAATAGTACGATGTTATCATTTTTAAATTCAACAGACTTTTTTGTAAATACAATATTTTCTAATTTTTCTGATTCTATTATTTTTTTAGTAATATCTACTCGTTGGTTTTCGACTAACTTTTTTATTATGTCTTTTTTCTTATGTTTTTTCTTTATATTAGTTTTCATTTTTGTTTTAATTTGGTATTCGTATAGTTTTTGAGATTCAAGATTATGATTATTGCTAAGCATATTTCTTGTATTTTAAATATTTCTTTTTCTTGATGAGCTCTGGTTACGAATGTTAATTTACTGTTTCTATTGGATTTCTCGACAGTATATCTGCGTTTTTATTAATTTTTCTGGTATATAGATAATATCGTAGTGGTAATCTAATAGTTTAAGTCTCCATTTTTGTACTCTTGAATTATTATCTACCAATTTGAATGATAGTAAAGGTTTATGATCTTTTAATATCGTTAATTTTTTTCCGTAAATGTAATTTATAAATATTTTTACTGCAAATACAAAGATGGGTCAATAAGTTCTTAGAAAATCGAAGAGATGGTGCTCAAAGCTTTCCAACTTATATTGCACCAGCAAGCGTCACTATTAAATAGTGCTGTCGAATTTTCAGCCGATTCATCGAGTAGTTTCGTTTTTATCATCGATCAAAGTGAACAACTTTTGTTTCTTGCTAACAATGGGAAAAAGTGAATTCCGAGCGGTGATAAAACATTTCTACTTAAAAAGCCTAACACTGAAAGAAATCAAAGCTGAGCTAGATGCAGCTCATAATGTATCTGCCACTGTGTTTGCAACTATTTACGATTGGGTTGGGTTAATGAATTTAAACATGGCTGTACATCGACTGCAAATGAGCATCGCTCAGGCCGTCCTATAGACGTGAACACTTCGGAAATGATCAATAAATTCCACGACATGGTATCGAATGACCGAAGAATAAAATTGTGCGAAATAGTTGAGGCCACAGGAGTTTCAAAAGGTACAGTCATTTCAATTTTGCATAAGAAATTGGACATGACAAAAATTTCGGCAAGGTGGGTGTCGCGTTTGCTCTTAGTCGAGAGTAGACGCAGTGGAGTGGTGGCCGCTGAGGTCCTCTTGGCGCGTATCCATCGTAATCCGGACGACTTTCTGCGTCGATGTATAACTGTAGATGAAACGTGGATAAACCACTACACTCCTGAAACGAAGAAACAGTCGAAACAGTAGATCAAGAAAGGCTAACCAGCTCCAAAGAAGGCGAAGACAGTGAAATCGGCCGGCAAGGTTATGGCCACTGTTTTTTGGGATGAACGTGGAATTATCTTCGTCGACTATTTAGAAAAAGGACAAACAATCACCAGAGAGTATTATGCGTCGTTATTGGATCGGTCAAACGAGAAAATAAAGGAAAAACGTCCTCATTTGAATAAAAAAAAATTCTGTTTTATCAAGACAATGCACGAGTGCATACTTGCTTAGTTTCAATGGCTGAAATTAAGAAATTGAAGTTTGAATTAGTAGACTATCCACTAGATCCGGCCCCTAGTGACTTTTGTTCATTTCTAAACCTAAAAAAGTGGCTTGCCGGACAACGATTTATCTCGAACGAGAAGGTCATAACACAAACAAATGGCTATTTTGAGGAACATCCAAAATTATTTTTTTTCTGATGGTTTAAAAAAACTTGAAGGACGCCTGGAAAAGTATATCGAGCTAAAAGGAAATTATGTTGAAAAATAAAAAAAAATCTACCAACAAAAACTTGTTTTTCTATCTTTTTTTAAGGACTTATTGACCTACCCTCGTACTTTGTAGATTACTTAGACAACATAGCATACATAAGCGAACCAAAAAAATATATTTTTTTTGTTATTTTTCTATCGAAAAATTATATACTTTTCAGTTAATATATGAATTTTTATAACAATGTAAAATTGTTGATTTATGTTTTAAAAAATTGCTTTTATAACGTGAAATAATCGGTTGCCAACAAATATTTACTAACGAAGTGAAACTGTGATTTTTTAATACAAACCTTTGTTAACTTTTTCAGGGAAAACTTTCTTGTATGGTTCTCTTTTAGCATTAATTATTTCGTCCTTATTGCTCGTGGACATAGACTCATTCTTTTCAACACGGAGATTTTCATTTTCAATTTCCATAATATATATTTTTTCCGAAACTATATGAGATGTTAACTCAGATGCTGCAAGAGCTTGTCTGTTTTATAAGGCTACAAAATTATAATTTTCTGTAAATGGTTTCGCGTTAACTTCTGAAGTCTAGCTTGTTCCTATTAACCAAATCGTTATATTTAATTTTCGAAAAATATTATATAATAAATAAAATTAAATACTTTAACGTTAAAATGATAAACAAAAATTTATTTAAATTGCTCATTTAGATATTGATGTCGCTAAATTAAATCTATGAAATTGAATAGCATCTTAAAAAAATAGCTTTATTGCTAGAATTCTCAAATAAATATTTGGTATGAGTTTTATATAAGAAGCAAATATTATTTTTTAATCATATAAATTATTCGATTGAATAATTCAATTCCAAGTGCATTTTGGCAGATATTAATTTGGCGGACGTTACTTTTGGAATTCAAAGCTACATTTATATGTAACGAATGAATAAATACTATTTTACTTGATTAGTGAGCTCCGAATTGAAAATTACAAGCTTCTTCGACAAACAATCACTAACACAAATCATTGTGGGTGATTAGAATTGATTGATTTTTTATATATTATTGGCTTATTGATTAAAAATAATTCTGCAAAAGCTCATTTTTTAACTCAGAAACAACATTTCTGATAAATCGATATTTAAAAAATACATTTACTCAAACACGAACCTGTGCTAGGTGTTTTGGGGAGGTTACTTTTAAGCAGTTCTTGTGATATATCAACCATTTCTGTACTGGTATCCGAAAATAAAATTCTTCTCGTTCTAGTTTCTGAATCTTCATTTATCTCCATTAAATGCGGATTTTTTAAGAGTACATTACGCGTAGAGACAGTAGCACTTTCATTTTGATTTTTGAACAGTTCTGAAAATAATAGTTATCAATTGATAATGTGAATTTATTTGGTTTTATTCAAAAATTGCTACTAGAATTTAATTAATTGCGAATATCATATTTGTATGAATAGTAGTAGAAGAGCTTTAAAAAATAATTCATAAATACTTTAAAAATAGTTAAAAATACTTTAAAAATAATTTGAAAATACTTTAAAAATAGTTTACAAATAGTTTAAAAATACTTTAAAAATAGTTTTTTTCGATGTAAGCAGTAATGACATTGCTATTGTAATGTTTTAACTGTTACTAAAACTCTCAACACTCAACAGCATGTACACCTTTTCTTATCTCTCTAGCTAACCATAAATAAAGACTTGGATACGCAGTATCAATAAATATTAACAATATAAACGAACGACACACGCAATATAGCGGCGCTTTAGGAGCTTGTTCCTTTTTATAGTTGCACTACTGCTAGCAGTGATGAGAATCCGATAACCAAGATTCACAGCCGGCATTCCCATAGCATCTTAGTCATAGCTGTATAAACGATATAGATGTGATACAACTTCGTGAAAATGAAATATTTTGTAGCGTCATCGGATTCTTATCACTGACTGCTAGTGCCGACGCAAACAACGCCACGTTGTGGAAACAATCTTAACTTCTGTGAGCAGTTGGCGGCAAATAGCTGGATTTTGAAATTATTGCATATTAAAATTTGGAAATAAATATGTTGTTTTGCTCATGGCAATCATTTCTTTTTTTGAGATAACATGCAGTTCACGATTGCTTTTTACACATCAAACTTCCAAGATTTTTTATAGATTGTAATTTAAATTGGTTATACAAAATAAAAATTCAATCTTTAAATTACAAGAAATGAATAGTGTTATTATTTTATTAATTAGTAATATTTAAATGAAACATATGTAATTTTTTCTATACTTTCCATTCAATCACATTTTCAATTTACATATAATTTAAATACGCAGTTTGTTATTCATTCAGTATTTAAATACAATGTGTGATTTTGTAAATATTTTTTTCGTTTGCTTATGTATACTATGTTGTCTAAGTAATCTACAAAATATAAAAAAGTTGTGAATAATAGAATACTGATTCTGAAAAAAGTAAAAATTATCATACCTACCCGTTCAAAAACGCAAAAAGGAGTTAATGTCTTTTTTTGTTATATAATTTTCTAAATATTTGGAATTTCGTGCGTAAAAAATAGTTTTTTCGTCGAATCAGTAAGAATTAACGTTCGTAATCGTTTCAGCATCTTAAAAGACATTGAATTAATCTTATTTAGAGGTTATTTGTGTACATAATCAACGTTTAACTTAGTTATTACTTCTGTATTTTATAAAATTATCGAAATTTTGCCAAAAAAGTTATTTTGTTTGCCGAATCGATGAAAATTAATGATGTTATTCGATCATTCGATCGCCGATATCGACGAAGCGAATCCACTTCACAAATAATGATCTTGAACTGTTCAACGATGGTACGCCCACTCATATAAATAAAAATATCGATATAATCCAGTCTCTATAGATTTATCATTTGTATCCCCTCACTTACGCGTTCTCTGCAAATAGACCGTTGAAGAAGATAATCTGAAACATGACCACTATCCAATATCGATTAACATAGGCATCCCTCTTCTCCAATACCCGTTAACTTAAGGTACAATATACGGAGGTTTAAATTTCCTAAGGACTAGCTTTCTGCAACTATCTTGAAAAAATTTCACTCGAAAATTTCAACATCGACAACATCCATCAAGACAACTACTCCCACGTAATCTCAACTATAGTACAACCCATAGAATACGTCTTGCTTTATTGCAAACCATCTTAGGATCACGAGCCAGACTCTGATATATGAAAAAAAGCCATGGACTTAGGCTTCGTGGTGGAAATAAGACTGTGAACAGATCAATTACCTGCGAATATTGACTTTGAAGGACTTTTGCCACAACCCAACCCTAATTATTGAACTCATCTCAGCTTAAAAACGTGTAAAACAAACATTCAAGCAAGCAAAAGAATCTGGCTTTTTAGAATTTTGCAAAGTTAACAGCCTTTATACCCTACTCTCCTGTAACGGTCCAGTCTGATTTGCTACTGCAAAATAGCAACCCGTCGTGCACGAGAAAACTAAATAAAAGCGGTCATTGAGCGAAGGCGCTCTGCTCACATATACATGTAAATGTGTTAGGGCAATTCGGCGAAAACAAGACCATATAAGGAGCGTGACGTCACGAGCGTGGGAAATTTATTGTTTAAAATGTTAAATCGACAATTGCAAAGATTTTTCTAATGAACAAAAGCATTTTTTAGTCAATTTTGATGCGCTGATCTCAAATTTCAAGTTATTACAGTCATTAAGTATGTATTTGTTAGTTTAATTTAATTTGCAAGTAAATAGTGTTAGTTATTTTGTAACAAATAAGTATCTTGCAAATTCGAATATACAATTGCGATCGTAACGTATTAAAACAGAGAAGCAAGAATTTTACACTTTGATAACTAATTTTTGACTGAGTTATCAATAAATAAAAAATGTATAATTTATTTAAACAATTAAAATTGCATTGCTAGATAGCGATTCGACTGTACATATTTATAAAATTAATGATAACGATTGTTACACATTTGCTGATTTTTAAATGGTTAAAAGAGAAATTTACAAATTCGTTTTTTAATTATTATTCAAAATTGGATAGTTAAATTAATCGTTTTTATTTTGAATAATGTTCCATTAATCACAAGCGATTTTTTGATGTAAAAATTATCCGTAAATTTATTGTAAATTTTGCGTTATTTAAATATCTAAATTATATCACTTATAACTTTAAAAGGCGATTTTTCTTTGAGAAACGATTTATGTTAAAAAATTTGTTATTTCATACTTGATTTTTTAAATCATTAAATTTCAATTTCGATCGAACCATTTTGCGACAAAACCTGTACAAAGTTTATGCTAATTTCAAAAATAGCGTTGTAGGGACTACCAAGCGTAGAAATGAGCCAAATTCTCAAGTATAAATTCGCTCGTCGCTGCGGCAAGAGGATTCACTATCCAACCTTGTTTAGCAGCGCGAGCATTGAATCAAAATATAGACTCAGCTATTTCCTGAGACTAATTTCATTATTCAGTGGTTAGCCTGCTAATTTTTTTCCTTACGATATCTAAGCACTTAACTCATAAGACTCTTTCTCTTATGAAAAAAGTAGTCTTAGAATATTTCCTCTCTAAAATCATTAATTGCCTAGAAATAGAATTGAATATTTGTTGCGGCGCTGTCGGGCTTTTCTCCGATAGATGCAACAATACTCAATTATATTTTAATACGGCTCATCGAAACAGCGAATATTGTGTTTGCTATTCGGTGAATATTGAAATTTTCAATTCTGATAGAGTGTATACGTGTCAACTTCTTGCTACTCCTGGAAACGCGATTACAAATAAAACAGAAAGAGTCGGAACTATTTACTTGACTAAGGCGAGATAGAATCGAACGTTACACTCCACTATCTATGAAACTATCAAAAGGTTTCGGCATAGATTACTAGGAGCGCAGTGTATCAAAAATAATTTTAAATATATCACAACACAGGAAGGAATGATCGACATACGAGTATGTCCACTCTTCTGCACCCCACAACAAAGCATTTTTTCAATAAACCCTACACACTCCAAGAAATAAAATCAGCAATAGACTCTTGAAGTAAAAAACTCAATTGTACTCGTACTCCGGGGCTCGACAAAACGGAATATCGTATGATATTTAATGTACCAGACATCATACAAGAATTTCTCAATGCTTTCAATAGCAACTATCAATCGGGCACTTTCTTGAAATCATGGAACGAATTTCTCATTGTCTTCATCTTCAAAACAAATAAACATAAATGTAGACCGATTTCTTTGATCCCGACTTTACTAAAATTATTTGAAAAGATGATTTTGATCTGGCTATATTGGTGGATAGAGCATAACCTAAAAATGCGGCACTCACAATACGGATTCAGAAAGTCAAGATCCTGCATCGGTAGTCTCGTTACTCTCACCTTTAAAATATACACCCACTTTTCTAAATGTCTATACACCATAGTTGTTCACCTAGACATGAAATTGTTTTCAATGACGTTGACCTAGCTGACGTTGACACTCTGACATACGCCCTAAGACACCTTAAACTCCTAGAATTATTTATTTTAATACCAACGGTAAGATACTAGGCTCATTTATCACAAGAAAAGGGATTTCTCAGGTCTATGTTTCTGGCCTTACCCTTAATAGCATCAACACTAAATAACTCAACTCCACACCCATAGTATGTGAAATGCTTCAGTTCGCCGATGACATTGTGTTGTTTGCTACACTGTTACTATCCCAGCCAGTGAGAAAGCGAAATTCCTTCACTTGACTTCAAGTACGAGACTATCTTGGGTAACTGAAAAACGTGAAAAACGTGACAGAATACATTTCGTCGTTTTATGGTGGGGAAAATCCAAAGTCGTCGCTCGGGAGAAACTGCGACATGGCACAAGTTCGAGGCAGACCCTCGTCGATGTGTCACCATTGAGTGGGCACTTTCAACGACAGTTGTTCTTAAAATATAAAAATGCACCTCTTTATGTATTTATATTGCGAGCGAACTAATATGAAATGCGAGCGCTTAGATTTAAGGAAATGTAGCGTATATGCATGTATGTGGGTACGCGCGTTAGTGTGGGTGTGTGCATTTGAGCGTGTGTACGAGTGAATTTTCGTATGTGTGTCAAAGAGACTCCTCCTTCCTCACTTCGCCCATGTACGTATATGAGCGTATTAGGTGAACTAGAGGTCGTGATGCCAAATTTCAATTCAAAGGAGTTGTCTCCTGGAAGTTGCAGACCAACGTGACGACGATTTTTCGATAAACGATCACCGACGTATGGGAAGGATTAGCTCCGAAGTTGATCCTAGATTGGTAAACAGGCAAGCAAGAGAGAGAGAGAGAGAGAGAGAGAGAGAGAGAGAGAGAGAGAGAGAGAGAGAGAGAGAGAGAGAGATAGAGAGAGAGAGGGGCCCAATGCGAGCGAGTGATGCTAGGGAATGTCCAGTGATGAGGGATGCGAAAAGGGAAAAATCGAAGGTAACTGCGTCCGGGAACCGAGAGATCAGCTTTAGTTTAGCTCAAGTCCTGAGACGACTCACAGCTCTTGTCTATGCTAGGTTGCGACTATAGATAAATTTAAATGCGGTTTATGTTTTGTTAACCTCAATTTCGGGCTTTTTGTGAGCATTTTCCTATACTAGCTAGGTTTTTTATGCCTGTGAATTGCTCCGTTCAGTGTAAGTTAAAAAAAATTTATCGTAACAACACAGTTACCTGAAACAATCACTTATATTTCCTGCTTAAATTCATCTCTTATAACGACGTATCTCGAACACATAAACGCAGAAGTCACATCCGCCGTCAATGTCTTAAGGTCCCTCCACACAATGTGATGGGGAAGTCACCTCAGAACTCTCCTCCCCTCTACAACGTAATTATTGCTGCAGTTATCGACTACGGCTTATCATCAACACTACCCTATCAACACTAAATAATTACTGTATAAACTCAACGTCGTACAAAGAAGTAGCCTCAAACTAACTCTAGGTCTGAGAAACCCAACCCCTAATAGAATCGTTTATGCAGAATCGCGCATACATATCATTCAACTCAGATAGAAAAAAACTCGACTTAAACTACGTTCTTTGTTTCTTCGCAATAATAAATTACTCTGCAATTGAAGCTATCTCAGAACTACGTACCCAATAAAGGCTAACTCACCGCAATATCTATATAACTACTCACTACTGACTGCATACCTAAAATTTAAATCGTAAAAAAAAAAATTTACTCATGCTCCATTTCCCTTGCTACTTCCTTCCACTAGAAGCCCAATAAACAACTTTAAGATCAATTTAAGACAAAGACACTCAAATAAAAGTCGTACAATCAAGAATTTATCATACAATCTTAAGATATCCTCACGCCGTTCTTCACTATTGGATCAAAAAAAGGCACCCGCCTGTATGTAGGACTCATCATACATAGCCCTACGTCTCTAAATCTCAACTTGTAGTTCCGAATCGACGCTCAAGTATCGATTTTCTTATCAGAAATCTACGCCATTCAACTCACCCTCGAATACATACGCCTTAAAAATATTCCGAAATCTGTGATATATACAGATTCATTGAGCACGATACAGACGATATATCTAACGAATCCATCATGTTAAACTTCTCTTACATCACTATTTACAAAATTAAAAATGTCGCCTTAGAAATTGAACAAAACAACCAAGAGATTCTTCTAACTTGAATTCCAAGCCACTTAGGCATTCCAGACAAAGAAATTGCCAAAGATCTCGTGAAAAAAGTCACAAGTATTGGAATAAAACCGACCCACCTCCTCCTTTATTCAGATTTCGATCAACTAGTCAATGATATCTGCAAAGAGAAATTCCACACCTTCTTATAAACTCTGATACAAACAAAGGGACGCTATACTTTGATCTATACTACGAAAGCTCGTCCAACCATGGTTTCATATACTACTACTGCTAAGAATAGAAGCAGTTAGAATGAGAAGTAATGAGAAGTAATCACTGCAGCCTCACCCACAGCCTATACACAAAGAATTTAATCAACTCTGATCTCTACGCATGCGGCCAAAACATACAAGATCTTAACTACGAGTTTTGGTTCTGCAACCACTTCGACACCTAGCACAAATCCCTACTTCACAAACTTACAAAATTCAAACTAAACCCTTCTTACACCATTACACAATTCTTACACAACCTAAACTATGACTGTCTAGCTGCCATTTGTAAATTCCTAAAAAAATGCGATATTACAGTATAGCTCCCATACAATACACAATACTCTACAATATACTTACAACTACAACAATAACTAGCCTTCTCTTCTTCTTTCAGTGTACATGAACTCTACTTTACTTTCCACTTTCAAACTCTCCGCCAAGTCAGAAATCATGAGCGCCTGTGTACACCCAACGTGAATTGAATCGCGACCCCCCCCAGTTAGGTTGGTATGAGAATTCCGTCGTTGCATCGGAATGAAGAAACCGCGGGAAAATTCAGAAATGAAAATTCGTTTTAAGATACGATAAAAAGCTAAAACGTTACTAATTTGTTTTTAGGTTTAAAATTAATTGTTTGCCGAACAATGAATTTAGATGCATGATTATTTGATTTTAGATTTTAATTATATAATTTAAGAACGAGCGTTATACTATGGCCGATCTGAAAACCACCGTTACGGACTGAAAGTAGCACTCTACCAACCTAACTAGGGGGGTCGCGATTCAATTCACGTTGGGTGTACAAGTCAGTTGATGGCCGCATAGTATAGAGGGCTTGCGTTAAATTAAGCTTCACTGATGCCAATAAAACAGAACAAAACAGAACAGTACTTAAAGAAAAGTACCAATCAGCAGCACCATCCTGAATTCGTACCTGATATTTAATGATCGAACGTTTGTAACTTTATAGTGAGATACATCTACCAAATCAAACGTGGCTTTCTTAGGTAGAAAAGACTCTGACTACTTTTTGCAATACAGTGAAATCTATTATAATACCATATACTATTATAATACCGCCAAAACAATTAATCAAATAATAACTCAATTAAGGAACCATAAATTTAATATAACTGATCAGAAAATATTAAAATAACACTATTCAATAGAAGATACTTTATAAATTATAGTTAAAATAACTTGAGAGTATGGAAGAAGGAGGAAGGACTGTTGCTTTGAACTGTTGTTGAACAACCGTGCCTACTTAAGAAGAGCTCTTCGTTTCGTTGTTAAGCATTTCCACTTTGTGAAATTGAGCAGCTGTTTTCAATACTCTATCCATTATTGTCTTTTATCAAGCTTTTTTCCATTGACAAGTATTGCCTTACTTCTAGATCTCAAGTCACCGCTGTTTGCAGCACTATATATCATGTATATAAGAAACCACTAGCCATGGTTTCTTACATATATGATTATTTCCTCCCGCTGCAAAAAATTTCTTTTAAACGACACCTAACGATATCTTGAAGAACATCTAAGCTCTTTTGCTATCCTATGTTTTCAACAGCACATCTCTATCACGATATTTAAAATAAGCTTTTAGAAAAAAATTTTGATCGTTTTCCGTTGCCACAACTATATTAGATATCTTTATTTCTCTTCGTTATAACGCAACTCTTTTTGAGATGAGATATTTCGAATGTTCTGTAATAATCCTAAAAAAGAGTATTTGGATAATTAGAATATATATATATATATAACGTTTGTCATCATTAGGACTCAAGGCAACTTTCTGTTCTCGAACTGTTTGAACTATATACAAATTACTGTGTATATTACATTGTAGGCATTTGATAATCTCTAATTGCTTCAAGCATCGTTTATAATCTTCATGATCGATACTATATCTGACAATATATATTTTTATACCTTGTTACTTTTTAGAATAATCTGTTGTATCAAACTTATAAATATCCTCTTTCATAATTTGAAACATATCAAAATTTTTAATTTCATATAGAAAGCTCTTTGAATCGATATATAATAATTAATATTTAGGCACCAACGCAGTTTAACATAAAATCATAATAAAACTCATACATGAGTGTTTTCAATAATTTAAGAACACGAAGCCCTATATAAATCGGCTTATTTGAACCTGTACTTATTATTTATACCTGTACTGCTTATTTATACCGGTTTGCGATAATTGTATTGACCAAAGTTCCGTTATATAAAAAATAAATAAAACTATTCGATGAGTAGATTTGCCACAGTATAAACAAAAAAAGTAAAGATATTATATATTACGATAGAGTAAATGTAAATAATGGAAATATTAGTTGATATTTTTATATTACTCTATAAACAATAAATTCTTTAATATTCACGTATAAAGCATTTGCAGGAATTATCTGTCATTTAAATAAAATTTATAGCACTTAGCTTTTCATTTGCCGATAATCAAGTACCAGATGACCGACTACCTGAACAAAGGAAGCAGATACAAGAAACGTTATTTCAATGATATTATTTTTTATTTACCAACAGTCTGATAACTTCCGTGGAAGTTAGTTGATTACTGGGCTATATCATCTGTCTACGATATATATAAAGTGAAGTACTTTACGACTCATATAATGTTTAACTATGTTGAATACTTATTGTAATCGTCGAAGCTCCAGCAACCTAATAAACTTTTGATTGGATGTGTGAGATCTATTTAATTGAATAGAAATTCCTAAAAATTTGTTAAAAATCATAAATTTTACTTGTTACTTAAACTATCAGTTTTCTAAAAAAATTTAAATTATACGTGAAAGAACTGTGACAGGGCCCCGGCCGAAATGGTTGGCCCTGTCTGGCTCGCTCTCTCCCTCTCTCTCTCTTTCTCTCTATCTCTCGCGGTTCGCGGGTCGCTTCTTCGCTGTGGCCCTGGCGAGCGTAGTGAAAATCAAAAATCGATACTGATGCTCGCAACGCTTTATTTCAGGACCAATACCTGTGCCGGGCATCGTCACTGGGAGACAATTGGGAGCGAGAGCGGCTGCGGCAAGGAATAGATGCGTCGCGTGTAACAATAAGAGCGAGCGCGAGTGACCCGCGGCGATCCGCCCGCGAGAGCGAAACCGCCGGCGTTGCTCAAGCAGGTACGCACACGGTTGCGGAAAGAGTTTGAGCCGAGAACTTGAGAGGAAAAGATTGACCGTGACGGCCGATAGCGTGCGTGCCATAAGAACCCGAATCGTCTAGCAACGAAAAACAAAGGATCGAGACGACGCTGAGCAGATGGCGGTCAGGAGAAATTTTCCAGTAACGCCCAAGACATTAAGGATTTCATCTCAGTCTGCTGTCAACCTACCTGCAGTTCCAGCAACAGTTCCTGCCAGCAGCCTTAGTCAGGTCAGGACGTCTCTCTCTCTCTCTCTCTCTCTCTTTTTATTCGCGAGTGAGCGACGCGTCGGCGAGGTGCTTGCGATCATCCGTGAGCACGGTGAAAACGGCGAGACCCTCCTTTAAGTTCCTCTCAACCTACTGTACCGTGCTCAAGTGCGTTTTTCCGCATGAGCGAAAGCACGCGGCCGCAGAGAACGACGCGTAAATCCGCGTCGTCTCTCTTTATAATTGTGAATCTTATTGAGTAATAAACTTGATTGAAAGTTATCGAGGTTATCGATTATCGTCATTTCCTTCCTCTCGAGTTAGTACTTAATACGCCAACTTCGTGAAGAGGCCCATCGTCACCGTTCTAGTGGAACGAAAGAGCCTCCCGTACCTTTCCCATTAAAATAATTAGTGACACGACGCTCGAGCACGATCAATACGATAATTCTCCAAACGCGTAAGTTCAGTGTCACAGAAAAAAAGTTAGTCTCTGAACCCTACATCATATCAGTACTTTGAATTGTTCCATCAATTGGAAGCTCTCCAAATATAATTTAATTTCTTTTTAGAAAAAAACAGTTCTTTTAACAATAAACTATCATAGTATGATTGAAAAGTTATAATTTGAAATTCCGATAGCAAGCTTACAAAACAAAATTATTTTTTTATGCAGTTTATCAAAGACAAATGATGTCACCATAGAAAATATATTATGTGGATCAAAATATAACTTAGAATGACATAGTAAAGCTTACTTTATAGTAATGATTCTTTCTCCTATTGATTTACTTTGTTTTTCTATTTCAATGTGAGCACCAGTAGCAGCACGAATAGAATTTATATTGCTTCCTCCTCTACCAATTACTCTACTAATAGCGTTTGGAGGTACAGAAACTTTTTTTGAACGGAATGACGCATTCACAAATTTGGCAGAATCTTCTATCTGACCTCTGAAAATAATGTTTTTATTATTACCACTAAATATTTTGCATCTAAAATTGGTAGTGATATTTGATATGATTATTTTCACTTATATATTTGCTATTCCTTACTTTCGTACAACTTCCTTCCATCCTTCGTCACGTTTCCCGAGATATTTAGGACTCGTACTATTGAGCAATTTAGGTGGAGTTGAATGAGATACGTCAATTTCTAACTGATTATTATTTCGCTTTCCTTTCTGCGATGTACATAGTTCATTACCTGTAGCTTCAAAATCATCTCTATCTGCTGGATGCCTGGAATAAGTAAAAGAATTGTACACAATAAAGATAAAATAAATTACGAAATAACAAAAATAACATAAAATAACCGAAATAACTTATAATCATTTAGTATTATTTGGTTAAATTTATATACAATCAATCTTAATTGTCTATATCTAGTATTGCTAGAGTATTATAAATATTGAATCATATCATTACATTATTTTATATGAATAAATTAGGTAAATGTCTCTAAAATTTCAATAGATTTACACATATTTAAGTTCTATTGCTTTTTTTGTTTTAGCAAATATATGCTACTTTAACCCATCAATTCCACTACCCGACGTGACTGATGTAGATTAAGAATGAATAGTCATTTTGCTTAAATTTTGAGTCGCTGAAAACCAATCTGACAATGAAAAAGCTCGTTGAACGCAAGTTTTTGAGATATTCCAACCTAAAAGTGCAAAAAACAAGCTTTTTACGCACATTTGAAGTTATGTAACGTCATCTGATAATTTGTTTACAAAAAATTAGTAGATGCGTTTCAAAGAATATACCTTCTCCTTTAAAATGAATTTAAAATCATCTGGATATCTTTATTTTTCAGTGAGATATGATAATTCAAAGCTAGGGTCACGCCAATTTATACATCATACATAACGTACGTGACAGACTAACAAATAATGCTACCCAAATGTCATTCACCTTTTACGTCCTCATATGTAAACTCTACTTATTTTGAGGTCAACGGCAATCAAACAAACTCAAAGTAGTAAAGTAAGCACTAAAATGTATTTCACCTTTTACAAAAAGCAAAATTGTCAAACTAACCGAACGCAGCAAAATTCCAACCCGGAAATCAAAACACTAATATATTAACTTCTTGATTACTCGATTAATTAATGTAGGCTAATAAGTCAATGTATAAAAGAGCGTACCGATTTCTTTAATTAAGTGAGATTAATAAGATCAACGAAAGCAAGAGTTGGAAATAATATACCTTTGATAACGACTAACCCAGGTAAGTCCTGTCATTATATATACATATATATTTATATATACTTATTACATCTCGATCATACCGTCTTAATTAAAATTTATTAATTTGAATAAATAGATGTCGCGGATGCGGAGTCGCGACATAACACACCTATTAAAATGTAACTGAACATCGATAGCACACTAAACAATATTGAACCCGTATTTTTTATTTTTCTGAAATATGCTTTTTAGTGGTGTAAATCACCCCTTAATTATATTCCGCAATTAATTAAAGAGCAAAAATATATATTACATTGTCCAGTCACGTGGTAATAAAAACACATCAATTCTAAACCAAATATGAAATTATATGATTATTTACTTTCTAGTCTTCTAGCGCACCTAAATAAATACCTATCCCTAAACCTACCTACCCCGCAGAAACAATCCCTACCATGCCATAAGCAGGCTAACCTATCAAACTCAGTGAAACGCGAATTTTATCGTTTGTATTACGTGAAATGATTAAGTTTCATATCACATGCGGTAAAAATTCATTGGAACTACATATCCCTTAATCGACCTAATAACTCCTGAAAACAACCCTTACCAAATCACAAGCAGGTTAATCCATCAAACCCTGAGAAAAGCGAATTTTGATAGTTTGCAGTTTGGAGACTGCATCTGTAGAGCTGAGATTTAAGGGAGATTAAAGGGAGATTTAATTTCAATTTTATTATGAGTTTAGGAGTTTAGCTCTTAGGATTTGGGATCACATTTTAATAGCCACCTTGATTTCGACATTTTGAAATTTCAAAAATCAACCATATCAAAAAGTCCATGTAATAACCCACATTAAAAACCACATGGGAAATCGTTTCCCACATGCTATCCCATATAAAATTCTTTCTTTTACACCCTCTTGGAGGTAAGAGGAGGAAAGAGAGAAAGAGAGTAAGTGACGGTGAGAGGGAGAGAGAGAGAGAGAGGACATAGAGTGATTGAGTGAATACTTATATACGTATGTATAGAGTTACAAATTAACAAGTTTTTGGGGCAAAGTTAGTCTGTCACGTATGTGTGGTGTATAAATTGGCGAGACATCATTTTTGAATTATCATATTTCACTGAAAAATAAAGATATCTGAGATAATAAAGCTGATTGATGCACTGCTATCATTATCAAATCATCGATCAACCATTATCCAATAGTTAATCACGAATCAATTGTGGCGGGGAATTTCGGGGGTTTTAACCGCGTTACCGAATTTCTTCCGCCACAACGCCTATCGGCTCTTTACCCCCGGATATTTAGGGCGCCACACCGCAGTTTGACTAGGGCGATCGTCGGGGATAGGGCCTAAAGGTCGTCGCGTATCCCGGTTTGCTTTCACGGCGACTGCGCCGGGTGGACAAACGGGCGAGTACTCGCGATCTCCTCTACTCCAGGCCTCGGTGTCCAACAATTCGTTTCCTCTTTGTCTCCTCGCTTAAGATATGCCGGCAGCTCAGATGATGACTCCTTATTTCAAGTCGGAAGTCCGTTCGAATTCGCGCGTATGTCACCTATCGTGGGAACCGAAAATATAACGAATCAGCGTTACCCGATTATAACCGCTAGCGGCTGAAAATAATCAGCATGCAAATAAGGCAGGGTGACAAAAGTAAAATTTATATAAAGAACAATTGATCACTTTTATTGACTTATTTTATAATGCATAAGCAGGTGGTCGGATTAATTAGGGTCAGTATGATTCTGTATAATTATGTGAAATAGCAAGGACACGAAATAATCGAAACTAATATTCTTCCGGTCGGTCTTTAATTGACGAAAATGGCGGAAGAGTCAGCGCAAATAATTAAATCACGGGTTTCAATTCGTCCACTTCCAATATTCGCAATAAATTACTATTTTGGGGAAAGGTCAGCGCGAATAATTTAACCACTGGTTTTCTTTGTCTGATCCCAACACTCACGTTCGATTCTGCGAAATGGCGGACAGGTCAGCGCGACTAATAGGATCAACGATTATATTCGACTAAGCCTACATCCGCAACAACTACTATATTGGCGAAAGGTCAGCGCGAATTAACTAATCACTGTTTTTCTTTCGTCTGATCTTAACACTCGCAATAGCTAATAATTTAGAGCTAATCTTGATGAAAGGTCAACACGAATAACTAAATCTTGAATTTTAATTCGAATACTCCCAATATCCGCGATAAATTACTACTAGCGAAAAGTCAGCACGAATCAACTAATCACTGGTTTTCTTCGTCCGATCTTAACACTCACATTCGATTCTACGAAATGGAGGAAAGGTCAGCGCGAATTAGTAGGCACCGGTATCGACGGATCCACGCGTCACGACAACCTACTACACCGAAAATTCCACTCCCGCACTCCGCGATTAATACTAATGAGTGGCACTTTGCCTACTTACGGTTTTCCTTGCTGAGATTCGGCGAACGAAATCAGCGTGAGAGAACAATGGTTAGCGCAATTAATCCTACGAGACAAAAGTATCGGACACCAGCACTCCTTCTGGCTCGAAGAACAACGGCAAAATGGACGAGAATCGGCTTTTCGCGGTCAAAGATCGCTTTTCTTCTCCTCTTTCCGAGAAGAAATGTTATTATTGGTCGGTATGCTAATTCGGATATCGGTAGCGCCCTCCGAATATTTTATCATTGGTCCGTATGTAAATTAGAAGGATACAGCGCCCTCCTTAACTCTCCTACTTTCGTCGTTATTTACCCTCTCTCACCCCCCCCCCCACTAAGATAGCTATCATTAATTGATGGGAAAGATCTACCCCTACTCTTATCTATTTTTCTATCCGGACGGAAATCAAATTTTATTATAATTCGCTTATTGGTCGTGACGTCACCAGCGAATTTCGGTTAATTTATTGATTAAATTTAACGGGGTATTTGTCACTCGCTATTATAATAGGGGGTGTGTCGGTCGCATGCGAATTTTTATAATGCGGTATTTCTTTCATGTTCATTTTCTAATTATAATTTTAATTCGTTATGAATAAATATATAATGTACGTCGTCTCAATTGTAGCGCCTCCATCTTCGCATATAATTCTATTCATCGTTTCATATAATCTGTCTCGCTCGCTCTTGTTTAATTTATTTCCCTCGCTCTGTCTCGCTCGCTCACTCTCAGTCTGTCTCGCTCGCTCTTATTTAGTCTATTTCGCTCTCTCTGTCTCGCTGGCTTTGTCTCAGTCTGTCTCGCTCGCTCTCAGTAGGTCTCGCTTGCTTATGCTCAGTTCATCTCGGTGCTTCAAAATGGACGCTCGGTCTCTCGGGTGTACACTTCGTGTTCCCGTAATGGTCGTTGGAGCGCCTCCTGGGGCGCTCCCGTGTCGGTCAAGTGACGTGTTCCCGGGTATTTATGTGTGTTCACCATTATGAGTGTGTGCGGCGCTCAGGATGTCGCCGATGGTGTTCGGCAGCCCGACACAGCTGATTGCCGGCTGCCACTTCATCAGCGATTTTCTGCTCGCCCCATGGGTATTAGTTCTCTGCGAGTGTTGGTGTTGGTGCCTGGGAGTGTAACGGATCTGCATGTGTCATCAACATGCATTTCCGTTGCATTTCTCAGTGAAGTTTTCCGTTTTTTTGCCCAGTCGGCAACACATGGTCGTGAGTGAGTGTGTGCGTGCGCTCTCTTATTCCGTGGTGCGCTCCTCTTTTTTGCTTTTGAGTGTCCGTTGGATCGCGTTCGTCGAACTTATTTCGTCAATATCTCCGGTTGTGGTATTCGGGCATGAAAAGGGTTAATTGTTTCTTTTAGTGCGCATTTGTTTCCATTTTATGCAACTGGTTACGGGGCGGCAAGGGACGGGAATGGCTTTACTGAGGTGTTGCAGATAATGCAACAATCAGGAAAAGCCTTGTAATGTACCGCATTACACAATAAACATGCAAGCTACAAAGATAATAATAACAGACTGGAAGGCCAATCACATTATCAGCAATATGCACCCACCAAATCAATCAATTGTCAAAAATAACTTCTCTTCTTTCTTGAGCATTCTGGAACACTGGTTCATAGCTGGTGGTGACTTCAATGCCGAGAATCCTTGAGTTTAAAGTCATCTACTCCTACTTCAAGTGGAAAATAGCTATATAAGGCAATGAAGAAAATTAGCTGTACTCCCATAAGAACCGAGGAGAATACTTCCTGGCCATCAGATCTCAACATGTTACCAGACAATATAGATTTCGCAGTAGTAAAGGGGATCAACTGTTCCGATTTTGAAGCAAGTTCATGTCTGGACTTATCGCCGGATCACTCTCTAGTAATAATAACACCGAATGCTAAAATAGTAAGGACAGAATATATGTTAAAAACTACCAACTGGACTATGTAAACAATACGTTGAAGACAAAATTCACTGCAATATATCTCTTAAATTTAATCATGATATAAAAAAAAGCATAGAAGAATTCAATGCATCGATTGAAGAAACTTATTACAAATTGAAGAAACTTATTACAATAGCAGTCAAGAAAAGTGATCACAACCAATGAAACGACATAATCAAAAAAATTCAAGAAAAGAGAACATTCAGAAAGAACTGACAGATTATTCAACACTGAAAAGATAAAGAAAAGCTCAATAGTGTAACTAATAAATTAAAAATCATGCTGCAACATGAAAGAAATCTTAAAGTGAAAAAATTCTTAAACGGCTCTACACCTACAGTTTTAACAAATTGTTTACTCTGGAAAGCTATGCGAAATCTTAAGATTCTACAACAGTTTATTCCATTTGATCCATCTATCCATCAATCTTGTGGCAATGTGGCAAAGAATAATGAAGAGAAAGCTAAGGCCTTTACGAAACATCTTCACACCGAACATAAGAAGTATAACAAAGTTAGAAGAAAAACAATTACTAAGCAGCTGAAGTCGGAAGTCAGATGGTTAGATTAAATCACTTAAGATGGCCGAAGTAGTTAATATTGTGAAAAAAATGAAAAATAAGAAAGCTCCAATATTCGACAATATAAGTGCAAAAATGGTCAAGGGATTGCCTTCCAAAGCAATTGGACATATTACTATCATCTACAACGCCTGTCTCTGCCGGTGCCACTTTCCAGAGATTTGGAAATATTTCAAATTATAGTCATTCTAAAACCTAGGAAAATTTTGGAATAAGTCGCATCCTAAAGACTAATCAGCTTTTTACCAGTTCTTTCAAAAATCTTGGAAAAAGTCATTTTTGCCAGAATGAACTCTTTCATAGAAATAGAAAGACACTTGATTCTAGATCACCAATTTAGTTTTGGTCACAAACTCTCCACAGTGGAACAAGTAAATCGCATTTTAAAGCAGATAAGAAAAACATAAGAGGTTAAGAAATTAAGAAATATTTCTCGGCAGTTTTTTTAACATCCAGCAGGCATTTGATAAAGTCTGGTATGAAGGATTGGTACATAAAATCAAAGCAGGCTTTCTTACAAACTTAGCTGAGTTATTACAATCATATCTAACTAACAGATACTTCAAAGTTAAAGTACCTGAGTTTATTACAGATAAATTTCCAGTCAAGGCAGATATTCCACAAGGAAGTATCCTGAATCCCATTCTATACACAATCTAACAGCAGATCTCCCAGTTATGAGAAATATAACAGGAATATATGCTAACGACACAGCTCCGTTGACCACACAAGAAGAATACGATGAAGTCTTTTCTACTCTATAGAGATATCTTGATAAGATTATTACTTGGCTAAAAACTCAAAAATCAGAGTGAATAAAAATAGAATCATGTAATGTTTACGTTTAAAAGTCCGGTCCGGTTTTTCTAAATGGTAAAAATATTCCACAAAGTAATCAAAGTAATCAAATAAAATATCTTGGAATGCATCTGGATCGTCGACTAAATTGAAGAGAACATATCCGGATAAAAAGAAAAGAGTTGAATCTCAAACTAAAAAAAATATACTGGTTAATTAGTAGAAAAATCTCAATTAACTCTTGAAAACAAACTACTTATGTACAAATTCATTCCTAGACTAGTATGGATATATGGAATTCAACTTTCGGAAATAACGTCAAACTTAAATATAGAATTTTTAGAAAGATTCCAATTTAAGACCCTGCGAATGTTAGTTGATGCACCCTGGTTTATCCCTAATCAAAGTATCAAAGAAGATGAAACGCTGACTGACATGTTTGCGTTGTGTTACGAAACCTAAAGATTATAAAAAGCGGTTTAGAGATCAACTAGAGTAATCATAGTCGCCTTTTCAATGTCTTTATTAAAGATTAGGATTTGATTGAAAGCTCGGATCAAATCGATTATTGACAAAATCTTCACTCTAAAACTACTAGGAGAAATCGTCGATATGATGTATTCGATATGATCTGGAATAACGCATGCATTAAGAACGCGGTAGTAGACACACGGTCGCTAGTCATTTCTATCCTTAGGTATCATGTAAAGTGACGAAGCCCAACTGCTCGATAAAGGTTGTATCGTGTCTAGTTGAATTATCTTTCCAAACAGTTTTCGTGCAGCGTTGAAGCGATCCGAAGCCAACTGTCGTATCTTACTAGTAACTAAAGAAACTGCTATAATGTAATGGTCCAGTCTGATTTGCTTTTTCTTTCGCTTCCCACTGCGAAACAGCAAATCTTTATGTATAGGAAAACTGAAGAAAAGCGCTATCAAAACTACGGCCCTACCTCACATGTACACGTAAATATGTTAGGACAGTTCATCAAAAAACAAGACCATATAAGGAGCGTGACGTCACGAATGTGGGAAATTTATTGTTTACAATGTTAAATCAATAATTGCAAAGTTTTTGAACGAACAAAAGCATTTTTTCAATCAATTTCTATGCGCTAATCTCGAATCTCGAGTTATTATAAACATTTAATACATATTTGTTAACTTAATTTAATTTACAAGTGAATATCAATAGTAATTTATCAATAAATAAATATGGTGCGAATTTGAATATATAAGAGCGATCCTATCACCTTAAGAAAGAGAAGCAAGAATTTGCCACTTTGATAACTGATTTTTAACCAAGTTATCAATAAATAAAAATTTTATAATTTATTGAAACAATTAAAATTGCGTTCCGAGATAGCGATTCAACTGTACATACATGTAAAATTATTGATAACGATTGTTACCTGTTTGTTGATTTTATAATGGCAAAAAGAGTCATATGCGAATTCATTACTTAATTATTATTCAAAAACTGTTTGTTAAATTGGTGATTTTTATTTTAAATAATGTTCCCTGTATCACAAGTGATTTTTTTATGTGAAAAGTTTCTATAAATTTATTGTAAATTTTGTGTTATTGACTTATCTAACTTTAAGAGGCGATTTTTCCTTGAAAAATGGTTTATACTAGAAAATCGTTATCTTCGACTTAATTTTTTAAGTCACCAACTGTTAATTTCGAGCAAGCTATTTCGCAACAAAATCTGTTCAAAATTTGTGCAAATATTAAATATAGCGTCGTAGAGGCTACCAAGCGTAGAAAGAAGCCTCTTTCGCGAGTATAAATTCGGTCGTCATTGTGGCAAGAAGGACTTACAATCCTGCCTTGCTTAGCATCGTGAGCACTGGTTGTAATAAAGACTTCTAGCTATTCCTATAGACTAGCTATTTTCTGAGATCTAATTTCATTAATCAGTGGTTAGCCCTACTGTTTCCTTTCCTATATGATAGTCTAAGAGCTCAACTCATAAGACTTTCTCTCTTAAAAAAAAGTCTTAGACTATCTTCTCTCTCAACAAAATTAATACTGCATAGAGATTAGACTAAGTATTTCTTGCGGCGCTGTCTGGTCTTTCCTTGATAGATGCAACAATACTTAGTTACCTTAATTGATACAATTTATAATAATGGAAAGGGAAATAGTGAGAGCTGGAAATTCACTTAATTTTAATTATATTCAGCAACGTTTCGTCAGCACATTTGCTGACCTTTTCAGGCTTTATTAACAGAAAAACAACATATTATTAACAATAAAGTTGCAAATGTAATTTTAATGGCATATAATTATATGTATATATGTGTATCTGATTTCTCTCGTAGTCAAATTATTATAGGCTAAAAACAATAGCTCGTAACTAGTCACGTTACAATACAGTAAGAAATCAACACACACATACACACACACACACACACGCGCGCGCACATATATTCTTCATCTGTCATCCCTTCCTCATTAATCTTAATAAAGGCTTATAAATATGACTAAAATATTGTATATTCTCTTTTTTATTTAAAGTGTTTTTATGTAAGCCGATGTGCAACATTTCGGATATTCCGCGTTTCTTGTAATTCTTTTCATAATCCAATATCTTAGCTTTGTCCCAGTCAAATTCGTGTGAGACAGTTTTTCTATGTGAACTTACTACTGTATCTGAGTCAATGTTTTTTTTGTGATCATTTAATCTGATTTTTAAGGATCGCTTACTTTCACCTATGTAGACCGCCGAACATTGTTTACAGTTAAAACTGTAGACAATATCAATGTTGTTTAATAAATCAGATTTGTTTTTTCCTAAACGAATGAACTCTTGTAATGGTTTTTGTAATAAAGGGATTGGAGTAATATCATGTTTTTTTTTAACATAGAAGAACATTTTTTTTAAATGTTGTAATTATTTGGAATAACGACTGTAGGTAGTTTTTGATTTATTAATTTGTTAGAATTATTCTTCCCTTTTTTATATTTGTTAATCCGTTTGTGTATATATTTTTTGATAAATTCAGATGGATAATTATTCTTTTTCAGGATAATTAGTAACTATTTTTAAATTGTGTGAACGAAATTTTTTCTTAGCAACTAAAATCATTCGGTCAACTAAATTTGAAACTATATTAATTTTTTGATGAATTATATGTTCTGAGTTAAAATTCAAAATTCTGTCAGTTTGTGTTGTTTTTATAAACCACTTAAATTCTAATTTATTATTATTTCTGATCAATTTTAAGTCGAGAAATTGAATAAAATTATTCATATCAATTTCAAACGTAAATTGTAATCTATTATGATAAGAATTGAACGTCTCGACAACTAAATCAATTTTATCTTTCGGAACGCATATCAAAGTATTATCAACATATCTATAATAGAAAACAAGATTAATTTGATATTTATTCCACAACATGTTCAGGCAGGTTTTCTCTAAGTCTTCCATTACAATATCAGCCTATATAAGAATTTTGCTAATTTGTGAGTAGGACTATTAAATGATGAAATTATTGGTCGTAATGGCACATTTTCTTTATGTATTTTTGGTAATCCATAACATTTTATTAAAAAACATTACATTAAGAAACATATCCATAAGATTTAAGCTTCATTTAACACAATACGTTGTTTGTATGTCCCATTTTCGTGCCACTCGCATTAACCCTAGCGTTTAGCGTTATCTCTCTTTTCCCGTATGTCGCATCTTCTATCGCTTGTGTGTACGACTCCAGGCGCTCTCTTACTTACGTTATTATTATGTAATGTGGCTTCGTAAACCACGTTACAATGCCCCTGATGCAAATGAAAAACTTGGGGGTCAACTTAGAATTTTTCGGCACATAACCGCTAGCTGCTGCTATGCAATGCGGTTACGGAACCTGTGAGTTTGGTTGCGGCACTTATACTGCACGAGTTGATTTCGATAATGACCTATTGGTATGGTTCGCGTGCCAAATTCGGTTGTGTGTTACGACAAATTATGAATATGAAAATTTGTAAACAATTTGAGACAATCGAAACCTGTATTTCATATTTTTGAATCAAAAAAGCATGTTCATTGATGTAAGGTTTGTATTGCGTTATCCTTGTAAACAAATTTTATATTATTATTTTTTGTTTTTTTTATATATTAATATAATTTATTGTCATTATTGTTATTCTGTTATTAATTTTTATTGTCGTAACACTTGGTATTACTCTCTTTTTCTCTTTGATGGAGGTTAGAATCTATCGCAATGATTTTGCTTTTGTCGCGTTTATTCGCTGTTTGATACACTTTGCATTTTACTATAACGTGAGTAGAAATTATGTTATTTTTATTGGAACTCATACAAAAAATAATGATATTATAGTATCTATGTATAACACACTGAGAAAAATATTTTGTGCGCATAAAAAATTTAAGTTTGAATGAAAACGATATAATACTATATAAAACAAATGTCCGGCCATAATCTATACTATTACCTTTTGACGGCCATAACCTATCGCACTTCAACTATTTACATGCATTTAATGTGTTCAACGCACTACTGCACCATTTGTAGCATTTTTTTCTTGATGACAAGACATATAGATTTTGGTTTTCCTCTTTCTCGCGGTAACCTGTGTTTCGTGATATTTCTGTCGAC
The DNA here is from genome assembly GCF_024137745.1 of Phymastichus coffea. Lineage (NCBI taxonomy): Eukaryota > Metazoa > Arthropoda > Insecta > Hymenoptera > Eulophidae > Phymastichus > Phymastichus coffea. The sequence goes on from NW_026706827.1 coordinate 4,920,710, forward strand.
GCTTATTTTGATTGGGTTCTTCGTTTTGCGTTGATTCTGCGTTCGGCAATTTTTTGTCAATGATGTTAATTTGCTAGAAATCGGTGACAATGAATTTACGATGCTAATTTACGTCGATGACAGTGTGTTAATTGTCTGCTATGCGTAGTTAAAAGACGTGAATTCATTGTTGTCGAACGCTGATCTCTGCTCACTTTGGCGGCTGCTGCTAGGAGTACCGTTGGCAACGTATTTCTTGCATTCGGCATTTCGCCCCCTTTTTTATTGTTTGGTGTCATTACTAGCACGGTAATTCACAATCACGGCACTGTTTGTTTAAAAAAAGTTATTGTAACACTTATCACTGACATTATTGTCGCGTTTATCTCGAAGTACTAGTTTTCAAACGTTAGGACTGCCGGCTTATATTGGCTGTGCGTGCGGTAGAATCGGGGAGTCGGTTCGTCTTTCTCTTGCCACCGCTACCGTTTGGCTATGCTATAATGCGTTGGTCTTCTGCTTGCACTATTAGGTGTATTATTGTGACGATTGCTCGATGCGTTCGATGGTTGCATATATGTATGGGTATGTCATTGTAAGAATTGAGAGTGATTTGATTTTTCTAGACTTTTTTTGTTTAGGCTATCAGCTTGTTAATTGCTGCGTTTCTTAGATTGGCCTCCCTCTATTTTATTTTACGGGTATTTCGTTTGTTGATGAGTGGGTGTTTGGTGAGTTTGAATTTTCGTCGATGATGCTGGATGGTGCTGTAGATCCCTGTGATGCGCTGTAGTTTTCGCTATTGTTGTCATTCGCATTTTTGCCTTCGTTTACAATGTTGTCGTTGCTTGTCGCGCTTACAAATTATTTTAAGTCGTTCGCATGCCATGTATTTTTCAACTCTCTACCTTTATATGCGATTTTGTACGTATTTTTGCCGATCTTTTTTTGTAATAATGCATGAGCCGACATAGGTTTTCAATAATTTCGCGTTTATGTCGTTTGCGGTAGACGATAGTTGTTTATTCTTATATAGTACTTTATCTCCTATATTGAAATGTGCATCTCGTTTATTTTTATTGCAATATTTTCTTTGTTTTTCTTCATTCTTTTTAATGTTTTTTATTATTAATCTATATACTCCGCGCATCTTTTTCATACGCGTTTTCTAATTGATTATATTTTTATTTGTTGTTTCGCTATTGTAAGAGTGATTTTCGTTGTTTTGTTGATCGTACATGTTTTATTGATCGTTATTTTTCTTATAATCGTTGTAAAAGTTGTATTTGTTATTGTTTGTTTCCACTGATGTATTAGTTTCTTTATTCGAATAATTATTCGACTTTAAAAATTTGTAATTTTCTTTAATACTTTCGATTTTTCTGCGCAAAAAATTAGATTGTTTTATTTCTTCACTGTATACTAGAAAACTCGGGGTTTCGCTTGTTGTCGTGATTTTGCTAGTATTATGCGCGTATTGTAATTGTAGAATATGTTTATTCCAATGGTCCTTGCAAGTCGGCTGATACGGATTGCCATAGTTCTGATATTTCTCGCGTCCCCATTAGCCTTATCTTTCCACGTTGATTGTGCTTACATTCTTGACATGATACGCATTCAAGAACATATTTGCGTGTACCGCGGTATGCTTCTGGCCAATAGTAATTATTACGTATTTTTGCATATGTACGCTCATTACCAGCGTGGTCTGCGCTTGGATCGTCATGTGATTCGCGTATAATATCATGCGTTTTACTCACTGGAACTACAACTTCCATGTACTATTTTGTAATCTCTGTATCTATTCGGATTTTTCCGTACTTTATAAAATGTTTTGGCTCGTTTTCGCTTTCGAATATTCTACTTAACACGTCTGGTACTATATTATTTTTGTCCTTTTAGTGTATTACTTGGAAACCGTATCCCATTAATTCATTTATCCATCGCGCTACCTGTAGGATTTTCTTGTTGAATTGCCATTTAAGAGCTGCGTGATCTGTTATCCCTATAAATGTTTTGCCTTCGAGATATGGTCTACATTTTTGTATGCCTTCTAATACGCTTAAGCTTTCTTTTTCCGTCGTTGAAAAATTTTTCTCGTTTGGTTTCAGTGCGTGGCTCGCGTATGCATCTATCTTTTGCATTAGCACATTGCCTATTCTTGTCTTGCTCGCATCGCAATTTAAAAAGTATAGTATGTCTACTGCAGCTCGCATTATCACTGGTGCTGATATTAAGACTTGGATGTTAAATACGGTTTCATGATCATCGGTCGATTTGAATTTTATATTTTTCTTTGTTAGTTCTGTCAAGCGTTTTACTATATCTGCATAAATTTTAATGAACTTTCTATACCATGATCTCATGCCTAGAAATCTACGTAGTTGTCTTAATGTTTTCGGTCTTGGATACTTTTGACTTGCATTGGTTTTCACTGGGCCTATATGAATTTCTATCTCGACTATTATGAAACCTAAATATTTTATACTTGACATGCCAAAGTGTGACTTTTCGCGATTTATTGTTAATCATACTTTATTTATGCGTTTTATAACTATTTCTAGAATTCTTAAACGCTCTGTGAATGTATTAGTTACTATTACTTTGTCGTCTAAATACGTGTAACAGTAAGTTTCGAGATCTTTCAGTATTTTGTCCAATAACCGTTGAAATGCCGCTCCCACTCCTGTATATCCCATCGGAAGTCTTTTATATTGCCAAAGTCCAAAATTAAAAAGAGTGAAAGCTGTGTCTTTACGCGATCTTTTCACCAAGGGAGTTTTGTCATAAAAAAATCGAAAATAAATAAATGTGATGTCTGAAGTAAATATTAGTAAGGTTACCCAAACATGAAAGTTTGTTTTGTAAACAAAATGGCGTACGATGTGAAAATTTTTTTTTAAATTTGATGTTTTTTTTACTCGAAAGCTAAGTATTTCCGTAGAAATTTTCTAAGAATATAATCAACTTAAAATTGATCAAAGATTATCCTTAAATTTTTTCAAAATGGTACGGGAAAAGTTTTGAATTTTCAAAAAGTTCCAAAATTGAAAATTTGTAAATTATATCGGAAAATTGTGAAATAATCCCAGGATATTCTCCAATCAATTTTAAGACATTATTATACTTGGAAAAGTTTTTGTAAATATTATAGTTTACGAGCAATAAAATCATGATTCACAAGGTATGAACTGCCATATATTCGTATATTTGCAATTCCATTTCATAATGTCAAGTATAGTTATCAACTGTATGTATGTGGTTTTTGGAATTATTTCAAAAATTAACTAAAAAGCTTATCCACTGCCATTTTCACGGTTTAATTTCCGGTTATGAAGTAATTGTTGAAAGAATATTCTACATAGTCTTAGAGTACTACAGAATACACGGTTGTATTACTAGATTCAGCATGGCCATATCACCGAACGAGAATCAACTCCAATAGGACACACGTTTTGAAAATCTTGTGAATAGCTTATTTCAGTGTATAAGTATACTTCTTCAATTACAATTTCATTTGAATATCTGTAAAATATACCAAAAAGAAAATCAAGTGATTCTCCTTTTGGATCTGATTCTGCAGAAAAATCTAATGTTCATTCGACAATGGTAACACGCGCTAAGAAAAAAGGATAGAAGCTGTTGAAAAAGAAAAATTTGTGATGCTATTTTTATCCTAGATGCTGATGGTTCTGGGGAATCAGATTCTGATGACTCTGACGAATGTAATGTATCTGACGAATGTGACGAATTTGAGGATGACCTTTCCGAGGCGAATAACAGTGATTTAGAAGATGAGGCTTTTCTTCAATACGGATCTTACAAGAAAATATTAAGTAACTATTCTGCAACACAGAAAAACTTAGAGATGAATTATCAGTACAAATGGGAATAGGGGGAATATCATTTGAATGAAAGTTTGACCAATGAAATATTGTTGTTTGATAAAGATAAAGCTGGATTAACATCTCAATCGTTTTCGGAACTATTTGAGTTATTTTTTTCAACATAATTGAAAAACCACATTTTATTATACACTAGAGCTGACGGGTATTCTCTTTCTCAGGATAAACTAAATACTTTCATCGGAATAGTAGTATTCACTATCTTTAAAAAAGGCCATTTCAAAGAGATGATTGGTCTACTGATCCTTTATTGAAATCAGAAGTGATAATATCAGCAATGTCTCGGTATAGTTTTAAAAAATAAAGTCGTCTATAAAATATTCGGTTCCTGAAGATCAAAACGATGATGACAAAATGTGTCAGGTTAGAAAAATGGTGAATGTTTTTCGGCATCAGGCAATTTGGTTTTTTCTTGACAGCCCTCTATTGATGAAGTAATAGCGAAATATTATGGGAGGAATGCTCTTAAACAGTTTATAAAATCTAAACCCATCAGTTTTGGAATAAAGATGTGAGCCTTGTACAGTGCTGATGGCTACTTATTTGATTTTGATATATACTGCGGAAAAAATCTAAGACATCCGACTTTTTACCTACGTGTGCTCAGGGAAGTAGAGTTGTCTTCAAATGTTACAACAATTACTGATAAGTACTACGCTAAGAAAATTACATCAATATCATATATATTTTGATAATCTCTTCACAAGTCCAGATTTGTTAGTTCACTTGAAAAAAATTGGTCTTAAAGCAACTGGTATAGTTATAGTTGATAGAGTTCTAGAAAAAAATGAAATAGACAAAAAGGCTGCATGAGAGACATGTTGCGAAGCATGAAAAAAGCAGTACCATGAATTTTATTGCAGTAGTTGATTCAATTCTTTCTGCTGCGGATGTTACTCCGTCATCTAGTGACCGACATTACAACAAAATTGAAAAGAAGAAGACCGATTTACAGTATCCAAATGTTTTCAGTGACTATAATAAATTTATGGGGGTGTAGATATACACGATCACCACTGCAATATGCCTCTTTCGATAATAAGATCTAAAAAATGGACATGGGTCGTTTTCGAACGCTTGATACAATCGTCCATAACTATCGCTACAGTGTTATGTAACATATGTAACAAAGTGATCGAAAAGTTGATACGAAAGATTTTGCTCTGGAGATTACTTGATAATATCATACCAAAAAAGCAACATCATTCACTAAAAACTTATCCATTGAAAAAAAATTGTAGTAAAGGGAAATGTGTAGTTAGGAATAATAAATTTTGTTAAGATTGCAATTTATATTTTTGCCTTCAATATTTTAACAAAAGTCATTTGTCTTTTGAACAACTTATGAGATATGTCACAGGAAAATCAATGAAAAATAAATAAGTACATGGAAAAACTGAAAAAAATTAATTAAAATTAAAAAATAACACTTTACTTTCTGATAAAACAAAGAAATTTTTGAAAACCTTATCCTCAGTTTAGTTGTTTGAGTTATATTTTTCTAGCGATCTAAAAGAATATATCATAAAATGTACAAATTCTAACGGGTATCAGCTAACTGCTGACAAATACGATATTTTTTTGGGAATAATCATTATGACAATATTTAATAATCATAAATCTCAAAGAGATTATTGGTCTTCAAATGAGCTGTTACGCTGCAATCCGATTGCATCTGCCATGAACCGCGATAAGTTTCTGAAAATCAAACGAAATATAAAATTTAGTGAGTCGCAAGATGAAAATGATCATGACAAAGTTTGGATAGTAAGAAATATACTAAACATATTTAGAAAAAATATTTTACAATTCGGTTTTTTCTCTTTATCCATATGAGATGATGGTAAAATCCCACGAGCGAGCTCTAGTCTTACAGTTTATGCCAAATAAACCTGGAAGGTTTGGCATAAAAATGTGGAAAATATGCAGTCCAGAAGGATATTTATTTGATTTAGATGTATATTGTGGTCAAGGATCTAACATTTGTGACGGTGTAGGCTGGTCATAGCCTACACCGTGTATGCCTGTATTCTCTCTCTCGGGCGAAGGCACACGGCCGGCATCAAACGCACCGTTTTTATCACATGCCTGATGCCTGCCCTTTTTCATTTTCAGCAACGCACGAGAGCGGAGGACGAGGCCAAAGACGCGACGACGCGATCGAACATTGAGAGTGCGAGAGAGAGAGAGAGAGAGACAGAAACTATAGTCTAGTGGTTGGGCTTGGCGCGCGGCACTTGTCGCGACCGGCATTGCCGCGTGCCGCCGATTAGGAGGCGAGTGGTGGGAGAAGGCGTGAGTAGCCGGCTCTCATGCACTCGCGACAGTGACGTGCATGCACGCGAGAGTAATCGGCCGCATTAGTTGGTGACCATCGCTGCGAAGCCTGCCCCTTTGTTCGGGAAGTAGTCGGCAGTCCTCGACAGATTGGCCGGACGGGATTCTCTCTGCCAGCGACGCAGCAGTCAGGAGGTTTGCCTGCAAGAAGCCGTCACCAAGACAATACCCGACAGGTTCTTCTGCCAAATCGCCGGCCACACACCTGCCAAGGGTCTTCCTGCCAAGCCGCCGGTAGGACACCTTCGAGACTGCCAGCGACAGCGACGTCCGCCGAAATTGATCAGGTCATCTATTCCTCTCTCTCTTTATATCTCTCCTTTTCCTCGGCGATTTTCACGGTTCGCGTTGCTACGCCAGGCTTTCCCGAGCCGGCGTAATTTTCGGCAGTGTTTAGTATAAGTTGTCGTTTGAGCCGGTTAACGAGGTGACATGGCGCTAATGTGCCGGTCATCTCGTTTAGGATAAGTTTGCGCGTTATTAGTAATAAGTGGTTTGTACTCTCGTCGGCACTCGAGGTAGTGCGTTTATAATAAATGGTATTAACGAAATTGAGTGTGTGTGAAGTTATTTTGCCCGCTGTTCTCCTTCCTGCTTTGCTTGGAGCGACACACCGCCTCCCTTGCCTTCCCCCTTTATAAATAATTAGTAATAGTGGTGAATTTATCGGCATTGCACGCCGACGCTATTACACATTTATTCATTAGATAATAAAATAAAATTACTTAACTGTGCTGTGGGTAGTCGCGTTGTAATGCTAATGATCCAACAATTGCTTTTGACGGTATCTCCAAAAAAACTATGCTTGTATCACTTGTATTTTGATAATTACTTTTGCAATCTAAACTTACTAGTTCACTTAAAAGAAGTTGGTCTTATTGCTACAGAAACCGTTCGATCCGACAGAATAAAAAAAATCATTTACTGGATAAAAAAGCTGAAAGATGTACTTATGTAGTCAAACATGAAAAAAACAGCTCAATTTTATAACTGTTATTGATTTAAAATCCGTTTCAGTTTTGCCAACAGCAGCTGGAGTTACCCCTATAAGTAGCGTTAAAGGATACTCGAAAGACAGTCAATCTAAAGAAGGAATACCATTCCCTATGGCGTTTAGACTGTATAACATGTTCATGGGGGCGTCGATCAACATGATGCTCATTGTAGCAATTTATTTCCACAAATACAAACAAAAAATGGACTTGGTCAATTTTTTGTAGATTGATCCGATCGTCAATTACCAATGCAACTGCCATTCGAAATTTAGTTCACGAAATCCATTTTGGAACCAAAAACACATCTTTGTAAATTGCAAAATACTATCTTAACAAGCATAAAAATGAAAAAGTACATGAAAGTATTAGTGTTGTGATGATGCGTCATTACTTAAAATAATTTTAGCTCACACGAGACCCGCTCCCGATAAGAGGACGCGATCGAACAGCTGATGCCGCATAGCCCACCCGCGCACATCCGAGACCTCGAGATTCACCATTCCTTAGGGTCCGCCAAGCTAATGCGCACGACCCTTATGCCCGCGTACAACCACTCGCACACTCACGATCTGAACCGATAATCCCCCGGAAGCTGGACGCCGAAAAAGATTGCAGCTGAAATCAGCTGATCTTAGAAACCGCCGCTTAACTAGAGCAGTCCTGGCTAGACCGAAGGAGGGGCAACCGAGCGCGTGAGAGCGAGCGAGACAACCGATACGAGACCGATCGGACGCGAGCAAGGGGAATCGGTTGGACTAACGAGCGTTTACTAGAAAGAGATAGCCGATAACGACGCAAGACTGACCGACGCGTACGATTCAATTAGCCAATCGGTAAAAGGATAGGGGTAGATCGCTGAATGGGCTTAGATGATGCTACCTAACTAACCAATCGGTAATAGCTTAGGGGTAGTTTAGCGAATAAGACAAAACCGAAGCTATCTACTTAACGAATAGGAAAATTAGGCGCCAAGAACTAACCAATCGTAAAATTACGCGGGCCAAAATTAGTGAAATAGACGGCGCTGACATCCGACTTAGCAACAAGATCGACCAATTAGGCGATTTTGAGGGGAAGTAAGCAAGGAGAAGCGACGCAACGCCGCGAAACGCCGCGCCAGTAGCCGCCAGACTCTGGAACCCAGCGGAAGTCCGGAGTGTACGCGAGTGAATGAGTCCGAAACAAAGGAGCAGCAGCAGCAGAGAAAAGGAGTAACAGCAGCAACAAGCAGAAGCAACAAGCAGAGTCAAGCAGCAGCAGCAGGCAGAAGCAGAAGCAGAAACAGCAGCTAAGCAGCAGCAACAACAGCAACAGCAGCATCAAGTGGGTAGGCGACAACGGAAAAGTAGACGTGAGTACCTTTCTCTCACCCTAAAATCTCACGTGACCATCTGGACCTCGCGCTATCGGGAGTGCCATTTGACCTTCGCGCACATGATAAATCGCCATAGGAATTTAATCTAAATTGTCGCGCAATACCGGGAGTGCCGTCTGACCTTCGCGCGACCGACGAACTCTTTACGCGCGCATCATTCGCCACCGATTTTCTTTGTGCGATTTCTTCTGGTTAGATCGTCATATATCGAGTGCCGTCTGACCTTCGTGCGGACAACGAATTTCTCACGCGCGCGCGTTAGTTTGCTGTCGATTTCTTTTATTAAATTGTCAGATATCGAACGAGCTTTCTGACCTTCACGCGGATAACGAATTCCCCGCTAGCGCGCGTCAGTTTACCGCCGATTTTCTTTATATGACTTACTTTGTAAATTACCAAATATCGAACGAGCACCGTATGACCTTCGCGCAGACAACGAGTTCTCCACGCGCATGTTATGTTGACGAAAATTCTCTTGTGTGATCGATCGGTTTTTCATATAATAAACGGATAGCGTCTGACCTTCGCGCGACCGACAACTTCTACGCGCGCATCATTTGCCTCCGATTTTCTTTATACGACTTTCTTTGTTGAATTACCAAACATTGAACGAACACCGTCCGACCTTCGTATGACCAACGAGTCCCATTCGCACACATTAGATCAATACGAATTTTCTTCGCACGATCGTTAAGCTCCCATATAAATAAATACGCACGATCTTATATAACCGCCTCGCAATCCCCGAGAATACCCGCATATCAACCCGCGTTAGCTAACCTCCGTTCAATCGCCACGAAAAATAGTCAAGTCGCGTCACAGTGCGCCACTCGCGTCCTTATTAAGTTTAAATTAGACAGACCATCACGAGCAATCGAATACGAATGGGCGTAAAAGCGACGTGAGATAACTGACCTTGGGCTGACCCGGGGAAATAAATCTGCTATTAATAAAGTCGAATTCCGATTAAACCAGTGTTATCATTGATCTCACCCGTTTAACTGTACTCCATTCCCCGTAGCTTTCGCGATCGGATACGCGAGACTAGCAGACGCATTGATAATTCGACATCCGCTTCAAACTACGTGACCGGTCGAACTAGATCCTCCACTACCTTTGGATCATCAACGAGACGTCCTGAGACGCCACCCCGATTATCCGCTGCTGAGACCAGAACCTCATGCCCCGACAGAATGACGAGCCGCAACTGTGGGTGGTTAATACCCATTCTCCCCCCCCCCCCCCCCGTTATTTCTCTCTCGAACGTTCAACTTAGGACTTCGCGTAAAAGACTGTAGTTTTTTTAATTAAACATTATTAATTTTATTCACTATATTACGTCATTTCGTTTTCTAATAGCTTAACAGATCTATAAAGAAGTAAGTTTTAATCCGATTTCATCCAGGAGATTAGTCGGATTAAGTATTAAGTCACTCACACCTAAGATAGATCGAGTGTCACAAGTCAAGTGACTTAAGGTGAGTTCAACTCGGTTAGAAAGAAGACACTGAAACGAAAGTATCAAACGTTAAGGCGAATACACGTATAACTATATGTGTTTAACGGAGCGACGGTTAGCTCTGCATCGTGGGAGCTTGTTCAACCATAAATTCTTATTTTACTAGATAACCACCCCGTTACATTAACAACTAATCTAATAAATAACAAATGTAGATTAAGCACCGGGAACTGACCTAGATACCATTATATGTTCTACAGTATCAGCTAAATGATTCAAATCTGAACTCATATTCCTTAAACTAGTGTCAAATAATCGCTTGTTATGGTTATAATTATTACCTATATTAACAAATGAACTTGCAAGTTCCATGTATAAATTACGCAATTCAATCAATTCATTTTCTAGTGATGCGTCTTTACATATCATCGCACGCATTTGTTTATTTCGTTTCAGCATACTTAATTATAAACTAATAACAAATAAATTAACACAAACTAATGTTACCAGAATCCTGTCACGGTCGACAAATGTGATGTTTATATCACTTATAATTTATTTTATAGTTCGTACTCTCGTGGTCTTGTCGCGTTAATGAGTAAGGACTCGTTTCTTTCAATCTGACTCTAATTATTAACATGAAATAAATCAATAAATAATGTATATAAGTATATAAGTGAAATTTCTAGGAAAAGACAGACTTTGCCCTAGTTTCTTATGGTGCGAATTGTCCCATAAGTAGAGCTAAAGTCTTTCTTATAAAGGATATAATTCAGCCCGAGTTTCTCATAGCGCGAAGTGTTCTATGAGTCGAGCATGAATTACAATAGGAAGAGAGAGGATTTGCTCAGTTAATCACAATGAGAGAAAGAACTCAGGTATTAGCCAAGTTTATTCAATCTCATGCGCTCACTTTGCTAGGCTAGGAGTGAATGCTAGCCTGTGCAAAAATTAGCGTATTTATACATAGATTTTCCCGCCTATTTTCGCAGGACAGCTCTCTTCGAGTTATTATTACCTCAGTTTTTTCTAATAGGTGGTATAAATGAGGTTGGTCTTTTAAGTCGTTTAGTTACTTTCCATAATGAGTAATCCGTTATTTCTATTGGACTAAGAGTTTTTAGACTATTTTGCATTTGTTAATTTTTATCTTTGTATAACATTTTCTTTAAATCGTTAATTGCTATGTTTAGTTTCTTTTTGTCTTGAGTCGATCTTGTTATTTGTAACCTTTTTCTGAGTGATCTCTTTTCTTTTATTTTTTTAGCAATATTTTTCGGTATGGTTTGCTGTATTTTTTACTGTTCGTAGTAGTGGAGTACATACAAATAGCTTCAGTTAGGATTGACTTTAAAGTTGTAATGCTGCTATCTATGTCAGTAGCTGTTTTAAGTGGAACATTGCATGTTAGACATTTCTTAATAAAGAGAGTGTATTTATTCCAGTCACTTATTGTGAAGTTGTTTTTATTTTGATTTACTTGCGTGTGTAGAGTGATTAATACTGAAGACTATCTGATGTTAAATCTAAGCATGAAGATGTTTCAAAATATCTTTTATTTATACCTTTTACTATTGCAAAGTCAATTAAGTCCGGTAACTTGTTGATATCAGTTGCCTAGTATGTTGGTTCACCGGTTGATATTGAAAAACAGTTGTTTTTTTGTATAGCATTGTAAAGTATTCTGCTTCTATAAGTAGGAGTTGATGATCTGGATCCCCACCACGGGTGCTTCGCATTGTAGTCACCTCCAGCAATAAAGCGATTTCCTAATGTTTTGAAGAAGTCTGCCCAGTCTTCTTTTGTTATTGCTTTATTGGGAGGACAGTAAATAGCTAACACTGTTGAGGGGTCATTGCTGTCGCTTATGATGATACTAGTTGCTTGAAGATAAATTTCACTTAAATGTGCGTGAACAAAATGTTTTATTTTCGTTTCAATTAATATCGCTGTTCCTCCATGGGCTTTGTTGAGTGGGTGATTTGTGTTCTATAAGTGTAATTTGGAATATGCAGGTAGTTTTTGTTGGTAAAATGTGTTTCTATTATTAACATGATCAATATCTTCGTAGATTAAAAATACTTTTAATTCTAGAAATCTCTGCATTAATCCGTTTGCATTCCAGATACTTATTTTCAGTGAATTCATTAAGCTAATTTACTCACTAATGTTAACAGATTTAACATAGCGTCCATCCTTTGCATTAGTTTTTCCATCATGTGTTCTTTGTATATTCTTCTTTAATGTGATTATTTGTTTCGGACTGATTGTTTGTTTGTTTTGATTCCTCTGTCGTATTTTGTTTATTTTGATTTGCCGTTACTTGAGCATGTGATATTTGTTTTAATTTATTAATTTTGACTTGAAATGCGCGACTTTTCAAGTAAGATTGACATAATTTGTAGCGTTTCTTTGGAAAACATCTTGCTAGTTTATGCAGAAGTCCTTTATGCTACATTTTATTGAATGCCTGTACGACATACAGTGGGGTAAATCGGAAAACGATATTCAAAATAAAATATGTAGGAATCAGATAAAGATATAAACATGGGCTCAACAGTATTTTAAACTTGAAGTGTTGCTAAATACAGAACATATGGTACGAATTCTAAAAAACATTCATTCGACCTTGAATTTCAAGGTCAAAGTTACAATACTTGAAATTTTGAGCATTTTTCTTCAGAAAGCATCTAGTTACGGAAAATTTTTTGACAATTTTTATATTTTTTGTGAAGATAGACAAAAAAACAAAAAAATAAGAGGTCGCGCGTGAAATATGATTGAAAATTCGCGGAAATGCAGACTAAAATATATAATGTTTTTTAAACTTCCAAGAAAAAATTTACAGATACATATGAAGATTCCAGGGCTTATTATCAGTTATATAGTGTGTTTTCCAGATAAGTATTCATACAAAACACTACGTTACCATTTACTGAGGATGGTGACGATGGCTAATATAATGAGGTGCATTGATTGGATTTTATGCTTGCTTTCTAGTGTCAACTAATAAGCAGACATTCCCTAAGGTTACTTTCCTTAGTATTAGTCTATACATAAGTAGATACGTACATACATGTATATATTGGGACTTGCGTATTTGCATATTTACTATTCAATAATAATATGGTTACAAACGTATTCACATTTAATAGTAAAAGAATTTGAATTGATATACCAAGCTTACACAGTTCATCATTTCATTAAATATAATTTGACTACAACATATTATTAAGCGATGGTGAATAAATATTTTCCTAAATTCCATTTCGATAAGTTCATTTAATTCTGGCATTTAGTTTTAATGTTATATATATAAGAATTGATAAATGTAAATTAGACATTGTTATTCAAATTATTGGCAGGATATTCAATTGGTGAATCGTAAACCTAATTTCTGTAATTACTCATTACTCCTCGCTTAGCTCGTTTTCTTCTGAATCATTCGGCCCATCGATTTTTAGTTCATCAGATTGGAGAAAACCGACAAATCACATTTTATAATTTTTGATAACTTCAACTGCAATGGATTGCTTATGAAAATCTGATATCTCTTCTCACATTTTTATCAGTATAAGTATCACATGGAAAATTTGTATTTTCACTACTAAGATTCCATCACGATGCTCTTAGACAACTTTTAATAAAAGTGGGTTGGCATTCCAAAATTTTTCGATAATTTTTGTTTTTGTAAAATAAAAAAAAAATTTTTCTCTAGAAACAATTTGTTATTATGATGAATCAAAATATAATAATATTAATGACTGAAACATGATATGTAAACGTAATAAATTATTCCTGATATTATTTATGTGCGAGAAATATAAAAAAGTAATTAATCAAGGGCTTAAATAAACTAAAATTTATTAAAAATGAATAATTTTTTTAATGAGTTATGTTCAAAGAAATTGCTTCTAGATATGATTTAAATTGTAATTTAAAAATTATAATTGTAGTTTTTTTATTTCTCAAAATGAAACAAACTAAATGTACTTTTAAAAAATTACAACTGATTAGAAAAAATAAGAATTAAATTGAATTCTAGCTAACATATTTCTAAGTTCGGGTTACATTAAACTTTTTAATTTTTTTTATAGTTCTTTCCTCGAATCGGGTAGAAATTTAGAGCAGTCAGCCTTCCAGGACCTCGAGTTATAGCGTAAAATATTCGTCTCTCAATACGCTTCTTTTAGGGTATTAGGGCTAATTAAATTTCAGCGAATGGTCAGATCTTATGGTGAGTTTGAAAAGTTTATTATTAATAAAAAAAGTTATCATAAAAAATAAACATTCATAAGACAAATTAAGAAATTTGAAACTAAAATTTTAAGCTCTTTTATTGAACATTTTTTAAAGATTATGGGATAAAAGTTTTTCTCAAGTTTTCTTGATCTTGCATCTCACATATTGTCCTGTTAGGTACAAATAAGTTGAAATGAGTATTTCGGGAAAATAGAGCTTTTCAGAAAAAACACATTTGTCAGATAGATTAACAACGTAGATTTTATAACTCTAAAACATGATTTTCAAATACACTTAAAATTAAAAATAAAATTTAATCAATCTGATGAAAATTATGCACGATGTTTTCTAGCCGAAGTTTTTTATGTATTTAATATTTTTATTATCAAACAATCTTTACTATTAATGAATTAAAAATTTGTATGAATCAGATAGTAATTGAAGATAAGTCGAAGTAATAAGGATAAAAGATCGGAAGGAAGAGGCAGGCCGAAAAAGAAAAATCGCTCTAACATAAATAGTGGCCGAAAAAAAAACAACAGGTGAATACTGCATCTCAAATAACTTTGTATCGACGAGCTGAAGATTTGCTCAACGATCCAAGCTATAATTCTGCAGTTATTAATATTGTAAACAAGATAATAGACAAGAATAATTCTACACTAGATTCTAAAGTACAAGAAAAAGATAATCTTCCAAAAAGTAATACGTATGGTTCAGCCTTAGCATTAATTATAGAAAATAGTTTTAGTAAACGTCAATATAAAGCAATAACGAGTGATACAAAAAAATTAGAATGCAACATTTATCCAAATTATAAAACTATAGTAGAAGAAAAAAAAAGTGTTATCTACATAATTATGAAATACTGAATGATATCGAAGTATATGTTTCTTTGCAAGAGCTACTCAACATTACTGATAAGCGGTTGTATGAAGAATTAGTTCTTGAGTGAGCTCAAATAAATATCGTAATTTACAGATATCCATAGGATTCGCCAGCTCTTCGGGTCATAAAAATCTTCAACAAATGATTAAAATTTGAAAAGTATGAAGATTAGAATGCTCAAGTATCACTTTTTGTTACCTGTATTGGAATAATTCAGCGTTTTCATTCAAGAAGTTATATATAGTTAGATAAACCCTACTTAGATTTTTAAGACCTGTGCAAAGGGGGGGATTTATCCTCGGAACATAGCGAAGTGCGCCACTGCTATGCCCCCTGCGAGTTATTTAAGGGTCCTTTTCCGGTGAAGGAAGCCGGCGCTGACTTCCACAGGAGCAAACCTACCGCGATGACGGGAAAGGTGAACTGACAGAATCGAAATAAGTACAAAGAGGCGATCCCTTTTATTTACGCCAATAAAAGTTACAGCTACGGTTTCTTACAAACGAAATGGTGAGTGCGCTCGCTCAATCCCCAAACGCGACAACAAACGGCGATTAGGAGCGTGATCGCTCAACTATTATACGCGACAAATATACAATGATTAGGAGCGGATTCGCTCAACTAATAATCGCGACAACTCAATTCGCGGCGTTGTACCGGGCAAGAGCTGGTACGTGAGAGAGAGATCCACAAAATAATGAGGGAACAAACCCACCGGGTGGCTCCTCCCGCGGCTCGCTGGTGGAAAGCCGACGACGGCGAAATCGCAGTCCGGCTGGTAGCGGGGCTCGCTGGATCACCGGCGGCGGCTGGTTGGCAGCTAGCGGCCGGGATCGGCTTCTCGATCGCCTGTAATGATCGCTGAAGGGCTGCTCGAACAGCAGCCGGAGATCTACCACACGAAGACTTCTCGTCCTGGGGTTCCTCTCTCCTGGCGCGTCGTCTCTGACTTCTCTCGCGCCGTGACCTCTTTAGCGTACGGTCACTCTCCAACTGTCCTCAATTTCTCTCCCGCTCTCATAATTCTCGCGGCGCGAGCCGCGCTTTCCGCGTTCTCGCCTATTCTTCTTCCTCTCTCGCTCTCTCTCACGCTCTTCGCGCTCTCGCTTCTTCTCGCACCGTCTTCTCCGCCAGTCGCGCTCTCCCCTCTCCAGGCCCTGCAACGACACGAGCGCGTGAATGCCATGTCAACCATAGCCACGCTCGGCCGCTACATCCGTGCGAGGAGAGTGCCGCACACAGGGTTAGCGAGTATCGCTATCAACCCTGTCACACCTGTGAGAATATGTTATGAGAATGAAACTCCTGAAAATATAAAAAAAGAATATGAACGAATAGAAAATAAAACAAATAGTTTTTCTTCTCATTCCTTCACTTTGTCAAATGAAAAATCGGTACATTTGAAATATAAAGTTTTTAAAACGTTATTCGATGGAAAGTAACTCAATACTATCACTGGTAACTGTTCTTCGTTAAAATGTTTATGCTATTTGGTGATTTGGAAAATGAATTCATACCTAAAATTGAATCATTAAAATATGGATTAGGTATTTTGCATTGTGAAATTAAGGTCTTGGAACATTTAATAAACTTAAGTTACCGCAAGTCCTTTGAACAGTGGAAAAAAACTGACCCAGATAAAGGTGTGTTCATTATATAGAGTAACGTATAATAATGTATTTTACATAAAATATCTTTTTTTTTCAACTACCAATGAAAATATATAATCTAATAGCAAAATTCATAAAAACTTTTATAAATTCATTAACCCTTAAACTGGAAAAGGATCATATATGTACATATTTGAATAACTTTCATAATTTGTATTGGATGTGAACCAAATTCGGTAAATAACTATTTTTGAGGTTGCTAAATCCAAATCTGGCATTAAAATTACATAATTTCAATATGGCGCTCTCAAAACGGTATCTTCGAAACTCTCAAGAGAGGAAACTTCTCAACATTTTTCACTAAATCTGGTATCCGTCGGTATTATACATAATTATGCATGTAGTTATAACAAACTAATGTTTATAAGGGTTTTTCAGTGCACTAATCCTATTTCTATCATTACATTTGGCCACAAAATTAGCGAAAGGGAAGTAGAGTTTGAAGCGAGGAAATTGTTCATGTGACCATAAAATTATGTTTATTAATCATTCTTCGGCAAATAAAAATATATTTATTGTCAAATACTGAAGCATGAGCAACAAATATAAATAGTATATTTTGAATATACTTTATTAGTAATGTAACGAGTGTCACTCGTTAAAGGTGCAACCTAAGCGCCCCTATCGCGTGGAGCTACGTAAAAGCCGGTCCGCAGAAACAAAACCGAGGAGGAGAAGCGCCCGCGAGACGAATGAGCGAAGGAGCGAGAGAGAGGAGAGAGATTAGGGCGCCGACTAGCACGAGTCAGGCGCGCGTACCGCGGAACATTAGGAATAATAGGAAGGAGAAAGAGAGCGATCGGGCCGCCGGCCGGCGTGCGCGCGTCAACGAAAGAAGGTATGGGTAGAGTTAGTCAAGTCCGGACCTGCGGATAGCGAGAACGGAAGTGTCAAGTGATTAAGTCAGCGAGGTTTCGATAGCACAGAGGTCGCCAAGAAAGCATCTCTCAGACAAAGGTCGTTCGCTGCCCACTATCAGTTGCCCAGAGCGATCTGAGGCAATAGTCGAGGGTCGCGGGCAACTGCAGATCCGGGCGGCGAAAGCCCCAACTGAGAGGTCCCTCACCGAGAAGCGACAGGAGCCAACGCGATCCGTATACGCCGCCAGAGCTACTCGACCTTTAGCGACTGGTCCCCGCAGCGTAAGTCCCCGGCTTTAATTGTAAATGCGTGCGAACGGGAAGTGCGATTAGATAGTGCGTCTTCTTTCTCTCTCGCCGCGTGCGCGGGACACCTGACGAAACCTCTCGGCCGCGGGGTTACGATTGTAAGATTAAAGGGACAGACGCAAATAAAGATATTGGTTCTTTCGACAACCGACTGAGAGTTCGTTCTTCCGAACCCCCACTGGCTTTTCCCTCTTGACGCCCACGACAGAACCTGCCCGACCTTGCGTCACTGGGCAACCCGGATCTCCGCACGTGCTCTGCACGCGCAGGTTTTCACGGGCTCTGGGGCGGAAGATCTGAAGATCGACACCGATCGAACGAGCTGAATCGAGATGGCGGACAGCCTTGCGACGCTGGGGACAGCTTTTCCTTAACGGGTAAGATTCCTATTCACGTCCCGAATGAAATATCCCGTTACAGTAAAAAAAACAAAACAAATTTTTATTTTATAAAAAAAAAAATTATTTTGACACCCTCTTTTGACTTTTATTTACAATCCTAACCTATGTCGATGTGACAAAAAAAATAATAACTGGCTGTAAAAAGCCTAAAATTCAAGAAAAACAAACAATCACAATTTACCGCCTATCTCCGATTTTAAACCGTTTGGATAGGTTGTTGGTTCTAAATAACTATAGGAATGGATTCAGCGGTTCGGAAACCCTTAGAAACCATATTCATGTACATCTAGAAGTATGAATTACGGCTGCCAGTTTTAGCTCGAAAAGTCAGAAAAATTATGCCAGTTAAGAGGTTAATTTTCAAGGATGCTACCAATGCAATTGGAAGCATTTTATAATAATAATGTACTTATAGGACGATAGAAAATTTACACCAAAATTCATGATATATTCAAATTAACATGTGACTTAAAATTGAATGATTTTTCAAAAAAATATAAAGAAACAGAAGATTTTGTTAAAGAGGAATTATATGAAAAATTCAAAATTAGAGCAAATCAATTACTACAAGGTACAGGGACAATAAACACCAGAAATTTAGTTAGAATTTGTTTGAGAGATCCATCACCTTTGGAGAAGCCTTAGAGCTTGACAAAGAATTAGTTACAACTATAGCTAATATTCTTGCAGCATTCAGGTGAAAAAAACAACTGAATTGAGCAAACATTTGATTTGCATACGTATAAACTATATTATAGCTTGTACAAATGGGCTAAAATTAACTTAACTACACATAAACACTCCAGTCAACCAATCCTCAATAAACAAAACGACACTTTATAAGAAATGAGATTATTTGTAGGCCAATGTCTTGATGCGTCGTCGCGAGAGAATAGCGAATACAGGTCGAGAAGGAGGCCTATTGGGGAAATACTCAACTTTGCTGAGCCGCTCCATATCAGAGTCCGCAAGTACGCCAAGGACAACCTTCATAAGGTATATATCCAGGTTATCCAGGACATTCTCGCATGGTTCTCCTACGCAGAGAAAGTATTAAGTGTATACGTGATCGATAAAGGTGCTAAGAATCGAAGCAAAAGCGTGAATGCTGTGTAAGCAAGAAAGCTCAAGGAACTCTATACTCTTCGGACCTGATTGGACAATTAGGAGGATGAAAACGGACGCTGTCTGCAACCCACTTAAAACACTTAGCAGGCTTGACTTGACCGAAATGAGCCTGGCTATTATGCGAGGCTTCATTCTTCCGCTATCAAGCCTTGCGGGAAGTACAATGGCCTCCTTTTGGACCTCCGTCTAATTAGCTTTTACCACACCTGTAGCCTTACGGACGTCTTAAGGAGCCATGAATATCCCAACTACGCTCAGCATTAGAAATGGGCTCAGGAAATGTTGTCAAAATACAACTATGACGAATAAAAGAGTCATATGTACGTGTCTATGCCTCTCTCTCTCTCATTTCAACTGTAAATCAGCGTTTTTTTCTTTGTTAAGTAACTCACGTGGATTACGCAGTATTTCAACAAGCGTTTTTGTTATTTGTTCAATTATGCAAGCGTCACGCGTATAGTATCTGCAAGTGTATCCTTTCTTTATTAATTGACTTCGAATCGCGTTTTTTTTTTGTATTTTTTTCTGATTACTGCTTTTTAGTTTAGTACATGTGATTGTGCTCCTGATTGGTATAAAAAAAAGCGTTTTTTTATTGGGATATTGAAGGAATTGTTTATGTGGAAAGAATGATATTTTTCTTTGATTTGAAGAGTGAAAGAGTTTATCTTAATATCAAGTTTGATGTTTTGGAGTGATAGCAAGGCACTAAGCGAATCAGAAAAAATGGAAAATGTTATAATTTTAGTGATTAAGAACAATGGAGAGAGCATTGAGAGCACTACAATCCGCCGTGTAGAAAGATGCTGAAGAGTGAATCGTTTTACTGATTGTAATGTTCGACTGCAGAAATATACAGGCGAAGCCTACACCGGACGAGGTTTTACTACCATAAGTGTTAAGAGCGAGATTTTCCACGATAAAATCATATATTGATAGATCCGATTTGTGAGTGATCACTAGAAACTTTTCGAATGTCACGTTTACAGGAAAGTTTGTAAATAGGATCTCATAGTTGAACTGATATAAAATATAACTTTCATGAGCGATAGCCTTAGTAATTACGTCGTGGCATTCGACTAAGCTGCAAATGCTAATTCTTTTAGTTTTTCTAAAAAATTTTTTGTTTATGTTGTATTACTTTAAGCTAGTCTGCGTAGTCTGAGTTCCACGATCGAAAAAAATTTTAGATAGAAATTTTTTACAGAAGTAGACGGCGCGCAATTTTAAGAGCGGAAATTTAGCTAAAGCTAAGAGAATATTTTTAGAGGTGCTAATGGGAAATTCAAGAACACTTCTTACAGTAGTGTTTTGAATTTTTTCAAGTTTTTTGATTTGGGTTTTTTTAGTTGAAAATTAAATGAAACATGCATAGACAAAAATCAAACGGACGTAACTTTTGTACAATACAAGTAGAGTAAATGGGTCAGCTTCCACCAAGTGCCGCATAGAAACTTGATAATGTTAAGGACTCGAGAGAATCTTTTATGAACTTCTGCAACGTAATGGCAAAAATTATGCTTGTAGTCAAAAAAGACTCCTAAAAAGCACACGAAATCGCTAGATTCGATTGACATATTACTAACTTTAATTTCAACGTTACCTGAAGCTATGTTCTTGTTGTCAAAGCGTAAGATAACAGTTTTTTCTGGAACAAGTTTCCCTAGATTGCCTGGACTGAATTGGATCTTTTTTATGTCAATTTGTAATATACTTTTAGCTTTTTTGATTGATCTTAATTTAATGTATATTGTAATATCATCTACAAATTGTGAGGCTATAATATTCTTTCGGAGATATTTAGCTATGCCAGCCACTTACAGTACGTAGAGAATAGGGCTAAGAACTCCTTCTTGAGGCACACTCTTATATATTACAATTGGCGAATGTTCGGAAGATTCGATAAAAACTTGTTTTTCATAAGTAATAAACTTGATATATCGTAAGAGGCATGCTAGGAAACCTATTGAAGCAAGTATGTTGAGAAGCCGTTTGATTTGCACATATTTAAAGGCCCCTTTTACGTTAAAAAAAGCCGCATGTACTTCTTTTTTTTCTATGACGGATTCATCAATTTTCAAAGTCAGGCTGGTTAGATTGTCCGAGCACGAATAATGACCTTTGCAAAAACCGTGTTGACTGTTGGGGATCAGATTATTTGTTTCAGCCTAGTATTGCATCCTGTTTTTAATTATAGTCTCGAAGAGTTTGCAAATGCAAGACGTGAGCGAGATAGCTCGGAAACTTTTACCGCCACCTTTGGGAATGAAGTGTATGAAAGCGTTTCTCCAGTCCTCAGAAAAGCAGTTCACTTCACACATTAAATTCAATTCCTACATTCAGGATATTTAACAAGAGCAATTTGAGTTTGATAGGAAGATTCACCGAAATTTTAAAATCAACCTCGTCCATACCAAGGGAGGAATTGATATTTCTAGAATTGAAGACTGTGTTAAATTCAACAAAAGAAAAGTGTTTTTTAAGAAGGTCATGAGTTTCATAGTTTGGAATAAGTGGAAAAGTAACCTTTTCTGATAGTAATTCATTATTTTTATTCGTTTATAGAATTTTGAGAGACGTGAGAAGAATTAATTTTGACCCATTTATTTTTAAAAACTTTACGTTTTTTTTAAACATCACTGGAGTTTGAGTAAAAGTTTAAAGTCTCGAAAAATTTGCGAAAGGACTCTTTTTTCTTGAGTTTAAAGGTTTTCTTTGCAAGTGCCGCTTATTTTTTTTATATGAAATGAAGTCAATAATATTTATACTATACCTCCACTTTTTCTACGACGCCCTTCTGATTTTTTTACTCGGTTGCATTTCGCGTCCTACCAAGGGACTGGCTTATTATTTTTATACGCTTATTCGTTGCAACTTTTTTTTGTCGATGAGTCGTTGATAGCCTTTTTAACAGTAGATATAAAAAACCGGATTTTTTCAGTCAGACTTAGCAATTCGTAATCATTACAGAGAAAATTCGGATATTGATCATCTAGTTTTTGATTGAAAATGAGCCACGTAGTTTGAATACATTTGATTTTGAAAGATTTTTTCGAGTAGCGGATTTAACAACATTGATCGGTAATAACGCTCAAAAAGTGATCAGAGCCCGTGGTTTCATCTAAAACAACGAATTTAACATTGTCTAAAAAGTTGATGAATGAAAATACAAGGTTAATATTTGACTTTAAATTCCTGTGCTCATCATTACGAGAAAGAGTCATTATTATGAAAAAATGCATTTTTATGCGATTGGATTGAGTTTTTTAATCTACTGCCGTTAGTGTCCTTTTTTCGGCAGTTCCAATTTTTTTTGTGTTCCTTAAGATCATCAGCAAACAGACAAGGTTTATCATGTTTAATGTTACTTCAAATGTTATCACAATCAGCTTGACTCAGATCGAAACCAGGAGTTTTACAGCACACGATAATATCAAAACTCAGAAAGGTATTATTTATGTGAATGGCCCACATCTCTACATAATTGCAAGGAGTATTTAGATCTACTACTTTTATATACGCTAACGATTTACGAACTAAAAAGATAATACCACCTCCTCTTGAGTATGTTCGGTCTTTTCTCACAGGAAGAAACCCCGGAAACTCAACGTATACTTTACGTGTTAGCCAGGTTTCGACGCATACGAAAATATCAATATTAATGAGCAGTTTTTCAATTTCAGATAACTTTTGAGAAAACTACTATAGTTCCAATAAAGAATTTTAAGATCTTTACACTCTTCTTCAACCATGTTGAAGAGAAAAAGAGAATTTTTGTTTTCTTTTTTAAGGTAGTTAGTTGGAATCAAATGCACTACGTTCACTCTGTGAGCGACAAAACCTATAAGATCGATGAAGTTTGAAACACTAAGGCGCGCAACAATTTTTTAAGTTTTTGTCGGCCAGGCAATCATAAATTTCATTGAGCATCTTTACAAGAGAGATAGTATCCATGATGAACTCTGCAGCTAGGCCGAAAATGTTAGTCGATCCATATGCGAGTACTAGAAAGTCTGTGAGTTGATTGATATCAAGGGGATAATTATCTATATTGGCTGAGATGAGAGGTTTAGATGATTCTAGTTGATGCCTCACTTTCTCACAGGTAACTTTCCTTTTAGGCATAACTTTAAGTTTCTTCATTGATCAGCTCAATTGACCAGTCTTTTCCTCCAAAATTACTGCTCCAGTTTTAGCTATTTGAGCAGCTCTTGAGAGCGAGCTTGTCCAGGAGTCGATGCTTGGAGGTGGCGGGCGCTTGAGATTACCTGGAAGGGGCATGTCCTGCTTTTCTTCAGAGGAAGATTTATCCATAACGTCAATGACTAGAAGAATTCCTTTGCTTTGAGAGACGGTGGCAAAACGCGGGAAACGTTTTCATTGGTAATGTTCGTGTTGTTAGCGGAATTTTCCGACGGTTCCGGCATACGCCCACTTATATTCTTACAGTGTTTCGCGAAGTGACCTTTGCGGCAAAGAAAACAGCTCAATTTTTCTGCTGAGAGATGAATGTAGTATATCGTGTTGTCTAGATTGATCGCTATTGAAGTCGGGAACTTGCTTGTATTTTTTGCATTGATATAAATCAATGTCAGCGAAAACTCAATACATACGAAAAACTAGGACCATTAATTCTAACTCGAAAGTATGTAATTTGAAAATATAATACCTAATTTACCGAACTCTTCAAAGATTAAATGGTTGGGGATTATTTGACACGCGTTGGAGATGATGTTGCGTTTAACTTCCAATATCAGCGGAGATATTTCTAAGGAGCGAGATCCTATTGTATCCTTCTTGCGTTCATCTGTGAGTTTATTGGCGGTTTTTTATTTTTCGTGTAGATACATATTCTGTCGTGAGAAATGCGCGAAACTAATTGTATATTAGCCGGTTCAGTTTGTTTACCGATAGCAATAGCATATTCTTGAACCATAATTCTCTCTATAGCATCAATAATGATGGCTTATTCTTTGGTGAGCACAGTTGATTGTTGGGCAACATGAACATATGACGATTTGGTAGAAGTAGACCGTGATTGAGACGTTGCTTGGATTAATGGTAGTCATGCTTGAATACGGAAGTGCTTCCGAAATCAGAAACATCAACCTATTACACACAAAAATAAGCTTTTTGCAAGCTCAAACATAGCATTAAAGCAAACACTAAGAGGATTCAATGAAAGAATTCACAGCGAACAGATACGAGGCGCAAAGGTAAGCAATGTAAATACTCGTAAGCACAAACGTCTCCTAAAAACGTCCGATCGCGATGGTGGTGTCTTAAATCGGACTCCTCAGCTGCATATTTACCGGACGGCTCTCTCAGCAAGATTTGACGTTTAGAAGGGCAAAAGCGACTCCACATGCGTTGTAAGTAACAACTTGTACTTTGATTTCTTTATCTGAGTTTTTTTCTGCATCTCTCTTTTATAACTGCACCGCACCTTTTTCTTATATCTTCCTATTACCTCTATTCAATATTGACTTCTTTTATTTACTTGTCTTCTTGTTGCGCATCTGACCCATATTTCTTTCACGATTTACCTGTGTATCCACATTTATTTCATACTTTTCAGCCGCGTTGAGCTGCAGGCCGCTCTCCATGAGCCCATAGGCTTGGACGCCTTATAAGCGGCATTGCTGAATAACCGAGCAAGGTTCATTCAGCCCTTCGTCAAACCCGCAACGAGTTACTAGATTCGTTTTACAAGATACACGAGGGGTATTCAAAAAGTAAGGTGAATTTTCAATTTTCGCGGGCCACGTACATTCAAATTTTGAATTTTTTTTCTTTTTTGTGTTGGTACACTCGCCACAATCATATAATCATAGTTTTTACTATATAGCACCTGTTGTTTTTCTGGCAGAGGCGTCAGAGGTTAGAAGTGTTGGGTGTGCTCGGCGATTTTCTTCTATCGAAAAGAATGGAGCAAAGAGTGCATTAAATTTTGTATGAAAAATGAAATCCAGTGCCCTAAAGTTCTTAAACTGTTGACAATTGCATACCGTGAGTCTACTTTGAGTAAGAAAAATGTGTATAAGTGATATAAGCTGTTCCAAAAAAACCGAGAGAATGTCGAAGACGAACCTCGCCCTGGACGTCAACAACAGATGAAAACATTGAAGCAGTGAAAGAAATTATGTTAAAAAATCATCGAATCCCCATCAGAGATGTTGCAGAAGATGTTGGCATACCAATTGGCTCATGACATGACATTCTTTCAGATGTTTTGGGCATGAGACGTGTGTCAGTGAAATTCGTTCCAAAATTGCTTAATTTTGATCAAAAGAACCATCGCATGACCATCGCTCAGGAGATGTTGAATGATGTCAATGAAGATCCTGATTTTCACAAAAGGGTTATAACTAGTGATGAATCATGGATATATGGTTATGATATTGAAACTAAAGTCCAATCATCCCAATGGAAGATCCCAGAAGAGCCAACGCCCAAAAAAGCACGCCAAGTTCGATAAAATGTCAACTTATTGCTCATTGTCTTCCTAGATTACCGTGGCATAGTTCATCAGGAATTCTTACCACAAGATCGTACGATCAATAAGGAATATTACCTTGAAGTTATGCGTCGTTTGCGAGAGGCAATACGCAAAAAACGTTCGGAACTTTGAAAAAACAATTTGTGGATTTTGCATCACGATAATGCACCTACTTATTCATCGTTGCTTGTGAGAGATTTTTTCGCCAAAATCACCACAGTTATTCCATAACCTCCATATTCACTGGATTTGTCTCCCAGTGATTTTTTTCTTTTCCTAAAACTTAAGAAACCCATGAAAGAACATTGATTTTCAACGATTGTGGAGATAGAAACTGCATCGCTGAAAGAACTCAAGGCTATATCTCAAAATGATTATCAAAAGTGCTTCGATGATTGGAAAAAGCGCTGGCACAAGTGCATCATATCTAACGGGGATTAATTTAAAAGTGACAACATAAATATTGACCAATAAATAAATATTTTTTGAAAAAACCTTACTTTTTAAACACCCCTCGTATATATATATATATATATATATATTAGGTGTACAAATAAGTTTCCGCGGTTTTTTATAAAAAATTAGGAATTTATTGTGAAGGAAAAGTACATTACGTTTTATTCAAAGTATTTTCCATCATTTGCCACTACTTTTCCCCATCTTTCTGGCAACATTCGGATACCCCGTCGAAAAAACTCTTTATCTTTTGACGCTATCCACAAATCTACCCAATTTTTGGTGTCTTCATATGATGTGAAGCGCTGCTCAGACAGACCATGTGCCATCGACCGGAACAGGTGATAATCAGAAGGGGCTAAGTCTGGTGAATACGGCGGGTGGGGTAAAACTTCCCAGTTGAGTGTTTCCAAGTATGTTTTTACCGGCGCCGCAACATGTGGACGAGCATTATCGTGTAAAAGAATAATTTTGTCATGTCTGGAGTAGTAATGGACGCGTTTTTCCTTAAGTGCCCGACTCAATCTCATCAATTGTGTTCGGTAGAAAGTTCCAGTAATGGTTTCGCTTGGTTTCAGCAATTCATAATACACGACACCAAGCTGATCCCACCAAATACACAGCATGAGTTTTTTTCCATGAATATTCGGCTTAGCTGTCGATGTTGATGGTTCGCCGGGCTTAACCCATGACTTTCTCTTCTTTGGATTATCGTAGTGAATCCATTTTTCGTCACCAGTGACTATACGATGCAAAAAACTCTTTTTTTTATTCCTGGCAAGCAGCATTTCACTCATGCATAATCGGCGTTCAACGTCTCTCGGCTTTAGTTCATATGGAACCCAATTTCCTTGTTTTTGAATCATTCCTAACGATTTTAAACGATGTGAAATTGCTTGTTGAGTCACTTGTAGAGTAAGTGCAAGTTCTTTTTGCGTTTGGGACGAATCTTCCTCCAATAGTACTTCTAATTCCATGTCTCCGTACACTTTCGGCCTTCCACTGCGTTCTTTGTCCTTCACGTCAAACTCACCGTTCATAAACTTTTGAAACCATTCCTGACAACTTCTCTCACTTAAAGCAGCTTCACCATATGCTTCTAGAAGCAATCGATACACCTCAGCTGCAGATTTTTTCAAATTAAAGAAGTAAATCAAAAGTTCCCGCAAATGATGCTTATTCGGAATAAAACTTGACATTTTTGCACGAAAAAAATTACGTGATGCTGATACGGAATCACTAGTACTTTAAGGTTATGGTGTTGCCGGATGACAAAACTTGGGATATTACGTTTTACATCTGACAATTTCTCCATAACCTTCTGGTGGAGCCATCTTTTGACAAACCGCGGAAACTTATTTGTACACCTAATATATATATATATTGTAACGGGGTAAAACCGTTTAATTATATCTTATTCGCGCAATTAAATCACAGGGGCGAAAGTAATTATCTATGCTCAAAATGCAGTCCGGAGGGCATGTGAAGAAAGGCGTCAGTCAACCAGTAATTCTTAATGACCTATAATAAATTGAGTGGAAGCTGTAAGGTGAGAGCGAGTCGAAAAACACTTGTTAGTAATATGGACTGAACCTTTTATTATTCCTCAAATACTACACATAGTCGGCCCGTGCGTTTGTTTACATTGACGCTCGCTCATCGACAACACGTATTGTCGGGACGCTCGCTGCTCTTTGTTATTGGAGCCGTTACATGCACGCTACGGATACGGTAATTTATTCGTTAACCATGCAACCGCGATCGCGAGATTAAGCTGGCCAGCTTACCTTATTATTGCAGGCGTACGGAGAAAACGACAGTCACACACTGCGCGGGATTGTTTTTGTTTGTTTGTCGCCGGTCGCGAATGCGCGCACACACGGTTTCGCCCTCGATGGCGAAACCTCACACACTCTCCTTCAGCGACGTGTTCCTTCTCTCTGCGGGTGTGTGGCACCACGTCAACGGCAGTTACTATCCTGGCACTTCTCTGGACCACTGGCACGTGCTTTTGAAGATTTTCGGTATCGGCGGCACGTAAATCGGCGTTAGCGAAACAAAGGCGAGCGAACGTAATAATGGCCAGTGCTTCACTGGTTCGAATTCAATCGCGCACGTTCCGTCTGCTCGCGTGCCGAATTCCTTTGTCACGTTTTTCGTCTCCCCGGCAGGTGCTGCCCTCAGATGCAGCAATTAAGTTAGATTATCAGCGCTAATTTGACGTTTACCGTCACAATATATATATATATATATATATACACACACAGACATATAATATATATACACACATTAGAGGTTGAGAGAAATCCCCGTGATAGTGATAATACAAAAATAACAACATGTAAAAAACTATGCCCAAAATAAATAAAACATTAATCAGTTTAAGTCAAATATATGTTGCTAGCAATATTTATCAGAAAGTTAACAATGCTAAGAAATGTATGGAATTTACTGTTAATAAAAGAAATGATGAATTGTTAAAAGTTGAATAAAGAAAAATACACATAATCTACTGGAAATGAATGTATTAGATATTGCAGAGCTACTGAAATTGACATAAATTTAGTTACTGAATTATTATACATTGTTTTTTATTCTTATTTTACTTATTTTCTATTGGTTTTATTTTCTATTATGTCTGCTGTAACGGGGGAGATAAATCTGAAAATGGGAAATTTATTTATGAACAAACTCCCGCGATGCAGAGCAAACCGCCGCGCCGTTAAACACGTATGATAATACGCTATTCGCCTTTAACGTCAGATGATTTATCCTAGTTGTCTTCTATCGAACGGAGTTGAACTCACTTTTAGTCACGTGTCATGTGACACTCGATAAGTTTTAAGTGTGAGCGACTTTACTCCTAATCTTCTTAATCCCCTAGATGTAATTGGATTAAAACCTAAGCCTTTTTCAATTATTTAAGCTACTAGGAAAATTCAATGACGAAAACGGCGAATAAATTTAACAGACTTTAATTAATAAAAATGACTACAGTCTTTGTAGGGCCGAAAGATTAACGCTCGCGAATAGGATTTTACAATTAACTATTTTCAATGAGAAAGAGAGAGAGAGACTAGATTCAAATTCTACCGCGAACTAACGCTCGACGCGAATACCAAAAAATTAACGCTAACACGATTAAACAAAATACCGAATGTATTTTTTATCGCATATAATGACGGATGGTGCACCTACCATGCGGTGCAATTACGGTGATCAGCCGTAATTGTTGTTGTAAAAAATCTCAACTGCCGCTGCCCCTTGATTATCAGCTGCGCTGCCTCAATTCGCCTTTATCTACTGCAATCTACTGCTTCTGCACCGCTGCTTGCTGCTGCAATACTATTGTTGCACACACGCACGTAATTGTTCCAAGGAAACTTTATTCGGCGAAAACAAAGTGCGAAAAATAAATCGGCGGTAACTCGCGTTCACAGTTGAGGCGTAACTGCTTATTCAAAAGATCGCGCGCCCCCTCTCTCTCTCAATAGTTCGAACTAACGCGCGAGAAGCAGAATCGCGAACGAGTCGATTAATTAAATCGACTACCGTTGCACTGCTTACATATAGGTACCTGCGTGTACCCTGTAAGATTGTGGTATGTAATTGAGGGGCCGGATGCAATAAGGGGGTTAGCGCGTGACCTTTCTAAAAAGTGACTCACGGAGAGTCCATTTTCAAAATTCAAAAAAGTGATTAAAAAAAAATACCATCATATTCCTCATGGAAAATGCCATCTTTTTTACATTTACCATTTTGTTGTAGCATATCGTGTTTCAGAGATAAAAATTATTACCTCAAAATTTCCAAAACTAATTTTCAATTTTTTTTTTTCGAATACATCGCTCCAACTTCGTCAAAAATCATCCGAATTAGCCGTTTTTTTTTTGAATTACGTGTCATTATCTAGCGCATGCGTCGAACCTATAAGCGGATCAATGTGGAACAATGATAATTGTTTATTTAATTATAAGTCAACAATATCGGGTTATACGGTTTTAGTACGTTCAACGACAAAAAGTGTGCGAGGAAGTTTAAGACTCGAATAACTGTTCGCGAGACATTTGTTCGTTAACAATCAAGGAAGATTTCTACAAAGTTTCAAATTGATTCAATAAATAATGACTGAAGGAGAGCGATTTTACATCACATTCCCTTGGCACGCCAAGTTTATTTGCTTAAGTATATAGTTTTATGTTGTAAATTTTGATGAATCAAAACATAATTCGTACTGATCCAAGATGTAGTCGAATAAGCGTGTAGTTTATTAATAGTGTATGGTTTGTATTGCGAGCAAAGTATTTAATAAAACTAATGGCTAGTAAAATTTTTTATTTTTTGTTTCAATATGAATTTATCCATGGTTGGATATCTAATGAGATTAGTATATTGTACTTGTTATCCATGAAGCATCGATGATTTCGTGACTGTTGTGTGCGGGGAGACGCCGCTACGCCTGTCCGGCCGAGGTCCGACGGCGGCGGCCCGCGCGGCTGTTGCCGCGAGCACGCAACTTCGGTAAAATCGCTCTCCTTCAGTCATTATTTATTGAATCGATTTGAAACTTTGTAGAAATCTTCCTTGATTGTTAACGAACAAATGTCTCGCGAACAGTTATTCGAGTCTTAAACTTCCTCGCACACTTTTTGTCGTTGAACGTACTAAAACCGTATAACCCGATATTGTTGACTTATAATTAAATAAACAATTATCATTGTTCCACATTGATCCGCTTATAGGTTCGACGCATGCGCTAGATAATGACACGTAATTAAAAAAAAAAACGGCTAATTCGGATGATTTTTGACGAAGTTGGAGCGATGTATTCGAAAAAAAAAATTGAAAATTAGTTTTGGAAATTTTGAGGTAATAATTTTTATCTCTGAAACACGATATGCTACAACAAAATGGTAAAAGTAAAAAAGATGGCATTTTCCATGAGGAATATGATGGTATTTTTTTTTAATCACTTTTTTGAATTTTGAAAATGAACTCTCCGTGAGTCACTTTTTAGAAAGGTCACGCGCTAACCCCCTTATTGCATCCGGCCCCTCAATTATAGTAAAGTTGGTTAATACACGAAATATGAAAAATTCAGGCAGTGTGTTAATTTAAACTATCTCAACAGGAACTACCCTTCGTAAGTTTGTCAGGTCACTAGACAATACAAAAATAATATTCAAATTGGAAGTCTTTACTATTTTGCTGAATATAAATACGATTATAATTAGAAGTAGATCAGTTAAATCAGAAATATTTTTAAAAGGTATACTTGATTTTATGAGACTAACCCATTAAGGTTCATGCAAAATCTGGATAAGATAGAAACAAATTAACTACGCCATCCTTTGCAAAATCAAAAAATAAAATAGACATAATTTTTCTTTTGCCATTTACTATTGTTTATAAAAAATTATTTAAACAAATTATTGAAAAATTCATAATTTTGGAAAACTGAATGCAGTAATCGATTCTACGAGAAAAATCATGACAAAAACTTATGTAACATTTTTTCTCAGAGTCTAATTTGTAGTGTGAAATGAGGATAAACTTCTCACGTTTCAAAGTACTCGTATGACTTTTGAATCAGTTTCTTGGTTGTATAATAAAAGTGGATATATATTTTTTATTTTCCGAATCCTTCCGCATTAGAGATAACGTTTGAGTGGCGGGCTAGTGGTTGGATGCAAAAATTACGGAAACAATCTTTGAAAACAAAATTTTGGATAGAGCTGTTCTGTTTAGAATTTTGTGATACGTAGTATATATATATTCTGTAAATTTAAGTAATAGTAAACGTAGGTTTTATTATTCTACATTCTAATGCAACTGACAATAGCGAGACATAGACTTACTGATCTCCCTAACTTAGTTGACAATTCTGACATTGAAGAAAATCAACATACCGATATAGCATTTATTCCTGATGAACATGAAAGCTCGGATGGAGAATCGGATAGTAACCTAGATGAAAATACGTTGTCTCATGACCTTCCTACAGACACTTATGAACATTTGAAAAGTATCTACATAAGTACTCAAAAATTGTTGGAGTCTAATCATATTTACAATTGGATAAATAATGTTTTGAATGATATTTCTGCTGATGGCGAGTATAATTTCGATATTTCAGCTATTTTACCTTTATTTCCTAAAAATTCTTTAGAGTTATTCGAAATATTTTTTTCAGAATCAATCAAAAATCACATTATTAAAGCCACTTCTGAAAGTAACTTTGATTTGTCTACCAATGATTTGGAAAAATTTATTGCGATCATAATAATCACTATCCTCAATTTCCGAAAAAGTTTTTATGACTATTGGTTAACAAGATGAATCTTTCAGTACTCAGTAATTTCGGAATTAATGCCAAGAAATAAATTTGTTGGCATTAAGAAAAACTTACGATTTCATAAACTTCAAGAAAAAAATTACAATGATAAATTCTGGAAGGTTGGAGAACTCTATATGACATGTTTCGTAAGAATTGTATGCAGTTTGGCTTCTTTGACTACAATTTATCAATAGATGATAAGATATTATGGTAAGTTCGGTATCAAGCAGTGTATAAGGAATAAACCTATTCGATTTGGAATAAAGGAATTGGCATTTTTTTCTTCGGATGGGTATGTATATGACGTCGATATTTACACCGGAAAATTAGGCATTGATGAACGAAATCTTTTACTTGCCATTGGTTTAAGATCTAGAGTAGTGATGAAATTACTTTTTCGTTTACTAGAGATTACTGAAAAAGAACAACTGAATAAATACCATGTTCATTTTGATAATTTTTTTCACTAATCCAGATCTCATGATTCATTTGAAAAAAAATGGTTTATCGGCAACAGGAACTGTTCGACAGAATTGCTTGAAAGCGAAAGTTGAAATGCCAAAAAAAGCAGAAAGAGGAACCATTACTTCTATGTATGAAGAGAATTCAAAATTGAATTACATCACAGTAATGGATTCAAAACCCGTGTCAATTCTCTCTACTAAATATGGGAATAGACTAAATATCCAATGCAAAGAGAGCAGGAATCGACTAGAAATTCTATTCCTTTACCTCATTTTTTTGCTATGTACAATCGACATAAGGGTGAAGTTGATCTTTATGATCAGCACGGTAATGCTTTGATGTCCTCGCTTCGAAGTAAAAACTTGCCATGGTGTCTCTTTTTACGACTTATCCAAACATCGTTATCGAATGCTACAGTGATTTACAATAAGCTACACCCAGACGAAAAAAAGGTTCTAACGAGTTTATTCAAGAAGTTTGTGAATATTACATTGACAAGTTATCCTCGACACGTTCTGCTTCACGAAAAAGGCAGAGTGATTCAGGCACCTGAATCACTCTGCTCTCGCGCAGCGGCGAGAGCACAATAGGCGCGCGTGTGGAGCATGCGCCAGATATACATATATCACAGGCATAGAAGCCTTCATCTCAACACTCCCTCCCTTCTGTGCACTTGTTATATTTAATACAAAACTTACAAATCTAATGACATATAATACTTTAAACATAAAAATACATTTTTCCTTTGGTTTGATTACAATCTTTCGTTTCGTGAACACACGTTCGATCTGTCTTAATTTTAATAAAAAAATACAAACGTAGAAAAGTATAAACTTGACTCTAACTACTTCTATACATATCTGAATCTCTAATAAAAATGTACTAAAGGAATCTCTAATCTATGAAATTCAGATATCAATTTTGTATCGTCTAATTCTCCATCACTACTTGTTGTTCCTCTTCATAGTCTGAAACCAATCAAGTACAATAGTTATTTCAATTATTTAGTAATCTACTTCTAAATTTACTAAAGTCGCCAGAGGGGAGAGGCTTTGTCAACACATCAGCTACATTTTCCTTAGTGGAAACCCACACAACTTCTATTTTGCCTTCTAATACACATTGTTTTATATAATCTCCATGCGTTTTGGATAAACTACTCTTAATCCCTGTTCTTTCTTTTTCTTCTAATTTTGATTTTATCGTCTCTAAGTCATCATCGAAACCTTTAAGTTTATGACTACCCTCCTTTTGTGTGCAATCTCTAGCTGATTTATTGTCGCAAAACAAGGTAATAGGATACATCGTTTTACCTAATATGTCTCTAAGAGCTTTATCTAATGAGATAGCTTCCTGACAGGCTTCACTCATTGCATAATATTCAGTATGACAAGTAGATGAATTTACGATATTTTGCTTGTGACTTCTCCACATAATTGTGTCACCAAATAAGAAAACTGCCATTCCACTCGTTGATGTTGAGTCAGAGTGATCTCTAAAACTGGCATCTGTGTATATTTCTAAGCTATCTGTCCTTCCTCTAAAAATCATTCCTAAGTTTGAAGTTCCTCTAATATATCTAAGTATTCTTTTTACATCTACCCAGTCTTCCGCTGTGGGATCAGATTGATTTCTCGAAAGATAGTTTACAGCGTATGAAATATCTGGTCTAGTAACATTGGCAAGATATAGTAAACTACCTATTGCTTCTCTATATGGGAATTCTGTCTGTCTAACTTCTACCTTTTGAGTTCGAGTTTTATTTGGATTTCTACTTCTAGCTTGGTTTGTAATCATAGGAGTATCTTGAGGTTTACATTCTTTCATTTCAAATCTTTCTAATATTATCTCTATATATCTAGTTTGATTCAAAGTCATTATTTTATTTTCTCTATCTCTAGCTATTTGCATTCCCAAATATTCTTTGGGTTCTCCAAGGTTTTTCATTTTGAAAACAGAGCTGAGATAATTTATTATTTCTTGTATTTTCTTTCTATCATTGCCTGCTAATAAAATATCATCTACATACAATAACAGTATTATTAAAATGCCCATTTTTCTATAAGTAAATAAACACGGTTCATTTATATCTCTTTGTAAGCCTAATTTTTCTGCCTCTACTGTAAAGCGTTCATTCCATTTTTTCGGACTGACTCTAAGTCCATACAAGGCTTTTCGCAATTTACAAACATGAGTCTTTCTAAATTCCTCACTAACCTCTACGCCTTCTGGAATTTTCATATATATTTCTTCATCTAATTTACCGTTCAAGAATGCAGTTTTAACATCTAATTCGTAAACATCTAGGTCTAATTTATTAACTATTGCTAGTACAGCTCTAATTATTGAAAGTCTAGCTACTGGGGCATATGTCTCTCTAAGTTCATACTGATTAGTATCTTTGAAACCTCTCGCAACAACTCTACATTTGAATTCATCGTTTCCGTCCTTATCTATTTTTGTTTTGAAAATCATTTTACTATCAATAATTATTAGTTTCCTTCCTCTAGAATCTACTATCGGTCTTTCAACAAACTCAAATACTCCATTTTCATCAAGTGAATCTAATTTCTTTTTCGCGCCTGCTTTCCATTTTTCCCGGAAATTACTTTTCATTGCTTCTTTATAACTAGTGGGATCTGAATTTACCGTTGCTAATAGGATAAATCCCTTTTCATCCTCATCTACTTCACTAATATTTATATTGTGATTCATTGTAAGGAAAGCAAAGCTGTTATCTACTACTTTTGCTTTACCTTCTGACATAGCTTTGTAGTCCTTAGGGATTTTGACAGATCTTTTGGGTTGCTTTCTAGATTGTACTTCTAATTCTCTATGATCATCCTGTTCTTCTATTTTTCTTTTTCTATGTTTAGATCTAATCTTAACCTTATCTTTCTCTAAATCATTTAAGCTATTCTTTTGTACTTCTATTTGATTTTCTTCTAAAAACTCTATATATTTTTCATTGTCATTTTCCTGATCTAAATTTTCAGTATGATCAACAT
The DNA here is from genome assembly GCF_024137745.1 of Phymastichus coffea. Lineage (NCBI taxonomy): Eukaryota > Metazoa > Arthropoda > Insecta > Hymenoptera > Eulophidae > Phymastichus > Phymastichus coffea. The sequence continues at coordinate 4,957,023 of NW_026706827.1, forward strand.
CTGTATTTTGATCTTTGTTCTTTTGTATATTTTTATAGGTTAATTTTTCTATAATTTTTACATGTTTTGAGTGAATTACCTTTCCAGTTTGAGGGTGCCAAAGTATGTAGCCATTTGAACTTTGACCTATCAAGATTGCTTTTATGGCTCTCTCAGATAATTTTGATTCAGTAATTGGTTTCTTAATATACGCTATACTACCGAAGCGTCTAATTTTATCAATGTGACATTTACTACTAGGAGATATCATGTTTTATGGCGTTTTGAACTCTATAGATGAATTTGGCGTTCTATTGTATAAGTCTATCGCTACTTCTAGGGCCAAACTCCACATACCTTTGGGGAGACCAGAATCAAAAATAAGGGATCTAATTCTCTCTTGTAGGGTTTTATTAAACCGCTCAGCTGTTCCATTATGTGGGGGTATGTATGGGTTTGAAAAGTTGGACTCTATGTTTTCCTTTTCCATTATTTCACTAAATTTTCCGCCTGTAAATTCTGTGCCGTTATCCGCTCTAATGTAACATGCTCTCAAATCTTTGCCTACTAAGTTCCTCATGGTTTTTAAATAGTCTTCTAAACAATCACCGGAATCAGATTTGTGTCTAATAGCACATGCTTTAGCAAATTTAGTGCAATCATCTATAAAGGTTATAATATATTTATTGTTTCCGGGACAGGAAGTGGGTTTGAATGGACCCATTATATCTGTGTATGTGAGCTTCAATGGTTTGTCAGCTCTAGTTCTTACTTCTAAGAAAGGTTGTTTGGACATTTTTGCCATAATGCAAACTTCGCAATTCATTATGTTTTTGTCAAATTTAACCTTTTCGAGATTTTTATCTATCTTTTGCAATTTTTCAAGATAACTAAGTGAAGGGTGACCTAATCTAATATGCCATAGCATACCTTCGTCTAAATCTTTTGTATATAATTTCTCTAACTCGAAAGATGCAAATAAATCGTCTACCTCTATATTCTCTTTGTAATTATCTAAATCAATTACGTCAAAATTAGTAAACTTACTATATTGACTCAGTTTTGGGGTTAAGTTATCTAGAGTCGGCTCCCTCCCAATCTCAGCATCTGAATTTTCATGGTCTCTAATTTCCTCTAATTGCTAAGGTTGTGAAGTCGCTTCGTCCAGAGTAACCATTCTCGCATTACAAGAATATGTTTGATATCCTGACTCTTTTCTATTTTCATTTGAGTCTTTAACCTCTAATTGAATTAACCAGTTTGGTTTTTGGTAAGATCCTGTAATATAGGTAAACCCTGAATCTTTGTCAAAAATCTCTAACTTGGAGTCATCTAAATATATAGCTAAGTCTGCATCGGCAAAGCGTCTAAGGGATATTAAATTCTCTGAAAAGTTTGGGGCTACTAAAACATTTGACAATTTGATATGGCAACCTTCCTTGTCTAATTTATTTATGTATAAATCTCCTTTTCCATCTATCTCTATGTCGGCTGATTTACTTTTATTTGCGCTTTTTATAAAGCCTCCAGAACATTTTCTAAAATTTTGTAGGATAAGTCCTTTATTTACAATGTGCTCAGTAGCACCTGAATCAGCCAAGAAGGTTACCTTATCATTGGTTATATCTGTAATATTATTACCTTGAAGTGCTGCTTGTGCTGCCTTCGCTAATTTTTGTTGGCCACTGGAGCCTTGGGGAACATACGGACGTATTCCTCCTCTTTTGAAAGAATTTATCCTACCTCTAAAATTTCCTCTAGCTCTATTACCTCTATTTCCTCTATTTCCCCTATTACCTCTACCTCTAAAGTTGCTGCCACTTCCCCTCGAGCCTCTTATATTAACATTATTATAATTTCCTCTATCATACCTTCTATCTGCCTTGCGCCTCTGATGCTTTTGGTGCTCTGCCTCACTGTAACGGGGGCACTCGTCACTTTTGTGTAAGGCCACCTGCTTGCATGCGAAGCAGTACCAGGCATTGTATTCGATCAGGGGGCAGGCAGCAGCTGTGTCCCGCTTTATTGCAGCGGCGACACACATCTGCTGCAGGAGTGGTGTGGCTCCCCTGACCAGCAACATTGGCTGCAGCAATAGCGTTCGCACCTCTAGCCCTCTCATTGGCATTCCTTCTATCAGCCTCTAACTGTAGAACAAAGTTCCTCATTTCATCTAAAGTCATACCGGAGGGACTTGTTTTCTTTGTTAAGATTTCCATTTCTCTAATGCGGGGATATGCATCTTTGACTGCATTCATAAATGCAGATTTCTTTTCAGTCTCGGATAAGGGAATAGCCGTATCAACCAATTCATAGTCTCTAATAATTGAATCAAACTTCTCTAGAAAAACACTAACTTTGTCTCTAATATTTAACCTTAGGTTGTACAGCTCCTCCCTTACTCTAGAATCATCAGTGTTCGACTCTATTCTTCTTTGCTGTTTGATTTTGCTTAGGATCTCTACCGGATTAACAATATTCAGGACAATCTTGTGATAATTTTCATTTAAATGACTAATTATTATGTCTCTAACTGCATTACTTCTTTTGGTTTGTTCATCTATGCTATAAGTTCTTTTTGGTACTGATTTTGAATCTACAACATCTAATAGTTCTTTTGCTAGTAATTCTGAGTTCAATTTATCTAACCAAACATTTATATTTGTTATACTTGTAAGTGTATAATCTCTTTTAAAAGTAGTTTTTGAATTTATACTATTTGATTCTAAAGTTTTGGTAAAAGCATTAACAGTTTGAGACAGTTCATGAGCAAGACTGTTCTGAGTATTATCCGGAAGAGAACTATTAAGCACTGATGAATCAAGTAACTCTATGTTATTATTGGCTTGAGCGTTGCTTGGAACGCTCTCTGGTGGGGAGGCTTCTACATTTTGATTATTTTGCCGGTCATTTTCATTTCTAGAATCTACTCTATTATTTACATTTGAAGTCAGATCTAAGGGCTGATTTATTCTACTTCTAGTCGGCTGAGGCGTGGAGGCAACTAGTGTGGGGTTATTATTATTAGCAATTTCAATTTGATTATTGCTACTTCCTCTAATTACCTCTAGTCGTCTAACTTCTAATCGCTGGATCTCCACCTGCCTGTCTAATATGTCCCTTGCTATTGTGAGGGCATTCGTGATGGAGGGCCAGGCTTCCCTTTGCAAGAAGCACATCCTCTCCATTTGGGCCATGGAGAACCTCGCCGAGAGCCCTGCCACTTCATTTGCAGACGGCAGGGCTCTAGGGGGCCTCTTGATGGTGTCAGTGTTAGTCTGGCCGTGGAGAGCGTAGCTGACTGCGGCACTGGCTCCTGCCTCACAGACACTCACCACTTGACCCGTGATAGACTGGGTCGGGGTGGTGTTGTCTCCGGTGGTGAGCGCCGTCGAGGTGGTGCCCGAAGTGGGGGTAGCTGCAGAGGTTTGGACATGGATATTTTCTTGACTAGATGCTAAAACAGTATTCTAGTGTAAATGCTTGGTTTTTACTTCTAAATTCTATTTCATCTACAGTTCATGGATCCACTCTCTAATTAACATCTACACTGTTTTAGCGTTCTAGTCTCATTTCTAATTAATATTATATTGAGCGATTATTCAACTTTCTATTAAGCTGTACCTGCGGGAGGTGTCTCTCCTGAACCGTCAGGTACACTGTTGGCTGCAGAAGCATTTGCAGTCCCAGTTGGGGTGAGAACCCAATCGCCTTCCTCTTGCTGCTCCCGATTCTCGCCGGCTTTCTCGTTGTCTGACATCTAAAAATTACCAAGCATTTGCTTCTAATTCGAGAATAGCCATATGATTTCATTCTGAATCTGCCAGGTACATCCAACAGAAACAGTCCGAAATTTGCATTGACTGTTCACACCAACCGACACTGCTCACGTGCTCCCTCCCTTTCCGACTGACTACACTAAGCGCAGAGTACTCAAAAGGGGCGATCGCACACGCTAACAATGCCAAGTTAATGATTCCAGTCAACGCGAAAGTCATATGAAGTGTTGACCATACATAGCGCAACATCTTCGACTTTCCGAGAATTTTTCCTTTCATTCAAACTACAATCTTCTAGAATCTAATCGTCAAGCTTTTATATATTTGTACATACTTCAGTAATAATTTAATTTAAATAGTTTTAGTGTACACGTGCACATATATGTATATAAATCATGGTATGTCTATGCATGCATTCATTTACGATACGTATCTATTATTTGAATCATTCAGTTATTCAATTCTATTTATTTAATCTAGTTCTTTTCCTTTCTATTCTATATTCTAATTACTTGCGTCTAAATTCTATTTACATTCTTCTTATTTAAGTTCTATTGTACTCGTAGCGCTCGCATCCATGCGTTAAGTCGATGCGTCTCTCTTTAACCAGCACGCGTTGTCTCCTTCTCTTAGGCGCGCACTCTCTACTCTCTATCTCTCTCTCTCTCTCTATCTATGTGTCAGTGCGAGCGATCTCACCGCGAGGCATGGTCCGCGCTCCCTTTTCTCTCTCTCTCTCTCTAACTCGCGCACTCTCTATCTCTCTCCTTCTTTCGCGCTTAGACCGACGCCTCCGGTCAAACATGGCGGCGTTTCGGCGCCGACTCTCCTTTGTGCGAGTCAGCACCTGTTGCTGCCGGGTGTCATGGCGTCGAATCCATTGTTCGACCGTCATTTATTCACGACACCGGCTTTTACTTCTAGCTCATTATCTACGCGCTGACACTCTTTGCTTCTATCCGCGATCGCGTTTTCCTTATTCTAGCTTCTTCGTCGCATCTAGATTTCGGCACTCCCGAATTTCAATCGTGATGCAAATTGCATCAGAAAATCACTTTACTTCTACTTGTCGGACTTTGACTTCTTCTACACTATACGATGCGACTTTGCTATTGCACTACTTCTACTCATCTACTTTTGACTTTTCTACGACTTTCAACGGAAAACGCGACGCCATTCTAATTGCCGACTTCTAACTCAATTTCATCTTCTAATTTACTTTATCACTTACTTTTGATGACAATCACCCTTTGCGCGGTGATAGCGTGGCTGCGGTCCCAAAGCCTGTTGGAAAAGGATGGGCAGCAGAGCAGGTGAAATCACTTGAGCTGGGCGTTGAGTTTTAGAGAACTTTATTATCGAGAGTGGAGCAGGTACGTCTGTGCAGGACGGAGGTGCAGCTCGGAATGCCGCGCAGCGGCGAGAGCACAATAGGCGCGCGTGTGGCGCATGCGCCAGATATACATATATCACAGGCATAGAAGCCTTCATCTCAACAGAATCTATGTTATCATTTTGATCAAAATAAACATATTTTATTTCAAATATTCGCTAATGAACTACGCAGTAGATGTTGAACAGTGTAAGGAATCCTAGTATGCTATTCTATAATATAATTATATATTCAAAATAAACTTATAAAAATTATTGTTAGTTGTTGAACAACCCATATTATAACAGATTATCGATAAACTTAAATCTTGATTCTTTTTCTTCTTTAACGGCTACCTTTCTTCATTTTCCAAATGTAATATGAGTAATTGAATTACACTGCCAGTCACCTACTTAGACCTCTCGCCGCAAAATTAGCCAAAACTTTAAAGTTCAATGTCTCTTGTAAAAATTAACGTACAGAGTCGCCCAGCCTCCCATTTGAAAGATCTTTTCAAGAGCTTTCAAATGGTATAACTCTTAGATACCATTGAATGTTTTTTAATTTTTTGCAAGCAATAATTCAACATTGAAAATTCGGAAAATTTTTTGCTAACTTTGAAAATTTGCCAAATCTGGAAAAAAAATCTTACAAAAATTTCAGTTGAAGCATTTTTTAGCTTTTATCAAGCTCTATCTCAATCACTGGTCAAAAAATTGTTTTCGTCAAAACCGACGCGCGCACAGGCATTTTTTCCGGAATTTTTTATCTCCGTAAATTCTAAAAATTCAAAAAAAGTTTATTATTACAAATGAAATATTGTACTACGTTTTTTTTAATTTTTACGAAAAAAAATTTTTCTCAATTAAACAAAATTTTTTTTTTCAGCTGTTACGCTAAAAAGACGAAAAACTATATCAAATTTTTTTTCACTCATTCAATATTATTTCATAATAAATGTCATGAATTGTGCAAAAAAAAAGAGAAAAATTTTTCTAAAACCAAAAAAAAGATAAAATTCATGACATTTATTATGGAATAATATTGAATGAGTGAAAAAAAAATTTAATATAGTTTTTCATCTTTTTGGCGTACCAGCTGTGGAAAAAAAAATTTTTTTAAATCGACAAAAATTTTTTTTCGAAAAAATTAAAAAAAAATAGAACAGTATTCCGCTTGCAGAAACAAACATTTGTTCTCCTATACATTTTTTTTAATTTTAAAAATTTACAGAAATGAATAATGTTTCAAAAAACTGTCACTTTCCGGAAAAAATGCTCGTGAGCGCGTCGGTTTTCAAGAAAACAATTTTTTAATCAGTGATTCAGATAGAGCTTGATAAAAGCTAAAACACACTCTAACTCAAATTTTTGTAAGATTTTTTTCCAGATTTGGCACATTTTCGGGGAGAGGGGGCGCGCGAGAGTTCAATTTTTCAGTTAAGCCTCAGCTGTTGCTTGTGAAAGTACCGCCAAATAGTTTTCCACTGTGTTTTGCCGTTTAATATTCTAAAAGTAGTTTACCTGGGTTCTTGGATATGTGTGCGAATGAACACAGACAATAAAAGTAGCAGCAAAACATAGCAGTAGCGAACAGCAGCATAGACTGAGTGCAGCAGTCACCTATGTACGTGACCGAAGCAGCGCAGCTGGTTCCATAAGAGCATCACCAGTTATTTCTCTTCAACAATTACGGCTAATCACCGTAATTGCACTGCAGGGTAGGTGCACCTCCCTTTTTCTGCGAGACAATATATTTACCAGAATATTTTGTCTATTGCGACCGTTTGTGTGTTCCCGTCGAGCGGTAGTTTTCGCGGTTGAATTTGAAGTCTCTCTCTCTCTCTCTCTCTCTCTCACTATAGTTATTTCGTTCCCTTATAGTTTAACGGATCCATCACCGGTTAATTTTTAAACCGATTTCATCTAGGGGATATTTTGAGTAAACATTAGGTCACTCATACCTAAGATAGATCGAGTGTCACAAGTCAGGTGAATTAACCCATTAAGGCCCATGCCAAACCTGGGAAAGATAGCGCCAAACTAACTATGCCAATCGTAGCTAAATCGAAAAAAAAAATACCCCTGTTTTTTCTTTTGCCGTTTGCAATTGTTTATAAGAAATTATTTAAACAAATTATCAAAAAGGTATTATTTTTAAAAAACTAATAGCGGCAATCAATTCTACGGGAAAAAACATGAAAGAAATGTATATAACGTTTTTTTGTCAAATGTCAATTTGTTCCAAAAACAAATAACTGTAAAATAAATGTACTAGAAATGTCCAAATATACTAAAAACTTTTGTAATGAAAACTGAATCCATAATATTACATAAAACCGTTAGCTCGCCACTCAAACGTGATCTCTAACACGGTTTCAATAGAAAAAAAATTTTGCAAACTCTTTGCAACTTCGTAACCCAACAATTACTATGTTAGTCAAATTTCCAAATGTACAATTTGTGAAAATTCAAAGCTTTCTGTCCTATTTTCTTAAACAAATTGACGTCTGACAAAAAAACGTTATATACATTTCTTTCATGTTTTTTCCCGTAGAATCGATTGCCGCTATCAGTTTTTTGAAAATAATAACTTTTTGATAATTTGTTTAAATAATTTTTTATAAACAATTGAAAATGGCAAAAGAAAAAACACGGGTATTTTTTTTTTCGATTTAGCTACGATTGGCATAGTTAGTTTGGCGCTATCTTTCCCAGGTTTGGCCTGGGCCTTAATGGATTAAGGTGAGTTCAACTTTGTTGGAAAGAAGACACTGAAACGAAAGTATTAAACGTAAAGGCGAATACACGCATACTCATGCTGGTGCTGGGGGAAATTTAACACGTGGCAGGAAAACATGTGCTTAATTAGTTGAGGAAAGCGCAGCTGTTCTCGAATATCTATCCGTCTTTGGCCTCGAGTTAGCGGGTTAGAAAATAAGTTCCGATTAAAAAATAAAAAAACAAAAATTGTAATGCGAAAGCGAGCGTCTAATTATAAGATTACTTGCTAATATAAGTCCGCGTAAGTTTGTTAAGTCGTTCACCATGTATTGCGAAGAGTAAAGTACCCGACGCGAAAATATTCGTCTCTCTCAGACGGTTCTGCTCGACCTTGACATGCACGAGCGCAAATGTGTTTTGTGGCTGTAAAGCCAATTTCATCCGCGAGCACAACAAAAAGGCGAGACCCTCTTTTGAGTTCCTCTCAATTAATTGTACCGTGCCTCCATACGTTTGTCCGCACGAGCGAAGGCACGCGTCCGTAGAGAACGTAAATCCGTGTCGCCGCTCTTTAATTGTGGAACGTTTGAATAATAAATATGGTTAAAGGTTATTGAGAGTGATCATTGTATGCGCCCGTCATTCCCTTCCTCTCGATTTAGCACCCAAAACGCCAACTTTGTGACAAGGTCCATCGTCACCGCTACAGTGGAGCAAAAGAGCCTCCCGTACCTATCCCTTTAAAATAATTAGTGACACGGGCTCATTACGTCACTCGTGGGAGTTATCAAAGCGATAATATCCCAAACGCGTTAATCAATTTAATCATTAGTGTCACAAAACTTTTATTCTTGTTCAAACTTTTTCGCTTGTTTAGTGAGTAGAATAATAGGGTAAAGGAAGAAGTAAGAATTGTCAAAAAACTTCATGAAAACATGACCTATTTACAAATATGAAATAATTGCGGTTATAAATTTTAGCAAAACAAAGTCTTTCTGACAAATAAAAAAATTTTTATTAATGTTTCTATACCTAAAACCGATCCTTTCTAGACAAAAAATAACTCATAAAAGTTTGAATTTTTTCAAAAATTGAAAATATTACAACTTTATTATTGTTGTAAGTAATTGGATTCATTTTTTCAACGTTTGAAAAAAATATTGACATACGAGGTGTGTTCAAAAAGTAAGGTGACTTTGTATTTTTATGAAAAAATATTTATTTAATTATTAATATTTATGTTGTCCCGTTCAAAGTAATCCCCCTCAGATACAATACACTTATGCCAACGGTTTTTCCAATCCTCAAAGCACTTCTCATAAGCACTTTTCGGTATAGCCTTGAGCTCTTCCAGCGATGCAGTCTTTATCTCTTCAATCGTTGCAAATCTCCGTCCTTTCATAGGTCTCTTTAGTTTTGGGAACAAGAAAAAGTCACATGGGGTCAAATCCGGTGAATATGGTAGCTGAGGCATGATTGTGGTGTTGTTTTTGGCCAACAAATCTCTCACAAGCAAAGATAAGTGAGCAGGGGCATTATCGTGATGCAAAAGCCATGAATTGTTTTTCCACAATTCTGGGCGTTTTCTTCGTATTGCTTCTCGCAAACGGTGCATAACTTCAAGATAATACTGTTTATTGACCGTACGTCCATATGGTAAGAACTCCTGATGCACCACGCCATGGTAATCGAAGAAAACAGTGAGCAAAACTTTGACATTTGATCGAACTTGGCGTGATTTTTTCGGTCTTGGCTCATCTGGGCTTTTCCATTGGGACGATTGGACTTTGGTTTCGATATCATAACCATATACCCATAATTCGTCAACAGTTATGACCCTTTTGAGTAAATCTGGGTCGTCCTTGACGTCATTCAACAGTTCTTGAGCGATGCTCATGCGACGGTTCTTTTAGTCAAAATTTAGCAATTTCGAAACAAACTTCGCTGACACACGTCTCATGCCCAAAACGTTAGAAAAAATTTCATGGCACGAGCCAAGCGATATACCAACATCCTCAGCAACTTCTCTGATAGTAATTCGACGATTTTCCAGAACAATTTTCTTCACTGCTTAAACGTTTTCATCAGTTGTTGACGTGCTTGGGCGTCCAGAGCGAGGCTCGTCATTGGCATCTTCCCGGCCATCTTAGAAGAGTTTATACCACTTGTAAACATTTTTTTTACTCAGAACAGTTTCACCGTATGCCACCGTCAACATTTCAAGTGTTTTGGAGCACTTTATTTTATTTTTTACACAAAATTTGATGCAAATCCTCTGATCCATATTTTTCGATAGCAAGAAATCGCCGAGCACGCAAAACACTTATAACCTTTACGCCTCTCACAACCAAACAAAAAATGCTATACACTTGAAACTTGGTACAGATGTTCGGGAAGAGTGTACCAACATAACAAAACAAAAAGTCGATAATCGAAAGTACGTTGCCCGTGAAATTTGAAAAGTCACCTTACTTTTTGAACACACCTCGTATTCTAGAATATGTACAATCGAAAGACACTATTAAAAGAATTCAAGATTTTGACCAACTGCCTTAACATGAAACTACTCACATACACAGGGTAGGAAAAAATATAGAAATTCGTGGAAATTTCAGTGGACAAGTATTAATAAAAAATTATGAAGGTTAAGACTTCAGTAATGAAGGAATTCAATGGTTAATTTCGATCTTGAACCTCATCTTTCTTGAATATCTTTAGTTACTATTAATGAGGTATTGAATAGTGACCTTGACATTGTCTATAATATTGTCTATATTAAGCTGAATTTTACAATATTGATATTAAAATGAAAATAAAAGTCATTTCAAGTGTAAAATCTATAGCACTATACTACTTTTTTGTAGTAATGTAACGGCGTGAAAATAGAAGAATTAAATTCCCTTTCGAGGGATTTTTAATTGAGTGCCTGTTACCTCTCATTTGGGGTATTTCTGTACATATTTTACAAAAATGAATTTATAAAAGTAAAATAAATAATTTGCAAAAATTAAGAATAAAGATGAATTTGCCAAAATTGACAAAAACAACAAATTTGAAAAAATGAAAAAATTTATGCAATTTTATAAAATATTGCTGGTTTAATAGTTTATTAAAATTAAATATTTATTTATTTTTTAACTAACAAAAACTTTTGCTAGTCGTATTTTTGATAAGATTTATGAAATTCGAGTTGATTTATTTGTCAATGTATTATTCTATTTTAGTTAATATTTAGTTGATGCTAAATTGTAAGTGTTATCAGCTTAAGATTTACCAAAAAAAAACATTATTTTTAACGTAACATACTGTCTTGATTTCCTTATGACTTTTTAAATAACAAATTTTGTAATAATGTAATAAAGTCACTTTATTGTAACTTGATTGTGCTACGATCTATTCGTTTTAGCCTATAATAATTTGACTACGAGAGAAATCAGCCTGAAGAGGTCAGAAAATGTGCTGACGAAACTTTGCTGAAAATAATTAAAATTAAGTGATTTTCCAACTATCACTATTTCCCTTCTTTCCATTATTACAAAATTTATCATTATTTTTAACGTGTCCACTTTTACAAACAAAAAATCGACTTATCAACTTTTTTCACTAAACTGACGAAATATTTTTTTTAATGAATTATTTATTTCATTAAAATTCTTTATTCTATAAATTTTTCATTTATTTTATTTGTAATACGCCAATATAAGTAATACTTTCACGCTGTAAGAGATAAAACTTTACAAAATCCTCAAATATTTTGATTTTAATTTGTGCGTTGTAAAGCAATTATTACATTCTTAAGCTTTTTACAATTTTCATAACAAAATTATACCTTTACTTACAAAATTCATTAATATTAAAATTTTTCAATCGAAATGGATCGTTTATCAGAAAGAGAACCCGTAACTTCACTGATGATGAGAGTTTGAAGTGATCGAACAAGGTCCTAGAATAATGTAGTTCAAGTTTTTACTTGAACATTTTAACAAACGTGGTTTGTTCGAAGTCGTTATAATACTGGTAGATCGTCGACAGCAACACGAAGAAAAATCTTTGACAGTCGTTTGTGGAGAATCCATATGGAACACTGCGTTCTGCAACTTTACAACACGAGGAGATTAACTAATTTCATCCCTATAAAATTAAATTCGTGTAAGAGTTAAGTGACGAGGGTCCTGATCGTTGTGTTGAATTTTATTAGACAATGAAGGAAATAATATTACAAAATCCACGATTTCTAGAAAACACTGTCTTCGAATTAAGATCATTTGTAGCTGATAGTCATTTCCAAAGTAATTTCCAGCGGAGAGCTTAAATTCGGAATCAGAATTACTCCATCACGTCAGGTTTTTGAGTAATCCTAACCTAAAAATGCGAAAAACACGGTTATTGGCCATATTTGAGCATCAACAATATCGCCATTTTTTATTATTTTAAAAATTTGAAATAACCATCAGAAAGAGCTACTCTCCAGCTTTTTATATCATATTTATATGTATGATTATCATTTTTTACACCGGAGATATCGTCGATTGAAAAAAAGTAAATTAGAGGTTTCGCAATGACCGATATACAGGGTGTCCAAAAAGTAACGATACACCTGAGAAATTTTCTAAGCCGGTTATTTTTTTAACCGGGTGAAGGTTGTTCTTGAAGTAACTTTTTACGAGGAATCCGATGGTAACCTTGGATTTGACCTTGAACCTCATTTTCAAGGTTATTTTGAGATCAACCTCATTTTTTTAAATGGAAACCCCTATTTTTTATGGCGGAATCGGAAAGAGCGGAAAATTTTACGTCCAGATATGTATTGAGGTATGAGGTTGAGGTAACACCTAGAGGTCAACTAGAGGTCAAAGTATGAATTCTTAAAAATCTCGCGAATTCAGTGGTTAAACAAAACAAACAAAAGGATAACCCCAGGTAACTTTCAACGGTGCTCTTTAATTTGTCCTTGAACCTCATTTTCAAGGTTATTTTGAGGTCAACCTCATTTTTTTTAATGGGTACCCCTATTTTTTATGGCGGAATCGAAAAAAGTGAAGACTCTCACGTATGGATGAGTTGAGGTTTGAGGTTAATGTGACCTCTAGGGGTCAGATGAAGGTCAAACTGTGGCTTTGTAATAGTACCGGGATTTTAATGGTACAAGGAAGCAAAGAAAGCTCATGGAAACCCCCATTTTCGACAGCGGCAATCGAAAGAGCGGAAAATTTCACATCCAAATATCTACTTAGATCATAAGTCAAGGGCGAACTTAAAGTTTAAGGTCAGTCGAAGGTCATCCAAACTTAAAGACGCCCTAAAATTTTTTAAAGTTTTTTTCATAATGGAGAAGGGTATTTATTTAGTAATTGCCCATCGGAGATCCGGAACCTTGAATTTAACCTTCAACCTCATTATCAAGGTTTTTTCAAGATCAATTTTTTTTACTTTTAGCATTACCCAGGAACAACGACGTGGACGTAGTAAAATCTGTCCCTTTGGGGTGCTTTATTTTCGTGAGTTCCCCTCGCCTATCAACAATGATTTTTTACGCTTATTTTCTTAATAACTTGATTAGCCGGTTAAACTTTTTAAGGTTACTATCCCATACCTATTCATTGAAAATCCACTAACAATTTCACTTGGTTCTATCCTTAGGAAATGTACTATGCCTAACTTTATCGTTTTGAGCTTATTCTTCGGGACAATTGCATTTTCAAAAATTAATATTTAAAAAAGCAACATATTTGAAAAGATTTTACCATTCGAAAATCTCCATAAAGCATTAGTGCATTAGTCGGACTGTAGTAGAACTTTTTTGTAAAAGTACTCAAATTATAATTTTCATTTTTTGAAATCATTTATTTGGGTTGCAAACTTTTTGTTTTTAATTCTGATTGATTTTTGAGTAAATTTCGATTCGCTGACTTAAAATGGAACGCCTCACTGAACGAGAAAGAATATCACTTCTTATGATGAGAGGCTGGGGTGGAGTAGAAAGATCTTACAGGGCAGTGAGAAATCTTTTTAATGAGACATTTCGGGTTAATAGAACTCCAATTGCTGTGTCTACTGTTCAGAATACTATTTCAAGGTTTGTAAATTTTGGCCATGTCAGATATCTACCTAAGTCAGGCAGACCACGCTCAGCAACAAATGAAGAGAATTTATTAAATGTTCTATTATCATTCACTGAAAATCCACATAATTCCATCCGCAGAGTTGCTCAAGAGCATGACATAAGTACATCGTCCGTACATATCATTTTAAAAACAGCAAAATTCCATCCGTTTAACGTACACCTGGTTCACAAGTTGAATGAAGACGACTTCGATCGTCGTGTTGAGTTTTGTGAAGATATGATGGCACGCATAATTGAAAATCCAAATCTTCCATCAAACATATGCATATAATGAAGCAACTTTTCAACTTGACGGAACATTAAATCGACATAATTGCAGGTACTGGGCTGCGGAAAATCCACACTGGATGCGAGAAGATAAATCGCAATATCCGCAGAAGTTGAATGTTTGGGCTGGAATAGTGAATAATCGAATCATAGGGCCATTCTTTATTGATGGTAACTTAAACGCTTAAAATTATGAAGAGATGCTCCGTAATCAAATAGTTCCAGCAATTAGAGAAATAGTCGGAGACAACTTCGAAAATACATGGTATCAGCAGGATGGTGCTGCAGCTCACTATGGACGAGACGTTCGAATTTACTTAGATGAGGTGTTTGATAATCGGTGGGTAGGAAAGAGAGGCACAATTGAATGGCCAGCTAGGTCCCCCGATTTGACGCCTTTAGATTATTTCTATTGGGGTTATCTAAAGGATCGGGTATACAAAACTAAACCCAAAAACTTGGACGAATTACGTCAAAGGATCATAGACGAATGTGCTCTCATTCCCACTGAAATGATCCAAAATGCTGTTGATGCTTTTTACCACCGATTAGCTTACTGTCAAGAAGTGAACGGTGAACAATTCGAGCACTTAAAATAAGATAAATCATACGTGAGAGGCCAGGGGAACTCACGAAAATAAAGCACCCCAAGGGGACAGATTTTACTACGTCCACGTCGTTGTTCCTGGGTAACGCTAAAAGTAAAAAAAATTGATCTTGAAAAAACCTTGATAATGAGGTTGAAGGTTAAATTCAAGGTTCCGGATCTCCGATGGGCAATTACTAAATAAATACCCTTCTCCATTATGAAAAAAACTTTAAAAAATTTTAGGGCGTCTTTAAGTTTGGATGACCTTCGACTGACCTTAAACTTTAAGTTCGCCCTTGACTTATGATCTAAGTAGATATTTGGATGTGAAATTTTCCGCTCTTTCGATTGCCGCTGTCGAAAATGGGGGTTTCCATGACCTTTATTTGCTTCCTTGTACCACTAAAATCCCGGTACTATTACAAAGCCACAGTTTGACCTTCATCTGACCCCTAGAGGTCACATTAACCTCAAACCTCAACTCATCCATACGTGAGAGTCTTCACTTTTTTCGATTCCGCCATAAAAAATAGGGGTACCCATTAAAAAAAATGAAGTTGACCTCAAAATAACCTTGAAAATGAGGTTCAAGGACAAATTAAAGAGCACCGTTGAAAGTTACCTGGGGTTATCCTTTTGTTTGTTTTGTTTAACCACTGAATTCGCGAGATTTTTAAGAATTCATACTTTGACCTCTAGTTGACCTCTAGGGGTTACCTCAACCTCATACCTCAATACATATCTGGACGTATAATTTTCCGCTCTTTCCGGTTCCGCCATAAAAAATAGGGGTTTCCATTTAAAAAAATGAGGTTGACCTCAAAATAACCTTGAAAATGAGGTTCAAGGTCAAATCCAAGGTTACCATCGGATTCCTCGTAAAAAGTTACTTCAAGAACAACCTTCACCCGGTTAAAAAAATAACCGCCTTAGAAAATTTCTCAGGTGTATCGTTACTTTTTGGACACCCTGTATGAAAGGTAAAAATGAAAGCATATAGTATTCAGGTTTGAAACAGCAGAGCTCTCTCTGTCATAGGTTTGATGTTATTGCCCTTTGAAGTTACAGTTTATTTCCGTTTACAATAGCATAGCCCTATCTATCGTGGGCTTGATGTTATTGTATTTGAGGTTATAGGATTATAGCTTATTAAGGTTTTACAAACCAAGTGCTACCAGCTATTTAAGATTTTTTGTTAATAAAATACCTTATTTAGTTCTTGTTATAATTCATAAATCATTTATATATGTTTTATATCATTTAATAATTTATTACAGCCTTAGAAAATTTGTCACGTCAAATATCTGATTTTTCAAAATTTACTATTACTAGAAAGAATAGCAACATTTTTAAATGAATCAAATATTCCGTAATTATTAAATGATATTAGCAGCAGATTTATGAATTATAATATATCAAGCATTATAGAAGCATCAGTATTTCAATCAAAATTAAACCAGTGATAGATTTCTGTTAGAAGTGTAAATATAATTTTCCAGGAGCTTTATAGTCCATAGGATTATTAACTTTGTGTTTTAACGAGGTTTTTCTTTAGTTTCTGTTAACTTCAAACACAATTAACGTTTTTTAATAAAAGTTATAACAGAAGTAAATCTTCTTACATTTTTATACTTAATGCTCTTAACAATAATTCAAATAAGTTGATTGAGCAAAATACAGGAACTAGCACATTGAAGAAAAAAGGTCTACTTCTGTTATAACTTTTATTAGGAATCGTTAATTGTCTTTGAGATTAACAGAAACTAAAGAAAAACCACCTTGAAAGATAAAACTAATAATTCTCTACACAAATATTATAAATGTCATCCGTCCACAAAAGTTATTGCAGTGGTTTACTTCGTGTGTGGAAATTTCTAACACATTAATGAATTAGTGTCCAGATACAACGCAGGAAGCCCCATAAAATTCATAAACAATTCATTTGTGATCTATCAAGCCTATTCTAACCTAGCACTCACCTCAAATCTACCATGTAGTAACTTAAGCGAGGAAGCAAGACAACGGATAGCTCCACTAGAATTTGTAAGTAGAAAGCAGATGATACAAGAAACATTAAATGAAATCGTATACGAAAAACAACATGACGGTAAACGTCTTATTAGCGCTAACGGCCCAACTATGCGGCTGCCGGCGAGGGCAGCACCTACCGGTTGGGGAAAATGTGACGAGGGAATTCGGCACGCGACGGGACGAAACGCGCGCGTATGAAAATGAGGCAGTCGAGGATCAGCTATCGATATCGCCTGAGAGGAGTCGAAGATGAGCACCCGGTCGCTAAGCTGCGTCACGATAACATCGGGCAGAATTCTGCCACGGCTGAGGGGATGGCGGGTGATCGAAGACTACACGGCCAGCGATCACCAGTACATCATCTTTGAAGTGGTGGGACGGACGGGAACGAGACAAATGAGAACCCATCAACTCCCGCGGTGGAATCTACGTAAACTTAACGGACGAAAATTTTCGGAAGAGCTAATGACAGCACCAGCTCCAGGGGAGAGAATTCCCCCCGAACTGACGGACCGGCAAAGACGAGTCGGCCAAATTAATAGATAGCTTATGCAGAAGCACAATGCCGAAACGTCGACAGATACAACAAAGATAACCACAATATTGGTGGACGAATGAGATAGCCGAGCTACACAGGATATGCCTGATAAATCGGCGACAAGTGACAAGGGCAGGGGGCGGACCTGAAAGGGAAAACCTCCAAGCCATATACAAAACAGCACGGAAGACGCTGACGAAAGCAATACGGGACAATAAGACGCGATGCTGGAGGAAGCTCTGCGAGTAGGTGAACGAGGATCCCTGGGGAACCGGCTACAAGATCGTGAACGGGAAACTAGGGGCCCGAGTCTCATCGGAACTTAAAGATGCCGACGGATTGTTGACGGATTGTTGACGGATTTTTCCAATGCACCCGATTAGGACAAACGTGATGGATGACGTGGACGCACAAATGCCCCGCCTTTGCCGGTGAGGAGCTCATCAGAGCAACGAATGCGATGAAGACGGATAAAGCACCGGGACCAGACGGAGTATCATCCGAGATCCTCCGGCTTGTGGCTCGTCTACGGCCGGAGATACTCCTCGACCTGTAAAACACGTGCTTGACGACAGGAACGTTCAGAGACCGGTGGAAGGTGGCAAGGCTCGTTCTTATCCCAAAAGGTAGGAGCGATCCTGGCACTCCTTCGGCTTACCGACCGTTGAGTTTACTTGACACAACTGGTAAACTCTTTGAACAACTACTGAGACCAAGACTAATGGATGCGATACAGACCGGAGGGGGTTTATCAGATTTGCAGTTCGGTTTCAGCAGGGGTCGATCGATGATTAGAGAGATCCAAAAGGTGGTCGACTCTTTCCTGGAAATAGACAGACACTGCCACGCAGCGCGATCTATAGTGTTGCTGGCGACGCTCGACATTAGGAATGGTTTCAATTCCGCCAGGTGGAAGGATATCTTGGAGGCGCTGAAAGGCAACTTCGCGATCCCGCCATACCTGCTTCGGGTTGTGGAGGATTACCTAAAAAACAGACGTATAACGTACGAGATGTTCGAAGGACAAGTAACGAGACAGATAACCGCTGGGGTGGTACAGGGGTCGATACTGGGAACTGACTTTTGGAATGGCTTATACGATAGCTTGCTTTGGCTTGGGATGCCCCTCGGAGTAACCCTCGTCGCCTACGCTGATGACGTGCCGGTGGTGATTACGGAGAGTTCCCCCGAGCTGGCGCAGCTGGCGTTGAACCAGACCATAAGACGAGTCGGACGATGGATGACAGACCACTGACTACAACTCGCAACAGAAAAAACGGAACTGATGTTTCTCACGAGAAGACGCATACAGACAATACTGCACATGAGGGTGGGGACATGCGAGATAGAGATCAAGAGGGAAGTCAAGTACCTTGAGGTAACTCTCGATATATATCAAGATGATCTTCTGGCCTCATATACAGAAAACAACCCGGAAAGCGGCAGAGAGGATAGCATCCTTGAGTCGCCTGATGGCAAATACGACGGGACTGAAATCGGAAAAACGACGACTGTTAATGGTCACAGCTCACTCGATCCTTCTATACGGCGCGGAAATATGGGCAGACTCCCTGAAGACAAAGAAATACTGTAAGTTGATGATGATGGTACAGAGACAGGGCGCACGGCGAATCGCTTTCTCCTACCGAACAGTCTCTGCGCAGGCTGTTTTGGTGGTGGCTGGCGCAATACCCGTGGATCTTCTGGTCTTTGAGAGCAAAAGGATCTACGTGAGGAGCAGCGGACATAGGACGAAAGAACGCGGCAATCGCTGAGCGCGATAGGACAATTGACATTTGGCAAGGCCGATGGACAGAGGAACGAGGTGGTAACTGGACGAGACGACTGATACGGGACTTAAGGCTGTGGCTCGGAAAGAAATTTGGTGATGTATATTTCTACATCACCCAGCTCTTGACGGGCCAAGGGTACTTCCGACGGTACCTTTACAATATGAACAGACTACGAACACCCGACTGTAAGTACTGTGGACACGAACGAGACGACGCGGAACACATGTTTTTCGCGTGTGACCACTAGATAAGACTCAGGCAGGACCTGGAAGAAACGGTCGGCAGCATCACCCCCGATAATATTGTGGCTGTGATACTGCGTGAACACGAATGGTGGCGCTTAATCGCTACCTATACGGAAACTATACTGAGACGTAAGAACGCGGACGGCTACCTGACAGATAACTAAGCAGACGAAGTGACGCGACGTAACGAGATACGGAGGAACGACACGAACGGACGAACACAGACAGAACCTCCAGTCAGAAGTAATATCAACATAGTCCCTGGCTGGGGGAAGGACACCAAGGAGATGGCGTTTTAGTGGGTAGGCCTATTTTTTTTCGGGGAGTCCCACATAACCCCTTAGTCTTTCTGACTAAGTCAGATTTCTTAGTAAGAAAGATTTCTTAGTCAGAAAGACTAAGGGGAATCCACAAAAAGGATTTCACAACTCCTTGTAAAAAAAAAAAAAAAAAAAAAAAATACCCAAATTGCTCATACCACAATGCAAAATACAATACGAAATATAACGATAATTACACAGCAAACGATAGTTTATTGTATGAAGTACTCAAAAACCAAATAAAAAATACATCGAATTGACTGACTACCCGGTATAACCTAATTAACAGCGCAACTTTGGTAAAACAGCGCACTATCAGTCATTAACAGCTAAAAAGTATACAGCGGATAACAGATCGATAGTTAACAATAACAAGTAGTCCATCATTGTCGTCTTTATCCTCGCAAAGTCCATCAAATAATACACCAATTAACAGGAACAAAAATTGAAAGTGTTAATATAAATCTTAATAATGAAACAATTGTTGATGATACAAGAACTTCAAATAAATATTTAGAACAAGAAAAAAACTGTAATATGCATAAATATTATAAGTATACTAAATGCCAATTATAATAAACTGTTAACTTTTATAAACAGTCTAAATAATAAATGTGATATTATCATATGCATAGAAACTGGCAATGCTGATTATCTTCCAATATTCAACATTGCACGCTACAATATGTACTACAATGACAGTAGAATAAATAAATCCGATAGAGTAGTAATATATATCAGAAATAATATAAAAGAAAACACAGAAGTAGTGCAACATAACAACTTTAAAATATTAACCTTTAAGATTACCATGGAAAATATTAATAATATACTACTCTCAGCCACATACAGATCACATGACATGCATAAGACTGAATTTTTAACGAACTTGAAGTCATTTCTAAAAACTAATACAAAATACAAAAGTGCAATTATTGCTAGCGATTTCTACTTCAACATCCTAAGTGATGACATAATATTGATCAAGAATTTCTACAAGTCCTATTAAAAAATGGATATAGTCCAGGATTTAGCAGCATTAATCGACCGTCCTTAAATCATAACAACAAAGGTACTTGCATTGATAACATATAGATAAAATCGAAAAACTCGAATCACAGGACTTATCTACATACGATTCCTCTTAATGATCATTATTCGCTTTTAATGTTTCTGGATTGTTTTAATAAAAATATTGACACCAAAACACAAGAACAATATTAATTTTCAAAAACTGATAACTACCGCCAAGACTAAACATTAAAATGAAAGTTCATTTATAACTGATCCGAACATAGTAACCAATAAATTAATAGACAACATACAGCATTGTATTAAAAAAGCTAAAATAAACAGCACCACTCCAAAAAACAATAAGCAGATGAAACCGAGAAAATCATGGATAACCAAAGCAATACTTCTTTCGTGTAAAACTAAAGTAAAATTTTACAAATTTTGACGTAATGACCACAATAACATAGATAAAAAAGAAAATTATAAACAGTATGTCAAATTCCTGGACAAAGTTATGAATAAAGCTAAAGAAAATTTCGATAAAAAACTGATTAAATCATCTGTAAATAATCTAAGAAGTCTATGGTCAATAATAAATAATAAATTGGATAAAAATACAATGTAAATTAAAACTATTGATCATATAATTGATAACAACATAAAAATAACAGATTCAAAAGAAATTTTAGATAAAATGAACAAATTTTTCTGTAATATAGGTAAGGATCTAAGCAATAGAATTTCTGCTCCACAAAATAACAATGTTACCATGTCTACTGTGAACTCTACTAGTGTATTTCTAAATTCAACAAACAATTATGAAAATTGTGAAATAATAATTAGTAAAATGAAGGAAAACATGGAGGAATAGATAACATCAATACTTGTATCGGGGTGTACACTTGTAACGGGGTGGGTTATCTAGTGCAAAGGAAATTTATTAAAGCAAAAACTTCCACGATACGATACGATACGATACGATAGAGCTAACCGCCGCCCCGTTAAACACGTATGAGTATACGTATATTTGCCTTTACATTTGATGCTTTCGTTTCAGTGTCTTCTTTCCAACAAAGTTGAATTCATTTTAAGTCGACTGACTTGTAACAATCGATCTATCTTAGGTGTGAATGACCTAATGCTTATTCCAACAAATCCCCTAGATGAAATCGGTTTAACATTTAATCCGTAATAAATCCGTTAAATAGGAAACGAAATGACGTAATGCGGCGAATAAAATTAATAACGTATAATTCTAATAAACTACAGTCTTTGACGGGCCGAAAGACTAACGCACGCGAATAGGATTTACAATTATTAACAATAATACGGTGAGAAAGAGAGAGAGAGAGGGAGAGAGCGAGAGAGAGAATTCGAAATTCTGCCGCGAAAACTAACGCTTGGCGCGAATACAAAACTAACAGTCGCGATAGACAAAATACTCTCGTTAGTATTTTGTTGCGCATAAAAAGGGAGGTGCACCTACCCTGCGTTGCAATTACGGTGATCAGCCATAATTGTTGAAGCAAATCGACTGTTGGTGCTCCTCAGATATTAGCTGCGCTGCCTCGCTCACTTCTAAATTGTTGTTTCTACACTAAATGCTACTGTCCACTTGCTGCTGCTGTGGTTGCCTCTACGATCACTCACGCACGTATTAAAAATCCCAGTAAACTATTTTAATTGAAAACGGTGAAACACAGTAGAAAATAATTTGGCGGTACTATCTCAAATAACAGTTGAGGCTTAACTGAAACCTTAAACTTTCGCGCGCCCCCTCTCTTTTTTAATCTTTCGCTCTAGCATCACGCGTGCTACCGAATCGCGAACGGATCAATTAATTGAATCGACTACCGTTGCACACTGTTCTAAAAACCTTTATAAACTTTATTATTCGACCAATTATTAATAAATACTAACATTGAAACAGAAATTTGTCCAGACGAATCAAAAGAAGCAGTCATTATATCGATCCACAAACTAAAAGAAAAATACCTACCGACAAACTATAGACCAATATCTCTGATTCCCAATATTGCTAAGATTATTGAAAAAAAACATTTATAAAAAACTTACGAAATTTATATACCATTGCAACTTAATATGCAAACAATTTGGTTTCCAAAAAAATAAAGGAACCAAAGATGCTCTCCAGTATATATCAAATTTGATTTATAAACAATTGACTCTGGTAATCCCATCGTTATTACCTTTATCGATCTAGCTAAAGCTTTCAACACAGTTGATTATAAAATTTTACTTGATAAATTATATAATTGTGGTATAAAAGAAATTAACTACAATCTAATTAAAAGCTATCTAACCAAACATAAACAAAGAGTCAAAATCAACAACATACTCAGCAATGCTGAAAAAGTTCAGATGAGAGTTCCTCAAGGTATAATCCTAGAACCACTGCTCTTCATAATTTATATAAATGATATTTTACAAGCCTTGCCAGATAATACAATTTTCTCTTTTGCTGATGATACGGCAGTCATCTCAAGTGGTAAAAATTGGAAAGAAACAGTAACAATTATAAACAATCAATTGGATATAATGGGACAATGATTAGCCCTTAATAAGCTGTCACTCAATATTGATAAAACAGCTTATATTGAATTCGGTAACTACTGTAATAGCACACCTAAAAATCTAGAAATAAAAATACAAGGTATGACAATAAACAGAGTTGAATACATTAAGTATCTAAGATTAATTTTGGATAGTAACATGAAACGGGAATTTTACTTGCGTAATATCCACAAAAGGTCCAAATATTTTGTCCTTTATAAATTATCAAGAATAATGAATTCTGACATACTAAGGATCCTTTGCTATGCACTATTTCACAGCATTTACTATGGGATAATTGTATGGGGATGAACTTATTCAGGATCAATTAAAGGATTACAGAAACTACAACCTAGATTACTGAGAATAGTTAACCAAAAACATTTTATAACGAAAAAACAGCCATTAAATATTGATCAAACCTTCTCTTTAGAATCACTATTATTCCACTATGAAGTTTTATCTCATATGTATAGCGTAAAAGATAAAAAAAGTAGATATAATAGTATACAACTACCTAAAAGACTAAAAAGAATTAGTATAAAAAACAGCTTCAGCAGAGCTGTTACATTTTTTAACAATCTATCAAATCATCTTAAAACAATGGTTAACAAAAATAGGATTAAAAGAAAAAAAAACAATGGATCAAAAGAAATCTCTGAAACTAGTCTTCGGGAACCACGCTGCAATTAGTCATTAATCACTTGTGACACTTTATATCTGCGTGTCGGGTTCAGGTAGTGATCCGAATAATATGTTTAATTGAATGGAAGAGGTAGCAATACGCCGTTTCGTATACTAAGTACGCGCCTTGCGCACTTAGCTCGGAGCAGGTCGTATTGCTATATTAGTGGAATTGAGGTGTTATTTAGTACGTCGCTCGTTGTGTAGCCAAGTGCACTACTCGGCTACCGCGGAGCTGAATCGTACTTTTCTGAGGCTCACGACTAGACTTGGAAGGAGATAGGGATGGAATAGATCGAGAGATCGTTGAATACCCGGTACGCAATGGCTAGATACCGAGAAGCTGTTCGATCTACTTGGTTGGGATGATCTGGCGTGAGTGCCTGCTCGAGCTAGCAACTTTCATGAGCTGAGTTCGTGTTTCGTCGGAGAATAGGGATAATACTTCGTCGGTGAGCCACTTTCACTTTGGAGAAAGTGTCTCAACGACGATTAGCCCACGACGGTTACACACTATGTTCAAAGATTTTTTCTATTCTACTTCGAATGTCCATGAGGATACAAAGCTCCTTAACAAGATTTTACTCAACGTTAGAACATATTTATGTGCCTGTTATGTCGCGACTCCGTAGCCGTGACATGTATTTGTTTAGTATGAGTAAAATTTATTTTATCACGGTATGGTTATGATATAATATGTATAATGGTAGGACTTACCTGGGTTATATATATTGTTGAAGATGTTGATAAATTATTATCTTACTCTTTGTTCCTTTATATTATTTTCTTCTTAAATTGGTTTCTTTATTATTGAGAATATTTCGTATGGAAATTATAGAAATGAACTTGATACACTTTATTTAATAATATTTAATAACACTTTATTTAATAAATGGATTTCACTCAATGAGTGGCAGAGTAAAATGGTACAGTAGAATTGTCGCGAGTCGCGAATCAACTGACTAAAAATTGAAACGCTGTTTTACACATTGACTTACTGACTTACATTTAGTTGTCGAGTAATCAAGTTGATGTTTCAATTTCTCAATTGGGTTTTCTGCTGAATTTATTTTTGCGTTTCGTAAAATAAAAAGGTGATATACATTTTGTCCTTATTTTGCTATTTTCAATTCGCATGATTGCCGTTGATCTCAAAATGATTTAATTTTACGTCTCAGGACGTAACATGCCCATGATTTTTGCAATTTATATAATAAAGTCTATAATAGACTAACTTCGTACAACTATACTAAAATTCAATAAAATAGTGATAAAGTCCTAACAGTTATAACATACTTAGCCAATACATTTTTAGAATCACAGACTAATTTGATAGACACTATGAAAATCGATCTAAAATTGGATATAAAACACACTAAAATTAGATATAAAATACACTAAGAGTATTAAATATATACAATTTATGAAAGACATAACTTCAAAAGCAGAATCTGAAGAATCCAGTAATAAATCAAAATAAAAACCCACCGAAACGATTTTTGACACTATTGTTAACATAGCTATTGAAAACACTAACAAGATTTTAACGTAAAAAGAATTGTCAGCCCCTGGGACTATTACAGTCTCCAAACTGTATCAGGATGACCTACGGGGATATCAACTATCTGGAAAACAACAAAGCTCTTCTCTATTTGATAGAGGAACTCAAGGAACGCAAACTTTCACTAACTCAGTTTACTCGCTAAAATTTCAACCAAAACGCGTAAAGATCGAATAGTTGTAGATGATATGGTGTTAACATCGACTTGCAATTGCACCATTATTATACAACTATTGTACAACAAAAGTACGAGGTGTGATCAAAAAGTAAGGTGAATTTTGAAATTTAGCGGGTTACGTCCGTTCGATCTTCGACTTTTTTATTTGGTTATGTCGGTACACTCGTCTAGAACATATGTCCCAAATTTCAGCTTTGTAGTATGTTTGGTTTGTTTGTGAGAGGCATCAAGGTTAGAATTGTTTTGCGTGCTCCACGATTTGCTGCTGTCTAAAAACATGGATCAAAGAGTTTGCATTAAATTTTGTGTGAAAAATGGAATCAAATGTTCCACAACACTTGAAATGCTGAAAGTGGCATACGGTGAGTCTACTTTAAGCCAAAAAAATGTTTACAAGTGGTATAAACTCTTCCAAGAAGGTCGAGAAGACACCGACGACGAACCTCGTTCTGGACGCCCCAGCACATCAACAACTGATGAGAATGTTGAAGAAGTGAAGAAAATAGTGTTGGGAAATCGTCGAATTACCATTAGAGAAATTGCTGATGATATTGGCATCTCATTTGGTTCGTGCCAATCAATTTTGACGAGTGTTTTAGACATGAGACGTATGTCAGCGAAGTTTGTTCCGAAATTGCTCAATTTCGACCAAAAGAAACGTCGCATGAGCATCGCCCAAGAGCTACTGAATGACGTCAACGATGATCCAGATTTACTCAACAGGGTTATAACAGGTGACGAAACATGGGTATACGGTTATGACGTCGAGACTAAGACTCAATCGTCCCAGTGGAGGCATTCTGGATCACCAAGACCAAAAAAAGCACGCCAAGTTCGATCAAATGTAAAGGTTTTGCTTACAGTTTTCTTTGACTGCAGGGGCGTGGTGCATCATGAGTTCTTGCCACAGGGTAGAACAGTAAATAAGGAATATTACCTGCAAGTTATGCGTAATTTGCGCGAAGCAATCCGCCAGAAACGTCCGAATTTGTGGAAAAATAAAAATTGGCTTTTGCACCATGATAACGCCCCTGCTCACACATCGTTGCTTGTGCGCGAATTTTTGGCTAAAACCAACACAATAATAATGCCACAGGCACCGTATTCCCCAGATCTGGCCCCCTGTGACTTCTTCTTGTTCCCAAAACTGAAGAGGCCCATGAAAGGACGGCGTTTTGCCACGATTGAGGAGATAAAGACGGCATCGAAGGATGAACTAAACAAGATCACAAAAAATGATTTTTTGAAATGCTTTGAGGATTGGAAAAGGCGTTGGCACAAGTGCATTATATCCGAGGGGGATTACTTTGAAGGAGATAAAATAAAAATTGATGAATAAATAAATATTTTTTGAGAAAAATAAAAATTCACCTTACTTTTTGATCACACCTCGTATGTTCTAGTGTGAGAGTTCTATCTCTATAGTGATAGGGAAACATGTGCGGTTGGACTCACTTGTCCGGTCCGTCTAAACAAGATGGAAAGGATAATATATGCAAAAGAGAAGAAAGCAAGCATGGAATACTACAACACAGCAAGCTAATCAGATTCTGGTAAAGAAGATAGCAGCAGAATAGTACAATATTTAGATTACATTTTTGCTGCTTAACATAGTAGTATTCACTGCCAAGTTTAGGCAAGCTGTACAATTATTGTTTTTTATAAATATTATATATATGATTTATTCAACGAAATGTTACATATTAGTATTTACAAGCATAATTTATTTCTCTACTGTGTGACGTATGTGTGTGTGTGTTTGAGTTCTTGTTTGTGTTAGTGTCCTTTGTATTTCCTTCTCCTCTTCTTTTCCATTTGCCTTCATTTTTCGTCTTCTTCTCACACTTTCATTCCATCTTCTATCCCATCCTCTCTCTTTCTCTCTCCCTCCTGTACTTACCTCCTCTCTTTCTGTATGTCCTCCCATTTATAATCATTCTTCTGTTTTCTACCACGATGTCCATTACTACTCCTGCTTCCTGGCAAGCACTGAGGACCTTCTTTGCTGCTCTTATCATTTCATCCCTCTCTTTTCTTTCTTCAAAAGACAGCCACTCGTCTAAGCTCATTTTTCCTTCTCTGTATAATTCTCTTTCCAGGTCCCATATCTTGTCTCTGTCTTCTCTGCTATTAAACTCAACTTTCAGCCTTTCTCCCAATTCCTTTACATGTTTCACTTTCACTTTATGAACCTTTTCAAACCATTCTTCTATTTTTACACCTTCTTCCCATTTTGGTCCCTTTTTCACTACCAGAATTCTTTTTTTCCAGTCGTCCCATTCTTCTCCTGGTGATTCGTCACTCTCACTTTCCACCTTACTTTTTTTTCTTTTGTTTTTCTCCTTTTTTCTCTCCACTTCCTCCTCTGCTCCCTTCTCATCTCTTTCTTTTCTGCTTTCTTTTTGGTTTTCCTCAATTGTTCTTAGTCTTATTTCCTGGTTCCTAGCCTCTCTTTCCAACTCTTTTACCTTATTTTCCAGATCACTTCTTTTTTTTCTTTCTATTTCCATCCATTCTTCTAGGTCTTCTTTTTCTACTCTTCTGTCTCTTTCTATCTTCGTTATTTTCCTTTCAATTTCATCCATTTTCGTTAATCTTTTCTTTTGCCTTCTTTACTCTATGAATTTTTATTTCTTTCTTATCTAGTCGGTCTTCTCACCTGTCCGTATTAAGGCTTTTACACCTTTTCTGCGATCTCCTCCGCTCCCTCTGCTTTCACTTATGCTTACTACAGTTCTCTCTTACCAATTTCTTTCTTCTCTCTTTTCACTTTTCTTTTTCTTGCTCTTTTTCTTCCTCTTTTCTTCTTCTTTTCCACTTTAGTTCCCTCATCCATGCTATTTTTTCTTTGCTCCCAACTATTATTTCTTCCCACTTTTCGCCTTCTTTTCTTGTCATTTCGCATTTTTCTACTATGTGTTTCCAATCTTCCTCTTCTTTTTGGCACATTCTACATTTCTTATTTTCTTCTTTTTCCCAGTATCTACTCCCTCTTGTCGCGTTCCCTAACCTAAACCTCTCTCTTATTTGTAGGCCTCTTATTTCCCCTTCATTTTGTATTTCTTTTAGTCTACACTTCTTCATTTCTTCCTTTATCCCCTTCCACTCTCTTATATATCTTGATTCTTCCAGCTTATCTTCCATTTCTTTTTCTTCTTTTTTCCTCAATTCTTCTCTTACTTCTTCCCAGAACTCTTCTCTTTCATCGTCTCCTTCTTCTCTCTCTCTCTGTATTTTTTACTTTCCCCTAGTCTTTCTTCTCTCTCTCCTTTTTTTTCATTTCTGTCTTCTCTTTTCCTTTCATTTCTCTTCATTTCTCTCCATGCTTCTTTCTTTATTGTTCCATCCCCCTCTTCTTTAATTTTATTTTCATATTTCATCGCTCCCTCCATTGCTTTTTCTTTTATTTCTTTTCTTCCTGTTTCCCATTTTATCAGATAACTCGGTGTGTTTCTGTCCAAGCCCAGTAACCATTTTATATATTTCATTTGTAGTCTTTCTATTTCCTCGTATCTTTTCCACCCCCTTATTTCTGCTCCGTACATTATCACGCTTTTCACTAACGCGTCAAATAACCTCATCCTTAGCTTCCAATTTTCTTTAAATAATCTTTCTCCCAACCCCCATATTTTTCCTAGTCCCATGTTTATTTTACCTTCTGTTTTCTTTAAATGTCTCTTATTCCCATTATTTTTGTTTATTATGTATCCCAGATAGTTATATTCTTTTACCATTTCAATTTTCTTTCCTATCCACTCAAAACTTTCTTCCTTTCCTCTTCCTCCTCCTTTCTTACATTTCATCATTTTTGACTTTTCTACGTTTAATTCCAACCCTCTTTCCTCTAAGAATCTCCTTAGTTTTTTCAGCATCTCTTTCATCCCATTTTCATTATTTGCCATCATTACTATATCATCCGCGTATCCTATCGTCCAAATTTTCTTTCTTCCTATTACCACTCCTCCTTCCTGAATTTTACTCATTTTATCTTCTAACTCCGCAAAGGCAAGATTAAATAGCGTGGTGCTCAGCGGGCACCCTTGCCTTACTCCCTTTTCTGTGTCGAATTCACCTATTATCTCTCCTCTAATTTTTATTCTGCATCCTGTTTCCTTGTATATTTCTTCTATGCTTCTTCTGATTCTTTTATCTATTTCTTTTTCCTTCATTATTTCCCATATCTTCTTTCTTCTTATCTTGTCAAACGCTGCTTTTATGTCAGCGAAGAAGACAAACAATTTCCCACCTTTTTCCCTGATTTCTTTTCCTATTGCCGTTTTTAGCACGTATATTGCGTCTGTTGTTCCTCTTTTTAGTCTGAAACCCATTTGCGTATCGCTTAGTATTCCTTTTTCTTCTATCTCTCTATCTAGTCTTTTCCTTACTATTTCTGCATATATCTTATATCCTGTGTCCATCAGCGTTATACCCCTATAATTGCTTACTTCTTCTTTTTTTCCTTTCTTGTATACTGGTATTATTATTCCCTTTCTCCATTCCTTCGGGTATCCTTCTCCGTTCCATACTCTATTTAGACATTTTGTCAGGTCATTTATTAGGCTTTCAGTCCCAGCCATCCACGCTTCATTTGCAATTCCATCTTCTCCTGTTGCTTTTTTCTTTTTCATTCTCTTTATCACCTCTACTACCTCTTTTACTTCTATTTCCCCTCTTTCTTCTTTTTCCCCCCTTTCCCATTCTTCTCTTTCTTCTTTTTTATTGTCGTCCTTTTCTTTTTCTCCCAGCTGCTTCTTGAAGTGTTTTAGCCATTCCTCATTGCTTATTTTTTCATCTATTTTTGCTCTTTTTTTCTTTCCTCCGCTCACTTTTTCCCAAAATTTCCTTCTCGTTCTATCTTTGCTTATTTCCTCCGCCACTTTCCTACCTTCCTCTTCTTTTGCCTTTCTTATTTCCTCTCTGTATTCCCTCTTTGCTTCTAGGTAACCGCTTCTATCCCCAATTCCTCTTCTTAGTTCTTTCAGAGCATTCATTACCTTGTCTCTTTTTACCTTACATTCTTCTCTCCACCAGCTTTTTCTTGTTCCTTTTTTACTCCTTATTTTCTTTTTTGTTATAGCGTTCTGCACTCTAATTTTTATCTCTTCCCATTTTTCCGTTCCTTCTACTGCTCCTATCCATCTGTGATACTCTTTTATTCCTTCTTCGCTCCAGTCTTCTCTTAACCTTTCTTCTTCTCTGTTTTCTTCTTCTTCAACCCTCTTTTCTAGTTCCACTTCTACTGGTAGGTGATCCGAATTGATTCTCTCCCTCATTTGCATTTTCTTCACTCTCTCTTCCCCTCCTATATTTCCTATTACGTAGTCAATCGTCGACATCCCTCTCGCTCCTATATATGTAATTTCTCCCTCTTCATCTCCCTCTTTTTTTCCATTCATAATCACTAATCCCGTCTCTCCTAGCCATTTAACCATCTCTTCCCCTTCTGCGTTTATCATACCATCCTTTGTTTTTATTTCTTCTGTCTGTCCTTCGCTATCCCATTTTCTTCCTTCGCCTCCTGTTCTAGCGTTAAAGTCTCCTCCTATTATTAATATTTTACGTCTATTTTCCTCTATTTCTTCGGTTAGGTACTCATAATTTTCTTTTTTCTTGTGCTGCATGTAGACTGATGCAACCGTGCATTTCTCTCTCTCTATCTCTATTTCCCCTACTATGACTTCTTCTGTCCTTTCTTTCTTCCATTTTACCTTTATTCTCCCTTGTCTTTCTCTAACTGCCATCAGTCCACCCCCTATTTCCCTACCCCTTTTTCCTTCCCTTCTCGAGTCCCTCCATTCAATGTTATACTCATTCAAATTTCTTCCTATTCCTATTTCTGCTTCTTCTCTTTTCACCCATGTCTCCGTAAGTCCTACTATATCAAAATTTCTAATGTATTTCCAGTCCTCTTCTTCCAGGCTCTTTATTCCCGCCACATTCCAGAATAACATTTTTACCGTTTTTCTTCCCTTCACCTCTTCTCTCTTCTCTCCTCTCCCACTTTTATTTCCGAAACCCTTCCATTCCTTTCTTTGTCATTCTTTCTTCTCTCTCATTCCACCTCCACTCTTCCTCCCCTGCTCTTATCCCGTTGTGCCATATTTTAACTTCCTTGCCCTTATTTTTCAATTCTCTTGCTTTTCTTCTTACCTCCTCTCTTATTTTCCTCTGTTTCCACGTCCAGTCATGATCTATATATATTTTTTTCTCCCCTAGATTACTTTTTTTCTTCATTATTCCCTCCTTTTGCTCCCATGAGGCACACTTAATTTGCCACATCCTCTTCCTTCTATACTCTATTCCTTCCTGTCTCTGTTTTATTTCTTGTCCTCCTATACTCCTTAGGCTTATTATTTCCCCTTTAATTCCCATTCTGTCCTTTAACCATTCCTCTGCATCTCCTTTTTTTCCCATTTCAGTTCTCTCTCCAGATCCGTTACAATTATATTATTTACCCTACTTTCTCTATCCATCCTCTCCTTTATGTGATCCATTTCATCCCTATTATCTACTCCTTTTCCTTCTACCCTTGTCTCTTTTCCTTCCATGCATCTTTTCATCTTATTCATCTCTTCTTCCAATCCATTCACTCTTTCTTCCCACTTCTCTTGTCTTCTTTTTTCTTCTTTTTCTCTTTTTTTCCTTTCCTCCCTATCTTTCTCTAATTCTTCTCTAAGTTTTTCTAACCCTCTCTCCCATTTTGCCTCCCTTTTTTTCCGCTTCTTCCATTCGCCTCATCATTTCATTTAGCAGTTCCTCTTTTTCTCTCCTCCCCTCTCTTCTCAGTTCTCTCATTTCTGCTAGTATTCTTTCAATTGCATTACCTTCTCCTTTACTCTCACCCACCCCTATCAATGTTCTGTCCATTTCATTTCCTTCATCCCCATCTGTTCCACTCCCCTCGCTTTCACTTTTGTACCTTTTCAGCTGCCTCACTTCTTCCTTGTTTCCTCCCCTCAGGCCCTCTTCGCTCTCTCTACCTCTCACCCCCTTTGCCTTCCTCTTATCCCCTTTACCGTCCCTCTCTTTCGCTGTTCCTGGCGTTATGAACATCTCGTTCCTGTTTCCTATTCCAATTCCCCACCTTGCTCCCGCCTTAACTCTCTCTCTCTTATTCCCTTTGTCTTCGCCTTTATATCCCTCTCCTACGCTCCTCTTTTCCCGCCTTCTGTCTTATCTAACCTAACCTATCATTTCTCCCTTTATTTTTTTTCTCACCTTACTTCCTTCGCCCTTTGTATCCCTCACTTTTTCTCTTCTCCAAACCCCTTTCCACTCCTCCTGTACCTTTTCTCCACTTTTCTCTTCACTTCCCGCTCTCCGTCTCTCTTAAATTGCGTTATACTCAGCACTCACACAAGACGCGTCCACACTCATCCAAGTCTCAATATAACCTCTATAAATATTATTTTCCTTAGTTTTTAAGTTTTTTTTTCCTTCTTTACTTTTTCTTATTCTGTAATTATACGTCAGACCATCGCACAGGTATATATTTTCTTTGATGGGTTACAATATTTTGGATGTATGTATGTATATTGCTAACCATGTAACTCATGTACTTACTCTGATAATAAATAAATGAATAAAAATAATCTGGAAAAGTTTCTAAGGAATTTTTTCAGACGTGGATGGGAGAAGTATTTCTGAAAAGTACTAAAAATTCACCTGTGCTACTTTTGGACTCCTAGAGTGGTCAATGTCAAAGTACTGTACAAGAAGTTATACCAAAAGAGGTGAATTTGAAATTAATGACGATACCACCGGGAACGACCGGTAAAATTCAGCCCCTAGATGTTTACGGATTTCGCTTCTGGAAAAGCTTCGTAAGAAAATTATCAAATATAGGTATTTCGATTGATTATGATGTAAGTTTATACGAAAAAATAATATCATTAAAATACAAACTTCCGTGCATAATCAGATATCATCTTCAAGATTCTATAATATTTTTAAATATTCATGGTTCAAAAGTGGATACTCACTGACAGACTTTCAGAATTTCATAATCCAGTTGAATTTTGCTTCAATACTACAACAGTTACTATATGTAGCTATCAGGGCAATAGTGGAATTATAATTCGTGATTATTGTAAACAGCTATTTTACTTAAATCATTTTTTTACAGAGTATCATTATTGCAAAAATTATGAACAATAGGAATAATATACAGGGTGTCCAAAAAGTAACGATACACCTGAGAAATTTTCTAAGCCGGTTATTTTTTTAACCGGGTGAAGGTTGTTCTTGAAGTAACTTTTTACGAGGAATCCGAAGGTAACCTTGGATTTGACCTTGAACCTCATTTTCAAGGTTATTTTGAGGTCAACCTCATTTTTTTTAATGGAAACCCCTATTTTTTATGTCACTTTTTTCGATTCCGCCATAAAAAATAGGGGTACCCATTAAAAAAAATGAGGTTGACCTCAAAATAACCTTGAAAATGAGGTTCAAGGACAAATTAAAGAGCACCGTTGAAATTTACCTGGGGTTATCCTTTTGTTTGTTTTGTTTAACCACTGAATTCGCGAGATTTTTAAGAATTCATACTTTGACCTCCAGTTGACCTCTAGAGGTTACCTCAACCTCATACCTCAATACATATCTGGACGTAAAATTTTCCGCTCTTTCCGATTCCGCCATAAAAAATAGGGGTTTCCATTTAAAAAAATGAGGTTGACCTCAAAATAACCTTGGAAAAGAGGTTCAAGGTCAAATCCAAGGTTACCATCGGATTCCTCGTAAAAAGTTACTTCAAGAACAACCTTCACCCGGTTAAAAAAATAACCGGCTTAGAAAATTTCTCAGGTGTATCGTTACTTTTTGGACACCCTGTATAAACCAGCCATGATTATCAACGATTTCAAATATTCAATTGATAGAACAAATTGTACTCTATAAAAATTAATATCTTCTTATAAAGGATGAATATTACAATAAAAAAATTATTATCAAATTAACAATAAGAATAATTATAATTGTTTATTTATTCCTTAAAAATTCTTGCATAAACCTTTTTATTAATCTCTTGATAGTATGTAATCCCTGCTAAAAATAAACAATTCAAATTAATTCAAAATCCGTTATGATTTAATTGTTTATTATTATCTTTTTTTTATACTATTATTGTTACACTATTAACTCTACAGAATAATACAATAGAATGTCGACACATTTTAATTAATTAAAATTTTAATTTAACAAACTTTATGTAAATTGAATAACTATAAATAAAAATAAATAAAAACTAATTTTTTTCTTATAAAACTATTATATATAAAATTTTGCTGTAAAAATTTTCTGCAAAAATCATACATCTCAGTCTCATTGTCAATTTCTTCCACCATATTAGATTCAATATCGTGAAGTTTGAAAATATGGTTATAAATTGATATTAAACGGCGTCAAAAAGCCACTATTTATCGAAATTAAAAGTTTTTAAAATGTTTCGTCGAGCGTATTGGATCCACCAACTTAAATTTTTTAATTTTGATAAAGAACTCGTGATCTGTAATGTAACGGTCCTGTCTGATTTGTCTCCTATTTTCCTATGTAAAACGGCAACCCGTCACACACGAGACAATTAAAGAAAATCGGTAATTGAGCGTAAGTGCTTTTCACACGTATATGCAAATGTGTTAGGGCAACTCTGCGAAAACATTACCATATAAGGAGCGTGACGTCACGACCGTGGGAAAATTTATTGTTTACAACCGAAAA
This sequence comes from Phymastichus coffea, assembly GCF_024137745.1. Classification (NCBI taxonomy): domain Eukaryota; kingdom Metazoa; phylum Arthropoda; class Insecta; order Hymenoptera; family Eulophidae; genus Phymastichus; species Phymastichus coffea. The sequence continues at coordinate 4,992,511 of NW_026706827.1, forward strand.
TCGTTAATTATAAAGTTTTTTAAACGAACAAAAGTATTTCTTAGTTAAATTTGATGCGCTGATCCTGAATTTCATGTTAATTTAACTCTCAAATCGATATTTATTAGTCAAATCTAATTTACAAGTTAACATTGTTAGTTATTTTGCAATAAACAACGATATTGTTATTTCAAGTATGCGATTACAATCTCGACGTATTAAAACAGAAAAGCAAGAATTTGACACTTTGATAACCTATTATCAACTGAGTTATCAATAAATAAACAATTTATAATTTTTTTAAACAATTAAAATGACACGGTTAGATAGAAAATCGATCATAAGTGTCTGTAAAATTGATGATTATGATTGCTACTAATTTGCTGATTTTTAAACCGCTAAAAAAGAAAATTGCAAATCTGTTTTTTAATTATTATTCAAAATTAGAGAGCAACATTAATCATCTTTTATATAGATAACAATCTTCTAACCACAAGCGATTTTTCCATGTAAAAATTTTCCATAATATTATTGTAAAAATGGCGTAATTTGATTATTAAATTGTATAGCTTATAACTTTAAGAGGCGATTTTTCCTAGAGATGCAATTTATATTAAAAAATTCATCTTTTCTAGTTTAATTTTTTAAATCGCATAATTGTAAATTCGATCGAGCCATTTTGCGATAAAACATGTACAAAATTTGCGTCAAAGACAAAAATAGCGTTGTAGGGGCTACCAAGCGTAGAAAGGAGCCCATTTCGCATGTATAAATTCGCTCGTCGCTGCGGCAAAAGGACTCACTTTCCTACCTTGCTTAGCAGCGCGAGCACTGTTGTTGAAATAAAGCCTCAGCTATCTCCTGAGACGAATTTCTTGATCAGTGGTTAGCCTGTTAAACTCCCATCCTATAGATCTCTAAGCGCTCAACTCATGAGACCATCTCTCTCATGAGAAAAAAGCAGCCTTAGAGATCTTCCCTTCTGAAATATACTTGCTGTTGAGAGATCAGATTGAGCAGTAATTGCGGCGCTGTCGGGCCTTTCCCCGATAGATGCAATTGCTCTCAATCGCATCTCGAAAACAACTCATCAAGTTGGGAAGCCTCGTGGTTTGCCACTCGAAAGACTTTCTTTTGATCATTTAGATTGCGCGCGTGTCAAATTCTTGCTTTTTTCGGAAACGTTATTGCGAATTTACTGTAAAGAGTCCGAACTTTTATTTTCATAACGCGAGAAACACTTAAACGTTACATAAAAAAGCTCTAGAAGATTGTAAAAATAATTTATTTATTTATTTTGAGTTAATTTTTGAATTTTTATTACATAAATATACTTGATAAAATACGAATCTACCTCCTCCAAAATAAGGGAGGCAAACTGTTAAGTCGATTTTACTATTGGGTTGTTGGATTAATAAAAATAATTTTATTTGGTTCAGAAATATTAATTAGAAATTAAATTATCTGTAAAAGTATTTTAGGGATGAATTAAGGGTGATTTTCACCCCCTATTAGAGGTCATTAAAAATAATTTTATTTGGTTCAAAAATATTGATTGGAAGTGAAAACATCTGTAAAAGTGTTTTAATGGCGATATTTAGGGTAAACTTCAAGGGTTGTTTTCACTCCTTCATCTTCGTATTAGCGGCTAAAAAAACACATATTTAATATTTTTCGATAATCTACTGATGTGCAAAGTTTCAAGAAAATTGGAGAGGGACACCTCTCTGCCTTCCCTTGTAAGTGATATTATTCGAAATGTGGTGGAATCCTTTTACAATAGGATTAGTTACTTAGTGTAGGCAAACTAAATGTGGTGACGGACAAATGTTCAGAGTCAATTTTAATTCATGAAATGGTTCCAATATTGATGTTCAACAGATTTTCAATTTATCCTCGATCGAAGAGATGTGGAATTTTGTTTAAATAATGCGTTTTGATTGAAAAACTGGTTTTTTCGCAATATCTCAATCGGTTATAAATTTAGATAAAAATAATTCAAACCTTTTTTTTACTAAAAATCCACATCGAATGAAAGGTCGCTCGTCGAAATTTGTAAATAATATAATTAAATAATATAGTTAACACTTGAGCTAAACCAATGAATCATATTCTTGTAATATTTATAACTATTTCTATGATTAATTAAATAAATATTTCTGTATAGACTTACCTAAATGCATACAAATGAACTTTTATGAATTATTATTGAAATTTTGGTAAACATTTGTGCATTATACTAATTGTCCATTAAAAAATATATCATACTGAGAAAAAAATTCGTAAAAATTATAAAGTCATGTATAAAAAAATGAAGCATACACTAGTTGATCTCAAAAGTATGCTAATTGTTAATATTTTTGTTTGCTTCTCCTTAAAAAAAAAATGTTAAAAACAGATGGTGAGTTTCTGAGTTAGAGCACTGGGTTTTGAGGCCATGGAGACCGCATCATGGTATTGCAATGATTTTTCCATATAAATAAATAAATGAATAAGTTTCAAATAGTGGATATGTAAGTTTAACATTAAAAATATAGGCTAAAAGTATTTTCGTTTCAATAACCCAATAATTAAACGCGCTGCGATTTTTTGAAAAAAAGAAATTGTAACTTCGTTCCTGATAAAGCCACAGAGACCATTGTGGACTTTAACTATAATATGAATGATCTATAATTGAAAAAATGTTATTGCAAATTGCTATGAAAAAATCCGGCAAAGATAGCAGGTTTTTTACATCGTTTAAAATTGTTGAATAATTGACATCAATTTTTCAATGAAAAATAGATAAAAATGACAGTGTTTCTTGTAGAATTCGAGAACTATAACTCAAAAGGAATTGAACGAGACATCGATGAGCTTTAGACAATATTTATCGAGAAAGTAATGTTAATTTGCAATTAAGCCTTTTTTATGTAAATAATGTCAAGTTTATTCAATATTCATAATTTCGAAAACTAAAAAAATTACACTTACTTCTCTGACAAGAACGTAATGTTTGGACTTATTTCAGTATAATTATCTTTTTCAATGCAAATGAGAAAAATTATTGAAAAACATGTAATTTTAACAGTTTTTTGTTAATAATTTATTATCTTATTTACCGATTTTGATGAGTGACCTTTCATTTGATGTGGATTTTAGTAAAAAAAAGGGTTTGAACTATTTTTATCTAAATTCATAACCGGTTGAGATATTGAGAAAAAAAAACAGTTTTTCAATCAAAACACATTGTTTAAACAAACTTCTACACCGATCGAGGATAAATTGATAATCTATTGAGCATCAACATTGGAACCGTTTCATAAAATAAAATCGACTCTGGATATTTATCTGAAAATAACATTGTACGAACCTAGATTGCCTGCACTAACTGTCAAGAAGTTAATGAAGAGCAATTCAAACATCTATTCTGAATTCTTCAATTGGAATGCATCACAAAAGCACGGTAGCGAGAAGCAAGGGGACTCATGTTAATCAAGCATTTCAGTGAAAGGCAAGAGAATTCACGTTAATCATGTACCCCGGTGAGAGGTAAGTGGACTCAATTTTATCAAACACTTCAAAGGAAATAGAGTCCTTCTACATCTACGTCGCTGTTTTTAAGCTACATGAAATAAAGCATAATGTCGCTAACAAAAATTATTTTGAGGTTCAATTTCTAGATTAACTTTCATAAGCTCATAAGGTTACCGTGATAAATCGAACAACTTTAGTACAAAACATTTTTCAAATTTTACAAAATATCCATCTAAATAAATCTCTCTTAATTGGTAGGATCATAAGCAGAAAATTTCTTTAAAGAATTGAAGTTGACCTTAAAATGATCTTCAAAATGAGAATCAAAATTAAGTCTAAGGTCATTATTGGTTTCCTCATTAAAAATAACTAAAGTCATTCATAATTTCTTTTACCAATCAAGCCATAGGTTTTCTTGCCAACATCTTTTTGATATTTATTTGACTTATTTATTTGACTCTCAGTAGAGATCATTTAGACCTTATATTTTATTTTTAAACATATAGATTTTCACTAATTCAAATACCGATGTAAAAAAAAGGGGTTCCCATTAAAAAAATTTAAGATGACCTTGAAATAACATTGAAGGTGAGGTTCAAGAGCAAAACTAAGGTCACTATTGAATTCCGCGGTGATAATTACTGAAATTCTAACCTTGGAAATTGTTTATTAATACTTGTTCTCTTTAATTTTCTGGGATTTCGATATTTTTTTCCCACTCTGTATAGGAAATTCATTTTTCTTCCCTGTAGTTATATAATTATAAATAAATAAATCTAAAATGAAAAAGTAATTGTATACAAAATAATCGTAAATTTAGTTTTTATTTAAATATAATGACAGGCTATATTTTCATTTTATATTTTATAGTAAATTCAAGTTATAAAAACAGATCGACACAATTTATTATTATATACAGAAAAAGATTTCGGAAGAAATAAAGAAAATTTTAACTTACTTATCAATGTCGTAAGTAGTAAAACATCCTTCAGTTGTTGATGGACTATATTGACCAGCAGTCGATATCACATGAACATAAGACATATTGCTTTCGTTGATAGAAACATTGAAACTACTACATGCAAACTTTTTCTTTTTTTTTTCCTTTTTCTTCTCCCTCATTGACATGTCATCGTGTTCTATAATATTAGTGAATGTATTGTTATCTTTTGTTTCCTCGGTGATTGATATATTTTTATTTAATTCAGTCGTATGCTCATTTAAATTATCACGGGTCTGTTCAACATTAAGATGATAATCTTCATTATAAGATCCATTTCCATCTATTCTAGTTTTTGACATATCATTAATTTTATATATGCCTTCATTTTTATTATTTTCTGCGTGAAGTTTTCTTTTTTCTTCTTTTTTTTCTAATTTTTTCTTCTTCTTTCGTTCTCGCCTACGTGCTGCCGCCGCTTTTTTCGATTCTTCTCTTGTTTTCTCCATATCTAATTCTTCGAGCAAAATAGTGGCATTCTTATTAGCTTTTGCCGCTTGCGTTTCCTTTGCTGCTCTTATAATTTTAATGCATTCTTGGCACCTTTCTAGTATGTCTTTGTCACTGATTGTAGCAACATATCTTGTCATTTCTTGATCACTAGGAAATTGTGTTACATGATTAACCATCCATTTAATAATTTTGATGTGACCTTTACGGAATGCTGCCATTAAACATGAAACCTAGAATAAAAAGTTATAGAATAAGAAATTAATATACACGCTATATACATTGATGCATCTCATTTATAAAATTTGAATCGTATGCACAAGTAACAAATTTCTAAGTAGAATATGTAAAGAAATGATAATGAAAAAATTCATGTAACAATAGTTGAGTTTGTGAGAAATGCCGTATTCACTTAAAAATCAATAGTGTTAATTAGAAAATCAGAAATTTGTATGACTTCAAAGCTTTATTCAAAATAATGCTAACACGCTCGGGCGTACAGTAAAATAATAATAACTTAACTGCATTAAGTCCGCAAAATATCAGTAAACTAGATTCGAAATGATTAATTTAAATATCATAAAACACGTTATCTGAGATTATATAATGCGTTATTTGTAAAATCTTAAAATAAAATTTTGGCAATAAAATAAAAATTTTAATCTATCTAATTTGTAAAAAGATTTTTATTTTAAAGCGTCTATTTACCTATAGAAATCTTTGTTTGGGTACAAATATAAACATATCAAATATTGTTTATTTCTACTTTATTTTGTGAACTACAGAAGATCATATATTTATATCAGTGAATAAGTTATTAAAACCTCATAGCTTCATTTTTAGATTTTTAAAGATTAGTTCATTTCTTTTATCGTATACAAACATTCTATTAAATATGCTACATATCTCATTGGATTCGATAGATTTTTATCACAGCTTACATTAAGTATGTTAGCTTTTCAAAAATTCATTATTACGAATATAAAAAAAAAATTTGTCTTCAAATTTTTTATTATAAACTGCAACGGTAGTCGATTCGATTAATCGATCCGTTCGCGATTCGTATATTCACGATGTTAGTTCGAACAACTAACAAGGGAACCACCCCAACCCGACCTCACCGATTTAAATGATTTTGGGATATGTTGTAGTACTTGAAAAAAAATTACATACGTGTTTTTTTTTATCGGCCCATAAGGGCTTTTAAGGGGTGAAATCTACCCTGAATATCAACCCCTAAAATCAGTTTTTTAATATTTCTCAGCATCAAATGAATATTTTTCAGTAAACTCAACGTTAAAAAATGTCTTATAAAAAGGCGCTTTTAAGGACATAACATTTATACCGAAGGGTTGCAACCCCCTTTTTAATAGGGGTAAATACACTATTTTTTGTACTCTTTTACGACATGTAATATAGTAAATCAGCTCGAGTGATTTAATAATCGTACTGATAATGAAAAAATACCAAAATTAAATTAATGTGTTTCCGGATTTAAAAAAAATATTTAAGGGGTGTTTCACCCCCTAGAAACCACCCCAGTCAAACTATCAGCAGGTTAATCCACCTAACCCTGGGATAAACAAGTTTATTCGTTTGTTATTTCTTGAAATAATTTAATCCTATGCATGAGCGAGCTACCTCAACTAACCAACCTCCCTCTAACCCACCAAACCCGCATAAACCACCCTTACCGAACCACATGCAAGCTAACCCACCTAATCCTGTGAAAAGCAACTTTAGTCGTTTGTTATTTCTTGAAATAATTGAATTTGACACCATAAGCGAGTTATCCCAGCTGTATACGAGGGTTGCTACTTATATTTTGAGCCTTGGCAATACTAAGTGTTTAGAGGGGCCATCTGACGTTTCCAGTGGAAAGTTTGACATTTTTAACCATAACCTTCTTCAGAACATTTTTTCATTTGAGTGCAATTTGTGTTAAAAACTTGTTAAGTAACTTGAAAAATTCATCTCGGGCAAAAAATGGAATTAACTCGTGAGCATTTTCGTGCGATGATTTTCTACGACTTTCGACGTGGGCTATCAAGACAGGAGTGCATCGATCAACTTACTTCGACTTTTGGCGATGAAGCCCCATCCCTTGCCACTGTGAAACGCTGGTATAACGAATTTAATCGTGGCCGCAGTTCGCTCGGGGATGAAAGTCGTGGAGGTCGTCCAAAATCAGTTGTTGTGCCAGAAAACATTGATGCTGTGCACGAACTAATAAAGCAAGATCGGCATGTAACACATCGTGAGATTGAGGCATCCTTGGGCATTAGTATGACGAGCATCAATAAGATATTGCATGAACATTTAGCTGTAAAAAAGATTTGTTCACGTTGGATCCCCCATAATTTGACAAAAGCTCAAAAAGATGCTCGCATCAATTGGTGCAAAGAAATGCTCAAAAAATACAATCGCGGTGCATCAAACGCTGTGTATAACATCTACACAGGTGACGAATCTTGGATCTATGCATATGAGCCCGAAACAAAACAGCAATCCACTGTATGGTTCTTCCAAGACGAGCCGAATCCATCAAAAGTGATTCGTGCGCGAAGCACTTCGAAGCAAATGATCGCCTGTTTCTTTGGAATAACTGGACATGTGGCAACTGTACCGTTATAGCATCGTAGAACAGTAAATTCTGAATGATACACAACCATTTGTTTGCCAGAAGTGCTTGGTGAAATACGAAAAAAGAAGCGACAACGAAGGATCATTCTTCATCATGACAATGCAAGCTCTCACACATCAGCTAAAACAACCTCCTGAAATAATTTAATCCTATGCCTAAGTGAGCTACCTCAACTAACCAACCTGCCTCTAACCCACCAAACCCCCATAAACCATCCTTACCCAACCAAATATAGGCTAATAGACCTAACTTTGGGAGAATTGAGTTTATCAGTTGATTTTTCTTAAAATAATTGATTTTATACACCGTATGTGGGGTATCCCATTTTTTTTTAATAAAATATATCTTTAGCTCAAACATAATTTATGACAAATAAAAATATGTTTAATACATTTTATTTTAATGGTACCAAAATGGCGAGAAATATCTCTTAAAAATAAACACGAAAATAATACGAGGTCTAATTATCATTTATAGATCTATACATATATTGTGACGGTAAACGTCTTATTAGCGTTGACAGCCCAACCATGCGGCTACCTGCGGGGGCAGCACCTATCGGTTGGGGAAAGATGTAACGAGAGAATCCGGCACGAGACGAGACGGAACGCGCGCGTATGAAAATGAACCAGTCAAGGATTAGAACCTGAACACTCCGCTGCAGCTAGTTGCAATTAGAGTTTTTTTTCCCGAGTTTTTCTGAGTGCCGAGACGAGCTGACCAGGACCGACAGGAGCTGTGCCTTCACCTGACTGGAACGAGTGCGTGCAAGCACGTGTGAGTGAGGGGTTTCGCCATCGAGGGCGAAACCGAAAGCGCGAGTTGCTTCGTCACAAAAGCGGATTGCTCCGAGACTTGATTGCGAACTGTTTATTCTCGTGTTAACTGTGCAACTGCTAATAAGATAAGCTGGCCACCTTAATATCGCGATTGCTGTATGATTGCTAATAACTAATCTCTCGTGCTCAGTAAGAAACGTGCATGTATTAACTCGACGAACAAAGAGCAGCGAGCGATCCGACACTGCATGTTATTGTCGCGCGCGCGCGCTTTGTAAACATAAACACGCGGGCCGAATATATTGTAGAGATAAGAGGAAATAAGCGATCTTGCATGTGATATTGACTGTAATTTTGATGTTATTATTTCTCGCTAGTAGAAAGTTGGTTGACTGACGCCCGTTCCCTCCTGCTCTCCAGTATACGAATTTAAACGTTTAGATAATTCCGCGCGCTCTTCGATGCGATCGAGCGCATAAATAAATAGACGGGTATCAACCCCGTTACATGGCGCCCAACGTAAAAGAACCTACAGCGTTTATGAATGTTCAAAACGCCGGTTCTAAACATTGAACTTGCGCTCAGTCAACCAGCGACTTAGGTGTCAATCAAAGTGTTGTTGTGCACACTTTGAGTTAAAAGCCACGTAGTAAACATCGCCTCTCTGTTAGTTAGCTTGCGAAGGCCCGCCGCGACGATAATTGGTAAACAATCGTTGTAAGCGCGTGCGAGTGCGGCCGAATGACTCTTAGCCATAGCGTAAACACCAATAGGTTTTGAAAGTTGCCGCAAATAAATAATATTGTACCCGTAGGCCCGGAGAAAACTAATACCGGCAACATTCAAACAAAAGAAACTCAAATTAATAGTTTTATTTGGTAACGTGTTGTCTTAGCGTAAATGTATTTTTTTCGAATATTGCTAATTGCGGTTATTGGTGACTACGCATATAGACGCTCGTTATAATATTTTAGATACTAACTAATACAGCCGCGCTAACAAACAGTTAGTGCGCCTGATAGGCAGGATCATTATATTGTGCAATAGCAAGCAAAGAGTCTTTCGATAAACACAACATTAAATGCCCTTTGTTGAGCCTATTGTCGGCCAGTAAAGTCTAAATTTTTGCGTGTTTGCTTATAAGCATTACATATAGCACTCGTACTTGCATCATCCGTCAAACAAGCGTGTAAATCTGTATAAAAACTAGTCGCGACATAACTAACAGATGACAATGGACTGCACTCAAAAAGAAGTCGAAGACTGGGTGTTGATGCTCCAAGACGAGGAAATAAACGAATACCTCGAACACTTGGAGCTCAAGAAAAGCGGGAATAAGCTCTCGAGAGCTGAGCGACTGCAAAATTGGTTGTTAGGCGACTACTCTGCGGCGGATTTCGTGGAAGTCGACAACCAACACAGCAATCCAGCAAGAAGGGCAGCTAATGCAAAGTGCAGAGGTGATATCGCGGATTCAGGAAACAGTGATAAGCATCACAAACGTACTGGACGACGGCGAGAGTACTAGCAGAATATTACTATAACGGCTAATGATGGTAGCCAGTTTCAACTCCCGCCAGCATTCGCTGTAATGATCCAAGACCTCATTTTCCGGTCCAGAGAAAATGAGAAGACGCTCGAGCTGCTAGACTCGTTAAGAGTAAACGTGTCGAGTCTAACGAAAGTATTAGACCAGATATTCAACAACTGCAGCAATGTTAAGAGCCAACTGGACGACCTATCTGCCAGAATGAGCGCATTGGAAAATGCCGAAAACAGGAATGTACGGCAAGATAATGCGAATAATTTTAGCGAAATGCGACAATAAGAAAACACGCGTAGGAGCGTCGCATTCCAAGATACATTTACCTATCATTACGACACCAGGTTACCTCACAGTACTCCAGCTGGACCCGGACAGTGGTCCACCGGCAGGATACCCCGCCGGACGCTCCCTTTCGGAGAGGGTGGACAGCATTAACTCAGTGGAGTTAATGCTGAAGTGAATAACCACCCGCCGAGCACGTGGTTCCGCCCTCACCTGGTACGAGGCGATGAAGGAGGAATGGTTCTCCTACGCTGAATTTAAGATGGATGCAAGGGAATGGTTTGGGACCAGCCTGCAGCAGCAACGGCGTCTGATGAGGAAAATTCAGAGCCGATATCAGGACCCCGACGAACCCGTGAATGTTTACATCGCCAACATGATAGGCCTGATTAAGCGGCTAAACCCCCAAATGACGCCTGATTGCTAATTGGACCTACTGCACGCCAACCTTCTCCCGGACATTCAGGGCCAGGTGCGGAGATCCGAAGTGAGCTCCATACGAACTCCGAATGCGCTGGCCACGGCGGCACAGAGCAGATTGCACCAGAGAAAGGCAGAACGGATGGTACCTGATCCACAATCAACTCTGTACCCGGAGTTAGCGTACCACTCTCGCATCGATGGAATCAAGGGCCGCAAGGGCAAAGTGGCATCAATGTCCAGTGATAAGCCGGAGGTCAGCGACAGGTTGGACCGTATGGAGAAAGTGCTCGAGAAGGTGACGCACCAGGTCGTCTACACACCGACGCCTTCGGGGGCGACACCTAGTCCGAGCCTAGAGGCAGTTGATGACGAAAAGAAGGCTCCATCCGCCGATCTACTAAGCCAAGTGCTATTATCTCTCAAGGAGATATCTGAAGAGATGAAACACAACCTCGTTGGGAAAAACTTAACCTCGGAGGACCGCAGTATGAAGCCGGAAGCACCTCGAAAACGGGAGAGAGACTTCTCCAAGCCACTCAAGTGCATCGAGTGCGGGTTACTGAGGTACAGCAAAAAGTACTGTCCCCAATGCAACAAGGAAAACGAGGAAAGGAGTGGTTAGGTGGGGTTGACCCCAATCCTTCATACCCTAAAATAAACCGTGTCCAATCTGGTGACTCTTGTCAATAGACTGGAACCGCCAATGCCCTTGGAGAGGTTATTAGACCTACTCCATGCAAACCTCCTTCGAAACATTCAAATTCAGCTGCGTCGGAGCGAGTTGACGTCGATACGCGAATTCAACAGGAGGGCGACCGAAGTACAAAACACCTTGTCTTACGATCGTCGTCAACGTGGATTCGCAGACCACAACTCGACGATCTTCCCTCAGCACGCCTACCAGCCGAGCAAAAGACTCGTGGTAACATGGTCGTTACTCCTGGTAACAAATCTCAAGCCGCTACAGTGGCCAGCGAAGGGAAGGCGCGTGCGAAGAAGAAGGGAGATCCGCAGCGCCAACAGGGAGTGGAGAACCCTGCCAGGAGGCCTACCGAGCAAGCAACGGTATCGGCTACGTAAACTTTCACTTCTGATAAGAAGATGGAGGAGCGTCTGGAGGGCATTGAGCGTATCCTGCGCAAATTGGCCAAAGAAAGGCAGGACAGCCCTCCAGAATAGTGTAAAAGCCGATGGCGTGGGAAAAGGAAGAATTCTCCTTCTCCAAGGTCTCTTGACTAGCGGCGAGAAGGATAGAGGCGAAAGATCGACTTCACGAAGCCTCTCCAGTGTTCCACTTGTGGCAAACTGAGTTTCAACCGTAAATTCTGTCCAGATCGCAATAAGGGAAACGGCAAGGAGAGCAAAGTGAAGAGGTCATCTTAGAGTCTCCAGTAGATTCAACCTCTCGCTGCGGGTCGTCAACGGGAAAGAGCAAGTTGTCAATGACCCAGGGATCCAAACAAGTCCTGGTAGGTCATGAAGGGAGCCTAGGACCTAGCGGTACATCGGAGCAGGTGATCGAGCCCGATGTCAGCCCTCGGTAGAGTAGAGGGGTGGTCATCCTGGAAGGACCAGGTGGCCACATACAGGTTGTGGAGGAGGGGTAAAAGTCGACAGATCTGAGGATCGAGCAACCCGAAGACTTGGAGGGTTCGGGCCCCTCCACACAAACAGCTCCCCTGCCGAAGGAATCCACGACTACGAGCAAGACTATCGTTGTAGCAGCAGCGGAAAGGAAAAAGCCGTTGAAAAGCGCGACGAATGGAGGAAAATATGCGACTCGAGGATACGACCCATAGGATGAGACCACGTGGTGGTTGCGGGTAGATATAGGTGACTTTAAGATTAGAGCACTCTATGATACCGGCGCCTCATCTACGGTCATGAATCAGTTAGGGCTGAGATTGGCATGGGAGATGGGACTTGGACTTAATGTGACCAGGGTGGGCGACGAGACGACGATCAAGGCTCGCCGACGGGCACCTATGCCTCATTATTTACGAGTTACGCGCAGTTTTGGATTCGGATAAGGATGAATTATGGTTGAAGGACGCCCAGGTAAAAGTACCTGTGTAAGTGACTGGAATTGATGATACGGTATTTCTCGCACCGGTAGGACTGTGGGAGGCCACGGAAACACAGCTTGAGGAAATAGAAGACCTCGTCAGAAGATTGCTTCCTGACGGAGATCAGGCTTTATGTTTTACCGTGGGGGTTGAGCACGAAATAGATGTTGGAGGTACTCGACCCATCAATCAGAAATAGTCCACTGGTAATGGTAAAGAAGGCTGATGGAAAGTATAAGTTTTGCGTAAATTACCAAAAGGTAAGCGCAATCACCAAATCTGATGCCTATTCTTTACCATATATAAACGACATCCTAAGACGGATAAGGGATGGCAAGTTCATAACCACGCTGGACTTGAGTAGTGCGTACCATCAAATTCTCCTAAAGGAAGAATTGCGTCCAATATCAGCGTTTACAGTACCTGAATTGGGGAACTTTCAATTTTAAGAGAATGCCTTTCGGACCGTCATACGCAGGAGCGACCTTCCAGAGGATGATGGATAAGGTAATAAGCCTGGATATGGATCCATTCGCTTTTGCTTATCTCGACGACGTAATAGTGGTTTCGTCGTCATTTGAGGAGCAGAAGAGGCACCTAGAAATTGTATTAAAGAGAATTCAAGATGCGGGCCTAACTATCAACAAAGTCAAAAGCCACTTCTGCAAGACGGAAGTTGCGTACATGGGAGTTCTTGTGAACCAGGATGGAGTAAGACCAGATCCCGAGAAGATAAGACTGATACTAGAGTATAAACAATCCGGACTGTCAAATAGGTGAAGCGATGCATGGGAACGACGTCGTGGTATAGACGTTTTATACCCGACTTTGCCATGATCACTGAACCTATAAACCGCCTGACAAAGAAGAATGTACGTTTCGCTTGGAAGGAGGAGCAAGAGCGAGCTTTCACGAGGTTGCAGGAGGCGATGACTTCCATCCCAATACTGCAACCACCCGATCCGAGCGATCAGTTTGTACGACAGTGACCGTGGGATCAGGGCAGTCCTCACGCAGGATGTCGATGGAGAGGAGCGTGTGATAGAATACGCCAGCCGATTACTCAACAGCTCAAAAAAACTATACTATCTCCGAGAAAGAGTGCTTGGCAGTGGTATGGGCCATTGAAAAGTTCAGGTCGTACATTGAAGGGTATCACTTCAGGGTCATCACTGATCATAGTTGCCTGAAATGGCTCCACAATATCAGAAATCCCACGGGAAGACTAGTGCGGTGGGCGCTAGCATTGCAAGGCAATGTCTTCGATATGGAATATCGAAGGGAAAATCTCAATCTGATGTCGGACGCATTGTCTAGGGCCTATAAGGAAGAGGGGATTGAAGTGAGTGCCATAAATAGTCAGCCGGAGACAACTGACGCCTGGTATTTGTAACAATACCGGGAAGTATGCTAAGACTTACACTCACACCCTACTTGGAAGGTTGTGGGGAGAGGCTGTATCACTATCAGCCTGATGAGGACGGTGAAGGATCCATCGACAACGACGAAGCGTGGAAGCTTGCGGTGCTTAGAGAGAAAAGATACCAGGTTCTCCAGGAGGTCCATGATGCACCTGCGGCAGGGCATCAAGGACGAGAGTGTACGTTCTCCAGGGCTAGGCGCCTGTACTACTGGCCTAAGATGTACGATCAGGTCAGGGAGTACGTAAACAGTTGCCCGGTATGTCAGCAATGCAAGGTGGAACAAAGGGCACTTTGCGGGCTGATGAATCGTAGACAAATATCACGACCCTGGCTAGTGGTGGCCGGTTATATCACTGGCCCATTCCCCAAAATCTCTCGAGGTTTTGAGTACGTCCTAGTCTTTGTAGATCTATTTACTTCCTAGGTAGAGTGCGTTGCGATTCGCAAAGCCAATGGGAGGACAATCGCAAAGGAATTCTACGAGAGTATTGTCACTAGGTTTGGCGTGCCAGAGATATTCTTGTCGAATAACGGAACCAAGTTCAAGAATCAGAAAGTCGATTCATACCACCAGATGAACGGCATCCAGCGTGCCTTGACTCCCGTGTACCATCCCCAATCGAATCCCACAGAGCGAGTAAACAGGACACTCAAAACCATGATCACGTCTTACGTAAACCGTGATCATACCAGCTGGGATAAACACCTGTCAGAGTTCAACTTCGCGTTGAACTCGGCAACTCATAGCGCCACGATGCTCATGTTTGGACGTCAGCCGGTACCTCCTTTGACGTTCAGAAGAGCCCAAGATCAGCAGGCCCTTGAATGTTCGGAGGGTCAAGCTGTGATGGATTGGGCTGATTATATGGAGAAGCTCCCTAATTTATGGGAGAGGGCCAACTCCAAGTCAAAGGAGGAAGCTGCGCGTCAGGCGGCTTATTACGACCGGAAGAGACGGCAACCGGAGATTAAGGTCAGAGATTGGGTATGAAAGAGGAACAGGTTTCTCTCTTCGGCTGCCCAAGGCATTTCAACCAAATTAGCGAAATACGCTGGTCCGTACATGATTGAAGAGGTTTGCTGTTCCGACGCGTACAGACTGGGTAATCAGCTGGAGATCCTGCCCGAACTCTTCCATGCCAAAAACCTTAAGCCGTACTACGGTCCGAGAGAGGATGAGTCAAGCGAGGAACTCATCGATCCTCGCGAGCCGCAAGAAGAACGGCCATTGGATGCGAGCGAATCCGCGAAAGCGTGCAAAGATCCGAGGGGAAATTAGTCGAGAGAGCGGGTCGAGTTAGCAGCCCCCACGGCCGTAAGTAATGATGCCACCGAGACGTCGGATTTACCGGTATCTGCCCCAACCAAGGAGGTCGAGGTCGACCTCGAAAGGTCCCAGAGACGGTCACCGGTCAAACAAGAGGTAGCAACTCTCTCTTAACCCATTTCTTCCCAATCGACCATGAGACTACCGATTGGTTTATCGTCTTGTAAAATGGGTAGGGTCGCTTGAAATCGACATGCAAAATACCATTTCCGAAGCTAAAAGGCTTGCTCTTTCCGAATCTGCAAACAGATTTTCAAAATGTTGCGATCCAAAAACAATATGGCGGCTGACACTTAGTGAAAATTTCATTTTTTATTTTAACTGAATTTCCTCTTTTTTTCGAGTAAAGTATGTAACGTATACCTAATAAACAATTTTATTTCACTATTAGTATGGTTGTAGAACTTCTGTTATCGATTATTGATATTTTTGAAAATCCAAAATTTAAAATAGCGGACGAAAAATTGAAAAATTATGAAAAATGAAGGAAAATGAGAAAATATATATTTCTTGCGTTTTTGAGGGTGCTGATTTGATATTTTATGTTACTTTTTGAAAATTCTTGCATCGAAAATCAATATCGAGCATTCGAAATGGCTGATAAACTTAATTTTTTTTTACTTGAGTTTTTTTTTTATAAAGTACACATTTTTATATGTTTTTGAAGCTAATAAATTGATATTTCATTATATATAGTTATAAATCATTTTCAGTGTAAAAATTATGTTCAGTGAATAGTAGTAGTAAATAATTGAGTTACTGAGATGTTGAAAAAGTATGATCATAACTATCAAAACATTTACAACATATGTATTTATCGCATTTTTCGCAAAAGTTGTTAGTACGTTGGTTATCACACTTTTCTCCTGATTTACATGTTTGTTGTGTATATCTTTGAAAACTTTGATGCAAACCATGGTACGATCTGAAACATTGAACACAATAATGTTCTTTACAATCATAACAATAATAAGTAGTTCGATCTTTACATACCTTACATACTTTGCGTGCCTTAGGAATCATGACGAGTGAATGTTGAGATAGTGATTCTTCGTTTCGTTTCAAGTATACTCTTATGACATTCGAGACAAACTCTTTAGCTGATATTTTCTTACTATGCACTAAATTATATAAGACCATACCATTAGTTAGTGATGATTGTATAAACCTACAAAACATAGGCTATGTCCACTTTTTATCATGAATAGTTGGTCGAAAATCACTGCAATGTTGATCATGAAGATCAACACATTCCATAAACATATTATAAATTATAAAAACCAAAGGAAACTCTAGTGGAATTTTTTTTTTTATACTTTTATCAGTTCTTTCCACTTCAGATCGTGGTGTAACACAGCTTGCAGTTGAAATGATAGAAACATTTTTAGAATCCTTTACTGTAACATAGTTTATGCTACTATTTACTTCGTGAGTTACTACATAAGTACCACGCTCAGATTTTTTATCGATGGTATGTTTTTTTTTTAAAGTATCAAGTTCGGAAACTACTTCTTGTTTGTTAGCTTTCTGTTTTGTTTGCTCGCATGCTTTCAAAGTTGATTTTTTCTTTGTTAGATTATTTATTTTGTTTTTTACATTTTTTGCATTATTTTTTTTCTTGCTTTCGTATATTTTTCTTTTACTTTTTTAGCTACTTGTTTTTTAGCTGTTTGTTTTTTAGCTGGTTGCTTTTTAGCTGTTTGTTTGTTAGTCAATCTTTTAACAGTTTTAACTTTATTTGAAATTAGAGACTTTGTTTTTCTTTTATTTTTCTCTTGATTAGAAGCTAATAATTCTTTGAACATATCTTTAGTAAAAACTCGCTCGTTTCTTACTGTCCCAGTTGCTCTGAGACCATGTTTTTTCAATCGTACGAGTATATCAGGTGAACTAAAATAATTGTCAAAACTGATGTGGTATTTGAAAATTTCATCTGCCGGCTTTCTCTGAAAAAATTCTTTTAACATTTTTATCACTACTCTAGAACCCAAAGCACATTTTTCTTCGCTACTTGAATCATGACCACAGTAAACATCAAAATCTAATAAATATCCCTGAATTGTACAAAGCGCCCAAAGCTTTATTCCAAATCGTACAGGTTTATTTCTTATAAATTGTTTGAGTATGGTACGACCAAAAAATTAAACCATCATCTCATCGATCGAAAGGGCAGAACAAAAAAAATCAAATTGCTGAATATTTTTTCGAAAAATGTTTATTATTTTTCTGACTCTCCATACTCTATCTGCATCATTTCTATCTTCTTTTTTATTCATTTAAAATTTATTTTTTATATTTTCAAATTTATTACGCGACATGGTTTCAGAAACTGTATCGGAATGGTACAAAGAATCGTTAGACCAATAATCCCAATATCATTTACGACTGTTGATAATAGAAAACATAACTGTCCCAATGAATTTATTCGAATCATGAGTATCAATGTCTAAATCATTTTCAGCACTTGCTTCAATTATATAATCTTTTATTTCATCTGAAAAAAATAACTCAAACAACTCATCGCATGTTTTTTCACGCAAATTATTTTTTATCTCCTCATCCAAAAATATTTCTGATTTTGGTATCGAATCATAAAATTTTTCTCCATCTTTCCATACATACTCATGTAAAGGTTCTAGTTTTTTATTTGAAGAAATGAGGGATTCGTCAACTATTTGATACCCTTCTGGACAATTGCGTCCTTCAATAATAATCTAAACACTGTCAGCTGAATCGTTTTCATTGTTTGATTCATCTCCACTTCCAATATCATCAGGAATCACAGCAACGTTTCTAAATAAACTTTCGGGTAAATTAGAAAACGTTTTATCTGTTCTGTCAACATGATCGGAATCTAAATCCATAAGCTCAGTAGTTTCAACAGTAATGCTACTGTCGGATTGCTTTGCGTTTTTCTTTGGCATACTTTACACCAGATGTTATTTTGTAAAGTTATTCAAAATTATAATATTATGAGGTTCAAAAATATTATAATAAATCAATCGCAGTAGTGGTCGAAGTTTTTATATAAATTATTATTGTTGTAATACAATAGTAATATAAATTTTGTAGTTTATTTTTTTAAGTATACAAATTTGCGGAAAATATCGCGTACCTATATGGATTTAGGATTGCAGATTTTACTGCAAGTACAAAAAAACGATTGTTCGCTACCTAGCGGCCGTTTTATAAGTGAAATATGATTTGAAATAATTTTATTGTAACTTTTATTATTTAGAAAATTAATGAATGCTAAACCTGTGGATTTTCGCTAGAAAAAATATATTTATAAAATAAATTAAGTTTATCAGCCATTTCGAATGCTCGATATTGATTTTCGATGCAAGAATTTTCAAAAAGTAACATAAAATATCAAATCAGCCCCCTCAAAAACGCAAAGAGAATGTATTTTGGCGAAAAACTTTGATTTTTCGAAAAAATTTAATTTGGCAGCCATTTTGAATGCGCCATATTTATTTTCGGTGCAAGAATTTTCAAAAATCAACACCAGATATCAAATCAGCACCCTCAAAAACACAAGAAATATATGTTTTTTCATTTTTCAGAATTTTTCAATTTTTCGTTAGCTATTTTAAATTTTGGATTTTCAAAAATATCAATAATTGATAACAGAAGTCCTACAACTATACTGATAGTGAAATAAGATTGTTTAGTAGGTACACGTTACATACTTTACTCAAAAAGAAAGGAAATTCAGTTCAAATAAAAAATGAAATTTTCACTAACAAGGAAACCCCCCCAACCCGACCTCACCGATTTCAATAATCTTTTGATATGTTATAGTTCATCAAAAAATAAGACATACGTATTTTTTTTATCGGCGGAAAAACACTTTGAGGGGGTGAAAACAACCCTCAAAGTTCACCCCCAAAAATAGATTTTCCAATGTATCTCAGCATCTAATTGATATTTTACGACCAAACAAATTTCATATCACTTCTCATGTGAAAAGCAAACTAGCACATGCAATTCCGACCACAAGGGATGCAACCCTTATTTTTTTTATTTAAAATACTATCTATTTCATGGCTATTTTTATGAAAAAAATTAAAATAACCCGAAAAAAATTGGAAAAAATATTACCCTACATAAAATACAAAAATAAAGTTAATCTAGTCAAGCTTTTTTTCAAACTACCCCCTTAAAGTTGAAAAACCACCCCTAAAAAATTGTTTTCAATACATTACAGGTGGTGTTGATAATTTAGTGTAAAATTTGTTAAGTATCATTTATACTGTACAAAAACAACTATCTCGTGCAGTTTCGACCACAAGGGTTGCAACCCCTAATTTCTGTCATCGAAATTTTTACCTTCTTTGTACCTATTTTTGAAAAAAAGTTCATAATGAGCTTGAAAAAATTAGTAAAAATATTACCGTGGATAAAATAAGAAAAAAAATTTACCTTTTATTTTTAAAACCACCCCTTATGTTGAAAAACAACCCCCAAAAAATTGTTTCCAATACATTACAGGTGGTGTTGATAATTTACTGT
This sequence comes from Phymastichus coffea, assembly GCF_024137745.1. NCBI lineage: Eukaryota > Metazoa > Arthropoda > Insecta > Hymenoptera > Eulophidae > Phymastichus > Phymastichus coffea. The sequence continues at coordinate 5,012,462 of NW_026706827.1, forward strand.
AAAATACGTTGCGTATAATTTATAATGTACAAACACAACTATCTCGTGCAGTTTCAACCACAAGGGTTGCAACCCCTAATTTCTGTCATCAAAATTTTTACCTTCTTTGTACCTATTTTTGAAAAAAAGTTCATAATGAGCTTAAAAAAATTGGAAAAAATATTACCGTGGATAGAATAAGAATAAAAAATTTACCTGTTCAAACTTATTTTCAAAACCACCCTCAATGTTGAAAAACCATCCTAAAAAAAGTTTCTGACATATCGTTGCAATCTCTTCTAAATCAAATAAGCTATGATTCCATAGCTATTTTGTTGCTCTCTTTTAAATTTTTTACGTTCTATCGTTTATTAATTCTATCAAAAAATAAATAACTTTTATTATATAAAAAAACAAGTCAAGAATAATATAATATTATAAGTATACCTAGAAGATAAGTATAGTTTCTCGGATGCGCAAAAATTTTGGTATATGAATGATAGTATTATCAGAATTTTATTTACGTCCTACTATCAGCGTCTCTGACGATGTCTGTTATTTTCATGATTGATAAATATGAGTAAGTAATTCTTCATCAGTAGCCAACACAACTTTCTTGTTGTTGGACGTATTGTATCGACTATTGAACTAACAGCATAATAAATAGTAATAAGAATATAAGATTATAAGTACAAATAATAATAAGATACTATTCCGTTAATTCGTATTTCGTAGTACCTGCTACGTAAGCATAACTATAAAATTATTTTTTATATGCAAATAATTTTACGGCTTTTTAATATTTGTTATTAAAAAAATTGAAATTACACTGATTATGAGGATTTATTAATTAATGATGTTTATAATTATTGTTTACTTATTGATTTGTTTATTATTATTGTTTATTAATTAATATGTTTACTTTTTAATTTATTAATTAATTTTTTTCATGAATGTTTTCTATAAGTTTGTTTATCATTATTGTTTACTTATCAATTTGTTTATTTATTTGTTTTTATCCTAATTTGTTTATTTGTTATTCAGTTTATTTCTTATTCCCCAGCGATATCAGGAGAGACCTATACAGAGGAAAAATAAGGAAAAAAAGGGGACGGATGGATGGACGGACGCACGGAGAATTTCGCGCCTTCTGTTTAATATAATAGAAGATATATAAGATATATATATATATTTTTTTTTTTTATTTCAGATTAAAAAATGAAAATTAACGCTCTGAACGTTTTAAATTTATTATTAGCTTACTTTCAAACTCTACAAATACCTGAAAGTGAGATAAATTATAAAGAGATTCAATTGTCGGAAAGAATTAAAAGCATTTTAATAGATTCCGTGAATGATTTCAATGAAGTAGATATGATCGTTGAAGATACATTAGATTTTCAAGAAGATTACAAAGATCATGCTGCAAAAATAGTAGAAGATGAAGTTCAACACCATTTTCCTGACGATTTCGAAGCACCCACCGACCATTGTACCAAAGACAATGAAGATGTCAGTTTTGAATATAAGCAAAGAGCCGTAGAATACTGGAGAAGTGGCAAAAAAAAAATTTTAATGTTGAAAGTGTACGTCAAAAATTTAAGAAAGTTTCATCTGTGAGTCAGTTGAAACGTTGGGCTCATACAGTCAACAAAGGTGGTACTTATAGAGAAAAAATTGCAAGAATTTTTCAGTACACTTTTGATAATTTTAAAGCAGCAGTAGACGCTGGTTACATCATTCATGATCGTGACATACGTCGATGGGCATTGCAAGCTCAAAAGATTATAGGATCAGAAGATGTAAGATTCAAAGCTTCGGATAACTGGCTTTGTAAATTCAAGAAAGCTCATAGAATAGAATCCCGGAAAATAAATAAGTTTATAACCAAGAAAACACTAGAAAGTAATTCAGAACTAACGATTAAAGCAAATACTTTTATTGCTGATGTTAAAGCAGGCATAAGAATAATTGGAATTCATAATGTGTTTAATTCTGATCAGAGCGGATTCCAACTGGAAATGTACTCCGGAAGAACGCTAGCGGTTGAAGGAGAAAAGCAGGTACAGTGTTTAGTACAGTCAGTTTCTTCAACAACCCACAGTTATACTATATAGCCACTCATATCAGCCACAGGAGAATTACTGTCACCGCTCTTTTTAGTTTTGAAGGAATCTAGCGGTGAGTTTGGACCCATTGTTGAAACCACTTTATTTAGACCCGAAAATGTTTACGTAGAAGCATCTAAATCTGGAAAGTTGACTACAGGTATACATAATCCCATCTAGTTACATATAATGTCATTATAAATGATTTTTCAAATAAGATTTTTGATTTTAGATCTCTTTAAAATATGGCTGCAAAAAGTATATTTCCCTAATGTAGGTTCCAATACGATGCTGTTGCTTGACTCCTGGAGCGGTCATTGTGACAGTGCCATAGAAACTGTAACTCCACGTGATAAACTTATAAATTTTAAAAAAATACCGACTGGCACAACGGGAAAAATTCAGCCACTTGATGTTTTTGGATTTCGCATATGGAAGAACTTTGTCCGCCAATTTTTAGATACCGTAATTTTGATGAATTATGATTTGGATTTACATAAAAGAAACAACATTATTAAACTTCAGTCGTTAGTCCACAATCAATTATCTTCACCAAGATATACTAATATTTTTAAATATTCCTGGTTCAAGAGTGGTTACCTCACTAAAAAACCAGAAAATTTTAACAATCCTGTTGCTTACAGTTTTGGAGATTCCTGCAATACACATTGTGACATAGAAGGATGCAAAAATGTGGCTATTATACGTTGCGGTTGGTGCAAAAAATCATTATGTTTCGAGCACTTCTATGAAGAATATCATTATTGTAAGAAGTATGAACAATAAATCCGCCCTAATTTTTTTGATTGTTTTTAATTGGTAACTGAATGAATTATAGTAACGCATATAAAAATCAATTAAATATATATTACTTGGCAGTTTACAATTTTAGTCACAAGAAAGGAGAAAAACTCAACCAACAAAAACAATGGCAATGCTATCAACCCTCCTAATCACCGAATGGCGATGGTAATAAACCTCCCCCTAATAACCCTCCTAATATCCCCCAATGGCATTGCTTACAACCCCCCATTAACCTCCTAATAACTCCCCCCCCCCCCCCAATAAGACCCTCCCCCTAATAACCCCCTAATAACCCCAGTAGTTAGCAGGGTTGATAACGTTGCCATTATGATATTCGGTGGGTTGCAAGCATTGCCATAAGGTTGCAAGGGGGCTCAGCTATGTCTTCGGGCTATTAGTGGGGGGCTAACGGCATTTTCATTGGAGGTTTATAGGGGGTTATTAGGGGGGGTTGTAAGCATTCTGATAGTGCGGGTTAGTGCGGGAAATTGCCATTGGGATATAAGGGGAGTTTTAGAAATTGCTACTGGGTGATGGATCATTTTTCCGGACAGATTCGGAATCGGCGCAACAAAATACTTTGGAAAAACGTTGTCCCAGTTCTGGGTCTTGTGGGGTGATATAATCTTGAATTGGTACATATTTTTCGTATTCTATTCACGATAATAATTTTTCCAATTTTTTAAGCTCATTATGAACTTTTTTTCAAAAATAGGAATGGAGAAGGTAAAAATTTCGATGACATAAATTAGGGGTTGCAACCCTAGTGGTCGAAACTGCACGAGATAAATGTGTTTGTACATTATAAGTGATGAGCAACGTATTTTACAGTAAATTATCAACACCACCTGTAATGTATTGGAAACAATTTTTTGGGGGTGGTTTTTCAACATAAGGGGTGGTTTTAAAAATAAAAGGTAAATTTTTTTTCTTATTCTATCCACAGTAATATTTTTACTAATTTTTTCAAGCTCATTATGAACTTTTTTTCAAAAATAGGTACAAAGAAGGTAAAAATTTCGATGACAGAAATTAGGGGTTGCAACCCTTGTGGTCGAAACTGCACGAGATAGTTGTGTTTGTACAGTATAAATGATGCTTAACGTATTTTACACTAAATTATCAACACCACCTGTAATGTATTGAAAACAATTTTTTAGGGGTGGTTTTTCAACTTTAAGTGGGTAGTTTCAAAAAAAACCTTGACTAGATTAACTTTATTTTTGTATTTTATGTAGGGTAATATTTTTTCCAATTTTTTTCGGGTTATTTAAATTTTTTTCATAAAAATAGCCATGAAATAGATAGTATTTTAAATAAAAAAAATAAGGGTTGCATCCCTTGTGGTCGGAATTGCATGTGCTAGTTTGCTTTTCACATGAGAAGTGATATGAAATTTGTTTGGTCGTAAAATATCAATTAGATGCTGAGATACATTGGAAAATCTATTTTTGGGGGTGAACTTTGAGGGTTGTTTTCACCCCCTCAAAGTGTTTTTCCGCCGATAAAAAAAATACGTATGTCTTATTTTTTGATGAACTATAACATATCAAAAGATTATTGAAATCGGTGAGGTCGGGTTGGGGGGGTTTCCTTGTAAGTTTGAGCAGCCATATTGTTTTTGGATCGCAAAATTTTGAAAATATGTTTACAGATTCGGAAAGAGCAAGTCTTTTTGCTTCGGAAATGGTATTTTGTATGTCGATTTCAAGCGATTCTACCCATTTTACAAGACGATAAACCAATCGGTAGTCTCATGGTCGATTGGGAAGAAATGGGTTAAAGGGATTTAGAGGGAGAGGTAGGCCTCGAAAGACCGTGCCCGTCGTATAAAGGACGGTTGGGCCGATAAACCCGAATCGTAACCGACGAGAACCAGGGCGTTCCCGCAATGAATAGTGAGGGAACGCATATCTCGGTGGGATGCGGCATTTGATAGGGTTTTTCTTCGCGCAGGGAGTTTTATCCGAGATTTTTTTGTTTTGGATGATCGAGGTGGTCAGTCAGATGCTATTAGATCTGTTGCTGGGCCCTGACGCGACGCAGCTTACAGAAGATCTGCGGAGCTTCGCCAGGGTCCAGTTAGAGGAGGCCACCCTACGGGAGCGCCACCACACATCGGTGGCGGACGTTCTCGTGGACGCGTCGTGGATCGCTCCTAAGAAGGCTTTCAGGGACGCGTCGACTCAGACAGAGGACCAAGATAATGTCGAGCGTCCCAAGTCTACCGTGGACCAGGGGGTGCAGACCCTCAAGTCCGGCGTACCCTAGACGTCGGACAATGCGAGCCAGTGCCCAGGACCCGGGGACACCGACGGGGCATCTCACTGCGTCTGCAACCACCCGTATCCCGGAGCAGCCATCTCTCCTCCTCGACTTCAGACACAGCAGGGTCTATGGAGAGGCCCTGCTGTGGGTAGATAATGGACAGGAGTCCCCAGCAGCGCTCCCGGCGCCGGCTTAGGAGAAGAGAGCCCCGAGAGCTACTGGTGCTGGGGTGATGCTTACGGTCCATGTGGACGGGCTTATAGCTTTTGACACTACAATCGTGGTCAGGTCGCAAGATGGATGTGCGACCGCCACGGTGGAAGGCGTAACCATCACCGCCTCTTAGGGAGTCAGCGCCCAGCAGTCCCCTCGGTCTGCAGAGCAGATCACACCGTATCGGGAGGCTGCTCAGTCCCGATCTCAGTTGAGGGGCTGCTACATATGTGAGGAGCCCGGGGTGACCAAAGGAACCGGGTTCCTTTCCTTCTTTACTTTTTCAGGTTCCTGATGGGGGCAAATCCATTCGCGATTCATCTATTCGCGATGTTAGTTCAAACGACTAAGAGAGAGAGGGGGCGCGCGAGGATTTGAAATTTCAGTTAAGCCTCAGCTGCTTTCGCGAAAGTACTGCCGAAGTTTTTGCACTGTGTTTCGCCGTTATAAATTGAAAGTTTCCTGGGACTATTTTGATACGTGCGTGAGTTACGAGAAAGCAGTAGCAGCAGCATTTAAGCAACAGCAACAGCATTGCAGTAGCAACAAGTAGCAGCAGATTTGAGAGCGAGGCAACATAGTTGATTGATCCGAGGAGCATCTATAAACTTCGCTTCAACAATTACGGTGGACCAACGTAATTGCACCGCAGGGTAGGTGCACCTCCCTTTATTGTAGCACGACAGACTACTTTCGAAAGTATTTTGTCAATCGCGATTGTAAATTTTTGTATTTGCGCCGAGCGTTAGTTTTCGCGGCAATTTTCAAATTCCCTCTCTCTCTCTCTCTGTCTCTCTCTCTCTCTCTTTCTCTCTCGGTGAGTAACGACACACTGGTCTTTGAGGCTCTCTTCCTTAATATACATTTTCTCAATTTTGTCACTTCCTCGAGCGGCACTTTTTTGCAGGCGATTTCGTCCAGCTGGCCACTGCGCTTACTGCTAAAAATTCTTGGCTTTTAGTCAATTTTTTGGCCAGTGGATGAATAAACCGCCTGCCTGGTTACAACATAACCTTCATCAAATCTCCAATTTTAACGAGTTTTGATCTATACACTTCTGCAAACAACACGAACAACAACACAGCCTCCACACCAGGACCGCTACACTCTACACACTACACATCACACATCTCACCGAATGCAACACTTCCAACACTTTTGCTGCTAAGTACCAGTGTCAACTATTTTTACCGTTATCCACATATTTGAATTTTCTCGGAGAGACTTCTCATAGCCAGTGCTATTTCTTCGCCGCATCACTACTTTTAACCCAATTTGTTCTTGCGCTTAGTTATCGCGATGGCTATTTTAACTTTAAGCTTATTTTAATTTATATTTATTTTACTTCATCTTGTTTTGTTTTATTTAGTTTAATACTGTCGTATTTTCATCTAGCGCTATCTACACGCTAGACAATTTCATTTTTAGTCTTAATTTTAATTTTATTCTATCGACTGTGTCAAATCGCGTTTACTTTCTTACTTTTTCATGAATTTTGCATTGTAATTTTTCTGCATTCGCTTCACCAATCATTTTTTCTCATTTCATTTTTGCGGATAAGTTACTTATTTATTTTTGCGTTTCAATCATCTCTAGGTTAATTTGCGAATTCTCTTACCGTCTCTTGTAAATGGCATCATTTTACTCCTGTATCTCCCGCCAATTTTTGATCCTTAACTAACTGAGTTGGTGCCACTGAAGCGCCAATTTTCAAATTTCTTAAATCCAGACTTTTCACAACTACCGTTTATGACTGGTCAGTGACACAAATTTTCGCGCGAAATTCAAACTATGTTCAACTAGTCGTGCCAATCGGTCCTTTAAATTATCTCACTTGTTACAGTTTCTTGCGAAGTTTTGAGATTCGGGGAGGAGATATGGGAAACTTATTGACACATTTTATGAATTTTTATTTTTGTCTTAACTAGTTTTTATATTTTCAAACCTTTCAATTTTATCAAATGGTCTTGTGTTCATGCGCCGAGTGTGGTGAAGCGCTGAGTTATCTGGATGCTAATCTTCTGCAATGCGAGTCCTGCGATAGATCTTTCCATCGACACTGTTTCCATATAACCTCAAACCCTGACCTTCCGACCTTTACCTGTCGTGCCTGCTCTTTTCACTCTTCGGTTTTGGCCAACTCTCGTCAGTCCGGTTGCGTTATTTTGGAATCCCCTCCTTCCATTCAAATTGACTCTGGTTCTGCTGGTACTTTGCCTTTTATTGAAATCTCAGGCCGTAAGAGACAGGCATCACCTTACGAGCTTTTCCCATCGAAGACGTCGAGAGTGGAATCCCGGAGCGACTTCTGTGGTGCTGACCAATCGGCCGCCCTTCTCACTGTTCCTTCCTCCAGCACGGACCAAACCCACTTGCTAAATAGCATGGCATCTACCACGGGCGATAAACCACCAGCATGGTTTTCTGGCTTCGTGAATAATGAATTCACTGAATTTCGGAACGAGATCAGAGCCACTCAGACCTCCATTCTGACCAAAGTCAATCGTGTTGCCGACGAGGTGAAGAGCCTCAAGTCCGTGGTGGGTCTCAAGGATCGTTCCGAGCTCCTTATTCTAGGCCTACTGCAGGGGTTCCAGGGTTCACTGGAGGATGCCGCCGGGATGCTTTTTGAGGCGATTGGCTGCCCAAACGCTGGTGGTCGCATAGTGGCCACCAGAAGATGGACTGCCACTCGTTCTCGTCCAAATCCGATCGATACTACATCCACTTTCGTCGTCCGTATCGACTCAACGGTGGTGCGTGATGTCATACTGGAGCGCTCGGGCAGACTCGCTGGGAAGACGGCGAGGGACATTTTTAAGTGCGGTCACGGAAACCCCGTGTTCATCCGCCAGCTCTTACCGCAGCCAATCCACAATCTCTTTGTAAAGGCGCTCGCGCGCAGTCGTGAGTTGGGTTTCTCGCGCCCTTTCGTCTCGGGTATGGTCGTCCATATCCGGGAGAATACACGTTCCACCCCGATCCCAATCATGTCGGAGAGTGACCTTGACACCTGCACGCCTTTGCCTCCCGGTCAGCCTGCTGCCCAGGCCGCTCCGCGCTCTAGTGCCATGGCAGTGGCTGCCACTCCGATCGGCACTCGCAGACATGCTCCACTCAACCTTAACTTCGCGCCCCAGGTGGTCAAATCGCGACCTACTGCCTCCATCCCAAAAAATCCGGCTCCGCAACTTAGCAAAACAGACGGTTGTTTTAGCCCGACAGTGTCTGTCTTTCCGGCCCAGCTATCTCAAGCCATCCCATCTTCATCTCCTCCAGTTTCTGGTCCATGATGCCAACTAATCCGGGACCATACCCCGCCCTCTGCTTCCTTCGTTGTCGGCCACATCAATATAAACAGACTTAATTCCTCCCGTCACTTTGCTCTTCTCGAAGCACAAGCCATTTCTACACATTTTGATGTCATAGCCATTACCGACACTTTCCTCTCACCTGATATCTCTGACTCACACCTCTCTCTGCCCGATTTCAATTTTTTCAGGCTTGACCGAATTGGAAAGCAGGGTGGCGGTGTTGGTCTATACGTCAGATCTCACTTTAAATTCAGTTTCCTAGCTACTTCAGATCCAGTTTTCGATAACACGCCTGAATTCATCCTGGGTGAAATAAAGTCCGACAACACCAAGCTTTTGATGGCGGTGGTTTACAGACGCCCCTCTGCTTGCTCTCCCACACACTTTTTCAACTGCTTGGCCACTTACCTCCCTCTGTACGGAAATGTCATCATTACCGGTGATTTTAATGCAGACCTAGGTTCCAGCTCTCTGCCGGATGCTCGAGCTTTGAGATTTCTCGTTGACCTGCACAACCTCCACTTCGTATCCACTGCTCCCACTCATCACTGTCTTGATACAAATCCCCCTTCCCACACTACTCTTGACCTCTTCATAGTGAAAGACCTAAATGGTATCCAGACATTTGGAAAGTCTGATACTCCTTTTATTGCTGGTCATGATTTCATCTCGCTCACCTATCGCTTCGTTACTAACAATCATATCACCAGAGTCATTAGGTCCCGCAGTTTGAATAGGGTGGACGAAGCGGCCTTAAATGGGACCCTCAGGGGCCTTCTCTCGAATTTGGTCGACATTTCTTCAACACGACTGCAGCACTCTTTCGACCCGTCGATCGAAGCCGACGTGCATCCCCTTGACAACTTGGTGAACTCTCTCACTGAAGTCCTCATAAAATCCTTTAACGAGGTAGCCCCTCTTAGGTGCATCAAGTTGTCTTCTAGGCGTAAACCCTGGGTGACCCCGAGCATTCTTGCGCTTATGAAAAAGCGTGACGCTGCCTATAAACTGGCATCCTTCTCCCGCTCGGGCAGTGACGTCTCTGAGTATCGAAGACTACGCAACGATGTCTCAAATGCCCTCGACTCTGCAAAAAATTCTTGCATTTCAGGCAGACTGTCTTCCGCAGCCACAAGCAAGGCCAGATGAAGAGAGTTACGAAACTTGGGAGTCACAAGGCGCGCTCTTCCATCCCCGTTACAATTTTTTTCTCCAGCCGTACTAAACACCCATTTTGCCAACATAGTCAACTCGTCCCCTCCATTGACACGTGACTTTTTGGACGCCCTTTTAGCGAGTCCCCCAAACGCTCCTCACGTCCACTCCCCATTCAATTTTCGTGAGGTCACTTGCCAGGAGGTCATGGATGCACTAAACTCGTCCACATCCAGAACATTCGGTCCTGATGGTTTGTCTGTCAAGATGCTTAAACTCGTCTCCTCTTCTTGTCTCTCATCTCTCACGCATCTTGTCAACAAATCATTACTGTGCGGCGTCTTCCCTACCTCCTGGAAACGGTCTCTCATCACCCCTCTTGCCAAAGTACCTTCGCCCGCTCTTTTATCGGACATCAGACCGATAGCAAGGTTATCTGAGGTATCAAAGGTGCTTGAGAGGCTCGTTCATTTACAACTCTCGTCTTACCTGGACCGCCACAAGCTGCGTGATCCACGGCAGGCGGGTTTTGTGCGGTTTCACAGCACCCAGACAGCTCTCCTGGGTGTCTTGGATGACGTCCGCAGGGCTATTGAGGAGCGTAAAATTACAATCCTCGTCCTGCTGGATTTCTCCAGGGCTTTCGACGTTATTCCCCACGGTCGTCTGATGGTCAAGCTCAGGGACCTATGCCTGTTTGACACTGTCCTGGGATGGTTTTTTAGCTATCTGACTGACAGGTTTCAGGCTGTTATGGGGGAGGATGGCAGGTTGTCGGATTGGCTCAGGGTTGCTACTGGAGTACCGCAGGGTAGTATTCTGGGACCATTGCTATTTGCAATCTTTATCTCGGACCTGCCCTCTGTTCTCTCCTTCATGAACTATATGCTATATGCCGACGACACGCAGGTCTATCTTCACTGTCATCCCAGCAGCCTTGCGGAGGCTTTGGGGAGGGTGCAGCTTGATGTACAGGCTATAGCGGATTGGGCACTAGGAAACGGTATCTACCCTGAACCTCACCAAGACCAAGGTCATGATACTGGGCAGCGAACAGTACGTTAGGGCTATCAACTTGAATGACATCGTGAAGATCACCATCAACGAGGTTCCACTCGACTATGTTACCAGTGCTCGTAATCTGGGCGTGACACTTACTCCCACGTTAAACTGGTCCGAACATGTGAGAAGCGTGACGAGGTGGATATACAGCTGTCTGGCTTCACTTCGTTTCCACAGGAAATCTCTCTCGACTACCCTCAGAAAAGTTCTTGTCGAGCATCTCGTTTTCCCACATTTCGATTACCTCTCAGTGGTTTGTATTCAGCTTGATGGAGAGCGCTCGTCTAAGCTTCAAGTTGCACAAAACGCCTGCGTACGCTTTGTAATAGGATTGATCCCTTTTATACCTTCTCTATCCTTAAACAGCCACATCACGCACCATAGACTAGCCCTGGGCTGGCTATCCCTCACCCCAAATAGGTATAGAGCCCTTGCCGTTCTGGCCTACTCTGTTGTGTCCAGAAAATCGCCGCACTACCTGGCTAAAAACCTGTCTGTCCTGCTCGATGGTGTCATTATCCGGCGCTCGGGTCGTCACCCGCCGTCGGCGTTTGAATACAAGGCCCCTCGAACCGAGGCATGGAACTATTCCTTTGCTATCCTTGCTCAGAGAATACTCAACTCACTGAGCGTGACCCTGTTCTCCACCGATCGGATCCCTAACTTCAGGGATTGGACCCGTGATCTATTCTTAAACTAGGAGGCTAGAGCATGGATTGAGAGGGCGACTCGCGAGAAGTTAATGCCGGTACCGGCACTGTCCGATTATACTCGCATACCAAACAGGGTCAATCCAGCCGCGTTCTCCCAAAATTATCCATCGTCCCACACTTACCCCTCTATCGACCTATGGTTCATGAAATAGCTAATTGAATGGTTATTTTCTAGCCGAACGCACGTCGATCCACCATTATACCTTTCCTCTTTTCAGACCTTCCTTCTGTAAAACAGGTGCCATTCGCGTCTTTACTACTCTTGCTATTTTTATTATTTTTTACTACTTTTAGTATTTTGTTGTTCTTATTATTTTTATCATTCTCTGTTACCTTTATTGTCTTTATTATCTTAGTATTATTTTTCATCTTTTATTATTGTTAACTTTGTCGTTTTATCTGATAACTCATTTATATTGTTCTTTATATATTTTATTTTACTATATTTTCATATTTTATTCTATTTTTATTTTTACATATATACTCTTAGTGTTTACTGTTAATGCCATTGGAAACTCGCTGCTCACCGTATATACTACTCACACAGTTTCACGTAATTCATCTTCTTCAAATAGTTAAATGCGTCACTTTTCATCCTTGCATCTCCTCTTTTGTCATGTTTAAATTTTGTTATTATTTTGTTATGTACATTTTCCAAACTGCCAGACGAGGTTCCACCTCATTGGTGCAATAAACGAACTAATCTAATCTCTTTCTCTCACCGAATTATAAAATTTGTTTTATGGTATTTGAAGTATGATTTTTATATTGTATTTCTTTACCTTTTCCTCCTCCCCTATTTCGATTGCTATGAGCGAGTGCGCCTCACTTGCCCACCTTTGAAAATTGATAACGAAGCGAGTTTCGTTACAAGCGAATCCCAGACTCGAAACTCGTTATCCTGATCTAGAGCGGGTGTATTTGTGTTATATAATGTTCTCGCTAATCATACACACAACTTGATGATTTCTTTTTTCTGGCACGCTTTCACACTTATCGTTCATGTCTGACATGGTCAAGGGTTCACGAAGCAACGCGCTCAATTTTTCGCTTTTCTTTTTATTATTTTACTATATTCAGCTCAAGCATTTAGAACTTCATGATGCCGAGTATCACCTATCACACTTCTAAATTTCTAGGCAATCGTAAATTAAAAGCGCAAGTGTGAAACATATCCGCGCGCACTGTTCTTCGGATCCTATTCAATAAGTATCTGTGCTTTTTCACTTATTCTTTTTTCGTTCGTAAAAAATATAATATTGTCGTGGATAGCAAGCGCGTAGCCAGTATCCATGCACATAAAAAGGAAGATGAAGAAGAAGCGGAAACCGACGAAGGAAATCAATGGGTAGGACTCATTCGGATCCGAAGGGGTGCTGACGATGAATACGATTCGCACGTTGACGCCGGCGACAAATGCACTAGTACTCTAGGCGAAGTGAGCTGCAGGTAATGCGCACGCCACGCCTTTGACTCCGCTTGCTCTACCCTTGCAGGCGCCTGCAATCAACGGCAACGCATAAATAGCAGCGCGCAGACACATGAGAACAAGAAAAGTGATGAATAGCGGGGAAGATATTATCAATATGGTGGCATTGGACATCGAAAAATTGAGTGTTCTAGTTACCTGCAAACCGTAAATAATGCCGGTGTATGTTTCCGGCGTCAACAGCTGGGGCATTATGCGAATAATTACCCGCGATTCAGTGGGAATGTTCGATGCCAGAACTGTGATGCACCGAACTGCACGTTTCGTACGTGCCTGAACTTCGAGTCTATTCGTACGTTTAGCGAAAAATGGGTCAGCGAGGGCCAATTGCCCCACAACCTCCACGTAAAACCCGCAAGGCCAAGCGCCATGGCAGAGAGGACTCCCGGACGTGATAATGGAACTGCATCCTCGTCACCTAAGAGCAAGAGCGACGATTGGAAATGATGCGATCTGCAAGACAAATTTGCAATGCTGGAAACCATGGACGAAGGGCTAAACCAGGATAACACCGAGGCAGGGAGCTAGCAGAACCAATTTTACGGCGGAACGGACACGTTTTAAGAAAAGCATCAAGAAGTTATATAAGTATCGAGTTGGGAGGTGCGCAGGTTAGATCTTGCAAGCGAGTTATCATGATCTGTCCCTGCAGACGGGATTCTCGGGTCTATTGGAGAGCTTGCAGTGTCGACCGATGAGCAGGAAGGAGTAAATAAATAGGAAAATGCAGTCTACTTCGATGCGGTCGAAGCACGGGTTGGATTTTGCAGAGGTTTCCGTGCGTTTAGAGTGCAAGAGGTGTAGATCGTCATCGAGCGAGGGTCAGCATACGATTATAAGGAATACGACGAGTGAGGTAAAGTCATCGTCGATTTTGGAGGTCCGGACGTCGTGAGACTCACGACGGAGCTCTGTACCAATCGTTATGCTATGTCTGACGCTATGGCCGTGAACACAGTTGAAAATCGACCGTTACTTCTGGTGACGATCTGCGGAAAGCCGTACAGCGCTTTTTTTATACAGAAGCGCAGGTAACGATAGCACATCGGCACATTACGCGAACGTTCGGCTTCAGGATTCAGGGATCACCAGCAAGGGTGCTAGGTTTCACGGATAATTCAGTGAGCATTATTGGGCTGCTGCGGTTGTCGATAGAGATCGACACGGCTATTCATACGATCCAGATGTATGCTTGCGATCAAGTCCTGCAGTATGACATGCTCTTCAGCCAGGATTTCATCCGAGCGTTTAGGATATGCACGATTGTCACGACCATGGATAGAAAGTCGTTAGCTGCAATCCTTACTCCTGGCGGCTAATCCTACGGTCGCAATCTCGGGCCAGTTTCCAAGCTAGCTACTTCCAATTTCTTTCTGGTCTGCGACTTTTTAAACAGCAGTGTATTGTCGTCAGTATCTAGGACCGTTCTAAACTGCCTGATGAAATTTACTCCTAAAATTAATTCATCGACGAGGGCTGAGAGTATAGCCACCCTTGTTGGCATCGTCATGACGCCTACAGTGAATGGCAACATTATATGGTCGATAATCGGCAAGTTTCAGCCGTATTGGAAACCGGTCGTACCTGCATGGGTAACATTCGGTCTTATATTTAACGCTGGAGCCATTTGAAGAGCCTTACTTGCCATCGCTATGGCTCAGCCCCCCCCCCCGGATCATAGAAATTTTTGGCCATTTTCGGAAAATGACCAAAAATGACAAAATCCAAAAAATCAAAAATAGCCCAAAACGTTTCAAAGAAATTTAGACGTATTTTACAGCTGATTCTAAGCATTTTTTATGTTCATTTTTTTGTAAAGTCATTCCTTTTTGAGTAAAAAATTCACGAAGTTTTTCATAGTGCTGTTTCAAAAAAGTGGCCATTTTTAAAATACCAAAGCAAAAGTTGATGCTCACAACCAAATTTTCAGAAACGTCAGACGTTCAGATTACGATTTCTGGTCTTATGGGAGTAAAAAAATTGTAAAATTAAAATAATCGAAAAAAAAAATGTAAAAATTCAATGATTTTTCAAAAAAACCTTTAAAAAAATTAAATTTTTCGAATTATATTGAAAAATAAGTGCGATTTTCTGAAAAAGCAACTTCAAAAACTCCCGATAAGCAAATTTGTCGAAAAACCAACGAGGTTTTCCATTTTATTTTTATGCTTGAAAATGCGTGCACAAAAATGATGTTTTGTGCGTTAATGGGTTAATATTTAAAACCTTTTAATTTAACTTTACTAGCAAACAAAATGCTTAGCACATGTTAAATATTCTATCAAGCCGGTCGAGAAATTCTTTAGCTCGTTATCGTGCAATACAGTGATTCTACCTATCAGGCGCACTAACTGTTGTTAGCGCGTCTGTTTTTAGTATTCACTAAACTTAATTATTACTAGACGAAATTATTTGTGCGCAAACACCAATTTTTCAGCTATAAACTTTAATATGGCGTCTTTACATTATTTTACTAGAACAAAAACAAAGAAACTCATGTCCTTGCAGTGTTTGTGTTTGAATTCATTCATTCAAATCGTTAGCACTGCAAGGTAGCGCCGTATTAGTTGAGCGTAAATGCTCAGCTGATCCCGTAAGCACTAGTTAGCACACGTAGTCGACTCGCATCGCCGACATCGAAAAATTGAACCAAAATGATTTTATCGGTGTTCGCGGTTTGCTTAGGCTCGTGCTGTGCTTGCTTTTGTTTTGAGTGTGTTAATATTTTCCCCAGGCCAATGGATACAACATTGGTTAGTATCTGACAATATTCAAGCCGTATTGGTGATTGTGCGTTAAATTTCCAAGACTCTCTTAGCTGTACTCGCATGCGCTTATAATTGTGACTCTTGCTTCGATTAATCGGGAAGCTTATGTCCGCGGCAGGCTTTTAGACATTTACTCGCGAGCTAACCTAATCTACCACGTGGTATGCTTTACTATATAGAATGTGTACAATCAATATTCTAAATGTTACGTGGTTGATTGACTGACTTTTACAGGAATTGACACGTGTGTGCGTTAAATAAGTTCATTAACGCCTCGTACAAACGCGTATTTTATTATGAACTAGCGCTCTGACCTGTCACGAACGCCACGGGTACATTTACGTTGGGCGCCATGTAATGGGGTAAGATGTTTGGTGAACTACACGGTGCATAGGTTTGAGGGCAAGCCTCTTCGCGTGCGCACGAATCAGCGCAAGCTACGCTAGTGTCGTCTCGCCGTACGCAATGGCGCACACTTTAGCAGCGCTCTGTAGAAAGAAAGGAAGAAAGGAAAGAAAAATTACAAAAGAAAATGATAATAAATCGCATACGCAATTCGTGAGCTCTTTACAATGCTCGGTTGCGACTGGTAAACAAAACGTCAAAAAGTTGCAATGAAAAAAAAGGTAATTCGCTAATGACATTTATCGACACAATAAGTAACAAAGCGGGAGTAAGTGCGCGGAGTGACAATTAAGGAATTCACGGTAAATATGGATGGATTCATCCTAAATTAACCGACACATTAAAGGCAAAACTTTGGGGCAAACTCGCAGCCAAGAGTACAACAATCAACAGACTCAAAGTATATGAGTGATGAACAACGAGTATGACCGCTTATTAACCAACTCTCAACGTCACTTACTTGGACGCGCGTGCGACAAGTAGCTGGACCGCTGAACAATCATCATCAGTTTAATCATCGACAATCAATAATCTCAAATTTCGCTCAAAGTTCAAAGTCAAAGAAATCAATTGGTGGCAGACAACAAGGCAGTACCTTATTGAGAATTAGTTGGACGAGTGTACTCGGAACGGAATTCAGCGCTAATGGCCACTTGAATTCGCTTCATGGGTAAAAGATGTCCGCTTGTGGTCACAACTGAAAACTCTCTCGATTCATTGCTCATTTTCCGGCTCGTCTTGCCCCTATTCTTTCTCATTTGCATAAGTTTGAAAGTATGTGTGTCGGCTTGATGTGAAACCAGCAATAACCTTGATTGATGTTGTCGTGAAGAGACTGATAACAAGTATAGATTTATTTGTGTCGCTTGATCCCATGTTTCAAGTGTTATAAGTTGCCGAAAAACAAATAGAATTAACATATCGGAATACAAAGTCTCGCAAATACCTGGTCGCAACATTGATCAGAGCTCCGTACTGAGAAAGCACCAGTGGCGGTCAACGGCCAATTTTTGAGCAGTTAATCCATCTGTCACTATATATATATATATATATATATATATAGTGCAAGTAATCATGGTATTGATTAATAAATATTATCTTGTTCATTTCATGATATAACTAACACTTATTACTATTCTGACTTGGGTTCTATTTAATGTTAATTAAAAGGAGGCGTTTATACATAGAATTACACATCTCCACAAAAAACAGCCCTCTAACCTTCAGATGAGACTATAAGTCTTATACGTTTTTTAAGTTATTTTCTAGCTTTTGGCTTATGTATTGGCTCTGGATTGGAATTCTGGTCTTTTAAACAGTTGATCTTTGTTTTTTGAGTTGATGATCACAATGCTCGTATCCATTTGACTCCATCACACCAAAATCAAGGTCAAACGAAGGTCCAAGCCCTTAAATCTAACGATATTATATTTTCTGATCCTAGATGTTAAGAGAAAAAAAATTTTACGTCCCAAAATTCATCCAAATTTATTGATTGAAATGACCTCTGGAAGATATCTCAAGGTAAAATACACCTTATGGAACTCTCGGTTGATGTATCCACAGTAAATCGGGATTTGGGTTTTTGAACCATTTTAACCTTATGTTTTTGGAGTCACTGAATCCGAATATAGAGCGCTTAATCCCATTTTATACATGTTGAGTCAAACGGTGAAACAATTGTGAAAAAATTCGAAAAAAATTATAAGTACTATATATGTTTTTAGTGTCACTAAATCCGAATCCGGGATTTTTTTACCACTCCGTGTCAGAATCACAGTCAAACTAAGGTAAAGAACATTGATTTCAATGAGTAGATTTTTTTTGATCACGGATTCTGAAAGAACGGAAACATTTTAATTTTTAAAAACGTCAGCTTCGAGATCACTCTGCTTAAAAAGTTAGAGTTTACCTGTGTGTTTGCACCTAGGACACCTCTACGTGGTGAAGACGAACAATGGAGTTGTTGCACTATCCGGCAAAGTTCCGCTCATGCCGTCATGACAACACACCGTAAAAATTTACGATGCGATGCAGAGTTCGGAACCCTAGTATTGTCGGCTGGTCAGAGTGAGAAAGCGGACCCAGAGGTGTCGTCATCAGCCGATTGCAGCTCTATATTAGTTGTTGACTTGGCCAATATGGAGTATGATGTTACAATAAACAACAAATAAATGAGTGGCATCATCACGTACGTAGTAAGAACCGTAACATCTTCTGCTACATTTTTTGTAAGTACGAAGCATCTTCGTTACGTAAAAACATAAGTGATTCCATATGTAAAACATACAAAGATATGTTTAGATTGCAATTAAACCAGGAAACAACATGGGTTCCTAATATTAAATGTAATTCTTGTTCGGTGAAGCAATATGAATGGTGTAAATACAAAAAATTTCCTATTAAGTACACTACCCCAGCTGTATGGAAGCAAGCTGAATGTGAAAAAGATTATTATTTTTGTACGAATAATGTTACAGGTATCAATCTTAAAAATAAAAGTAAAGTCGTATATACCAACGTTACATCAGTAACGGGGCCGATTCCTGCTGAACGCACGTACACGAATTATAAAACTCAAGAGCATCAGAAAATAGATATTGATGGAGAATATAAAGAAAAATCTGAACCGGAGAACTGCAGTTATGATGACAGTATTGATAGTGATAAGGGCATGACTCAAACATAATTGGAATTGAATGACTTAGTTCGAGAGTTGAATTTACTAAAAGATAGTTCAGAGTATTTGGCTTTATTTTTGAAAATCTGCTAGAATCTAAAACTAAAGTTTATCGTTATCGTAGAAGAGACATACTATTTCGTAAATATTTTAAAATAGACGAAAATTCTTTACTATTATTGCTATTATTATGATATTATTATTATTGCGAAGATATAATGGTCTTATGAATGAGTTAAAAGACAATTGTTATAGAGCACAAGATTGGAGATTCCTTCATACTCATCTAAGATCAGTATAAAAACAATTTTACTGTACAATATGAACAAGTATGCTCTAGTTCCAATAGATCACGCTACTGTAATGTAAGAAAAAATATGAAAATATGCAACTACTTTTAGAAAAATTTGGATATGCGAGCCATCAATTGTAGCTATGTAGCGATTTAAAAATAATAACAATGTTGCTTGAATGACAGTCGGGTTTCACTAAATATCCTTGTTATTTGCGTTTATAGGATATCAGGAATCGTAAGGATCATTATAAGGATTTAGAATGACCAGCAAGACCACGTTTACATCAGATTCGCATAAATTCATTAACAATTCCTTAGTAGATCCTTCTAAGGTGCTTATTTCGCCACTCTATACAAAACTTGATCTTATGAAACAATACGTTAAGGCACTAGATAAGACTAGAAAATACTTTCTGCATCTGCAAGAAGCAAAATTGACAACAGGAGTCTTCGATGGACTTCAAATTTGGATGTTATTTAAAGATATTTTTGTCTGTAAAATGGATGAAGAGGAAAGATCATCAGCTTGACTAAGTTTTAAGTCTGTTTTACAAAACTTTTTAGGTAATAATAATAGTCCAGAGTACAAAAAAATTGTTACTAAAATGATCAAAGACTACGAACAACTTGGGCTTCTAATGAATTTAAAGTTACACGTCCTTTATTCTCATTTGAATAAATTCCCAGACAATTTTGGAGATTATAGCGAAGGAATTAACAGTAAGGTGAACGTTTCCATCAAGATATTAAAGTGATGGAAACTCATTATCAAGGGAAGTGGAACGTCAACATGATGGCTGACTATTGTTGGATGCTGAAAAGAGATGTGTAAACTCCTAAGAAACATAAAATAAATCTTTTGTACAGATCATTTGAAGAGAATAAAACCTGTTATAGTGATAAAAAAGAAAAAAAGAGTGAATTCCATGAAAGTAGAAGGCTTAATTTGATCACAGCAGACAGTAGAAAATTTTTTACGTTTCTAAGAGAACGGCTTTCGAAAGCTCGTTTAAAATAGAAGACCCAAATTAATATTCAAATAAATCAACCAAACTTCTACTCGACATAATTTGCTGTCGTGAGCAGTAATATGCTTATAATATAACAAAATAATTTTTAATGTTTCGTCCAAGACTAGAGTGAATAATGAAAAATAAGTGGAAGTTATTTGCGTATTCTATCATGATCTGTTCACTATCAAATCCTTTCCAGAGCTAAATATGATGTGCGAAATCTGCACACGACCCCGTTACTTAGGCTAATCCTGAAAGAATATGGATTCTTTCAAATGACCCAAAGTTTGCAAATTGGGATTGAGCACACCCAATATTAGGATTCAATGTTTTCAAAAACATAAAAATCAAATGGTTCGAGACCCCTAATCCCAATTTACTTTCGATACATAACCCAGATTTCAGATTTCAGATTTCATCTGAAAATAGTTTCAGATGGCGTATTTGATCTAGATATCATCCGGAGGTCATTTCAATCAAGAGGTTTAGATGAATTGGGATGTAAACTTAATTTATTACTTTTTTATAATCTAGGACCAAAAAGTATTATGTCATTAGATTTTAGGAATTAAACTTTCGTTTAACCTTCACCTTGACAAGTTGGGGTCAGAAAAAACCTGGATTCGGATTCAACGACGCCAAAAACATATACAGGGTGAGAAAAAAGTATGGAAACACCGGAAAATTTAGAAAATCGCATGAGGTTAGTCATGAAACAAAGGTCATACCCTATGTAACTTTCAACAAGGAAGCCAACAGTGACCTCTAGTTTGACCTTGAATCTCTTTTTCAAGGTTATATCAAGGTCAACCTTATTTTTTCATATGGGAACCCCTACTTTTTATACTGGAATCAAAAAGAGCGATAAATTTTACGGGTGGGAACGATTCAAAGATAGCGTGACCGCTAATCCTCCTTGAAACCATGTATTTTTAAAATCATCACATCTTAACGCCTGGATAGCTAAAACAATCTGATTTCACAAAAGTTACAGCGTTCAAATTTCCTGTGACAAAAGAGGGACCTATTAATGTGTCGCCTACCATTTATACCCACACGTTTAATTTTTGAGGATATTGAGTGTGACTTTCTCTCATCCAATGAGAATTTTGTCGTACCAATATCTACAAAAGCAGGGTTGATTTTTGCTAGAAAACAAATAAAAAGCCATTTGACGATCTGTCTCTATCCTATTTTTTTAGAATTTTGAAAAAAGAAGACAACTCTTTTTTCACACGGCACAGTTCATCTGGATCTCATTTTTTTGCAGTCTTCATCATTCATTTTAGAAAATAGAAAGTCACTACTTTGAGCATAAAATATCATTAAAATTGTCAAAAACTGGAAAGTCACGTTTTTTTTCGACAAAAGTTAGGTTTTCTCCTCTTACATGGGCTGTAAAGCTAATTGTTTATTAGAAATACAAAATTATTTTGAAGGTATTTGAAAGAAGTGAAAATTTAAAAATAAAATAGAAGTGCTTTTACAAATAATAATTAAAAAATTGTTATCATTTAGATTTTAAAATCTTATTTGTTCTTGACTTCTACTAATTGGAACTTGAAACCATATTTTGTTGTTTTCATAGTAAATAGGCTCTACAAAAAAAATACTTGACCAATAAAAAAAAAAAAATTCGACAAATTTGTCAAATATTTCATAGTTTTTTTTTAGTTACAACAACAATATTAAATTTTTGTTTTTTTCCAACTTTTAAAATGTTTCGTTTGTCCGAAAGAGAACGAATATCTCTTCTAATGATGAGGGGTTAGGATGATCAGCAAAGATTGTATACTAATTTTGTTAATCTCTTTATTAGAACGTTTCTAAACGGGGATGGCGAAACTCCCTTTTTTTTTTACAAAATATTGTTTTTTTCAGACGAAGCGACATTTCAATTAAATGACGAAGTCAATCGTCATAACTTTAGATATTGGTCCAATACAAATCCTCATTGGATGAAGAAAAGTCACACTCAATATCCTAAAAAATCAAACGTGTGGGCAGGAATATTAGACGATACAATAATAGGTCCCTTTTTTATCGAAGGAAATTTGAACGCTGTAAGTTATGAACAACATTTGCGAAATCAAATTGTTCCAGCTATCCAGGCCTTAAGAGGTGATGATTTTGAAAATACATGTTTTCAGCAAGATGGTGCTCCAGCTCATTACGGTGTAAATGTCAAACAATACCTCAATGAAACATTTGTTGATAGATGGATAGGTAGAAGAGGTACAGTAGAGTGGGCTCCAAGACCTCCAGATTTAAGCCCTTCGGACTTGTTTTTGTGGGGTATTTAAAAGATCGGGTATACAGAAGTAATCCACAAAATCTTAAAGAATTAAGACGTAGAATAGTTCAAGAAATTAATGCCATTCCACGGCAGATGATCCAAAATGCAACTCAATCATTCTACAATAGGATTGGTTACTGTCAAGAAGCGAATGGAGAACAATTTGAACATCTGTTGTAAATTCATTAACGTCAAAGGCAAGGGGAACTCACTATTAAAAAGAACCCCGAAGTGAGAGGCAAGGGGAACTAACTATTAAAAAGCACCCCTAAAGTGAGAGGCCAGAGGAACTCACTATAAAAAAGTACCCCGAAGGAAACAGATTCCTTCTACGTCGACGTCGATGTTCCTGGATAGCGCTAAAAGGAGGATTAGGAGTTACGATATCTTCGGACTTGAATCGTTCCCACACGTAAAATTTATCACTCTTTTAATTCTAGTATAAAAATAGGAGTTCCTATATGAAAAAATGAGGTTGACCTTAAAATAACCTTGAAAATGAGGTTCGAGGTCAAATCGCAAGTGACCGTTGGGGTTCTCGTTGAAAATTACATAGGGTATGACCTTTGTTTCATGACTAACTTCATGCGATTTTCCAAATTTTCCGGGGTTTCCATACTTTTTAGGAAAACCTCACCATGTATATGGGGCATTCTTTGTCAAATCAAAAAGGCTACCCATTCTGTCCAAAAATCAGAGGCTCCAAAAAATTCATGTCCGGATTTAATTAGCTTAATGTATCTATTTTCTATTACTGAGTGAACATTTTGATGAAAAATTAAAAATTGTGGGTTGGTGCAGTTCCAACAATACACTAATATCACTACGAAATAGCAGTTAAATATTGTTAAAACTTGCAGGGACAAAGAAAAAATTAGTCAAAAAGTTTACTTGCATGTATTTTTTCTCGCTAAATACAAATACTCCATTATTTTTGGTCTATGGGGCTACCTTTCGTCCATATCCTCAAAAACAGTCAAAAAATGCAGTTCTACGTTGCTGAGACTGGAAATATTGTACAGAAAAAACTCATCATCGAGAAAAAACTCATAATCGATTTTGAAAAGAGGAGTACAATGCTGTTCTCGGTTTTACTCTCGACTAAAAGCTCATTTTCAAGGTTATTTCAGAAACAACTGTTCAAAGACAAGGTCAAATTGTTTAAGTTGCAACGGTAATCGATTCAATTAACCGAACCGTTCGCGATTCTGATTTTCGCGCGTTAGTTCTAAGTATTGAGAGAGAGAGAGGGGGCGCGCGATCTTTTGAATTAGCAGTTACATCTCAGCTGTTACGTGTGTAGTACCGCCAAAATAGTTTAGCACAGTGTTTCACCGATTTGCCAATAAATAGTTTATTTGGATTTTGGATACGTATGCAAGGGTGAGCGAGGAAGCAGCAACAGTAGCAGTATCACGGAAGCAGCAGCAAAAGTGACAGCTATTAAACAGCAGATTTGCGATCGATGCAGCACAGCTGATTTGGATCGGAGGAGCACCTTTAATTTGCTTCAACAATTACGGCTGATCACCGTAATTGCACCCCAGGGTAGGTGCACCTCCCTTAATTATTGCGTGACAAAATACATTTAGTATTTTGGTTCAACCGTGTTAGCATTGATATTTTTTGTATTCGCGCCGAGCGTTAGATCGCGATAATTTTCGTATCTTGTCTCTCTCTCTTTCTCACCGAAAGTAATTTAATTGTAAATCCTATTCGCGTGCGTCAGTCTTTCGGCCCGACAAAGACTGTAGAGATTTTTATTAATAAAATCTATTAAACTTATTCGCCGATTTCGTCATATAATTTTTCCTAGTAGTTTAAACAATTGGAAAAAGCTTAGGTTTTAATCCTATTATAGCTAGGGGATTAAGTGGATTAGGAGTAAAGTCGATTACACTTAAAACTCATCGAGTATCACAAGGCACGTGACTTAAGGTGAATTCAACTCTGCTTGATCGAAGACAACTAAGTTAAGGCAGCTGACGTTAAGGCGAATACACGTATTAACATACGTGTTAACGGAGCGGTGGTTTGCTCTGCATCGTGGAAGTTTGCTCTTAAATAAATTTCTCATTTTGCAGCTATCCCCCCCGTTACATGGCGCCCAACTGGTATTAAGACCCGTGTCGTGCGAATAGGATTGTGCGTCGAAGGTAATCGACGCACGAGAGAGAGAGAGACGATTGCGCGAGCGCTTAGGAAGGTTTGAGCGGGTAGTAGAGCGAGATCGTGAGCGGTACGCCCTCTGCTGGGGAAAAAACGAAACCACTTCGAACCTTTTGTTAAAAATTGTTAAGATTATTGTAAAAAGGGCCGAAAGCGATAATTATTGGTAGGTCGAAGTGATTTCAGATCGTACGGGATAATCAGGTGTTAACCTATTTCAGCCATAGTTTGGTGGATAAAGGGGGGTTGGTAGCATCTGATCAACGATAAAGCAGAGAGCGCGACCCAAGCGTGCAGTCTAAATATTAGCCAGGCGGAGCAAGCAAACAGCAGGCTCCGACCTTAGGTAGGATATTTTTATAATATTTATAGAAAGTTTGCGGAGACTGCACGCGCTCATAATCTCCTTTTAAAAGGCCTTATAAAAGGAGGTATTAAAAGTAGTGACACTAAATAGTGTACACCCCGCTCATACCTTGGGTGATAGGAAGCGGTAGTGGTCGATTAGGCCGAAATTTTAAACCTCAACCGCATCCTACACCCGAGCGGAGGCAAGATGGCTCTGTTGTCAGCTCAAATCGACAATTGGGCATTAGAGCTGACCTCCGCACAGCGCGAACACTATTTAGCGGATTTGGAACTGCGCAAGGATGGAAGTGTCATCCAACAGGCGGCTAGGCTTGGGAGATGGTTGCTGGGTGAGTACACCGGCACAGATTTTCGAGAGACCACGCACAGCAAAGAGGTGGCGGGGCGCAGGAAGCGAGCCCGACAAGCGTGGCTCGACACAGTCTGTGACGAGTTGGAAAACTCCAACGCGGAAGATAACAGCGACCACCCCCTCAGGATCATCAATAGGGAGGGAATATCATTGACTGATATGTCAAGGACATTCACCTGCCCGAACGAGGACTCTGAGGGTGAAGCCAGCCGCCAAGAGGATGAACTCATCCAGAAGGCCCTCCGCACGCAAGAGCAGAAGGAGGGGGAGAGGAGAAAGAGCAATCCGGATCTCAGGTCGCAGGAATCCTGCACTCGGAAGGAACCTCAGGAAGAATTATCCTTGAGTGAAGCCTTCCGGGAAATAGTGTATCTGAAGGAGGGAGTAGACCATAACTAAAAGTTGGTAGGTCGAATCCTAGAAACCCTTCAGACTCTGCAGGGATTACAGGTGTGTGCGGAGCGCGAGGCGCAGGACATGCGCATACGAATTCGAGAGCTGGAAGACGCAATGCATGATATGGCCAGTGCTAACCGTACTTCTCAGCGTGACTCGATTCAACCGCGCTCCGGACGTAATGTGGACTTTCAGGACACATTCACCTGTCACTACTACTCGGGGATTCCGGGGAGTACACCGGCTCCTCCAAGACCAACACCTAGGAGAAGGGACGTCACCACACCGGAAGTTCTCCAACGAAGAGGAGGTGAAGAGGATCCGGAAGTTTATGGGAGATCCGCACCCGTCCGACAGAGGAGTCGAAGCGGATCATCTGGCACCGGACATCAGATATTCTCAGGGCTCTCCACAACCTGAGATGTTGGGAAAATTGTCCGCGGATGGAAATTGAGGTTTGCGGGCAGTAGGGCACAGAGCGTAGATACGTTTCTGTCGAGGTTGGAGGATCTGCGCGTAGGTGCAGGACTAACTGACGACGAAGTGCTTTGTTCCGTATCAGAGATCCTCGAAGGTAACGCGAGGACCTGGTACGATAACAACAAGTACCAGTGGCTCAGTTATGACGAGTTCGTCGCGGACGCCCGCGATTGGTTTGGCACAAGTACGCAAAGTAACAAAGGCTGTTGCAGGAAGCCCAGAACCGGTTCCAGGGAGAGGACGAACTAGTGCGAGACTACGTGTCCAACCTGGTGGCTCTTGTCAATCGACTAGAACCACCCATGCCCTTGGAGAGGTTATTAGACCTACTCCATGCAAACCTCCTTCCAAGCATCCAAATCCAGCTGCGTCGTAGCGAGATGACGTCGATACGCGAATTCAGGAGGGCGACCGAGGTACAGAACACCTTATCTTATGGTCGCCGTCCACGCGTATTCGCTGACCCCAACTCGACGATCTCCCCTCAGCATGCCTACCAGCAGAGCAAAAGAACGGCTGGTGGTAAATCCCAAACCGCTGCAATGGCCAGCGAAGGGAAGGCGCGTGCGAAGAAGGAGGGAGATCCGTAGCACGGACTGGGTGTGGAGAACCCCCCGCGTTTTAAAGTGAGGTCTCTTTGAACGGTAGATCTCACAAGTGCCAACTGCTCCGCCTCAACGGGGTGACGCGGTGAACACCCAGAAGGGTGGCCAAATGGCGGCTCTGGCTAAATTTCGAACGCGATGAACCCTGTTTTGAACCAAAGACAGAGTTTTGAAAGTTTTGAAAGATCTGACTTTGGGACGGAACAGGGTAAAAACAACCTTTCGAATGACGGATACCCACCAGCGTGAGCGGGTTGGACCGAAACGCAATGGGGAGACATGCCCCAGCATGTCGAAGCGATGGACCTGTGAGTCGTGGGAGAAATCCCTTAATACAGGAACGCAGGGTGGGATGTATTTTGAACGCGAGCCCAGGAGGGAGGCTTAGTTGGTTGATCGTCCAGGGAATCTCCTCTGGCTGTCCTGACTGAGTCTCTCCTCTGACATCCCAATTTGGGTTGGCCTCTGCGGGGTAGTGGTACCAGGTCAAGCAAATCTCGTAAGATTTGTATGCTGCGTGCTTCCGACGCAATAGACGTTGGGGCAACTAGAGTCCCGTCGCGCCCAAACCGAGGGTCAAGCCTTTAGTTCCGCTCTCCTTGAGCGTTGAACCTTGAAAAGATCGGTACTCCTCTCGAGGAGGTCGCCGCCTTAGATGAAAAAGGTTCCGCCTCGCTGTGTGCGTCAGGGATGTCGCAGCAAACTTGACTTCCGGATCTCCAAATATTTGAACGCGAAGGAGTGAAAGACAGTGGGCTATGCCAACCTGATTGGTGCCCAGCGAGAAGGGTGGTAATGTTTGATTACGCTGTGCCACCCTCAAATCGGAAAAGTGTGACAACACACAAACACTAACTGTGGAGAACCCCGTCAGGAGGCCTACCGAACAAGCATCGGTGTCGGCTACGCAAGCTTCCACTTCTGATAAGAAGATGGAAGAACGTCTGGAGGGCATGAAGCGGATATTGCGCAAGTTGGCCGCTGACAAGCAAGGCAGCCCTCCAGAACAGCGTAAGAGCCGATGGCGTGGAGGAAGGAAAAATTCTACTTCTTCCAGGTCTCCTGGCGAGCGGCGAGAAGGACAGAGGCGGAAGATAGACTTTACTAAGCCTCTCCAGTGTTCCGCTTGTGGCAAACTGGGTTTTAGTCGCAAGTTTTGCCCAGATTGCAACAAGGGAAACGGCAAGGAGAGTGAAGAGAAGAGGTCATCTTCGCGCCTCCAGTAAATTCGACCTCTCGCTGCGGGTCGCCGCGGGGAAACAGCAAGTTGTCGGCGGCCCAGGGATCCAAAGAAGTCCTGGGAGGGCATCAAGAGAGCCCAAGACATAGCAGTAAATTAGAGCGGAAGGCAATTGAACCCGATGTCAGCCCTCGGCAGAATAGGGGAGTGGTTATTCCGAAAGGACCAGATTGCCACATACAGGTTGTGGAGGAGGGGGAAGACTCCAGGGAGAGCCCCGCCACACAAAAAGCTCCTCTGCCGAAGGAATCCACGAGTAGAAGCAAGCCCACCGTCGTCGCGGCTGCGGAAGGAACAAAGCCGCTGAAAAGCACGATGAAAGGAGGCGAAGATGGGGCTCGTGGATATGACCCCGAGGATGAGACCAGGTGGTGGTTGCGGGTAGACATAGGTGACTTTAAAATTAGAGCACTCTATGATACCGGCGCCTCATCCACGGTCATGGGTCAACTAGGGCTGAGATTGGCATCGGAGATGGGACTCGGGTTGAATGTGACCAGGGCGGGCGATGCAAGGCTTGCTGATGGACGCCCGTGCCCTGTAATTGGTCACGTGATGTTCCCTTTTAAAGTAGGGGGAATCACGAAGACAATCAGAGTCGCCATTACGCCGCTGCTCACAAATGACTGCTATGTAGGCGCGAACTTTATAAGAGAGTTCCGCGCAATTTTGGATCCCGATGAGGATGAATTATGGCTTAAGGACGCCCAAGTGAAAGTACCAATGGAAGTGGCTGGAATTGATGGTACGGCATTTCTCGCACCGGTAGGACTATGGGAAGCCACGGAGTCACAGCTTGAAGAAATTGAAGACCTCGTCAGAAGATTGATTCCTGATAGGGGACAGGCTTTAGGTTGTGCCGTGGGGGTTGAGCATGAAATAGATGTTGGAAATGCTCGACCCATCAAACAGAAGTACTACCCAGTCTCAGATAGAGTGCGAGAGGAAATGCACACGCTGGTCAAAGATATGCTGGAAAAGGATGTTATCGAACCAGCGACCAGCGGATGGTCAAGTCCAGTAGTAATGGTAAAGAAGGCAGATGGAAAATATAGGTTTTGTGTGAATTATCAAAAGGTAAATGCAATTACCAAACCTGATGCCTATCCTTTACCATATATGAATGACGTCCCAAGACGAATAAGGGATGCAAAGTTCATATCTACTTTGGACTTGAGCAGTGCGTACCATCAAATTCCCTTAAAGGAAGAATCGCGTCCAATATCAGCGTTTACAGTTCCTGGATTAGGGCACTTTCAATTTAAGAGAATGCCCTTCGGACTGTCATATGCAGGAGCGACCTTCCAGAGGTTGATGGACAAGGTGATAGGCCCGGATATGGATCCATTCGCTTTTGCTCACCTTGACGACGTAATTGTGGTTTCGTCGTCCTTTCACGAGATTGCAGGAGGCGATGACTTCCGCCCTAATACTGCAATCACCCGATCCGAACGGTCAGTATGTACTGCAGACTGATGCCAGTGACAGTGGAATCGGGGCAGTTCTCGCACAGGATGTCGATGGAGAGGAGCGTGTAATAGAATACGCCAGCCGATCGCTCAACAGTGCCGAGAGAAATTATACGGCCTCCGAGAAAGAGTGCTTGGCAATAGTATGGGCCATTGGAAAGTTCCGGCCGTATATTGAAGGGCATCACTTCAAGGTCATCACTGATCATAGTTGCCTGAAATGGCTCCACAATATGAGAAATCCCACGGGAAGATTAGCGCGATGGGCGCTAGCATTGCAAGGCAATGTCTTCGATATCGAATATCGAAGAGGGGATCTCAATGTGGTGCCAGACGCTTTATCTAGGGCCTATGAGGAGGAGGGGATTGAAGTGAGTGCTATAAATAGTCGGCCGGAGACCACTGACACCTGGTATTTACAACAATACCAGGAAGTATGCCAGGACCCACACTCTCACCCCACTTGGAAGGTGGTAGGAGGGAGACTGTATCATTATCAGCCTGATGAGGATGGTGAAGGGTCCATCGACAACGATGAAGCGTGGAAGCTTGCGGTGCCTAGGGAGAAAAGGTACCAGGTGCTCCAGGAAGTCCATGATGCTCCTACTGCAGGACATCAAGGACGAGAGCGTACGTTCTCCAGGGCTGGGCGCTTGTACTACTGGCCTAAAATGTATGATCAGGTCAGGGAGTACGTAAAGAGTTGCCCGGTATGTCAGCAATGCAAGGTGGAACAAAGAGCACCTTGCCGGCTGATGGGTCGTAGACAAGTATCACGACCCTGGCAGGTGGTGGCCGGTGATATCACTGGTCCATTTCCCAAAAGCTCTCGAGGTTTTGAGTATATCTTGGTATTTGTAGACTTGTTTATTCGCTGGATAGAGTGTGTTGCGATACGCAAGGCTAATGGGAAGACAATCGCAAGGGAATTACACGAGAGGATCGTCACTAGGTTTGGTGCGCCAGAGGTATTCTTGTCGGATAATGGAACCGAATTTAAGAATCAGGAGGTCGGTTCATACCTGCAGATGAACGGCATCCAGCGCGCTTTGACTCCCGTGTATCATCCCCAAGCGAATCCCACAGAGCAAGTAAACAGGACCCTCAAGACCATGATCACGTCTTACGTAAGCCGTGATCATAAGAGCTGGGATGAACACCTGTCAGAGTTCAACTTCGCGTTGAACTCGGCAACTCATAGCGCCACCGGATATAGTCCTGCGATGCTCATGTTTGGGCGTCAGCCGGTACCTCCTTTGACGTTCAGAAGAACCGAAGATCAGCAGGCCCTTGAATATTCGGAGGGTCAGGCTGTGGAAGATTGGGCCGAACATATGGAGAAGCTTCCTAATTTGTGGGAGAGAGCTAACTCCAAGTCAAGGGAGGAAGCTGCGCGTCAGGCGGCTTATTATGACCGGAAGAGACGGCAACCCGAGTTTAAGGTCGGAGATTGGGTTTGGAGGAGGAACAGGATTCTATCTTCAGCTGCTCAAGGTATTTCAGCTAAATTAGCGCCGACATATGCCGGTCCGTACGTGATTGAAGAGGTTTGTGGTTCCAACACGTACAGGCTAGGCAATCAGCTGGAGATCCTGTCTGAGCTCTTCCATGTCAAAGACCTTAAACCATATTACGGTCCGGGTGCGAGGAGGTCATCAAACCTCGCGAGCCGCCAGATGAACTGCCGTCGGAGGATGCGAACGATTCCGCGGATGCGCGCGAAAATCCGGGAGGGGATTTATCGGATAGCGAGTGGGTCCAATTAGCAGCCCCCACGGCCGTAGATAAAGTTCCCACCGAGACGTCGGATTTACCAGTATCTGTCCCAACTAAGAGAGGTCGAGGTCGACCTCGAAAGGTTCCAGAGACGGTCACCGGTCTAGCGAGAGGCAACAACTCTCCCATGAAGGCGAATAGAGGGAGAGGTAGGCTTCCAAAGACCGTGCCCGTCGTACAAAGGACGGTTGGGCCGATAAAACCGAGCGGTAACCGACGAGGGCCAGGACGTTCCTACAAAGAATCGCGAGGGAGCGTATAACTCGGTGGGATGCGGCTATTATTAGGATTTTTTCTTCGCGCAGGGAGATTTCTCCGAAATTTGTTGTTTTTTGGATGTTTCAGATGGACCGGAGAGTCGTCGTCGAAGAGGAGACCTTCGAGGTGGTCACGCAGATGTTGCTAGATCTGCAACTGGGCCCTGATGCGACGCAGCTAATTGAAGATCTGCGGAGCTTCGCCAGGGTCCAGTTGGAAGGGACCACCCGAAGGGATCGGCGCAATGCCTCGGTGGCAGAGGTTCTCCGGGATTCGTCGTGGGTCGCCCCGAAGAAGGCTTCTCGGGACGCTTCGACACAGACCGAGGACCAGGACAGTGTCGAACGTCCCAGGTCTACAGTGGACCAGGGGGTGCAGACCTTCAAGTCCGGCGTAACCCTTACGTCGGACAGTGCGAGCCAATGCCCAGGACCCAGGGAAACCTGTGGGGCCTCGCACTGGGTCTGCAATCATCCCCGGATCCCTGAGCAGCCTACTCTCCTCCTCGACTTCAGACACGTGCGTCTGGGGATCAACGAGGTGGAGAGTGCCTGGCGGTTCGCTCAAGAACTCCAGTCTCAGGTGCAGGAGCACCTGAGACGCTTTTTGAGCCGCCAGGGCGCAGAAGAGCTACTCGGGGAGTGGGCAGGGATGGCTCAGCGTCAGAGGGCCTATGGAGAGGCCCTGCTGCGGGTGGATAACGGACAAGAGTCCTCCGCAGCGCTCCCGGCGCCGGCTCAAGAGAAGAGAGCCCCGGGAGCTATTGACGCTGGACCGACGCTCACGGTCCATGTGGACGGGCGCATGGCTCCTGATACCACCATCGTGGTCAGGTCGCAGGATGGACGTGCGACCGCCACGGTGGGAGGCGTGACCATCACCGCCTCACAGGGAGTCAGTGCCCAGCAGTCCCCTCTGGCTGTTGAGCAGCCATCACAAGATCGGGAGGCTGCTCAATCTCGGTCGCAGCTGAGGGGCTGCTACATCTGTGGGGAGCCTGGGGTGACCAACTCCCAGCGGTGCCCGAAGAAGGCTACACACTGGCGCTACCCGAAACATCGCGCGCCAGGTGTAGCCAAACGATGATGTAGGCCCTGGAGGGCAAATAAATTAGCCGAAATAAAGAAGGGAGTTGTTATTTTGTTTCCTTTCCTTCTTTATTACTTTCAGGTCCCTGATGGCAGCGAATCGCGGGTATTCGTCCTGCCCGGGTAGTCAAGACTTGGAGGGGGCTGCAACGGTAATCGATTCAATTAATCGAACCGTTCGCGATTCTGATTTTCGCGCGTTAGTTCTAAGTATTGAGAGAGAGAGGGGGCGCGCGATCTTTTGAATTAGCAGTTACATCTCAGCTGTTACGTGTGTAGTACCGCCAAAATAGTTTAGCACAGAGTGTTTCACCGATTTGCCAATAAATAGTTTATTTGGATTTTGGATACGTATGCAAGGGTGAGCGAGGAAGCAGCAACAGTAGCAGCATCACGGAAGCAGCAGCAAAAGTGACAGCTATTAAACAGCAGATTTGCGATCGAGGCAGCACAGCTGATTTGGATCGGAGGAGCACCTTTAATTTGCTTCAACAATTACGGCTGATCACCGTAATTGCACCGCAGGGTAGGTGCACCTCCCTTAATTATTGCGTGACAAAATACACTTAGTATTTTGGTTCAACCGTGTTAGCATTGATATTTTTTGTACTCTCTCTCTTTCTCACCGAAAGTAATTTAATTGTATAGTAAATCCTATTCGCGTGCGTCAGTCTTTCGGCCCGACAAAGACTGTAGAGATTTTTATTAATAAAATCTATTAAACTTATTCGCCGATTTCGTCATATAATTTTTCCTAGTAGTTTAAACAATTGGAAAAAGCTTAGGTTTTAATCCTATTATAGCTAGGGGATTAAGTGGATTAGGAGTAAAGTCGATTACACTTAAAACTCATCGAGTATCACAAGGCACGTGACTTAAGGTGAGTTCAACTCTGCTTGATCGAAGACAACTAAGTTAAGGCAGCTGACGTTAAGGCGAATACACGTATTAACATACGTGTTAACGGAGCGGCGGTTTGCTCTGCATCGTGGGAGTTTGCTCTTAAATAAATTTCTCATTTTGCAGCTATCCCCCCCGTTACAAAGTTTATCACTATTTCAGCTACTATTTTGACAGGAATGCAATCTTTATGATCATATTTCATCCTTCTTTAAGAAGTTTTGTAATAGTAAAATTTTCGATATCATAAAAAACGCATTATAATCATGTTTTGAGATTTTGGAGTCCGAATCTCGTGTTTTTAGAAAATGTTTGTATGGGCATATGTGTTTGAAAAATATAAAAATTTTGCAATTAGATATAAGAGCTCCTTTTCGAAAAATAAAATGAACATAAAAATCAATACTTAGTTAAATCTATGTTCCTAATCGATTTTGTTTAATTACACCTTTTTTGCAATAGAATGAGATGTTATTTTTATTAGTTTGGAAATAATTAAATTTTTTGTGTCTCATCCATAACCAATAGGAATATATCTTACAGTATAAAATATTGTACATTGATAGAAAATATGTACTTTCTTCTATCTTTTTATGTTTTTATTTTTCAAAAAATCTCTGCGATCAAAACATTTTTTATCTCCGTAAATTATAAAAATTTTCAAAAATGTAAAGAAGAAAACATTTTTTTCAAATAAATAAAAAAAAAATAGTACAGTATTCAATTTGCATAAACAAACATTTTTTTTCATAGCTGGTACGCTAAAAAGATGAAAAATTACATCAAATTTTTTTTTCACTTATTTAATATTAGTCCGTAATAAATATCATGAATCTTGCAAAAAAAAGAGAAAAATTTTTCTAAGATTAAATAAAAGAGAAAATTCATTTGTCGTATATTCATTTTTCATTCATTTTATATATTTTTATATTTATTTTATTATTTTATATATTCATTTGTCATTCATTTGAAAATTTTTTTTTAAATCGACAAAAATTTCGAAAAAATTAAAAAGACATAGTGCAATATTCCACTTGCAATAACAAACATTTTTTCTCCTATACATTTTTTTTAATTTTCAGAATTTACGGAGATAAAAAATGTTAAAAAAACTGTCACTTTCTGGAAAAAATGGCCGTGCGCACGACAGTTTTGACTAAAATAATTTTTTGATCAGTGATTCAGATCGAGCTTGATGAAAGCTAAAAGATGTTCTAACTCCAATTTTAGTAAAATTACTTTTCTAGATTTGGCAAATTTTCAAAGTTACAATAAATTTTCTGAATTAAGATATAATATATAGATATAATAATATGTAACGGGGTGCTAGATAGCAAAAATGAGAAATTTATTTAAGCATAAACTCGCTCAATAAGGAGCTAACCGCCGCTCCGTTAAACACGTATAGTTATACGTGTATTCGCCTTTACGTCTGATGATTTCGTTTCAGTGTCTTCTTTCCAACTGAGTTCAACTCACCTTAAGTCACTTGACTTTTGACACTCGATCTATTTTCAGTATAACTGACATTATGTCTAATCCACCTAATACCCTAGATGAAATCGGATTAAGACCTAAGCCTTTATAGATCGATGAAGCAAATAGGAAACGAAATGACGTAAACAGCGAACAAAATTAACAGAGTTTAATCAATAAAAAAACTACAGTCTTTTATGGGCCGAAAGACTAACGCACGCGATAGGATTCACAATTATAAATTATAATTCGGTGACAGAGAGAGAGAGAGAGAGAGAGAGAGAGAGAGAGAGAGAGAGAGAATTCAAAAATTGCCGCGAA
Source organism: Phymastichus coffea (assembly GCF_024137745.1). Taxonomy (NCBI): domain Eukaryota; kingdom Metazoa; phylum Arthropoda; class Insecta; order Hymenoptera; family Eulophidae; genus Phymastichus; species Phymastichus coffea. The sequence goes on from NW_026706827.1 coordinate 5,047,923, forward strand.
ATCTAACGCTCGGCGCGAATACAAAAATTTACGATCGCGATTGACCAAATACTTTCGAAAGTATTTTGGCCAGCTTACCTTAGATATACGATCGCACTATCAGGGGGGGACAAATCAGTATTGCCGCTTCCGGTATCTCAGGTTGTAGTTGTAATTTTCTTCATTGTCTTGTCGACTTCGTAAGAGGGGTTCCGCGCCCTCGTGGTCGCCTACGATGGCGAAACTTCACACACACCCTCCAAACGGCAACGACAAAGCAAACTTCGATATAAGCTGTTAGCTGGTTCACTTCCGCACTCTTTTGATGTTCGTGTTCGCGTTTTTCTCTTCTGTGCTGCTAGAAGTTCAGATCGCTAATCCTCGACTGGTTCATTGCCCTTCGCGTGCGTTCCGTCCCGTCTCGTACCGAGTTCCCGTTTTTCGTTTCCCCTGGCCGGTAGGGGCTGCCCTCGTAGGCAGCTGCGTGATTGAGACGATAGCGCAAACAAGACATTTACCGTCACATAACATAATTTAAGAATTAACATAACAACTTCATAAAATATTCCTGCAAAATAAGTGTAAGTATTTAATAGCTATGTGACTATTATGAATAAAATTATTAATTAAATTATATTTTCAGTTATAGAAAAATTTTAGATCTTGAAAGTGAAATGAGATGTTCTGGCTTGGCAAAATAAATCCTTAAATTAAAAACACTATTCATTTCATTTTTAAAACCAAATAAATGTTCAAATGTTCAAATGTCAAATGTTCAAATATTGACAACGTGAATTGATGAGAGATAAAAACGAGCAGAAGGGATGGACAAAGTGAATTATGATATACTCATCAAAATTTTCCAAGCCTGGCACTATACGTGCTGTGAGTCCCACACACCAGGTAAAACAGACCCTCTGAAGTTACGTAAATGGAAGCCCCCTTTTCAAAAAATTATTATTATTATTATTATTTATTTTTTTTACAAGAAATCGCGGAATACTTTTTGCGGATTCCCCTTAGTCTTGATATCTAAGGAGGTATGTGGGACTCCCCAAAAAAAGACAGGTCTACCCACTAAACCGCCATCTCCTTGTTGTCCTCCCCCCAGCCAGGGACTATGTTGATATTACTTCTGACTGGGGGTTCTGTCTCTGTTCGTTCGTTTGTATCGTTTCACCGTGCGTCGTTACGTCGCGTCAATCCGTCTGCTCAGTCGTCCTTCAGACAGTCGTCCGCGTTCTTACGTCTTAGTATGGTTTCCGTATAGGTAGCGACTAAACGCCACCATTCGGGATTATGCAGCATCACCTCTACAATGTTATCGGGGTGATGTATTATTATTATTATTATTATTATTATTATTTTTTTTTTTTTTTTTTTTTTACAAGGAGTTGCGGAATCCTTTTTGCGGATTCCCCTTAGTCTTGATCTAAGGAGGTATGTGGGACTCCCCAAAAAAAAAGACAGGCCTACCCACTAAACATCCATCTCCTTGTTGTCCTTCCCCCAGCCAGGGACTATGTTGATATTACTTCTGACTGGGGGTTCTGTCTGTGTTCCTTCATTCGTATCGTTTTACCGTGCGTCGTTACGTCGCGTCAATCCGTCTGCTCAGTCCTTCAGACAGTCGTCCGCGTTCTTACGTCTTAGTATGGTTTCCGTATAGGTAGCGACTAAACGCCACCAGTCGGGTTTATGCAGCATCACCTCTACAATGTTATCGGGGGTGATGTTGCCAACTGTTGTCTCTAGTTCTCATCTGAGTCTTGTCCAGCGGTCGCACCCGAAAAACGTGTGTTCCGCGTCGTCTCGTTCGTGTCCACAATACTTGCAGTCGGGTGTTCGTACTCGGTTCATATTGTGGAGGTACCGTCGAAAGTACCCGTGGCCCGTCAAGAGCTGGGTGACGTGAAAATTCACATCACCAAAATTCCTTCCAAGCCACGGTCTCACGTCCCGTATCAGTCGTCTCGTCCATTTGCTACCTCGTTATTCTGTCCATCGGTCTTGCCACATGTCGATCGTCCTTTCGCGTTCAACGATTCCCGCGTTCTTTCGTCCTATGTCTGCGCTGCTCCCATAGATCCTTTTGCGTTCCGAGGCAAGAAGATCCACGGGTATTACGCTCGCCACCACCAGGACAGCCTGCGCAGAGACTGTTCGGTAGGAGCAAGCGATTCGCAGAGCGCCCTGTCTCTGTACCATCGTCATTGTCTTACAGTACTTCTTTGTCTTCAAGGAATCTGCCCATATTTCCGCGCCGTATAAGAGGATCGAGTGAGCTGTCGCCATTAGCAGTCGCCGCTTTCCTGGTCTCGGTCCCGTCGTGTTTGCCATCAGGCGGCTCAAGGATGTTATCCTCTCTGCCGCTCTGCCGCTTTTCGGGCTGTCTTCTGTATGTGAGGCCAGAAGGTCATCTTCGTATCGAGGGTTACCCCAAGGTACTTGACTTCCCCTTTGGTCTCCATTTCGTATGTACCCACTCTCATGGGTAGTATCGTCTGTATGCGTCTTCTCGTGAGAAGCATAAGTTCCGTCTTTTCTGTTGCGAGTTGCAGTCCGTGTTCTGTCATCCATTGTCCAACTCGTCTCATGGTCTGGTTCAACGTCAGCTGCGCCAGCTCGGGAGATCTCTCCGTGATCACCGCCGCCACGTCATCAGCGTAGGCGAAGAGGGTCACTCCGAGTGGCATCTCAAGCCGAAGCAGACTATCGTATAGACCATTCCAAAAGTCGGATCCCAGTATCGACCCCTGAGCCACCCCAGCGGTGACCTGTCTCGTTACCTGTCCTTCGATCGTCTCGTACGTTATTCGTCTGTTTCTCAGATAATCCTCCACAACCCGAACCAGGTACGGTGGAATCCGAAAGTTACTTTTCAGCACCTCCAAGATATCCACGTTATTATTATTATTATTATTATTATTATTATTATTATTATTATCCCTAGATGGAATCTAGCGAAGCTGAACGAAGTAAAGTTCAGATCAGTGATACAGCAAGGAGAAAAAACACTAGCGGAAATGCCGGCGGAAAGTACAGAAGATGCGGAACGCCTCGTGGAAGCAACAATGGAACTCTTCGAGCGTACTTGCGCGGCGTCAATGCCAAGGAAGGACGACTAAAAAGAAAGACCCCCAGTCTACTGGTGGAATAATGAGATCGCGGATCTACGAAGAGAGTGCCAGCGCCTGAGAAGAAGAACTCAACGAGCAAGAAGAGGAAATGATCGGAATGAGATAGAAGCGCGTAAGGTGGACGAGAGAAAAGCAAGAAAGCTACTCGGCCTAGCCATCAAGAAGAGTAAATCATCGCACTGGAGAGCTCTCTGTGCCGAAGTAGATAATGATCCGTGGGGCCTGGGTTACAAAATCGTACTAAAGAAACTCGGAAAGTACGCAAAACCACCACCACGTGACACCGAAGTGATGGACGAAATAGTCGCAACACTATTTCCAGAACACGAAGAGAGGCAGATCCATCAAGTAGAAGTCCAGGCTGACGAGATCCCCTCTTTCACCGAAAGAGAACTGGAAACAGCAGTGAGATCCATGAAGAACCAGAAAGTCCCAGGGCCCGACGGAATCCCTTCTGAAATTCTGAAGCTGGTCAGAGAAATAGCGCCCTACACCTTGTTGCGCATGTACAACGCATGCCTGAAAACAGGGTGTTTTCCAAAAAGGTGGAAAAGGCAGAAACTGGTGCTCATAGGCAAAGGGAAAGGTGACCCAAATAGTGCATCGGGCAATCGTGCTTTGTGCATGCTGGACACAGCGGGCAAAGTGCTAGAAAAGCTCATCAGACTTCAGGCAGCTGTATTGGCTGGAGAAGACCTCTCCGAAAGACAATTTGGATTTCGCAGGGGCAAATCCACGGCCGACGCAGTTGCAGTAGTAAGAGAAACGTTTCAGAAAGAACAACATAAGAACCAACTTTCGAAGGAGGTTGTACTACTTGCAACTATTGACATCAAGAACGCGTTCAACTCGGCCGCATGGGAAAACATGGTGAGTCCTCTGAGAGATAAATATAACGTCCCCCCCTATCTATTTCGCATGGTGGACGATTATCTCAACGACAGACAGCTCCTATATGAAACCAGAGACGGTATGAGAGTTAAGAAAGTAACCGCTGGAGCCGCACAAGGGTCAATCCTGGGACCAGAGCTGTGGAACATATCGTATGATGATATCCTGAGACTGAAACTGCCCGATGGGTGTTACTTGATAGGCTTCGCAGACGATATAGCAATCGTCATCACAGGAAGAAACAAGGGGGAAATCCAGTGGAAATTATCCAGCGTAATGCGGATACTCAGGAGATGGCTGGATGACCACGGCCTGGATCTTGCGGCTGAAAAGACCGAGCTCATCTTCCTCACAAGGAGGCATAGGGCTACCTTCGATAACATCCAAGAGATGCATGTTGAGGGCCTCGATATCGAGACGAAGGAGCACATTAAATATCTGGGTTTCACCCTAGACTCGAAGATGAGTTTCGGTGAACACATCAGAAAAACAGCGGATAAGGCATCGGCGGTTACACAATCGCTTAGCCGACTAATGAGAAACGTCGGCGGCTCCAGGGCCAGCAAGAGGAAACTTCTAATGTCAGTCACAGACTCCATCCTACTCTACGGATCGGAGATATAGGGAGAGACACCGCAAAAGGAAGTTTACCGCATAAAAATAGCTCGAGTCCAGCGTAGGGCTGCTCTCAGAATTAGTAGTGCATACCGCACGGTATCAGAGCCTGCGGTATTAGCTATTGCGGGAGTTATCCCAGTAGACTTGCTGGCGTTGGAGCGGAAGACGCTTTACGAAAGAAGACGCGACGCAGAAGGAACTGGCCAAGCCTTGGACAGAGTAAAGATAGCGGCAGAGGAAAGGACTGCAACTGTCGACCAGTGGCAACAGAGGTACGAAGGGGACCACCGAGGCAGGTGGACCGCACGCCTCTTGCCAAAACTTAAAGAGTGGATAGAAAGGTGCACGGGGAGGTAAACTATTACCTTACCCGACTGATGTCCGGACACGGGTACTTTCGATCTTACCTGTACAAGCAGGGAAAGGTAGCAAGCCCTAACTGCCTCGGCTGCGGACACGACGTCGACAGTGCAGAACACACTTTCTTCACGTGTGATCTGTGGCAAGCAGAACGACGACTATTAGAGAATAAGATTGGACAATTCACTCCCGAAAACATCGTGGAGTTGATGCTCAAGAAAGAAGAAAACTGGAACGCCGTAGCCAAGTTCGTGGAAACGGTTCTAAGGTTGAAGAAAGGACGTGGACTGGTCGACGATTAAAAAAGAAGAGACCACGCAAGCCTGGAGGCGGGCGTGGGACACCGACGAGTAACCCCGTGAGTGATCTCCGGAAGAAGAGGAAAAGAAAGGAATAAACGCCATACCAGCGAAGAAAAGGCCACCCTTTGTAATGCGAAAGCGGGTCTAGGGTGGTGTTCTCATGTTTGATGAGAACTGGTAAAAAGAGGAACGGTTTTAGTGGGTCGTACAAGTAAGGTACAGCCCCACACACCAGTGAGTCTTGCATGGCCACTGATGGTGCGGTTGCGCATTTCCCCCCTCTTCGAAAAAAAAAAAAAAAAAAAATTATTATTATTATTAGTTTCATAATCGCAAAATATCAAACAAAAGTAATTGATAAAAATAAGAGAAGTAAAATTTACTTGTGTTTGGTGCAGATATTCTAATAAAACGTAAATAGAACTCATCTAGCACGTGCAAAGATAGTACAATCATCTAGAGACAATATTTTTCCTTGAAGCAAGGTGCAAAACATGAAAAGTCCTATGAGTTTCCACGGAAACCGGTAATGGAAGTCTCCCCATCAAGACTCTCATCCTGCTTAGTCTGAGTTGACGAGATTGGTTGAATTGCAATCGATATGTATGATTAATGGAAAGTTATGACTATTTGATTTGATACAGTCTTGACTTGTCGTCGGTAGTTTATAGTGCAAACGATAAAAAAATAAAAGAGCAAAAAAGTGAATAAAAAATATGAAGATAAAATTAATATTGCTTTGCGCCCTATGGGATAGACTAACACTGGTTGTGGGCTGTGGATTCAATGTCATAAAGGGATCGTTACGTTAGATCAAGTCGTGTACAATCATTTTAAAAAAATTATATCTTCGCATTTTCTTGTCATTCTAAAGTTATAATAGGGTTGTAAAGAAACTAGATGCACTTTCATAAGACTACAATTTACAAGGGAACCACCCCAACCCTCCGCCTCCGATTTTTCTGCAATTAAGATATGTTATAGTTCGTCAAAAAATAAAAGACCCGTATTTTTTTATCGGCGGAAAAAGCTATCTAAGGGATGAAACCCACCCCCAAAAAACACCCCCAAAAGCAGTTCTATAGCAATATCTTTAGTTGTAATGAATATTTTTTTATGAAACAAAAAAACACAAGATACTTATAAAAAAAATAACAGACACACATCAATTTGGTCCCCGGGGGTTGCAACCCCTACGTTGTATAGAGGAAAAACTGTATTTTTTAGTGTATTTTTCCTTACAAAATCAAAAAATTATGTTAAAAAAATTAAAAAAATGATATTCTAGTAGAAAATGATAAAACAAAATTAACGTGTTTCGGGGTTTTCCCGAGGGTGAACGACCCCTTAATGTTATTAACACAATATAAGCAGTTGTTAATCGCAGATTATGCTGGTTATTTCATGTTCTATGACGCTCAAGAAAGCCAAACACATGTATACTTTTGTTCTGCCGAATAAACTATTTAGAGGGTGAAAGCTATCCCCGAAAGTTACCCCTCAACATCATTTTATAGCGAAATTTACGTATTTAATGCACAGTTTTCGACAAAACAAACTCTAAAGAATTCTTTTAAAAAATTTCAGCTACAGGGGTTGCAACCCTCTAAGTCGTCTGAAAGAAAAGCTATGTTTTCAAATATTTTCTTGCAACATTTTTTCAGAAGAAATGAAGTTTATGAAATTCCGTTTAAAATCTAACACAAAAGTATACAGTATCCGTCACCAGGGCTGCTACCCCTTCATTGGAGAGTGAACAGAGCATTCATTTGTTACCCAGATATCCTACCACCCCGAACCCAATTTCCTTAAACCTCGAGCTGGTTACCCTGCCACGCTCTAACCCCGAACTCCTACATCCGAATTTCATCAACCCTCGAGCTGGTTACCCCGCCACGCTCTAACCCCGAACTCCTACACCCGAATTTCATCAATCCTCGAGCTGATTACCCTGCCACACTGTAATCCCGAACTCCTGCATTCCAATTTTCTGAACTCCGGAACCCAGCTCCCTGTCATTCATAATCCCGATTTCGAAATATTCATAGTATCTTCCAATGAAAGGACATATGCACATTTTTTGTAGAAGATAATGTTTAATTAATTACGTATATATATGTATAGGTAGGAAATAGCAAATGGAACTACGAAATCATACAAATTTTTGAAGTTCGAAATAGCTACGGGGAATTTCATTTTTAAATCATTACGTTCAACAAATATTACTACTATTCCTCAGGAAATTCGATTATTATGTTATTACGAAAAAATTCATTAGACAAACTAATTTTACCATACTAATAAAGATATGTACGTATTTCGTGAGGCGATTTTAGCCAATATAAAAATACTGACATGAGATAACGTTACTCTTATATTCCACCTTAAACACACTCGAGCATGTGCGTGGCAAAACAAAATCAAACTGTGGCATGACGTAAAAACCACAATCAACGAATGCGGTTCATGTGGTTCAAATAGCAAGATTGTATCTGCAACTGTTTTTTTCCTTGATAGAAACCACAATCAACGAATGCGGTTCATGTGGTTCAAATAGCAAGATTGGAACTGCAACTGTTTTTTTCCTTGATAGAAATCGCAATCGTTGACGTATGTGATAAGCCAAGATCTAACAGTGGAGGAACCTTGGGCACCTTGATTTGATATCGGTTTGTATGGTGCCAACTTCAAAACATGTTTTGTTCACTTAAAGTATATATAAGCATATTCGATCAGCATACTTCAGTAAATTAGTAATAGAACTTTGCTTTACATCTACGTTTTTGAATATAAAATTTTGTTAGAATGGCAATTGAAATTCACAACGTCGTTCAAAAATTACTGAAAACATTCCACATAAGTGCGGTTGTAGAAAGCATACTTATATTAAACGATGCAGAGAAGCAGCTACACGATTATGTTGAAGATATATTGAGAAAAAGCATTGAAACGAATTCAGGTATTGAATTTGAGACAAGTGAGAACTTATGTTTCCTGGATGATGATTTTGATATTAATCCAGAAGTAATTGACGATCAATTTGAAGAAATACATGGTGTATACTATGCCGAGGTACCTACTATTACGGTAACAAATACGGTACTCGACAATGGATTGTAACAGGCTGTCGTTTAGTCGATAATCTCCAGAAGGTGCCCTTATTTCAACTAGACGAAGCCTTGTTATCTATATGCTCAAAGCACAGTAACCTACCTTGCCTCGGAGTGCGCCTGCGCAGAGTCTCTTCGCCGTTCCGAGTTGGGTTCCCCCAACTCGCCACTTGGCGGCGCTGTCGCTCTTACTAGTAGCGCTTGTGCGGCCGCCACCGGAACCTAAGTCGTCGATTCGCGTCTACCTGTATTCGCGCGGTTCGTGCTACGTAACCGGCGAATTCGAATCGAACGTAAACACTGACGCGACCTCCGGACAAAGGAAAAAACACAATAACGGAAACTCGTTTAAATAGAAATAATGATTGATTTATTCAATTAAATCAATGACACGGGGAATCTGCCGAGAGTCTAACGCACGCACGCGTGAATGACAACACACGCAGATTGAGAGAGAGAAAAAACCGCGATTCCCGCGAACTACCTGCTCGCACGCAACAGTAAATTCTTCGCGCTCGCTGCGCGTATTCGCACGCAAATCGTAACAACAATTAAAAAGGGGAAGGTGCACCTACCGCAAGGACGACGTGGATACGGTGGCCAACCGTATCCGAATAACACGCTGTTACTAAGCTGCTCTGCTACTTGCTGCACCACCTCGATTTCTGTCGCTGCTACCGCTGCTGTTGCCTCTGTTGATGCTGTTATTGTTGCTGCTGTTGCTGCTGATGCTACTGTTGCTGTTGCTACTACTGTTGCCGCGGCTGCTACGAGCACACCGCACCGAAGTTCGCACTCTAACCAGGAACCAAAACAACGCACGTAACTTGAACGGCTCGAAAAAAGGTTAGGCGCACGAACTGACTGAGTGGCACAGTCATACTACCGGTCGGACCCTCCCCTCCCGGTCATTGCCCCTACGCTCTCTCTCTCTCGCGAACCGAGCGCGGCTACTCTCGTTTAGCCGCTCATTACCTCGCGCGAGTCTACGATTTTCGGTAATCGTTGCAGGATATAAAAGAAAAGCTGTTGATTACTGGGAAAGTGGTAAAAAAAAGAAACTGTCTTTAAGTTCCGTCCAGAGTAAATATAAACAAGTTTTGTCAGAACGTTAGTTGAGAACATGGAAACAGCAAATTTGGACAGGCGGGACCAAAAGAGAGAATCTGTTTAAAGTTTCAGAATATATTTTACAATAACTCAAAGATGTTTAAGATCGGAAGTTAACAGTGCATGATTTAGATCTTAAAAGAAGGGCTTTACAAAAAAAGTATGAGTTAGATATGCCTTGATTTAAAGCTTCACCCAATTGGATATTACTATTCAAAAAAAACATAAAATTGTATCATGTAAAATAACTAAATATGTGACTAAAGTATCTGTTGAAAAAGAGGCTAATTTAAAGTTAGATTGTCAAAATTTTATCAACCTTATAAAAACAGAATTATCAACCAATAGTGCAAGTAACATATATCATTCCGATCAAAGTGGATTCAATTTAGAAATGCATACTGGCAGAACATTGAGTGAAAAAGGTAAGAAGATAGTCGAATAGTCCAGGCAACAGAGACAAAAAAGGCCTGTTTCAGACAAAAATTCCGGGATGGGTTTTCTCAACGGAAATCGCTTCAGTACAATGTAAATAGGAACTCTTGATAAAATGCAACTCCTAATTTATTGTCAGATTTTTTTTATGAGCGCTCAAAGTTCACGAAATATGGTTTTTTCAATCTGCAAGCCACGGTATGCATTTTAGCTGAAAAAGTTTCGTATAAAAGTTGTAGGCAATAGCAAAAGCTACAATTTGAGCTGTCGTGCAATTTTTTTCGTTTGTTAGTTATTGAAAAAAGCCCCAAAAACCCTTAAAAATGGCCATTTTTACTATATCGAATATTTATTGCAAAAAGAACTTTTCTTAATGTTTATGATTCTTAAAAGAAAGCTCTTGTGATTCTAAAAAAATGAATCGTCGCACGACTATTTATTTTTATTAGTTACTGATATATTCTAATTAGTTAATTAAGAGACGTCCAAAGTACGGGGCTGTAAATTTTTTTTGGCCGAAGATATCGAGTTGTAAAACAATTCAATTTCTTTGTCAAAACGTCAATTTTAATAAATGATTGGGAACGTATCAAAAAATTAATTTGCAACCCCTAAATTTTGACTTTAAAAAAGTGCGCCTTTTTTCTTTTATAAACAATTAGAATTGCGGCTTCCCTATACATTATAGAGATTTCTTTTTTAGAAATTCACATATCTGAGATCAAGGTGCATATTTTGAAAAAAAAAATTGTTTTTCGACCAATAGGAGCCGAGATAATTTTTTTTTTTGTTTAAATCGCCATTGTTGTAATAATGAAAATTAACAAATCGGTCCAAGGGCATTCGATCGTTATTAAGTTATATTTTCTCATTACGATACAAGGCTTTACATATTTTGGCTTTTTAACAATTAAAATGACGTTTCATTTCCAGCACGAGAAAAGCCAAAAGCCGGAGGCGGTGGTGGGGGTCTCCCTCGCGCGCTTGGAAATACTGAAAGTCCGCGTTCAAATCGACGCGCTTCGCAAAAATCAGGCTTATCTCGCGAACTATTGCATCAAATTCGATCATTTTTTTTTTAATTTGGGGTAGCTTCAAAATTTATTGAGATTGGTGTAGTTGTAATTACTATATTTAGTGCCAATCGTTTATTATTAACTTAATTGAATTCATACATATCAGTGTATGTATAAATTCCAATTAATTATTACTTGCTATCCGTAAATATGGATAAGGATAAATAATAATCAATATATTTTCAATTATTAATAACAATATTTTAATTTATATGCATACGTAGGCTATAGTTTACATGATTTCTTATTTTCTAATCGTACCTAGTTCTTTTCGGCGCAGACTCATTTATTTCGTTTTCATTGCATTCTTCATTTAACATTACTTCTATAAGACTACTTAAATTATATCAAAATACTCGTTATCAATATGATCATATTCATGTATTTCTTCTACGTTCGTACAATTATCCCCATAGCAAAATCCACACAAGCGAGAACATTTGAGGCCATGTTTGCGGCAGCTGCACGCAGCTTTACAGCCTTTTTGGCATCTACAAGATATTTTTTCTGATACTTCGGGAGGTATCATTGGCTCTGAAGAATGAGTGGGTTCCAAAGGATATTCGACTTTATGCCACCCATACTTCAAAGGATTCAAATCATTACCAAGCCACGATTGTATTTGCAAATAAGCCTGTTTGCAATGTTCGGCAGCTGCAGCTTCAGTTGGCGGCAAACTTTCTAGTTTCATTGCAGATTTGCTGGTTTTTTTATCGAAATGTACAAAACGTAACTCACTTAATGTTAATTCGTGGAATACATGCTTTTAATAATATTTATACGACTATTAATGAGTGTTATATCATCAGCAGATGAATTATAAAAAATTGATGCTAAATGTATTAAAGAATTGTGATCGAAATGCCGATAAAATTGTAGAAACAAAGCAAGGGCACGAATTAACATTAAGTGAGTTACGTTTTGTACATTTCGATAGAAAAACCAGCAAATCTGCAATGAAACTAGAAAGTTTGCCGCCAACTGAAGCTGCAGCTGCCGAACATTGCAAACAGGCTTATTTGCAAATACAATCGTGGCTTGGTAATGATTTGAATCCTTTGAAGTATGGGTGGCATAAAGTCGAAAATACTTTGGAACCCACTCATTCTTCAGAACCAATGATACCTCCCGAAGTATCAGAAAAAATATCTTGTAGATGCCAAAAAGGCTGTAAAGCTGCGTGCAGCTGCCGCAAACATGGCCTCAAATGTTCTCGCTTGTGTGGATTTTGCTATGGGGATAATTGTACGAACGTAGAAGAAATACATGAATATGATCATATTGATAACGAAGAGTATAATTTAAGTAGTTTTATAGAAGTAATGTTAAATGAAGAATGCAATGAAAACGAAATAAATGAGTCTGCGCCGAAAAGAACTAGGTACGATTAGAAAATAAGAAATCATGTAAACTATAGCCTACGTATGCATATAAATTAAAATATTGTTATTAATAATTGAAAATATATTGATTATTATTTATCCTTATCCGTATTTACGGATAGCAAGTAATAATTAATTGGAATTTATACATACACTGATATGTATGAATTCAATTAAGTTAATAATAAACGATTGGCATTAAATATAGTAATTACAACTACACCAATCTCAATAAATTTTGAAGCTACCCCAAATTAAAAAAAAAATGATCGAATTTGATGCAATAGTTCGCGAGATAAGCCTGATTTTTGCGAAGCGCGTCGATTTGAACGCGGACTTTCAGTATTTCCAAGCGCGCGAGGGAGACCCCCACCACCGTCTCCGGCTTTTGGCTTTTCTCGTGCTGGAAATGAAACGTCATTTTAATTGTTAAAAAGCCAAAATATGTAAAGCCTTGTATCGTAATGAGAAAATATAACTTAATAACGATCGAATGCCCTTGGACCGATTTGTTAATTTTCATTATTACAACAATGGCGATTTAAACAAAAAAAAAAATTATCTCGGCTCCTATTGGTCGAAAAACAATTTTTTTTTTTTCAAAATATGCACCTTGATCTCAGATATGTGAATTTCTAAAAAAGAAATCTCTATAATGTATAGGGAAGCCGCAATTCTAATTGTTTATAAAAGAAAAAAGGCGCACTTTTTTAAAGTCAAAATTTAGGGGTTGCAAATTAATTTTTTGATACGTTCCCAATCATTTATTAAAATTGACGTTTTGACAAAGAAATTGAATTGTTTTACAACTCGATATCTTCGGCCAAAAAAAATTTACAGCCCCGTACTTTGGACGTCTCTTAATTAACTAATTAGAATATATCAGTAACTAATAAAAATAAATAGTCGTGCGACGATTCATTTTTTTTAGAATCACAAGAGCTTTCTTTTAAGAGTCATAAATATTAAAAAAAGTTCTTTTTGCAATAAATATTCGATATAGTAAAAATGGCCATTTTAAGGATTTTTAGGGCTTTTTTCAATAACTAACAAACGAAAAAAATTGCACGACAGCTCAAATTGTATCTTTTGCTATTGCCTACAACTTTTATACGAAACTTTTTCAGCTAAAATGCATACCGTGGCTTGCAGATTGAAAAAACCATATTTCGTCAACTTTGAGCGCTTATAAAAAAAATCTGACAATAAATTAGGAGTTGCATTTTATCAAGAGTTCCTATTTACATTGTACTGAAGCGATTTTCGTTGAGAAAACCCATCCCGGAATTTTTGTCTGAAAATTTCTCTGTTGCCTGGACTAGAATCAGTAGTACAATCAGTATCATCGACTACACATAGTTATACGATTCAACCGACAATATCTGCAGAAGGTATATTGCTATCACCCCTTTTTATGGTATTAAAAGAAACAAACGGATAGTTTGGACCCATTGTTTCAAAAAAACTATTCAATGCACCTAATATATTTTTGCGAGCAAGTGCATCAGGAAAGCTGTCAAGTGAATTACTTCAAACATGGTTGCAACATGTATTTTTTCCTAACTATAGGAAAACAGTAGTTTTATTACTAGACTCATGGAGTGGACAGTGTGAACGAACTGTAAGAGAAGTGACACCAGCAGATACAAATTTTCGATTGATGACAATTCCTAAGGGTACGACAGGCAAAATTCAACCACTGGATGTATTCGGTTTTCGATTTTGGAAAAACTTTGTAAGAATATTTGAGGCCATTATTTTATTCGCATCAGTTTACATGAGAGGAATAATATTATAAAATTACAGTCTATCACACATAATCAATTATCTTCACCTAGATTCAAAAGCGTATTTAAATATGCTTCGTACAAAAGTGGGTACTTGGATAAAAAACCCGATTCTTTCGACAATCCTGTTGAATATTACTTCGAAATTTCAGAACAGCCTATCTGCGAGATTTGTGAGAAAATAGCAATTATAAAATGTGCATCGTGCAAGAAATTAATATGTCTACAGTATTTATTTATAGAGTATAATTATTGTTCACAATATGTACAGTGATAATGAGCGCGGATCGTCTTTATATATTCAAAAAATGTAATCTCAATATCAGATGAAATGACGAATTAATATAACGTAAATATAACATACAAATAAAATTAATTTAACGTTATCTTCTACAATTATTTCGCCTATGTCCTTTTCTTCAGAGATATTACAAATATGTCGAAATTGGGTTTATGAATAACAGAGAACCGGGTTTCGGACTAGAAAATTGGAAAGGGTAGGGTAACCAGCTCGAGGGTTGATGAAATTCGGGTGTAGGAGTTCGGGGTTAGAGCGTGGCAGGGTGACCAGCTCGATAGTTAAGGAAATTGGGGTTAAGAGTTTGGGGTTACAGCGTGGCGGAGTAACCAGCTCGAGGGTTGATGAAATTCGGATGTAGGAGTTCGGGGTTAGAGCGTGGCAGGGTAACCAGCTCGAGGTTTAAGGAAATTGGGTTCGGGGTGGTAGGAGATCTGGGTAACAAATGAATGCTCTGTTCACTCTCCAATGAAGGGGTAGCAACCCTGGTGATGGATACTGTATACTTTTGTGTTAGATTTTAAACGGAATTTCATAAACTTCATTTCTTCTGAAAAAATGTTGCAAGAAAATATTTGAAAACATAGCTTTTCTTTCAGACGACTTAGAGGGTTGCAACCCCTGTAGCTGAAATTTTTTAAAAGAATTCTTTAGAGTTTGTTTTGTCGAAAACTGTGCATTAAATACGTAAATTTCGCTATAAAATGATGTTGAGGGGTAACTTTCGGGGATAGCTTTCACCCTCTAAATAGTTTATTCGGCAGAACAAAAGTATACATGTGTTTGGCTTTCTTGAGCGTCATAGAACATGAAATAACCAGCATAATCTGCGATTAACAACTGCTTATATTGTGTTAATAACATTAAGGGGTCGTTCACCCTCGGAAAAACCCCGAAACACGTTAATTTTGTTTTATCATTTTCTACTAGAATATCATTTTTTTAATTTTTTTAACATAATTTTTTGATTTTGTAAGGAAAAATACACTAAAAAATACAGTTTTTCCTCTATACAACGTAGGGGTTGCAACCCCCGGGGACCAAATTGATGTGTGTCTGTTATTTTTTTTATAAGTATCTTGTGTTTTTTTGTTTCATAAAAAAATATTCATTACAACTAAAGATATTGCTATAGAACTGCTTTTGGGGCTGTTTTTTGGGGGTGGGTTTCATCCCTTAGATAGCTTTTTCCGCCGATAAAAAAATACGGGTCTTTTATTTTTTGACGAACTATAACATATCTTAATTGCAGAAAAATCGGAGGCGGAGGGTTGGGGTGGTTCCCTTGTTAGAGAAAAATACATATATATCAATTGTTTATGTACTTTTGTATAAAATATTATGAAATATACAATTCACAATATCTTGATTCATCTAAAATGAAGTGAAAAATTATTTATCTTATAATTAGAAATGTACGCCATTGTTATTACCGTGACATTATTAATCGTACGTAAAAAAAATTAAAATAGTTAGTTTATTAGAAAATGAAAATAGCAAAAATGAAACACTTCAAAATCGCATAAAAACATTTACACTTTTCATAAATAATTCCTTGATATAATAATAATTTTTTTATATAAAAATAAAGCTTTCTTGATGCTAGGTAATTTTTCTTTCTAAAAATGATATTTAAATTATTAAGAACGAATATTGCAGAGGCTACTGAAAAATTCTGTATTAAAGAAAAGTTACCACAAAATCCAACCCGTCTCTTAAAAAATAACTAATGATTCAACAAATTAGCATAAAAAATTATTAATTTTCTAAAATATAAGCAATTCCAAATATCAAAATAAAGCCTTAAATACACGTTTGGAACATGTAAAAATTTAATGAAACTGACCTTTCGATTATCTTGAGAATCAATATTTGCTCCTGCGTGATAGAGTAGATCTACTACATTGAGATGACCACCATTAGCTGCAAGCCAAAGAGGACTGTTTCCTTTTTTATTTTTTACTTCAACTTGAGTGCCTCTGAAAAAAACAATGGAGCATTGAAATATAAAATTATCAATATAATTTTTAATTCTCTACATATTTTGTTTAATCTGATATCATTACTGTTTTCATCGTCTCTATTTGTATCTTATTTTTTATTGATTTGCAATTTATGTTCTTCCATTCCTAAACCTATATTTTTAGTTAAATTTAGAACTAATACAGCCTCAATGTTGAGTATAGTACATAAACTTCTTTAGAACCGTAAGTGCCCACCCGAGATATAAACTTTAGCATTCTACGTGAGAATCTAAGGTTGAAGCCATAGAACCATAGTGGCTCTTCGATTTTTAATTGTGGAATTATATATTTTACTGAATTGTTATTTTGATAGAAATATAGATTTCTTTTATTAAATATTTTACAAAAATTTCATAAAAAATTACTTTTATTAACATCTCTTACCTAATGAATAAATAGCAGAAAAAAAAGAGAAAAGTTAAAACAATGGTAGTACATGCAATAACATGCAGATTGTCGGTATTTTGTTATCACAACGAGTGGATAATTATTCGTCAACAAGCACCGACATCAGAATGACACTGGTTTTTTGCCGAAAACTAAGCTTAAAAATCTTATTCAAGTTCTAAGAATTTTTGAATTAAAAAATAAAGTGTTTTCAATTATTAAAATACTTGTATTAGTACGAAAGCGAGTCAATAAGTCCTTAGAAAAAGATAGAAAAACAATTTTTTGGAATAGATTCTTTTTTATTTTTAATATAATATTCATTTAGCTCGATACACTTTTTTAGGCGTTCTTCAAGTTTTCTTAATCCAACTAAAAAAAATTATTCTGGGAATCCCTCAAAAGAGCCATTTGTTTTTGTTATGATATCGTTCGAGATGAATCGTTATCTGGCAAGTCACTTTTTTCGGTTTGGGAATGAAAAAGTCACTACGAGCTAATATTAATTACAACACCGAGCAAGCATAATATTAATTATATTCATTAATTCGTACTCGATTCCCATTTAGCAATACAGCATTGTACGCATTTAATTTATTTTTCTTTCTGTCTTTTCTCTCTATACTTTTCGTTACAGAGTTTCATACACGCGTAAGTCAATCGTTTGTATATCTGCAATCAACGTTGATCGGGTAGCAACTTACTTTTCGACATAAGTCTGCAAGGCGAATAGAAACTGAATATATTTTAGTGCGCCTCGTGTTCGTGCAACGCTTTCATGATGTTTTTGATGTTCGCTTGTCTCAGAGCAACACATTCTACCCAACAGATAAATAAGTTTACAAGCACAAGGATGTATTCAGAGCACCAGGAGCTCTGAGGGAATGGCTCAGTCACGTTGCCTGCCACTATATGCCATGGCCTCTCAAGTTTCCTATTCTACCTTGCATTGCTAGGAAATTTCACAGTTCCTGACGTAATCCTGTACGTCGACGTACATTCCGAGCTAAAAGTAGGAGCGGCTAAGTCTGATTTATGATTTCTCACAACTAGGATGTCCTGCGATTGGATTTTCATGGCATTCTCTCAAGGCATGTCTGCCCTTTTCTCTCTAGGAACCAGGAGCTTCCACGCATCGTCGTCTCCTATTACATCGAGTAAATCGTAGTCGGAGCGATAAGTGTATGCCACCCCACCCTATATGTTCCACCTAGGAGAGTCGTCGGGTTTTCCTAGACCTCCCGGATCTTCTCGATATATCACTCGTCGGCCATGTCGGCTCCTCAAGCGAGAGTGCACATGGCTGCCTCGCTCTCGTCTGCCTTATAGGCATGTGATAACACTGCGACGAGAGTACATTCCGGCGCTCCATCATCGTCTTGACGTTTCGGTATATTACCTTGAAATTGTAACCTTAGAGATCTGATGCTCAACGGACGAGGCGTCTAGTTGAATTTTTGAGCGTCATTAGCTATTTTAAGCTGTGGTAGTCCGTGACCACGAAAAATTTGTATTCTTCGAGGTAGTGTGGCAATTTTCGAATGCTCCATACCACACAAGTATTTTTACTTTACTTTTGTCAATACGCGACTAGCGTATTCGATAACGTGCAGCTGATATCCGATTCAAGTATGTATTCTCAATGGGAGCCTGGTAGATATAGGCACGACGCTGAGGACATCATTTCTTTCATATGTTGGAATGCGGATTCTTGTGCTTGCACCCATACGTACTCTTAATCTGGTGGTTCTGTAATTGAGATTAGATTTCGAAGAAAATGTCTAGACCAAGATATCATCCCCAAGAACGTGCACAGCTTATTCAGCGTCTGTGAATTAATGCATTCGATCTGGGACAAGCCGCAAGCCCTGGTAGTCGACGACGAAGCCGAGATAGCGGACTTCGGGCTGGTAAAAGTCGCATTTATCCAGGTTGATGGTAAGCTCTGACTTATGTATTTATTAAAATAGGAATTCTGGAGGTGTTTATCGAAACTAGACAATACTACGATTATATTGTCGAAGTATGCGAAAACAAATGGGCTTAATTCAGGCTCTATCACTCGATTCGTCTGTCTTTCAAAGATCGCTACGGCATATGCTAGCTCGAAGGCCATGCGTATGAACTAGAAGTGGCCGAATCGTGGCACGGTGAATGCTGCCTGTGGACGCACCGCTGGCGCTGGTGCAAGCTTAACCTGATGGAATGCACTGCTGAGGTCGATCGTGGCGATGTACATTGCGTCCGAACCTCGGTTTAACTTCCGAAAAGTGTCTTGTATGAAGGGCAAGGGATAAGCGTTCGAATCGATAACCATATTCAAGGCACGAAAGTTGATAAATAAGGGATACGACTGATCTTTTTTGTACACAATCACGATAGGACTTAACCAGTCACTGTTTGCTGGCTCGATTATGCCGTCCTTTAGCATTTGTTTTACTATGGCAATCATCTCCTGCTTGACTTTAAACGACACGAGGTAGTATCATTGTTTTATGGATCGCGTGTTACTTATATTTATTTAGTATTCGATGTCGCCCAACCTAGTCTTCCGCTGAGTCTGCTCGCTTGACAGTTGATCCACGCGTGAAGTTCTTTTCTTTTATTTGGACTTGCTATAGCAATGCCAAAGGCTGACATGCTTGCGGTCGCAACGATACTCGCCATTTCCAAGCGCACGAACGTTTGCGTTTTTTTGAACAATAATGTATCGTCATCTGGGTCCAGTGCTGCGTGAAATCGTTAGTAGAAATTTATTCCCAAGATGCATTAGTCGGGAATAATTGGCATGATCATCACGCATGTTTCAAAGTTGTTCCTCCGATTATAATTAGGAAGAGCACGAGGCCTAGTATTGGTAGCCTCTGTCCGTCTGGCAGGCCCACCATGCTGGTTTGCGACACTTGTACTTTTGTACCAAGTTCTATGACTAATGATAACGCGTTTTGGCCTATTATGGTTGCCAAGGATCTTGAGTCATACAGTTCTTGCAACTCGGTTATTGCGATCTTCAATCCTAATACGAGTACGTTTTATCTTCCGGGCTGTAACTTTCCTTATTTACGAGGTCTATTTAAAAAGTATCGCGAATTTTAAATTTCTGCGAGCTACGTAAAGTTGATTTTTTATTTTTTTGTAGCGTTATGTTGGTACTTATGTCCCTTACTTATGCTGATAAGGTCGGCCATTTTGAATGTTTCGTTGATTTTTGATAGCTGTTTTGCTTGGATGTGTTTTGGCTTGTCTTCCAATTTTGCCTATTCTAAAAAATGGATGAAAGAATCTATATCAAATATTGTGTGAAAAACAAAATAAAGTGCGCGAACGCATTCCGAATGTTGACTGTGGCATATGATGAAGCTACCTTGGACCAAAGTAATGTTTATCGGTGGTACAAAATCTTCTCAGAGGGCCGAAAAGATGTGAATGACGAACAACGTGCCGGGCGCCCGAGCACGTCAACAACAGACGAAAACATTGACAAACTGAAGAAAATAGTATGGGCAAATCGTCGAATCACCGTTAAAGAAGTTTCTGAGGATTGGCTTATGCCATTCGATTTTAACCAATAATTTGGGCATGAGTCGGGACGCCACGAAATTCGTGCCAAAACTGCTCAATTTCGACCAAAAACAGCATCGCATCAACATTGTTCAGAAGATGTTGGACTCGGTCCGTGACGACCCAAATGTGCTCCAGAGGATCATAACTTATAATGAATCATGGATATATGGTTATGATGTGGAAACCCATGGAAGCTGCCGCATGAGCCAAGACCGAAAAAAGCGGGCCAGGTTCGGTCGAACGTGAAGATTTTGCTCATAGTTTTCTTTAATTACAGGGGCATAGTGTATCATGAGTTCTTGCCACAGGGTAGTACGGTCAATAAAGAATATTACCTGCAAGTTATGCGAAATTTGCGCGAAGCAATCGGCCAGAAACGTCCGGATTTGTAGAAGAGCAAAAACTGGCTTTTACACCATGATAACACCCCTGCTCACACATCGTTGCTTGTGCGCGAATATCTGGCCAATAACAACACAGTAATGGTACGACAGCCACCGTATTCCCCAGACTTGATCCCCTGTGACATTTCCCTGTTTCCAAAACTGAAGAGGCCCATGAAACGACGACGCTATGCAACGATTGAAGAGATAAACATGGCATCGAAGGAGGAGCTGAACAAGATCATGAAAAATTATTTTTTTAAGTGCTTCGAGGATTGGAAAAAACGTTGGCACAAGTGCATTATATCCGAAGGGGATTACTTTAAAGGAGATAAAATAGATATTCATGAATAAATAAATAATTTTTTTAAACATACAAAATTCGCGATACTTTTTGAACAGACCTCGTATGTTGCGTAGTTTATACGTCTCACCTTGTAGTTTGCAGCGCGGTGTGCGGTTCATTCATGCTTAATCCATACTCTAGAATGTCGATTAGTCTGCCTAGCGCCGATTGTATTTGTTGAAAAGTTCTGTCCTTTTCGAGCTGGTCTGCCCCAAGGGCGTCGGTACAGTCTGCCGCACTTTGGCTTCCCCATCAGTCGGCTAGTATACTAAATCCGGACACAACGTTGTTTTCGGGTCTAGTATTAATCGACTGACCTAGCGTTAGTTAAGTGTGTTCTGCATTTAGGTGTGCGATTGCCTGACTGGCCTTTGTATATTTACGAGTAAGTTCTTTAAATTCTTGCCCTTTTTTTATCAGATCACTAAGAAGTTTCGCTATTTCCGCATAATTCTGAATAAATCATTTGTAATATCAAAAAAGACTAAAAATGAACGCATACTCTTTACTTTCATAGTTTTAGGGAAAATGTTTATATTATTCACTAATTTCGGGCCTGATTCTACTACTTTTTCACTTACGACGTGACCTAAAAATTTTACTTTCCTTCGTAAGAATTTTATTTTGTCCGGTTATAAGACTAATTCTGCGTTAGATAATCTTTGAAAAAATTTCCTGACTTTCATCTTGTAATTGTAAAGACTCTTTGCTTAAACTATGATATCGTCCAGATAAACTAACTTTCTCTTATTCAATAAGTCTCTTAATAGCGGATCCATCATTCTTTGAAATGTAACTGACACATTTATCAGACTATATGGTATTCTTACGTAATGATAATGTCCTCTCGACAAACTAAAAGACTTTTTGATACGGTGCTCCTAATACGAAATTTGTTCAAATCGGCCGGCTAGATCAAACATCGAAAAAACATCAATCCTCCTTATTGGTATAGAATATCCACTATATTGGGTAAATCTAAAACTATTCTCTATCGAGACTTCTCGTCACTACTAGATTCCCACAGAAATATTTCTAAAATATGGGAATGTCCTAAAAAAGACAATCTGAAAGATTTCAAGAAATATTTCTTAATTATCGCAAGAAATATTTCTGAAATATTTCATCATATATTTATATAAATATAGGAATGTTTCAGACCAAAACCATTCTGAAATATTACAAGTAATATTTCTGAAATATTTGAATATACACTTTAGATAATATTCACTAACCTTTTTAGAAAGAGTTCGCAAGTATTTTTAATAAATGTAGTAAAATTTATCAGTAATTTTTTTTGAAATCTTTTGGTTGTAACGGGGTTGATTAACTGTTGCAATGAGGGTTTGTCTAAGAACAATTTCCTACGATGCAGAGCTAACCGCTGCTCTGTTAATCACGTATGAGCATACGTGTATTCTCCTTTACGATTGATAATTTCGCTCCAATGTCTCCTTTCCAATATAGTTGAACTCACCTTTAATCACCTGACTTATGACACTTGTATTATCCTAGGTGTACGGAGACTAATCTTTATTTTCCACTATTCCCCAGACAAAATCGGTTTAAAAGATTTTAGGAAACGGATCCGTTAAATTAAAGGAAAACGAAAGAAAGTAATGCTGCGAATAAAAATCAAACCTTTTATAGGATTAATAGTTACAGTCTTTTTTATGGGCCGAAAGATTTACTAAGTAAGTAAAGGATATTTTATTACTAATTTTTTAAGTACGTACGCGTATAAGATTAACACTTATCCAGGGAGAGAGAGAGAGAGAGAGAGAGAGAGAAAGAGAGAGAGAGAGAGAGAGAGAGAAAGAGAGAGAGAGAGAGAGAGAGAGAGAGAGAGAATACAAAATTCTACCGCGAACTGCAACGCTTGGCGCGAATACGAAAGGGGCAACGGTCACGTACTAATCTTCGCTCGGAATCATTTCGTTGTGCTGAAATAAGGTGGTGTACCTACCCTGCGGTACGATTACGGTAATCAGCCGTAACCGATTCTCGGCAAACCACTTTAGCTCCTGGGCGATGCTGCTGCAGCCCTCTCCTGGCTATCGTATCGGTTGCTGCTCGTCCACTCTTCTCTGTCGTTATCTTTGTTATTGCTCATTTTCGTTCCTCAACTTCACATGCACACGTACTAAAAGTAAACCAAAACTTCAATTCGTCGAACGGCAAAGAAACACACGAAAAAATTTGGCGGTATTCTGGTGAGCAGCTGAGGCTATACTAAAAACTAAAACTCGCGCGCGCTCCCTCTCTCTCTTTCTCTTAACCGTTTGCTCTAGTGCTTCGAGTGTTGCCGGATCACGAACGTATCGATTGTTTGAATCGACTACAGTTGCATGGTACAGATTTTATAAAAATAAACATTTATATAATATTTACGGTAGTGTTATATTATTACATTTATTCGTTTTTAAATTCGTTTTTAAATCTAACAATAATTTAATAAGTGTAAAAAAAACACCAACTTTTTTAACATTTCAAATAAAAATATAATAAACCATACAAACGGTACGAGTACTTAAAAATATTTACCCGTCGGTTGATATAAAAGAACTTGAAAGAAAAATGGAATCATGTAACCATACCATAATTCGAATTCCAAATATTAAACATAGAATAATAAAGCAGCCATTACCTATTTTTTCATTGAACTAAAAACAAATGATAAAAACAAGGAAATATATTGGCATGAATGAATTAATGAACAAAATTATTAGCTTCGAGCCTACGCGTAAAAATAGAAATATTCTCGAATGCATGCGTTGCCAGGAATACAGTCATACGAAAAACTATTGTCTATTTGCGTGGGATGTACAAAATATGTATATAAAGAATCATTTTACCATAAACTGTTCAATACAAACCAAAATAAAAAATATCAAATGTGTATACTACGATGAAAATATAGCAAAGGATACAGCGCAAGAAAAATTCTGCAGCTAAAACTATTTCCGACATGAAGATCAAAATAAAAAAATATGGAAAATACCCTTAGACCAAACATTACATATGCACAGGTAGCAAACGGTAATGTTTACAAAGTTACAGAAGCATTCAAAAAACAAATCCCAGACTTAATTGAGAGTAGCATTTGGAATATATGATAACTCTATAACGAAAGCTCGTTACTTATCAATTTTTAAGGTGGGCAAGTGAGGCGCACTCGCTCATAGCAATCGAGGTGGGAAGGGGGGAAAGGTAAAGAAATGAAAGTGATTAGGGAATTATAGACACAACTAAAATTCGCATTTAAAACAAATTTAATTCTAATCAAATCAAAGTCAAATTATACTTAAACTTCAAAACCGTACATGAACAACCACAAAAGAACAAACCGCATTATTGTACTTATAACAATTTTTACAAATCTTAGCCTAATCTTAGCACAACGGTGTTGCTAACACGTCTTAACATTATAGAACACAACGGTGTTCTTAACACCTATTGTAATAGAGAACAAAGAACAAATTAACTAACTTATCGCGCTTACAAATCTAAACAATATACAGCACGCGTCGCCCGGCAGATGATCGCCTTGATGACGAACCATCTTAGCCTACTTAACTAAAAGAGAAAGCCGCCCGGCGAGGGATCGCCTGGATGATCTTCTATTTGAACAATTTATGACGCCGACCGTAATTAGGGCAGGTAGCCGGCGTATGCATGCCTTGCTGCCTACCTGACGCTTACAATTACGCGCTGTGCCATACCGCTGAAGAGAGAGAGAGAGAAAGAGAGAGAGAGAGAGAAATTAGCTTGCGAGACTTGACCTTCAACACAGGAAAGGGAGGCCTGGCTGCGTCCTGCGCACGATGTTGCTAACCGTCGCTGGGCAACTCCTGCCAGCTTCTCCGAGTAGCGTCCCGAGCAAATGCTGGAACAAGGCAGTCGTCCTCTTTCCTCTCGGTCTTTCTCGGCTCCTTGGTGGCGTGTGCGTTTGGTTGACTCTTTGTCCTCTACTGCACTTTCGACTCTTCACCGCTGACCGTCTATACCGCCTTAATGGAAACCTTCTGACTGACTACTCGACTCACTATCGTCTGTACTTCCGATCGGCTGAAAAACCTTCTGACTGGCCGCTCGACTCACTACCATCTGTCGCTCGTTTTTTCTTCCGCTATCGACAGCTTCGTCCTCGTTCTTTCTCTCCTCACTTGACCTACTTATTAGACGGCGCGCGATCAGCGCTAATTGGTTCGCGACGCACGCCTGCCTAATCCTGCGTGGGGCACGTACGCCCCTAACTCTCTCTCTCTCTCTCTCTCTCTCTCTCTCTCTCTCTCTCTCTCTCTCTCTCTCTCTCTCTCTCTCTCTTTCTAACACCTCTATACTCTGTCGTTAGCGTAACAGCTTCGGGCCGGCTCGGCTTCACTCGACAATCTCCGTCGGCTGAAACAAAGATCATGCATTAGGCGCATTCTTAAATGCGTCTAACGCTGGTCACCGTGCTTTACCGAGAGAGAGGGGGGGAATTGGGGAAAAATACAAGCGCAACGCTTGCTCTCGTCACAACTCAATTGTTGCAAAGAATAAACACAATGCTCAATCTGCTCATCACGATAATAAATAAAATCAAATGAAAACTGGAATAAACATAGAAATTTGCAACGCTAACGGCTTAGCTCAAAGGAGCCTTGAATTAAAACCATTCCTTATAATAAATGATGATGATATAACGCTAATATTTGAAATTCATTTCACTCACAAAAACTATATAAAAAATCTACCGTACATCAATCATCTCGATGGTAAAACACACGAAGATACTGCAATAACAACACAGGTATACAAATAATAGGTCATTTTCTGTATCACACGCGACCGTACGCGATAGTATTTTCGAATGATTTTGGGGCATTAAATCCAAATCAGGCCTTAGAATTGTTCAATCACGTCAGGGTTTTGAGATATCCTAACCTAACAGTGCAAAAAACAATGTTTTTTGACATATTCTAGATTATGTAGCATCGTAAATATATTATTTACGTACGTATATTTCTTCAGATTCATCGTCAGTTATTTCTTGATTAATATCGAAATCATCATTCAGGAAACATAAGTCTCAAATTCAACGTCTTAATTCGTTTTAATGTTTTTTTCAATATATCTTCAACATAATCATGTAGCTGCTTCTCTACGTCATTCAATATAGGCATAGTTTCTACGGTTGCACTTATGTGGAATGTTTTCAATAAACTTTGAATAACGCTGCGAATTCTTATTACCATTCGACGCAATGTTGATATTCAAAAACATAACACTATATAAAGTAAAGTTCTATTAGTAATCTACCGAAGTACGCTGATCTAATATGTTTTGTAACGGTTGTTGACTTATTAAGTGTCATAAATCGTCGTCCGTTAACAAGATCTATGTACTACCTTCGTTCGTTATTTTCCTCTTCTGACTAGCTCTGTGCTTGTCGCGCAACCTGAAAACGGGCGCGAAAGCACGAAATAATAAAGGAAAGCAATGGTCGAAGGTTCCTAGAAAACGGTGCGAAGGAAAAGGGAACGTAGAGAATATTCGGGATTATCGAATGAATATGCCGCCTTATTTAGTAGATCTCTGCCGAATTTATTTACTGCTTATATCCACATCAGCGTACTATTTACGCTGGCCGAGAGATTCGCGATACGCAGCCTAATTGTACGAACGCGTGAGAGAGAGACGGAAAATACAACTCTGAATGACACGCAGCCGATGCTGTTTACATGCGCTCGCTTCCCGGAATTCCCGCTCACAATATCGAAAAGAAACGGATAACTTACGCGGGTGAATGCTGCTGCAGACAGCTACGCCTTAATTCCCGGGTCTAATTATGCGAAGGTCGTCGCCCAGGGTTGCCGAGGTTGGGAGGCCTATGGGTCGATCCTCGTGGATGATGGGCGACGGATCGGATCTCCCTGTCCGGGTGACGGCCTTCGATTCGGTCGTCCTCACACGCCGATCGCTGCTGAATATCTCCCTCAGTCACAGTGTTCACACTTCACTATTTCTTGATCTCACTCCCCCGGAATCGGTACGTCGCTCGATTTTTCAATAAAGAAAACAAAGGGATTTCGATCGCGTGCGGTCTCCTTGCCGGTCTCACGTGTACTTCCGAACCCGCGTGCCTTTTTCTATTTCTCTCTCTCTCTCTCGCTACGCGGGTCTTCTGCGCATGGCGCGCTATTTTAAAAATCGCTCATCTGTCTCTTAACGAGCCCGCTCGTTACAGTTTATATTTGTTTGAGTGAACAAAACATATTTTGCAGTTAGTACCACACAAATCGATATCAAATCAAGATATCAAAGCTTTCTCCACCGTTAGATATTGGTTTACCACGTACGTCGACGATTGCAGTTTCGAGGCATATCAAGATTTAATTTAATTCTAGCGGTTTTTTTTATATTGTCTGAAATAGATTGCCAAATATACTTTTGTATATACTATCAGTGAAAAAAAACATATTTTGCAGTTTGAATCACATAAACTGGATTCGGTGGTATCTTTGGTCACGCCACAGTTTATTTTAGTTTACCAAACCATGTACGTTATTAGTTGTGGTTCACATGTAAATGAAGATTAACATTATTTCATGAGAATATTTTCATATCGGCTAAAACTACCTCATAAAATATATACACAACATATTACTTTTGAAAAATCAGTTTGTCTAATGAATTTTTTAGTAATAACAATAATAACTGAATTTCATCAGGTATAATAGTAATATTCGTTACATATTATGATTGAAAAACAAAATTTACCATAGCTATTTCAAACTTTGAAAATTCGCGTGATTTTGAGTTAAGAAAATTAAGAATTATAGCGTGGTAGATTACCTACTGGTGGATTAAGAAAATTGGGATGTAGGAGTTCGGGATAATAGGATATCAGGATATCAAATTCTATTCACTCTACAACTTAGGGGTTGCAAGTCTTGATGACGAAAGCTATATACTATATTGTTAGATTGTAATGGGTGAAGCGATCGTTGAAATCAGTGTCTTGGTCGTTCAAACCGAGTATCGACGCTTGATGTGGGTTTGTTTCAGGTATAACTCCTGATCGAGAGAGAGAAAGGAGTGGTGTCACCTGATATTATCCGCACATGTGTGCGTAGCCGGCGGCACTCGGCCGTTATTGAGGGTTATAGGGAGGGGCGAGAGAGATACCACCAAAAGCGAGGGTACGCGAATAGTACTGGTCTGACCAGTGTCGCGACGCATTATACGAGTGATAGAAAAGATAATCATGAGTGAGGCGTCAAGATACCACAAAAGGGATGTTTGCGGCCATTTGTCTTTCTTTTGCCGGGAAACATGCAGAATTAGAAGCGTTGAGGAAGGCTACGACAAACAACGACCACCTCCACTACCAGGAGCCATGAACTACGATTAAGGAGTCGAGCAACACCAACAACTAAGACGTCGACGAGTAGCAGGGCAACAACAGCAACTTGCCAGATCTTTAGCGACGCCCCCGCCCTCAGGTCAGGTACCATCTCGTCTTTCGTGCGCCCTTCGTTTCTCTCTCTCGGCGAAAACCAACGGAACGCGGATGAGTGGATATGAGTCGACTTGAATCGCACAGCGCCTGCCGGGCCAATTTACGAGTGATTGCGAGGTGATGCCTTGTCTCCGGTGCATCTACTTGCACGGAGATAAGCTTGCGCGACCTTTCCTTCCAATACGTAATACCGCATCGGGGGCATTGTAAACCGGAAGCTAAGTGTGAATGAAGAAAGAACGATAGAAAGAAACATTAATTCTGATAATTCCTGACCTTTCTCTCGGTCTTCAATAATTGTGGTTATCGAGATTGTCGGGTGACGAGAACCCATCGGCGCCTTCCACGGTGGAGCGAATGCACCTTCCGTACCTTCCCCTTTAAAATAATTAGTGATAGAACATTATTTGGGCTGATTCTTCATGCACGCAGTGAGGTTACTCAAGAAATAATAACTAGAGTGTCATAAGATTTTGTATGGAATTTTATAAACATTGTTTTTCCTTAAAAAAATTGGTAACAATATATTTGAAAACACAGTTTGTCTATAGATGACGGAGGGGGTCGCAACCCCTGAAAACAAAATCTGTGTATATATATATACACATATATATAACTTAAATTTTCTTAAATAATTTTTTAGAATTTTTTTTCGTTGAAAATGGTGCATAAATTACGAAGCGGCAGTAGGGCACAGAGCATAGATACGTTTCTGTCAATGTTGAAAGATCTGCGCGTGGGCGCAGGACTAACTGATGACGAAGTGCTTTGTTCCGTATCAGAGATCCTCGAAGGTAACGCGAGGACCTGGTACGATAACAATAAGTACCAATGGCTCAGTTATGCAGAATTCGTCGCTGTCGCCCGGGATTGGTTCGGCACAAGTACGTAACAGCAACAAAGGCTGTTGAAGGAAGCCCAGAATTGATTCCAGGGTGAGGACGAATTAGTGCGAGATTATGTATCCAACCTGGTGGCTCTTGTTAAGAGACTGGAGCCACCAATGCCCTTGGAGAGGTTACTAGACTCACTCCATGCAAACCTTCCAAACATCCAAATTCAGCTGCATCGGAGCGAGTTCACGTCGATACGCGAATTCAATAGGAGGACGACCGAAGTACAAAACACCTTATCCTACGGTCGTCGTCCGCGTGTATTCGCAGACCACAACTCGACGATCTTCCCTCAGCACGCCTACCAGCCAAGCAAAAGAACTGCTGGTAGTAAATTCCAAACCGCTGCAATGGCTAGCGAAGGCAAGGTGCGCGCGAAGAAGGAGGGAGATCCGCAGCGCCGACAGGGCGTGGAGAATCCTGCCAGGAGGCCTACCGAACAAGCGACGGTATAGGCCACGCAAGCTTCCACTTCTGATAAGACGATGGAGGAGCGTCTGGAGGGCATCGAGCGGATGTTACGCAAGTTAGCCAAAGAAAAACAAGACAGCCCTCCAGAACAGCGTAAAAGCCGATGGCGTGGGGAAAGGAAAAATTGTCCTTCTCCCAGGTCTCCTGGCGAGCAGCGAGTGGGACAGAGGCGGGAGATCGACTTCACCAAGCCTCTCCAGTGAACCACTTGTGGCAAACTGGGATTTAGCCGTAAATTCTGCCCAGACTGCAACAAGGGAAACGGCAAGAAGAGAAGAGGTCATCTTCGCGCTCCCAGTAGATTCGACCTCTCGCTGCGGGTCGTCAACGGGAAAGAGCAGGTTCTCCGAGAAAGAGTGCTTGGCAATGGTATGGACTATAAGAAAGTTCCGACCGTACATTGAAGGGCATCATTTCAGGGTCATCACTGTTCATAGTTGCCTGAAATGGCTCCACAATATGAGAAATCCCACGGGAAGACTAGCGCGATGGGCGCTAGCATTGCAAGGTAATGTCTTTGATATTGAATATCGAAGGGAGGATCTCAATGTGGTTTCAACGCATTGTCTAGCGCCTATGAGGAGGAGGGGATTGAAGTGAGTGCCATAAATAGTCGGCCGGCAGCCACTGACGCCTGGTGTTTGCAACATTACCAGGAAGTATGCCAAGACCCACACTCTCACCCTACTTGGAAGGTAGTGGGAGAGAGGCTGTATCACTATCAGCCTGATGAGGACGGTGAAGGGTCCATCGACAACGACGAAGCGTGGAAGCTTGCAGTGCTTAGAGAGAAAAGGCACCAGGTGCTCCAGGAGGTCCATGATGCTCCTACGGCACGACATCAAGGACGAGAGCGTACGTTCTCCAGGGTTAGGCGCTTGTACTACTGGCCTAAGATGTATGATCAGGTCAGGGAGTACGTAAAGATGTGCCCGGTATGTCAGCAATGCAAGGTGGAACAAAGAGCACCTTGCGGGCTGATGGGTCGTCGACAAGTGTCACGACCCTGGCAGGTGGTGGCAGGTGATATCACTGGTCCATTTCCCAAAAGCTCTCGAGGTTTTGAGTATATCTTAGTCTTTGTAGACTTATTTACTCGCTGGGTAGAGTGCGTTGCAATATGTAAAGCTAATGGGAGGACAATCGCAAAGGAATTATACGAGAGGATTGTCACTAGGTTTGGCGCGACAGTGGTATTCTTGTCGGATAATGGAACGGAAATCAAGAATCAGGAGGTCGATTCATACCTCCAGATGAACGGCATCCAGCGCGCCTTGACTCTCGTGTATCATCTCCAAGCGAATTCCACAGAGCGAGTAAACAGGACTCTCAAAACCATGATCACGTCTTACGTAAGCCGTGATCATAAGAGCTGGGACGAACACCTGTCATAGTTCAACTTCCCGTTGAACTCGGCAACTCATAGCGCTACTGGCTATAGTCCTGCGATGCTCATGTTTGGGCGTCAGCCGGTACCTCCTTTGACGTTTAGAAGAACCCAAGATCAGCAGGCCCTTGAAAGTTCGGAGGGTTAAGCTGTGGTAGATTGGGCTGAACATATGGAGAAGCTCCCTAATTTATGGGAGAGGGCCAGCTCCAAGTCAAAGGAGGAAGCTACGCGTTAGGCGGCTTATTATGACCGGAAGAGACGGCAACCCGAGTTTAAGGTCGGAGATTGGGTTTGAAAGAGGAATAGGATTCTCTCTTCGGCTGCTCAAGGCATTTCAGCCAAATTGGCGCCGAAATATGCCGGTCCGTACGTGATTGAAGAGGTTCGTGGTTCCAACACGTACAGACTAGGCAATCAGCTGAAGATACTGCTCGGGCTCTTCCATGCCAAAGACCTTAAGCCGTCCTACGGTCCAGGTGGTGATGAGGAAAACGAGGAAGTCATCGATCCTCACGAGCCGCAAAACGAACAGCCGTCGGAGATGAACGATTCCGCGAATACGTGCAAAGATGCGGGGAGTGATTTATCAAGCGAGCGAAACGAATTAGCAGCCCCCATGGCCATAGATAATGATCCCACCGAGACGTCGGATTTACCGGTATCTGCCCCGACCAAGAAAGAGGCAACAACTCTTCGTTAAAGGAATCTAGAGGGAGAGGTAGACCTCGAAAGACCGTGCCAGTCGTGTAAAGGACGGTTGGGCCGATAAACCCGAAAGGTAACCAACGAGGGTCAGGAAGTTCCCGCAAAGAATTGTGAAGGAATATAGTACATAACTCGGTGGGATGCGGCGTTTAATAGGGTTTTTCTTCGCGCAGGAAGTTTCATCCGAGATTTTTTGTTTTGGATGTTTCAGATGAACCGGAGAATCGTCGTTGAAGAGGAAACCTTCGAGGTGGTCACGCAGATGTTATTGAATCTGCAGCTGGGCCCTGATGCGACGCAGTTGATAGAAGATCTGCGGAGCTTCGGCAGGGTCCAATTAGAGGGGACCACCTTAAAGGAGCGCCACAACGCTTCGGTGGCGGACGTTCTCCGGGACGCATCGTGGGTCGCCCCGAAGAAGGCTTCCCGGGACGCTTGCACCCAAACGGAGGACCAAGAAGAGGTCAAGCGTCCCAACTCCATCGTGGACCAGGGGGAGCAGGCCCTCAAGTCCGGCGTACCCCAGACGTCGGACAGTGCGAGCCAGTGCCCAGGACCCAGGGAAACCTGTGGGGCATCGCCCTGGGTCTGCAACCACCCCCGTATCCCGGAGCAGCCTACTCTCCTCCTTGACTTCAGACACGTATGTCTGGAGATTAACGAGGTGGAAAGTGCCTGGCGGTTCGTCAAAGATCTACAGTCTCAGGTGCAGGAGCATGAACCGCCAGGGTGCATAAGAACTGCTCGGGGAGTGGGCAGAGATGGCTCAGCGCCAGAGGGCCTACGGAGAGGCTCTGCTGCGGATGGACAATGGACAGAAGTCCCCCACAGTGCTCCCGGTGCCGGCTCAGGAAAAGAGAGCCCCGGGAGCCACTGGAGCTGGACCAATGCTCACGGTCCATGTGGACGGGCGTGTGGCTCCCGATATTACAATCGTGGTCAGGTCGCAAGATGGACGTGCGACCTCCACGGTGGGAGGCGTCACCATAATCGCCTCTCAGGGAGTTAGCAACCAACAGTCCCCTCGGTCTGCTGAGCAAACTATTTAAGATCGGGAGTCTGTTCAATCCAGATGGCAGTTAAGGGGCTGCGACATATATAGGGAGCCTGGAGTGTCCAACTCCCAGCGGTGCCCGAAGAAAGCTACAAACTGGCGCTATCCGAAACATCGAGTGCCAGGTGTAGCCAAAAAATGATGTAGGCCCTGGAGGGCTAATAAAATACGAGGGTAGATTGATAAGTTTCCGGCCTAACTAAGAAAAACAACGTTTTTAGAAATTTTTTTTTTTTATTTCTCAACAGAATCTCCTCCAAGGCTGATACATTTCTCATAGCGGTGTTCTAGTCTAGTAATGTCATCTCTATAGACTGATTCGTCAAGCTCCTCAAAATACCCATTTACAGGTTCGATAACTTCTTTATTGTCCGCAAATCTTTTACCGCCAAGCCATTTTTTGAGGTTAGGAAACAGATAATAGTCACTCGGGGCTAGGTCTGGAGAGTAGGGAGGGTGCGGCATCAATTCAAACTTCAGATCGTTGATTTTAGCCATCGCAACGATTGACTTGTGTGCTGGTGCGTTATCGTGATGAAACAAGATTCTTTTCTTCGTCAGATGAGGTCGTTTAATTTTCACCTCGTGGCTCAAACGTTGCAATAAGTCTGCGTAGTATTGATCAGTGATAGTTTTACCCTTTTCAAGGTAATCAATGTATATAATACCTCTTTCATCCCAAAAAACAGTAGCCATAACCTTGTTCGCCGAAAAAATTGTTTTTGCCTTCTTTGGAGTTGGTTCCCCTGGTCCAATCCACTGTTTAGACTATTCTTTGGTTTTAGAAGTGTAGTGGTGGACCCAAGTTTCGTCAACGGTTACGAATCGACGCAAAAATTCGCTTGAATTATGCTTATACAACGCCAAATTGGCGGTAGAAATGTTTTTTCGAATCAATTTTTGGTCGACTGTTAGTAAACGCGGCACCCATCTTGCACAGAGCTTTTCCATATGCAAATATTGGTGAAAATATTTTGCACACGTTCATATGACATCTTACAGATCTCAGCTATCTCACGTACTTTTAATCTGCGGTCTTCCAGAATTATTTGATGGATTTTTTCGAGTCCATCTCTTCTTTGATTTCCTTCGGCTTTAACCCCTTCAAATAGAAGTATTTGATGACAGCACGATTTTCCAGATTTTCCATTTTTAAGAAAAACACAGAGGCGCCTTGTTCAGTATGCTCTCAAACCTAAACTAACATGGCGATCGGGCTGAAACTATAGCTACAAGGTATCTAAGGATGGTACTATAGAACGCCACCTCAAGGTAGGCCGAATGGTGCCATCTCTTGGTCAGGCCGGAAACTTATCAATCCACCCTTGTAGCTATGTTAAAGAAGGAAAGTTTATGTTTATTTGATTCCTTTCCTTCTTTTCTTTTCGGGTTCCTGATGGACACGAATCGCGGGTATTCGTCCTGCCCGGGTAGTCAGGACTTGGAGGGGGCTGGAACGGTAGTCGATTCAATTAATCGATCCGTTCACGATTCGGTAACTCGCGCGTTAGTACGAACAATTAAGAGAGAAAGGGGGCGCGACTTTACCGCCGATTTGTGTTTTGCACTTTATTTCGCCGATATAAAGTTTTCTTGGGACAATTACGTGCGTGAGTGCAACGGCATTTCCGTGACAATTAACAGCAGCACTGCAGAAGCAGTATAAAAGCTGATAGAGGCAGATCGAGGCAGCGCAGCTGATAAATAGCAGGGCAGCAGCAGTTGATATATTTCATCAACAATTACGGCTGATCACCGTAATTGCACCGCAGGGTAGGTGCACTTCTAGTCATTATTGCGTGACAAAATACATCCGGTATTTTGTCAATCGTGATAGCGATTTTTTTTTGTATTCGCTCTGAGCGTTAGTTCGCGGGAAAATTCGAATCTTCACTCTCTCTCTCACTCTCTCTCTCTCTCTCTCTCCCTCTTACCGAATAGTATTCATTGTAAAATCCTATTCGCAAGCGTTAGTCTTTCGGCCCAATAAAGACTGTAGTTATTTTTATTAATTAAAGTTAGTCAAATTTATTCGCCGATTACGTCATTTCATTTTCCCAGTAGCTTAAGCGATTTGTAAAAGACTTCGGTTTTAATCCGATTACGTCTAGGGGATTAAGTGGATTAGGCGTAAAGTCGCCCACACCTAAGATTCATCGAGTGTCACAAGGCACGTGACTTAAGGTGAGTTTAACTCCGTTCGATAAAAGACAATTAAGCGAAATCATCTGATGTAAAGGCGAATACACGTACAATCATACGTGTTTAACGGAGCGGCGGTTAGCTCTGCATTGTGGGAGTTTTGTTCTTAAATAAATTTTCCATTTTTTTTCAGATAACCTTCCCTGTTACAAAGTATAAAATCGGTAACTTTACGAGCTTAAAACTTTGCTATAAATTGAGGAGATAATTTTTTTAAAAATAGTTTCAAATAGTATACGAGGTGTGTTCAAAAAGTAAGGTGACTTTGTATTTTTAAGAAAAAATATTTATTTATTTATCAATATTTATGTTGTCCCCTTCAAAGTAATCCCCCTCAGATAGAATACACTTATGCTAACGGTTTTTTCAATCCTCAAAGCACTTCTCATAAGCACTTTTCGGTATAGCCTTGAGCTCTTCCAGCGATGCAGTCTTTATCTCTTCAATCGTTGCAAATCTCCGTCCTTTCATAGGTCTCTTTAGTTTTGGGAACAAGAAAAAGTCACATGGGGCCAAATCCGGTGAATATGGTGGCTGAGGCAAGATTGTGGTATTGTTTTTGGCCAAAAAATCTCTCACAAGCAAAGATAAGTGAGCAGGGGCATTATCGTGATGCAAAAGCCATGAATTGTTTTTCCACAATTCTGGGCGTTTTCTTCGTATTGCTTCTCGCAAACGGCGCATAACTTCAAGATAATACTGTTTATTGACCGTATGTCCATATGGTAAGAACTCCTGATGCACCACGCCATGGTAATCGAAGAAAACAGTGAGCAAAACTTTGACATTTGATGGAACTTGGCGTGCTTTTTTCGGTCTTGGCTCATCTGAGCTCTTCCATTGGGACGATTGGACTTTGGTTTCGATATCATAACCATATACCCATGATTCGTCACTAGTTATGAGCCCTTTTGAGTAAATCTGGGTCGTCGTTGACATCATTCAACAGTTCTTGAGCGATGCTCATGCGACGGTTCTTTTGGTCAAAATTTAGCAATTTCGGAACAAACTCCGCTGACACACGTCTCATGCCCAAAACGTTAGAAAAAATTTCATGGCACGAGCCAAGCGATATACCAACATCCTCAGCAACTTCTCTGATAGTGATTCGACGATTTTCCAGAACAATTTTCTTCACTGCTTGAACGTTTTCATCAGTTGTTGACGTGCTTGGGCGTCCAGAGCGAGGCTCGTCATTGGCATCTTCCCGGCCATCTTGGAAGAGTTTATACCACTTGTAAACATTTTTTTTACTCAGAACAGTTTCACCGTATGTCACCGTCAACATTTCAAGTGTTTCGGAGCACTTTATTTTATTTTTTACACAAAATTTGATGCAAATCCTTTGATCCATATTTTTAGATAGCAAGAAATCGGCGAGCACGCAAAACACTTATAACCTTTACGCCTCTCACAACCAAACAAAAAATGCTATACATTTGAAACTTGGTACAGATGTTCGGGAAGAGTGTACCAACATAACAAAAAAAAATCGATAATCGAAAGTACGTTGCCCGTGAAATTTGAAAAGTGACCTTACTTTTTGAGCACACCTCGTATTTCAAGTTCTTTCAGATTCTTTTGACAGAATTATTCTATCACTAATATTGAAAAAACTGAAGCCGATTGAACAAAAATGAACAAGTGCAATAATTTCTGAAGTTTCTTACTCGTTTTAATATTCGTAAAAACATACCTGAAAAAAATTAAGGAAGCCAGAAAGAAGTCTTTTGGAGAAAGCTTCAAAATGACTGGATCAGAATTTTTTTTAAATAAAAATTAGTGGAGCTTCGTCAGAGCAAAACATTAACCCATTAACGCTCACAGGGCGATTTTTCGAGACCTGAGTTTGAACTATTCTCATGTCATGAATTCTCGTGGAAAAAATTCAGGAACCATTGTTTCTTATGTTTTCGAGTGTCATCTTTCCAATGATGCTGGTTAAAATTGTCGCTGAAAAACTTTTACGGTCAAAAATAAATAAAAATCAAAAATAAATAAAAAAAACATGATTTTCTGATTTAATTTTTTTTAAAAATCGACTTTTCGTTCCCTAAGCATTTTTTTTAATGCCTAAAACCCTTATAGATCGCGGCCTCGAGGTTTTAACTACAAGTTACTATGGTTCTCCGGATATGAAAATTTTTCGTATAAACAAAATGGCGGCCGAAGTGAAAATATTTATCTAAAACTTTACAAATTTTTTTCTCGAATACTATAGATTTTCATGAAAATTTTTAAAGAACAAAAATGTCTTAGAATTAGTTATAAAATACTCTCAAATTTTTTCAAAATCATCCGAGAAAATTTTGGGATTTCGGAAAAGTCTCTGAATTGAAAATTTAAAAATTATGTCGGAAAATTTTGAAATAATTTGAGAGCGTTCTTTGTTTGTTTTTAAGACATTTCTATTCTCAGAAAAACTTTCGTAAAGTGCATGGTTTTTGGTAAACAAAATATTTATTTAGCAAACTTTAACATTTTTTTTCTCGAAAAGTATACTCTTTAGGAACATTTTTCTGAGAATAGAAATGTCTTAAAAACAAACAAAGAACGCTCTCAAATTATTTCAAAATTTTCCGACATAATTTTTAAATTTTCAATTCAGAGACTTTTCCGAAATCCCAAAATTTTCTCGGATGATTCTGAAAAAATTTGAGAGTATTTTATAACTAATTCTAAGACATTTTTGTTCTTTAAAAATTTTCATGAAAATCTATAGTATTCGAGAAAAAAATTTGTAAAGTTTTAGATAAATATTTTCACTTCGGCCGCCATTTTGTTTATACGAAAAATTTTCATATCCGGAGAACCATAGTAACTTGTAGTTAAAACCTCGAGGCCGCGATCTATAAGGGTTTTAGGCATTAAAAAAAATGCTTAGGGAACGAAAAGTCGATTTAAAAAAAAAATTAAATCAGATAATCATGTTTTTTTTATTTATTTTTGATTTTTGGACTGTAAAAGTTTTTCAGCGACAATTTTAACCAGCATCATTGGAAAGAGGACACTCGAAAACATAAGAAACAATGGTTCCTGAATTTTTTCCACGAGAATTCATGACATGAGAATAGTTCAAACTCAGGTCTCGAAAAACCGTCCTGTGAGCGTTAATGGATTAATTACCTGTTCAGAATTATTGGTCAGTACTGTATACGATAAGTATATTAGAGACCATCATGTTAAATTCTAACTGCTAAAACATCAAGTTTCATATAGTTTGGAACAGTCTCGAAATTGAATAAGATGAGATGATCGGAAGGAACTTTATTCTAGTTACCCATTCTGCATATCCTACTACAAAAATGCACTAATGATAGACACGGATGCTATGCATCCTATACCTTTCATTCATGAAGATATAGTCATAAACTAACTGCGAAGTGGTATTATCAGGACTTTTGCTATCAAGCGAGGAGAGAACAAAGTATCGAAGGAGGAAATTGAGTCGAATATTGATATCGGAATAGCTTCAATAGCTATGTTGAAAGAGACCACTAAACAATAGTAACGCGCAGAAATAAAAAACAAAGTAATTAATGAATAAACTAGAAAGGACTCTACTAGAAAAAATACGTCATGTAATTCAAATCAACTTGATAAGGAAAAAGCTCCTGGAAGGATATCCCAGTAGAGATGTAGAGGATGATCAAATCTTTTTATGGGAAGAAATAGTCTTCAAAGTAGAAAGAATTTTCAATATCATGTCTATAAACACAAATGAACAAGAATCAGCATAATAGGAATGAGTTCAAAATAAATCATTCCATTTAAAAAGATCAGTATGGAATTAACTTTTTCGGGCAGCGAAAGTAATTAGCAGATAGTATAGCATGCCGTCGAACAATACAAGAAAAAATGCAAAAAACTGCCGAAACTGTTAAGAACAGGACATTTATAATAAAGTGAGTACAAAAGTGTGACGAGATTAATGATTTCATGTAACAATATCCAATGTATTCCTGTTACTGGATGAGCTGCTATCATTTACGAAACTGATCAAACAAGAGATTCATCTGGAAAATAATATATTTATAAACACCAAGTAATATAGGTATCCGCCCACAATTAAGCACTTTATAAATAACCAACTAGCAAAAACGCTTAAAGATATAATCATAGAGGACTCGGGCGCGCCGTATAACTTCCCACTTCGGATTGTATCTATAGAAACCAGCAAGCGATGACACCCCGAGTTGGAAAATTATGATATATTTTCGAGAACTGAATAAGAAAATTATTAGTGATACTATTTAACGGATATTTTAAATCAATTTTAGGGTTCAATCTATTTTATGAAGTTTACTTCAACTAGCGGATGTGAACAAATCTCTTTGCAACCAAAGGATAGGGCAAAAACGGTATTATTCACTTTGAGAGAATACTAACGTAACATCCGGATGCCGATAGGATTGGTCAACGCACATGCTATATATCAAAGAGTGATGGACGCGTTACTGAGGATAAATGTCGAAATGTTCATTTATCTCGACGATATTATAGTTTATGTGAAGAATTTTTATGACCACGATCAATAAATTAGAAATTTCCTTGCCAGATCGACTAATTCTGGACTGATATTGTAGCAAGATAAAATAAAATTTCAGGTAGAGAAAGGAATTTCTTTCGACATATCATTATTGAACACGGCGTTAAACGAGACTCCTAGCTTATTATGGTCGTAGAATATTTTCTAAGACCTATCGTTATTGAAAGCATCCGGTCGATTCTCTGCCTGGAAGATAGATGTTTTATTAAGAATAATTCCAAAATATAAAAACTATTAAGTGATCTGACTACAAAGGACCAAGAATATGAATAAGAATCTAAACAACAAAAGAGTTTTCATACTTTAATAGACCTTTTGTGTAAAACACTTATTGGCACTTCCAGGTTTCGAGAAACTTTTTACATTGACTATTGATGCATTGGATTACGTGATAGATGCTATTGTATCGCAGAAATAGGCAGCGCTGAAAAGCTTATAGTATATCTATCAAGATTACTCCACAAGGCAGAAAGA
This sequence comes from Phymastichus coffea, assembly GCF_024137745.1. NCBI lineage: Eukaryota > Metazoa > Arthropoda > Insecta > Hymenoptera > Eulophidae > Phymastichus > Phymastichus coffea. The sequence continues at coordinate 5,088,360 of NW_026706827.1, forward strand.
AATTATATAACGACAAAAAAAATGTTGAACGATTCTCTATTCTATGATGAAATATAAGATTAAAATTTGCAGTTTCCTTCTCACCAGCCAATTTTTATATAAAAGAAAATAAGACTAGATCGATGTAGATACTGTGACGGTAAACGTCAAGTTAGCGCTAACCATTTAACTTTATTGCTGTCTGTGAGGGCAGCACCTCCCGGGGGGACAAAATACGTAACGAAGGAATTCGGCACGCGAGCAGACGGAACGCACGCGGTAGAATTCGAACCAGTGAAGCATAGACCATCACAGTGTCCGCCCGCTATCGCTATTATCTCCGCCAAGTTACGCATCCTCGACGAATACAACGCGACAGAGCAGCAGCAGCCAGTGACCCGGGATCGCAGCCTCCAAGGAGCCATCCTGCCAACAGCTTAGAGCCAAGCAGTGTGTGTGTGTGAGGTTTCGCCATCGAGGGCGAAACCACTCCGTGCGCGTGCCCGCGACCCGCGAACAAAACAATAATAGACTGTTTCGTGCAGTGCGACTACTCTTTGTTTTTCTCCAACCGTCTGCAAAAATAAGGTAAGCTGGCCAGCTTAATTACGCGATCGCGATTATACAAATAATAACTCGATTCTAACATTCAATGCGTGCATGTAACGGCTCTAGTAACAAAGAGCAGCGAGCGTACCGGCAAAGCGTGTTGCCGATGAGCGAGCGCGAATGTAAACAAACGCGCGGGCCGACCTACTGTAGATTTTGAGGTATAATAATAAAGGATTCAATTCGTATTATTAACGAGTGTTCTTCGGTTCGCTTATACCTCATAGCTTCCACTCATTCTAGTACAGGTTAATTTCCATTACTGGTTGACTGAGGTCTACTTTCTCGTGCTCTCCCGAATACGTATTGAGCATCGATAGTTTCGCGCTCCCTTTTAGAATAATAGCGTGAATTAAATAATTAAACGGTTTTAACCCGTTACAATACATAAATGACAAAACATCTGTGAATGTTTCTTTAACTAGCTCGTTAACCTTCTCAGAACTTTACTAATATAACAGGAAATAAATGCGAGATTGGAACATCAAGTAATGTTATTGACTATCGTAAAAGTGAAATTATTTATGATTTAATTGAAGAAAAATGTGCCGTTAGTCGGAACAAAACATTTTCTCAACTGAATAATAAAGTAAAACTTCATACCTTTATATCATATGTACGATATAACCTAATCAGTAAGCTTTAAAACTACTCCGTGGAATTATTTATTCTTTCGGAATTGAATATTCTCTGTTGCACTGAATGTGATTGTCATTCGTAAATTTTATTTAAAACATGTTACCCGCGTCAGATTAAAAGGTTGATTGTTTTGCAATCAATCTTGATCAAATCTTTAGCTTTAATATTAAACAATTATATCAATATATTATGCTTTTCGGTTATTTTGATAGGTGTAGAGACACTAGTAAATCGATGTTTTTCAAACTGTAAGAAAATACTATTTTCCATGTTTTTGAAGCATTCTACCAGGGTAGTTGCCAGCAATTTTTTTTTCTTATTACAGATCTCGCGTTGTTCATTTTGCATATGTGAAATCATTGTATATTTTAATTTTTTTGAAAATAAACTTTTTAATTATAAATGTAAAAAAAAACTTGTATATCAGAATTTTCGAACGATAAAATCGACCATCATTATTTAGGTTGTGTATTTCTGCATTAAATAAATGCGGATTTTTTTCGAGTATAACTTAATTTTGTATTGATTACACAGGCCGACAGAATTTGACAAAAATATTTTACCAAGAACCCGAGTATAGTTTTCCGAAGGTTTTTTGCGCGCTGAATCCGAATCCGAGGTCAGAATTACTCTGGTGGCTCCGGTTTTCGAGATATCCTAACCTTAAAGTGCAAAAAACGCGATTTTTGCCTATATTTGAGGTTATGTAGCAAAGAAAAGAAATTTTTTTTCAAAAAACTGTATACATCAAATTAAAGTATGAGTTTTCTTCTTTCAAATGCCGTTGAGTATGCTCGGATATCTTTTTTTTTCAGGAAGTTACACAAATTTGAAAATTTCAAATTTTATGAATTTAAAAAGCACCACACCATTCAGCCCAAGCTATCTAACAAGTAACCATATTAAAGAGCCACTCACCAATTTAAACCAAACTTGGAAAAATGACAAAACACTAAAAAATATTGTGAGCATCGTGCTTCTATTTACAAAATGCTCTCTTACGGGTAGAAACCACCCCTGCCAACCCCTAAATAGGCTCACCCATATAACCCTGGGTAGAGCAAGTTTAATTAACTGCTTTTCGATAAAAAAAACTCATTTTCCAATCACAGGTATGCGTACTAATCTCGACCTAGATAAGCCTCATCCCCAAATACCTGCTGAACCCTTTAAAACCACCCCTACCAACTCCTAAGCAGGCACACCCACATGACCCTGGGTAAAGCAAGATTAATCAACTGCTTTTCGGTAAAAAAAACTCATTCTCGGGGGTTTTGGAAACCCTTCAAGTTACTATTTTTCGAGCGAAATATTGATTTCAAAAAAATATCCTCCACCATTTTGAATTCGCTATCTGGCGTTCGCCATCTTGGATTTGAAAAAACGAAATTTTGGTAGTATATTCGAACTCAGCGACCTCGAAAACCCCCGAGTACTAATTTCCAACCAAAAATATGCTAATTCTATGATTTTCATCCACCATCTTGAATCTGCCATCTTTTTTAGTGTTTTGTCATATTTCCAAGTTTGGTTTAAATTGGTGAGTGGCTCTTTAATATGGTTACTTGTTAGATAGCTTGTGCTGAATGGTGTAGTGCTTTTTAAATTCATAAAATTTGAAATTTTCAAATTTGTGTAACTTCGTGAAAAAAAAAGATATCCGAGCATACTCAACGGCATTTGAAAGAAGAAAACTCATACTTTAATTTGATGTATACAGTTTTTTGAAAAAAAATTTCTTTTCTTTGCTACATAACCTCAAATATAGGCAAAAATCGCGTTTTTTGCACTTTAAGGTTAGGATATCTCGAAAACCGGAGCCACCAGAGTAATTCTGACCTCGGATTCGGATTCAGCGCGCAAAAAACCTTCGGAAAACTATACTCGGGTTCTTGGTAAAATTTTTTGTCGGCCTGTGTTATTCAACGAAATTTTTCTCTTGTTTGATGTTGGACATTAGAAGTTCTTAAGCACCAATTCCGCTGTATGCTCAGTGCTATGCGATTATTCAGACGAACACACCTGACTCTACAGTGTTACATTTCGGAAAAGAAAAGGAAAAAAACTTGGCATTATAGTGCTATAACGATTACCTGTCATATATGATAACGAGATTTTTTAATTTCTAATTTTACATATTTCCCAGCTAACAAAAAGTAAAATAAGTTATTTTTATCAATATTCGTAGATTAATTTTTCGATATTTAAATTGATAAAAACATTTACAACTTTTTAATATTACGATAAATGCATAAAATGCAATGAATACTTTTTATCTCACATTAAATTTTTCTTTCTAAAAAATAGAAAAAAACTTTTTTAGATATTACTAAAAACTTAAACGAGGGAATCTTATTGATTAAGTAGAAGAGATAAGTGTTGATTTTAAAACCCAGTGAAAATAAGTCAACCAACAGGATGACGTGACCATCATACAATAGATCATATGCACAATAATTTCAATTTGAATTTCATATTAATAAAATAAAAAAATAAAAAACACAGAAAAGTTTATGAATAAAACTTAAGTAAAAATTAATGAAAGACAAGGGAAATAAATGAAAAAAAATACTCTAGATTTTTATTAAATAGGAAAAGCCACAAAGGCACAAAATCTCATTTTTATTAATAAATTATAAATAGAAGTTATAGATAGATTACAAAGGTCTGAATAGCTTCGTCAACCAACTATAAAGAAAATAAGAGCATGCAAGTTTATGTATTTACAGGCCTGTTACAAGACCTGGTATAAAATCACAGTTGATTTAATAATAATAATAAAAGTGTAATTATGCACGATGGGTACATGGGCAGTCTCAGCCGGCGTATGACCCACGTGGCTGCAATAGCCAAATGTTTAAACAATATAAAGGCCGCAATGACCATTTGCATGCATCAAAAACCTACACACACCATTCACCAGTACAATGTCACTCGCTACTTTCACTCACTATTAGACGAAAAGGGTGCGCAGTTCGTTTCTCTTCTCTTGTTGCTGCTGGAAAGCTTGAGGGAGCCGGTCTGCTTGACCGTTATGCGACATCCGAAAAACGGAACATTCTCCCGGCCAATGCGATTTCTACTAAACTAGGTAACCAGGAGGATTTGTTTTTAGGAAAAATTTCTTAAGCATCAACGTACCCGATTCAAGTGCAAGTGAACAAGTCCCGTAGGTGCTTAAATCATTGCAAACCAAGAAACAGCCCAAAATATGTTAGAAAGTGTGAAAATAAGGGTACCAGAGATTCATCATTTATTTACGAAATATCATCTGAACGTAGAATTTTATGTAGGATTTAAATCTGCAGTCAAAGATACAGGTTCCAATTGAAAACGCAACATTGACCTTGAAATGACCTGGGGAGGGGGGGGGGAGTTATTAGGGAGATCATCCGACCCAACATATGTAGCTTTATCTGAACGTAGATTTTGACAAGGAATCCAAATCCGTGATAAAAAATTGGGGTTTCCATAACCTGGAAATAACCTTTTGGGGGAGGGGGGTAATTGGGGGTAGTGGTCTCAGGACCCCATATATATTACATGATCTAAACGTAGAATTTCACAGGGAATCCGAAGCCGTGGTAAAAAATAGGGGTTCCTATTAAAAAACAACATTGACCTTGAAATGACCTTGACGGGTTGCGTTCAAGGTTAAATCCAAGTTGATCAACACATGACCTTCTCGATTATGAACAACTTTTATATGATTTATTTTTTAGCTTTCTGGGCTTGTTTCCGAGATATTCAGCTGTGAAAGTCACCCTGTATATATAAATGGCTCAAATGACAGGCAGAACGTAAAGTCTTGTAATGTTGCGCGTATACACGCTACTAGTTGTCTTAACCCGGACCACTCGAATGATGTCCTAACTCCCAGGACACGCCTCGATGATGACACCCAGTGGCCATTTTAAGCAAGGGGTGATTTCATCCATGAAGATGATCATGGATTCAACCTTGAGTTCGCTAGTTGATTCCTGTCATTTTTGGCAAACTTACAGCTCGTGAAGACACTCCTTATGCCAGGTGGTCCAGAAGTCTTGACGGGCCTTCGTGAAGAAGTGGTAAGTCGCAAGATGATTATGTGGAACTAATAAAATATATTTCTCTGGTAAACCGGTACATGGACGTCCTATTAAAAGATGAGCGGGAGTTATAGCAGCGAAGTCACTGGGATCGGCAGAAAAAGTGCAGGAGGGTCTTGAATTTAAGATAGCTTCAATATCAATCAAAAGCGTGATTATTTGCTCGTAAGTCAGCAGTTGGTCTTCAATCACCTTTTTGAAGCTTTTGACTGTGGCTTCCCATAGACCGCCAAAATAAGGAGACAGAGATGGATTATAGTATCAGTGGATCCTTTTAAACAAGGCATAATCGCCAATGGCAAGCTTAAAAGGTTTTGAACATATTGTAGATTTCGCGGAGTTCCTTTGCCGCATCGACGAAATTAGTGCTATTGTCTAAATAAACATGGCTGGAAATTCTCAGACTTTTTTATGACTGATGAATTGTTGAAACGCTTTGGTGGTTAGGTTAATAGCTAATTCAAGGTGAACAACCTTAGATGACATGCACAGAAGACGCACACAAAGGTTTTAAAGGGAGATTTGTTCTGAAACATCTTTTCTTTAATTAGAATTAGTCGGAAGAAATCAATACCAGTATAACAGAAAGCTGAAGCGTGATTAACTTGAGACTTAGGAAGATCTGCCAACTGAGTGTGAACGATTTTGGGCTTATTTCGGATACAATTAACGCAGTGAGGAATAACATGACAAATTTGGTTTTTTTCTATTTAGGATCCAGAATTTACCACAAAGAGCGCTTAGTATTGATTGAATTTTGGAATGGAGATTCAAAAGATGAAATAGTCGAATAATCAAATGCCACACATGATGTCGAGAAGATAACCACAAAGGATGTTTCTGGTTGTATGGAAGATTTGATCACTTGAGGTGACCCCCTATTCTAATCAGTCCGTCTTCATCTACAAAGGGATGCAATTAATCGAATAGAGCACCCTTGTGATGCGAAGTCTGAAGATTTTGCACTGATTGCTTAGCTTTCATTCTATAAAGTTCAGTGGACAACTGTTCTTGTTTAATCAATACGATGATTAGTTTCTCTGACTCTTCAATCTCCCCAACCAAAAGTCGACTACCATGGTAGGAGATGGAGTTTCCATCGTAAAATATAGGCCACAACTCGTACAAGTCGATAAAAGTTAGAAAAACGAAAATAAAAGTTGCAAGAAGATGGAGCCATATGAAGACAAATCCCTTTTTTAATTCCGGAAAGATCGGCTACAGATACAGATACAGATCGATACAGATCGGCACCGATCGAGGCCATTCTGAATCAGGAAGTTTCAAACAAGGAGGCCTGTCGTGCCAAAGAGTATTGTGGAGAAATCCAGAAGGACATTACCCTTGAAACAGAGTATGCGCAGAGTTATCTTCAGGTCGGACGTGTTTCCGCGCAACTTGATCTTCTAGTGTTTAAATATTCGCCACTCGGTTAGATTTGAAAGTTTTCAGAAGATGTGGAGGCTTTCTTAACCAACAGAGCACAATAATGGACCATAAGGTCACTTTAGATATAGGAAGGTCTAATTGAACTTTAACTTCGATATAAACGCGCTTCAAGTTTGAAGCAGCGCACAATTCTAATCGAGGAATGGTCATACCAGTTAATGAAGCAACTCGATATTTGCTGTAAATCAACTGAATCAATACATTTCCTTGTGCACCAATGGACCTGGCAAAAATGCTAGCTCCATAACCATGAATGCATACATCGTAGAACCCATGAAGATATCGAGACGAATAAGATTATGGATGAATATGTGTCGAGAAAAAGAGAGTTCACCTAAACGAAAAAGATGTTCGACATACGATCTCCATTTTGTATGAATTTCCTGAGAAAGAGACTTGTCTCATGTAATCTTTACCTTTCAACAATTTTGAATCAAAACTTTGGCGTACAAAGTTATAGGTCCTAATAGTCCGAGAAGGTCGAAGATTTTAGCGATTTTCGATAGAAGTTTTCGTTTGGTGGTCACAGATTGAGAATTGATCAGGCTCGAGGAGAACCGCAGTGCGTGTTCTTGAAAATTCCAAACAGTTCCCAAGGTTTTCTACACCTATTTTCCTTGACCGCATAATCAAGATCTACAATTTTCTGATCGACGAAATCTAATGCTTAGTCTAATGATTCGAAGCCCATTTCCGAATAAGGAAACCATCTCGCAGAAGTAGAGCGATCATTTCATTATTGAGATGATTTCATTAAGGGAAGCAGCTTCGGAAATGAAGTTATCCACGTAAAAATCTCGTAACAGAAGTTTGCTAGCCCTAAGGAATGCATGAGATTCATTACGAGTCAATTGCTGAATTGTACGAATAGCTAAGAAAGGAACAAGCTGCCTTTTTAAAAGTGACGGTGTTTAGCTGATACGCCCTGATCTTGCAGTTCGCATACCAAAATGTTCTTCAAAACTTGCGATTATCGGAATGCACCAAGATCTGACGGTACATGTCTAATAGTACAGTCTTGATGTCTCCAATGGTGATGTAAGAACCAGATCTGAATCGTAAAATCTGCTCGAAAATAGTGTTCTGGATGGTCGGTCCTACCATGAGCGTCTTGTTCAGAGAAATCCCAGTAGAAGTTTTTGCAGAAGAGCCAACGACAACTCGCACCTCAGTGGTTTCACTGGACTGTTTAATCACAGCATGATGAGGTAAGTAAAAACCATCTTCGAGCTCGATACAAGGTCACACAAGGTCATCAGATCCACAAAGATGTATTTTTTTATGATCTTGGTTTACTCTACCTTTGAATGTGGATGAGGAGCAAGCTTACGCTCTAACGCATAAAAGCGTTTCAGAGCTTGTTATCTGAATTCTCCTAAATCGAATTTATTGTTCCTGAATGGAAGATGAACAATATATACTTACCACTGGAGTCACGTTTGATGTAATTGACGTAATGTTTCTCATAGAATACTTCGTCACGAGATTTGTGGAGTTTGTGGTCGAAGTCTTCAACGGTCCAAAAGTCTTCAATGAATTTGTCGAGTTTTACGAAAAGCGGAGTTAGAGGGAGCGAGGTTAAAATACCTCTAGCTACAATCCAACCTACACTGGTCTTTTGTAAGACGAAGACTGACTCTCATGATGAAGCTCAATTTGACCGACCGCCAACACTGAAAGAGTAGTACTGGAAGATAGCAAAATACTGATGGTATTGAGAATATGGTTTCAAGGATCCGCTAGACGAATCTTCTTAGAAATATTAGATGGCGAGGAAACACTTCATTGGGGACAAGATATGCAATGTAAGGAACGATGAAGAATGTGAGCTGTTTGTTAGCATCGTTATATCGAGACTGGAACGTGAGTTTTACTTGATGATGTTCAATGCTCAAACCGTCCACAGCTCCGATTTTCACCGAATAAAGATTCCTTTGGTAACCTCAATGCTTCGATAAATTTCCTAGTGATGAGGTTAACCAAAGAACACAAGTCAAGAAGTACTCGGACAGTGACAAAGCTGCCTTGATGATTGGTGACTTTGACCATAGCGGTTGTCAACAATTGTGACTGTGGAAAAAACATGACTGATGTGTAAGGTAGGTAAACTAGTTAAAACGAGGAAGAAGAATTAGAAGGAGTTTGTCTAATCGAATTAGCTGGTTTATCGAAATGCAATAAGAAATGATGAGACTTGTTACATTTCTTGTAGCGTTTCGAGCTGTTGCAAGCCAAAGAATGAGTCCACAAATAATTTCGATAGATGTCATTGGTCTTTACGAACCTGTAATGCTTGCGCGGCGTCAAATCGTTGAAAGCGAGACACCTGAAAAGTCAAGTTTATTTTTACAACGCGGACACTGCCGAGTGTTAGAAGAGGAGATCGATTTGGAGGCGTTGGAAATCGTGAAAAACGAACGACTAGTTTTTGTGATCTTCGTCTAGGAAGAAGCCTTAGAATCTTTGGTTCTAGTCTGTTTCCGACCATTCTTTCCACCGATACAGTGCTAAGTGCGCATCGCACGCGCCTTCTCTCTCTCCACAACACGCCAATGCATTTCAACGGCTAAGAGTCGAAACGTATGCAGCGACTATGATCCTTCAAACGAATTCGACTATCGTTTATTAATTGTTCATTAATTATTACTTATTAATCATTTGTTAATTATTTGATTATCGTCTACTAGTTATTTAATAATTTTTATTAATTATTTATTAATGTTAGTTATATGTCATTTAGTAGCTATTTATTACTTTTTGTTAATGTTTACTTATTGTTTTTTATCTATTTATTATTATTATATAAGGTGAGGTATGAAATAAATGATAATAAATGACTGTGATAGATGTTGTTTATTTATTACATAATTATATGTATGTGTACATGTGTGTGTATACATACAAACACACACATGCACACACATACATGTATATACAAGTAACATATTAAAATAAATTGTTAGCAAAATAACATTTTTTAATGTCTTCACAAATGCACCCGTCTTATTTTTGAGGATATCCAGTTTCCACGGTCATACTCCAATATCTTATAAATTCCTTCTTCAGATGATCCAGTTTCGTCTGAAGTGCTTTCTGTCCGGTATCCATCATCGCCGGTATTCCTTTGGTCTACTTCATCTTTTTCTTTCTCTTCTCCTTCCTTTTCGAGATATATTGCCCTTAAATAGTATAGACAGCGAGTCTGATAGTTGTTGATTTTTAGAAACTCGAAGAAACGCTCGTTCCTCATCTTTCCCAATAATTTATATATTGGTACTCGAATGTAGTACTTCTCATCCACGCGCCAAATTTCATGAGGATTTTGGATTTTCATGCAGCTGAACGATATAACACTTTGTGCTTGGCACAGTTGTTGTACCCTTTCCTCACTCAAGTTGTCAGCGATTTCAGCACAGTATTTCTCCCGTACTATTTGCAGACGCATCGCCAAGGGCATCGAGGTATTTTTTCATATCAGGCAATTGTTGATATATCCGTGGCTAAAACTGGTTTTACGATGTGATCTTTAAGCGATCTTCTTGGTTACTTACTATCTCGCATCTGAGATAATTGAATATTGCGGCTGATAGTATAAATTACAAACAATGAAATCCTAGTCGATGCTGACATATACAGGAATAAGCTAGTCGACTCAGTCAGTCGTTCCTATGGGTTTGTTTTTCATGATGATCAGTGTGCGTTGGTATGATTATGATACATGAGAATCAGCAAACACATTCAAAAAATTTATTAAACAAAGGGATTCTTAAATTCGTACATCAATTTGTGTCTTTGGACGTAAAAAACATTTCGTCATCATACTTCAAAGCTCCAGTTTGTTAGCGTTTGGAAAAAAGTTTAAGTTAATAAGAAGAAATGTATATTTAGCGATATGTGCATTATAAAATTTGTGCAGCCGGCGACTTGTATGACCATGTAAGGATGCAGACAATTCACAGATTCCATCTTAAATCTCTGAATAATATTAAAGTTCTTAATTGAAGTTGGGTGAGTTTTCATCTTTAATCATTCAGATTCTAATTTTACTTCTCCTTTACATTTAACATATTTCGAGCGTTCTGGAAAACTAAATATAGTTTTATCGTTATTTACACAGCGATGCAATGTTATACTACAACACAGACTGATATGAGTGCTTTAGTTGACATTGCATCATCAAGCAGAATAATGAAATGTCTTAGATCGAAACTTTACCGGACCTATCTAATCTCATTAATATAAGTGTTTTTAAAAATTTCATTTAAAAAAATTTAATTTTGTGAGTCTTATAATCAATTATTTTTTCTCTCAACATAGACTGATATAGCGTTAAGTCTATATCACGCACTCTCTCTCTCTCTCTCTCTCTCTCTCTCTCTCTCTCGTTGAATAGCGACATAGTGGTTTTTGAGGCACTCTGCTTTTGTAAACATTTTCTTACTTTTGTCACTTCCTCGAGCGGCATATTTTTGCAGGCAAGTTCATCCAGCTGGCCACTGCACTTCCTGCAAAAATTCTTGGCTTTTAGTTAATTTTTTGGTCAGAATATGCATTATCCGCTTGCCTGGTTACAACATAACCTTCATCACATCTCCAATTTTAACGAGTTTTGAGCTACACATCTCTACTAACAACGCTAACAACAACACAGCTTCCACACCAGGACCACTACACTCTACACACTACACACTACACACCTTACTGATTGCAACACTTCTAAAAATTTTTGCTGCTAAGTACCTGTATGAACAATTTTTATCGTCAATCCACATATTTCAATGTACTCGGACAGCCTCCTCACTGCCGGTGTTATTTCTTCGCTGCATTACATCTCATAACTTAATTTGTTCTTACGTTTAGTCATCGCGATGGCTATTTTAATTTTATTTTTATTTTACTTTATCTTGTTTTCTTTTATTTCATTTTAATTTTGTTGTATTTTCATCTAGCACTATCTATACGCTAGACAATTTTAATTTTAATTTTAATTTTAATTTTATTCGATCGACTGTGTCAAATCGCGTTCCTTTTCTACAATTCATTTAATTTTTAATGTAATTTTCTGCGTTCGCTTCATCAATCATTTTTCTCATTTCATTTTGCGTATATGCTACTTGTTTATTTTTTGCGTTTTAGTCATTTTTAGGTGAATTTGCGAATCCCTTTAACGCCTTTTTGTGAATGACATCATTTTACTCCCGAATCTCCCACCAATTTTGATCCTTAACTAACAGAGTTGGTGCCACTGAGGCGCCAATTTTCAAATCTTTTAAATCCTGACTTTTCTCAGCTCCTGTTTATGACTGGTCAGTCACTCAAATTTTCGCGCTAAATTTAAACTTTTCAATTTGTCGTATCAGTCTGTCCTTTCAAAATACCTCGTATATTACAATTTCTTGTGAAGTTTTAAGACCCAGGAATGAGAGATGGAAAACTTTTTGACAGAATCTATGAATTTCTATTTTTGTCTTAATTTGTTTCTAAATTCCAAATTGCTCACTTTTATCAAATGGTCTTGTCTTTATGCGCGGAGTGTTATGAAGCACTGAGTTACCGGGGTGGCAATATTTCGCAGTGCGAGGCCTGTGATGGACTCTTCCATCAGCACTGTACCGATATAACCTCAAACCCTGGTTTTGCGACCTTTATTTGCCGTACCTGTTCTGTTGAGTCTGCGGTTTTGGCTAACTCTCGTCAAACGGGTGGCATGTTTTTACCATCCCCTCCTTCCACTCAAATCGACTCTGCTTCAGCTGGCACTTTGTCTATCGTCGAAACCTCAGGCCGAAAGTGACAAGCATCACTTTTTCTATCGAAGACGTTGAAGGTGGAATCCCGGAGTGATTTCTTGAATACTACCCGATCGGTTGTCCTTCCCACTGTTTCTTCCTCCAGTGCGGACCAAATCCTCTTGCTCGATAGCATGGCTCCTACCACGGGCGACGAACTGCCAGCATGGATTAAAGACGTCCCTCGCTGCATAATCTTTTTGTGAAGGCGCTTGCGCGTAGTTGCGAGCTTGATTTCACGCGCCCTTTTGTCTCGGGTATGGTCATCCACATGCGGGAAAATACACGTTCCACCCCTATCCACACCTTTGCCTCCCGGCCAGCCTCCTGTCCCGTCTGCTCCGCGCTCTAGTGCCATGTCAGTGGCTGCCACTCTGATTAAACCTTAACCTTGCTTAACCTCAACTTCGCGCCCCAGGTTGTCAAACAGCGACCCACTGCCGTCATCCCAAAAAACTCTGCTCCGCAACTTAACACAACCGGCGGTTGTTTTAGCCCGACAGTGTCTGTCTTTCCAGCTCAGCTATCTGAAGCTGTCCCAAATCCATCTCCTCCAGTTTCTGGTCCATGATGCCAGCTTATCCAGGGCCATACCCCGCCCTCTGCTTCCTTCGTTATCGGTGACATCATTATAAATAGACTAATTTTCCCCTATCATTTAACTCTTCTCGAAGTACAAGCCCTTTCTACACATTTTGACGTCATAGCCATTACTGAAACCTTTCTCTTACCTGATATTTCTGACTCACACCTCTCCCTCCCCGATTTCAATTTTTTCAGGCTTGACCGAATTGGAAAGCAGGGTGGCGGGGTTGGCCTGTACGTCAGATCTTATCTTAAATTTAGTTTCCTGGCTACTTCAGATCCAATTTTTGATAACACACCTAAATTCATCCTTGACGAAATAAAGTTCGACAAAACCAAGCTTTTGATGGCGGTGATATACAGACGTCCTTCTGCATGCTCTCTCACACATTTTTTCAACTGCCTGGCCACTTACCTCCCTCTGTACGGAAATGTCATCATTACCGGTGATTTTAATGCAGACCTAGGTTCCAGCTCTCTGCCGGATGCTCGAGCTTTGAGATTTCTCGTTGACCTGCACAACCTCCACTTCGTATCCACTGCTCCCACTCATCACTGTCTTGATACAAATCCCCCTTCCCACACTACTCTTGACCTCTTCATAGTGAAAGTCCCCAATGCCATCCAGAACTTTGGAAAATCCGATACTCCCTTTATTGTTGGCCATGATTTCATCTCGCTCACCTGTCGTTTCACCACGAACAAGCACGTCACTAGAGTCATTAGGTCCCGCGGTTTAAATCGGGTAGACGAAGCGGCCTTAAATGAGACCCTCAGCAGTTTTCTCTCGTGTCTGGTAGACAAATCTCCAGCACGATTGAAGCGCTCTTCGGATCCGCCAATGGATGCTGACCTGCATTCCCTTGACAACTCGGTGCACTCTCTTACTGAAGTCCTTATAAAGTCTTTTGACGCGGTAGCCCCTCTCAGGTTCATCAAGTTGTCTTCTAGGCGTAAACCCTGGGTGACTCCGAGCATTCTCGCTCTCATGAAAAGGCGTGACGCTGCCTATAAACTGGCATCCTCTTCCCGCTCGGTCAGTGACGTCACTGGATATCGAAAAGTTCGAAATGACGTCTTAAATGCCGTCGACTCAGCAAAAAATTCTTGCTTCTCAAGCAGGCTGTTCTCCGCAAGTACTAGTAAGGCCAGATGGAGCAAGTTACAAAACTTGGGAGTCACTAAGCGCGCTCTTCCATCTCCGTTTCGATTTTTCCCCCAGCCGCACTAAACACCCACTTTGCCAACATAGTTAACTCGTTTCCTCCTATGACATTGGCTTTTTTATGTCTTTTCAGCGAGTCCCCTAAATGTTCCTCACGCCTACTCCCCATTTGAATTTCGTGAGGTTACTAGCCAGGAGGTTATGGATGCACTAAACTCGTCCTCATCCAGAACATTCGGTCCTGATGGTTTGTCTGTCAAGATGCTCAAACTTGTCTCTTCTACTTGTCTCTTATCTCTCATGCATCTTGTCAACAAATCATTATTGTGCGGCATTTTTCCGACCTCCTGAAAACGGTCTCTCATCACCTCTCTTGCCAAAGTACCTTCGCCCGCTCTTTTATCGGACATCAGACCGATAGCAAGGTTATCCGAGGTATCAAATGTGCTTGAGAAACTCGTTCATTCACAACTTTCGTCCTATCTAGACCGCTGCAAGCTGCGTGATCCACGGCAGGCCGGTTTCGTGAGGTTTCACAGCACTCAGACTACATTCCTGGGTGTCCTTGATGACATCCGCAGGACCATTGAGGAGCGTAAAATCACAATCCTTGTCCTGCTGGATTTTTCCAAGGCTTTTGACGTTATCTTCCATGGTCGTCTGATAGTCAAGCTCAGGGACCTATACCTGTCTGATACTGTTTTGAGATGGTTCATTCTGACTGACAGGTTTCAGTCTGTTGTGGGGGAGAATGGTAGGGTATCGGACTGGCTCAGGGCTGCTACTGAAGTGCTGCAGGGTAGTATTCTAGAACCATTGCTATTTGCAATCTATATCTCGGACCTGCCCTCTGTTCTCTCCTTGTTAAATTATATGCTTTATTCCGATGACAAGCAGGTTTACCTTCACTGTTATCCTGGCAGCCTTGCAGAGGCTTTGGAGAGGGTGCAGCTTGATGTGCAGGCTATAGCGGACTGGGCCCTAAGAAACGGTATCTCTCTCAAGCTCTCCAATACTAAGGTCATGATACTAGGTAGCGAACAGTACGTTAGGGCTATTAACTTGAACGACATCGCGAAAATCACCATTAACGAGGTTCCACTCGACTATGTTACCAGTGCTGGTAACCTGAGCGTGATACTGACTCCCAAGCTAAATTGGTCTGAACATGTCAGAAGCGTGACCAGTAAGGCATACGGCTCTCTTGCTTTACTTCGCTTCCACAGGAAATCTCTCTCGACTACCCTTAGAAAAGTTCTTTTCGAGCAGCTCATTTTCCCACATTTCGACGACCTCTCAGTGGTCTATATTCAGCTCGATGGAGAGCGCTCGTCTAAGCTTCGAGTTGCCCAAAATGACTGCGTACGCTTCGTAATAGGATGGATCCCATATATACCTACTCTATCATTAAACAGCCACATCATCTACCATAGATTAGCCCTAGGCTGGCTATCCCTTACCCCGAATAGGTATAGAGCCCTTGCCGTTCTGGCCTACTCTGTTGTGTCCAGAAAATCGCCACACTATCTAGCTAAAAACCTGTCTGTCCTGCTTGATATTGTCACTATCCGGCGCTCGGGTCGCCATTCACCGTCGGCGTTTGAATACAAGGGCCCTCGAACTGAGGCCTGGAACAATTCTTTTGTGATCCTTGCACAGAGGATACTCAACTCACTGAGCGTGACCTTGTTCTCCACCGATCGGATCTCTGACTTCAAGGATTGGACACGTGATCTAATTTTATATTATGAGGCTAGAGCATGGATTGAGAGAGCGACTTGCGAAAAATTCAAGTCAGTGCCGGCACTGTCCGATTACACTCGCATACCAAACAAGGTCAATCCAGTCGCGTTCTCCCAAAATTATCCATCCTCCCACAAATACCCCTCTTTCGACCTTTGGTTCATGAAATAGCTAATTAAACTTGGTTGTTTTTTAGCCAAATGCACGTCGCTCCACTTTTACACCTTCCTCCTTTCAGACCATTTTTCTGTAAAACAGGTACCATCGCGCTTTCATAATTTTTTTATATTTTTATTATTTTTTACTACTTTTATTAGTTAGTTAGTTAGTTAGTTTATTTATTTACAACTTATATGTTACATTTGGTTTACATTTCTTATATTACTATTTGTGTCTCGTATCCAGTTTGTGTAGTTGATTATGTATGTGTTTTGTGGGTGTGTGTGTGTGTGGATGTGTGAGTGCGCGCGTGCATGTGTGTGTATGTGTTGTGTAAATATGTGCCTTTGTAGGTGTGTCTGCAACTCTTGTGTCCCTGTCTTTTGCGCCTGCCTGTTCCTCTTTTCTTCTCATTTTTCTTCTGATTAATCTTCTCTTCCTCTTTCTCTCTCCAAAATCTGCCTTTTCCGCTCCTGTTTTTCCGTTAGCCCTATTATGTCGAATTCCCTAACATATTCCCTGTCGTCTTCCTCCATGCTCCTCACCCCCGCCACGTTCCAGAATAGTATTTTTACTGCCTTTCTCCCCTCTCTCTCCCTTCTCTCCTCTCTCTCTTATCCCTATTGTTTTCGAAACCCTTCCACCCCCTTTCCTACCATTTTTCCCTCTCTCTCGCTCCACCACAATTCTTCTTCCTCTGATTTCACCCCGTTATGCCACATCTTTACCTCTTTACCTTTACTTCTTATTTCTTTCGCTTTCCTTCTCACTTCCTCTCTTATCCTTCTCTGCTTCCACGTCCAGTCCTGATCTATGTACAGTCGAACTCCCGGCACTTCTTGCTCTCGAGAGTACAGTGCCGCTCACGCACTTTTACCCCCCCACGGGCAAAATCAGTCTAACTTCAAAGTTTTATATCTCTGGTAGAAATTAACGTACAGAGACGCGCGTGGATGCGTTTGAAAGGTCTTTCGGAGAGCTTTCAAATGATATGACTCACGGTTGCCATCGATTGTTTTTTTAAATTTTGCAACAATTATGCAAAATTGAAAATTCTGAAATTTTTTTATTATTTTTGACAATTAGCCAATTTTGGAAAAAAAATCGTACGAAAATTTGAAGTACACACCATTTTTTAGCTATTACCAAGCCCTATCTGAATCACTCATCAAAAATTTATTTTCGTCAAATATGACGCGCGCACGGGCATTTTTTCCTGGAAGTGACAGTTTTTTTCAACATTTTTTATCTCCGTCAAATTGTAACAATCGAAAAAAATTTATAGGAGAAAAAAATGTTTGTTGTTTCACGTAGAATACTGCAATAATTTTTTTTTTGGTTTTTCGAAAAATTTTTTTTTTCGGTTGAAATTATTTTTCAAGGTCGAAAAAAAAAAGATTTTTTTTTTATGTAATTTACGATACTTGTTATGTAGTATTATTGAATGCGTGGAAAAAGAATTTTTTTTTGTGGTTTCTCATCTTTTTAGCGTACCGACTGTGAGAAAAAAAAATTGAAAAAAACCGAAAAAAAAAATTTTTCGAAAAAACCAAAAAAAAAATTATTGCAGTATTCTACGTGAAAAAACAAACATTTTTTCTCCTATAAATTTTTTTCGATTGTTACAATTTGACGGAGATAAAAAATGTTGAAAAAAACTGTCACTTCCAGGAAAAAATGCCCGTGCGCGCGTCATATTTGACGAAAATAAATTTTTGATGAGTGATTCAGATAGGGCTTGGTAATAGCTAAAAAATGGTGTACTTCAAATTTTCGTACGATTTTTTTTCCAAAATTGGCTAATTGTCAAAAATAATAAAAAAATTTCAGAATTTTCAATTTTGCATAATTGTTGCAAAATTTAAAAAAACAATCGATGGCAACCGTGAGTCATATCATTTGAAAGCTCTTCGAAAGACCTTTCAAACGTACCCACGCGCGTCTCTGTACGTTAATTTCTACCAGAGATATAAAACTTTGAAGTTAGACTGATTTTGCCCGTGGGGGGGTAAAAGTGCTGTGAGCGGCACTGTAGCTCGCCCCGGCACTTCTCGGTGAGCGGCAGCCAATCAGAGCGTACGGCCAGGTATGGGCATACTGTAGCTTGCCGCGTGGGCCCTTTGGGGCACTCAAAAATAGTTAGTTCAAAATAAGCAGTTGGCCTTATATTAAACAAAATTCATACGTTAACAACAAAGTATAATTAATATGATAGTCAACTTTTTTTTGATAATTTAAAAATTGAACGCAAATAAATTTTATTTATGATTTCTACATATGTATAGGCAATAATTAGTTATTTAATTTCTTTGTAAAACATGAACGAACGAAATACTTCTTTTTTTTAATACCATATTTTTTTATATTTTTGTTACTTTTTTATTATAAAAATAAATCGCTAAAAATTTTTTCTCTTTAAAAAAATTAAAAGCATCAATTGGTTTGACGAGAAAATCTAAGACATTCTCTATCGCGTTTTTTTTTTTGTCAGATTCTAATTTGTTAGTGTAAAATCATTATAAAGGGGTTCATAAGTTTAAAATCGGATTATCTGCATCCATAAAACTAAAAGTTTAAAGTCGGATTATGTCTGTGTATCCATAAAACTAAAAGTTTGAAGTCGGATTATCCATACATATTCGGAAATCTATTGAAATTATAAAGAGGGAAGAATAAGCCTTCCAATAAGGCCGTAAGAGAAAGAGAGACCCCCTGGTATGCAAGGGGCAGTGTACGGCCCTGCCCCTTGAGAAGTGCCGCGTCGCAGCCAGCGAGAAGTGCGGGGGCGCAAGAAGTGCCGCAACGAGAAGTGCCGGGGGTTCGACTATATATCTTTTTCTGTGCCAGATTCTTTTTCTTCTTCACAATTCCTTCTTTTTGTTCCCATGACGCGCATCTAATTTTCCACATGTTTTTTCTTCTTTCGTCTCTTTCTTTCTTTCTTCTCTCTCTCTCTTTCTTGTTCTTTCCTAACTTTTCCTATTTCCTTCTCCCACCTTTCTTCTCTTCTTTTCCCCCTCTGCCTCCATTCTTTCCATTTTTCCCATTATTTCTTTAAACATTTCTGTCCATTCTTTCCTTTCCTCCTCCCATACCTCTCTTAATTCCATTATGTCTGTCCGTATCTTTTCCATTATATCTTCTGCACCACTACTTTTTCCCACTTCTCTTATCGTGTTGTCCAATCGTTCTCCCCCCCTCCCCATCCATCTCGCTTCCCTCGCTCTCACTCTTGCATCTCTTTGCCTCTCTCATTTCTCCTCTATTATTCTCCTTAGCCCCTCCCCGCTCTCTCTCCCCCTCACCACCTTTACTCTTTTCTTCTTTTCCTCCTCTGGGCCTTTCTTATCCAACCTTCCACCTTTATCTCTTAATTTTTCTGTTGTCACAAATTTTTCCATCCTATCCCGTACGCCTTAATTCGACTCTCTATAACTACCCGTGATCCCACCTTTATTCCCTGTCTTACCTTTTCTGTCTCTGCCTTTACTTGTTACCGTCCCTCCTCTCTGCCTGCCTTTCCCGCTTTCTGATTTTCTCTCTTAACCTCAACTTTTATTTTTTTTCTTTATTCCTTTCTCTCTGCTTTTTTCCTGCTCTTCTCCAGGCCTCTCTTTCTCTTCTCCACTCCCTCCTCCACCTCCACGCTCTTTTCACCTCTATTTCTCTCCTCAAGCACTTTTCCTCTTTGACTTTCTCACCAAAACTCGCGCTCACAAGACACGTCCACACTCCCCTCGAGTGAAATCTAACCTCTACTACTTTTATTATTTTTATTGTTCTTATTATTTTTATTATTTTTATTACTTTTATCATCTTTATTATTTTTTATTACTTTTATTACTTTTATAATTTTTTATCTTTTATTATTGTTATTTTTGTTGTTTTATCTGTCATTTTTAATTATATTGTTCTTTAAATATTTTTATTTTACTATATTTTATTCTATTTTTCATTTTATATACATATTCTGAGTCATCTTACTGTTATTGCTGTTCTAAACTCGCTGCTCACCGTACATACAATTCACGCATTTCATCTAAATTAATCTTTTTTAAATAGTTAAATGCATTGATACTTATTTTCTGCATCTATTTTTTTGTCATTTTAAAATTTTGTTATTGTTTGTTATTGATTTTTCTAAACTGCCAGACGGGGTTCCACCTCATTGGCGCAATAAACAAACTAATCTCTCTCCCTCTCTCTCTCTCTCTCCTCTCTCTCTCTCTCTCATCTCTCTCTCTCTCTCTCTCTCTCTCTCTCTCTCTCCTCTCTCTCTCTCTCTCTCTCTCTCTCTCTCTCTCTCTCCTCTCTCTCTCTCTCTCTCTCTCTCTACAGCATAGCAGTTCAAGGACTAAGATTCGAAACACATACAGCGATTATGTTCTTTCATTCTAGTACGGATTCTATTAACACCTACTATAGCGTCAACTGTAATATATATTAACGCATTGGTCACCATGCTACTCTACCTCCTGCCTCTCTCAATCACTCTCTTTCTCTCTCAGCATGAATATTAATTGAATGGGTATCTGGACAAAAAGTCCAAACCGAAAAGTCCAGACCGATAAGTCCAAAGTAATTAAAAATCCAAAATAAAATTTTTTAATTCATTCTTAAAACAATAGAAACAATTTCCGGGATACGAATTTGTTTTTTTTTTCACTATTCATAACCTTCATATACATTTTGTCTAAATTTTCCGTAATGGCACTGGCGACGTTGGAAATGATCCGAGTGGGTAATAAAATTTACGGGCATCTTGACGGCTTCTTGTACCGAGGGTCCGATTCCAAAGGCTGCGTGAAATATTGGAAGTGTCGGTACACCCCGCAATGCCCAGCGCGTTTAACCACTGTAAATACCGGACGCAATCTGATGGTACGTAAAGGTGGCTCACCAAGCTCGCACGTTGGACACGGAGCTGAGCCTGAAGAAGTTTCATCACTCCGCGTGATGTCAAATGTTACGCGTACTGCCCGGGAAAATACTGGCCGGCAGTTATGCGAGAAGTACAAGAAGCCGACTTAGCCGTGCAAGCTCGTCTCCCCAACCACGACAACATTCGAAAACGAATACAGCGGGAACGTTTGCGACACTTACCAACAAATCCTACAAATATTCAAGATTTACAAGGTTATAATGCACTACAATGAAAATAATATTCTCGTTTCTTTTCTGACTTCATGCTCATATTTCAGAAATACCCGATGAATTCGCAAAGTCTTTGGCTGGTGAAAAATTCTTGTTGTATGATTCGTACGAAGATGACAATTACAATTTAGTTGGCTGTGGTAGAATTTCGGTATTCGCTACTCGTGAGAATTTGAATATTCTTTTCAAATCTGACATTTGGTTTTTGGATGGAACGTTTCAAACGGTGCCCTCTATCTTTTTTCAATTATTTACTACAATGGGATCGGTAGTGCAAAAATACAGAGCGGAGCGTAAAATTGCTCTGCCCCTCGTCTACGCACTTATGGAAACTAAAAATGAAGAGGCCTACTCGAAAGTCATCGAAGTAACTCTATCGCTCGCTGAAGCAACAAGTGTCCGGGTAAGACATCCTGTAACTGTTATGACAGATTTTGAAATAACAATTATCAATGATATAAAGAAGCATTTCGAAGCAGATATTATAAGACTTTGTTTTTTTCATCTCTGTCAAAGCGTGTATCGCAAAATTCAAGCAGGTCTTCAGCAACAGTACGGCGATGAAAATGATCCGAGCATTCGTGAAGCTGCACGTAGCATGTGTAGTTTAACTTTCGTACTCCTGAAGATGTTCCTGATATTTTTGACGCTTTGGTAAACGAAGTACCAGAAAATTTCATTCGTATAGCTTAATACTTTGAAATAAATTACGTACGAGGTATACGAGTTATTGGTAGAAGAAATGCTGTGAAAGTACGACATGAACCTGCGTTATGGAACTTTTACGTCTGGACTTTTTGGTCTGGACTTTTCGGTTTGGACGTTTTGTCCTATAATCAATTGAATGCCAAATCATAATGATGCAATATTTATCAATTTTTTTTCTTCAGAATGATTTGGCGGTGCATAACATGTACCTGGAAAAAAATGTATATGGTTATGAAAGGTACGTAAATTTTATTCAAGAACATCAATAATTAAACTAATTAAATAATTTTGTTATTTTGTAGAATGATTTTAATGAAATTTGAGATTTGAAGCTGTTCGACAATAGCATAAATTACGTCCCTTTTCTATAGGTATTGTTATTATATAATTTTGCTAAATTTTAATTATTGAATGATTTAATAATTGAATTATTTCGTTTTTTTCAGACGCTGTATGAGCAAGTTACTATCAAATATGCTGGATGGAAAGTACGAGAGCTTCAAAACCGCACTGTTCATCATTAGGTACGAATTTCGTTTAATATTGAAGTTTTTTAAAGATCTATTTGAACTGAACATGTTAGACATTGCTCTGGAAAACATACAATCGGTTGTAATGTTTGAAAAATTGAAAAATATAATTGAATGATTATTTTTTTCGCAATCAAGAAAAAATTTCATTTCAGAATAATCCGCCGACTTCACAATGGTCGCTGATACCGATGTGTGAAGACGATGATGATTTTCTCACAATTTATTGCAAAGATTTAGGGCTATCATCGCTTCCATAAATCTCTCCCCAAAATCATAAGAACAACAACATAATGTACAAAGAACGTGACGAAAAAGTCGAAAAAAATTCGACTAAGACAAAGGACACAAGAAATAACGACACATCAAAGCACAGAACAGATTCTACACTGAAAAATAATAAGACTAACAAGATAGTCGTATAAAAACAAAAAAATAATTAAGACAGAAGAAACAAATATCGATATTATATAATTTCACAAACGTACACAAAGTAAACAAACAGAATTGTTGACAAAGACACAAATGACAACTACGCACAATTCAAGAACCAAAGCACGACGAACACATTAAAACTTACCCGATCTGTCATTAGTTGGACGAACTGTAGTAATGATAAATCCAAGTCTCCCCCGAAACAAAACAAAAAACCATCCAACGATTCTGGTATCGACAAATCCCGCTCACGTCGATCCTTAATTTCTCCTCTTCTTCTTTTTCTTCTTCTTCGTCTGATAGTCCTCTAAAAATAATCCACAAGTTCGAATAGATTTCCAAACAGATCCGAAAGCTCCGCAAGTTCATCCTCCAGCTCCTCGAACAGAAGTACAAACGCGTCACGATAGAAGACAGAATAATACCCGACTGTGCAACAGATAATGCAACAGACATGCTCAACAGACAGGCTCCCTCATAAACGTCTCGGCCTCCGTCAAGCTTCTGCTCGTTGTTAGTGCGCAAAAATAGATTTAGGTAAATTTTAAGATTTACCCGTTAGATTTATAAGTTCTTATATTATTTTTGTAAGATTTTTATTACTTTTGTAATAAAAAAGCTAATGAATATTTTTCTGTGCTTTATTTTCATAGAAATGATACAAAAACTCTGTGTAAAATTATTTATTATAAAAAAGCATGAAAACAATAAACGATTTTCGTATGATAAATAGCGTATTTATCACGTTATCCGAAGCATATAAAAGATATTAATCTTTATGAACTCCTGAATGAACGATCATTGATAGAATTAATCATGGATAAAGAATCTTTTGACGACGTTGTCCTGGAACAAGAAGAATTAAGCGTAATCAGTGTAATTTCATCGAGCGATGTATATAAAGTGGTTCGTATCGTGTGACAATTCATTCTTCGATCGCCTTGTATAAAGACTACATGTATGAACTAGAAAATGGAATTTTTAAATGAGTGTTATGTGTAGGTTCGTACATTGTAAGAAACTGAAAAGAGCATCACTTCTAAAGGCATTCACGATAGAACTGTTATAGAACGTTGGAAAAAACATTGTATTTTATATTTGAGAACGTAGAAAAACATTTCACGATAGTCTCAGCTTAGTGTGCTACAAAAAGTCTTTGCTTAGCACTATTGCATATCTTCAATGTATTCATTTGCGATTAAAAAATGTCAAAGTTCGTGGTATCGGTCTCCGTAACAGTTTGAAAATACGAGTGCAGTAGATTGATTTAGATAGCGCTTTTGAAAATCGAATAGGAACGAGTACAATAACAACATTCAACACACTAATATCCATGCGTTCTTAAAAGATGCTTGTATTTTATTCATACAATCTATTAGAAATATTTTGAAAAAAAAAAATAATACTTGCAAAATTAATGCAATACTTTTGGGCATGTTTTAGAAGTTGTAACGGAGAATCTCGGCCAGGCCGATTTCGTCCGTTTGGCTCTCGCAAATGTCCATGCGCCGCGCCAAGCTGAGAGTGTATGCGTGTGGTACACACACTCATGCTTGGATTTTTGTTTACGAGGTGCTGAACACGGGCTGAACTGACGCCTGGAGCGATGGAGATGGCGTAAAAGAAAGGAGGAGAGGAAGAGAGAGAGAGAGAGAGAGAGATAGCGAGGGCTCGAATTGCGGATCACCGCGGAAAATTCGAGAGTCTCTGCTAGGCTATGGGCAGAGGAAGTCGCGCGCGCGATGATTGTTCGTTTTCGGAGACACTCCCCGGTGAGTGGACGAGTATTTGAGTGTGAGGCTGGGTCGCGCCCAGCCGTGTCCCGAAGGATACCCGGCACCGGTACGTGTGGGTAACCGGCGAGGTGCGCGCGCGAGCAGTTTGGACGTGCTGCAGTACCGAGCAACAGAGAGGCGTCTGAGACAACGACAACAGCAATCATCGAGCAAAACAACAGATTGAGGCAGCAGTATTGTGGAGCGAGCGAGAGGACGATCAAGAAGATAAACAGCTACGACAACAAACACCAGCGAGACGGTCAGCGAGGAGCACACCAGTGACGTCACACTGCAGAACGTTCCAGCCGTCGGAGAGGCTGAAGGTCGAGGTTGGTACCGTGTTTTTCTCTTGTTTCTCTCTCTCTCTCTCTCTCTCTCTCTCTCTCTCTCTCTCTCTCTTGCATGTTTGGGCGCCAGCTTATGGGTGGTAGCGCGGAAGACCTGGTGGCTACCCCGTTGATAGAATAACGGCGAAAAGTATTTTGTCGGGCATTTATTGTAACATTTAGTTCTAACAAGGGAATCGGCAGGCTGACCAGCCACCGAGTCACCTTCATGTTCACGTTTATTATTGTGCCGCTCGTAAATATTGACGTAAGATTGCCGTATTGTAATCGATTGTTGAAAAGTAAAAGGTTGGTGTGTTAATCCGCTGTTGTGTTTATTCGCCGCTGTATCACTCCTCATCCCGACTTCGAATCTGTGCGTTTAACGTGTTTATGCTCAACGCGTTATTCAGACGTGGAAACATATTTTTCTTCCCGAAACCCCGAATAAATAATTTGTGCGGACGGCCGCGAGCTACCCAGACAGGAACGGTCGCTAATTATCCGTTACAAAGTATTTAAATTGGGAAAATGGATTAGAAAACGTCTCTGACTAGAAACACTTCACTACATGAAACATTGAAATGTATCGTTCGAATCCTGCTGAACAATGGTCTGATGATAATATTACAACTTCATTATTAAGAGATGTAGAAGAATTTTAGAGTAATAAATCAGAATGATCTTCTTATATGAATGTTCAAATTAACATTAATTAATGTAATCCGATGGAAAATAATAATAAGTGTTTTTTCTGAGCTACTTTGTCAGCAATATATGCACCCTCGAATCATCCTAAGAAGCAAAGTTATTACACGATACACCAGAACAAATTGAATTCGTATGGTATTAAATTTCCAGGGTCGTTAAATCAAATACCTCGGTTTGAAAACTCAAACAGTACAATATCAGTCAATGTGTTTGGCTTAGAAGAAAAAGAATAATTTCCATATAACATACAAACAATAAAAGATCAAATCATATAAATCTACTATTGATTGATGATAATTATTCACCGATTCAACGTCCTGTAAAATAATTAACACTACATTTACATAACAGATTTTGCAAAATTAGTAGAAAGCAGCTTATCAAGCAATGAAAATAGAAAACATATTTGCAATCGATGTCTACACTAATTTACTTCAATAAATAAGCTCGTTGACCACGAAAAAAATTGCAAACAGTTGAATTACTATCATGTATAAATGCCAAATGTCAACAATAGTGTAATTAAGTTCAATAATTATCAATTCAAATTAAAATCATCGCTTATAATTTATGCAGACTGTGAATGCCTATTGAAAAAAACATTCATTGTAGAGCAAGTCGCTGACAAAAACACCGTTGCATATGAGCAACATGAAATGCTTAGCATAGGTTACTATCTCTAATGTAGTTATTATAAAAGTTAGTTAAGGTATAATTCTTCTCGTGGATCATAACTATCGAAGTGGTTTGCTGAATAGTTAAAAAGCATAACTTTTCAATTTAAGAGTATATATGTTAATCCAAAACCAATGGATGATTTGACATCAGAAGAAATCGATGCTTTTAAAACAATAAATATGTTTCATTTGATAATCAAGATTTGTGAATAATAACAATAGTTTTTCCATAATATTATCCATAATATTATTTCAAAATTAAATTATGACGCTCGACTTATAACTATATTTTCATTTCATTTCGATTTTACGAGCTCAACCTAAAAATAATAATTATTATTCATTTGTGACGGAGAATCTCGGCTAGGCCGATCTCGTCCGTTTGGCTCTCGCAAATGTCCGTGCGCCGCGCCAGGCTGAGAGTGTGTGCGTTTGGTACACACACTCACGCTTGGACCTTTTGTTTACGAGGTGCTGAACACGGGCTAAGCTGACGACTGGAGCGATGCAGATGGCGTAGAAGAAGAGAGAGAGAGAGAGAGAGAGCGCTCGAATTGCAGATCGTCGCGGAAAATTCGGGGAATCTCTGCTAAGCGATAAGCAGAGGAAGTCGCGCGCGCGGATAAAACCGACGGTTACAATTTTTCCAAGTTGGCCCCGCGACCTCGTCGACGATCATTCGTTTCGAAGACACGCCCGGTGCGCGGATGAGTATTGGAGCGTAAGGCTGGGTCGCGCCCAGCCGTATCCCAAAGTATACCCGGCACCGGCGCGTGTGGGTAACCGGCGAGGTGCCCGGGTGCGCGCGTGAGCAGTCTGGACGTGCTGCGGTATCGAACGATAAAGAGGCGGTGAAGACAACAGCAGTATTGTGGAGCGAACGAGAGGACGAGAAGGAGAAAGGTAACGACGACAAAAGAGAATACCAGCGAGACGGCCAGCGAGGAGCACACCAGTGACGTCACGGTGCAGAGCGCTCTAGCCGTCAGACAGGCTGAAGGTCGAGGTCGGTGCCGTATTTTTCTCTTGTCTCTCTCTCTCTCTTGCATGTTTGGGCGCCAGCTTATGGCTGGTAGCACGGCAGATCTGCTGGCTACCCGTTGGTAGACTATCGGCGAAAAGTGTTTGTCGGGCATTTGTTATAGTATTTAGTTTTCGCAAGGGAGTCGGCCGACTGACCAGCCACCGATTCACCTTCGCGTTCGTGTTTGTTATTGTAACGCTCGTAGTATATAAGCCTGAGATCGCCGTATTGTAATCAATTGTTGACAATTAAATGACTAGTGTGTTAATCCGCTGTTGTGTTTATTCGCCGCTGTATCACTCCTCATCCCGACTTCCAATCTGTGCGTTTAATGTGTTTATGCTCAACGCGTTATTCAGTCGTGGGAACGTCTTTTGCTTCCGGAATCCCCGAATAAATAATTTGTACGGACGGTCGCGAGCAATCCAGACGGGTAAGGCCGGAATTCTCCGTTACACATTAAAATAATAATTATTACTCAGGATCCTTACCAATGAGTCCAATCCAATTCCTCGGCTTCTTATAAGTTGAGAACTTACAAGATTATAAAATCTTAATTTTCTGATATATCACAAGACCAAGTCAATTTGTTGACACTAAAAGGAATATTTCCATATGAATACATTGGTAGCTAGAAAAAACTCGAAGAAATGCGATTGCCTGAATAGAAAGAATTTTCTAGTAGGCTTAGTGGTACAGATATTTCTGAGATTATACGCATGTGAAAAAAGTTTTGAATCTATTCGAGATAAAAATTCTTGGTGAATATTGTGATTTGTGGGATGCAATACTGAAGTATACAAAAGCGAAATTAAACTTTTGACAGATGTGGATATACACTTGTTTACAGAATGTGGAATTTGCGATGGGTTGAGCGAGTGCTCAGGTCGGTATGCAGTAACCAATAATAGATATATGAAGGGAAATTTTGATAATAACAAAAAAGAAATATACATTACCAATCAAGACCATAACAACGTATATGGTTATGCAATGACTCAATTATTACCACATAGTAAACTTGAGTGGATTAAAAATATTGACAGCATTTATCTATGTCTTGGTTTCTTTCATATAACAAAATGTGTCAAAGCTGGTATTGATAAATACTTGCAAAAGAGTGGTGATAGAAACGTATTTATTGAAATCAAGTTATATGGAATAAACATGATCGATAAAATTCTCGATAGAAAAAGTTACAGGAGATGTCGAAAATGTTTCGGTTATTTAGCTGAAGCGTTACAAACACTGTAGCTCAAGGTATTTTTCACTTCTGAGAGATTGAAATAATATGAAAATGAAATATTAACTGTTCTTTCTATTCAGGAAACTTGTTAAAAAGGAAATATTGATGAATGTAAATATTTATTGCACGGTTTTAAGAAAAAATATTCAACATTTTATATTGATTTTAATAATTTTGTATCATCGCGATGTGCTGAGTCAGAGCTTTTCAAATACTGAGAAAAAAATATCCTTGTTATTGATTTTATGCTCAATCTAATTCACGCTGATCACGCGGGAAATTAGAAATTACATCTAAAAGCAATTAAAAAATTAATCCCAGTTTTCTTCAGAAATTTATAAACAATTCAAAGGTAAATTCAGTGTAAAGTGATAACTCGTCTTCTTTATATCCGTTGCCATCGATTAGGCGCTCGAACAAATGATCAATCATTCATCCAAGAGCACATCTGATGTTATAGAAGTAACAAAACAAAAGGAAACGGTTACTGTATAGGGTATCACTTAAAACAAATTCTGGTCAATCGTAAGTTACTTTAAAGAAATTACGTTTTTTACAAATGACAAGTTGCAAGTCCATCATGAACTTTGAACGTCAGCAATTTTAAAATCTGAATCTGCAATCAATAAAATAATTTGTTATCTGAAAGAGAAAAATACCATTCCTTTCGTGACAGGGGGCATGCTTCAAAAACAATGATAACGAATAAGCTTGTACAACCTGATAAATAAATACTAAATATTTTTGAAATTTCGTATAAATTTCGTGTAAATGACTTATTTACCAATGAAACCATAATCAATAAAATTAAGCCATTCATGGCTACTATAACGAAAAATAATCTACCTTATTTCAAGAGTATCATAAAGCGTGATAAAATAAAAACGTTGGAAGATAACTACTGCTGCTAAAACTGAAAGAATTTTACTGGTTGCGAAGGAACGGAATTTTTCTCGAGAAAAAGTCCTCAAGTATGAATTGACAGAAAAAAATGAATTACTCGGTAATGAAGGTTTGTTTACTGAAAGCGATAAAAGTTCATTGATAAAAGAAATGGAAAAAAAAATGTTTTCGTGGACAGAGAAAAATATTCAAATAACGATGTAACATGCATAGTTTATCGATGTTATGTTAATACTGCGTAAAATTTCATGAAAAGACCTACGAATTTTTAAAGATCTTGCTATCAGTTTTTGTAATTTTCTATTGAGTAAAACATAGAAAAAAAATGACATAAGAATCGACATTGTTTTCAATTCATATTATGATAAATCACTCGAATCTTCAGAGTATCTAAGAAGAAGTAAAGTTGAATTCATTGTTTATTATAATCTTTTTTCAAATAGAACTTTACCTAAACTGGAAGAAAAATTTGAGGTTCTTCGGAAACTAAAATATTACTCCAAAAACTTTTAAGATATTTTATTCTAACAGGAGAAAACAAATTGTCCGATTTTGAATTAGTATTCAGCACAATAAACAAGAGACTTTTAGTATCAAATAGATCTTGTAATTTAAACATGCTGCAGTGAAAAGATATTAAAGAAGCAGATTTGCAATTGATACTGTATGTTAAACATGCAGTCCAAAATAGTTATAAGATCATCTATCTCATTTTTTCGAATATAGATTGTAACGGTTGGTGATTTATTAAATGTATTAAATCGTCGTCCGTTAACAAAATCGATGTATCACCGCTGCTCGCTGTTTTCCTCTTCTGGCTAGCTCTGTGCTTGCCGCGCAACCTGAAAACGAGCGCGAAAGCACGAAACAATAAAGAAAAGCAATGGTCGAAGATTCCTCGAAAACGGTGCGGAGGAAAAGGGAACGTAGAGAATATTCGGGACTATCGAATGAATATGCCGGCTTATTAATATATTTCTACCGAATTTATTCAATTCTTATATCTATATTGGCGCGACTATTTACGTTGGCCGAGAGATTCGCGATGCGCAGCCTAATCGTACGTACGCGTGAGAGAGAGACGGAAAATACAATTTCGAATGACACGCAGCCGACGCTGTTTACATGCGCTCGCTTCCCGGAATTCTCGCTCGCAATACCGAAACAAAGAAGAAGACTTACGCGGGCGAACGCTGCTGCAGACAGCTACGCCTTAATTCTCCGCCCCGGTTGCTCGAATATCGTCGCCCAGGGTCGTCAAGGATGGGTGACGTGTCAGGTCTCTCGACTCGTGCGACAGCCTTCGTTCGGTCGCCCTTACTCGTCGATCGTTGCCGAATATTTTCTACACCCCCAGCACTCGCTCCTCACAGTCACTCGATTTCACCACACGGGATCGATCCCACGCTCGGTTTTCCGAAAAACAATCAAAAGGCTTTCGTGCGCGTGCGATATCCTTGCCGGTCTCCACTCGATTGTCCTGCCCGCGTGTTTTAGCTATTTCTCTCTCTCTCTCTCTCACTCGCTGCGCGGGTCTTCTGCGCATGGCGCGCTATTTCAAAATCGCTCATCTATTTCTTAGTGAGCCCGCTCGTTACAAAATGTAATAGTGCTTTCGTTATATTTTTTTAGAACTTTTAGTGACAATGGATTAGAGTTATGGTTGTATTATATAAATATGAATAAATATTTATGTATATTCGCTAAATATATTTTATAATTTTTTAAAAACATTGCGTAAGAGCCGGAAGGTTAATCAAAGTTAGGCTATCAGGGTACTTCAGATGATTTGGCGATTATTTGTAACTATCTAATCTCAGAAAATTAGTAAGGCTCATCTCATGATGAGGAGAAAATGCTTGTAAGCTGCTCCAACATCTTTACATATGGTCATTCTTATGGTCCGTGGAAAATTACGTGATTCTTTATCATCTCGAAAAATAATAATAATGGTAATATAATAATAATGATAATAATAATAATTGATAATAAGTGATTATTATTTTACTTAATTAAGAACATTACTTGGATAATAAGAGTTCAACGAATCTACAATGGCCTTTATCTGCTGCGATAGTTAGAGCAGTATCTCTTGATGACGGTACCGGCATTGCATTTACATCAGCACCTTTACTTAACAGAACTCTTCCAACTTCTACGTAACCACCACTAGCAGCTTCCATTAAAGGTGTCAACCCCGTCTAAAAAATAAATTGATTCCATATTAATTCTAAATATTTTATAAAATGGGTTCTGTTTAGGTTATTCTACTCTTGTTACTTTAGAATCTGGAACTTTTCAACCGGGCACATACATACATTCTTTGTAAATGAAAAATAAAATTTAAGCCTTTTATCAAATTATTTTAGTTTGTAAAACTCATTTAACCTTTAGAGGGCCGGGATTTCAAGGAGCATATTCATCACTGTCAGAAAACTGGTATAAAAGATATCTATAAAAGGTATTATTGATTGATCATAGAAAAAATGTCAATCGGGGGTAGCGTCAATATATTGATTCTCCGACCCTTTAAAGTTTAATAACCTTATTAAGCTTTTTCCTCAGCTTAATTGAAAATATTCCATGCATTATTAATGATAATCTGATAAGATAATTACAATACTATTTTCTCAGTATTTGCAAACTAATAAGATCTCTAGGACTTCTAAAAATGATCTCTATCTTTAGAAAATTATCTTTGGACCTAAAAATCCTATCGATACTGGGTGTTTGAATTATACTCCTAATCAGTTAACATTGGCGAATAATAATGCTCATAGAAACATGCTTTTAAGGACGGGGAAGGGCGGCTCGGTATATAAGTAAACGGTTTATATAGTAGCGTGTATAAGTTTCTGGCAAAACAAAAATCATTTAAAATTTACAGTTTTGCAGCTTCATCGAAAATGGTCGTAGTAGAACGCGCACAGGCTTATTTTGAAGAGCAAAGCAATATCCTTCATATGAGGCCTGCAATGGCTCGGTCAGTAGGGCGACGGACTCGCACCCGGTAGGCCCGGGTTCGATTCCCAGTCCATGCTGATTGATACAAGCACCACTGAAAAAAGTTTCATGTGCATTGTTCTCAAACACATCGCAAGCCTCCGTCGTTGATTAGTACTGATGGAGCATAAATAGAGCGACGTTACACAAAATAAAAAAAAAAAAAATATCCTTCATATCCCGCTGGTGTTTTTTTTAATTAAAAATTGTCTTTATTAAGTTAAAGAAGCAAATTATTTTTTTTTAATTTTTTTTACAGTAAATCAGTTATAACTTTTGTTAGACTCAACAGATTTCAAAAATCAAAAGTGTAAAAGTTGTATATTTCTGTTATCTTTATAATGAGCGCAACAGAATCCATTTTCATTGAGCCGACAAAAAGTTACAACGTTTTTTGTAAAACAATTCCCTTTTTTTCATCTTTAATTATCTCGGAAACTATGCGCTGTAGAAAGAAAATCCAAAGAGAAAAAAGGTTGTTTTTTAATATAAAATAATTATTCACTATCAAAAATGCATTTCGTAAAAAAAAATTTTTCCGTTTTTTCATAGAGATATACATATTTTCATAACATAGAGTGTAACGGGGGGATAAATCTGCAAAATGAGAAATTTATTTAAGAACAAACTCCCACGATGCAGAGCAAACCGCCGCTCCGTTAACACGTATGTTAATACGTGTATTCGCCTTAACCTCAGCTGACTTAACTTAGTTGTCTTCGATCAAGCAGAGTTGAACTCACCTTGAGTCACGTACCTTGTGATACTCGATGAGTTTTAAGTGTAATAGACTTTGCTCCTAATCCACTTAATCCCCTAGCTATAATCGGATTAAAACCTAAGCCTTTTTCAATTGTTTAAACTATTAGGAAAAATTATATGACGAAATCGGCGAATAAGTTTAATAGATTTTATTAATAAAAAATCTCTACAGTCTTTGTCGGGCCGAAAGACTGACGCACGCGAATAGGATTTACAATTAAATAACTTTCGGTAAGAAAGAGAGAGAGAGAAGATACGAAAATTGGCGCGATATAACGCTCGACGCGAATACAAAAAATTAACGCTAACACTGTTGGACAAAATATAAATGTATTTTGTCACGCGATAATTAAGGGAGGTGCACCTACCCTGCGGTGCAATTACGGTGATCAGCCGTAATTGTTGAAGCAAATTAAAGGTGCTCCTCAGATCAGAATCAGCTGTGCTGCCTCGATTGCAAATCTGCTGTATAATAGCTGTTGCTTTTGCTGCTGCTTCCGTGATGCTGCTACTGTCGCTGCTTCCTCGCTCACCCTTGCACACGTATCCAAAATCCAAGTAAACTTTTTTTATTGGCAAATCGGTGAAACACTGTGCTAAACTATTTTGGCGGTACTACACAAGTAACAGCTGATACGTAACTGCTAATTCAAAAGATCGCGCGCCCCCTCTCTCTCTCAATACTTAGAACTAACGCGCGAAAATCAGAATCGCGAACGGTTCGATTAATTGAATCGACTACCGTTGCAAGAGATACAATAATATTTATCACAATAGATCAAACTCGTGCATTTCACATATGTATTCAAAAAATTACGTTGACTACTGTTGAATACACGAGTTTGATGTATTGTGATAAATATTATTGTAATTCTATGTTATGAAAATATGTATGTAAAAAGAATATTAATAAATTGTAATAGTTAGAATTTAAATAATATTATTTATTTGTAATCATTTGATAGTCATATTTTACCCACGGTGAAAAAACGGAAAAATTTCTTTTTTTACAAAATTCAATTTCGATATTGAGAAATTATTCTACATTAAAAAACAACCTTTTTTCTCTTTGGAGTTTCTTTCTACAGTGCATAGTTTTCAAAATAATCAAAAATGAAAAAAAAAAAGAAGTTGTTTTACAGAAAACGTTATAACTTCTTATTGGCTCTATGAAAATGGATCCCGTTCTGCTCATTTTGAAGATAACAGAAACATACAACTTTTACATTTTCGATTTTTGAAATCTGGTGAATCGCTCAAAAGTTATAACCAATTTAATGTAAAAAAAATTTTTCTAACAAAGTAATTTGTTTTTTTATCTTAATAAACACAATTTTTAATTTGATAAAAAAAATACCGGCAAGATATGAAGAGTATTGCTTCACTCTTTAAAATGAGCCTACGCATATTCTTCTACAACCATTTTAGACGTAGGTGCAAAACTTTAAATTTTAAATGATTTTTTTTTGTCAGAAACTTGTGCACGCCACTGTACAACAGGATGTATAACAGGATGGAGTCACTGTTGCTCAGGTACAATTCTATAACTCACTGTTAGTTAGCATAGATGAAACATAGAGCAGCTGAATTGGTCTTATAATAGAGATTTATGTCAGATATATATCGCCAAACTAAATCGAGCAACTAAATTTCGATCTCTAATCAATATTTTTTTCTTTTTTTACTATAAACTGGTGAATACGTCGCACAATAATACTGCATTTGAAAATATCAGAAAGCCATTAAAACATATTAAACAGAGTATTTGACAAATCAAATATTTTACAGCCTTGATACATATTGTAGAACATAAAAAAATAAGAGGCACGTATTTTTTTTATCGGCTAATTTTCACTTTTAAGGGGTAAAAACCTCCCCACAATGTTAACCCCCAAAAAGCGTTTTGTTTTAATATCTCGGCTTAAAATTAATATTTTTCAGTGAAACAAATTGGAGGTTATTTCTTACGAAAGGAGCATGTATTTCATGATGATTAGAAGAGTAAGGGTAGCATCTCCTATTTTTTAGTGGTTGAAAACATATATTTTTTGGCATAATTTTATAATAAAAAAGTTTAAACCGACTAAAAAAAATTGGAAAAAATCTGTAAACATCCATAATAACAAAATTTAGTTGACGACTTTCGGTGTTTTAATAAATATTACCCCTGAGGGGGGTAAACCACCCCTAACACAAAATAACTGTAAATATGTAATTCAATATATAATATTTCGTAGAAAGTTCGTATATAGATATTTTCGAGGTCGCTGATTACAAATCTCTTATCAGATTTTGAAAATTTAAAATGGCGGAACCAATGTGGTGGACGAATATGTCGAAAAAAAATTTTAACTTTCATAAAAACTTGTTTACAAATGTGTGATCTTTGTAGCCTGTACATGTAAACTAAAGAGCCTTAAACCCTAAACCCCTAAACATCAAATAGGCTGAATGGTTGTGCTTTTTAACCAAACGACTCCAAACCCCTAACCTCCAGACAGGCCGAAGGCCTATACTTTACCGTAGACACGAGTATAGATATATTACCGATATTTTAATCAATCATTTTGTAGGTAACAAATAACGTCTCATTTTATGTTTCAATTGTTACGTCTCGTGCATCAACTACGAATAGCTAATGAATGAGACGTTCCAATATGTTGACTAGTGGTCGGATATGTCTCACTTATAATAAATATATGTAGAAATGTATGTCTGATGATTGTACTACCTTGATAATTGTAGCTTTTAATTGTGGATAAAGTGTAGCAGGCTCTAACTGCTTGTTGAATTGAATAGGATAGGTTGTTGAATAATACTTGCACGATATTACTTTGTAACAGTCGTGAGTTTATTAAGTAAAATGATCACCAATTGTCGGACCAGTGTGTACGGAGTTGAGTCTTACAGGTACTTATTGACTGACTGACTACTGATCAACTGACTCGTAATGATGTTCATTGCTTTTTATATGTTAATTTTCAGGTCAGTATTGAATTGTGACATTTTGTTTTTTGCTGAATATACATTCTTGTGCTCGGTGGCTTTATTTCGGAGTGCTATTTGTTTTGCGTTTTGTCAGCTTTCTGCTGACGTGTGAATATTTTAGCAGTTTTGAATTTCCTGAATATGCATTTGTTACAAAAGAGGATGTGTCGCAAGGTGTAACAACTTTATTTCGGAGTGTCATTTACCTCGCGTTTCGTCAGCTTTCTGCTGACGTGCGAATAGTTTTAGAAGCTTTGAATTTCACGAGTGTGCAGTTGTTACAAAAAGGATGCGTCGTAAGACGTAACACCCCAGGGCCTAAGACATTGCAATATGATTTTTAGTTTGCGGATTGGCAGCATTCACGTGCTGTGAAGAAAGCCAGACGAGAGGGCTTGCCCCTTCCTGCCGGGCCGAAACCCGGAACCCGGAAGTATGTGAGGATAGATGTAAGTATTTTGCAATGTATATTGGTATTTTTATATATATGGATTAATTTGTTTCCTGTTTGCTTTGTTAGTTTCAGAGATGGCAATTGGTGCGGACTCTACGGCATTGCGACCGAGTGACGCGCACGGCCTTCTTCCTGGGGGAGTATGGGCCAGACGAAGATACTTGGGGTCTTCGTGACTTATTTTTTTATGATTTGTTAGTTTATTGCAATGGTTTCCGTAGGGTATGCGTAGAAGTGTTTAGTGATTTTTATAATGTGATTGTAGGTCCAAGTGTGGACCACCGGTATGATTGCAATTGTATCTGAGTGTGATTATATTTGCGAATATGCTTGTAATTTTGTAAAAATAAATATATATTTTTTTCTGTTTTTAGATAAAAAGAACAAATCTTTGTTTTTTTTATTTCAATTCCTTTGTCATCTCAGCCTAATATCCTAGAGCGAATATCTCGCTTCCCTCCCCGCTTAAAATGTGGCCATGACGTAAAGCATTTGGGGTACTGAACGACATGACAATTAGATTTTTGTTGAAAATAGGTCATGTTTGTATTTGATTATTGTTGTTTCGAGAGGTAAGTTTTGTTGAGGAATAGGACAGTGGGTATCAGGGTAGATTTGTATATTGACGTCTGTGTCGTTCAGGTTTGTGTGTATTGTGTCTAGTTCAATTTCTGCATTTTGTTTATTAATTTTTGTCATACTGTTGTGGTTTTGTCGTCCTAGTGTCACTAACAGGTGGGTTATTGAGCTAAAGAAGGCCCATAGTAGGTTCATAGACCAGCCATAAACCATGTGCAGCGTATATCCTCTGATGATGGTGTCAATTGTCAATTTTGTTATTTGCAGTATTATTAATATCATGATGATTACTGATGAGATTGATCCGCACATGACTAGCTTGTTGAACATGTGATTCCATGTGCTTTCTGCCAATTTTGCAAGTGTATTTTCTGTAAAAATATTCCCTGTTGTTCCTTCTCCTGATATCTCTTTAGCTATAATATTTAGCAGAGATGCTTTTTCCATGGGGAACATTATTTGTTGTTGTAGTTGATCTAATTCTTGTTGTGAGTATATGCCGCTAGTTGTTAATGACTCTATGGATTCAAATTTCCAATTTATGTTTGTGTTTGGTTTGAGTGTTTGTGGTGATATTGTTTCCGTTGGTTTCGGTGTTAGTTTTATCCATTTGTTATTTACTTTGTAGTATGTAGGTATGATGGAGTTGCAGTTCATTGGAGTACCTCTTCTTTTGAGGATATGCGTTTTTGGAGTAAGAAACCAGGTTTCATTGCCTGAAATTACTGGTAATTCGCTGTAGCATTCGCTAAGGTGCTGTGCCTTCACTACAGTAGGGATGCATTTTATGATATGAACTGCTTCTCCTGCGATCCTGGCAATGTATCCAGGTCTTTTCATGATATTGTATGCGAATTCGTCAGGGGAGAGGGTTGCAAGGGATAGGGAGTTTTGTAATGTTTTCCTCTCTACTTCACACCTATCTGTAATGATTTTTCTGTAAAGATCGTTCAGTTGTCTGCCCAAATGTTTTTCGACATATACAAATTTAGAATTTACGTATGTGAATAAATCGATGTTAACCTTGCTTTTGCTAGTAACCGTATCTTTATCGAATTTGTATCTGTTGAAGTTATTATTTTCTTCCGCGATAAAGAGTTTTGGGTGTTCTGTTCTAGTGAACTCTCTGTAGCATTTCAATATTTTGTCTTTAGCTGTTAAAGCAAAGGTCGTGTCGCTAGTGTTTACCATGTATATTATGTCGTCATTGTGTGTGTTAAAGTATTTTGTTACTGGACCTTTATATAAAATATCGTAAGTGTTAGTAAAACATTCTTCCTGAGGTAAAATGTCCCAAAATGTATAACCCCCGTCAGAGTCTACGCAAGTTGTGTCTGAAAATTTACATATCGTTCCTGAGCTTAAATGTAATTTATCATTATTCAGACTAATTTTCGCATAGGCTTGTATTAATGTGATTTTAATTGTGCCTTGAACAAGTACCTTACTCCATGATCCGAACCTATCTGCGTAGGCTACGCCGCTGCAGCTTCCTGCATCGCCAGCGAAGTCTATGCCTTTGGTTGTTGTGGCGTTTATTTTTAAATCAGCAATCGTATGAAAATTGTCATACCTAAAAATTCTCGTTTCGTGGATAGTTTGGCATTGTTCATGGCTCAATTCATACAAGTATTCTTGTTCTCCATTTTGTTCAGGTTCGAGGCGTCCGAATAGTCCGCATTGGTATACTGTCCGATGGATTTCAATTTTGCATTGATGTACTGGAATATTTCTAAATTCGGCTGCTTGGATAAGTTCTATATTTGCTATTGTTGAGTTTATTGTTTCGGTTTTAAAGTCGCATTCGTCAGCGTCCAGTAGAGAGAATGTTGTGATGTTTGTGTTTGTGGTACCGCAGTGATATCCAATGTATGCATAAGTAATTTGAAAAAATGTAATGAATAACGTTATTTTTGAATACATGATTTGTTTGTCCTAAAACAGAGAAAGGTTTATCATTTTATATACTTTTGTGTAATATTAATTTATTTGCATGAACTGTATTCGGTTTTCCACCCTTATTTATTGTTACATTATGTTTGTCTGTGATATTTAATATTTCAAAAGGACCCAGGTTTTGATTCTTTTCTAATTTTCCCGGTTTAGGTTCTTTAATGAGCCACACTTGATCTCCTATTTTGAAATTGCAAGGGTTTATGTGGCGATCATAATATTTTTTTGATCTTTCTTTAGCTATTATGAGGTTTTCCCGCGCTAAGCATGCAATATCCTGCATGTTTTGTATAAGTGTGGATAGATAATTATTAAATGTTGGCAATTGTTCTGAAGTTTTTAATGGTTCACTAGATGGTAATCGTGGTGGATAAGCGAAGACCAGTTCATGCGGAGTAAATCTATGTGCGTTGTGAATGCTTGTATTGTAATGAAATTGGGCTAATTCTAATAAATTATCCCATTCAATTTTTTTACTAGAAAAATTTTTTAAATATTCACAAAGGGGGTGATGTGCTCTTTCTAGGGAGCCGTTTGATTGTGGTGAAAATGCGGTGGTTTCTATTTTTGCAAATTTAAATCTACGAGCAATGGCTTTTAAAATTTTACTTGTAAAGTTTGCTCCTCTGTCGGTGAGGACTACTTTTGGTGAACTGAAAATACATATAAATCTTTTAATTAGGGCATCTGCAATTGTTTCTGCCGTTTAATCACTGAGTGGAACAACTATTATGAATTTTGAGAGGAGGTCTTGGATAGAAAGAATGTATTTATTTTGATTATTAGTAACGTTTAGAGGTCCTACTATGTCCATTGCGATTTTGTCGAATGTTTTCATGGGAGTATCCGTTATTATCATTGGTTGTCTAGTTTTTATTCTTTTTAGTTTGTTTCTTTGACAAATTTCACAATTTTTAATACGGTTCTCTATATCAGTTTTCAGATTTTCCCAATAGTATTTGTTCTTTATTCTATTCCATGTTCTGTTGATTCCCGAATGTCCTCCTAGTGCGCTTGAGTGATATTGGTCGAATATATTGTCTCGGTCTGTGAGTTTTACGTAGTCGATGTAATTTAGGCAAATGATAATTTTAGTTTTAGAGTTTTCGAATGTTGTCGCTAGAATGTTTTCTATTTCAGTCCAGTGTATGTTTTTTAATTGTAGGTCTTTTGAGATGCTGAATGTCTTTATTCTCTTGCGAATTATTAATGTTCTTAATAATTTGAAGAGACTTTTGAGAGTTTCCTTTATTCTCATAGCCGACTGTCTTGTGTCAAGACAGGCTATGAAGATGTTTTTTGTTCTTGACTGTTTTATTTCAATTTCTTGGGGCTGTAGATTTTTGTCTGGTTGTATATGTTTGATTTTCATTAGACTTTCTGTTGTGTTATCTAATGATTGATGTTTGTAATCGATAAAATGTATGATGTTGTCTTTTCTTGATTCGATGGGTTTTTTCGTAAATCTTATGTTATGTTGTTTCCGTGTTGTATTTTCGTCATCTATATGTACTTGTGTTTGTGTAATATTTTTATTTCTATTTCTTTTTTCTTTGTCTTGTTTTCTTATTATTTTGATTTGTTCCTCTTGCTTTTCTTGTTTATTTGTTACTATTTCTTTTGATTCTTGTTTTGCTTTTTGTGCTCTGGTAACTGCGTTTATTTTTATATTTTCTATCGGATTTCGTGAGAGTGCATCGGCATTTGTATTTATTTTGCCAGGTTTGTAGATAATGTCATAATCATAATCTGCCAGTTTTAGTCTCCATTTTTGTACTCTTGAATTGTTGTCTGCTGATTTAAAGGATAACAATGGTTTATGATCACTAACGACGGTAAATTTGTTTCCATATATGTAATTCTTAAATGTTTTTATTGCGAATACTATGCCAAGTGCTTCTTTTTCGTATGTATGGTATTTTTTCTCTGCTGATTTTAAGATTCTTGATGCGAATGCTATTGGTTTGTCGTCACCGATCTCTCCTTGAGAGAGTACACAACCCAGCGCGTAGTTTGAAGCGTCTGTTGTAATGATGAATGGTTTTTCCATATCTGGGTATTGAAGAACTGGAGTTGTGCATAGGGCGTTTTTTAATTTTTCAAAAGCTTCTTGTCTTTCTTCGGTCCAAATAAATGGTTGTTCTTTTTGTAGTAAATCTATGATAGGTTTTGCTATTTGTGAAAAGTGTCCAATAAAGCGTCTATAATAGCTTGTTAGGCCTAAAAATTCTCTGATATTTTTGATAGTTTTCGGGATAGGAAATTTCTTTATTGCTTCTATTTTCTTTGGGTCTGTTTTGATACCTTCTTCACTTATGATGTGGCCTAAGAATTCTACTTCCTTTTGGAAAAATTTGCATTTACTCGTTTCAATTTTTAATCCTGCTATTCTTAATTTTTCTGCTATGAGTTTGAATCTTTCATTATGTTCTTCAACCGTATTTGCAACGATAATTATATCATCGATGTATAGGTAGCAGAACCCTTTTTCCAATAGGTCTCCGAGTACTTTTGTTAGTGCTCTTTGGAAGACTCTAGGTGAATTTATTAGTCCGAAAGGTAATACTTTGAATTCAAAACGTCCCATGCCAGGGATACTAAATGCCGTTTTATGTATATCTGACTCTTTCATTTTTAGTTGATGAAATCCGGAAACCATATCGATAGTGGTAAAAACTTTGTTTTTTCCTATGCAGTCGAAAATTTCCAATATATTGGGTATAAGATATGGATCTGGAATAGTTTTTGCATTCAATTTTCGATAATCTATCACCATTCTCCATTTTTTCTTTCCGTCTTTTGTTAATCCCTTTTTTGGCACAATCCATACTGGCGCGTTAAATGCACTTGTTGAAGGTCTAATTAAGTTATTTGTAATTAGTTTTTTTGTCTCATCACATGCGATTTGCTTGAGTGTATATGGCAGAGGAAATTGTTTAACATATACTGGTTTATCATCAGTTAAATTAATTTCGTGTTCTTCTATGTTGCATTGGCCAAGTTTATCTCCTTCTAACCAGCATATGTCTTCAAATGACAGTATTAAATTTTTTATGTTTTCTTTTTTTCGTTGAGTCAGGTGTTCTAAATTTATTGTATCTATCAGTTGCTTTCGTCTTATTGTTATTTCATGTTCTTGTGTCTCTTTTTGTGTAATTTCGTTGTGCGTAGTTGTAAATATATGTGCTGGTTTTAAATTAGTTTCTTTAGGTGTGAATTTTTCATTGATGTTTTTGAAGTTATTTTCTATATCATTTATAATGTGAAGGTTCGTCATTTTGTCATATTTTCTATCGATCTCTCCTGTAACGTTATCTCTCAATGTGTCGCAAAAATTTGAATAATCATTAATAGTATAGTTCTCCTTGGTTTCATTGGATTCGTCTTCCAGGGCTTTATTAATGTTTCCAATAAATTGTGTTACGCTTGAGTTATAGTTAGGTTGAGATATTTTTGTTTCTGGGTTCCCATATATTTGATCATTCGTACTATTTTTCGTTTCTTCTTGTATGTCGCTTATTATATTTAGGATTTGAATTACATCTTTATGTATTGATACTTCTTTGCTGTGTGTAATCGTATTTATTTCAATATCATTTTTGCTTACTATGTATCTTTTATCAAATGCTATGGGTTTCCATGTGTCATGATGTTCATTAATTTCTTTTGAGGTTTGTACTGTAAATGTGTTTGTTTGATTTCTGCTAGTGATTTCTTTTAATGGCACTTTTTGATTATTTATTTCCAAGTATCCTCTGTCTAATCTTAATTTGTGTTTGGATAAGGCATTTATTCCTATTATTCCATCGTAAGGAATAGAGAAGTTATCCGGTGCTACATGGAAATCAAATGGTTCATCTGCAATATACATTTGTGTTGAACCTATTGTTCTTATTGCGTTTTCTGTGATTCCTGATATAGATATTTGTTCATTTCTGTTTAACTGCTTTTGTGGAATGCTGCTATTTTTGATAATATTTAGTTGTGCTCCACTGTCTACTAGTAGTTGCAGTTTATTATTCGAATTTGGTTCGGCTATTTCTATGTACTTGAGCAGGTTTTTTAGTTTAATAATGTATATTTTGGTACAGTCATTTGTAATTTGTTGGTTAATATCAGTGCTATTTTTAGCTATATCTGTCTGTAGCATGGTACTCTCTATTTCCTTTATATTTTCTTTGAATTTGCTGTATGTATCTATGTGATGTTTTGTTTGTGTTGGGAGAGTGAGTGTTTTGTCCTGGAACGTTTTTATTGTCTGCTCATTCTTTAGGCGTTCCTTCCCAAAGGAGCTCCAGAGTTTTCCGAGTTTGTTCCATGTTTGCGACATTGTTCTGTTGTATGACCGACACCTTTACAGATTCTGCAAAATATTCTTTCTTCTTGTAATCTTTTAATTTTTTCACAGTTATCTATGTTATGTCCAGTTTCGTTGCAACCTTCGCATGTGATTGAAATATTTTGAGTTGGATAATTTTTTAGTGCTTGTAATTTCCTACATTCACTTGCTATGTGACCTATATTTTTGCAATAAGCGCAGAATTTTTTTCTTTGATCATTGTTAAAATTGTTTCTGTATCCGTTGTTGTGGTTTCTATTGTAAGTGTTATAGTTTTGCTGATTTTGCTGAGGGTTTGCAGATTGTTGTGTATTCGCGATTTGTCTGCAGT
The DNA here is from genome assembly GCF_024137745.1 of Phymastichus coffea. Classification (NCBI taxonomy): domain Eukaryota; kingdom Metazoa; phylum Arthropoda; class Insecta; order Hymenoptera; family Eulophidae; genus Phymastichus; species Phymastichus coffea. The sequence goes on from NW_026706827.1 coordinate 5,132,466, forward strand.
ACTTTGCTGTGTGACCTAATTGATCACATAATTGGCATTTGTAACTTGATTTATTTCTTTGTTCTGTGAAATATATTCGCGCTTCTTCACAATCTTGTTCTTTGTGTCCCTGTTCTTGGCATAGGGTGCATATTCTATAAGGTGATCTATTTTTACCTGTTGTGCAAAATTTGATAGAGTGACCTTTTTTATTGCATTTTTTACAAAAGACCTCAGGGCATTCTTGCGTTGAATGACTTCCTTCGTCACAAATATCGCATTTATTTACCTTTTGTGTGATCTTATTTTTACACTTAATGGCTTCATGTCCTGTTTCTCCACATTTCCAGCATTTTATGTAGTCGGCAATGTAGGGGCATTGACCTACCTCATGTCCTAATTCTTGACAGTATTGGCAATGGATATTTCTTCGTTTATTCAGTGGGCAAGCGCTTATTGAGTGTCCTTTTTGGCTGCAGTATTTGCATATCAAATTGATTTTGTCTAATGAATTTTTACAATTATTAGAAAAGTGATCTGATCCCTTACAATAGACGCATGCTGCAGAATGGCAAAATAGTGCTTCGTGTCCCCCAGGTCATGGCAAATTTGACATATCATGATTTTTTTTGGTAATTCAGGTCTATAATAATCATTGTATTCTGCATATGTGTTATTAATTGTTATACTATCTGTTGTTTTTCTAATATTTATGTCATTTTCAATTTCTATGGCTTTTTTGGACATTTCTTGTAATGTTGTCTCATTACCCAGTTCGTATTTTATTTCCGTTCGCATTCCTTTTTTGAAACATTTTGCTGCGTCCGCATCTAATTCTTCGTAGAAATTCTTCCTGGCTATTTCATTTGTTTCTTGTATTTTATATATTTCTTTTATTTCTAATACCAATTGACATAATCTATTTGTGTATTGGATAATTGATTCTGTAGTTCCTTGTGTTATTTTGCGTATCCTAGCACGCAGTTCGTGTATGTCTTCTTGAATTGGGTATAGACTTCGTATTGCTGTAATTAATTCGTCTATTGTTGCTACACAGCTGTTTCCTAAAGCTTCTTCTGCCTCTCCCTTCATTCTCACTTTCAATAGTTCTACTACATTATGTTCATCTTGGTCTTCTACTAAATTTTTTACTCGTCGTAATCTTCTGATGTACTTTGCGGGTGGCATATTTTTGCCATCGAAGTCCGGAACATAATTTACCAATTCTTTAAGTGATAATTTGATTGGGTGTGAATTTGCCATGTTTATTGGGTTTGTTGCTGGACTTGTGATACGTTGGTTTTCTTGAATTTGTCTTTGAATTTGCTGAGTGTTTCTTTCACTCTCCTTTTCGTTTATGTATTGTGTTTTGTTTGTTTTTCTAATGTCTTTTTTTGAATTTTCGATGTTCTGTTGTTGGTTAATAGGTTCGTCAGAGTTTTTTGGTAATGAGTATTTTGTGTAGACAGATTCTTCGTTTGTGTTTATGCTGAATAATATATCTTTTGGTGTCCCTAATATTAGGCTTTGTTCACCTAAAAATCCTCCAATGTCTGAATATCTATCGTGTTTTTCTGAGTCAAATGTGTCAAACGTCTGGTTTAATAGTGAATATTTGTCTGAATCAGTGTAGTCGGTTTTATTTGTTTGTTTTTCTGTTAAATCAACTAATTGGTCAACTGTTGGTATGATTTTCTTTATTGCTCCTGTGTTTTTCTCTTTTCTTACGATTTCTTCTTGGGTCTTGGTCTTAATAGGCGATCTTTGCAGCTTGTTACTCTTTTTGAAAGCTATCTCATCCAGTCCTTTTTCTAAAAGGTCTTCTAATTTTGGATTCTTGTCGATTTGTGATCGCGTAAGTTTCCTAATTATGGATGATGTGTCCTTCGTTGTGCTGGACTTCTTGCTCATTTATTGCACTTTCGTAATAAACGGGATAAACAAAGGGAATTCGACAAAATCAAAATAGATGAAGTAGGAAAAATATATAAAATAAGGTAAATTATTGTTAGCAAAAAAGTATATGGAAACACAATTTCTTATTGAGATGACAAAAATAAAAGGGGAAAAAGAAAAAAGGAAATTCTATCTACGTATGGTATTTGACCTACTGTCTGAAAATTATTTTTCGGTCACTTGTTTCTGCTGTTGTCTTAGTTTCATAATTTTGCAAAATTGCAATTTTGAAATTCGGTTACTATGAAAGAAAGTGACGTGTGCTGCTTACTTCTGTAATACGATGCCTACTCGTATATCCGCGGTTTTCGAACTCTTTCTTTTATGTTTGATGCGTTAATTCATTAATAAGAACTAAGTTTTAATATGTATAAAAATAATTTCCTTTATCTCAATCGAATGTATTTTTCGTACCGGAACCAATTGTTACGTCTCGTGCATCAACTACGAATAGCTAATGAATGAGACGTTCCAATATGTTGACTAGTGGTCGGATATGTCTCACTTATAATAAATATATGTAGAAATGTATGTCTGATGATTGTACTACCTTGATAATTGTAGCTTTTAATTGTGGATAAAGTGTAGCAGGCTCTAACTGCTTGTTGAATTGAATAGGATAGGTTGTTGAATAATACTTGCACGATATTACTTTGTAACAGTCGTGAGTTTATTAAGTAAAATGATCACCAATTGTCGGACCAGTGTGTACGGAGTTGAGTCTTACAGGTACTTATTGACTGACTGACTACTGATCAACTGACTCGTAATGATGTTCATTGCTTTTTATATGTTAATTTTCAGGTCAGTATTGAATTGTGACATTTTGTTTTTTGCTGAATATACATTCTTGTGCTCGGTGGCTTTATTTCGGAGTGCTATTTGTTTTGCGTTTTGTCAGCTTTCTGCTGACGTGTGAATATTTTAGCAGTTTTGAATTTCCTGAATATGCATTTGTTACAAAAGAGGATGTGTCGCAAGGTGTAACAACTTTATTTCGGAGTGTCATTTACCTCGCGTTTCGTCAGCTTTCTGCTGACGTGCGAATAGTTTTAGAAGCTTTGAATTTCACGAGTGTGCAGTTGTTACAAAAAGGATGCGTCGTAAGACGTAACACAATCAAAGATTATTTATTTTTCTGCTTTTATAAATTAGCATAATTTCAAAAGTGATTTCATAAATTATAAAGTATTTCATAAATTTCATAATTATATAATTTTATAAATTCAAAAAGTCCACACTTTTTTGCAAATGAAAAAACATAGGTTAATAAAATTAGTTTATCAACCTCTTTTGCGTTTTGTAATAAATTTTAATGTTGTTAAACTTAGGAGTTTTTCATTGTTACAATTATTTCGTAAGCCAAAAGTTTTTTAGATGAATTCTCGAAGTAATGATTATTCTATATATAGTAAAATAATTTTATGAATTTATCAAAAAATCTAAATTCAATAATAAATATTATTCTCATTATTATTATTATTTTTTATTATCATTGCTATTATCAGTATTACTGTTATTATTGCCATTGCAATTATGCTTATTATTATTATTCTTTTTTTTTTTTTTACAAGGAGTTGCGGAATCCTTTTTGCGGATTCCCCTTAGTCTTGATATCAAAGGAGGTATGTGGGACTCCCCAAAAAAAGACAGGCCTACCCTCTAAACCGCCATCTCCTTGTTGTCCTTCCCCCAGCCAGGGACTATGTTAATATTACTTCTGACTGGGGGTTCTGCCTGTGTTCGTTCATTCGTATCGTTTCACCGTGCGTCGTTACGTCGCGTCAATTCGTCTGCTCAGTCGTCCTTCAGACAGTCGTCCGCGTTCTTACGTCTTAGTATGGTTTCCGTATAGGTAGCGACTAAACGCCACCATTCGGGTTTATGCAGCATCACCTCTACAATGTTATCGGGGGTGATATTGCCAACTGTTGTCTCTAGTTCTCGTCTGAGTCTTGTCCAGCGGTCGCACCCGAAAAACGTGTGTTCCGCATCGTCTCGTTCGTGTCCACAATACTTGCAGTCGGGTGTTCGTACTCTGTTCATATTGTGGAGGTACCGTCGAAAGTACCCGTGGCCCGTCAAGAGCTGAGTGACGTGAAAATTCACATCACCAAAATTCCTTCCAAGCCACGGTCTCACGTCCCATATCAGACGTCTCGTCCATTTGCTACCTCGTTCTTCTGTCCATCGGTCTTGCCACATGTCGATCGTCCTTTCGCGTTCAACGATTGCCGCGTTCTTTCGCCCTATGTCTGCGCTGCTCCCATAGATCCTTTTGCGTTCAGAGGCAAGAAGATCCACGGGTATTACGCTCGCCACCACCAGGACAGCCTGCGCAGAGACTGTTCGGTAGGAGCAAGCGATTCGCAGAGTGCCCTGTCTCTGTACCATCGTCATTGTCTTACAGTACTTCTTTGTCTTCAAGGAATCTGCCCATATTTCCGCGCCGTATAAGAGGATCGAGTGAGCTTTCGCCATTAGCAGTCGCCGCTTTCCTGGTCTCGGTCCCGTCGTGTTTGCCATCAGGCGGCTCAAGGATGTTATCCTCTCTGCCGCTCTGCCGCTTTTCGGGCTGTCTTCTGTATGTGAGGCCAGAAGGTCATCTTCGTATTGAGGGTTACCCCAAGGTACTTGACTTCCCCTTTGGTCTCCATTTCGTATGTACCCACTCTCATGGGTAGTATCGTCTGTATGCGTCTTCTCGTGAGAAGCATAAGTTCCGTCTTTTCTGTTGCGAGTTGCAGTCCGTGTTTTGTCATCCATTGTCCAACTCGTCTCATGGTCTGGTTCAACGTCAGCTGCGCCAGCTCGGGAGATCTCTCCGTGATCACCGCCGCCACGTCATCAGCGTAGGCGAAGAGGGTCACTCCGAGTGGCATCTCAAGCCGAAGCAGACTATCGTATAGACCATTCCAAAAGTCGGGTCCCAGTATCGACCCCTGAGCCACCCCAGCGGTGACCTGTCTCGTTACCTGTCCTTCGATCGTCTCGTACGTTATTCGTCTGTTTCTCAGATAATCCTCCACAACCCGAATCAGGCACGGTGGGATCCGAAAGTTGCTTTTCAGCGCCTCCAAGATATCCACCCACCTGGCCGAGTTGAAAGCATTTCTGATGTCGAGCGTCGCTAGCAGCACAATGGGTCGCGCTGCATGGCAGTGTCTGTCTAGTTCCAGGAAAGAATCAATCACCTTTTGGATCGCTCCAATCGTCGACCGACCCCTCCTGAAGCCGAATTGCAAATCTGAGAGACCCCCTCCGGCCTGTATCGCGTCCGTCAGTCTCGGTCTGAGTAATTGTTCAAAGAGTTTACCAGTAGTGTCAAGTAAACTCAACGGTCGGTAGGTCGAAGGAGTGCCAGGGTCGCCCTTACCTTTTGGAATAAGAACGAGCCTCGCCTCCTTCCACCGATCGCTGAACGTTCCTGTCGTCAAGCACGTATTGTACAGGTCGAGAAGTATCTCCGGCCGTAGACGAGCCACGAGCCGGAGGATCTCGGATGGTACTCCGTTCGGTCCCGGTGCCTTACCCGTCTTCATCGTATTCGTTGCTCTGATGAGCTCCTCAATGGCAAAAGCGGGGGGCATTTGTGCATCCACGTCATCCATCACGTTTGTCCTAATCGGGTGCGTCGGAAACAATCCGTCAACAATCCGTCCTGCTGGTTCGGCATCTTTAAGTTCCGGTGAGACTCGGGCTCCTAGTTTCCCGGTCACAATCTTGTAGCCGGTTCCCCAGGGATCCTCGTTCACCTCCTCGCAGAGCTGTCTCCAGCATCGCGTCTTGCTGTCCCGTATTGCTTTCGTCAGCGTCTTCCGTGCTGATTTGTATATGGCTTGGAGGTTTTCCCTTTCGGGTCCGCCCTCTGCCCTTGTCATTCGTCGCCGATTTGCCAGGCATATCTTGCGTAGCTCGGCTATTTCGTCCGTCCACCAGTATTGTGGCCGTCTTTTTTGTATCTGTCGTCGTTTCGTCATTGTGCTGGTGCACAAGTTATTTATTTATTTCGCCGTGTCGTCTGTCAGTCTTTCCGTTCTTCGCCGGCCCGTTAGCTCAGGAGGAATCTTCGACCCCGGGGTTATTATTATTATTATTATTATTATTATTATTATTTTTTTTTTTTTTTTTTTTTTTTTTTTTATGGTGGTAAAAAAACAGGATAAATCCTCATGGACCATAACGGTTGGAGTGTGACGGCAGTTCACCGAAGCTACCCACCTACACTCTCCCACCCGCCGGTTCATCCTCCGGCGGCAGGCAATGCATTCCCCACGGAGGAGGCCAATCTCGTCCGTCCACCAGTACATTGCTCGTTTGTGTGTTCGGCCCTTGCGTCGAGTCATCGTGGCGTCGCACAGTTCCGTTATCAGTTCCGTTGTCTTGTCCGTTATCCATTCGGCACGCTCCCGCAGACCAAGCTCTGCCGGGACAGACTCGGCGGGTAACGGTGCCTCCCTTAGCAGTTTGTCAAACAGCTCTCTATCTTGTCGTCGTAAGTTCCAATACGTTGAAGTCCTGTCTCTAGTTTGTCCGTTTCGTATGTTCGTCGATTGATTTGTCACCTCAAAGACGATGTGCTGATGATCGCTGGCTGTATAGTCCTCGGTCACCCGCCATCCTCTTATCCGCGACGAGATCCTGTCTGACGTCATCGTCACATCGGGTATTGAGTATCCGAAGCCCGGTCGTCTATAGGTCGTTGTCGTCCCTTGGTTGACCACTACCAGATCAAGCCTTGCGGCCATTTCCAGAAGCAGTCTTCCTCGTTTGTCCGTCGTTGTCATACCCCACTCGACCGCTCTCGCGTTCATGTCTCCCGCGACGACAAAGTCACCCGGGAGACCTGTGAGGGCGTCTTCCAGCTTACCGACTTTTTCCTCGTACACTGCCATCGTGCAGTTTGGGGTCAAATATACGCTAACGTAGGTGACGGAATCTACCCTCACCCACGCGTAATCTTCCCCCCTGCCAGACGCTTGTATTCTCCTAGCCGGTTTGCCTTTGACCCATATGGCCGACGTACCGAGGGTATTCGAGAACCAGCCGTCCTGTTCTCGTAAGTCCCACAGTTGCTCGCTCAGTATCAGTATGTCTACGTTTCGTTCCTTCGCTGTCTGTGATATAAGCAGCTGGGCTGCCTCGCACCTACGCAGGTTTCCTTGTAAGATTCCTGTCATTGTCGTGTCTGCTTCCGGCACTCCTCCAGCGCTGCCCGGTAGACCGCGCACGCTCCCGTTCCCGGGACGTGCGCCCTCTCCGTTGCACGCGCCTCGGAACATAGGAAGCACGTCGGCTGTTTGGTGGGGCAGGCTCTCCCGACATGGCCGGTCCCCCCGCACCTCCAACAGCACTGTCCTCTGTCAGGTCCTGTGCAGTCCGTTCGTCTATGTCCGTATCCGAGGCACCGGTAGCACCTCGGGACCGTCAATCTTTCTCTCAGCCGACAGTTGACCCAGCCGATCTTGATTCTGCCCTTCTTGAGCAGTTTGTGGGCCGTGTCTCTGTCTGCTTCGAACACTGCCATACAAACGTCGTGTTTATTCGGTCCGAAAATGTGGATCTTAAAGTCCGCATCTTGTCCTGTTTCTCGTTTCAATGCGTTCTGTACATCATTCGTGTCTGTAACACAGTCGAGGTCTAGTATCTCTAGTGTCTGTCCGTGTGTCATGTCTCGTACATTACCCTCATTTCCAAGAGTAACCTGGAGTTTCTCCTGGAACTTCCGTCTTCCGTCTGCGTTACAGCGAAAGCGCATGAGGAGTCCTCCGTCCTTAGTCTTCCGATATCCCGAGATACTCACTTTAGAGCCCTCGGGATTAATCTCCGTCTTTAGTCGGCGCAGGGTATCCGCGTACGTTCGTCCGTCGTTTGGCCGTACCAGTATAACGTTGGTCCCCCCCTTCCGGCGGGAACCACCCGCACTGGGCCGGTTCTTGTCCAGCTCGGGCCGTTTGTTCCCGTGGATAGGCGTCGCCGCTGCGGATGTCGAAGCTAGTGGCCTCTCCCTCCGCGCGCCCAGCGCCACCACAGGGGTAGTCTGTTGCGTCTTCTGTTTGAGGGAAGTCGTCTCCGTCGTTTGGTCATTAGTCTTCTGTTTAGACTTCCTCTTTTTTCTGTTCGCGGAGTTCACCGTGGTCCAGCCTGACTCGTCCGCAACCCTTTGATAGGCCACGGCTTGCTCAGGGCTGGCCCCCGTGTCCTCCCTCTTTCTTTTCTGTCTTTCTGTCCTCCTGTCGTTTACGAACTCCAGGAGGGGATTTAGGCGGTCGCATTCACTCCATGCAATCTCCACCGCCTCCTTTATTACAGCCATACTAGTCGTTATGTCCGTACTAATATTTCTCTGTATCTTAGTCCGTGCCTCCATCTTTTCGAGCGCGGCATCAATGCGCCTGAGCTGCGTGCGAAACAGCTGGAGGTTTTCTGTCATATGTCCGTTGTCATTGTCCACGTCTTTCATGTCGGCGTCAGTGTTGGAGGTCTGCTTTTCGGAGCCCTCGTTTTTCCGCACAGGTGGCACTTGTATGCGCCGCAGCGGTACCGTCACGTCTCGTGTATCACTAGTTCTTGTCGGTGTTCGTCCTGTCGTCGGTTCTTGGCCCTCAGCGGCAGAGACGTAGCTCACCCCGCTGCCGCCGCTTGACCCACTGTCCGTCCTCTGTCGTCTCGGTATGTTCAGTAGTTTCTTGTCGTTTTTTCCTGTCTTTCCCCCCATTCCCGTGCACAAAGTGCGGCCCTCAAAATCCGTGCCGCTGCCCGTGGCCACCGAGGCTTTCACCCGATCGGAACCCGATTATTATTATTATTATTATTATTATTATTATTATTATTATTATTATTATTATTATTATTATATTACTATAATAATTTCTGTTATTGGTAAAAATACATAAAAGAATATTGATACTTTAACTTCATTTGCAATTAAAGAACACGTTGTTATTGAAAGGGAATTGTATATATATTCATTAGTTTAATGAATGTTATCATACATTCAATGATAATTCCACAGATAAATGTCTTTCACTAATAAAAGTTGTTGACAATATGTGCGAATCAGTATATTCTTTTTTTAGATTGATTTCATCGAAAATTTACCTTAGCTGCCTGTGTTATTTTTTCAGCAGTGAGAGAGTTTTATGGGTATTCTAGTTCGATGCCGGAAAGTACGAATAGTACGTCTTTTTGTTTGTCAGTGGTATCATACAGTTGTAGAAAATTTTCTTTAGTGATTTTATATAGATTTACATTATTCAATTTCAAAGTGAATAAAAGTTTCTATAAATTTTAAAAGTAAAAAGTAATTAGTTTAAAAGTCATTATTTTAAAAAATACGTAAGTATTTTATTCACTTTTTGAACATCTTTTCAGTAATTATTACGTTTCATATAAAATGAATAAATAAACTTTTGTATTTTTGCTTCTTCAAATTAAACACGATACCGCTCAAGAGGCTCGTCTAGAAAAGACACTGTTTTGTTTCGGCTTGTTTCGAAAATTGATTGTAACGAAAAAAAAAATTTATAATTTTTTTTTTCAAAATTTCTTCAGAAATAAAAATGTTTAGACCAGAACAGTCTCTTATTTAGTGATTTCGAGTGTAAGAATACTATGGTAATAGTTACTTATCATTCATTTTGGACACGACTCCTACACAATAGGCCTTATATTTTCACCAGAACAAAAAGTATAACCAATTAAAAAATGATTATTTAAAGTGTGAAATAAATTTTGAACTAATATGAGTTCGCTGAAGATGCCATGTTTGTTTTCAAAGCGAAAAAACACGCGATTTTCGGTGATTTTATAAAAAGAAGTTCATAACTGTATTTTATTACAGAAAATTGTGGGTTCGAAAGAGTTTTTCGAAAACATATTTTAAAGAAAATGGCGGCCGTTTTATGAAATAAGTGGTTTTTCGAAGAATCAATTTTTCATTTTGCTTCGTCCCAGAGAAAGCTTTATAATAGTAAAATTTTCAGTTAAAACTTCATAGAAGTAAGTTTGAAGGTGTTTGGAGGTCGAATCACGTATTTTTAAAAAATATTTGGGCCTAGTCGGATTTAGCTTAAAAGATATAACGTTTAAAATAAAAAACCTTTTTGAGAATAACAAAGTTATGGTTATAGCTAATTGTAAGTAAATTTTCTTTTAGTGAAAACATAAGTATTTTGTATTCTTTCAAAAACAATTTGTACGATTTAAATATCTTAATTTTTTTCATCTGAAGAATGGAAAAACCGTTTTTAAAAATCGAAAATTCACTATAAATCAAAAACGTGTTGATAAATTAAAATGGATTCTTTTTACGCATTCGGAATAGAAAAACAAAAATGGATACCAAATTTTATCCATATCCGATGGACAGTTCAAAAATGGTATACGTACATACACACACACACAAACATCCATACGGACGTTTTCTAAAAACATGTTTTTTGAACTTCAAACGAAGTTTTTTTATAAAGCTGAAAATATTACTATTACAAAGCTTCTTCTAGGAGGAAGCAAAATTTTAAGACGATTGCTTTTACGATTTTCAAGATATCTTGGTCACCGAAAAACAACTCTGAAAAAGACAGGTTTCCTTAACATGGCTATAATTCCCTTAATTTACAATATTATTCAATACCAAAATTCATGAAAGTTTTTCAATATATCTACTTTGGTACCAACAATTTGCTGTAAGCAAAAAGACAGTTTTAATTTCTCAAAAAGATCCACGAAAATCGCGTGATTTTTTGCCTTGCGACTAGGCATAAAACATCATTAGTATATTATGCATTAAGGGCGGAAAGAAGGCGATTACAAACGAGTGTGAAAGTTGTCACCCTAGAGAAGTGAGGGTGGCATCACTCATTATGATCGTCTTCTTTCCACCCATTATGCATACCACATTTTTTGTCTAATCTGCACCGTTAGTGTGTTATTACATACATGTATATGCGAGTGGAAACTATAGCACTATTTTCCGCTCTAGAGCGGAAAAGAGAGCTCTAGGATGGAATGTATGCCCTGCGACGGAAATTTTTTCCTTTTCTGCACTCCTTCGCCCGTAAGTTTATTTTCCGCCAAAGGGCTCATTTCTTCGCCTTTGAGCGGCAAAGTGCTATTTTCCGCCCGATTTACATGCATATAACAGCATACTTTCGGTGGAGGCAGGGCAAAAAGATATTTTCAACATGTACGAGGTGTGATCAAAAAGTAAGGTGAATTTTTATTTTTCTCAAAAAATATTTATTTATTCATCAATTTTTATTTTATCTCCTTCAAAGTAATCCCCCTCGGATATAATGCACTTGTGCCAACGCTTTTTCCAATCCTCAAAGCATTTCAAAAAATCATTTTTTGTGATCTTGTTTAGTTCATCCTTCGATGCCGTCTTTATCTCCTCAATCGTGGCAAAACGCCGTCCTTTCATGGGCCTCTTCAGTTTTGGGAACAAGAAGAAGTCACAGGAGGCCAGATCTGGGGAATACGGTGCCTGTGGCATCGTTACTGTGTTGGTTTTAGCCAAAAATTCGCGCACAAGCAACGATGTGTGAGCAGGGGCGTTATCATGGTGCAAAAGCCAATTTTTATTTTTCCACAAATTCGGACGTTTCTGGCGGATTGCTTCGCGCAAATTGCGCATAACTTGCAGGTAATATTCCTTATTTACTGTTCTACCCTGTGGCAAGAACTCATGATGCACCACGCCCCTGCAGTCAAAGAAAACTGTAAGCAAAACCTTTACATTTGATCGAACTTGGCGTGCTTTTTTTGGTCTTGGTGATCCAGAATGCCTCCACTGGGACGATTGAGTCTTAGTCTCGACGTCATAACCGTATACCCATGTTTCGTCACCTGTTATAACCCTGTTGAGTAAATCTGGATCATCATTGACGTCATTCAGTAGCTCTTGGGCGATGCTCATGCGACGTTTCTTTTGGTTGAAATTGAACAATTTCGGAACAAACTTCGCTGACACACGTCTCATGTCTAAAATACTCGTCAAAATTGATTGGCACGAACCAAATGAGATGCCAATATCATCAGCAATTTCTCTAATGGTAATTCTACGATTTCCCAATATTATTTTCTTCAATTCTTCAACATTCTCATCAGTTGTTGATGTGCTGGGGCGTCCAGAACGAGGTTCGTCGTCGGTGTCTTCTCGGCCTTCTTGGAAGAGTTTATACCACTTGTAAACATTTTTTTGGCTTAAAGTAGACTCACCGTATGCCACTTTCAGCATTTCAAGTGTTTTGGAACATTTGATTCCATTTTTCACACAAAATTTAATGCAAACTCTTTGATCCATGTTTTTAGACAGCAGCAAATCGTGGAGCACGCAAAACACTTCTAACCTTGATGCCTCTCACAAACAAACCAAACATACTACAAAGCTGAAATTTGGAACGTATGTTCTAGACGAGTGTACCGACATAATCAAATAAAAAAGTCGAAGATCGAACGGACGTAGCCCGCTAAATTTCAAAATTCACCTTACTTTTTGATCACACCTCGTATGTAACCATGATACATGTATGTAATAAAGTTTTTTAACAAAGAGTTTTTTTTATAACATGTGAATAAAAACTACCATTTTCGGCGCCTATAAAGTGAACCAAAAATAGTTTCCCAAACATCACAAAGTGGAACGAGAATTCTTCTCTAATGCATAAATTAATGATTTGATTCAATTTACATTCACTCGTTTTATTCTGGTAGAAATGTAGCAGTCGTGACTTACATGCAATAACACAGCTTCTATAAATTTTACCGTTTGTTTTTATTTCAGATTGAAAAATGAAAATTAATCCGTTAAACGTTCTGAACTTCTTATTAGCATACTTTTAAGCGTTAAACATATCAGATAGTGTCACGAATTATCATGAAACAGAGTTGGCCGAAAAAATAAAAGAAATTTTAATAGATGCAACACATGATTTCAACGATGTAGAAATGATTATTGATGACTCTTTGGATTTTCAAGAAGAGTATAAAGACCATAATGCGGAAATAATTGAAGATAAAGTGCAACATCATTTTCCTGATCCGGATATAGCACCAACAAATCAATGTACAGCAGATAATGAAGAACTAGATTTTGAATACAAAAAAAAGAGCTGTAGATATTTGGAGAAGTAGCAAAACGAAGCAAAATTTAAGTCTTAAAACAGTGCAAAACAGATTCAAAAAAGTATCATCTATTAGTCAGCTACGTCGTTGGGCTCATTCAATTAATAAAGGTGGCACGTATAGAGAAAAAGTAGCACAAATTTGTCAGTATACCGTGGATAATTTTTAAGCAGCTCTTGACAGTGATTCAATTATCCATGATGAAGATATAATTCGATGGGCCTTACAAGCTAAAAAAGAAATTGGTTTTGATGATATTAGATTCAAAGCTTCTAAACATTGGTTACTCAAATTTAAGCAAGCACACAGAATAGTTTCTAGAAAAATAAATAAGTTTATAACAAGGAAAACGCTAGAAAGTAGTGCAGAACTTACGGCTAAAGCTGAAGCATTTATCGATGACGTTAAATCGTGTATACCAAGAATTGGACTCGAAAATTTATATAATTTAGATCAGAGCGGATTTCAGCTAGAAATGGATTCTAGAAGAACATTAGCAGTAGAAGGAGAAAAGCAAGTGCAATGTCTGGTACAGTCAATTTCAGTAACAACGCATAGCTATACTATACAGCCACTAATATCAGCTACTGGACAACTGTTGTCACCGCTATTTCTAGTTTTAAAGGAACCAAGTGGCAAGTTTGGCCCTATTGTAGAACAAAACATATTTAGACAAGAAAACGTGTACGTGGAAGCATCCAAATCTGGAAAATTAACAACAAGTAAGGAAACTAATAACAATTTTTACATTGTAATATCGTTGATCAGTTAATTAGTAAGTCGTTTAATTGCAGAACACTTTAAAATCTGGTTGGAAAAAATATTTTATCCTCGTGTAGGCCATCACTCAATATTATTACTTGATTCTTGAAGTGGTTATCGTGACAAAGTTATAAAAGAAACGATACCACAAAATAAAATAATTAACATAAAAAAATTACAACTGGAACCACAGGAAAAATACAACCACTTGATGTCTATGGATTCCGTATTTGGAAAAACTCTGTCCGAACATTTTCTGATAATGTAATGTTAATGGATCGTGATATAAATTTACATGTGAGAAATAATATAATTAAACTTCAATCATTGGTTCACAACCAACTGTCTTCACCAATATATATAGATTTGTTTCAATATTCCTGGTATAAAAGCGGTCACGTCAATGAAAAAACAAGATAAATTTGATAATCCTATAGATTTCAGTTTTGGAAAGCTTTTTGTAACACATTGTGAAATAAAAGGGCGCACAAACATTACAATTGTACGATGTGGTTGGTGCAAAAACGCATTATGCTTTAAAAACACTCTTATGAGGACTACCATTATTGTAAAGACTTCGTAAAATAATATATTTTATGCTCAATACAAAAAACGCACTATGGCAAAAGATGAAAGATTGTAGATTATTATTATTATACTCTAATATTATAAACAAAAATATATTATAAGTTAAATTTATAATAAAGGTATTTCAATAACATTCAGATAACAATTTCTACGGAAATTATAAAACTGCTTCACACACAGAATTTTCTTGTTTACAAATTTAGGAATTTGAGGTGGTTTGGTTAAAAAGCACAGGCATCTAGCCTATTTGTTGTTTAAGGGTTTAGGGTTTAAGGCTCTTTAGTTCACATGTACAGGCTACAAAGATCACACATTTGTAAACAAGTTTTTATGAAAGTTAAAATTTTTTTTCGATATTTTCGTCCACCATATTTGTTCCGCCAGTTTAAATTTTCAAAATCTGATAACAGATTTGTAATCAGCGATCGTATTTTTTTGTATTCGCGCCGAGCGTTAGATTTTGCGGCAATTTTCGAATTCTCTCTCTCTCTCTCTCTCTCTCTCTCACCGAATTATAATCTACAATTGTGAATCCTATTCGCGTGAGTTAGTCTATCGGCCCATAAAATACTTGTAGATTTTGTTAATTAAACTTTGATAATTTTATTCGCCGTTTACGTCATTTCGTTTCCTATTAGCTTAATAGATCTATAAAGGCTTAAGTCTTAATCCGATTTCGTCTAAGGGATTAGGCGGATTAGGTATAATATCAGTCATACTGAAAATAGATCGAGTGTCACAAGTCAAGTGACTTAAGGTGAGTTCAACTCGGCCGGAAAGAAGATACTGAAACGAAATCACCAAACGTAAAGGCGAATACACGTATAACTATATGTGTTTAACGGAGCGGCGGTTAGCTCTGCATTATGGGAGTTTGTTCGTTAATAAATATCTCATTTTTTAGGATAACCACCTCGTTACAATGCTTATTCACAATTTTATTGTCATTTTAACGAATTTCAAATTTTCAAATAAACGATTTTTTACGATATTATGGATATTCTTGCATTGCTAAATAATTTTTTTCTTTCAAAAATGGGTTCTGCTATCTAACAGTAAGACATTTACCGTTCAAAATCCATTTTTCAAATTTTTGAAATCATTTTTTTCATAGATATCGTTAGTTCAATTTTAGTATAAAACTTTAGTAAAACTTTAAATTAGGACCGATTCTTCCAGGAAGTAGATAATGTATACCTTTATAATTTTTTATAACTGATTTAAAATTCAAGGATATATTTACTATATAAGCCTAAATTTTTGAGATTTCATAACCTGAAAAATAACACGATTTCTTTAATCTATGACTACTGGAATCTAAAACCTGAAATCCATAATCCAAGATACTTAAGCTCCAATTTCCTTAACCCACTAATCCTAAGATTGTTGTTTATGGCAAAGCAAGATCAAAAACAAAACTGATAAGGAATCAAGTTTCCTAAGTATTAGACACTATCTGTATTTTTATGGAATCATTTTCTTTTATCCTCTAAAGTCCTTGAATTAGATCTTCTTTTATGTTTGGCATTTGCATCATCACGTTGTAAAACCTAGTATTAGTCCATCAACATAGCCGTAGAATATTTTTCTTAATAACGGCGTTCCATTTGTTTTACATATTAATGAAAACGTTCTCCTTGTTTATCGCTGATATCACCTAGATTCTTAGGAAACCAATCTAAGTAAGAATGCAAATAGTTAACTTAATGTTACTATTGTAACTTGTTTCGTTAAAATTTTCAAGAATATCCTTCTTGATTCTACATAATCTAATTCTTCCAATTTTTCATAATCAGTTGCTTTATTATTTTACATAAAAATCCTGTGACAACTTCTTTAAAGATTACCAGGGCTTTTTCTTCGACTAGCATGATCACTTTTTCAAAGTTAGTTTAACAGGGTTCCTAACACGGTGGGTCTGAGCGACATTTAAATAAAAGTGAAAGCAGGTTCCAATTTTTTGGCATATTTCGGTAAAAATACTAATAATTAGAAGATCCCAGAAAGTATTAAAAAAAATCCCTGAGCCCTTTTTGAAAAATCGATTTTTAAAAATTTTTATCAAACAAAAAAAATAAAAATATAATTTTGGTTGTGGTTGATGGTATTAATAAATAAATCAATATTTTTTCGATATTTCCACAGATGCACATTTAATAATAAAAAATTCAACACCAGCATTTTGAAAATTAATTTTTTTTTATTTATTGACTGTTTTTACTAATTTTTATCTCTCTATTCTCCCATACACAATCATATTAATGGAGAAACACATGTATATATAAATATCAGTGTTTATTAATAGTATACATACGATAAGGACATAGCAGTATTGTAAACATGTGTGTTTACAGCGCGCATCTGTATCTAAGGAAGTAGTAGCTAGAATAGCGTGCTCAAAAGTTAACTACAACAAAATTCTTATTGTATTTCTTATCACGAGAACACTATTACTGGCAGATTTCATTGTTGATCGGTCAATCAAGCTGGGACAACTGTGAAAACTTTTGAGCACGCTATTCTAGCTACTACTTCCTTACATACAGGTGCGCGCTGTAAACACACATGTTTACAATACTGCTATGTCCTTATCGTATGTCTACTATTAATAAACACTGATATTGTAACGGGGGGAATAAACCTGCAAAATGAGAAATTTATTTAAGAGCAAACTCCCACGATGCAGAGCAAACCGCCGCTCCGTTAACACGTATGTTAATACGTGTATTCGCCTTAACGTCAGCTGACTTAACTTGGTTGTCTTCGATCAAGCAGAGTTGAACTCACCTTAAGTCACGTGCCTTGTGACACACAATGAGTTTCAAGTGTAATCGACTTTGCTCCTAATACACTTAATCCCCTAGCTATGATCGGATTATAACTTAAGCCTATTTCAATTGTTTAAACTACCAGGAGAAATCATATGACGAAATCGGCGAATAATTTTAATAGATTTTATTAATAAAAATCTCTGTCGGGCCGAAAGACTGACGCACGCGAACAGGATTTACAATTTAATAACTTTCGGTGAGAAAGAGAGAGAGAGAGAGAGAAGATACGAAAATTGGCGCGATCTAACGCTCGGCGCGAATACAAAATTATCAACGCTAACGCGGCTGAGCAAAATAATAAATATATTTTGACACGCGATAATAAAAGGAGGTGCACCTACCCTGCGGAGCAATTACGGTGATCAGCCGTAATTGTTGATGTCAGCAAAATATCAACTGCCTCCGGTCCTAGGTTATCAGCTGTGCTGCCTCGTACCACCTATCAGCTGCAAATCTGCTGCTACCAAAACGCTGCAATCTGTAGGTCTCGTTGTTGCACTCACGCGCGTAATTATTATGGACCAGTAACTATTACTCGGCGAGAAAAACTATGCAAATAAAAATCGGCGATGCTCGTTCGAATACAGCTGAAGCAAAACTGCTAATTTGAAAGATCGCGCGCCCCCTCGCTCTCTGAATTCTTAGAACTAACGCGCGAAAATCAGAATCGCGAACGGTTCGATTAATTGAATCGACTACCGTTGCAATATTTATATATACATGTGTTTCTCCATTAATATGATTGTGTATGGGAGAATAGAGAGATAAAAATTAGTAAAAACAGTCAATAAATAAAAAAAAATTAATTTTCAAAATGCTGGTGTTGAATTTTTTATTATTAAATGTGCATCTGTGGAAATATCGAAAAAATATTGATTTATTTATTAATACCATCAACCACAACCAAAATTATTTTTTTATTTTTTTTGTTTGATAAAAATTTTTAAAAATCGATTTTTTCAAAAAGGGCTCAGGGATTTTTTTTAATTCTTTCTGGGATCTTCTAATTATTAGTATTTTTACCGAAATATGCAAAAAAATTGGAACCTGCTTTCACTTTTATTTAAATGTCGCTCAGACCCACCGTGCTAAGTTAAGGAAATTGAAATTTAAGGATCTAAGATTATATAGTTGTAGATATACAGGTGCCTCATGACAATGATGCTACGCGGCAGCACCGAAGGAAGCAGTCGTTTGAGTCGCGAAGTTGACTCTCGGCACTCAGTCGATGGTTCACACGGTTGCACGCCTTGGTCTTGCTTCTTATACTCTCTGAAAATATATAAATTAATTTTGAACTTATCACAATAAATATTGCTCATTTCATCTCAACCTTTGTACCACTTGTCATTTTCATCTCTCGTGAAACACTAAAGTGGTGACCCCAACGCGCGCGTGATCTCGACCAATTGACCTTTTGATAACGTTACTGAACAAAAAGCCCGTTCTCCACATCGACCGCCACCATCTTCGAAATCGGCTTCGCAATTGTCGCGAGTTCCAGTCGCACTATACAGTTCGTAAATTGTCACGCGTGCATACGTCAAATAGTTAGCTCAACTCGAGGTGAAACGCGGTCAACCGATCAAGAAAGTGGCCGCACATCTCGGGTTCAAAAAGCTTACGATGTCGACAACATGCCACAATAGCTGGCAGGACAGCATGAAGCACTCCAACAACTGCAGATACAACTCGCAGTCAGCATCGCCGAAATTGCCCTCGCCTGAAGCTGCTAACATTCTGGAAAAATTCCTCTGAGGGCTAGTTCTTACACGCCGATACATGTTTGGGTGTAACAATGTCATCGAGAAGAATGCGCGCTATAATCTTGTCGTCTCTGCGCTGGACGCCAGCACTACGGCCGAGTTCCTGGACATCCTTCAGAACCCTTCCGAGACGGATAAGTACCAGAACCTGAAAAGTTACATACTCGCTTGATTCGCCCAGACAGCCAACCAATGGCGACGTAAGCTCTACATCGGCGTGCGTGTAGGAGATTGAAAGCCCTCGCAGATTCTGTACGAGATGTAACGTCTTGCTACCAACAGCATCGACAAGGCCGAACTCAGAGTTAGGTGACTTGACATACTACCACCTGCTCCATGGAGAGTGCTGCGCGTACTCAAGGACAACATGCGCGAGCAACTGGCCGAAGCGAATGACGAAATATACGAACTGCTATCCTCGTCGGTGATCGCCATAAAGTCAGGTTCGCGAAGCAACTCACCTAGCCGCAGCAGCGCAGATAGCTCATCGCTGACTAAGAAGGTTGCTGAGCTACGCGCTGCCATATTACAGATGGTGTTAGTCACGAAACAGATCTTGGAGGCAATGACAGCACGGCCAAGCTCGCAGCTTTCTAATAGCAGCCGCGGCCCAGGCAGTCCCTGTGCCTCACTTGCAGCGAGTGGATTCTGCTACTAACATCATCCATGCGGGTGGCCGCGCAGAACTGTCACCAGAACTGCAACTTCCAGTCAACAACGGCGTCAAACTAAAAGCGCTGCCGTCTATCCAGATGACCCATGGTAGTGCGTTGCCCACAGGAAACTGCCTACATATCTAGGACAAAAACTCTGTCCCAACCTTCCTTGTCGACTCGGAATTTATCGTCTCTCTCCTGCCTCCCCCTCCCCCCTTGATAATGCTGCATATATTCGAGCCCCTTGTTCAGCAGGAGCTCAGCCTCATCGCGGCAAATATACCGACCGCCTCTTACGAGCCACCTTGTTCTCGCTCAACCTCGAACTTCGCAGAGAGTACCACTGGTTTTTCACCATTGCGTTCATCCCATCATTGCCATCATCGGTGCCGACTTTCTGGCCCACGCAGGTCTGCTCGTGGACCTATAGCATCTGTGCTTCGTTGATGTGATGACTTTACTCAGCATACAGGTTCAAACCTGTACAGTCGCTGAACATTCAGTGGCCATTTTGCACAAATCCGACGGCGGCCTTAGAACCAGGAGTCAGTTCGACAATCTGCTAGCCAAGTTCGCTGACATTACGAAGCCCAGCAACCGAAGAGCGACCCTCAATGGCACTGGTCTCATCTGCAGCATCTGTGACAGCTGTTCCAGCTCTTGTAGGGAGGAGGGCTGTCCATCAATCTGCGAAAGTGCTAGATCGCTCAACCTGAGATCGCTTTCCTTGGGTACTGGGTCTCGTAGCGAGGCTACCGATCTCCTCCGCCTAAAAAGCCATCGATTGCATTCTCAGGCTTACGACGTATCAAAAACTTCGTAGTTTCCTGGGCTTAGTCAATTATTACCGATAGTGCATCCCAAACGCAGCACGGCTACAGGTTTCGCTGGATGACCTGCTTTAAAGCACATCCAAATAAAAGCGGGCAAAACTCAAAATGTGGACCTCGGCACGAGAAGATGCCTTCCTCCCGTGCAAACAAGTACTACGCTGTACGACAACTAACACTTTTCTCGCTTCAGACTCGCCACTCGTCTTATTTACGGACGCATCGGACAGAGCCATCGGTGTAACCTTGGAGCAGACGGTTGATAGAGCTCAATATCCAGTGGCCTCCTCCAAGAAACTCATCAGTACAGTGCAAAGGTACAGCACGTAAGACAAGGAGCTTTTTGCCACCTCCGCCGCTGTCAAGTACTTCCAGCGCTATTTGGAGAATTTCAGAAATTCATTGGCTCGAACGCTTACCGACCATCCTGCTACGTCTTCGAGCCTGCTACAAGGAGGACCTTGAAGCTTCTTTATGGAACCACTCTCCGTCTGCCAGAAGAATTCTTCACCTCGGAGAGTTTTCCAGCAAGTCAACCAGCGCTCTTCGGCAAACTCAGGGAGCTGATGAGAGCTCTTCGAGCTGTATCAGCTTCCAGTTGCGGTACTCCGTTTACCGCACCTCCGTGCACAGAAGAAAAAACAGTGTAGACTGACGCTCTCAAGCTTGCCTATCTTGCCGCCTTGGATGAAGAACTTTCGAAATCTCCATGCGCTAACATCGCGCCTTCACTCACAGACGAACCACTAGACGACGGTAACCCACAACAAGAAGCGCAGTGAACGCTCAATCAACAACTGCAGACGCCACGAACACCAGATACTTCGTGGGCTCCAGATAACTATCAACCTCAGCAATCTCTAGCAGTGACTCCACTACAGAGCTCTACATCCTCCAAGACTAAGCCAGCCATCCTACAGAAATGCGTATCATTCCCTTCGTGTCAAACGAAAATAAGGAGGAAATACCTGTAGGGACACAGGTGCCTCAAGACAATGACGCTACGCAGCAGCACCAAAGGAAACAGTCGTCTGAGCCAAGTTAGCTCTCGGCACTTACTTCGGATAAGACGGTCGACACGGTTGCATGCCTTAACCTTGCCTCTTGTGTTCTCTCAAAATGTATCACTTAGTTTGAATCTCTCACAATAAATATTGCTCATTTCATCTCAACCTTTGTATCAGTCATTATTCTCACCTCTCTGAAATACTAAATAGTCTCCAGGTCACAGAGTTCGTGAATTAAGGAAATTGGAGTTTAAGGATCTGAGGTTATAGATTCCATTATTTCAGGTTCCAGGAGTCATAGTTTGAAGAAATCGTGTTATTTTTCAGATTATGAAATCTCAAAAGTTTGGACTTATGTAGTTATTATATCCTTGAATTCCAATTAATAAGCTAAAAATTATAAAGACACACATTATGCTTTCTGGAAAAATTGGTTCTATTTTAAGGTTTACCATATAAGAAAGTGCTATAGTTCTAAATTTCAAATAATAATATCTCCGTAAAAAAGAAAATTTACAAATTAAAAAATGGAATTTTAAGAGTAAGAATGCTACTTTTAGACGGCATAACTTTTTTTTTAAATAAAATATTATTTTACGATATAATGATATCACAAAAAAATGAGGTCCGTTGAACTTTTAGATTAGGATTGCTAAAAACTCTGCGCTATAGAGCAATTCTGAGAGCAGATTCAGATTTTACGTAGAAAATTAGTTTTATAATGCTTCTCAGCTGCTTTAGAACAACTACGATTCTATTTTTTTCAGGCCTGTATTGTCTGTACATTATTTGTCAACTTCAAAATTTGTTTAGAAAAACGAAACAATAACATGTTCCACTATTTTTCTTTGTATTTTTCTTTATTGTATTGAAAAGTCTACTACCTTCAATGGGTTTAACATCAAGTGGGCAATTTTGAGCTGGAGGCAGCATTGTTATAGGATTTTTGCTCCTTCGTGATCGGAATAAAGGGAAGTTAATTTTTACTATTCCACTATTTTTCTTTGTATTTTTCTTTATTGTATTGAAAAGTCTACTACCTTCAATGGGTTTAACATCAAGTGGGCAATTTTGAGCTAGAGGCGGCATTGTTATAGGATTTTTTCCCCTTCGTGATCGGAATAAAGGGAAATTAATTTTACTCGGCTCTATGAAGATTGTATAAATAAAAGAGACTTAGCTTAGTAACGGTGTTAACAATTTGCAACTCGCAATATCGCGTTGGTCATGTCACACAGCATCGGCGTGTCTACTATGACGACCAAATAAGATAATTTAACTCGAACTGATTCAAATAGTACATTGCATAATAAAGATGGCCAAATCAAATTATATCATGTGTCGATAATTTATCATAAAACAGTCGCTCTATTAGGATTGTAATAAACATTATATTTAAGTACATAAATAAAAGGTTGTTGAAAAGCTTGAAACATATGTTCTTATTATGTTTGCAGAAAACTTCATATCAGATCCCACCTATTGATTTCTGCGAATTCGGCAAACTCGGAAAAATTAAAAATTTAAAAACCAAAGTGAAGGATCTCCTGATTGCGAACAGTTGTAAGGGAATAACATTCAATCAACCGCCTCATCTATTTGAATCTTAACCCGGAGACCGCATACCTTTGAAAATTACAATTTCTGAAGGTGAAAAAAATTTTTGTCGAGTACACCAAATAGAGTAAGACATTGTCTGAAAAAAAAAACCATGGCAATATACGCACCTCATTGAGAGCGACAACACTGAACGTTACAATTATCTCACTGCAGAATAAAAAACAAACAGAAAAAATAAAAATTATAACGTAGATCAAAACAGCATTCAAGTTATATTAATTCTATTTTGTTGACAGAACTAAAAATGAAATTATCTACTAGAGGATGTATTAATAAAGTTAATTTCCTATCTAAACATTGTTGCTTATTTTGATCTGATTTCTACCTATTATGAATTAAAACTGTCAATAATTATGTGATCACTTGGTAGTGCTTTAATAAATGATTACTTTTTTTTATCAAAACTTCGAATCAAAGTATATTTATTAAAGAATCCACAATAATTATAAAAATATTATAAATAAAAGGGTTTGATTTGAACACAGAAATCAATAAAATCGTCGTTTTCTAGTCACGAACTGTCAGTCTATTTAATTTAAAGTGCCTGTTAGTTTTTCATGGAATGTTAATCGAAATATTTGTGTTCACTATCAAGGCTGTCTGATATAACGTTGTTATTATCAAATTTAGTCTTGGTCAAAATAAAAGAAAAACAAACAGATCTTGAATGGTTGAGTTGAGAAGACGCTGACGTAAGACAGAATTAAGAATACTGATCACTTAGTTATTTCACTTGAAAAGCTACTGGAATAGCCTTTGGGGAGGCCACTGGAAATGCCTCTGAAAACTCTGTTAGTTTGGCACCAAGCACTAGTAGTTGAAGGTGAACTTCTATCTTTGATAGAAGGAATGCCACTCGAGAAGCTTCTAGAAAGATTTCAGGAAAAGCCTCTAGAAATGCCTCTGAAAACTCTTTGAGTTTGACAGCAGGCACAAGTAGTTGAAGGTGAACTTCTATCCCCGATAGAAGGAAGGTCACTCGAGAATCCTCTGAAAAGACCTCTGGAAAAGCTATTGAAAATGCCTCTGAAAAATCTCTTAGTTTGGCAGCAGGCACTGGTAGTTGAACTTCTATCCCTGATAGAAGGCTGGAAGGCTTCAGAGAGATCTGAAGCTAGTTGAGCTCCTCGAATGAATGAACTGAATAAGTCGGTGCATTGATCTCTTTATTCTTGCTCAGAGCGCTCAGAGAGTTCTCTCCCATTATGTCACATTTGGAGAGAAAAGACAACATGATCCATAATGAGTCACCCTCTGGTGTGTTCTGAGATCTATTCTGGATGAATTTGTGACGCCAGAAAAGATTTGTTTCCAGCTGCTACTTATAATCCAAAACATAAAACAAGTATCATCAACAATCATGTTGTGAGTTAACATAAGCAAGACTTGATTTGTCATTGTTGTACATGGACGAGATAGGAGACAAGACAAAACATTTAATTTAATGTTTGTAAAGACATGACGTCATAACTGTTTACCATGGATTCATCGATCTAAGCGAAAAAAAGGCAGCCACACAGAAAAACCAAAAATGAGGTGAAATTCGGAAAATACAGGCCGAGGCCTGAAAAACTATCATCGGCAGCATTGAATATTACAACTATATTTGTAATTGCTACTTGGATAAGTCTACTGAAAATTTCTCATGACCATTTCTTTGAACGAATACTTGATAACAACATAGTATAGTGCTCATCATGTACACCAACTCCACCCATCGACTGGTTGTACACGTGAAAAGTTTGCGGAACCGGTATATTTATATTTTCTTTTTTGATCTAATTGATTCTCTTTACTGATAATAATTAAGTGACCGCTCATAATTAAGTGATTAATTGACATTAGCTTTGAATCTATTAGACTGACGAAATTTATTCCACAGTTTCGCTCATCCTTTACTACATATGTTCCACGTGAAGACTTGATCGATGATATTTTTTTCTTTGATACGATTGTCTTAACAGTTCCAATACATTTTTTACTTTTTAAATCGTAACAAGATCGAAATTTGTAAATTAATTGTCAAAATAAATATGATGAAGAGGAACTTTTGCATCAGATGTCAGTTTAAAAAAAGAGTTTCAATAAATGTAAAACCACGTAAGATCCTAATGCACATTTAGATAACTTATCTCCTATTACAGAGTTTTCTCCATAATATAAATGTAAATTAAATAAATATCCATCAGCATGAGCTAATAACCTAAAATCTAAGGCCGAATAACGTAGGTTTTCCACGTATAAACTGTTTCAAGTACTTTCTACTACAGGTTTTAGCCTTCATTTTATCCACTGATAAGGCTGATCTCCGAAAGCCAAACTTCAAAATATTGTTTTGAAACAGTTACAATAAAGCGCAAATTCACCAAGCCTCGAATCTTTATCTTCGGCCTTCAAGTATTTCAAATTATACTTGATCAATTTGAACTTAAATCATGACATTACTGGAGAAATTTTTTCACAAGATAAAAAAGGGTCAGTCGATCAATAATTTCTGCGATTTTATTTTATTGTATAAAGTTCTTATAGTCATTTCAATCAATGTTTTCAGATCGATTAATGATAAAACCATCTTTCTTACATGCATCGATGATATACTTTTTCATTCCATTTGAAAAAAAATGTTCATACAGTTCTCTTGGCTCACATTTTCTAATTTTTTCCTTTGTAGATCTAGGAAATAATATTTTACCTTTAATTATATCTGCATATATCCTGTCATCATTTAACCATTTAAATTTATGATCTTTTTCAAGCTTAGCTTGATCTGTTTGATAAATTTTTGAAATTGTCTTGTAAATAGCTTTCGGTCATTTTTCATGACGATAATTATCATAATGATTATCTAAAGCATTTTCAGAATCAGAGGAATCACAAATTTCTGCATTTGATATCATGCTGTTCTCATCATCGTTTGTGGTACATGATTCATTTTTGCTTTCAGGTTATAGAGAAACAGCACGCCTCAATCGTTTCCGTGACATTATAAGTACAAATACGAAAACAGTTAAGAAAACGTCGCATTTTCAGAATGATGGATTTGAATAACTTTTAGATTAAGAAACTGCATTATATTATATCAACTTCAATCAATCTGACCGAATAGGCTTTGATAACAATTTTCTAAGAAAAAAGATGGGTTATGCTAGAAGTACAATCTCCATATATATTTTACAGGCATTTAGGTAATTTTCTTTATTTACAACCTCTTGGACAATGAAAATGCCATACATTTAAACCAGAACGTATTTTATGTAATTCCAAAAGTTGAAATGGTTGGAAAGAATTCCCATAATGTTTCATAATATTTTGCTCGAACACTATGGTTTTCGGAAAAAATTTATAAAAATCAAAAGTCTTAAAATTAGCCAAAGAATTTTTTTAGATTATTTTGATTACTGTTTTGGGAATATCATTTTTGTATCACTTTAAAAAAATCAACAACTTTATTCCAAAAGTTAAAAAAAAATTAAGTATTTCTTGATGAATTCTCGAGACATTTTTCTTCTATAAAATTTTTTCCTAAACCTCATATTAAAAAAAAAAAACAATGGAAATGAGAAACGAATTTTTCTTCAGGTATATGCATTCTATCCGTCATTTTGGAAAAAAGCGCATATATAAAGATTTCCTGTTAAAGTTTAACAATTTTGCGCACCAATAGTGGCAGAAATATTTCGGTATTCACGTGTTTAAGGCTAGAAAAAATTCATAAAAAATATTTTTGAACTTTTTACAAGTTTTTGTAAGAAGTAAACGTCATATTTAATTTTGCAAGCAAAATTTTTGAATTTTTAAACCATTGTTTTATTTTATCAGAACATTTGCATAATTTAAATCCGCCAAGTTTACCTTCTCATGAATTACGATTACGAAAAAATTGTATTATAATGCTGCAACGGTAGTCGATTCAATTAATCGAACCGTTCGCGATTCTGATTTTCGCGCGTTAGTTCTAAGTATTGAGAGAGAGAGGGGGCGCGCGATCTTTTAAATTAGCAGTTACGCTTCAGCTGTATTCGAACGAGCATCGCCGATTTGTATTTGAACAGTTTTTCTCGCCAAGTAATAGTTTTCCTGGGACAATTTCGTGCGTGAGTGTGATAGTGATATTACAGCAAGTACTGGGATTCGGAAGCAGTTTGCAGCTGATAAGCAGAGTGAGGCAGCGCAGCCCATTATTCAAAGGACAGAGGCAGTTGATATTTTGCTGACATCAACAATTACGGCTGATCACCGTAATTGCACCGCAGGGTAGGTGCACCTCCCTTAATTATCGCGTGTCAAAATACATTTATTATTTTGTTCAACCGCGTTAGCGTTGATAATTTTGTATTCGCGCCGAGCGTTAGATCGCGCCAATTTTCGTATCTTCTCTCTCTCTCTCTCTTTCTCACCGAAAGTTATTTAATTGTAAATCCTGTTCGCGTGCGTCAGTCTTTCGGCCCGACAGAGATTTTTATTAATAAAATCTATTAAAATTATTCGCCGATTTCGTCATATGATTTCTCCTGGTAGTTTAAACAATTGAAATAGGCTTAAGTTATAATCCGATCATAGCTAGGGGATTAAGTGTATTAGGAGCAAAGTCGATTACACTTGAAACTCATTGTGTGTCACAAGGCACGTGACTTAAGGTGAGTTCAACTCTGCTTGATCGAAGACAACCAAGTTAAGTCAGCTGACGTTAAGGCGAATACACGTATTAACATACGTGTTAACGGAGCGGCGGTTTGCTCTGCATCGTGGGAGTTTGCTCTTAAATAAATTTCTCATTTTTGCAGGTTTATCCCCCCGTTACATGGCGCCCAACTGGTATTAAGACCCGTGTCGTGCGAATAGGATTGTGCGTCGAAGGTAATCGACGCACGAGAGAGAGAGACGATTGCGCGAGCGCTTAGGAAGGTTTGAGCGGGTGGTAGAGCGAGATCGTGAGCGGTACGCCCTCTGCTGGGGAAAAAACGAAACCACTTCGAACCTTTGGTTAAAAATTGTTAAGATTATTGTAAAAAGGGCCGAAAGCGATAATTATTGGTAGGTCGAAGTGATTTCAGATCGTACGGGATAATCAGGTGTTAACCCATTTCAGCCACAGTTTGGTGGATAAAGGGGGGTTGGTAGCACCTGATCAACGATAAAGCAGAGAGCGCGACCCAAGCGTGCAGTCTAAATATTAGCCAGGCGAAGCAAGCAAACAGCAGGCTCCGACCTTAGGTAGGATATTTTTATAATATTTATAGAAAGTTTGCGGAGACTGCACGCGCTCATAATCTCCTTTTAAAAGGCCTTATAAAAGGAGGCATTAAAAGTAGTAACACTAAATAGTGTACACCCCGCTCATACCTTGGGTGATAGGAAGCGGTAGTGGTCGATTAGGCCGAAATTTTAAACCTCAACCGCATCCTACACCCGTGCGGAGGCACGATGGCTCTGTTGTCAGCTCAAATCGACAATTGGGCATTAGAGCTAACCTCCGCACAGCGCGAACATTATTTAGCGGATTTGGAGCTGCGCAAGGATGGAAGTGTCATCCAACAGGCGGCTAGGCTTCGGAGATGGTTGCTGGGTGAGTACACCGCCACAGATTTTCAAGAGACCACGCACAGCAAAGAGGTAGAGGGGCGCAGGAGGCGCTCCCGACAAGCGTGGCTCGACACAGTCTGTGACGAGTTGGAAAACTCCACCACGGATGATAACAGCGACCATCCCCTCAGGATCATCAATAGGGGGGGGAATATCATTGACTGACATGTCAAGGACATTCACCTGCCCGGATGAGGACTCTGAGGGTGAAGCCAGCCGCCAAGAAGAGGATGAACTCATCCAGAAGGCCCTCAGTACGCAAGAGCAGGAGAAGGAGGAGAGGAGACGGAGCAATCCGGACCCCAGGTCGCAGGAATCCTGCACTCGGAAGGAACCTCAGGAAGAATTATCCTTGAGTGAAGCCTTCCGAGAGATAGAGTATCTGAAGGAGGAAATAGACCATAACCAAAAGTTGGTAGGTCGAATCCTAGAAACCCTTCAGACTCTGCAGGGATTACAGGTGTGTGCGGAGCGCGAGGCGCAGGACATGCGCATACGTATTCGAGAGCTGGAAGACGCAATGCATGACATGGCCAGTGCTAACCGTTCTTCTCAGCGTGACTCGGTTCAACCGCGTTCCGGACGTAATGTGGACTTTCAGGACACATACACCTGTCACTACGACTCGGGGATTCCGGGGAGTACACCGGCTCCTCCTAGACCAATACCTAGGAGAAAGGACGTCAATACACCGGAAGTCCTCCAACGAAGAGGAGGTGAAGAGGATTCGGAAGTCTATGGGAGATCCGCACCCGTTCGACAGAGGAGTCGAAGCGGATCATCTGGCACCGGACATCAGATATTCTCAGGGCTCTCCACAACCTGAGATGTTGGGAAAATTGTCCGCGGATGGAAATTGAGGTTTGCGGGCAGTAGGGCACAGAGCGTAGATACGTTTCTGTCGAGGTTGGAGGATCTGCGCGTAGGTGCAGGACTAACTGACGACGAAGTGCTTTGTTCCGTATCAGAGATCCTCGAAGGTAACGCGAGGACCTGGTACGATAACAACAAGTACCAGTGGCTCAGTTATGACGAGTTCGTCGCGGACGCCCGCGATTGGTTTGGCACAAGTACGCAAAGTAACAAAGGCTGTTGCAGGAAGCCCAGAACCGGTTCCAGGGAGAGGACGAACTAGTGCGAGACTACGTGTCCAACCTGGTGGCTCTTGTCAATAGACTAGAACCGCCCATGCCCTTGGAGAGGTTATTAGACCTACTCAATGCAAACCTCCGTCCAACCATCCAAATCCAGCTGCGTCGGAGCGAGATGACGTCGATACGCGAATTCAACAGGAGGGCGACCGAGGTACAGAACACCTTATCTTATGGTCGCCGTCCACGTGTATTCGCTGACCCCAACTCGACGATCTTCCCTCAGCATGCCTACCAGCCGAGCAAAAGAACGGCTGGTAGTAAATCCCAAACCGCTGCAATGGCAAGCGAAGGGAAGGCGCGTGCGAAGAAGGAGGGAGATCCGCAGCGCGGACTGGGCGTGGAGAACCCCGTCAGGAGGCCTACCGAACAAGCATCGGTATCGGCTACGTAAGCTTCCACTTCTGATAATAAGATGGAAGAACGTCTGGAGGGCATCGAGCGGATATTGCGCAAGTTGGCCGCTGACAAGCAAGGCAGCCCTCCAGAACAGCGTAAGAGCCGATGGCGTGGAGGAAGGAAAAATTCTCCTTCTTCCAGGTCTCCTGGCGAGCGGCGAGAAGGGCAGAGGCGGAAGATAGACTTTACTAAGCCTCTCCAGTGTTCCGCTTGTGGCAAACTGGGTTTTAGTCGCAAGTTCTGCCCAGATTGCAACAAGGGAAACGGCAAGGAGAGCGAAGAGAAGAGGTCATCTTCGCGCCTCCAGTAAATTCGACCTCTCGCTGCGGGTCGCCGATGGGAAACAGCAAGTTGTCGGCGACCCACGGATCCAAACAAGTCCTGGGAGGGCATCAAGATAGCCCAGGACATAGCAGTATATTAGAGCGGAAGGCAATT
Organism: Phymastichus coffea; assembly: GCF_024137745.1. Lineage (NCBI taxonomy): Eukaryota > Metazoa > Arthropoda > Insecta > Hymenoptera > Eulophidae > Phymastichus > Phymastichus coffea. The sequence goes on from NW_026706827.1 coordinate 5,163,159, forward strand.
GAACCCGATGTCAGCCCTCGGCAGAATAGGGGAGTGGTTATCCTGAAAGGACCAGATGGCCACATACAGGTTGTGGAGGAGGGGGAAGACTCCAGGGAGAGCCCCTCCACACAAAAAGCTCCTCTGCCGAAGGGATCCACGAGTAGAAGCCAGCCCACCATCGTCGCGGCCGCGGAAGGAAAAAAGCCGCTGAAAAGCACGATGAAAGGAGGCGAAGATGGGCCTCGTGGATATGACCCAGAGGATGAGACCAGGTGGTGGTTGCGGGTAGACATAGGTGACTTTAAAATCAGAGCACTCTATGATACCGGCGCCTCATCCACGGTCATGGGTCAATTAGGGCTGAGATTGGCATCGGAGATGGGACTCGGGTTGAATGTGACCAGGGCGGGCGATGCAAGGCTTGCTGATGGACGCCCCTGCCCTATAATTGGTCACGTGATGTTCCCTTTTAAAGTAGGGGGAATCACGAAGACAATCAGAGTCGCCATTACGCCGCTGCTCACAGATGACTGCTATGTAGGCGCGAACTTTATAAGAGAGTTCCGCGCAATTTTGGATCCCGATGAGGATGAATTATGGCTTAAGGACGCCCAAGTGAAAGTACCAATGGAAGTGGCTGGAATTGATGGTACGGCATTTCTCGCACCGGTAGGACTATGGGAAGCCACGGAGTCACAGCTTAAAGAACTTGAAGACCTCGTCAGAAGATTGATTCCTGACGGGGATCAGGCTTTAGGTTGTGCCGTGGGGGTTGAGCATGAAATAGATGTTGGAAATGCTCGACCCATCAAACAGAAGTACTACCCAGTCTCAGATAGAGTGCGAGAGGAAATGCACACGCTGGTCAAAGATATGCTGGAAAAGGATGTTATCGAACCAGCGACCAGCGGATGGTCAAGTCCAGGAGTAATGGTAAAGAAGGCAGATGGAAAATATAGGTTTTGTGTGAATTATCAAAAGGTAAATGCAATTACCAAACCTGATGCCTATCCTTTGCCATATATGAACGACATCCTAAGACGAATAAGGGATGCAAAGTTCATATCTACTTTGGACTTGAGCAGTGCGTACCATCAAATTCCCTTAAAGGAAGAATCGCGTCCAATATCAGCGTTTACAGTTCCTGGATTAGGGCACTTTCAATTTAAGAGAATGTCCTTCGGACTGTCATACGCAGGAGCGACCTTCCAGAGGTTGATGGACAAGGTGATAGGTCCGGATATGGATCCATTCGCTTTTGCTTACCTTGACGACGTAATTGTGGTTTCGTCGTCCTTTGAGGAGCATAAGCGGCACCTAGAAAGGGTATTAAAAAGAATTCTAGGTGCAGGCCTAACCATCAACAAAGATAAAAGTCACTTCTGTAAGACGGAAGTTAGGTACTTGGGAGTTCTTGTGAACCAGGACGGAGTAAGACCAGATCCAGAGAAAATACGCCCGATATTAGAATATCCAACACCCCGGACTGTCAAACAGGTGAAGCGATTTATGGGAATGACCTCGTGGTATAGACGTTTTATACCTGACTTTGCCATGATCGCTGAACCTATAAACCGCCTGACAAAGAAGAATGTACGTTTCTCTTGGGAGGAGGAGCAAGAGCGAGCTTTCACGACATTGCAGGAGGCGATGACTTCCGCCCCAATACTGCAATCACCCGATCCGAACGGTCAGTTTGTACTGCAAACTGATGCTAGTGACAGTGGGATCGGGGCAGTTCTCGCACAGGATGTCGATGGAGAGGAGCGTGTAATAGAATACGCGAGTCGATCACTCAACAGTGCCGAGAGAAATTATACGGTCTCCGAGAAAGAGTGCTTGGCAGTGGTATGGGCCATTGGATAGTTCCGGCCGTATATTGAAGGGCATCACTTCAAGGTCATCACTGATCATAGTTGCCTGAAATGGCTCCACAATATGAGAAATCCTACAGGAAGATTAGCGCGATGGGCGCTAGCATTGCAAGGCAATGTCTTCGATATCGAATATCGAAGAGGGGATCTCAATGTGGTGCCAGACGCTTTATCTAGGGCCTATGAGGAGGAGGGGATTGAAGTGAGTGCTATAAATAGTCGACCGGAGACCACTGACGCCTGGTATTTGCAACAATACCAGGAAGTATGCCAGGACCCACACTCTCATCCCACTTGGAAGGTGGTGGGAAGGAGACTGTATCATTATCAGCCTGATGAGGATGGTGAAGGGTCCATCGACAACGATGAAGCGTGGAAGCTTGCGGTGCCTAGGGAGAAAAGGTACCAGGTGCTCCAGGAAGTCCATGATGCTCCTACTGCAGGACATCAAGGACGAGAGCGTACGTTCTCCAGGGCTAGGCGCTTGTACTACTGGCCTAAAATGTATGATCAGGTCAGGGAGTACGTAAAGAGTTGCCCGGTATGTCAGCAGTGCAAGGTGGAACAAAGAGCACCTTGCGGGCTGATGGGTCGTAGACAAGTATCACGACCCTGGCAGGTGGTGGCCGGTGATATCACTGGTCCATTTCCCAAAAGCTCTCGAGGTTTTGCGTATATCTTAGTCTTTATAGACTTGTTTACTCGCTGGGTAGAGTATGTTGCGATACGCAAGGCCAATGGGAAGACAATCGCAAGGGAATTACACGAGAGGATCGTCACTAGGTTTGGTGCGCCAGAGGTATTCTTGTCGGATAATGGAACCGAATTTAAGAATCGGGAGGTCGATTCATACCTGCAGATGAACGGCATCCAGCGCGCTTTGACGCCCGTGTATCATCCCCAAGCGAATCCCACAGAGCGAGTGAACAGGACACTCAAGACCATGATCACGTCTTACGTAAGCCGTGATCATAAGAGCTGGGATGAACACCTGTCAGAGTTCAACTTCGCGTTGAACTCGGCAACTCATAGCGCCACCGGATATAGTCCTGCGATGCTCATGTTTGGACGTCAGCCGGTACCTCCTTTGACGTTCAGAAGAACCCAAGATCAACAGGCCCTTGAATGTTCAGAGGGTCAGGCTGTGGAAGATTGGGCTGAACATATGGAGAAGCTTCCTAATTTGTGGGAGAGAGCTAACTCCAAGTCAAAGGAGGAAGCTGCGCGTCAGGCGGCTTATTATGACCGGAAGAGACGACAACCCGAGTTTAAGGTCGGAGATTGGGTTTGGAAGAGGGACAGGATTCTATCTTCAGCTGCTCAAGGTATTTCAGCTAAATTAGCGCCGAAATATGCCGGCCCGTACGTGATTGAAGAGGTTTGTGGTTCCAACACGTACAGGCTAGGCAATCAGCTGTAGATCCTGTCTGAGCTCTTCCATGCCAAAGACCTTAAACCATATTACGGTCCGGGTGAGGATGGGGAAAGCGAGGAGGTCATCGAACCTCGCGAGCCGCCGGATGAACTGCCGTCGGAGGATGCGAACGATTCCGCGAATGCGCGCGAAAATCCGGGAGGGGATTTATCAGATAGCGAGCGGGTCCAATTAGCAGCCCCCACGGTCGTCGATAAAGTTCCCACCGAGACGTCGGATTTACCGCTATCTGCCCCAACTAAGAGAGGTCGAGGTCGACCTCGAAAGGTTCCAGAGACGGTCACCGGTCTAGCGAGGGGCAATAACTCTCCCGTGAAGGCGAATAGAGGGAGAGGTAGGCCTCGAAGGACCGTGCCCGTCGTACAAAGGACGGTTGGGCCGATAAAACCGAGCGGTAACCGACGAGGGCCAGGACGTTCCCACAAAGAATCGCGAGGGTGCGAATAACTCGGTGGGATGCGGCTATTATTAGGATTGTTTCTTCGCGCAGGGAGATTCATCCGAAATTTGTTGTTTTTTGGATGTTTCAGATGGACCGGAAAATCGTCGTCGAAGAGGAGACCTTCGAGGTGGTCACGCAGATGCTGTTAGATCTGCAACTGGGCCCTGATGCGACGCAGCTAATTGAAGATCTGCGGAGCTTCGCCAGGGTCCAGTTGGAAGGGACCACCCGAAGGGATCGGCGTAATGCCTCGGTGGCAGAGGTTCTTCGGGATTCGTCGTGGGTCGCCCCGAAGAAGGCTTCTCGGGACGCTTCGACACAGACCGAGGACCAGGACAGTGTTGAACGTCCCAAGTCTACAGTGGACCAGGGGGTGCAGGCCCTCAAGTCCGGCGTAACCCTTACGTCGGACAGTGCGAGCCAATGCCCAGGACCCAGGGAAACCTGCGGGGCCTCGCACTGGGTCTGCAATCATCCCCGGATCCCTGAGCAGCCTACTCTCCTCCTCGACTTCAGACACGTGCGTCTGGGGATCAACGAGGTGGGGAGTGCCTGGCGGTTCGCTCAAGAACTCCAGTCTCAGGTGCAGGAGCACCTGAGACGCTTTTTGAGCCGCCAGGGCGCAAAAGAGTTGCTCGGGGAGTGGGCAGGGATGGCTCAGCGTCAGAGGGCCTATGGAGAGGCCCTGCTGCGGGTGGATAACGGACAAGAGTCCTCCGCAGCGCTACCGGCGCCGGCTCAAGAGAAGAGAGCCCCGGGAGCTACTGACGTTGGACCGACGCTCACGGTCCATGTGGACGGGCGCATGGCTCCTGATACCACCATCGTGGTTAGGTCGCAGGATGGACGTGCGACCGCCACGGTGGGAGGCGTGACCATCGTCGCCTCACAGGGAGTCAGTGCCCAGCAGTCCTCTCTGGCTGCTGAGCAGCCATCACGAGGACGGGAGGCTGCTCAATCTCGGTCGCAGCTGAGGGGCTGCTACATCTGTGGAGAGCCTGGGGTGACCAACTCCCAGCGGTGCCCGAAGAAGGCTACACACTGTCGCTACCCGAAACATCGCGCGCCAGGTGTAGCCAAACAATGATGTAGGCCCTGGAGGGCAAATAAATTAGCCGAAATAAAGGAGGGAGTGTTTATTTTGTTTCCTTTCCTTCTTTATTACTTTCAGGTTCCTGATGGCAGCGAATCGCGGGTATTCGTCCTGCCCGGGTAGTCAGGACTTGGAGGGGGCTGCAACGGTAGTCGATTCAATTAATCGAACCGTTCGCGATTCTGATTTTCGCGCGTTAGTTCTAAGTATTGAGAGAGAGAGGGGGCGCGCGATCTTTTAAATTAGCAGTTACGCTTCAGCTGTATTCGAACGAGCATCGCCGATTTGTATTTGAACAGTTTTTCTCGCCGAGTAATAGTTTTCCTGGGACAATTTCGTGCGTGAGTGTGATAGCGATATTATAGCAAGTACTGGGATTCGGAAGCAGTTTGCAGCTGATAAGCAGAGTGAGGCAGCGCAGCCCATTATTCAAAGGACAGAGGCAGTTGATATTTTGCTGACATCAACAATTACGGCTGATCACCGTAATTGCACCGCAGGGTAGGTGCACCTCCCTTAATTAACGCGTGTCAAAATACATTTATGATTTTGTTCAACCGCGTTAGCGTTGATAATTTTGTATTCGCGCCGAGCGTTAGATCGCGCCAATTTTCGTATCTTCTCTCTCTCTCTCTTTCTCACCGAAAGTTATTTAATTGTAAATCCTGTTCGCGTGCGTCAGTCTTTCGGCCCGACAAAGACTGTAGTAATTTTTATTAATAAAATCTATTAAAATTATTCGCCGATTTCGTCATATGATTTCTCCTGGTAGTTTAAACAATTGAAATAGGCTTAAGTTATAATCCGATCATAGCTAGGGGATTAAGTGTATTAGGAGCAAAGTTGATTACACTTGAAACTCATCGTGTGTCACAAGGCACGTGACTTAAGGTGAGTTCAACTCTGCTTGATCGAAGACAACCAAGTTAAGTCAGCTGACGTTAAGGCGAATACACGTATTAACATACGTGTTAACGGAGCGGTGGTTTGCTGGTGGTTTTATCGAACCACTTAATAAAATGTAAAATTTTAACAGGTGATAAAGTTAATGAAATTGTCTTCTTAAATCGTATAACACTGTATTCTGAAAATGATTATCCATTCACATTTAAAAGAAAACAATTTCCAATCAAACTAGCTTTTGCAATGACCATTAATAAAGCTCAAGGACAAACATTTAAAAACACTATTATTGATCTTAGAAGAGACGTGTTCAATCATGGTCAACTTTACGTAGCGATGTGTAGGGTTAGATCTTGGGGTTCTATTAAAATATATTTAGGAAATTACGCACAAATAAGAAAAATTAAAAATCTTGTCTACAAAAAATTATACCATGAATAAATTTTAATATATTACAATAATGAAAAGCATATAATAGAATTATATTATTAAAAAAGATGCAAAACTTAATAATATATATTGATGTAATCATAAAATAATATATAAGAAATCTTTTTTATAATATTATATTAATATATTGACAACATATGCTAATAAAGATAAGAAATTACAGCGCGCGTAGCGCGCTTGACGACATCTAGTAGTTCAAATAAACGATTCTGTGTTACCGAAACGATAATCTACTTTTGTGCCTTTTATTAGTTAGTTGGTTGACTATTACCCGTGCTTTCCCACTCCTCGATTAGTTAAAAATTGCTTATTTCGTTTTCATCGCGCGCATTCCAGCACGACTGCGCACTAGGTGAGACATAGGTATTAATACACGGAATTCATACCTCGTTACAACTTATATTAAAGTGTAATCAAACCCGTTGAGAAAACTTTGATTAGATGTTCTTAATATTCTCAAATATTAGTATAGTGGTAAGTTTTTATATAAATAACTTCGTAATAACGAATTGACACAAACTGATACTACAAGAACATAATATTATCGTTTACTAAAAAATACACAAACAGAATGTTCCGTTACGTCCAAATGTGTCTTTGATTAATAGTTCTTCATACAAGCTAGCTACAATTTTATATAATTCATTGAAATTGGTAATAAAAAAACAGCTTGACACGTTAATAGTAGTTATCAATTAAGAGAAAAGTTAAAAAATATTCATATTTCACATAATTAGTTCATTTTTCTTTAGATAAGAGCTTTATTCAAGAACATACAGTGTGAGTTGGTATTTTAAGGTTCGGATAAACGAATTCCCGATATTAATCAATGTAAAATACCATTAACCTGTTAACCGGGGAAATCCCTTTCTAATTACGTCACGCCCGGAGAATGTAATTTCATATTACTATATTTTTTATTCATAATTAAAATAAATAAAAAATCGTGAAATATATATTTAATTGTTTATTAATATTTATGAAATACAATGAAAAAAAAACAAAGTTTCAAACAATTATAAAAGATACCGGCACATGAATGAAATACCGGCATACTGAATAAAAAAGAGATAAAAAATATAGGTAGGTACAATTATATAAAATTCAAAACTCAATTTCTGTGTGATATATTCTAAAACAATTATTGATACATAATGCTACAGCACAATCAGGACACCAGTATGTTGATTCTTTTCTAGCGCCTTTTTTGTAACAAACCCGACATTTCCTGGATTTAGTTTTTCCGGTATCGCTTTTCATTTGCTCAGGGAAATGTCTTTCTACTAAGCGTGCTGGTTTTGATGTGGAGTTGCTGGTTGATGGTTTTGAGTGGGTGCTAACAATATTATTTTCAACTATTTTTTCTACACATTTTATCAAAACGTGTAATCGATCTAATTGACCTCTATCCTTTTTGTACAAAATGTATGCTTAAGGCCGCACTTATCAAGTAATCGTAGAAACATTTTTTTGTAAAATTTTTTTATCCTATTGCGAGTAACCGTGTAGACCACCATAATTCCATCTCCCAAATCTAAATCACCCATATTTTTGTTGTAATCCAGGATAACGTTCGGTTTTTCTTGTCTTCTTCCTCTCTTTTCTATCTTTGTCCTTTCGTCATTATGAATAGAACTGAGCATCAATACGTCTTTCTTATTCTTTCACTTTAAAACCATTAGTTTGCCTTTAAATCTTACGATATGTTCATTTTTTTTCCAATTTTTTTGTTTTTATTTCACTGGGGATTCCGACTCTGCTTATTTTCATTGTTCCAACAATGTCTGTATTGTTTTGACACAAGACTTCAGTCAAAGGAATTGAAGTATAGAAATTATCCAAGTAAATCCTATACCCTTTATTCAGTAAATTATGTGTTAACTCTAAAACAGTTCTTGATGATTGTTTTTCTTGTGGGTAGTTCGAACCATAGTTTGTGTCCTTTCCTGTGTATAAAATAATGTTTTGGACGTATCTAGATTGACTTTCACTCAAAATGAATAACTTCATGCCAAATCTAGCTCATTTCGTTGCTATTATTGTTTCCAGGACAAATTCCCTTTCCACAATAAAAGAGACTCGTCTAAACATATGTCTCGTTCACAAACATAAAATGTTTTAAACTTTTGTGACAAGTTATTGATGATTGGATTTATTTTGTATGTTTTTCTATGAGATACGTTAGGATCAAAACTTAGATTATCTGCAAAACGTAAAAACTTACACAATAATCCAAATCTGTTTTCGCTCATAGTTTCGTAAAAAAAGGGTGTTTCAATAATTCTTCTTCTATAAAAATATAACTCTAAAGATGGTTTTCCAAGTATCCCTTGTAAGATGAGGAGCCCCAAAAATATCTTTATCTCAGATTCATTCGTTACGGTTTTTTCTAAGTTGGCCCCGTGACCACGTCGACGATCATTCGTTTCGGATACACGCCCGGTGCGCGGACGAGTATTGGAGCGTAAGGCTGGGTCGCACCCAGCCGTGTCCCGAAGTATACCCGGCACCGGGGCGTGTGGGTAACTGGCGAGGTGCACGGGTGCACGCGCGGGCAGTCCGGACGTGCTGAAGTACCGAGCAACAAAGAGGCGGCAGAGGTAACAGCAACAACAATCAACGAACGAGAGGACGAGAAGGAGGAAGATAGCGAAGACAAAAAGAAAACATCAGCAAGACGGTCAGCGAGGAGCACACCAGTGACGTCACGGTGCAGAGCGCTCTAGCCGTCGGAGAGGCTAAAGGTCGAGGTCGGTGCCGTGTTTTTCTCTTGTCTCTCTCTCTTGCATGTTTGGGCGCCAGTTTATGGCTGGTAGCACGGCAGACCTGCTGGCTACCCGTTGGTAGTCTATCGGCGAAAAGTGTTTGTCGGGCATTTGTCATAGTATTTAGTTTTCGCAAGGGAGTCGGCCGGCTGACCAGCCACTGATTCACCTTCGCGTTCGCGTTTGTGATTGTACCGCTCGTAGTATATAAGTCCGAGGTCGCTGTATTGTAATCGATTGTTGACAATCAAATGACTAGTGTGTTAATCCGCTGTTGTGTTTACTCGCCGCTGTATCACTCCTCATCCCGACTTCGAATCTGTGCATTTAACGTGTTTATGCTCGACGCGTTATTCAGTCGTGGGAACGTCTTTTGCTTCCCGAATCCCCGAATAAATAATTTGTGCGGATGGTCGCGAGCAACCTAGACGGGTACGGCCGGAATTCTCCGTTACAAAATACATATATGAATATATCTTATAGTGAAAACAATTGTATAACACAGGCACAGAAAAAGGAAAAACGTTCTGTTCCCGGAACCAAACTAGTATATTTGTATGTTTTTTAAGTCGCTGAAATCGAATCCGGTGTCTGTTCGCCTTCATCAAGTCAGGTTTAAGATCATTTAAAGGTCAAATCCTGAAAAGGTAGTCAAAACGATTTAAAGTACTATTCCTATATGTTTTTCGAGTCGCTGAATCCGAATCCAGTGTACGCTTAAGTATACAAGGATAAATTCAAAGTTACTTGAGTGTCAAAGGGTCTTATTCTGACAAAAATGAATTTTTTACTGCAGATTGTGAATGAACGAAAATTTTTATGCCAAGAAGTGTATTCAAATTTTTGGTAACAAGAATTCCAAGAACATTTCAATGTCAACACGAGAGATAGACCTCTATCTTGAATCGCTGGAACGCGCATTCTTTTATCTCACTTTGTTACTGCTTCATCATGTCTCCTTCTTTTACATCGTAATCTTTTATCCTCATTCTTTCTCCCCTCCATTTCTAGCCACTATTTTACGAACAGAAATCTCCTGCCTACTCTGGGAAATCAAATATGTGTAGTGTCGGTCATGTTCGAAGAGGCTCCACGACATCCAAATAATTAAATCATTCACTCTCATTAATGCCTGGTGCCCTATCCCAATTCTGGTTTTCGTTAGGTGCATTGCTTAACTTATTAAATACAACGTTATAATATGACTTCTGGTTTGACACAGGAACGAGTAGCAGCGCAGCGTAATGCAGCAAGATAAAAATTAAAGTTAAAGAGGAAAGCGAAAGAAAGTGTGAAGAAAAAGTAGCAGGAAAGGATCCAAATAAAGAAAAGAAGAAAGGAAAGGGAAGGCGAGAGAAGTTAAGTAGGCAGAAGAAAGTTAAAGGAGAAAGAAAAAAGCGTGTGTTAGTGAGGTTAGGAATGTGGACGAAGGATACAGTAGAAGAAAGATAGCAAGAAAAAAATGAGCAAGGAACAGAATATCAAGAAGAAAGAGGGAGACCATCAAAGAAAGACCAGACAAACGACGGGAACGAACAGGAAAATGGAATTAAAAAATTCATGATAAAGCTGGGAGAGGGAGAGATAACACGGAGGAAGGACAAAGAAAAGTGGGAAAAGGAAAGAAGCGTAGAGGAAGAAGTGAAAAATGAAACAGAAAGAAGAGTAGAAACGAACGGAGAAGCCGGTAAAGAAGAGGAGAAGGTGATGGAGCCACCTAGCGGAGAAAATGAAAGGGAAGAATTAAGAGTGTGCATTAACATCAGTGAGCCGGAAAAGGAAGAAAATTTCACGGATGAGAAAATAGCAGCAAAACAATAGGACGAGGAGAGGCTAAAGGAAGGGGCAGAAGAAATGAACCAGGTAATGAAGAAAATAATCAAGGGAAAAGAAGAACTGAAAAGGTAAGTGAGGAATTAAGGGAATGGTCCACCCTTGAGTTTTGAAGTGCTCAAAAGAGGCCAGATCACAGCGGAAACAGGCAAGGCTTCAAGAAATTGAAGAATATGAGCAAGAAAAAGGTCTTCTGTATGGTCCAGACATCGCAGATTAAGTTTAGGTAAAAATTTTTCATAATTTTTAGATAAAAAAAAATTTAAACGCGTTTTTCTTGAAACAACGTTTTAAAATACTAGCTCCATCGTATCTCGCGAACCAGTGCACCGATTCTTCTGAAATTTAAACCACATATTCTACACATAAATTTTAACAAACTGGACCAAAATATTTTCTTAATTTTAATTTTTATTATTAATTTTTAGTGAAAAATGGGAAAAAATGCTTATTCTTCACTTTTTTTTTTAATTTGTACACCATTTGTTTATTTATTGATAAAACTTAATATATTTGCTCTACATTTAGCTGAAGTCATACAGAATCTAAAACCGTTTGGTTTTTTTTTCAGATAAGCCGTTCTCAAGTTCTAATGGAGCTACTAAAGCGTTTAAGTTTTGAGGTGTTTTTCACAACAACCGTTTCCGCAATAAAAAATTTTATAAAATGAATAAAAAAAATTCTTTTATACATTCAAAGACTTAATTTATAAACCCTAATAACTTTTATATTGGTATCTTTTATAGTTTTCTTAGAAAAAATTCCCAAAATTAGCCTATTTTTTGGTGCTTCGGGTGGATCGTTCCCTTAAAAGAATTTAAGAGGGATATTGAAAGAAAAATAAGACGACTAGAGGATCTAAATAATATAATAGCAAGCAGTGAAAGAAAGCGTAGAGAGAAAATAAGAATAATAGAAAAGAATTAGGAAATTAGATTAGATGAAAGATGGCGGGAATTTGAAAAAAAAGGTTCTAAAATAAATAAATTACAAGAGAGGATTAATGAATTGGAGAGAAAGAATCCGAGGTATCAACACAGAAGAGAATGGTCATCAGGAGAATGAGAATCAGTGGGAAAGAGAGGAAAAGACGGTAATGAAGAGGCAAGAGAAATAATTAATGAACTAGGAACCATCCCAACCCTCCGCCTTCGATTTTTCTGCAATTAAGACATGTTATAGCTCGTAAAAAAATAAAAGACCCGTATTTTTTTTATCGGCGGAAAAAGCTATCTAAGGGATGAAACCCACCCCCAAAAAACAGCCCCAAAAGCAGTTCTATAGCAATATCTTTAGTTGTAATGAATATTTTTTTATGAAACAAAAAAACACAAGATACTTATAAAAAAAGTAACAGACACACATCAATTTGGTCCCCGGGGGTTGCAACCCCTACGTTGTATAGAGGAAAAACTGTATTTTTAAATGTATTTGTACCTTACAAAATCAAAAAATTATGATAAAAAAATTTTAAAAATGATATTCCAGTAGAAAATCATAAAACGAAATTGACGTGTTTCGGGATTTTTTTATTATCTATTATTTCGAGGGTGAACTACCCTTAATGTTATTAATACAATATAAGCAGTTGTTAATCGCAGATTATGCTGGTTATTTCATGTTCTATGACGCTCAAAAAAGCCAAACATATGTACACTTTTGTTCTGCCGAATAAGCTATTTAGAAGGTGAAAGCTATCCCCGAAAGTTACCCCTCAACATCATTTTATAGCGAAATTTACGTATTTTATGCACAGTTTTCGACAAAACAAACTTAAAGAATTCTTTTAAAAAATTTCAGCTAAATATATAGATTTCGTTTACAGGGGTTGCAACCCCCTAAGTCGTCTGAAAGAAAAGCTATGTTTTCAAATATTTTCTTGCAACATTTTTTCAGAAGAAATGAAGTTTATGAAATTCCGTTTAAAATCTAACACAAAGTATACAGTATCCGTCACCAGGGCTGCTACCCCTTCATTGGAGAGTGAACAGAGCATTCATTTGTTACCCAGATCTCCTACCACCCCGAACCCAATTTCCTTAAACCTCGAGCTAGTTACCCTGCCAGGCTATAACCCGTAACTCCTACACCCCAATTTCCTTTACGCATGAGCTGGTTACTCTGCCACGCTCTAACCCCGAACTCCTACACCCGAATTTCATCAATCCTTGAGCTGGTTACCCTATCACGCTTCAACCCCGAACTTCTACACCCGAATTTCATCAATCCTCGAGCTGGTTACCCTATCACGCTGTAACCCCGAACTTCTGCATTCCAATTATCTGAAATCCGGAACCCAGCTCCCTGTCGTTCATTATCCCGATTTCGAAAAATTTATAGTATCTTTAAATAAAAGGACATATGTACATTTTTTATAGAAGATAACGTTTAATTAATTACGTATATTTATATATAGGTAGGAAATAGCAAATGCAACTACGAAATCATGCATTTGTGAAGTTCGAAATAGCTACGGGGAATTTCATTTTTAAATCATTATGTTCAACAAATATTACTACTATCCCTGAGGAAATTCAATTATTATGTTATTACAAAAAAATTCATTAGACAAACTGATTTTACCATACTAATAGGTATATGTACGTATTTCGCGAGGCGGTTTGAGCCACTATAAAAATACTGACATGAGATAATGTTACTCTTATTTTCCACCTTAAACACACTCGAGTATGTGCGTGGGTAAACAAAATCAAACTGTGGCATGACGTTGAAACCACAATCAACGAATGCGGTTCATCTGGTTCAAATAGATAGATTGGAACTACAACTGTTTTTTTCCTTGATAGAAACCACAATAAACGAATACGGTTTATGTGGTTTAAATAGTAAGATTGGAACTGCAACTGTTTTTTTCCTTGATAGAAATCGCAATCGTTGACGTATGTGATAAGCCAAGATCTAACACTGGAGGGACCTCGGGCACTTTGATTTGATATCGGTTTGTGTGGTGCCAACTTCAAAACATGTTTTGTTCACTTACAGTATTTGTAAGCATATTCGATCAGCATACTTCAGTAAATTATTAATAGAACTTTGCTTTACATCTACGTTTTTGAATATCAAAATTGTGTTAGAATGGCAACTGAAATTCAGAACGTCATTCAAAAATTACTGAAAACATTCCACATAAGTTCGGTTGTAGAAAGCATACCTATATTAAACGATGCAGAGAAGCAGCTATACGATTATGTTAAAGATATATTGAGAAAAAGCATTGAAACGAATTCAGGTATTGAATGTGAGACAAGTGAGAACTTATGTTTCCTGAATGATAATTTTGATATTAATCCAGAATTAATTAACGATAAATTTGGAGAAATACATGGTGTAGGCTATGCCGAGGTACCTACTATTACGGTAACAAATACGGTACTCGACGATGGATATAAAAGAAAAGCTGTTGAATACTGGCAAAGTGGTAAGAAAAAGAAACTGTCTTTAAATTCCGTCCAGAGTAAATATAAACAAGTCAGAACGTCAGTTGAGAACATGGCAACAGCAAATTTTAACAGGCGGGACCAAAAGAGAGAATCTGTTTAAAGTTTCTGAATATACTTTACAATAACTCAAAGATGCTTTAGATCGGAAGTGAACAGTGCATGATTTAGATCTTAAAAGATGCGCTTTACAAAAAAGTATGAGTCAGATATGCCTTGGTTTAAAGCTTCACCCAATTGGATATTACTATTCAAAAAAAAGGATAAAATTGTATCGCGTAAAATAACTTAATATGTGACTAAAGTATCTGTTGAAAATGAGGCTAGTTTAAAGTTAGATTGTCAAAATCTTATCAACCTCATAAAAAGAGAATTATCAACCAAAAGTGTAAGTAACATATATAATTCCGATCAATGTGGATTCAATTTAAAAATGCATACTGGCAAAACATTAAGCGAAAAAGTTAAGAAGACAGTCGAATCAGTAGTACAATCAGTATCATCGACTACGTATAGTTATACGATTTAACCGACAATATCTGCAGAAGGTACATTGCTATCACCCCTTTTTATGGTATTAAAAGAAACAAACGGAGAGTTTGGGCCCATTGTTTAAAAAAAACTATTCAATGCACCTAATATATTTTTGCGAACAAGAACATTAGGAAAGCTGTCGAGTGAATTACTTTAAACATAGTTGCAACATGTATTTTCTCCTAACTGTGGAAAAACAGCAGTTTTATTACTAGACTCATGGAGTGGATAGAGTGAACGAACTGTAAGAGAAGTGACACTAGCAGATACAAATTTTCGATTGATGACAATTCCTAAGGGTACGACAGGCAACATTCAACCACTAGATGTATTCGGTTTTCGATTTTGGAAAAAATTTGTAAGAAAAATATCTGATGCCATTATTTTATTCGGATCAGACATCAGTTTACATGAGAGGAATAATATTATAAAATTACAGTCTATCAAACATAATCAATTATCTTCACCTAGATTCAAAAGCGTATTTAAATATACTTGGTACAAAAGTGGGTACTTGGATAAAAAACCTGATTCGTTCGACAATCCTGTTGAATATTGCTTCAAAATTTCAGAACAGCCTCTCTACGAGATTTGTGAGAAAATAGCAATTATAAAATGTGCATGGTGCAAGAAACTAATATGTCTAGAGCATTATAGAGAATCATTATTGTTCACAATATGTTCAGTGATAATGAGCGCGGATCGTCTTTTTATATTCAAAAAATGTAATCTCAATATCAGATAAAATGACGAATTAATATAACGTAAATATAACATAAAAATAAAATAAATTTAACGTTATCTGCTACAATTATTTCGCCTATGTCCTTTTCTTCAGAGATATTACAAATATGTCGAAATTGAGATTATGAAACACAGAGAACCAGGTTTCGGATAAGAAAATTGGAAAGGGCAGGGTAACCAGCTCGAGGATTGATGAAATTCGGATGTACGAGTTCGGTGTTAGAGCATGGCAGGGTAACCAGCTCGAGGGTTAAGGAAATTGGGGTTAAGAGTTCGGGGTTAGAGCGTGGCAGAGTAACCAGCTCATGCGTAAAGGAAATTGGGGTGTAGGAGTTACGGGTTATAGCCTGGCAGGGTAACTAGCTCGAGGTTTAAGGAAATTGGGTTCAGGGTGGTAGGAGATCTGGGTAACAAATGAATGCTCTGTTCACTCTCCAATGAAGGGGTAGCAGCCCTGGTGACGGATACTGTATACTTTTGTGTTAGATTTTAAACGGAATTTCATAAACTTCATTTCTTCTGATAAAATTTTGCAAGAAAATATTTGAAAACATAGCTTTTCTTTCAGGCGACTTAGGGGGTTGCAATCCCTGTAAACGAAATCCATATATTTAGCTAAAATTTTTTAAAAGAATTTTTTAGTGTGTTTCGTCGAAAACTGTATAAAATGATGTTGAGGGGTAACTTTTGGGGATAACTTTCACCCTCTAAATAGTTTATTCGGCAGAACAAAGGTATACATGTGTTTGGCATTTTTGAGCGTCATAGAACATGAAATAACCAGCATAATCTGCGATTAACAACTGCTTATATTGTATTAATAACATTAAGGGGTAGTTCACCCTCGAAATAATAGATAATAGGAAAACCCCGAAACACGTCAATTTTGTTTTATCATTTTTTACTAGAATATCATTTTTTCATTTTTTTAACATAATTTTTTGATTTTGTAAGGTAAAGATACACTTAAAAATACAGTTTTTCCTCTATACAACGTAGGGGTTGCAGCCCCCGCCGACCAAATTGATGTGGGTCTGTTCCTTTTTTTATAAGTATTTTGTGTTTTTTTTGTTTCATAAAAAATATTCTTTACAACTAAAGATATTGCTATAGAACTGCTTTTGGGACTGTTTTTTGGGGGTGGATTTCATCCCTTACATAGCTATTTCCGCCGATAAAAAAAAATACGGGTCTTTTATTTTTTTACGAGCTATAACATATCTCAATTGCAGAAAAATCGGAGGCGGAGGGTTGGGGTAGTTCCTTTGTTAGAGGAAAACAGGAATAAAATGAAGTTGACAAAAGGAAGATTGAAGGCCCCAATATGGGAAGAGAAGGAGACAGAAAGCTTTAAAACCAAACCCGACAAGATACAGAAGTAGAGTAAGAATATGAAAGGAAAGAAAGACTGGAAGAAAGAACAACATACAGTGCCGCTCACGCACTTTTACCCCCCCACGGGCAAAATCAGTCTAACTTCAAAGTTTTATATCTCTGGTAGAAATTAACGTACAGAGACGCGCTTGGGTGCGTTTGAAAGGTCTTTGGGAGAGCTTTCAAATGATATGACTTACGGTTGCCATCGATTGTTTTTTTAAATTTTGCAACAATTATGCAAAATTGAAAATTCTGAAATTTTTTTATTTTTGACAATTAGCCAATTTTGGAAAAAAAATCGTACGAAAATTTGAAGTACACCATTTTTTAGCTATTACCAAACCCTATCTGAATCACTCATCAAAAATTTATTTTCGTCAAATATAACGCGCGCACGGGCATTTTTTCCTGGAAGTGACAGTTTTTTTCAACATTTTTTATCTCCATCAAATTGTAACAATCGAAAAAAATTTATAGGAGAAAAAATGTTTGTTTTTTCACGTAGAATACTGCAATAATTTTTTTTTGGTTTTTCGAAAAATTTTTTTTTTCGGTTTAAATTATTTTTCAAGGTCGAAAAAAAAGATTTTTTTTTTTATGTAATTTACGATACTTGTTATGTAGTATTATTGAATGGGTGGAAAAAAAATTTTTTTTGTGGTTTCTCATCTTTTTAGCGTACCGACTGTGAGAAAAAAAAATTGAAAAAAACCGAAAAAAAAAAATTTTTCGAAAAACCAAAAAAAAAATTATTGCAGTATTCTACGTGAAAAAACAAACATTTTTTCTCCTATAAATTTTTTTCGATTGTTACAATTTGACGGAGATAAAAAATGTTGAAAAAAACTGTCACTTCCAGGAAAAAATACCCGTGCGCGCGTCATATTTGACGAAAATAAATTTTTGATGAGTGATTCAGATAGGGCTTGGTAATAGCTAAAAAATGGTGTACTTCAAATTTTCGTACGATTTTTTTTCCAAAATTGGCTAATTGTCAAAAATAATAAAAAAATTTCAGAATTTTCAATTTTGCATAATTGTTGCAAAATTTAAAAAAACAATCGATGGCAACCGTGAGTCATATCATTTGCAAGCTCTCCGAAAGACCTTTCAAACGCACCCACGCGCGTCTCTGTACGTTAATTTCTACCAGAGATATAAAACTTTGAAGTTAGACTGATTTTGCCCGTGGGGGGGGGGGGGTAAAAGTGCGTGAGCGGCACTGTACTTGTGAGGGGAATGATGTATTGAAGATGAAAGGAAGAAACATCAAGGTACAAGGAGGAACTTGAGGCCCTATTAAAAATTCCAATTAAAATTTACAGGACGGAAACTACAAGAGATGTAACCGTCTTAAAAATGTGTACAATACAGGATAAAATGAAAATAATTAAAAACAAGTATAAGCTTAAAAGAGAAAGCAATATGGATTGAAGATTACCTGACAACAAGAGATAAAGTGTTACAGGATTAGATAGGAACGACAGAGAGGGAAGAAAGATCAAGGGGAAGAAGAGCAGTAGTAGGACACTAGAAAATAGTAGTGGAGAGGACATGGTACGAATGGAGAAAAAGAGAGAAAGTATGATGAGAGCAGAAAGAAGAGGATAACCAACACACGGGGCGGGATAAATGGGGGTAGGATATGAAGATGACGGGAAATGATTGGAACATAGCGAAAATTAGAAATATATGAAAAGAATGGCGTTACATAAAAAAATACGACATTATAATATTGCAAGAAACATGGCTGGAGGAGGAAAAGTTGGAAAGCTTCCTGTAAAACATAGGAGAAGAGCACATATGAGGAGGGAAGGCAGCAGTAAGATAAAAAAGAAAAGGAAGAGCAAGCGGAGGGGTTTTGGTCGGAGTAAGAAATGGATAGCATCAGGAGTGAAAATGAAAGAATAGAAATACGGGATAATTGCAGAAGGGATGAAAGTCCCTGAAGAAAGAAGATGTGTCTTCTTTGTCCTCAGCCTCTTAAGCTTTTAATATTAACTGCTGGAAATCTTGAATCTCTCTACAGTACCTACGGACTCTTCATTGTAGCTCAGGGAGCGTATTCTCTATAATTAGCTGAATCTGATCCAACACAAACTACGTTTGCTCAAACTAATTCAGAATCATGTAGAGAGAAGAAACGTAATCCCGCACTGCAAGCCCTTAAGTATGTCTATGTGCTTCCACAACCAGGTTACTCTTAACCCTGCGCGATTTGCTGTGCATTTTCAAAGCTGTTATTTTAAAATATTGGTACGTACGCAACGTGGGCCTAAATATTCGATACTAATAATAGCGAGGTCGACAAATCTAACAACTCCTTGTCCGCTAAGCAATCTACGTGTCGAATCTCTTCGACCTGCTCTAAGAACTCTGAAATACTCACGTCTTATTCTCCAGTAAACTTGAGTTTTCACGCTTGTATCGTTTTATCAAGGTGTTTACTCATAAAGCTGTTTCGCGGTTATCGGAGTAGCTATGTGTATTCGCTATCGGATACGTCGCGTTGTCGGCTGCCCTCCAGGCCTGCCAAGCTCTTGCGAGTGCGAGGACTGTGAGTTTCGAAATAAGACTCTCCTCCCCCAGCTCAAACATGCGAAGGCTGAAACGTAAGCAGGGACCACTATTGGCCTTGGCGTAGCAGAGCTTATGTTTAAAGCAACGTCCTAGACATGCGGGGCGGAATTTACGCTCATTTTGTTGATAAAGGTTTTGTCGTGATGTGAAACACTTGTGCGTTTAGGTTTAGACGTGAACAAGTTGTATTAATTATTATTATTATCTTCTATAATCTTCGATTCGTTCGTAAATAGATCGTAAGTATTCTGGAATTGTACCGTGCGCGATTGTACGTTTGCGCAATTTCAAATTTAAGCAATTTGTTTATGCGCACTCGCAACAACTATTTGTGCAGTTATCATTAAGTGCAGTCATTTCAGCGTTCTTATTAATTTTAACTGAATAATAACCTACGGCAAACACATCTTAATAATGATATCGCGTGGTTGTGTAGATGTTTTTGGTATCGCTCCTGTATTATAAGTTAGTAATAATAAGCTGGATACAGTAGAAGTCATCGTTTTTGGTTGTATGTATGCATTGGTTATTACTGCTGACGAGAACGTATTTTCCGTTTTTATTGGTGTCGCGTTATGTTAGGGTTTGCGTCGGTGCATTGGCTAGTTAAGTCAAAGTTAAACGGATTTGTCATCGTTTGCTCAACGGTGTGTGTTGAGCACACGATACTAGATATTATAAGGTGAGTGTCTGTCATTGTCATGAATAACATGTCTAATGATTTTATATTATACGTCGAACTAGCTATTATTTCATATATTTTATAAGCGTCTTCGCTTTGATTTTTCTGATCTATCGCATCGAAAACTGAATTTATGAAATTATCTCTAACAAGGAAACCCCCCAACTCGAAATCACCGATTTTAATTATCTGTTGATATGTTATATGTTATATATTGATTGTAGTATGTTATAGTTCATAAAAAAATAAGTAACACGTGTTTTTTTATCTACGGCAAAACACTTTTAGGGGGTGAAACCCACCCTCAAAGTACATCCCCAAAAAGTATATTGCAATATATCTGAAGTCCTAATTAGTATTTTACGATGAAACAAATTCCATTTGACTGCTGACGTAAATACGGAACTACTGTATGCAGTTTCTATCATAAGGGATGCAACCCTTATTATTTTATTAAAAATTCAACCCTTTCCATGACTATTGTTATCGAAAAAAAAACTTAAAATAGCCAAAAAAAATTTTTTTAAATTTTATCGTGGATAGAATGCTAAAATAAATTTACCTGTTCGAGATTATTTTTCAAATCTCTTTTAAAATGGAAAAAATTTCTTCAAAATCTATTTTACGATATATTTCAAGTTCTATATGATAATTTACTATGATATAAATTGCATACTACTCCCAATCTAAATATACAACTAACGCATGTAGTTCTATCAATGATGGGATTTCAACTCTTACTTCTTTCAATAAAATTTCTATCTTTTTGTGCCTATTATCATGAAAAATATTTTAAATTAGCCAATAAAAATTAAAAACTATATTATCATGGATTGAATACAAAAATTTAGTTGAGCTGTTTCAGGTTACCTTCGAAATCACTCTCAAAATAGAAAATTATTTTTCGAAAATAATTCCCTCTCCCCAAAAGTATTTTTCGATATACTACAAGTTCTTCTTGATAATTTACTATGAATTACATTGCACAGTACTTCTGAAAGAAAAACGACAACTAAAAAATTTTTTTTCAATCAATGAATACGGAAATTAGGTTGGTTTCTTCAAAACTATTGTTTAATTCACTATTATAACGGAAAAGCCACTCTTAAAAAAATGACCTCATTAGTAAAATGTTATACTGATATAAACCGGCTGTGGATTTTTATCTCGGAAAATATTTATGTACATCAAAATAGAAGTAATTCTTTGATCAATACGATTCAATGTTTCGTGAAATAAAACGAATAAATTTGTAATGAGTAAAACATAAAATTTTCAAATGCATAAAAATGGTTACGGACTGCTTATAATAGATTCGGTTTCCAATGAAAAAAGTCAAGAAAATGAGGTATATTTATTATTTGTGCCCCTTACAATAATGTTATTTGTCATAAAAATGCTTGAAACATATAAAAATCATGAACAATGATTATTTGCACCAACTACAACGTATAATACCCACGTTTTTGCACTCTTTTATTTCACAATGCGTATTGCAGGAATCTCCGAAATCGTAACAATATTGTCAAATTTTTCTGGTTTTTCAGTAATGTAGCCATTCCTAAACGAGGAGTATTTAAAAAGATTGATATCTTGGTAAAGATAGTTGATTATGGACTAATGACTGAAGTTTAATCATATCATTTTTTTTATCTAAAGTTAAGGGGTCATTCTGGCTCTTGCGCAAAGAAAAAGGCTATTTTGTGAATATTTTCTGAAGTTATTATTAAATATATCGATATAAAAGTTTTTGGGTTTGATAAAGATAGTCTCGAAGTATAAAAAAATTTTTTTTTATTATTTGAAATACTTTTTATACACCATAATGGCTGGCAAACGTGACCCCTCAAAAAATAGTTATGCTCGTGACGTGACGCAAAACTAGATCACAGTTCATCTGGAACAAAAAAAATGAAACTTTTTAGATTCGATATGTCAGTGGCTATTGCACTTACTAACAGAATTAATTTTTTTTCATAAATAACAAAATGGCGTCAAATTTTCAAAAAAAAAAGAAAAAATTTTTTTTTTCGCTATTTTTTGCAAAAAAATAGTTTAAATCAATATTCTAAGATTCTGTTAGTAAGTGCAATAGCCACTGACATACCAAATCTAAAACGTTTCATTTTTTTGTTTCAGATGAACTGTGATCTAGTTTTGCGTCACGCCACGAGCATACCTACTTTTTAAGAGGTCACGTTTGCCAGCCATTGTGGTGTAAAAAAAGTATTTCAAATAATAAAAAAAAAAATTTGTTTTGTACTTCGAGACTGTATTTATCCAACCTATATCGATATATTTAATAATAACTTCAGAAAAAATTCACAAAAATAGCCTTTTTTTTGTGCAAGAGCCAGAATGACCCCTTAAATTATAATTAATCAATGTTACAAAATTGTGGAACAAAGTTCTTCCATATGGAAATTCTTTCAGTCGGTATTTTTTTGACATTTATAATTTTATTACTTGATGTCGTCTCTTCTATAACTCTATCATAATGACCGCTCCAGGAGTCAAGTAAGAGCTATAACGAGTTGAGTCTCGTTATGTCTCTCTCTCTTCCCTTAAGTCAATTATAATTTATTAATAATTCTCTTATGTATTTTTCCTATCTAGCCGCAGCTACTGACGCTGCACGAGGTAAGTGAGAGAGCGCCGAGCAGAGAGAGAGAACCGCGTCTATGCGTGAGTGCGTGGACGCATGAGTGACGCGCGTGTTTGCAATTGGCTGAGACACGCCGCTGCCGAATAGCCAAGGAGAGAGAGAGGGACCTCTTCCGCGTGCGAAGAACAATTACCTGTCTGCCTTCGCGAGGAACGCAGGACTAGCCGTCAACGCGCGATCGGTAGATGTCTTTGTACTACGTAGCCTGCGTTTTTGTCGTTAGGAACCGAAGTGCATCCTGCGGACTGTGTGCTGTATGCGTGCGTGCTGACGAACTGTTGATCGGATCGAGAAGGCTGCCCCGAGGCTGAATACTTGTGTGTTTCGGAAGCGAGCTCGAGGCTACTGCGAAGCCGACGTGTAAGTACTTGCTCGATTATATATCTCTCTCTCGCTCGCTTCCTGCTTGTCTCTCTCACGGCGCATATCATTTGTACGCTTCCTTTATTTCCTTCATTTTAGTAAATGCTATTTCTCTTAACCATTGTGTCTTTCCTTTCGGCTCTCTCCCCTCCCGCGCTATACACGTGCTGACTCGCACCGCCAGCAACTACCTGACCTGCGACGCTCTCCGCGGGCCAAAGGCAAGGACGCCTTCAAGTGGCATAGCTGAGCCACTGGGCTGGGTTCCGTGTAACCCCATACCGAGCCTGCAACGAGCCGAGTAGCTATTTAGCATCACCCACCACGGGGAAGTCTGAATTCCCGTTACAGAGCATGGTATTGAAAATTGGGAAAATATATACTTCCGTCAGCCATATTTTGAAGAGATCTACTATTAAAAATCTCATTTGTAAATTCATTTATAATGATGTTAATTGTTATTAGATGGAAATATATACGCACCTGTGGTCATCTTTCCAGATTTAGGTGCTTTTACATGTACATTTACCGGTCTAAATAATTTGGTTTCAATAATGGGTAATAATAATTGTTCTTGATCTGATATAAGTGACTGTATAGTATAACTATGTGTCATCGATGAAACTGACTGTACTTGTTTTTCTCTTTCAACTACTAGCGTACTTCCGTAGTGTATCTCCAGTTGGAATCCACTCTGATCAGAATTATACACATTATGAATTTTAATTATTTCTATGCCTGCTTAACCATCAGCAATAAACACATCTGCTTTAGTCATTAGTTCTGAATTACTTTCTAGTGTTTTCTTGGTTACAAACTTATTAACTTTCTGAGATACAATTCTATAAGCTGTCTTAAATTTCATAATCTAGTTTTTTGAAGTCTGAAATCTTACATTTTTTGAACCTATGTCCTTTTGAGCTTGTAATGCTCATCGACGTATATTTCAATCATGAATAATGAGCCAGCGTCTACTGTTGCTTTAAAATTATCAAGAGTGTGCTGACAAATTTTTGTAATTTTTTCTCTATAAGTACCACCTTTATTAAGCGTGTGAGCCCAACAATGTTACTGACTTAAAGACCTAACTTTTCTAAATTTTTAACATGCACTTTCAACACTAAAATTTTTCTTTTTTTTTATACTTCTCCAGTATTCTGCGACTTTTTGCTTATATTCGCAAGAAATATCTTCATTTTCTTTTATACAATGGTCTATAGGTGCTTCGAAAAGGTCAGGAATGTGGTATTGAACTTCATTCTCTACTATTATTACATTACTTTTACATTAGATCTTCATACTCTTCTTCAAAATCCAATGTATTTTCAACGGTCATATTAACCTCAATAAAATCATTTATTAAATCTAGTAAAATGCTTTTAATTCTTTCTGTGTATTTAATTTCTTTATGATTTGTATGGCTTTTAGGTATGTGTAGAGTTTGGAAATAAGCTAATAAATAAATTCAAGACGTTTGGAGGGTTAATTTTCATTTTTAATGTTCATTTAATTATATATATACATAAATTTATATATAAATATATATAATTTCGTTATAAAAAAAATACATCCACTAAATAAATTTTATCAAAAAATGTATGACTTTAAAAATAGCCTTAAAATATTTCTTATTATTAGTACTCCTTCAGAAATTTCAAACACAGTATATTCATAAAAGCGATCTCGAAAGTAATAAAAAAGATGTTTCAGGAAAAAAATGTATAGTGCAACGGTGGTCGATTCCATTAATCGATCCATTTGCGATTCGTTTACTCGCGATGTTAGATCGAATGACTAAGAGAGAGAGAGGGCGCGCGAGGTTTTGAATATTTAGTTAAGCCTCAGCTGCTTTCGCGAGAATACCGCCAGTTTAGTTTTTGCACTGTGTTTCGTCGTTATTAGTTATAAAGTTATAAAGTTTCCTGGGATTTGTTTAATACGTGCGAGTGCAGATAGGAAGCTAAGCAGCAACAGCAGCATTTACAGCAGCAGCAGCATTTCAAGCAGCATCAGATTTGTAAGCGAGGCAGCGCAGCTGATCCGAGGAGCATCTTGAAATTTCGCTTCAACAATTACGGCTGATCACCGTAATTGCACTGCAGGGTAGGTGTACCTCCCTTTATTATTGAGCTTCAAAATACTTTCAGAAGTATTTTGTCAATCGGAAGCGTATTTTTGTTTGTATTCGCGCTGAACGTTAGATTTCACGGCAATTTTCGAATTCTCTCTCTCTCTCTCTCTCTCTCTCTCTCTCTCTCTCTCTCTCTCTCCAAATTATTAGTAATAATTGTAAATCCTATATCTCGTGCGTTGCGTCTTTCGGCCTATAAAAAACTGTAGTTTTTATTAATTAAACTTTGTTAATTTTATTCGCCATTTACGTCATTTCGTTTCCTATTAGCTTAATAGATCTATAAAGGCTTAAGTCTTAATCTGATTTCGTCTAGAGGATTAGGCGGATTAGGCATTAAGTCATTCATACTGAAGATAGATCGAGTGTCACAAGTCAAGTGACTTAAGGTGAGTTCAACTCGGTTGAAAAGAAGACACTGAAACGAAAGTATCAAACGTAAAGGCGAATATACGTATAACCATACGTGTTTAACGGAGCGGCGGTTAGCTCTGCATCGTGGGAGTTTGTGCTTCAATAAATTTCTCATTTTGTAGGATAACCACTCCATTACAATAGCCAAAATTTTCATAACAATATACACTTCAGGTGTTGGAGGGTTAACTGCAATAAATAATTATCTTGATATGTAATCAAACAAATGAAATTATGAAATAATGTTAATATCAATGAAAATTAGTAAGAATAATAATATATTTCAAACTCAAGAAAGGATTATTTCATATGAATAACTAGTATTTTGTTTTAGAGAAACATCATTTTCATTAGAACTATAAAGACATAATGAAGAATATAATTTAATTGTACATGGTAAATAACTAATAAGATAATTTCATAAATTACTGTTCTTGAAAAATTATTGATTAGATCAAATATTACGAATTTGTTACTGCTTTAATCAATTACTTAATCAATACGATTGATTGTAATCATTTGTTTTAGTTAAATATTGTAACGGGGATTTAGACCGCTATAATATATTAATTTAATCGAGATCAAGTAATGACTGGCACCACTGCAGCTCTTTGCAGGATTACGTTCTGGTACGTAAGATCAGCCCGGTAGGTCAAATAGCTAACTGGCCCGCGGAGAGCGTCGTGGATCACGCAGCTTAAATCGCGAAAGTTGAGGGAAGCGATAGGAAGGAAAGGTAGTCTAAAAGAAAAGCCATACAGTTATAGTAGTATATAAATATATATATATAGTTTATGTACGTGTCAGTGTACAGGATGCTTCAGAGAGAGCGGCGAGATAAACAAAGCGAGAGAGAGATTCAAGGAACGGTCGGTACTATACATAAGTCGATGCGTCTCGATTACGATTCGGCAAGATTGCTGAATTCGCCTATTTATATTGTCGTTTGTCACGAAAGAAAGAAGGTGCCGCACGCAAAGTTGCACCTCACTAACCAGTCACAGTCAAGGATCACTCCCTTACCACGAGGTGATACTCAAAGAAAAACACTAAATAAGTATAGGCACGACCGAACGCCTCTGCACGGCTCGCGAGCTATCCGCTAATTGCTGGCCCTTCCTCACGCGAAACGCCCATGCGGTCTCTCTCTGCCAGCATTTTCTCTTACTTTGTTCCCCGCAGTCGTTGTCTGCTGCTGCTAAGGAGGAACATAATTCAAAAGATATGACATTATAAATATATGGTATTCTTTATACTATCACCGTAGAGAGAGAGAGACATAACGAGTTGACATCAAGCTCGTTATAATATGAATTGGGAAACATAGAATAAAATATTAATTTAGTATTAATAAATTGTTTTTAATTAATAAATCGTCACATCAATGTATTTTTAGTTTTTTTTCAATAAATACAATTAAACATTCGTGGGTGTACTTGTAAACAAATAATAAATAATAATCATAAACAAAATAATCTCAAAAAAATACTAACGTAGCAGATAAGAAATATTAGTAACGAATTAGTTCTTTATTAATATCTATGCCGAATAAACTATGCTATCTATTTAATAGTAAGTTGATGAAATACAGTCAACAACAAAAACATTTCATTAGCTACTAATAAAAAGAATGGCTTACTTATTGTCAGCAAAATTGAAAACAATATGATGTCGTCAAAGCCGGTTATCGGGAGATAAAAACTGAATGATGATATTATCATTGATATGCAATAGTGCGATGCAGTTTCATCATGCAATGAAAAAATTATATTTACCTTTATAAATTCTTTTGGATAATTTAGATTTTTTTTTCATAAAAATAAGTACGAAAAAGGTAAAATTTAAAATTTTTAAAATAGAAGTTGGAACTCTTAAGCTCGGAATTACATGTGTAAATTCTATATTTAGATTCGGAGTAATGCACAATGTAATTCACAGTAAATTATCAACTAGAACGTGTAATATATCGAAAAACACTTTTTGGTGGTGGATTTTCTATTTTGAGAATGATTTGAAAGATAACCTCAAACAGCTCAACTAAATTTTTGTATTCAATCCACAATAATATATTTTACAATTTCTATTGGCTCATTTTTAACATTTTTTTTTCATGGTAATATGCACAAAAAGATAGAAATTTTATTGAAAGAAATAGGGGTTGCAATCCTACCCCCTCATTGATAGAACTACTCGTACATGCGTAAGATGTATATTTACACTAGGAGTAGTACGTAATTTCATTCATAGTAAATTATCACATAGAACTAGAAATATATCGTAAAATAGATTTAATAAAATCTTCTGCCGTGTAGTCTACGTTTAATCTATTGTAAAGACGTGTCACACGTGCAAATTTAAAGATATATTACGAAGAGAAAAGAAAAAAACTTTATTATAATTAATAATTAATTTACCGATAGTAAATTAATAGCAGCGATAAATATTTTAATAAAAATTATATATTTATAACGTACGTAAATTAATTACGTAAAAAGACAAGGTCACGCAAAAAGAGGCTCAGTTGTCGAAGAAACCGGCAAAGATTTCGTCCTATAAGAGTATATGCAGTGTCGCCTTGATGAACAGAGTGAAAATCCCCGAGCTTCGTGAGCCTTTTTGAGTTGCGTTCGTGACAGCCAATCATCGTGCGAGATCTCTCTATTTTTCTATGCCTCGCTCTCACACATAGAGTTTATCGCTAAGTGCACGCATTTATCTCTTCCTCTCACTTACTTTGAACCGGAACATAAATGTATAAATTTGGTATCATACAAAATAATAAGATATCATAATTATATTTATTAATTAATAATAACACAGGCCGACAAAATTTCATGAAAGTCCAGACCCAAAGACCAGACATATTGTACCCAAAGGAATTTGATGCACTGAATCTGAATCTGGCCTCAGAATTGCTCCATCACCCTAGGTTCCCGAGATATCCTAACCAAAAAATAAAAAAACACTGTTTTTTGCGGTTTTTGAGAATACATAGCATCTTGAATAAATTTTTTTTCCAAAAACGGGCGACAGCATCAAAAAGGAGCACTCTTGCCCTCTGAAATCCATTTTTAAAATTTGAGATAGCTTTTTATCTCATCGGGATATCATTATTTGAAGTGAAGTATTTTCGTAGTTTCGTAATAACGTTAAAACAGCCTATATTGCATATGTGAGCCTATAAGCCCAATTTAAAAGTAATCGCTTTCAATTGAAAACAAAACCCATATATAGATCTTTTCATTAAAAACAAAACCCATATATAGATCTTTTCAATCGAAAACGATTACTTTTAAATTGGGCTTATAGGCTCACATATGCAATATAGGCTGTTTTAACGTTGTTACGAAACTACGAAAATACTTAACTTCAATCAATGATATCTCGATGAGATAAAAAGCTATCTTAAATTTTAAAAATGGATTTCAGAGGGCAAGAGTGCTCCTTTATGATGCTGTCGGCCGTTTTTGGAAAAAAAATTTATTCAAGATGCTATGTAACCTCAAAAACCGCAAAAAACAGTGTTTTTTGCACTTTTAGGTTAGGATATCTCGGAAACCTAGAGTGATGGAGCAATTTTGAGAACAGATTTGGATTCAGCGCATCAAATTCCTTCGGGTACAGTATGTCTAGTCTTTGGGTCTGAAAATTGTCGGCATATGTAATCATTAACTAAAAGAAAGAGAGAGACATAACGAGTTAGCAATATTACTCGTTATACATTTGTATTAAAGTATTTGTTTATATATTCCATTTCGTTATTTTTCACATTGATTACTTTTTAATTTACCTTGGCTCGATGTTCGACGTTAGCTTTTCGGTCCAGAAGTAGACTCACAACTTCATGTCTACCTTGAAAACATGCAAGTGTTAAAGCTGTGTTTCTATTTGTTTCAATTTGCGCATTGATATCACTCCCCATATCCAAAAGTAACTTCACTGCAGCTGTAAAATATTAAAAATATACAATACATCTGCATTACAACAATCATTATTATTTTTAATAGAAAACATATATAAAAAAAATATTGACTATCTCGTAGTGTCGTACCATTAACAGAATTTATAAAAATAACCACCATGTTTTTGTTTATTAGTTATCATAAATTTGCAACAAAGATTATTTTCTAAACAATTATAAAATGTACAGAGTTTCGAATAAATTTTAAAGATACTCACGATAATATATTATATATTAATACATTGCAACGGTAGTCGATTCAATTAATCGAACCGTTCGCGATTCTGATTTTCGCGCGTTAGTTTTAAGTATTGAGAGAGAGAGGGGGCGCGCGATCTTTTGAATTAGCAGTTACGTCTCAGCTGTTACTTGTGTAGTACCGCCAAAATAGTTTAGCACAGTGTTTCACCGATTTGCCAATAAATAGTTTACTTGGATTTTGGATACGTGTGCAAGGGTGAGCGAGGAAGCAGCGACAGTAGCAGCATCACGGAAGCAGCAGCAAAAGCAACAGCTATTATACAGCAGATTTGCGATCGAGGCAGCACAGCTGATTCTGATCGGAGGAGCACCTTTAATTTGCTTCAACAATTACGGCTGATCACCGTAATTGCACCGCAGGGTAGGTGCACCTCCCTTAATTATCGCGTGACAAAATACATTTGATATTTTGTCCAACGGTGTTAGCGTTAATTTTTTGTATTCGCGTCGAGCGTTAGATCGCGCCAATATTCGTATCTTCTCTCTCTCTCTCTCTTTCTCACCGAAAGTTATTTAATTGTAAATCCTATTCGCGTGCGTCAGTCTTTCGGCCCGACAGAGATTTTTATTAATAAAATCTATTAAACTTATTCGCCGATTGCGTCATATAATTTTTCCTAATAGTTTAAACAATTGAAAAAGGCTTAGGTTTTAATCCGATTATAGCTAGGGGATTAAGTGGATTAGGAGCAAAGTCGATTACACTTAAAACTCATCGAGTATCACAAGGCACGTGACTTAAGGTGACATCAACTCTGCTTGATCGAAGACAACTAAGTTAAGTCAGCTGACGTTAAGGCGAATACACGTATTAACATACGTGTTAACGGACCGGCGGTTTGCTCTGCATCGTGGGAGTTTACTCTTAAATAAATTTCTCATTTTGCAGATTTATCCCCCCGTTACAACATTCAAAGTTAATTTTCGGTATGTTAATTTTTAACATTGTATAAATTATACATATTTACAAACGTATCTCATTATCATTTTTTTCCAGTTAACTGAATAAAAATTTAAGGATTTTTGCATCTTTGTGATGGTGAACAGAATTTCAACAATCGTGTCAGATCTTCATAAACTTTACCCTTCAAAATCCATCTTGCCAAATTGGAATATCTTTTTTTTTTCATCGAAATATCGTTGATTGAAGTAAAGTACTTTAAGAGTGTCTTAACATTATACAATTCATCATTTTATCTAAGACGACGCATCAGACTTTGCATATGACATTGTAAGGGTATATAAAAGTTTTTGTGTCGCTGATCACGAAACCAAGGTCGGTCGTATCAACTTCAAGGTCATTTGAATGTTAAATAGCTATGAATCAAGAAAATGATTAGAAAAAAATTATATGTATAGATTTTTTGAACTAAAATACTTGAATTCAGTGTACCATATTCAATCAGCAATATTGAATATGCAAAATTTTACTTTCTATTTGTAATCAGTGATCCCAAAGACCAGTGTAATCATTTTTTCAATCGAATCCAAACAATTATGAAGTTTTTGGTCCGACATATTGGATCTACCATTTTGAATTTGAAAAATCTGTCTACATATTCGTAATCAGCGACCCTAAAAACCTCAAGTTATTATATAAAATTTAAGATTGGACAATCGTGTTAAGAGCGTGACTGAATGGGTTAATCGAGGGGTATAAAAGTGATGTTAATCGGGAGGTATGCGAGTTAATAATCGGTTAACTCAAGAAAATAATGACTGACTTTGAATTTTTTGAAACTATTGTTTTCCGTGTTCCAGAAAACAGCACTTTCTTCGTAAATATCATCCGTATTAGAGATCGTATTTGAGCGGCAGCGTAACGGATAAAATAAAAGTAAAAATGTCAAGGATTTCATGTATATCTATATATATAGATATAGTGAATAAGTTTTGTCATGTTTGCGGAAAGTTTGAGGTGTCTTGATTTCGTATAAAGATCTTTAACATCATTCCAAAACAATTTCAAGAATGTTATCAAATGCCTATGAATAACCTCGATAAACCATGGATGCCAAACTCCATTTGTAAGGATTGTTACTGGATTTTGCTGAACTGGAATTACATTATAAAAGATATTTTCTCTCTACCAACAGCTTGGTGCAATCCTAGAGATCACTAAAACGATTGCTATTTTTGTACGTGGGGGGTCAATAAGTCTTTACAAAATCCAAAAAATGGCGCTCGTCACGCTTAAATTATGATGTTTATAGCAAGCAATACTACTAATTAGATATCGTACAAAGTTCATTAAGTCGTTTTTTTGTGAGCGTAAACTGTTGAAAACAAACGAACCCGAGTGGTCACCTCTGAGACTCTTTTGGCACTCATACGTCGTAATCCTGAAGACTTTTGGCGTCGACTCGTAATTGTCAACGAAACATGGGTACACCACTACACTCCTGAAATCAAAAAACAGTCCAAACAATGGATTACCGCAGGAGAACCAGCCCCAAAGAAGGCAAAGACAGTAAAGTCAGCTGGCAAGATTATGGCCACTGTTTTCTGGGATGCGTATGGAATCATCTACATCGACTACTTGGAAAAGGGCCAGACGATCACTGCACAATATTATGCGTCATTATTAGGTTAGGTGAAAGAAAAAATCAGAGAAAAATGTCCTCACTTGAAGAAAAAAAAATGCCTTTTTGTTCAAGACAATGCTCGAGTTCACACGTGTGCAGTTTCGATGGCAAAAATTAACGATTTAAAGTTCGAATTAATTGACCATCTACCATATTTGCCTGATTTGGCTTCCAGTGACTTTTTCTTATTTTCTAACCTCAAAAAATGGCTTACCGGACAACGATTCACGTCGAATGAAGAAGTCATCGCCGAAACAAATGCCTATTTTGAGGGTTATCAGGAATCACATTTTTCTGATGGCTTAAAAAAACTGGAAGTCCATTTAATCAAATGTATCGACCTTCAAGGAGATTATGTTTAAAAATAAAAAAAAATAACATACGCAAAACTTTTTTTTCCTTCTTTTTGTAGACTTAATGACCCCCCCCCCCCCCTCGTAGAGATAACGTTGATGGGCTTAATTATATCAATAAATCGGTAATTATTTATACCAATCTAAGTAGTGTAACATCCGCACAATGTGGATAAATTGAAAAACATTAAAATTCTGTTTTTTAATCACAACAACTTGATTCAATAAAATCGGGAAAAGAACCTGATGATACTGAATTTAATTATCAAAGCTCTTTTGATAAAGATAAATCTCATCTTTAGAATAAAAATTCCTTGGATAATTTTATTCGTGATTTGAGTCTGCCTAAGGATTTAGCAGAATTACTCGGTTTAAGACTGAACCAGAGAAATCTTTTAGAACCTAATATAAAAGTCTCAATTTACAAAAATAAAAATGAGCAATTTCGTGACTCAATCTCAAAAGAAAATGAACTTGTTTATTGTAATAATATTGGAAGTCTTAAATTTGTATGGAGTACAAGAAGATTATAAGCCAGAAAACTGGCGACTCGTCGTTGATTTCTGAGTAGATAGTCTCAAGGCAGTACTTTTTCACAACGGAAGCAAATATGTCACTGTCCTTATTGGTCACTTGACTGAAATGAAAAGAGTCCTATGACTCATATGAAAATTAAATATAACGAAAACAAATGGTTGATTTGTGGTGATTTTAAAATGATTAATATTTTAGTAGGTCTACAATCCGGTAATACAAAGAATCCTTATTTTCTCTGTTAATAGAATAGTCGTGACCGAGATATCAATATTAGGTAAAAAGGGATTGATCCAACAGAAATGACGTGAATGTTGGTTCAAATAACGTTGCTTTGAACAGTCTTATGAATCTTGATGATATCCTGCTATCGCCTTTACATATTAAACTTGGCTTAATGAAGTTTCGTCAAAGTATTGAAAGATTTTTTCAATATTGCAAGCTAAAAGCTTTTAAAAAGTTTTAGCTGAACTATTTTTTGTTATCATGCTATTGGAACCAAATATTTGACCCCTTTGATTAAAATGGACCACCCTGTAATTGGATTGAGACATGCAAAAAATATACATCTAATTGTTTCAGTTTTTTTTCTTGATTCACGGCGATTTGATTTACAAATGATCTTGAAGCTGATATTATAAAGATCAACCGACCTTGGATTCGTGATCAGCGACACAAAAACCCTTACATACCTTTACAATGTTAATATGCAAAGTCTGGTTCACCGCCTTAGATAAAATGATGAATTGTATAATGTTAAGACACTCTTAAATTACT
Organism: Phymastichus coffea; assembly: GCF_024137745.1. Lineage (NCBI taxonomy): Eukaryota > Metazoa > Arthropoda > Insecta > Hymenoptera > Eulophidae > Phymastichus > Phymastichus coffea. The sequence continues at coordinate 5,197,355 of NW_026706827.1, forward strand.
CAACTTCAATCAACGATATCACGATGAAAAAAAAGATATTCCAAATTTGTAAGATGGATTTTGAGGGTAAGGGTGCTTGTTTATAAAGATTTGACTGGTTTGAGGAAAAAATATTTATTCCTAATATTATATAATCTCGAATATAGCTAAGAACTGGGTTTTTAGTACTTTTAGGTTAGGATATCTTGGAAACCTAGAGTGATGGATCAATTCTGAGGCTGGATTCGAATTCAATACATCAAAAACCTTCGGGTACGTATAGTCTGTATTTTAGCTTTTTTTCTTTGTCGGCCTCTGTAATTGATCATTTTTTTATTTAGTTATTATTCATCATCTTACATTTGATACTTATAATTAACGTATAATATAAAAGTGAGAATATAATAATTTTTAGACAACTGAACAACACATTAGTAAATTTTATATTCTGAATATCTCTAAAAATACATATATTGACTTTAATTTCTTTTGCATTGTAGTTGGAAATCAAAACTTTTAGTTTAGTCAAGTGACCCTCTAGACGTGCAAATAAAAATGTTTGCGTACGTTAGAGAGCCTGAAAAAGGAAAGGACGCGGGAGTAAATTCAATGATTATGACATTTATAAACAAAATAAAATATTTATTACCAACTGTTGTACAAAATATCTTCGACGATATCGCGACATCAATGGCAAACAACAAACACGATGCGCTCGAAGAGAGACCAGTTACCATAGGCAGACATGAATGCACGCCCATGCAGAGATACATCTTCGCTACTTTGATTACAAGCACCGTAATTGCATAACTATGGTACTCATGTACTCGGTTAGTACACGGACACTTCTGCTGATAGTACTCATGGAACATAGAAGTAAGAATTCAAGAGAAGAGAGAGAGAGACTGCGTGTGTACTGCTCATACTTGTGGCTCACCGAGCCTAACACTTGAAATTCAAAACTGCCACAACGCTTTGCATGCAAAGAAATAATTGCTATTAGGCTGACGACCCATGAAACGCGGCCGCTTGCGGATCGCACGCAACGCGACTCTTATGTGAACTCGCTCGTTTCTGTATTGAGTTACACTATTTCTTTCCCGACTCAGCCAATCAGCATCTTGAAACAAACAGATGGTTCATGAGTGGCACGCTTACATATACACATAGTGTCCGTTCCGACGATAGTATGTGCTGGCGTCAAGAGATAATGGATAGAGAGTAAATCGTGAATAAAGCGATTTTCCTCATCACAGTTTAACTCTACATGGCTTTGAATTTTGAAATGAACTATATATCAAGCAGTCTTTACATACCTCTATCATTTAATAATGAATTGAACGCTTTAATCTAGATATAACGATACTGCTACGTTTTAAAATGTAAAAATTGAATTTACCACAATTCAGTAATTAAGTAAACATAAGAAAAAATATGTAGGTTGAAGCCAACAAGCTTAAAGACAACTCAATTTTTCGGCAGTTGATTCACAACCCGCAACAGCTAATCTAGAAGCTTAAATACTATTTTCATATTTCAATATTTGTTTATTTATATTATTATTGAATTTTGATTGATATTAAATTTCCACTTATACTGCATATCTATTCATATTGAATTTATATTAATATTAAATTCATATTAATTTGCTATTCTTTTTATTATTTTGGAATAAACAAATCGTTATTTTAAATATAAAAAATCGATATATATATATCTTATTGAAGAGGTAAGGAGCCAAGCAGAGCTAGTTAGAGGAACCTGTAATGCGGTACATTACAAGGCTTTGCCTGAGAGTGTTGCATTACTTGCAATACCTCAGGAAAGCCACCCCCGGCCCTTGCCGCCCCGTAACCAACCGTATAATTACAATTTATGCGCGCCCTAATTTGAACACTAATTATTTTTCATATCCATCTACGTACACCTGCGAAAACGACGTAAGAAGTTGGAAAACGCGATCCGATGGATGACTGAAAAAATGGAGCGCACGAAGAGGAAAAAGTGAGCGCACATACACTCCCAACCACGTATTGCGTAGGCGGCCATCTTGAAGAGCGGTACAGACTAAACATGAGTGAGCGAGACAGACTCAGCAAGCGCGAGCGAGACAGACTAAAAGCGAGAGCGAGCGAGACAGACCATATGAAGCGAACGAACTAAAATAAGTTTATACAGATTCAAATGTAAATGCGATGATGAGGGCGCTACGAAAATAAGATCGAGTTACAATTATATTATTACTACAAATAATTTAGCGATACGATTTATATACATGTAACATATTAAAATATAAAATTAGAAATACTTGTATGCGGCCGCTATCACCTTTTAAATGTATTAATAAGCGAAAAGCCATCTGACAAATTAAATTAATAATTGATTGATGAAATTCGAAACTCTGACGAAACTCGCTGGTGACGTCACGACCAATAAGCGAATTAGAATAAAATTTGATTTCCATCCGCATCGAAAAATAAATAAGAGTAGGGGTAGATTTTTCTCATCAATCAATACTAGCCGACTTAGTGGGGGGTGAGAGAGAGTAAATAGCGACGAAAGTAGGAGATAAAATGAGGGCGCTGTACTTTTCTAATTTATATATTGACCAATGATGAAATATTCGGAGAGCGCTAGCGATATCCGAATTAGTATATCGGCCAATAATAGGATTTCTTGTCGCAAAGAGGAGAGGAAAGATGATCTTTGACCGCGAAAAGCCGTTTCTCGTCCATTTTGCCGCTGATCGCTAGATTAGAAGGAAGCAACTGTGCCAGATTCGTTGCCGTAGTTTCGCTCGTCGGATTCTTCAGCGGAAATTTGTTAGTAGGCAAAGTGCCACTCACTAAAATTAATTGTGAAGTGCAGTGCGTGATTTTTCTCGGGCAAATAATACCGTTGCGGCGCGTGGATCCGTCGACACCGGGAATTGAGTGTTCCAATCGAGTCGCGCTGACCATTCGCCATTTCTCCGAATTTGTCATGAATGCTAGAATCAAAGGCATTTTTAACAAGATTTCAAGAATTCGTTATCCTATCGTGCATATAAAGACGGAAAATTCGAGAATTTTTATTTCAAGATGAATATGAGTGAAATTCGTAATTAAGTTTTACATTTTTAACATTTTTTAACAATTATTAACAAAAAAATAAATAATCAATAAATAAATAATAAATAAATAAATAACCATATAACTAAATAATTCATGCAGCAAAATTATAGAGAGATTAAAGTAGATTAAACGAGTAAAAAAATTTTTTTCTGTTTCTTTATTTTAACTTTATTTCCGTGTTTTGGGGCATAAAACAAAACTTTTTTCTTAACGACATTTTTCTCGAAAACCAATAGAACTTGAGGTAACGATATATTTAAAAAAAGCTGTATTTTTACAAAATTGACTGTAAAAGATTGCACAAAAATCCGCGGGTGGTTTTCGCAAAAGGAAAGAGACTAGTTTTTGACTTCTATTGGTATATTTTTCCTTCTATTACTAGTTCTAAACTGACATTGATTTGAATCGATGTGAAAAAAATCGAAAATTTTTTAATCTATTTTTCATCGTAAAAAATACAGTTTCGATTTTTTAACTTTCTTCACGTGTTAAATGGAAGTTATTACAACAACCTTCAAAATGCACTTCGATTTTCTTGATTCGATAATTTTCGACCGAAATACAAAACTTTCAAGTTTGCCTGATTTTGACGTAGGTATGTCAAAAGTAATTGACAGACAGTATATCTTCTCGTTGCCGCTTTCAGTCTAGTTCCTCTGTCCATCGGCCTTTCCATATGTCAATTGTCCTGTCACGCTCGGCAATAGCCGCATTCTTTCGTCCTATGTCTACGCTGCTCCCGTAGATATTTTTGCGTTTAAAGGCCAGAAGATCCACGTGTATTACGCCAGCCACTACCAAAACAGTCTGCGCAGAGACTGTTCGGTAGAAGCAAGCGATTCGCAGTGCGCCCTGTCTCTGTACCATCATCATCGTCTTACAGTATTTCTTTGTCTTCAGGGAGTCTGCCCATATTTCCGCACCGTATAGATGGATCGAGTGAGCTGTCGCCATTAACAGTCGTCGTTTCCCTGATCTCGGTCCCGTCGTGTTTTCCATCAGGCAACTCAAGGATGCTATCCTCTCTGTCGCTTTCCGGGTTGTTTTCTGTATAGGAGGCCAGAAGGTCATCTTCGTATCAAGGGTTACCCCAAGGTACTTGATTTCCTTCTTGGTCTCCATCTCGTATGTCCCCATCCTCATATGTATTATCGTCTGTATGCGTTTTCTCGTGAGAAACGTCAGTTCCGTCTTTTCTGTTGCGAGTTATAGTCCGTGGTCTGTCATCCATTGTCCGACTCGTCTCATGGTCTGGTTCAACGCCAGTTGCGCCAGCTCAGGGGACCTCTCCGTAATCACCGCCGCCACGTCATCAGCGTAGGCGACGAGGGTCACTCTGAGCGGCATCCCAAGCCGAAGCAAGCTATCGTATAAGCCATTCCAGAAGTTATGTCCCAGTATCGACCCCTGTGCCATCCTAGCGGTGACCTGTCTCGTTACTTGTCCTTCGATCGTCTCGTACGTTCTCCGTCTGTTTTTTAGGTAATCCTCCACAACCCGAAACAGATATGGTGGGATCCCGAAGTTGCATTTCAGCGCCTCCAAGATATTTTTCCACCTGGCCGAGTTAAAAGCATTCATAATGTCGAGCGTCGCCAACACTATAGCTCGCGCTGCGTGGCAGTGTCTGTCTAGTTCCAGGAAAGAGTCGACCACCTTTTGGATCGCTCCAATTGTCGATCGATCGCTCCTGAAACCGAACTGCTTATCTAATAAACCCCCTCCGGTCTGTATCGCGTAGATTAGTCTCGGTCTCAGTAATTGTTCAAAAAGTTTACCAGTCGTGTTAAGTAAACTTAACGGTCGGTAAGCCGAAGACGTGGCAAGATCGTTCTTACTTTTTGGGATAAGAACGAGCCTTGCAACCTTCCACCGGTCGCTGAACGTTCCTGTCGTCAAACACGTGTTGTATAGGTCGAGGAGAATCTCCGGCCGTAGACGAGCCACAAGCCGGAGGATCTCGGACGGTACTCGGAGGGTCCCGGTGCCTTACCCGTCTTCGTCGCATTCGTTGCTCTGATGAGCTCCTCAGCGGCAAAGGCGGGGGGCATTTGTGCGTCTACGTCATCCATCACGTTTATCCTAATCAGGTGCGTTGGAAACAATCTGTCAACAATCCGTCCTGCTGTTTCGGCATCATTAAGTTCCGATGAGACTCGGACCCCTAGTTTCCTGGTCATGATCTTGTAGCCGGTTCTCAAAAGATGCTCGTTCACCTCCTCCCACTTCCTCTGGAGCTTCCTCCAGCATCGTGTCTTGTTGTCCCATATTACTTTCGTCAGCGTCTTCCGTGTTGTTTTGTATATGGCTTGAAGGTTTTCCCTTTCGGGTCCGCCCCCTGCCCTTGTCACTCGTTGCCTATTTGTCAGGGATATCCAGCGTAGCTCGGCTATCTCGTTTGTCCATCAGTATTGTGGTTCTCTTTGTTGTATCTGTTGACGTTTAGGCATTGTGCTTCTGCACAAGATGTCTATTAATTTGGCCGTCTCGTTTGTCCGTCTTTCCGCTCTTTACCGGCCGTTAGTTCGGGGGGAATTCTCTCCCCTGGAGCCGGTGTTGCCATTAGCTCTTCCGAAAATTTTCGTCCGTCGAGTTTACGTAGATTCCACCGTGGGGGTTGGTAGGTTGTCGTTCGTCTTGTTCCCGTCCGTCCCACGACTTCGAAGACAATGTATTGGTGATCGCTGGCTGTGTAGTCTTCGATCATCCGCTATCCCCTCAGCCGTGGCAGGATTCCGTCCGATGTCATCGTGACGTCGAGGACAGAGTCTCCGACACCTGGCCGTCTCTACGTCGGCGTATGTCCCGTATTTACCACTGCTAGATCGAGCCTTGCCGCCATTTCCAGCAGTAGTCGTCCGCTTCGATTCGTTTCGTTCATTCCCCACTCGGTCGCTCTCGTGTTAAAATCCCCCGCAACGATGACATTCCCGGGCAGGTTCCTGATCCCGTCTTCTAGAAGTGCCGCCTTTCTTTCGAACTCACGGTGCAGTTGTGTGTCAGGTAGACGCTGAGGTAAGTAACAGCACCAACTATGACCCAGACGTAGTCGTTCTCGACACCGCGATTGGAGACTCTAGATTGGGTGCCACCCCTTATCTAGATAGCAGTGGTCTCTGTCTCGTTTGTGATGTATGTCTGGGTTGTCCTTCTCCTGTATGGTTTACTCAAAATCAGGATGTCTACGTCATATTCGTCGACTATCTGAGGTAGGAGCATGACTGCAGTCGTACTTCGATTCAGGTTTTCCTGAATTATTCTGTTCGTCCTCTGACCCGTCCCCTGCACTCCTCCAGCGCGACGCAAAACACGGCACATCTGCCGCTTCCGGCAAGGTAGGTGAGGTCCCTGTGCTCGGCCTCGGAGCACAGTGGGCAAACCGGCTTGTTTTTACATACCGTCGCGTAGTGTCCGGATGTTCCACACTTGCGGCAGCATTTCATCCTATCCTTTCCTGTCCATTCAGCTTTCACATGGCCGAAGCCCAGGCATCTGTAACATTTTGTCACCGTCAGTCGTTTGCGTACGCGGCAATGCACCCAGCCAATTCCGATCCGACCACACCGAAGCAACGCATCGGCTTCCCACGATTCCAATTCGCAGACCTCCATATACTACTCAGCGTGGTTTGGACCCATAATGTGGACTCGGAAGTCCGTATCTCATCCCGTCTTTCGTCTGAGCGCGTCCGTCACGTTTTTCGGAGTCGGAACGCAGTCCAGATCCATGATATCCAATTGGACCTTGGAGATCATGGCCCTGACACTGCCCGCTTCCCCGATCGCGTCTTGGATCTGTCGTCCAAACATCTCGCGTCCGTTCAGCTTGTTTGCGTCTACCTATAGCTTCAGAAGATATAAGTCGTTCTCCGTCTTCCTCAGGGTTGTCACCTGCACGAGGCTGTCCTTCGGGTCGATCGTCGTTCGTATTTTCCGTACTATATCGGAGTACGTCATGTCCGTGCCCGACCTGATCAGGACAACCAGTCCCCTTTTCCGGTGGACCGGTCCGCCTCTGTGAGACCGATTCTTTGCGTCCGTTTTCTTTTTGTCTTGTCTGTTCTTTTTCGTGTTACCGTCTGCAAATCCTTGGTTGGTTCCGTCGTCGGTGGCCTCTTTTGTGAGGGCTCCGGCGTGGTTCCGACCGGCGAACGTTTTCGTTTCGTCCATGGCGTTTCTTCGTGATTCTCCGCTGCCATGTCTGTCTTGGGAACGTTTTCCCGAAACTGTGTCCGATCGCTTGTGCAGCGCGATGTCTACAGTCTCGAGAATTGTCTTAATTCCCGTATTTACTGTTATGTTCATGTTCTTTTGTACGTTTGCTGCTTTGGCCATTTTCGTCGCCGTCTCTTGTATGAGCCACAGCAGTTCTGTCACGTGTCGTGTGTCGTTTGTCATTATGGATGTTCGTCCTGTCGTCGGTTTTTGGTTGTCAGCGGCCGAGGTATAGCTCACCCCGTTGCCGCCGTTCGACATGCTGTCCGTTCTCTGTCGTCTTGGTAGGTTAAGTAAGTCCTGGTTCGTGTCGTTGTTTCGTGTCGTTCTCCTCTTCCCCGTGCACAAAGTGCGGCCCTCAAAATCCGTGCCGCTGCCCGTGGCCACGAGGGCTTTCACCCGATCGGAACCCGGGGTGGATTCCTCCTGAGAAGGGGTTACCACTTGAGGTAAATCGATGTTTTTTTTTGTGCATGTTCATATTTTTGTTTCGTCCCGTTGTGCTAAAAGTTCCTCGTGGTCGCGACTCCATGAACCGTGTTGGAACAACGCACGGCCCCTGAGGTCTCCCCTCCTCTACCCTGTGTATTCAGTGTTCCCCCTGTAGAGTGTGCGTGATTGTGAGTGTCCATAGTGGCAAAACCGGGCTTCGTTCACGGGGAGAGCCCGATTAGAGGGATCCCCTTCATTCACTTTCGGGCGGCTCCGTTTATAAGGGTCTCCGGCATTCGCTCTTTCGGTAAGCCCCGTTTATAGGGTTACCGAGCATTCATTCATCCCGGGTTGCCAAGAGGCGTGTGTCTGTAAGTGTGTGTGTAATATGTGAATGTAGGTGTGTGTAAGTGATTAATGGTTGGGTACATCGGCAGAATACCATTATCTTTTGCGTCATTTATGAGCCATATCTTCCTCTTGGCCGTGTCCGTTATAGCGTTGCTGCTCAGAGCATTGACGCGACGAACGACGTTTCCACCAGGCACGGTCGTGGACGTTGGAAGCTAGCATTTGCTCAGTGAGGTGTAACCACTCACTGGATCAGCACGGGGGAATATATTAGTAATATTATATATCTAACTATGAAAAAAATAGCGGCCATAAAAAAACACCAAGAAGCAACATCTTGTCTCTCAACGTGTAGACTGTCGACTTAATCAGCAGAGGGCCAGATGCTATAGCATAGCAGAACAGTTTTCTTATTCATAACGTAAATCAGATACTGAAAAATATATATAATCTACATCAAATCAATTCTACAAAAATGTTAACCAACAGAAAAAAGCGTATTACTTTCATTGTAGAAGCAAAAAACAAGAATGAAAATGCTGCCTTCATTGTAACACAATTAAACCATATTTTTGCGGAAATCGATGACATTTTATCTAAAATTTGTCTGAAAGACATTATATACGAATTACGTAGATTTTGGCAAATTAAACAATTTATTTTCTAAACTCAACAATTACCTAGTGCGCTAGGACTAATCAAAGCCATATTTAACTTGAACGTTACCGCGCCAATCACGGATATTAACGCTCTTGTAATTAAAAAAATTGTAAGTCAACATAATTCACTTAAAAAATAAGTTAATTACTAAAGTAATTTTTATCTTTATAGCAAATCATATTTCATTTAATTATATAATTTATACATTCTCGGTATTGTAAGTTGACAATAATAAAAAAAATTCTACATCAAACCAAAAAAAGAATATATTGCCATTACCAAAGGAAAAAATCTGTAGGTAAGTGGAAAAATAAAAGTCAGATTTTGTAAATTTCAGCATTAGAGATGGCGGATCTAATATACCAAAAGAAAACTTTAAAAATGTACAACATTTTAAACAAAGCAGTTTTTTTGGTTACTAGTTATGAGTAGGAAGTTAACTATTGAAAATTGACAAGTTCAAAATAACGGGTTCAATGTGGTTATTTTAATATGGCGGATCATATTTTATCAAAATAATTTTTCTTTTATTCAATGGTTTTGAATTATTTTACTATTTTTTTATGTGTTCTTATTATTTTTTTTTATTTTTGAATTTTTATCTTTAAAAGAAAATTTGTTAGTTTATTCACAATTTTTTTTCTTCATTTATTAATTTTTTCTTTTTTTTTATATTTACGAATATAAATATTGTCCACTAGGTGGCGTATGAATAATCGAAAGTAAAGACATTGATTAATTGTCTACGGAAAAGTTCGATTTTCATTTGTGCCGAATATTTTAAGGGATACTTTTTTATCTCATTATTCTATACAGAATTCAATACAATTTAAAATGTCAAACTCAAAAGCAATTCGTACAAAACGTTTGTGCCGTAGAGATGACGTTCAAGCTGGAAGCGAAAATGAGGAAATGATTTCCGATTCTGAAGAATCTGATAATTCTGAATCCGATTATGGTTCAGAAAAGTTTGATGATGAGAATAATTCTGATAATACATTTGAAAAATCTTAGGATAAGGGCTACTGGGACAGTTCGAGAGGAGCAGAGTAAAAGATGTCAGTAACACAACGATAAAAAAGCTCAACGGGGTCGTACACCGTAAAACACGACAACAATAGTAGACTAAATTATATAATTATTATGGATAAAAAACCAATTTCTTTACTGTCAACAACATCAGAAAATATGCCACTCTTATCAATGAAACGTTACTCTAAAGAGCACAGAAATAAGTTAGACTTATTGGACCGAGAAAAACAAGTATGCGAGCGACAGAATTAAATTTGAAATAAAGCGAAATAGTAAAATTAAATTGACCAAAAAATGATTATGAAATGTACATAATTATAAAGCAGAAGCGTATGCGACGACTGGGTAAATAAAGGATCATATACACCGGAAAATTAAAAGAAACTGTATTGAAGAATACGAATAATATTTAGTATAGCGAAATGGTCCATACCAACATTAATTTTGCAAATTCGACCGAATTATGAAAGCGCCACTGACGTCACGTATTATCTAAGCCAATAAAAGGATAGCTTCTTGGAATCGCTTTCTGTCCTCATCAACAATGTGCTCAAAGGTGGGAGTAAATATTATACATGCGGCGAAATATATTCATAGATCAAGTGGAAGCATAAATGAGGAATAGACGATTGCTAAATTAGCAAGGATAAAAGAGCGCATCCGACATCCGAATGAAAATTTAGACCAATGATAAAATTTTGCACGTCGAGAGGGGGAGAGTGAAACAATTTTTGGAGAAGACGAACTGTATCTCGTTCATTTTGCCACTGTTCGCCTAGGAGTAAGCATCCAAATTTTCTTCCCGCACTTAGGATGCCTAGCCCCAGATCAACCGACTAGAGGTTTTGTCGTTCAGTTGATCCCACATAAAATCGAGGTGAGTGCCGCTGATAGTTGATGTCTATCGCGCTTTGAAAATACCTGTAAAGTAGAAAATTGCTGTGTGGAGATCCTTTTCTTTTTTTATGAACTATAACATATTTCAATTGTAGAAAAATCTGAAACAGAGAGTTGAGAACCTTCCCTTATTAGTACTTATTATACTTTGCAAACTAGTATTTTGGAAAATGTCTGAGTCAGAGGATTCGGAAAAGTATCTTTGGAAGAGTAAATGTGTTACTAAACAAGTGCGTAAACAAATGAAGCAACGTTTAGAATATGGTAGAATAAGAAAAGGGATGAAAAAGAAAGTAGAAATAGACTCAGATGTACGATAGTCTGATGTGTAAAAGGCAATCGGATTGTTTACTTAAAATATTTGTCAATGAACATGAAATTTTTTTTCCTGTTTGTCATTCCAGATTAGATTTGAAATACATTGAAAAAGAAACTATCTCTGAAGCAGCCGCAAATTTCAGCGTACAATGCCACGAGTATTTGCTTGTCAATATACTGTAAAGTGAAGAAGAATACGCCAACCCAGTAACTGGCAAAACTACTTTTGCTATAATCACGAAAATAGCATTAGATAATAATTGTCTTTTTTTTATCAAGTTTTGATTCGTTTTTCTGGAAAATAAATTGCCTCAATTAAGCATATGGTATTTTGTATATCAATTGACTTGTGTTATATTTTTACAGAATCTATCCACACTTGCATTGGTAAGACTCATATCAGCAAATTTTTCAGCTTACTCGACTTGCCTGCACTTGATACACATACTTTCAAGCATCATAAGCGAATGATTGAATCTATAATTGAAATTGTCGCTAAAGATATCTGCTCAAAAGCAGCTTCTGTGGAATAACTACTGACAATTGAATACATTGAAGATTAAAAAAAAACTGTTATAAACTATTATAAGAGTGTACCTATTTCATTGAATAAAAATATCCATCTTCATGTTGGTTAGTTGCAAAAAAAGACTTCAAGTCATGTGTTTTTTAGGAAAATATTGTAAAAGAGACTTGCTTGATTATGTTGAGTGATTGTCCTACTATATACGTATTAATTTAAAAAGAACTATATCTCAATCATGTTTTCTTAAGACCGTTATACATACTGACTTGAAACTATTGTGTCAGGTCAACATCATGGATCAATTTAAAGTGTTTTTGATTATTGTAGAATCAATTTGTACGATTAGGTAAGTGAATTATTCTTAGTAATTTTTATATTACTTGATTATTTTGAGTAAATTACATTACAAATAATATCCATATTCTAATATGATAACTAAGTCATAATTTTTCTATTATATTAATAAAAAGTAGCCATTTTTCCACTATAATAAACATTTTTAGTGTAAACAATATTGTACAAATAAATTGTTAAAAATCCTAATAAATTCAAGTTATTACCAATGATGAATAACGTTAGACTTTTTCATGTCATTTTTTTTTCTATTCAGGCCAGAAGAGTTGAGAGAAAGATACTTGACAGTCAATATTAATTCTACTGAGAACGAAAAATTAATAATTATAATTTATTTATTGTTAATCCATTGTTAGTCCATTGCTATGAAAAAATTCTGAGCAATTACAAATCTACAAGTGAAAAGAAAGCCAGAAATTTATTACAAGGATTTTTTAATGGTAAAGCAACAATTATTAAATCAAAAAAGATATTAGAAGAAATCTTGAAATTTTTAGAATGGAAGTGACTGAAGTGCACTAATTGTGGTTATCGTTTTACACTATTTAAAAAAATTGACTGAATCTATTAATATTATTTATTTATCAATTACGTTGCATGTTCAAACACTATTTATTATACTTTTAAAACTGTACAATGAATAAAAATAAATCTAATCTATAACTTTTGTAAATAAATTTTGTTTTCTACTATACTGTCTACTGTTTTTATTTATAACAAATTTTTGTTTGTTAACAAATTTATTTCAAACAAAAAGAATTAAACGAAAATTAAAATTACAAGTACGAAGTCTGTCCCAACAGTATCCGACCTACGTTCATGGTTACAACGACTTTTTTATGTTCATTGCAATTTGTTAATTGCCAAAACTGGCAGAACGAAACGAACAGCGAATTTGCATAATATTTTGCTTTAGTCTTAGTAAAAGTTGTGGTAAAAAATAAAAGAGTGGTATAGGCGGTTCAAAAGTGGCCTTTGTAGTAATAACTCTACCATTAACAAATAGTCTATCACGAGGCCTGCTCTGGCTCACTCGGTAGAGCGACGGACTCACACCCGCTAGGCCTAGGTTCGATTTCCAGTCCCTGCTGATTAATACAAGCACCACCTAAAAGAGTTTCATGTCCTTTATTCTCAAACACATTGCAAGCCTCCGTCGCTGATTAGCACTGACGGAGCATAAATAGAGCGACTTTAAAAAAAATAAAACAAAAAATACTCTATAACCATTTACATTACGACCTACTAATACTCCTAATTTTGCTTTATCATTCATCATTTTTAAATTTCCAACATTAGTCTTTTTATTAAAAGTATGTCATAAGGTGATTTATTTACTTTGGTATTTACGATAGTACCATTTTTTAAATAAGCTACTGCACTCATAATTTCTAGCCAATAGTTTCAGTGTATTCTATCCTCTTTCATCAAACACCTACCCATGTCTATCGCAGATCTATTATATCTTTCGGTTATGTCGTTTAATTCATGAATATACGGTGGACAAGGTAATAATTAGATACCTTTATATTTGATAAAATTAGAAATCTCTTTGTTTATATATTCCTTACCATTATCGCATTGAATATTCTTTACTCTCTTATTAAATTAATTTTCAACAAAATTACATAACACAGGCCGACAAAATTTAAAAAATGGAAAAATCCAGAAACCAGACAGTACGTTCCCAAACGTTTTTGGTGCGCTGAAACCGAATCTGACCTCAGAATTGCTCCATCACACTAGGTTTTCGAGAAATCCTAACCTAAAAGTTCAAAAAACACGATTTTTCACTATATTTCGCGTAGTATTACGTCGTAAGACAATTTTATTTTAAAAAACGAGTAATACTATCTCCAAGTACTACTCTTACCCTTCAAAACCCTTTTTTCAGATTTAAAAAATCTTTTTTTGCCATCGAGATATCGTAGATTGAATTTGAGTGATTAAGCGATTTCGTTACAGCACGAAATAGTGGCGAATTTCCGAATAAGGAGTTATAGTGTAATTATATGTTTTTTGGGTCACTGAATCAAAATTTAACGTCAGAATGACTCTATAATCTCAATTCCCTTAACCCTAGAGCCCCATAACCTGCGACGCTGTAACCCCTGACCGACATACTCCAAAGTCCTTAACTCTCGAGCCCCTTAACCTGCTGCGGTATAACCCCCGACCCTCACACCCTAATTTCCTTAACCCTCGAGCCTTTAACCTGTGAAGCTATAACCCCCGGCCCTATCGAGGGTTAAAAAAATTCGGGTTTGGTGGACGGGAAATACCGCTGGGTCAATGGAACAACGATAGACGTCATTTCTGCGGTAAAAGAAGGTAGAAGAATTTGTGTCTGTCATAGGAAAATTCATATCCAACTTACGTATACAAGTACAATTTACGTTTACATACAAGTGTCTATAACTTGCGAAATCGATCAGCTAGGATTTTTAATCTTACATTTTTCTGGTCTACTAACGATGAAGAAAGTATCTACGTTAGCAGATATCGAATTCACTTAGGGCTTACATTTCCTTACTTGAGGATAACCGTGTATGACATTGCTCAAAAACTACAAATTTTTGTGCTTCGTTCTTCATCCGTGTTAGGGATCGTGTTTGAGCGTCAGGCTAACGGATAAGTCACTGGAATTGAATTTTTGGTATTATTTCTCGTACAACACTGCGTGCAGTACTTTCATTGATTTTTATTATAACTTCATTTTTCAGAAATTTTATCATTACCCCATTCCGGTATTAGAATAAGTTTATAATATTATTCGTGTTTTAACACTGCTCGAAAACTCCAAGTTTTTGTGTTCTACTCTTCATCCCTGTTAGAGATCGTGTTTGAGCGGCAGGCTAACGGAGAAGTCACTGGAATTAAATACTTTCTATTATTTCTCATATAACACTGCGTGCAGTACTTTTACTGATCTTTATTATTACTTTGTCTTCTAGAAATTTAATTATATTTACCCATTTCGTTATTAGAATAAGTTTATAATATTACTCGTGATTTCCAATTAACTTATAAGTTATTGAAGATGTCGGCATGTAGAATTCCATGCAAAGGAAAAATCGATTCCTTTTGTAATATCTGCGGTAAATTTGAGGTAGCTCGACTTCGTCGACCAATCACTGATATCATTAAAGATCAGTTTGAAGAATGTTACGAGACACCTACGAAGAATTTAGACAAACCATGGGTTCCTAAATATATTTGTGAAGACTGTCGCCGAAGTTTAAAAAACTGGAATAAAACTAAAACCGAAGTTGTTCTCCAACCAACAATATGGCGTGAACCTAAAAATCACCATGATGACTGTTACTTTTGTAAATGTGATACTTTAGGTTTTAATCATAATAACAAAGCTTCTCTCCTTTATCCGAACGTTTCTAGTGTAACAGCAGCTCAGTATGGAAAAATAGAAAGAAAAAAAAATACTGATTCTGAGCCAAAAAAACTTCAACCAATAGAAGTTCCGGTGACAGACAAAAGCAGCAGTAGTGATGAAGAAGATTTTTCTGACTCAGAAAAGCTCAAACTTTTCGACCAAAATTCTTTGGATGATCTGATCCGTGATTTGAATCTTCCGAAAGATTCTTCAGAACTCTTAGCTTCAAGACTAAAAGAAAGAAATCTTTTATTATCTGAGACAAAAGTTTCTATTTACAGGAAGAGAGATATTAAATTTCGGCCATATTTTACTTGCGTGGATAACCTTGTTTACTGCAACGATATAAAGCATCTCATTAGTTTATATGGAGTGCACAGAGGTTATAATCCAGAGAACTGGCGGCTCTTCATGGATGCATCTGTACAAAGTCTCAAGGCAGTACTTCTGCACAATGGGAATGAGTATGCAGCTATTCCCATTGCTCATTCCACTGTGATGAAAGAGTCTCACGATAACTTTCGATTCCTTCTTGAGAAAATCAATTACAATGAACACAAATGGCTCGTTTGTGGCGATTTCAAGATGATCAATATATTAGTTGGCTTGCAATCTGGAAATACGAAGCACCCCTGTTTTTTGTGTTTCTGGGACAGTCGTGCACGAGAAGAACATTGGGTTCGGAAAGAATGGACGAAAAGAATCGGAATGGTTGTTGGATCACACAATGTCGTCCATGAGAACCTTGTTGATACTAAACATATCTTGTTACCTCCACTCCATATAAAACTGGGCTTGATGAAGCAATTCGTCAAGGCACTAGATAAGGAAGGTGAATGTTACAAGTATCTTCAGGGCAAATTTCCTAAATTGTCTGAAGCAAAAATTAAGGAAGGCATATTTGTAGGGCCAGACATTCGAGCACTTATGAAAGATGATGAATTCCTCTTGACAATGACGATTGATGAGAGAAATGCTTGGATAAGTTTCAAAAGTGTCACCGAGAATTTTCTCGGAAACCACCGGGACCCTAAATACAAAACTATTATGTCGACAATGCTACAGAATTTTCAAAAATTAGGGTGTTTGATGAGCCTGAAAATACACTTATTGTGTTCACATTTGGAATACTTTCCGGACAATGTTGTTGCGTTCAGTGAAGAAATGGGTGAAAGATTTCATCAAGATTTCAGAAACAAAGAGGAACATTATCAAGGTAGATGGAATGAGAGCATGATGGCTGACTATTGCTGGGCTCTACACCGACACGATACATTGACAGATCATCATAGACACAAATCTCTTAAACGTTCATTTCAAGATAAACGACAGCGTTTTCATAAAAAAAAAGAAGTGAAAAACTGTAGGGTTGCAGATATTCAGATGCAACACTCACAATTTGAATAAATGAGATTTAAAACGCGTAATTGAAAGCTGCGTAGAATACAAGGCTTGGATATTGAAGGGATTGAAATGTAGAGACATACGGTTATACGATAGCAGCTTGAAGTGCTGATTGAGGAAATTCTGGCAAAGGAGTCTGAGGTTGCAGACTGGCAGGGCTCGGGGGTTGAATATAATTTGGAGGCTTGAGGTATTCTGCGTATCGAATTTTGGTATGAGGGTTGGGGGTTATAGCGTCGCGGTAATAGGACTCGAGGGTTGAGGAAATTGGGGTGTGAGGGTCGCGGGTTATAGCTTCGTAGGTTAAAGACTCGAGGGTTGAGGAAATTGGGGTATGTCAGTCAGGGGTTACAGCGTCGCAGGTTATGGGGCTCTAGGGTTAAGGGAAATGAGATTATAGAGTCATTCTGACGTTAAATTTGGATTCCGTGACCCAAAAAACATATAATTACACTATAACTCCTTATTCGGAAATTCGCCACTATTTCGTGCTGTAACGAAATCGCTAAATCACTCAAATTCAATCTACGATATCTCGATGGAAAAAAATGATTTTTTAAATCTGAAAAAAGGGGTTTGAAGGGTAAGAGTAGTACTTTGAGATAGCATTACTCGTTTTTTAAAATAAAATTGGCTTACGACGTAATACTACGCGAAATATAGTGAAAAATCGTGTTTTTTGAACTTTTAGGTTAGGATTTCTCGAAAACCTAGGGTGATAGAGCAATTCTGAGGTCAGATTCGGTTTCAGCGCACCAAAAACCTTTGGGAACGTACTGTCTGATTTCTGGGTTTTTTTCCTTGTCGGCTTGTGTAATCAATGAAACATCCAGCAGTATCTGCTTTATTTTTAATGCAGTAAATTATAGTACATTTACTTTAATCATCAACAAAAGTTAAGAAAAATCTCTCCCCATAATAATCAGTAGTGTTATGTGGTACATTTAAGTCTGTATGAATTAATTCTAGAATTTCAGTTACTTTAGTTATATTGTTTTCAAACTGTTCATTTGTCATTTTACTTTCAATGCTTGTAGCATATTTCATCGCAATCTTTTCTAGCCTTTCAAGCAAACCACCTAACAATTTATTTTTGACCTAATTATTCAGATAATTAAAATTTATATTTCCTAAAGCTCTGTGCCATTTTCCCTTTTTAGTCAATACAGTTACATTTGAATAAATTTTATTATTTCTTTGTTTCACTAAGCTTTTCAAATAATATAAATTATCTATCTCTTTAGCAATCACATGAATTTTTTTATCACTACCATAAATTTTTATTGCATTTTCATTAGATACAACTTTGCATCCTTTATCAGTGATCTTTGAAAAACTTAGTAAATTTTGTTTAATTCCGGTTTTGTTAATTTAACGCTCGGCGCAAATACATAAAATTACGCTCGCCATTGACAAAATACTTTCAAAAGTATTTTGACGCGCAATAATAAAGGCAGGTGCATCTAACCTACGGTGATCAGCCGTAATTGTTGTTGAGAATCAACAGTCGATGCTCATCGAATATCAGCTGTGCTGTCTCGCTCAAAATTCTGCTGCTGCTGCTTGCTGCTGCTTTGATGCTGCTTTGATATTACTCTCGCACGCCAAAACTCCAGGAAACTTTCGATTTACGAAATAACGGCGAAACACAGAGCAAAACTAAATCACGGCGATACTATCCCGAAAGCAGCTACGGCTTAACTGCGTATTTTCAAACTCTCGCGCGCCCTCTCTCTCTCCCTCTCTCTTTCTCTTAGTCGTTCGAACTAACATCGCGAGTAAACGAATCACGAACGGATCGATTAATTGAATCGACTACCGTTGTAATACATTTATATATTCTTTTAAATCTACATAGTCATTAAAATATTTACAATTATTTATAATGCGATCGGTACAACCGCTATCTAACAATCAGTTTTGCTACAATTTTCACTTGCACTTTTGTTACATTGAATAATTTTATTTTCACTGCACACTTTTATTAATCAAGCCCTTGGTCCACTGGAGTTACTGCTTTGCTGCTTTCTCTTGAAAAAGTAGACTGGTAGTAGCTTCTTTCTCGGCCACCACCTCTACTGTATCCTGAAAGATTTTAACCTCGTTGTCCTTGAAGATTTTGACCTTGACGATTATGATTTTGGCTCTTCTTTGACTCTGCGTGCCAGCAATTCTTCTTGAGGTAATCTGTTTTACGCATGCATGGCATTGTTTATTCTTTTTCGTGTTAAACGTACTCGCGGTATTTTTCTTCTCATTTTGATGTTGACTTATAACTTTTTCCTTAATTTTGGACTTCACGTAATCAACAGTTTGTTGAGCTTCGGGAATAATGTCGATGAAGTTACTGATGTAGCTGTAACTTGATAGCAAAGTTTCAATTAAATACCTCATATTTTCTTTCTTATCTAAAGTACCACCTGCAGACTTGAACAAAAAATTCGTCTATTTTTCAAAATTTTTTAATTCAACTTCATCTAGCTTATTTCTATTATCTGTAATGCTATCGATTGAGTTGTATATAATTTATCAAATTTATTTACTATCTGCAATGCTGTTGTGCAGTCTTTTATATACTCCAATAGTTTGTTTGAAACGGCACTTTACAAAATACTTCTAGCTTTTAAGTCAACCTTTTCGGACTTGCTTTCATCATCTGCCATTTCCCTCGCTCTCGTAGCAGGTTCTTTGCAATCTTTGTACTCGAACAACATCATCAGTCGTATTTTCCAGCTTGAATACTTCGACCCATCAAACATTGGTATTACTACATTTTCAATTTTAACTCGACTTGACTCGCCATTTCTAATTTTTTTAAATTTATTCTTTCATACGTTTTGGTTTTCAAAATTATCACGTTTTTTAGTTCTTTCAGAAAAACTTTACAAATTTTATTTCTCGATTCCATATTCAATTGAGTTTCATTATCTGATAATTCAGTCTTTATTAATTTATTTTTAAAAGTAGTCCATAGACTCTTACGTATAATCTCTAACTTTGTTACATACTCTATGCACGATCTCTACGACGTGTCTTGCCAGCCGGATTTGATCTTTTACCATTAAACTTTTTTTATTGATTTTTCTTGAAAAAATTTTTTACAGCTCAATAGCTAATTACTTTAACTTTTTTTTTTCATATATATTTTTATTGTCGAGCATTTACTACGTGTACTTATTCAATCACTTTTTCATTGATTCACATCAGTTTTTTTATTCACACTTTCACAAAATCTTTTTACTCAAATTTTATTTATCAAATTTTCTTTTGAACTTTCGATATATTTTTCTCTTTCAATTGTTCTTAACATTTTATTTTTAACTTTTAAACTTTTATTCTTCGATCACGTGTTTCAACTTTTACAGTTATTCACTTTTTCTTTCCCAATAACCACGGATAGATACCATGTTGAATAAAATGGGTGATTAGGATTGATAAATAACTGATTTGTTTTGTTAATAATGATATTTAGTGTATTAACTAACTCTAATTCACATTTCAGTTTTTGAGCACGTTTTCTCGGCTTGACTATCCTCTTGATTGACATCGCCAAGATCACCATTAATGAGGTTCCACTCGATTATGTTACCAGTGCTCGTAACCTGGACGTGATACTGATTCCCACGCTTAATTAGTCTGAACATGTCAAAAGTGTGACGAGGAGGGCATATGGCTCTCTGGCTTCACTACACTTCCACAGGAAACCTCTCTCGACAACCTTTCGACAACGCTCGTCTAAGCTTCAAGTTGCCCAAAAAGTCTGCGTACGCTTCGTAATAGGATGGATCCCATATATACCTACTCTATCCCTAAACAGCCACATTACCCACTATAGATTAGCCCTAGGCTGGCTATCACTTACCCCGAATAGGTATAAAGCCCTCGCCGTTCTGGCCTACTCTGTAGTGTCTAGAAAATCGCTAGCTAAAAAACTATCTGTCCTGCTTGATAGTGTCATTATCCGGCGCTCGAATTGCCATCCACAATCGGCGTTTAAATACAAAGCTCCTCGAACTAAGGCCTGGAACCATTCTTTTGCGATCTTCACACAGAGGATACTCAATTCATTGAGCATGACCCTGTTCTCCACTGATCGGATTTCTGACTTCAAGGATTGGACACATGATCTGTTTTTAAATTATGAGGCTAGAGCATGGATCGAAAGGGCGATTCGCGAAAAACTAATGCCATTGCCGGCACTGTCTGATTACACTTGCATATCAAACAAGGTCAATCCAGTCGCGTTCTCCTAAAATTATCCAACCACCCACAAATACCCCTCTATCGACCTTTGGTTCATTAAATAGCTAATTAAACTTAGCTGTTTTTCAGCCAAATGCACGTCGCTCCCCTTATACGCCTTCCTCCTTTCAGTCCGTTTTCTGTAAAATAGATGCCATCGCGCTTTTATTATTTTTTATTATTTTTATTGTTCTTATTAATTTTATTATTTTTATTATTTTTAACGTCTTTATTATTTTTATTACTATTATTATTTTTATTATTTTTCATCTTTTATTATTGTTATTTTTGTTGTTTTATCTGTTATTTTAATTATATTTTTTATATATTTTTATTTTATTATATTTTACATATTTTATTCTATTTTTCATATTTATATATATATAATCTGAGTCATATTACTATTATTGCCATTGTAAACTCGCTGCTCATCGTACATAAAATTCACGCATTTCATCTAAATTTATCTTCTTTAAATAGTTAAATGCGTTAATATTGTAACGGTGGATTACAGTCGTCCTTCTCAAGATGGCTCGCGACTACCCGTACAAATTATTTGTTCGATAAAGGGGATCCGGGAAGCAAAAGAAAACGTTCCCACGACTAAATAAATCGTCAAGTGAACACGTTAATTGACTATCATGGGATCAGAAGTAACTTCAGGTGCAACTATCACAACAAAATTCGGAATAACATAGCAAATTTTGATAATAACGAAATAACAAAATAATAAAACTTATATTAAACAAACAAATAATACCGCCGTTACAACAAATTTACGAGCGTAAACCCGCAGTAGATCGGCTGCAGGACTGCTCACCGAACCGCTGTTTAATTAATCGAGAAAAAGAAAATACAAAAGAAAAGATGCATCCGAATACAAAATAAAGAAAAATAAAACGTCTGAACAAAGTCAACGAGTGACCCCGTAGTCAGCACGTACTAGAGAGAGAGAGAGAGAGGTATATCCACTGACAAACCAGTGCTGGAAACGATCACATTTAAATATACATTAAAAATATAGTAGGTTTTCGATTTCTTACTGGAAATATGCATAGTTTATCGTATTTGCCATTTTTTGTGACCAAGTAATATATATGTAGGTCAAAATAATTCTTAGATATATACAAAGCATAATTCGACAGATATCAAATACTTATTGGCTACCCTCTTCTCTTCAACGTGTAAGACTTTTTCTGAGCTCACCGTTCTGCATGTAGTAAGAAAATTACGTTAAGAAAGAGCCTAATTCTGCTACTGATATTTTAAAGTTTTGTGAATCGCAGTATAATTTGGGATAATAGAGATATTAGCATGAAACTTCACCTTCTGATTGTAAGCAAGATAATTTATCTCTTACATATGATGAACTCTGTCAATTTTTCTTAAATTTTTTAACAATCCAAACATGAAATAAGTATTAGACAAATACTATGTCAGCTTAAGTGAGGTAATGGAAATGTTGAACAAAGCATATCGCCATCATTTAAGTAAGAATACTAAAACTAAAATAATTGCTCCGTAAGGACTTGAAAAACAACAGGAACATAAGCAATAAAACTACATGCAGTTGAACACGCAGTCAAACAGATGAAACTGAAGAATTCTAGGCAGGGAATTTTCGAACTATAAAAAGTCGGATAACAATTTCTTGTTTAAATTTATTGAAACCTTAAAAAGGTTTATTATGTTATGTTTTATAATTGTTGGAATATATGTAAATATGATAATCCAGAATACAGTGCTAGGTAGCACTGCTAGAATGTGTATGTGTGAATGCTGTGAGAGATAATAAACGAAAGAATCTAATCTAATCTCTACGCAACTCTTTTGTCTCTTTATCTCTCACAGCATTCACACATACACATTCTAGCAGTGCTACCTAGCACTGTATTCTGGATTATCATATTTACATATATTCCAACAATTATAAAACATAACATAATAAACCTTTTTAAGGTTTCAATAAATTTAAACAAGAAATTGTTATCCGACTTTTTATAGTTCGAAAATTCCCTGCCTAGAATTCTTCAGTTTCATCTGTTTGACTGCGTGTTCAACTGCATGTAGTTTTATTGCTTATGTTCCTGTTGTTTTTCAAGTCCTTACGGAGCAATTATTTTAGTTTTAGTATTCTTACTTAAATGATGGCGATATGCTTTGTTCAACATTTCCATTACCTCACTTTCAAATTCTATTCAAGCAGTCATAAGAATTATCATTAGATTCTCATATTTTTTTAAGATGACTTATAAATTTATATTAAAAATAATTTATAATAATATTGTAACGGGGTTCTTGATACCCCGTTAAGGGTGATGCTAAGTG
Source organism: Phymastichus coffea (assembly GCF_024137745.1). Taxonomy (NCBI): domain Eukaryota; kingdom Metazoa; phylum Arthropoda; class Insecta; order Hymenoptera; family Eulophidae; genus Phymastichus; species Phymastichus coffea. The sequence continues at coordinate 5,220,596 of NW_026706827.1, forward strand.
GCTACTCGGCTTGCCGGTAACTCGTTATGGGCACGCTTGCCTTAGGCCCGCGGAGAGCGTCGTAGGTTAGGTAGCAGCGGACGGTGTAAGTCGGCGCGCGCGTGACACGGGAGGGAGGAAGTGCCGAGAGGAAAGACGCAGCGGTTAGCAGAAAGAGTATTTATTAAGACGAAGATAACAAAGGAAGCATACAAATAGCATTCGCAGTGAGAGAGGCAAGCGAGAAGAAGCGAGAGAGAGAGTCTTAAGATCGAACGGACACTTACATGACAAGTTCGCAGTGGCCTCGGCTTTAGACTTGACACGCGCAGGTGTTCAGCCACGAGGCAGCTCTCTCGGGCTGACCGGCTAAGATCTGCAAGCACGCACCCACGCACGCACGCACGCACGCACGCACACACGCACCCTTCGTCTTTATCGGCAAGAAAACCCGAGCTGCGTAGCACAAAGCACTTCTTCCTCGCGCTGATCGCCGAACTTGCTTGCTTTCGCAAAAGCGGGCAGCCGAATCTGTCTCGCACGCGGACGTGGTCCTCCTCTCTCGCGCTAGCTATTCGGCAGCAGCGCGTCTCAGCCAATTAGGCAACGTGCGCGACACTCGGGCGTCCACGCTTACACGCGTACACGCGGATCTCTCTCTCTACTCGGTGCTCCCTGACTTACCTCGTGCCGCGTCCACAGCTACGGCAAGGCAAAAATACATAAAGAAAAGAATACATGGGTTATCAACAGATTATGATTAACTTAAGGGGAGAGAGAGACATAACGAGCCTCGGCTCGTTATATTCCCCTTCCCCAGACGCTGGTAGCGAGGTTGGTACCAGCTCGACCCACTCTCTCTCTCGACCAGGTAATAAATACAACCAATATGTGGGAGAATACGTTTTTAATAGGAAGGTGAACAGATTACAGAATGAAAATACAATTTTTGAGGAGAGGTAGCTTCGAGGCCTTGTCTCTCTCTACAATTTTAAACGAATAAGAGTGAATCTTTAAAAACAAAAAGGGGCGTCGGTGCCGATACAATCAAAAAACAAAACGAAACATAGTCCAGCCTTGGGATGGTTCGAAGCGATGGCGAAGAAAAAAGGGAGAGGGGCTGAAGCGGCGAGGGCGCTGGCAGGTCAGCGGGCGAATCGCGCTGCCGTTCCTCATTCCCTGGTAGAGCTTCCGCGCCGTCCTGGGATCGGTACCAGGCTGCAGGCCTCCGGATATTCATACTTCGGGTACCTCCCGTTCCGGAACAGCTGGTGCAGGGCGTAGTTGGGGCAGTTGTCCGTTCTGGACACCTGGGTCAGGTTGCACACCCAACAGTACCTCTTGTACCGGAGGTCGACTCTTGGGCCATAGAATCTGCCGCATGGCTCGGTGGCTCTCTGGTACTGCAGTACGGTCGGCCCTGGCCCGCGACGGGGCAGCTCCGCTGAAAGCAGCCTTGGGGCATTTTGGCGCTTCTGCTCCACAGCGGCCAATTCCGCTTGGAGGGCCTCCAGCTCTTGGAGCTTTTGCCACTGAAGGGCCATTAGGTCCGCCCTGGTCTTGTCGGCCTCTTCGTTGGCTACGAATTGGGCCTCTGCAGCGTCCAGGTAGTCGCGCAGCTTGGTGGCTCTCTTGACCCGCTGCAGGAACTCCTGAGGCACCAAGGCTCTGGCACGAGCGTCGGGGTGGTCGGCGAAGGCTAATACCTCCCAGTAGGCTTGCTGTTCCTCCTTAGCAGCCTGCTGGCGAGTCTTGCGCCACTGCCTAGCCCGACTTTCGAGCTGCGCCCACTGGGTTTCCACGGGGAGGTCTGAGGGCCCCGAATCCTCAGCCCGCGAAGGCTTGGCGGGCGGCGCCATAATGGCTGGCAGTGCCGGCGGGTGCCTAGTGGCTTCGTTTGGGGCGCCCTCGGGCCGTCCCAACGGGAGCGCGTCGGTCACTTTCTGGACTGCGGTCTGGGCGGCCTCCGAGGCTGGCAATGCCGGGAGGGCAGCGGATGGTGGCTGCGCAGCGATGTGGAGGAGGCTGATCTCCCCCAGTAGCTCCGTCAGGCTCACTCCCGATGGACTAGGAGGAACGGAGGAGGCGTGTGCCTCGAGGATCTGGCTGATAAGTTGCTGCATCCTGCGCAGCTCTTCCACGGGCACGTCGAGCCTGACACCGTTCTATCGGTCCTCGCTGGTAGCATTCTCGTAGAGTTCTGGGGTTATATGAGCAAGGTTATATGAGGAGCGATACTCGAGATGAGTTGTCGTCCAAGCGGGTTAGCAGCAGAAGGCGACTGAGATAAGCAGCTGGTTAGCGAAGCAAAGCGGAGGAGCAAAAGTAAGGAAGGAGGCACTCCATGAACGTAAGGGCCGCGAAGGGTGGCTGGTTAAGCGCGCGGTCCGCCCGCTCGGGTGTTCTTTGGGCGCAGGCGTCTCGGTGACGTTTCTACCGGCGGCGGAGCGCTCTTTTTCGAGCCGGGCGGCCTACCCCTTTTTCGAGGGGGCCGCCCCTTTGGCGCTAGCTCCAGCTTGGTGGCGTCCTGGCTGTATGGCGGTTGAGGCAACGTTTCGCGCGCGGGAGCCTGATCGCCCGAAAGCTTGGGTTCGTCGCTATCAGGAGCCATCTCTTGCTCCCCGTCCGAGGCTAGTTGGTCTTCACACCCGCTCTTCTCCGGGAACTGCTCCGCATCGTGGCAGGGTTTCAGGTCGCACACAGCTACTTTACCTACGTCGACTCCGCTTTCGTTTTGAAGCTGGTAAGAATTCGGGCCTAATCGAGCGGTGACAACAAACGGTCCCGCATACTTGGGACAGAGCTTCGCGGCGATAGCCCGGGCAGCCGAGGAAAGCACACGATTTTTCGCCCATACCTTGTCGCCAACGTCATAGCGAACGTCGCGGTGTCCCTTATTGTAGTATTTCTCTTGGCGGGCTTGTGCAGCTTGGGAGCTTTCTGAGGCATGCGCGTGGAGCTTGCCGAGATTTCCCATCTTTGCCTGCCAGCTCCCGAGCGCGTCGGCCTCCTGTCTCCGCGTGGCCTCAAGCGTTTCTTCGCGCCTCGCCGTGTGGGGCGGCTCTGGGTTCCGCCCATAATTCAGGAACGCCGGGCTCGAGCGAATCGCCTCGTAGATAGCCGTATTGTACGCGAAAGCGAATTCTGCGATATGTTCGTCCCACTTAGTGGGTTTTTCTTGAATAAATGCCGCCATCATCGTCTTTACGGTCCGGTTCACGCGCTCCGTTGGATTAGATTTCGGAGAGTAGGGCGCGCACGTCGCATGATAAACGCCGTGGGACTCCAGGAAGTCGTCCACAAGCTTGTTCTTGAAGGGCGTGCCATTATCCGACAAGAATTTCTCGGGGACGCCAAATCGCAAGAAAACTCGTTGATTTAGCTCTCTCTTGATGGTCTTGCCGTTCGCCTTTCGTATGGGGATGCACTCGATCCACCGGGTGAACATGTCCATGAAAATCAGCAGGTACTCGTGGCCTTGTGGCGATTTCGGGAACGGACCCATCAAGTCTCCGCAAACTATTTCCCATGGTCGCGAAACTATATGCTTCCGCATTAGTCCCGCCGGGGCCACCTGCTCGACTTTCACCTGTTGGCATACGTGACAGTTGCGCACGAAATGAGCTACATCCCTATAAATGTTTGGCCAGTAATAGCGCAGGATTGCCCTCTGGTGGGTCTTGTAACGGCCGAGATGTCCCGCCGTCGGCTCGTCATGGCATTCCGCGAGGACCAGTCCACGTCGCTCCCGTGGTACCACCAGCTTCCAAGCATCGTCGTCTCGCCCCATCGCGTCGTCAATGACCGAGTCGGGGCGGCACACGTACAGGCATCCCCCAACGACCTTCCAATACAGGTGGGCCCTTGGGTCGGCCAGGACCTTCTTAATCTTATTCCGATACCAAGGGTCCTTCGTGCCTTCTCCAACGCTGAGAGAAGCCGTGGCGGCTATCGCGTCTTCGTCTGTGTCGTACATGCGGGAAAGTGCATCCGGCACTACATTATCCTTGCCGCTCCGATGCACGATGTCGAAGTCGTAGGCTTGCAGACGCAAGGACCAGCGACCTAACTTCCCGTTGGGGCTCCGCAAGTTTCGCAGCCACACCAGGCTGTGGTGGTCTGTCACCACCGTGAAATGGTAACCCTCGATGTAAGGTCGAAACTTCTCGATCGACCAGATTACAGCGAGGCACTCTCTCTCTGTCACTGACAACCTTCGCTCTGGAGCAGTCAGAGCTCGACTCGCGAAACAGAGTACGCGATCCGCTCCCTCGATGTGTTGTAAGAGGACACTGCCCAGCCCCGTGTCGCTAGCATCACATTCAACGATAAATGGAGCGGAGAAGTCTGGCCTTGCGAGCACCAGTGCGGAGGCCAGCAAAGCTTTCACCTGCTCAAAAGCTGTTTCCTGCTTTGCTGTCCACGTGTACTTGCAATCTTTGCGGGTGAGTGCGGTGAGCGGCTCACTCAAGGAAGCGTAGCCCTCTAGGAACTTCCTGTACCAAGAAGCCATCCCTAGGAAACGTCTTAGCTGCTTCAGGTTCCTCGGGGCGGGGTACTCAAGGATTGGACGAACTCTCTCTGGGTCGGGACGACAACCATCGCGGTTCACCAACAAGCCAAGGTATCGCACTTCTGTCATGCAAATCTTCGACTTTTTTCGGTTTATCGTTAGGCCCGCCTCGTTTAGCCGCTTTACGATACACGTCAACCACTTAATGTGCTCTGAGAAGGTTTCCGTTGCGATGAGGAGGTCGTCCAAATACGCGAAAGCGTAGGGCTCCATCTCAGGTGTTATGATTTTGTCGGCCAGCATCTGGAATGTTGCGGGCCCCCCCGACAGGCCATAGGGCATCCTGACAAACTCGAACAAGCCGAGTCCTGGGACGGTGAACGCGGTGATTGGTATAGACCTCTCTGTAAGAGGGATCTGCCAAAAAGCTCCGGAGCAATCTAACGCGCTTATGAACTTGGCGTGTTGGATCTTCCGCAGTATCACGTCCATATAAGGCAGCGGATACGCGGGGACTCTCGTCTCCGCGTTCACCTTCCTGTAATCTATGCAGAAACGGTAAGTGCCGTCTTGTTTCGGGGTCATGACGACGGGGCTCGACCACTCACTTTTCGACTTCCGGATGATTCCCATGCGCAGCATCTTCTGCACCTGCTCGTGCATCTCATCCTCAATCTTCTTTGATACGGGGTAGTACCGTTGCTTGATAGGACGTGCGCATTTCAAATCGATATCGTGCTCGATCCAGCTCGTACAGCCAAGCTGTTCACAGGGTGGATCGGGTAGCAAACTGTGCATTAGCTCATCGATTTCTCTGCGCTGACTTTCGGTAATTTCCTTTATACCGAGCGAGGTCAGTGAGATGAGTTCCTCAGCCCGCATTGAAGAAAGCGCGGCCGGGATTGGCTCGTCACAGCCCTTGACCTTCAGCGTGTTCGCCTCCGGGTCGAGCATCGCTGAAAAAGCGCGGGTGAAGTCGGCACCTAAAGTGCACTCTGTGTCGACTTCGGACAAAATCAGAACATCGAGCCAATGCGTTAGCCCACCTAAAGTGAAAGGTAGGCTTACGTTGCCCAAAACTGGCACGTAGTGTCCATCGACGGCTTTTGCCCCGGGGCCTACGTACGGATGTACTCGGCGGTTAAGCGCCGAGGCGATTTGTAACGCGTTTGGGCCGAGGACAGTGCGGGAAGCTCCGGTGTCATACAGCCCCCTAAATGGATAGCCGCCGACGTCTACCGTCAGCCACCACCGGGGTGACTTCTCTACGACGGCGCTGACTACAGTACCTCCATCACATGGCGGCTGCGCGTCGGTCGGATTACTCAAGGCTAGCATGGAGTCATCCGCCGGGCTGCGAAGCGCCTGCGCTACTCCTGTAACGCCGTCCGTAGCGCAGGTCCGGTCTTCCCGAGGAGCGGTAGGGACCCCTACTACGCGCTCCCCCTCTCGTTTTTTGGCTCTGCTAGTTTGGCTGAGCACTCCGGGCAGGAGAACCGGGTATGACCGGGCCAGCTGCAATTCCAGCAGAGAACTTTGTCGCCACTGGGGCCAATTTCTTTGTCCTTATTCTTGTCGGACTTTGGGGTGACGATCTGGGCTTGATTGCCTTCGGGACGGCCACCGCTTCTGCCTCCACGGTTTCCGCCTTTCCCGCCTCGGCCACCGCCTGGCGGTCCTCTGGACGCTGCGCCGGCCTCGGCCTTTGCCGCCGCCTGAGCACCCTGCTGGGGCTTTGCTACAGCACCTTGGCTTCGGGTAGACGACGTCTGGGCTGTTGCCCCGCTGGTCGGCTTGAGTTTTTGCTCCAAGAATTCCCTGAGGCACGCTTCCCAGTTCAGCTCCGCAGCATGTTCGCTGACCGAGGCGATGCCGGTTGGCTTTATTCTGGCCGCCCTCGACCTGGGCTTATAAGCCGCTTCTGGCAGCATACTTTGTTCCGCTGGAGGAGGAGGTCTCCATTGGCCTACCTCATCGTCCTCTGCTTCTTGAGCTCTTTCCAGCAGCTCTTGAAAGTCGGTCAGGCTATCTTTGCACCGCTTTAGTCGTCGTTGCAGCCGTGGAAGCATATTATCTATGACCAGGTTCACTTGGTCCTGCGCCTCCCAAGGCTCCTCGAACCGGCCGAGAATGGTGAGAAGAGAGACGACGTAGTCTCTCACGGGCTCATCTTCCCCCTGAGTGCGCAGTTGAGCTTCCACGATCAGGCTCCTTCTGTTCCTTTTCGTCTTGCTGTACGTCTTGAGTGCCGCGTCCTTGAATTCTTGGTACGTTTTCCATGCGGGCCTCAAAGCTCGAAACCAGAACAGCGCAGGCTTCTCGAACAGCGGCGTCATCGAGTCCAGCAGTTCGTCTTCCGCAACTCGGTCTAACCGGCGATTCTCCTCTACCTGCTCCAGGAACTCCTCAATACTAACTCCTTTTTCGCCCGAGAATTTTATCTTCCACTCCCGGACCGTCTTTCCAAAGTGCTTGCTCATAAAGCGCGACATTTCCATCGTGTTAAGAGTGTGAGGCGAGGGACCCCCCGTGCTGTGGCTTGCTGCCTGTCTCGACACCGGGAGCGCGAGCGAATCGTCCACCGTCTTCGGCACAACCTCCCTCCCCCAGCTCGAGCTTGCGGGGATAAAATGGCCAAACGGCAGTGAGTGCGTACTTGCCACTATAGTTGCCATTTGCGGCCTCTCGTACTGATTTTGCGTGGACGGTCTCGTGGTTGAGTGAAATATCGGCGCTTGTGGGTTCAGTGTTGAGGGCGACGGTCGTATCGAGCCATCGAACTGGCTTGACAGCTCGTAGTAGTTCAAATCGAACGTGTCCTGGAAATGAACTCCTTTGCTCGATCGTGTCGCGTTCCAACGCGCTTGGTTTTCGGCCGTCTGCTGTTGAGCGTTAGCGACTACGCTTTTCATTTGCGCCTGTAGATCGCTGTTTACTCGCTCTGCATTGTTTTTTTCCGATCGTAATGTGGCGATGGTTTGCAGTAGTTCCTCTATTCGTTTTTCTTGTTTTGTATTACGCAGCATTAATTCTTGCATTTCTGCTTGCTGTGTAGCCCAGAGGTCGTTCAAATTTTCTTTTAAAACACGTGTCTGGAACTCTGCTTGCCACGCCCGTTTTAGCTCTGCAGCTGCCGCCATACTCAGCCAGTGTTCGCTTTGATCGGGGAACATTACGCGCATTGTTCGGTTTGTAGCTGGAGAAGCGATCGGTTCGACTGTCGGCGTGACGTAATGTTGTGCAGTATACGTCTCGCTGCTATGCTTTAAGCTCATTGCGCTTGGGGTAACCTGAGGCTCCGATTACATGCTGGAGGTCACGATCGGCTCGCTCTGTGTGACGTTCGGTGAGTTTAAGAGATGGGTAGGTTTCCAGCTTTCGTTGGCTGGCGTCTGCGCGTGAGCTTTGTTTTGAACAATCGGTGCTATTTGCGGGTTCTCTTCTAACATGAGCGACATGTCGATCGGCCCTGCGGCTCCTTGTGGCGAGCTTGTCGTGAAGCCTGATTGCTCTTTGTCGTCTTCCTTCTCGTCGTTAGCGCCTAGTGTCATTTCTGCCTCTAGCACCGTACGAATATCGTCGAATATATCGTTCGGTAGGAATTCTGACTGGAAGAAGGTGCGTGCTAAATCGTTTCGCGTTTCTTCCGCTAGTGTTGGATTATCGAAGCGCGTTTGTATGAAGTCGCTTCCGGTGTAGTCGCCGTTTAATCGTCGGTACAGTCTGTTACCTCTTTCGTATATCGAACCGTCGTTTCGCAGCTCTAAACGGTTTAACGCGTCTGCCATTACATCGCTTGGCAGCCCTTGAATCCATGATTTTAAACGAGTATTTTTGTTATCTTTGAAAATTGTTAAGTTTTCGATTGTCCAGCTGTCGGTTGCCATTTCGTCCGCTCGTGGGGTTTGTAAAAAAAAGTCAAATAGCCAAGGGAAAGGGAAGTTTTATACAGACCACGAGCAAAGGAGAATGGAAAGAAAAATAACCAAATAAGTGGATTTAGTGATTAACAGAACTTTGTGAATTGTCTAACTTCTCAACCGACGCTGGGCAGTTACATCGAGTGACTTTAAACACGAATTGTAAGTGTTCTATCTAATGAGCCGCGTAACACACGTTTCGCTGGCGCTTACATGTTTTTGGGTGTTGGATATACGGTTTTTAATGTTGCGCGTAGTATTTGTATACGGGCATTTGATTTAGTTCCCGCTGTTGCCTTATTCGCAGTACGGCCTTTCGTAAGTTGCGACGTTGTTTACGTCGCTCCGTAGTGTGTACGATGCTTTGCAGCTACTGCTTTGTTTACATCGCGCGCTAGCGTTTGGAGTGTAAACACAACGGCTCGCGTACCTGTCTTTACTTGTTTTTGCCTTCTGATGCGCGCGTTTACGCTTGAATACATTTTTTCACTTGCGTATTTAGCTACTACAGACCTAATATCGGTTGGACGCCATTATGTAACGAGGTTCTTAATACCCCGTTAAGGGTGATGCTAAGTGGCTACTCGGCTTGCGGGTAACTCGTTATGGGGAACACGCGGGACTCAGCCCAGCGGCTCAGTTATGCCCCTCGAAGGCACCCTTGCCATCGGCCCGCGGAGAGCGTCGTAGGTCAGGTAGCAGCGGACGGTGCAAGTCGGCGCGCGCGTGACACGGGTGGGAGGAAGTGCCGAGAGGAAAGACGCAGCGGTTAGCAGAAAGAGTATTTATTAAGACGAAGATAACAAAGGAAGCATACAAATAGCATTCGCAGTGAGAGAGGCAAGCGAGAAGCAAGCGAGAGAGAGAGTCTTAAGATCGAACGGGCACTTACATGACAAGTTCGCAGTGGCCTCGGCTTTAGACTTGACACGCGTAGGTGTTCAGCCACGAGGCAGCTCTCTCGGGCTGACCGGCTAAGATCTGCAAGCACGCACCCACGCACGCACGCACCCTACACCCTTCGTCTTTATCGGCAAGAAAACCCGAGCTGCGTAGCACAAAGCACTTCTTCCTCGCGCTGATCGCCGAACTTGCTTGCTTTCGCGAAGGCGGGCAGCCAACTCTGTCTCGCACGCGGACGTGGTCCCCCTCTCTCGCGCTAGCTATTCGGCAGCGGCGCGTCTCAGCCAATTAGGCAACGTGCGCGACACTCGGGCGTCCACGCTTACACGCGTACACGCGGATCTCTCTCTCTACTCGGTTCTCCCTGACTTACCTCGTGCCGCGTCTACAGCTACGGCAAGGCAAAAATACATAAAGAAAAGAATACATGGGTTATCAACAGATTATGATTAACTTAAGGGGAGAGAGAGACATAACGAGCCTCGGCTCGTTATAATATATTATACAAGATAATGTCATATTTTTATCTATATAAATGTGTTGATAAGTAACTGTCGAAAGATTATGAATTAGATATCCTTTCAAATAATAAAGAAAGAAGATTCTTACCAGTGTGCCCATTCATTGCTGCTAACATTAATGGAGATATACCTAATTTAGATCCAGTTCTGGAATTTATTTCAGCACCATGATTCAATAAAAGTTTTATAATATTAACATATCCACCACTAGCTGCAAGACTAAGTGGTGTATAATCAGAAACATTTCGATGCTCTTTATTAGCTGCTCTATTTAATAATAATTCAACAACTTCGTATCTGCCTCCACTACATGCAAGCGAAAGTGGAGTATCTTTCGTTCTTTCTGACTGAGCCTCTAAATCAGCTCCATGATTTAAAAGAATTTCAACTACCTTTTGATGCCCAGCAGTAGCTGCTAATATTAGAGGTGTGAAGCCTTTTTTATCTCTGTGTTCTGAAATAATATTATAGAGATTAACATTAAAAAATATATTAAAAGTAAATAAAAATGCAAACTTTCAATCAGAAAAATATTAGTAAATATATAATTTATATAAGTATAATTTATAAGAATAATATGAAATATATCAATAATGAATTTATTTCCTAACGAGATCTCTTTAAATTTATCAAATTTTTTTATTGTAAATTACTAAAGTCAACAGTTAATATTGTTATTTTATATCCTAAATCTATCAAGCTTTGTACTTATATAAAACCATAAAAAATAAAAATTTTGATCCCAGGTTCAATTTTTTTAAATGCATTTAACTTATTTTATAAAAGTGGGTAAGATGAGACGGGGATCAAATCGAATAGCCAAAGAGTGAAATTGAAATTTTTCATATCTTGTAAATACTATTAAATTTTACCAATTAAATGTAAGTTATCGTTTTTTTGCCAAATATTTTGATGTCGCCTGCTTCGCAGTATACCACTAAAACTCTATCTTTATATTTCTTTCAAGAAAGGTGAAAAAGATTGCAATTATTAATTCTGAATAGTACATTTCATAACGAATGTCGGGAGTAGATCATTTCCGTATGGGTAAAGATTGCCAATGTCCGTACGAGATCATCCATTTCACCCACCAGTTATGTATAATATTTTTTCATATAAGCTATAGGGGAACTTCGTTTCCACTCATAAAATGGAGCCAGGTCTTCGAGCGCTGCCATATTGGATTAGAGTGCCACCATATTGGTAAGTATAAAATTGTATGGGAAAGGTAGGTAAGTATGGAATCTATTGATTGAAATTGAAGATCAATGTGAAAGAGCTTAGGAGAAATTATGTAGAGAATATTTTAACTTGATTATTTGTTTATTGCTGATTTTATGCTGTATAAATAATGGTTACTGTTAAAGATATTATTCCTAATGACACGATTGATAAATTTCAAAGATAATACTATGTAAGTATTTTCTTATTTATTTACAATCCCTTCTTGTTATAATAATTACAAGATTCTAATGATGGAAAATAATAAATATACTTTTGAGAAATAAAAAGTGATGACTATTTCATTATTTATAAGAATTTATTAAAGTGACGTTTTAGTCGTATGGTACAATCGAAATTATCTGACCCTTTTTAAACTTAGAAGAAATGATTGCACGGTGATGGTAAAGCATATAATTAGTATTTATCTTCTAATATGAATAAAACTGTAATTTAATTGTTAAAATTAGAGTACTATGATGAGTTTAATAATTTTAGAAAAAAACTTACTCCTAACACCCAGACATTAAACGAGACAATATTTAGACTGGCGAGAGCCTCGAGTATTGAGACATCTGTTGCGCTCATAATCGGCATAGAGCCAGTCGTCACGCGTTAAAAAAAAGCGCGGAAAATACGGGAAAACCAAAGTGTCTTTTAGTAGTCAGTCGCTGATGCGCTAGCAACAAGAGCTTTATCGCATAAATATGTGAAAAGGATCGGGCATTGTCAGGCGAGCTGGTTGCATATGTGAGCATCATGTATCACGTTCGCCTGCCTGCTCGAAAATAAAAACTATGCGATTTGCATTAGTGTATAAAATGTGAGCAAATATGTAAACAATCCGTCACTATGATATGATAATAAATTATGCAAATGGCATGTGGATATAAAGTTAGAAACGAATCTCAACCCAGCTTAGCGATTGGGAAAAAAAAGGATAACGGTGATTGCTAGTGACCAATAATGAGCAAAATAATCAATGTGTTGATGGTGATGTTTATATGCATTTCTCGTGGAGGTTCGCTCAATCACAAGTGGTTGGTCACGATCCCTCTGCATTATTGAAAGATAAACACGTAAAAACGTATCACCAACTCTGCCAGCGATCTGATGCGTGAACCCTTACCGAGACGTACTCGACGTCTGAACGGACTATTATTTCATGTGTATATATTTTTAGAACAATATATCTAAAATCTTAATCCTACTTAACTTCTTGATTATTCCTGTATCCCGAATTATCCTCTCGAGGACTAACAGCATTTTAAGTAATTCACGGTTGTGGTGATTACCTCACACGTCAAGATACGTTACATTAAGAAGATAACTTTATTGCATATCGATCTTTCACGTTACAACTTGAAAATTAATTTTAGACCTTATAACGAGTGTGAATGAGACTCGTTATGTCTTACTCTCCCATATTCTAATTTATTAATATAAGCCTAATGTATGTAACTTGTCATTTTAATTTCAGTGGGCTGAAGCAAGGTAGGTAAGAGAAAGAAAGAGTAGGACGGAGAGAGAGAGACGGTTCGACTATCGAACGCGCGGACCGCGAGGAGGGCGCTTGATTTTCTTGGCGCGGAAGATTCGGCGATCGTTCTTCAACGCGAGCGCACGTGTTTAGCTGACGATACGATACTCGTGCCTCGAGTCTGTGATTCCTGGACAGCGTGATTGAGAGTGTGTAGTGTGAGAGAGTTGCCGAACTGTATTAACGTGAGAGTGTAGAGTGTGTGGAGTGCCACCGGCGCCAGCCTATTCGGGCTTATAGTTTAACCCTTATGTGCACAACCAACTTTTCCCACACTAATGCACAACAGGGGTACCCGGGTAACCCACCCCCAGTTTTAATGACCTTTTATGTATGAATATGTTTGAAATCATGTGCAATCTATTTTTTTGAATAAATTAACATGAATTAAATGTATTTGACCAATTTCCGAGTTGCACAGTACAGTTTAGTAGCTTTGAGAATAAATCGGCGCAAAGATTTTGGGTACTCAGCGGGTGGTGCAAGGTCAGTTTTCGCATTCGGCGGTTGACAGCTGTTCGTAATGTTTTCATGACGGATAGTATGGTGGTATACCTTCATTACTATAGCCACCTGAGATCTCTGTAGCATCTACAGCTCAGTCATTCGTTTCTAGCGAAGGGGAGCGGACGCGCTTCGCAAGCAAACTTAGCAGTACCGTTGTGCGCCAAGCAACGTCTAGGGCAGAAACGACACCGACTTTATGTTTGAAACTTATTACAATTGAAGAGGTATTGTTGAGTGTTTTTTTATTGTTATTTCGTGAGCAGTGCTTGATATTTATATCATGCAAAATCATCTATCACGTTCCGAGTTCTCAAGGTAAGACTTGTGTCCTAGTATAATTATCAAGTTTCATTCTATTTTCGTGACAGTTTTTCAACATAAAAATGTATTGAATTTAGATTGACTCGTGCAAGAAAGCATGCATACATCAACAATCTGCTTGGAGACGCCAATGATTCCTCGAAATGCGACGATGACAGCGATGATGAAAACTGGCTACCGAGAGAAGCTATAAACGCAGCAATAGACACTGACTATGATCCAGCAACTACTGGCGGGGAGTCCGAAGGGGAGGGAGAGGAGAGCAGTGAATCTGAGCAAAGTGAAGATGAGGATAGGTCTTCAAGTATACCGATCAGAGGAGAACAAGCAGGTACGGAAAATGCTACTGAATATATAGCAAAAGACAAAACAGTTTGAAGTAAAACTCCATCCGATATTCATCAAGTAGCTGCTCACAATGTTCTGCGATAAAGAAGCGGGACGTATAGATCTACAGATACTTTGTCGGTAGGAGATACATTCAAAAAAATTATTAGAGTTGAAATTGTCGACATAATTGTTCGTTGTACAAATCAGAAAGCAAAAGCCGTGTTTGAAAACTATAATGTAAATAATCCGGAATCGAATCGATCGTGGCGTCCCGTGACCATGCAAGAAATGTATGCGTTTATTGGAATTTTGATATGCTCGGGAGCAAATAATTCTAACACAGATCACACCAGCGAAATGTGGAAAAGCACTTTATATCCTTTATATCGTGCAGCAATGGGCGTCAATAAATTTCGTGCTATATTGCGATTCATTCGTTTTGACGATGCAAACACTCGTCAAGAAAGATCAGAGCAAGACAAAGCTGCTCCTATTCGAGATGTATGGACAATGTTCAATTCAAATTTGACTAAGTTGTATAAGCCAACCGAAAATTTGACTATTGACGAGCAGTTGTATCCATATCCCGGACACACGAAATTTACTCACTATATTCCTTCAAAGTCAGCAAAATACGGAATCAAAATTTGGTGGATTTGCGATGCTGAAAACGCTTATCCTTTGAAAGGAATTATCTACACGGGAAAAATTGCCAACGTTCGTGAAAAAAATCAAGGAGAGAGAGTTGTGAAAGAGCTGGCAGCTCCATTCAAAAATAGTGGTAGGAATATAACAATGGATAATTATTTCACTACTCTGCCACTTGCCAAACACTTGCTGTCATGGAAATTGACTATTACAAAAACTTTGAGGAAGAATAAACCTTATATCCCTAAGCAATGACTGCTAATAAACCAAGGCCTGAATACTCTTCTCTCTTTAGTTTTCACGAACGCAACGTTGCATTTTGCTCGTATATACCGAAAAAAAATAAAGCTGTAATTTTAATGTCATCCATGCACTCCGATGCTTCTGTAAACGACGACGAGAAAAAAACCGAACATGATTACGTATTATAATAGATATAAATCAGGCGTTGATACGATGGATCAAATGGTCAGTCGTTACACTTGTCATCGACGAACGCAGAGGTGGCCACTTGCAATGTTCTTCAATATTTTAGATGTTGGAGCACTTGCGGCGTATGTAATTTACCACGAAAATAACAATATGTTACAAAAAAAAAACGAATCAGTGACGTATTTTCTTGCGCCAGCTGAGTGAAGAAATTGCTAAACCGTTTATCGAGGATCGCTCTTCCAACATGCAAGTTATACGTCACCATTGGACGAAAAATGCGATCGAGGACGTTCTTGGCGTTGAGCTTGCTGCTACTCCGATTGTCGAAAAAGAAACTGTAGCTCATGATAGTACAGGTAGGATCAAAGTAACAGGTTCTTGTCACTTGTGTTACCGCGAAACAATCAAAAGGCGTAGGAAAACTCGAAAATGTTGTGCTAACTGTGAAAAACCTGTGTGCGATGAACATTCATCAGCCAAAGTATTGTGTTTTGAATGTGTAGAATGATAATAAAATCTATTTTTCCATCTTTTAAATAATTATAATTATTTATTTATCTACCTATATTGTCTCCTTCATAATAATTAATTATAAAATTTATTTACAAGTCAGTAAATACATTTTTCTCTAGTGGGTACCCGGGTACCCTGGTTGTGCCCTGCGGTTACTCTTTTTCAACTAATAAATTTATGTGCAAAAAAAAATTTTTTATAACATTTAACCATACGGTTATTTTCTAAATAAGTTAAATCATGGGGAACCGGGAGCTCAGATCAGAAAAAAAAATTTTCTAAAAGTTATTGATACAAACGTGAGGCGGTGGGCATCCGGGTACCCGGTTGTGTACATAAGGGTTAATTGCAGTCTGTCAACAGAGCACCTTTTATGAGCCGACCTTCACGTGGCAGCAATTTGTAAGTACTGCTGCGTACCTTACTCTCTCTCCCAATTCAACTTCTTGCTTTCTCTTTCTTTTGCTTCGCCGCTCTTATATTATTTTTTGTTATTATTTATCCGTTGTCCTAATAAATAATACGCTTGCTTTCTTAACGCGCGACTACTTTACTTCGTCCTTCCGCCTATCTCCTCGACCTTTTAATCTCGCGTTTAGGCGTGCGAGTCTTGCGCCGCGACCTGGCATTGGAACCACGACGCCCTGGCGTCACCTGACGAGCCGAGCTGTTCCTGACTGATCGAGCCCAGATTCTTCACCTGCATTATCCGCATATTATTATCTATTAATTTTTATGTTAACGGGACAGTTCCCCGTTACAACCTGTTCTAAAATTTTAATATTTCACAATTTGAATTAATAATCAGCTTTCCTAACAAACTGTTAACGTACAGTTTTCTGATAAGAATTTTTATTTGGCTCATATATAATAGTATTAAATAATCAAATTCAATGGATATAATTCGAAAAATTATTCGAAAAAATGCATCATGTACATTTCAAAAACAATTTGGTTGTATAAATTTAATGATTCAACATCTCTTTGCGTCTACGTGTTAAATGTGCTGACATAATATTTAGCTTAACGTAAAATGCAGTTTTTCATGATTATTAAAGATGGAAAAATATGTTGACAATAAAAGTATTCATTTATTCTATTTTGTTTATTGTAGGTGAAATATTTTATTCTAATTTTTTCACTAAACTACTCAGTTTAGAAAAATTCATATACCTTATTATCCATTTCACAACAATATCAACGAACTGATTTACTGTGGGCTTAATAAATCTGAAAGAAAATACGTGAATCAGATTTGTCTTCATTCTTAATTATTGACGTTTTCCATGGATAGGAGATCATGGATATATACTAAGTATATTCATTGTTTATTCTTACTTTAAAAGTTCTATAACTTAGATAAGAGTTTAGTAGTAAGTAGAAATTATTTTGTATAATTTTATTAAGTTTATATAAAAGTCCTTTGTGCCACATTTTATCAAAAGCTTGAGTAATATACAAAAAAATCTGCATTACAGTATTCATTATTTTCAAAAGTTTTTCTTATTTTAGTAGTAACTCTAATTAAATAACTCTAATACACTTGAAAATTTTGCTGATCTAAGTGTTCAAAAAAATCAATTTTTTATAGATAATCCCGATGCTTTTAAACTGATGTTTTTTTTATTTCCTCTAGTTTTATTTATAATCAACATAACAAGATAGACAATAAGCAAATGAGCTTGCTTGTACAAAAATTAACAAATAATTAAACATAATACTTCAGTGAATGTTATGCTTATTTTTAATTTAATTTGTATATATAATTTATGATTTCCTATTTATGTGCTTAAATATTAATATAAATTTTGGTTTCGTTAAATGTCAATAATTCAGTGGGTGCTCTATTGTGTGGATCACACCCACAATAGAGAAACGCTAACTTCCGGCGTCCACGTCGCGCCAGTTGGAAACGTCAATATCGCGTCCATGCTCTCTGCAGCAGCGCTATAATAGAGATGGCTAACGGAAGTACTGGCTATAGCCGCCAATAGTGGTAGGCAGTAATGCTGTACACAACCACTCATCACATAAAACCTACACATCTGATTGACTGTCCGAAAATTCTCTGGGAGCATGAATGAAGGGCCCTATAAACGGGTATTGCCTACGATTGAGATGGAACCCTATAAACGGGTATTTTTTCCAAGCGGGTTATAAATGAGGGGGCTCTATAAACGGGCATCTTCCAAATGGATGTGAAACCAGAGGAATGACGAATTAGTCGATCAGACACAAAGCAGAACTTTACCAGACGGTGGCGAGAGCAATCACGAGAGAGTTTACCCTAGATTGTGTGTGTGCCGACTCTGGAGGGTACAATCATAAAACCAGTCTCGCACTCCTGGGCCACCAGTAGTTGGAGGGGGTCGGTCCCAGCTCAGCCAGCATGAGAGGCTCGTCCTACACAATGGTAAAGCGCCTAATAAGCCCCAAATCTCGCTCTCTGTAGTAATGCCGATTGGCGATCGGAAGGGTCTTTGCTGCAGGGGGGGGGGCGGTCTAGGCCACCGGACTCTAGGCACGCTCGGACAGGGGGTCTACTCAGGAAAGATTGCAGGACCCACTATACTTGGTAATTAGTTCTGATCACTAACACATAAAACACATAGTAGAATGAAAAAGATGAAAATGAGATGAAAGGTAAAGAAAATCTTGCAGGTACTAGAGTGCCACCTGCGCCCACCGACTCAGGAGAGTCACTGGAGCTGGCCAGCTCCCCCGTTACACCAGTAGGAAACCTGGCTGGTAGACGGGTAATTGTGACAGGAAAAAGGACAGGGTCGACGTCACCAGAATCCTGGGAGGACGCTGTGGAGAGTAAGATGCGAGAGTAACTGCTCACCATACACAGCGTCCTAGGATAAATGACGGAGAAGACGAACGTCCAAAGAAACGTGAGTTGCGTGATTACGAACGGTATGGCTGAGATATATGAGGCTGTAGAAGTTTGTATGTATGAACTGAAGCGAATGCGATAGATCAGACAAAAGACGAACGTAACGGAAAGACGGGTGAATGTAATGGAGGAAACTCCAGAACATAAAAGGCGACAGCTAAAACAGACCCCAAGCCCAGACCAAGTAGATGACGAAAGACGGAGAACGCTCCTAGACGTTGCTGTCACACAGCGAACCGGGGGTGAATGCCGGAAACCGATAGACACCTGACGAGGGGGACACCACGCATACCACTCAACAGATTTCTTCGGAGGATGTTGAGATGAGAGCGGACGTATCAGAGGACTAGGCCACCGTCGTAAAAAAGAAAAAGAAAAGGAACAAGAAAAAGAATGACAACGAGACGGTACAAAAGACGACAGACGGACACAGAAGTCGAGGATCGGAGTGTCCCAACCTGAAAACCAGGCGCGGGACCATTCTGATCAAGCCGGCGGACTATCAGACAGAAGGTAGACCCCAAAACAGAGAAGATAGACGTTCGGACGATCAGACAAACCAAGTACGGTGCTGTATTGATGCGGCTGGAAAAGTCGCAAGGACAGGACTTCCAAAGAGCACTTCAGAAAGTATTAGGACAGACTGCGACAGTAAAGGACTCAACTTCCAGGGTGACGCTGGAGTTTGCTAACTTGGACTGCGTCACGACGTTACAGGACATCGCGATAGCGATAAATCGCGAACTAAATACGGACTCGGAACGGGAAGTGCATCTCTTTGCGCCAAACGCATATGGGAATGCGCGAGCCGTTTGCGAGTTCGACACGATTGAAGCAACGAGATTGATAGGCAAACAACGCATCAAAATAGGATGGATGAATTGTCGAGTTCGACTCCGCATTCATTCTCAAAGATGCATCAACTGCCTCGGGCCGGACAGAAAGAACTGCTGCATGATATGCGGACAGACGGGTCACGTGGGCAAGGAGTGTAAATACACTACTGACTGCTTCCTCTGTAAGGGGATAAAAGGACAGAACCTGGCCCACGTGCCTGGATCGGGCGGGTGCGCCGTATACAGAGCAGTACTGATGGAACTGAAGACAAAACAGAAAAAATGACCCTGACGATACTACAATGCAATGTGAACAGGAGTAGCGTAGCACACATGTTCCTCCCTCAAATTGCGGCGGAGACGAACGCAGACGTTCTTGTTATAAACGAACAATACAGGAACAGACCTGAGCCATCGTGGTTCGCTAGCAAATCGAACACCACGGCGGTGTGGGTACGCGGAGACAAAGCGATGCGAGTCTCGGCAAGTGGCTCCGGGGCGGACTATGTTGGGGTGAGGGTGGGCACTGTCGTTATCGTCAGTGTATACCTGTCACCGAACTATTCCGCGTTGGAGTATGCCAACAGACTCGCAGATATCGAAGACGCCGTAAAGGATATACCCGGAAATACGATCGTGGCGGGCGATTTTAACGCGCGGGCGATTGAGTGGGGTATGCCCACGACAAATAGACGCGGACGACTGCTACTAGAGATGGCCGCGAGGCTGGAACTAGTAGTGGTGAACGAGGAAAAGACGGCGACATTTAGACGACCGGGGTGGGGTCAATCTATACCAGATGTGACCTTGGCCACAGACAGACTACTGACGCGAATAAGAGGAAGGAAAGTGCTCAAGGATTATACAGCCAGTGATCACCAATACATCATCTTTGAAGTGACAGACGAAAATACGACTAGACGAAAAGGTAACGTGTTACCCCCTCTACGATGGGACACGAAACACCTGGACAGAAGAGAACTCGACAGGCTACTGCAAAACGTAGAGCCTTTTAGGGAAAACAATCGAAGTGGTACAGACCGTAACTCGGCGGAGAAGTTAGCTGAGGAGGCGGAAAAATACCTCCGTCACCTATGCGAAGCTACGATGCCGAAAAAACGACAGATGTATTGGTGGACGCAAGAAATTGCAGACATCAGACGTGAATGTCACCGGCGACGTAGACATGCACAAAAACAAAGAAACAGACATGAGGAAGAAGCCTCGGCGACCTACCGGACCTCTGGAACGTACTGTACGACGGACTAATAAAGCTCGACATGCCCCCGGACACGCGTCTAGTCGCCTACACTGACGACATAGCAGCCGTAATAATGGTCCGCGACACACGTCTGACTCAGCTCAAACTGAGCCAGGTGATGAGGCGTTTGGATGGGTGGATGACGGAGCACGGACTGAGTCTGGCTCTTTTTAACACAGGCTTACTGATACTGACGAGACAGAGAATAGACACGATAATACCGATGACTATAGGAACGGAACGATTGGAGACCAAAAGTGAGGTAAAGTACCTGGGGGTGACTCTAGATAAGAAACTGAACTTTTGGCCCCACATACGAGAGGCGACCGCCAGAGCCAGCGAAAGGACCAAGGCCTTGAGTAGGCTGATGGCAAACACGAAAGGACCGAGACCGAGTATACGAAGACTGTTGATGGGCGTAACCCACTCTATCATGCTTTACGGAGCAGAGGTATGGGCTGACTCGTTACCGGTGAGGAGACGCGCAAAGACTATGACGAGCGTACAAAGAACGGGAGCGCTAAGAATCGCGTGCGCGTACCGAACAGTCTCGGAAAATGCGATATTCGCAATCGCAGACGTTATCCCGATCGACCTCTTGGCAGGCGAGAGGAAACGCAGTTACTACCGAAGTGCGACCGTAGGAAGGGCCGACGCTGCAACAGAGGAACGAACGAAAACGACAGAACAATGGCAGACAAGATGGACGACAGACGTTCAAGGACGATGGACCCGCAGACTGATACCAGACGTTCGTCCGTGGAAAGACAGAAAACACGGGGAGGTGTATTTCTATCTCACCCAGTTTCTGACCGGACACGGATACTTCCGAAAGTATCTGCACAAATGGGTAAGGTAACTTCCCCAGACTATGTATACTATAGGGAGTCTTGGGACGACGCGGAGCACACGTTTTTCGTATGCGACCGTTGGGCCGAGCAAAGATTGAGACTGGAGACAGAATTAAGGCCGATTACACCAGAAAACGTGACGAACGTAATGTTAACAACAACCGACGCATGGCGTAAGATCGCACTGTACGTTACGAATGTGTTACGAAACAAAAAGACGGATGGATGCTTAGAAAATTAAATAAATGAGAAAATTTCAGAGCCTATTTTGGAATGAATGAGTATTAAAGGGATGAATGTGTGCTTGGACACGCAATGACAGCCGCCCAGTCTGAAGTAATGTGATAAATAGTTCCGGGCTGGTTGCGGTGCGAAAAAAAAATATCAATAATTCAGTGTTTCTTTAGTCTGGTAGTGATGATCTTCGTCTTGAGAAGCTCGCCAACAAGCACGTTTGGGTGGTTTTGCAATCTGGTATTATATTTTTTGAAAAAAGGTTTTAATTTCTTCTTTTATTGATGGTATCTGTAGATCATTACAGATGATGATGTCATTTGGTACGAACCATGGAGCCCGTACTATATTGCGAAGAACTTTCGATTAAGTTATTTCTAGGATATCTATGTTTGAGTTTGAGGCAGCACCCCATAGTTAAATGCTATAGGCCTAGATTGGTTTGATTATTGATTTGTAAAGCTGTATTTTATTTACTACAGTAAGCTCTGATTTTTCTCCAATGAGTCAGTATATTTTCCTCAGTTGTCTGCGTTTTCTAAATATGTGCTCTTTCTAGTAAGCCTCATGTCTAGATAATACCTTAGTACTTTACATGACTACTTTGTGGAATGAGTTTATTGTTTAGTTTAATAGGTAGGCAGGTATTTTTTCTGAGTGTGAAAGTTATATGCGTTGATTTATTTTCATTGACTTTAATTCTCATGCGTTTAGCTAGTTTTGTAGGTGATTACTAATATAATTTTGTATTATTGCAGTTACTATTTTCCTTTTGAATGAGATGTAAGAATAGCTGTGTCGTCTGCTTAAGTAGCTGTCACATTTGGAAATTTTGGCAAGTTAGCGGTGAAGCCAAAGTTGGTCCGAGTACACTACCTTGCGGTACTCCTGCTTTTATTTTTTGCCTTTTTGATATTTTTCTACTTATTTTTACTTGTGCAGAAAATTTTTTAGTTTGTGCAAATGATCTTCATGTCAGACTTTATTAAAGGCTTGTGTAACGTCTAGGAATATTCAGGTATAATATTCTTTTTCTTCTATAGATTTTCTTGCAACTGACACTATTCTATTAACCTGTTCTGTTGTGGAGTTGTGACATCTAAAGCCAAGTTGATGATCTGAGGTAAGCTTTCTATTAATTATTATTGGATTAATTCTGGCTAAAATTATTTCTTCAAAAATTTTTAATATTACAGAAAGAAGACTAATCGATCTGTATGATGTTGCCAATTTGATTTTTTTACAAGGTTTAGAAATTAAAATAATCTGAACCATTATCCATTTAATTTGAAAAATAACATAGAAGAAGACATGCATTAAAGATATAATTGTTAAATATTTTATTGCGATATTAGGTAACTTTTTGATCATTATTCTTGTAACATAATCAAAGCCTGATGCTTTTTTATTATTTATATTTTTGATTATAAGTAATACTTCCTTTATTTTGACTACTACAATAGGTATACTGTCTTGGGCGCCTATATCTTCAAGTAAGGCGTCCTCTTCTTGTTCAATAATTATTCTTTAGTAAGGATTGAATACTGTATATAAATGGTTGGCGAAATTATCAATTTTTTCTTTAACAGATCCTGCCACATGGTTTTCCGATAGGCGGGATAAATGATGTTGGTCGCTTGAGTCACCTAGTGGCTTTCTATAATGAGTAGTCTGTTGCTTCTGTTGGACTCACTTCTCTAAGTTTCTTTTGAATTTAAAAGTTTTTTTCCTGATACAGTAGTTTCTTAAGTTCTTTAAATGCTTTATTTAAAATTGTTTTGTCTTCACTCGATCTAGTTGTGTGATATATTTTTCTTAATAATCTTTTTTCTTTTATTTTTTCAGCAATTTTATTTGACGTGAATTGTTGAGATTTTCTAATATTTACAATTCTAGAGCTTTATTTAAAAGTGAATTGAAAGTTTTAATACCATTTTCTATTTCAGTATCTGACTTGAGAGGTATTTTACATGTAAGACTTTCACTAATAAAATAAGAATACTTTACTTAGTCAGTTTTCATGTAGCTATTGACTGTCGTAATCATTTGAGTTTGTAGAGTTATTAGTACTGGGGAGTGGTCTGAAGTCAAGTCCGAACATGACGATACTTCGAAGAGTTTTTTATTTATAGCTCTTAGAATTACAAAGTCTATCAGATCTCGTTTGTTATTTAAATCTATTAGCCAGTATGTCGGCTCTCCAATAGATATTAGAACGTAGTTGTTTTTACGTAGTATTTCATACAATATTTTTCCTCGAGGAGTTGCAGTTTGTAATCTTGATCCCTACCATGGATGCTTCGCATTATAATCGCCACCTGCTAAGAAACGATTACCTAGAGAAAGAAAGAAATTTGTCCAATTTTCTTTTATTATTGTTTTGGTTGGAGGACAGTAAACAGTTGACACTGTAATCGGACCTCTTTCATCGTTTATGATTACACTAGTTGCTTGCAGAAAAGTTTTACTAACGTATTTGTGAATGTAATGATTTATTTTTGTTTTGATAATAACAGCAGTACCTCTATATGCTTTATATAACGGATGATTTGTTTTGTGTCTTGTATATTTCAGAAGAAAGTTTTTGCTAGTAAAATATATTTCTGATACTAACATGATGTCAATATTTTCGTGGATTAGAAATGCTCTTTGTATGAGATGTCTCTGCATAAGTCCATTTGCGCAGTAACATGTCTGATCTTCTTGAGTGTCAAACGTAGACTGAAACTGATATTATATCAGGATTTTTTTGAAGTAGTTAATCGTTTAAGTTTATAAAACACAAAATTTTTACAGCATATCTTAGTGTTAAAAATATTAATTTATTAATTAATTTTTTAATTTTTAAATAAAATCATTAATCTTTCAAAAACTATCGTTGGAAATAATAACAGAAATATTTCAAAATATATTATAAAAATATTTTAAGAAATCTTTCTAAGATTCTTAATAAAATATTTCCGAAAGCAAAGATTAACATTTCGCTGCAAAGTTTCCGAAATCAATATAAACATTACCGAAACATTTTCATGAAATATGTTGATCAATGTATCTACAAGATTTCTGCAAAGCTTAATCAAAATATTTGTGTTCACTATTAAGACTGTCTGATATAACGTTGTTTTAATCTTGGTGATTTATTTTTGGTGAAAATAAATGAAAAAAAATAAATCTAGAATGATGGAGTTAAGAATACGTTAACTTAAAAACAGGACTGAGAATGTTGCCAATGATCACTTAGTTATTTAACTGCAAAAGCCTCTGGAAAATCCACTGGAAAAGCCTCTGGAAAGGCCATTGGAAAATCCTCTAGAAAGGTCACTGGAGAATCCTCTGGAAAGGTCTCTGGAAACGCCATTGGAAAAGCCTCTGGAAAGGCCACTGGAAAATCCTCTGAAAAGGCCACTGGAAAATCCTCTGGTAAGGCCACTTGAAATGCCTCTGGAAAGGCCACTTGAAATGCCTCTGAAAACTCATAGTTTAGTAGCGGGCACTGGTAGTTGAACTTCTATCCCTGATAGAAAGCTGGAAGGCTTCAGAGAGATTTGAAGCTGGTTGAGCTCCTCGAATTAATGGCCTGAATTAGCCGATGCACTAATTTTTATACCCTTGCTCAGAGCGCTCTCTCCTATTATGTCACTTTTTGGGAGATAGGACCAGATGGTCCATAATGACTTAATTTGAGCGAAAAAGAAGTCAGCCACATAAAAAAAAAAACAAAAATAAGGAAAATCGGAAAATGCAGGCCGCGGCCAGAACAATTTGCACGAAAAATTTATATTAAGTTTCCAAAATATTAACGCATTTTTTCAAAAATTATTTCTACAATATTTCGGGGAATGGTTTGTGGAAATATTACAACAATATTTTTGAAATATTTTCATATAATATTGCAGAAAAACGTTTTTGATGGTTTGCGTTAATGTTTCACAAAATATTTTTATCGACATCCCAAAAATTTTTCACGAAATAATTCGAATAATGATTCTGTAAAGTTTCTGTAAAGTTTCTATAAAATATTTCAAAACTTTAAATGAAATATTTTAGTGAAACATTTTGCAAATACGTTAGATATATACATATATAAAACACTTTAATATACTTTACATAAAACATTTTAATGGAACCTTTATAATTTATTTCATAAACATTTCTACAATATCTTTGCAAGGTTTGTCTCAAACATTTCAGTGAATTATTGGAACATTTGTAACGGAGATAAGCAGCCGTTTCCGTTTGGGTAGCTCGCGGCCGTCCGCACAAATTATTTATTTGGGAATTCGGGAAGCAAAAGACGTTCCCACGATTGAATAACGCGTCGAGCAAAACCACGTTAAACGTACGGAGTCGAAGTCGGGATGAGAAGTTATACAGCGGCTAATAAACACAACACCAGATTAATACACTAATCTTTTACTTATCAATAATCGATTATAAGACAGCGATCTGACGCCGATATACTACGAGCGGCACAGCAACAAACGCGAGCGCAAAGGTGAATCGGTAGCTGATCAGCGTACAGATTCCCTTTTTAAAACTAAGTATTACAATGAATGCCCGATAAACAATTTCCGCTGTTATTTCGTTAACGGGGTATCCGGCAGAATTGCCACACTACCCACCCATCATCTAGCGCCTAAACATGCAAGAGAGAGAGAAAAGAGAGAACACGGTACCGATCTCGACCTTCAGCATCTCTGACGGCTAGAACGCTTCGCAGTCTGACGTCACTGGTGCGATCCTTCTTTCTGACCGCCTCGCTGGTGTTATTGTCGTCACTGTTTGTCCTCTCGCTAATCCTCTCGTTTGCTCTACCAAGATTGCTGCCTCAACTTGTTGTTACGCTCATTGTTGTTGTTGCTTCCGCTACAGTTGCCGTTATTTCAGCTATCCTTCGATTGCTCGGTGTCTGCAGCAGCGACGAAGTCCGCTCACGCACGCACCCGCGCATCTTGCCGGTTACCCACACGCACCGGTGCCGGGTATCCTTCGGGACACGGCTGGATACGACCCAGCCACAACACTCTAATTCTCGTCCGCTCACCGGGTCTGTCTTCGAAAACGAACGTTGATGAGGTCGCGGGGCCAACTTTCCCTGCTAAAGCCCATCAGAGACTCTTCTTAAATATTTGCGGTGATCTACGACTAGAGCGCTCTCTCTCTCTCTTTCTCTCTCTCTCTCTTTCTCTCTCTCTCTCTTCCTCTTCCACGCCATCTCGATCGCTTTAGCCGTCAGCTCAGTCCGTACACAGCACCTCGAACATAATATCCAAGCATGAGTGTGCGTGCCACGCGCACACACGCTTAGCTTTGCGCAGCGCACGGATATTGGTGAGAGCTAAACGGACGAAATCGGCCTAGCTAAGATTCTCCATTACACATTTCATTTCAATATTTCATGCTATGTGAGCAGAAACTCAGAAAAAGTTAGAACCAAATCGTAAGTTTTTATGGAATGGTGGAGAAAAAGTTTTCACTAGAAGTTGTGATGATGAAGTACTGTTAAGTGTCGCCGAGCAAGAAAAAAACTCTTGCTGTCACCTGTGGAATCATTTGAATTTTTTTTCTCTGTAGAAATAAAAAATTATATCATTGAAAGAAGTGAAGAAAACGAATTGTATTTATCGGTGGATGAACTTAATATATTTTCAGGGATATTGATTGAACTTGATATGTATTTAGGGGATCCAAGACAGTATTAGGAAACGAACTTTCTCGTCAAGTGCTCGGCTGTTTCTTTAGTAATGTCTTGAGATAGATTTAGCGATATCATTTTAAAAATAAAATATTAAAAACCTAGAGATAAAAATTATTTTGATGAAACTTAGAAAGTCAGGAAAATTTTGAATTTGTACAAAAAAATTTTCAACAGTTTGGTTCTTTTTCAACTACTTTTTTCATGGACGAAATGATGGTTCGATTTTTTGGATGCACATGTCTAAAACAATATTTATCTTGCGAATTTGATAGATATGGAATAAAGCTCTGTGGCTTATATGGAGCAAATAGATACATTATTCAATGTAGACATTTAATGCAGTAAGAATGACACAAGCATTGGAATAAAGGACCCCGCACATCAAAGTGTCCCCTTGGCTCCAGAGTAGTTTTACAAATGATCAATCCACTTCCACTTGATCTTTCAAAAAGAAAACTATCCGACTAATATTTATTTTCACAATTATTCTATTAGTCCAGATTTAGTCAATTATTTGGATAAATGTAACTTACGATCGACGGGAACTGTTCGTAAAGACAGAATAAAAGAAAAGCATGTGTTTGAAAAAACGGCTCTTAGAGGATCGCTCAACGTAAGCCACGATACCAACAGTAACATTCATTTCATCACTATTATCGATTCAAAAGAGGTTTCCATTCTATCTATAGCTGTTGGCGTTATTCCTATAAAACTGATAAAATGATATGTCTTTCTCCCTAGTCCCTAGGACCTTAGTGCTTTCTGTCTCATTTATTTAAATGTATTTTAAAAAAGTTATAAATATTATTAATAATTTAATTGTTAAATTGAAAATGAACAGAAAGAGTTAATTGAAAAATATGAAGAGACAGATCGGAGAATCGAACCAACGTCCTCTGGGTTGACAGGCTAGCGCTCTACCACTATAGCACATGTACTTTAGAGAATGCTTATTCTGTATATTAGCTATACACATTTGATATAGGGCTCAAGCGTGCAGAGGAAGGGTACGTGTGTTCAGCGTGACTTAGCAGTGCTCTCTCTTTCTCTCTCTCTCGCTCTGGCTCACCGTGGTTTGGCACTACGACGCCCGGAGGAGGAGGGGAGCGCATGCTCTCGCTCTCTCTCTCTCTCTGTCGCTCTGGCTCAGCATGGCTTTAGACCATATTTTCTCTCGTAGGGGGAATATTTTGGATTCTCTCTCACTCTACGAGAGTGGTCCGATAAGTACTTAGCCTACAAAAGAAAAACGAAATTTTTGGAAAAGTGGCGTTTTATTTTTCAACATACTCTTTTTTTAGTTCGATACACTTGGCCCAGCGATGCTCCAACTTCTTTAACCCGTCTGAAAAATACGTTTCCTCGAGGTCTGAAAAGTAGGCTTCCGTGGCAGCGATTACCTCCTCATTCGACTCAAATTTCTGCCCGGCGAGTGACTTTTTCAAGTTTGGAAACAAAAAGAAGTCACACGGGGCTAAATCTGGAGAATACGGTGGATGGGGCAGCAGTTCGTAGCCTAATTCGACCAATTTGGCCATGGGGACGGCGGAGGTGTGAGCCGGTGCGTTGTCATGGTGGAAGAGCACTTTTTTCTTCGCCAAATGGGGCCGTTTTTTCTGCAATTCGACGTCGAATCGGCCCAATAATTCGGCATAGTACAGCCCGGTGACCGTTTTGCCCCTCTCCAGATAGACGATTTAGATCACACCTTGTGAATCCCAGAAAACGGTGGCCATCACCTTTCCGGCCGATGGGTCAGTCTTCGCCTTCTTCAGAGCATTTTCGCCAGGTAAAGTCCACTGTTTCGACTTTTCCTTGGTCTCTGGTGTATACCAGAGGATCCATGTTTCGTCGACTGTCACGAAACGACGCAGAAACTCCTTCGGATTGCGCTTAAACAGCGTCAGACATTGCTCTGAAGTTGTCTCACGGTTGCGCTTGTTGTCCGGAGTGAGCAAACGCTTTCTCATGCCCAAAATTTCATGCAGGACATGACCCACGCGATCTTTTGAGATGCCTACGATCTTAGCTATCTCGCACACCTTCAATCGTCGATCTGCCAATACGAGATCGTGAATTTTTGTCACGTTATCCTCCGTGGTAGCCGTTTTCGGAGCACCTGGACGTGGCTCTTCAAAAATCGACGTGCGACCACGTTGAAACTCATTAAACCAATTTCTGACGGTCACCATCGAAGGAGAAGAGTCACCGTACACAGCATCCAAGCGCTTTTTGAATCACCGATCGATACTGCTCTTTTTCCATTTTTCAAAAATCAACGGATACACTTGCTTTCACACGCTCTCAAAAATAAACTACAACTCCGATCCGGCTGAAATCTTGACAGTAACCGTCGAGAAGGTGGTACTACGTGATAGAATATTTCTTTTGCGAGAGTGGCGCCATCGGGCGGTGAGGTTAAGTACTTATCGGACCACCCTCGTAGACCAAGGAGTACACATAGACATTTTTATAAACGAATCGAGGGATTTTTGCAATTTATCAAAAATTGACAACTTGCAAAATCAAAAAGTGCACTCCGATCACTGATTTGTTTAATATGTGCAACCCGTACGAGAACCACGATATTAAACTATGGGTGTATGCATTATAGTTATCGTTACATGGTCAACAGATACTTTCAGTTCGTTTTTGAGATTGAGAAACTCAAAAATCATAAATATGTAGATTTAATCAAATAGTAACGTTTTTAACTTGGTATTTTTTATAGCAATGATGAAAAGTATTTCATTTAAAACCATTGAACTCATTTTATAAGATATTGTTCCTGATTTTATAGCTAATGCAGTTTTTCAGACTTACATATAAAGGCTGATTATAAGGTCCAAAGTACTATTTTTCAACTTAGAAAAATAACTCGATCTCAATTAATAATAATAAAGTTAATAATTTTTTAAATAAATACTTCAAAAAATAAAGAAATGATTTGTCGTAATGAAAATTACAAATCGCAATATAATAAAGATAAAAAAAGGAGATATAAAAATACTCACCTATATCTGCTCCTCTACTCAATAGAAGTTCTACGAGTTCTTCATGTCCTCCAGCACATGGTCCATTACATTGAATCTGCGAGAAGTTCGGATCTTAAACAACCCTGGCTTACCAATAATAAGTCACAAGTATCGGATATAGCGATTTCAAAATATTCATTTGAATTTTATACAAATTATAGTAGACTGTAAATCTTTCGACTGTATCGACCCCTTTTGACTTTGCTTGTTTTTGTCTTCCCATCATCCAATTGTATATCTTTTATGTATTTACCGCAGTACATACTCTTTCAATTTTGACTACGGGGGGGGTCAATAAGTCTTTACAAAATCCAAGAGATGGCGCTCATCACGCTTAAATTATGATGTTTTTGGCAATCAATACTACTAACTAGATATCGTACAAAGTTTCAGCTCGATTCATTTAGTTGTTTTTTTATGAGCATTGGTTGAACAAAAAGTTATTGATTTATTTGAAAAATGAAAAAAACAGAGTTTCGAGCAGTGATAAAACATTTTCATTTGAAAGGCCTTACACGAAAAGAAATCACAGTTGAGTTGAATGCCGTTCATGGCAAGTCTGCCCCTGTGTTTAAGACTGTTTATAACTGGGTAAATGATTTAAACGCGGCCGTACAACAACAAAAGATGAACCTCGTTTAGGACGCCCCGTAGAAGTGAGTACGCCCGAAATGGTCAACAAAATCCACAATATTGTGTTGAGTGATAGAAGATTAAAATTGCGAGAATTAGTTGGGGCCACAGGGATATCAAAGAGTACAATCATTTCAATTTTGCATGAAAAATTGGGGATGAAAAAAATATCAGTGAGATGGGTGCCGCGTTTGCTCACTGTTGAAAAAAAACGAACCCGCATTGACTCGTAAGTGTAGACAAAATATAGGCACACCACTACACTCCTGAAACCAAAGAACAGTTCAAACAATGGACAACCGCAGGACAACCAGCCCCAAAATCGGCAAAGACAGTAAAGTCTGCTGGCAAGATTATGGCCACGGTTTTCTGGGATGCGTATGGAATCATCTACATCGACTACTTGGAAAAGGGCCAGAAGATCACTAGACAATATTATGCGTCATTATTAGGTTAGCTGTGTTGAATTATACGTAATAACTATACTGTACACACATACAAATGTAATATAAATATATCCATGAGTGATAATGCGCGCGCCGCTATCAGTATGTATGTGAGGATGTGTGAGTGCGTGCGCACATGTATAGAGTATATGATAGTCAGTCGGCTATGTAAGAGACAAGAGAGCGCATCTCAACATGGCTTGGATACATGTATGTAATCTACTACTGTGGGCAAAAAGTAAGGTGAATTTTCAATTTAAACTTCGCGGGCTTAACATTTCGGGCTAGTTCTTTTTTTCTTGAGTTGGTAGGACTGCGAATGACATCTGGGACAAATTTCATGTCAATGTCATCATCAGTAATATATTTACGCTTGTGTTTACCAAACGACCAAGAGTGCATGTTTCGATTTTTACAATGTCTGATTTAATTGAGCAAAGAAGTGCCATCAAATTTTGTTTGCGGAATGAAATTTCGGCTGCGGAAACGTTGAGGATGTTGCGGAAGGCCTTTGGTGATTCTACCATGTCGCAGAAAAATGTTTATAAGTGGTACAAAGACTTCAAAGAGGGTCGAGAACGTGTTGATGACTTGAAGCGCTCCGGACGACCATCGACGTCAACAGATGACCAACACGTCAATAAAGTGAAGGAATTAGTGCTCGAAAATCGTCGGTTGACTGTTAGAGACCTTACTGATATGATCGGAATATCAGAAGGATCTGTGAAAACAATTTTGAAAGACCATTTGGGCCTACGAAAAGTCAAATCTCGTTTGGTACCGAAAACGCTCAATTTCTTGCAAAAAAGTCGCCGCGTTGATGTGTGTGAAACAATGCTTTCTGACTATCAGGACAAGCTCAAATGCATGATTACGGGAGATGAGACTTGGATTTATGCTTACGACCCTGAAACAACCGACCAATCAAGCGAATATCGTGCTAAAGGCGAGGCCAGATCGAAAAGAGCACGTCAAAGTCGTTCAAACATCAAGGTCATGATGACAGTTTTCTTCGATTTTCGTGGTGTGGTGCACTATGAATTCCTTCCACCCGGCCAAACTGTTAATAAGGAATATTATTTGAGCGTTATGCGTCGTTTGCGTCAAGCAATTCGTCTAAAAAGACCAGAATTATGGGCCAACAACTCTTGGTTTTTGCATCACGATAATGCACCATCTCACACTGCACTCGTTCTTCGTGACCATTTCGCCAAAAATTCGACGCATATCGTTCCGCAACCACCGTATTCGCCTGATTTGGCTCCGTGTGACTTCTGGCTATTCCCAAAACTCAAGAGACCACTCCAGGGAACGCGTTTCGAGTCGATTGAGGAGATAAGAGCTGAATCGAAGAAGGCGCTGATGGCTATACCGGAAAGGGACTATTTGGCATGTTTCGAGGATTGGAAAAAACGTTGGCATAAGTGTATTTTATCGGGAGGGGATTACTTCGAAGGGGATGACATTGATGTAGAAGAATAAATAAAGATTTTTCATTTTACAAACAAATTCACCTTACTTTTTGCCCACAGTAGTATATGTATCAACTCAATCATTGACTTTTAACATTAAATAATCATGTCATTATTATTGTTGTAATGAAGGGAACCTCAACACTATTATTATTTTAACGATCCACCTCATATTCAACATGGTAGCAGAGCGTGGTTTAAAAAAAGGTGAGAGGTTAGGTTATATACGTGGTGTGAAAAAAACTATAAAAGTATAAAAAAAGGTGAATACAAAATCAGGAAAAGAATAAAATGAACTTTTAAAAATAATATGTAAAAAGAATTATACAAATTAAACGAAAAAAAAAACGAATTTATGAGACAATTGAAACACGAGTTGTATAAAAAAAGTGAAGAGAAAAATATACTGTGTAAATAATACAAAATATAAAAATATGAACGATTAAGAATAAAATGAACTTTTAAAAATAATATGTAAAAAGAATTATACAAATTAAACGAAAAAAAAACGAATTTATGAGACAATTGAAACACGAGATGTATAAAAAAAGTGAAGAGAAAAATATACTGTGTAAATAATACAAAATATAAAAATATGAACGATTAAGAATAAAATGAACTTTTAAAAATAACATGTAAAAAGAATTATACAAATTAAATGAAAATTGAACGAGATGCGCGCGGATAAAGTATGAAAATACATTTTGATAAGAGAAGCACGTGTAACGAATCCGAGTAAAATGACAAAGCCGGACAAAATATCGATACCCGTTTTTGACGGTCAAGAGTATAGTAAATGGAAAAAACGAATCCTTTTATTTTTGGAGTGGAAAAAATGTAAAGACCAAGCAATAAAAGAATAATGTGATACTACGGGAAAAGAAATGGAGTGGCAAGAATCAAATATTAAAGCTATGAATTACATATACTCAAGTATATCGAACAAACAACTTGAATATGTCGGTGATGAAGACACCGCGTACAAAATAATAAAAAAATTCGACCAAATGTATTTAAAACCGTCAACATGTTTACAAATTTGTGTGAGGAATAGACTTGATCGACTAAGATTAAAAGACTTTGAAAACTCAAGCACATTTTTCCTTGAATTTGAGAAATTAATTAACGAATTGAAAAGTGCTGGTGCTACAGTAACAGAGATTGAAAAACTTGACTATTTAATTAAAACGTTGCCTGATACACTCAGTCATTTCGGTGACATTATAGACAGTGTTAAAGACTCAGATAAAAACTGTGAATTTCTTAAAAATAAAATCGTGCTGATGGAAACTAAAAATAAAATTTCTAATAATCATATAAAATCAAGTGTATTTAAAACTGAAGTTCGTGACGTTGAGTGTAACAAATGTCATAAAAGAGGTCATTACGCGAGAGATTGTCGAATTCGAGGAGGCTTCAATCAGAGGGGTAGATGGCCAGGAGGTGGTCACTACCAGCAACAACAACATTCAAATCAACAACAACAACAACGGCGACAATACGAAGAGGCATATCAGCCAAGAGGTTTTGTGAACAACGCGAGCAGAGGTAACTTCACAAATACAAGAGGCAGAGGTTACAACGAGAGAGGCTATGGTCCAAGAGGACGTGGAAGAGGTTATTTCAACAACAACAACAGTAAATATCAACATAACGCAAGGTATACATCTAATGAAGAAAATAACTTTAGGTCAAATGAATCATTTTTTGCGAAAGTAGAGTTCGAAAAAGAAAATGTTTATGATTATAACAAAAAAGAAGAAATTTGTAAAAATAATAGTAGAGTTTATATGAATGATTTTTGTAAAATAGATTGGATACTTGATAGTGGTTGTTCTGATTATATAATAAATGATGATTCTTATTTTATCGAGAGTTCAGAATTGAAAATACCAGTAGTAGTAAAAGTAGGAGATGGTAGACCTTTAAAAGTTACAAAAATTGGAAAAGTTTTGATGTACCTGATTGTAGGTGGTAAAGAATTTGAAATCACAGTATCCAATGTATTTTTTGTAAAAGAAATGGACAAAAACTTGTTAAGTTATGCGAGAATTACAGATAACTATAAAATTGTTTCAATTAGAGAAAAATCGTTGATTTACAATAAATTTGAAAAAATAGTTGGAAAAGCTTACAAAGAAAATGGAATCTACAAATTAGAAAGTTATGTTTTAAATAATAATCACAATGCAAATAGCATACATACGATGACTGAAAAAGAGAGATACCATAGAATGCTAGGACATATAAATTTTAATTATTTAAATACCATGTGCAGAGAAAATTACGTGGACGGAATTCCGAAAAATTTAGAAAATATTTATTTGAAATGTGGTACATGTATACAAAACAAAATGCATAATTTACCTTTTAAAAACGATAGAAGCAGAACTAGAGAAATATTGGAACTGGTTCATACAGACGTAAATGGTCCACACAAAAATACTGGTTATGATAATTCGAAATATTTTATAACGTTTATTGATGACTTTAGTAAATTATCAGTGGTTTATACCATAAGATCAAAGAGTGACGTACCCACATGTTTTCTAGATTATATAAATAAAGTTGAAAATTTCACTGGAAAAAAGATAAAAAAAATGAGATGTGACAACGGCAAAGAATATATAAATATTAGAGATATTCTTAACTTGATTAGAGAGAAAGGTATAATACTAGATAAATGGCCCCCATACGTTCACGAGCTGAATGGAACAGCTGAACGATTTAATAGAACTATTATGGACTCTGCAAGATGTTTATTATCAGACGCAAAGTTAAATATTCGATATTGGCCTGAGGCGACTTTAACAGCGAGTTATTTAAAAAATAGAACTATTGCAAATACTTTCGTGAGAAAAAGTCCTTATGAAATATTCTTTGAAAAAAAGCCTAATATTAAAAATTTGAAGTTATATGGAAGCAAAGTATTTTTTAGAGTAGACGAAAGTCAAAGAGATAACAAATGGGATAAAAAATCGGATTGTGGAATTTTAGTAGGTTACGAGAATGTAGGATACAGAGTATTATATAATGGTAGAGTTAAAGTTGCAAGAAATGTAGATATAATGGTAGAGTTAAAGTTGCAAGAAATGTAGATATAATAGAAAAAGATGAAAAGTTGATTGGTTTTCAAGGAATTAATGAGACTGATAGCGAAAGTGAAATGAATGATAATGATGTAGAATATGAAGTTTTTGATGAAAAAAATAAAAGTCCAATAAAAATTAAAAGTACAAAAAATAGTCCAAGTCCAAAGAAAAATTTGAGTCCAAAAAGTGAAAATGAACAGCTTTTAGATTGCGAAGAGTCTGAGATTCCAACACGTAGAAAGTCGAACAGAGAAACAAAAAAACCTGACAGATGGGGTTATAGTAATAACGAAGTATATTATATTTATGTAAATTTTGTAAGCGCGAATAGTCCAAAAACGTATGATGAAGCAATGAGTAGGAGTGAATCTGATCTGTGGAAAGATGCAATGCAAAGAGAAATTAACTGTATAAATAAAAATAATACATGGAAACTAGTACAAAGACCTAAAAATAAAAAAATAATTGACGTTAAGTGGGTTTACACAAATAAGGCAAATAATTTAAAAAAAGCAAGGTTAGTAGTCAGAGGGTTTCAGCAAAAAGAAATTGTAGAAGATATATACTCACCTGTTGCGAGACTGCAAACATTAAAATTATTGTTAGCATATTGTGTACAAAACAAATATTTGATTGAGCAAATGGATGTGGAAACTGCGTTTCTAAATGGTACAATAAAGTCGGAAATTTATGTAAAACAACCGGATGGATACAACGACAAAACCGACAAAGTGTATAAACTGGAAAAGGCGTTATATGGACTGCGAGAGAGCCCGAGAGCTTGGTATGAGTGCTTTGATAAGTTTATTACAAAATTGAATTTTAAAAGAAGTAATAATGATTATTGTTTATACATTTTCGAAGATAAGAATGGGGAAAAAATATATATAATTTTGTTTGTAGATGATTTATTAATTTGCGGAAGGAATAAAAGCAAAATAAATGAAATAAAGTTGAAATTAAGTGAAAGATTTGCAATGAAAGAAATGGGTAAAGTAAAGACTTATCTCGGTATTAATATTGATTATAATTATAAAAATGAAATTATGACTTTAGATCAGAGTGAGTATATTGAGTCCTTAGCAAAATACTACAAAATAATTGATGGTAAATTACACAATACACCTATGGAACAAAATTTGAATATTGATCCCGCACAATCAGCATCAAATGACATAAAATACCGTAATTTGATAGGAGCTTTACTGTACATAAGTTCATGTACAAGATTTGATATAAGTTATAGCGTAAACTATTTGAGTCGATTTCAAAACTGTTATGACGAAACACATTTTAAATACGCTTTGAGAATTTTAAAATATTTATACCGTACAAAAAATTTAAAATTGACTTACAAAAGAAATTTAGAAGCCGAAATTCTAGATTGCTATGTTGACGATGATTGGGCAGGCGATACATTAGATAGGAAATCCACTACTGGATTTGCAATAAGAATTTATGGAAATATTATATTTTGGAAAACAAAAAAGCAAAATAGCGTAACGAAATCATCAACATCTGCTGAATATGTTGCATTGTCAGAGGCAGTAAGCGAATTAAAGTTTATAAAAGGTTTGATAAATGATTTCAAAGTTAAAATTGATTTACCAATAAAGATTCATGAAGATAATGCTGGAGCAGTTTTGATAGCAAAATATGGTAATTTAACAAAAAAATCCAAATATATAGAAATACACTATCATTTTGTAAACGAATGTTATGATAAAAAGGAAATTGACATCATTAAAGTAGACACTGAGAATAATTTAGCCGATATTTTTACCAAAGCTTTAGGAAGAAATAAGTTTGAAAAAATAAGGTCATTGTTAAATTTGAGAAATTAATTATTACGATTGCTATTTTTACTACAATAACCAAAAGTTTATTGAGAAAGGAAAATTGTTAATTTAATTTTATAATTTGAAAAATTGTTTGTAATCAGAAAAATAACTGTTTACCAAAATTACGTTTGTACAGTATAGAATTAAGGAGGTGTGTTGAATTATACGTAATAACTATACTGTACACACATACAAATGTAATATAAATATATCCATGAGTGATGATGCGCGCGCCGCTATCAGTATGTATGTGAGGATGTGTGAGTGCGTGCGCACATGTATAGAGTATATGATAGTCAGTCGACTATGTAAGAGACAAGAGAGCGCATCTCAACATGGCTTGGATACATGTATGTAATCTATATGTATCAACTCAATCATTGACTTTTAACATTAAATAATCATGTCATTATTATTGTTGTAATGAGGGGAACCTCAACACTATTATTATTTTAACGATCCACCTCATATTTAACAAGCTGAAAGAAAAAATCAGAGAAAAACGTCGTCACTTGAACAAAAAAAATGCCTCTTTCTTCAAGACAATGCTCGAGTTCATACGTGTGCAGTTTCGATGGCAAAAATTAACGATTTAAAGTTCGAATGAATTGACCATGCACCATATACGTCTGATTTGGTTTCCAGTGACTTTTTCTTATTTCCTAACCTCAAAAAATGGCTTGCCGGACAACGATTCACGTCGAATGAAGAAGTCATCGCTGAAACAAATGCCTATTTTGAGGGTTTTCAGAAATCATATTTTTCTGATGGCTTAAAAAAACTGGAAGGCCGTTTAATAAAATGTATCGACCTTCAAGGAGATTATGTTGAAAAATAAAAAAATATTACATACGCAAAACTTTTTTTTCGTTCTTTTTGTAAAGACTTATTGACCTCCCCTCGTATAAGCACGCTTTTGTTATGGTAAACAAACGTATAATGACATAGAAGCTGAAAAAATGGAGGTCATAGAAAAGATACTGAAAATAATAAAAACAATGTAGAGGCAAATGGAATGTGTATTAATAACAGATAGTGGGATATCAAAAGGTTTCATCATGCAGAGAAGAGTACGTTATGAATGTCCGATCAGCTCCACGCTCTTTGGCTCGTAGATAAAGGACATTAATAAGGAGTAGAAAGAAAAGAAAAAAAGCGGAACAATAATAGAAAAAACAAAGATGTACAGATTGAAGTTTGCAGACGATATAGTTATGATATTGAATACGCCGGATGAGAAAAGAGTTTAAAGAAGTACAGTAGAAAGTACACAAAAAAATAAATGATTCGTAGGAATACTAAAAAAAAAGGAAGACTAATTTGGAAATACGATGGCGAAAAATTACAGGTAGATAACAAATATTTTAGGTCTTGGTTTACTTCAAGAGAAGGATTTATTTTAAGAGAAGGGCATTTAACGTATCATGGGGCATTATGAAGAGCTAAGCTTAGCATGCTCAGTGGGAGGACTGAGCATGCTAAGCTCCACATCATGAACACGATCAGCAAATCAGAATTTAATAAAAAGGAATCTATACAGGATTGAAATATGAGTATGAGTGAGAAGAAAGGGAATGAAAAGGATGTAAGAAAAAATGATTAAAATGGCAATGGAAATGAAATGTAATACACCGACGTACAGTTGATGTATGGGTTGAAACTTATGGACTTATTGGTTGAAAGTAGGTAGGAATAGATTAGAGTTAGAAACGCTGAAGAGAGCAGGACTACCAATTAGGTTTATATTTAACATAGGAAATTACAGGCAATCCAAGATATATTTGAATGAGATTTGAAGAAGATATATTTGAAGATATACAAGCCCTAATTAACAGTGGCAATAAGGACGGAAAAAGCCTTTAAGGAAGTGTGAGATGGAATCACGTTCAAGCCACACATGTAAAGCAGAGGGAGAGAGAAACTACTATACAAGATGGAGAAGATGACAAAGATAAGGATAGATTAGAAACTAAACCAAAGCAAGATTGACAGTTCGAGATACTAAAAGATGGGAAAAGAAGAAAAAAATGGAAAAATACCATCCGGAGAAAAAAGTGGAAAAACATCTCAAGAACCAGAGGACAAGATTAAGATGTGGAAGTGATAGTTGCAAAGATACGAAAGGAAAACTAAACCAGCTTTGTAGGATCTGTAGAAAAGAAGAGAAGAATTTTCACATATCTTGATGTACGAGAAAACCAGAAAGAAAATTAAGAAAGAATTAACTTATATTGAAGCTGGAGAAGATATTGTCAGAGAAGTTGGATAAAAGGAAGTATTAATATGCGAGATTTTTCTAATACCTGGTAAGCAGGAGACATAAGAGGTTAACCTAGGAGCATGAGAAGAAGTGTCTCGTTTCAACTTGCGCAGAAAGATTTCTCAAATGTAGTTAAGTTAGCGAAAAATGTTGTAGATAAAAGATGCTTGGTTTTTGTTCAATATTGTGAGGCAGGATCGCTAAATAAATGTTCATTAATTCACATTTTTATTTTTAAGTAATAAACAATATAGTGTTT
The DNA here is from genome assembly GCF_024137745.1 of Phymastichus coffea. Lineage (NCBI taxonomy): Eukaryota > Metazoa > Arthropoda > Insecta > Hymenoptera > Eulophidae > Phymastichus > Phymastichus coffea. Next base: position 5,260,761 of record NW_026706827.1, read on the forward strand.
ATTGTATAACTACAAAAATTGATAAATTACAAATATGTTACGTTTCATTACGTCTCGTATATATAAGAGCCATTACGAGATGCGCTCGCTCAGGCAATGTGGTAGACTGACTTAACTGCTCACGCTCTATTCATACATACATACGTCGCTGCGAGCGCATCCTCATACTCATACTCGCTTGTATACAATATATAGATACACTCTTTATACAGCATACACAATTACTTCAAAAACCAACACGCCTCCTTAATTTTGTATGCTGTAATAAACTTAGTACAGTTATTTTTCTGACTATATGAATTGCAATAATAATATTTGATTTTTATAATAATAGTAATAATATTTTTCTCTTAATAATAATAAATTGTTTTTCAAACAACATTAATAACTAAAAATTTTCTTTCATAATCAAACTTAAATAAATAATTGTAATAAATCATGATAAACTTTATATTTTCAAATTTAAAAGTGATCTTAGTTTTTCAAATTAAAATCTCCAAAGTGCTTTTGTAAATATATCAGCTAAATTATTTTCAGTATTAACTTTCGCAATATCAATTTCTTTACTCTCATAACATTCATTTACAAAGTGATAATGAATTTCTATGTATTTTGATCTTTTAGTTAAATTTCCAAATTTCGCAATTTCTATTGTTCCAGAATTATCCTCGTAAATTTTAATAGGTGTATTCATTTTAATTCCAAAATCATTTAATAAGAGATTTATAAATTTAATTTCGCTGACCGCTTCGGACAAAGCTACATATTCTGCAGAAGTCGAAGACTTTGTGACGCTACTTTGTTTTTTTGTTTTCCAATAAATTACATTTCCAAAAAATCTTATTACATATCCAGATGTAGAACGACGATTTACAAAATCGCCAGCCCAATCAGCATCAACATAGCTATCTAAAATATTTGCCTTCAAGTTTCTTGTATAGGTTAATTTTAAATCTTTTGTTAAATATAAATATTTTAATACTCTCAAAGCATTTTGTAATGAGTTTCATTGTAGCTATTTTGAAATCTACTTAGATAATTCACACTATAAGTAATGTCCAATCTTGTACGTATATATACATATATATTATATATATACGTACAAGATATTATTAGTACGTGTATTTTTGGTTTTTTCAAAAATGGCCATTTTCGAAAAAACCAAAAATGGTCTCCGAAAATCTAAAAAAATTCAGACGTGTTCCTTGACTGATTCTAAGCATTTTTTGTTCTTATAAACTTTTCATGAAAGTCGATAGTTTTCGAGATAAAAATCGGTGAAGTTAGTGAATGAAATTTTTGTTTATTTACGCAAATTTATTAAAAAATATTCATTTTCTCTATTAACTTCTATTCGCGTAAAGAACGTCTCACTTGATCGATTCTGTTCTTGATCGCTGTACATATACCTTGCGTTGGGTTGATACCAACCTCGACCACGTCCTCTGGACCCATTAACTCTGAAACCATAACCTTTTCCTCTGTTGAAATTTTGTTGATTTTGTTGATTGTTGTCGTACCCTCGGCCGACGTTATTGAAAAAGCCTCTCGCTTGGTAATTTCCGTCATACGGACGCCGTTGGAATTGTTGTTGTTATTGATGAGATTGTTGTTGTTGTTGATTATATTTTTGTTGATTGTACTGGCCACCTCTTGGCCATTGTGCTCTTGCACCTCCTCGACTACGACACTCTCTTGCATAGTGCCCTCTCTTATGACATTTGTTGCACTCAACATCACGAGCTTCAGTTTTAAACACACTTGATTTTACATTATTGTTATTAGAACTTTTAAATTTAGTCTCATTCATGAATATCTTATTTTTCACATAGTCACACGTTTTATCTTCGTCTTTTAAAGTGTCAATTAAATCACCAAGATGACTTAAAGAGTCTGGAAGAGTTTTTAATAAATAATCAAGTTTTTCAGGTTCATTTAAAATTGCACCCGCACCTTTAAGTTCATTAATTAATTTTTCAAATTCTAGAAAAAATGTTTCTGAGTTTTCAAAGTTTTTTAGTTTAAGTCTATCGAGTTTGTTTCTCACTATGATTTGTAATGCAGTTGATGTTTTTAAATACATATTATCAAATTTTTGCATGATTTTAAACGCACTCGTTTCATCACCCACGAACTCTAATTGTTTATTAGATATACTCGAGTATATATAGTTCATTGCTTTAATGTTTGATTCATTCCACGCTACTGCATCAGTGTCTTTCTCTGTTTTCTCACGCGTCGCTTGGTCTTTACATTTTTTCCACTAAATATAATAAAATTCTTTTTTTCCATAAACTATAATCTTGACCATCAAACACCGGTACTTTAACATCGTCTGATTTAGTCATTTTTACTTGGTATCGTAACACGTGTTCTTTTTCTACTTATATTTTCAACTTTTAATCTTCGCGCATCTCGTTCAATTTTACTCAAATCGAAAAATTTCTTTTGGATAATTTATTTATACTTTCTTTAGTTTATCTTCTCATCAATATTTTTTGTTTTAATACGTTCGAAAGTTCGATTTTTCTCTTTAATTTTTATCGCCACGTTTTCATCGTTCATTAATTCAAAGCTCCCTCTTTTTTTCTCAAATTCGTTTAATCTTTAATTTTAAATTATACTTTTGTTTATAGTCCTTTTTAATTTGTTACTATTGTAACGGAGAATTCCGGCCGTACCCGTCTGGGTTTGCTCGCGATCGTCCGCACAAATTATTTATTCGGGGATTCGGGAAGCAAAGGACGTTCTCACGACTGAATAACGCGTAGAGCATAAATACGTTAAACGCACAGATTCGAAGTCGGGATGAGGAATGATACAGCGGCGAATAAACACAACAGCGGATTAATACGCTAGTCTTTTAATTGTCAACAAACGATTACAATACGGCAACCTCGGACTTACACACTACGAGCGGCACAATAACAAACGCGAACGCGAAGGTGAATCGGTGGCTGGTCAGCCTGCCGATTCCCTTATAAACTAAATATTATAACAAATGCCCGACAAACACTTTTCGCCGATAGGCTATCAACGGGTAGCCAGCAAGTCTGCTGTGCTACCAACCATAAACTAGCGCCCAAACATGCAAGAGAGAAAGACAAGAGAAAAATATGGCACCGACCTCGACCTTCAGCCTCTCCGACGGCTGGAGCGCTCTGCACCGTGACGTCACTGGTGTGCTCCTCGCTGACCGTCTCGCTGGTATTTTCTTCTATCGTCGCTATCTTCCTCCTTCTCGTCATCTCGTTCGCTCCCCAATACTGCTGCCTCACCCGCAACTCGCTCGTTGATCGTTGTTGCTGTTGTCTTCGCCGCCTCTTTATCGTTCGGGACTGCAGCACGTCCTGACTGCCCGCGCGTGCACCCGCGCACCTCGCCGGTTACCCACACGCACCGGTGCCGGGTATAATTCGGGACACGGCTGGGCACAACCCAGCCTCACACTCCGATACTCGTCCGCGCACCGGGCGTGTCTCCGAAACAAACGATCGTCGACGAGGTCGCGAGGCCAACTTGGAAAAACCGTAACCGTCGGTTTTATCCGCGCGCGCGACTTCCTCTGCTTATCGCTTAGCAGAGACTCCTCGAATTTTCCGCGGCGATCCGCAATTCGAGCGCTCTCTCTCTCTCTCTCTCTTTCTCTCTTCTTCTGCGCCATCTGCATCGCTCCAGTCGTCAGCTCAGCCCGTGTTCAGCACCTCGCAAACAAAAGGTCCAAGCATGAGTGTGTGTGCCAAACGTACACACTCTCAGCCTGGCGCGGCGCACGGACATTTGCGAGAGCCAAACGGACGAGATCGGCCTAGCCGAGATTCTCCGTCACACTATTTTATTTCTTTTCACTTAGTTCATAACCACGTGTTATCTTAATAGTACTTTTGGCAAACCACGCTCTGCTACCATGTTCAATATTGTGAGGCAGGATCTATAAATAAATGTTCATTAATTCACATTTTAATTTTTAAGTAATAAACAATATAGTATTTATTGTATAATTACAAAAATTCATAAATTACAATTATGTTACGTTTCATTACGTCTCATATATATAAGAACCATTATAAGATGCGCTCGCTCAGGCAATGTGGCAGACTGACTTAACTGCTCGCGCTCTATTCACACATACATACGTCGCTACGAGCGCATCCTCATACTCATACTCGCTTGTATACAATATATAGATACACTCTTTATACAGCATACACAATTACTTCAAAAACCAACAGTTTTAAAAGGGAGATATTTTGGTGACTTTGTCTTTGATCTTGAAGATGATCTTTAAGGTCATTTCAAGATCAACTCTGTTTTTTTAAATAGGAACCCCCATTTTTTACTCCGGATTCGGATAGAGTGGTAAATTCTAAGGTAAGATAAGGTATTACAAAAAAGCGATTTTGTAATATGATCTACAAATTTATAATAATTCGGAAATTACGAATTCTCAGAACCTCGATTTTTTGTTTATTCGATTCTTAGAATAGAATTAAACCTACCCTTAAAATATATTATTACTAGTTGATGTATTGGTAGCTTAACATTACTAGCTTGAATAACAATTTCATCACGAAGGAAGTAATAAGGATATTAGTGAAATATAAAGGTAGGAGTATGATAGTAATATTTAGTTAAAAAATTAATTAGCATCTTCAAACAATTTTCTTTGAAAGGTAAATAATTTTTTTACATTTACAGAAAAGTAAAGTTGAGACAGTTTTTCTTTGGTAAGCATAACAAAATTATTTATAAATTAATGGAAACTTTGAACTATCTACTATTAATATTTTTTCAATTTTATATTTGTTTTTACATAATGGTTGATAATAATTGGCAGTTGAATCATTCATATTTGGACTGGCAATAAGTTACAATCTCTAATTTACATAAATATTTACTCCTTGAACAAACAATCTCAATAGATCAGCAAAATTGCTGACGCAACGTTGTTCTAACTTTACTGACTAGAAGTTTATTTTATTTATTCACTTCTCCCTTCTTAGATTGTAATGTTTTCAATTTTATTAAAAACATGGAGACAAGCCTACATAACTCCATGTTTACTCGAAGTGTATTAGTTATTAATAATTTGTTAACAGTTTAGGAACGCTGTTTTACTACTTAGTATAAGTAAACGAAGTATTATTGAGCAATAATACTTGAATAGTTTGGATTTTGCAAGCAATTATTGCATTCTAGGAATATTCTATAGATATTTTATTACAAGAGTCATCCAATAAGTCCGTGACTTTAAATAAAACACTATTTATTTAAATTAAAACAGATTTGACACGCTGCTACCCATTTTAAAGGAGAAGGCAAGGGAAAGTAGGCGAGCAAATAAACCACATTAATAGTTTCAAAATGACAAAACCTTTTTATCACACCACAATCAAATGAAAATGCGCGGTTAAATTAATCAAAACTAAACTTATTAATCTAACACCTATTACAATATGTACACTAATTAAACAACAAACGCGACTTATTTTAATATAAAATTCCGCATGAAATAGCCGGCACGTAAAAGCCTGGCTACTTAACCTTATAGTAAATCACGCGATACTGGGAGAGAAAGACCTGACCTTTTATTTCCTCCTCGATGATCTCCGTGAGGCGAAAGTCACAACGGCAGAACAGGCCGAACGCGGGATTTCTTCTCACTGTTGATGCTGCTGCCTGCGTAGGTGGTGCGCACAATGATGAACGGCGACGGCGTGGGGTTACGCTAGATGGAAGATAGCCAAACCTCTTTCGCAGAAAACCACCGAGATGTCCGGAACCGCGAGCTAATTTTCTTGGTCGACTGACTTAGATTACTGGCTGATGGTGAGTGATGCAACGAAGCACTCCTGCGCGGCCAGTGACCGCGCTCGCGCGAACTATCCCTACTTAGCCCAGCTTTTAGGCGGCATTCGACAAAATGCTAATTGGTCGAGCGTCACTCGCCTACCTATACCCGCATAGTATGTGCTTACGCGCGCGCGCTCTCTCTCTGAAAAGGGACAATGTAAGCGGAAACCAAATCAAGTTTATTTTTTTTTTTTTTTTTTTTTATTAAATTTCAAGAACCTTTTATTTGAAAGAAAACAATACAAAATATAGAGCAAACGGATAACAAAAAACTTAAGTCTACTCGCGAATCAAATGCACGGCAAAGGAAAAAAAGGTTGCGGAGGAGAAAAATCCGCCGGGTGTCAGCGAAGAAGACAGAAAACAGAATGAGAACAAATGCGAGCTCGCTGCGTCGCTTACATAAAACAGAAAAATTCATCCCCACTTCGCAGTGGGTTCCGCGGGAACTTCAGGGCCTTGACGCGCGCATTGGTCACGCCCTCACACCCCTCGTGTCCGCTCTCTCTCTCTCTCTTGCTCTCACGTTTTGTAGCCTTCCGGGCCAAGGTTAGCCCCGCGGCTTTCCTTCCCGTGCGCGACCTTACAAAACCCAGGAGCATGCTCCTCGTGAGGTCTAACAGCCTCCAGAAGCGAACTCCTGGAGCTGAGGGCTTGACGGCCACGAAGCGCCTTGCGCTTGTGCGCGTCTTAACTTCGAGCCGAGAGAGGAGGGGGAGATCAGGCAGCTCTAATTGCTAGCATCACTAACTCAGTCCGAAAACGCTTACAATTTCTGTACCGCACATTTAGGCCATGTGATTTTTCAACTAAAGAAACACGTATTGGGATTTCCCCAGAATGCGGCGGCGGCCGTAAACCGAGGCCCGTGTCTCGTATTTCTATTTTGCGTCGCGACAGTCCTAATTAGGGAAACTGCCCATAAAAAGGGCCGCTATTCACTCTGCGCACGGAAAACGATGGACGTTCAGAACATTCTCCCCCCCAGTATAACAATTTACGCAATTTTATACTAAATTACAACTAAAAATTTTAACAAGTTTGTGAACTGGCCGAAGGAAATCTTTTTTACCCGCACGAATCTTAACTATTCTTGTAATTCCGTCCGACTTATTTGGAAATGTTTCTATGACCTTTCGCCATGTGTTACGCGGGACTTGAAGATCTACGATTAAGACAATATCGCCTACGCTAAGCGGAGGTGTCGGCATCGTCCACTTTTTACGCGGAAGCAATGTTGGCAAATACTCGCGTAGCCATCGCTTCCAAAAGCCGTTAGCTAAATTTTGCGCGATCTCGAATATTTTACGTGGGTTTTTAACTTCTACCTCGTATTTTTCAAGTCGCAAGTTACCTGAGGATGAGCCTATCAAAAATGGTTTGGGGTTAACGCCTCTTCGTCTTCCGGATCTACGGACACATGGGTTAACGGACGTGAATATACCATGTGCTCGATTTCTATTAGCAAGGTTGACAGAACCTCTTCGGTTGGTATTTGATCACCGAGCGCATGGTACAACGCAGTTTTTACAGATCGAATTAAGCGCTCCCATGCTCCACCCATGTGGGGAGCATCCGGCGGATTAAAATTCCATCTGAAATTTTTCGACGCCGCGAATCGTTTCTGCGCCTCGATATCTATTTTTACGACTGCTTCTTTTAACTCTTTTTCGGCTTTTACGAAGTTCGTCCCGTTGTCGCTATAAATTTCGCGCGGAAAACCTCGCCTACCTGCTAGACGTTGTATCGCCATTATTGCCGAGCTCGCGTTCATCGTGTGCGCTAACTCCACGTGTATCGCTCGAGTTGTCATACACGTGAAGAACACACCCCACCGTTTTTCCCTACGACGTCCGATTTTTATCAATACTGGGCCGAAATAATCGACACCGCAGTGAGTGAATGGCCGCTGTCCGTAGGCTACACGACACGGCGGTAAGTCAGCCATAGGCGGATTCCATGGCTTAGCTCTCCGTAGACGACACTGGACGCAACGGTTTGCCAACCATTTCAATTTAGTCCGCAACCTTATGATATAGAATTGTTGGCGCAGTTCGTTAATTACAAGTTGATTATTCGCGTGATCATACCGGCGATGATAATCCGTGATCAGTGATTTCGTCGCGTAATGGCTAGCGTCGAGAATTATCGGTTGATTTCTAAGGTATTCGGTTACTTTTTTCGAATTCACACGGCCTCTTGCCCTCAGCAATCCATCGTCATCAATGAAGGGCCCTAAGCTAACTAATTTGCTACCGCGTGGTATTTCTTTACCTTTCTTCAACAAATTAATTTCACTAGCGAAACATGTAGTTTGAATGGTTCGGAACCAAGCTTTTTCGTTTTTGATGGCGCTGTCTATCAACGAGTCGTTTTCTATATTACTCACCCTTAATAGCGCCCTCGGCTTTGCGTTTTTTATACGCGTGTTGCGATACCAACGATAAAAACACCGCCTAACGTAAAACATGGTTTGCGTGAGTCGTTTCCAACCGAGCAATCTGACGACAGCTGGAACTTCTCATTTATTTGGGTCCAAAATGAATGTCGCTCCTATAAGGAATTTGCGCGTCTCTAACTGATCAATTTCCCGCTTTTCAGTTCCTAATAGCGATTTTTGTTTCGGCCACGCATCGCGGCGCTCGCGTAAAAAGTCAGGCCCCCGGAGCCATCGATCGTCCGATCGCATTGCTTTATCGCACGGGCGCGTCGCGTCGTCCGCTGAGTTACTGTAAGTCGGAACCCATCGCCATTCCGACATCTTGGATAGTTCGCCGATTTGCATTAGTCTATTGGCTACAAAGGTCTGTTTATTTCGCGGCTCGCCCCGGATCCAGTGCAAAATTGTGGTGGAATCTGACCAAATTACTCGTTCGGAGATTTTAATCTCTAGCTCGCTTCCTATTGTCGCTGCGATTTTCGCTCCCAACAAAGCAGCTTGCAGTTCTAACCGAGGTATGGTAAGCGGTTTTTTAGGGGAAACTCGCGCTTTCGACATGACGAGGGAAACATGAATATTGTCATCGCGCGTTTGGGCCCTAAGATACGCGACAGCGGCATAGGCTTTCGTGCTGGCATCGCAAAAAATATGTAGCTGTGCTTGAGCGTATTCGCTCTTTCCTGCCAGGTAACACCGCGGAACTTTGCACGATTGCATCGCGACGAGGTTTTTGAGCCACGTATGCCACGCTTTGAATTCTTCATCGCGTATTTGAGCGTCCTAACCTATTCCACTACGCCAAATATCCTGCATAACCAATTTTACCTGTATGGTGAACGGCGAGATTATCCCGAGTGGATCATACACGGACATCGCGATACCCAGAAATTCCCGCTTAGTCGGCTTTACTTCCCCTCGTAAGATTTCCGCGCGAATCTTATTCAAGCCTACATTAAAACTGAGAGTATCTTCGAGCCTATCCCAGTAGATACCTAATACTCTCTCTTCATTATTCCCTAAACTCGCTTTTTCCGTTCGTCGCAATTGTTTCTCTAGACTAATGCCCCTGACCACGCGCGGTTCATTAGAGGCCCATCCGTGCATAAGAAAGTTAGCTTCGCCATTTATTTTGTTAACATCTTTCGCCCGATTACGCATTTCTTCGATGGACTTGCCCGACGCGAGATAGTCGTCCATGTAACTATTTTTAATTATGCTATGCACGGCTTCGGGTTTTGTTTTTGCAAATCGTTCGGCATTTTTATTTTTAATATAAATCGCACTACAAGGAGACGACGCGGAACCGAAAATTAAACTCGTATTTTCATATACGTCCGGTTCTTTCTTTCGATTATCACCTCGCCATAAAAAACGTTGTGCGCCGCGGTCCCGATCAATTAGTTTTACGCGCAAATACATATCTGCTATATCCGCCTTAATCGCGAAGGGAAACTGACGAAAACGCATTAGGACGCCGAGGAGAGACTCGAGCAAATCAGGGCCGGTTTCGAGCAGATCGTTTAACGAAACTCCCCCCGTTTTAGCTGCCGCGTCGAAAACGAGTCGCACTTTACCGGGTTTGTTCGGATTTTCCACGCCGAAATGAGGCACGTACCACTCGCGCGGTCGAACTAACTCTTTCGATACCTTTACTGCATAACCATTTTCGATTAGGCGTTCCATTTCCTTGTAATACCGTGACGCGAAAGTGGGGTTCCTATCTAATTTTATCTCTAACGAGTGGAGTCTTTTTAGCGCGGTCCCTTTACTGTCCAATTTCGGCATTAGACCTGACTTCCACAAGAGACCTGGCTCCCACTCGTTTCCTTTGAAACGCGAGGTCGCTTCTAAAATCGCGCGCGATCTTTCGTTTTTGTCGTTGTCAGTCGCTTTGGATAAGACCCCAAAACTGTCTAACTCCAGATATTCCTTAATTAATGTATCCAAAGCAGACAGTTCCCTCTCCTCATGCTCGATTAGACACGTCGTGTTCGTGTGCAAATTTTTATTCATTTGCTTCTCTTCTACAAACCCGTGGACGGTCCATCCTAGACGCGTGCGCCAAATCACGAGCCCCGAGTCGTCGAGTTGTCGTGACTCTTCGTTCGCAATTAAATGCCAGTTATCCTGGCCGATTAAAATAGACAAAGGCTTGTCGCGATAGGCGTATAATCGCACGTTTTCGCGTTCTTTAATGCGCGCCACAAGATCTTCCGGTAAGGATTGATCGGGCAAATTCAATTTGGGAACAACTAACGCATGCTGGATTCTTTCTTCGCCAAAGGGGCTATTTACACTAAAACTAACCCGCTCGCATTTGGCCCGCTTGCTTACGCCGTACAACCCACACAAGGTTATTTCGAGTGACTTTCCTTTTAAACCTAACTCCCGAGCAAAACTCGAATCGATCAGAGTGATCGTTGATCCCCCGTCTAGTAAAGCACATGTCGCGATTTCCTTGTTAGGGCCGACTGCATTAACTGGCACTATTTGCAGCAAACCTTTCCTGACGCCTAGTCAGTCCGACCTAATTTGCGACGTGTTTACTAGTTCGTACGCGTTGTCGCTTTCTTCGCGTCTGTCACGTCTATGATTGTCGCGGCTATTGTTACGATCCGACGCGTTGCTTAAGGCATCGTTGCCTTTCGGAAAATGCAGGAGTACATGGTGATGCCGTCTGCATACGTCGCACACATTTTTTTGTTTGCATTGTTGACGCGCATGTCCGCCACCCAAACACCTAAAACATAGCTTCCATTTCTTTACGAGGAACCATCTACGCTTTACCGATTCGCACTTGAAATCGTGGCACTCGCATAGCCGGTGATTCGTTCGTCCACACTGGAAACATTCGCGCCGCGGAGGTGCACCTTCGAGGCCTTCGCCGATAGCTGTTTGGCTCAATGCCGCGCAAGTTGTCTCCGTTCTAGCGGCCTTGCCCGGTCTCCCTTTCGCAGATTTCGTCGAACTGTCATTACTCGACGACGCTAATTCCATGTGGAATATACCCGCACGCATGGCCATTTCCGCCTCTTTCGATAAGAAGACCGCAAGTTTCTCAAGTGACGAGACATTTTGAAGAGACGCGGACGATACATTATCCGAGTTTCGACAATAGGATGATTTCAAATCATCGGGAATTTTCCGAGCGACGCTTGATAGCAAGTCTACACTATAAATATATTCTTGAATATGCATAGACTTCAATGCTTCGACGCCGCTTTTTAATTTAGTCGCGAACAAAATTAAATTACAATTTACCGACTTGAAATCCGGTAGATCTCGAAGATCCTGAACAATACTTTGCGCAATCAAAAACCGGTTTCCAAAGTGTAAATCTAACGTATCAATGATTTTTAGCGGGTCATCCGTCGTGGCTAACAACGTTTCAACCAGGTTTCGCGCGTCACCTTTTAAGGCTTGCTCCAGCCGCCCGATGTTTCCCCTATTCGAGAAGGTATTCGCGGAATCGAAATAGGTCTCCTTGAAATGAGTCCATTGCAAGGGCTTGCCCGTAAGTTCCGGTAATTTCTTATTCGCGTTACTGGAGCTTGCCGCGCTTTGTCGAATTTCATGCAGCGTGTCTATAAGGGTACGAGATAAAAGCGCTATCGCGTTATCGGCACTGCTCGTTTCTACAATACTGGGTTCATGCCTTACAGTGTCTGTCGCTCGAAGGCCATCCTCTACGTCGTGTTGTCTTGATGATGAGGCGGTATTCGAAGCGAGAATAACGTCGACGTCTAAGGGCTGGGGCGACGACTGGGAGCTCGGTAGCATCTGTTGTCCATTTGTGGTTGAATCTGCTAAATTTCTGTTCATACGCTGCCCCACATTTACAGATTGACTTTTTCCTCTGGACTGCGTGGCACGATGCGGGGCTGGCGGTGCTTCCATTCGCGTAGAGTTGGCCGCAGGATTTGGCACCACAGACTCGTTACGCCGCGGTCATCTCGCTTGAGGCTCCTCAGGCATCGGCTTCGATACACGAGTACGCTTTCTTGTCATAGTTGAACCCAAGATTGATACACTACTGTCGCTGATATCCGCGCGTAAAATTTTTGACCACGTCAAGTCTTTATGTTAGATTTAGACACACACTGATTACGTTTATTTGGCTGTCTCCACTCAATACGTTCACTGTCCCACCAGGGGTACCATTGAAAAGGGACAATGTGAGCGGAAACCAAATCAAGTTTATTTATTTTTTTTTTTTTATTAAATATCAAGAACCTTTTATTTGAAAGAAAACAATACAAAATATAGCGCAAACGGATAACACAAAACTTAAGTCTACTCGCGAATTAAACGCACGACAAAGGAAAAAAAGGTTGCGGAGGAGAAAAATCCGCCGGGTGTCAGCGAAGAAGACAGAAAACAGAATGAGAACAAATGCGAGCTCGCTGCGTCGCTTACAAAAAACAGAAAAATTCATCCCCACTTCGCAGTGGGTTCCGCGGGAACTTCAGGGCCTTGACGCGCGCATTGGTCACGCCCTCGCACCCCTCGTGACCGCTCTCTCTCTCTCTCTTGCTCTCACGTTTTGTAGCCTTCCGGGTCAAGGTTAGCCCCGCGGCTTTCCTTCCCGTGCGCGACCTTACAAAACCCAGGAGCATGCTCCTCGTGAAGTCTAACAGCCTCCAGAAGTGAACTCCTGGAGCTAGGGCTTGACGGCCACGAAGCGCCTTGAGCTTGTGCGCGTCTTAACTTCGAGCCGAGAGAGGAGGGGGAGATCAGGCAGCTCTAATTGCTAGCATCACTAACTCAGTCCGAAAACGCTTACAATTTCTGTACCGCACATTTAGGCCATGTGATTTTTCAACTAAAGAAACACGTGTTGGGATTTCCCCTGAATGCGGCGGCGGCCGTAAACCGAGGCCCGTGTCTCGTATTTCTATTTTGCGTCGCGACAGTCCTAATTAGGGAAACTGCCCATAAAAAGGGCCGCTATTCACTCTGCGCACGGAAAACGATGGACGTTCAGAACACTCTCTCTTTCTTTTTCTAACTTTCTCTCTCTCTCTCTTTCTTCAGCTGCAGCGTCTCTTTTGCTGTCTCTGAGGTATCTCGGTCGGGCCTGGCAATTTATGGCGGCTGAAAAAGAGGTACAGTATTAGGCGCATACAAAAAGTGCGCCAAATACTAATCAATGAGCCTGGTCGAGGGTAAAGGGGAGAGGGAGAGGGACTAACGAGACGCTGGCTACTGTCTGCTCTCGTCACAAAATAATTCCAATTTATTCTTCAAAATAGTCCCCTTTTAACTCTATTCATTTATTATAGCTGTGCTTAAGCTTTTATTTACCCTCTGAATAGTAATTTTTATCAAACTCCTCAAAATGTTCATTACCTCTTTGTTAGATGAAAATCGTTTACCTGTAAGCCAAATTTTATGTCAGGAGACAAAACAGAATTAGAAGGTATCAAATTTGAAGAATGATGTGGCTAAAGAAGTATTTTGTAGCGTAAATCAAATAATTTGGCCGTTGCAACGAAACTCGTGCGAGCTGGTGCATTGTCTGTCGAGGTGGAAAAGATATTTTTTCGTTAGATGGGGCCGCTTTTCCTTCAATATGGCATCAAATCGGTCTAATAATAAGGCATAATATTCTCCTGTAATAGCTCTTACACTCTGTAGGTAATCGATGAATATTATACCACTGAAGTTCCAAATAATTGTAGCCATAAATTTTTCGGCTAATCGTATCGTCTTCGCTTTTTTCGGCACAGATTCATCTGGCTCAGTACACATTTATAAACAAAATAAAATAAAAATGCAATTGACAACGTCAGAAAAATATTTACTGATAGTCAACGTTTTAAAAAAAAATACATAATGTTATACATACCAATGCAAAAAAGATAAGGGATTTAAAGTAATATTGAGAAGTGTGTAGTCAAATAGATTGGTATGCTTCAACGTAATGTGTAAAGCATTCTAAATATTTTCAAGGTCAGCAGTATGCATGAACTTTTGGTAAATGCATACACCATTGTCGAGTCGCCACCCGTACCTTTTGTCTATGCTCTCGACCAACGTCGGAGCATTACAGCTGTTCAAATGCATGCGTCAGACTTAACCGAGATTCAGACCTTACTTGTGCAATTGATTACATCAATAAGAGGTTTGTCGAATCGCGTTGTAGAGGTCGTGGCGCAGTCGCATTGGTCCAGACCTACTAGCAAGCAAAACAACAATAGTCAACGGAACCGCTCTACCTCCAGAACTAGGCCTTACAGCAACGATGTCTATTTCTACCACACCCGCTTCGGCGAAGTAGCCAACAGGTGCAACTTGTCTTGCGCATACTCGGCTCAACAACAGAAGTTTTCAGGAAACATTTAAGGCTGCTACCTGCATCACCGCCACGTAGCAACCCCTCAACAGTAGAAGTCGCCACCAAAACTCCATGAAAGGAGAACCGGCTCATTGTCCAAGACTAGACAACTGGAATTCGATTCCTCATCGACAGTGGCTCTATCATTATCCATCCTATCAATCCTACCTAGCTTCGGATACGCCGTCAGCGAGTTGACTGGCCTCTATCTTTCAGCAGCAAATGGAGCACCGATCCGCACATGTGACCGCAAAGCTCTACTCCTGAATTTTGGACTTCGCAAGACCTTCCCATAAACCTTCATATTGGTAAACGTGAAGTTTTCGCTAATCGGAGCTGATTTCTTCGCCTATTATCATTTACTGCCTAATCTTAGACAGAGAAGGCTTTTGGACGAAATAACCCTTCTTTCCACTCGTCGTAGAATCAGTCAGTCTAGCATCCAATCAATTGTAGCCATGTCTCTATCATATTCGACAACCACCCCGACTGACAATGCCATTAAAAAGTTGGTGGACGAGAACTTCCAAAAATTCCTTGTCTTTAATCGACTGGTGGCCGGTCCAACGGCATCCATTCACCACCACATCATCACCACAGGCCCCCCCGGTCTTCTCGAGACCGCGACGAATGCTTGGTGAGAAACTCAAGGCTGCAAAGGTGAAGTACAGCAAACTGCTACGCATAGGAGTCATAAGATCTTCAAGTATTCCATATACGCAAGCCATATGGTGAAGTCCAAGTCTGAAAAATTACGGCCCACAAGAGACTACATGAACCTAATGCGCAAAACTGTGCTTGATCGAATTGCGATCCCTCGCATCTATGACATCCTCCTACTGCTCCATAGAAACACGATATTTTTAACAATAGATCTCAAGCGGGCGTACTTTCAGATCCTTGTAGCACCTGAAGATGTACCAAAAATAGCTATCACTACAACCTTCGAACTCATCGAGTTTCTCGGCATGCCGGTTGGACTTAAGAATGCAACCCAGATCTTTGAACGCTATGTAAATAGCATTCTTGGACACCTGGACTTCGTCTCCGTCTATGTGGACGACGTACTCATTGCATTCAGGGACCTTTATGAGCACCTGCAAATTTGCAAGTAGTCTTCGATGTGTTACACTCAAACAGGCTGAAAATAAATTGAGAGAAAAGTAACTTTGCCGAAGAAGTCACCTTCCTGGACTTTAAGGTCAACTCGGATGGTCTCAAGCCACCACCTGAGAAGGTCAGGGCTATTCTAGACATACCAAAACCAGCAACGGTGCACGAACTCAAGAGTTTTTTCGAAGCCGTAAACTATTTTCGAACCCTAATCCCGCATGCAACCGAATCCCAGGCGCTACTCAATGAGAGTGCGAAGCCACCAAAGAACGCGATAAAATTCCGATTAATTAAAAGCCACAGCTGATTTCAGCGTTTAACTAGACTAAGAGATCGCTAGGTGAAGCCATATCAGTTCTTTTACACCTTGACCATAATTTTTACCGCTGACGTTTCTGTATCCACCATTGGTGGATCACTGAAAAAGCATTTCAACGGTAGAACACAATCTCTCGATTTTTTTCTAAGAAGCTATCATCGACTCAAAAAACTGCAACCAATGTGATCGCGAGCTCTTTGCGATGTATACATCGCTAATGCATTTCTCCGACAAAGTCAAAGGAAAAGCTTTTATTATTAAGACGGACCTCAAGCCACTGGTAAAAATATTCCAACAACGCCCGGAGAAGGCTTCTTCAAGACACTTTCATCAATCGGACTATATTGGTATACTTTTGGTATACTTTGATCTTTCAGTTGACATCTTACTTATTATATTGAGATTATTATTAGAGTCATCACAAGATAGATAGTATTCTCGCGCGTCGGCCAAATTGTAAGGCTGAATGCAGTACTAAAATATAGGCTATGACTCTAGTAAAGATAGATTATGTGATTTCAATAACTAATCTATTCCGTTACAGCTTGCTTACCTGCTGCTTCATAACTACGAAAATTAAAAATATCTGATAATGTAAACAACGTAATAAATATTAAATACTTTATAAAAAATAAACAAGATTAAAAATCTATATTTATATTCAAACAAACTGTCGAAAAATTCATAAAACTTTTTATATGTCATATATGAGGAGTTGGATTTCAAAATCTGCCAAATCCTTCACATGAGATTTTGTGAGAAATACTGAAAATTTTCTTTTTTTTCTATTATTAATCAATTCATGCCTCAATTGAGGTATATATATGCTACAATAGTTCTACATATTGTTGATGTCACTACATAGTTCTGCCTGTATATTTATAACTTTATTTTACACTTCTAAAGAACATTTTCTCAAAAAATCGAGGATAAGTGAACAAGCTGCTAAATTTGGCTCAGCGGTAAATATTTCTATACATAATGGTGGGTTTGCTTCAGTCTACTCATCGATTTCATTAATTTTTTTCTAGGCTCATCGTAAAGGTTACACTGTCAAATTACATGTTTTAAATTTTCATTTTCACAATAGCATTTACATTTTGGATCTTCGATGATACCTTTTCGGTGGAGAGATTCAGCAAGGTTATAATGGTCGGCTCAACATCTATTGATCGATACAATCAATTCTCTAGAGCTTGGTTAGGTGACGCGAGAGTGAGCGGTTGCATGTGAGGGAGCTCCATGGCATTTGTTCCTGTAATTGAGATATCTCAGTGTTTGTGTAACAATCTTCGTGTTTTTTGTAAAGTTTCATGCATAGATTGAATAACTTGGTCGTATTTACCATTGCGCGTAGCGTTTATGTGATCTGAAGTGAAAAAGTGTTGAGTGTGCGTAGAGGTTAGAGGCAGGCAGGAGCAGGGAATTGCATGAATAGGTAAAAATATATGGAAAAGTCAAGGAAAAGGAAGATAGAAAATTGGTGGGCACTAAGAGAAGCAGCGATAGAGGTGAGAAAAGTGAGATAAGTGTGTGTGAAAAATCACTGGTGGTGGTGCGGAATTCAGGGGGAAGGGGGTGCAATAAGACTCAAAAGAGTCAAAGCGTGAAAGAACCAGCGCAGCCGGAAATAAACAGGTGTCGATTACGGAGAGTTTTGCGAAGGTAGTGAAATTTGATAATAAAGAAAAGATTTTGGAATGCCGAGGTGCGAAGGTTTAAGTTTAAAGATAGGAGGAGAATTGGAAGAATTTTTGAATAAGGAAAGGGAGACACTTATTTTAGGAAGAGCAAGTATAAAAGAGAGGATGGAGATGGAACTCAATAAGATTAGGCAAGAAAACGTTACCGAAGAAAAAATAAAGTAGAAATTAAAGCATTGGAAATAGATCGGAATGGAAAAATTGGAAAACGAATGGCTGAAATTTAGGCTAAAAATGTGCACTAGGTTAGAAAAGTTTGAAAAGCTAAACGGTCAAGCAGTTTCCTCGTGCGAAACAAATAATTTAAGAAATGAAGATAGTAAAGCTAGTAGTACAGAGACGATAGAGAAAACCGGGTCGATAAATGGGGATGCGAAATCGTTGGCCCGTACAAGTTGTCTCTAGAATATCGAGATAGGTGCAATGAGAAGGTTAGTTGAATGGCTACGCGTTGAGGTGAACATAGTACAGGTAAGGAAGAGCGGTGGTGTATAGCTAGATGCGGAAATAAGGAAGATAGAGACTTGATTTGAAAAAACAAATAGAACCTAAAGGATTCGAAAATTTCCATCGAAAATGACCTCAACTACGAGGGTAGGAAAAGGAAAGAAAGTGTAGCAAGATGGATAAAAAGCAAGAAAGTGATTGGTGCGCAAATAAGGTGTGGTCTTGAGAGTTTTTGGATCAACAATAGATGGTATAAGCAGCTTGGTGAGGAGGCGGCGGAGAGAATATGCGATAAGATCCTCGGCAGCGTTGCACTTCCAAGGGATGGTAGCAATCGGACGAATGGTCAGAGGGCAAGGCATGTAAACGAAGAAGAGGGCGAAGAAGCCGAGAAGAGGAGGAAGGTGAATATACAAGGACTCAGCAAGAACACAGAAGTCTTTTTAATAGGGCCTAGATATCTATTGACTTAACATTGCTCCGACTTTGACGTGCTCTTTTTGGTCTTGGCGATTCAGAATGCATCCACTGTGAAAATTGTTGTTTTGTTTGAGGATTATAACCATAAACCCATGATTCCTCACCTGTAATAACTTTTCTAAGCACATTATCATCATTATTGACCATTTCCAGATTGTCCAGAGCGATTTATAAGCGAATGAACTTCTGCTCTGCTGTGAGCAATTTTGGGATTAATTTTGCACACACGCGTTTCATTCCTAAATTTTCGGTTGAAATTTCTGAAATGATAGTTTTTAGTATTCTAAGGTCTTCTTCTAGTTCTCGCACAGTCATATGACGATCTTGTTTGATTGCAAGTCGCGCCCGTTCAATATTATCTACACTTTTTGTCGTCGAAGGTCGGCCGGAACGAGAATCACTATCGACAGAATTGCGACCATCCGTGAACCGTTTATACCACTCTTTTATTCGTGTTTTGTTCGTACACTCACTTCCGAAGGCATTTTGCATCATTTAAATAGTTTCCGAACTCGTTTTTCCGAGTTGAAAGCAAAATTTGATGCAAATTCGTTGATCTTGTTTTTCAGTCATTTTTGACAATATCAAAATCCGACGAACGCGAAAAAGGCACTGTAAACAAAGACACGCTGCGCATGAACTATACGTCCAGCAGGTGTCAGGAACTAACCAATAGATTCGTGAGGCTTTACTGTTGACGTTTCTGTCTGGTAGAGGTCGCTCGAACACTATGGCGCGAAAATATAAACGTAGGCCCGATACTTTCCGGACAGACCTCGTGATCAAAGTCTTCAAAATATCTCCTTTCCCGTAAAGTTGATAGTCATTTTGTAGTATTTCGATAAAAATAAATCTGCCATAAGTTAAAAATTTGATAAAACTTACAGTTTTTTTTGAACAACCAATTTAAGCTAATTTTATTAACGAAATGTCAATATTTATACTACCAAAATCCTATTGTACGTCACGGAAGACCACGAGAAGGTGTTTTTTCTCCATGAATGCCTCATTAGTTTTAAGAGACACTGAAATGAGATTGTCGGCACAAGATTTTTTTTTACGAAATCCACTTTGACTATTAGGTAACAAATTATTGTGTTCGATCCACAACGTGAGTTTTATATCATAGTCTCATATAATTTGCATACACATGAAGTTAGCGAAATAGATCTAACACCGATGTTGTCTGATTTTGGAATAAAGTGTAAAAAGGAATGTTTCCAAGTTTGCGGATAGTTATTTGTTTGGAACATTTCATTGAATATATCGACTAATATTAGTTAAAATATAATTGGGAGTTTCTGCAGCATTTCAAAGTCTATACCGTGCATTACAGGGGCAGATTTTATATTTTTAGTATCTAAAACTGTATTGAATTGCACAAAATCAAAGAGTGAGTCGAAAAATTCATTGTTTTTACATTCCGGGATCTATGTAGAATTTGAAACTGGTTTTTGAGTGTAGTTAATTTATTTATAGTTAAGTGAATTTTTTAAAAATGCTGTAGGTTTGGGTCGTATGCTTTGGTTGAGCCTTTGTGAATCTATTTTTGATGATTTTACATTTTTGCATGACGTAGCTGAGGTTAGAATGAGCGTTTAAGCCTTTCGCAAATCTAATAATACGAGGGTTGTCAGATAAGTACTTAGCCTCACCGCCTGATGGCGCCACTCTCGCAAAAGAAATATTCTATCACGTAGTACAACCTTCTCGATGGTTACTGTCAAGATTTTAGCCGGAGCGGAATTGTTGTTTATTTTTGAGAGCGTGTGAAAGCAAGTGTGTTCGTTGATTTTTGAAAAATGGAAAAAGAGCAGTATCGATCGGTGATTCAAAAAGCGCTTGGATGCTGTGTACGGTGACTCTTCTCCTTCGATGGTGACCGTCAAAAATTGGTTTAACGAGTTTCAACGTGGTCGCACGTCGATTTTTGAAGAGCCACGTCCAGGTGCTCCGAAAACGGCTACCACGGAGGATAACGTGACAAAAATTCACGATCTCGTATTGGCAGATCGACGATTGAAGGTGTGCGAGATAGCTAAGATCATAGGCATCTCAAAAGATCGCGTGGGTCATGTCCTGCAAGAAATTTTGGGCATGAGAAAGCGTTTGCTCACTCCGGACAACAAGCGCAACCGTGAGACAACTTCAGAGCAATGTCTGACGCTGTTTAAGCGCAATCCGAAGGAGTTTCTGCGTCGTTTCGTGACAGTCGACGAAACATGGATCCTCTGGTATACACCAGAGACCAAGGAAAAGTCGAAACAGTGGACTTTACCTGGCGAAAATGCTCTGAAGAAGGCGGAGACTGCCCCATCGGCCGGAAAGGTGATGGCCACCGTTTTCTGGGATTCACAAGGTGTGATCTAAATCGTCTATCTGGAGAGGGGCAAAACGGTCACCGGGCTGTACTATGCCGAATTATTGGGCCGATTCGACGTCGAATTGCAGAAAAAACGGCCCCATTTGGCGAAGAAAAAAGTGCTCTTCCACCATGACAACGCACCGGCTCACACCTCCGCCGTCCCCATGGCCAAATTGGTCGAATTAGGCTACGAACTGCTGCCCCATCCACCGTATTCTCCAGATTTAGCCCCGTGTGACTTCTTTTTGTTTCCAAACTTGAAAAAGTCACTCGCCGGGCAGAAATTTGAGTCGAATGAGGAGGTAATCGCTGCCACGGAAGCCTACTTTTCAGACCTCGAGGAAACGTATTTTTCAGACGGGTTAAAGAAGTTGGAGCATCGCTGGGCCAAGTGTATCGAACTAAAAGGAGACTATGTTGAAAAATAAAACGCCACTTTTCCAAAATTTTAGTTTTTCTTTTGTAGGCTAAGTACTTATCGGACCACCCTCGTACATTCCTTCCTTTTTTGCTTAACCCATTAACGTCCAAAATGTCAAAATTTCTTGCGCGGTTTCAAAGTGATTTTTTCCTATGTAATTGGCATTGAAAAAATTCTTGAACCACATATTCTGATGTAAGATTGCATGCTCTTTCAGAATCCGTTGCCAGAATCATGATTAAACTCACAGGAAAAGAGATATGTTTGATTGAAACATAAAAAACACCTAAATTTTCGAAGAAAAAAATTTTTAGGATTTTTTTTCGAAGTGTTACGGTGAAGATATCACCTTGCGACCGTGATCAGAGGTGATCATGGGATTTTAAGTTTAACAGGGAATTTTTTTGTTTACCTTGAACCATCGCTTCTTTACAAAATGGCGGAAAAAACGAATTTTTTTTTTTTCAATCTTCATCAACTTTTTTCTCAAAATCTATGGTCTTTAGAAAAAAAATTCATAAAAACAAAAATGCCTTAGAATCGCTCGAGGAACATTCTCAAATTTTTTCAGAATTTTTTGAGACAATTTTTGATTTTCCGGGAAACTTGGGAAATGGAATTTTCAAAAATGTCTCCAAAAATTCTGAAAAAATTTTAGGATGTTTCTCGAGTGATTCTAAGACATTTTTGTTCTTATGAATTTTTTTCTAAAGTCCATAGATTTCGAGAAAAAAATTGATAAAGTTGAAAAAATAAAAATTCGTTTCGGCCGCTATGTTCACTTTATCAATTTTTTTCTCGAAATCTATGGACTTTAGAAAAAAATTCATAAGAACAAAAATGTCTTAGAATCACTCGAGAAACATCTTAAAATTTTTTCAGAATTTTTGGAGACATTTTTGAAAATTCCATTTCCCAAGTTTCCCGGAAAATCAAAAATTGTCTCAAAAAATTCTGAAAAAATTTGAGAATATTCCTCGAGCGATTCTAAGGCATTTTTCTTTTTATGAATTTTTTTCTAAAGACCATAGATTGTGAGAAAAAAGTTGATGAAGATTGAAAAAAAAAAAATTCGTTTTTTCCGCCATTTTGTAAAGAAGCGATGGTTCAAGGTAAACAAAAAAATTCCCTGTTAAACTTAAAATCCCATGATCACCTCTGATCACGGTCGCAAGGTGATATCTTCACCGTAACACTTCGAAAAAAAATCCTAAAAATTTTTTTTTTCGAAAATTTAGGTGTTTTTTATGTTTCAATCGAGCATATCTCTTTTCCTGTGAGTTTTATCATGATTCTGGCAACGGATTCTGAAAGAGCATGCAATCTTACATCAGAATATGTGGTTCAAGAATTTTTTCAACGCCAATTACATAGGAAAAAATCACTTTGAAAACGTGCAAGAAATTTTGACATTTTGGACGTTAATGGGTTAATAGCCCTACGAAATAGAGCGCAGTGTCCTTTGTAGTTTATGAGATCAGAGAATTTTTTCGAAAATACCCATTTCTTGTAAGTGGCACATCTTAGTCTTTTTAGTAAAGCCCATTCGCTGTTTCACCATGGACGAGATTTTTCGAGTTGTGTTTCTTCTGAAAATTTTTTTTTCGAGGTGTACATTATTCTATGGCTTCTGTTATTAGTTTTATAAAACAATTATATTTTACACTGGCAGATTTGTTCGCAAATTCACTTGACAGTAAAGAGTCGTAGTTATTTACTAGAAATTCGTGATACTTGGCCCAGTTTGTACTTACGCCTTTTAAATTAAAAGTCTTTTTTTGGTATTCAAATTTTTTAGTGTTTATTTCAACAGATATCGGGTAATAGTCAGAATCCAAAAGCTTGTCCATGACAAAAACAGTAGTGCTACAACTTAGCTCGGGTGAAAACTGATTCTGAATATAACTCGCCAGATTAACAAATTTTAATTCCATAGATCAAAAATACTAAGCAGTACAAGACTTATTAAATAGATTGTGCAAATTATTCTACAGTAGATTAAAAAATTTGTATCAATAAGAAATGCATTTAGCACGTTTTGTTTTAAATTACGGAACTTGGGAAGTTTTTATTGAAATTATATTTCAATATAATTGACTTGGAAGGTTTTAATTTGTCATATTACAAACAGTCAATTAACTAGAGAACTAGCTAAAAACTTCGTAAAACTTTCTAAAACAATTTATTTGATATCAGTGAAATGAAAATTCATTTTATATCAATGAATTACATATAAAACTAAGATATTTTTATTTTGACCAGCACATCGATCAGATACCAATCACACTATACTTATTTCAGTATTTGATCAAACTTTGCTCTTTAATGTATGATACAGCGGCGATGCTATTTCATCAGAGCCTTTGCTGTACTCATTCTCCAACTATACGTAACAATGCACGTTATCTTTTTGTTTTGCATTAGAAGATTCTTTCACCACTGCAAAATTATATAAGTTGTGAGGGTAAACGTCAAAGTAGCGCTAATTGCCTAACCTAGTGGCTGCCTGCGGGGGCAGCACTTACCGGGAGACGAAAAATTTAACGACGGAATTCGGCACGCGAGCAGACGGAACGCGTGCGATTGAAAACGAACCAGTGAAGAATCAGCTACCGATACGGAGGTCACGGAGATCGAGACCGACGAGCTAATTACCTGTGCGCACGAGAGAGATCGAGAGGATGTTGTTACAGAGCTACACGGAGCGCAGACCTGAGCCAGAAAAAGCAGGATCGTTACCTGCGGAATCCAGAGTCTGTGTGTGTGAGGTTTCGCCATCGAGGGCGAAACCGTGCGCACGCGAACTCGCGATCCGCGGCATAAAACAGACAGACTTTCCCGTAAGAGTGCGAATTGTTCCATTCGTCTTCGTACCTCTGCAAAATAAAGGTAAGCTGGCCAGCTTAATCTCGCGACCACGATTGCATGCCAGATGATCTATTTTCCATACTCGAAGCGAGGCGTGCATGTAATAGCTCTGCTAACAAAGAGCGGCAAGCGATCCGACGCTGTATGTTGTCGTCGTGCGAGCGCTAATGTAAACATAAACACGCGGGCCAATTCTAGTGTAGCATTCAAAGAGGATAATAAAGAGTTTTCGTTCGTGATATTAACCAGTACTTTCGACGTGCTTATTCCGTATTGATTCCACTCCTGTAGATTTGTTGATTGACTGACACCCGTTCCCTCTTGCTCTCCGACTTTCTTATTTGATATAGGTTATTACGCGCATCTATCTACGCGATCGTCCGAATAAAAATAATTAAACGGTAGCAACCCAACCCCGTTCCAAAGTATAATTGTCGTTTGTAATATGTTATTTGATTTGATATCTTTATCAGAAGTAAATTTTTTTTAGTCATAACTAAAAGTAATTACATCTTTTTAATGTGGTTTTTCAATGACAAACATGTTGAACAAACATCCACGCGAGGTAATTCAAAACCAATATTGAAATATTAATGTGTTTCAAAATGTTTCTGAAATATATTTGTTTGACTTGCAAATCAAGAGTTACTTTTTTATTATATAGAATAAATAATTTTCATTTATTGAAGTCACTTGGTAAATAAAGAGGGGGAGAGAGAGAGAGAGATTAGTTCGTTTATTGCGCCGATGAGGTGGATACCCTGTCTGGCAGCTTAGCAAATGTATAAATCGAACATAATAAAATTTATAAAATGACAAAAGAAGAGATGCAAGAATAAATATTAACGCTTTTAATTATTTAAAGAAGATAAATTTAGATAAATGCGTGGATTGTATGTACGGTGAACTCCGAGTTTACAATGGCAATAATAGTAAAATGACTCAGATTACGTATATATGAAAATAAAATAAAATATGTAAAATATAATAAAATAAAAATATATGAAAAAATATAATTAAAATAACAGATAAATCAACAAAAATAACAATAATAAAAGATGAAAAATAATAAAAATAATAAAAACGATAAAAATAATAAAAGTAATAAAAATAATAAAGACGGTAAAAATAATAAAAATAATAAAAACAATGAAAAATAATTAAAACGTGATGGCACCTATTTTACAAAACGGACTGAAAGGAGAAAATTGTATAAGGGGAGCGACGTGCATTTGGCTAAAGAACAGCTAAGTATAATTAGCTATTTAATAAACCAAAGGTCGATAGTTGGGTATTTGTGGGAGGTTGGATAATTTTGGGAGAACGCGACTGGATTAACCTTGTTTGGTATGCGAGTGTAATCGGACAGTGTCGGCACTGGCATTAGGTTTTCGCGAGTCGCCCGCTCAATCCATGCTCTAGCCTCGTAATTTAAAATAGGTCACGTGTCCAACCCTTGAAGTCAGAGATCCAATCAGTGGAGATCAGGGTCACGCTCAATGAAATGAGTATCCTCTGTGCAAGGATAACAAATGAATGGTTCCAGGCCTCAGTTCGAGGAGCCTTGTATTCAAATGCCGATGGTGGATGGCGACTCGACAGCCGGATAATGATACTATCAAGCAGGAAATTTAGCTTGGAAAAGTGGCGTTTTATTTTTCAACATAGTCTCCTTTTAGCTCGATACACTTGGCCCAGCGATGCTCCAACTTCTTTAACCCGTCTGAAAAATACGTTTCCTCGAGGTCTGAAAAGTAGGCTTCCGTGGCAGCGATTACCTCCTCATTCGACTCAAATTTCTGCCCGGCGAGTGACTTTTTCAAGTTTGGAAACAAAAAGAAATCGTACGGGGCTAAATCTGGAGAATACGGTGGATGGGGCAGCAGTTCGTAGCCTAATACGATTAATTTGGCCATGGTGACGGCGGAGGTGTGAGCCGGTGCGTTGTCATGGTGGAAGAGCACTTTTTTCTTCGCCAAATGGGGCCGTTTTTTCTGCAATACGACGTCGAATCGGCCCAATAATTCGGCATAGTACAGCCCTGTGACCGTTTTGCCCCTCTCCAGGTAGTCGATGTAGATCACACCTTGTGAATCGCAGGAAACGGTGGCCATCACCTTTCCGGCCGATGGGGCAGTCTTCGCCTTCTTCGGAGCACTTTCGCCGGGTAAAGTCCACTGTTTCGACTGTTCCTTTGTCTCTGGTGTATACCAGTGGATCCATGTTTCGTCGACTGTCACGAAACGACGCAGAAACTCCTTCGGATTGCGCTTAAACAGCGTCAGACATTGCTCTGAAGTTGTCTCACGGTTGCGCTTGTTGTCCGGAGTGAGCAAACGCTTTCTCATGCCCAAAATTTCATGCAGGACATGACCCACGCGATCTTTTGAGATGCCTACGATCTTAGCTATCTCGCACACCTTCAATCGTCGATCTGCCAATACGAGATCGTGAATTTTTGTCACGTTATCCTCCGTGGTAGCCGTTTTCGGAGCACCTGGACGTGGCTCTTCAAAAATCGACGTGCGACCACGTTGAAACTCATTAAACCAATTTCTGACGGTCACCATCGAAGGAGAAGAGTCACCGTACACAGCATCCAAGCGCTTTTTGAATCACCGATCGATACTGCTCTTTTTCCATTTTTCAAAAATCAACGGATACACTTGCTTTCACACGCTCTCAAAAATAAACTACAACTCCGATCCGGCTGAAATCTTGACAGTAACCGTCGAGAAGGTGGTACTACGT
The DNA here is from genome assembly GCF_024137745.1 of Phymastichus coffea. Lineage (NCBI taxonomy): Eukaryota > Metazoa > Arthropoda > Insecta > Hymenoptera > Eulophidae > Phymastichus > Phymastichus coffea. The sequence goes on from NW_026706827.1 coordinate 5,287,858, forward strand.
GATAGAATATTTCTTTTGCGAGAGTGGCGCCATCGAGCGGTGAGGTTAAGTACTTATCGGACCACCCTCGTAGACCAAGGAGTACACATAGACATTTTTATAAACGAATCGAGGGATTTTTGCAATTTATCAAAAATTGACAACTTGCAAAATCAAAAAGTGCACTCCGATCACTGATTTGTTTAATATGTGCAACCCGTACGAGAACCACGATATTAAACTATGGGTGTATGCATTATAGTTATCGTTACATGGTCAACAGATACTTTCAGTTCGTTTTTGAGATTGAGAAACTCAAAAATCATAAATATGTAGATTTAATCAAATAGTAACGTTTTTAACTTGGTATTTTTTATAGCAATGATGAAAAGTATTTCATTTAAAACCATTGAACTCATTTTATAAGATATTGTTCCTGATTTTATAGCTAATGCAGTTTTTCAGACTTACATATAAAGGCTGATTATAAGGTCCAAAGTACTATTTTTCAACTTAGAAAAATAACTCGATCTCAATTAATAATAATAAAGTTAATAATTTTTTAAATAAATACTTCAAAAAATAAAGAAATGATTTGTCGTAATGAAAATTACAAATCGCAATATAATAAAGATAAAAAAAAGGAGATATAAAAATACTCACCTATATCTGCTCCTCTACTCAATAGAAGTTCTACGAGTTCTTCATGTCCTCCAGCACATGCCAGAGTCAAAGCAGTGTCATGATTACTATCTGTTTCTGAATCAACATCCATACATGAAAAAGGAGTTGTTGGTATTTGATTTGATGAATACGTTTCAACGAAGTTGCTTGTAGTATGATTGTTGGACACTGAAAAATAAAGTTAGTTCTGTATACCAAATTAATTGTCTCGTGATTTCTTATATAATTTAAGTTTTGTACAAGAGTGTTTCAAGAGCAAAGGCTCATATATTTTTTCTGCACAGTGGAGGGTAGGAACAAATTAATGTAATTTTATCTGAAGATATTTTAAATCTGAAATAAAATATTTTTTTTATAACTACTTACTTATATTGCAACGGTAGTCGAATTAATTAATCGAACCGTTTGCGATTCTACTTCTCGCGCGTTAGTTCTAACAGTTAAGAGAGAGGGGGCGCGCGATATTTTGAATAGGCATTTACGCCTTAGCTGTGAACGTGAATTTACCGCCGATTTGTGTTGCACTTTGTTTTCGCCGAATAATTAGTTTTCTGGGACAATTTCGTGCGTGAATGTAACGGTATTTTCGAGATAACAAGTAGCAGTGCAGAAGCAGCAGATTGTAGCTATTGGAGGCAGTATAAGGCAGCGTAGCTGATAATCATAGGGCAGTGGCAGTTGATATTTTTGCAACAATAATTACGGCTGATCACCGTAATTGCACCGCATGGTAGGTGCACCTTCCGTCATATTAATCTTTTAAGGACGGGACTGGTCGATATATCGACCACCAATTTTGTCAGGCACTCCACGTGACATATTCTTTCATTTTATGCACAAATATTGTGCAAAAAAAAAGTCAAATTTTAACGTAAAAATCCCCGTCCTTAAAAGGTTAAGCGATACAAAATACATTCGGTATTTTGTATATTCGTGATAGCGTTATTTTTGGTATTCGCGTCGAGCGTTAGTTCGCGGTATAATTCGAATCTTCTATCTCTCTCTTTCTCTCCGAATATAACTAATTGTAAAATCCTATTCGCGTGCGTTAGTCTTTCGGCCCTACAAAGACTGTAGTAATTTTTATTAATTAAAGTCTGTGAAATTTATTCGCCGTTTTCGTAATTTAATTTTCCTAGTAGCTTAAGTAATTGAAAAAGGCTTAGGTTTTAATCCAATTACATCTAGGGGATTAAGAAGATTAGGAGTAAAGTCGCTCACACTTAAAACTCAACAAGTGTCACAAGACACGTGACTTAAGGTGAGTTCAACTTCGTTTAACAGAAGACAACTAGGATAAATCATCTGACGTTAAGGCGAATACACGTACTATCATACGTGTTTAACGGAGTGGCGGTTTACTCTGCATCGTACGAATTTGTTCTAATATAAATTTTCCATTTTTCAGATAACCTCCCCCGTTACATGGCGCCCAACTGGTATTAAGACCCGTTTAATGCGAATAGGATTGTGCGTCGAAGGTAATCGACGCACGAGAGAGAGAGATGATTGCGCGAGCGCTTAGGAAGGTTTGAGCGTGTGGTAGCGCAAGATCGTGAGCGATACGCCCTCTGCTGGGGAAAAAACGAAATCACTTCGAACTTTTTACTTAAAAAATTGTTAAGTTGATTGTAAAAAGGGCCGAAAGCGATAATTATAAGGGGGTCGAAGTAATTTCAGGTCGTTTGGAGTAATCAGGTGTTAACCCATTTTAGACATAGTTTGATAGATAAAGGGGGGTTGGAAGCACCTGAACGACGATAAAAGCAGAGAGCGCGACCCAAGCGTGCAGTCCAGAAAATATTAGCCAGGCGGAGCAAGCAAACAGCATGCTCCGACCTTAGGTAGGATATTTTTATAATATTTATAAATAGTTTGCGGAGACTGCGCGCGCTCATAATCTCGCGAGTTTGTGCCTTATAAAAAGGAGGCATTAAGGGTAGTTACACTAAATAGTGTATACCCCGCTCATACCTTGGGTGATAGGAAGCGGTAGTGGTCGATTAGGCCGATAATTTCAAACCTCGACCGCATCCTACACCCGTGCGGAGGCAAGATGGCTCTGTTATAAGCTCAGATCGACAATTGGGCATTAGAGCTGACCTCCGCACAGCGCGAAAGCTATTTAGCGGATTTAGAGCTAAACAAGGATGGAAGTGTCATCCAGCAGGCGGCTAGGCTTGGGAGATGGTTGCTAGGAGAATACACAGTCACAGATTTCGAAGAGACCACGTACAGTAAAGAGGTGGCGGGGCGCAGGAGGCGCACCCGACAAGCGTGGCTCGACACAGTATGTGATGAGTTGGAAACCCACAGCGCAGACGAGAACAGCGACCATCCCCTGAGGATCATCAATAGGGGGAGAATATCCTTGACAGATATGTCAAGGACATTCGCCTACCCGGATGAGGACTCTGAGGGTTAAGCCAGCCGCTAAGAAGAGGATGAGCTCATCCAGAAGGCCCTACGCACCCAGGAGCAGGAGGAGGGGGAGAAGAGACGGAGCAATCCGGATCTCAGGTCGCAGAAATTCTGCACCCGGAAGGAACCTCAGGAAGAATTATCTTTGAATGAAGCCTTCCGGGAAATAGAGTACCTGAAGGAGGGAGTCGACCGTAACCGCAAGCTGGTAGATCGAATCCTAGAAACCCTTCAGACTCTGCAAGGAATACAGGTGTGTGCGGAGTGCGAGGCACAGGACATGTGCCTTACGAATACGAGAGCTGGAAGACGCAATGCATGAGATGGCCAATGCTAGCCGTTCTTCTCAGCGCGACTCGGTTCAACCGCGCTCCGGACGTAATGTGGACTTTCAGGACACATTCACCTGTCACTACGATTCTGGGATTCCGGGAAGCACACCGGCTCCTCCAAGACCACTACCCAGGAGAAGGGATGTCACCCCACTGGAAGCCCTCTAAAGAAGAGGAGGTGAAAAGGATCCGGAAGAGTATGGGAGATCCGCACCTGTTCGACAGAGGAGTCGAAGCGGATCATATGGCACTGGTCCTCAATTATCCTCAGGGCTCTCCACAACCCGAGATGTTGGAAAAATTGTCCGCGGATGGAAATTGAGGTTTGCGGGCAGTAGGGCACAGAGCATAGATACGTTTCTGTCAAAGTTGGAAGATCTGCGCGTGGGCACAGGGCTAACTGATGACGAAGTGCTTTGTTCCGTATCAGAGATCCTCGAAGGTAACACGAGGACCTGGTACGCTAACAAGTACCAGTGGCTTAGTTATGCAGAGTTCGTCGATGACGCCCGGGATTGGTTCGGCACTAATACGCAACAGTAAAAAAGGCTGTTGCAGGAAGCCCAGGACCAGTTCCAGGGTGAGGATGAACTAGTGCGAGACTACGTGTCCAACCTGGTGGCTCTTGTCAATAAACTAGAACCATCAATGCCCTTGGAGAGGTTATTAGACCTATTCCATGCAAACCTCGTTTCTAACATCCAAATTCAGCTGCGTCGGAGCGAGATGAAGGCGATACGCGAATTCATCAGGAGGGCGACCGAGGTACAGAACACCTTATCTCTCGGTCGTCATCCGCGTGTGTTCGCCGACCCCAACTCGACGATCTTCCCTGAGCACGCCTACGATCCGAGCAAAAGAACGGCTGGTAATAAATCCCAAACCGCTGCAATGGCCAGCGAAGGGCAGGCGCGTGCGAAGAAGGAAGGAGATCCGCAGCGCGGACAGGGCGTGGAGAACCCTGCCAGGAGGCCTACCGAACAAGCATCGGTATTGGCTACGCAAGTTTCCACTTCTGATAAGAAGATAGAAGAGCGTCTGGAGGGCATCGAGCGGATGTTGCGCAAGTTGGCCAATGACAAGCAAGGCAGCCCTCCAGAACAGCGTAAGAGCCGATGGCGTGGGGGAAGGAAAAATTCTCCTTCTCCTAGGTCTCCTGGCGAGCGGCGAGAAGGACAGAGGCGGAAGATCGACTTCAGCAAGCCTCTCCAGTGTTCCGCTTGTGGCAAACTGGGATTTAGTCGTAAATTCTGCCCAGATTGCAACAAGGGAAATGGCAAGGAGAACGAAGAGAAGAGGTCATCTTCGCGCCTCCAGTAGATTCGACCTCTCGCTGCGGGTTGCCGATGGGAAACAGCAAGTTGTCGGTGACCCAGGGATCCAAACAGGTCTTGGAAGGGCATCAAGAGAGCCCAGGGCCTAGCGGTATGTTGGAGCAGAAGGCGATCGAACCTGATGCTAGCCCTCGGCAGAATGGAGGAGTGGTCATTCTGGAGGGACCAGATGCTCACAAACAAATTGTGGAGGAGGCGGAATACTGGATTTATTTTCTTTGGTGGGATCTATGCTATTGCTAGAGTATAAAATTTTTCTTTTTTAAATTTTTTTAAAAAATTGATTTTTCAAGATTTAAAAAAAATGCTAAGGTCAGTAGAAAAGTTTATTTTTTTCACTGCAATCTCGACTGTTACTTGAGCGTAGCACTTTTCGAAAAACTTATTCGGCTCAGAAAATAGTACAGATCCCACCTAAATAAATAAGATCTAGGATAATTTTGGTTCACTTTAACGTTCAGATAATAGAGGTAAACTAATATTTCGTGACTATACATTTTCATTTTTTTAATCCTTATCAAAAACTGTTAATAAAATGAGTAACTTAAGAAATACACAGTTTAACTATTGAAAATTTGAAAGTTTGAAGAGAAGTATTTCTGACAGTTATATAAATACTCGATCACCCAATGGTCTAATGATTAAGGTAGCTTCCCTGAATGTAGTTGCAGCTACCATGTAAGGCAGCTAACCTGAATGTACAAATAAATTTTTCATAGTATGCATTGACGCAAAACTACTAAAAGTAACTCTCAAGAAAAAGACGATAGAAATTCTTAGAACCTTAAAAGAACTTGTAGTATGTGAAAAGGTACATAGGTTTAGTTTTTTTAAAAGATCTGCAAATAAATAATCCAAATTAGCATAATGTGAAAAAAGTGTTCACAAAAGTTTTTGAGAATTTAGGTATAGATGTCGTTTGTTGGACTTATATAGAGAATAGGAAGCAAAACACCGTGACAAAATATTTTGATTGAAACATTCGAGTATATCAGGGGAAAACACGGCAACCTATAATTATAATTGATATTATAATTGATACACCTATTAAAAAATATTAAAAACACACACATTAGTATTTACAATAGGTATTGGTCGATCGTCTTCCTTATATCTGATAAAAACGTATATCTTTTGCATAAATCTCCATGCGCACACACTGTCGAAATCGCTGGTTGCCCGAAAGTTGAGCAGCGTAGAACCTCGGGTGATACTATATAGATAGTCTTGAAGAATGATTCATCTAGTGGGCACAACATTAAAAAATCATTAAAAAATTGTGGCCCTTTCGCGTTTACACAGACCGTATATTTTTCGTAAGAAAGCGGTTTGATTTCTATTCAATATATATATATAAAGATCGGTCACATCTTTTTCTTTTTTTATTACATTATTACATTTTTTTTATTACATATTACATTATTGTTTGAATTGATTATAAGCCATGTCACAGTTCACAAGATTGTCACATATATGCTTCATGTTTGCTTCATCTTGTCATAAAATTACTACAAAATTAAAGTTATCTTTCACGAAATGTTTTTAAGCGAGCGTACGTTTACGAAAGGTGAAAAAAGCCGACACTTCAATGTTTATTATATTCAATATCTCCCATGCAAAAAAATCGCACATATTGTTCTACTTCTTCGTACGTGATATCATCGAATATGATAATTGAGTTCAGTAATATATCGTATTCTTTGAATGGAAAATACCATCGATAGATTTCGGCATCTTTTCCAATAATTTATAATCTTATTGATTGAGAAATTTCGAATACTCTGAAGAGTAACAAACCGCGCCCGAAGCTTAATAATAAGCAGTCAGCGGTAATTTTCGAATAAAACAGATTGCACATATACAGGGTGATTCAGAAGGATTATAGTTTCTGGAAATGGGTTCTGGAGAAAAATTTTCCAATTTGAATGCCGTTTTCGAAAAATGGTTGTCTTCAATATATTTCGAGAAAATTAATTTAAATAATTACTGATTTCGATCAGTCAGAGCGTCGCTTTAGTCGAGCACAGATATTCTCCTCGTTTGCTGCTATCCCTTCCACTTGGCCCTGGCAACCGAAGCAGCGGCTGATACGGCGCGGCTTAGCAAGTAAAAATTATTTGGCATAGAAAATAACATTCAATAAATGTAGAAAACTTGTATTTTTTAAATTAAATATCTTTTAAAAAATATCACATGCCAAAGGTTAATGAAAAATTTAATTGTGCATAAAGAAGTATGAAATCACACAGATTGTCTATAACTATTTTTTTTAACGTTTACATAAAAGCATACACTGATTGATAGTTAGGTATAAAACTGTATCGATGATACATTTCGAATGCCAAGATTCAAACAGTCGAACAATGTATGAAGTCAAAAAATGTATAAACAATTTTTAATTATTGCATATAATACTTGAAAAGCAAAATGGATATTTAAAAAATTAATTGTGACTCTGCTATACAATATAGCGCGCTGTCTAGGCTTTTTTATAATCCAATCGGATAAGAAATTAATGTTTTTTTAAATATGACAGGCGCAAATCAATAAATTTAGTTATTAGGTTTCAAACATTTTGCAGGTAAAATAGTATCGATAAATGTTTCAACCTATACTTTCTTGTATTAAAATTCATTAAAGGCTATAAATAAGGGCTATAATGAAATTTCTGAACGCAGTCGTCCTCCCAGGTGCTCGTTGCGTCGGTGACAGGATTAGCGCAGATTCGTTGTGTTGGCTAAGGAACGCGAAAGTCGGAAATTCGAAAGCGGTTGTCGGCGCGAGAAAGTAAAGTGTTTAAATAAAGTAGCGGGATATAAATATATTACAATGTATACAAAACTCTTTAATTATAAATAATTAACAGAAACGGTCGGAAGGAGAGAGAGAGAGAGAGAGAGAGAGAGCACGTTGAGCGAACGAATAGAGAGAGATAGAGCAAACCATCAAGCTGGTACTTACAAGACAGATGCCTAAACCCTAGGTTCGTTGACGGTTTCTATGGTCTGCGTTGACGCGAGCACTTGATGGATTAGCCGTCACGTGCATAGCTCTAGCTCCTTCAGTAGAAGTAGTTTCTCGTGCAACGGTAGACTTATCCACTGCACCACCGGCCGGAGCTCACGTGTCCAAACTGTCCAAGGAGTCAGGCGACGTCGCAATCTGTTCCCTTAGTGGAGACACTCACAACGAGAGAAAGCTCGTGCTAGATTGAGCACCGAATGTCTACTACGTAACTCCAGAGGCGAAGTAAAAGGGCAGAAGGATAGAGCTAAGGTTCGGCAGAAGAAAACAGTCCATGGGACTCCGTCCGTTCACTAGCGTGTCGAAACAGCTACTTCTCGCGCCGCGAGCTCAACTACGTGATTCCATCTTAACCTTTTAAGGACGGGGATTTTTACGTTAAAATTTGACTTTTTTTTGCACAATATTTGTGCATAAAATGAAAGAATATGTCACGTGGAGTGCCTGACAAAATTGGTGGTCGATATATCGACCAGTCCCGTCCTTAAAAGGTTAATGAGTCAACTGTCAATTAGTGCGCGCGGTCACTCGCTAAGGTGCGACTATATCTGTCTCTCTCTCTCTCTCTCTCTCCGCACCTTGCTGTCGCGCTCAAAAGTATCCCTGTGTATTCGCATCTCTCTCTCACCTCACTTACCTTATATCAGAACAGGAGTGTAATTATATATGTAAATATACAATAAATAAATATAAATACAATAAATTCGTGAATACATAGGATAGGTTCGGAGAAACAGGTTACATTTTCTTATCGCTACTAGAAAGAGGAAGACATAACAAGTCAGCAATTTCACTCGTTACAAGGCAATGGCTACAATAAATGATTCATAATTTCAATGTTTTAATCATGAAAATGTACACGTACCAAACATAAAATTTGTTCGAATATAAATTTAGCAAGTGTTTCAAACTCGTATAGTAGGAAGTAAATAGGTAAAATAAATAAATTCATCAATCGAAGTGTTTAAATAATTTAACGCATATTTAATTTTCATATCTACATTGATTAATTGATGTAAGATAATAAAGAAGTGAAAAAATATCAATAGCAATATTTAAACAAATGTAACGGCGGCTCGACAAAAAAAAGGCAAAAATAAACAGGCCACACACTTAGCTAGTAAATTAGGATGAAAAATTGCGTACAGCTGAGTAAAGAAAATTTTTTCCGTGAACGGCAGTTTTCGTTTCGCGCATCTGGCAATTTTCGGATGTTTGGAAATGCATTATAACAATCAGAGCGAGTTGACGACCGCGCCATCCGGAGTAGCCAGATTGCGAACATCTTTGGAATATAGAAATCTGCAGTGCATATGTGCATCCTACCCATAATACCGTTATTTTATTTTAAATAATTTATTCTTAATTTTATTAATTTCTTTTAAATTAAGGGAAGCACATTTGCTTGCAGATCTCTTAAAAATATGCGAAACTTATCTATTGCAAGTAACATTCAAGTAATTAACAAGGACTGTTTTGATTAATAGTTTTTGTTTATTGCTCGAATAGTTTTAATTTTATATATAAATATAAATAAAGAAATATAGAAATAATTCATTATATTTCCGTATTCATTAAGATTTTTACTGCGAATTTAATGTGTTTATAATCGTTGAATACACTCAACTTTGCGTTAGAAAATTTAAGAACGGCTTGAACGAAAGTTAATGACTATGTTCATTATAATTAACTCTGATTTTTCAGTATTTCTTAGGGCTTTTTGGTAATTAATTAATAGTTAAGACTATTAAAATCTTATTTGTTTTCAGATAAATATAATCCTTAACTTTTGTTCTTTACTTTAGTTTTATTATAGATTAAATAATATTTTTGTAAAATTAGAGTACCACACACACAATTGCATTTAGATAAAATTAGTTTATATAATCAAAGATGAAAATAGTACATAGAGGGCCATCTGTGTGAAGAGGGCCCAAAACACTTGAATAAGGCCACTCCCGCACACTCAACCCCCGGCCAATTAGGGTTCGAATTTCGGTTACGCTTGAGACACTCCCCAAATGTTCCAACCAATTAAATCAAGAAAATTTGAGTTCTTCCTGCCCAAAAATGACAAGGATTTTAGAGTGGGAGTCTCTTGCGAAAAGCATGAAAGGAAGCTTTTTAAGAAAATTAGGGAGTTGCTTTTCTAGTTCGTTCAGATTTTTCTAGTTTCTCCAATTAGCTCAGTTCGTGCAATTTTTTCGAATTCGTTCAATTCGTTTAGTTAGTTCAAGTTTTTCCAGTTTGCTCAGTCTGTTCAGCCTAATACGAGGGTCGTTTGAAAAGTCCGTGCAACGTAAGAGAGATGGCGCTGCTAGTGCGTATCAAGGTTATTTTCAGTTAGTGGCATATCTTGAAAGAGCACACATCAAGTTTCAGCCAGATCGGCCAATTACTTTGCTTTTTACATTTGTTTCAATCAAAGAAATCGAGTGGTTGTAAAAATGGACGAAAAAGAATTTCGTGTATTGATTAAACATTACTTTTTCAAAGGCAAAACGCCTCAGGAGATTAAACAGAAGCTTGATAAACATTATGTTGATTGTGCACCTTCGATTAGAATGGTTTATAAGTGGTTTCAACATTTTCGGAGTGGCCATATGAGCACAAAAGACGCTGAATGTTCTGGATGCCTTTTGTTGAGGTTACCACTTCAGAAATCATTGATAAAATCCATGATATGGTGATGGCTGACAGAAGAGTGAAGGTGCGTGGGATTGCTAGTACTGTAAGCATCTCGAGCGATGGGATACATAATATTTTGCACCAACATTTGGACATGAAAAAGCTATCCACTCGATGGGTGCCGCGATTGCTCACGATTGACCAAAAACGAGATCGTGTGAAGTGTTGCAAGAATGGTTTGCATCAGTTCCAGCAAAATCCGCAAGACTTTAAGCGTCGTTTCATCACTGTAGATGAAACATGGATACATCACTACACTCCTGACACCAAAGAATAGTCTAAACAATGGGTTACCAAGGGGGAATCTGCTCCGAAAAAGGTGAAGACAATTCCTTCGGCCGGGAAGGTTATGGCGACTGTCTTTTGGGATTCGCAAGGAATAATCTTCATCGACTATCTGGAAAAGGATAAAACCATTACAGGCGAATATTATTCATCGTTATTGGATCGTTTGAAAACCGAGTTGCTAGAGAAATGTCCATGATTGGCCCACAAAAAAGTCCTCTTCCACCACGACAATGTGCCAGCTCACGCCTCAGCAGTTGTGACCGCAAAACTGATAGAGATAGACATCCAACTCGTTTCACATCCCCCCTATTCTCCAGACTTGGCTCCGTCGGACTACTATTTGTTCCCCTTCCGGGGAAAAGATTTTATTCAAACGAGAAGGCGATTGCAGAAACGAATGCCTATTTTACAGACTTGGACAAATCCTATTATTTGGAAGGGATTAACCAACTAGAGCAGCGTTGGATGAAGTGTATAAGCCTAAAAGGAGACTATGTTGAAAAATAAAAAAGATTTATTAAAAAAAATCAAGCAGTTTTTATTTTTGCACGGACTTTCCAAACGACCCTCGTATTTTATAAAAGAATGTGTGTAAAAGAATTTAAATAAAAAATTTAAACTCTAACTTCTTTCGATTAATTTTTCTCTAATTTTTAGTTCATTTCTTTCCTTATTCTTTCCTTTCCGATTTTCATGTACGGTTTTTCTTTTTTTAGATAGTTACATTCGATTGCCAAGCGTGTGGTCGGGTGCATATTAGATAGGCTCCCTTTACGTTATTTTATTACCAAGAGTATGGTAAAATAACGCGAAGCATTACTATATTGCCAAGCGTGTGGTATGGTAAAGCTTCAATCCTCCGTCGCCGAAAAGAGAATTTCCCACGATAGTGGCAACGCACGTCCCGGTTATTGTCCGAAAGGATAGACCAAAAAGTGCGCCTGAGAATTGTCTCGTCAACCGACGTTACATAGATAAATTTTTAGAGGCCCCGGAGGGATAAAAGCCACTGTCGAGAAATTCTGTAGGTCTAAAATTTTCTCTTCTTTCAATTTTTTAATAGTCTAGCTCGTTCGGATAATCGTGTTCATAGAAAAATCATTTGAATTCATTAGAATATTTTATAACGGTTTAAATTATAACATTAATTACAACTATAACGAGGTTTTAACTCTTCGTTATAATCGAGAGAATTGAGATAGTTTCTTGCTCGACTAGCAAAATGATCAGTTGCCACGAGGCAAGTACCAGGGCCTAGTGAGGCCAAGCCTTATAAAGCGCACTTACCAATTATTCGCCTCGTGGCCCGCGTAGAGCGTCGTGGATAAAAGTGACGGCAAACGCGAAATAATATACGAGCGCAGAGGAATCGCTGGGAGTCAGGCGGGAAAAGTAATGACGACTATATATACATAAAGAACACAACTTTATATACGAATAAAGGTTACTAATAATAAACGAGCTATGGTTACAGAGGCGAAGTGCAGCCCAAGGAAGAGAGAGAAAGCTAGCTAAGCAGAGAGAGCGACAAGAATCGAGGAGGTACTTACATTGTTGTTGTCCTCAGCCATGCCTCGCTTATGACGCACGAGGGTCGCACGTTATCGCTCGATGCCGAAGATGGGGACCCTGCTCGCTCGCCGACGGCAGTGGTGCCGGAGTGCAGGATGACAGGCTCGCTCACACTCACTCGCAGTCCGAATCTTGGTCGTTCAATGCACCACTGCACTGAGTACGCAGACACTCGGCGCGGACATTCTGCCGCAGCACCGGGACCGACGTTAACGGAGGCAAAGCCAGCGAAAACAAAGGAATCGGCGACGCGAGAAAATAAGGAATCGTGCGCGCGTAAATATGTGTTGCTTGCGCGAGGGCCGGCAGTTGATTGCCCTGGGAGAGCTCTCTCTCTCCCGCTCGTTCGTTTCGGCACGCGACACACGCATACATACATACATGCACGCATTTCTCACTCAAGCGCGCGCTGTCTCTGCTAGTTTGAACATTTGGTTTAGTTATGACTCTCTCTCTTACTTACCTTGTGATGATTGGTTGCTGCTGCATCTAGGAATGTGTACATATTAATATTATAATTTAATAATTATAAATGAAAATATATTAGGGATGAGAGAGAGAAACACAGCGAGTTAAATAAATATGAACTCGTTATAATTTTTATTCGTGCGTTTAAAAAAAAAAAAAACTATCGTTCCAAAGTAATGTTAATTTAAAAAAAATTTTGCTATTGAGATTTTTTTTAAGCTTAATTTCCCTTTCCGTATTAAACAGATTAGTTCGTTAAACGTTATTTTTTTATTATTGCAATCTATTCTAAATTTGTTTTGAAAATACAAAATTTAGGGTTTAATTAATAACCTATTCGAGAAATTTTTCCTTATCGTATGCCAAATTTTGAATTTTTTTTAGTGAATTCCAGATTTATAAAAAAACGATTACCGAAGAATAAAAGGAAAGTTCGCGCCAGGGCTCTTCAAAATCACCCTGACGGCCTTAGTAAAGAAATCTACGAAAAATATAGATTCTCGTTCGGCAACTTATCACAAACGTCGCCTGTATTTTCCGAGCCATTAGCACCCGTATTACCTTCAAAAACGATAGCAGTAGCTCCAAAAACGAGAAGAAAAATTAGAGTATATTCGAGAAAGGATTTGCACCCACGGTAACAATCCGCAATATTGCTCTTCCTGCATCAGTGACTTCTTCGACAACTTCAAAATACCGCGTAAGAACGTGCAGAAGGACTATTAGCTGAAAGAAGTAAATTTAAACATAGCATCCATTACTGACATCGAAAAATTATTATTTAGTAAAAATAAGAAGGATCGCAAGAAATATATTCAAATCCAGCGCACCAAGTACTTAATAAAACATTTACTAGCCGGATTAAAAGCTCCTTCCTACTACCTCACTTCGAGCGAAACCTATAGAATCAAAAAACCTCGGAAAATCAACAGATTTTAGATACAGAGAAAGAAATACAGAAAACTCGAGAAGAAATTAATAAAGTGAAAAAAGAACTTAATTTGTAAAGTTTCTAAATATAAAAAAAAGGAGAATGAATTAATGGCAATAAAATCTACAAATTGAATATTAACCTATATCTTATACCTTGTATTTTAGAAGCCTTTGTCTCCAAATGATCCCGCTATTAGAATACCAGAAATTTCGGTTAATAATGTCCTACTTATAGAAGAATAACGCTAGATGTCCATGAAGTAGCAAATAAACAAATTGAGATAATTGATAACATTAATAATATTTTGACTGATAGATTACCTAGTATCCAAGTTGAGTTTGTGAAAATCGCTAAAGTTTTAGAATCACATAAAAAAGGAATCAATTTAAATATTAAACGTGAAAATATTTTTAAGGATAGAGTAGACGAATTGAATAAGACTGTAGAAACCGATTTCGCTCATTTGCATCGCCTAAATAATCAAGTTGCCCAACTACAGATTGAGAATAGTGTTTTAAGCAAAAATCTTGCGAAATCCCATAAAATTATTAGATAACATAATAGAGTTTTAAGTGTAATTACTAACAGTTTTGATTTTAAAATTCCAGAATTGTGCTATTTATTTGATAAGCTTTCGCTCAAAGTATAATCTGCAGTATTTACCTTAATGAGTGATAACCAATGCCTTACGCGCAGTAAAGTTAGAGCACTTACTTGGACCGTTTCAGTAAAGCCCAGTAATTTGAAAAGATCAACAGGGGATTTAACTCAATTAGAAGATCGTGACAGTATAAGAAGTACTTCGACAACAGCTAAAGGAACCGATCAGGATCTAAACCAAAAGTTAATTAGACCAAGCTCGAGTGAGATTAATTCGGATTCTCTCAATAAATTTGTAATTGAAAACCAACCGATATATGTAAACCGGAAAGTTAAGAGTCCAAGACAGAAGTCACAATCTACTGTAGATATCCCACCAAGTAATGTAATAATTCACAAACTATTAAAATGAGTGAAAACGATAAAAAAGAGGAAATGCCCACAGTTCACGGGCAGGTTATGTCACTGAAAGACGTACTGAACGTTATCCCGCGATAGTGGCAACGCACGTCCTGGTTATTATCCGAAAGGATCGACCAAAAAGTACGCCTGAGAATTGTCTCGTCAACCGACGTTACACAAAATTCTATTTAAAATTAAAAAATGTGATATGCTTTTGTCATCAATGTTTCTTTGGAAATATGTGTTGGCGCTATTTTCAATTGTTTTTACGAGGTTTCTTCGTGGTTCACAGGGGTTTATATAGCGGTCTAGTCTGATTTTTTCAATTTGATTACACAGACCAACAAAATTTGACAAAGGTTCAGAACCAGAGACCAGACATAATATATTCGAAGGATTTTGATGCGCTGAATCCAAATCCGAGCTCAGAATTGCGCCAGCACGTCAGAATTTTGAGATATCCTAACCTAAATGTGCGAAAATCAAGTTTTTTTGGCTATATACGGTACCTTATAACATTACGAATAATTTTTTTCGTGCAAAATTGACAACGATCTAAAAAGCAATTCTTATCGTACAAAAGCACTAACAATCTTTAGTTTATGTCTTCTTTTATTGTCAATTGAAATGTACTACTTATCAATTGGTTTATATGGCAACGCAATGAATTTCGACTATTATAACTCAAATCCCTGATCTTGGAGCATTGTAATCTGCGGGGCAATAAACCTTGCCCACTTAACCCTAAATCCCTTAACCCCCGAGCCCTGTGACCTTCAATGCAATAATCCCCGTCCCCTTAACCCCAAATATTTTAACTCAAGAAGGTTATAACAAGCGCGGTAATAAAACCTGCCAACTTAACCCCGAATTTCTTCACCTCGGAATCCTGTAACCTGCGATACAACAGCCCTAGATTCCTTGTGGCGCAAATTACTGGGCTCAGGCATTAACGGATTTGCGTAACGGCATCGAGGGTTATAACATCACAGGTTTCAGAGCTACAGGGTTAACGGATTTAAGGTTAAGGGGTCGGGGGTTTTTGGGTTAACGAATTTAGGGTTATGGCCATGCAGATTATAGGCTTTTAGAATATCTCGGAATACTGACGTGCTGGCACAATTCTAAACTGAGATTTTGATTTAGCGCATTGAAATTCTTCGGGTGTGTTATGTATAGTTTTTGGTTCTGAAGTTTGTCGGCCTGTGACAGACAGACAAATATTAGAATTAAAAATTTAAATAATTTGTTTAAATAAATTTAAATGTACAAATCTGACATCAAACTCGTGACTAGTAACCCCCAAAACCATGGAAATGTGGTGCAGCTTGAAAAATATTCTATTATACAGGAATTTGTTTAAAGAAATTTTTTAAATAAAATACATTTTGCAAATCTGATATCAGATTCATAACCAGAGACCTCAAAGATCAGCAAAAGTAGGTGCAACTTGCAAAAACATTGAGTCTTGCAACATTTGTTTAAACAAATTGCTTGAATAAAATAAGTTTTGAAAATCTGATATCCGATACGATCAGCGGAATCAAAAACCGTGAAATCTTTCATTCGTTTTTGAAATTCTGTAGATAGATGATGTAGAATATTATGTAACTTGAAATGTATGATTGTATGCTGAAGCTGAGATAGGTGAAATCTGAGATAACTGATTTTGTGACATGCTAATCCTTCCGTGTTAGAGATCACGTTTGAGTGGCGGGCTAACGGTTGAATTTCCTGTAAATGCTATTATCTTATTTTCTTCTACTTTATTTATTTTAAGAATATTTATCATAAGAACATTTTTTATCCTCTTTGTTGTTTATTATAAGAAAAATGAGTTCCAGAAGTCCTTGTGCAAGAAAAATTGATACATTTTGTTATGTTTGTGGGAAGTTTGAAACAACTTCTTCGACGATAAATTAATGATTCAATCAAAACTCTATATATGAAATGTTATAAGGTTTCGATCGACAATTTAGATAAGACATGGGTACCATCTTCAATTTGTAATTCTTGCAGACTTGCTATGTTGAAGTGGGATGATAATAGCAGCAATATGACTGTTATTGAACCGACCATCTGGCGTGAGCCCAAGGACCATGAAAATGATTGTTACTTCTGCTTATGTAATACAACGGGTTTCAATAAACAAAATTCAAATAAAATCATCTACTCTGCGGTAGCGAGTGTAACACCAGCCAAAGTAGGAAAAGTAAGTAAACCCGGAAAAGAAGTTGGTTCGGCAAAAGTTGCACCGATGGATATTGATACAACTGAAGATGTCTCTTTTGAAGATAGTTCTGATGACGAGAGTCCTAAGCTTTTTGACCAAAGTTCGTTAGATGATTTTATTCGAGACCTCAATCTTTCAAAGGATAAAGCTGAACTCTGTACTTCAAGACTCCAAGAAAGGAAGCTATTATTACCTGGAACAAAAGTGTCAATTTACAGAAACCGAGAAGAGGCATTTATAAAGTACTTTACAATGGAGGATGTGATGGTGTACTGTAATAACATCAAAGAATTGGTTAACTTGTATATCCAAGATTTGTACAAGCCAGAAAACTGACGTCTCTTCATTGATTCTTCCACACAAAGTCTCAAAGCTGTGTTACAACTCAACGGAAATGAGTATGCGGCACTTCCTGTAGGTCACTCAACTGCACTAAAAGAATCATACAATAGTTTTCAATTTCTACTGGAAAAAATAAATTACAAGACTCACAATTGGCTTGTTTGTGGTGACATTAAGATGATAAATCTTATAGTTGGCTTGCAGTCGGGAAATACCAAATTTCCGTGTTTCCTCTGCCTTTGGGACAGCCGTGCAAGAGATAAGCATTGGGTAACAAAAAAATGGCCCACAAGATCAGAATGGAAAATAGGTTCTCATAATGTCGCCTACGTAGGTCTTGTTGATAGAGAGAGAGAGTATTACTGCCACCACTTCACATCAAATTAGGTTTAATGAAACAGTTTGTGAAAGCCTTGAATAAAGAAGGTAAATGTTTCAATCATTTGAAAGCCATATTTCCGAAATTGAGTGATGCAAAAATTAAGGAAGGCATTTTCGTTGGGCCTGATATACGAAAACTCATGAAAGATGATACATTTATCGAAACCATGGCTCTCGTTGAAAAGAATGCTTGGTTGAGCTTCAAAGATGTTACAGAAAAATTTTTAGGCAATAATCGAGCCCCGCAGTTTGAAACTATTTTGTCCAACATGTTACAGAATTTCCGAAAGATGGGTTGTCTGATGAGCCTTAAAATACACTTCCTTCATTCTCATTTGGACTATTTTCCAGAAAATCTTGGAGCATATAGTGAGGAGATAGGTGAACGATTTCATCAAGACTTTAAACAAAAGGAACAACACTACCAAGAAATGTGGGACGAAAAAATGATGGACGACTACTGCTGGTCATTGAAAAGGGATGATAATAACCCTACTAGTCACAAACAGAAATCTCTTCAACGATCGTTTGAAATGAAGCGCCAACGTTTTCACAAAAAGAAAGCATAACATCACAGAATTGGCGGTTATAGGTTTAAGAATATACATTCTAAAGATTGTTAGCTTCTTAGTGTAACCTCTTTAACTACATTGGAGCTTAGGCTGAAATGCTATGGATTACAGTCCACTTAAATTAATTTGTGCTGTGCTTGACCCTCACTGTTCACTGCATTTAATTTAACCAGTTGTGAGTTTAGCACTCGCAGATCATAGCGAACGTAAGTTCACCTGTAGTGGTCTAGAGCTCGAAGGTTACTGCGTATATAGGTTATACTGTCGTGGATTCTAGTTTGCAAGTTATATCGTACTCAATATACCTGTTGCGGATTATAGCGCGCTTAAATTAACCTGTAGCAGGTATTAGCGAATTTAGGTTAACTTGCCGTGATTTTGAGCTTGCAGGTTATAGCGCACTTGAGTCAACCAGCCGCATAATATAACGCACTTAGCTTAACCTCTCGCGGGTCATAGAGCGCTTAGGTTAACTTGTCGTGGTCTTAAGCTGAGTGTAGGTTATAGCGCACTTAGGTAATCCTGTCATGGTTTTGAGCTTGCAGGTTATAGCGCACTTAAGTTAATCTGTCGCTGGTTCTAGAGTTATAGGATTTTCAGTGCATTTAGGTCATAACCATCTGCCTTAGCCTGCCCTAAATTTATAGCTGCTATTTTAGAGTGCATCTAATAAATTCAGCTAGATTCGCCGTAAATTAGTACAATGGTAGACCTTTATATGCCAGTGTAAGTTTTTCCTACTACTGAAGATTGCAAAAAAAATCAAGATTTTTCATACTCCAGTATAAATCAATTGATAAATGGCACATTTCAATTGACGGTATCTCTGCTGGAAAAAGACATAAAAAAACCGATAATTTATTTTGTCGGCCAAGAGTTGCTCTTTCAGATCCCGTTATCAGTTTTGCATGAAAAAATTTATTCACAATGTTATAAGGTACCGAATATAGCCAAAAAAACGTGATTTTCGCACTTTTAGGTTAGGATATCTCAAAATCCTGATGTGCTGGCGCAATTCTGAGCTCGGATTTGGATTCAGCGCACTAAAATCCTTCAGGTATACTATGTCTGGTCACTCGTTCTGTAGTGTCGCAGTATAAACAAATTCATAGGTGTTGAATTTCAAACGATGATATCTCCATTACCAAAAGACATAAAAACAAAAATCGATAGTGCATTTTGTAGACGAAGAGTTGCTCTTTCAGATGCCGTTGTCAGTTTTGCATGAAAAAATTTATTCACAATGTTATAAGGTACCGAATATAGCCAAAAAACGTGATTTTCGCACATTTAGGTTAGGATATCTCAGAATCCTGACGTGGTGGCGCAATTCTGAGCTCGGATTTGGATTCAGCGCACCAAAATCCTTTGGGTATACTATGTCTGGTCTCTGGTTCTGAAACCTTGTTGGCCTGTGTTATTAAGAGTTTCGTATTTACTTATATTTAATTTTTAAATTTAATTTTTTAATCATATAAAGAATTACCTCTAACCTCTCCAAATCGTGAGGATTACAATAATATAAAGCGAACGAATTCTTGCTTCGTCCTACTTATCCTTTCTCTCTCTCTCTCTCTCTCTCAATGGCGCTGCTCCCCACTCAAAGACTTTTTCTTTTTATCTGACCTCGCCTGCTGTCCTTGACCGTGTTATTCGCGCATCCGGCCGTCTTCGCCAATTCACTGCATCCCAAATCTTCGGCTGCGGAGGAACCACTTCAGTGTACATCAGAGCAATCTATACAAAGCCTGTCTTTGAAGTCTTGTCCAAAACACGTGCTGTATCCGACTCTCTTAGCTACGCCCGTCCTGTAGTCCGAAACCTTCGAGTTTCCGCACGCCAGACTGTCCAGTCGGACCTTATTCCAGTACTTGCAGAAGAGGACCTGTCAAATCTTCCCCGGCTCCAATACGATTAGGCTCGACACGCCATTCCAAATAGTACTCCACCCGGCACTAAGTCAACTAATCCTACTTTTCATGGCCATCCCTCGCACTCGCAGCAGCAGGATAGACCGAATGTAATGATGCCCAGAAACCCCCGCAAAACAGGCCCAAAAGCTCTCCCAAATCTCAGTCAGCAACTCTCCCAGCCCCCCTATGTTCCACCTCTTCCCAATACGTCGTACCAGCAAAACACAAACTAACGGCGCACCTCGCATTTCCAGCATCAGCCTCAGCAACTCAACCAACAGCAACTGCAACTGCAACAGCAACTGCAACAGCAACAGCAACAGCAACAGCAACAACATTTCCTCGCACAGCAGCAACAACACCTCCTTCAACAACAACAGTTAGTCAAGCAATACGACCAGAATATTCCTTCTCAGCCGACTACATTACAGAATATGATAGCCAACACTAGCCCCAGTGCCGCCATAAATATTGGGGCCCAGTCAACTGAATCGTCGAATTGTCTACCAGCGATTTCGTCAGACCTGCAACCAATAAATACGATGACCGACCGCATTTCCTCTCAGGCGAACCTCACTGCCTCAGTTTCCGCCGCAAACGTTGCATCTTGACGCTTGGCCAGCAATCGCATCGACAACTCCGCCTCTCTCTTTCCGTTTTCCATAGCGCACTCCAACATCAACCGCCTTAACTGCCCAGCGAACTTTGCGCTTCTAGAAACACGAGTGCATGATTTTTATTACGATGTAGTCGCCGTCACTGAAACGTTTCTAAAAGATCATATTCCCGATTCTCATTTAAAGCTTGACGGTTACAATCTTTATCGGCATGATCGAGCAACTCTTGATGGCGGCGAAGTTGGCTTTTATGCAAAAGACATGTATTCTGTCAAAATTCTCAGTAAATCTGCGCCTGATCCCATGTGTAACTCTCCGGAATACATAATCGCTGAAATAAAAAACGATTACATTTCACTCTTACTCGCTGTTGTTTATCGACGACCAGCTGCTCTCGCTCCTGTGGTGTTCTTTGAATGCCTATCCTCCTATTTACCACACTACACTGACGTCATCGCGACCGGTGACTACAATGCCGATTTGCTGTCAAACACTCTACCTCACTCAGGGACACTCAAGGACCTCATCGAGTCTCACGAACTGGTAGCTATATCAACGGAACCCACGTGTCACAAACGCAGCATTGACACTATCACACACACAGCACTTGACCTCTTTATCGTTAAACACAGTATGGACATACATTCCTTTTTTAAGACCGAGTCTCCTTTCATCGAATGGCACGATCTAATAGAATTAACGATTAACTGCTTTGTCCCGCGAAACTCCTCGAAGATTATCTACTCAAGACGCCTTCACACAGTTGACATAAATGCCCTAAACTCCCTCGCTTCACAGCTAATCATGTCGTTGAGTCCGCAAGCTCCGCTCCCGATTTCATCGGGTGGCACTTGCTGACGTTGATTGGCACGAGCGCGCGCTATCGAATGCAATCATATATGCCTTTGACTATCTTGCTCCTATTCGTGAGGTCAAGCTTTCATGCAAAAGAAAGCCCTGGGTCTCACCTCAAATCAGAGCGCACATGCGAGCACGTGAATCTGCTTTCAAGCGCGCCCGTTATACATCATTCCCAGGCGATGCTGCCAAATACAAAGAGTTGATAAACATGGTATCGAATGAGCTCGACACTGCCAAGGATGCTTATATCGCTCGAAAGCTCCAGAGCGCTCCCGATCCGAAAAATAAATGGCGTGAATTACGCAATATCGGCATCTCTCACAGAGACTTCCCATCGCCATTCCTTTTTTTCTCACCGCAAGCTCTCAATGTGCATTTTGCCAACATCGTAAATCGCTGCCCTCCAATAACTCAGGATGATCTCACCAACATCATAGGCACGGCGCCCGTGGACCGGTTTTCGTACCCATCATTCAAGCTTCACCCTGTAACAGTGAAACAAGTCAGGGCAGCGCTTGATGATGCTAATTCTAAATCGAAAGGAGAGGATGGCCTCTCACTGCATATGCTATCGCTGTATCGGACTCCGTTATCCCACACCTCACAGCATTATATAATCGGTCCATTGAAAACTTATTTTACCCGCCATTCTGGAAGAGGACCCTGATTACTCCGCTATCCAAGACTAAAACGCCCTTAATGCTTTCCGATGTCAGGCCGATTGCCAAGCTTTGTGAGCCCTCCAAAGTTTTCGAGCGGCTCGTACACCGCCAGTTTCATCTTTTCTTGAGGTGAACAAGCTACTCGACTCGCGCCAAACCGGTTTTCGCAAAGGTCATTCCACGGAGACGGCGCTACTTGGACTGCTTGACGACGTGAGACTTGCGATCGAGAAGCGTAAAGTTACCATCTTGGTCCTATTCGACTTCTCGAAAGCTTTTGACTGCATCTCCCATACTCTTCTCCTGAAGAAACTCCGCGCCATCAATGTCTCTGATAGCACTCTTACCTGGTTCTTCAACTATTTAGCCGATCGGACTCAGTCAGTAATAGAGGAAAATGGCTCAGTCACTCAATGGCTTCGCGCTGCCTCTGGCGTTCCCCAGGGTAGCGTCTTAGGACCTCTGCTCTTCGCAATCTATATAAACGACCTGCCGAAAGTACTTCAGTTTGCTAAGCATATCGTCTATGCTGATGACACGCAAATATATGTCCACTGCTCGCCCCATGACCTCAAGATGGGCCTACATCAAGCCCAGATTGATGCACTGGCGGTAGCCGACTGGGCAGCAGCAAACTTCTTCGACATCAACCTAACCAAAACTAAAGCTATGATTATTGGCAGTGAGGCATATATTGCAGAGATTAACTTTGCTATTCTGCCACAATTTGTGATAAACGGCATACAGATTCCATTCTCAAACACAGCCAAAAGTCTTGGGGTTACTTTGTCCTCCACTCTCCAATGGAAGTATCACACTTCCGATATCATCCGAAAGGTTCATGGTCTCTGTCTTCTCTAAAATTCCACCGGAAATCTATGTCTTTGAGCATGAAGAAAAACCTGGTCGGAACTCTTGTATTTCCAATCTTCAACTACGCCTCGGTTGTTTTTATGGACCTTGATAAAAAGCGCTCATCTGATCTTCAAGCCGCACAAAACGCCTGCGTCCGGTTTGTTGCTGGGTGAATTCCATATATCCCAACAAATGACCTCTCAACACATGTTTCATTCCACCGGTTGAAATTAAATTGGCTCTCACTTGCCTCCATGCGTAACATCGCTCTCGCCAGACTCCTGTACAAGGTCGCTTGTGACAGTGCGCCCGCCTATCTCGTAACTAACTTGTCTCTCCTTGATCAGCAAACCATCAATAGTAGATCCACAAGAAACCGGCCAGCAGCTTTCAACTTCCGCGCTCCACGTACAGAAACCTGGAAACGCTCATTTGCTATCCGTGGAATGGACCTCCTTAATCAGCTATCGGTCACGACCATATCTGCTGACAGGCAGCAAGAACTGAGGTACTGGCTCTTCAAGCTTATGCAGCTTCTTGAGCTCCAAAAGTTTAAAGCCAGGGTTGTAAACGAGCACATGGTAAATATCCCTGCCTTTTCATTGCTGCCTGAGGCTCAATATCCCTTTCATGTTGCCGCGTTCACGAAGATATCAGCCTACCTATTGGTACCGGGTCGTTATCTTCGATATGATTTCGCCAATAATATTTAGCTTTTGGTTTTAATCACCTTACTTTATGCACCTGCGTGTACTGTACAGCGATTAGAATTGTACGCGTTGTCAGTCCAGTTTAATCCATTAGCTCATAAGACTACTTAATAATAATGCGACTTATTTTGTACACACACGAGTGGCTCTCAAATATTGTTATAACCATGCGTTTTCATTTCTCCCTGTTTCTATTATACTACATAAGTAAGAATTTTCTCATGTCATCGTTAATATACTGCTATTATCATATAGCCATTGTAATACTTGAATCGCTTGTATATCACACAACCATACAGGGTCATACCTTACGGTTTAATAAAGTTAATATCAATATCAATATCAATATCTCATATATTTTCATCAATTATATATATTTTGACCAATTTATCCTAGCTAATTTAATTGAAAAATGTTGTATTTTATATTGAATTCTTTCGACTTATAAACTGAATAATAAGTATAATATTTATGTCAATACTGTTTGAAATTTTACAAAACAGATTGGTATTAGCTGGGGTAATGAAAAGGTGTAAGATATGATATTAATGCCTGATGTTTTCTTTTTAGTCTTCTTTTCTTATGCTATAGGTAGTTTTTTCGCATCCTTTAACAATTTTTTCAATCACTTATAAATCAAAATCATCAAAATCTCCTTAGAAAAATCATTCAGTGGTTGATAATGAACTGTTTAGATGTTTAATAAAGAGTTACTAGAAATCAACAACGAATTAATTGACAGTAGTACAAAGGAACTAAGAAACATGGCGCATGATATCAATACAGACACTTTAGCAGAAGAGCCCCAACTTCAAATGCTGTCGGTTAGTTTTTCACCGGTTGCAGCAGAGCCCAAAGCGCTGACGGATCAGTAAGTCCTTCTCTCTTACTCTTTTTATCTCTTGCTCTCACCCTCAGATGCATGCATCGCTTACAAAATATGCAAATACTATTCCTAATTAGTTAATTTCTTCTGGTAATAGTCTGCGCATTATTCTTCTTTTTCCAATTTACTAAGAAAATTTATTTTTATTATCTCCGTTTTGTTTTTAAAAATACAATATGGCTTTTAATACCAATAAGAAATCTGCTTTGAAAATGGATAGAATCGATTTTGAGACGATTCAACTCTTGCTTGTAAAATCTAAATTCTTACTAATAGATATGAAAATTATAGTAACAGATCATATCCAAGCAATGAAAATAATTTTATGTTCACTTAATTCCAATGACAGATGCGCTAGCTTATTCTCAGATCACGTTTTTATAAACTTTACGAGACTTTATTTAAAAAACTTTCTTAAGAGGAAAACGTCATCAATCGTAAAAATTATAAATTATACCACAGGTTCAATATAAATTAGAATAAATAGTTATGGAATTACTCACGTTATTTTACATAATGACTGAGTCTGCTCTCTAGATACGCACCTTGACTATACATTAACTTTTCATACTCATATCGAGCAAATATTTAAAAATTATAAAATTCCTATGTAAGAATAGTGGATTCTGATGCTTGCACACTAATAACCACTTATAAATTACATTTGCATTAGATTGTACTCGTATATCCTTCAAATATGTAGATTTCATGCACAGACTTCTATTTTCACAGCCGAATGCTCAACTATGTATGACACCATTATCATTTCTTTACAAAATTTTGAAAAAGATCATCTAACCTTCACTCACTTTGTAACAGGGCTAACGGCGATGTTTGCTGCGCCTGTGTACGGCATTCTTCATACGAATGCAAGGGCAGAGCATGGCTATGGCAACATTCCATTTACATGCTTGTGCTTGTTGCAGAGTCAGAAGAAGTAAGTAGTATTCGACGACTGCAGAGAGTTGGAGAGCGAAGAGCGGCAGAGGGAAAGAAAAAAAGAGCGAAGATTAGAAAACTGTGACAGGAGAAGGGAAAGAGTGCGTAACACGCCGCTAGTGACAATAATTATGGCGCGGCAATACCGAAATTGAAAGGTAAGGTTCGAGTCTTTGACAAAAGTGACCAGTCCATTGTACGCGCACATGAAAATCCTAAGTACCTGGAAGAGTAAGCTGAGGCTATACTGATGAGAACGAGGTGTTGAGAATGCTGACATTCATCGCCCGAACCACCGGACATTTTTGTTCTGCACTGAGGCAAGACAGAACTTTTACAGCCTCTATACGAGGTCTGTCGGGAAAGTATCGGGCCTACGTTTATATCTTCGCGACATAGAGTTCGAGCGACCACTACCGGACACAAATGTCAACAGTAAAGCCTCACGAATGTATTGGTTACTTACTGACACCTGCCGGACGTATAGTTCATGCGCAGCGTGTCTTTGTTTACAGTGCCTTTTTCGCGTTCGTCGGATTTTGATATTGTCAAAAATGACTGAAAAACAAGATCAACGAATTTGCATCAAATTTTGCTTTCAACTCGGAAAAATAAATTCGGAAACTATTGAAATGATGCAAAAGGCCTTCAGAAGCAAGTGTATGAGCAAAACACGAATAAAAGAGTGGTATAAACGGTTCAAGGATGGTCGCACTTCTGTCGATAGTGATTCTCATTCCGACCGACCTTCGACGACAAAAACCGCAGATAATATTGAGCGGGTACGACTTGCAATCGAACAAGATCGTCGTATGACTGTGCGAGAACTAGAAGAAGACCTTGGGATACCAAAAACTATCGTTTCAGAAATTTCAACCGAAAATTTAGGAATGAAACGCGAGTGTGCGAAATTCATTCCAAAATTGCTCACAGCAGAGCAGAAGTTCATTCGCTTAGAAATCGCTCTGGACAATCTGGAAATGATCAATAATGATGATAATGTGCTTAGAAAAGTTATTACAGGTGATAAATCATGGGTTTATGGTTATAATCCTGAAACAAAACAACCATCTTCACAGTGGAAGCATTCTGAATCGCCAAGACCAAAAAAAGCACGTCAAAGTCGGAGCAATGTTAAGTCAGTGTTGATTGTTTTTTTCGATTGTTAAGGTGTTGTACATCACGAATATGCACCAACAGGTCAGACAATCAATAAAAAATACTACGTTCAAATTTTAAAACGTTTGTGTGATGCAGTAAGAAGAAAACGGCCGCACTTTTGGGAAAGTGGTGACTGGCTTCTCCATCACGATAATGCGCCAGCGCATTCAGCCAATCTTTTGCAGCAGTTTTTGAGCAAATACAATATCGCATTGCTTCGACAACCTCCATACAGTCCCGATACAGTCCCTTGTAACTTTTGGCTGTTTCCAAAACTAAAAAAACCACTCAAAGGACACCGATTCGATGACAAAACAACGATTGAAAACAATGCAACGAGTGTACTTAAGGCTATCCCTAAAAGTGAGTTCCATAACTGTTTTGAAAAGTGGAAACATCGATGGAACCGTGTTATTAAATCAAGTGGGGATTACTTTGAAGGATGCCACCCACCAGATGATAAAGAATAACGCTAGCACGAAAATATAAAGGTAGGCCCGATACTTTCCGGACAGACCTCGTACAACAACCATGATGCCTCAACATCGCGGCTGATCTGTTGCCGTGTTCAGGCCCGCCGCCACTATCAACTATATGGCTCAACAGGTAGGCCAACGTGTCCGTCGTCATTGTCTCTTTGCCTATAAGCCGCAGCCGTTGATATCCGGTGCGCCGTTTTCCGAAGCTCAATCTCTCTCGCGCCAGCTCTCACTTGAGCACGACTCTCTTGCGCTTAAACGTTTTTGCGCCACGTTGCAGTCACGTTGGGTAACTTCGCTCACGTCTCAACGCCAATTGCGAGGACGATAATCATCAGCTTTGAGCGATTGCGCTCACTTTTTATTTTATATTTAATTTAAGTCTTTCTGTTTCCTTTCTTGCGTAAATCATGGTTACCATTTTATAGTTATCCGAAAGTTCGTGTGTCATTTCAGAATTCTCACACTCTACGCTCCCAGCTAGTCGTGCTAATTTGTGCTTGTGAAAGTTAATTAGCAGGAAATAGTACTTTTCAACTTTTTAAATTTATTAATAGTACTCTCATGACTTTATCTTATGAATCACTGGAATGATTTTTGAAATTCTTGACATAAGAAAAAAACTAAATAAATTTTAGCACTTTGCCCTACCAACTCCACCGTAAAAATGTACTGAATCTCTGAGAACATCGGAATCAGTGAATCATCAGGTAGCTACGTTAATTTTACAATTTCAAAATAAAAACTCCTCTGTTATTAGTTACAAGGATTCGTATGAATAGTTTAAAAAAAATATCCAATCTTATAAAAATACTAACAAAATAGTTTTTATTCATACTACAACAATCCATCAAAATGGTAGTTTCGGAATGCTAACTTCCAAAAAATATTTACTATCATTACCAATTAGATAACAACTAACTATTATAATCCAGCAGCCTTATTAAACAAACTTAATATTGGTAATGATTCCAGGAGCAAATGTGTAGCCAAGCCGGAGAATACTAACTATATTCTGTAGTAATATCCATGGTTTACTGTAAATTGAATCAACTAATAATATTAAGAACCTATCATCGACTAAACATCGAATGCCTAGCAGTGGAGCCATACATCAATGCGTGTCTAGTTAAAAGTTACTTATTAATTGTATCAATCTACTCGTCTAAAGAAGATAAATGATTTCACATTGTTCTCTGGTTCACTGCGGTTACAAACTAACAAATATATTCTTTTAGTACACTTATTCGATTTTTTAGCTATAATAAGTAGGGTTATTCAAGTATAACATATATTTTTGATAAAAAACATAACAAGTAGCTATGAATTTGATTGTTCTTATGATTACAGCATTATATTCTACAAAAAAAGCTTAAATAAAATTGTTCAAGGAAACCAATATATCATGCAAAACTATTGAAGATTAAAGAGCAAGTTTGAGTATAATAAAAAAAATTGTATAATTATCATGCCTACTCGCCTGCAGAAGTTTACCATTCCAGAAAATAGTGGGGCTGGGGGGGGGGAATGCTCACTACATTATAAAAGATTAAAACTAAGCTATTATAATTTGTAAGTAAAAAGATATTTATAATAAAAACCAATTGAAGATTATCTTTTTTAAAATGTACGTGCTTTAAACTTTATTTGAGCACGTATACTCGCGCGTGTACGTATTTACACTCATCGCTACAAGATAATACGTAACCTCTTTTATCATATTTGATATTGATGATGTCTTCTAGATATGAACGTGTAATTTTTGTGAAATGTTCTACAGTGTTCAGTTCAAAATAAACTAATTGAACTGTTTGGTATGATTCCTCGAAACCATAATTTAGATGTCATCAGGTCATAAGAATTACACAATAACAACTTTATATGTTATGTAGAATTTATTACGATAAAATTCAACGTGAGTTTAAATTCTCTGGAATAATCATCAATAGATAATTGTATAAGTGGGCATTCTTTATCGAATTACGAGCCTTATCAATACATATATGAACCATACATTTTGTTTCACCTCAACAATGGGCCAATACAATGGCCAGCAAGATCGCCAGATTTGAATCCGTTGGATTATTATTACTTCGGAGCATCTAAGGAACATGTTTATCATGGCGACGGCCCTCAAGATCTAGATGAGATGCTCCGAAGTATACAAGAATTCGCGGATGATGTACAGCCTGAAGTGATCCATCGGGCTACACATCAAATTGAACGGAGAGCTAGGTTGTGTATTGAACAGAGGGGAGGGCACTTTGAACAATGTTTGAATGGCGATAATGGTGATGATGAAGCTATCAACGAGGATGGAATGGATGAAGATGATGAAGATGATGAAGAAGATGAAGAAAATAGAGAAGAAGACGAAGAGATGGATGAAGAAGATGACGATGATCCAGACTAGGAGATGTGATTTGTTTGATGTGTGGGTTGTGTAATTATGTTTTTGATTTGTTTGTTGTATGATTGTGTGTATTATATGCGTGTAATTGTGTTTAACAAATTGTAACTACATCTATGTAAATATTGTTAATTTCGTTTATAATTTTTATGGTTTATATTTGTTTATTTTTGTTTTTGTTGTTTCGTTCTTTTATTTAATTTCATGATTACAATTGTTAATACAAATTTAGTTCACTGAAAATTTCTCTTGTTCATTATCTTTTTTTCCCCTCATAACACTCCAGCCATAAAACAATCTTTAAAAAACACATAATAAAACTCGACTGTAACCGAAAAAGTTACCGAAAAAGTAACCGTAAAAGTAACCGAAAAAGTAACCGAAAAAGTAACCGAGAAAGTAGCCTGGAGAGCAAACGGAAAAGGCAATAATAGTGATCTATTTTATAAACAAATAACTATTCCAGAAAGTATCCGAGAGAGCAAACGAAAACAAGACCAAAAATGTAATGAAAACATAGTCAAAAAAGTAATCGAGAAAGTAACCGAAAAAGTAACCGACAAAGTAGACGAAAAAGTAACCGAAAAAGTAACCGAATGAATAACCGAAAAGGTAACCGAAAAAGTAACTATAATAGCAGTCTTGAGAGCAAACGGAAAGGCAATAATAGTAATCTATTCGAGAATGTTTCCGTGAGAGCAAACGAAAACAAGACCTATAATGTAATAAAAACATAGTCAAAAGAGTAATCGAGAAAGTAACCAAAAAGTAACCGGGGAAATAACCGAAAAAGTAAAAGAAAAAGTAACTATAAAAGCAGTCTTGAGAGGAAACGGAAAAAGCAATAATAGTAATCTATTTTATAAACGAATAACTATTCCAGAAAGTATCCGTGAGAGTAATCGAAAACAAGACCTGAAAAGTAATAATAACATAGTCAAAAAAGTAACTGAAAAAGTAACCGTTAAAGTAACTTTCGGTTACTTTTACGGTTACTTTTTCGGTTACTTTTTCGGTTACTTTTACGGTTACTTTTTCGGTTACTTCTTCGGTTACTTTTTCGGTTACTTTTTCGGTTACTTTTACGGTTACTTTTTCGGTTACTTTTACGGTTACTTTTACGGTTACTTTTTCGGTTACTTTTTCGGTTAATTTTGTGGCTTCTTTTTGTAATTTTGCGTTCGTTTTTTCGGCTACATTTATTTTACTTTGTCTAATTTTTTGTTATTTATACAGCTTATTGTCATAATATATGGATACATTTTTTTGTATTTATTTTTTAACTTTTGGAGAACTTTATTTAACTTTTTCGGCTCTGTATAATTTTTTGTACGTCTGTATATTTTTTGGAATAATTGGTGATATAATACTTTATGTTGTTTGTCTAATTAAAAAATATGTTTTCGATAGTCTTAACTCTTATATTTAAATCGAGACACGAAAAAGTTTTTATATTTTCAAGAACTATTTATTAACAATAACTCAATAAAAAGTAACGATATAAATAAAAATATACAAAACTTCGTTATCGGTTCCTCATATGATTCAACATCCTTGTTAATATTATCCTGTACCTTTTTTTAGAAATGTTCTGTTCCTCACTCACTGCATTATTAACAAATTCTACAACAATAATAAACTCGTGTATTTAAATATACGTATATATTTTCCAATTACACATTGTTTTTTTACTTACGTAGTACTCCCTCGAATATCTCCTTTGGAATTTCAGGTGTTTTTCCCTTGCCAGTAGCGGTCATGGCTATGAGTTCCTCTTTTTTAATCAAGGAACTCATCAATTTTGTAACCATTCTAGTACTGTTGTGAGCGTACGTTTCTATGATGCTATCAAGCTCAACTTTTGAAACGTATAAATCAACATCATCCACTAAACGTACCTGAAAATATTTTTAAGATTAAGTATGTATGATTTCTAAATGAAACCGATTTATATTTGCTTGCGTTATAGTTTTGGCGAGCTTACGTATGCGTGTGTATAATTTATATACAAACGTTCTGAGGTTACGCGTACACACCCAAGCTCATATTTTATATTTTATAAATGAAAAGATATAATTATACATACGCTTCTGTCATTTGGCACACAACTTGCAAAATCTGTCCTTAAAATTCGGACGAGTTTTGCCATCTGAGCTTCAGCATCTTTACCATCTTCATTCCTTTCATTTTCTCGCTCTTCCCCTGTTACCATTTCTTCAACCTCTCTCACTCGTCCATCTAAAAATATAAGATTCATTTATTTTATTTTATTTTATAATTTGAGAAATTAAAAATGAAATATAATACTATACCTTCTTCCTGATATTGTTCTTCTTCTCTTTCCCCTTCTTCTCTTTTTCCTTCATCTATCTCTCCTTCAGTTGGTCCTCTTTCTTCTTCCAATCCTTCTCCATTTTGTCCTCCTTGATCTTCGTTCATCCCTTGCTCCTCTTGTCTTCCTTCTTCCATTTCTTTTTCTTCCATTTTTTCTCCCTCGTCTTCTTCTACTTCTTCCATACCATCACTCTTCTTTTCTCCTTCTCCTGCTCCTCCTCATAAAAATAAAAGAATAATCAATTAATTTTATTAGATTTTATAATGCTAGAAATTAGAAGTTTAATATAAAAAATGGAAGTATAATAGAATGTTAGTAATGGAATAAATACTAACCTCGATTTTTTGGTAGCACTGTTGCATCCGTAAAAACATCAAAACTCAATAGGTATTCTTTATCATCTATAAAATAATTAATAAAGTGAGTATCTGCATGTGTATGTATGTGGAGTATATGTGTATTATTGGGAAGCATCGAACGCCGAGAATTGTGTGTTCCAATGGGCTGGTGTAGACTGTCCGCACTCTTATACGGGACGTTGCGAATGCATAAATAAAATTCTATGTTGACAATTCTATTGCGGAAATTAAATGGTGAAATACAAGAAAAAAATGCATTGTTTTTTGCATTATTGAAAGAATTCCTCGAAACAAACAAACTTGAACTAAATAAACTTAATCTAGAACATAATAGCGATAATATAATAAGTCTGATCTCTTAAGAACTAACTTTCCATCCTTTGCAGAAATTACGAAGTCTAAAACATTTAAAATAAATCATAAGCCTGCACTAATTATCAAGCAAAAAAATTTATAGCATAAGGATTAAATACTAAAAACGGTAGCGGACAAACTTCTAAATAATATCATAGTACCGACAGATAAATTAGTTGAAACTAAAAACGATAGTCGTTAACTGTGCAAACAAAGAGGATATTGTATATAACAACAATATAATTAATATTGTTGAACATCATTTGAATGTTGAATTTGGTAAGGATTATAATATACTACAGGATAAATTAACGGAACCAAGACTGAAAATTTTAAATGTCAATAACCCAATAACTAGTGTACTTCTGTAAGATGTATATAATTACTTTAATCTAATGTGTTGTGGGGTCACAGACTTTTCCAAAATCTGCACCGCACATGTTCCTCAACCCTTCTCTTAGTTTTTCTGATAAATCGTAAATCAATATCTCACTTGATTTACGATTTATTTTTTATGATGTCCGACAAGCGATCAGTTCATGGAACACGTAGTGCAAACAGCCGAACCTTTTCGGCTGGGCCTTTTTTGTAGCAGGCCCGCGCGTGCACTTTTTCCTCCATCAGATTTCCGCTTTCTCTTTTCCCTCTCCGACGAGTAAAAGCATTGAGTGTTCTCGGGGAGAGTGCGAAGCAAAAGCCTGACTAGGTGGTGCACCCAGGCACCCCCGCGAATGACCAGAAGGACGCGACGTCTCGACGAGTGAGCATCGCCAACTCCTCGCCTCGCTACACTCACTCTGTACGCGCGCGCATATCTCGCGATATCCTGTAGTGCTCGCCTGCGCATAGCACACTCAATTCCAACCCAACAATACAGTAATATTTATACAGTACCAGTGTGTTTTAATACTTATTTTCAACGATCGCACCTAACATCCATTATCTCTCCTTACGCCAAACCCCTATCCTAAAGTGTTTCTAATGGCAAAATAAATACAAAGATTTTTTTGTAATTGTGTGGTTCGAGTTTATAAAGTGTTTATTGTTAAATATAATATTCAAAGAGTTCATAATTAATATTAAAAATACTCACCGCTATTTTTTATAACGTCCGCCGCAAACCACTTTTTCCCAAATTTAACTTTAAATCCCTCTCTCATACGCTTCACATTCGTCGAACGCACCACACTAAACTCCCTCACAACACCCTTCCACAAAACCAAACAGTACTTCTTCATCTTACAGTTGATCACTACTGTAACAGCAACTAACGACTTTTGCAACTTGGTTATAATATCAGAAAAAAAATAGTAGCTGACAGATTTATTTGTTTTATATTTTCGTTCTGAATTTGATAAATGATCAAAATCGAACGATTTTTTAATGCGCGTCACTATCAAACGTGCACATCGAATGTGCAAAAAAGATAATAGGGAATAATATTGATTACAATTTATTTTTAACAATATCGAGTCATATTGGTTCATTAAATTCAATAAAAGAAATATGCGAAGAGAAATATTGTAGACTGAAATAAGTCCTAGTGAGACATTTGTTCATTGATAATCAAGAAAGATTTTTGCAAAGTTTCAGATCAATTCAACAAATAATCACTGAAATAGAGCTTTTATACCAAATCCGCGCCCTGGCGGTAACAACGAAATGATGCTTACGTGGCAGCAGCATACAACGATGCCGCGAGCAAGATCGCGCGTTTGTGTTAAAAATGCTTTATTTCAGTGATTATTCAATGAATCGATCTGAAACTTTACAGAAATCTTCCTTGATTATTATTAAATAAATGTCTCACTGAAAGTTATTCTAGTCTCCAACTTCTTTGCATACATATCATCGTTGAATGTACACTAAAAACATGTCACTCGAAATCGTTTACTTAAAATTAAACAAATAAATAATATTATTTCACAATTATTTTTGTATATGTTTAACGTATTTGCAAAACCATTATACGCATTTGAAAAAAATAATGAATCAATTCTAATAATACTTCTGGAAGCTAGAGCGAGTTATTTAAGAAAAAAGATATAAAAATCATATTTAAATTTATCATTTTTGATGTTTCATTTCAATTATTTTATCCTTGTAAACTTGACACGTTGCTGAATATCAAAAATGTACAAAGATAGCATTTTTTGTTCATAGGGGTTTTCAATGTTGGAAAATACATTATGAACAAGGCATTTTTTGAAAAAATCTAGCTTCTCAATGACAAAAAATAAATATAGATTAATTAATTTGGCATACTATTATCATTATTATCATATTTCTAATATTATGAAAACGTCTTTCAATTCGTTAGCATCGAAATATTATGCCACGCATGAAGGTTGAGCACCGTTTTTGTTTAGCTTTGGCGCGCTCATAGCAGTCCGTCTCACTGCTCCCCGCTGGCCGCCGAGCGCCTATACTTCCAAAGCCGCGCGCTGATTGGCCGATCTTTGAGACTAATTATCTAATTACTCGATTGTCAAAAAAAAAAAATAATAATTGATTCTTAAATAACTTTTGGAGACGAATCCGGCAATACCAATTTCCTTTAATGTTTTTGAATCGCCCTGTATATACCTATTTCTAACAATGGCGGTTAAATGACCACTTTTGAAATAAACAATTATAGTCTTTTCTAGTTATTGTGATTAATACAGAAGTTAGGATAAACAATAAACACAAAATAATTATCATACAATAATTAAAAAAGATTTATTTTTTGGACTTTAGGAGCAGTCATTTGACTACTCTGGTAGGTTTAGTGTTAAAAAAAGTATAAATAAAATCTAATACAAAAACACAACTAACATTTTCCATTTTTTGTTGTTGTTCAAACTCAAACTCTAAATACGCAGGTGAAACAAAATGTATGGTTCATATATGTATTGATAAGGCTCGTAATTCGATAAAGAATGCCCACTTATACAATTATCTATTGATGATTATTCCAGAGAATTTAAACTCACGTTGAATTTTATCGTAATAAATTCTACATAACATATAAAGTTGTTATTGTTTAATTCTTATGACCTGATGACATCTAAATTATGGTTTCGAGGAATCATACCAAACAGTTCAATTAGTTTATTTTGAACTGAACACTGTAGAACATTTCACAAAAATTACACGTTCATATCTAGAAGACATCATCAATATCAAATATGATAAAAGAGGTTACGTATTATCTTGTAGCGATGAGTGTACATACGTACACGCGCGAGTATACGTGCTCAAATAAAGTTTAAAGCACGTACATTTTATGATCGAGCAGGCACTTACACGTCGGCTTTGCAGTAGCCTCGGACTTGCTTCTGATGTACGCGTGTATTCAGCCACGAGGCAGCCCCCTCGGCCTGATCAACGGTTGTCAGCACACACGCACGCACACGTAATCCGCAGGATGCACTTGGTGCCTCGGTCTTTCACTCAAGTGCGCACACTTTGCACTCTCGGTCCTTATCGACGAAAAACACTGGATACGCAGCACAGGGCACCTACCGGTCGCGCGATGACGGCCGGGCTTGCGTTCTTCGCGAAGGCGGGCAGCTAATTGTCCCTCGCACGTGGAAGAGGTCCCCCTCTCTCACGTTAGCTATTCGCCAGCGGCGCGTCTCAGCCAATTAGGCAAACGCGAGCGACACTCGTGCGTCCACGCACTCACGCATACACGCGGTTCTCTCTCTCTGCTTGGCGCTCTCTCACTTACCTCGCGCAGCATCAGCAGCTGCGGCTATAAGAAAAATGCATAAGAAAAACACATAAGTTATCAATAAATTATAATTGACTTAAGGGAAGAGAGAGACATAACGAGACTCGACTCGTTATAATAGATTATTATATTTTTTAAAATAATCTTCTTTCAATTCGATACACTTTCCAAAGCATCCTTCGAATTTCTCAAGCCGTCAAAAAAAATAATTTTAGAAGTTCCTCAAAATAGCTGTTTGTTTGTGTTATGATCTCCTTGCTTCAGATAAATCGTTGTCTGATAAGCTACTTTTATAGGTTTAGGAAATAAAAGACATCAATAGGGGCCAAATCTGACGTAATGTGGACTTTCAGGACACATTCACCTGTCACTATGATTCTGGATCCCAGGAAGCACACCGGCTCCTCTAAGAGCAGTACCCAGGAGAAGGGACGTCACCCCACCGGAAGCCCTCCAAAGAAGAGGAGGTGACGAGGATCCGGAGGAGTATGGAAGATCCGCACCTGTTCGACAGAGGAGTCGAAGCGGATCATCTGGCACCGGTCCTCAGCTATCCTCAGGGCTCTCCACAACCTGAGATGTTAGGAAAATTGTCCGCGGATGGAAATTGAGGTTTGCGGGCAGTAGGGCACGGAGCGTAGATACGTTTCTGTCGAGGTTAGAAGACCTGCGTGTGGGCGTAGGACTAACCGCCGACGAGGTGCTCTGTTCCGTATCGGAGATCCTCGAAGGTAATGCGAGGACCTGGTGCGATAACAACAAGCACCAGTGGCTAAGTTACGCCGAATTCGTCGCCGACACCCGAGAGCGGTTCGGCACCAGTACGCAACAGTAACAAAGGCTGTTGTAGGAAGCGCAGAACCGGTTCCAGCGCGAAGACGAATTAGTGAGAGACTATGTTTCTAACCTGGTGGTTCTTGTCAATAGACTGGAACAACCGATGCCCTTGGAGAGGTTATTAGACCTACTCCATGCAAACCTCCTTCCAAACATTCAAATTCAGCTGCGTCGGAGCGAGATGAAGTCGATCCGCGAATTCAATAGGAGGGCGACTAAAGTGCAGAACACCTTATCTTACGGTCGTCGTCCGCGTGTATTCGCAGATCCCAACTCGACGATCTTCCCTCAGCACGCCTACCAGCCGAGCAAAAGAACGGCTGGTAATAAATCCCAAACCGCTGCAATGGCCAGCGAAGGGAAGGCGCGCGCGAAGAAGAAGGGAGATCGGCAGCGCGGACAGGGCGTGGAAAACCCTGCCAGGAGGCCTACCGAAAAAGCGACGGTATCGGCCACGCAAGCTTCCACTTCTGATAAGAAGATGGAGGAGCGTCTGGAGGGCATCGAGCGGATGTCACGCAAGTTAGCCGAAGAAAAACAAGAAAGCCCTCTAGAACAGCGTAAAAGTCGATGGCGTGGGGGAAGGAAAAGCGCTCCTTCTCCCAGGTCTCCTAGCGAGCGGCGAGAAGGACAGAGGCGGAAGATCGACTTCACCAAGCCTCTCCAGTGTTCCGCTTGCGGCAAACTGGAATTTAGTCGTAATTTCTGCCCAGATTGCAACAAGGGAAATGGCAAGGAGAACGAAGAGAAGAGGTCGTCTTCGCGGCTCGAGTAGATTCGACCTCTCGCTGCGGGTCGTCGATGGGAAACGGCAAGTCGTCGGTGACCCAGGGATCAAAACAGGTCCTGGAAGGGCATCAAGGGAGCTCAGGACCTAGCGGTACGTTAGAGCAGAAGGTGAACGTGCCCGATGCTAGCCCTCGGCAAAACAGCGGAGTTGTCATCCTGGAAGGACCAGGTGGCCACATATACAGGTTGTGGAGGAGGGGGAAGACTCGATTGATGTGAGAATCGAACAACCCGAAGACCTGAAAGGTTCGGCCTCTCCACACAAAGAGCTCCTCTACCGAAGGAATCCACGAGTGGAATCAAACCCGTCGTCGTCGCAGCAGCGGAAGGCAAAAAGCCACTGAAAAGCACGACGAAGGGAGGAAAAGATGCGACTCGTGGATATGACTCTGAGGATGAGACCAGGTGATGGTTGCGTGTAGACATAGGTAACTTTCAAATTAGAGCACTCTATGATACCGGCGCCTCATCCACGGTCATGGGTCAATTAGGGCTGATATTGTCATCGGAGATGGGACTCGGATTGAATGTGACCAGAGCGGGCGATGGAAGGCTCGCTGATGGACGCCCATGCCCTATAATTGGTTACGTGATGTTCCCCTTTAAAGTAGGAGGAATCACGAAGGAAATCAGAGTCGCCATTACGCCACTGCTCACGAATGACTGCGAACTTTATAAGAGAGTTCCGCGCAGTTTTGGATCCCAACGAGGATTATTTATAATTATAATTACTCATATGGCTTAAGGACGCCCAGGTGAAAGTACCAATGGAAGTGGCTGGAATTGATGGTACGGCATTTCTCGCACCGGTAGGACTGTGGGAGGCCACGGAGACACAGCTGGAGAAAATAGAAGACCTCGTTAAAAGATTGATCCCTGACGGAAGTCAGGCTTTAGGCTGTGCCGTGGGGGTTGAGCATGAAATAGATGTTGGAGGTGCTCGACCCATCAAACAGAAGTATTACCCAGTCTCAGATAGAGTGCGAGAGGAAATGCACACGCTGGTCAAAGATATGCTGGAAAAGGATGTTATCGAACCAGCGACCAGCGGATGGTCAAGTCCAGTAGTAATGGTAAAGAAGGCAGATGGAAAATATAGGTTTTGTGTGAATTATCAAAAGGTAAATGCAATTACCAAACCTGATGCCTATCCTTTACCATATATGAATGACGTCCCAAGACGAATAAGGGATGCAAAGTTCATATCTACTTTGGACTTGAGCAGTGCGTACCATCAAATTCCCTTAAAGGAAGAATCGCGTCCAATATCAGCGTTTACAGTTCCTGGATTAGGGCACTTTCAATTTAAGAGAATGCCCTTCGGATTGTCATACGCAGGAGCGACATTCCAGAGGTTGATGGACAAGATGATAAGCCCGGATATGGATCCATTCGCTTTTGCTTACCTTGACAACGTAATTGTGGTTTCGTCGTCCTTTGAGGAGCATAAGCGGCACCTAAAAATGGTACTAAAGAGAATTCTAGGTGCGGGCCTAACCATCAACAAAGCCAAAAGTCACTTCTGCAAGACGGAAGTCAGGTACTTGGGAATTCTTGTAAACCAGGACGGAGTAAGACCAGATCCAGAGAAGTTACGACCGATATTGGAATATCCAACACCCCGGACTGTCAAACAGGTGAAGTGATTCATGGGAATGACCTCGTGGTATAGACGTTTTATACCCGATTTTGCCATGATCGCTGAACCTATAAACCGCCTGACAAAGAAGAATGTACGTTTCTCTTGGGAGGAGGAGCAAGAGCGAGCTTTCACGAGGTTGCAGGAGGCGATGACTTCCGCCCAATACTGCAATCACCCGATCCTAGCGGTCAGTTTATACTGCAAACAGTGACAGTGGAATCGGGACAGTCCTCACGCAGGATGACGATGGAGAGGAGCGTGTAATAGAATACGCCAGTCGATCACTCAACAGCGCTGAGAGGAATTATACGGTCTCCGAGAAAGAGTGCTTGGCAGTTGTATGGGCTATTGGAAAGTTCCGGCCGTACATTGAAGGGCATCACTTCAGGGTCATCACTGATCATAGTTGACTGAAATGGCTCCACAATATGAGAAATCCCACTGGAAGACTATCGCGCTGGGCGCTGATGTCTTCGATATTGAATATCGAAGGGGGGATCTCAATGTGGTGCCAGACGGATTGTCTAGGACCTATGAGGAGGAAGGGATTAAAATGACTGCCATAAATAGTCGGCCGGAGACCACTGTCGCCTGGTATTTGCAACAATACCAGGAAGTATGTCAAGACCCACACTCTCACCCCACTTGGAAAGTAGTGGGATGGAGGCTGTATCACTATCAGCCTGATGAGGACGGTGAAGGGTCCATCGACAATGACAAAGCGTGGAAGCTTGCGGTGCCTAGGAAGAAAAGGCACCAGATGATCCAGGAAGTCCATGATGCTCCTACAGCAGGACATCAAGGACGAGAGCGTACGTTCTCCAGGGCTAGGCGCTTGTACTACTGGCCTAAAATGTATGATCAGGTCAGGGAGTACGTAAAGAGTTGCCCGGTATGTCAGCAATGCAAGGTGGAACAAAGAGCACCTTGCGGGCTGATGGGTCGTAGACAAGTATCACGACCCTGGCAGGTGGTGGCCGGTGATATCACTGGTCCATTTCCCAAAAGCTCTCGAGGTTTTGCGTATATCTTAGTCTTTATAGACTTGTTTACTCGCTGGGTAGAGTGCGATGTGATACGCAAACTAATGGGAGGACAATCGCAAAGGAATTACACAAAAGGATTGTCACTAGGCTTGGCGCGCCAGAGGTATTCTTGTAGGATAATGGAACCGAATTCAAGAATTAGGAGGTAGATTCATACCCCCAGATGAACGGCATCCAGCGCGCCTTGATTTCTGTGTATCATCCCCAAGCGAATCCCACAGAGCAAGTAAACAGGACTCTCAAAACTATGATCACGGCTTACGTAAGCTCCACGGGCTATAGTCCTGCGATGCTCATGTTTGGGCGTCAGCCGGTACCTTCTTTAACGTTAAGAAGAACCCAAGATCAGCAGGCCCTTGAAAGTTCGGAGGGTCAAGCTGTGGTAAATTGGGCTGAACATACGGAGAAGCTCCCTAATTTATGGGAGAGGGCCAACTCCAACTCAAAGGAGGAAGCTGCGCGTCAGGCGGCTTATTATGACCGAAAAAGATGGCAACCCGAGTTTAAGGTCGGAGATTGGGTTTGGAAGAGGAACAGGATTCTCTCTTCGGCTGCCCAAGGCATTTCAGCCAAATTGGCGCCGAAATATGCTGGTCCGTACGTGATTGAAGAGGTTTGTGGTTCCAATACGTACAGACTAGGTAATCAGCTGGAAATCCTGCCCGAACTCCTCCATGCCAAAGACCTTAAGCCGTACTACGGTCCGAGTGATGAAGAGGAAAGCGAGAAGGTCATCGATCCTCGCGAGCTGCAAAACGAACAGCCGTCGGAGGCGAACGATTCCGCGAACGCGTGCGAAGATCCGGGGAGGGATTTATCAAGCGAGCGGATCGAATTAGCAGCCCCCACGGCCGTAGATAATGATCCCACCGAGACGTCGGATTTGCCGGTGTATGCCTCAACCAAGAGAGGTCGAGGTCGACCTCGAAAGATCCCAGAGACGGTCACCGATCCAGTAAGAGGCAACTACTCTCCCATGAAGGAAACTAGAGGGAGAGGTAGGCCGCGAAAGACCTTGCCCGTCGTGCAAAGGACGGTTGGGCCGATAAACCCGACCGGTAACCGACGAGAGCCAGGACGTTCCCGCAAAGAATCGCGAGGGAACGTATAACTCGGTGGGATGCGGCATTTAATAGGGTTTTTCTTCTCGCAGGGAGTTTCATCCGAGATTTTTTGTTTTGGATGTTTCAGATGGACCAGAGAATCGTCCTCGAAGAGGAGACCTTCGAGGTGGTCAGGCAGATGTTATTAGATCTGCAGCTGGGCCCTGATGCGACGCAGTTGATAG
Organism: Phymastichus coffea; assembly: GCF_024137745.1. Taxonomy (NCBI): domain Eukaryota; kingdom Metazoa; phylum Arthropoda; class Insecta; order Hymenoptera; family Eulophidae; genus Phymastichus; species Phymastichus coffea. Next base: position 5,329,973 of record NW_026706827.1, read on the forward strand.
AAGATCTGCGGAGCTTCGCCAGGATCCAGTTGGAGGGGACCAAACGAAGGGAGCGCCACAACGCTTCGGTGGCGGACGTTCTCCGGGACGCATCATGGATCGCCCCGAAGAAGGCTTCCCGGGACGATTGCACCCAAACGGAGGACCAAGAAGAGGTCAAGTGTCCCAAGTCCACCGTAGACCAGGGGGTGCAGACCCTCAAGTCCGGCGTACCCCAGACGTCGGACAGTGCGAGCCAGTGCCCAGGACTCAGGGAAACCTGTAGGGTATCGCACTGGGTTTGCAACGACCCCCGTATCCCGAAGCAGCCAACTCTCTTCCTCGACTTCAGACATATGCGTCTGGGAATCAACGAGGTGGAGAGTGCTTGGCGGTTCGCCAGAGATCTTCAGTCTCAGATGCAGGAGCACCTGGGACGCTTCATGAATCGCCAGGGCGCAAATGAACTGCTCGGGGAGTGGGTAGATATGGCTCAGTGCCAGAAGGCCTACGGAGAGGCCCTGCTGCGGGTGGACAATAGAGAAGAGTCCCCCGCAGCGTTCCCGGTGTCAGCTCAGGAGAAGAGAGCCCCGGGAGCTACTGGTGCTGGACCAATGCTCACGGTTCATGTGGACGGGCGTATGGCTCCTGATACCACGATCGTGGTCAGGTCGCAAGATGGACGTGCGACCGCCACGGTGGGAGGCGTTACCATCACCGCCTCCCAGGGAGTCAACGCCCAGCAGTCCCCTCTGTCTGCTGAGCAGCCCACACAATTGGGAGGCTGCTCAATCCTGATCGCAGCTGAGGATCTGCTATATATGTGGGGGGCCTGGGGTGACCAACTCCCAGCGGTGCCCGAAGAAAGCTACATACTGGTGCTACCCGAAACATCGAGCGCCGGGTGTAGCTAAAAAATGATGTAGGCCCTGGAGGGCAAATAAATTAGCCATGTTGAAGAAGTAAAGCTTGGGTTTATTTGGTTCCTTTCCTTCTTTTCTTTCAGGTTCCTGATGACAGCGAATCGCGGGCATTCGTCCTGCCCGGGTAGTCAGGACTTGGAGGGGGCTGCAACGGTAGACGATTCAATTAATCGACCCGTTCGCGATTCTGCTTCTCGCGCGTTAGTACGAAGAATTAAGAGAGAGAGAGCGTGCGATCATTTGAATAAGCAGTTACGCCTCAGCTGTTCACGCGAGTTTACCGCCGATTTGTGTTTTGCACTTTGTTTCGGCGATATAAAGTTTTCTTGGGATAATTACGTGCGTTAGTGCAACAGCATTTCCGTGACAATTAACAGCAGCATTACAGAAGCAATATAAAAGCTGATAGAGGCAGATTGAGGAAGCGCAGCTGATAAATAGGAGGGCAGCGGGAGTTGATCTATTTCATCAACAATTACGGCTGATTACCGTAATTGCACCGTAGGGTAAGTGCACCTCCCGTCATTATTGCGTAACAAATATATTCAGTATTTTGTCAATCGTGATAGCGATTTTTTTTGTATTCGCGCCGAGCGTTGGTTCGCGGTAAAATTCTAATTTTCTCTCTCTCTCATTCTCACCGAATAATATCCATTGTAAAATCCTGTTCACGAGCGTTAGTATTTCGGCCCAATAAAGACTGTAGTTATTTTTTATTAATTAAAGTTAATCAAATTTATTCGCCGATTACGTCATTTAATTTTCCCAGTAGCTTAAGCGATTTGTAAAAGGCTTAGTTTCAATCCGATTACATCTAGGGGATTAAGTGGATTAGGTGTTAAGTCGCTCATACATAAGATTCATCAAGTGTCACAAGTCACGTGACTTAAAGTGAGTTCAACTCCGTTCGATAGAAGATACTTAAGCGAAATTATCTCACGAAAAGGCGAATACACGTATAATAGCTCTGCATGGTGGGAGTTTGTTCTTAAATAAATTTCTCATTTTTCAGTTAACCTCCCCCGTTACAGTTTATTTCGGTGATCGAAACATTCAGAATAATACTCAAAGCTAATTTTTTTCAATAAAAAAATACTAATAATACGATGGTTTGATAGGGTATGAAATTCAGACTTTGATTCTTTTAATAATTATATCTGATTTTATTTCAGAAATTGGAAAACTCAAAGGGTTTCATTAATGTTATTTAAATCAGATCATATTGTGACCTGCAATGAAAAAAACCTAAAAATTTTAAAGGTTAACAGTGGTTAACTATTTGAAACTAACATTATAGTTAACTATACAGTAGATCGGCATTTATTCTATAAAATAAGTTTTATCAATTGAATAAACAAAATTCCTAAAATTTGTATGGAATGTAATTAATTGTATGAAAACCAAGCACGGTATTTATTAAATAACATATGATTAGAAATATAAATATACGAACCTGTGGAAGAATCTATTGGATAATTTTGTGAAGATAAACTTAGAGGAATTTGCACCGAACTTGAGATAGAAGATTGTTGAGTGGAACAATGATGCCCAAGTATGTGTTTATTTTTTTTCCCTTTAATATTATTTGCAGTGTTAATAAAAGATTTTCTATCTGGTAATGGAGCAGATGTATTGAGGCTCAAGGGTAATTGTGTCTGTGTAGCTGCCTGAACTTGGTTTATCAAGCACGTGGAATCTAGTGAGTATTTTATATCTGACGGTAGCACTGAATCCATTGTATCTATTCTAGAAGTAGGTGAGATCGACTGCTTGGCAAATGCTGCAAAATAGAATTCACATTAACTATGTTCAATAGAAATCTAGATAATTCTCTTCAGATAATTAAGTTAATCAAAAATATTATTACAAGAATGATTCGGAAAATTGTTGTGTCGTAAAATTAAGTTAGGTTTGACCTGAAAATTAAATTTTCGTAATTTATAGATGGCCCATTCTCGCTTACGGCGAATGCCTCCAGACCTATATGTCATCGATTTTCATGAAACTTGGTAGGATGATTGCTTATATGAAGAACAATATCAGTACAAATTTTTAGGTCAATATATTAATTATTTAAAAAGTTATTAACAATTAAAAAATTTCAACGAATTTTTTTTTCTATTCATATCTCGCTAACCGTAAAAGCTATCGACACGAATGTTTTTTTAAAATACGCACAAAACTACATACTTTGAAGATAATAATATAGAAAACCATTTTTTTTACTTTTTCAAATGTTATTAACTTTTGAATATAAAAAGTAAATTTTTTTCGATGACGGTAGTCTTGGATTTCAAAAATTATTTTTCCATTGTATTCCTTGGCCCTTTTTCTATGAAAAACCGTTTTAACATTTTTGTAATCGGCACTTCCAGCCTCGTAATAAACAATAAACTAGTGACGGTGCCGACGCGCCGTTCGGACGGCCGCAGATGCTCGAGCGGCACACTAACCGATTGTAGCTTTCTTGTTGTATTTGTATTTTTTTTTTTACTACAATTTAGTCTTTATTACTTCTATTTTATTATACTATTGTTAACCTAATATCAAATTCAGCTTTTATATTAATAATGAAAATGGGGAAAGCTCTAAATAAAATATTCACTTTAATTTTTGTTTTATTTTGAATAAATACATTTGTACGTTTATTATAGATGTGACAGGGCTATAGCGATGCTCGCTGGCCCTGTGTGCGGCACTCTCCTCGCATGAACGCAGCGACCAAGTATACGCTATATAGCGACTACATACTTGTGTCGTTGCAGGATCTGGAGGGAGGAGCGCGACGATCGGCGAGGTGTCGCCGTGAGTGCGAGTGAGAGCGAGAAGAGCGCGCGAGAGAGAGAGAGCGATTTTGACTGATTTTTGACGGCGAGAGAGGTGGGAGCGCGGCGGCGCGAGGCTTGGAAAATTAAGAGAGAAGAAGGGCAGTTAGGCGCGAACTCTCAAGTAATTAGGGCCGCCTAAGGAGAGGCTGAACGAGAGGACTTTTCGGCCAGAGAGGAACGACGGCCGGAAGTACGACTGCCATTTGCCTGGAGAGCCAGAAGGTCCAAGCCGAGCCCGGACACGCAGCGACCATTCGCCGTCCCCGGGGCAAAGGCCGTGCTGCGGCCTCTCCTGCAGCAGTCCCAGTCATCGCCAGGGCGCCACTTCCAGCGGGCCTGCGCTTTCGCCGGCGTCGTCTCTCCGCCGACGGACCGTCGGCATCCGGTGGGTCGAAAACCTGTTCATCTCTCTCGCGCCAGCTCTCGCTCGATTACGGACATTAGTGTATTTGATTTTATCGCGCACGCTGAGCGATCTCGCTCGCGTGATCTCGCGAACTCTTGTCGCGGAAAGGCTGAGCGAGCGCGCTCGCCGCGGCAAAGTGAATCTTGTGGCGATATTTGTGAAAAGGCGTCAATAAATGAGATCGCCATATGTAATATCATTGAATTAGAGTGTCCGTTTCTTTGTATCAACCTTGCCCAGCCAGCGCGAACTTCGGCCTGTGAAAGTCAGCGCCGGCTTTCTTTACCGAGATAGAACCCAGAAAAATTAGCAGAGACCAGCCCATGGCGCACGGAGGCTGACCACTCTTGCATAGATATAACAATGGAATTATAATTAAATAACTGCAGCACGTTCTGTACAATAAATTCATTAGAATATGATACTTTCTTAATTTTTATCTGTTTTTCATTAAGCGGAATAAAAGCATGAGACATTTGTGTTCCACTAATAGTCTTAGCTTTTGTGAAATCTAGTTTTAGTTCTTCTGTTATTTTTGCGTGCTCTTTGTTTGTACAATATGCAAAAGTCATATTCGGTAATGCTGACACTACTCACTCGTACAATTCTACAGCACTGCTTATATATTTGCCTCTTAAACTAGCTCGGCGGGCTAATCTTTTCACAGTTCCGCCTACTCCATCACACGGACTTTTTCCGTGGTAACTTGCAAAAAAGTGCCACTCTGCATGGATACAATACTTTTGATGATGATGGGCTAAATTAAAAAAATTGTATCGATTCTTGTACTGACTCGCAGCTCCATCAGACACATAAAAAATTTTGTGTACATTGTAGTTCTTACTTTTGATATAATTAATAAGTTTTTCTTGAAACAACGACACTGCTTGTATGTTGTGTTGAAGGTTTTCGGAAATTATCACAAATGATTCCTTCTCTACCTTACCATTTACTTTTCTATAAATAAAAAATGGATGTACCGTTACTTGAGTGTAACGCCAGTGAGCAGCTTGGACTTCATCTTGATGGGTGCAAACATAATTTTCTGCAAAGTCTGACATCACAACTATTTCATCTTCACTCAAATTTTCTATTGTTTTTCTTACAAAGTCACCCTGACTTTTAGCGATATAATTATGCAGTCTAAACTCTTTCATAAATTTTTGTCGGAAATGTTGAATGAATTCATTTTTTGTATACTGCACATCAATTAATTGACATCTATTGTCAGTAGTAGCCCATTGCTTAAATTCAAGTGTCTCTATTGAATGTGATTGAAGTACATCGAGGATCTTACTTAGTATATTATTTACACCAGGACAGTCAAAACATTCATCATAGTGACATGCTTCAGTTGTCTCTGAACATAATGCTTCATCTAAAATTTGTCGATAATTGAAAGGAATGTGGTCTTGCAATTTGAATTTTCTACATATTTTAATTATAGGTTCTAGTAGCAGCTTAATATTTTGATGACTGATGCAAACACAAACATTATGAAAACGTTTTGATTCGTCTACTAAAATACATTGCGGAGGGCGATATCGACAAAATGTAGAAAACCCAAGGAACTTACCGTGTTCCTCAGTAAAAAGAGCAAAAATTTCTTTCATACTGTGTAGCAGTAAACGTTTTTGGAGCTTTTCTGATGACTGTCCTAGTTTTACAGTTTTGGTATCCCTCATATCAGGACATTCTCTACTTATTTCAAAATTAAAGAAAAAATCTATTACCATCTTGATTTAAACATCTGTTAGAGCTGATGACCTATTGCGTTGCACGGGCTGATAAAATATAGTTTCAGTTTCACGAATTTTTTTAGACTCACGAGCAGCATACATTGTACAACCTATTTTTTTCTGCATTTCAGATAGATTCCAAGTAGAAGGTGCAAATAACAAAATGTTAATTTTTTCTGAATAATTTTCAGCTTTATGGTACTTTAATTTTAAATCCTGCGTAAATTTTGTTTCAAAATCACTTTGATTATCTGTAATGGCATTTTTGGAGTCTTTGAGGAATAACTTACTGAGACTTAATGTGACAGTATGTAGCTTTTTCTGTATAACTTCAGAATTTTTCTTATCGGCTGTGCTTATAATATCTATGTTCAATTGTTTCCACAATTTATTCACTGTTTCAAGCACTTCATTTTGTTGCTGACACAAACTTAAACTAAAATCTTCGTCTCTAGTGCCATCAGTATCAATGAATGGATTTTGAAATGATTCCGAATCGCACGAGTCTATCTCCATCGGCTCACCTTCCTGGCCTACTGGAGAAACAGATCTATTAATTTCTGATTCAATTTTGCTCTGCTTTTCTTGCTGTATATTTCTCACATAATCTTCTATCGAACGTGGAGTCTGATTATTATTGATCAGATTTTTTCGTTCTTTCATGATCCGATAACATACTACTCGGCAACTTTCACACAAAAATTCACCACTTTGCAAAAATGAAGAAAAGGCAGCATAGATCCCATCTGACAATTTTTTGAAATTCCCTCGACGGGCTTTTTCATGTTTATCAAAAATATTTTTGCAATATTTAATGCTTATGGGGCTCTTTCATACCATTTTGAAAGCACAAAACTTCACTGGAATGGCAGACACAACCTTCTACGTGAACGTTCACGAGAAAACTAAATTTGGAGGACGAACCTCAGAGACTTATATTTCCGCCAGCCTACCTCACACCTACAAATTTTCTTAATAATAAATATTGTCACTCTCACCTACACTATCTATGAGGCCATAAATTAGAACTGTCATTAGTGCGACATCAGCTAATTGCCAGGTGCTTAAGCCTGACGCCAAGAAGCTGTCCAACCGGCGCGTCTTAGGGCCCTTAATTATTATAGATTTGTATCACTAATACAAAAGCTGAATTTATTTGATATTAGGTTAACAATAGTATAATAAAATAGAGGTAATAAAGACCAAATTGTAGTAAAAAAAAATACAAATACAACAAGAAAGCTACAATCGGTTAGTGTGCCGCTCGAGCGTCTGCGGCCGTCCGAACGGCGCGTCGGCGCCGTAACTAGTTTATTATTTATTACGAGGCTGGAAGTGCCGATTACAAAAATGTTAAAACGGTTTTTCATAGAAAAAGGGCCAAGGAATACAATGGAAAAAGAATTTTTGAAATCCAAGACTACCGTCATCGAAAAAAATTTACTTTTTATATTCAAAAGTTAATAACATTTGAAAAAATAAAAAAAATGGTTTTCTATATTATTATCTTCAAAGTATGTAGTTTTGTGCGTATTTTAAAAAAACATTCGTGTCGATAGCTTTTACGGTTAGCGAGATATGAATAGAAAAAAAAATTTCGTTGTAATTTTTTAATTGTTAATAACTTTTTAAATAATTAATATATTGACCTAAAAATTTGTACGAATATTGTTCTTCATATAAACAATCATCCTACCAAGTTTCATGAAAATCGATGACATATAGGTCTGGAGGCATTCGCCGTAAGCGAGAATGGGCCAGATATGGAACTTCGAAACTTTGTTGCGTTACACTCATTTTTTGGAGATTATATCAGAATAGACTTTATTACAACCTTTAGATAGACTGCGTCGTTACAATTGCAAAAAGAGGCAAATATGAAAACTCAATATAAATAGTTAATTAAATAAAGATACATAAGACCTAATTGGAGGGTTGATGCAGAGACCGTGATTCTTGAGTTGCTAAAAGGTGATGCGCAGATGCTTGGCATGCTCTTTCATTGAGTTTGAGGCAATGAGGACATCGTCGAATGCGAAGTTGAATCCTTGGAAAACCTCGTGAATTTTCTATTGAAGCGTTTGCGATCTATTCCTCGGACCTGATGGGATGAAAGGATACTCAAAAAGATCGAAAAGCCTGATGACGATAATGTTTCTATAGTGGAGCTACTGAAATTTGAAAAAAGGAGTAAACAAGATCATTCGTGGAGAAGACATTTTCCCTTGAAGAATATCTTCTTCAAGGAAAAAAAGTAAAGTCCTCAATCCTGGAAATAGGGTAGCAAACAAGCACTAATAAGATGTTCAGGTTACAGTAATCTCTGCTGGAATGTTATACTGCTGGAATGTGATACTAATGTTTATATCTAGCGTTGAAATAGAGACTACCTGCGGAGAAAGAAAGAAATCTTTAGATTCGAGGCCGGAATATTCCTCAATGAGTGAGCTACAGCTCGCTACATCGACAGTTAATCGATGCTATGAGAGTAGATCTGTACTTAAAATGCCGTGAGAAACGTCAGCTATATTGGAGAGCTACGTGGTGGGCTTACCAAGGCGTAGGTCGAACATGATCATTCTTTAGCGGAAATTTTCTATTGTGCTTCCATTTACTGAGAATAGTTTGAAGGAGGCAGATACGAGACTTTCTAAATAATTAGCGAAGAGGAGAAAAATTTCCGCTCCTGTATCTATTATAAAGTTTGTAGATGAGATACGATTAAAGAGAAAAATGCACTTGGCTTTACCAGGTTACCTTGTATTGTCCGCAGAAATAAGCACATCTAGTCATGGAACTGTCCAGTAGCAAAGCTTTTCGCATTTCTTGGCCACATTACCGAATTTTTTAATGGTAACAACGCAATCTCAGGCCTGCTTCCTCAGACTGCATTGTGCTGGAGAAGATTTGATTGGCCTTTGGATACGGTGAAGCTGAACTTCTGTTTGACGAGCGACCTTGCGATGATGATCTAGTTTGTATCTTCTTCGCTTGAATAATGAGTTTGTTGACAATATTGCGCAGTTAGTCGTATTTTTCAGATTGTTGCGAGCTTATATCTATGGTTTGTAATTGACGGTTAAACAACTGGTGATTATCCGAGTGAGCAAAGATTTGCGCTTGAAAGGCTTTATCCACGTTCCACATCTCATTTGATGCCTCAAATGCTTGGTCGTCCATGATAAATAAAAAACCAGCGAGTGCGCATCTCATACTCTGTCGAAGTCGATTCTTCCACAATGTACATATAAATTAGAGATTTAGGAGGTTATAGGCTAGGTGCTACATTTCCAGGAATAATTGCAAGGATTTCCACGAACCCAGCTGCAATTCCAAAGCTAGGGTCCTGAAACACTTGGATTGTGTTTGGGCGAAGCTCTTTTTTGAGTCCCTTTTTGAGTTCTTCGACGAGATTATCTGGGGTGAATAAGGAAATTGCTCTGTCAACTTCAATGATGAGAGCTTTCTCGTCGAGATTCGCCAGGAGAATGTCAATCTTGAGGCGTGCGAAGTAAGAACTCTGAACTATATTTACAGTCTCTGTGCCCAGAACTGAAAAAATTGATTCGTAAGAAGTAGTTGTGTAAAATATATTCACCAATAAGCCCTGGAGTAGAGCCATTGATAGATCGAGCTGGACAGCGAAGACAGGATCAGTTACCGGGACCGTAGCCGTGGCGAACATTCCCTGAGTGGTGAGTTGCCAGGATCGGAAGTAGAGCACCAAAACTATTGGTGTACTGAGTGAGAACGAGTAGGCCGGCAAGGTAAAAAACGTCAGAGGACGCACTTCACTTACCGTGACCATAACGTTCAATTGTGACATAAAATTCATGTTCCTTAGACCAATGGACTGTGGAGACGACGGTTGGAAACGAAAATAGCTAGAATCACGTCAGAAAACATAATGGAAAAAATGCTGCAAGATAAAAACAGCTAGACAATAACTGCGACGTACGTCGAGGCTATCCAGAGAGGGAAAAAAGCGGTTCGATGCTAGAAGTCGAGTGAATGACGAAAGTATGCGAGTGTACAAATGCATGAATGAATAAACGCGGGCCATTGCTACATAATAAAATCAACAACAACTTAGACTACCACGTCGGGTCTCGTAGAACTTTTACATGAACCCGCAACGAGCATTTTAACACATCACTTCTCTCGATAAATAATTATCATATTGTAACGGTCTAAGCCTCCGTTACATTTTAGCGCCCAACGTTCCGGTGCTGGCGTGCGTAGCAGAAAATGCGTGAGAGAAAGATTTTTGAAAGCCGAATTAAGTGAGAACAAAGAAATCGCGATCGCTCTCGGTGTGTTCATAAGGATAGCCAAGCGATAAGCAACATGTACAATGTTCTCTAGCATAAACGAACATAGTATCGTCGTATAAACGTTTATATTTTTCGACTAGAAAAACCAATATATTTAATATTATGTCATTGGCTGGCTTAGCCGATTTTTGTACTTCGAAATATATTTTCGTTGAAAATACTGCATAGGATACACCATTGTGCGATATGTAATATACCAATTTTGAAGCTGCGAAGTCGGTTAATTCATCCCTGCATTTATTTGTGACGCATAATTAACATCGCAGAATATTATTAATATTTTTTATTTGGTCAAAATTTAGCAATTTCGGAACAAACTTCGCTGACACACGTCTCCTGAAACGTTAGAAAAAATTTCATAGCACGAGCCAAGCGATATACCAACATCCTCAGCAACTTCTCTGATAGTGATTCGACGATTTTCCAGAACAATTTTCTTCATTGCTTGAACGTTTTCATCAGTTGTTGACGTGCTTGGGCGTCCAGAGCGAGGCTCGTCATTGGCATCTTCCCGGCTATCTTGGAAGAGTTTGTACCACTTGTAAACATTTTTTTTACTTAGAACAGTTTCACCGTATGCCACCGTCAACATTTCAAGTGTTTCGGAGAACTTTATTTTGTTTTTTACACAAAATTTGATGCAAATTCTTTGATTCATATTTTTCGATAGCAAGAAATCGCCGAGCACACAAAACACTTATAACCTTTACGCCTCTCACAACCAAACAAAAAATGCTATACACTTGAAACTTGGTACAGATGTTCGGGAAGAGTGTACCAACATAACAAAACAAAAAAATTGATAATGGAAAGTACGTTGCCCGTGAAATTTGAAAAGTCACCTTACTTTTTGAACACACCTCGTAGACAGCGGATTGATTCAGTTAGAACTATGAACCGACGGGTCATTATATGAGCGAGCGAATCGATTATTTCGTAGGCTAAATGACGATTATACAGCACACGATTTCATAACGACAGATGATTCAGATGAAGAAACAGCCTAGGAAAGACGTAACAATCATAGTTATATATTCTTCAAGTGTGAAACTTTACCAGCGGAAATTCGAAAAGACTTACAAGCCGCCATGGAGGCTGAAGAAGCTCTCGATATTACAGAACAGGCAGATTTAGATGAAAACGAACATCTAACAGCAGGCTCATCACATGACAGAGCCGTCAATAAGTACGAGTAATTCTGCACGCTGACTTGAGACATACAGATAATAATGATGAATATATTCAGACTGTCCCAAAACTGACTCGAAAAGAACGCGTTATCGGGAAAAATGTTTCAAATAAAGTTGATATGTTTGTTATTGATGAACTTGGTGATGACCTTGCTTTTAACCTGAAAGTTATTTTTCAAGGTCATTTCAAGGTTAGCTTTCGTTTTTTAAATAGAAACAGCCATTTATACCGCACATTCAGAATTAGCGGAAAATTTAAATTTATTTATTAGTTGAAGTATTATGTGTGGGATCCGGGAGACCCGTCAAGATAATTGCCAAGGTTATGCGAATTCCAATATTATTTTTTTTCTGTCTACTCTAATGATCCTACAATACGGTTTAGCGAAAAATGTTCCAGATGAAAATTAATGGACTTTGAAGGGAACACTTCCTGTTGAACGTGACTTTGACCTTGACGTTTATTTTCTAGGTCACTTCAAGGTCATTCTTATTTTTCTTTAAAAAATCTTAATTTTGATCTCGGATTCTCAAAAAGCGCAAAATTTTACATCCAGATATGCACTCACAACTGAGGGCCAGAAGAACTTCGAAGGTCATTTGTACAATAATATTGTATTTTTTCGAATAGAACTCTCTTCTCGTTCCAAAGTCGATTAACGCAGTTATTCGACAATCAAATATCAAATCTGATCTTGATATTTTTAAAATTGTCACCAGCAATCTCTCTTATTGCAGGAATAATATGATTTCAAAGCACTGAATGAAGAATGGACTTATCAATCTATTATTCAAAATTCCAGCCCATACATTTATTTTTTGAACGTATTGCGTAGCATGTACTCACAACCGAGGGCTAGAAGAATTTCGAAGGTTTGTACAATATTGTATTTTTCAAAATTGGGAATCACTTGCTTCATGATGTCAATTTAGCAGTATTATTGTTGAACTTGCCGAGTCAAAATAATAAGGATATTCCGTATGTATTAAATTATTTGAAAACTAAGGTTTCGGTAACAAAGTTACTCTCATTTGGCGTTTTCTTGTATCTGTTACGTAGGCGTTACGTTTTGTAGAAGTCAAATTGCATACAGAGAAATTCACTGAGAATTAATTTGTATTGAAGTTTTGGCGTTTAATTAGAAGAAAACGCCAGATGAGGGTAACTTTTTTAACGAAACGTTGCCAAGTAATGTAAATAAATTTTCATTATTTACTACATCTTTGACTCCTAAATTGTATGTTTTTTCGAACAGCAATCTTCTTTCTCATTCCAAAATCAAATTAGGCAGTCAATCGACAATCAAATATCTAATGGTAATCTTAATTTGTTGGGTCATTAGGTTATCTGAAATAAATGACCTGTAATAAATAGTATGCATATGCGTACTATTTATTGAAAGATATTTTGCATTTTTTTCCTCGTATTTAATACGGTCATTTAATACGGTAAATGAACTACTCAAATTGACGACTAATGGCTTCTGTATTGTATTGTATCCACTAAACATGAACCGTCTCAGTGAAAGAGATAGAATTAACAATATGATGATGCGAGGTTGAGGTAAACTTCAAAGATCGTACGAAAATGTAAAATAGTTATTTATCAAAACATTTAGAAATGAAGATGGTTTGCGTGAAATTTCCAAATCAACTGTTGAGAGAACTGTTCGGCGATTTGAAACCTACGGCATTGTTAAAGATCGACCCAGATCAGGAAGACCAAAATTTGCAACAAATGAAGAAAAATCATTGGATGTCTTACTGATGTTTACGGAAAATCGTAATTCAAATATTCGAAAAGTTGCTCAGCAACTTGACCAAAAACTCACATCCATCGGAAGAATCTTGCATTCAAATAAATTCCATCCTTACATAGAAAGACTCGTTCATGAGTTAAATGAAGATGAGTTTGATCACCGTATAGAATTTCATGAAAATATAATGACTAGAATTGACAATAATCCTCGTTTCTTATAAAATATTATGTTCTCTGATGAGGCAACATTTAAACTTAGTGGACGTATGAATTGGCAAAACTGTCGATATCGGTCAGATGACAACCCACACTGGATGCAGGAACATGCTACGCAATACCTTCAAAAAGTAATGTGTGGGCTGGAATTTTGAATAATAGATTGATAAGTCCATTCTTCATTCAGGGTAATCTGACAGCTGAAATTTATGAAGAAATGCTTTGAAATCAAATTATTCCTGTAATAAGAGAGATCGCTGGTGACAATTTTGAAAATATCAAGATCAGATTTGATATTTGATTGTCGAATAACTGCGTTAATCGACTTTGGAACGAGACAAGAGATTTCTATTCGAAAAAAATACAATATTATTGTATAAATGACCTTCGAAGTTCTTCTGGCCCTCAGTTGTGAGTACATATCTGGATGTAAAATTTTGCGCTTTTTGAGAATCCGAGATCAAAACTGAGATTTTTTAAAGAAAAATAAGAATGACCTTGAAGTGACCTAGAAAAAAAACGTCAAGGTCAAATTCACGTTCAACAGGAAGTGTTACCTGTAAAGTCTATTAATTTTCATCTGGAACATTTTTCGCTAAGCCGTATTATTATAGGATCATTAGAGTAGACAGAAAAAAAATAATATTGGAATTCGCATAACCTTGGCAATTATCTTGTCGGGTCTTCCGAACCCCACACATAATACTTCAACTAAATTTAAATTTTCCGCTAATTCTGAATGTGCGGTAAAAATGGATGTTTCTATTTAAGAAACGAAAGCTGACCTTGAAATGACCTTGAAGGGTCATTCAGATCCCATGTATAATATGTCAGTTGAACGTAAAATTTCCCGCTCTATCCGGATCGAAAGTCAAAAATAGAAGTTCCTATTTAAAAAATCAAAGTTGACCTTGAAATGACCTTGAAAAATAAAATTGAGGTTAATAATAAGGTCATCACCAAGTTCATCAATAAACAACATATCAACTTTATTTGAAACATTTTTCCCGATAACGCGTTCCTTTCGAGTTTTTTGACAGTCCCAAGACTTTTGGAACACTCTGTATACGAGCACTAATTGACTAGACGTCCAAATATAAATTCCCAAATTGTAACAGCCAAGTCACAAACAATTATTGCCAAGCAAATAGCGCCAACAACAACAACATCTAGTAATACAATGTCAACAAACGCAGCAACTTCAAATCTTTATTCCACGAGAATGAATGTAACCGTCAATGAGACGCGTAGTATAAAGGTTATGATATCTGATGCTAAAGTGGATGTTATGCCTTATGCTGAGACATGCAAACTTAGAAGAGCTTGATAGGCAGAACTAGAAGCGATAGTTTTGCAAAAAGAATTTTTGAGACATATGGCAGCCGAGAAACAGGAAAAAAATAACATACTAAAAAATTATACCACAAAAAGAAAGACACAACTTAAATACAATTAACAAAGATTTGCAGAAGCAATTAAAACTAGTTGTGTCAACTGCTTATTATCAAGCTACAGAGTAGGTACGCCTCGCGGCCATACGAAACAAAAATGTTCAATTCGCAGACAACTTCGAATTGAATTACTACGACTTGTTAAGCTAGTTCGATATTACAGAGCATTCTCACATACCATTATCGCTTCACCCACATCCACCATTATTTCATTCGACAACGCAACCTTCTGCGCTACTCTCACAATGGCCCTTTGCCATCATCGCTTGCGACGTCATATTTGCTTGCGATACCTTCTCCTGTAAGTTTAGGCAGTGAGATGAGTTGACACCTTTTTGCATTTCTTCATTACTCGACTCCGTGGCATCCCTCACGAGCTTGTTCACCCTCGTGTCGTTGAACTGAGGAGGGGGATCCTGCCTAGTACGTTAGCAAAATTGCAATCGCAGCAAGTGACATGTACCATTTCAATAGTTAGCTAAAGTTTTAAGGTTAATCCACAGCAAATGACTACGTTAAATTTTACGTCTCCCAGGTACTCTCCCAGCAAACCCTTAGGAAAAATGATGAGAGAGAGGAAAATAAAATTTTTCGTAGGCGAAGGGCTAAGTATCGCAGAAATTTTTAGAAAGCGTCAAGAAGAACCGTCGGTTTGATTGGGTAACCGATGATGAGCTATTAGACTCAATGGCTCCCTTGTTTCAAAAAGTAGCTCTCTTTTGGTATAGCGTCTTAAGACCTTCGTGGGTCTCATTCAGCGATTTTAAGGAAGCTGTCCTTAAAACGCATAGTAAAACAAAAAGTAATAAGAGGAGCCTGAGGGTAGAGGCCCATTTTAGTACGCAAGGTACCGAGAGCCTGTAGTCAAGTATGATGTCTCATTACTTACTATTATGAAAAGAATAAATCCTCCCTGTAGCATGAAGGATCAAGTTAATTTTATCATTGACAACATGTTGCCTCAATTGAAGAAGAGATTGAAGCTCTTCAAAGATAATCTCACTGATATACAATTAATTCTGGCGAAAGTCCAAGAGGTCAAAGATGATGAGGATGGACAATAGAGGCTGCCGTTTTCAGCTGACTAAAGTGTATGTTCTGAAATGGCCTATGAGCTACGTGTTAAAACGACCAAGGCTAAGCCATCTGGTTTGTTCTCTCTAACTTAGAAAGCTTAACTTACTAATGAATGAGAGCTGGAAAATGTACTAATGAAGTTCCTCGATAAGAAAACTGAAGAGTTTGGTGCTTCTAAGTTCCCCGCTTCACCAGAGAAGAACGAAAGCTCTGGTGGAAAAGCGACTCCAAAGGAGAACCCCCACGATTGAAGTGGAGGCACGCCTCGTGGCAACGAACATGGTCGCGGAAGTAGAAGAAGCTGGGAACACCCTGGAGGCAATCGCACCGCAGTGATTACTCCTAAGACCAGCAAAAATAAAAACAGAGAAGTTTGCTGAAATTGCAGCTGGCCTGATTACTCGAAAGCCACTTGCACAGAATACTCTCCCAAACAGCAAAATAAAGAGGAACCAAAAAAAGAGAGGGTAAAAGTAGATTAAGATCTCTACTGTCTATCTTTAACAAATAAAGTCACCCGGACCTTTGATGTCAGCGGTGTCACGGGAGTAACGCAGGTGCTGTACAATACGATGAGTGATCCAATACTAGTTCCGGTCAACTCTTCCGGCATGCAGTTTACCCGCGATAGAGCTATTGTTGCCAGCGCCCTAATCGTTAAGTGCCCTAGATTGCTCTAGAGCCTTTTAGCAAATACCTTTCACAGAGAGATCAAGACCAATCACAGTTTTTACAGTCCTGGATATGAGCTGGTTCGAATTCATTGGTATACCTTACGGACTAGCAGGTGGCGCTGCTATATTTCAAACGTTGGCTGATAAAATTATCACGCCCGAAATGAAGCCCACGCTTTTGCCTATTTGGATGACCTGATCATCGCAACCGATACTTTTACTGATCACGTGAAATGGCTTAAGTTAATTCTTAAGAGAATTAACGATACGAGCTTTAATACTAATAGAAAAAAGTAAAAAATTTGCATGTCCGAAATTCGTTATCAAGGCTTGTTAGTAAATCATGACGGCTGCCGCCTAGACACAGAAAGAATGCGACCAATTTTAAAATACCCGGCACCAAGAAATCTACGACAACTAGGCTGTTTTCTTGATATGGCCTCGTGGTGCCACAAATTTTTTCAGGACTTCGCTACTCTAACCCCACCTCTAACGTCTCTTACTAAGAAAGACACAAAGTATATGTGGACAGATGAGCATTGCACGGATTTTGAACAGATAAAAGCACTCCTTGCTACAGATCCTGTCTTAGCCAGACCTGAATTCGCTGCGCCGTTCATCATCGAAAGCGATTCCAGCGATATTGGCCTTGGCAATCTCCTACTTTAAAAGACTATCGGAGAGGATTTCCTTTTTTGCTTTGTTATCCGTATTCTAACGACTACAGAACGTCCATTATCAGTCATCGAACACGAATACCTTGCCATTATATGGTCAATCGAAAAATTCGAACCATATATCGAAGGCTATCACTTTACCGTTGTGACTGATTACATAGCCTGGTGTGGCTCCAAAATCGTATGGCTGAAGGCCGTTACGCCTTCAGCCATACGACTTTGACATCGTGCATCACAAGGGTAAAGACGAAGATATTAAGGACCCGTGGTACAGGTGTAAGTTTTTACAAATTGAATAGGATTCAAAAGCGCACCCTTACTGGAAGACGGTCGGTGGTCACCTGGACATTTATCGACACGATCTCATATAGTGCCACAAAGAACCAACAGCCGGCCATTTAAGCCTATATAAGACTCACCAGAGATTTGTTCTTTGTTACTATTGACCTAGTATGTATAAAGATACCGTACATTTTGTCAAGTGTGCCAGCAAATTAAAGTCGAGCAACGAGCCTCTGCCAGACTCATGGGCAAACACCTTGTCATACGTCCATGAGAAGTCGTCTGCGGTGTTACGATGAACCCTTTTCCAAGATCGCTTTAAGGCAACGAACATCTGCTCATCTTTATGGACGTTTTCATACGATGGATTGAGTGCATTCCAATCCTTAAAGCCAATACTAAAAGAATCAAGAAGAAGATTAATCATCGGATCTTTCTACGTTTTGGAATCCCTGATAGATTTCTCTCGGATAACGGAATGCCTTTCAAGAACTCTTGTGTCGACAGCGTCTTAGAAGCTCATGGCGTTTTCCACGGGACTTGGGCTCCTTATTCTCCCAAGTCGAACCCGACTAAGCGAGTAAACCGCACGATCAAGACCATAATCAATGCCTTTATTTATATATTTTTTTTATTTTTTTCTTAATTTTCTTTGTTTTTTTTTTATTTTTTTTCTTAATTTTCTTTAAGTGTTTAGTAGTTTTAAAATACCAGACCAGCGAACAGGTTTATCCTCTGCCGGGTTACAAATTTGTAATTGTAAAATTGTATAATTATTACTACTTGTTGTAATATTTTGTACTATACTCTGGTTAATAATAATAATAATAATAATTGCTGAAAAGCACAATAGGTGGGATGAGCACATTGGCGAATTTGCCTTCACACACAACACTGCCATCCACAAGACCAGTCTCTAGTCTAACCTTTTTAAATTACGGACGGAATCCAGAATCATCGTATAGTGTTCGGCACGAGGAAGAGCGTTCTGCTATACAGCAGCTAAAAACTACTTCCCGTGAGAAATTGCACTCTCATAAGCAGAAGCTCGGTATATTATGAGCTGATGCCCTTGAGAAAAGCGAAGTTGCTCAGTCACAACAAGAGAAGTACTATAACCAGAAACATCGAGATATCAGTTATGACATCGTCGATAAAGTATAGGTAAAGAATCGCGTACTCTGTTCTGCCGCCAAGGCCATAGCAGCTAAGCTTTGTCCTAAATACGCTGGCCCATTTATTGTAATGTCTCGTCTTGGCATGAATTTTTTCTATCAACTTCAGAACGAAAATGGAGTTGATATAAGAAATGTCGTCGTTTGCGACATGAAACCATGCTACAATGCCGAGCAATTTCCTTCGAGCGAGATACTTGATTTCAGATAGTAATAACTTAGAGCTTTCTCTTAATGAAAGCGCTCGAGCGGACCATTGATCTACAATCGGTCAATCCCTGACAGCAGTTATGCCTGCGCCAAAAGCAGAAAAAAACTCAGCCCTGTTTGAGCTAAACTCCACGGATACCGATAGCAGTGGCTTCTCGAAAAAGAGGTCGACAATGTAGCTATATAAAAGTATCACCGCTACCAGTAGCGACTTCGCCTCGGCGGCTATACGCTAAAGGCAAGCTTAACGCTTAGCCTTCTCCTATTGCTGCATTACTACACTACATAAAAACACTACAATACTGCGCCTTCATTACACACTCCAATATTATTTTTCATGCTTTGCCTTTGGTTTGCTATACTGCTTTGCTTCTGCTTACGCCTTACCGCTTTCACTTCCCTCCCCTAAAGCTATTATTTCCTTTTCTCATTCCGAGGGATTCTTTGCAGAAAATGTTGTCTGTGAAGAAGGAAGGCAAGGAGCCCGACGTGGTCCAGGTGGCGATCCCGCAAAACCTGCTGGTCCAGTTTTAGGACTTCACAGCGCAGATGGCCGATGCCAATGCGAGTATGGATCTCCTTTCAGAGAAAGCGCCTCAGCTATTCACGATCGATGATCTACCGTGCATTGGACAGAGAACTACGCTGGAGGACGACGAGCAATTATGGCATTCCTTTCTGGCCTTCCGGCTCCTCAAGATCAAGGTTTTAAGTCTTGAACTAAGTAGTTCAGACTTATTATTATAATATATATTTCTCACGTAAATAATATAACGGATTATTTATAATCTATTGCAAGTGATAAGAACTTACCTGGTTTATTTCTTGCGGATCAATTGGCTGCTTGGCTGTATCTCGATGAGGCATAAGCGAGGTCGATAAATAAGGGTGCGCGAACACTCGGTATTCGTGCTCAAATAATTATTTATTTAGTTAAAATGTTAATAATTAATGACAAAGGATAAATTGCAAATTATTGAAATAGCTATTCAGCTGTCGTGCGTCGCGAATCAACTGCTGAAGATCGCGCTGTAGATAGCTCGTTGATTTTTTTGATCTATATAAATGTTGCTGATTTCGGTCAAGTATTGGTGGTTCGTGAAATTTGTGTTTCGTAAAATAGAAATGACATTGTATGTTTAGCCTACTATTTTGGTTTCGATTAATTGCTGATGTTCTCAATGAAAAGCTTACGTATCAGGACGTAACATCTCCGTGGCTAGATCGTTGCATATCGTTACAATATAAACGTAAATCATAAAACAAAACCAAAAATATAAGCTTATATTAATATGAGATATTCAGCAATCAATCGCTTACGTTTTGTTTGTCTTAATATTCAATTGTAATGCTATGTGGATCACAATACATTGTGTTATGGTGTGGTAGAGTTTCATTTTAGGATCCTTATTAACATAAAATTCGTAATTTTTATCAATGCATTTCTAATGTGAAAAATGGAATGTTTTGCTTGTCAATTATGGAGATTTCATTTACAGCGGGATCTTGGGGTGTGATTTTTGGTAATTGGTTGGATGCAATTGGGAGAGTTAATGGTGATTTTGAGGTTACGGTTTCTGTTTTGTCGGTTACTATTTCATCCAATTCATATTCTTTAGTTTTCGATGAAGCTTTGTAATTTTTGTTGACTAGTGGCCTGTTTAACACCACAAATAGATGTGTAATTGAGCTAAATATGGCTCCTAATAAGTATGTCGCGAATCCATATATAGCATGTAACGTGTAATCTCTAATTATTAAATTGAATAGGCTTTTACCGCATTAGAATATAATGACACTCATTATAATGGCGAAACTTATGGAACTAAATTTTATTAGCTTGGTGATGAATTTATTCCATGTGTTTTCTGCGATATTGGTCAGTGTCTTTTCTGTGTATATTAGGTTGAATACCAATCCTCCTTGCTTGCTTTTCTCGCCTTGCATACCTCTTGCAATTATGTTAAGGAGTGAAGCTTTCTTCATGGGAAAGAGGATGTGATTTTATAATTGTTGCAGGACTTCTTGAGAATAGATACCGTTGGTCGCTAATGACTCTAGTTTAGTTGGCTTCCATGTTGTTTCAGTGATTGGTTTCAAAGTCAAGACTGTGTTAACTATTTTCTCGGTGCTGGTGCAAGGTTTATCCATTGGTTTTCCAATTTGTAGTACTGGGGAATGATTGTATTGCAGTTTATTTATGTAATCGTTTTCAGCAGGATATGTGTTTTTGGTGTCAGATAAAATGTTTCGTTTCCCGAACTTACTAGAAGTTGCGAAAAGCACTTATCTATATGGAGTAGCTGGACTTCAGTAGACGTACAATGTATAATATGAACGGCTTCTCTTGCCAGCCGAGCTACGTAACCGGGGTTTTCCATAATGTTCTATGCAAATTCGTCAGGTGAGATTGATGCAAGGGATGCGGAATTATGTAAGACTTTCCTTTATAATTCATATTTTTGTTTCAAAATATCTAAATAAAGGCTTTTTGTTTCGGACCTGAAATGTTTCTCTACGTACACAAATTTACTGTTGAAGTATGTCAACAGATCGGAATTATTTATCCCTTGTTTTGTTTGAATGTGATTATCGTATAAAATGATGAATTGAGATTGCTCGTATATAAAAAGTCTGAGGTGTTCAGTTTTTATCAATATTCTATTACAAAACCTCATATTTTCTGTAGCCGACAACGCGAAGAATACTTCATTTGTGTTTATACTAAATATTGTTTCTTGATCGGGTGAAGGTATTTTGGTGACCGACCCTCTATACAATATAACGTATTGATTCTTAAAACAGTCTTTATGTGGTAGTAAAGGCCAGAAGGTATAGTCCCCTTCCATGTCGATACAGTATTATTCTGAAAACTCATATACCGTACTCGAATTTAATCTTATCTTATCATTATCTCATGAATCAGCTGCGTAACCTTCCAATAAAGTTATTGTTACGAGACCCGGTAAAAACAATTACTCCATGTCCCAAACCTATCGGTATAGGCCGCTCCCGAGCAAGATTTTCCCTCAATGTTTCCTGCTAAATCTAGTCCTACGCTTTTCGTAGAGTTACTTTTTGAATCAGCTATGGCATGTGCATTATCGTAATTAAAAATACCCTTTTGATCAATATTATTACAATCGTCGTGTGAATTATTATAAATGTATTCCTGGCTCGCATTTTCAGTTGGACCTGTAATAAAAAACCGTACGTCTTATTTGTATTTTACATTGAATAGTTTTTATTGATCGAAATTCTGTTCTTTGTAATAATTCTACTGTAGACGATGTCGAATTTATTTGCGTTTCGTGAAAGTTACACTCTCCTGCATCTAAGAGAGAATATGTTGCGATGGTGGGGTTTGTTGAACCGCAGTTGAAACTAATGAGTCGTGAGTTTATTTGGAGGAAAGTGGTTATGCTTAGTATAATCAGTGTTTTCCGTGCCATTGTGTTTCCTAAAAGTCAGAGAAAAGTTAATATGTGTAGCTAGGCATAACTTGTTCGCGTGAATTGTTTTTAGTTTTCCGTTGGGATTGATTATTATGTTACCATTGTCAGTTATTTTTAGGATTTTAAAAGAGCCTAAATGTTCGTTTTTTAGTCTTCCCGGTTAAAGTTCTTTCATAAACATGACTTTATCTCCAATTTTAAACTATACTGGATTTATGTTTTTGTCAAACAGTTCCTTCGATTTTTTTAGAATATAATTAAATTAACTGTTGCAATTTGAGCAATTTCAGTCATGTTTTTTATAAGGTCTTCTAGATACCCTTTAAAAGTTGGCTATTGTTCTGATTTTTTAGTAGTATATTTGATGGCAATTTTGCAGGAAGAGTAAAAACTAGTTCATGCAAGGTGAAGTTGTGGCCAGTATGTACACTTGTATTATATATAAATTGTGCAAGTACTATTAATCTGTCCCATTCATAGTTTTTCGATGTGAAGTTTTTGATGTATTCGTAAAGAGGGTGGTTTGTTCTTTCGATCGACCGGTTCGAGTGTGGAGAAAAATATGTGGTTTCTATTTTTTTGAATTTAAATCGTTTTGCGATTTGTCTCAGTAATTTACTAGTAAAATTCTTTGCTCTGTCTGTCAGTACAACTTTCGGGGTTCCGAAGATGCAAATGACTTTTTTATAAATATCTCATTTACTGTTTCAGCAGTTTGGTTTTCTAGTGCTATTAGAATAATAAATTTGGACAATTGGTCTTGAATAGAAAAAATGTAAAGTTTACTATTTTTTGTAATGTTAAATAGCCCCATGATGTTCATAGTGACCTTATCGAAAGTTTTCAAAGGTGCATCGGTTATAATCATAAGGTTTTTTCTTTTTAGATTTTAAAATCTGTTTTTTTGACACTTCGCACTTTTTAATTCTACCTTGAATATTTCTCTTTAAATTTTCCCAAGAATATTTATCTCTACTTCTGTTATATGCGCGGTTTACTCCCGAGTGTCCTTCTAATTTTAGCTAAGAATGGTACATTTCAAATATATTGTCTCTGCTTTCCGGACTACTGACGTACTCTATATAATTCATGCAAATAATAATTTTATTTTTTGTTTTCTTTGAAAACGTTATTTAACGTGTTTTCTATGTCCTGCTAGTGTATATTTTTTATATTGATATTTTTAGAAATACTAAATGTTGGAGTATCTGTGTGTAACATGATATTTTTTAGATCGTCGAATAATTTGAGCAAATTTCTTTTTACTAGGTGAACTGATGCTTTGGTATTTAAGCACAATATGAACATTTTCCGTTTGCCTATATTCAAGATATTTATTTCGTTTTCAGATAGTTGGGGATTTATTATTAAATTCTTTGAATCTATTACACATTTGGTATTTCGATCGAGGCTTTATTTATTTTCCGACATTATATGTAATATTATCACTACGAATTTGGATTAATTGTTTGCTATAAACCGTATTTTTGTTTGAGTTAATCACGTGTTTGTCAATATTTCCTACTAAATCACCATTTTGCGTCTTCCTGGTACCACCAGTTTTACGTTGACATCTCTTTTTATTTTTCATTTGGGCTCTTTGATCATTCAAAATTTTTATTTCAGTGTCGTTAATTAACAATCGCGTTGACGTATTTTTGAAATTTATTTTCTTTCTTTGTGCTTGTGTTGTAACCAATAGCTGCCACAGGATTTCTTGATTGGCAATCGGTTGGCCCGTTTTCTTTGCCTGGCCAATAAATTATATCGAAGTCGTAGTCGACCAGTTTCAATCTCCACTTCTGTACTCTACCGTTATTGTCTGAAGATTTTATGAAGAACAATGGTTTATGATCGGTTACCACCATGAACTTGTTTTCAAATAAACATGTTCTGAACATTTCAATCGCGAAGACTTCCCTTTGATAGGTTGGTAATTTTGTTTGACTTTATTCAAAATTCTAAAAACGTACGCAATGGGTCTGTCCGTACCTAATTCGTCTTGTGAAAGGACGGCGCCTAAACTATGGTTTGAGGCGTCTGTTCTTACTATATATGGTTTGTTGAATTTAGGGTATTGTCAAATGAGTGCTTTACATAGTAACTTTTTCAGTTTTTCGAAAGTTTGTTGGTGCGCTTTATTCCAAGAAAAATTTACGTTTTTGTGTAAAAGAATAATGAGCGATTTCTGCAATGATGAAAGAAGGATGAGATAATTTCTGCAAAATTTTTGATAAAATGTCTGTAATAATTACACAAGCCTATGAATTCTCTAACGTTTTTTGTAGTTTTCGGTAAAGGAAAATCTTCGACCGCTTGAACCTTCTTTTTATCTCGTTTAATACCGGCTAATGTGGCCTAAGAAATTTACTTCTTTCTTTAACCAATTGCATTTTTGCGGTTCGAGTTTTAATCCGGCTTCTCGCAATTTTTGCGCTATTTCGCTTTTAACAGTATTTGTACGCGTGTTATTAAAAGTATCGTGGTTGTTGTTGATATTTTATGCTTTGATTTTCCAATTATATTCTTGATTAATTTCTTATAACATTTTTCCTAAAAACCCTTTTCGTTTTTCAGAAACCTTTGACTCTAGTTTTCTTCATATTCATTCGAAAAGGCTTATTCATTACTCTTTACCAATGTGAGTTTTAATTTAATTTTACTTTTATATATTTCTAAATTCCCTTTGTGTAGTTTTAGTTTGTTTGTTTTTACAATTGATACACCGATAAATTCCACCACAAGGAATAGAATATTCTTCAGGTGCAATAAAAAAATCAAATAAGAGCCCATTAATGCTGCCCATTAATAGTTTTATTAAGCTTATTGTTTCTATAGTTTTGTCTGTAATTTCTCATAATGAAATTTTCTTTGTGTTTATTATTGCGTTTGAAGGTACTTGACTATTTTTTATAATATTTATATGAGCGCCGCTATCAACAAGTAACTTTAAACTCATAGTCGAAAAGGGGCTCGGTATTGAAACAAATTGGAGTACATTTTATATCTTAAGAAAATATGCAGCTACCTCTGGTCCACATAAATTTTCTGTTTATATCTTAGCTTCATGAGTTTTATGGAAAGTGACAATTATTTGATTTTGGTCATGAATATAAAATAATATATATTATTAATATTATCAATTTCAACTACTGTTTCGAGTTTACTTGCTAAATTAGTTATCTCAAAATCACAGAGTTGTTTGTCATCAGAGAATTTGAGGAAAAAACTCGACTGGATTGGATTTAATGAGCAGTGGCTGAGGTTGCATGAGGCCGACTCGTGAGTGCGAGAACGAGGGACAGGCCGCGAAAACGCTGAAAGCAAACCGGGGGAATATCCAAGGGTGTTCGGTGAACGGGCGTGGGTCGATCGGGGAGGATTCGACGGGAGCCCCAGTACCTGACAGGAGTACTGGAGACCCGGATGAAACCGTGGAAACCACGCGGTCTTTAAACAGCTCGGGGGAAGGTGCGGCGCACGCACTACAGGCCCCATATTCTAGGCCGTGACCTGATTAGTCAGTCATCACTCTTCAACTGCTCGTTAATACTTCTTCGTTCCGCTCTTACTTCTTCCCGCCGCGCGAGTCGCGATTTCCGCGTTCTCACTTATTCCTCTTCCCCTCTCACTCTCTCTCACATTCTTTGCGCTCTCGCTCTTTCTTGCGCCGTCTTCTCCGCCGGCCGCGCTCTCATCTCTCCAGACCCTGCAACGACACAAGCGCGTGAATGCTATGTTAATCATAACCACGCTCGGCCGCAACATCCGTACTAGGAGAGTGCCGCGCACAGGGCTAGTGAACATCGCTATCAGCCCTGTCACAGTGTGCATAGGCGAACCAAAGGCGGACGCAGTAGAGAACTGCACAATTTTGGTAGTGCACATCGCAGGGAGACTGTACAGTGCGCTTTACGGTTCGGCAGCGACGTTGACCATTGTTGAGTCGCGCGTACGCTGAGAGTTTGCGGGCCACATTGAGCCGTGTGATGTGGCGTTATTTGGTTTCGCAGGAGCGAAAACGAAAATCGTGGAGAGACTTCGCCTCAGAATTGAAACTGATGGAGTAGTGTGCGAAATAGTAACGCGAGTCGTGGAAGCGCCTATGCAGTATATGATAGTCAGGATGGACATTATCGAACAGTTCGGCATCGGCACGGAGCATGCGGAAGGTCGCTGGCACATAAAGAATGGCCCTTGGCACTCGTTTGCGGAGTTGAAACGCGAGAAAATGAAATTTCCGAGCGACTCGGGATTCACGCGTGCTTGCATCAGGGCCGAGGTCGCTGGACTTTCCGAACTGCGACCTTCGCAGTGCGAATTGATATAGATTAATTGGTGCGACGGGTAGTGCCAGAGAAATCGTCGGCATTCACGCATTTGATTCGGCATAAAATAGATGCGCAGGGTGCGCAGCCAGTGAAAACCCCTTTGAGACGATATTCACCGCAAATGATGGATTTCATGCGCTGCGAAACGAAAAGATGGCTGGAATCCGGGTTGATTCGCAAGTCAACAAACGATTGGAGCAGCGCGCCAGTGATCTTGAAGAAGCAGGACGGTACAAATCGAATGTGTATTGATTTGAAAGCGTTGAATAAGGCGACAAAAGCAGATGCATACCCGATGCCGAGTATTGACGCGATTCTTGATCGATTGCGTGGAGCGCGGTTCATCTCGAAGATCGACTTGAAAAATGCATATTCATAGGTACCATTGAGCGAGGAAAGTAAGAAGTATACGACGTTTCTGGTTCCAGGGATGGGTCTGTCTGAATGCAATTATATGATTTTCGGATTGATCAACGTGCCAGCAATATTCACGCACATGATGGATGCGCTGTTTGGTCCGGAATTCGAGCCGTTCGTGTTTAAATATCTCGATGACGTTATGGTCGTGACGGAGACTTTTAGCGACCATCTGGTGTGGCTTGAGCGGGTATTGGAAAACTTGGTTAATGCGGGACTTGAAGTAAATATAGGGTAATGCGAATTCGGATGCTCGGGTTTGCGACCTGACGCAGACCGGATCCAGCCGGTGGTTGAGTTTCCTCAGCCCAAAAATGTCAAACAACTGCGACGCTTCCTCGGCATGTGCGGATGGTATGCGCGATTTATTGAGCACGAGAGCGAATTGAAGGTGCCGCTAACGAAGCTCAAGCGCAAAAGCGAGCGCTTGCATTGGGGACCGGAGTAGGCCAAAGCATTTGAGAAACTCAAGAAGCCGCTAACGGAAGCGCTTATGCTGGCGAGACCCGACTTTGCGAAGACGTTTTATATCCATTGTGACGCGTCGTATGCGCTGGGAGCGTGTTTGATGCAGAAGGACGTGAACGGTTTCGAGCACCCGATCTGTTACGCGAGCAAGATGCTTAATACGCATGAGCGAAATTACTCGGTATCAGAACTGCAGTGATAATGGGTATTAAGAAGTTCCGCCCGTACGTTGAGGGGACTCATTTCGTTGTGGTTACGGATCACATAGCGCTCACGTAGCTGCGAAATAAGAAAGCGCCCTCAGGCCGATTCGCGAGATGGATTCTTGAGATTCAGCAATATGATTTTGAGATTATATATAGGAAAGGTCGCCTGCATCATACGCTGGACGCGTTATTGCGCGCGTATGAAGACGGCGAGGAGGTAGCGTCATTCGCAACCATTACGGACGCTGACTACTTACAGCGCATTAAAGATGTACTTGCGAGACCGAATAAATTTCGCAATTGGCGAGTGGAGGACGGAATGCTGTATAGATTCTCGTCTGATAGATTACTCGATCCGGTCACAAACCGCGAACATTGTTGGCGCTTAGTAATACCGTTAGAACCTAGGGCTTGGGTGATCCGAGACGCACACTGCGAGCCATCAGCAGGACATTTCGGTAGGAACAAAACGTATGATAGGGTTGCGAGGGAGTACTTGTGTCATGGGATGTATCACGATATCACGGAGTTTGTACGATAATGTGAAGAATGCCAGAAGTACAAAATTGAACAGAAGCTACTGATGGGATTAATGAGCAAACGTGTAGTCGAACGATCATGGCTACTGGTAGCTGGCGGATGTATTCGAGCTGCCAAGAAGTAAGAATAGATTTAAATATTTAGTCGTATTTCAAGATTTATTTACGAAATACGTGGAGTTTAAGCCTCTCGGCTACGGGAAAGGCTCTTGCGCAAGCTTTTGAAGAACTTATTTAGATTTTATTTTATTTAGATGGGAGATCCCGAGTTATTTAGTCATGGATAATGGAAAGAATTTCCGTGGAAACGAATTCCGAGCGACGTTACACGTGTACAAATCGAACAGGTACTCTGTCCGCCATAACATCAGCAGGTGAATTTCGCCGAGCGAGCGATCAAGACGCTAAAGCTGATGGTGGCGATTTTCGTAGATCGGGACCATAGAAATTGGGACAAATATTTGCATGAATTTAGGCAAGCAATGAACACGACGATTCAGGCAAGTACGAAAGTCTCGCCGGCGTTTTTAAACTTCGGGCGTTAGCCGCAGCAAGCGGAGAGTCTGTGACGCGAGGTAGAAGCGCGAGCGCCGATCATCCGCTCGTTAATTAAAGATTGGAGCGAGCGAATGGCGAGGCTTGACGCGCTGCGCGATTTAGTTATCAAGCATATTGAGGAAGCGCAGACCCGGTAAAAGAAGCACTATGATAAGAAACGGCGTGAGGTGGAATTTTCGGTCGGGGACTTGGTTTTGAGACGTGCGCATACGTTATCAAACGCGAGCGCAGGCAGAAACGACAAGTTGGATCCGAAATTCTTCACCCCGTATAAGGTCTTGCGGGTAGTTTCGCTAGGACATTACATTTTAACTGCAGATAATAAGAAACAAGTGCCAATGGCTCACGTGTGCGAGTTTAAAAACCTCTGCGGAATGCGAGTGCGGGCAGCCGGAGGTAAATGTTACTGTATGGTGTGATTGTTGCATACGTGTGTTTTAGTAGCCAAAGACAGGACCACTGATGATGCGACCATCATGGTGACACAAGGTAGCAGTTACGTGATTAATGAATTATTTGCTAATTATATGTGGAAATTTTATTACAGACGACACAGCGATACAGACGCTAGAGGTTGTGGCGCAGGTCTCCAGCGTGTACGCGGAGACAGCTGTGACGGAGGCATAAGGAGAGACAACTCGGCCAGAGATCGTTTTAATTAATGATAGGGAAACCACGAACGAAGACATGTCGAGGTGGGGTGAGGGCGAAGACGCCGAACTTCTGCCCGACGTGGGGACCGAGGTAGAGGTCGTCGCGGATGCGCGGATAGCGGTGAAGCCGACAAAACCGGACAGCGTTGGCTGTCCGCCGGGTCGAAGTGCCGCTGTTACTGCTACCGCAGTGGCCGCTGATGCAAGGGCGAGAGACGCGGAGCGTGCGCACGTACCCCGCGTTAATATGGTAAAGCCGTCGGTGAGACGTGGATTTAATAATGAGGTGGCAATGGCGGAGTCGCAAGGTCAGATCCTACCAGCGAACGCGCGACCATTCACCGTGGAGGGAAGTTCGCCGAATGTATGAGAGAGTCGCGAGGCGATTTCGCCACTGGTAGTTGCAGAGATTCGGCGCGGAGTCCCGACTCGGGAACGGCGCGACGAGCTGCGCGGATGATTTGGCTCGGTGGTGAACGAGCTCATTACGCCGAAGGACCTACTACCGCAGCGTCCGCTACGGTTTAAGCTGCCGGACGGCCCGTCCACATCAGAGCGCCCGGGGGTTCGGGGGTTCGGATGCCGCCAAGTACAGCGGTTCGCATTGGCTCGAGTCGGACACCGCCACCGGAATACTTGCGAGAGCTCCGACAAAAGGGGGCGGAAGCACGCTACGGCACCTCTAAGAAGCGACGTCGTAATAAGAAGACGCCGGATTTCGAGGGCTATGAACGCGGGTTTTTGGCTGCTGCGTCTTTAACTCGCGGCACTTCTATGGAGCAGGATGCAAAATGGAAGTTGCCGGTGGAGCGGCAGGAGGTCCAAAGTTTGTCTCCGATATTGGAGGTGTCGGGTGAACAGAATGCTTCAGGTTCGGTTTCCGATTCACAGAATGGGGATATCGAGACGGTCGCGGAGGGTGCTGTGGCGGTATATCCGCAGGCGATGGAGCAAGCACGAGCCCCGGTATCTTCGGGTGTAGCGGCCGAGCGACCGGTCAAACCATATAATGTAGGCAAAGGTAAAGACAGGTATCGCGTGTTCCCTGATGGAACACGTGTGCCTACTTCGAGAACGGGAGTAAGGGTGCGCCGTGACCGCGAAATACGCGAGGCAAGGGAAGCCGAGGCAGCAGCGACGAGATCGCAGTTGCGGCCTCAAAACGCTGATCACCGCGCACAATTGACCCAGCGCATCAGCGGCGTCAGGTGGAAAGCAACGTACGACGACGCGATCCTGTCGCAGCAATCCTGGCCGAGTTGGCGAGACTCACACCGTCTCAGCACGAAGAAGTTGCGAGGGCGGAGCGCCAGGCGCGCGAACTCGCCGCCTGGGAGATAAGCCGTAACGCAGCTCAAGAAGACGCGCAAGGTGGCTAAGGTACTAGCATAGATGACACTTACAATTATATTTATTGATTAATTATTTTAATCTTATTTTATTTTAGTATTCGCGATTGTTTTTTTTATATTCAGTTTCTATTCTTTTCCTTTTTTTATTTAGAAGCGACATCGACAAACTGTTGTTTATTTTGTTTTATGTTATTGATGTTTATTAATATAATTATGATTTACATATATTTTGTTTAAAACCTCGGCCTTGTGCCCAGACGAGGGGAGTTGCGTGGGATAAGTTTCGGGTGCCTCCGGCTCCAGCGACTGAGCGGGAGGCTGTGACAGGGCACATAGCAATGTTCGATAGTCCTGTGCGCGGCACTCTATTCGCACGGATGAGGCGGCCGAGCGTGGCTATGATTGACATAGTATTTACGCGCTCGTGTCGTTGCAGGGCCTGGAGAGAAGAGAGCACGGCCGGCGGAGAAGACGGCGCAAGAATGAGCGAGAGCGCGAAGAGCGTGAGAGAGAGTGAGGGAGGAAGAGGAATAAGCGAGAACGCGGAAATCGCGGCTCGCGCGGCGAGAAGAAGGGAGAGCGGAACGAAGAAGTATTAACGAACAGTAGAGGAGTGACGACTGACTAATTAGGTCATGGCTTAGAATATAGATTGACGGTGCACCGACCGAAAGTGAGCAAGTTGTGATGAGAGCAAGCAGTACGCTTGCTCCTCGTCTGCCCTCCTTCTCTCTCTCCCTCTTATCGCTCGGCATGGCGACGTGGTCAGCGTTGGGCGCATATATTTATTGCGCCTAACCACTGGCCTTTATGTTTTTCCAGCCGCCGAAGATTGCCGAGCAAGGTTGAGAGCGCTCGAAGAAGCAAGAGCGACTATGAGGTAGAGAGAGACAGAGAGAGAGAGAGAGAGTTAGCGAGCATGCTAGAGTGCGCGCCTATGCACGCACTATGCAGGTTTGGGCCGGCTTGTGACGTGTCGCTCGGCATGGCGACATGGTCAGCGTTGGGCGCATATATTTATTGCGCCTAACCACTGGCCTTTATGTTTTTCCAAAGAATGCCAAGCAAGGTTGAGAGCGCCCGAAGAAGCAAGAGCGCAGCGACTATGAGGTAGAGAGAGACAGAGAGAGAGAGAGAGAGAGAGAGAGAGAGAGTTAGCGAGCATGCTAGAGTGCGCGTCTATGCACGCACTATGCAGGTTTGGGCCGGCGTGTGACGTGCGACCAATTAGCGCTTTTATCGCACGCCGCCTAATGAGTGGGCTTGGTGAGAGAGCCCGGCGAGAGTGCAAACGCTGACCATGCGTCAAGTCACGTGATCTAGTTCCCGGAAGAAAGTTAAGGAGAGAAGTTGGAAGTAGCAGCGTAAAGAGAGAAAAAGAAGTACACGTGCAGCAGTGACCAGACCAGGGCGAGACGAGGCAACGTGTGGCGACAACACCTGCAGCAGGGCATTCAGTGTCGCCCTCGCCACCGTGCACGGCATGACTTCCAGGGGGTTCACCACGGGCTACGCCCAGGAAGACGTCCAGCCAGCGGCCAGGTCAACTCCCCGTTGCCGGCTCATCGCCAAGGACAAAGGTCAGGTTATCTCTCTCTCCCGGTATTTCTCTCTCTCATGGTGATGCGCGGCCGCGTAGGAACGATAGGTAGCCAGGCGATCACTTGCCGGCTACGCTCATCGTAATGCGGTAGAGAGGTTTCGACGTATTCATTCCTTTGTAAGGAGGCAAATGGTCAAGGCGATTTAGTCGCCGCGTTAGTTGAAGTTGTTCTGTACATGTGCGCGTGATGTAAACTTTATTATAACCGATTTTGTATTTACTTGTCTGAATAGATTTAAGTTGTATGTTCTAATTAAGGAAAATTATTTATTCGTTCGACCTATCCTCTCGTTCCCCGATTGTTAAAGAGCGAAAGTGCCTCTCTTACTCTCCCCTTAATAAATTGGTGACGTCAGTGCCGAATAAGGCGCTGCCCTCGTTACATGGCATCCCTTGTGGGGAAATTAACAATCGGGTAATAACAGAGAGAAATGGTCGAGCGGTAATAGTTTTTTTTTTAAGAAGGGAAAAATAATTTGTTAGCTAAGGGCAAAACGCGCGTGCTATGAACTTTCTTTTTTTTAGAAGGAATTTCGTCGTTGTTCTCTCGGATTGTTTTGTTTTGGGCCTACCGGCGACCTTTTCTTATCGGGGAATCGGGTAGCCGCGCGTGCGTCATTGAGCCGTTCGAGCGCTAGAGTTCGACTCATTTTAAGTTTCCTATTTCTTAGAAAGTAAAACTTTGCCTTGCTGTTTTGTTTTGTGATATTTTCTAGTAAGTAGACACATGTATATATTTACGGTTTCTTTCTTTGGCTTATGCAAGGCGATTCCTCGCCGGCTCAGAGCCTAGAAAGAATCGGTCTTATTATTTGGCAGTAGTGTCGAATTACATGGATCGTGGTTGAGACACGTTCGTTCTTGTAGCTCGCATTTCAGTCTCTTAAAAAAATTTAATTTTTTTTTTCCAGACGCAAAATGTCATTAGCGTGTAGAGACAGAATCGTCTTACGCAGAATATTACGCGATGCACACGCGAAAAGATTAAAACGTAAAATTGACTCAACAGAGCCGGCCGTTCTGTTAGAGTTGATGCGCTATCGCGGATTGACTTTCCGCGGCGATTTAGAAGAGTTACGGGACCGGTATTTTCGATTTATGTTGGTGAAAGAACGACCAGATTTACGGCCGCCGTTCCATTCTAATGATTTCGCGTCAGGCCAAATCCCGGACTTGCTATGCGACGAGCAGCAAGAAGCAGCGGCGGACAGGGCGCAGAGCACAGATCTTGGCGATGAGCTCGCGACGGCTGTGACGCCCTTGGCGACTGAATTAACGCGCACGAGAAAGCAGGCGACGCAGGTAACTGCTGGTGTTGCCGCTCCTCGCGAGCGGGTTCGGTCGCCGGGCGAGAGCGCAGCCACACCGATTAACGAAAACGCGTTGCCACTGGCGACATACCTGCCGTCGGTTAGCGCGACTGGACGCGCTCGCGAGCAAGAAGCCAGAGATTGGGGCGAATGTAGCACTGGGGCGCTAAGCCAAATCTGGGGAGCTTTAACTGCTGTTCCACGTTGGATTTATAGGCGCGAGGTTAGACAGGGCATCACGGATGGTGCGAATGCAGTTTGTAGGGTCGAAAGAGAAGCGATACACAGTAGGTCGGTCCAGGCCGAGCAGCAGGCTTCAATGCCGTCTCAGGCCAGGCCGTCCGGCAACCGTGCGGCGCTAAACGTGCCCGCGGCTGGAACTGAGCAATCGATACATGCGAGCGCATCAATTAATAGAGCAGGTAGTGCGCTTATCAGTACTGATTTAAGTAAATCAGTGAGCACAAGGTACCAAGCGCCAAGGATAAATTCGTGAGTGGAAAATTGGGAACGTGATCGTTTTTAGAGATTGTCCTACTTGTAATCAGGCCAGGCAGGGAAACATCTTGGCGGGAGCCGTCGACCGCTCGACGACTCCTGCCTAAGATGGATCGAGCGGGCCCTTCAGGTAGAGAGAGTGCTTTATGCAAGAGGCAAGGGTACCGTGGTTGAGACGAGAAAAGAAGGCGAGAACAAGGCAAAAAAAAATTGCCATTTCTTCGCATCTTTTCTCGGATAGCATATTCGATAAGCGTGAAAATGAGGATATGAAAGTCAAATGTGCATTTAGAGTAGAAGGTAAGAGTTTAGCAGAGGATAGAAATGAGATTGTAGATTCGAGAGGATTGCGAAATAGAGTAGGGAAAGTTGCGTTTGAGAGTGAGCTGCCGAGTTTGACTTTAGACAGGAACCGGGCGCAGAGTAACGTAGCCGTAGATTTCCCCAGTAAAACCAGCAATGGTCCTGAACAGGTAAATTCTCGCGACTCGATACAGGAAGGCGCAGAAGGTTTCTGCAATAGTCAAAATGCTAAAATACAGAAAGTTTTACCAGACACAAATGCGCGAGATGCGATCGATCATGGTAGAAATTCTTTGGCGGGTAGTTCGCTCGAGAAGTGCCTAGCGAGGCAAAGTGAGTTGCCGTCGCTACGCATGAAGGCGAATGAGGCAGGTTTGAGTATTTCGCCCACGGTTGGGCAGGCTTCAGAAAAGGCCGTTGCTTTAGGAAATCAGGGTGAACCTGTGAAAGAATCTGTTGGTAAGGAAACGAGCTCAGGCGATGCGCTCCCGTCGGAGCGGGCTGCGACAAAGGTCATGGTCACGCGCGATAGAAGTGGGCTTGTTGATAGCAGGGTTGTGTTGTTTGGACGGAAGGTCGTTGGTACCGACGCACCGTCCGTTTCGGCGAGGGGAGGGTCTGAGTGTAACTCAGGGCTTTCTAGCCAAACAGTAAATGAATCGGATGCAGCAACAGTCGCAGTAGTAGAGAATAGGTTCTTTATTAAGGTCGACATAGGCGGGCAAGTCTATACAGCGCTGCTAGATTCAGGTGCACAGGTATCAGTGGTAGGGCCGAATATTGGCTTACGGTTTAAGGACCGGTTAAGGCCGCCTACGATATTCGTACAGGGTATCTCAGGTGAGAAACCGCGAACGTGGGGGGACTTGAAGCTAAGTATGGAAATTGGTGGCAGGACTGATTGGTTGAATGCGACGGTAGTATCTACACTTAGGCACGACTTGATTTTAGGTGCAGATTTTTGGAATAAATGGGATATTAATATCAACTACGGTAATCGCGCTTGGCGGGCAGGTGACCAAGGCGATTGGTTTCAGTTAGCAGAGCAGGATAGTAGAAAAGTAGATGTTTACGCCGAATGCGCGGGTTTGAGTAAATACGAGAAGGCTCAGAAAGAGACAATCATGGCGCTTGTTCGCCGGATTGTCCCGGAACCTGGCGAATCATCAGCGGTCACCAGGGTTATTGAGCACATTATCGACGTAGGCGATGCGCGCCCGATAAAGACGCCGATGCGCCGAATGTCGCCTCCAATATTAGCACTTACGCAGAAAAAAACCATGCGGCTATGGAAAGCAAGAATAATTAAGCCGTCGAATAGTCAATGGTGTAACGAGCCAGTGATCGTACGTAAACAAGACGGCGATTATAGGTTTTGCCTCGATTTTAGACCAGTAAATAAGGCGACGAAAGTAGACGCGTATCCGATGCCTAGCATTGACGCTATTTTAGATAGGTTGCGCGGAGCGGTTTACCTGTCGAAAATAGATTTGCGAGCGGCGTTTTGGCAAATTCCGTTATCTGAAAATAGCAAACAATATACAGCGTTTGCGGTTCCAGGTTCAGGATTATGGGAATTCGAGCGAATGCCGTTTGGATTGGTTAACGCGCCGGCTACTTTTACGCGCCTTATGGATGCACTTTTCGGTCCAGAGTATAAGCCGCATGTTTTCTGGTATCTTGATGATTCGTTGGTGGTTAGTGCAGATTTTGAGAGCCATATGTTATGGTTAGAAAAGGTTTTGAAGCGATTGGTAAGTGTAGAACTAGAAATCAATTTAGAAAAGTCTGATTTCTTTTGCACTGAGGTAACCTACTTAGGGTACAGGTTAGACTGTGAGGGCTTGCATCCGGGTGGTGATAAGGTAAAGCCGATAGTTAAGTTGGATACAAAGGCATGGGAAGATAGGCTATTACGTTTGAATGCGTTGCGCGACTTAGTAGCCAAGCATATTGACGAAGCACAGGAAAAGCAAAAGAAGTACTACGATAAAGGTAAGCGACGAGCTCTTTTCCAAGTGGGCGATTTGGTTTGGCGCAAAGTGCATACGCTTTCGAATGCAGCGGCGGGCAAGAACGCGAAACTTGATCCGAAATATGAAGGTCCGTTTAAAATCGTTCTGGTAATCTCGCCCGAGATTTATGAATTGACCACGAATAGCAAAAACATCGCACCACTAGAGTACATGTTTCGGAGATTAAGCGTTACATACCGCCACGGAAAGTAAACGCGTAATTTTTTTTTTACGAATATTTATTATTTTAGAGTTGGAATTGCTATGATGGCGTGCGGGGTTGGTCGATTCTTCGGTGACAGAAGTTTGTTCACTTTATTGCAAGGGTTTTAAGTTTAGATTTTGGGGATGAAGAGTTTGCCGTTGGTTCTATCTGGGTGTTATCAGAATAAATTTAAGTTATAGAATAAGTTATGATTAAGAAACTAATTAAGGTTATTATTTTGTTTAGCGTTTAGCGCTGGCTGCAAGTTGCCGGTCGAGAGAGGAAAAGGGGGGAAGAGAGTCAGGCCGCAGTGAGCTTTGGCCTTGGGAGGGGGTGTGACGAGAGCAAGCAGTACGCTTGCTCCTCGTCTGCCCGCCTTCTCTCTCTCCCTCTTATCGCTCGGCATGGCGACATGGTCAGCGTTGGGCGCATATATTTATTGCGCCTAACCACTGGCCTTTATGTTTTTCCAAAGAATGCCAAGCAAGGTTGAGAGCGCCCGAAGAAGCAAGAGCGCAGCGACTATGAGGTAGAGAGAGACAGAGAGAGAGAGAGAGAGAGAGAGAGAGAGAGAGAGAGAGAGTTAGCGAGCATGCTAGAGTGCGCGTCTATGCACGCACTATGCAGGTTTGGGCCGGCGTGTGACGTGCGACCAATTAGCGCTTTTATCGCACGCCGCCTAATGAGTGGGCTTGGTGGGAGAGCCCGGCGAGAGTGCAAACGCTGACCATGCGTCAAGTCGCGTGATCCAGTTCCCGGAAAAAAGTTAAGGAGAGAAGTTGGAAGTAGCAGCGTAAAGAGAGAAAAAGAAGTATACGTGAAGCAGTGACCAGACCAGGGCGAGACGAGGCAACGTGTGGCGACAACACCTGCAGCAGGGCATTCAGTGTCGCCCTCGCCACCGTGCACGGCATGACTTCCAGTGGGTTCACCACGGGCTACGCCGAGGAAGACGTCCAGCCAGCGGCCAGGTCAACTCCCCGTTTCCGGCTCATCGCCAAGGACAAAGGTCAGGTTATCTCTCTCTCCCGATATTTCTCTCTCTCATAGTGATGCGCGGCCGCATAGGAACGATAGGTAGCCAGGCGATCACTTGCCGGCTACGCTCATTGTAATGCGGTAGAGAGGTTTCGACGTATTCTTTCCTTTGTAAGGAGGCAAATGGTCAAGGCGATTTAGTCGCCGGGCCATTCATCCTCCCGCGTTAGTTTAAGTTGTTCTGTACATGTGCGCGTGATGTAAACTTTATTATAACCGATTTTGTATTTGCTTGTCTGAATAGATTTAAGTTGTATGTTCTAATTAAGGAAAATTATTTATTCGTTCGACCTATCTTCTCGTTCCCCGATTATTAAAGAGCAAAAGTGCCTCTCTTACTCTCCCCTTAAAAAATTGGTTACGTCAGTGCCGAATAAGGCGCTGCCCTCGTTACAAAGTCAAGGATCAGTGAGTGGAGTCCCCTGTGTGGCGAATCTCCGGCTACTTTGAGCAGCCTTAACAGCCATCATCATTCGATGATCCAGAAGCAGATCCCAGCCGCCAGCAGCCAACAAGCCGCCGCCGATGATCCAGCGAGCCCCACTGCCGGCAGGACTGCGATTCCGTAGACACCAACTTTCCACCAGCGAGCCGCGGGAGAGACTACCCGACAGGTCCAATTTCAGTATTTGTTTCGCGGACTCTATCTCGCACCAACTCTCGCCCGGCGTAACGCCGTGAATTGATTTGTCGCGTACATTAGTTGAGCGAATGCGTTCCTAACCGTTGCCTACTGTCGCGTTTTCATGGTTTGAGCGTGCGCGCTTACCATCTTGATTTGTAAGAAACCGTGTATGTACTATTTCGATGGCGTAAATAAAGGGATCGCCCTTTTGTAATTATTTCGGTTTCCTCTCTTCACCTTCCCCGTCATCGTGGTAGATTCGCGGCTGTGGAAGTCAGCGCCGGCTTCCTTCACCGAAACAGAACCCTTAATAACTCGCAGAGGCACAGCAGTGGTGCATTTAGCTGTGTTTGTAAGAATTTTTCCTCCACCTTTGTAGTTTTCTAACAGTCTCGGCAGGTGATACCGTAGCAACTCTAAGTATGTTTATCAACGTTTCCATAAAAAAAATAGGGTTCAATCAAATAGCCATTTACTACTGCGCACCATACCAAAATTAAATAAATTTATTTAAATCATAAGTTCTTTAAGATGAAATCAATAATTTTCAATTTATTCATCTTTCAAATCGTACACGGTTAAACAGCTTCATATGACTAGTCACATGAAGTAAGAGAAAGGGGAAAAGAGAAGCGAGATAATACGAGAGGTAAGGTAGGGAGAGGGATGAGTAAGGAAGGGAATGGAAAGAAGAGGGTGGGTAAAGGAAAGGGGGAAGAGATAGGTCGATATTTTCTTATTTGAGTTACTTTGATGGTCAACAGTGTCACATTTAAGTTAACATGTTTCAAATAGATACTTTCACAGCAAATACTTCGATAGAGAACTTAAAAAAATTACTATCCAACATTTTAAAATTTTGTTCTTGAATTAACCTTTTAAAGGTCACGAAAATATAACTTTGAATGTTATTTCGGAAAAATAATTTCCCGCTTTTTCCAAATCCGGTGTGAGAAATAAGGGTTTCCATTAAAAAAGTAAAGTTAACCTTGAAATAACTTTGGGAGTGGGGTGAGAATCATTCGCGCCCTATAAATATCCCATCATCTGAACGTACAATTTCACGTACAATTCAAACCTGCAACAAAAATGAGGGGTTCCATTCAAAAAGTAAGGTTGATCTTGAATAACTTTGAGGATGGGGTGGGGGTCATTTATACCCTATAAATATCCCATCATCTGAAAGTACAATTTTCCATAGAATTTAAACCAGCGACGAAAACTGTGGGGTCTCATTTAAAAAGTAAGGTTGACCTCGAAATAACTTTGGGGGTGGGGTGGCGGTCATTTTGACACCAATCATATTACATGATTTGAACGTAGTATTTAACGCAGAATTCGAATCCGAAATAAAAAGAAAGGGTTCCTATTTTAAAAAATATTGACCTTGGAATGACCTTGACCTATCATGTTCAAGGTTAAATTTAAGGTTACCAAAATATGGCCCCCTTGGTATTGCTCAACTTTTGTCTGAACTATTTTTTGGAACTATGCATAGAATTGATATATGAGGGTCCATAGATTAAAATGACTCACCCTGTATAATTTATGCAAAAATAATAGGTCGTAATTTTGTAAAAATAGAGTAATGATTAGTACACCATTGAATTCGTCAAGATCCGTTATAGTAAGAAAAAAGAATGATCAAAATTGGTTGAACAGAAGCAGAGATAAGTTGACGTTAAGAGCGCTCAACGAATTTTAAGCACCAAATCTACTTTTTTTCTTTCAGCCGTGCTGCTCCCACCACGCCGACTCTAAGCCAAAATAGCTGTTACGATGCGCATCGCATCTTTTATTTCATTTATTTGCATTAAAATAATTAATTCTAGTGATTTTGCTACATAAAAAGTAGAGAGAACAAGCTAAACAATGGTATATTTATTTTTTTTAAATCATTGATCGAATGTCTTAAACAGCTATCTAACTTTGGAATTCGGTAACTCTGATTTGCGAAATCGAAATCATTTGTATAAAGTGTCAAAAAATTCTTTAATCAAATAACTTTACATAGATATTGTCAGTTTTTCATTTAACCGAAAAATTGCAGAAATATTGTAATTGTTATTAAGCAAAAAATTTTGATACATTTAACAAAAATCATTGCGGCTGTTTAATAAAAAAAAATTACCAATTAAATGAATGCTTATGATATATGACCATTCGTAGCATATGTGAAAAATGGTGTCTTTATCAATTGTATGGATTTCCCATGATATAACTACTCGTATTATATTTATAGTGCGTATCATTTTAGCTTTAACTTAATAAACAATTACGCTAGTCAGCAGTAAAAAAAGATTTCGATCTAAATATTTTTCCTTCGATTTATAAAAGATTGATGTCTTTTGACAACAAACAATGAATATGATCCTTTAATAAGCTAAATTGAAACATCATATTTGAAAACTAGATGTTTTTTCAACTTTTTTATTCGTTTGTTCATTCTCTATTATTTAGTTTTAGTTAGATTATCAGACAGGATGTAAATGTCCTCAATACTATAAGTCTCAACTCGAAATTGAATTCGTGATGACAAGGAATAAAAGGTCAGAATTGAAACAATCAATATGCACTTTAATTTATTAATATGAATTACTCTAAGATTCAGCCGGCATAAAAAACCCCAGTCGTAGGTGAGAAAAAAGCCATTTGAATAAAACAATACGAAACAAAACTTACAATAAAACAACAATATTACTTAAAATAAATATAACAAATGTCACAAAGATTATTTAGATTAGAGTAGAAATGATAAACAGTGTGAAGTAATCGTATAAACGCGCTTACATAGTTAGGATGTCGCAGTAGTAAATTGAATGGCCACTCAATGAATATTCGCTCGCTCGCTTACCAGCTTGATA
This sequence comes from Phymastichus coffea, assembly GCF_024137745.1. Lineage (NCBI taxonomy): Eukaryota > Metazoa > Arthropoda > Insecta > Hymenoptera > Eulophidae > Phymastichus > Phymastichus coffea. The sequence continues at coordinate 5,371,333 of NW_026706827.1, forward strand.
GCTACACAACAAGGAATCTATGTAGGGAAACGTCTTCACTGCTAACTTAAACGTAGCTCATACGGGTGGAGTCCTCGCTAACGTTTCTACTGGTGATGGATCCAACGGGCAAACTGCCGCAAGGGTGAAGACGTTCCAGAGGAAGTCCCTCTGCTAAGGCAATAAGCACTCAATAAAAATAAGTAATGCGGCATTTTTTACTTCCCTCTTTATCGACACATTTTTCCGAAAATGTTTATAATCTTTTCTTTGGCCCGTATTACTCAGAATTTAATTATTTTGCAACTTTAGAGTTGTATAAATTAATTCTATGACTTCTGAATTGATTATTATTACTCATTTATTTAAATAATCAAAAATCTGAAAACTAATTTTGAATTACCCTCCCAAATTTCAGAGTATTCAGACGACACACATTAGACAATATAAGACAACACAAACAAGATAATTCAGAATTCCGCCCCTGTACCTTTCTGCATTTATTATGAAAAGTAAGTGATATTAATTATTTCAATTAAATACGAGGATTCCCAATACGATTTTTGGTATTGGGCATATACGAGCCGATAAGTACTTAGCCTCACCGCCCGATGGCGCCACTCTCGCAAAAGAAACATTCTATCAGTAGTACAACCTTCTCGATGGTTACTGTCAAGATTTCAGCCGGATCGGAGTTGTAGTTTATTTTTGAGAGCGTGTGAAAGCAAGTGTGTCCGTTGATTTTTGAAAAATGAAAAAAGAGCAGTATCGGTCGGTGATTCGATTCTTGTTTTTGGAAGGGAAATCGCGCAGCGAAATCAAAAAGCGCTTGGATGCTGTGTACGGTGACTCTTCTCCTTCGATGGCGATCGTCAAAAATTGGTTTAACGAGTTTCGACGTGGTCGCACGTCGATTTTTGAAGAGCCACGTCCAGGTGCTCCGAAAACGGCTACCACGGAGGATAACGTGACAAAAATTGACGATCTCGTATTGGCAGATCGACGATATAAGGTGCGCGAGATAGCTAAGATCGTAGGCATCTCAAAATACCGCGTAGGTCATGTCCTGCATGAAATTTTGGGCATGAGAAAGCTGTCAGCGCGATGGGTGTCGCGTTTGCTCACTTCGGACAACAAGCGCAACCGTCAGACAACTTCAGAGCAATGTCTGACGCTGTTTAAGCGCAATCCGAAAGAGTTTTTGCATCGTTTCGTGACAGTCGACGAAACATGGATCCACTGGTACACACCAGAGACCAAGGAATAGTCGAAACAGTGGACTTTACCCGGCGAAAGTGCTCCGAAGAAGGCGAAGACTGCCTCATCGGCCGGAAAGGTGATGGCCACCGTTTTCTGGGATTCATAAGGTGTGATCTACTTCGACTACCTGGAGAGGGGCAAAACGGTCACAGGGCTGTACTATGCCGAATTATTGAGCCGATTCGACGTCGAATTGCAGAAAAAACGGCCCCATTTGGCAAAGAAAAAAGTGCTCTTCCACCATGACAACGTACCGGCTCACACCTCCGCCGTCGCCATGGCCAAATTGGTCGAATTAGGCTACGAACTGCTGCCCCATCCACCGTATTCTCCAGATTTAGCCCCGTGCGACTTCTTTTTGTTTCCAAACTTGAAAAAGTCACTCACCGGGCAGAAATTTGAGTCGAACGAGAAGGTAATCGCTGCCACGGAAGCCTACTTTTCAGACCTCGAGGAAACGTATTTTTCAGACGGGTTAAAGAAGTTGGAGCATCGCTGGGCCAAGTGTATCGGACTAAAAGGAGACTATGTTGGAAAATAAAACGCCACTTTTCCAAAATGTTCGTTTTTCTTTTGTAGACTAAGTACTTATCGGACCACCCTCGTAATTTAAATAAAATAATTAGGTTTAGTTAAATAATAATTCGATTTCATTAACAAATTAATTAATGTGTGCAACATTGGACAACTAAAAAATAAAAAATTTTAAACCCTCGGTACAAATGATTTCAGTGCTTCGTCAAAAAAATGTTTGAAGTTAAAAGTTATTCATAAATCTTGTAATAGAAGATATTTAAGTACACAAATATCAATATTTATTGGCCTAAAAGCTCAAAAAAAAGTTATTGGTTCGAAAAGATAAACAAATTAATGAAGAAAATTGAATAATTTTTTAACATTTTTTAAAGATTTGGGTAAGATTATATATTATTATTATTGAGTGGAAATATTTATACAAAGGACCTATCGTTAAATAATAATTTGTGGAATTTTATTGGTACTTTCTACGAATAATCACTGATTTTCGTAAGTAAATAAAATATTTTCTTATACCAATTAAAATTACGAAATAAAAATGATGATAAAAAGTGAAAATTTCCATCGTTCATTAAGCGGCCAATTTCATTAGCTTGTGGAAACCGTTTTGCATATTTTATTAAATTCAACAATGCTAATTCAATTATTGTCAACGATGAAATACATTTTTTATTATTTTTAGAAACATACACATTTTTTCTTATCCTAGTTGTTTCGTTTCTTGTTTCTAATGAGAAGAGGCATCTTATTTATAAAATTAAAAATATTTAAGGAGACCAAATTCAGTTAAAAAGTAGAAATTGACAGTCTTAATTATTAGCCTATAGAAATTGCTTTAATGAAGATATCGATGCGAAACTTTTTGCACCTCAAAGTACTCCGTGAACGCTTTCATTTTCTTTGCCATAAATTTAAAAATCTTATGATTGCACTCTATAAAATTAGTATTTGCGTACTATCGTAAATATTGAGAAATTGACTTTACCACGCGTTTCTAAAGCTTAGAATTAACAAAAATCATTTTGAAGGGACTCATTTTCTTTCTCAAGATCTCCGTTATGGATTAAGTGGAGCCGGTTTTTAAAAAAGTTATTTTTTCATGCTACAAAACCAGTTTTTTGAATTCAGTTTTTTGAGGGTCAGAAAAAAGAAAATTTTAATTTCGGAATAACCGGATTTGCGACATGAATCTTCATTAAGGCAATTTCTATAGGTCAATAATTAAAATTGTCAATAACCCTTTTTTAACTCCATTTAGCCACCTTAATTTTTAACAAAACTTTTAATAACAAAATGAAAAATATATAAAAATTTTTTTACTTAATTAATCATAATATTGATCAACTCTATTATTTTGTGCTAATTATTTCATGTCAAGGCATACCATGGCAGCTTCGTACATAAGAACAAGATCAAAAACCAAAGGTGGAAGACCGCGTAAAAAAAGTGCCAAAGCTGTTAATGGTGGCAGGAAACGTATACCTGTAAAAGTAGCTTCCATTTCAACTAACAAGTAACCCTACCCAAGTGTCACTCACCGATTTTAACCAAACTTGGCACATCGTTAGAGCACTAAAAAATATTGAACCCGTGTTTTTTTATTTTGGCCGAATCCACTGTTAAGGGGTAGAAACCACCCCTAATAACCCCTAACCAGGCTAACCCACCTAACTCTGGGTAGAGCGAGTTTGATTAATTATTTTTTCACAAGAAGGTTAACTTCTCAACCCGGATAGGCTAACCCATTTATAACCTGATCTAACCGATCCCCACAAATCACTATATCCCTTATACACCATCCCTATCAACCCCTAAGCAGACTAACTCATCTAGCCCTGGGTAGAGCGAGTTTCATCAGCTGCTTTTCTATAGGAAAATAAAGATCATAACCAGAGAAAGGTCAACAAAATTTTACTTTGTAATAAAACTTTTGTATAAAAAATGAGTTAAAACCTGTAAATTTCATAGAAATAAATAAAACCGCAGCCAACTCGTTGGAAGTAAGCTTCTTCAAATAAAATGTTCATTCGCAAGCTTTTTTTTGTAACAACGACTATACTTTTCTTGTATTATCTTTGTATTTTTTTTAAGGTTTAAAAAGTTGAAAAAAATCTTTTGACCTTAAATATTTTGAGAATAACAGCAACTGTGATTTGAAATTACTTTTTGAAGAACCGTCGACATTAGCGTGACCCAATGTGCACCGCGTGGAGGTTATCGATCGGATTTTGCACATCATTTGGCCATGAAAAGGGCCGTTTGGAATTTTAAAAGATTTTTTATAGTAAGTGGAGTTCGTTTAAATATCATAAAATTAGTGAAGACAAAAGTAACACGAAACAATAAAAAATGTACTATTATTTAAAATATAAAATATTCATAATGAAATTACTATTATTATTTTAATATTTAAGTGGAATTAACGTATTGCTTACAATAGTGTGGTTTATCGACATTGTCAAGAGCAAAAAAGTGGTTTATACAAAGACATTTGGTGCACCATGCACATGTGACAATCCCAAATAGCATACAAAAGTGGCATTTAACATCAGTATGTTGAAAACAATACTGAACAGGGGTTTGCCAACTATTTGGTTTTTCAAGTACGTAACCACTTTTGTACCATCCATATTTGAACATGTTTGTAAATCGTGGTGAAGAAAACTGGTTATGCATAAGAGATTGTAATTTTAAAATGTTATTACGTAAATGTAAGTTAATGCTAAAATTGTACAACATAACTATATCTGAAAAGTTTTTTACAAAATTTTTCCAAGGTCTAAATCCATAGACATCTAAAGGCTGTATCATTCCTGTCGTTCCAGCAGGTATAGTTTTAATTTGAATATTTTTCATACCTGTATCAAATTTTTCAAACACTTTTTCATTTTGTCCAGTCCAAGAATCTAAAATTAACAAACTATCCGTATCAGCTGCAAGTAAAAAAACGTTTTTAAACCATTCAGTTACAATATTAGATGTTAGTTTTCCTGATTTTGAAGGTAAAACATAAATATTATCTGCTTTATAAATAGTAGATTGTACCAATGGTCCAAATTTACGATCAGGTTCTTTTAAAACTATTAACAAAGGTGAGTGTAGTTTTCCATCTGCTGAAACGATTGGCTGAATTGTATAACTATGTGTTAAAGAATTTATCGACTGTGCTAGACATTCTACTTTTTGGGTGCCTATGATTGATAAAGTACGGCCAGCGTGAACCTCTAGATTAAACCCTGATTGGTCAGAATTATAAATATTTTTTTTACCTCTTGCTTCCACTTCTGACCATACCTCGTCTACAAATTCAGAAGCTGCTTGCTTCAATTCGTATTGATTTGTCAACTGTGCAGTAGTAACAAACTTATTAATTTTTCTTGAAACTATTCCATGTTTCACTTTAAAATTATGCACCCATTTTGGCGACGCTTTAAAATATTTTGAAGCTAATTGTACACTTTCTTTTGCCAATAACCCCCATCTTTTTAAATCGATATCATGAATAGGTAAACGATTTTAAGTAGCATTATTGAATTGCTGTTAAACGTATTTTGAAATATTGCGTAACTTTTCTAATCTGGATCCTCCTTCTTCTATTTCTTTTTCCCATCTGTACAGCATTCTCTCATGTTTTACCATCTTAAAATTTTTCTTTACTGAATCCAAACTTCTCCTTTTTTTAGTACTACTTTTACGCCAAAAAGTAACTGCTCGTTGTTTATAATCCAAATCGACATCCTCTGATTGGTCAGAAATTTCTTTTTCTTCATAGTCATCGAAATCTTCTTCTACTTCATCTTCCACGCTTATAGCATTAGCTTCTACGCTATCATCATAGTAACATAAAGTTTCGTAATTTTCAACAAAAATTTTAGTATTCGATGAAACTTTTATTAGGTCTGTTAAATACGAAGCAAAAGATCGTTCTTCATCTGTTATTTGACTTTGGATATTATATGCTGGGTCATTAAATGCAGAATACAATAAATTCAAAATATTTTTTGGGTTCATCAGCATGGTGGGCTATTTGAATTATTATTGAATAAAAAGAAAGAAAAAGATACTCGTATGTTATCAAATTATTTATTCCACACGGTTCTTCTGTTTCTCTTTGAATGTATTTCTTATAAGTTGATATAAAAAATGATAGTAGATAAATTTAAATTATGTTTTGTTTTTAGTTGGTATAGGTATTTTAAATGATGCTTAAGGTTGACGTTTCGATATTATTCCTTAGAATCAATTAATATCATCTGATTGCGCGTAAACTTAACCCTGAAGGTACATACAGGACTAAAATACCCGGATGTAAAATTGAAAAATGTGTGAAAAATTCACTTTTGATATTGTAAATCTCTAAATATAATATTTATACTTTAATAAAAAAATGTTTGTCATATTTCCAGAAAAATTTACTTTTGTTAAAAAATATTATATTTAATAAAATATAAAATATATTTAAATTTAATAAAATAGAAAATTAAATCAAGATACGAATTGTAAAAGAGACCGTAAATACATCCACAGTGTACCAAACTGAAGCTTTAGGATAGTACACCTTAAAGGTTAATTTAAATTAAGTTTTTTATATTTTTTATGTATTCAAAGATAGAGGCATTTTAATACTTGGAAATTGATAGGGGCGGTTTATGAGGATTGTGCGGATTTGTGCGGATGAGGTACATCAAGGTTCAGGTTGTGTTGGCCTATCAGTGGTTATGATCTTAATTTTTTTACAGAAAAGCAGCTCATGAAACTCGCTCTGCCCAGGGCTAGGTAGGTTAGCCTGCTTAGGGGTTGATAGGGATGGTTTATAAGGGATATAGTGATTTGTGGGGATCGGTTATATCAGGTTATAAATGGGTTAGCCTATCCGGGTTGAGAAGTTAACTTTCTTGTGAAAAAATAATTAATCAAACTCGCTCTACCCAGGGCTAGGTGAGTTAGCCTGCTTAGGGGTTGATAGGGATGGTTTATAAGGGATATAGTGATTTGTGGGGATCGGTTATATCAGGTTATAAATGGGTTAGCCTATCCGGGTTGAGAAGTTAACTTTCTTGTGAAAAAATAATTAATCAAACTCGCTCTACCTAGAGTTAGGTGGGTTATCCTGGTTAGGGGTTATTAGGGGTGGTTTCTACCCCTTAACAGTGGATTCGGCCAAAATAAAAAAAACACGGGTTCAATATTTTTTAGTGCTCTAACGATGTGCCAAGTTTGGTTAAAATCGGTGAGTGACACTTGGGTAGGGTTACTTGTAAGAAGAGGAGAGCTGCCGAACTTGCTCTAAGTTGTGAATACGACGTGTCTTTGCTAGAATTAGCTTTACAAATAGCAAAAAAAAGACAAGGTATCGATAAAAAAATTGAGCGTCATGGTAAATTTGAAAAGAATGATCGATTTGAAAAACACGACAATGATTCAGCATTAGGATTCTTTATAGAATATGGTTATTCTAAACATTGATACAATGGATTAGTATCAGACTCGCGGTCAAGAGGATGCTCAATATATCCGTCTTATAACAACATTAGTAAGTCTAAAAAAGAATGTAGCGTGAAAACGATATTTTCTACTGACAGTGAAATTTATGTCCCATTGCAAGTTATGCTTGATTGTTAAGTGACAACTTTTAAAATTCACTTAATCCTGATATATGTAATGTAAAACTTATATGTATTAGTATTATGTATAATTGCGCCGCACGTATTAATTGTACACGTTAAGCACGCGTGGGCGGTTCGGCGGCCGCGTAGTAATGCGGTGACGGCGTAGTAACACTCTCGCGCGGGATGACTGTATCGCCCACGCCTGACAAAGGCAGTCTAGCGCCAGAGCTAATCACAAGCAGTCGTAATTCCGTTCAGATTTACATACAGTTTTATTCAGTTGCTTTCATATAGTTTTGATCTCAGTTTTTTTTTGTCAATCAGTTTTTATTTATTGTTAAATTCCTCAAATCAGTATATTCACATCCTTGCTATCAGCTATTAACGCATTATTATAAAATACATATATATATATATATATATATATATATATATATATATATATATATATATATATATACGTATACGGCGTACGTTCAGATCGATTACAGCATAATTACTTGTACAAGGATAACAGTTATTATAAGGACCAGCAAAAATAAAAGGATTATATTTCTTGGACGAATATTTTGACAATATACACAATTATATAACTATATAATTTCGAGGACAAGCCTACTAATAATAATAATAAATAAACTTCTAACAAGTAAGTAACTCAAGGTTCATTAGTGTAAACTTATTTTCTTCTTACCTATTTTTCTATAATAATAATAATATTTGGATTAATTACCATTTGGCAAATTTCCGCATATTCATTTTGTGTATAACTACATATATATATATACATATATATATATGTAGACGTATGCGTTTCGTTAAATTTTTAATTATTTTGGCTTTGGTATTTTGCTTTCGCGACTCTTTCCATTTATTATCATAAATACCGGTCGCGCCAGTGTAACGCGATCTTCTCAATTACATAGCATTATAGCCTACGCTGACGAAGTATTTAAAAATTAAGCACGTCCCCGGATAACATGATATGCATGTGTACGGGATAAATCGTACGTCTACGATATTTCGACAAGCTCGGTTCCAAGCTGCTAAAATTCCCGAGTAAGCTTTAATTCGAACTTTATAAAGAACCCCTATATACATATATATTCCAGTTATTTGATTTTTCCCATAAATATACTTATACGTTAAAATATATTTAATAATTAACTAGCGAGCGTTAAGTGAGCGGGGCCTCATGTATGCAGCAATATACCACATCGAGTTATAGTGTCGCTCGTTTGCTAGAAAGACACTAACGACGTGTGTGTCTATTAGAACACACATAATATTGATAAAACTGCTGAACGTCTATGTGGTGCAGTAGCAAATGATTGGAGTGAAAACTGTCTTCGAAACTTGAAACTAACCATAAATTTAGGTTTTGATAGTTCATCAGGCCATTTAGATCCTCATCAAAGATCTGAAGAATCAAAGACACTCATAGAAGATATAGTTTTAAATGCTCAACAATCACTTTTCGTGACATTGATTAACACCATTCAACTTGAAAGCTGCTGCAATGAAGAATCGAGGAAGAAGCATATTTGGATCAATCCAACACCCTAAAGTATTCGGTTCACACGACCTCTAAGACTGTCATTTGAAAAAGAAACTAATGATGTAATTGAAACAGAACACAAGAGATTGACCGACGAAATAAAACATCTTAAAGTACATCGATTCAAAATGGAAAATAATAAGCTAGTACAAGTCAAATATATTGTAACAAAGACCTTATTTGATGGGAAATGCGTGAATACGTTTGTTGGCAATACAGCAACATGTAGGTGTCCCATGTGCTTGCGAACATCGCATCAGTTTGGCAACTAGAATGATGATTTCGAACCAAATGATTCTTCATTATATTTTGGACTGAGTCTTTTACAGGCTGAAATAAAAACTTTTGAACATTTATTACATCTGTCATACCGCTTAGAACTGAAGGTTTGGGATATTCGTAAAAATATAGTTAGTAAACAACACTTACAATGAACATCTGTTGACTAATATTTATAAATATCATAGCTTAATTTAGGTATTTATGTTCAGATAAATTCAATGAAAGAAAATTGAAAGTTCAGAAAAATATTTACAAGGAAATCGGAGTGAAAGTTGAATTAGTCTTACAAGGACATGGAACAAACACTACTGGTAACACAGCACGGAGATGTTTTAGCAATCCGACGTTATTTGCAAAATGTTTAGAAATTAATGTTGCACTTGTCGAAAAATTAACAACCATTATACTGGCATTTAAAAGCAAGGACAAATTAGATGTAGACGAATTGGAGCATTTCTGCTTTGAAGCATACAAACTATATTATCAGTTATATCCATGGAGTAGATTGAATCCGTCTACTCATAAATTGTTGAGACATGGTTGTCAGAATTTCCATTGCCAATTGCATTTTACTCTGAAGATGCGAGTGAGTCATGGCACAAGTTGTACCGGAAAAATATGATAGAACATGCGCGACAAATAAGTAAGAAAGCAAGATTGCTCGATGTATTCAATAGAGCAGTTTATTTGTCAGATCCAAAGATATCTCTATTATTTATTAAAAAACGCATGAAATTGCACAAGTTACAAGAAACAACCCCTAAAATTGCTCATTTTTGTTAAATCGGGTAAGAAACATGTCCTATTTTATTGTGTGCTATATAATAGTCCAAAAAGATTTATAAAGTTTAATTGTTATCTAGCCCGATTATCGAGAAAGATGATGATGAGGTAGAAACGGTCCCAATGAATCCCCACGTCAAATTAGTTAAGGCTAATTAAAGTTATATTTAAACTATAATGAATCTATATTTATTTTTTATCAAACATCATTTGTGTTCCAATTCAAACAGCTGCCTGTAATTCATACGCTAAGAACAAGATTTAAAAAGTGAAAAATTTTGTAAAAATTTAACTTAATTTAAACTTCATTAATTTGATATCATTTTCATAATAATAGTATCAATCGTGATTTTATTAGCATGTTTATTGCCCAATAGCATCCGTTCCTAGCGAGCAGACATTTGTCGATAGCCATTTTAATGACCAATATTATTTATTAACATTATAATGACGGATTAGGATTCCTTGTTCAAAATCCTATGGAAATACATTTTTTTTACAAGATAAGATGATTTCCGCAGTTCGCAGTTCGGAAAACTATCAAATTAAGGCAAAATCAAGCTTTCCTCGACTTTAAGGGTGTTTTTCTCAATGACTAATATACTTTATCGAAATTCTAATGACGGATTCGGATTTCTCATTTAAAATACTACAAAAATACGTTACGTTATTGTCAAAAAATTTGAGTATTTGAAGTGAAGAAATAGAAAAAACTGCAATTTTTCGGAAAAAGTATAAATTTCACCTTGAATTTAAGGGGGAAAGGGTCAAATGATTAATACCGGGATAGTTTTCTCCTATTCCACATTAGTTAAGCTATAAAATCCCGTTGAGTTTGTCTCGCTATCTATATTCCTTCATGAGATATCCGTTTTTGAACAAAATTTTTTTAAAAAGTCCCACTGTGCGCCGGCTTCCTTTACCGAAATAGAGCCCATAATAACTCGCAGGGGCGCAGCATTATAATAAGCTGCGATCATAAGAATTTTCCTTCCCCTTTGCACATGAAACAACAAACATTAGAGAACTAAAAAAAAATTATTAGTATATATATATATATGGGCAAATCCCAGAAATTTTTGATTTTTCGTCAAAAAAAGTACAAAAGGCCAATTTTTGGAGCACATTTATGAAATTTGTTCAAGACCATAGAAATTAGTGTAACAATTGATAAAAAAGCTGTGCTTTATTTTTTATACAATGCTCCACCAGCTGCAACCCTTTTTTTATTAACAATATAATAATACCGAAAATGTTCCATATATCTCTGTCTTTCTCCATATATAATACATACTTAAAGACACAAACACACTTTTTTCCACCCCTTCAAAAAAAAAAAACGCACACACACGCGCGCACGCACCACTAATTAGCAATAATTTTGGAAATGATTCTTAAATGTAAATACATAATAAAAGATGAGCCACCAACAATATTTTTATCACTTTTCGTACATCAAGAACTTTCTATATGTATTGAAAAATTAGTTTTGGAATGAAACTTACTACTTCTTCTAAGTGTTGTGCACGAACTCCAAAAACATTGCATGAGTTCTAGGAGCCGAACGCTCTACACTGAAAACTGAAAACTGACACTGAAAACTGATTATAATCAACAACTTTGATTTCTTACTCCCCTCACTTCTAACTAATAGACAAATATTTAGCGCATGAAATCAGATTCGTATTTGTATTGATAAACAGACTATATTCACAAATTCGAATCTACTAAACTTTTAAATAGAATAGTCTTGTCATCGACGTGAACATAATATTTTCAACACTACAAAAATGAAATTTTGATTAATTCATGTATAATTTATTAATTTGATTATTTATATTTACTTTTCATTACAGAACATAAAATATAGACATTTAAAACGTGTAAAATTAATCTACAATGTTCAAATCGTTAAAATAAATATTTGATACTTATGATTTTTTACATTAAAATTTATAATAGCTCTATCCTTTCAATAAAAAGTTTAATCAAGCTAGCATTTTGTTATGAATTTCCATTGGTGATATTAAATAGAGCACAGTGATTATTGACGGTTTTAATGTATTATTATTTTTGTGCTACTTGAACTGGAAAAAAGTTTCGTGAGATATTTCGGTCTCTGACATCAATTTAAAAGCTCGTTTTAGCGAGCACATACTTTGTTAGTTCATAAATAGCTTCGCTTTAGCGCCAATTAAACATAGAAATTGGTTATACTGTGATTCATTGAATGCTCCAACCTATATAAGCGAAAATCGACAATAATCAAATTTACCAAAAAACTAGTAACAAAACATGTCACGACTCGCATTTGTTTTTTATTATGGGCACGTGAAAAACTGAAGATGTTTCTTCAAGGGCATCGTAAATAGAACAACTCCTGAAGGTTGTAACGGTCCTATTTATGAGCTATTTATTAAATCACTGAATTACTGCAACTAGTCTAACGTATCTATCTGTTTATTCAAATCAATACATCAAGCGGCGCTACCTCACTGTTTACTCGATTGTATACAAATAAGAGTCGAATCAAAATAGATAGCGTGACGTCACAAAGTAATAGATATAGATATAATGATTTTGGATATTAAGAAAAATATGTTAATTAGAGATAATTTTAATATAACAAAGTATTTATTATATAAATTTAAGTACGTAGATTCAGAATATAATAACATAAATTGCATTTAATTATGAAATAATAATGAATTTTAATATGCAAAATTGATTTATTTATTACGCTAACAATATGATTTATTAGAAAAATGTAAATATGCAAAATGAATAAGTATAGAACATGAGTAAGAATTGGTTTCATTAATAACAGTTGAATTATTATTCAGCTGTTATTAGTAAATAAACAATTAATAATTTATTTAAACAATAAGCTGTATATAGAACGAAAGTATTAATTTTATACTTGATAATGATAGCTTTATAATTTAGGAATCTTAGATAAATAATCTAATAATTGCATTATAAAATTAGGAAAAACCGTTACAAATATGAAAAATTAGTTATAATTCAAATGTTATTAACTAATTTAAATATTTATTTTTGGAAAATACCTCTAAATTGAATCAACTATAAAGTTATATAAAAATTTATGAATTTTCTATTGTAAATATTGTAATATCATGTTAATTAACTTTATTAGTTAATAACTTTTGACGACACTATTTGCGATAATTGTATATTATATAAAATCAACAAATAACAAATTGTGTAAAGTTTACATATGTTAAAAGCTTAATATTAATGATTATTTACTTGTAAATTAAGAACACTTATTACTCAAAATTCGAGAATGTATCTTGAATGTTCGATGACATCTCTCCTGCAAAAATAAGCGGGAAAATCTGTGTATAAATAGGCCCACCTTTGCACAGGCTAGCATTCACTTCTAGCCTTGCAAGGTGAGCGCATGAGTCTGAATAAACTTGGCTAATACCTAAGTTCTTTCTCTCATTGTAATTAACTGAGCAAGACTGTTCCTTCCTTATTCGAGCTCGACTTTTAGAACATCTCGCGGTATAAGAAACTTGGGCCGAATTATATCCTATCCAAGAAAAACTTTAGCTCTGCTTATGGGACAATTCGCATCATAAGAAACTAGGGCATTGTCTGACTTTTCTTGAAACATTGTACATATTTATATATATTTGATTTATTTATTATTATTAGAGTACATTTGATTTATTTATTTATTTTATTAATAAGTAGAGTAAAATTATTGGAAACAAATTCTTACTCATTAGCTAGATACGAGAGTTCGAATTATTATTATTTATAAGTGATACGAACATCACAAAGTTTTATAAGAATTGAAACAATGTTCCACATTTTACAGCAGTTAGAAATTTTTTTTTTTGCAAAGTAACATGCAAAATTCATCAATATTCCGACTTTTTGACTTTTGACCTTCAGAATAGCATACGAAAATAACATTGAACTGATAATAATCTTTTTCCTGGTACATACGTTGCAGACCTTACAATTTAAGCCATCACAACTTGGCCAAACACATATCTACACAGCTGTAGAAGCGAGTAACACAAAAATCAAAAGTTTCTGGGATTTGCCCATATATATACCTCATTTATCACATAGTCAAATTATTTAAGGTTAGAGAAAGTTTCTTATCGTCAGTCAAGTTAAAACTAAGAAATCAAGCACAGTCCACATATGTATCAAATTTTCTACAACCTCTTTTATATGGAATTCATAATTCATTCTATTATAAAAAGTTGTAACAGGCTACCGCTTAGTCGCAAATCCCTGGCAAATGTAATTATCGCTACGGCCAAACGGTGCTTTGTTAGCTGTGTGCTTCGAGCACACTAACTCACCTTGCTCCGGTGTACGCATGCGCCGAGTCCTCTCAGCGATCTAACTTTGATGTGCGAACTCTCCGCAAGAGGCGCTGATGCGCTTGCTTACCAGCGCTCCGTCGACCACTGCAGACAACTCGGTTGACGAACAGCTCCTTCTATAGTATTCGTGATCTGTGTTGGACTACCGGCGCGTTCGAATCAAAATGTAAACATAAACACCGACACCGGACAAGGTGAGACGAAATAATAAGGTCGTCTCTTATTAATATTTAACCACTTTATTGGACGAGATAAATCCTATACAAAGGACGATTTGCCGAGAGTCGGAACGCACGCTGTATCAACGAAATACATCGAATGGGGAGAGAGAGAGTTGATTTCGCGGCCGTCGCAGACTAGTCGCACGCACGCTACCTACAAAACTCACCGCGCACGCTGCGCGGGATCGCACGCAAAACGAATTTGAAAGTGCAGCGCACTTACCGCTGATCTGATGAGGATACGGTGGCCAACAGTATCCGCTTACGCGAGAAACGAGCTGCCTCTGCAACTGCCTTTTGTTGCTGATGTTATGCTGCGCAGTGGATGTTACTGAGGTTGTGGTTGCTGCTGCCGATGCTGCACACGTCACGCAGTGTGCGCACTCGCCTCTCCACTCACAGCACTGATTATCTAACTAATCTCTCCGTATGTCACTCGGTACGGCTTTACACGTTGTTGCTTCGAAGGAAAAAACTACGATGTCGCCAGACTGAAGAACACAGTCATACTGACTCGCTAGCTCTCCCCTCCCGGTCGTTGTCCCTAACGCGCCCTCTCTCTCTCTCTCTCTCTAACCTAAGCCGATCACGGCTATTACCCTTAGCCATGCTTGACAGTCCACGCGAGGCCTAACGATTTTCGGCGATCGTTGCAAAGTATTATATACGTATATAATATGCGTATATAATAAAATAAGTTCATTTCACATTTAACGTAACTATTCCAAGTTAAAATTGGACATAATAAGGATATTTCTTATGTAATTAAAAAGTGTCCTCACCTGACTTTACTAACCATTTCAACTGATGGATAAGTTCACTTGTAGTTTTTGAGGAATACCATTTACAATAATAATATTAAGATAATATCCGGAGCCATCGATTTTGCATACATACTATTAAGCCAATTTAGTTACAGTGTTAAAAATTGCACTGTCGGTAATAACGCGGTCAACCCTCTTCCCCATCCTCATAAACTTGCTAGTAAAAGACAATAAGCGGTAGAATACAACGAATGACAATAGTCAATGAGAATCCGTGCGACATATTGTGTCATACAAGATATTGTAGAGTGGATAAGCAGAAATTACTGACTCTGTACCTTTTAATTGACGCAAGTGTTAATCAAGCATAGTTGGTTTCATAAATACCTACACCTTATATGGGTTATTTTGAATGCGGAGTACCTTAACATGCTCAAGAAGGCATCAGAACGTGAAAAATATAATCTTTTACTGATCCCGTTTTGAAAATAAATGCGCATGATTTTAAGACATATGGCAGGACACTGATATCGGAAGAAGAGTGAAATGATACTTCTTCACCTCACAGCAAGGATAGAATATGGTAGCTACCCTCGCGGATTTGATCGTCAAAAGATTGAACTCTATAAGAAGGTAAGAACAGCTGATCGAAGATAGCCTACGACGGCTGAGACTTCTAGAAGGGTATAGTGGCATTCGTGGAACATATCGCGTTTATTGTAGTGTCTAAGACTATCAAAGAAATAGCCTACATCGTAGATTGTGCAATAGACGTCATTGTAACTTGGTAAATAGAATACATTATCTTGAAAATAAATACCGTTCGAAAGAGAGAAACGCACGAAAAGAACCGATCAACTAAGTATTAACAAGAGAAACCCATTGAACCAAAACTAGATCCATAAAGTAACGCCTGACAGTAATTTCTGTGAGGATATTAGTTAACAATGAAGATGGTTTTGGTGAATGAGAGCTTGACGCTCCCATTGGCATCGGCTATAAGGTTGGCTAGCAGTTTTCCTTTTCTACTACAGCAAAAATACATAAATACTTATAATTATATCAATAAACTTGTCTTTATAATTATAAAATTTTACTTACCGATTTGATTAGACTGCAAAACCAATTGTGTTCGTTTATTGTCATCGCTTAATCTAGTTTGTATACCTATGCTCAACCCAGCTTCAAACGCATTTAATACTTGTTTTTGTAAGGGTTGACAAGCTGATGTTTGAATTAATGTTGATGAATTTGTTTGATTTTGCGACGGGGTAGTTGTTAGATTAAACGTTGACAGAGAAGTCATGGAAGATATTTCTTGAATACTTCTTGATTTTGCATTATCCTTGTTCATTATTTGCGATAGATTTTGTTCTTCACTTCTTAGAATACCATTTCTTTTAAGTCCAACTCTATCATCATCATCTAGAAAATTCAAATGAATTAGCTTAATTTATTGTAAAGAATAACTTAATTTATTATTTTTTGTGGTAATAGGTAAAACACCATATTAAGGATGATCAACATTGGTATTTTTTATTCCTAAAAATTTTTACTGTATATACGATTGGTGTTTCGAATGATCTTACTTGTACAAATCTCAAATATAATTTATTGAAAATATGTATACACTAAATTTATATGTATGCATCAATGTACGTGTACTCAGACCTACCATACAAGTAATAAAAAATCGTTGAGTTCGGATGAATACTTTGAAGCAGTTTATTCGACAAAAGGTCGGAAAAAATTTTAGATAAACGTATTTATTTGTATTTTTCGAAAGCCTATACAATGTTTTATTCAGTTTTAAAAAATCAGGGTTTTCTACGTTAAATTCCGACAATAATGTTTTTTTTTTAAATAGACAAATTTGACCTTGAATTAAAAAAAAACAGTCAAAATTGATAAATTGAAATAATTTTTCTCTAACCTACATACTTTACCTTTCAAATACCGTTAAATTCATCCTACTATATTGGTTCAGTCGCCAGCAATTGTATTTTGTCACTAAATTCATCAATTTACCCCATAGTGCAGCGCACCAGTCAGTTGATGACGCCCCTCTTAAAGACTTATAATGCTGAATAACTATAATTTCTCTAATAAGGGGCAAGAGTGTCTTGTTATTAGACAGTACATTTTTAATGACATTCATAACATTCATAAAATTTCAAAATATTAGTTAGCAATATTTTATATTAGATGAAAACGGTTCTTAGCTATATTCCTTCAAATTTTATAAATCGTTAGCTTTATAATAGCTTTATAGTGTCTGAAAAAATATATAAGTATCTATAATAAAACTATAAAATGGAAATAAAAGTAGAACTATAAAAGATGTTGTTCTCGTAAACAGAAAAATACTAATAACGATGGCCAATATGATCAGTATGAAAATATTTATGGTATTTACAATTTTTAAGAAGGTTAATTGCCAACATTTCAGATACAATTGATCCACATTTAATTCTATGTTTATCTTGTAAAAAACGTACTACAAAATAAATGCTAAACGAATAAAACTTCGAGAAGCAGCAAAATTTTTTGACTATTGGGTTGTGAATTGTAACGATTCCAAAATCTCGGAGGATGGATGTTTAGATAAGTGAGTTCATTATAAAAAGTTCAAGAACGAGTTTGAATGAAAGTTGATACACAGGGTTCAAATGGCTTTCCATATACAGATGAAATAGAGAATGAACATTAGAAATCTTCCAACTATCTAGAAAAAAATAGTAATATAAAAAAGTTTTAAGAAAACGTTGAATGATTTCAGCCGGAAGGTATTGGGAAAAAATATATATTACGTATGTTAAATGAACTGTACTCGGAGTTCAAGTTAACTTGTATAACTTCAGTAAAATTACAAAGGTCACAAATACTTACAAATAAATTGATACTCTATCCAACAACTTGAAACTTTTATGACTATGCAGAAGAACAGTTTGAAACTGAAAATATTTATAATTCAAATTTGATCAAAAAAGTGAAAGAAATGATTAAAAATACTCAAGCAAAATCCGAAAAAATAAATAACTAACTAATTTTATTTTTTTTTATAAGTATTAACAAAATTAAGTCTGAATTTGGTTACACTTATATAGCTTTAGTTTTTAGAAAATTACATCAAAAAGGGACCTTTTTATCTTTATTTATTCTTTGTAACGTACCAAAGGGCGTAGAATAACAATTGATATTACTGAAAATGTAAAAAGATTTTATCATCATGACGAAATCAGTAGAAATTGTCTAGGCTGAAAAAACTTTAGCATAGTGGAGAAAGAAGCTGAACATACAAAAGTACAAAACCATTTATTGCTCCATAATTTGAACGTAACCCAAAAAATACTCGTGTGTAAAAATTTGTTTCTTTACCTTTCGTCATCTTTACTCTTAAGAGTGTTTAATAGTCACTGGTTTGACACAATATTACAAAATGTTTGTATTTATCATAAAATTGTAAAGTTAAGATTAGATAAGGCAAAAATACAACAGGAAAGCCAGCAAGATCCAAAAGCAAAATTACAACAACAAAAATTGTGGCTAATTTGAACTTCCCTGAAAACAGCGTCATAAAATTTCAAAATGCTATACAAGCAATGTATTTCACTTAAAAATCAGATTACGATTCATCTATTTTCATTGTATAAAAATAAAGAAGGAGAAATCAAGCAAGAAAGTTTGATAATATTTTCAGAATGTTTAAAACACGACAAGAAGGCCAGTGCTTTAATTTTGATTGAAAATTAATTGATCATTTAATAGAAAAAGATAACAACTTTGAATAAATCATTTATGTCTAATGGAACAGCTAGCAAACATGAAAATAAGTACGATTTCGTCAATTTAGTCAACTATTTCAATAATTGTTCAATAAAGGCTAAGTGGCACTTTTTTGCTAGTTGTCTTGGAAAAAATGCATGTAACGGAATTGGAGAAAGCTTAACGAGATTTACTCACAATGCTAGTATGCAAGGAAAAATTATGACTAACGCTTGAAAGTTATATCAATGAGCAGAGCAAATCAGGCGTAACACAAATTTTATTCACTAGAGATAAAAGTATAGTAAATAAAATCTTCAGTAGATAAAATTTGTGTTAGGCACAAATACTACGAAACCATGAAAATATTGAAACGAAATTAATTAGTAGATCTCAAAAAGCTAAAACTTTAAACGACACTCAATTCTTTCATAGCTTTAGTCCCAACGACAATTATAGACAACTTAAATGCAAAAGACTCTCACCCTCGTGTGAATTTGAAACAAGAAACGTTTGGAAGTAACATATTTAAAAATGAAACAAAAATTTAATAAAGTAACAATCAATATACAACAACAAGAAAACAGCAATAAAAAATATTAATTAATACTCTCAATGTTACCGTACATCAGCATATGATAGTTACGAGCCTGTACAAAACGCAGAGAGGAAGTATTGCTCACCAATGATATGAAATGTCGTTATAAGTATACCATCTACTAACAAGACATTCGCCACTTCGTTAGTAGAGAAATGTACAAATTCTAGACATTAAGCATTATTTACCTGTAAACGGTGCGTTATAAATTGACCTTTATACCGCTTGCCCCGGCAAGCGCGGTCGGCCGTCTTCTTTTTTTTACTACCACTCACTACATAATATCACGTAGTCGCGTAGTTAAATTTGATTTATAGTTTTTCTGTACATTAGCTACGTCAAGCACGCTGCGCGCGCTAATTTTTTATTTCTTTTCTTATTTATAGAAAGTTTGAGGTAAATAAAAAATTAGATAGGTTAATTAAATACTTGAAATATAGAATCCATAGAAACAATCTATTTACTACATGTGCAGCTTCTTAAGTACTTATATCTACATTATATAAGCCGTGCACAATTTTTCTTCCCTTTTAGGCATGTGTATGACTATTTGTTTTATTCATAATTTTTTAAAATTTCAGTATTCATACGTATACCCTGTATATCCATAGATATAGTATTTTGATAAAATTACTCTAAAATTGTTTTGACTAAGTCTGTACAGCATTTCTCTGGAGAAATTAAAAAACGCTACTACTATCAATCAACAAAATTGTTTAATTTTCATCTGTAAAAACAAAAATGTTATAAAGTCAGTTTTGATAATTTTTCAAGAAATGGATACATGAATAAAACGAAATTACTTCATATTATTGTAGAAAATAAACCATTGATTTCTAGTGTACTCATTATTAATGATATTTATATGATGCTAAGCTTTATAGCGAAGAATTTTAATGAGTTTTCAGGCACAGATCACTTTCGTAACCTTGATGTTCAAGATGTACATGTGATAGCATCGACAGCTATATTGCGATAAATTATTATTTTGAGTTTAGGTCAATGTGTGAGTGAATCAATGTACCAGTTATTCGCTTCATAATACATACACATTTTGTTTAACATAATATTATTTGAAATCATATTTTCTAGTAATTTAGATAATCAATTATTCATTGATGAAAAATGAACTATTATCTTACAACTTTAAAATGAAATTATATCTTTAAAAATAATTTGCAAATTAAAAACTCTACTAAATGACATTTGAATTCTCGCATCAACCAATTTGATGACGAATAAATTAGTTTGAGTTAATTAATCAGTATCACTTTAACATAAAGAAATCTGAAGAAATCTTAGTTTTTCAAATATCAAACTATCAAGAAATAAAAATATCGACATTAAAATTTTGGCACTATTTTTTGTATGAATCAATCGCAATAATAAATGATCGGCTACACATCATTTTTTTAAGGTAGGTTCAAATCAATCAAAGCAATCACATAATCTAGGTATACGCCTAGATAAAAGGCTTACGTGGAAAAAACATACGAGGGTGGTCCAATAAGTACTTAGCCTACAAAAGAAAAACGTAAATTTTAGAAAAGTAGCCATTTATTTTTCAATATAATCTCTTTCTAATTCGATATACTTGATTCGGCGATGATCTAATTGATTAATCCGTCTGAAAAATATGTTTTCTCGAAGTCTACGAAATAGGCAGCTGTAGTCGTAATAACCTCCTTGTTCGACTCAAAGCGTCTAGCCGGGTAAGATAGACAAAAGTACCTCCAACGATTACGAAATACTGTTTCGACCACTTTATTAGGCATGTATGGAAATTTCTTTTCTTAGTTTTTCTGACTTCTAGACTAGATATAATATCTCTAGATATAATGTATCATTTTCCTCCTCCTGTAGAATTTCCAACAAATTAGTGTAAAGAAGATAGAGAAGATTTATCTTTTGATTATAAAGAAAGAGCAATGAATTATTGGCGAAGTGAGAAAAGAAAAAATGTAAGTCTTGAGAGTGTGAAAAGTAAATTTAAAAAGGTATCTTCTATCAGTCAGCTTCGACGTTGGGCTCACATAGTCAACCAAGGTGGTACATATAGAGAAAAAATTGCCCGAATTAGTGATTATGTATTACAAAATTTTAAATCTGCTGTTCATGCTGGTTTTATTGTGCATGATCAAGATTTACGTTGTTGGGCATTACACGTAAAAAAAGATAAAGTTTGAAGATTTTAGGTTCAAAGATTCAAAACACTAGTTATCAAGATTTAAAATTGTTCACGGATTTGTATCAAGTATAATTAATAAATGCGTTACCCGAAAAACTTTCGAAAGTAGTGCAGAACTAGATAAACAAGCTCTTACATTTGTTACCAATGTGAAGAAAGCTATTCAAGAAATTGTAATAGAGTCGGCTTGCAGCGCCGATGCACCTATCGCTATTACCAATTATTTAAAAGGGGGAGGGCAAGGGAGGCGGTATATCGCTCCTGACAAGGTAAAGAGAAAGGTGGACGCAATAATTATTCCCTTTATCTTAATAAATCCTTTATTACATCATGCTACCCTGAGCATACAGTTCGGACATCCAAACGCGCGTCTTATTATCTACACTACAATCTACGATCGCTAAAAGAGATGGCCGGCACGTTAGCGCCTTGCCATCTCGATACCGACTCGATATAATTAAACTTAGGCTAATAACCGAACCAGCCGCGCCGGCCCGTGAGAGCCTGTCGCAGCGCACAAGCCGTGAGTAGCCTTAGAATGAGAATTAGAGAGAGAGAGATTAGAAATTGACCTGACAATTGAAGATCTTCGATGCAGGACCTCACCGAAGATGGTATTAGCGTCTAGCTGCAGGCAAATCTGTCCGTGGCCGGAAGACTCGACGAAAGATAGGCTAGATCTATGGCCGATACTGATGTCGTCTCGATTTCCTCTAGTCCTTTCTTTGCGGTTGACTTCAGGGGGTCAGCACACCTCTCTCCGCTAATGGCCACTTTCTACTACTGGTCGCGAGTACGCTTCCGAGTGCGTGAGAGACTGCTTCTCACGCTCTCCCCACTCTCTTGCCTAATCGGCGGCACGCGGCACCGTCAAGTGCAGCTAGTGGCACGCGCCTGCCTACACTAATCGCGTTCTTTCTTTCTCTCTTATCTCTCTCTTTCTCTCACTCTCTCTCTTTCTCTCCTACAAGAGCGCATAGTAACAGGCGCTCTTGCCGACCAATGCCATTGCCTCTCTCTATCCTTCTTCCTCTTGCTCGTTGCAGTAGCGATGCTGAAAACATACAGGCATGCATCAGGCACGTGAATTATGTGCTATAGGTCTGCCATGAGTCCTCGCCGATGGTAGGGAGAGATAGGGAACACAAGGTGCAGGTCGAATCCACCGGCACCGTTACAGCCCCTCCGAAGGCCAAAGTTCTCCTCAGGACAACAAGGCCTTACTCCGATCTCCAGACTCTCTCTTTCCCTCTCGGCATAGACTCACGACATGGCCCGACGCAACAATAGCTTATCTTAATGTAATTTGACTTATGACTAGCTTAATTCTAGGTTAGCGTAAGAACGAACTAAGGTTTAGCTTAATAACAACGACTAAATTTACAAGGGTTAATCACAAGGGCAAACGCGGAGTCCACATGGTTTAAAGAAAACAAGTTAAATTATCGGGTCGACAACGCGCCAAGGCGAACCGTGCACGTGTTCATCCCTAAGGGATACTATACCTTAAAGCTCGACGACTATTTCTTGGCCTCCAGGTACTTGAGCCTGAGGGCTCTAAGCTCCTCGGCTACAGGTGTGAGAGCGCCAACACCACTGAGCCGATGACCAACCGCAGCAGTCCCCGTTGCCGGGGGCGCCTCCGACGTGTCCACCGGAGCAGTCTCCGATATATCCATCGGGGCGACCCCCGTCGAAACCTGATCGGAATCACTCCGCGACCGCAACTCCGCGTCGTTCGTCAGCTGACGGGCGCTTTTGCGTGCCAGCCTCTTCCGGTAGGCCTTTCCCGAACGATGACGCGGTTTCCGCGCGACTTCAGGAGTAGTGGTCAGGGAGGCCGCTCGTCCCGTCGTTACAGGCTCCTGGCCTTGAGGAGCCTGCTGTAGCGCCGGTCTGTCTTGTGAGACAGACGGCCCGCTGGACAGTGGCTCACTCAAAGCCGGAGCCAGGGTATCCCGGTCCGCACTGATTCTCGCCTGCTCCAGCGAGTACGCCAGGCGACACCGCGGACAATCGCTGACGGTTGTGTCCAACCGCCCGCAATTGCGGCAGTAATCGCGCCTGAGCGGCGGCTCCGCGCAGTCGGCCCTGCGATGGGAGCCCGTCCGGCAATTGAAGCACCTGAACGGTGGGAGATCTAGACGATCATCCCACGGCACAGGCGTCAACCCTCGGAGGAAGGCTCCCCTCACAAGTCCGAACCCCGCGCCTTGAGCGCCAGCCCTATCCGGCACACTCGCCGGGACCAACTCGGCTGAGCGCCCTTCCCCGCGCCTTACAGGCTGGGCAGCCTCGGATGATGTTGAGGCATGCTCAGTTGTCGGCACAGGGAGGACGGGCAACGAGGTCGGAGAAGACGACGGCCGGCTTGTCACCCGACTCGCGCCGGTTACGGAGGGTTGGTCGATTTCTAACGACACGACGTCCGCAACCAAGGGAGCCGATAGCGGAGGCACCGGGTTTCGCGAGTGCAACGGCGACTCGATGTTGCAGGACGACATGTCGAACCGTGCCCGCCGTCGCCTCCTTCCCGCGTTAACACGCTCCTCGTGTTCGCGCCTCCTCTCATCAGCCGAGTAACCAGCAGGCGCAAAATCACCCGGTCTACCAGTCCTCACGAACTGATAGACCGGATCTAATCTCTGGAGCGCAAGAGGCTTCCATGGCAAGGGTTCATGCACGTGCCTCTGAGGCGCCAATCGAGGCACCTCAGAGACCCGCGGAATCTCCCTTGCCGAATCGCCATCCTCGTCCAAAATCTCCAGCAGCCCGTTAGTGCCCAAAGGACCCAGCGAAGGGCTAAGGCGTCCGACCCGTCCCCGCGAATTCGCGCGCGTCCTGACGGCCCTCCCGAAAGTTGGTCTTGGGGCGCGACCGATCGAAAGATGTCGTCGATCCGGTGACGGTTCCGAAGGGACATCAGCCACGACCGCTGGCTGATACAGGCCTTGTGCGGCGGAGGCCACGCGCGATCTCTCCGCTGCTTCGCGTATCGCGAGAGACGTGAGGCGATACGACGCGCACTTACGCACGGCCTCTCCCTAGTACAGTACTGGAGCGGCCAAACGCAACGTCGTCGAGGCAGCCTTACCCTTTTTAAGGCTTACCAGACCCAACGCCTCATAGGGGAGCGGACTCACCGGTAACGGTGGAGGAGTCGGCACTCCTCGCGAACCAAGGCTGGCACTAACGACCGTTTCGCCTGAGGCGCCAGAAAGCTGCGGCGGAGCCTCGACCATAGCGGCCGCCTGCCTTTCCTGTGAAGGAAAAGCGGCTAGCCCCTCGGTCTGGCTCAACTCCTCAGCTTCCCACTCCATCGACTGCCGCGACGCGTTCGGGGAGTTCATCTCAATCGTGGTAGATGACTGTGCGGCTCGGTCAGGCTCCAAGGGTGCTATGGCTGCCAGATCCGTCGTCCCTTTTCCTTAGCAACGTAGTTACCGACACCTTCAAATGAAACAACGGACATTTAAGTTATTACCTCTCGAACGAACTACATACCTCATTAATTTCAGCGTGAACGTTATACTTAATCTCCTTTAACCTTTCGGGGTGCAAGGTATCGCTTTAATTCGGATACATGTACCCGCGCACTACGATGTTTGCTATCCGTTTGCAAATCGTATACTTCCGGAGATAGTACTCCAACGATTTCATACGGGCCGTCATAATTAGGGTCTAGTTTCGCGTTTTTACCCGCGGCAGCGTTAGAGAGCGAATGGACTTTCCGCCAGACTAAGTCTCCGACTTGGAAAAGTACTTGCTTTCTACCTCTGTCATATTGACGCTTTTGCTTTTCTTGAGCTTCTTCAATATGTTTCGCCACTAGGTCTCGAAGCGCGTTCAATCGCGTTAGCCGATCCATCCACGCTTGCGTATCGATTTTCGTGATAGGCAACTTCTTTTCTAACTCTCTCCTAAGACTTTTAACCGGCCGAGGATCTCTACCAAAGTTTAAGAACGCCGGCGATACCTTAGTTGACGATTGCGTCGCGGTATTCAAAGCGTGCCTAAACTCGTGCAAATAACGGTCCCAGCTCCGGTGGTCTTTATCAACGAACATAGCGATCATAGTTTTCAGCGTCTTATTGACGCGTTCAACTGGATCGCTCTGCTGATGATATGCAGGGCACAACACGTGCTCAATGCCATGCTCTCGCAATATACCCTGGAAGATCACGCTCTTGTATGCTTTCGCATTATCGCTTATCAAGTACTCTGGCGTTTCCCACCTAAATAGAATCAATTCTTCCAAGGCAGCGGCGAGAGCAGGCCCGTCTGCCGACCTAAGCGGTTTCAGTTCTATCCACTTGGTGAATAGATCTTGAAACACGACCATGTACCGAAACCTGTTCTTGCTACGCGGTAGCTCGACTACGTCTGTGGCTACTACGGCCCACGGGCGTTCTACTGCACGTTTTCCCATTAAGCCGAGCGGCGCCTGTTGTACTGTTTTGTACTCCTGGCACTTTTTACATTCGGCAATAAAGGTACTAACGTCGTACCAAACGCCCGGCCAGTAGTACTCTCGTGCTAACCTATCGTACGTCTTTTCCCGGTCTAAATGTCCAGAGGAGGGCTCGCAATGAGCGTTGCGCAACACGCGTTCCCTATGCTCGACCGGCACTACCATGCGCCAACACTCTTCTCTATTAGTGATCGGATCGAGCAAATGGTTCTGCATAAACTTATAGAGCGTGTTACCCTCTACTCTCCACGTCCTATACTTTTTCGGCCTAGACAACACATCCTGTATTCGTTGCAGATACCACTTATCGCTCGTGTCCTCAAACGCGCATACCTCATACTCATCTTCGAATTCCCTAGATAGCGCGTCTGGCACGTGGTGTAATGCCCCTTTCCTATGTACTATCTCGCAGTCGTGCTGCTGAAACTCGAGTACCCACCTCTCTAACCGACCTGTAAGTTCTCTCTTATTCAAAATTTTCGTAAGCGCGCTATGATCAGTAACTACTATAAAGTGTGACCCCTCTATGTACGGTCTAAATTTCTTTACCGCGAATAGAACGGCTAAAAACTCTATCTCACTAACCGTGTAGTTACGCTTATGTGTGTTAAGCATTCGGCTGGCATAGCATATCGGATGCTCGCCATCGTCGAATATTTGAACTAGACACGCGCCTACCGCAAAAGATGAACCGTCGCAGTGCAAGTAGAAAGGGCGCGCGAAGTCCGGGCGCGCAAGAACAGGCGCCTCAGTCAACGCGCGCTTCAACCTTTCAAATGCGACTTGCTGAGCTTCACCCCAGTCCCACGGTTGATCCTTACGAATTAATTTTGTTAGGGGAACTTTAATATCACTTTCGTGTTCGATAAACCTAGCGTACCAGCCTACCATCCCGAGAAAGCGACGCAACTGAGCTACATTGCTCAGAGCTGGATAGTCTACAATCGGTTGCACCTTATTGTCGTCCGGATGCAAACCCTCACTGTCCAAGCGATAGCCCAAGTACGTTACTTCTGTGCAGAAGAAATCCGATTTCTCGAGATTGATTTCTAGACCTACGCTCGCTAACCTTTTCAGCACCTTTTCTAGCCAAAAGACATGACTTTTAAAGTCCGCGCTAACCACTAGTAAATCATCCAGATACCAAAAAACGTGCGGTTCGTATTCAGGCCCGAAAAGTGCGTCCATTACCCTCATGAACGTTGCTGGCGCGTTCACCAACCCAAAGGACATTCTTTCGAACTCCCATAAACCTAGCCCCGGTACTGCGAAAGCCGTATATTGCTTACTTATCTCCGAGAGAGGAATTTGCCAGAACACTGACTTTAAGTTGATTTTCGAAAGATGAACCGCGCCGCGCAACCTATCTAAGATTGAGTCCATGCTTGGCATTGGATAAGCGTCAATCTTTGTCACTTTATTAATCGGCCTGAAATCTAGACAAAATCTATAACCGCCGTCTTGCTTACGTACGACTACCGGCGCGCTACACCATTGACTGTTCGACGGCCTGATAATCTTTGTCTTCCACAGGCGCATCGTTTCTTCCTGCAGGAAGGCCAAGATTTTCGGCGACATTCGACGCATTGGCGTTTTAATCGGGCCCGCATCACCTACATCGATAATATGCTCGATAACGTTTGTGACAGCCGGCGAGTCTCCGGGCTCAGGGACGATCCGGCGAACGAGCGCCATGATCGTCTCGCGCTGAGTTTCCTTGTACCTATTTAAACCTGCGCATTCAGCGTACACGTCAATTGCCTCGCTATTCGTGTCGGCTAGTTGACACCAGTCGTTTTGATCGCCTGACCGCCAGGTACGATTTCCGAAATTAATGTTAATGTCCCATTTATTCCAAAAATCCGCGCCTAATATAAGGTCGTGTTTTAGAGTTGACACGGCCGTCGCGGTAAGCCAAGCGAATCTACCACCGATCTCAAAGCACAATCTAAGATCGCCTAATATTCGCGGCTTTTCACCTGAAATGCCTTGAATAAATATCGTAGGCGGCCTTAAACGTTCCTCAAACCTTTGTGCAAGCTTCGGTCCTATAACTGATACTTGAGCACCCGAGTCTAATAGCGCGGTATAGACTTCATTGCCTATTTTAACCTTTAGGAAAAACCTATTCTCCACCACGGCTACTAGCGCTTCATCTGACTCTCCAGTTTTTAGCAAAGGCACTGAGCTATTCTCAGTCTCCCCCCTCACCGAAACGGACGGTGCGTCTGTACAGACAACCGGACGCTTGCTCAAAACTGTAGTGTTAGCGGGATCGTTAAATACTTGTGTATCTTCTATACGCGAATTTATTGAGCCCACTACGTCATTCGATGTGGAAGAGTCCACGTGCAGTTGAGTTTTGTTCTTTCCGACCGCATCCCACGCATCGTACTTAGACAAAATTCCGTTTGTCGCCTCGTCCCGTTGTTCATGACCGGCCCTAGCACTAACACGTTGAACCGAGGTATTTGCGCCGTGCGAAATGCTTGATTCATGGTTCTCTGGCTTTAGGGGCCCGTCCAACGCCGAGGAAATGAACTCTCCACTAACCGCGAGGTCTGGTCTCCCCAGCTTCTCGTCAGCTTTATCAAAAACGACTCCACTACCCGGCTTACGAACGACTTGCCTACTTTCGTTTGTATCCGACTTCTCACTCAATACGCTACTTTCAACGCGATCGAAATTCCTTATTTTCGACGCGCCAACCCAACTACCTTCCTTTTTTAACTGCTCCTCTACCCATACCGCCCGTTCAATTTGCTTTAAGCAGAAGTTGCTGAGCGGTCGACGGCTCCCGCGTCCGAGTTTCCCTGTCTTACTTGATTGCAGACTGGGTAGTTTCGGAAAACAAACCCGACGGCATCGCACACCTGACATACTGGTTTGGCCTCCGTCGGTCTCAGTGGGCAATTATTTGCATAATGCCCTGGTTGTCTGCACTTGTAGCAGACAATCGGCTGCGCATTTTGCGCGGCCGGACACTGAGACCTCTGATGGCCGACCAGACCACACGCGAAACACGCGCCAGCAAAGGGACGTTGTCCTCTCGCGTTGCCTACTAGGGCACCGTTCGCTTGCCCACGTCGCTGCGGTATCAAACTCGGCGCGGAGAACATCGGCACCTGGGCGGCCAGCGGCTGCGTTGCAACGTTCGGTTGAGCTGCAACATTTAGTTGCGCTGCAACGTTCGGTTGCGCGGCCTGCGGCGAAGAACGGTTCGTCGCCTGCGGCTTCGTGCTTTGAGCATTAGCCGCGGCAACTTCGTTTTTCGGGCCTTTGCCTTTGGCCTTTGCCCTTTTCCTGCTAGCGCGCGTATCTTTAGCCGGTTCTAGCGTTAAAACTTCTAATTCGCCCGCGACCTGTTCTACTGCCCCGATCGCTTTCTTTCCAGCTGGCTTCTTAGGCTCGGAATAAACGGACTCCGGCACGAGCGTAACGTCCGCGCTCGGTGGATGCTGCCACCTTTTCCAACCCGCCATACGGTCTTCTAGAGCTAATCCTGCCTCTTTAAATTGACTTAAATTTTTAAAGCTTTTTGTCTCTAGAAAGCGCTTGTACTGGGGGTGTAGCCCTTCCACAATTATAGATACCTGTCTTTTATCGGATACCGGAGGATCGAAGCGTCTTAAAATTGATTGGAAAGCAGCTACATAATCCGAAATGCGTTCGCGCTCTCCTTACGACCTCTGTCTCAGCTCTCGGTACAGCTGTTCGCGAGTAAGCCGGCGACAAAAGTTAGCCGAAAAACTCTTTCTGAATTCTAAGAAATTTGCCCACTGTTTACGGTTAAGTTCGTACCATGAACGCGCCTTGCCCCGGAAGGTAGTGCCAATAGCATTTAGCATTTCTTCGTCCGAAATACCGTAATAACGTTGGTAGTCTTCTAACCCTGATAAATAACTCATCGCGTTCATGTCATCATCGCCCGAGAAATGAAGCGACCATGCTGTCAACGCACTAACGCCATCGGCCGGCACGCCATTTATATACTTAACGCGTTTCGGGCTTTTTTCTCTAGTTTTAGTTTTAATCGGCCTGTCGCTATGCTGCGATACGCTTTCCTTGCGGTCCCCGATCTCTGACTCGGAGGAGCTCGAGAGGTCAACCGTGCTGCCATGGTCCGGCAAAATTTTTGTTTTCGCCTTGACCGGCCTGCTCTTTGACACTCTCGTGGAAGCTCTAGACTCCGAGCCCGAGCCTACTTTGTCTAAACCTGATGGGCGCGCGTATTCACTACAGGGTGCGCGTACAGCCCTTTCCCATTCACGAACCCAGGTCTCTGTGTCAGGTTGCGGGGGCGATCTATAAATAGTTTCGAGAAAGCTGTTTGGGAATAATACCTGATTCATCGGCCTTTCTCCACGCGGAGGAACGCCTGGGTGAATCTGATAGACGGGGCCGGCGGCCGCTGGCACGTTCAGCACCGCGCGGCCGGCCGACGGGTCGGCCTGCAACGGCCGTTGAGCCTGTTGCAAGGCCTGATCCACTCCTCCTTGCACAGCTTCTCTCTCTACCCTATATAATGCCTTAGTACTGTCAGTGATACCTTGCTGCACCTCCCGCCGGTAAATCCATCGTCGGACTGCTGTTATCGCGTCCCAAACCTGACTAAAAGTACCGTTGCTGCGTCTTTCTAACTCGGGCGCGGTCGCAGCGCGTACGCCTACCTCTGGTGTTATCGCACTAGTGGTAGCGGTGGCGGGTAAAATTTCCTCCTCTGGGATGGGAGTGATAACCCTTTCGCCCGGCGGCCGAATTGGCTCAGGCAGAACGGCAACGCGGTCGGGTGATTGCGTCGCCTGTCCTGGTGATCGCCATTCTGCCGCCTTTGTTAAACCAATTTTTGACGGTCGCCGTCGAAGGAGAAGAGTCACCGTACACAGCATCCAAGCGCTTTTTGATTTCGCTGCGCGATTTTCCTTCCAAAAACAAGAATCGAATCACCGACCGATACTGCTCTTTTTCCATTTTTCAAAAATCAACGGACACGCTTTCACACGCTCTCAAAAATAAACTACAACTCCGATCCGATTGAAATCTTGACAGTAACCATCGAGAAGGTTGTACTACGTGATATAATATTTTTTTTGCGAAAGTGGCACCATCCGGCGGTGAGGCTAAATACTTATCGGACCACCGTCGTATTATACAACCCCTAATATCAGGTGGAGGAAAACCTTTGTCACCTCTCTTTTTAGTTTTAAAAGAACAATCTGGCCAGTTTGGACCAATTATAGAATCCAAATAGTTCAAACCTCAAAATGTATACGTAGAAGCATCTAATTCTAGAAAATTAACTTCAATTAATTAATAATTAAATATAATTTAAAAATAACAGAAAGCTGGTAGAAAAATGTTGAATAAATTCTTTTCTTGCAGATCTTTTTAAAATTTGGTTGAAGAACATTTTTCATCCGAATGTTGGTCAAACCAGTATATTGCTGCTAGATTCTTGAAATGGTCACTGCGAAAAAGTAAGTGAAGAGACTAGACCAGAAAATAAGATCGTTAATGTTATGGAAATTCCAACTGGAACTACAGAAAAAATCCAACAATTAGATTTATACGGCTTTCGAGTATGGAAAAACTTTTTTCGACGTTTTTCAGATAACTTTATTTTAATGGATTACGATATGAATTTACATTCGAGAAATAATATTATTAGGCTTCAGTCATTGATTCTGTAACGAGGAAGGTTATCTAAAAAAAATGGGAAATTTATTTAAGAACAAACTCCCACGGTGCAGAGCTAACCGCCGCTCCGTTAAACACGTATAATTGTACGTGTATTCGGCTTTACGTCAGATGATTTCGCTTAATTATCTTCTATCGAACGGAGTTGAACTCATCTTAAGTCACTTGCCTTGTGACACTCGATGAATCTTAGGTGTGGGCGACTTTACGCCTAATCCACTTAATCCCCTAGACGTAATTGGATTAAAACCTAAGTCTTTTACAAATCCCTTAAGCTAATAGGAAAATTAAATGACGTAATCGGCGAATAAATTTGACTAACTTTAATTAATAAAAATAACTACAGTCTTTATTGGGCCGAAAGACTAACGCTCACGAACAGGATTTTACAATGAATACTATCCGGTGAGAGAGAGAGAGAGAGAGAGAGAGAGAGAGATAGATAGATAAGAATTTATTCACCGTGATGGCAAAACATAAAATACAATAATATATAAATATATACAGTAATTGTCACAGCATTCAGTCAGTTTACATTATACCGTACAGGCATCACATTTCATCATAGTTCGATTACAATTGTAGTTCCTCAGTCAATAAATAAAATTATGATTGTAGTCATTACGTTAAAATAAATAGACTAGGATTTGACTAGTTCACAGTTCTATATTCCAGAGGAAACAATAATTCTTATCACTACAGTCTAGCTTGCTTATCTTAAAACTAGTAATGCAGTCAAAAGTTTAGACTAGTTTTCGTCATACAGACACAAAACAGCACAATAAATAAATAAATAAATATAATTCACTACAAACACGTAAATAAATAACTGTACAAACATTTATACAGTAAACTAATAGAAATAAAAATACTCCAGTGGTACCACTCTACGCATTCAATGACGCAAAGTATCCGCGCGCCCCCCTCTTAAAGCTGCTAAGCGACGGCGCATGCCGCAGGTCAGATGGAAGAGTGTTCCAGAGATGGGCACCCATCACCTGGAAAGACCTGCGAGCCGTCTCCGTTCTAACCTTAGCAACTCTAAGCTCAGCCTGCCCCACCCTACCCGGATACCTTGACTTGTGCCCTATGAAGAGCTCAGCCAGGTAGCCAGGCTCACGCATGGTCAAGCACCTGTACATTAGCAGGGACATGAAATATTCCCTGCGCACGTCCACGCGAAGCCAACCCAACCGCGACCTATATGGAGAGACCAAGACATCACGCGGGATACCATAGATGTATCTTACGCACGCGTTGCTCAGTCTCTGCAGTCGCTCCCTCTGCTCCGCCGAGGCCCCCAAACACACCACGGTGCAGTAGTCCAGGTGAGGCTGGACCATCGACTCCACCAGTCTGCGCCGGAGCAGCTCCGTAGTACACGGCCTAACAAAACGCAGACCGTACAGAGCTCTCCAAACCTTCGCCGCGACCCGGTCAACGTGCGATCTCCACGACAGCTTGCTATCGAGAACGACCCCGAGACTGGTCACTTTATCACTAAAGGGAACAAATACTCCCTCTTGCACCTCAACACCAGGCAAGACCTCAGCGTAAATGTCATTGACATGTTTGTTAGTTCCAAATATGATAGCTTTGGTCTTGCCCGCGTTCAGGCGCAGATCCGAATCCCGGGCCCAGTTCGCCACCAATTTCGCAGCCTCCGTCAGCATTCGGATGCCCTTCGTCAATTCATTTTTATGTATATGCAGATAAATCTGCAAGTCATCCGCATAGAAGAGGTATGAAACCTCATGTCCACGGAGCACATCTTTCAGATCGCCGACATACAGGCAAAACAAGAGCGGTCCCAGCACCGAGCCCTGTGGAACCCCCAGATTCGTCTCCCGCCACTCCGAGCTCCCACCCCCAGCAGTAACCCTTTGCGAACGACCACCGAGGTAGGACCTCAGCCATTGGAGAGCAGAACCAGAAAAACCAAGAGCACGGAGCTTGCGCAAAAGTCTCGAGGGTGATATAGTGTCGAACGCCTTGCTGAAATCGAATAACAGCAAGAGCATCACCATCCTTTTGTCAACGCCCATTCGGATGTCATCCGTCAACTTTAATAACGCTGTCTGAGTACTGTGGCCCCGCCTAAAGCCGGAGAGAGAAAGAGAGAGAGAGAGAAGATTCGAAATTTACCGCGAACTAACGCTCGGCGCGAAAACAAAAAAATCGCTAACACGATTGACAAAATACCGAATATATTTTGTCACGCAATAATGACGGGTGCACCTACCCTGCGGTGCAATTACAGTGATCAGCCGTAATTGTAGATGAAATATATCAATTGCCGCTGCCCACCTATTTATCAGCTGCGCTGCCTCAGTCTGCCTTTAATCTGCTGCAATACTGTTTCTGCACTGCTGCTACTTACTGCTGCAATACTGTCGTTGCACTCACGCACGTAATTATCCCAGAAAATCTTTAATAACGGCGAAACACGGTGTAAAACAATATCGGCAGTAAACTCGCGTAAACAGCTGAGGCGTAACTGTTTATTCAAATGATCGCGCGCCCCCTCTCTCTCTTAATTGTTTGTACTAACGCGCGAGAAGCAGAATCGCGAACAGATCGATTAATTGAATCGACTACCGTTGCAATTCATAACTAATTTTCGTCACCAAGATATTTAAATGTTTTTAAATATTCTTGGTTTAAAAGTGGATATCACGAAGAAAAACCGGAAAAATTTGATAATCCAGTTGATTTCATTTTCAAGGATTTTTGTAGTTCAAAATGCGAAATCCAAAGCTGCTAAAAATGCTGCAATTATTCGTTGTGACTTATGTAAAAAGTCCCTATGTTTCAAACATTTTTTTGATGATTATCATTACTGTTCAGACTTTAACAAATAAAAAATCTTAAAAAACCGTTTCTTCTAAATTATATTAAATTTTATAAAAGTTTATATTAGTAAGTGTGCAACACTCAAAAAATTGGTATAAAGACAAATGAGTTAAAAGTAGAGTCATGTAAGATAATATGGATTAAATATAATTTTCTCTTTTTATCGATTCTGTATAAAAATAAGATTTTTCACCATAAAGGGAATTCATATAAATTTTTCTATTTTTTTCATTAGAAACGGGAGTTGCAATGTCTATAATTTAATTAAAAATAAAGAAACTGTTTACCTCTATTTTCTTTCAAAACATTAACATCTGCTCAAAACGAAACTATTTGTTCACTGCAAAAATTCATGTTAATTTTTCAATTTTTCACCTATCAGAACTAGGGGTTGCTACCCCCAAAAGTCAAAGACACCAGAATTTGTTTTATTTTTTATAAGGATTATTGCCCATTATGTTTGGCTAAAAAATATTGACTAGAAGAAAAGTTATTTGAAAAAAATTATTTTGAGGGTGAAATTGAGAGAGGATTTCACCCCTTAAATATCTTTTTCCACCAATAAAAGAAATACCAATCTCTTGCTTTTTTAATGTACTACAATACATACAAGAATTATCAAAATCGGTGAGTTCTGGTTGGGGTACATTCCTTGTAAAATAATAAGGATAGACATTCTCGTCCATAGTTGTTTCATTGTGAAAATTTTTCGGTAAGTGTTTTAAACATTTATCATCAACCATACCAGTTGCCACATGGTCCATGTATCATATTTTTCATCACAATTTCATGTAATTTAGGATTATTTATTGCATCAGGTATTTCAGCTGATAAATTTTGTCAACAATTGCAGGAGTAGTTATTTTAAAACCTTATTTTAAAGTAATTAATAAATGCATATAGGCAAACCCCTTTTCTACAATTCAATAATATATACGTATGCTGCTACTTCGCCAAAAAAATTTTTTTATGACAAAATCAAGTAAAAGATCTATTTTCAAATAAAAAATTCGAGCACAGAGGTCGATCAGCGGTGTGCTAACAAAGTAAAAGGTTTTCTTCATATTCTTTCCATTTGAAAATATATGTCATAGTTAGAAAAATGCATGGTTTTCCTTTTTTATTAACTATAACCAGTGCATCTTTATAACATTGTTGCACATCACAAGGAGAAATTATAAATTTTTATAATTGTTTTTCCCATTCGACCTTCAATATCAGCAGCAGAATTATGCATATAATCGCGCAAGCTTTTATACGTATCTGATCTTATTTCTTTTTAATGATTTCTAATATAGTTGATTTTATCTTTTACGATTTTTACGTAAGAATCAACTATCTATTGCTGGAATAATATGCGACCCATGAGAAACGTATTCAATTCGTTTCTTTTAATCGCTATTTTATACCTAGTATAAGCTAATCGAGTTGTACGTGTATTTTTTGATAATTATTCCCTGCTCGTTTTAAATCTTAATGTCACCCTCGTGTACCATAAGGATAAAATAGTGGGCAAATCCATTGTTCAACGTTAGGATCCATTGTGCTGATGCACTGTAACTGTTTATCACTTACATTTCTATTAGATACGCAAGATTCAGGTATTTCTTCATCAGTTTTCGTTAAGAAAATTACAGCTACTTCATCAACTCGTTGAAAATTATATCTTCTTATGTTTGTTCCTAGTTTAAGTGATAACAATAATTTTAGCTCTGTAGGAGTATGAAATCTGACGTTATTGCTCAATAATTGTTGATTTTCCAATTCTTCCTTCATTATTACGTAAGATTGAGCAAAATCATTAGATTATCAAATTATGGTATCAAGTATTATCATCGTATCGGGATGAACTAATGGATTGAGTTATTCGATAGTTAACTGTTTCTTGAGGATTAATTATAAAAAGTTGTTCATAAGATGGATTTTCGTTAACATTGGCATGTGATGCAGTATTGATTTGATAATATATATGACCTTGAATCATGAAGTAATATAGCTCTAGGCGTATAGTTTGAAAATTAAATAAATTGGCGTTAAAAGATGCAAATGATAAAGAACTATTATAACTTCGAATATTTTAAAATAAATGATCTGAATGCTGATGTGAGATATTAAATCTTCCTTCATTATTATATGTTAATTGTTCAACAACATTTCTAGATTTTTCGACGGTAACATCGCGAGCGGCCTGTCGCCGGCGTCGTTGATTTTCAGCATTTCATTCTCGTCGATTTCTCTGATAGATGATTTCTTCTTCTGGTATACGATGTACTTTGCGACGATTCATTTTATTGCACAATTAAAATTGAATAATTGAAATGAAAAAATAATAAGATAAATAAATGTGAAAAATAAAATGTTATGTATGATGTGACGGTAAATGTCTAGTTTGCGCTACCGTCTCGATCGCGTGTAGGTGGCCTGCGAGGGCAGCATCTACCGGTCGGGGGAAGTAAAAAGGGAACTCAATCCGAAATGGGGTGAAACGCGCGCGAAGAAGGAAGGACCAGTAAGAGAGTATCTCTACCATCGGTAGCAGCGTGAGTGCATGTGAACGTGACATCGAAAGGAATCAAGGAGGGTAAACACAATTCGTGGATTATCAATAATCCGTTGTTGCTGCTGTCACAGTAAGATAGCTCATACGCTATCGTAAGCTGACTACGATATCCGAGGGAATGGTCCGGCGGAAACGGTAGGGCGATTGAGAAGGTCTCGTGTTTGGTGTGGAAAAGCGGCAACTTGAGCCACGTGCTGAAAGGCGACGTCGACAAGCATATCAAGGTAAGCTGGCCAGCTTCGCGTCACGTTATTATCGAACAACCGTGCGCAATCCGTTAACCTTTCTTTCGCAAAGCCGTGCGCGAGCGTTATTAAACCGGCAGCGAGCGAGCGAGCGAGTATTTCAAACGAGCGACTGTAAATA
Organism: Phymastichus coffea; assembly: GCF_024137745.1. NCBI lineage: Eukaryota > Metazoa > Arthropoda > Insecta > Hymenoptera > Eulophidae > Phymastichus > Phymastichus coffea. The sequence continues at coordinate 5,409,197 of NW_026706827.1, forward strand.
AAATGGCGATACGCAACTCTAGCGTACGTTTAGAATAAATGTTCTCGCACGGGCCAAATCTTTTGTAAGAATAGTTCAAATAAATGATTCTGCGTTACTAAAATGATAATCTACTTTTGTCCCTTTTATTAGTTAGTTGGTTGACTGATACCCGCCCTTCCCCGCCCCTCGATTTGTTAAAAATTCCTTATTTTGTTCTCATCGCGCTCATTCCGGCCCGACGGCGCACTAGGTGAGACATAAATATTAATACACGGAAATCGTACCCCGTTACAATGAATTAAAGCTGTATAATAAATCTATCAACAAATAAATAAGAATAATCAAGAATGAATAATAAGTATATTTAAACTGCTTTTAATGTTTTATTAACAAAAATTAAATTATTAATGTATGTAAAATTTCTTTCTTTCAAAGTATAATTGAGATCAACTAAAAATTTAGACTAAGTCAAATTTTTATTGTAGATGATAGTCATAGCTAGGTCCAGGTTAATGTTAAAGTATAGGTTTTTTTGTCAAAAATTAATAATACGGTATATATATATAGGTTAAAGCATAGGTGGAGATATTGGTTGAGATATAAGGTAGAGATTAAGTTATAGTTTAAGGTATAGTTTGAATTTTAACAGGCTACCGTTTAGTCGCAAATCCCTGGTAATTGTAACTATCGCTACGGCCAACTGGTGCCTTGTTAGCTGTATGCTTCGAGCACACTGACTCACCTTGTGCCGGTGTACACATGCGCCGAGTCCTCTCAGCGATCCCACCTCGATGCGCGAACTCTCCGTAAGAGGCGCTGATGCGCTTGCTTACCAGCGCTCCGTCGGTCACTGCAGACAACTCGATTGACGAACAGCTCTTTCTATAGCATTCGCGATCTGTGTTGGACTATCGGCGCGTTCAAATCAAAATATAAACATAAACACCGACACCGCACAAGGTTATTAATATTTAACCACTTTATTGGACGAGATAAATCCTATACAAAGGACGATTTGCCGAGAGTCGGAATGCACGCTGTATCAACAAAATACATCGAATGAGGAGAGAGAGAGTTGATTTCGCGGACGTCGCGGACTAGTCGCACGCACGATACCTACAAACTCACCGCGCACGCTGCGCGGGATCGCACGCAAAACAAATTCGAAAGTGCAGCGCACTTACCGCTGATCTGATGAGGATACGGTGGCCAACCGTATACGCTTTCTCGAGAAACGAGCTGCCTCTGCAACCGCCTTTCGTTGCTGATGTTATGCTGCGCAGTGGATGCTACTGAGGTTGTGGTTGCTGCTACCGATGCTGCACACGTTACGCAGTGTGCGCACTCGCCTCTCCACTCACAGCACAGATTACCTACGGCACGGCTTTACACGTTGTCACTTCGGATGGAAAAAACTACGATGTCGCCAGACTGAAAAACACAGTCATACTGACTCGCTAGCTCTCCCCTCCCGGTCGTTGCCCCTCACGCGCCCTCTCTCTCTCTCTCACCGAAGCCGATCACGGTTATTACACTTAGCCACGCTTGACAGCCCTCGCGAGGCATAACGATTTTCGGCAATCGTTGCAGAATGTAAAATAATAATAATAATAGAAAATATAACATATAATTGTTTACTATTCAATAGTAATAACTTGCATCTATTGAATAATTTAAATAGTAGATTATATTTAAAATTCCAAATTCGTAGAGATTTTTTTAATCAAGTAACAAATGTGCAGAACCGAATCTGAAACAAAAAAAAAAGTTTATTATACGAATATAATTATAAATTAAATTATATTAATTTATTTTCTAATTATAAGGTAAAATGAGTTATACGAAGGTTGTTCAAAAAGTAAGGGAAGTTTATGGCTTTCTCAAAGAATATTTATTTATTGGTCAATATTTATGTTGTCCCCTTCAAAGTATTCTTCGTTAGATATAATACACTTCTACCAGCGCTTTTTGATAGCCATTTTGAGGGATAGCCTTGAGTTCTTTTAGCGATGCAGTTATTATCTCCTCAATAGTTAAAAATGGATGTCCTTTCATGAGTTTCTCAAGTTTTATGAAAAGAAAAAAGTCACTGGGAGCTATATCCGATGAATATGGAGGCTGAGGCATCACAGTGGCGTTGGTTTTAGCCAAAAAATCTCTCTCAAGTAAAGTTGAATGAGCAGGTGCATTGTCGTGATGCAAAATCCACGAATTGTTTTTCCAAAGTTTCGGACGTTTTTTGCGAATTGCCTATCGCAAACGACGCATAACTTCGAGGTAATACTCCTTATTAACTGTTCGACCTTGTGGTAAGAATGTCTGATGAATTACGCGACGGTAAACAAAGAAAACAGTGAGCAAAACCTTGACATTTGATCGGATTTGGCGTGCTTTTTTGGGTGTTGGCTCTTTTGGGGTCTTCCATTGGGACGATTGGACTTTAGTTTCGACATCACAACCATATACCCAAGATTTATCACCAGTTATAACTCTTTTGAAAAAATCAGGATCTTCATTGACTTCATTCAACATCTCCTAAGCGATGGTCATGTGACGGTTATTTTGATCAAAATTAAGCAATTTTGGAACGAATGTCGCTGACACACGTCTCATGTCCAAAACATCCGAAGGAATATCATGGTATGAGCCAAGCAATATCTTTTGCAACTTTTCTGATGGTGATTCGACGATTTTTTAACACAATTTCTTTCACTGCTTTAAAGTTTTCATCTGTTGTTGATGTGCTGGGACGTCCAGAGCGAGGTTCGTCTTCGACATTCTCTCGGCCATCTTGGAACAACTAATACTACTTATACATATTTTTCTTACTCAGAGTAGACTCATCGTATGCAATTGTCAACATTTCAAGAGCTTCAGAGCTAGATTCCATTTTTCACACAAAATTTAAGCAATCTTTTTGTTCCATTCTTTTTGATAGAAGAAAATCGCCGGGCACACCAAACACTTCTAACCTCTGACGTCTCTGCCAGAAAAACAACACGTGATATAGTCAAAACTATGAATATATGATTGTGGCGAGTATACCAACACAACAACAACCAAAATTCAAAACTTGAATGTACGTAGCCCGCGAAAATAGAAAAGTCACCTTGCTTTTTGAACACCCCTCGTATACATTAGTAAAATTATAATATAATCTGAAGCTTGCATAGAGATAAAAATGTTCGTTAGTATTACTTATTAAAGATTTGTGGAAATCAATATTTGTGAAAGGGCATAAATGTATCTATATATGTGTATGAGTAATTGTACTTCTGAATTCTGTAGACCAAATTCAAAATATCTAATTATTCAACTATACTCGCATATAAAATAACCAAAAAAAATAATAATTTTAAACTACTGTCTCAGAGTGCCAAACTTAAACTTTATACATTCTCTTATAGTATAAATGTTATCATGCATGTGCACTTTGATTACATATCAAGTATTAATAATGTTCAGTGTCTTCGTTTGGATAAAATTTAGCTTTCATGATAAAAAATTATCTTACACTCATCAAAGAAATTCTATTAAACTACAACATTCATTCTACCATGTGATATTTAATTATAGACAGGTATTTATAATCATATGTGTAATTACTTGAACAATAAACTTTTGAAATAGTAATACCTGAAAAGAATAGTTACAGTAATTCAATGGATTTTTTTTGTTACCTGAATCTGAACTGAAATCGCAATTTTTTTCAATAATTTTTCTTTAATAGCCTCGAGATGAACAAAGTTAAAATTAGAGCTGATGACCATCAAGTGTAATTTGTAACAACTAGAAATAAAAAGATTAATACAAAACTACTTTTAACTTCAATTACTTGTTAGTGTATATAATCATAAGTTATCATATCGTATTGTCTCAAAATCTAACCTAAAAAATAGATGTGTGATATATTGTATACTGGTGAAAACCAGTATAGAAGAAGGCATCGCTTACCTTACAAATACAACTATCAACTTATAATGCTTTTTGTCTCTTTTTCACACTTGGTATTATGTCAATTGGCTCCAATATTTTTTTGTGCGAGAAAGCAGTTGATACACTTTTCTACCATAAAACAAACATAATTTTTCAACACGCGCTCTAGACCATTAGATCCGGTAGTATATTTTTTTTTGTTTAAGACAATGGTGATGAATATACTTGTGCTACCATCACTTAATGGTTTATTTAAACATGGCATTCAAAAAGAAATTCAAATTCAGTTTTGAAATAAATTAAGGCATGTAATTTAAATCAATATAAAAGAGAAGTTTAAGAGGTACAAAGAATTATATGTCAAATATTTTGTTTAAATAATAAAAGAGTACTTAAATTAAAAAATATAAGGTACAGTTATATAAATATTTTTGAATTAAAAATTATAAAAATATATACTACATATTTACATATAGTAATATTTTAATTATTAAGAAAAATTATTTTGCACAGAAAAATATAATTAAGGAAGACTTCTTAATTATACGATGGAATAATAGACAGTGCAACGCAGCACATGAAAAAATCAAAGTTCAGAAGGAAATAAATTAAGGTTTTGAGTGAAAAGTAGCAGAAAAAGAAACTATTATAGGGTGGAAGAGAAGAAAGTGAAAGTGCGCCAAAGAAAAGTGGTCAGAGGAAAGCAACACGAAGAAAAAAAGAGGAGGCGCCCGTGAGGTTAGGTGCGAACGAGAAAATCACAGCAATAGCAAGAGAGAAAAAAGAAAAATATGTGTCGAGACGGGTTCAAAGAGGAGAAGAGGGAGGCCATTGAAAAGAGGACAATCAAACGAAGGTTTGCATCAAGAAACAGGAATAAAGAAATTTATGTTAAAAACAGGTGAGGGGGAGGAGTCAGAGGGGAAAGACAAAGAAAATCAAGTTAAAGAAGGAAGTATAGAGGGGGGAGAGAACAAAGGAGAAGAAAGAGCACAAAGGAGAGAAGAGGTCGATAAGGAAGAGGAGGATATGATGGAGATACCGAACGCGGATAAGAGTGAGAAGAAAGAGAGAGAACCCGTCATTTGCAGCGAGGCTGATAAAAAAGAAACTTTCATGGATGGAAAAACTGCAGTTAAACGCTGGGACGAAGAGAGGTTATGAGAAAAAGATGGAACAAGTATAACAGGTAAAGAGGAGAAGATTACAAGAGAAAGAAGAAGGAACGAAGTAAATGTTGACATGGACAAATTCAAAAATGAAATGGAAAGAAAAATAAGATTGCTAGAGGGGATGTTAGAAAATAATGAAAAAAAGCATAGAAAGGAAGTGAGAATTATTGAAAGGAATTGGGAAATTAGACTTGAGCAAATTTGGGAGGAACTAATCAAAAAAGATTCTAAAATAAATAATTTACAGAAGAGGATCGACGAAATGGAAAGAGAGGGACAGAGAAAGCAGTGGAGAAGAGAAGAGTCAACAGAAAGAAGGGAATCAAGCAGAATGAATGAAGATGATGAAGATTCAGCAGCAAGGAAAGCATATAATGAAAAGGAATACACTCAGAGAGACTCCGAGGAAGGATTACATAGACTGTAATTAGAAAGAAATAAGAATAAGAATGGTCAACCGGAAAGAAAAGTCGTAATACTTATATGGGAAGAACAGAAGACGGAAAGTTTTAAGACCGAGCCGGATAGGATGTCGGAGAAGGAACGAGAATACAAAAGAAAGGAAAGAGTAGAAAGGAAAAACAACATATTAGTGCGAGGAATGGAGGGGAAAGGAAACGCTATCTAGATACAAAGAAGATTTGGAGACGCTCTTAAAAATTCTAATCAAGATTTACAGATCAGAAACCACTAGAGAAGGGACGGTTCTGACATCGTGCACGTTACAAGATAAGTTAGATATAATTAGAAATAGATACCAATTGAAGGGGATGGCCATCAGGATAGAAGATGACCTGACAGCAAGAGAAAAAGTAATTCAGGAGTAGATAGGCATAGTTGAGAAGGAGGAAAGGACAAGAGGAAGAAATGCGGTAGCTGGCCACCAAAAAATAATAGTGAAGGGGACCTGGTATGAATGGAGAGAAAGAGAGGGAGTATAGTGAGAGTGGAAGAAAAAGGGAACAAAAGAAAGATTACAGGAATTGACTAGAATAGTGCTGGATCAAAAAACATATGAAAAAAATGGAGCAATATCAAGGAATATGACATCAGTTTCATGGAAAATACGGGAGAGGAACATAAATGGGGAGGCAAAGCGGTAGTAAAACCTAAAAGAAGAGGGAAAGCAAGCGGAGGAGTTTTAACTGGGATTAAGAAATGGATAGCTGCAAGGGTTAAGATGAAGGAATGGAAATTTGGAGTGATTGTTGAAGGAATAAGAATCTCGGATGGAAGAAGATGTGACGTAGTAGCAGTGTATATCAACGAAGGAATCAATAAAATAAAAAGAGAGCTGAAAAAAGTACTAGAGCAAAGAGAAGAGAAAGCAAACGGCATACTAATAATTGGGGACTTCAATGCAAGAGTGGGGGAGGGGAAGGAAGAAGAAAGCAACGGCATGAGAAGAAGATCACAGGACAAGATAAGGAACAAAGAAGGAGAGAGAACGTTAGAACTTTGTGAGGATCTAGGGGGGTTTATAAGAAATGGGAAGACTGAAGGCGACTGAGAAGGAGAGATAACATATTAGTTCAGGATGCACTACTCTAGGAGTTCTACTCTCGACTATATCGCTGAAATGCAAGATGCAACAGGAGACATAATGGGATGGATGAAAATAGAGGAAAGCCTAGCATCGGACCACCTACCCATTTCATTTGAGATTGACGCAGGAATAGAGGGAAATTCTGAAGTAGGGGAGGAGCTGGATGAAGAAGACAACGAACAGAGCGAAGCAGCGAGGATAGTATGAGAAGAAGGGAAGAAAACGGAGTATAGAGAAGAATTGAAGATGAGAGAGAAGGATCGGAACACGAAAAAAAAAGGAAAATGGAAAAGATTAAAAGAGAGTTTACAGGATATAGCAGAAAAACTAGGATTGCGAAGAGTGATTAAGAATAGGACGAGAGGAACAGCAGAGAAATGAGAATGGAAGGACATGGAATATAAGGAAATGAGCAGACGAGTCTGGAAAAGACTTAACAAATACTTATGGACAAAGGAAGATAAGGAAAGAGAAGCATATAGTGAGGGAAGGAAAATGCTAAGAGTGTTGGAAAATAAGAAGAAAAAGGAGTTAGCGGAAGTTAAGTGGACAAGGCTCAAAAAAAGTAGGAAAGGAACAGATTTCTGGGAAGCATTGAAAAGGTTTAGAAAAAGGAAAAGTAAGAATGCCTCCAGGATCCCTCAGGAGGAATGGTTGAAGCATTTTAACCCTATGGAAGAAGAAAGGATGGAACGTAGGGACCTTGAAGAGGAGCTAAAAAGGTCACGGGAGGAAAAGAAGAAAGAAGTGAAGAAAGAAGAGAGGAAGATGGAAAGAGGCCCTGGGGCGACCTGAACGTTATGAATAAAGTGATAATTAGAGGAGAGGTAGAGAGGGCTATAAAGGGCATTAAAAAAGGCAAAGCAGCGGGACAGGATCAAATTCTCGGAGAGTTCTACAAAAATATGACGGAAGGTTGGCTGTCAGAATGAACAGAGACATTGAACGAGATATAGGCCACCGGGACGATACCAGAGAAATGGAAAAAAGCCGGCATTTTTCCAATTTACAAAGCTGGCGAGGAAAATAAAGCGGAGAATTACAGAGGGGTATTACTGTTAGATGTGGGTTACAAGATTTTTGCAGGAATTTTAAATGACAGACTTAGATCCTGGATAGAAGAGGAAAGTATACTAGGAGAGAGTCAGGTACGATTCAGGATGGAAAGATGAACGAGGTATCATATTTTCACCTTGAAAAGCATAATAGAGAACAACATTAAGAGAGAAAGTGGGAACATACACTTGGCATTCATTGACTTCAAGAGAGCCTTCGATTCGGTGGATAGGAAAATTCTGACGAGGAAATTGGAAGAGTAAGGTGTATCAGGAAAAATGCTAAGGACATTAAATGAGATATCCAGAGAATCAACATGTGAAGTGATAATGGACAAAAGGATTTCAAAAGAATTCAGCACCACGAGAGGGGTAAAACAAGGCTGCCCATTAAGTCAGACTCTCTTTCATATCTATTTAAACGACTTAGATAAAATGTGGACTGATAAAAAGGAAGGGGGAACAGTAATTGGAAAGTTTGCTGACGACATAGTACTGGTGGCCGATACCAAGGAGGGATTGCAAGAAATGCTCAATAGCATGCAAGGATATAATGAGAGAAATGGAATGAAGCTAAACGTAAACAAGACAAAGGTAATGGTGATAAGATGGGGAGGAAGGTTAAGGAGGGATGCAAAATGAAGTTATAAAAGGAGAAAGACTAGAATAGTAAAAGAATATAAGCATTTATAAAAGAATATAAGAATATAAGTAATTAGGGTTTTGGCTTACTACAAAGGGTGCATACGGAGCACATATAAAGAAAATGAAGCAAAAAACGCAGAGCGCGGTGAATAGCACATGGGTTTTAATGAAGAGAGCAAGACTTAACACACTGGAAAGGAGACTGCTAATACTGAATTTAATGGGGAGGGCGGGATGATTATATGGATCGAAGTTATGGGGCTGGACACAGCAAGAAGATATGGAAAAAATTCAACCAAAGGTAGTTAAGATGGCATTAGATATCAACAAAAATACACTAGATTACATATGGAAAATGGAGGCAGGAGTAGAAGGCTTATATTTGGAAACGATAAAGAGGGCGATAAATTACATAGGGAAGATCGCCCACAGAAGACTTCCGAAAATATGTTTAAAGGAGGAAATGAGAGGGATCAGGAATAATAATCCTACAAGATGGGGAAGGAAATGGCTGGAATCAGCCAAGAAGGTAGGAAATGATGAAATAAAAAAACTGATGGAAAACAGGTTAGAGAAAGAAAAACTTATGAAAATCACAGAAAGAAACTAAAAAATAAGGGCAGAATAATACATTCTAGTGAGATGGAACAAGATAGACATATCTAAATATTGGAAGTACTATAAGGAATGGAAAAAATCATTAGGGAAGGAGAATTACTGAAGAAAAAGGTGGAAGTGAGGGCCATAAGAAAGAGGAATGGGCAAGAATATGGTACGGGAGAATAGGGAAGGAAGGGAACATAGGTTACACCAACGAAATATACAGAGTATGTGGAAACGAGGAAGAAGATCTACAACACATCTGGATATGTGAGGCGGCGAGGAAGATTATAAGAAAAGAATGGGTAAAGGTTGTGGATGACTGGAGAGGGGAGAGCAGGGGAGAAGAATTAATAAGAAAATTGGGAAAAGTGCTAGAGGGAAGGATAGACCATAGCACGTGTTAATATGCAAGGACTTTCGAGAAGATAGAAAGAAACAAGAAATTGGAGAATAAGAAATAAATGAGAGAGGATAGGAGGTTGGAGTTGAGAGACGAACAGTCTACACGCAAGGCAGAGAATGAGAGAAATTAGAGGGGTGAAGAAAGTTAAAAAAGAAGAGTATGAGGACAGTTTAAATGAAATATTGCGGACCAAAGAATAATATTAATTAGCTGACGGAAATTTATGTACGAAAGTAGGACAGTTGATTTATAAGATTGTATTGTTAAAATGTGTGAAGTAAGCTATCAATGTATACTTATCTGGAATAAAATTATTATTATTATTATAATTAAGGAAGACGCAATTCAGAAATTCATTTAGGAATTAATAAATAATTTTGCTAAAAGTTAGCGACAACGTAGGAATGATTGAACATTTAGGAACTACAACATTTTATTCAAATATAAAAAAATATAATTAATACATTAAGATTGGGGGGGGGGGGTCATCCTGGCATCTGGACATCGTCTTCAAAAAATTCAAGACACTTTTTTCTCGCGTTGTTGCACATTAGGTGCTCATCCTCTTGGACGGTGCCCAGTCGATCCAGAGGTTATCCTAGTACCTGAACATCGTCTCCTGGATGACTCATGATTTTTCGATGGAAACACTACATGCCTGCACGTTGTCGGAGATAGTGTATCGTCAACCTAGACGGTAACCCTAAAACTACGGTCGTGTCATTTTAAGTGTTTCGTCCGAGCTATCGATCGAGAAGAATTGATTAGAGATTATTCTACAATTTTACTTGATAAACTTCATAGCATAAATAGCAATAATTTCGTGTTAGTTGCTGATGGCACTTATTTAAAGCATCTGAAAAATGCGAACAACTAATACCAAAGAAGATCGTTTTCAGGGCATAAAAATGTTCCTTTGTATAAGCCGTTTATGATATGCACTACTGTGAATATTACAGAATGTACAACATGTAACATTAAGCATAATTCGGAGGATGGGAAATTATTGAAGTATTTGCAAGTAATAATCATAAAAGGATGAAATATCATTGAATTCTAAATACGCATTTGAAGCAGTAGATCGTCTCCTTCAAGATTGACTGAAAAAAAAGAACCATTTGGTGGTAAAACAATTATTGTTTCAAGTGTTTTTCAGCAAATATTACCAGTCGTTTGTGACGGTAGTCGTACAGTTATTATTGAAAACTCTGTTAAATTTAGTTATTTATGGAAACATTTTTTAACTATGACACTGATAATTTAAGAGTTACCCAAAATAATAATCACAGGTTTACAAAAAAAAAAAAGATGTCCGGATCTTGGGTCAGACCATATTTTTCTCATGTATTTTTTGACGCTGAATTCAAAGAAATTTTTGGTTTTGCTCTATCACGTCAGAATTTTTGGCAAAATCAAAAAATATGTCGAAAAAGTCGATTATTTTGTAAGAAATACGACAAACCTTGGACAATATTCAACATAAAGAAAACGAATATGTAATACCATTCAATACATCCAAAATGTTAAAGCACTAACCGTTTAATCAAAAACGTCAACTTCAACGCCGACCCTTAACCCTCTTACCTCCTAACACTACCCCTAACAAACCACAAACACGCTCACCCACGTAATCCAGAAAACAGTGAATTTAATCGCTAGTTTTTTAGCCATCAATCTGGTATAATACAGTGAGAAGATTAAACTATCAACTTTCTGGTTAAGCAGATGTATCTCACCATTCAGGCCTTATCCTATGAACCCCTAAAACTACCCCTAACAAACCACAAAGCAGGCTTACTCACATACCCCAGAGAGTAGCAAGTTAAATCGCCAGTTTTCTATAAAATAATCAAGTTTAATACAAATAGAATGTTGAACCATCTACTCTTTGATTAACTAAATCTACCTGAATACCTTTTTCTAACCCTTCAACTCCCTCACACTACTTCTAACAAACCACTAGCTAGCTCATCCATATTAATAAGGTAAAAAGTTGTTTAATTGCCAGTTATCTTGGGAACAATCCATTTCATCCAATTAAATCTACCTTCTGATCAATAAAATTAACCTGAATACCTACCCTTAGCGCTCGGATCCTATTACACCATCTCTAACATACTTGAAACAGGCTATCTCTCAAACAGCAAGTTTAATCTGTAGTTTTAAATAAAAAAATGAGTTCAATACTATCAGAAGGGCCCTGTGTGCTGGTCTGCTTTTAGTTTGTTACGTGTATGAGTAGCCTACCATCTTATTCTATTTTTAAGCTTACGAAATATCATGTCATTTTAATCAATAAAAATATATCTAGCATTTTATAGAATATATCTCTACACTTTTAACCCACAAACCCAAACGTACGAAGCTCAAATTAATAAATTCGAAGCCTTTAAACTCTCGTTCCCCTGATTTCAAGCTCATAAAACTGTAATGTAATAAAATCGAAGTTATTTAAACTTCAAGCTCACAAATTCAAAGTTTACGATTTCAAAACCCACCGCATTTAAGCCCACAAATCCAAAGCTGCTTAAAATCAGAACCCCCAATTGAATGCATATAAATTGGAAGCTTATGAAACCTAAGACAACAAATTATAAACTCCAAATCTACTTTTCTAAAGCCCAAGTTTCAAAACCGCAAACCTCAAATCCCAAATTCTAACACAGACGAAAAGTCAAGTTCTCTCTAAACCCACAAACCTGAATTCTGTATACATACTTGCAAATATGCGTAATTAATGAAAAGTTCTGTATCGAGAATGGTCTGATAGTGATTGTAGTTTTCAATTTCTTTATTTATGATTATTTTGTAAATTCATATTTTTTCGTCGTTAACATTTTAGGATAAAAATGGAAAAAATGAATCAGTGTAGTAACGATCCCAATCACTTCTGTATTATGTGTGGTGAATACCTTACAAGTAAAGAACGAAAAAAATTCACGGACTTATTGCAATCTTGGTATATTGAATGTTACGAGAAATCTTCAAATGAAATCCAAAAGCCATGGATTCCACAGACTATCTGTGTAAAGTGCATTCACAGACTAAGACGGTGGAAGAACGGTGACGATAGCACAAGACATTTTTTATCTCCGATGATATGGAGAAAACCTCAAAATCATAGGAATGATTGTTACTTTTGTTTGTGTAACACTGCGGGTTATAACATTAAAAATAAATACAACATTACATATCCAAAAGTATCTTCAGTGACTTTCCCAATCATCAATGATGAAACTAGTACCATAAGGAGAAAATTTAATGAACAACTTGAAACTAATGATGTGATTGTAGATGAAGAAGAGATTACAGATTCTGATAATACTGAATCTGAACATGAAGATTCTCATTGTCATGACAGTTTTTTTTTTTTTTTTTTCGAAGAGAAGACTCCAATTTTATTTAACCAATTGACATTAAACGATCTTGTACGAGAGTTAGATCTTTCTAAAGGACGTTCAGAACTACTTGCTTCTAGGCTGCAAGAAAAAAACTTGTTAGAAAAAGGAACTAAGGTTACTCATTACCGCAATAGAGATGAGCCTTTCAGAAAATATTTTTTGGAAGAAAACTTTTTGGTATATTGTTGTAATATCAAAGAACTTATAAACGAGTTAAATGCAGATTACTTAGCTGAGGATTGGAGACTTTTCTTGGATTCTTCAAAAAGAGGTTTTAAAGCTTTACTACTGCATAATGGTAACAAATATGCTTCGGTGCCAGTTGCTCATTCTGTAGTGCTTACTGAAGAATATGAATCTATCAGTTTTGTATTAAAGAAACTTAATTACGAAAAGCACCAATGGCTCATTTGCACAGATTTAAAGATTGTCACTATAATTCTAGGACAGCAAAGTGGTTTCACTAAGTATCCTTGTTTTATTTGCAAATGGGACAGTCGTGATCGTGAACAGCACTATATAGAAAAAAATTGGCCAATAAGAGAAGAGTTAAAACCTGGAGATAAAAATATTATTTTAAAGAAATTAGTTGATCCTTCTAAAATACTATTACCACCATTACACATCAAGTTAGGTTTAATAAAACAATTTATAAAAGCTTTAAAAGCTCAAAATAGTAATGCCTTCATCTACTTACGTACTAAATTTCCCAAGTTGTCAGAAGCCAAAATTAAGGAAGGTATGTTTGATGGTCCACAGATAAGAGAATTGTTAAAAGATCAAAATTTTGAAAAAAAATGACAGATTTAGAAAGAAAAGCTTAGATAGGTTTTAGAGAAGTAGTCACTAAATTTTTAGGAAATAATAAAGATCCTCAGTATAAACAAATTGTTGAAAATATGCTTGACAACTTCAAAAACTTGGGATGTTTAATGAGCTTAAAAGTACATTTCTTACATTCTCATTTAAAGATTCCCGGAAAATCTTGAATCTGTAAGTGAAGAGCAAGGAGAACGTGCTCATCAAGATTTAAAAGAAATTGAAAGACGTTACCAAGGTTTCTGGGACAAAATTATGTTATCAGATTACTGTTGGACCCTTAAGAGAGATACGCCCTTGTGAGAGGCGAGGGGACTCACGTTAATCAAGCACCCCGATCGTGAGAGGCAAGGGGACTCACGTTAAACAAGCACCCCGGTGAGAGGCAAGGGGAACTCACGGTAATAAAGCACCCCAAAGGAAACATAATCCTATTACGTCCACGTCGTTGTTTCTGGGTAGTGCTAAAAATAGGAAGTTAATGGATTTAAGGTAGTGAAGGGCACTCACGTTAAACAAGCACCCCGGTGAGAGGCAAGGGGACTCACGTTAATCCATTTACTACGTCCACGGCGTTGTTCAAGACTAAAGCAAAAAGTAAAAAAAACAATTGTGACCAGCAAAGGGGCTTAGTGCATAATTTATTAAAGCGATTGTCAAAGGCAAGGGACTTGAAATTATTTTCTGGGTTGGGGGGTGGGAGGAGAAGTGGCAGGGTAAGGTCTAAAAATCAAAAATCGTCAACTACGTTGAAGACGGGGACTTCAAAACCTATGGGAATTTACTAAAAGCGACGCCTTATGGCAAAGATTTTATCGTTCAAAAAAAGAGTGCATTGGGCATGTTAAAAAAAGAATGGGTTCCCGTCTCCGAGAGTTAGATAAAAATACCGTAGACGATAAAGTCGTAAAATCAGGGAAAAGTTTGCCCAAAAACGAAGAAGTAAAGTGCTAGGTGGAAAAGGTGAATTGAGTGGGAAAATGATTGACAACTTGAGTCAGTATTACGGATCTACAATTCGACACAATTGCGAGTCTATAGAAAAAATGAAAACTGCCATCTGGGGGACATTATATCACCAACAATCGACCGATGAAAAACCACAGCACGACAAATGTATGAGCGGCAAAACTCATGGCGTTTGTTGTACCAAAAGGCTCTAGCATCAGAAACGATTGAAGATTTCACACACAGCTATAATCCTCTACCAGATTATATTATACAAGCAATCAAGCCTATATATGAGGATTTGAGTAAAGATGAACTTGTAGAAAGGTGTGTTGGAGGATATACGCAGAACACCAACAAAGGTTTAAATCAATCGATCTGTTTATCTCATCAAAAAAGTTATCAGAAAGCAAGAATTTAGTTCAGTTTGCAGCGAATGTTGCTGACAGTATCTTCAACGAAGGTTGTGGTGCTTTATTAATGTTTATGCATGATATGAGAATCGGCGTTGGGATGAGCGCTCATGTCTACGCTGTAGCGCAAAATGCGGATCGCATTGCGAGGGCTAATAGAGACGCTGAACAGCAAAGCAAATGATCCCGAATTCAACGTAGATTAATACACTTTATCTAAAAAATCAAACTTTTTTGATTTCAGACGATTCTACGATGAATGCTGATGGACACCGCAGAGCACCTTCTGAAAAAGACGTTTTCAGAAATACTCTCACATGGGCTTATTTTGCAATATTTTCTTATGAAAATTTTTTTAAAGATTGTCGAAATGATGTACGACAATATTCCTTTATTTTTAATAAAATATTTTAAGCCATATCTCTGTAAAAAATTCATAAAAAAAGCGTTTTTTGGTCGCTACTCCTCCCTTAAGTGAGCGAGCTAGCTTCTGGTTTGTTAGAAATACTGTTATGGGTGTTGTTAGGGATTTGAAAGGGTAGGGATAGATATTAATTTTATAGATTTCGTTGAGTATAATTCAACGATCACCATCTAACTGAATTGAACCAGACTGTTTCGGCGATTAAACTTGCTGCTCCCTGGGTTATGTGGGTGAGCCTACTTGTGGTTTGTTAGGGGTAGTTTTAGGGGCTCATAGGATAAGGCCTGAATGGTGAGATACATCTGCTTAACCAGAAAGTTGATAGTTTAATCTTCTCACTGTATTATACCAGATTGATGGCTAAAAACTAGCGATTAAATTCACTGTTTTCTGGATTACATGGGTGAGCGTGCTTGTGGTTTGTTAGGGGTAGTGTTAGGAGGTAAGAGGGTTAAGGGTCGGCGTTGAAGTTGACGTTTTTGATTAAACGGTTAGTGCTTTAACATTTTGGATGTATTGAGTGATATTACATATTCGTTTTCTTTATGTTGAATATTGTCCAAGGTTTGTCGTATTTCTTACAAAATAATCGACTTTTTCGACATATTTTTTGATTTTGCCAAAAATTCTGACGTGATAGAGCAAAACCAAAAATTTCTTTGAATTCAGCGTCAAAAAATACATAAGAAAAATATGGTCTGACCCAAGATCCGGACATCTTTTTTTTTTTGTAAACCTGTGTAATGATTTAAAAGAATGAATTTTAATGTTGTGGAAGCGAAAAAATCTAAATTCATATATAAAGAAGGAAATGAATTAATAGAAATTCCCAATTCCATGATCGCAAAGTAAAAAAATATAATAAAAATAATATTCGGGAATAGAATAACAATTGATTATTTAGACTTACAAGGGACGGTCCCCAGGTGTTCAGCGCCAAAAGGCTCGCTATTAGGTGAAAAATGTTCCTTAGGGTACCCACAACAAGGATTAACTTGTCCTAAGCCCTACCGTTTGGGTATTTTTGAGTACCTCTTTCTCAAAGTTTGAATTATGAAAAAAAAAAAAAATTTTGAAAATTACTGAATAATTTTGATACAAATATGTTGAAATGACATTCCTTCAGTATTACGCAAAGCCAATGATGGGGATGTATAAAGACAAAGTGGCTCTTATGTTTTCCATTTTTTAATTAAAAAAAATTTTTTTTCTGTTGCTTCTCAAAAGTATAAAATTAAACATATATTTAGTCTTCAATTTCACATTCATTCAGGGCTAATATAATTTTTCTAGAATGTGATTCAAACATAAAAGTTTGTTACAATGTGCACATTTTATGAATGCTAGACTATCACATTCAACGCAATGACTAAATATTTCTTTTTTGTTCAAACAAACTTCATTTACATTATGAAATGTTTCTGGATCGGTAACGGCCTATCCACTATTGTACCAAGTGCATTGCAGCAATAGACAAAAAATTCCTGCTTTGAACTGATTGTGAACAAGTGAATGCATCTTTAGAAAAAATAGCACAGGCCGACAAAAAATTTTACCAAGAACCCGAGTATAGTTTTCCGAAGGTTTTTTGCGCGCTGAATCCGAATCCGAGGTCAGAATTACTCTGGTGGCTCCGATTTTCGAGATATCCTAACCTCAAAGTGCAAAAAACGCGATTTTTGCCTATATTTGAGGTTATGTAGCAAAGAAAAGAAATTTTTTTTCAAAAAACTGTATACATCAAATTAAAGTATGAGTTTTCTTCTTTCAAATGCCGTTGAGTATGCTAGGATATCTTTTTTTTTCACGAAGTTACACAAATTTGAAATAAAAAGCACTTGGCTAACTTCCTCTACCCAGCGTCATGTGGGTGTGCCTGCTTAGGGGTTGGGAGGGCTGGTTTTAAAAGGTTGAGGAGGTATTTGGGGATGAGGCCTATCTAGATCATATTAGTACGCATACCTGTGATTAGAAAATGAGTTTTTTTATCAAAAAGCAGTTAATTAAACTTGCTCTACCCAGGGTTATGTGGGTGAGCCTGTTTAGGGGTTGGCAGGGGTGGTTTCTACCCGTAAGAGAGCATTTTGTAAATAGAAGCACGATGCTCACAATATTTTTTAGTGTTTTGTCATATTTCCAAGTTTGGTTTAAATTGGTGAGTGGCTCTTTAATATGGTTACTTGTTCGATAGCTTGGGCTGAATGATGTGGTGCTTTTTAAATTCATAAAATTTGAAATTTTCAAATTTGTGTAACTTCGTGAAAAAAAAAGATATCCGAGCATACTCAACGGCATTTGAAAGAAGAAAACTCATACTTTAATTTGATGTATACAGTTTTTTGAAAAAAAAATTCTTTTCTTTGCTACATAACCTCAAATATAGGCAAAAATCGCGTTTTTTGCACTTTAAGGTTAGGATATCTCGAAAACCAGAGCCACCAGAGTAATTCTGACCTCGGATTCGGATTCAGCGCGCAAAAAACCTTCGGAAAACTATACTCGGGTTCTTGGTAAAATATTTTTGTCAAATTCTGTCGGCCTGTGTAGTCTATCATGCGCTTGTTTTTCTTTCAACTCTAACATTATTTGATTATAAATTGCACATACAAAAATGTTATATTGCCTAAAAAATATACATCTAATAGCTGACTAATTCCTGTTGTACCTGAAGGTATTGTTAATGGCACGACATAATCATTTTTATCGAACGGTAAGCAACTCATCAAAAAATTTGTAGATTGTCCGGTCCAACTATCAGTCAAAAGTAAAGTATTTTTAAAAATATATTAAAAATCTGAAACTTCGACTTCATATTTCTTCAAAAAAACATAACTAAACTCGTAACTAGTAAACATGTAACTGAAGAAACTGAAATTACAAATCGTAAATCTGTTCAGTTACAACTTACAAATTCTAAAATACCTCAATATAATCTAGATTTTGTTATGAATTCTGATCAGTCTCGTTTTTCAAAACAATATTCTTCGAGAAGAACTTCAAGTATTCGTGGTGAGAAAGACACTTTGCAATGAGTAAAAAGTGTTATCAATACTAGTCATTCATATATAATTCAGCCAATAATCACAGCATCTCGTACGAGGTCTGTCCGGAAAGTATCGGGCCTACGTTTATATCTTCGCGCCATAATGTTCGAGCGACCTCTACCGGACAGCAACGTCAACACTACAGCCTCACGAATCTATTGGTTACTTACTGACACCTGCCAGACGAATAGTTCATACGCAGCGGGGCTTTGTATACAGTGCCTTTTTCGCGTTCGTCGGATTTTGATATTGTCAAAAATGACTGAAAAATAAGATCAACGAATTTGCATCAAATTTTGCTTTCAACTCGGAAAAGCGAGTTTGGAAACTATTGAAATGATGCAAAAGGCTTTCGGAAGCGAGGGTACGAGCAAAACATGAATAAAAGAGTGGTATAAACGGTTCAAGGACGTTCGCACTTCTGTCGATAGTGATTCTCGTTCCGGCCGACCTTCGACGACAAAAACCGCAGATAATATTGAGCGGGTGCGACTTGCAATCGAACAAGATCGTCGTATGACTGTGCGATAACTAGAAGAAGATCTTGGGATACCAAAAACTATAATTTCAGGAACTTTAACCGAAAATTTAGGAATGAAACGCGTGTGTGCGAAATTCATCCCAAAATTGCTCACAGCAGAGCAGAAGAACATTCGCTTAGAAATCGCTCTGGACAATCTGGAAATAGTCAATAATGATGATAATGTGCTTAGAAAAGTTATTACAGGTGACGAATCATGGGTTTATGGTTATGATCCTGAAACAAAAAAACAATCTTCACAGTGGAAGCATTATGAATCGCCAAGACCAAAAAAGCACGTCAAAGTCGGAGCATTGTTAAGTCAATGTTGATTGTTTTTTTCGATTGTGAAGGTGTTGTACATCACGAATATGCACCAACAGGTCAGACTATCAATAAAGAATACTACGTTCAAATTTTGAAACGTTTGCATGATGCAGTAAGAAGAAAACGGCCGAGAAAAGAGAGAGAGAGATAGTTGGGGGCGTGCGTGCCCTAAGCAAGATTAGGCAGGCGCGCATCGCGAACCAATTAGCGCATTGGTCGCGCGCGGCATAAATAAGTATGTCAAATGGGGAGAGAAAACGAATGACGAAGAAGCTGTAGATCGCGGAAGGGAAAAACGAGCGACACAGACGGTAGTAAGTCGAACGGCCAGACAGACGGTAGTAAGTCAAGAGCAGAGTCGGAAGGTTTTCCGAGTCGATCAAAGTAAGACGATAGACGGCCAGCGGTGAAGCAGTCAAAGTGCAGCCGAGGACAAAGGGGCCAGCCGAACGCCACACCGCCAAGGGCCGAGGAGGACCGAGAGGACAGAGGACGACTTGTTCCTGTATCTGCTCGGGACGCTACTTGGGAAGTCGGCAGGAGTTGCCCAGTGACGACCAGCAACATGGCGACGATGGCACAGTGCGTAATTTTAAGTAGGTAGGTAGCAAGGCGTGCACACGCCGGCTACCTGCCCTAATTACGGTCGGTGTCATAAATCACTCAAAGAGAAATCGTCCAGGTGATCCCTCGCCGGGCGACTTTCTCTTTTAGCTAAGTAGCCTCAGTCGGTTTGTCGTCATATGCCGGGCGACGCGCGTTGTGTTTTGTATAATTTTGTAAGCGCGATTAGTTAACTGGTTCTCCATTGTTCTTTAGTGTTAAGACGTGTTCGCAACACCGTTGTGTTTATTAGATTAAGAATTTGTAAAAGCTGATTTTATGAGTTCATTTTGTAATGCGGTTTATTATTATGCGGTTATGAATGTAGGGTTTTGAAATATAAGTTTAAATTGATTTTGATTAGACTTAATTAGATTTATTTAAATGCAAAATTTGTGTGCTGTATATAATTCCCCAATCGTCTTCATTTCTTTGCCTTCTCTTCCTTTCCGCCTCAATTAGTTTGAGCGAGTGCGCCTCACTTGCCCACCTTAAAAAAATGGTTAACGAACGAGCTTTCGTTACAAATTCATTACCAGTAGTTTCCTGTAAGATTATTAACATATGGTAGGTGACAAAAGTATACGAGGTCTGTCAGGAAAGTAACGGGCCTACATTTATATTTTCGTGTTAGCGTTATTCTTTATCATCTGGTGGGTGGCATCCTTCAAAGTAATCCCCACTTGATTGAATAACACGGTTCCATCGATGTTTCCACTTTTCAAAACAGTCCTAGAACTCACTTTTAGGGATAGCCTTAAGTACACTCGTCGCATTGTTTTCAACAGTTGTTTTGTCATCGAATCGGTGTTCTTTGAGTGGTTTTTTTAGTTTTGGAAACAGCCAAAAGTCATAAGGGGCTATGTCGGGACTGTATGGAGGTTGTCGAAGCAATGCGATATTATGTTTGCTCAAAAACTGCTGCACAAGATTGGATGAATGCGCTGGCGCATTATCGCGATGGAGAAGCCAGTCACCACTTTCCTAAAAGTGCAGTCGTTTTCTTCTTACTGCATCATTTGACGTGCTTTTTTGGTCTTGGCGATTCATAATGTTTCCACTGTGAAGATTGTTTTTTTTGTTTCAGGATCATAACCATAAACCCATGATTCGTCACATGTAATAACTTTTCTAAGCACATTATCATCATTATTGACCATTTCCAGATTGTCCAGAGCGATTTCTAAGCGAATGTTCTTCTGTTCTGCTGTAAACAATTTTGGGATGAATTTCGCACACACGCGTTCCATTCCTAAATTTTCGGTTAAAATTCCTGAAATTATAGTTTTTGGTATCCCAAGATCTTCTTCTAGTTATCGCACAGTCATACGACGATCTTGTTCGATTGCAAGTCACACCCGCTCAATATTATCTGCGGTTTTTGTCGTCCAAGGTCGGCCGGAACGAGAATCACTATCGACAGAAATGCGAACATCCTTGAACCGTTTATACCACTCTTTTATTCATGTTTTGCTCGTACACTCGCTTCCGAAAGCCTTTTTCATCATTTCAATAGTTTCCGAACTTGTTTTTCCGAGTTGAAAGCAAAATTTGATGCAAATTCGTTGATCTTATTTTTCAGTCATTTTTGACAATATCAAAATCCGACGAACGCGAAAAAGGCACTGTTAACAAAGACACGCTGCGCATGAACTATACGTCTGGCAGGTGTCAGTAAGTAACCAATAGATTCGTGAGGCTGTAGTGTTGATGTTTCTGTCCGGTAGAGGTCGCTCGAACACTATGGCGCGAAGATATAAACGTAGGCCCGATACTTTCCGGACAGACCTCGTACAAATGATAAGAAGAATAGTTAAGTAAATTTTCTGTTATTTCATTTGCATCAAGAATTTCAATAGAAGTGTAACAAAATTATCGCATTCGCTCTTAATAGTCAGTAATATCAAGGGGAGAGGTCAGACAAATAAATTTATCAACTCATGCCGTAGATCGCTTAAACGCGTTCAACATACATTCAACAGATGCGTTAACGCAAGGAGTACGAACGCAAGTAACGACGAAGGACATAGAAACAATTACAACAATGATCGATGTGTACACGCAACCGATAACTATAACATCTACAATGTCGCATCTCTTCTCAACGGTGTGTAACACAGGAACATTACCGAAATTGTCAAGCTACGCGGCCGAGGGCAGCTACACAAAGATATGAACTCCTCATTACAATGCGTCTGCCGAACGGTACCGTCCAATCAATTCCCAAACCCGCCGCAGACGAATTGCGACGTGCCTTGATAGCAGAACGGAACTTACTATTATCTTGCGATAAACTAACGGAAAAAGCGAAAAAGTTAGAGAATGTAATCGCAAATAAAAATACGGAAATAAAAGCACTGAAAAACACTAACCGAGACTTGCATACGCAAATGCAAATGGTTGTGGCGAGTCCGCAAACGTTACCATTAGAGACGCAAAATCGTGCAAACGCAAACCGAGGCTTGCTAACCGTATAGTTTCAGGATACGTACAATTTAATAGAATACGAACTAGACCAAATAGAAGGCCTGTCATTGCTGCAACCAGGCTCAAGATTAAATCTCAATGCGCAACTTTTTTACTCGACAACGGAACCGTCAGTGTCACGGGCTCTACAGCCCCACGACGAATACGCATAGCTATTCCGACACCGTGCGAACAGGCTTCCGAGGTAGACACCTAGGCAAAACGGTACGAGAATGGAAACTTAAGTTCTCGGGAGAATCCGGCGCAAGTATTGAAGAATTCTTAGAACAGGTTGAAGAGAACCGACGCGTAAACCGTGTGTCGGATGAGAAGTTGCTGGTCTCACTGACTTCTTTATTCGCAAAACCGGCCTTATTTTGGTACCGGATGCTCAAGCCGACACAGTGTACGAACCAAGATTTTAAGAAAGCGGTATTGAAAACGTATAGCAAGTTGCGTCGGAACAAGAGTAACCTGGTTGTGGAGGCACACCGACGTGTTCAAGGGTCCGGGGAGCCTGTACGAGACTACATCTCCTCCCTTTACACCATTCTAAATCGGTTTGAGCGCCCCTGGCCAATAACGGACCAAGTCGAGCTCATCATCGAAAAAATGCTCCCGAAGCTGCGCTGGAGAGTATGTAGATACCGTAAGGGAATACTAGATCTCCAAAAGCTGGTGCTTAAAGCTCAGGAGGACGAGGACGAGGAGTCCGAAGAAAACTACACGCCGCTCCACCTGCAGAGAAATGTTTGCTACCAGAGGCTGCCTGGCAGCCTAAAGCGACAACGCAGAAGAGTAAGCCAGCTTTGGCCTCTCTAGTCGAGAAGCCAAGCAAGGACCCTGAAGCAAATTAGAAGAAGCTGTTCCAGTAGTTTTTCGAGGTGAAGATGAAGGAGATGAACCCCGACTTTGGCAAAGGCTCTTCACCAGAAGTGGACATACCAACGATGGGCCGCGCTTCACAACAAGACCTAGGAGGAAGGGCAGTCGCGCCACCGCACGGAACTTCGGTGGATGTATCTAAGGGTGGTCGAAGCGGCGGATGGCAGCGTGGCTTATCCAATAGAGACCAAGCATGGACACCTAAGAGTAGCAAGAATAAGGACCAGGCACCAGGTCCGGCAGGGAAACTCTTGTGCTGGGGATGTAGCTGGCCTGGCTACATCAAGCGCGACTGTCCAGAATGCTCCACCAGAAAAACAAGGAAGGGGGCAAGTAGATGAGGTCCCTAATGCTCCATTGGGTACCCGGACCTTCGAAACTGATAGCGTCATAGGAGTAGCGCAAGCTCTGTGTAACGATGTAGCTGACTCAACGCTAGCCATGAGCAGCTCAAAAGATGCGAAGACGCAGGGCGATTGAAGTACTGTGGCAAGCGCCTCGGTCGAAAAGTATCCCAGGTGGTGGCTGACGGTACGCATCGGATCTTTCACTTTCCAAGCTTTATATGATACTGGAGCCTCGCGGACGGTCCATAACTCTTTAGGTTTGCAGATAGCGGCAGCACTCAACTGCCGCGTGAACTATAGTGAAGGCCAGGCCGTGCGAGTTGTCGACGATCACTGTGTACCCATACTAGGCCATGTAGAATTGCCCTTTACAGTCGCAGAGGGAACACACCCCATCGATACCCTCATCTTAAAGGAGGCCGATGCAGAGTATACCCTAGGGGGCGACTTTATTCGAGCTTTCGCAACCGTGTTTGACCCAAAGACGAATATGTTTCGAATGGAGAAGGAAGACAAGGAAATTCCTGCCGTCCTTTCATCATTGCATACAGCGAAAGCTCTGTTATTGGCTTCCATAGGTATAGAAGATGTTTCGGACAGTCAGCAGAAATTGGGAAGGTGATTGACGAACTGCTGCCAAAGTCTTCGTGCGAGCGAATAGGTTGTATCGGTTAGATCCAACACGACATCAACGGGGAAGCGATTCTCATAAAGCAACGCTATTACCCTGTTTCTCCAAAGATTGAGAAGGAGATGCGCGCACAGGTGGGCAAGATGTTGGAGGATCGACCAGCGAATGGTCCAGTCCGGTAGTCATGGTACGTAAGCCTGATGGCTTTTACAGGTTTTGTATTGACTACCGCAAGGTGAATGCAGTATCACGCGTCAGCTCATACCCTTTACCCTATATGGATGTGATTTTGCGCAAGTTACAGCACGCGATATATCACGGCCCTGGACTGCTCAGGCGTATTCTTGCAAATTCCCTTGACCCAGCGATCGATCTCAATCACAGCATTTACCGTCCCGGATATCGGATTGTTCGAGTTTATTAGGATTATTATTATTATTATTATTTATTAGGATGCCGTATAGACTCGCCGATAAACCAGCAACCTTTCAATTATTGGCAGACAAGATGATTATTCCGGAAATGGAGTCCTACGTATTTGCATACCATCTAGACGATCTGATTATCGCGACCCAAACGTTTGCAGACAACGTCAAATGGCTTAAGATGATTCCTTATCGGATTAAAGAAGCCGGTCTGGCGATAAATCGTAAGAAGTCGCGGATATGTATGACCGACGTATACTATCTCGGCGTGATAGTCAATCGCGAAGGTTGTTGCCCTGATCCCGAAAGAATTCGTCCCATTCTAGAATATCCTGCGCCGCAAAATCTCAAGCAATTACGTAGATTCCTTCGGATGGCCGCGTGGTATAGAAAATTTTTAGGCGACTACGCAACGATCTGTGAACCTCTCACGGCGCTAACGCGTAAAAACGCCAAGTCTGAATGGGGAGACGAGCAAGAAAAAACTTTTGAGCGAGTTAAGGCACTAGTTGCTACTGCGCCTGTATTAGCCCATTTGGATTATCAAGCGCCGTTCACCATCGACTGTGATGCGAGTGATACCGGTCTAGGCAGCGTTTTGCTGCAGCAAATCGATGGAGAAGATAAAGTCCTATGCTTTGCGAGCCGCACCCTCTCTACCTCGGAACGGAAGCTGTCAGTTACGGAGTGGGAATGCCTACGCATAATATGGCCAGTAGAAAAATAGAGACCATACATCGAGGGCTATCACTTTACCGTCGTGACTGATCACCACAGTTTAGTCAGACTGCGCAACCTGAAGAACCCGAATGGTAATCTAGGTTGCTGATCACTACGTCTACAGTCGTATGATTTTAATATTGTACACCGAAAAGGGAAAGATAACGTTATGTCAGACGCCTTGTCTCGTATGCACGAGACTAAGGAGGACTTAATAGCCGCCGTTGCCTTATTGAGAGTTGACGAGAGTATCAGGGACCTGTGGTACGGGAAAAAGGTACGGTAAGTCCTTAAAAGTCCGAGTAAATACCCGTATTGAAAGGTTACCGGGGGTAGACTATTCACATAACGGCCGAATGCTGCCGTTGACAACGTGCTGGGCCAGAACTACGACGCGTGGAAGCTCGTGGTCCCTTGGGAGCAACGAGAACGCATTCTCACCGAATGCAACAACGAGTCCACGGCTGGGCACTTGAGACGTTTTAAAACCCATCAACGGGCGATCACGCTGTACTTCTGGCTGAAGATCTACAAGGACGTGGCCCACTACGTCAAAAACTGCACCACCTATCAGCAAGTGAAAGTCGAACAAAGGGCTCCTGCAGGACTCATGGGTCGGCATATAGTTCACAGCCCCTGGGCGATAGTCTCGCGGATTAAATCTAATTAGATTGAATCCTAATGATTCAATGCGATCATTTCCCAAATAGCCACAGGGCCACGAGTATCTACTCGTCTTTGTAGATCTTTTCATTCAATGTATCTAGTGCGCTCCGATTAGGCAGGACAATGCAAAGACTATTAAACGAGAGCTCAACGAGCGCATATTTCTCCGGTACGGTGTTTCTGACCAATTCCTGTCGGATAATGGGATACCGTTCAAGATTAAGCTTGTGTATAGCTTCCTCGAGTCCAAGGGGATGATTCATGCGACATGCGCACCCTATTCCCCGAAATTCAATCTCACGGAAAGGGCCAATAGGACTATTAAGATCATGATTTCTGCGTTCATCGAGGAGCGTCACAATACTTGGAATAAGTATGTGGCAAAGTTCACCTTTGCGTATGACAATGCTGTACAAGAAACTACTCGCTCTAACCTCCTGAATTATGGGAAGAATTCTGAGTTGCCTAACTCCACGAAGAGAGACGAGGAAAGGAAAGCGGAGGACGAGCTTCAAGGAGAAGCCCTAAAAGACTGGCGCGCACGCATGGAAAAGCTCGAGAAATACAGAGTGAAGACGTCCGAGAATTCGAGAGCCGCACAAGATCGTCAAGAAATCTATTATAACAGAAAACACCGCGACGTGACTTTCAACGTAGGTGACAAAGTTTGGGCGAAGAATCACTTACTGTCGTCGTCAGCTAAGGCCATCGCAGCCAAGTTAGATCCGAAATACTACGGTCCCTTTGTGATAGCGCGTCGGAACGGTCCAAGTTTCTACCAGTTCAGGGATGAGGATGGTACAGACTTCGGTAAAGTTGCCTTGGAAGGCCTAAAGCCCTTAGACCAAGCGCAACTCCCCCGTGACAAGGAAGGTACCGATGAGGAGCTCAGCAATGAGACGAACGAAGCACAACCTTAGCTAGGCCGGAAGGTAGTGGTTACACGGAATAATACCGCAGACGTAGGATGAGAGGAGACGGCCGACCCGGGGCCTGCGCCAACCATGGCGCCCAAGAGGAGAGAACGCCTCCGAGGATCGAAGAAATCTCCGCTGATCCCAGTGGCCGCCTCCCCACGGCGTCTGCGCCCGAGGAACCCTGGAGGGAAATCGAATTCTTAACTCCTCCTTCCTCTTTTCTATTAACGCCTGAGCTTTTGCCTGATCGTATTTGATCTAATTACAGATGTCAACGGACCGACAGTTATGGGTGTCCCAGGAGCTGATAGAGAGAATTGCATGGTTGACGCATGAACTGCTGGCAGCAGGGGCCCCGCCTACCCTGGTAGGCTTGGTTACTCCAGCCGTCGTTTCGGTTGTGTTTCGTTCAGATTGACTAACAGCGCCCACGCATAATGAAACCCTTCCAGGGGCCATCGGAGCCGCCTCTAAGGACAAATTAGCACCGATTCCGATGCTAGGCTCAGAGGACCTACCTGTGCCAACGCACGATAAGGCCTTTCCAACGGCTACCGGAGCAATCTTTAAGGACAAGGTAGGACAATCTTTAAGGACCGGAGCAATCTTTAAGGACTCCTACTCCATTATCCGGACCGACCGTGGCCTAAGGTGGCGAAGATCTGTCCGCGGAGTGGAACAGAATCCTAGCTCGGGTCAAAGCGGCCCGAAGTGCTCGGATTGAGGCTGCCAGGCAGGAGCAGAAGGCTTAGCAGACCGTCCTCGATTTTGCGGGTCACTCTGATGCCCAAGCCGCGGAATTGGCGAAGGAGTGGCTTCCCAAGGTGCAGAAGGCCATCGATTTGGCTACCTACTTTAAGGGGTCACGTTCGATCTGGCTCACAGAGAGGAAGAGGCGATTAGAGGCGGAGCAGGAGAGGGAGCGCATCATAGCGGAGCAGAAGTGGGAGCGCATCATAGCGGAGCAGGCCAGGAAGCTCCAGGAACTCCATGCCCTGCGGGCCCAGCTGGCGACCTTAGAAGAGGAAAATACCAACCGTCCTCCTCTTACTCCCAACCCATATGCATCCAGCAGATTGAGGAACGAGCCGGGTCACCATGCGAGGTTAGGAACGGCCGCTACCCGTCCGTGTGGTAAATAGGATGGCCCCCTGTATCTTCGGCTAATCCGCAGTTGTCCACACTGCGGTTTGACTGGAGTGTCCAGGGGAAGGGACTACCCCAATTACACCCAGCACTGGAAGTGGGACCAGGGACTCTTGGCCCCATACTCCTATAACGACTAAGAAATTCGTCATATTCTTCTGGTCAACGCATCCGTCTCGCAGGAAGATCGTCCGCCAAACCTCGGTTATACGCCTGTTTGTACAAGGAGGAAGGCGCATACGCCATATTCATTATTCATTATCATGTAATAATTTTTCTTTCCTAATAATAATAAATTCTCGTAACAAATTTCTGCTTCCCTTTATTGCTCAGAGAGAGCGAGAGAGAGAGAGAGAAATTATAATTAATTAACCGAATTATAAGTAATAATTGCAAACCCTGTTCACGTGCGTTAGTCTTTCGGCCTATAAAAGATTGTAGTTTTTGTTAATTAAACTTTGTAAATGTTATTCGCCATTTACGTCATTTCGTTTCCTTTTAGCTTAAGGAGGTTACTTCCTTACCGTCACTTTCAAAAGTTTAAGGCGTGTTACTACACTATCGCCACTTGTAACACTATGTAACAAACATGAAGTTTTTGTAAGTGACTTTACAGATCAAGCTCATATGTGTGCACACACACTCATCCGAGCCAGTATCCATGTGTACACACACCGTGAGACTAGCGCGAGAAAGAGAGATTTGGCAACATCGCGTAGCCATTTACCAGCTGTTCCCGCTCGACTCGACACTCACTTCAGTTGCTTTCAACCGAGTGGTTGTACATATTATTTTCCATCTAACCACATTTTGCGAAAATGTCTGGACGATCTTGTTTATCAAACGGCCGGTTTATTAGAACTAAACAAAAACTACGGAGGAAAAAGCGTTAGCGCGTATGAATGAAGCAAAAAAGAAGGCGGCGATTTCGGCTGTGATCGAAGACAAACCGTTGGAAATCGCGGAACGAATCCGAGTTGTAAATGTGACAAAATTCGGAAACGAGTTGGAGTGCACGCTGTGCAAAAAAACACTGAGTTTGAAAAAGATTATCAACGAAGAGATTCACGGCTTTCACAGTATCCTAACTGTATCTTGTGACAACTGCTAGACGAATAATATTCTTCACACAAACGATCGATGGCCAAAGTTATTCATCAAGTAATTTGTCTGTGTTGTTAGGTGAGTATTAGAGTTCGAGTTATTTATATGATATAAGATTAAGTTTTAAATATATATAACGTATCATTGATCTTATTTGAAGGGGCTGTTCATTCTGGAATTGGTCACAGCGCTCTCAATAAACTATTTGCTTGCGCCAACATTCCAGATATCACACAAAAACTGTATAAGAGATATGAAAAAGCTGTAGGAGTTGCTATCGAGGAGGCTGCAAAAGAAAGCTGTTAAAGAGCTGCATTAGAGGAAAGAAGACTTGTCATTGGAAATGTTGGAAAAATGTGCAACGAGTTGTAAGATTTAACATAACCTTGCTTTTTTTTCTCTACAATAGCTTTTGCAAAATTTGAATATAAAAAGGTATATGTGAATGAGATGTAAATTTAATCTCGGTCAAAGTTCTGAGTGTTCTTTTAGTGAATTTTTGAAGTGAAAAAGATTTTTATTACAATCAGTGAACTAAACTAATTATAACGATTAAGAAAGAATAAATCATGCGAAATTAAGATTTTTATTACAATAAGCAAAGGAAATTAGTTATAAGAATTAAAAGAAAATCATGTGAAATTCAAAGATTCTTATTACAATAAGAGAATGAAATTACTTAATTAATTAATAAGAGCTATAAAGTAAAAAATAGAACGTAAGCTTTAGAATAATTTTTTTATGTAGAATTATCTTATATTAAGCTAATATGCAATGTACAAAATACTTATATCAATAAAAAATTGACAATTGTCTAGAAAAATACTGAAAAATAATTTTATAAGGGGATCTCAAATGGTACTGATCAATCATATGCATTAATTATTGAAATATCATTTCTCTTTCATGTTTAGGCCTGTTGAAATTGCTGAAGATATCTACCCGCTGAAGTCGTCCTTAGAATCTTGCATCGCTTCAGAAGATAACAGCCTTTCAGATCAACAATCCTTTGACGTTGCCGTGGGAGAAATAGTTAATATTATCGTTTCGTATGACATGGGATGGAGCAAACGCGGAAATGGCAAGAGTTACTATAGCTTAAATGGTTACGGAACCTTCATCGGTTTCTTTTCTAAACAAATTCTCGACTATACCACACGAAATCGGGCGTGTAAAAAATGCGAACTTGGACACGACCACGATCACGATTGCCGGATGAATTTTGTAGGTAGCGCGAAAAGTATGGAGGCAGATGCTGGTGTACAACTCGTAAATAATAGCTCCATATTAAATGAAGCGGGTTTGAATGTGAAAGTCGTGATCGGAGACGAGGATAGTTCAAGTATAGCTGCCATTCGAAGAAATAAGGTTGGAAAAATACATAAGTTGGCCGATAAAAGTCATCTCGTTAAAAATTTCAGTAATGAGTTGTACACCTTAGTAAAAGTTCATAAAGAGTTGGCTAAGCAAGGAGTAATAAATCATATTAAAAAATGTTTTTCATATGCGGTTTCGCAAAATAAAGGTGAAACTATACAATTAGCTTCAACTCTTAAAAGTTTACCGGACCATTTGTATGATAATCACGAAAATTGCGGCTTATGGTGTCGCCATACCAAACTTGAATCAACGGAAGTGAAAAAACAAACGGTGATTTTAAAAGATCTGCAGCTATACGATGCTTTGCAAATTTTTTTTAAAAAATACTCCGCCAATTCTAAAAAATTTTGTGTTTCAGCTTCTAGTCAAAGCAACGAAAGTGTCAATAATATGATAGCGCGCAAAGCACCAAAAAATATTTATTTAAGCAAAAGTGCTTCTTGTGATATTAGAGTTGTAAGTGCGGTCAATAGTAAAAACGATGGCGAACAGTCTATTGTAGCTATAAGGAAAAAGTTGAAATTATCTGAGGGTTGTGCAACAAAAAAGTACGCTCACGCAGCTGATAAAAAAAGACTGCACAAAAATATTAAGGCTCAAATTAAAGAGTTTAAAATACGTAGGCAAACTTTGAATGTAAATAGAGCTAATAAAAAAAACAAAATTGAGAAAACAGAAGGAGTAACTTATCAATCTATTGTTGGAATGGTTCTAAATAATATTGAAAATTATAACGGCCGGGGCCGTTTTCGCGGAAAGTTGCCCGCGCACGAGGCCGAGCATGGCCAAGCGGGCAAGCGAGCGCGAAGCGAAGCAGAGAGGGAGAGAGAGGGAGACTCGATGAGGCGCGTGCCGCGGCGGTAGAGTGGGGAGAGGAGACGATTTTCGGGAACTGATATCGGGGAGCTCGAGCGGTCGTCACGTGCGCGCGCGAAGGAAAGGAAAACGATCGTGGAAAAAGGAAAGTGTGAGTGCGCTAGAAAGTTTGACGCCTCCCCGAAGATCACCAGGGCCCGTGGACCGTCATCTCCGGTGGGCGATTCAAGGAGCAGAGCTTGTCCGCCCGAACAAGGGCGATAGCGAGGGCGATTAGCGAGAAGGAGTAGTCTGTCTGCAGCAGCTACTTCCCGGTGAGTTTCTTTGCGTTCGTAAGCGATTACTTAGCGTGCGTTAGTTGCGCGAGCAAGCGTCTCTCTCTCTCTCTAAAATAGTACTCGAAGCGAAATCTCGGCATGCGGTATTGTGTAAAAAGGAAAATCTGATTGAGTGAATAAAGTGCGGTTTGACCTACTCAAGTGTTGCCATTGTGTTGGGCGTACCCAGGAAGGCACCTTTGTCCCTTCCCACGCCCATGGTTAAAATCCACGCACGCTCTCGTGCTTAGCCGCGCTTTCGCGATCCCTTTTCAGGGCAGCACGTGTCCGCCCGTACGCGGCGGAACACCAGGAAGCGCCTAGCTGATCGGGGCGGCGGTAAGCCTCGCACCGAGCAGCGAAGATAAATTTGTTAACAGGCCGCGAGAATAATTTAATTATTTTCCGGGCCGTTACAAAATGTAGATATGATTTTGATCGATAAGCTTACCGAAAATTTACCTAATGAATCTGTGATTGTCTATTTTGACTTAGAGTTATCTGGTCTCGGTGAGGATATTCTACAAATCGCTGTAAAATGTGGTGAAGATTCATTGAATGTTTATTTGACACCTACTAAAAATATTTCGTCAGCCGCATCGGAAGTTACGGGCTTGACGAATATCGGGAACGAGCTATACTTGCATAACAAAAAACTTACCACTATTGACGCTCAAGAAGGTTTACGTGAACTTCAGAAATTTCTTATGAAACTAGAAAGGTGAATGCTTTTTGTCACACATAACGTTTCTTTTGATTCGCGAAGGTTAATAAAAATGATTATTAATAATAACATGCTCAGTGATTTTTCAATGATAAGTGGTTTCTCTGATTCGTTGAAACTTTTTAGAAAAGTTTTACCTGATCGAAAGGGTACTGGTATGTTTCAATTTAGTACTTTATCGAATGAGTTTTTGAGTGGAGGAAATGTTAACAAGCTGCATAATGCTTACTTTGACGTTGTAAATTTGGAAAAACTTGTTAAAGTAATTGCTAGTGAAAAAGCTCTATTTTCTAATATTCTAACACTTACTGACTGTGTCAATAAGTTTAAAGATAGTATTAATGCAAAGCTAGGTTTGCAAATGTTATTGGAATTAAAAGGTATTATTTCTAAAGACCTTTTAAATAAAATTGCAAAACAAAATATTACATTTTCTCATCTGAAAAATTTGCATGTAGCAGGTGAAAAAAAACTAGTAGCTTTTTTGACTGAGAAATTAGAAAATAATAAACCAAGAGTAACTAATAACAACAAATGTTTAGAGAAAATCATTAATAGGGTAAAAAGTCAATAATGTTATGTTATTTATCTACGGAAAAATCCGTCAATTTTTTTTTATGTATTTCGAATCGTTAGTTACAATTTATAAGAAATCGTGATTGTTCAAAGGAACTCGTCAGTATTTTCATACATAAATAAAGAATAATTATAGTATAATATAACGTCTAAAATTATTATGCTTCCAAAAAAATTAATGATTCTAATTTTTTTATTACAAACTAAAAAATAAATTTGCAGTAGCCTGCAATATTCATCGCGGCTGCACGCGATAAACGTATACCGGCAAATTGGAAGTATCGGCGGTGTTGCCACCGTCTGCTCTCTCCTCGACTCACGCGGCTTACGCAGTGAATCCAATACTAAATATTAAACTTTACATTAAAATATTTCGCTAAGGGTGACGCTAGGCTTCCTGACTTTTGGATATCATCTTTATTAAGGTTTTAAAAATATCATACTATTTTTGTAACAAATCGCTAAAAGCCTTTTCTGAGTTATGATTGGAAATGTTTCCAAAACTACCGTCAAATGGCGACTAGGCCTTATATGACACGTGTTAAATTCTAAAACTTTGAGGCTTCATATCTCGTAAACCATGACGGTAGGCCTCACCAAACCTCTACCAGTAATGTGTTGCACCATAATAAATATTTGGTATGAATTTCATCAAAATCTTAAGAAAATGAATTTTGGGTAGTAACCTCCTTAATAGATCTGTAGAGGCTTAAGTCTTAATCCGATTTCGTCTAGGGGATTAGACGGATTAGGCATTAAATCATTCATACCGAAGATAAATCTAGTGTCACAAGTCAAGTTACTTAAGGTGAGTTCAACTCGGTTGGAAAGAAGACACTGAAACGAAATCATCTAACGTAAAGGCGAATACATGTATAACTGTATGTTGTAACAGGGAAGATAAATCTGAAAATGGGAAATTTATTTAAGAACAAACTCCCACGATGCAGAGCAAACCGCCGCTCCATTAAACACGTATGATAATACGTGTATTCGCCTTAACGTCAGATGATTTATCCTAGTTGTCTTCTATCGATCGGAGTTGAACTCACCTTAAGTCACGTGTCTTGTTACACTTGATGAGTTTTAAGTGTGAGCGACTATACTCTTAATCTTCTTAATCCCCTAGATGTAATTGGATTAAAACCTAAGCCTGTTTCAAATACTTAAGCTACCAGGAAAATCAAATGACGAAAACGGCGAATAAATTTAACAGACTTTATTTAATAAAAAATCACTACAGTCTTTATTGGGCCGAAAGACTGACGCACGAAAATAGGATTTTACAATTTAATTATGTTCGGTGAGAAAGAGAGAGAGAGAGAGAGAGAGAGAGAGAGAGAGAGTAGATTTGAATTCTACCGCGAACTAACGCACGACACGAATACAAAAAATAGAACGCTATCACGGATAGACAAAATACCGAATGTATTTTGTTTCGCTTAATATGACGAAAGGTGCACCTACCATGCGGTACAATTACGGTGATCAGTCGTAATTGTTGTTGCAAAATTATCAACTGCCTCTGCACCTCGCTTAATCAGTTGCACTGCCTCAATTCGCCTTTGTATGCTGCAAATCTGCTGCTTCTGCACCGCTGCTTGCTGCTGCAATATTACTGTTGCACCCACGCACGTATTTGTTCGGAAAACTAATTATTTTTGCGAATCAAAGTGCAAAACACAAATCGGCGGTAAACTCGCGTAAACAGCTGAGGCGTAACTACTTATTCAAATGATCGCGCGCCCCCTCTCTCTCTCAATAGTTCGAACTAACGCGCGAGAAGCAGAATCGCGAACGGTTCAATTAATTAAATCGACTACCGTTGCAATGTGTTTAACGGATCGGTGGTTAGCTCTGCATCGTGGGAGTTTGTACGTTAATAAATTTCTCATTTTGTAGGATAACCACCCCGTTACAATTGCTATAAAATATGTACGAGAATATTTTACAAGAAATATTTGATAAATTTATATTTATATTAAAAATATATATTTAAATATTCCAGAAATTTTACATGAAATATTTCCGAACGGTTTCTGTCACGAGAATATTTTACAAGAAATATTTGATAAATTTATATTTATATTAAAAATATATATTTAAATATTCCAAAAATATTACAAGAAATATTTCAGAACGGTTTCTGTCATGCTCATTCCTATATTTCAGAAATATATGTTAAAACACTTCAGAAATATTACTTGCATCATTTGAGAAATATTTCAAGCTCTGTAGGAATATAATGATAGAAAGAAAGAAAAGAGAAATACAGAATAAATGAGCAAATAATAGAAAATTTGGAGCAATTTTTTTATTTTGCAAAAAGTTGATATTTGAAAAAACAAAAAATTTTCTGAAAACTCGTCGAAAAAATTCAGGTGTATTCTTGAATTTATTTTAAGTATTTTTCTTCTCTCGGCACTTTTTCCATAAGTTCTGTAACGGTAAACGTCAAATTAGCGCTGACCATTTAGCTTAATTGCTGCCTGTGAGGGCAGCACCTGCCGAATTCGGCACGCGAGCAGACGGAACGCGCGCGAACGAATTTGAACCAGTGAAGCATCGACCATCATAGTGTCCGTCCGCTTACGCTATCGTTTCCATCAATTCACGTGCCCTTGACATCTACACGCTTCGAAAATTAGCAGGAATTAGTGATCCGGGATTGCAGCCGCCAAGGAGCTATCCAGCTACGAGCCAGAGGCCAGAACGAGAGAGAGAGAGTGTGTGAGGTTTCGCCATCGAGGGCGAAACCAGTGTGTACGCGCATTCGCGACTCGCGAACAATAAAAACGACAAACAACTGTTCCGTGCTGTGCGAGGTATTCGTGTTGTTCTCCGATCGCCTGCAATTATAAGGTAAGCTGGCCAGCTTAATTTCGCGATCGCGATTATACGAATAATAATTTGGTTCTAACATTCGATGCGTGAATGTAACGGCTCTAATAACAAAGAGCAGCGAGCGTACCGGCAAAGCGTGTTGTCGACGAGCGAGCGTGCATGTAAACAAACGCGCGGGCCGACCTTTTGTGAATTTTGAGGGATAATAAAAGATCCGATTTACATTACTAACAAGTGTTTTCATTTCACGTAGCTTCCACTCAATTTAGTATAGGTTATCAATGATTATCGGTTGACTGACGCATACTTTCTCGTGCTCTCCCGGAATAGTAGTGAGCATTGACAATTTCGCGTGTCTTTTTAATGTAATCGCGCGAATATAATAATTAAACGGTCTTACCCCGTTACAATTCATATTTTTCGAGAAAAAAAATCATGAATTATTTAAAAAAATTTTGCGATTTGAGGGCCAGTTTGAAAATTCTAAGATAAAAATCAATCTTTGAATTATAGATTTTTAAAATTCAACGATTTATTTCACCGATTAAAAAAGCTTTTCGATCAATTCCCAATGTAAAGGGCTTTGAAAATGAGATTTGAAAAAAAAACGAGAGGGGAAAATTCATGCTATTTTTTTGTTCAAACGTCATTTTTTCATAAATATTAAAAATTTTGAGCAATTTTGAGTTCACCATTGGTAAGGGATTATTTCAAACGTTTAAAATATGAATCTTTCAATTTTTTTTATCATCTACAGAATGAGTTGCGAGGTGCCAAAGACTGGTATATTGTTAGTAGCGTTTTCGACAGAAACGGGTTAATTTCACTACCAGCGCGACAATCTGCGTACGAAGCTATATCGTAAAATAAAAAGCTTCGTTTCAAAACTTTATTACTGAAGAAGTCTTAAGTTAGAATCATACAAAAATTCGTATACATGGATTTTCGCGGTGGTTGATTACAAATCTGAACTAAGATTTTTAAAATTAAAATGGTAGATACTAGATGGTGGACAAAAATTGAATTGCTTTTTGTTGTCATTTATATTTGTCAAATTAAAGGGCATATAAGCCTATGAAGAGTTATGGAAGTACCCAACACAGGATCGTTGAACTAATTAAATAAAGCAATTATACTCGTATTAGCTCATTATTTTGAGTTAATAGAAAAATGGAAAAATTATTTTGCTTATCGATAAAGTCAAATACTTTAGTATATTTTAACAACGAGAATGTTGTTATGTAGCTAAAGCGTTCACAATTCTTGAAATAAATAAAAAAGTTAGGGTGATCTCTGTGAACTAAATGTAATTTTATTGCTGACGTTTCGGAGTCGTAGATTCTCCATTTTCAAGGCCGAAAAAACAAATTTTTATTATTAAAAAAAGAAATTACAAATTTTTCTCTCCTTCTCCAACAAAAATGCAAAAGTTTACGGGCCGTACAAATGAATATCTTCAGTTAATATCTAATATACATAAGATGATTACATAATAATCACAAACCGTAATCGCAAAAATACACTCTGCTTGTCGCAAAAACGATACAAAAATCTTAAAATTGAATACATTAGAGAGTCATGGCATAAAATTACATTTGCATAAAATTATATTTGATACGTCAACAATAAAATTATATTTGGCTCACGGAGATCACTCCAGCTTTTTTTTTTATTTCAAATACTTTCGAATCGGACTAAGCAGCTAATAATTCTTCTTTTATTAAAAATAAAATCAAAAATTATTTCCTGTAAGAAAGTTAATATAAAAATTTTTAAAAAAGCTGTAGAAATAGAGAAAAACAATTATAAAAATTAAGAAAACAATTAGAAAATACAATATCAAATGACGAATTAAAACAACAAAATTAAAACAGGCTTCACTAAGGAATATGAACAATGGATATAATTGTCGGCGTATGTCATATCAACAAAGGCATTTAGTTGATGAAACTCTCTAGAAATGTAAGGAATGGCTGCGCATGGAAATCTAATATAAGATTTCCACTCTTTAATTAGAAAAAGTATTTACAAACACGTATGTGCATTTTCGTAAATTTTTAACCTATTATGCAATTTTGAATAATAATATATATAAAGAGTACTTCGAAATCAAATTATCTTGTGATGCTGAATCAATGTACATTCTGAACACTTATCATTTTACGTAAGTTACTTTTATGAGCTACACAATATTATAGCGTTATAATCTAAATTCAATAATTTTATAAATACTTCTCGAGTACGTTACCATTAGACATCCTGTCAAAACTAATAGAGTCAAAAATATTAACTGCTTCATCTATTGGAACATGAGATCCATCTCCTAATTCCATAATTTCATCATTTACAGTAGTTTTTGGATATTTTAATGAATCAATAAAAAATGGACAAGGTCCTTGAAGGTGTAGTTTTATAGTATCTGCATCTTCCTGTAATCTTTCCGTTTGGCCTGTCTATGAAAAAAATGTTTAATGGGTGAGTATTAAAAATTAATTAAATATTTTACTTAAATCTACGATATAATTGTAAATATAACAATCAAAACTTTTCTTAAAATTTTTTCGATAGAAATATAAAATATTGATTTTAATTTTTACTTTACGAAATGTATATAAACATGGTAATAATGTGAGCTCAAAATCGAAAAAGTCGATTGTTTTATACAATGTAGAGATACGTATTTATATGACGTATTTGTTGATATATTATTTTAAATGATTAATCCAGCTTGAAAGTAACTATGTTATATAAAATATATCGATTGTCGCAGTAGCATTTAGATAAAAAATCAAGTATTTCATAAACGTAAAAGTTATATGTAAAAATATTTGAAAAACAATGTGAAAATCATAATATTACATAGCTAACGAATAATTCGACTTTGTATATACGTATTAAAAAATGCAATATTTAGTATGTGTTTGGAATTATACTAAAATGTAGAAAACAGGTAACAACTTCACTATGTGTCTGTTAATAAACAGAGGAAAAGTAAAAAAACATACCTCTTACTACGAAGGAATATCTGGTTCTTTGCTATAAAATAACTTCTTTACTATCAAATCACTTTGTAGACTGCACATACAGCGACAGGCATTGCGAAATTCGATGTGGCTTTTCATGTATTAATTTCTCACACTCTATATGTACAAGGGGTGTTCAAAAAGCAAGGTGACTTTTCTATTGACGCGGGCTATGTACATTCAAGTTTTTAATTTTTGTTTTTGTGTTGGTATACTCGCCACGATCATATATTCACAGTCTCTATTATACAACACATATTGTTTTTATGGCAGAGGTGTCAGAGGTTAGAAGTGTTTGATGTGCTCGGCGATTTTCTTCTATCAGAAAGAATGGAGCAAAGAGTTTGCATTAAATTTTGTTTGAAAAATGGAATCCAGTACTCTAAAGCTCTTGAAATGTTGATAATTGCATATGGTGAGTCTACTCTGAGTGAGAAAAATCTGTATAAGTAGTATAAGATGTTCCAAGAAAGCCGAGAGAATGTCGAAGACGAACCTCGCCCTGGACGTTCCAGCGCATCAACAACAGATGAAAACGTTGAAGCAGTGAAAGGAATTGTGTTAAAAAATCGTCGAATCACCATCAGAAAAGTTGCGGAAGATATCAGCATATCTTCGGATGGCTCATGCCAAGATATTCTTTCGGATGTTTTGTGCATGAGACGTGTGTCAGCGACATTGCTTAACCTGTTAACCGGGGACATCCCTTTCTAATTACGCAACATATAACGGGCGCGGCCTTTTCCACTAAGACGTGTATGAATGACGTATTACCATAGTAGAAGTAAAATATACGTCCCGCCCGTTCCAAGGCGCAATATAAATATCGAGGACGTATTCATATGTCCTACCCGTACCCGATATTGTTTACTTTTGACGTATTTATACGTCCTGCTCGGTTAACAGGTTAATATTGTTCAAAATAACCGTCACATGACCATCGCTCAGGAGATGTTGAATGAAGTCAATGAAGATCCTGATTTTTTCAAAAGAGTTATAACTGGTGATGAATTGTGGGTATATGGTTGTAATGTCGAAACTAAAGCCTAATCGTCCCAATGGAAGACGCCAGAAGAGCCAACACCCAGAAAAACACGCCAAGTCCGATCAAATATCAAGGTTTTGCTTTTGAACTTTGGAAAACAATTCGAGGATTTTATGTTACGATAATGTACTTGCTCATTCATCGTTACTTGAGAGAGATTTTTTGGCCAAAACCAAAACCAAAGTCATGTCTCAGCTTCCAAGTTCACCTCATTCAGTGATTTTTTTCCCTAAAACTTAATAAACCCATGAAAGGACATCAATTTTCAACAATTGAGGAGATAAAAACTACATCGCTGAAAGAACTCAAGGCTATATCTCAAAATGATTACCAAAAGTGCTTCGATGATTGGAAAAAACGCTGGCATAAATGTATAATATCTAACGGGGATTAATTTGAAGAAGACAACATAAATATCGACCAATAAATAAATATTTTTTGAGAAAACCATAAAGTCACCTTACTTTTTGAACACCCCTCGTATGTGCTGAAATAATTATCACGTCAAGTTGGTAATATTGAAAGTAAAAATGCATTGGAGGCACGGTGATACATAATGAGAAAATAGAGATCAAAATCATTATACAATAAAAAAAATTTTTTACAAAAAACTAATATGGTACCATGTCAATGAATACTGTGTGGAGGTAAAAACTTAGATTTGATCGAACGGATTGTTAAAGAAGATACCATGAGACTTAATTCGGTTAACCTAACAAATTCCCTTCGTGCAATTATCGAATAATCAGAGAATGAAAAGCGACAACAAAGAATTCGTTGGTAATTATTATGAAAAAAAATTTCGGTAAAATAGGGTAAGTGGTTTTGTTGTGGGCACGGTTCGGTTGTGGACACCCCTGCGTTTCTGCTGACAGAAAACAGATGAGCTTTGTCTAAGAAATGTCATTTATGTATTATGGCAGCCTTTTTTTTATGCCAAATATTGAATCGAAGAAACGCGTTTGCTTTGTTTTGTGAGTAATTTAATTTTTCTGTGCTTGAAAAAAAATCACAAAAATTTATTTAAACTTTTTCAATAGTATTAGAAATCTAAGTGAATCATTGAAGGTAAGTGTAATGCATATTTATTCAGTAGGAAGTTACTCCTACTTTGTGATGCAATATCGATTGCAACTTATATGTTAAAACCAAAAATTTCTTTTCACCACTTCTTAAGATACCTGGCAAGTTCAATTGTGGGCACCGAAATTAGTTCTGTTGTGGGCGCCCGTTTTTTTTTTTTTAATGGTGAAATATCGACGTTGATTGAACCTAATTACTAAGTTAACAATATCTAATGAAATATACGTATGTTGATAATTTTTTATGTTCCAATGTATTTTTACATTAAAATATTAATGGTGTTTTCATGTATTTTTCGATTTTTTTAGCCATGTCGCCCAAAGATAAATCGAAAAAATCGTCCGGTATGGATTTTAATGTGCAACTTGTTGCGATTAAACGTTGTTCTGTCGATAAGGTGTCCATAAAATCGACTGCCGCAATGTATGCCATTTCCCGAACCACTCTTCAACGCTACGTGAAGAAAGTGGAAGAACATTTCGAAGACATCGAAACCGTCGAGGATGATGCTTTATTGGATTTTCTTCGAGCATGTAACAAGCACGTGCCATCGAATCAGGTCTTCTCGACAGCCCAGGAGAATGACTTGGTCACATACATTTTGAAATGTTCCGATCACTACTACGGACTTAGCATAAATGAGGTGCGTGAGTTGGCATACCAGTTTGCTGTGAAGCTTGGCGTTGCTTTCCCCAACAGTTGGAACAAGGATGAAAAAGCGGGCATGGAATGGTATAAAAAATTCAGGCGTCGACACCCTCAATTGACTTTGCGCACCCCGGAGCAAACATCGTTGAACCGCGTAAAGGCTTTCTGCACAACTAAGGTGCAGAAGTTTTTCGACCAACTCGGCGCGATGTACGATGAGCATCATTTTCCGGCTACGCACGTCTACAATATGGACGAGTCGGGGTTTTCTACCGTTCCAACGAAAATTGGCCGAGTGA
Organism: Phymastichus coffea; assembly: GCF_024137745.1. Lineage (NCBI taxonomy): Eukaryota > Metazoa > Arthropoda > Insecta > Hymenoptera > Eulophidae > Phymastichus > Phymastichus coffea. The sequence goes on from NW_026706827.1 coordinate 5,451,100, forward strand.
TCATCTTGAAGGGCACACGGCGTGTTGGTAAGGTGGAAGCCGCTGAAAGAGGCACCATGATTACTATGGCATTGATAGTCGACGCTAATGGAAACAGTTTGCCGCCGTTTTTCTTGTATCCAAGGAAAAACATGCAAAGCTGCTACGTAGATAATGCCTCTTCGGGTACGGATGCTTTGGCAAACGGCTCTGGATGGATGGATCAGCCGTCATTCGTTCGCTACATGCGGCATTTTATCGCGTTTGCCAAGCCAACGCCAGCTTCTCCTGTTTTGCTGCTCCTGGATAATCACTCCAGCTATCTGTCGGTAGAAGCGCTAGACCTTGCCGTCGAGAATGGCGTGCATATTCTTTCATTTCCACCGCATTGCAGCCACCGGCTTCAGCCTTTGGATGTTTCTGTGTTTGGACCGGTGAAGACTTTTTACAAGTCACAGTGTTCGACTTGGCAAAAGAACAATGCCAATAAGGGCTTGGAAATCCGTCACCTGGCCAGCTTGATCTGCAAAGCGCTTGATCTGGCGTTGACACCAAAGACAATCAAGTCTGGTTTCCGCGCAACAGGCATCATGCCATTCGACCCAGACATTTTCAGTGAAGCTGATTACGTTAAAGACGTCGGACAAACTCCAGAGCCATCTACTTCGACTTCGCGTGCAACGTCAGTGAGCAATTTTTCGATTTTGGATGTCGTCGGTCCATTGCGCGGTGCGACGCCGAAGAAGCCATTGAATCGTGGCCGCAAACCAATGGAGAGCTCGATACTGACTTCTCCGGACGTTCTTTCTGGTTTCAAGAGGAAAGAAGCTGAGCGGAATGCTAAACAAGCAGCCAAAGAAGCGACAGCATCTAAGCGCGCCAAATTAACTCCAGGCAAGCGCACCAATCCAACTTCATCTAAACCACCAGCTAAGCGCGCCAATACAACTTCATCTAAACCACCAGCTAAGCGCGCCAATACAACTTCATCTAAACTACCAGCTAAGCGCGCCAATACAACTCCAGCCAAACCATCGGCTAAGCGCGCTAAGCCAAACGAGTCTCCGCTATCTGACGACGATGTGGACTTCTGCCTGATTTGTTTGAAGCTTTTGCCACGCAAATTGACGGACGCCAACTCCATCAACTGTAGCGAATGCGATCGGCCCGTCCATCTGAAATATGCAGGCATGCGCGCCAAGTATTTCACATGCAAACATTGTGTTTCAAACGAAGAATAATGTCACAAATTTTTAAAATGTTGTTCTAAAATAGTTTGTTCTAAAATGTTAAATAGTTGTTCTAAAATGTTAAATAGTTGTTCTAAATTGCAAAATAGTTGTCTAAAACGTTGTTCTGCAATATTGTTCGAAAAGAGTTATATTCTAAAATAAATAAACTTTCACTTTTTCTATATTCTTGGTGATTTTTCTTCATATTTTCCCATTTTCAGCAGATTTTGCAAGGGTGCTCACAACCGGACCAAAAAACTATTTTGGCCGAAAATGACCACTTCACAATATTAACAAAAAAATGTTTCTATTTGACGGAATCAATTTTGTCCCTTCGTTGATAGTTAGCTAAGGTCTCTAGCTTTCCACAGATACCCATATGCCGAAGAAATATGCACTTGGTGAAATGTTATGGGCCAAAAAAAAAGTGGTGTCCACAACCGAACCTTTTCCCCTACTGAAACACTCGGTAAAGAATTTTTGCGTTGAATTTTTTACAAGTAGCACAAACAGAAAAGTCGATCACCGAGACTAAATGACATGATAGACATGATAGAAAGGAAAAGACAGTAAGAGATTGTTCTAAAATACCGGTGAAGACAAAAAAAGACCGGTGTTTACAGCCCTGTGTGCACGAGTATTTACCAATGTATTCAATTTGAGAATGAGTATACAAAACTACCCTCGCGTTGAATCCCGTCAACCATACGAAAACTATTTACCTATAGCTCGGATTACACCGAAACCTTAAGCAGAGAGCTATATGTGCTTCTAAGCGTAGGAGCACACATATAAACACTCTCAGAATAATTACAATGTTTTAATAATCAGAAGAATCACCGATCACAAAGATGACTTATTTCCAGATAGTAGCAAATATTCAAGCTCCAACAAAGGAACATGCAATCATACTAGAAATAATCGACTGAATCTCAGTGAAGGACTATATATGAGCAATAGGTAAAATTTTATCGATCCAGCATATGTTTTAACAAATATTTAAAACACACGTTTTAAGATTTAGAAGATAAATTTATATTCAACTAGAAGATGCAAACAAAATACTTTCTAGCTTACCCATCAACTTTAACAATACTATGTATATCTGTTACGTGACGTCTTACTATGTTACAATTATACACTATCGAATAATATTTTGCTCTCGGGATTTCCGTTCGGACATAGTATAGCTAGCAGTATTCGTGTACGCGTCTCGGTGGGAATGAGCGGCAGAGGCTGATTCACGCTGCGTCAGCATGCTGGGACAGCATGCTGCAGCCGGCGTGCTTAGCTAGGTAAGACGAGCCGCTACAAGAAGCGTAAACGTCTAAAGCATATGCGCGAGAGAGAGACGGTATGCTAGGGACAAAGGCTATATAATAAACCAGCGAAAGCAGAGCGATAGAGAATTAGTCAGTTAGGAGCGAGCGCTCAATTAAGAAGGCCGCATATTTTTCCTACTGAAATTAAAACCATAATAGAAGTTTGAGAATAAAATTGTTTGAGTTGTGATTAAATATTAGAAGTGTCGAGTACGATTGTTTTAATAATTTTGCGTAAACAAATCACAGGAATTATCATTTTCTTGGGTGTTGTTACACTATTGGATAAAGAATATATTAGACAACTAAAATCATAGGAACTAGCATTGTCTCGCGTGCTACTACAGTATTGTATAAAAAATATATTGGACCAGTTGATCTGATCAGATTCAGAGAAAAAGTGATTGGCCACATCACGAAGCGAATAATATTTTGGACCAATTTATATTTACAATAATAATACGAAGTGAGTAATACTTCACGGTGGGTCTGAGCGACATTTAAATAAAAGTGAAAGCAGGTTCCAATTTTTTTGCATATTTCGGTAAAAATACTAATAATTAGAAGATCCCAGAAAGAATTAAAAAAAATCCCTGAGCCCTTTTTGAAAAAATCGATTTTTAAAAATTTTTATCAAACAAAAAAAATAAAAAAATAATTTTGGTTGTGGTTGATGGTATTAATAAATAAATCATTATTTTTTCGTTATTTCCACAGATGCACATTTAATAATAAAAAATTCAACACCAGCATTTTGAAAATTAATTTTTTTTTATTTATTGACTGTTTTTACTAATTTTTATCTCTCTATTCTCCCATACACAATCATATTAATGGAGAAACACATGTATATATAAATATCAGTGTTTATTAATAGTAGACATACGATAAGGACATAGCAGTATTGTAAACATGTGTGTTTACAGCGCGCACCTGTATCTAAGGAAGTAGTAGCTAGAATAGCGTGCTCAAAAGTTTTCACAGTTGTCCCAGCTTGATTGACCGATCAACAATGAAATCTGCCAGTAATAGTGTTCTCGTGATAAGAAATACAATAAGAATTTTGTTGTAGTTAACGTTCTGTGTTTCTTCAAAATAATTGAATTAGCAACATGAAGCGACGTGCACTAACGCACTTTGAGAATCGTTCGAAAATTTGTTTGGTTTGTCAGAAAAAGAAGGCTAAACTGAAAAAAATTTGTGGAAAGTTAGTTAGAATTTAGTAAGTTACAACATGTTGTAACTCACTAAATTCTCCAATTTCTCGAGAAACTTTCCTATTAAGGTAAAAATACTTATGCACGATCTAGACACTAAAGACTGTCACTAGGTACTCTCATTCATGAAAAATTTCGATCCCCAAATCTAGGCACCTCTAATTGTAAGAGTTACATAACCTTGTAGTGTCTGCTCGATAAGGAGGTCTATCTCCTAGAACGGGGACATAAAATCATTACTTCTCTGATGTTCCGGAATGGATTGAATGAGATCATATAACCTAGATCCCTATAATCAGTCTGTTCAATTAATCCAGGCTGTAACCTTTGTTCTGAAGGCAGACGGGTGGGATTCTTTGGAGCACTTCTAGAAGTGAACAAGCATACCCTGCAAATTTAGAGGAACCAACAAACAGCACCTCAATCTAAATGGTAAGATACTGAGTCAGTGGGTGCATGGTACACAAAATGTTGTATCGTGAACGATCACTTGAAGCACAGGGCGAAACCCCACTGTATTCAAACCTCATCCGAAGAAATAAACCAGTAGAACGGATATTTCGGATCCGTAGTGTTCATAGAATAAAAATTAGCACAATCACTTTTGAAACATTCAATAGAGGATTAGAGGACCGGAACACTGGACCCGGTTCTTGTAACTTGGAGATATATGCAAACCAAATCGGGGCGAGCAATTTGAACCGACACCTAAATGAAGCGCAAAAAAGAAAGTTGCTCAGATAATAAGCGATCACAGAGGATCAGTAGGAAAAGAAGAGAGATAGCTACGCAACGGTGACATCAAACCTTTCTAGATTGCTAAAGGATTGGGTAGTCCATACATAAAAGGTCAGATACCTAATGGTATTTTGTTCCTAGGCCTAGACAAACCATTTGTAGCTACCCTATAAAACCTAAATTTTAGTCTCATGTTCGGAAAGTAACTTTCAAGTGGTTTGACCGATCAAAAACCGGTGAGTATGAAGGGATGAGTAAAGTAGAAACGCAGATTTCAGTAACGAGATGAAGCAGTAACCATGAGCTCCGTCCGAATACGTTTCACCAAGATTAATTTACACCATTCCACAAGCACTTTTGCAATTTTAGTAAAAAGTATGAAAACGATGCATATACGAGGATCGTTTGAAAAGTCCGTGCAAAGTCAGAGAAATGGCGATACTAGTGCGTATCAAGGTTATTTTCAGTTAGTGGCATATCTTGGAAGAGCACACACCAAGTTTCAGTCAGATCGGCCAATTACTTTGCGTTTTACATTCGTTTCAATCAAAGAAATCGAGTGGTTGTAAAAAATGCACGAAAAAGAATTTCGTGTATTGATTAAACATTACTTTTTCAAAGGCAAAACGCCTCAGGAGATTAAACAGAAGCTTGATAAACATTATGGTGATTGTGCACTTTCGATTAAAATAGTTTATAAGTGGTTTCAAAATTTTCGGAGTGGCCATATGAGCACAAAAGACGCTGAACGTTCTGGACATCCTGTTGAGGTTACCACTTCAGAAATCATTGATAAAATCCATAATATGGTGACGGCTGACAGAAAAGTGAAGGTGCGTGAGATTGCTAGTACTGTAGGCATCTCGAGCGAACGGGTACATAATATTTTGCACCAACATTTGGACATGAAAAAGCTATCCGCTAGATGCGTGCCGCGATTGCTCACGATTGACCAAAAACGAGATCGTGTGAAGTGTTGCAAGAATGGTTTGCAGCTGTTCCAGCAAAATCCGCAAGACTTTAAGCGTCGTTTCATCACTGTAGATGAAATATGGATACATCACTACACTCCTGAGACCAAAGAATAGTCTAAACAATGGGTTACCAAAGGGGAATCTGCTCCGAAAAAGGCAAAGACAATTCCTTCGGCCGGGAAGGTTATGGCGACTGTCTTTTGGGATTCGCAAGGAATAATCTTCATCGACTATCTGGAAAAGGGTAAAACCATTACAGGCGAATATTATTCATCGTTATTGGATCGTTTGAAAACCGAGTTGCTAGAGAAAAGTCCACGATTGGCCCACAAAAAAGTCCTCTTCCACCACGACAATGCGCCAGCTCATGCCTAAGCAGTTGTGGCCGCAAAACTGATGGAGATAGGGTTCCAACTCGTTTCACATCCCCCCTATTCTCCAGACTTAGCTCCGTCGGACTACTATTTGTTCCCTAATATGAAAAAATGGCTGGCGGGGAAAAGATTTTATTCAAACGAGAAGGCGATTGCAGAAACGAATGCCTATTTTACAGACTTGGACAAATCCTATTATTTGGAAGGGATTAACCAACTAGAGCAGCGTTGGATGAAGTGTATAAGCCTAAAAGGAGACTATGTTGAAAAATAAAAAAGATTTATTAAAAAAAATCAAGCAGTTTTTATTTTTGCACGGACTTTTCAAAACGATCCTAGTACACATATCACTAATACAGAAACCCTGGTTATAGAGGAGGCGTGTTAAAGGCTTATTATCCAATGGTCCACAACTATTTGTGGATTATAATGACGAAACTGTAAGGGCATGTATCTGCATCAAAAGAAACTATAGTTTGTTGTTGCAAGAATTCAATTCCAGTAACTGTAAAACGATTGAAATTGAACTGAAAGATAAAATAGGCCTAAGAAAGACAATTATAGTCATTTCTGCTACCACATGAGGAAGACACACATACAATTTCTTTTTAATTTACTCCAGTGTTATATTGGGACAATAAGTAAATGTAATTACTATTATGATAATTGAAAATTCTGCATAGATATTCAGCAAAATATATTCCAGTGACTATTTTTATTTTTAGCTTATTTATATATGAGACGGGTATTGATTTATTTATATCTTCATAAATTTGTATTTTTTGAGTCTAGTGAGTGATCGTTGTCTGTAAATCGGAACAAGCCATGGAGCTCGTACGATATTTCTTAAAAGTTTTGATTAAAATATTTTCAGAAATTAAATATTTGAATTTGAAGCAGCTCCCTATAGCTGAATGCCGTAGGTCCAGTTTGGTATAGTTATTGTGTTAATTATTACTGCGAAGAACATTATTCTGTTATCATTTTTAAGCTCTGATTTTGCTACAGTGAGTCAGTATTTTTTCCTTAAGTCCTAGTTGATTGCGTTTTCTCAATATATGCTCTTTCCATGTAAGCCTCTGGTCTCTCTGAATTCCCAAGTACATTATATTACTGCTTTGTGGTATATGTTTGCCATTGAGTTTGATAGATGGATAGGTATCTTTTTCAAGTATAAAAGTCCTATATGTTGATTTACTTTCAATTAATTTAATTCTCCATGAGATTAACCAGTTTTGTAAATAATTGTTAAAAAAATTTTGTATTATTACCTCTGAATGTGATATGAAAATTGCTGTTTTGTCTGCGTATGTTACTGTTGTGATATTTGGAAACTTTGGTAAATAAGAAGTGAATAATAAATATAATGTTGACCTTAGCATGCGACCTTGCGGTACTCTTGCTTTAATTAGTTGTCGTTTTTATGTTTTTCTATTTATTTTAACTTGAAATTCTCTGTTTTGTAAGTATAATTATAAGTAACTCGTCATGTCTCCTTGGTAAAAATTTTCTTCTTTAACGTAGAAGTCTTATACTATACTTTATCTAATGCCTATGCGACGACAAGAAATATGCAGGTACAATATTGATTATCTTCGATAAATTTTCTTGCGGCTGAATCTGTTTATTTCTTCTATCGTGGAGCGATTACACCTGAAACCGAATTAATTATCTGACAAGGGAACATTCCCAACCATCCGCCTTCAATTTTGTTGTAATTGAGATATGTTATAATTGATAAAAAAATAAGAGACACGTATTTTTTTTTATCGGCGGAAAAAGCTGTCTAGGGGCTAAAAACCACCCTCAAAAGTCACCCCTAAAAACAGTTAAAAAGCAGTAACTTTGGTTGTAATGAATCTTTTTTCATGAAACCAAATGGAAAAAATTTCTTACTTAAAAAACATCAAAACCGCATAGTTTTGGACTCGGGAGGTTGCAACGCCTACGATGTATAAGGGACAAACTACACTTTTGAGTGGATTTTTCGTGTACAGAATCAAAAAATTATCATAAAAAAATTGAAAAATAAATTATCATCTAGGAAATAATAAAATAAAATTGATAATATTGAAAACAATATTTCGAGGCTGAACCACCCCTAAACCCTACTATTGCTACATGAATAGTTGCCAGTCACTAATTTCGCTGATTTTTCATTTGCTATGACGCTTAAAAATTGATGAGAGAATTATACTGTTGTTGTGCTAGAAAAAAAACTTAGGGTCTGGAAACCATCCACAAAAGCCACCCCCAGAATCCTTCGGTATTTGTGACTATTTTTCGACAAAAAAAATTTGAAAAAATCTATATAAAAGAAACGTAACCATACAGGTTTTGTCACTGGGGCTGGCCAGCTCTACGTTATATAGAGGTGTAATACGTTGTATAGGGGTGAAACTAAATTTAGAGTATATATTTTACCGTCAAAATTCAAAAACAGATCATACAAAAATAAACCTTGTGAAAAATAATACGAATAAATCAAAAGCGTTCCTGTATATCTCCTAAACACCCAGTGATTAACTCCATACGCATACCCCCTAATCAACTTCCTGATTAACCCCCTGATTAGCCCCACTCACATACCACTTGATTAACCACACTCGCATACTCGTTGATTAACCCTCATTACCCACACTCGCATACCGCCTGATTAACCTCATTCTCTCATCAAGCCCACTTTCATATCCCCTGAGAATCCCAACCGCATACCTTCTGATCAACCTCACCTCCTGATTAACCTCACACGTATAACGCCTGATTAATCCCACTTGCATACCCCCTGATCAACCTCACCTCCTGGTTAACCTCACACGCATACCGCCTGATTAATCCCACTCACATACCCCGTGATCAACCTCACCCCCTTATCCACTCCACTTGCATATACACTGAATAACTCCACTCGTCAAGTTAACTCTCATAAACGTAAGCCCCCAGTTCATTCCCAAGACAGTTTTACGTCCAGAGGGCTTAACCTAATGCCTGGTTATCGGACGAGTTTACCCTCAGGTCGGTCAACCGCTTGACAAATATTTCCGTAGACGGAGCCACCCGCGGAAAAATTCACCCCTATATAAGTTGATTCTGGTCAAGTGATGTATGTTTATTTATATTATTAATAGAATATTAATACGTTTGATGATATCACCATATTCGTCTTGAAATTCAAATTTTTTAAGTTAATGATTGTATTTTATATAAAACCGTCTTCTTATTACTGTTGATATTGTGAGCAATAATGATACTCTATAAAAAAAATGCTGCAAGCATAGTAGTGTTTTGTACCATGCACATTTCATAATTGCTATATTTTTATAAATCTTGCAGATAGGTTTTTCTTCAATTGCAAAGCAATAATTCTGCAGGATTATCGAATTTAGGAGGTTTTTCATCCAAATATCCACTCTTGTACCAAGCATATTGAATATGTTTTGGAATCTAGGTGAAGATAATTGATTATGTGTAATAGATTGTAATTTTATAATATTATTTCTTTCATGTAAATTTATGCCCGATCCGAATAAAATGACAGCAACAGATATTTTTCGCACAAAGTTTTTCCAAATTCTAAAACCAAATACATCCAATGGTTGAATTTTGCTTGTGGTACCCTTAGGGATTGTCATCAATCGAAAATTTTTATCTTGAGGTATAACTTCTCCTACAGTGCGTTATTAACTCGTAAAGTGCAGATATTGTCGGTTGTATCGTATAATTATGTGCAGTAGATGATATTGATTGTACAATCGTTTCAACTGTCTTTATCCCTTTCTCATTTAATGTCCTACTACTATGTATTTCTAAATTAAACCCACTTTGAACAGAATTATATACATAACTTGCTCTTTTCTTAGATAGTTCAGATTTCACTTCATTAACAAAATTTTGACAGTTCAGCTGTAGATTAGGCTCATTATCAATAGATACCTTTGTTACATGTTTCGTTATGTTATGTGGTACAATTTTATGTTTTCTTTTAAATAATAATATTTACTTTGGTGATGTTTAAACCAAGGCACATTCAATTCATGCTATAGTCCATCTTTTAAGATCTAAATCATGAACTGTTAACTTCTGGTTTAAAGCATCTTTAATTTTTTGTAGAATATATTCTGAAATTTTTAACAAATTATCTCTTCTAGTTCCGCCTGCGGATATTTGATGTTTCCATATGATTAACTGACGTTCTAACGTGACTAATTTATACTTACTTTGAATGGAACTTAAAGACAACTTCTTTTTTTTCCACTTTCCCAGTATTCAATAGCTTTTTTTTGTATCCATCATCGACAGTTGTATTAGTTATAATACAATTAGGCACCTCAGCATAATCTTCAGCATATATTTTCTCAAAACCATCGTAAATCACTTTTGGATTGATATCAAAATCATCATCTAGGAAACATAATTTGTCACTTGTTTCATACTCAACGCCTGAATAATTATCTTCAATACTTTTTTTCAATACATCTTCGATATAATCGTGTAGCTGTTTCTCTGCGTCGTTTAATTTTGGTAAATTTTCCACTATTTTAGTTACATGGAATGTTTTTAATAAACTTGGCATGACATTGTGAATTTCGATTGCCATTATTACATTATGTATTCATAATAATTTAAGTGCTGCTTTGCAAGATGTTATAAAAATTGAAATAAATTTGCCAAAACAATGATTATTAATGAACGATATTGCTAGTACTTTTTATAATCATTCAGATTCAAGTACTATTTCAACAAATCCTACTAATATATATAATTGTACAATTTACCTCAGACTTAAAATCATTTGTCAAATAAATTAAAAGGTTGTGAATAAAAAAAATTAAACTTACATGTAAGTTTTATAATGCGAAAGGCCACAGATGATTGAAAATTTAAAAAAGCAAAAGGTAATCATTGCCAATATTGACAGATGATCGATCATACTGTTGCAAATTATCTATTTGTTATAGAATATTAAGTGTATTATAAGTGCAAAGAGAGTGGACACGCCCTGCACATATGTTCAAAATTATTCCAGCCTTGCATCACTTGTGACAGTAGCGAGCATACGGTTTGTAACTGCTTGAGTGAAACTAGTAAACGATACAATGTAGTAGAATACTGAGAAAAATTTTGTTTTAATATGGATGAAGCGAGGAGATTCCGACATGTATTATTTGTAATGATAAAAAACAAGGGACAAACAATTGGTTGAAATGGTGAAAATTTTAATTACCTTTAGTAGAAATAATAAAATTAATAAAAAGAAAAATTGTTCAAATAATTATAAACGGAAAAATATAATAATTATATTATAACAATCCGCTGCATTATTTCGGAAGAAGAAATAATGATATTAAATGCAATTATTGTCATATGAACAATCATGACACTGAAAATTGTAAAATTAAAAGCACTTAAAAGAAGTGTGTAAACAAATATCGTATATTTTTCTTCCAAAGAATCGGGTCACAAAATTGAATTATGTCTAATTCTAAAATCATTAGAGAGTATTCAGGAAAAATTTTGTACGATCTGTAAACAGATGAATTGTTTCAGATGAAATGAATGAATAATGATACTTTTATATAAATTAAGTCTCGACTAAGAAATCTAGACATCAGATCATTATCTGATTTAAAATGTTCGTTACATGCAAGATTTTTTCTATGATTTTTCCCTATTGAAGATATTTATCAATACAAAGAATAAATTTATTCCTGTCTGTTTTCAAGTAACTGTTAAGTGTTTTGAATACTTGTGTATGCAGTATAAGTAATATGGTCTTATGTTATATCACAATATGACTATACGTCCAAAAATTTTGTTGTATATACCATTCACTACGAAATCTCACAACCTTGGTAGCTTATTTATATGTTTTAGACAGTATATCAGATCTTTCGTAATTATTGGTATGTAATTATTTTTCAGTAGTTTTTCATCAAGTATTCTACCTCTAAGATAGATTTTTTATTTTTTAACTTCTTTTAGCTCTATATATATAGTTTTTTAAGCGTTTTTCCACATTTTTCAAATCATTCAAAAAGTAAGATCTCGAAAGCTCTTCAAAATAGGCATTTCTTTGGGCGATGACCTCGTAGTTCGACGTACATCTTTTGCCAAGCAATTTTATCAACTTTCGAAATAAAAAAAAGTCACTGGAAGCCAAACTTGGTAAATATGGTAGATTTAACAATTTGTATGTACGCCCGCGGACGGCCTTATTGGTGTCGGCTAAACTAGTCCGTTGCATTAGATGTACACGGTAGGATTTACATTAATTACTAGGAAGAAGAAAAAATAATAACTAGAAAATATTATGCATCGTTTTTGTATTGGTAACAATTGCAACTTTAATTCCATAATTTTGGTTATCGAAACTACGCAAGTGTACAACCGTGCATTGTCTTGGTGAAACAGGACCTTTTACTTTTTGATGTAAGGATATTTTTCCTCAATTTCTTTACTTAACCAATGCAAAAACGATGCATAATACTTTCTTGTTATTATTCTTTCTTCTTCCTAGTAATTAATGTAAATCATACCGTGTACATCTCATGGAACGGAGTAGTCTGACCGACACTAATAAGGCTGCCCGCAGTCGTCCATTTAAATTATTTAAGGGGGAGGAGGGGATTCAGGAAACACGAACGCTCCCACAACTAAATAGCGCGCCGGGTGTAAGTACTAATCATAGGCGAATCTACATTCGGGATACATGCTTGTAATCACTGTGACACCAGCTTAATATAAAAGCATTTACTAAGAAAACTACGACATCCACGTATATACATAAAGGAAAAAAAAAAAGAAATTATATTAAAAGAATATGCGCTTTTTGCCGCCAGAATCTCTAAGTAATCTCGCACTATTAACGAAAACAAAAAGTACAAAATTATCTACCTGCGCACGTATCAGGGAGATACTAGCGGCAATACTGCGGGTCAATCGTCTACCGATCGCCCGATATCTCGTGTTGAAAACTAATATACTCAGCTCGACTAGCAATACTGCTTAACTACACACTGATCAATGGCACACAAACATACGGAGAAATAGAGTGAAAAAGGAAACACCGCACCGATCTAATTCGAAACTGCTGTGATTGACAATGCTACTTATTGTTTTTCATTGTTCTCTACTTTTTGTTGCTCGCCGACAACAAACCCAAGCCATCGTTGCTCGTTGCTCCAGGCAATGGCCGCGTGCGCATCGTTGACGTACACCTCGCTGATTCCTCACAGGAACTGGTGTCGGGAACACTAACCGAGTGGAATCAAACCACAACTCATAATAACAAAAGAAAAATGCACATTAGCCCCACATACCGGACGTGTATTATCGAAACAATGTTTTCAGCGAGGGCGCGTATAGAACAAAGAAAACATCGAAAAAAATTAAGAAGAAACGGGCGCACGTCGCTACTAAGCAAATGCCAGCTCACACACTGTCGATTCCTTTTTTCATTGGATGCGCGCGTAACTCACGTCTTTTACTCTCTCCATCTTTCTTCTTCTTCGCTCTTCGCTCTTCATCGCCCTTCCTTCCTTCGCTGTTTCTTTATCACTTCGTCGCTTCACTCGGCTCCGCCATCCCTGATGGAAAAGAATAAACATGAGAGTGTGCACAGAAATATGCAATCTCAGACTCATACCATGCGCAGACATCAACGAGAGCCCAAACAGAAAGCATAGGCCGAGCCATAGTTCTCTATTACATTGAAAAAATCATGATCATCACTTTGCGGGCTGATTTCACCGTCTTCGCCTTCTTCGCCCGTTCACCTTCAAAAGTCCATTATTTTGACTGTTCCTTTATCTCTGGAGTGTAGTACTGTATCCATGTTACATTGGCAGTCATCCTCGCAGAAACTACTCAGGATTACGCCGGAGAAATGCCAAAATAGCCTCAAAGTCAATACATGACTGCGTTTATTCCGCATCGTGAGTAAACACAGTACCTATATTGTCGAAATTTTTTCACACCCAATTTTTCATAAAAAATGCCTTTAGCCACTTTAATTCGTCAATCACTTAAAATAATATCATGAATTTTGTCAATTATTTCGGCAATGGTGACGTCCTCAAGGCATCTCGAATAATATTCATCTTTTGTGTATATGACCACGTTTAAATTTGTTCGCACAATTGTAAATAGTTGCAAACACAGGGGCAGATTTACCATGAATTTTGTTTAATTCAGTTTTGATGTGTTTCGATGTTAAACCTTTCAAATAGAAATGTTTTATCATCGTTTGGAACTTACTTCTTTCCATTGTTAACGATAAACAAAAGTTGTTCACATTCATCAACAATAAAAATAGAACAACTTACAAGGGAACCACCCCAACCCGACCTCACCGATTTAAATGATTTTGGGATATGTTGTAGTACTTGAAAAAAAATTAGATACGTGTTTTTTTTATCGCCCCATAAGGGCTTGTAAGGGCTGAAATTCACCCCTAAAATCAGTTTTTTTAATATTTCTCAGCATCAAATGAATATTTTTCAGTAAACTCATCTTTAAAAATTTTCTTATAAAAAGGCGCTTTTAAGGATATAACATTTATACCGAAGGGTTGCAATCCCCTTTTTAATAGGGGTAAATACACAATTTTTCGTACTGTTTTACAACACGTAATATAGTAAATCAGCTCGAGTGATTTAAAAATCGCACTGATCATGAGAAAATACCAAAATTAAATTAACGTGTTTCCGGATTAAAAAAAAAATATATTTAAGGGGTGTTTCACTCCCTAGAAACCACCCCCGTCAAACTAACAGCAGGTTAATTCACCTAACCCTGGGATAAACAAGTTTAGTCGTTTGTTATTTACTGAAATAATTTAATCCTACGCCTGAGGGAGCTACGTCAACTAACAAACCTGCCTCTAACCCACCAAACCCCCATAAATCACCCTTACCCAACCAAATGTAGGCTGATAGACCTAACTTTGGGAGAATAGAGTTTATCAATTGCTTTTTCTTAAAATAACACAGGTTTACAAAATATAAAAAGTTGATGCCTATTTGACCAGACCATATAACTTTTATGTATTTCGATGCGCTGAACACGAATCCGAGGTCCGTTGATCTCCATCACGTCAGGTTCAAGGTCTTTCGAAGGTCAAATGTATTTAATACAACGGAATTCAAAATTTGACTACGGATTCGGAAAGAGCGGGAAATTTTACGTTTAAATACATATTGTTGGTTTTTTCCAACATGACCTTTGAAGGACATCTAGAGCTCAAACAAATAATAAATAGACCTTATTTGCTTTTTATCCATATGAACTTGTTTTTGAGACCTCCGATGGGCTTCTATTGTATACTGTCATGTATCTTTGTATTCTGAATACAAACCTGGAATCCATTTGACCTCATCCAGTTAGAATCAAGGTCATTTCAAGGTTAATTCGTTAATTTTGCATAAAAAAAAACAAATATAACCCTAGTCTTTGAACCCTGGTTGCTTTAACCCTCGAGCCCTGTAACTCTCTATGACCTTCGACCTCCTCATCCTAATTTCCTAAAATCCCGAGAACTTGACCTTAAAACGACTTGAACCAATCCCTCATACCCCCAATCCCATAACCACCGAGCACTTAATCCTAAGACCCGATTCCCCATACTCCAATGTTCTTAACTCCCCAGCACTTAACTCTGAGACATCTTACACTCAATCCCTAATACTACATTTTCCTTAATAACCGATTAATAACCGAGTCCTATAAGCTATAAGCGGGCACCAGCGGCTCCGTCCGACGGTCCTTTTCAGGATAGTTGGATATCCGGTGCAGCAGCGATTTCTCCAGTTTTTATTTAGTTATTTTGTACAAATACAGCAGGACTTGATTTATGATCTGCAAAAATGGATGAGTGCTCAAAAAGTTTCTGTGTTCTGTGCGGCAAATACAACGTTCATAGAAACTTAATTTCTTTCTCTAAGAAACTTCGCATGATCTACGACGAGTGTTTTAAAACCACTGATGTGGATCTAAACCAACCCTGGATGCCAAAACTCATTTGTCGAGTTTGCGATTCACGTTTAAGACGTTGGAAAAGTGGAGAGCGACAAATGATATTTTCATCGCCTATGATTTGACGCGCACCTCGAGATCATGATAATGATTGCTATTTTTGTATAAACACCAAATTTGGATTTAATTCAAGAAACATTCGATCTGTGCCTTACACAACTATTTTGTCTGTCACAATGCCAGTCTTAGTAAGCGATACCAGTCATGATGAAGATGAAGCAATAGAAATCGATATAAGTGATGAAAACATTACAGAATCTTTGGGGAACACGGACCAAGAAAATGACAAAGAAGATAAAGAAGAAAATGACGCAGAACATGATGAAATGAATGACCGAGAATGTTACGAAGAAGATGACGAAGAAACTGATTGTGATGTTAGTACAACGGGTAACGAGATAACCCCTTCAAAGTTCAATCAGAGTGAACTCAACGATTTGGTAAGAGATTTAAGGCTATCTAAAGCGCAATCGGAACTATTGGCATCATGGCTGAAAAAAAAGGTTGTTTACAAAAAAAAACAAAAGTAACATACTACAGAAACAGAGATGAGCCTTTTCGAAAATATTTTGTTTAAAGTGGTTCTTTGGTATATTATAGTGATATAGACGGGTTGTTTAGAACATTTGGAGTTGAACATGATCCTAAAGAATGGCGGTTATTTATTAATTCTTCTAAGAGAAGCCTTAAAGCTGTATTACTAAACAATGGGAATAAACTAGCTTCTGTTCCATTGGCTCACTCTATGACAATGGATGAAAATTACGTGAATATGGAATATTTACTTGATAAAATTAATTACGAGTTGTATAAATGGAAAATCTGCAAGGATTTAAAAGTTGTCACAATCAGTTTGGGACAACAATCTGGTTTTACGAAATACCCATGTTTTCTATGTGAATGGGACAGCAGAGCTCGTGAAAAGCATTATGATGTAAAGGAGTGGCCAGCAAGGGATAGTTTTGTTGTAGGGAACAAAAATCTCAAATAAAATAAATTGGTTGATCCTGATAAAATAATGCTGCCTCCTCTTCATATAAAATTAAGCTTGATTAAACAGCTGGTAAAAGCTTTAAAGAAAAGAGATAGTAAAGCTTTTCAATATCTCTTCTTGAAATTCCCAAAGTTATCCGAAGCAAAACTCAAAGAGGAAATTTTTGATGGACCTCAAATAAGAGAACTCATAAAAGATCTCGAATTCCCGAATAGAATGTCAGAAGATGAACGAAAAGCTTGGCAGAGTTTTATTGACGTTTGTACGAAATTTTTAGGTAACAACAGAGATCAAAATTGTAAAGAAGTAGTCAACGACTTGGTCGTAAAATACAAAGCTGTTCAATGTCTCATGAGTCTGAAGCTCCACTTTTAAGATTCTCATTTGGACGCATTTCCAGAAAATCTAGGAGATTATAGTGGAGAGCAAGGTGAAAGATTTCATCAAGACATTAAAGAGATGGAAAGGCGCTATCAAGGATTTTGGGATGTCAATATGATGTCAGATTACTGCTGGAACCTTAAGAGGGATACTTCAGTTAAGCACAAGAGAAAAGCGCTGAAAAGAACATTCGATGAAAGATGTAGACCTAGCAAGAAAGCACGTTTACATTGAAGAGTGGTGGCTTAACAGAGTAAGAGACATAAACCTCGATGTTAAGAAGTACCCTCCATGAGATTATAATAAAAAATAATTGTTTCACCATGACATTGAAATACTTAATATAAATTTCAGAGATTTCCTGATTTTCATACCTTTAACTGACTTTAGAAAGTTAGAAGATCTTAAATTTCGATTGGATTTCAATTCGATTTCGAGAATATGAAGGTCGGGGCATGTAGAATTTACTATGTCGTGTTTGGGATTTTTTATGCGGTGGTAAAAAGCAAGCGAATCCTCCTATCTAGAACCCTCTTCTCTACTTTACTATTCGGAGAATCCCGGTAGCATTTGAAGTACCTATAGCACGTAAGCATCTGCGTAAGGTAGAAGTTCACTTCTCCGAAGCTCCTCTCCATCCACGCCCCAATGTCGGGAATTAAGCTTCTCGTCCATACGCCTTTACCATCTCTCGACCACCGTTCTCTCCATACCTCTATTGTTCTATCACTCTCCTCCTTGGCTACTTCTACTTTATTTTCGTTTAACCTTCTGTCATAGATCCTCTTGCGCTCCCTAGCAAGAAGATCTACGGGGATTACACCATCGACAACCAGAATAGCTTCCCTCGAGACCGTCCAGTATGCGCTAGATGTCCTCAAGGCCCCTCGCCTCTGTACGCTCAAAAGCCTTTCGCGATATAGATCGAAGTTCATCGCATCAGGGGTTCATGAAATTAGGATGTGAAGGTCGGGGTTGTAGAGGGTTATAGTCACGCAGAGATGCAGGGCTCGAGGGTTAAAGCAACCAGGGTTCAAAGACTAGGGTTGTATTTGTTTTTTTTGTGCAAAATTAACGAATTAACCTTGAAATGACCTTGATCCTAACTGGATGAGGTCAAATGGATTCCAGGTTTGTATTCAGAATACAAAGATACATGACAGTATACAATAGAAGCCCATCGGAGGTCTCAAAAACAAGTTCATATGGATAAAAAGCAAATAAGGTCTATTTATTATTTGTTTGAGCTCTAGATGTCCTTCAAAGGTCATGTTGGAAAAAACCAACAATATGTATTTAAACGTAAAATTTCCCGCTCATTCCGAATCCGTAGTCAAATTTTGAATTCCGTTGTATTAAATACATTTGACCTTCGAAAGACATTGAACCTGACGTGATGGAGATCAACGGACCTCGGATTCGTGTTCAGCGCATCGAAATACATAAAAGTTATATGGTCTGGTCAAATAGGCATCAACTTTTTTTATTTTGTAAACATGTGTTATCATTTATAGATCTATACATATATATTTATATTCGTATGTAGATACATAAATATTGGTAAATTAAAATATATCATTCAACGAATACCTTACAGAAATGATAATCATCGAAAAAGTGTTTGAAACATAATGATCTTTTACACCAACCACACCGTATTATAGCAACATTTTTACATGCTTCTACTTCGCAATGTATATTGCAAGAATCTCCAAAACTAAAATCAACAGGGTTATCTGTTTTAGCTGGTTTTTCTTCAATGTGGCCCCTTTTATACCAAGCGTATTTAAAAATATTTGTATATCTTGGTGAAGAAAGCTGGTTATGGACAAGAGACTGCATTTTTATGATGTTATTTCTTAAATGTAGATTCATTTCATAGTCCATCAAAATTACTTGATCTGATAAACGTCGAACGAAGTTTTTCCAGATACGAAATCCATAAACATCGAGTGGTTGGATGTTCCCTGTCGTTCCATAAGGTTAGCCCGCATGTGGTTCGGTAAGGATCGTTTATAAGGGTGGGGGTTAGATAGGTTAGGGGTAGGTGGATAAGAGATATGTGATTCAGCTGGGATAACTCGCTTATGGTGTAAAATTCAATTATTTCAAGAAATAACAAACGATTAAAGTTGCTTTTCACAGGATTAGGTAGGTTAGCCTGCATGTGGTTCGATAAGGGTAATTTATGGGGTTTTGGTGGGTTAGAGGCAGGTTGGTTAGTTGAGGTAGCTCGCTCATGCATAGGATTAAATTATTTCAAGAAATAACAAACGTCTAAACTTGTTTATCCCAGGGTTAGGTGGATTAACCTGCTGACAGTTTGACGGGGGTGGTTTCTAGGAGGTGAAACACCCCTTAAATATATTTTTTTTTAATCCGGAAACACGTTAATTTAATTTTGGTATTTTCTCATGATCAGTGCGATTTTTAAATCACTCGAGCTGATTTACTATATTACGTGTTGTAAAACAGTACGAAAAATTGTGTATTTACCCCTATTAAAAAGGGGGTTGCAACCCTTCGGTATAAATGTTATATCCTTAAAAGCGCCTTTTTATAAGAAAATTTTTAAAGATGAGTTTACTGAAAAATATTCATTTGATGCTGAGAAATATTAAAAAACTGATTTTAGGGGTTGATTTTCGGGGTGGATTTCACCCCTTAAAAGCCCTTATGGCCCGATAAAAAAAAACACGTATCTAATTTTTTTTCAAGTACTACAACATATCCCAAAATCATTTAAATCGGTAAGGTCGGGTTGGGGTGGTTCCCTTGTTAGTAGAACCAGCTAAATTAGCAGCTCTCTAAATAACAGTAACGCTTACTATCGCATCGTTTTGGACTGCAGGATACTCACACGAATTGCACGACTTCCCATAGAAAAACGAAGCGCGAACCCCGATACACCTATTACAAAAATATTCTATGGTAATTCATCTTTTTTTTGTTTATTTATCTACTTAGAAAATGAAAAAATATATATATTCAACAAAATATCTTATTTTACACATGTCACTGTATATTACTAGAATGTTTAAATCGATATTAGTTAATATCAACTAAATATACATTAGTTCCTAAAAATAATCCCTAGTTGAAAGAATGCCAAACTATGTCAAAATGGTTTAAATAAAATAACAGTTTAAACAAAAATATAAAGCCCGTTTGAATTACGAAATATTTTAAAGAGAGAAATCATAGATATAATTCTTAAATGATAAATTTTGTAATAATGGAAAGAAGGGAAATAGTGAGAGATGGAAATCCACTTAATTTTAATTATATTCAGCAACGTTTCGTGAGCATATTTGCTGACCTCTTCAGGCTGATTTCTCTTGTAGTCAAATTATTAAAGGCTAAAACAAATAGCTCGTAACCAGTCACTTTACAATACAGTGACTTACAGTTTGACTGTAGAGCTTTAATAGTTATACTATTTATAATTTTTATAAAAGTTTGGTTTTTTTATTGTATTTAAAAAGAACTTGATACTTTTATCATTTTTTAAACTTTACTATTACATAAAAATTATAAACTGTAACGTTTGAGTCTATCTCGCGTTATCAAAATAATAGTTCGGACTCTTTCTGTTGTATTTGTAATCGCGTTTCCGAGAGTAGCAAGAAGTTGACACGTGTATATTCTACTAGAAATGAAATATCAAAATTTGTCGAGTAGCAAACGCAAAGTTTTCTATCTCGATGAACCGTCTTGAAATACAATTGAGCATGATTACATCTATCGCGGAAAGCGCCGCAACCAATACTCAATATAATTTCTCAACAATTCATAAATTTGAAGGAAGGAGATCTCTAAGGCTACTTTTTTCTCATAAGAGAGATAGTCTTATGAGTTGAGCGCTTAGGTATCGAAAGGAGAGGAATTAGCAGGCTAACCACTGAATAAAGAAATTAGTCTCAGGAAATTGCTAAGCCTTTATTTCTAATCAATGCTCGCGCTGCTAAGCAAAGTAGGATAGTGAATCCTCTTGCCGCAGCGACGAGCGAATTTATACTTGCGAAATCGGCTCCTTTCTACGCTTGATAGCCCCTACAACGTTATTTTTGAAATTGATACAAACATTGCACATGTTTTGTCGCAAAATGGCTCGATCGAATTTGCAATTTTATGATTTAAAAAATTAAATATAAAATGACGAATTTTTTAACATAAATAGTTTCTCGAGGAAATATCGCCTTTTAGAGTTATAAGTAATACAATTTTATAATCAAATAACGCCAATTTTACATGTTCGGAAAATTTTAACATCAAAAAATCGCTTGTGATTAGTGGAACGTTATTCAAATTAAAACGATTAATATAGCTATCCAATTTTGAATAATAATTAAACAAAGAATTTGCAAATTTCTTTTTTAGCCATTTAAAAATCAGCAAATTAGTGACAATCATTGTCATTAATTTTACAGATATATACAACCGGCTCGCTATCTAACAACACAATTTTAATTGTTTAAATAAATTATAAATTTTATATTTATTGATAACTCAGTGAATAATCAGTTACCAAAGTGTCAAATTCTTGCTTCTCTGATTCAATGCGTCGCGGACGTAATCGCATATTCGAATTAACAATATAATTATTTATTGCAAAAAAACTAACACTATTAACTTATAAATTAAATTAAGCTAATAAATACAGACTTGAGAGTTATAACAACATGAAATTCAAGATCAGCGCATCAAAATTGACTAAAAAAAATGCTTTTGTTCATTTGAAAAACTTTACAATTGTCGATTCTCCATTGTAAACAATAAATTTCCCACGGTCGTGACGTCACGCTCCTTATATGGTAATGTTTTCACTGAGTTACTCTAACACATTTTCATATATGTGAGAAAAGCGCCTTCGCTCAATTACCGCTTTTCTTCGATTGTCTCGTGCACGACGGGTTGCTATTTTGCAGAGGGAAAAGAGGGACAAATCAGACTGGACCGTTACAAAACAATTATTGTTGAATTTTATTTCTGTGGTTTCCCGAAATTAGTATACGAGCATATCGTATAAGTCAAGCTTTAGGAAAATTGATACTTTACTATATTTTATTACAATATAGTCCTCGCTGCGCTTTCTGATTCGTAAATTCATTTAATTATAACATTTATAGATATGAAAATATTGCATTAAAAAAATTAGTTTTCCTATACTTATATATGCAAAACAAAAAATAAAATAAAATAATTCGTAAAAGCAATAGAGATTACTGATAGACTGATAAAATATGGAAATCGGATAATGTTTCAGAAATGATGAGTAGAAATTTATTTGAAAAAATTAAGGCTATTTGAAAACTTCGAAAAATTCGGATATGACTGATAATGACAACGTTTGGAAGGTTCATATAAGTATAAACATTTTTAGAGATTGTGGAAATCTTGGGCAGTGATGGAAATACTTTATGTTTTCCTAACAACGGTCAACAAGAATGATGTAGCTAAAGATCATCTATATTTTAATAGATTTTTCACTTCCATCAATCTACTGATGTAATAAAAAATAAAACTTGAAAAAATAAAACTTATATGCAACAAGACTGGTTAGAGATTATCGTGTTTTTGTGAAGTAAAATGTTTCCAAAAGTGTTGGATAATTTAAATAAAAAAATCCGAAACATTAAACAAATATCCTGAACAGAGGACATAGATAAACATAAAGTAGACAAAATGGAAGTTGTGAGAGGATTGTATGTTGTAAATTATGATGAAAGTAGTGGTATGAATTACATTACGGTAATGGACTCAAAACTCAATAATATCTACAGCTGTTGAGGTTGCACCTACGACATCAATGGAATGATTCGATAAAACAACTAAACGTAAAGTACCAATTGAAATTCCCGTACTTGAAGACTACAATTATAAGAGAAGTTAATCTTCATGATCAAATCTGCAATGATCTAAAAACGAATACTGGTTTTAAAGAATAGAGATGGATTGTTTTGTGCAGATTGATACAGTCTTTATTGACAAATATTTGATTTTGTATCATATGGTGAACAAAACAAAATGACTAATAAAGATTTTGTTAATAGTGTCTCAAATTCATTTTGAGTAACCGATTGAAAAGTTATCGAACTCGAGCATTTGAAACTTCCAATCCCTGATCATAGACGAGTATGTATAAAGTGTACCGTAACAACAATATTATATAACAACAATATAACAACAACAATGTTATATATATTTATTATATATAACAATGTTATATATATTTATTATATATAACAATGTTATATATATTTATTATATATAACAATGTTATATATATTTATTATATATAACAATGTTATATATATTTATTATATATAACAATGTTATATATATTTATTATATATAACAATGTCAAGATTATTATGTGCAAGTTATTTTGACATTTACCATCAAAAAATAATAAATAATTTCTTCCACTATTGCTTCCACTATTATTATATTCGTAATTTTATCAACACTAACTGATTTTGATATTACTCACGACATATTGGATCCAAAATTGAAAATGGACATTAGCATTATATTCAACAACATCGAAAACATAGGAATTGAGTACTAACTCACTAGTGTTCACCATTTTAGTGTTAACGGTAACATATTGTATCCTCCATTTTGTAAAATTGAAAATGAACACTACTGTTGTACTCGGCGTCGTCGTCCCGCTCAAAAAGATTAGGCCACCAAAACTGAAAATTGTATAAAATTAAAAGTTTGTAAATCTCATTGGGAATGTCGTAAAAAGATCTGCAGTCCGCCATTTTGAAGGTTTTTCTGCCATCTTTCAGCCTATGTATGTTAGAATGCGTCTAAATTAGTTTATCTATGATTGTATCACAGTTGGATGATTAAACAAAATATTGTTTTTGGACACGTTTAGATTCCATGCCATTTTGTGTAAAAATATTATGTAATAAATCAACTCAAAGTATTTGGAAGATACTTCCAAGACCTTTTAAATGCCGCCTCGAAGACTTCTTTAGCATTTTTTAAGAAAAGTTATAGTGATTTTTGTGAAAAAAATCACTTTTAATGCAAAGTTAAATAGTTTGGAAACTTCGATACGTAGAGAAAAATGATTTTAGGGCAAAATGTTCTATTTACGGTATAGATAATATTGAAAAATGTTCTGTTTTAGAGAAGATAAATTTTTTGATGATATTCGACCGACGGATTTTTTCAATTTTTCATTTTGAGATTTAGATCCACTGATAACAGATCATCACATAACAAAGATCTCTTATCACTGGAAACCTTGCTCAGTCAAAACGAACCGAAATTTGAATATAAATAAAAATATCCTGTTGTGATTCATATCGGAGGACTATTCTATTTATAAGACTCATAACTCATAAACATTCGTTAAATTCGTAAATTTTGATATTTTCTACTTTGTTTCTACATAAACTCTTATTAGTCTACGCAGAGTTCTTCTAAAAGAATGGCAAAGACAAAAAATTACTCTCCTGAATCGCGTTCTATGATTGCCCTTCTACATAAAAGTAGAGGAAATAATCGGGAATTTGCAAACATTTTAAAAATAGCGAGACTACCGTTAATTATAATGTTTATTAAGTTACGTTAATTTTAAGTTTCGAGAAACAGAAAGCGTGAGGAATGAAAAAATTATCGGTAGACCAAGAAAAACGACTAAATCATGAGATAGGTACATCGCGCAACTTAGTTTTAGAAATCGACGTCTTACAGCTCCGCAAATGTGCTCTGAAATCAACGAATACGTTGATAATACAATAAGTGTTTCTACGGTAAAACGGTGACAGAAAACGGTGAGAAAGGTCTATCAGGAAGAGTTGCTGTGAAAAAACCGTTTTCGAGAAAAATTAATCAGAAAAAGAGACTTCAGTGGGCTAAAACGCTTAGAAGTATGGAGCATTAGTCAGTGCAAGAAAATACTATGGAGTAATGAATCAAAATTTGAAGTTTTTGGCTCCAAACGTCAGATCTACGCACAACGACGAGTAAGCGAAAAGTTTTTAAAAAAATGTATCGCACCGTCTTTGAAACATGGAGATGATTCTGTGATGGTTTGGAGATGCTTCGGAGGATCGAAAATTAGTGAACTAGTTAAAATAGATGGCATTACGAAAAAAAAGAACAGTACAAACGAATTTTACAAAAAAATATTAGGAAAGAATTTACCTTCCAATAAGATAGCGATCCGAAGCATATTTCCAGAATGTGTAAAACTTAGGAAATTTACAGAAAAAGACAAAATTAACTATATTGAAAAGGCCGCCGCAATCACCAGATCTCAATCTAATTAAATTACTCTGGGAAGAAGTATAGTAGATCGAGCTGTACGTAAAGTGTGTCCGTCTTCCAAATCCTATTTATGGGACAGAGAATACTCAACTCATTCAGCGTGACCCTATTCTCCACCGATCAAATCTCTGACTTCAAGAATTGGACACGTGATCTATTTTTAAATTATGAGGCTAGAGCATGGATTGAGAGGGCGACTCGCAAAAAATTAATGCCAGTGTCAGCACTGTCCGATTACATTCGCATACCAAACAAGGTCAATCCTGTCGCGTTCTCCCAAAATTATTCATCCTCCCACAAATACCTCTCTATCAACCTTTGGTTCATGAAATAGCTAATTAAACATGGTTGTTTGTTAGCCAAATGCACGTTGATCCACTTTTATCCACCTTTCCTCCTTTCAGACCGTTTTTCTATAAATAGGTGCCATCGTGCTTTTATTACTTTTACTATTTTTATCATTTTTTAATACTTTTATTATTTTTATTGTTCTTATTATTTTTATTATTTTTATTACTTTTATTTATTTTTATTGTTATTTTTGTTGTTTTATCTGTTATTTCAATTATATTGTTCTTTATATATTTTTATTTTACTCTATTTTACATATTTTATTCTATTTTCTTTTCAAATACATATTCTTAGTCTTGTTACTGTTATTATCATTGTAAATTCGGTGCTCACCGTACATACAACTCACGCATTTTCACCAAGTTCATCTTCTTTAAATAGTTAAATGCGTTACTATTTTTTCTTGCATCTCTTCTTTTATCATTTTTAAATTTTGTTATTGTTTGATTTGTACATTTTCTAAACTGCCAGACGGGGTTTCACATCATTGGCGGAATAAACGAACTAATCTAATCTAATCTCTCTCATAAGTTTGAAATACACGTACTCGCTTCTGTTTCTCAAACGTTTTGTTCATTATATACTTCACTTGAGGAAAAGAGAGTTTTGTTTCAAGCGTTGATGATTCCAGTTGGCTCTTTATTTTCGGTAAGTTATCAACCCGACTAGCTTAATGTGAGCTAGGTTATCATTTTTCCGCCTGTAAATTCCATGCTCAATGTAAATCTTGAATTTGCGCCATCACCGTTCAGTTTACCTGTAAGACGCATCTTTGGACAATCCAGCGCCATTCTTACATTCAGACAACCTCATTGTTTCTTCACCGCTACCACATATTTACTTCATTCTACAAGGACAATCATCAATTAGCTGTTCAGCTAATAATTGTATTGCTCCGTCATAACTGCATCGCTTCTTACTTTATTTCTGGTGATTATTTTCAGTGCGGCAATGTAATTTTATATCAAGTTGAAATCGTGGATTAAAATTTACACCGATGGTTGAGGTTAGTCTATTATATTTTCAAAACTAGATTTTTCTATCTTTAACCACGTGATTGCACATATTTGTATAGATTTTCGTACCGTCATATCCGATCACGTTTAAATCACCGAATAACTATTCCCATGCGACACTCATTAATCTGTATTTCAGCCTGTCACGGTAGTTTCCATCGCTTGATATAGCTGTTTCCTCTCCTGTCGACTGTACTGCAAATTTATTTTGAGCATTTTTAACGAGTAGCAGATCAAATTTCTGCATGATCTAACAAAACATTATTAATAGGAGGATTGACGCATCTGTTCTGTGCAACAGATTTGCGGTTTACTTACGGAAGAAGAGGTGTACTGGCCTTATAATGCTCAATGATCAGCCTTTTTCTCTTGTACGGAATATTTAAGATCTTTGTCATTAACCGCGCTAATTACGGTTACTAATACGCTGGTCACGCCCAGTGAATCTCTTCCAGTTACTTCATCATCTAAAAAGCGCTCTGGCTCCTCCCTCCGATCCAAGCTGCTAAACTATTGTGTACCTAAAGTATCACCTCAGTCACAGGTAACTTAGATACACCGAGCGCAATTATGACTGATGTGCAATCAATTTTGGATACTCCTCCAACTTGGTCAGTTGCGCAACACACTATGGTTATTTCTCTACTTCAGAAATTATTTAAACGGAACGATCAGTGGAGCAAGAACATTGTGGAGATCCGTCGGATCTCAAAACGGCAAATAAATTTTTTCGTTCTTGCGTGATGCATGTCAAGTATGCGTTATTAGATTGTAAGACGAGTTAAGCGATTCACTTCCTTGAACCCTTGAGCTGTTGATTATTGGTCTTGATTCTTTACAACCGCTCCCGCTGGTCCGAGCTTATGAGCCGTGCATGGCTGACCCTCACACACAACCCATTGCTTCTGCCGAATCAAAGTCGTTTGTATTTCAGCTGATAAATACGGTCGATCGGGGGCGTTAGCTGACACAGATGTGTTCAAGGTCTTCGGAGTGGGTTTCCCAAGCCTGTTCACACGCTTCTCGTGGCTGCTCGACTGAAATCAAAAACTTTGGGCTACTGTACGTCGATTGTTTCAAACCTGCGTGTATGTATGCGGAAAACCCCGCAATCTCCCCTGGTATCGATGCTTCTATTGGAAGAGCTTGATTTACCCAAACCTATCAAAGATATGTAGCTCACGACCTATGAAACTTGTAATATTATGGCTTCACCAAAATCGCATTTATATATTACAACATATACATAACTGCATTTCATCGGTCAATCCAAACAAGTTATAAATCGTGAGGAAACGAATTCCAAGCCAAAACGAAATTCCTGAAGTTGACAGAGGAGCACAGTGCGGACTAGTGACTCACCCGAATCAAATCACCCCTCCAATTCAAAATTAATTTCAAACAAAGCTTTCGATAGACCATTAGTCGAATGCTCGAAGAACAACAAATATAATGACCTTTTCATGTGACAACTTAAAATATAACCAACCATGTATTCACATGTTAAAAATTATAGAACATACATTTACGTTAATATTAACAGGCTACATGGAAATTATTCAAGAATAGTCCGGAGAATGTGTGAAAAAAAGTTTTTACTTCTAAATGAAGGTTAAGCCATTTTTTTACATCTTCATCAATACATTTTCTTAATATTCTATGATTTCTCAAAAAATTAAAGTTTCTTCGTCATCTGTAATTTATTCATTTATTATTCAACTTTAATTACATTGATCTAGTAACGCACAAAAAAAATTAATTAAAAAATCAAGTTCAGGTCCAACATTTTTCAAACGACCATATCTCCGTTGAAAAAATTATAAAATTATTTTTGAACAGTGCTTTTTGTAGCCCAAGAGTTGCTATTTTAGGAACTGTGGTCAGAATTGCGCAAAAAAAATCCTTCTTCATGTTACAGGTGGTCAAATATAGCAAAAAAGAATGTTTTTGACGCCTTTAGGTTGAGATATCTGGAAAACCAGGGGTTATAGAGCAATTCTGAGCCCGGAATCAACGCATAAAAATCTATTAAGTATACTATGTATGGTTTTAGGTTTTTTTAATTGTTGACCTATGTTATTTGGAATGAAACCTAAAAAAAGCGTGATTAAAGTTGTAACATTGATTTTGAAGACATACGTCAAAATTTTCAGCGAACGAAATTAGCGTCGATTGATTTCTCCCACCACTCCACGCAACGAGAGACACAAATAACACTACCCGACGTGACTGATGTGGATTGAGAATGAATAGTCATTTCGCATAGATTTTGAGTCGCTGAAAACGAACCTGATCATGAAAAAGCTCGTTGACTTCAAGATTTTTAGATATACTAACCTCAAAGATAAAAAAAAATACATTTTACGCATATGTACGTGATGTAGCGTCATCGAATCACTTTTTTACAAAAAACTAGTAAATGCATCTCATAGCATATACTACCCTTCAAACTGAATTTTGAATTCTCCAAATATCTTTATTTTTTAGCGAGATATGATAATTCAAAGCTAATGTCTTGCCAATTTATACATCACACATAATTTACGTGACAGACTAACAAATAATATTACCCAATTATCGCTCATCTATTAAAATGGAATTGTACACATCGATAGTACACTAAACAATATTGAAAACGTGTTTTTTTTATTTTTCCGAAATATACTTTTTAGGGGTTGAAACAATCATTTAATTATATTAAAAGCCAAACCAAAAATTAATTAAATGGAAAAAATACATATTACATTGTCAAGTCATGTGGTAGTATAAAACATAAATTCTACACCAAATATGAAATTACATGATTGTCTACTTCCTAGCCTTCTGATGCATCTAAATGTCTACTCCAAAACCTACCTACCTCTAAAAACAACTCCTACTATACCACAAGCAGACTAACCTATCAAACTCTGTGAAACGCGAGTTTTATCGTTTGTGTTACGTGAAATGATTAAGTTTTATACCACATGCGAGAAAAAACATTGGAACTAGGTATCATCTAATCGATCTACTCCTAAAAACAAACCCTACTAAACCACAAGTAGGCTAACCCATCAAACCTTGTGAAGAGTGAGTTTCAATGGTTTGGAGTTTGCAGACTGTATCTGTAGAGCTAAGGATTGAGGATTCTGAGCTTAGAGGCTTAGCTCTTAGAATTTGGGATTATTTATACACTTTCTATTAACCACGTTGGATTCACTATTTTGAAATTTCATAAATTAACCCTATCAAAAAACTCCACGTAAGATCCTATGTGGGATAATATGTGAGAAATCACGTAGAAAACTACGTGGTTTCCCACGTGTTATTTCTCATAAAATTCTCTATTACTTCCTCTTACAAGCAGAAGGAGGAAAGAGAGAGGAAGAGAGTGAGTGAGTAAATGAGTGAAGGGAGGGTGGGAGGAAGAGGGGAGATGGAATAACTGAGTGAATACTTATATACATATATATAAAGTTCAAAATTAATAAGTTTTTGAGAGTAGTGTTAGTCTGTCACGTGCGTTATATGTAGTGTATAAATTGGCGAGACACTAGCTTTGAATTGTCATATCTCACTGAAAAATAAAGATATCTAAATAAATCTAAATTCATTATTAAGGGGAAGGTATACACTTTGAGATGCATCTACTAATTTTTTGTAAATAAGTGATCCGATTACGTTATATAATCTCAAATATGCGTTAAAAGCATATTTTTTATCTTTTCTGTACAAAGTGAGTTTACCGAAACTTAAAATGTTTTACTTGAAATTTTCAAAAATATTTACTTATTTTTTCAATTAAATTTTGAACTACAAATTCATCTATTATTATTTATGGATAAAGAAAAATTTTGTGAGCTTTAATTTGTTTGGATCTTTCTGTAATCACTGTTAGCACATTAATAGCAGTCATTATAAGCCCTTTGTGAAAAAATTAAGGAAGCAAACTAGGGTTAAAGAGAGTAAATTTAAAGTTTTTTTATTGGCATGTAGAAGTCGCTCTAATGTAGAAATATTGTCATTAAAATTATTTTATTTTAAATCTTTCGGTAAAAGCTATATAAGGCTTTAGCCGGATTAAATAGTAAATCTGCCTTTGAGTGATCCGAAAAAGTGATTAAGCCATTATATTTGGCATGTTTACAAAAATCTTACTTATAAATTTTCAGACCTAAAAATTTACTAAGGGGCCTAGAAGACCAAATATAGTGATTTTTCGTTTTATCTACAATAACATATCACTCATCATCACTATACGATATTCTTCATGAACTGAAACTGCATAATCTTTTTCAGAAATTTTC
Organism: Phymastichus coffea; assembly: GCF_024137745.1. Classification (NCBI taxonomy): domain Eukaryota; kingdom Metazoa; phylum Arthropoda; class Insecta; order Hymenoptera; family Eulophidae; genus Phymastichus; species Phymastichus coffea. The sequence continues at coordinate 5,482,288 of NW_026706827.1, forward strand.
GTAAGATGTTCGGCAGGCTTAAATATAGATAGAAATGAAATGAAAATAGAAATAAAGATAGAAAAGCAAAGACGATACTAAAAACATAATTCCACGTTATTTATACGTATTATTATGATAAACATAATAACCAGTAATAGAATTCTAATTATGAACTACAATCCAAAAATGAGATGAGTCAAGAACTGCTTTTAAATAGCTAGAAGAGCGGGAGATATCTTTAGAACAGTCATCTATTTATTTCAAAGTTATTCTCTACTCAAAATGATTAAATATGTACCCTTAGCTTTTATAATAATTTAAAAGCAGCCCACGTCTTAAATGATGATTTTACAGCAGTCTGCGGTTCGGGCTCGTTTAACGCTTTTCTCATAAAGATATCAACATGAATCTTTTATCATCTTTGAATAGTCTGTAAAAGCCTTAATTTGCAGTGTTATCAGTGTAAAAATTGTAATTCCCCTTAATCGTAATATTTTATTTATAGAAAAATATTAGTTTATCGGGCTTTTATAGATCCACTTTTATGACACCGAAAGAGTCTAGCCGGATAAGATAGTAAAACTTATCTGAGTCATCCGAGAAAGTGACTAGGCTATTATGTTTGGCATATTTAGAAGCCCTTATTCCTAGATTCTTAGGTTCAAAAATCCACTAGGGGCTTTAGAGAAACTAATACATGATTTTTTCTTTTTTGATGACATCTCAATTAAATTTGAAGCTATAACATTTTTTTTAATATATTAATACTAGCTCTTATCATGTTTTAAGGTATCTTATGCCATATCTCATTTAGAGCTAACACTGTTGGCTCTAAATGCTAGTCCTAAAGATTTTTTTGCTGTCTCTGCCTATTACGAAATCGTCTACCTATTATATCCCATATACGAGGTGTGATCAAAAAGTAAGGTGAATTTTGAAATTTTATCGGGCTACGTCCGTTCGATCTTCGACTTTTTTATTTGGTTATGTCGGTACACTCGTCTAGAACATACGTTCCAAATTTCAGCTTTGTAGTATGTTTGGTTTGTTTGTGAGAGGCATCAAGGTTAGAAGTGTTTTGCGTGCTCCACGATTTGCTGCTGTCTAAAAACATGGATCAAAGAGTTTGCATTAAATTTTGTGTGAAAAATGGAATCAAATGTTCCAAAACACTTGAAATGCTGAAAGTGGCATACGGTGAGTCTACTTTAAGCCAAAAAAATGTTTACAAGTGGTATAAACTCTTCCAAGAAGGCCGAGAAGACACCGACGACGAACCTCGTTCTGGACGCCCCAGCACATCAACAACTGATGAGAATGTTGAAGAAGTGAAGAAAATAGTGTTGGGAAATCATCGAATTACCATTAGAGAAATTGCTGATGATATTGGCATCTCATTTGGTTCGTGCCAATCAATTTTGACGAGTGTTTTAGACATGAGATGTGTGTCAGCGAAGTTTGTTCCGAAATTGCTCAATTTCGACCAAAAGAAACGTCGCATGAGCATCGCCCAAGAGCTACTGAATGACGTCAACGATGATCCAGATTTACTCAACAGGGTTATAACAGGTGACGAAACATGGGTATACGGTTATGACGTCGAGACTAAGACTCAATCGTCTCATTTTTTGAAATGCTTTGAGGATTGGAAAAAGCGTTGGCACAAGTGCATTATATCCGAGGCGGATTACTTTGAAGGAGATAAAATAAAAATTGATGAATAAATAAATATTTTTTGAGAAAAATAAAAATTCACCTTACTTTTTGATCCCACCTCGTATGTTCAATTAGATTAAGATCTAGACTATTTGATGGGTGAGACAGAATTTTCAAGTAATGTTTTCAGATGTAATGTATTCTTGTGAAATGGGGTGGTATATTATCATGCATGAAAATTGGAAGCACATTCTTATTTTATTTGAATAAATTAGCAGGAAAATGTTTATTGTTCTTTATTTAGCGGAACCGGAAATCTTTACAAAAGATTTCATAAATTTTATAATTGACTAAGATTTAAAAAAATCCGAGTGAATTATTTTATTCTAAATTATTTTTTTTTCAAATTAACCCATTAACGCTCACAGGACGGTTTTTCGAGACCTGAGTTTGAACTATTCTCATGTCATTAATTCTCGTGGAAAAAATTCAGGAACCATTATTTCTTATGTTTTCGAGTGTCCTCTTTCCAATAATGCTGGTTCAAATTGTCGCTGAAAAACTTTTACGGTCCAAAAATCAAAAATAAATAAAAAAACATGATTTTCTGATTTCATTTTTTTTTAAATCGACTTTTCGTTCCCTAAGCATTTTTTTTAATGCCTAAAACCTCTATAGATCGCGGCCTCGAGGTTTTAACTACAAGTTAGTATGGTTCTCCGGATATGAAAATTTTGCGTATAAACAAAATGGCGGCCGAAGTGAAAATTTTTTGTCTAAAATTTTACAAATATTTTTCTCGAATATTATAGATTTTCATGAAAATTTTCAAAGAACAAAAATGCCTTAAAATTAGTTATAAAATACTCTCAAAGTTTTTCAGAATCATCCGAGAAAATTTTTTTTGTTTGTTTTTAAGACATTTCTATTCTCAGAAAAATGTTCCTAAAGAGTATACTTTTCGAGAAAAACAATGTTAAAATTTGCTAAACAAATTGTTTACCAAAAATGAAAACGTCTTTAGCCATTTATATCATCTAAATGTTGCCCAATTCTCACCAAGAGGAGGTAGACGTTACCGAGAATGGCGTTTTTTTTTGTTTTTTTTTTTAATTTTGTAATTTTTTGTAATTTTTTTAAATTTTTTATGTAATTTTTTTATCATCAGCCATTATGGCAAATGAGTTTTATTGAAACATTGGACACAAAAACATAAATTGCAGTCCTCACAAATCTTGTTACTTCTAACTACGCATTTTCCTTCATTACAATTTTTCTTTGTTTCACAAGTTTTTAGTGAATGGTACTTCTTTTTCTTTGATAAATATTGTCGACTAATCTCGAGAGCAAATTCTTTTGTACCAACTTTTCGACTATTTTTGTTGCACATGTTGTACAAAACAGTAGCATTAGTTATGGATGATTGTATCAAGCGTTGGAAAATAACGCATGTCCACTTTTTTGATCTTATTATCGGAAGGAGTTTGTTGCAATGCTGATCATGTACATCTACGCCCCCCATAAATTTATTATAATAAGTGAAAGCATTTAGATATTGTAAATCGGTTTTTTTCTTCTCAATTTTATCGTAACATTCAACAGTTGATAGTGAAGTGACACCCGCAGCTGTAGAAAGAATTGATACAGACTTCGAATCAACAATTGTTATGAAATTCATTTTACTACCTTTTTCATGTTTCACAACATAAGTACTTTTAGGAGCTTTTTTATCTATATCATTTTTTTCTGCTACTCTATCACTTCTAACTGTTCCAGTTGCTCTAAGACCAATTTTTTTATATGAACTAGTAAATCTGGACTTGTGAAGAGGTTATCAAAATAAATATGGTAAAGAAGTATCTTTCTAGGTGGAGTACTGATAAGTAATTGTTGTAGGATTCCAAGAATAACCCTACTCCCCTGAGCATAGTTCGGCAAGAAATCGGATGCATTCAATTTCTTTCCGCAGTATATATCGCAATCAAATAAGTAGCCATCTGCACTGCATAAAGCCCACATCTTTATCCCAAATCTAATAGGCTTAGATTTTATAAACTGCTTCAGGGAATTCCTTCCAAAATATTTCACCATCATTTCATCGATGGAAAGAGCTGTCGAAAAAAATTCAAATTGTCTGATGTTTTTTCTAAAAATATTTAGCATCTTTCTTACTCGCCATACTTTGTCATTATCGTCCTGATCTTCAGGCATTGAGTATTTTATAGACGATTTTATTTTTTCAAATTCATGTCTCGACATTGCTGATATTACCACGTCTGATTTCAACATAGGATCAGTAGACCAATAGTCTCTTTGAGATAGCCTTCTATTGTAAATGGTGTGTATAATTATGCCAATAAATATGTTCAATTTATCCTCAGTGAGGTTATAACCGTTAGCAAGAGTAGAAGATATAATGTACTTTTTAAATTCTAATGAAAAAAATAGCTCGAACAGTTCAATAAACGAGTAAGATGACAATTTAGTTTTATCTTTTTCAGAGAGCAGTATTTCATTGGACAAAGTTTCGTTGAAAGGGTGTTCTTCCGGTTTCCATCTATACTGATAATTATTCTCCAACTTTTTCTGTATTGTAGAATAATTACTCAATACTTTTTCGTAAGATTCATAATGCATAAAACCGTCAACTTCCGAATCACTGTTACTAGCCTCAGAAAAGTTATCATCTTCAAACTCATCACATCCATCAGATTCGAGAAAATCCGAGTCTTTAGAATCATCAGGATTCGGAATGTAAACAGCATCAACATCGTTCTTTTCTATGGCTTCTATTCATTTTTTCTTCGTACGCGTTACTATCGTTGATTCAATAGCGCGTTTTTTCGTAGGATCAGGCTCACAAATAGGATCACTTTTCCTTTTTCTAGGCATATTTCTTAGGTATTCAAATTTTTTGAAAATCAAGAAAATATACGATACACTATATACCGGTATTTACAAACATTGAGAGCGCAAGTCCGCTGGGATGGTCCTTTACATACGGTTAACAAATAGGACAGTAATTTGTATGTTGCACAAAAATTGTGTAACACAAAACAAAAAGGTGATTGACAAATTCAATAATTTTATTATTTGGGAGTATTCCCAAAAGCTATTCATATACAATACGTGAAATCATTAACTGGTATCATAAAAATACAAGAATACATTAAGGTTCCTTGCGGTTTGAAACTTGAAATTTTTTCTCAAAAACCATGCACTTTACAAAAGTTTTTCTGAGAATAAAAATGTCTTAAAAACCAACATAGAACGCTCTCAAATTTTTTCAGAATTTTGCGACATAATTTTTAAATTTTCAATTCAGAGACTTCCGAAATCGCAAAATTTTCTTGGATGATTCTAAAAAAATTTGAGAGTATTTTATAACTAATTCTAAGACATTTTTGTTCTTTGAAAATTTTCATGAAAATCTATAATATTCGAGAAAAAAATTTGTAAAGTTTTAGATAAAAAATTTTCACTTCGGCCGCCATTTTGTTTATACAAAAAATTTTCATAACCGGAGAACCATACTAACTTGTAGTTAAAACCTCGAGGCCGCGATCTATAAGGGTTTTAGGCATTAAAAAAAATGCTTAGGGAACGAAAAGTCGATTAAAAAAAAAAATGAAATCAGAAAATCATGTTTTTTTTATTTATGTTTGATTTTTGGACCGTAAAAGTTTTTCAGCGACAATTTTAACCAGCATCATTGGAAAGAGGACACTCGAAAACATAAGAAACAATGGTTCCTGAATTTTTTCCACGAGAATTCATGACATGAGAATAGTATAAACTCAGGGCTCGAAAAGCCGTCCTGTGAGCGTTAACCTATTAAGGACGGGACGGACACTTTTTTGTGTCCAACTTCAAGCTACCACCAAGCCAATAATTTAATTGCCAGCCTTCATTCTGGCGAGATAACTAGTACATTATGAGTTTTGTTATGTCACAACTCATTCATTGATTCATGAAAGTGCATTACAGGTTGTCTTTCACGAAAATATTGAGAGCTTGGCGTAATCTCAAAATTCCCGTAGTTTTCCATAAATATAATTTGAACATCATGTTATTAATACCAAATACAACGCCACTATGTCATGTTAACCCATTAAGGACGGGACGGACACTTTTTCGTGTCCAACTTCAAGCTACCACCAAGCCAATAATTTAATTGCAAAAAAATTCGCAAACCATCGTTTCCTATGTTTTAGAGTATTTTCTTTCCGATTATGACACTTAATTTTTTCTAAAATGAGTTTTTTCATGTACAATTTGAAAATTAAAAAAAAAAGCACTGATTTTTCGGAAAAAAAAATTTTTGTGATCAAAATTTGTTTGCCTTTCAATTTTTTTATGGGCTTAAAATTCATAAAAAAGGTGTCCATGATACCTTAACTAAAAAATTTCGGCTGTACGAAAACCCAAATATATATATTTTGTAATAAATTTGCGTAAATAAACAAAAATTTCATTCACTAACTTCACCGATTTTTATCTCGAAAACTATCGACTTTCATGAAAAGTTTATAAGAACAAAAAATGCTTAGAATCAGTCAAGGAACACGTCTGAATGTTTTTAGATTTTTGGGGACCATTTTTGGTTTTTTCGTAAATGGCCATTTTTGATAGCTGTTTAAAAGCAGTTCTTGACACATCTTATTTTTCGATTGTCGTTCATAATTAGAATTCTTGTGATGTTCGTATCACTTATAAATAATAATAATTCGAACTCTCGTATCTAGCTAATGAGTAAGAATTTGTCAATAAAATAAATAGATAAATCAAATGTATTCTAACAATAATAAATAAATCAAATATATATAAATAAGTACAATGTTTCAAGGAAAGTCAGACAATGCCTTAGTTTCTTATGGTGCGAATTGTCCCATAAGCAGAGCTAAAGTCTTCCTTGGATAGGATATAATTCGGCCCAAGTTTCTTATAGCGCGAGATGTTCTATAAGTCGAGCTTGAATTATAAAAAAGGAACAGTCTTGCTCAGTTAATCACAATGAGAGAAAGAACTTAGGTATTAGCCAAGTTTATTCAGACTCATGCGCTCACCTTGCAAGGCTAGAAGTGAATGCTAGCCTGTGCAAAGGTGGGCCTATTTATACACAGATTTTCCCGCTTATTTTTGCAAGATAGATGTCAACGAACATTCGCGAATTTTGAGTAATGAGTTTTCTTAATTTACAAGTAAATAATCATTAATATTAAGCTTTTAACATATGTAAACTTTACAAAATTTGTTATTTGTTGATTTTATATAATATATAATTATCGCAAATAGTGTCGTCAAAAGTTATTAACTAATAAAGTTAATTAACGTGATATTATAATATTTACAATAGAAAATTAATAAATTTTTATATAACTTTATAGTTGATTTAATTTAGAAGTATTTTATAAAAATGAATATTTAAATTAGTTAATAACACTTGAATTATAACTAATTTTTTATATTTGTAACGGTTTTTCCTAATTTTATAATGCAATTATTAGATTAATTATCTAAGATTCCTAAATCCTAAAGCTATCATTATCAAGTATAAAATTAATACTTTCGTTTTATATACAGCTTATTATTTAAATAAATTATTAATTGTTTATTTACTAATAACAGTTATTATTCAGCTGTTATTAATGAAACCAATTCTTACTCATGTTTTATACTTATTCATTTTGCATATGGATTATTTACATTTTTTTAATATTTCATAATGTTAGCGTAATAAATAAATCAACTTTGCATATTAAAATTCATTATTATTTCATAATTAAATGCAATTAGAGTTATTATATTCTGAATCTACGTACTTAAATTTATGTGGCGTGCACTTTCTCTCCACGTGTCGGCCAGAAGTTCACCGTTTTTTGCAAGAAAAACTTCATAAATCTTGTACGAATTGCTCGAGATTTTATGGCCATCAGCAATAAACGCATTAAACGTCGACGGTCGCTCGTCTGCGTTTATGAGTTTGCTTAAAGGAAAGCGCACGCACAACCTGCGTTTTTTTAATGTTAACCCGCTGTCCCAGCTACCCTTCCACGGACCTCGTGGGAGGGACTTGCCTGATTCACGGGATTTTTCCCGAGGAGAAACGCCAAGTAGCTGGGGTGAGTTGGCCACTACAGCGCGAACCCGAGACTAGCAAACAGCTCGGCCTTCTGCTGGCTTCGCGGTCTACGTTCTGCCGAGTCGTGTAATACTTGTAATTCTTAGCCTGGATCAAATAAAGTTATTCTTACACCATCAATATAGTTTATTTCACCCCGCGCTCACGGCTTCAAATTGGTGACCCCGACGTGATCTGGGTGTATAAGCGTAACGTGTGAAGGTATCGTCATTCCAACCAGTGTTACTTAAACTTTTTAAACACCCACAACCATGGCGGACGACGCTGCCGCCGTAGCTACTGCTGCACCGATTGTCAACGTACAAACGCCACGACACTTCCGTGCTCCACCGTTCACGGAAAGCAACGTGAAATTATGGTTTCGGTTGATGGAAGTTGCGTTCAAAAATGCCAGCATCACCGACGACGAGGCCAAATACTGCCAATCTGTCGCGGCTTTGACACCATGTGCCATCGCGAAAGTGGAAGATGTCCTCGTCAACGCACCGAATCAAGGCATGTACGACGACCTGAAGGTAAAGCTGATCGAGCGTTTCACCGAATCGGATAGCGCGCGCGTACGCAAGCTGCTCGAAGGCGAGGAGATGGGAGATCGCACTCCTTCCGAATTTTACCGAAGCATGAAGACGCACGCGACTTCGTCAACGACCGACGAGTTCATCCTTCAGGTATGGAAGACTCGTTTACCTTTGCAAGTGCAGGCTGTTATGGCAGCTTCCAGCGAGCCGGAACTGGATAAAGTTCTAAAGCTGGCCGACACGGTTCACTCCGTAAACCCTCAACAGCCTAGGCAGCAGATCAGCGAAATTTCTGATTTCGCTGCTCTCGTCGAGCAGATGCGCAAGCTTACGGCGAAAATCGACGCGATTACCAATCAGCAAAGCCGTTCACGCTCTCGCTCCCGCCGAGGACACGAAAAACGCGGTCGCGGTAAAACTCCTGGACCGATGTCGAACAACGATTCCTCGGACGGGTACCTTTGTTTTTACCATAAAAGGTTTCAGGAGCGTGCTGAAAAGTGCCGTGGACCATGTACCTGGTCGGGAAACGACGCGCGCCGTCAGTAAATGTGGCGAGTTCTGACGACTTCGCGCATCGCCGAATTCATGTGAAGGACGCTAATACAAATAAATCTTTCCTCGTGGATACCGGTGCTCACTTGTGCGTATACCCGCGAAAATGGCTTGCCAAGGAGACCAAGAAAAGTGCTTACGAACTTTTTGCCGCTAACGGATCTACAATTAGCACCTACGGAATCGTGCCCCTATGTCTTAACCTATCGCTACGCCGCGAGTTTAACTGGCCGTTCGTCATCGCCGACGTGGGTTCCGCGATTATTGGAATGGATTTCCTCTCGCACTATGGCTTGCTAATCGATCCAAAAAGAAAAACCTTGATCGATAATACCACAGGTTTGTCAGTGCGCGGAATTTCGTCCGAGTGTGGAAAGGCGTCAGTTAAAATAGTGATCGGTGTTTCTGCGTATCACGAGCTTCTGGCCAAGTACCCAGACCTCACGCGCCCGCCAAGTTTTCGAAAAGGCGAAGTCAAGCACCGAGTACAGCACCACATCAAGACGACGCCTGGTCCGCCCATACGTGCGAAGCCTCGTCGCCTTAGACCTGACCGGATGAAGGTGGTGAAAGCCGAATTCGGTATGCTGTTGCGGCAAGGCGTCATTCGACCATCGAAGAGCCCATGGTCGACGCCACTCCACGTCGCTGCCAAGAAGGACGGAAGCCCACGTCCATGCGGTGATTATCGCGCCCTCAACAAACGCACCGTCGCAGACAACTACACTCCGCCACACATCGAAGATTTTGCGTATAATCTGCACGGCAAAAAGGTATTTTCGAAAATCGACCTCGTGCGCGCCTTTCATCAAATTCCCATCGCACCGGAAGACACCGAAAAGGCAGCGCTTACAACGCCTTTCGGTTTATTCGAGCCGCTCATGATGATGTTCGGTCTAAGAAACGCTGCGCAGACGTGCCAACGTTTTGTTGACGAGATTGTACGCGGTTTAAATTTTGTATTTGCGTACATCGACGATTTCTTGATCGCATCGGTTGATGAGAAGCAACACCTCGAGCATTTGAAGATTTTGTTCGATCGTTTTTCTGAGTACGGCGTGGTAGTTAATCCCGGGAAATGTGTGTTCGGTCAAAGCGAAATAATTTTTCTCGGGTACAAAGTTAATTGTAACGGCATCGCCCCGATGGAAGAACGCGTTGAGTCGATCATCAAGTATTCGCTGCCATCTACGATTAAAAGTCTCCGCGGTTATCTCGGTATGTTTAACTTTTATCGTACCTCACGCCGCCGCTATTCTCCAACCATTGAACAATTTGCTAACTGGCGTGAGGAAAAGCAAAGAACCCGTAAACTGGACCGATGAAGCTCGTGACGCTTTTAATAAATCAAAAAGCGCTCTCGCAAAAGCAACAATGCTTGCGCACCCCGTTCCTGGCGCGCCCATTAGCATTGTCGTAGATGCTTCGGATTTTGCCATTGGAGGTGCTTTGCAACAACGCGTGAATAATGCATGGCAACCTTTAGCTTTTTACACCAAGTCTTTAACGCAGACCGAACGAAAGTACAGCGCATATGACCGAGAACTTTACTCGATTTACAAATCGGTTAAACGTTTCAGACATATGGTGGAAGGTAGGAACTTTACAATTTTTACGGACCATAAGCCTATTACTTACGTTTTCCAGCAGAATTTAGATAAATGTTCACCACGTCAATTTAGATATCTGGATTTCATTTCGCAATTCACTACTGATATTAGGCATATTAAAGGTTCCGAAAATTGTGTTGCCGATGCTTTGTCTCGCGTCGAAGCAATCGCCTCATCCGTCGATCACGATTCTCTCGCTTCTGCTCAGAAAAGCGATCTCGAGTTGCGCGAATTGCTCTCATCCAAAATTTTGTTACTTAAACTGAAAAAGGTTTATTTTCCGGATTACAACGTGCATTTATATTGTGATACGACAAGCGACGTCGTACGACCATATGTGCCCTTACCTTTACGTCGCGCCGTTTTTAACTCACTACATTGCCTTTCGCACCCGGGCACACGCGCATCTCAACAACTGGTAATTTCGCGTTTCGTTTGGCCTAATATTAACAAAAATTGTAAAGAATGGACGCGAGCGTGCATTTCATGCCAGCGATGCAAAGTTACTCGACACGTGTACTCTCCAGTCGCGCAATTTGAGAAATTAGCCAATCGATTCGAACATATACACATTGATATTATAACCATGAGTTATTGTCAAGGGTTTCGTTATTGTTTAACATGCGTCGATCGTTTTCCTCGCTGGCCTGAAGTAGTCCCTCTTAGCGACATGGAAGCTAACACCGTCGCTAAAGCTTTACTCTCGACTTGGATTGCTCGATTCGGCGTGCCCGCGCGTATAACTACCGACCAAGGCCGTCAATTCGAATCAGCCCTTTTTGCAGAATTATGTAATTTGTTAGGTACAAAGCGAATTCGTACGACAAGTTACCATCCACAAGCAAACGGCCAAGTAGAAAGAGTGCACAGGCAACTTAAAGCAGCAATAAGATGTCACGACGGTAACGATTGGGTATCCATACTACCTGTAGTGCTTTTAGGTATGCGTAGCGCATTAAAGGAGGATCTCGGAGCGACGGCGGCCGAACTTGTATACGGCGCCGGATTGCGTTTACCGGCGAAATTTTTCCACGCAAGCAACCTAAATCCGACATCAGATTTCGTTGAAGCTTTCAAAAAGCGTATTTTTAACGTTAAGCCATCACTTACACGATGACATGGCGATAAAAACGTTTTTATCTTTAAGAATTTAGCCACTACTTCTTATGTCTTTTTGCGCCACGACGCCGTACGAGGTCCATCCGACCCTCCGTACGACGGGCCTTATAAAGTCCTCGAACGTAACGACAAATCTTTCGTTATCGATATAAACGATAAAAACGTTCGCGTTTCTATCGACAGACTCAAGCCCGCATTCATTGTATCCGACGACATCGAAAACAATGTGAATAATAAATGTAATCGTGAACGTTACGATGAAGTGGACTACGATATCACAGTACAACGTAATGTTGATAAAGTTACGCCTCCGATTCGAGTCGTTCCTCCACCTGTTAATGCCGAGCAGCATAACATCAATTGTAATAACAACGAAGCGCCTGTCAATGTCCAACAGCCATGTCTCGTTAACAATAACCGCTTTACCACTCGTTCTGGACGAAATGTTCATTTTCCAGACCGTTACCAAGCTGGTTTTTCATAGTTTGTTTGCGTACCTTGATGATTGTTTAGTTTAATCCTAGTTCAGCGTTACCACTGGTAAGGGGGTGATGTGGCGTGCACTTTCTCTCCACGTGTCGGCCAGAAGTTCACCGTTTTTTGCAAGAAAAACTTCATAAATCTTGTACGAATTGCTCGAGATTTTATGGCCATCAGCAATAAACGCATTAAACGTCGACGGTCGCTCGTCTGCGTTTATGAGTTTGCTTAAAGGAAAGCGCACGCACAACCTGCGTTTTTTTAATGTTAACCCGCTGTCCCAGCTACCCTTCCACGGACCTCGTGGGAGGGACTTGCCTGATTCACGGGATTTTACCCGAGGAGAAACGCCAAGTAGCTGGGGTGAGTTGGCCACTACAGCGCGAACCCGAGACTAGCAAACAGCTCGGCCTTCTGCTGGCTTCGCGGTCTACGTTCTGCCGAGTCGTGTAATACTTGTAATTCTTAGCCTGGATCAAATAAAGTTATTCTTACACCATCAATATAGTTTATTTCACCCCGCGCTCACGGCTTCATTTATATAATAAATACTTTGTTATATTAAAATTATCTCTAATTAACATATTTTTCTTAATATCGAAAATCATTATATCTATATCTATTACTTTGTGATGTCACGCTATTTATTTTGATTTGACTCTTATATGTATACACAATCGAGTAAACAGTGAGGTAGCGCTGCTTAATGTATTGATTTGAATAAACAGATAGATGCGTTAGACTGGTTGCAGTGATTCAGTGATATAATAAACTAGCTCATAGATAGGATCGTTACATTCTATTACTGGTTTTATGTTTATTATAATAATATGTATAAATAACGTGGAATTATGTTTTTAGTATCGCCTTTCCTTTTCTATCTTCATTTTCAATCTAAGCCAGTATATTCGATATTTCAAAACATCCAAATCGAACATGTATAACAATATAAAATTGATGAAAACACAACAATAAAAAATTCGAAATTTATTTTTATTATCTAAATTATGGTATAAAACAAAAACGTGGAGGTGTAGATATAACAGAGACTTTAATTATGAAATCAATTATTATTAATCTTTTTTCTTGGCCGTAGAGTTGAAGCTACGGTGTAGACAAATGAAACCCATTTTAAAGGATCCCGACTATCGCTAAATCCGAATCCGTTGTCAGATTTTCACAATTCAAGATGGTAGATCGAATATGGCGGATGGCAAACCGAAAAATCGAAGATTTAAAAAATAAAAAATATTGACGTATTTTAGGTGAAAAAATAAATAGTAACTCATGTTTTTTTGATTAGTTGCATAGTTTGCGAGAAAAAAATTTCTATATATTTGATACATATGCAGACGGCTGTTTTCATCGTTTACCAGTCAAAACAAGCTATTGAACTTCAGTAACTGATGTCTATAGATTAGGAAGTTTTGGGTTAATTTCAAAATTAAAGATATCGAATCTAATATGTCGAATGACAAAACTAGAAATCCAACATTTTGAATATTGAAAAATACATAATATTCTACGGAGAACACAAAATCGAAATTGTTTCGAACAATTTTTTGCTTAGTCACATAGTTTTCAAATTAAAAATTCCCGAAGTTTCGGGATTTTGATGCAGGGGTATCGTAATCTTAACTTCATTAGTTTCAGCAAAAGCTGCTTAGTCATTGCCACGTGAAGATCGAAATATAGACATTGATGTGTTTTTTTTTGTTTTGTTGGTCGTTTTTAATGTTTTTTTTTTAATTTTTTTAAGAAAAAGAACTTAGTATTTTAACTTCAAACTTATGCAGAGACCCCGAATTTTTTCCTACCAGTGTAATTATCAATTAATTGTTTTGCTAATAAATTGATCTTGACAATTATTTCCTCTGTAACATTTATATAAAATATAAAAGTTTACAATTGTCATATCTACCTAACAATAAAAAATTAAATTACATCATTTTTTCGATTTTCTTCCAATCATGTACCTCTCTCGCAACTAGTCATACCGATCAACACCACCTCTTATTTGATTATAAACTTGGATACTTACAGGTCAAGGTACATTAATCCAAGATTCATCTTACAGTTTTCGAGAAATTTCGACATTCTCTGCAGGGTTGAAAGTAGATGTTATCATTGTTACAGGCTTGGTATCCATCCATTTTATAGCAGCAACTTTACCTTTAGCTCTCTAGTTGAATTCTTCTCTCACAATTTTTCTTTAGACAATATCATCTAAGGAAAACCTTTTCAATTGTTTCGGACTATCCAAACGAATATATACTTCGATAAAGAAGATTTTCAACTAAGCTGACAGAAGAAAAAAAATGTCAAATGCTACCAAATAGCCATATCCAAGCTTATTTGAAATCACGTTCAAAAAAACGCATTCTCTAAGAGGATTACTAGATTTATCTTTCGTCTTTCACGTATATTTATCAGATTTTATAAGAAATCCTAGCCTAATTAGCCAATTACTAAATCTTGTAACCACGTTTTACAGGTTTCATTGATATGTATTGAATGAAAGATGATCGCCTAGAGAAAGCGATCATTGATTTATCAAAGACAGTTTTTGAAAAATTAGAAGCTTTACTAATCGCTTGATTGATGTGTTCTATCAAAGGCCTTATTTTATGAAGTTTATCGTAGTTCGGATTTTCTCATGGAAACATAGTAATAAAATAGGTAGCGAAAATAATGATTTAGATCATTTGATGATAAAAGAAACTGCTATAGCAGTAAAAAAATGTTCGTCATATAATGTGTGCTAGATATATTTTTTAGTTTCTTTTTTTGTAAATTTTTTTTTCATTTTGTTACTTTTTTTATTATGTAAAATATCGGGGGTCACGCATTTTTATCCAAGAAAAACATTAAAAATACCATTTAACAAAATTATAAGGTTTAATGCTAAAGGTTTTATAAATCTTATGGTTACTGTAATATACAAATTAGTTGGTTCAATATTCTTACATAGTTGAAAATGAGATGATAGAGTTATAAAGTTCTATAGGTTTAAGAACTTTTCAGATATAACAAATCGCTATAATATAGAATTAAATTGTGTTTAGATATCATAATTCAAGTTATATGTTTTTGGGAATATTGAAGTAATATATAGTAAAAGGATTGACTGTACAATAACGTTTCACGGTTTAGTGTAGTATAGATATATTTTTCAGATATTTTCGAAGTTTTCTCAGCTTAAAATGGACTTATTCTATTTTGACTTTTAAACGCCCTTGACTCTGATCTCATAGTCAAAAAACTTCTGAACTCGGATTTAATTACCTTAAAAACCTATATGTCTAACAGCAATTTTCAATTTCATGGTTTTTTCTCAGTCCAACCTTGAAATGGCTTTGAACCTGATTCGATAGAGCCAAACAGATCCCGTATTCGACTTCAGCAAGTTAAAATACGATAAAATATCTGTCTTTACCCTAGACTCGAAAATTATTTTTTTTGTGGCTGTGTGATTCTACTGATTTTTATAATATATAAAATTATATATTTTTTATAATATAATAAATAGATCCTGATAAAGCCACAAATATTAGTGGCAAGACGTTGATATTCAATAGACTAACAATAAGTTGGTTGTGTATTATTAAATTATTTACTGAACAGCTTTTCATTCTCTATTATTACATACTGTAACTAAATATCTAGGTTGTGATGGATAAAATGAGTCGACATTTAATGATAACAATACTTTTAACTTTATATACCCGAATCTGCAACCGCAATTACTTTACAGAATATCATTGACAGTAATTTGGGTGACTGGTTACAAATAGATACGATAGACGCAAATGTTTTATACCCAAAAAAATTATTAATTCTATAATTCCTTGTATAGAAATTTAAACTATCAATATTAAATATGTCGCAAGGTCAAGAATAAATATAAATAATAAACCTTATAGCATAATAAGCGGAATTCTTCATGTTGGAACTGACTTAATAAAATACGATAATTATAATATACTTGAGCGGGAGAATCAGTGATTAAAAGTTGTTAATTAATGGTGGTCCATTTTAATCAAGAGAGACTAATAGTAAACTATGGATGCATGGCATCGAAAAATGACCTACATAAAAGTTATAGGAGACGGAGGGGTTCATCTATCGGTGACCTTTAAAGTGACCTGGAAGTTGATTTTCTAGATATTTTATGGTCAACTTCGAAATTTCAAATAGAAACCTCTATTTTAAATTGCAAATTCAAAATGAACGGGAAATTCTACATTAAGATGAGGTACTGTATGGGTTCTGGCAAACCTCCGAGGTTGTCTACATAAATTTTTTTTTCTATACTAGCCAAATATTAATTATCAAAGTGATAAGAAGAGGAAGATAAAAATATATACCATTTATTGTTAAATATAGGAGCACTTAAACAAAACTTAGTACACCACTTTTTTTAATGGAAGTAAAATGAGATAGTTTATGGTAAAATTTCTTACCATGCGAGGTTTAGGATCTAATTCTACAAAATAAAGCAATATTCATTACAAATATTGTTAAATTTTTAATAATGTTTACTTATACAAAAGTGGACGACTATATTCCTGTTGAAGTTGTTGATATGTTGATGGTCCTGGGAAAGTGTCATGGAAATTATGAACCTGCTGAACGACGTTATGCACAGATTTACCAACATCGACGTCATGCAAACTTGGAACTCTGAAAAGATGAGCATATATAATGGTCATCTGTGTTGCCAACGGTGTCACCGTGAGTACGGTGAGAATAACTTTCGTATTCTGGTTATTCTAGGACTCGTTCATATGAATGCTCATATAAGTTCACATTAAATAGTCAGCGAAACCGATATTTACAAAACAACTATCCTTAGGTTTTAGCGTGTCATGCAATATCATCCCCATCGTATTACTTTGATGTAGGTGTTCATTCTAAATGACTTCTGTGTGTGAACTTTTTTATAATAAAGCAACGCTCAAGAGTGATCGGAACTTGAATCAGCATAACAGCCGCTACTGGTTAGATAATAACCCACATTGGTATCGTTCAATTGATCATCAACATTATTGAAGTCCTAATATAAGGTGTGAAATTGTGAATGGTTACATAGTTGGGCCTTACTTCTTTGATCAGAATGTAAGTAATTAAATTTTTTGGAATTTCTTCGTTATCATTTGCCTCTGCTATTAAAAGATGTTCATTTAGAAACAAGGCAAAGATTATGGGTATAATTGAATAGAGTGCCTCCAAATTTTGCACATATAGTGAAAATTTTTTCAATGAAGAATATCCTTACAGATGAATTGGTTGTGGGTAACCCATCGCCTGTCCACCTCATTCGCCTGATATGACGTCTCCTGATTTTTATTTGTGGGGATATCTAAATAACATAGTTTATCAGCAACAACCTACAACAAGAGAGAATATGATGAATTGAATCCGTAAAGTATGTGTCATAATACCCAGAAGAGTTTTATTGAGCACAGTAACAAAATTTGAAAGAATCTTAATTTATGTACAACATAAAATGGAGGCAACTTTGAGTATTTGGTAAATAGTTGAAAGGTATAATTTAATTATTATTATTATTATTAATTCAGAGATTGAATTGAATTGTTTCGTGTGCTGGAGTTTTCCATTAAGATTATTACAATTAAAACTATGTCGTAGTAACTAAAAAATAAAATTAATAAATAAAAGTAAACTCTCAGTTAATTTTCTTTTTAACCTTAGAAACTGACTATTACTTATAATCATAGAAAAGGGAGAAGAAGGGTAGAGGGGATAAACCAAAGTTTATAAATTATGTCGTCTCGATTAATTGGAGAATTTTCGTTTTTTCCTAATTCGGGATAAAAAATAGAGATTTTATTCAAATATTTACAGTTGACCTTGAGATGACCTTCAACATGAGCTGCAAGGTCAAATAAAAGGTCATGAAAATGGATCTTTATTTGATTTGAGCAACTTTCACCCGAAACATTTTTCGTTAAAACTTGTTCTCGTTAAATTACACGAACGGAAAATAAAAATTTAAAAATTACTTTTACACGACCTTGGGCGTTTGCCGGACTCGACACATAGTATCTTATCTAGACGTAGAATTTCCGGTTCATTCTGAATTCGAGGTTGAAAATAAGGGTTTCTATTTGAAATTTCAAAGTTGACCCTTAAATGATCTTTAAAATCAAGTTCCAGGTCAATTTGAAGGTCATTGTGAGATGACCTTACAACAGTTATGCAGATCTGATACGAGCAAAGGCTCAGAAGGACGCAATTGCTCATAAGTGCGAGACAATTTTCAGTTCCGAGCATCCTCGATCTCGGGTAGCTAGTGCTATTTTCAATCGATTGCCGTACCTGCGCACAATATTTAATACTTCAAAGTGATTCGTAAACGCTGCATAACGTCTATATTTCTAAGGCTAGAAGCGGATACGCAAAATTGTGATCGTTGGAATTTTCGACAACGATCTAAATAAATAAATAATATTAATGAGAGAAATCAATTCCAAACTACTTACCGATAACTAATTCTTTTTATTTATAGGGACAAAAATCTGTTTCTATAGTCAGATATAATATTGTTGGATTGTCCAATATATTTGTTTAAATGATCCTTGAAGGTCTAAAGTATAATTTATGATAATAAATTCTACTTCAGATCCAAAGTATATATCGTGATTAATAAATCACGCTTATAATTTTATAAATCATGTCATAAATTTAATAATAATAATTCTACCTTATTTGTTGATATCCGTAATTTAATAAAACGATTAGAATAAACCGGATATTGAATATTTGAGGAATGACTTGAAAAAAAATGTATGCTTAAAATACAACTGTACGTAGCTAGATTTCGCTCGTAACTAAATTAAAAATGCAGTTGAACAGATCGTAATTAGGATGACGTCAACTCCTACTCCTAGCAATTTCGAAAACATAATCTGTCATACAAGCGCCCAGATGTTAACGCTAGTACTTCTGGTAAAAACGCTAAGTAAACCAGAATCATCCAGCAACCACCAAAGCGCTTCGTTTACTGTTAGGCGAAAAATTTGATAAAAACGCTCGCCTTAAAAGGGACGGCAGGAAGGTATCCCTCTCTGATTTTCTTGAAACTTTGTACATCAGCAGATTATCGAAAAATATTAAATAGGTGCTTTTTTTAGCTACTGTACGATGATTAAGGTGGTGAAAACCATCCCTAAAGTTTATCCCTAAATATCGCCATTAAAACACTTTTACAGATATTTTCACTTCCAATCAATACTTTTTCACCAAATAAAATTATTCTCAATCCAATAGAGAGTGAAAACAACTCCTATTTCATCTCTAAATTATTTTTAGAGATATTTTCACTTCGAATTAATATTTTTAAACCAAATAAAATGATTTTTATTAACCCAATAGCAAAATCGACTTAAGAGTTTGCCTCCCTCATTTTGGAGGGGGTAGAATTATTTTATCAAGTATATTTTCGTAATAAAAATTCAAAAATTAATTCAAAATGAATAAAAAAAATTATTTTTCAATCTTCTATAGTTTTTTTTTATCACAGGTCATAAAAATTAAAAAATTTAAGTCGGTGAATCCAATATGCTCGACAAAACTTTTTTAAAAACACTCCGATAGTGGATTTTTGACATCGCTGAATACCTATTTATAACCATAATTCTAAATTTCATAATATACAATCTAATATGGTGGGAGAAATTGACAATGAGAATGAGATGTGTAATTTTTGCAGACAAATTTTACAGATAATTTTATATGAAAAAAAATTAACTTTTATTTTTTTATATTTATAGTTCTTAAATCTACATGAAATATATTAAATTAAAATTTTATTTTCTTAAAATTTGTTGATTTTATATTGGACTAGACTGTAGAGTTAATAGTATAACACTAATAGTATACACAAAAGATAATAATAAACAAAGAAATCATAATGTATTTTTAATAAATTTTAATTTTTTGTTTTCAGTAGGGATTATAAACTATTAAGAGGTTAATAAAAGTTATATTTGGATAAAATAACACTTTTCCAATAATTTGTTTCGTAACGGGGTGGATCAGCTAGTACAAAAGGGGTTTATTAAAGAACAAACTCCCACGATGCAGAGCTAACCGCCGCTCCGTTAAACACGTATGGGCATACGTGTATTCGCCTTTACGTTTGATACTTTCGTTCCGATGTCTTCTTTCTAACCGAGTTGAACTCACCCTAAGTCACCTGACTTGTGACTCTCGATCTATCTTAGGTGTGAGTGACCTAATATTTATCCAACTAATCCCCTAGATAAAATTTAACCGGTGATAGATCCGTTAAACTAATAGGAAACGAAATAACATAATGCGACGAATAAAATTAATATCCTTTATCTCTAATAAACTACAATCTTTGATGGGCTGAAAGACTTACGAATACGATTGACTACTTGTTACAATAATACGGGGCAAGGGAGAGAAAATTCGAAATTCGACCGCGAAAACTAACGCTCGGCACGAATACAAAAATAACAGTCGCGATAGACAAAATATTCTCGTGAATATTTTGTCGCGCAGAAAAATAGAGGTGCACCTATCCTGCGGTGCAATTACGATGATCAGCCGTAATTGTTTAAGCCAATCGAATGTTGGTGCTCCTCTGGAACTAGCTGTGCTGCCTCGCTCACGAAGAACAATTGCTGCTTCTCACTCGCTGCTGTGTTTTCCTGCTGCAGTGATGCTGCTTGCGACCACTCGCGCACATATCCAAAAAAATCCGAGAAAAACAATCAAAACGAAATTAAAAATATCAGATACCAAGGTCAAATTAGGGTTTAATTCCGAAAAAAACATTTGTCAATAAACTTAAGTGATTTACTACATAAGTTCTGACGAACTTTACTAATTTTTTATTTCAATTTTAATAATTTTATTACAGTATGATATGATCAGTATGAAATTCAAAGTTTCAAGATCCAAAATCTAATTTAGACTGATCTTTCTGAGTAACTGCTGTTGAAAAGCCGAAATCGGAAATTACGAAAATTCTAGATTTTAGTAGGATGGCAACTATAGATTTCACCCTGACTAAAATTATTATTTATTTTTTCTATTTCAAATTACGCTTGTAAATTACTTTTGATAGTGTACTCGAATTAAATGAAGTTACGAACAAAAGCTGCAAGATATCAAATTATTTTTTATGCTTGCTTCAAAATCAAAATAAACTCTTTATTTTTCTGTTCTTGTGATTATCAGGACAATTTAGAACATCAATTAAAAAATGCCGGACTATACTCAAATGGAATGCGTTGACATTATTCTGATATATGGTGAATGTCAAAATAATTACTTTCAAGCAGCAAATTTATATCATCAACATTTTCCACAGAGAAGACATTTAAGTGATCATTAAATTGTAAGAATTTTAGTTCATCAACAATAAATACCTTCAAATAGAAGACAGCGTAAAATGAATGTTCTTTTTTTTTTTTTTATTTATTTATTTAACGTCGCTCTATTTATGCTCCGTCAGTGTTAATGAGCGACGAAGGCTTGCAATGTGTTTGAGAACAAAGCACATGAAACTTTTTTCAGTGATGCTTGTATCAATCAGCAGGGACGAAAATCGAACCCGGGCCTACCGTGTGCAAGTCCGTCGCCCTACCGACCGAGCCATTGCAGGCTTCAAATGAATGTTCTTAAAATAGATGATACGCGAGTATTAGCAGTATTGTGTTATGTAAATGTGAATCTACATGTTAGTTTACGATAAATTGAGAGAGAAATAGGTAACGCAAAATTTACTGCTCAAAGAATATCGTCTTTTCATAACTTTCATCCATACCATATCTCAGTAGAGTAACAATTAATGTAGATGATTTTTCTAAGATATTATCGAAAATTCGCTTAAGAGTACGCGATTTGGTAGATAAATGAGGATAAGAATTCGAACAGCTTTCATAACTCTCGTGCTTACGAGAATTCCACGGAGTCCGCATGCGAGATAAGTAATATTTATGAACAATTAAACCAGTCAACGTGATTATTATAATATTCATGCTTAGATCTCCATATATCAGTCCATAATTATATGTAGTAATTTTTTTATGTTGTCTTATAATTTCTCCCTTTTCTACAATACGAGTATCATTCCAAGTTTTCTCTTGAGTTGTTCAAGTTCTAGATTGCAGGGTCTATTTTTCTGTTTCTATATCGACTTCCGAAAGATGATTTAGAATGGAATACAATTCGTGAATTAAGGATGAGATTCGATGAGATTTCTTTTTGTCGGATTTTTCTTGGTCCAGTCGCTATTCGAATGCTTTCTGTGACTTCTCTACTAATCGTTCAATTCTTCTCTGCATCTCTTTACTCCACATGACTTTAGCATTAAGTGGATCTAATTCCCACAACGTATCTTGCAAATCTTATAGAGGTACATCCTCCTCCGAGAAGTAACTTTGGATTTCCGTTTCGTCGAGTGTCTTTACTAGTCTCATATCGTACCGATAATATGTCAAGTCGTTCATACACCTATGTTTATGTTTACTTTTTCTAAATTTATCGATAGAGATTTGGTGCTCAGTTTGAGTTAAACTTGTCCTTATATCGGCGGTTGATCACCTATTTGGATGTTTTTAAAAACTTCATCATTTTCACCCTCTGATTCATTACTGGTCTATGATCCGAAGACCTCTAGCTCTATTGGTTATATATCCGTATTTATATTGGTGTAGGAAGAGGTTACGTTGCCACTATTTTTGTCGACTCGACATTTGTCTGCTCATGTAACATTTGGTTTTTCGCTTCTACCTCACGTAAATTGAATTCATCCTTGTCTTTTCTCAATGCACTCCGCTTAGTGTCTAGTAAGGCAATCTTTCATTCGAGCTTTCCTGAAGATCCGTAAGAATTTTATCATTTGAAGCAACCAATGATATCATTGAAAGCCGCGAACATCTTACTCGTTGAGTAGTGTCTTCTTCAGTCAAATAATCATTCAATAATGACTCGGTCATACTCTTTCTTTCGAGTTAATCTAGAATATCCTTATGTGTCTTAACCCCTATAGGTTAATCTAATGCTCTCGGTTTGCCGAATATTAGCCATGGCCATTAGCATGAGCCAATTGATATGCCAACTTCATCAGCAACTTCTCTAATCGTGATTCGGCGATCATTGAGAACCATTTTTTCCACTTTTTTCACATTTTCATCGATTGTTGACGTGCTGGGTCGACCGGAGCGTTCGTCATCTTCAACGTCTTCGCGGCCATCTTGGAAACGCTTATACCACTCGTAAACACTTGTTTTCTTCATAGCAGACTCACCATAGGCTTTTTGTAACATTTCACACACTTTGTTACACTTTAGTTCATTTTTTACGCAAAATTTAATACAAATTCTTTGATCCATTTCTTTTAAAAAACGAAAATCGCCGAGCTCATAAAAACACGTCAAACCTTAGCGACTACCGCAGACAAAGTAAACAGTGAATATAGCTAAAAATGTTATCATACTGCAGGGGCATGTATACCAACATAATAAAAAAAAAATTGACAATCGGACTCTCCAGACCCGCGAAATTTAAAAATTCCGGGTATTTTTTGAACACTCCTCGTATGCAACATAAAAATATGAAAATTATACACAATTTAAAAATTCAAGGATAAATATTATACGTAACTCCAACAACAACTCAAAGTAATAAAAATGAAAAATCGACATGTAGACAACTATATGAGGTTTATCCAAAAAGTATCTGACCTACGTTCATATTTTCGCACAGAGAGACTGAGGCGACCTCTGGAGGGTACGAACGTCACCAGCAACTCTTAACCTTCTCATCAGTAGCCCGAGATACCGATGGAACGCCTTAGTTCTCGCGTAACGTGTATTTGCTTACAATAACTTTTTGGGTTCGTCGCAATTAGTTTATTGCTAAAAATGGCAGAACGAAACAAACAATTTGCATAATTTGCATGAAATATTGCTTTAATCTCGGTAAAAGTTGTGCGAAAACTATTGAAATATAGCAAAAGATCCTTACAGATGAGTGTATGGATAAAAAACAAATAAAAGAGTGATATAAGCGGTTCAAAAGTGGCCGCACATCTGTTGACAGTGATACTCGTTTTGGTCTGTATTTTTTCGATTCTAAGGACATTTTGTACAACGAATATGCTCCTACAGGCCAGACAATCAACAAAAAGTATTACGTTCAAGTTTTGAAAAGACTGCGTGATGCAATCAGGAGAAAACGACCACAACTTTGGGAAACCAGTGTTTGGCTTCTTCATCACAACAACGCTTCAGCGGGCGTATTAAACCTTGTGCAGCAGTATTTATTGAAATACAGTGTTGAGCAGCTTCGCCAGTCTCCATTGAATTCCGATATAGCTGCCAGCGACTTTAGGCTGTTTCCTCGATTGAAAATGCCGCTTAAAAGATATCTATTCGACGAAAAAGAGACTGTTGAAACTAATGTGATGAATGCACTAAAGATGATTCCGAAGTCTGACTTTCAAGAGTGCTTAAATAAGTGGAAACATCGATATGAGCGTCTTATTCAATCAAAAGAGGACTTCTTTGAAGGATGCCTCTTCCAGATGACGAAAATTAAATCAAGCGGCGAGCAATCAAGAGATTAAGTTATGGTGAAAATTTATTTAGAGATCAATTGGAGTGTACTGATAGTAGGGACAAATGATGAATAACACTACTTCATTTAATGACTGACTTTATTGGCCTCTCTAACTAAAGCGAATTAGCACAAGAAAGGAGTACAATTCTTATACCCTTATCGCTTTTATAGTTTTTATCTTTTATCGCTCCTTACCGCTAAGCTGGATCCAAACTTGATATCTATTTTATCGTGGCCTAATGTATCTAACAACGTTCGCAACCCAGTATACGGTAGTGATCCAGTAATCTGATGATTCAATGACAGAACGTAGTAATTCAAGATAACTGTCGCATATCCAGGTTGTTGCATCTTATAAACATCGAAGGAATGGTTTGTTAGTCGCAAGAAAGTGGAAGGTTCCTTCGTCGGAGTAACTTAATCAATAAAACAGAAAGAGAGATAAATTAACTTAATAATTGGCCTGTTTCATAGTGAGTACTTTTTTTCCAATGCTTTTGTGATGGGTCGTGGGTAAAATTCAGAGGAGGAGGTGCATCCTATTGATGTAGTTAAATACATATACTATTGATGTCACGGCAATCTTGTTCAACACTAACAACTAGTCTTATAGTGGATGAAGAAAACACACGACCAGGTATGATCAACATAGCGAGTAATCATGTAAAAACTTGTACATTTCCAGATGACATCATTAACAAACAGCAGAGCATTCAGTAATAAACCGCAATAAAAGTATTGTTATGTGTGGCTCACCTGTAGAGCAAAAGAACGTTTACGTTGCTACGCAACCTCTCTCTCGTCGGTGTTATGATTTTTTCAGTTAGTTGTATTAATAATTCGGTTCTGATAATATCTGTTATTAACCTATTTTTGAGTTTCGAAAATAAAACTCTTTATCATTCTTTAATAATAAAGTTGTTATTATCTCTTATGGGTGTGTGAACTTAACATTTTGGGGACTCGTCCGAAGATTTTTTTTTGAAGACTACTATGTCCGGAAAAACGCCACGAACACCGTCTCGAGTACCATTTCAAATAAAAACAAGATCTCGAACTGCTACTGATGCTACTCCTGCTAATGTCGAGGGAGTTACTGCTATCACTGCTACCAATGCCACGGATACCGATTTTGCCGCTGCTAATAACCAACAACATCAAACAGGTACTCTTGACCGTGCACATACTCATCCAGTGCTTATCGATTTAGACAATCCACATGACGTGCTGCCTTCGGCACCTGATGGCTCGTGCTCCGATGATTTGCGCGATGGTGCGCGCTCGACGGGTGGCGCAGCCCCGCCGACAGTTGGTGCCTCGCTGACAACCGCTAACGGCACGTCGGTAGTGCCCAACATCTTATCGACGGCGAACGATGCTTCTCCGCTCATGCGTGATGTCCCACCACCGCTGCCTGTACCCCAACCACCTCTCCTTCGCGAAGCACTCTTAGAGCTCAACGAAGCTAGGACACAACTGGATGCATACAGACGACAGCTTGAAACGCTGGAGTCTATTCGGGAGACCGAACGTCAACATCGTCAGCAACTTGAAGCGACATTACAACAACGTATTGAGAAAGAACAGAGTCTTGCAGCAGAGCTACGCGTGCGTGACGATGAGGTCATCGAGGGTCGACGCGTTATCGAAGGACTGCAGTCGGAACAACTATCCCTCAAACAACAGTTTATCCAGCTTCAACAACGATTGAACCAGATGAGTCAAAACATGATTCCTCTATCACACATAGAACCAAATACTACAATGACACCAAACAATACCAACAACACTACGATACAAATGAACGATACAAGAGATGGTTATGATCCGAACACACAATTACACACGTCAAATCCAGTTACGACTGTCGATTTAGGGTTAAGTTACAGTCTGAAGCCCGACACTTATGATGGCATAAGTTTGTCTGAATATCTCAATCAATTCAACTTGGTTGCTAGAGCTAATAATTGGAGTGATGAAAAACAGGTAGTCGCTTTAGCCGCTTCTCTGCGAAAACCGGCAACGAGCGTGCTGAATAACTTTAAGAATACAGAGACCTTAAATTTAAAATTACTTCTTGAAAAATTAGAGGCACGTTTTGGTAAAAACTTGGGAGCGAATAGCTATTCATTATTTCAAAATAGACGTCAAAAACCCGGTGAAAATTTACTTACTTTGGCATCCGATATAGAAAAATTAGCTGCTTAGCTTACCCAGAATGTTCCATAGAAGTTCAAGATAAAATTGCTTGTTTTCAATTCATCAATGGAATTTATCACATGGGGGTCAGAGAAACTCTACAATTAGAAAGTATTACTTCTCTTAAAGTAGCTCTTGCACGAGCCTTGGAAGTGAAAATTATTAAAGAACAAAATAAGAATTTGACTTCTCAACGTTTGAAAGGTTATTCAAATAACAATCAAAATTTTTCACAAAAGAGGTTTGACGATAACACAAAAAGTTCTGATAAACAGGCCCAATCTTTCGATTATCAAGAATGGTTGAAAAATCTTGAATGTTGGGGTTGTCATAAAAAAGGACGCACGCGCTCTCGTTGTCCTGAACAGGGAAACTAGCTCGTGTCAAATTTTCAGGGGCAAGTTTGACACCCGATAAAGAGGCTCCTACTGATTTTACTGGTGAATCGAATTCTAAGAGTTTGCGTATTTGTAGGGTTCTTCAGAATTTAAAAACTTTTGAATTTGAAGGTAGCATAAATAAAAAATCGTGTGTTTTGAAAATTGATTCAGGTTCAGACGTTACTATTCTGAATTCTAAATTTATTACTCCGAATTGCCATCAAATCTCTCTCAATAAAAAAAATTTGAAGTATCCTACTGGTGAGAATGTTCCTCTTAAGTTTAAAACACTTGCTAGAATTGATTTAGGTCAATATTCAGTTCAGATGATTGTCTTTGTTGCAGATATTACTGACGATTGCATACTTGGGTGTGATTTTTTGAATAAGACTGGAATTACAGAGTCGATGTATAAAATTTTTAAAGGTATTCCAAGTAGAATCGACAGTGATACGGATGGGCAAAAGTGTTGCAGAGTTATGGAATGGGCTGGGGAATTACCAGATCTTTTGAAAGATGTTTTTGAAGATAATTCCCGAAATTTGGATTCTTCACAGAAAGAAAAATTCTCTCAGCTTTTAATAGATTTTCAAGATATTTTTCAAGATGATGATGTTGCCGGAAAATGTAATTTGATTGAGCATAAAATAGAATTAAATGATTCCAATCCTGTGAAACAACCGGTTCGTCCTCTTCCTTTTCATGTACGAGTAGAAATTGATAAAATGATTAATGATATGCACAAACAAGGGGTTATCGAGGAATCATCAAGTTCTTGGTGTTCTCCAGTAGTGTTAAAACGAAAAAAAGATGACACTTGGAGATTTTGTGTTGATTTCAGAAAGTTGAACGATAAAACAATCAAAGATTCATATCCTTTACCTAGAATCGATCAAACTTTAGATAAGTTAGCTAGTAACTCTTGGTTTTCGACTTTGGATCTTAAGAGCGGATATTGGCAGGTTAAGATCCATCCAGAGGACAGAGAAAAGACAGCTTTTTCAATAGGTAATGGTTTATGGCAGCTTATCGTTATGGCTTTTGGACTATGCAATGCTCCAGCTACATTCGAACGTTTAATGGAAAAATTACTCCGTGATCTTTTAAATAAAATTTGCTTGATCTACTTAGATGATGTCATGGTAATGGCAAAATCGTTTGATGATATGCTTGTTAACTTACGTACAATCTTTACAAGGATTCGAGATGCTAATTTGAAGCTGAATAGAAAAAAATGTGTTTTCTTTCAGCGTGAAATCGAGTATTTAGGGCATATTGTTTCAGAAAAGGGAAAGAGAACCGATCCTAAAAAGATAGAGGCTATGGTTTCTTGGCCAGAATCCGTCTGTAAAAAACAGTAAAAGCTTTTACAGGTTTATGTTCTTATTATAGACGTATCATTAAGGGATTTTCATCGATTGCGAAACCCCTTTACCGGTTAACCGAAAAGAAGACTAAATTTGAATGGACAGATGATTGTAAGAAATCATTCTCAAATTTAAAGAAAGTTTTATCAACTCCACCCATTCTAGCATTTCCTTGTACTGATTTACCTTTCATTTTGGATACAGATGCTTCTGATCATGGTATAGGCGCGGTTTTATCACAAATTCAGGATGGGGTAGAAAGGGTGATCGGTTTTTATAGTCGTGTTTTATCTAAAGCTGAAAGAAATTATTGTGTTACTCGTCGTGAACTACTAGCTGTAGTAGACTCAGTCAAAAACTTTCACTACTATCTATGTGGTAGACCTTTTTTTGTCAGAACAGATCACTCTGCATTGACATGGCTTTTGTCTTTCAAAAATTTAGATGGCCAATTAGCACGCTGGATAGGAAGATTAGATCAGTATGATTTCAAAATTATACATTGCAAAGGCGTTTCTCACGGTAATGCAGATGGACTCTCTAGACGACCTTGTCCTAATACATCTTGCAAATATTGCTTCAATATAGAGTCAAAATATAAGAAGGATAATTCTGTAAGACGTATTATTTTTGAGGAAATACTTCAAACTATTTGGAGAGATCGTCAATATCAGGACGATGTTATTCGGGCTATTTTAGAAAGTAAAAAGAATGGGATAAAATTATCATGGCAAGATGTTTCTTCTAAAGATGAATATATAAAAATTTATATATCTCAATGGGATTCTTTAGTAATTAAAGATGATGTTTTATATAGAGAATGGATTTCTTCTGATTTAAAAACCAAAATTCTTCAATTAATTGTACCCAGAAACTACATTGACGTGATTTTGGAAGAAGCTCACGATTCTCCTTCTGGTGGTCATTTTGGAGTTAATAAAACACTAAAAAAAATTCGTAAAAGATTCTATTGGGCTTCTTATAAAAATGGTGTTGAAAAGTGGTGTAGATCTTGTTCCATCTGTATCGCAAAAAAAGGTCCTTCTAACAAAGGCCACAGTCAAATGAAAATTTACGATGTAGGTTTACCTTTTGAAAGAATTCAAATGGATATTTTAGGACGTTTCCCAATTTCTTCTTCAGCAAATAAACATCTTTTAGTTTTGATAGATTGTTTTACTAAATGGGTAGAAGTTTTCCCTCTTTCCAATACGAGAACGAAAACTATTGCGGATGTATTTGTTCGAGAATTCGTAAGTAGATATGGAGTTCCTCTTGAAATTCATACAGATCAAGGTCGTAATTTCGACTCTAAATTAATCAAAGAATTATCTCACTTACTTGGTATCCGAAAAACAAGAACAACATCATTACATCCACAATCGAATGGTCAAGTTGAAAGACAAAACAAAACAATACTTGAATACTTGTCTAAATACATCGCAAATAATCAGAAAGATTGGGATCGTTGGGTTTCATTATACCTTTTAGCTTACAGATCTTCGATACATATAACAACAGGAGTTACTCCAGCCGAGATGGTTACTGGATTTGACTTACGACTTCCATTAGACCTGATGCGTGGATCTCCACCCACTACTGATCTATTCACCCCTGGAACCTACATACACAAACTCAAGACCACACTTAACAAAATCCACCATTTTGCAAGACTCAACATTAGAATTTCTTCTCAAAGAACAAAGAAAGCCTACGACAGAACAGCTTGAAAAGTCGATTTTCAAGATGGTCAAAAAGTTTGGTTTTACAATCCTCGTCGCATCAAAGGTAAAACACCAAAACTCCAAAGTAACTGGGAAGGACCATTCAAGATTATAAAGAAAATCAACGACGTGGTGTTTTGCATCCAAAAGACTCCAAAACACAAGACAAAGATAGTTCACATTGACCGACTGGCAATTTATCACGATAGGTAACTTATCTGCTCTGCTTACGGTTATTTTGAGCTGTGGTTTTTTCCGTGAGCCGCAGGACAAATGCCAGAGCAGGAACAGAGTTGTGGTACCACAGCACATCAACATTCCCACTCTCGTTCGTAACTTATCAAAGACAGGTCCTTTGACCGTATGAGTTGAGGATCAACCTGCTTGACAAGTGGATGATTCCTGATAATTGTATCAAAACTTTCAAGATGGATCAATTCAAGAGACGGACCCTTTGGCCATGAGCGAAGGAAAAGCCCGCTTGAAGAGGATGCCATTTTTGAAAAGTAGAAGATTTTGAGAAGACTGTGCTATTTTTTTTAAGAGACGGGCCTTGGTTGAGGAAATCAAGACTCAGCCCGCTTGATATCTTCGGTCTTTTCTTCCCTTTCTTTTTGAGATTGTCGGGACGACAATCTGAAAGACGGGGGGATAATGTTATGTGTGGCTCACCTGTAGAGCAAAAGAACGTTTACGTTGCTACGCAACCTCTCTCTCGTCGGTATTATGATTTTTTCAGTTAGTTGTATTAATAATTCGGTTCTGATAATATCTGTTATTAACCTATTTTTGAGTTTCGAAAATAAAACTCGTTATCATTCTTTAATAATAAAGTTGTTATTATCTCTTGTGGGTGTGTGAACTTAACACACCTGGTGTGTTAAGTTCACACACAGTGAACTTGGTGGGTGGATTTTGTTGAGTGTGGGCCTAACCTAAGGGAGTTTTGAATTCAAGATATCAACAATCCTTGTTGCGAAGCGTCAACTAAAACTGTTGCCAACAACAATGAACCAAATAAATACCTACTCTATTACAGACGATTTAAAAACGTCGAAATAAAAAAGATTAGGTAATATTTTCATATTACCATTGTAACGGGGTAAAACCGTTTAATTATTTTATTCGCGCAATTATACTAAAAGGACGCGCGTAATTATTTATGCTTAATACATAAATCGGAGAGCATGTGGAATCGGGCGTCAGTCAACCAGTAAGTCCTCTAATCTGGGAAAAGTGAGTGGAAGCTATACGAAAAGAGCGAGTCAAAATTACTTGTTAATAACACGGACGGAGCCTTTTATTATCATTCAAATACTACACAAAGTCGGCCCGCGCGTTTGTTTACATTGACGCTCGCTCATCGACAACACGCTTTGCCGGTACGCTCGCTGCTCTTTGTTATTAGAGCCGATACACGCACGCTTCGAATATTGGAAATTAATTATCAATCATGCAACCGCGATCGCGAAATTAAGCTGGCCAGCTTACCTTATTATTGCAGGCGATCGAAAGAAACACAAATAACTCGCACAGAGCGGAACAGTTTTGAATGTTTATCGCCGGTCGCGAACACGCGCACGCGGTTATGGTTTCGCCCTCGATGGCGAAACCTCCCACACACTCTCTTGATCTGGCTCCGAACTGGCAATCGTATGGCACCTTGGCGGCAACGATTGTAGATGGCTGGATGTTGCTGCTCTGGATATTCCACTGGTGATTTAATTCAAGCGGCACTCGGATTGACAACGGCGAAATAGCAAGGGCGAACGGGCGTGTTGACGGTTGACGCTTCACTAGTTCGGTTTCAATCGCGCGCGTTCCGTCTGATCGCGTGCCGAATTCCTTAGTTACAAATTTCGTCCCCCCGGTAGGTGCTGCCCTCACAGGCAACAATTAAGTTATATTATCAGCGCTAATTTGACGTTTACCGTCACACCATATTTATCTTAAAAATCCTGAAGGAAGAGAAAATTAGTAAATCAAAATGCCTATGATATATTAAATATAAGTACAACTTTTGAATAAAAAATTTCAGTCTCTATTCAACGATATCAAATATAAAAATATTTCTCGTAAAGAATTAGTATGTACGTATAGTTGAAATCCAAAAACAAAGTTTGCTACTCGTACATTTATTAGTAATACTGAATCCAAAAATAAAAATAAAAAAACCAAGTCATGAATAAACATATATCAAATGAAATTCAAAGACCCTAAGCTTATAAAATTGGTCAAAAATTACGTATCATAATCTACATATAGATTAGAATCCAAGTTATAATAAAAAGAAAAAATTTTAAGAAAATACGTCTTTTTAGGAAAATAGTTAACCTTTTTATAAGCGAAGATGACTTCTAATAAATATTTATATATAATGAAATACACAAATAAAGAAATTTCAATTAATAATTTAATGGTAGTTCCATACAATGCTTTTCATGTCAAAAAATTTGGAATACTGTTCTTCACTTCAAAGCTTCAAATAACTTGGATTGAAAAACATTATATTCGATTATAAATATAAAGGTAAAGATAGAGCATATTGCAAAGTTCAAAAACTAAATGAAAATAATGGAAGCTGCCTAGAAATTAGGAGATTTTTCTTTGTGTATTAGAAGTCATCTTATTGTGCGTTTCGAGATAAAAACGATTGAAGATAATCGAACTGTAATAATAATTAGTTGTTTTCAATAAGTTCTATTTAATACTACTTAACCGTACTTAATATTAGTATACGAGGGTGGTCCGATAAGTACTTAGCCTCACCGCCCTATGGCGCCACTCTCGCAAAAGAAATATTCTATCACGTAGTACAACCTTCTCGATGGTTACTGTCAAGATTTCAGCCGGATTGGAGTTGTAGTTTATTTTTGAGAGCGTGTGAAAGCAAGTATGTCCGTTAATTTTTGAAAAATGGAAAAAGAGCAGTATCGGTCGGTGATTCGATTCTTGTTTTTGGAAGGAAAATCGCGTAGCGAAATCAAAAAGCGCTTGGATGCAGTGTACGATGACTCTTCTCCTTCGATGGCGACCGTCAAAAATTGGTTTAACGAGTTTCACCGTGGTCGCACGTCGATTTTTGAAGAACCACGTCCAGGTGCTCCGAAAACGGCTACCACGGAGGATAACGTGACAAAAATTCACGATCTCGTATTGGCAGATCGACGATTGAAGGTGCGCGAGATAGCTAAGATCATAGGCATCTCAAAAGACCGCGTGGGTCATGTCCTGCATGAAATTTTGGGCATGAGAAAGCTGTCGGCGCGATGGGTGCCGCGTTTGCTCACTCCGGACAACAAGTGCAACCGTGAGACAACTTCAGAGCAATGTCTGACGCTGTTTAAGCGCAATCCGAAGGAGTTTCTGCGTCGTTTCGTGACAGTCGACGAAACATGGATCCACTGGTATACACCAGAGACCAAGAAACAGTCGAAAGATTGGACTTTACCTGGTGAAAGTGCTCCGAAGAAGGCGAAGACTGCTCCATCAGCCGGAAAGGTGATGGCTACCGTTTTCTGAGATTCACAAGGTGTGATCTACATCGACTACCTGGAGAGGGGCAAAACGGTCACAGGGCTGTACTATGCCGAATTATTGGGCCGATTCGACATCGAATTGCAGAAAAAACGGCCCCATTTGGCAAAGAAAAAAGTGCTCTTCCACCATGACAACGCATCGACTCATACCTCCGCCGTCGCCATGGCCAAATTTGTCGAATTAGGCTACGAACTGCTGCCCCATCCATCGTATTCTCCAGATTTAGCCCCGTGCGACTTCCTTTTGTTTCCAAACTTGAAAAAGTCACTCGCCGGGCAGAAATTTGAGTCGAATGAGGAGGTAATCGCTGACACGGAAGCCTACTTTTCAGACCTCGAGGAAACGTATTTTTCAGACGGGTTAAAGAAGTTGGATCATCGCTGGGCCAAGTATATCGAACTAAAAGGAGACTATGTTGAATAATAAAACGACACTTTTCCAAAATTTTCGTTTTTCTTTTGTAGGCTAAGTACTTATCGGACCACCCTCGTAATCTCAATTTCATTTCGGATAACTATGTGACTGGCGAGCTTAGGCGTGAAAATAAATGCAGTTGATGTATAAAAGTTTTCATAGAATTAGTTTTCATAGAAAGTTTGCATTAAAAGTTCAACAAACTCTAGGACTTAAAAAACGAATCATCTAAAAAAATACTAATAGAATCAATGCTTAATCCTGAATCGAGGAAGTACGCGAGATTTTTGGTTAGACGCTAACAATTTAAAAATTTATAAAGAAGAATCACGGATTGATTGGTATTCTTCATTGGGTTCTCATCGACATCTGCATATCGTGCCAGGTTGTGCGTATATGTGCGCATTTTCAAGTATTTCCTTTCTGTTTGAGGTTCAGCGTAAGGCGATTGGTGGATCTGAGAGGTGTGATGGAAGAGTGAAGAAAAGAGGAGAGCGATGAAGAGTGAAGAACGAAGAGGGAGGGAGAGAGAGAGTAGAGTAAACTTTATTTAGCCATGGGGTATAACCACGTAACGGAAACAGAGAGAGAGAGTGAGAGAGATATAGATACAAGCTGTACGTACAGCCGACGAACAATAAATCGGCAGTTGAGGCTGATTCACGCTTTAGCAGCTACGCACGTCCATTTCTCCATTTTAAGTTCGGAGTTTTTCCCGAGTTTATAACAGACCCTCGCCGAAGACACTTTTGTTTTAGAGGATACGTGCCTGGTGTGCGGGATATATATGCAAGTGTTTGGTTGGTTTTCGAGTATACAGTGTGCCTGGGTCGCACTCAGCCAGCATCGTTTCCAACACCTGTGCGTGTTATCAGAAATTTCTTTAATCCGTCTGCTCAAAGAAGTCGCCCGACTAATTATGTAAAAGGAAAAAGTCCGGACAACGGACCACAACGAACGAACGATAACGTCCAACCGGCCACAATTTCGGCATACGGGCGGTTTAGGATACGAGGACCTTAGATGAGCCCCTGTCCGGCAATTAAAACACCGGAGGGTTCGAGATCCAGCCTCGGATCCATCACCACTGATGATAGGCCAAATAAAAACGTGCTTGACATGCAGTTTCAGGCCGCATCAAGCCATTCCCGGCACCGGGCGGCCCGATTCGCCACAGACATTTGACTTAACGGCTGTCGTCATCGGTCATGCTTCGGCGTCTCTTGGATCCTCGAAGGCATCCCTGACCCTTCTCCAGGGAAAGAGACGGGAGTGTCACTTCCTTCGTACGGTGAGGCGGCAAACTTGGCGCGACCACGGGCGGTCGAGCTCCATTTCCCCACCGTTCCATCATCCTGCTTGGTCGTGGAGCAGGGATAGGCGCCATTCTGGACTCTGTAGTCGGATGAACGCACAGCGGAAGTGCAGATAGCACCAGCGGCTCTAATTTTCGTGGGTGGCTAGAGGCCCCGTTCGGAGGCTGAAGAGTCTCGCTCCATCTTGGATCCACTAATCGAGCCGATAGCCCCGGCTCTCCAGAGTGTAAGGGCAAATCAATGTTGTAGGGGGACAGGTTAACGCCGCGGCTAATGTCCTAGTTTATCAAGAGTGTCGACGACGAGCGGAATGTAAGACTACATTTCTACGAATCACTTTGCCTCACTCTGATAAAAATATACTTTTATCCCCCTCTGAGCAAAATTGTTCAAATTTTGAAGTTTCGTATGTTCCTTCAAAATTAACGTGTAGAAGCCACCGGCAGTGCATTTAAAAGTTCTCTAGCTCTCTCCAAGAGCTTTCAAATGGTATATATCATGAGTACAATCAAATAGTTTTTCAAACGATTATTTATCGATGAAAATTCCGAAATTTTAAGTACATTTTTTATCTTTTGCCAATTCTTGGGAAAAAATCGCAAGAAAATTCTTAACACGAGATTTTCTTCCTATTTCCAAATTCTATTTAAATCACTCATCCAAAAATAATTTACATCAAATATGACACGAGTTTAAGCATTTTTTTCAAAAATTTACGGTTTTTTTTCAAACGTTCATAACTCTTCAAAACAGTTGCAATGTAGATAATGTAAGTTCAAATCATAGAAAAAAGTGTACACGAAAGAAAATGTAATTTATTCTATGTAGAATACTGTGGAATTTTCTCAAATTTTTTCGCAAAAAAAACTTGTGACCTTTGTTTGCTACAATTAGAGAAAAAAAAATTATGTATACATATAGGAGGTGTGTTCAAAAAATAAGGTGAATTTTTAAATTGCACGGGCTACGTAGATTCTGTCATTAATATTTTTTTTATTATGTTGGTATACATGTCCGTAACATATGTTTATTTAGTTTCAGCCAGTTTGTATGTTTACTTTTTTTTGTGAGACAGAAACGTTAGACGTGTTTTTTGTGCTCGGCGATTTTCTGCTGTAAAAACAATGGATCAAAGAGTTTACATAAAATTTTGTGTAAAAAATGGAATTAAGTTCTCCAAAACATTTGCAATATTGGCAGTGGCGTGCGGTAAGCCTACTTTAAGTCAAAAAAATGTTTACAAGTGGTATAAGTTCTTTCAAGATGGCCGAGAAGACACCGACGAAGAACCTCGCTCTGGACGCCCCTGCACTTCAATAACTAATGAAAGTATTAAGAAGTGAAACAAATGGTGTTAAAAAATCGTCGAATCACTATTAGAGAAGTGGCTGAAGACGTCGGCATCTCTGTTGGCTCGCGCGTTATAATTTTTTCCGAAGTTTTGGGCATGAAACGTGTAGCAGCGAAATTTGTACCGAAACTGCTTAATTTTGAACAAAAGGACTGTCAAAGGAGCATCGCTCAAGAGCCGTCAAACGACGTTAATCATGATCCTGATATGTACAAAAGAGTCATAACTGATGACGAATCATGGGTTTATGGTTATGACGTCGAAACTAAAGCCCAATCGTCCCAATGGAAGACTCCAGAAGAGCCAAGACCGAAAAAAGCATGTCAAGTTCGATCAAATATCAAGGTTTTGCTCACTGTTCTCTTTGATTATCGTGGCGTAGTACATCAAGAGTTCTTACCAAAAAGTCGTACGGTCAATAAAGAGACCTTTAAGTTATGCG
Organism: Phymastichus coffea; assembly: GCF_024137745.1. NCBI lineage: Eukaryota > Metazoa > Arthropoda > Insecta > Hymenoptera > Eulophidae > Phymastichus > Phymastichus coffea. The sequence continues at coordinate 5,519,704 of NW_026706827.1, forward strand.
CCGTTTGCGAGAAGCAAAAAGAAAAAATCGTCCGGAATTGTGGAAAAGCAATTCATGAATTTTGCATCACGATAATGCACCTGCTCACTCATCGTTACTTGTGTCGAACTTTTTGGCCAAAAACAAAACCATAATCATGCCTCAGGTACCATATTTACCGGATATGGCCTCCTGCGACTTTTTCCTGTTCCTAAAACTCAAGAAACCCATGAAAGAACGGAGGTTCGGAACGATTGAGGACATAAAGAAAAAATCACTAGAAGAATTCAAGGCTATACCAGAAAGTGCTTACCAAGGATTGGAAAAAAACGTTGGCAAAAATGTATTATATCTGAGGGGGATTACTTTGAAGGGGAAAATATAAATATTGATGAACAAATAAATATTTGTTTATAAAAATAAAAATTCACCTTACTTTTTGAACACATCTCGTATGTGTATACGAGGTCTGTCCGGAAAGTATCGGGCCTACCTTTATATTTTCGTGCTAGCATTATTCTTTATCATCTGGTGGGTGGCAACATTCAAAGTAATCCCCACTTGATTGAATAACACGGTTCCATCGATGTTTCCACTTTTCAAAACAGTCCTGGAACTCACTTTTAGGGATAGACTTAAGTACACTCGTTGCATTGTTTTCAACCGTTGTTTTGTCATCGAATCGGTGTCCTTTGAGTGGTTTTTTTAGTTATGGAACCAACCAAAAGTCACAAGGGGCTATGTCGGGACTGTATGGAGGTTGTCGAAGCAATGCGATATTGTGTTTGCTCAAAAACTGCTGCACAAGATTGGATGAATGCGCTGGCGCATTATCGTGATGGAGAAGCCAGTCATCACTTTCCCAAAAGTGCGGCCGTTTTCTCCTTACTACATCACGCAAACGTTTCAAAATTTGAACGTAGTATTCTTTATTGATCGTCAGACCTGTTGGTGCATAATCATGATGTACAACACCTTCACAATCGAAAAAAACAATCAACATTGACTTAACATTGTTCTGACTTTGACGTGTTTATTTTGGTCTTGGCGATTCAGAATGCTTCCACTGTGAAGATTGTTGTTTTGTTTCAGGATCATAACCATAAACCCATGATTCATCACCTGTAATAACTTTTCTAAGCACATTATCATCATTATTGACCATTTTCAGATTGTCCAGAGCGATTTCTAAGCGAATGTTCTTCTGCTCTGCTGTGAGCAATTTTGGGATGAATTTCGCACACACGCGTTTCATTCCTAAATTTTCGGTTAAAATTTCTGAAATGATAGTTTTTGGTATCCCAAGGTCTTCTTCTAGTTGTCGCACAATCATACGACGATCTTGTTCGATTGCAAGTCGCACCCGCTCAATATTATCTGCGGTTTTTGTCGTCGAAGGTCGGCTGGAACGAGAAACACTATCGACAAAAGTGCGACCACTCTTGAACCGTTTATACCACTCATTTATTCGTGTTTTGCTCATACACTCGCTTCCGATAGCCTTTTGCGTCATTTCAATAGTTTCCGAACTCGTTTTTCCGAGTTGAAAGCAAAATTTGATGCAAATTCGTTGATCTTGTTTTTCAGTCATTTTTGACAATATCAAAATCCGACGAACGTGAAAAAGGCACTGTAAACAAACACACGCTGTGCATGAACTATACGTTCGGCAGGTGTCAGTAAGTAACCAATAGATTCGTGAGGCTTTACTGTTGACGTTTCTGTCCGGTAGAGGTCGCTCGAACATTATGGCGCGAAGATATAAACGTAAGCCCGATACTTTCCGGACAGATCTCGTATATATATATATATATATATATATATATATATAGAGAGAGAGAGAGAAAGAGTTTACATGTTCGTACGAGTATTACAGAGTAACCAAAGGCTGATTTAGTTCAGAGTAGATTCAATGTGCTGAATAATACTGAAGTGTTTAGAAATAAATAAGGTGGTATTTCAACGTTCATCTAAACAAATGTAGTACCTTCTTATTTATTTCCGTGTAACTGATTATATTTCCGTGAACAATTCAAGTGTCAACAACTATATCTGTGATGTTGGTGAGAATGGCTAATTCAAAAAATTTATCAGAGGGAACGTAATAAGATTATTGCACTTCATGAACTTTAAATTTTATCTACATGTAATTCTTATTTTAAAAGTATAGAAGAACACTTCATGTTTCAGACAATTTTTTCATTTTCTTTTGCATCAACTATATAGGAAAAAAAGAAAACAAATTTTTTTGTCGAAAAAAAATCTGAGAAATTTCCACAGTATTATATTTATATGTATATAAAAAAAGGAACATTTTCTTTCATGTGCATTCTTTTTCTATAATTTGAACTTAGAGAGTTATAAATATTTGAAAAAAAAAACGTAAATTTTTGAAAATAATGCTGAAACGCGGGGATATTTGATGTAAATAATTTTTGAATGAATGATTTAGATAAGATTTTGAAAGAGAAAGAAAATTCCGTGGTAAAATTTTCTTGCGATTGTTCCCAGAACTGGCAAGAGATAAAAAATGTACTTAAAATTTCAGAATTTTTATCAATGAATAATCGTTTGAAAAACCATTTGATTGTACTATTGATATATATACGAAAGCTCTCAGAGTGAGCTTTCAAATGCGCTACCCCTCGTCTCTATACGTAAGCTTTGATGTACTATATGAAATTTCAAAGTTTGAATAATTTTTCTCGGAGGAGAGTAAAAGTACGTGAGTGGCAGTGTACGCCGAGTTCAGGCTCACCTCTCTTCATATTTGTGTTCTCGTGAAGCAGGCAAGAAGACAGAAGGCTGTCGTACAAGTCTAGATTTCGGAATCACGCTCTGCCGACCATTTATTATCTAATAAGTGTCCATTATAGCATTCTGGTTCACTATAAATTCCTGCGATCGAAAATAATACAATGAAACTGTTATTTGTAAATTAATTAATAATCAAATGATCTTAAAATAATTATCTTAAAAAGCGAAAAATTTAACAAACGTTTGAAAAGCAAATTACCTTCGTCCAAGGCCTTGTCAACCTTATAAGCAGTGGAACAGCAAAATGCGATGCTGGAGGAAACTCTGCGAGGAGGTGAACGAGGATCCCTGGGAAACCGGGTACAAGATCGTGACCGGCAAACTAGGAGCTCGAGTCCCACCGAAACTTAAAGATGCTGAAACAGCAGGACAGATTGTTGACGGATTGTTTCCGACGCACCCGATTAGGACGAACGTGACGGACGACGTGGACGGACTGATACCCGCCGCCTTTGCCATTGAGAAGCTCACCAGAGCAACGAATGCGATGAAGTCGGGTAAGGCACCGGAACCAGATGGAGTACCGGCCGAAATCCTCCGGCTCGTGGCTTGTCTACGGCCGGAGTTACTCCTCGACCTGTACAACACATGTTTGGCGATAGGAACGTTCAGCGACCGGTGGAAGGTGGCAGGGCTCGTTCTTATCCCAAAACGAAGAAGCAATCCTGGCACGCTTTCGGCCTACCGACTGTTGAATTTACATGACACGACTGGTAAACTCTTTGAACAATTACTGAGACCGAGACTGATGGACGCGATATAGACCGGAGGAGGATTCTCAGATTGCAGTTCGGTTTCAGGAGGGGTCGATCGACGACTGGAGCGATCCAAAAGGTGGTCGACTCTTTCCTGGAACTAGACAGACAGTGCCACGCGGCGCGACTTATAGTGTTGCTGGCGGATTGGGGGATATCTTGGAGGCGCTGAAAAGCAACTTTGGGATCCCACCATACCTGCTTCGGGTTGTAGAGGATTACCTAAAAAACAGATGGATAATGTACGGGACGATCGAAGGATAAGTAACGAGACAGATCACCGCTGGGGTGGCACAGGGGTCGGTACTGGGACCTGACTTCTGGAATGGCTTATACGATAGTTTGCTTCGGCTTGAGATGCCGCTCGGAGTGACCCTCGTCGCTTACGCTGATGAAGTGGCGGCGGTTATTACGGAGAGGTCCCCCAAGCTGGCACAGCTGGCGTTGAACCAGACCATAAGACGAGTTGGACGATGGATGACAGACCAGGGACTACAACTCGCAACAGAAAAGACGGAACTCATGTTTCTCACGAGAAAACGCATACAGACGATACTGCACATGAGGGTGGGGACATGCGAGATGGAGACCAAGAGGGAAGTCAAGTACGTTGAGATAACACTTGATACAAATATGACCTCATATACAGAAGACAACCAGGAAAGCGGTAGAAAGAATAGCATCCTTGGGTCGCCTGATGGCAAATATGATTGGGGAAACGGCGGCTATTAATGGCGACAGCTCACTCGATCCTTCTCTACGATGTGGAAATATCGGCAGACTTCCTGAAGACAAGGAAATACTATGAGACGATGATGATGGTACAGAAACAGGGCGTACTGTGAATCGCTTGTATCTTCCGAACAGTCTCTGCGCAGGCAGTTTTGGTGGTGGCTGGCCTAATATCCGTGGATCTTCTGGCCTTTGAACGCAAAAGGATCTACGGAAGCAGCGCGGACATAGGACGAAAGAACGCGGCAATCGCCGAGCGTGACAGGACAATTGACATGTGTCAAGGCCGATGGACAGGAGAACGAGATGATAACTGGACGAGACAACTGATACGGGACTTGATGCTATGGCTCGGAAGGAAATTTGATGATGTTAATTTTTACGTCACTCGGCTCTTGACGGGTCACGAATACTTCCGACGGTACCTTTACAATATGAACAGAGTACGAACACCCGACTGTAAGTACTGTGGATACGAACGAGACGACGCGGAACACACGTTTTCCGCGTGTGACCGATGAACAAGACTCAGACAAGAACTGGAAACAATAGTCGGCAGCATCACTCCCGATAACATTGTGGCGGTGATACTACATGAACCCGTATGGTGGCGTTTAGTCGCTACCTATACGGAAACTATACTGAGACGTAAGAACGTGGACGACTGCCTGACAGATGACTGAACAGACGAAGTAACGCGTTGTAACGAGATACTGAGGAATAACACGAACGGACGAACACATACAGAACCTCCAATCAGAAGTAATATTAACATAGTCCCTGGCTAGGGGAAGGACACCAAGGAGATGGCGGTTTAGTGAGCAGACCTGTTTTTTTTGGGAGTCCCACATAACCCTTTAGTCAGCAAGACTAAAGAGAATCCGCAAAAAGGATTCCGCAACTCCTTGTAAAAAAAACCATGTAAGTAGTAACTTTTGGGAATTAAGATAAGATTTCAAATTTTGTCAACGAAGGAGTTATGATTGTTAAAAGCATGACTTTGTCTAATAAATTGGAATAATTATCCATAGCTTTCGATAAGTTATTTATAATTACTTTGTACAAATAATTCGATTCGTTTTTTTTTCTTCAAGCTTAACATCGTATATTTTTTGCAATTTTCAGCTCATTGCTTCAGAATAAGATGATACAAGCTATCTTTCTTTTTCTAAGAATGTAAGTTTTGATGTATGAGCGGTAGAGGTTCCCTTTTTACACAGAGAAGATATAGGACGTTCTAACTTTGAAATGATAGCATCATTGAATTCATCCACATAAACTGAAGAATCAGGTTTAAAATCATTATCTTCGTGATGATTAACATTCAATGCCGTCACATTCGAGATTACTTCCGTATCATCTTCAACTTCACTTTTATTATTATAGGCTCTGGAAATTCACTTGTAACGATTACTATATACACTACTTGTAGACGTTATGCTTTCATTTGTAAACTTTGACTGCAAAAAAGGTGCGTAATCACTAACATTATAAAAGTTTAAAGTTTTTGTTTTATACACCGATTTTTTATATACTTTAAAATAATTAGGACACTTAAGTCTCTTTGAAGAATAGCTTTCAAGATTAGAGATAATTATAATACTAAAATCAGGTTTCAACTATCACCAAATTCCAAATACCTATCTACGGCGAGTATTCACAATGCTCAGGAATGCGGTGTTTATTAAAAAAATAAATACTTTTTCATTACGTAAATACACACCAAGCATGATTTAAATCAATGCTCTGAAATAAAATCACTATCTAAGTTTGTATACATTCTCAATTTTAACAATAAAATTGATCTATGTAAGTAGAAAAATTATACGTTTTGTATTTGGAAAGTGAAAAAAAAATTTTATTTTATTTTTTATCTTCATAAAAAAGCAATAACCGAAAACCTGTCATGTATATATTTGAAGGTATTGGAATAAAGAATGTGTAAAAAAATATGAGCCAAAAAAAAAACTTTTCGAGATATATCAACTTTTTTACAAGATAAACTTTTTCGAAAAATTGCAGAATCTTCCACGAAATGCCCTTATGCATATTTTTAATTACATAAACCACAACTATCCAGAGGAGATCTTCCCGCCCTCCCCGGCGCAAACTCATGATCTTATCTGCGGTTTTCAAGGGTCACCTGCCCGCCTGTTGGATGAACGACAGGGCGGGCGGAGAGCGATTCCGAAATCCGAAATTTTCCGACACCTCATCTCTTTGCACCTGCTCTACGAATGCGTGAATATGGAAGGAGGTGACCCTAAATACAACGAATTTACTGATCACCTGCGCCGAGATCTTATTGTTAGTCGGAGCTCTCAGTCTTATCAGAGTGAGGCGAAGTGGTTCGCGGAGACGTAGTCTTACACCCCGCTCGCCGTCACCACTAACCCTAAGAAGCTCGGGCATCGACGGAGGTGTTGAGATTTTCGCCGATTCAATCCAATCCTCGGACAGAGGAAGCCTCTCCTTGGTATCCATCTTACCCAACTTCTCTGTCATCTCCACCGTCGAGGATATCGGGGAGGTCTTGTCAACAATGGCCAGTGGAGGAATTACAAGCACCATTGCCTCAACCTCACCCACCTAGACAACCAACTTGGCTGGGTTCTTGGAGTGGGACGGTGGCTTAACTGAGGTTATGACTGTGGCAGATTGAATGACAGCCGGTGTTCGCCATCTCACTTACTTCACCAAGGGACTCATAGTCGGTCATCTCTGGCAAATTGCCGTCAGTGACGACGACTTCCACCGTGAGAGCGACCAATTTCGCTATTTTCTTCTCCATGATCTGGAAAGAAAGCAAAACCAATCTCGTCATCTACCATACCATCCATTCTACATATAATTATATATACAAACAGAAACACTCAACGCGCATTAAACAAACTTTACACCAGGTTTTTTTACAGTGCCGAACGGTGGGATGTATCTCTTCAAGTTAGAGACATGAACCATCGTGCTTTGGTGCTCATTCTCAATTTCAAGCTCCGATTTCTGGGGAGAGAACTTTTAGAACATGATACGAACCACTACATTTGGGATCAAGTTTCGCGTTCCTTCCCAAAGCTGCACTTGAAAGCGAATGCACCTTTCGCCACACAAGATTATCGACCTGAAACATCGTACTACGTTGACTTCTATTGTATCGGCGCTTCTGTCTATCCTGCGCCGCCTTAATATGCTTCACGACCAGATCGCGCAACGCGTTTAACCGCAGCAAACGGTCACTCTAAATTTCCGGATCCTGCCTGAAATTCAAAAACCTCGGTCAAACCTCTGTTGACGACTGAATCGCGTGCATGAACTCGTGTAGGTGTCATCAATGTTTGATTTACACGCTCCACCAGGTCGCCCTGTTGATGATAAACAGGGAAAAGCACGTGCTCCATGCCATTAACCTGTAATGTTTCCTGGAAAACATAATTAAATAAAAACCTAATTAAAAAAATCTATTTAAAATTAATTCCTCTAGAACGCTAATTAAAAACCTTCTAACAGCGGAACGTAGTGGCTTCAGCTTGACCTATTTGGTAAACAAATCCTGGAAGACCACCATATAATGAAATCGATTTTTACTTCAGGGTAACTCCACGACACAGTGGTGACGACTGCCTAAGAGAGTTTAAGAACGCATTTTCCTATTAACCCTTTCGACGTTCGTAGTTAAACTATATTTCTGGCATTTAACGCATTCCACGACGAAATTTAGAACGTTGTACAAAATGCCTGGCCAATAGTACTCGCGCGCTATTCGATTACACGTCTTTTCCTTTCCGTAATGTCCGGCAGACGGCTCATAATGAACGTTATGTAGGACACGCTCCCGGTACTCTAGTGGCACCGCCAAGCACCAGCACTTCTCACGGTTCGTCACTGAGTCCAGAAAATGATTGCGTATGTATCTATATAGCAAAATATTCTCGACTTTCCAATTAACGAATTTTCCCGACCTATCAACAACATCGCGCATTCATTGCAAATACCACGCGTCTTTAATTGTCTCGAAAGCGTAAACCTCCGCCTGATCTTTGAACTCACGTGAGAGAGCATCCGGTACGCAATGTAACGCCCCCTTTCTAAAAATGATTTTACAATTCAACTATTGGAATTCTAAAACCCACCTCTGCAATCTACCCGATAATTCCCGTTTTCCTAGTACATGTGTCAATGCACTGTGATCCATCATAACCACGAAATGGGAATCCTTAATGTTAGGATGAAACTTCTTCATGGTGAAAAGAACCGCTAAAAATTTAATTTGGCTTACTCTATAATTCCGCTCTTATGGAAATTCTCTTATGGAAAAAATTTTGTATGAGATAAGCCCGACAGCAAATGATGAACCATCGCAATGTAGATAAAATGTATGCCTAAAATATGGCCGCGCTAACACCAGCGCCTCCGTTAGTGCTTTCTTGAATCGATCGAAGGCCACCTGTTGTTTCGTGCTTTAAACCCATGTCTAGTCTTTGCGCAAAGGCTTTGTGAGCGAAACTTTAATATTGTTCTTGTGCTTAATGAATCGCGCATACTAGTCCACCGTACCCAAAAATCTACGCGACTGTTCCAAGTTTGTTGCCGCGGGTAGTCAATGATGGACGAGATCCTGTCTGGATTGAGGCATAAACTATCGCAATCTAATAGATAACCTAACATAAGTACGTAACCTCTACATAAAAGAAATTCGATTTTTCCAGGTTAATTTCTAACCCTGACTTAACCGGACGATACAACATCCGCTTAAGCCATCTCATATGACTCTTAAAATCCGCGCTTACAACTAACAAATCATCTAGATAGCAAAATACATTGAGCTCATACTCCGGACCGAATAACGCATCCATCAACTTCGTAAAGATTGCAGATGCATTTACGAAACTGAATGCCATTCTATCAAATTCCCATAGTCCGACATCTGGCATCTAAAAAGCAGTATACTGCTTAGTTTCCTCGGAAAGTGATATTTGCTAAAATGCTGCTAGCAGATTTATTTTTGACAAATAAACCATACTGCATAATTTATATAAAATCGAATCTATGTTTGTTATCAGATAAGCATTTATCTTAGTTACCTTGTTCACGGGCTAGAAATCTAAATAAAACCAATAAACACGGTCCGATTTCTTCTCTACGATCGGCACGCTAAACCACTGACTGTCCGACGGTCTAATTATTCCGAGTTTCCATAAATGTATTGCTTCTTTCTGTGTGAACTTTAAAATCAGAGGGGATATTCGCCGCATTGGTGTTTTAACGGTCTCACATCCTTCACATTGACTATGCGTTCGATTTTATCCGTAACCGCCGGAGATTTTTCTTACTCTGGGACAATTTGGCGGACCGACGCCAGGATCTGCCCACGCTGAGTCTCCTCATAAGTCATTAAACCGGCACATTCAACAAACACATTTACCGTGCGACTTTCGAAATCCGCGAGAGGGTACCAATCATAATGATCATCCGCTCACCATTCACGATTCTCGTAATTGATGTTCAATCGCCATTTTTTCAAAAGTCTACTCTCAAAATCATATCGTGATTCAGAGACGATACCGCGTTTACGGTCAAGTATCTTACTCGCGGCCCAATTCAAATTTTGACTTCAAATCGCCGCACACATAGATTTCTCTCTTGAGATTTCTTTCACAAAAATTTGTGATAAGTCAGTGGGGTCCTGAACTGATCTTCTATCGCTAGGGCTACCACCGAGACTTGCGCTCCAGAGTCCAGCAATACCGTATAGGCCGTTCATAAAAAATCTATTTTCCACTAACATGACCTGCGATATATCCGGATTTTATCAATATAAAACCGCAACCTCACTCGTCATCTCCAATGGCATCTTTACACCATAAACAAGCCCTTCATTCATTTCCGAGGCAATACCGCTGCTGAAGCCTGCCTAGCCGAGCGCGAAATCTTTAGAATCACCGCGCCCCCAATAACTCATGCTGCGACAGTACTCCCTTCGACAGTACTCTCATCGCGCTTTTATCTCGCGCCACGCTTGAAGCTTAACTAGACTCACCGCGCCACACTACGGACCCAGCGACTACATTTACTGTAACACTGCCCTTCTGTACGACCCTGACAAAACCGGATACGCTTTCACCAGCGACCGCCGACTTATCTCGGTTAGTCTTGCCGTAGTTCATCAGGCCATTCTGTTCATCGGCTGACACTTCCTCCCCCGATACAACATTCCCCGACGGCTCTACTACCTGCGACTGCTCCGAATAACACGGCCAATTTGATGTAAGAGCAGACAATCGAGTATCCCTCACCGTTTTCGACTCCGCATCCGAATGCGTCACATCGCGCTCTGCATCACTCTCAACTCTTAACTGTTCACAACGTTTCACTATGCCTTCTTAATACCTATTTTCCGTTTGACGCACCTCCTGTACAGTATGCGTCTCAATTACCCGTTCAACACCCTGAACAGCCGTCAGAGATGAATTGTTAGTAGTTGCCACCACACATTCGTCTTGCTCAAAAGCTAATCCTCCAATTACTCCTACAGTCCCTGGACAACCCGCACTACTCTCCTTTACATTTCGAAGAATCACGTGAATACGCAATGCTTGCTGAAGAGGACAATTAAAGAGGGATAATTGAGCAATCGACGGCCTCCGCCTGCGAGTGTTTCTGTACCAAATTCGCGCAAGTCGGACAGTCCTGGAAAACAAATTCAGCCATACCGTAAACCTGACAAACCGGGAACTATTGTGACTGACGGTAAGGCCAATTACTCGAGTAATACCCCACTCGCTTACACCTATAACACGTGCCCGACGGTCTACCCTCGTTACTCAGACATTGCGATCGTCGATGCCCCGCACCACTGCAGCCAAAACAAGCTCCCACAAAAGGGTAACTCGCGTTCACCGTTACATCCCACCGCTTGGATTCTGTGCATTGCGTTGCTGCGGAACCAAGCTGGGAGGCAGGTTCTCCATTGAAATTCCAACTAAACCCGCCAGAGGAGGCGATTGAACGCCTTCCTTCGGTGGTCAGGCTACACCCTTATCCGCGCCACAAGCTCTGGGTGTTCTTGCCTACTGCGGATTCGATTGTTTAACTGTCGCAACGGCAACCTCACCGATCTCTACTTTGCTCTTATCCGTGACAGCGTTACGGTTCTTCCGTGCGCTCTTCACTTTCGACTCGTTGCGCCACTCATATTGGCTTTATTTCTTCTACCACCCCCATCGACGCCTTCTTCGCGGACTTAGATGGACTCATACACGCAATATCAGCAATTAACGCCTTATCCACGGCGGGCGGAGATCGCAAACGCTGCAACCTCTTTCGCTCTCGCTTGAATTCGGCGCCTAATTTTTTAAAATCGCGTAAATCCTCTAAAGCCCTCGGGTCTTTTTGCAAGATACTTTTTAGATATCAAATGCAATCCTTCCTTTAGCATTGCGATCTGTTTTTTTACAGAAAGAACGCAAGTTAAAACGGCAGATAATACACGGAAACGCCGCTACGTAGTTATTGTAGGTTTCCTCCGTGGTCTGCGTAAACACGCGCAACTCCTGATAAAGGTCCATCCGGTTCAGAAGTCTACAGAACTCCTCGCGAAAGTCCATGCAAAATTCATCGAGCGATCTCTAATTACCCTCGTTATTCTCCAACCATAACGCGGCATTACCATTGAGCGCGGTGCTAATAGTCTCTAGTATCTCCCCGTCGGAGAGGTTGTAAAAATTTTTCTATTTATTCACTTTCATTAAAAATTTCTATGTGGCCATACCACCCTCTTTCGAAAACTTAAGCGGCCAAAAATATATCGCGCTCACGACCTCCACGAGTCGGCCTTGATGCTCGTCCTCTATCCTTTCGCCTAGACGAATGCAAGGAGATACTATCCTTCTCGTATGCATCGGGGTCCGAGGAATATGGGTCATCCGAAGATATCCCGCGTGATCGCTGATCTTCGACCTAGCCAACCTACCGTCACTCATCTTCGCGTCATCGTCAATTTCCATCACACGCTCATTCTTTTTACTCTTAATCACTAATTTATGCGTTCTCTTTTCCTACGACACGGTGCGATATGCAGTCTCTGTTCCTACTTTCAGCATGCTTGTATCAAGAAGCGTGTTTTTACCGACAGAAGCGGCGACAAATATCCCGTCGTCCCTAGATATGTCGTTTCTCCGGTGCTTATCGCCCACCAACGACCCTACGTTTGCGGCGCTTCCTGATGAGTCTTTTCTGGCGAGAAGACGGCACGTTCAATGCCGTGCGGTTCCCCTACCGCCATTGCGGACCGTGACGTCGGCGAACCAGCAAACACCACCGACTGCATCACCGCTTCCTTCTCCACATGATAGACTGTATTTGCTCGATCGACACCTCCTGACGAACTTCATGACGATACACCCACGGAGAAAAGGCCGAAAGTATGTCCCAAACCTATCCGAGCGTTCCATGTTTCCGTTCTACCCTCATATTTTACGGGCTCGTAATCCCCACCACCTGCTTCTGTTTCCGTAATCGCTGGCCTTTTTGATGAAATAGTAACTCCTAGGAGAGACCGAGAACCATTCGCCAGTAAGTCCGTGCCTCCATCCTCCGTGGACTGCAGCCACTCTTAAATTACTCTCTTTACTCTCACACCCTGAAAGCGGCGCAGCAACCGCCGCCTCTCCCGCTTCACTGGTTTCGCCCTCCTCGTTAAAACCGTCCAACAGAAATTCGGATACCTTCCCAGAAAAAAGTCCTCCAGGTATAAAGGTGGGTCAAGGTCGGATTTTTCACGCGCCACCATAAACCGCAACTCACAATCATCTAACTCTTCTAGTGTACCGCGCGTACTGAGCCGTTTTAAAATCATCAAGCTGATCAATTCCACGGGCTTGGTTTCGTCGATTCATCTTTTACGTGCCCTAACATGTGACTCTTTCAAAATATAGCGCATCTTTACGCCATCTCTACATATAAGGGATATTATGAATCAGCGAAGGAGCCATCCACAGAGCACTGCACGACCTTTCTCTCCGGCGACTAAATGCTGGAGAGGTATACCAAATGCGCCTCCCTCCCTGGCGCACGAACGCTGGAGAGGTACTAACATAAGAGTCAGCGTATGTCACTCGACCTTTATCATACACATACAATTACAATTATCAATATAATAATAACTATAAACTAGCATTCAACACCAACACAATCACTCACACCATTACACTCCAGTTATCTTTCAAAGTCAGGAGGCGGGATCGACACGCCTGTCCGATATCCCTATTAATCGTAATAATTAAAAAAAATATTGTGTTACAACGCTCGTCCACGCTTCTCCCCTCCTTTCCCCACACAGGCCACGACATGAAATCCCCGCTGCAATGAGCTCGAGTCCGCTCATAGCGATTAGCTTAAAACAAAGCGTTCAGCGCGAGATCTGCGTCGGCAACTCCGCATAGCCACGGAGATAGAGCCGGATTCAGAAGAGAAACCAAACTTCCCTTCTATTATCCGTGTACGAACGTACCATCACAGCTTGCGTAGGTTATTCAAACAAAACAAAAATAACCTTAAGCAAGCGCGTCCTAATTCTGCGTCTGCAATGACTAAACACTTTCAATTTGCATGCACACAAATATCCGACACGTCGGCAAAAACAAAATTTTCCAGAATAAAAAGAAAATGGCAAGCTAAGAAGTCTATAAATATCGACGTCACCGGCGAATGTATACTCTACGAGCCGATGTCCAATAACCCCAAACAGTTACTTTACCAAATACTTGCTTTGCCGCTACCTCTTCTCTACTCTAAGTGGAGCAAACTTCATGCGATTTTCAACGGTCAAACTTATTTTCAAAACTTTATGTACCGACCACAATGAATTTCTAAATTCCTTCACAAGAAAGAACAAAGAAAATACCTATTCCCTTTGCGTACGCAATCCTCGGATCACCACAAGGGATGCCATGTTACACGTTTTTTTAATTCGTTTGCCTAAACAAGTTACCCGACTAATTATTTTATAGAGGAAAGTTTAAAAGGCTCTACTGTTTCACGAAGGTATAAAAGGGCAACGTTTTTCACGCGCGCGGTGAGGTAAAAGTAGGAATAGGCGTAGTCATTAATTAAACAATTTCCATTAACATACATATACTCGTATATATTCTATAATTCTTCCACATACGAATACGCCTCATTTTCCAGTCGACGAAAGACAGCCGTTACAAATTAAAACGCGATTTCGCGTCAGTAGAGAGTTCTAGCAAAGGAGCGCGTGAACTCCCAGTGACGATGAATGCACTAGTCTTCGTGGCTCAAGTGAAGGACGGCCGAGTCACTCTCTATACCTCGCGTGTTACCGACGACATCCCGAATCGAACATGATAAAGGACAAATGAACAACCTCTGGAGTTGCTGATGTTGCAAAAAGGACCTCTCATACACCAATCTGATCTCCAAAATTGCGAAGTCCTCGGCCCTTGACACTAAGGCAACAGTACTCCTACAGTCTTCTCTGCATTTTTGTAGATGGGCAGTAGCAACGAAGAAAATTCCCTCAAGTCGCGCATACGCAAGTGAACCGGTCGCTCGGGTCGCCGGTCAACTACTAACTACTTCTTCTAACTCTTACTTCTCGCTAAAATTCGGCGACGAATTCCATGCTTAATGGAATGTGCTCTCTCTCTCACGCTCTAAAGTTGTCATCATCGCCGCTGATCTGCCATGTAAACAAAGTCGAGCACGTAACATGATAACTCAATACACGTGCTCGACGACGACCCGGCAGCTACGCAAACTTACGGGGAGGACGAGAGACGCCGAGAAAACCGGCTACTCATAGTCAAGGCCTCCACTAGTGTAGAGAACTCGGTAAAGTATGCGTTAACGGTGCGGACGCGGCTATTTTCCTTGACCGTAAGAAAGCAGTAGCAAGCGATTAGTACCAAAGGAATATCAGCTAGCAGCGGCGGAAAACGAGCAAGAAGCATCGATAAAGAAGGGCAATAGCAGGAAGAAGTGCCAGAACGAAGGCAGCGTCACCAGTAGACGCAAGTTTATGAAATTCCGTTTAAAATCTAACACAAAAGTATACAGTATCCGTCACCAGGGGCTGCTACCCCTTCATTGGGAGGTAAACAGAGCATTCATTTGTTACCCTGATCCTCTAACACCCCGAACCCAATTTCCTAAAAAAACTCGAGCTAGTTACCCTGCCACGCTATAACCCGTAACTCCTACACCCCAATTTCATCAACCTTCGAGCTGGTTACCCTGCCACGCTGTAACCCCAAACTCTTAACACCAATTTCCTTAACCCTCGAGCTGGTTACCCTGCAACGCTCTAACCCCGAACTCCTACACCCGAATTTCATCAATCCTCGAGCTGGTTACCTTGCCACGTTGTAACCCCAAACTATTAACCCCAATTTCCTTAACCCTCGAGCTGGTTACCCTGCCACGCTATAACCTGTAACTCCTGCACCCCAATTTCGTCAACTCTAGAGCTGGTTACCCTGCCACGCTGTAACCCCGAACTCCTGCATTTCAATTTTCTGAAATCCGGAACCCAGCTCTCTGTCATTCACAATCCCGATTTCGATATATTTATAGTATCTTGAAATAAAAGGACATATGTACATTTTTTGTAGAAGATAACGTTTAATTCATTACGTATATTTATGTATAGGTAGGAAATAGCAAATGCAACTACGAAATCATGCAAATTTTTGAAGTTCGAAATAGCTACGGGGAATTTCATTTTTAAATTATTATGTTCAGCAAATATTACTACTATCCCTGAGGAAATTCGATTATTATGTTACTAAGAAAAAATTCATTAGACAAACTGATTTTACCATACTAATAGGTATATGTACGTATTTCGAGAGGCGGTTTTAACCAATATAAAAATACTGACATGAGATAATGTTACTCTTATTTTCCACCTTAAACACACTCGAGTATGTGCGTGGCAAAACAAAATCAAACTATGGCATGACATGGAAACCACAATCAACGATTGCGGTTCATGTGGTTCAAATAGCAAGATTGGAACTGCAACTGTTTTTTTCCTTAATAGAAACCACAATCAACGAATGCGGTTTATGTGGTTCAAATAGCAAGATTGGAACTACAACTATTTTTTTTCTTGATAGAAACCACAATCAACGATTGCGGTTCATGTGGTTCAAATAGCAAGATTGGAACTACAACTATTTTTTCCTTAATAGATACCACAATCAACGAATGCAGTTCATGTCGTTCAAATAGCAAGATTGGAACTACAACTGTTTTTTTTCCTTGATAGAAACGACAATCAACGAATGCGGTTCATGTGGTTTAAATAGCAAGATTGGAACTACAACTATTTTTTTCCTTGATAGAAACCACAATCAACGAATGCGGTTCATGTGGTTTAAATAGTAAGATTGGAACTGCAACTGTTTTTTTCCTTGATAGAAATCGCAAACGTTGACGTATGTGATAACCCAAGATCTAACAGTGGAGGAACGTCTGGCACCTTGATTTGATATCGGTTTGTGTGGTACCAACTTCAATATATGTTTTGTTCACTTACAGTATATATAAGCATATTCGATCAGGATACTACAGTAAATTAGTAATAGAACTTTGCTTTACATCTACGTTTCTGAATATCAAAATTGTATTAGAATGGCAATTGAAATTCACAACGTCATTCAAAAATTACTGAAAACATTCCACATAAGTGCGGTTGTAGAAAGCACACCTATATTAAACGATGCAGAGAAGCAGCAACACGATTATGTTGAAGATATATTGAGAAAAAGCATTGAAACGAATTCAGGTATTGAATGTGAGACAAGTGAGAACTTATGTTTCCTGAATGATGATTTTGATATTAATCCAGAATTAATTGACGATCAATTTGAAGAAATACATGGTGTAGACTATGCCGACGTACCTACTTGTACGGTAACAAATACGGTACTCGACGATGGATATAAAAGAAATGCTGTTGAATACTGGGAAAGTGGTAAGAAAAAGAATCTGTCTTTAAATTCCGTCCAGAGTAAATATAAACAAGTTTCGTCAGAACGTTAGTTGAGAGCATGGAAACAGCAAATTGTGACAGGCGGGACCAAAAGAGAGAATCTGTTTAAAGTTTCAGAATATACTTTACAACAACTCAAAGATACTTTAAATCGGAAGTTAACAGTGCATGATTTAGATCTTAAAAGATGGGCTTTATAAAAAAAGTATGAGTTAGATATGCCTTGGTTTAAAGCTTTACCCAATTGGATATTACTATTAAAAAAAAGCATAAAATTGTATCGCGTAAAATAACTAAATATGTGACTAAAGTATTTGTTGAAAATGAGGCTAGTTTAAAGTTAGATTGTCAAAATTTTATCAACCTCATAAAAACAGAATTATCAACCAAAAGTGCAAGTAACATACGAGTATATAATTCAGATCAAAGTGGATTCAATTTAGAAATGCATACTGGCAGAACATTGAGCCACAAAAGTAAGAAGACAGTCGAATCAGTAGTACAATCAGTATCATCGACTACGCATAGTTATACGCATATTTAACCGACAATATCTGCCGAAGGTACATTGCTATCACCCCTTTTTATGGTATTAAAAGAAACAAACGGAGAGTTTGGACCCATTGTTTCAAAAAAACTATTCAATGCACCTAATATATTTTTGCGAGCAAGTGCATCAGGAAAGCTGTCGAGTGAATTACTTCAAACATGGTTGCAACATGTATTTTTTCCTAACTGTGGGAAAACAGCAGTTTTATTACTAGATTCATGGAGTGGACAGTGTGAACGAACTGTAAGAGAAATGACATCAGCAGATACAAATTTTCGTTTGATGATAATTTCTAAGGGTACGACAGGCAAAATTTAACCACTGGATGTATTCGGTTTTCGATTTTGGAAAAACTTTGTAAGAAAAATATCTGATGCCATTATTTTATTCGGATCAGACATCCGTTTACATGAGAGGAATAATATTATAAAATTACAGTCTATCACACATAATCAATTATCTTCACCTAGATTCAAAAGCGTATTTATTTAAATGGTAAAAAATTTAAATGGTACTCTGCTTGGTACAAAAGTGGGTACTTGGATAAAAAACCTGATTCGTTCGACAATCCTGTTGAATATTGCTTCGAAATTTCAGAACAGTCTATCTGCGAGATTTATGAGAGCAGTTATAAAATGTGCATGGTGCAAGAAACTAGTATGTCTACAGCATTTATTTATAGAGTATCATTATTGTTCACAATATGTATAGTGATAATGAGCGCGGATCGTCTTTTTATATTCAAAAAATGTAATCTCAATATCAGATGAAATGACGAATTAATATAACGTAAATATAACATAAAAATAAAATAAATTTAACGTTATCTTCTACAATTATTTCGCCTATGTCCTTTTCTTCTGAGATATTACAAATATGTCGAAATTGGGATTATGAATAACAGAGAACCGGGTTTCGGACTAGAAAATTGGAAAAGGCAGGGTAACCAGCTCGAGGGTTGATGAAATTGGGGTTTAGGAGTTTTGGGTGACAGCGTGGCAGGGTAACCAGCTTGAGGATTGATGAAATTCGGGTGTAGGAGCTTGGGGTTAGAGCGTGGCAGGGTAACCAGCTCGGTGGTTAAGGAAATTGGGGTTAAGAGTTTGGAGTTACAGCGTGGCAGGGTATTTTTGTTATCTTTCAGACATTTTATTCTATATTTTATATTATTTATAATATTGGTGTTATTATATTATAAGAGTATACTATTATTGGTAAAGAATTTATACAGTTGCCTAAAAGTTGTCAAAATTCGTCATTGTTCATTCGGTTGATGAAATTCCAAAGTTTTCAAAATTTTAAAAAACGTACGTTTATTCAGGTGGCAAGTAAAATTAAATTTCAGGCCTAAATACACCTAATCGATAAAATTGATTTTAATTTAATTAAGGGTTAAATTCATAAATCATTTAGTATTATCATAAATTGTCCCGTTGTTAAATGTAGTCCAGTAGTTATTTATAGTGAAGAGGTATTAAATTATCCTGCATGTGCATTTTGTCATTTAAGTAAGAGTTTCTCAATGGTATTATTTTCCTCATGAATTTGAGGTACTATACATTTAATGGTAAATTTTACAAACAAGTACTTAGGGCACAAATGGGCAGACATACTAGTCCATGGTTTGGTGAATTAGTTCTTGTTTATATTTATTGAAAAGTATTGCTAATTTTTACAGAATATATGTTAATGGCTGTATTTTAATCGCTAACTTTGACCATTTGGCTATTTAGCTGAATAAGTATTTTAAAGAACTTTGACAAAAATTTACATTTCATGTTAGAAAAAGAATAAAGAAAGTACACACTCTGACCGCTTGATACATTTTCATTTTTATCACACTTTAAACAAATTAATTATTATTTATGGTTTAATGGATTAAACAATTACTCTGTAACATAAATACTTTCATACACAAAATTTATCTTTAATCAAAAAATACTGATTAATAACGGTTACTCCAGAAAGTTTACAAAACTTATGATATCACATAATCTTTCACGCATTCATCACATACTACAAAATTAGAACAATAATAATACTGATAATATACTCAACAACAACTTTCACAAATAAGAAAAAAATATTCATTGTACAACTTTTAACGAGGTTAGTTATTTTTCGGGTGAGCTGATGCGTACAGACTCTAAGTACACGTACGCTGTCGTTTACGTGGCGCACGGACTGCATCGTTGTGCATGGTTTAGGGCATCGTGCGCGTTCACACGCGCGGGCCGCCGTCACGGCCAAGTTCCGTGCCATGTTCTTACCTTGATGATCTTGGTATTGACTTCCTCGTACGGATTCCCTATTGATTGCGTTCAACGCTGCTATCCACTGCTGCTCTGTACAAGGGAAGGTGCGTCTCGGTTCGCTCACAAAAAAGGTGCCGCGAAATTATGAAACCGCGACACCTGACAATACATTTGATCGTACGCAGGATAGGATTAGAGACTTGTTAGCTAATGAAACGATCCTGGACTTCAATATTGTGATAGTCGTTCTAAGGATTATTTATTTTCTAATCTAATAGCTTTGTCTACATGCAACAACGTCGGCCTACGCTTGGAAAAACATTTTATCGCATAGCGAATATGGGCGTCGCCATTCTAGGCCGTTCGCATCTTAGCTGCCGCGCGCTGTGATCCACGATCTCTCGTCAGACCATTTGCTCACACTACCGCGGTTCCGCGGAAGCCGCGTCTCCGCAATAATAAAACAGATCAAACTATTAACGAAACTATTATTTTTTTAAATATAATGAACGCGAATGCTGGCCAGCCTACCTGTCTTATGAAGCGGATCGTTTCATGTCGTCTTGTCTACGACAAGACACTGTTGCATCGCGCGTTCTCTTAGGGATGGCAAACAATGATCCAGCAGGGCTCAGGCGTAACTGTCGTCTTTTATTCAATAGCTCCAGTATTTTTTATCTTCTTTTACTGATAAAAAGTAGGATAGTACGTCGTCACGTAGGTTAAGCTAACTTACTCGAGGGTAAGTTTGAAAGCCATATGATTCCATCAGGCTTCCCTTTTTCCCATTACACACACATACACGTGCGCATACGACGATGTCGATATGCGTGCCGGTTAGTGCTGCCCTCACAGGTATACTCACTAAACCGATCGATATGCACGGTTATTAACGTTTTTTGTTACAAACCATTCAATATATATATATATATATATATATATACAATCTGAGCCATAAGTTGAAATTTATTTTATCATGTCATAATTTATATGTTATTGATAAACTTATTAACGAACTTAACAATCTAATCAAACTTAGCAAGGGTTCGATGGATACGAATAATAAAGTTGGAGTGGTTAATAAAATTAGTTTTAATATTGTCATATAGTGTACATTGGGTAAATCAGTCGACAATCGGGTTCACGTATAACTGAATACCAAATAGTATAAAAATAAAGATATGACGTCAGCGTTGGCCAAACATTGTCAATTAAGAATGTTGAGATTTGTGGGTTTGTATGTAAGAACAAATACTTTATTATTAACAAAGAGATTTTAATAAGACCGTATAAAAGTACAAGCGGAGCCGCACACTTCGGCTCAAGCAAATGATGTTCAATTTCTAATAGTTCTTGCTTTACTTCACAGGAATCCTTACATAAGCTCAAGCCCAATAAGCAAAGAAAGAAGTATTTCTAAAACAACGGTTCTCAGAATTTTGCAAACCAGCCGTTATAACCCATATCATATAATCTTAACGCAGGCTGTGACACCGAACGATATGTTAGGACGGTACGTTTCTGTGAATGGATTTTACAAATGATTGGAGTAAATTCTAATCCTGAAGCAACATTCAGAAGTGATGGTAGCTTAAATCGACATAATTACTACTATTTGTCAAGTCATAATCCTCGCTATTATCAACCAATTAATCATCAACACTTTGGAATGTTAATGTTTGGTATGGAATTATGAATGGCTACTTGATTGGACCGTATTTTTTTCACTATAACATGAATGGTCAAAATTTCTTGGAACTACTCCACGATCATTTACCTATGCTACTAAAAGATATCGTTTTATATACAAGATTAAAATTGTAAGTACATCTCAGTATTATGCCTTCACATTTATCAAGAGCATTCTACAACTAAATAGAATACGATGGTGCAAATTTAAGCATCATGCGCTGCTAAACCTAGAAATGTCTTATTAAGCATTATTATACCGTTTGAAATATGAGTAGACTTATGTATTCTAGCAAGCGGTGGTAATTTTGAGCAGTTATTCAATAGTTAAAGTTTGTAAATCATTGTAAATATAAAAAGTTAACTAAATAAAATCTTGTTTTTGATTTCAGGATCTCTTATTTTATCTTGAATAACCTAAAACGACAATAATTTTTTGCGAAACTGTTATTAGATTTTTCACCGTCTATTGAAGATGCTAAGCTGAGTCACGAATACGCGTCTATTGTCTGCGTTACGTGTCACTTTCTTGTATCTTGATTGCTGAGTTTCACATGCGTATTCCACTGTACCGGCGACTTTTGTCTCCTCGCGCTTGTTTCGCTTGTGACTTTGGTGATTGTCACTACTAACTGCTTGTGAAGATTACTGTGTGCGTGCTGGCTTTCGTAACATTCGCCTTTCATCTCTTATTCAACATCGGGAGCTGTTACCTAAGTTGTGGGACAACAGGGGCGAGATTCCTTTGCCCCAGGGTTGCGTTTTTGCTATCACTGGAAGTTCCAGCGCATTTATTAGCTGTGTCAATATTCTCCATGCAGATTCTCTCTCACGAACTACTACTATGTAAGCCTTTATCTGTTCATAAAAGACTTTATCTTATGCTACTCACTTGTTTTTTTTATTTGACCGCCTCGGTCTCCGTTTTTCAGCAAACCAAGCCGTAGCTCTATTTATTGCGTATTTCAGCAATAAACCTTAATATCTATAACGTTTTCCACGGATCCTTTCATATCCCGGCCATATATAAGAATAACCTGACACTATCGGATCGGGCTTCGTAAGACCCACGTTGAGACCTACAAGAGTTATGTATCCACTTCAAAAATTTTTGCCTTATTTTTATATAATCAGGGATTTTACTCACGCTGAGTAAAATCCTTGCTATAATATCAATAATGTAATTTTCAGGGTAGTCTGTCATATTGAAAAGGTTATTTCAAATTATTTCAAAACGGATATTTCAAAATACTAATTTGGTCAAAAATTTCCAATTGAAGTTCTAACGAACAGAAAAATATTTTAAACTTGAACTGTAACGTATGGAAAATAATTTGAAAATGAAAAATTATAAGTTTACAAGTTCAGTTCGTAAGAAATACCATTACGTGCATAAAACTTGTTATTTCATTTAACGCATCAATCTTAGACAATTTCAAAGTGTACATAATTTATGGAGGTAATTCTAGTAATTATATTCACAAATTGCAGGAAATCTTAAATTAAATTTAATCTAATTTAAAAATCAAAATTATCAACATTTTTCTGTGCATTGTATGTTTTATTGGAAATTTTTCTATAATTTAATTGATCTTTGATTGATCTTTAATTGGTTAAAAGTAGAAAGTTATATTTAGAAAAATGAACTTGATCTTGAAATAACCTGATCTCAAGGTCAAGGTTATTAAATAGCATAGGCAGATAACCCCTAGTGTCCCTTACAATTTTCACCTAAACATTTTTTGTGATCGCGTAGTTTGAGATATATCTCCTTTTATCGATTAAAATGGATCTCCCCTTTCAACATCATTAAAGCGTCGGAAAACTTTTTCAAATAAATATAACTTAGACTATGGGTATAAATTATCTTGAATACCTGAAAAAATGTACTAAAGATTAGAAAAATTATTTTGATTACCTGGAAATTTTACTCAAGCTTAAACAATGGAGTGTTAAAATTATATTGGTATTAGCTTCTCGTGTTTAGAAAAAATCCAATACTTTTTATAAATATTTTTAGAAAATCTGGGAAGCTTAATAATATAGTGATTATTATAGTAATATTAAGCATTAATAATATAGTGATCCAGGTAATCACGCTGGAATGAATATAACAGAGGTCATAATAGATACCACTGACAAGAAAATTAACAGAGCCAGGGCCCTGATGCATCATAACACTAATACGGGGAATAACATTTAGTCCTTTCATCATTTAGTACTAAAGCAAGTAAATTCTATCAGAGCTGTATTTTAGTGCTAGAGGGCATCTTCAAGATTCGAGAAATTGTAGGAAGTGTTCAGCTTACATTTAAAAAGTAATTACTGTCAAAAGAATAATCTTCATTATACACAATAATAAAATCTGGTGACTTATAGGGAGTTTGCTGAGCCACTGTAGAAAAATCCAGCCTGAAAAGACTAAATTATAATAGTATTAGTTAACCAAGATAAGGGTGTATTCACTTAGCTACTTACTTCAAATTCCGGTAATACTGCTAGAATGGTGGTGACTCTGATTAGCTTGGTGCAAGAGGATCAAGCTTGAGATCTAGTGATGATGAGAACAGTGAGCTTATTATATGTAAATAGTATAATGAATGAGAATCGTAAGATATCCTAAGAGTGGATGCGCAAATGTCTTCCGCAGCTCACAGTGTAGTGATTCCCTCATTTAAACACTAGATAATTGCTGAGGTCTGTGTCTCCTGGCCCCAGCCCTAAGATACTGGAAGCATCACTGACACTAGAAGTATAAGTGCAAGAGCAGGAGGGACAAGCAGTTTTCTTCTTTCATAGGTAGACTCAGGAGTAGACATCTCATTTATGACGTAATATGGGCGAAGCAAGGATTATCTGGCTAAAGGTTTGATGACAATTTCGTATAATCACCCTTCCATGTTTGTGTTTACATATATTGGCACCATTTTTTTATTAAAATACTTCATATGAAGCTTTTGATCTTCGTGCTTTGTGATTGTATCCTAGGCATTCAATACAACGTTAAGAACGTATTTTTATTTAGGTATAGCTTGCCATCTGTGCAAGCCACGATGAAAGTTAAAAGAGCAGTTAATTATTTTTTCATCATCTCCTGTATTAAATATTTTAAACATTATATTCAACATACTGACAACATTACAGTAGGCATTTTCAACGTATATTTTAAACAACGTACAGTGCAACCGCCACTTCCGATGAAGCTATCGTTTACATGATGAACTTATAACAATGAAATTATTCTTTTCTAATCCAGCAAAAAAGTAGTTGATAAGTTTTCCATAGCCGAAAGCAGAACTCATATAATGAAGAAACATGATCAAAAATTGTTCACAAACATTTGCTAAAGGATTTTGTAGTTCTAGCGAATTTCAGCAGAGTTTGTTACATCTTGCTATTTAGTATTGATTCGCGTGAACGCGTGAATTATGAAATGTTGAAAGAATACGGAGTAGAAGGCGGTAAAATTAGAGAAACAATAAATACCGTAATAGAAAATGTTAAATATAAGTTAAACATCAGGTAATGAAAGATGTTAGCTCTCATTACCTATCGTTGATTTCTACAAGTTCCGTAAGTTCGGGTTCGATAGTATCACTGTACTTGCTCTTGTGTTCCTCTCATTGGCTGCTGCACTCGAACTTTCTTATTTGCAATGTTGTGAATACCAAGTGATTCCTCCTGTAGGCAATAATGGTTATACGAGTGTGCCAATCACAGCCAGTCACACTCAGTACAAGTTCATCGAGAGATTGGTGGAATAAACAGCAATTGTATAATAAATATACGTGGAACTGTCGTTGTACTTGTATAGTTGGAGACGTTTATTTTTCACAAATAAAAGAATGACAACAGATAAACTAGGAACTAAACTGCATCTTAAATTTTACTTGACGAAAAGGAGTTGTACTGTTTAGGAACAAGGTCCGAGTTAGACTGCCCGTCGATCTACAAAAAATGCCTTACGAGAGCACTAATTTCCTCGCCTTAACTTACCGTGAGTTAGGAAAATATGATATTTTACGCGTGGAAGGAGTGCGCTCCACTCTCGCTGACATTCATGCAGACGAAATCGGTTTTCGTCCAGTCTGCACTCGCGAATCAATTATGATTTTTGCTTTAGAAACTAATGTCGCCTGCCCCTGCTGCCCGACTCTGCGAGAAGACCTTTTTGGGAGTCTTCTCATAGAGTAAGCAACAAAGACATACAAACTGGCGGTGTCCTTATGCCGAAATTGCCTGTGCCAGCCTTATCATGACGTAATAGAGTTTTACAATTTTTACTCAAGCAATTAATGTTACGATAAAAATGGCAGATTACCGTAGAAATCATAATACAAACCATTGCCATAACTGTTCACGTCTAGTTCATTCTACGCTTTATATGGGAGTAAGTATTCACTACTAATATATGTTAATATGACCAGCAGGTTATATTCACAAGCAGGAAATATGATCTGTAGTATACGTTCCAACGGAAGACTGTTCATTGGAAAGCTGTATCGGTGGAACGAAGAATAAATTTGATCAGAGAATGCTGTTGGATCACGAGATTTGAACCAGGACTTTAACCACTAAGCGTTATTGAGATTTCGCATTAAAATGATTTTTGATGTATTTCTAATTACTGTAGATACACACTAATCGTCAGCTATCTCGATAGGATACTTTAATTTTAATAACAGAAATGTCCATTAAAAGATGTATTATAAACAATACATATAACTTTTAGATACTTTCTATATCTTTTAACGGCTAATTTAAGTAGTCGCTTAACAGAACTGACCTTAAAAATAAACTCATCTATACCGTCTTACAGATGAAAGTTTGAGATATCTGTGTCGTACGCACATAACGTATACGCTTGCTAAACTACTACAAGTTTGGCTCGTATATAAATTTCTGTGTATCGCTTACTGTATTGTTGTGCCTCAAAGTCATTAAATAGTTGAAAAACTATCGCTATAATACATAACTATTTTGACTGAATCTTTTTTAAAAGCGAGCTTAATTTGTCAGAGAACGAAATTGATACTAAATCAATGACAATTACATAATATAAAGTTCTTTGTTCATTATTTTCATATAACATAAATGCAGCTATTTAATGTTACTATTTCATTGAAAATATACAATCTTACATAGAAATTAAGTTAATTCATCGGCATCATTTATTCGTATCGAAAAATCTGATATAATTTATAAAAAAATAGTGGTAAAATAATAAATTTGTTGTCATATCCAAATCATAATATTATAGAACTATAACAATTGTATTGCTATATTGAACGAGGGTGGGTCAATAAGTCCTTAGAAAATCCATAAGATGGCGCTCAAAGCATCTCAACTTATGTTGCACCAGCAAGGGTCACTATTAAATAGAGCGCTGCCGAAGTTGAGTAGTTCCGTTTTTATCGTTGATCAAAGTGAACAACTTTTATCTTTTGTTTCTTGCTAACAATGAAAAAAAGTGAGTTCCGAGCAGTGATGAAACATTTCTATTTAAAAGGCCTTACACCGAAAGAAATAAAAGAAGAGTTAGATGCAGTTCATGGTGTATCTGCCTCTGTATTTGCAACTATTTACCATTGGGTAAATGAATTTAAACGTAGCCGTACGTCGAATGCAGATGATAATCGTTCAGGCCGTCCTGTAGACGTGCATATTCCGGAAATGATCAATAAAATCCATGATATGGCGTTGAGTGTCCGAAGAATAAAATTGCGCGAAATAGTTGAGACCACAGGGGTTTCAAAGGCACTATCATTTCAATTTTACATGAGAAATTGGACATGAGAAAAATTTCAACAAGATGGGTACCGCGTTTGCTCTCAGTCGAGAACAAACGCAGTCGACTGGTAGCCGCTGAGGCCTCTTGGTGCGTATCCACCGTAATCCGGACGATTTTCTGCGTTGATTCATAACTGTAGACGAAAAGTAGATACACTACTACACTCCTGAGACGAAGAAACAGTTAAAACAGTGAATTGTGAAAGGTCAACCAGCTCCAAAGAAGGCGAAGACAGTGAAATCGGCCGGTAAGGTTATGGCCACTCTTTTTTGCACGTGGAATTATCTTCGTCGATTATTACTATTTCGAAAACGGACAAGCAATCATCGGAGAGTATCATGCGTTGATATTGGACAGGTTAAGCGAGAAAATAAAGGAAAAACGTCCTCATTTGAACAAACAAAAATTCTGTTTTATCAAGACAATGCACGAGTGCACACTTGCTTAGTTTTAATGGCTAAAATTGAAGTTCAAATTAGTAGACCATCCACAGTATTCACCAGATTTGGCTTCTAGTAACTTCTTTTTATTGAACTTCGTCTCCTCTAGTAACTTTTTTTTATTCCCAAACCTAAAAAAGTGGCTTACCGGACAACGATTCATCTTGAACAAGAAGATCATAACACAAACAAATAGCTATTTTGAGGAACTTCCAAAATTATTTTTTTCTGATGGCTTAAAAGAACTTGAAGGATGTCTGAAAAAGTATATTGAGCTAAAAGAAGATTATGTTGAAAAATAAAAAAAATTTACTAAAAAAATTGTTTTTCTATCTTTTTCTAAGGACTTATTGACCCACTCTAGTATGTGAATAACAATGCATTTGAATTGCAATTGTAAAAATAATATTTTGCAAATTGTTACTAAAAAATTGTTCAGTATAGAGTCAATTCAAATATCGTATTACATTTACTATGAAAAAATGGGAACAGTATTTTATCGAAATAATAAAATAAAAAAATGTTAGTTTATAGTGAATTCCGGCGATTCAAATAAAGAACATTATTTAATGAGTAAAACTGTAAAAGGTGAATAAAAAATAAAAATTATAAAAGTGCAGTGCTTGGCTCTTTTATCCGGATAAGTACTTAAACAGAATGAATGTTATAGCTCGATTGGTACCATTACAAATGCTTGATATTTTTCATTTTAATTTCAAATTTAAAAATCAGACAAGATATAAACACGAGATATTTATATCCACCAGAAGCTATACACAGACTACAAGAATATCCATTACAAAATAAGTCATATATAATCCACCGTATAGCTATTGTAACGGGGTATCACCGTTTAATTATATTTTTATTCGCGCGACTTTGTTGAAAGGGCGAAAGTAATTATCTATGCTCAAAATGCAGTCCGGAGAGCATGGGGAGACAGGCGTCAGTCAACCAGTAAATCTATTAAGCCGTAAGAAAGTGAGTGGTAGCAAAAAGAAGTAAGCGAGTCGAAAACACTTGTTAGTAACACGAACAGAACCTTTTATTATCACTCAAATGCTACATAAAGTCGGCCCGCGCGTTTGTTTACATCGACGCTCGCTCATCGACAACACGTATTGTCGGGACGCGCGCTGCTCTTCGTTATTGGAGCCGCTACATGCACGCTTCGAATGTCGGAAATTAATTATCAAGCATGCATCCGCGATCGCGAGATTAAGCTGGCCAGCTTACCTTAATATCGCAGGCGTACGAAGGTGACACAGACGAGTCGCACAGCGAGAAAATTGTTCTATTGTTTATGTCGCGGATCGCGAGTTCGCGCACACGTGGTTTCGCCCTCGATGGCGAAACCTCACACACACTCTCTCGACCTGGTCTCGAACTGGTAGTTGTGTGGCATCTTGGCGGCAGCGATCACTGCTAGCTGGTACTGATCTGGGTGTTCTTCTCCTAATAATTGACTTAAGCGGGACTCGGATCGACAATAGCGAAAGGAAAAGCGGGCGATCGTGACGATGGTCAGTGCTTCACTGGTTCGGTTTCAATCGCGCGCGTTCCGTCTGCTCGCGCGCCGAATTCCTTCGTTATGTATTTCGTCCCCCCGGTAGGTGCTGCCCTCCCAGGCAGCAATTAAGTTAGGTTATCAGCGCTAATTTGACGTTTACCGTCACACTATAGACGAAGAAAATAAACAATCTGTTTATTTTAAACACGGGGATGAAGAATTAACAATCCAAAAAAATTTAGAAACTAGGTTAACGGCATATTTCGAATTGATTAAAATTGATTCAAAGGCACGAGAATATTCATATTCAAACATACCAATACCTTATAATTTTGATAATAAATTAAAAAAAATATTTCAATAGAAAACATACTAAAAAATCTATACTTAGCCGAATGTATTTAGTAAATGAAAATGATCAAGAAAGATATTTTATTAGACTTTTATTACTTCATTTCAAAGGAGCAACATCGTTTCAAGAATTACGTACAGTTGATTACGTTTTCTATGATACATTTTATGTAGCAGCTAAAACTAAAAAATTGGTAAAAATGGAGGAATGAGATCGGTGTTTGCAAGAAGCTTGTAGAGTTAATTTCCCTTATGCATCATGTAAATTATTTGCATTAATTTGTGTTTTCCGCAAACCAAAAAATGCTCGAGAATTATTTGACAAATACAAAACTTCTTTTATATCGTTAAAAATACAAGGAATGAGTCGAGGAAAACATGGTATCGCAATCAGTAGACAAAATTTTAAAAGATAATGGATGTTGTTTAAACGATTTCAATTTACCTGGAATCATACCATACATAAATGACGATGTTACAGAATCAATTTCATTTAATGAGATTATTGATGCAAAAAATCAATTTTTTCCAAAAATTGATTTTTTTTAGGACAAAGAAAGGACAGAGAAAAAGGACAAAGAAAAATATTTGATTAAATATTACATTGCGTAAAAAATAACGCAGGTAAGAAATGTTTATTCATTGATGGACCAGAAGGGAGTGGAAAAAGTTACATCTTGAATGTTCTCATAGATTATTTAGAATCCAATATAATTACGTGGCATGGACACGAATTGCTGCAAATTTATTAAAAAATAGAAGAAAAATAGGTATAACATTCAAATTACCGCTGAATATTACTGAATGTACAACTTGTAGTATTAAACATAATTCAACGGATGGTAAATTAATGAAGAAACTGTAAGTATCATCTAGGATGAAATCTATGACTTCTAAATACACATTAGAAGTTGTAGATCGTCTCCTTCAAGATTTGAACAAAAATAAAAAACTATTTGATGGTAAAACAATAATTGTTTTAGGAGATTTTTAACAAATATTGCCAGTTGTCCGTTAAGGTCACCGTACAAATGTTATAGAAAACTCAATCAAATTTAGTTATCTGTGAGAACATTTTACGAGTATTTCTGCCGCTATAATATTATTAAGAAATTTGAATTTGAATGAAGGACTTTGTAACGGAAGATGATTTATAATTAACAATCTGTACAAACATATTATCCAAGCGTAAATTACGTGTAGAAAGACTATCGAAAAAATAGCTCTTATTCCCAGGATATCACTATCACCAGCTAGAGAAGATGTACTATTCAATATGTATCGAAAGCAATTTCTAATTAGAATAGGTTTTACAATGATAATCAATAAATCACAACGACACTCATACGACAGAGTAGGAATTTATTTACTACCTCCGGTGTTTAGTTATGGACAACTTTATGTTACCTTATCTAGAGCCAAAAATAAAAATGATTTCATGATTCTATTATTAAAAGATGCCATGATAAAAAGAAACGAAAAAAAAACATAATAAAAAAGTTTATACAAAAAGTATCGTTTTCGAGAAGGTTTCGTAATTAGAGTCAATAAGAGTAGCAGTACCTGATACCGAACTGTGTGTTATAGAAATACTGGTGTTCAATTAGAAATTCTAATAGACGTTAGAAATCCATTTTCCTCTTTTCACACATACTTCACATTTTTATTGGAAGTTCTGGGGAAAAAGTCATATTAAATTGGCAACAGCATAAAATATTTAGCGCTCCAAACAAGACAGCAGCATGAAATATGTAGCGCTAGAAACTTAGTATCAGCATAAAATATGCAGCGCTGGAAATGCCGGTAATATTAGTAAAACATAATTGTCAGATTGATACTGATGAGTCCAATTTGACAAAAAAATTTGGAAAAAAGCGTCTAAGGAAACTATCATATGTTTGATAGGCTCGAAAGAAACACTAGGAACAATACCACATGATAAACACAGCAGACAATGTCCAGGTGTCAGGGTGACCCCCAGGATGACAAGATACCATCCCCAAGAACGTGCACCAGGTATACAGTGTTACCGTCGTAAAACCCCGACTCGCACAAAAGATGATTTCCAGGTATCAGGGAGACCCGCTAGAACGACGAGGCACCATCCCCGAGTATGTGCACCGGTCATAGAGTGTATTCATTTGTAACTCTAACTGAAATCCGATTCATCCAGGAGATGACGTCCAGGTGCTACGGTGACT
The DNA here is from genome assembly GCF_024137745.1 of Phymastichus coffea. Classification (NCBI taxonomy): domain Eukaryota; kingdom Metazoa; phylum Arthropoda; class Insecta; order Hymenoptera; family Eulophidae; genus Phymastichus; species Phymastichus coffea. The sequence goes on from NW_026706827.1 coordinate 5,551,786, forward strand.
GACCAGATTACAAAATGCAGTTATAGGAGTGCTACCTTCATGGAAATATGCAACCCTTATTATACGAAAATGTTTCGACCTGTAAAATAGGAGAGCCCAATAAAAATCGAACGGACGTACGGGCGGACGATTATAAAAACGATATCACTTTAATATAAGATAAGAATTTTTAATACATGCTCGAATATCTGTGGTCTTCTTTGTAATTAAACGATTTATTACATGGATCCGTGACTGCCTGAAGCACCTAAAAGGTCTAATATTGGCTGATAGCATCTCAGATGATTACAGTACGTTAAAAACAATGTATAAGAATATTTTCGACTGTACCTGTCATATATCTTAATCTATTGTATAGAATTCTGCAATCACGTTAAATGTTTTACAATTACATACCACGATAGTAGTTTTAAATCTTGTACAAATATTTAAAATTCGTAGATTTTTTCGAATCTACAGCAATGTTACGGAATATAATTTCTGTACGGAATATAATTATACGGAATATAAAGTAAGAGTTGCTAAAACGCCAGTCTTCTCTTTTTCTCGTTTTAGCTTATGGCACCGCATTCCATTTGTCATACAGAACGTCTAAATGTGCTCAATCTTCAATAGTACCAATAAATGTTACCGCCAGCGATCGGTTTGCGGTAGACATTGAGCATATGCAATCAAAGCGAGTCGATGGGTTAGCAGTCAAAAGCATACCTAATAAGCTTTTGCTCAGCCAATGTACCGACTTTGTCAGAAGAAACGATTCATATGTGCAAATTTTTACACGTGTATACATTCGAAGGTATGAAAATTAGTGTTACCATTACTCCTTCTAGAACAATAAAACAGATAATGTGTACGTGAAATATGATTGCATTAACACGAGAATCCATACTTTTACGAGATCAGTTTCATGCGTGACTTCACTATTATATTATAAGTCTAAATATTTCTCTTAGCGTAATATTGTATCAATTGGGCGTAAAAAAAAAGATTTATCATGTACATACCTCAGAGAAATAATAGCAATCACTCCAATTCCTACTGTATGTACTAAGCAATTGACCATAAATTTGGTTTTGTTGGACTTCTAACAATAGTACGCGAAATAATTGACGAGATAAACGAAGCATTCATCGATTTGAAGTTCCTCGTCGATATAAAATGCGTATGAATACGACTTCATTATTATCTGTACCGAAGTGCGTGGAGCATCAGTGTAAATACGTAGATTCAAGCGTGGTAGGTGACCTATTACCATTTTTGTGTATGAATCAAACATGCTTCAAAAAATCACTTGACGCGATGGAACATTTACATTGCATACAAAAAATTTGTAACTGCTATTTTAGTCGAAGATTTCCGATACCGTACAATTGTGATAAAACTACTATTAACGTTGTATCGGATTATCGATTGCATCAGTACAGATCATACATGGAAGCAGATCTTTCATAATGATCGAGAATAAATAGGATATGAGATCTCGTTTCCCAAGGATATATTTACTCTTCATAGAATCAAGTTTTTCATCATCGGACAACGACGCATGAGATGAAAATCATCATCCGCAATATGATGATCGTTGGATTAAAGAATTACTAATGGATAATTAACAGTAGGTAATAATTCATAGATCCAATGAACTCGGTGAGCCAACAAAAGATACGTGCATGCAAATAACTTTTAGTTTTAAATACAACTGACTTTGTTGTTTTCAAATATTTTTGTATATATAAACACAAGTATTGTATATATAATTATTCGTTTGGTAGAATACGATGACTTACAAAGAATACGCATACATATAGACTATTATTGCTTTAAAGTATAAATATTGATTTTAGAAAAAAATGTCTGAACAGCAAAGTTAAATAATTTCATTAACGTTTTAGTTGATTTTGAGATTTTTGACCAATATTATATATGAGTTAAAGTATTTAATAATGAACATAAAATTTATACGTTTTACTATTAACATGTCTTAATTTGACTATATGTTTCTAATAGTCTGTTCTTTGGCATAATTTAAACTTAATGAATCAGCTTCGCTCAATATTTCTGCTAAATAATATACAGCCTGCAATTATGTTTACTAGTAAAATATATTTTAAGTCTATCCTTTAGCAATTATAGAAAGTCTAACAAGTCTTTCGACGATACTGTGTAAAAATGTAGATGTAAATTTACGGCTCCTATTATTATTTTCAAATAACTCTGCTAAATCTATTAATATTATCATGAATAAATATCTCACTTACACCAGTTACGTTTTCTTATATATTCTTTTCAATTGATTTTAAAGGTAATAAATGTGGTCAGTCAGACATCAGTTCACGTTTCATTGACAGGTTGACCAACTTCTTAAGAATTTTATTGGAAAATCAAACAACAATAAATGTACAATACGCAAACATATATGAATAGTAGTTCAACCTATTTACAAATCAGCATAATAAGTGACACCGTCTTGACAGAGCAGTTTCTGAGTGTATTCTAAATAAAATTTACTTAGCTTAGCTAAGTTACATAACCCTTTTCTCAAAAGGTATAGATTATGAGATTATAAATGCAACTTGAATTTCTAGTACCCTCATGTTTATTGATATGATAAGTTTTACTTTTGATACAAATGATTTCAGAAAATAATTATTTATTCCATTGAGGTTTAATTGGATTTTGCAGTTTTATTTAAAGTTATGCATTTGTGCATGATTTCAGTCAAATTGGTGCAAGTGTGTATATTAATTACAGTTTCATCATTTTTCTTTTCTCTAAATTAATTAAAACGAATTCTTAACGATGTATAACACGATCACCCATTTTCGGATTATTTTATAAATAGGGTTTGTTCTATCTATTTTTACTAATTAATTTTTATCCAACTTCATAATGTATTCTGTAATGTTACTATCACCTTTAATTTATTATTTTGTTCGTACTCTCGTGGTCTGTCGTGATAATGAGTAAGAATTCGTTTGACTTTGAAAAATATGTATGAATATTGAATTTGAAATAAAATTATAAATGAAATATCTATGATTGGTTGAATAGGGCTTAAGGAAAGATAGACCTTACCCTAGTTTCTTATGGTGCGAAGTGACCCATAAGCAGAGCTTCAGTCTCTCTTGTAAAAAAGGATGTAATTCAGCCCAAGTTTCTCATAGCGTGAAATGTTCTATGAGTCGAGCGTAAATTACAATAGGAAAGGAAGGAATTCCTTGGTTAATCACTTGAGAGAAAGAATTTAAATATAAGTCAAGTTTATTCATTCTCGAGCGCTCACTTTGTAAGACTAGGAGAGAATGCTAGCCTGTGCAAAAATCAGCGTATTTATACACAGATTTTCCCGCCTACTGTATTTTCGCAGGACAGCCCTCTTCGAGCTGTTTATGCAAGTGTGCAAAATCATTTTCTCTTGTTTACAATAAAGTAGACAACAATAACGAAATTTTAAAGTATGTAAAATTTACAAAATTAGATATGGATTATAATAGTACAATTAACACTTATTGCAAGAAGTATAATCAAAAGTTATTAAATAATAAAGTTAGTTAATATAATATGTAATAGGCTGCCGTTTAACCTTCAATCCCGATTGAATATATCTATTCGTATGGTCAAACGACGCCTTGTTATCTATGTGCTATAAGCACATTAACTCACCTTGTCCGGGAGTGCGCCTGCGCAGAGTTCTCTTACCGTCACAAGTTGGGTTCTCGATCTCTCCGCTCGGGGCGCTGGCGCGCTCGCTTCACAGCGCTCCGTCGGCCACTGCCGACAACTCGGTTGGCTAGCCGCTTCTTAAGTTGCCTACGCGATCCGTGCTAAACTACCGGCGCGTTCGAATTAAACGTAAACAACAACACAACTCTCGGACAAAGGGAAGACAAAACAATAAGATCGTTGCGTTTTAACCAGGGATCACTTTATTTACTCTAAGTTTGTATAAGGGAGGGATTTGCCGAGAGACTTCCGCACGCAATATCGAATGACAATACAAACGGAGAGAGAGAGTGAAAATCGCGATCGCCGCGGACTAATCGCTCGCACGTTTTTTATAATTCGCCGTACACGCTGTGCGGGATCGCACGCTAATAACAATAAGCAGTACTGTGCACCTACCGCGGAGTTGTCGGGGATACGGTGGCCAACCGTACCCGTCTAAACTGGCTGTCGATGGGCTGCCTCTGCGCCTGAGGTCCCGCCGCGGCTGTTGACGCTGCCGAGGTTTCTCTCGTAGCTGTCGAGGTCACGCACGTTACTCAGTGCTCGCGCTCGTGCTCCACACTCGCTATCGATGCACTTAACTTCCTGGATCTCGCTCAAGAATATCACACGCGCTGTTGTCTCTCACTCGTAATATCTGTGATGCAGCCGGACTGAATGTCACAGTCATACTGGCTAGCAAACTCTCCCCTCCCGGTCATCGCCCCCAACGCGCCCTCTCTCTCTCAAACCGATCGCGGCTGTTACGCTCAGCCGCTTAGTAACCTACGCGAGTCAAAACGATTCTCGGCAATCGTTGCAAATAATGCAATATTTACAATAAAATAAGGATAAAATTTGACATATAGCAATAGTTTATTGTTTGTAGAAGTAATTCCAAAAAAGAACTACTTAAATAAGTTAATAACATTTGAATTATAATCAATTATCGTATTTTGCACCGATTTTTTTGTAAAATCTTATAATGCAAATATTAAGTCAGTTAATGAAAATTAATAAATTATAAAGATGTCGTTATTATGTACAAAATTAACGCTTTTGATTCATATATAATTATTTGTTTAGATAAATTATTAATTGTTTATTTATTGATAACAGTAATAATTAAGCTGTTATCAATGAAACGAATTCTTACTCATGTTTCTTATATAGTCATCTTGAATTTAGAGTATCCGCTTTATTATAATAATTAACATTTACAATGTAATAAACAAATTAAATTTGCAAATTAAAATTTCATATGAGTTAGTAGTTAAAGTAATTGAAGTTATTATAATCTTAATCTATGCCCTAAAATCTATATAAAAAATGCTTTGTTACATTGAAATTACTCTTAATTAACGCATTTTTATTGAAAAATAAGAACTACTATATCTATATCGTATAAGTAGAGTGACGTAACGCTCCTTGTATGGTCATGAAATTTGACTCTAGCACTAATACAATCATATAATATGTGAGGTTGTGCTGTTTAATATACTTATTGATGTACGTAGATTGACGAGTTTAGCGGGTTGCAGTAATCCAATGAAAATAAGAGAAGAGCTCGTAGATAGGACCGTTACAATTCCTTTTAACTAAAAGAATAGTACATATGTTATATATTGTTTCAAATTTTACGCTACTATATTGAAATATCTGTGGTATACAATACAAATAGAGATAATTGAATGTCGAAATTTACGATTATCATAGTCCATTGTTGATTTTTTGTCAATTTTTTGAAACGCTTATGGATATAAGATTCAATAAGCGCCATCGGATATTGAAGCTTACGTGATATCATAACAATATATCTCCTAAACTTACGATGAAAGCGCTCATGTAACAAGAAAGATGCATGATCTATAAGACTGTACATAACATTTCTCTTAAATTAAGGTGGATGGTCCGAATAGAAATGGATGACTTAGCCTTGAATTATCTTTCATCACTACGAGATTCAAAAAATTCAATGTTTCATCCATTCTGAGTTCAAAGATAAATTTCAGGTTAACATGATAAGCATTAAATATACTCAAGATCACACCTATATATTGTCGTTGTACTATTGAAAATGTATCATTAACGTATCTTCAGTAAGATTTAAGAATATAATTATACTCATATTTTAATCAGAAAAAACACTATTTCTCTACGTCATTCATAATAATATTCGCGTTTAAAGAAGATATTGGTGAACCTATTGATACACCTTTTATTTTTATAGAAGCACACAATGAATAACAATTGTATTTATGCAAAAATCTTGTACCTTTAATAATTGTATCAAATGTAACATTATTGTAGGATATTCTTTATTATATTATCCAGACTTTCAACAGCAAGTTCACGGTATATTGGTAAATAAAAACAGCATATCTAAAGATATAAATACATTGTCAAATTCGAGAGATATTATTAAGTTTTTTTTAACATTATTAAGTTTAAGAACGAACTGAAAAAAGAGTGTTTTTTCCTATTATTATAATATTTTTAAGCTTTCTTGTAGGTAACTTGATGATCAATTCTTAATAATGCACGATATATGGATACAGTCTTGAATGTATTTAATGCTTACAACGAGAACTTAGAATTTGCTCTGAACTAAAGGTGAATAGAAAATTGAATCATTTGGATGTCAGAGTGATGAAAGATAATACAAAGATCTAAATTAAAATTCCGTTATTGAGAACCAATCCACCGTAAAATCAAATAAAATCAAATTAACAACTTCATATATTCTTCTTGTATCGCTTGGTTTATTAAATTTGTTGTAACGGAGAATCTCGGCTAGGCCGATTTTGTCCGTTTGGCTCTCGCAAATGTCCGTGCGCCGCGCCAAGCTGAGAGTGTGTGTGGTACGCACACTCATGCTTGGTTTTGTTTACGAGGTGCTGAACACGGGCTGAGCTGATAACTGGAGCAATGCAGATGGCGCAGAAGAAAGGAAAGAAAGAGAGATAGAGAGAGCGCTCGAATTGCGGATCGTCGCGGAAAATTCGAGAGAGTCTCTGCTAGGCAGTAAGGAGAGGAAGTCGCGCGCGCGGATTAACCGAAAGTTCATGGTTTTCCGAAATTGGCCCCACGACCTCGTCGCCGATTGTTCGTTTTCGGAGACACGCCCGGTGTGCGGACGAGTATTAGAGCGTGAGGCTGGGTCGTGCCCAGCCGTGTCCCGGCACGTGTGGGTAACCGGCGAAATTCGCGGGTGCGCGCGCGAGCAATTCGACGTGCTGCAGTACTGAGCAACGGAGAGGCGACGAAGACGACGACAACAGCAATTGACGAGCGAAACAACGGATTGAAGCAGCAGTATTGTGGAGCAAGCGAGAGGACGAGCAAGAAGACAAATAGCGACGACAACAAGCATCAGCGAGACGGTCAGCGGGGAACACACCAGTGACGTCACACTGCGGAGCGCTCTAGCCGTCAGAGAGGCTGAAGGTCGAGGTCGGTGCCGTGTTTTTCTCTTCTTTCTCTCTCTCTTGCATGTTTGGGCGCCAGCTTATGGATGATAGCACGGCAGACCTGTTGGCTACCCGTTGATAGGCCCGTTGATACCCGTTTAACGGCGGAAAGTGTTTGTCGGGCATTTATTGTAATATTTAGTTCTAACAAGGGAATCGGCAGGCTGACCAGCCACCGAGTCACCTTCATGTTCGCGTTTGTTATAGTGCCGCTCGTAGTGTATAAGCACGAGATCGCCGTCTTGTAACCTATTGTTGACGATTAAAGTATTAGTGTGTTAATCCGCTGTTGTGTTTATTCACCGGTGTATCACTCCTCATCCTAACTTCGAATCCGTGTGTGTAACGTAATTTTGCTCGACGCGTTAATCAGTCGTGGGAACGTCTTTTGCTTTCCCGAATCCCTGAATAAATAATTTTTGCGGGCGGCCGTGAGTAACTCAGACGGGAACGGTCGCAAATTCTCCGTTACAATGTTACCAGTTTTCTCAAAATTTTAAACAAAAGAACCCAAAAATCCACGAAAATTGTTAAATGTAATTATACAACCTATAAAAAATATATGAATTCCAAAAATACATAATTTTTTGGGTTATAGTAGCACAGTGAGTAATAACTCAGGCTTCTATGCAAGAGGTCGTAGGTTAGAGCCCCATGCAGGTAAAGATTTTCGCAAATAAAATTTTCATATGATTCTTACCTTGATTCCGGTGGTTCAGATTCCACCTTAAACTGTAGGTTCAGTTATGATGTGCTTAAAACTTTCTCCTACTGTAGTATTTCAAAAAATGATTGAGGATGCAGATCTACTTAGTCATGACTATAGAGAACCAAAACTAATACGTACAGGCACCTAGTGTACCTCAGCAGCGTTATACGTGTAAGAAGTTCTTGGAGTTGCACTAACAATAACATAGGCTTTTTCATTTAAAGTACTGAGGAGACATATATATAGTTGTTGATTTGATTTCATTTAATTTTACGGAGCATTGACTCTTAATATTAAAATTTTACTTTAGAACATAAATTATGTGCATATTTTCTATCATATGAGCGCTTTCATCATCGCAATAAGTGAGGTTTTATTAAGATTTTGCACAACAATCAATATCTACTGGATTTTATTGAATGATATATCAATAAACGTGTCAAAAAATTGCATTATCTCGACAATAGACCAGTAGCGGACCATGATAATTATACCATTCGACGTTTAATCATTACTACTTACGTATATTATATATGACAGATATTTCAATACGATAGCGTCAAATTTAAAACAATGGTAAAAATTAACAAGCAAACCTAATTTATAAAATAACCCAAGAAAAGTGTAATGTGACTTACATCGATAAAACATATGAACTGTTAAGAACTCGTATTAATGAATATAAAAAGAATAAAAATAAGGATGCGGTAATTAATATACACATGTATAGGGTATTCCATTTTAAATGACAGACCTGAATATCTCGAAAAGTTGACGTCATACAAAAAAATTGTTGAGACGAAAGTTGTTCAGGATAGTGGGAGTTATCTACGTATAATGTCAGTGTTGACCTTGAACTTTAATTTCAAGATCATTTGACGGTAAAAGTGATTATTTTAAATAGGAACATTATTTTGAAAACAGTGTTAAATATTTAACATATTTAATATCGGATTCAGAAATAGCGGAAAATTTTACGATCGAAGAGAGAATTAAGAAGGTCAAATACCAAGGTTAAATTAAGTTCGACATCCAAAAAAACATTTATCAATAAATTTCAGTGATTTCTAGTTATTTAGTTTCGAATTCTACTCTTGCATTCCGACCAGTTAATTTAATTTTACATTTGAAGTTATTTTTTTCTATTTCATTCGGTATGGGTTGATTTTCTTCTGTTTTCATCTAAATTTATATTATTAACATATTATTCGCATTTCAACTTTGGTAATTTTAATACTTCATGGTTTATTACGAAATTCAAAGATATTTTTTAATATTTAACATCTAATTTAGAGTGATATATATAAGTAAGTGTTCCTGAAAAATCGTAATTGAAAATTACAAAAGTTTTAGATTTTAGGGAAGTAGTGGAATGATAATGGTAGATTTCACCTTGACTAAAATTATTATTTATTTTCTTTCATTATAATTGTGCATGTAAATTACTTTCTAGAGTACTTTTAAATAAGATAAAGTTTCCAACAAAAGCTGCAAAGTATCAAAATAAGTCGGTTTCTATAAATGGAATGTGCTTTTATTATTACTGTATGTAATTTTCGTTCAATAATGAAGAAATTGTATGTGATTTTTCGCTGAGAAATGAATAATTTCTGTCTAAATTTTTTTTTATGCTTTCTTTAAATTCAAGATGATCTCTCTACTTTATTGTTTTCGTGATTATCAAGATAATTTATAACAATTAATTGAAAATATGGGATCGTTAGATTGCAAGAATTTTAGTTTGTCAACGAAAGATACCTTCAAATATAAGACGGCGTTAAGTGAATGTGCTTAAAAAAATGATGCGCAAGTATTAGCAGTATTGGATTACGTAAATATGAATTCGCATGCTAGTTTACAACAAACTGAGAGAGAATTAGGTATCTCTAAATTTATGAAAACAAATAGGACGAGATGGTTCTGTTAAATGATGCCCGCGATTTCCAGATTTGACAAGTCTAGATTATTTTTTATGGAAATACTTAAAAAATGTTATTAACACTTAACTACAATTACGAAAGAAAATATAAAAGAGCGCATAAGATTGGCTTCTCAAAATGATCCTAGAGAAGTTTTGTTGTCAACTGTAAGAAGTTTCCAACGTGAACTCAACTTATGCTTCGAAAATAATGAGTAACACTTTCACATCTATTGCGATAATACTTTTTTCATATATTTAATTTATTACTTTCAGTCAGTTTCGTTTCTATTAATTAATTCATTAATTTAAGTTCTGTACTTTTACTTTGTTCTTTATTATAAATTGTTACACATTCAAACAATAAAAAGCATTTCTTCTAGTACTATCAATTATGTTCATTATTGATTAGGTCTTTTAAGCTAAGGTCGTTAGTCTCAAGTCTTTTCTAATATTTTGCATACCAAAATCATAAAAAGCAATTAAAATTTTTTTTTCGGATGTCAAGCTTAATATGATTTTGGTATCATACCTTTTCAATATCTTTTTGATCCTAAAATTTCTTGCTCTTTTTGAATCTGGTGTTAACTATAGGAGTTCATATTTAAAAAAATCACTGACCTTCAAATAACCTTGAAATTGAAATTCAAGGTCAACACTGACACGTAGACGACCCCCAGTGTCTGAACAATTTTCCTCTAAACAATTTTCATCTTTCTAAACAATTTTTTCATGCAACATCAGCTTTTCAAGATATTCAGGTCCGTCATTTAAAATCGGATCACACTTTATAATCACTCTTACCAATTTGGCTGGGATTACGCACAAATCAATGACTTTGAATTTCGATGGAATTTCTTAAATAACTTAGGGGACGGTCCATTCTTGAGTTATGAAGTGGTCAAAAGAGGCCAGATCACAGCGGAAACAGGCAAGGCTTCAAGAAATTGAAAAATATGAGCAAGAAGAAGGTCTTCTGTATGATCCAGGCATCGCAGATTAAGTTTAGGTAAAAATTTTTCATAATTTTTAGATAAAAAAAAATTTAAACGCGTTTTTCTCGAAACAACGTTTTAAAAAACTAGCTCCATCGTATCTCGCTAACCAGTGCACCGATTCTTATGAAATTTAAACCACATATTCTACACATAAATTTTAACAAAGTGTATCAAAATCTTTTCTTAATTTTACTATTAATTTTTAGTGAAAAATGGCAAAAAAATGCTTATTTTTCACTTTTTTAATTCGTACACCATTTGTTTATTTATTGATAAAACTTAATATATTTGCTCTACTTTGTAGCTGAAGTCATACAGAATCTAAAACCGTTTGATTTTTTTGTTTCAGATAAGCCGTTCTCAAGTTCTGATGGAGCTACTAAAGCGTTTAAGTTTTGAGGTCTTTTTCACAATAACCGTTTTCGCAATAAAAAATTAAATAAAATGAATAAAAAATTGAATATCTATTCTTGTTTGATTTTCAAATGAAGTTCTCTAAAGGATAGCGAATCCACCAACGAATCGTCAAATGATGTCTAACTGGCTTCAATCATTGCGCCCGTAATCAAACGAAATGAAAATCCAAGAAATCAAATTATTTTCTTAAAATTTAAATACCTGCGCTTGATCCAGTTGCAATTGTAATTGTTGGTTAAGCTGCTGCAAATGATGGACCTGCTGTACACAATGCGGCCGTGTTTTTTCTAAAAATTTTTGAAAATCTGTTGAAGAAAGACCAGCCATTAACGCCATATGTTGTTGTTGTAATTTATTCATAACCATACCATGGACAGTCTTACGAACGCTTTTATTATCTTTTTTTGAAACAGCTTTAACTTTTGGACGATCATTAATAGCAGTACTCTGACTAACGTTTAAGCTGGAAATAATCGGTTGTGAAGTACCGCAAATTTCTTCAGTCGAAGCAAGAGAATCCGAATTAAAGGTACTTTCCAAATTTGACATGCACGGTGAGTTGGGGATAATACTTGAAATCGATCCAGTTGAAGCTGGTACAGTAATTAGTGAAATCGACGACGTATTTAAAAAATCATTTGTGGTAATAGGAAAATTCTCAAATGATGTCAATGGCAGTGGCAATTGTGTTTCTTGTAAATTTCGTACTTCTTTCAGCATTCGTTGTTTTTCCAGTTTTATTCCTTCTTTAAATCCTTCTATATAATATTTGTTGGCTTGTTGAAATCCCTTATAAAAAGACAATGCAGAAGTAATACTACTTGCATTTTGATAATTTGCGGTTTCGACAATAGATGGTTTGATTATCTCCATAGAATCTGAACCTGAAAAAAATTATTATATTAAAATTGCAAATATTTATTCACCTGGTATAAAATTAATGATATAAATACATAAATATTGTGACTTTTATATCTTTTCACGGAGCCAAGAATGTAATTAGTATCAAGAATAATTTATTCTTTGAGAATACAATAACACATATATGTACACTCTTGTAGAGAAAAAATGTAATTTATATATTTTATTTTTATAATTGATTGAGTTTATATAGGTGTTGGTCAGATGATTTTGACGGTGATTTTTTGTATAATAGTAGATATAAAAAAAGTCCATTAGCTAGTTCACTGTTTTCTAAAATGTATGTATATCCCAACCTTCCTATATACTATATATATAGAGATAAGATTTGTAACTTCTGAACCGTACCTCTTTTTGCCTACTTTGCACTTTTTTAGCCCTTTTTATTCCCTTCGTTGCCTATTTCTGATCCGTTTTATCGCTAATAATTTTTATAATCATGTTTTCCTTTTATATTTTTATTTTCAATAAAAATTCCTAAAAATTGGAACGAAACGTAACATCGTTCATGTTTCATTGTACTTTTCTAAAAATAAAGTGAATTTGTTATTAATGATAATAATTTATTTATATAAATAATATTGTTTCATATTATTACCTTTACGAATAATGTTACCATCGGTCGGAAACTTATTTCCTTAACCCTTTAACGCTCAAATGGACAAAATTTCAACGTCAACTTCAAGCTCGTGCCTTTCAATTATAACCCATGTGAAAAAAATATTGAGATACATATTCTTGTGTAAAAAAATCTCATTTTTCGAATGGCATCGTTAAATTTATTAAAAAATGAACGGAAACAGTTTATTTTTCACAATAAACAAAAAAAATGCAAATTTTCATAATTTTTTTCTTTTGAGGAATTTTTTCAACTATGTTCTCGGTACTCCAATATATCTTAACCCATCAGGATACGAGACGCGAAGGTTGGACTTCAAAAATATATCTTTAGATACTTCGATTTTGACTGTTAATGACTGTTAATCGATCCATAATGGCGCCCGAATACCGGAAATTATTGCAAAATCACAGAAATTTGCACTTTTGAAGTCGAATCTAAGTTTTAGCAGGCAAAGTGACTTTTCTGAGTTTTATGTCAAAAGATTGGATGCATATTAGCACCGGTGGTTAGGATGGCGTCGTTATGCGGCACTTGGGTAATGTCGGTGCCCTCCATTAGTGTATCACCTGGGCCATAATATGGTTTGAGATCTTTAGTGTGCACTAACTTCTCAATCTCTTCCTGCTGTTTAGCAAGCTAGTAGGAGTTAGCTCCGAGTAACTTAACGATCACGTAGGGGTCTACAAATTTGGGTGCTAGCTTCGCGGATATACCCTGCGCCGTGCTGGACAAGATTCAGTTCTTTTTTCAGACCCAATCTCCTTCCTAGATTTCAGAGGCTCTTCGTTTAGCGTTAAAGTATCTCGCCTGGCGTAACGACTCATCTGAGGCGATTTCTTGGGCCCTTTGTATGGTAAATCTATTGTTCCGCATATGTTCGTCTCGTTGTCTCAACTTACGTAGGCCCTCATCTTTGATTACGAGCTTATCCCTCTCCTTTCGGATGGTTTCGGGCACTTGAGGTCGCCTACCATACTTAAACATAGCAGGGCTGGTCCCCATGGAGCTATGGATAATAGTGTTCAGCGCAAATGCGAATTCAGGCAAGAATCGATCCCATTCTTTGTGATTCACCCGGAGATATGACGAGATCATTGTCTTTAACGTACTGTTAACACTTTCCTTAGAGTTGGCCTGTGGGGAGTAAGTCGATGTAAACATCCGGTTCACCCCCAGCGTCTTCAAGTAACCGTTTACTAACTGGTTCTTGAATTCTGTACCATTGTCGAACAGGAAGTACCAAAGCGCATGATCACTCGCTCCCTGAGTTCTTTCACAAACGTCTTACCATTTGCTCTACATATGGGAACACATTCTACCCATCGTGTGAGCAAATCGATGAATACCAGCACATATTTGTGTCCTCAAGGGCTACGAGGAAATGGCCCGGCGATATCGCCAGCTACTATCTGTCAAGGCACGGACAATGCCCGGTCTTTTATCAACCCGCGTGGTAGCTACTGATCGATCTTGCACTGTTAGCATATTTGGCACATTCTAACATACCCTTTGACGTCATTATACATGCCTGGCTGTAACAAAATTCTCTCCTTTGTTACCAATTCTTTGCGGGGTAAGTGAGGCACTTTCGCTCAAGGCAATTGAGGGAGAAGAACGAGGAGAGGTTGATAAATAAATTATATAAAGACAGAAATCAAATCTCACTTACAACCTATTATTATTAATCATTGTTCAAACTAAACATACGCGCGCATAACATCTAATTATTAACTAATTACTAACTAACCAATTACATAATAGAATAATAAACTACTCATAGTATTCACAAATGAATATTTCGCATTTCGTCTTAATATCCAATCGCGCACTTAACCTATTACAAACTTACTTAAATTACGCGAACCTATACCGGATGAACTGCCCGGCACGTGGGCGCCTGGACAATTCGTCGGTCGCAACTTACGTTACTACAAATTAAGCTTAAGCGCGAACCTTTAGATAGCCGACACGTGGATGCCTGACTATCCTATTCAACGCGCACCGGTCGTCGCATCACCAGAGAGAGAGAGAGAGTGTAGAGAGAAGGAAGAAAAGAAGGCTTGACCTTTGTTCATCGCCCCTAGCAACGTCGTGGATCCCGGGCGATGTGCTGCCGCAGGAAGTACCGGTCGTAGTCGCTGGTCAGATCGTTGCTAGCTGCTGGCTGCTATCGCTGACCAGGTATCCACAGGCGACGTTGACTCTCCTTGCAGGGGTGGGCTGGCTGCGGTCACAGACAAAGCTGTTGCCGCTAGGGTTGATCTTCCTTCCAGCTATTCCAAACTGCACTCTCTACACTCTAACAGGACTGGGCTTGGACTCTTGCACTCTAGTAGGACTAGGCTTCGACTCCTACACGCACTTATTCTTGCGCTCGTCTAGCAGCCGCTCAGCGGCGCTCGCTCCTCTCCCTACCTTGACCTATTAGTTAGGCGGCACGCGACGCGCCGCTTATCGGTCACGCGTTGCGCGCCTGCCTATCCCTGCTTGAGCCTAATACTCTCTCTCTCTCTCCTTCTCTTTTTCTCACTCTCTCTCCGCGCTCCTCAACTTTTTCTTGCGCTCAACTGCGCTGGCCCGTCCTTGGCGCTGAAAAAGAAAGACCAAGTGTTAGGCGCATACTTTAATGCGCCTAACGTTGGCCAACACGCCTTGCCGAGTGGAGGAGGGAGAACGCAGACGAGAGACTGGCACACGGCCTGCTCTCGTCACATGGCCAATAGTAATACCAGGCGATACGGGCAAATGTTTTTTCTCGGTCGAAGTGATTTTCGAACAGAACCCACAATAGAGCGTATCTTTTCGAGATCACGTCTGATTCCGTTTCGGTTAATCATAAATCTCAGATGCATAGTTTTTAACTTGCAGAAGACACTCTTATCTCGATTGATCGAGAGTTTAGTTTGGTTTAATCTGTCCAACGCGGTTCGTAGGTACCGCAAATGGTTCTCAAATCTTGACGATACTGCAATAATATCGGCCAAGTAGGCGAAGGTGAAATCGCCGACCACACTATCTATCAATCGCTGGAAGGTGGCACCTGCGTACAAGAGGTCAAAAGGCATCTGCACAAACTGAAAATGCCCTAGCCCTGGTTCGGTAGAGGCGGTGATATCTCAAGATTCGAGTTTAAGCCGCATTTGGTAATACGCGCTACTAAGGTCGACGGTAGATATATAATGCGTATTTCGCAAGGATCTCAACATATCTTGCATAAACGGTAAAGGATACGCATTTGGCTCGGTGACTTCATTGACCTTTCGAAAGTCGATACAAAAGCGAAACGAGACATCTTTCTTACGTATCAGTACTACTGGGCTTGACCAGCCACTATAAACCGGCTCGATGACTCCCTAGGCCAATATTTCTCTTATCATTTTATGTATCTCTTGCTCTATCTTATGCGATACTGGGTAGTATTGCTGTTTGATCGGCTTAGTATCACCAACACGAATCTCGTGTTCGATTCCTGCAGCACATCCGACACCCACGGATGCCTGAGATAAAGCCTCGTCGATAGTTTTCTTTAACATTGCCGGCTGTGCTGCTGTTACTTTGACTAATGCTATGGTTGTCAAACTTGGGCCAGTTTCCAAGCTAGCCACTTCCAATTTCATTCTGGTTTGCGACTTTTTAAACAGCAGTGTATCGTCGTCAGGATCTAGGATCGTTCTAAACTGCCTGATGAAATTTACTCCTGTAATGCATTCATCGACCGTATAGCCAAAGGTATTGTCATGTCGCCCACAGTGAATGGCAACATTACATGGACGACAATCGGCAAGTTTCGGCCGTCTGGCAAACCGGCCGTACCGGTGTGGGTAATATTCAGTCTTACATTTAATGCTAAAGCTGTTTGTAGAGCTGTGGCTGAGCCCAGCGGATCATAGAGAGCTCTAATTTTGAAATCTTCTATTTGCATCGGTAGCTATCAACGCGTTTCTTGCTCTGGAGAGAACTCTAAAACCAATTTTGGAGTTCTGTTGATTTGCTCGAGGCATACAATACGCTAGCTATCCCAACCTCGTAGGGTAATTTACCGGGAACATCGAGTTGGATCAACTCGCTCCTTACCATGGAAGATCCTTCGGGAATCCTTGTCGACAGGTTATCTACCGTTACCAATGCCTCCCAGAGCGTGGGTATTTTTTTCTCCACCACCTCGGCCAAATGATGGAATAAATGAATTCCTGGGTTTTACTGTCACCGAACTCTCCCCTCTCCACGGTCAGATTATTACTGTGCGCATTGCAGGTGTTACTCGGGCGATCCTTACTCTCGTCACTCAACATGTTTGATGCAACCAGCGCTTTGTGTTGCAACGAGGACGCATGAGTTACGAAGCGAGCAATCGCCGAACCATTGGTCGTCACGTTTTCAACACACGTACGCAACAACGTCACATCTACGACATTTACCTTAGGGGATAGAGGAGTGGGGTCAACCTTATCTAACCACTCCTTTTCTCGTTTCCCTTATTACATTAGGACCAGTACCTTCTACTGCGCCCAGTAGTCCGCACTCGATACAAGTCTCTTTCTCGTTTTCGGGAATCTTCTTACCTCTTAGATCGACCCTCGTCTCGCAAAATTTGATTTCATTTCCTCCGATAAATCCTTTAAAGATAACAGTACCTGATCCTTTACGTCAGGCGGTGTACACACCTTTTTTATCGTTTTCAATTACGGCTAGGGTTGTACTAGATGACGGTACAACTTACGTCGGCATATAGACGATCTGGTGTGTCACTTTTTCCAACATATTTTCCATCCAATCTAGCCGATCGTCGATCTCTGGTTTCTCGTGAGCCATTGCCACCATTTTAGTCTTGCGACTATTATTTTCGGTGTTATGGAGATAGTAAGCAAGCTCAGGATACAGAGTCGTTTGAGGATCTGGTATAACGCGTTCCACCTTTCTCTGATTCAAGGTGTTTTGTGCTGCCATGGCCAAGGTGTTAAGTGTGCGTAGAAAGTTTACTTCAGCTTTACTGTTTGTTAGCGCATCTCATTTAGTATTCGCTAACAACTATTCAAACATAAATTTTCGCAGCTATAAGGTTTAATCCATTTCACCCCAAAATGTCCATTTTAACCATCAACTTTCAACAGCCTATTCTCATTTATTTTCATGCTCCAAACAAAAATTTCAAAAGCCATTATCCACTATTTATGAGGTCAATACGGTTTGAATGTTGTCGGATACGAACCAATATTACCCATTGACCTGAGAAAAAATATTAACACCGATAACATTCAAAATAAAAGCAATCACGGCACGAGCCAACGCAAACCGCGATCGCCAATGAAATCATTTCAGGTCGATTTTTCAATGTCGGCTACGTGCGCATACCAATGTTTACGGGAGCAGCTGAGCATTTGCGCTCAACTAATACAGCGCCACCTTGCAGTGATAACGATTGCAATGATGAATTCAAATACAAACACTGCAAGGAAATGAGTTTTTTTAGTTAAATAATAGAAAGACACCGTATTAACCCATTTCGCCCCAAAATGTCCATTTTTTGTCCATCAACTTTCAACAGCCTATTCTCATTTATTTTCATGCTCCAAAAAAAAAAATGCAAAAGCCATTATCCACTATATATGAGGTCGCTCTATCGATCTATGCCATCTAAAATACCCTATAACAATTTTCAACCCTTTATTTTTTCAATTAAAAAAAAAAGGTTGTTTTTATGGATACTTTTATCAAAATATGCAATTTTCAATGTTAAAGACTGCTTGTAATTCAGTAAATTGAATAAAAACACGGCGGTCGTGGTCTAATGAATAGAGGAATGCCCTGTGATTATTTTATTTTTCCACCTAGAGGTTGTAAAACAACCCCGAAAGAGTACTATGGCAACAATTGGAGCTTCATCGAGATTTTGTTCGCAAAGTTATTTAAACTAAAAGAAATGGTTATAAATAACGTGTTAACTATTTTATAGTTTATTTTATGTATATATATATGTATATATATATGTATATACAGGGTGGGCCATTTTAAATGACCCAGTCGATTTTCTCGGAAACTATGGGGGTTAACGAAAAATAGTTCAGATTAAAGTTGCCCAACTTTGAGGGGGACATATTCCTGTGACCTTGCCTTTGACCTCTAAGGTCATGTTCAAGGTCATTTGAAGGTCAACTTTGTTTTTTTAAATAGGAACCCTTATTTTTGACCCCGGATTCGGAAAGAGCGGGAAATTCTACGTTTAGATAAGATAATATGTGTGGGATCCGCATGAACCCCAAGGCCATGTACAGGTCATTTTTCCGGACCGAATAATCTGGGACGCCTAAGGTTAAGCGTAAACTCTTCAAACAAGTTTCTTCAATATTCAAGGGTACATATCTGTATGACCTTGCCTTTGAACTTTCAGGTTATGTTCAAGGTCATTCCGCCTTCATCTTCGGTTACAGACTAAGCTTTCGTTTTTATGTTTTTCTCATTAAAGAATTATGTAGATATTTATTGTCATATTCTGACATCACCATTCCAAAATTCAGATGATAATCTTAAAGTTATTATTTGTATTTTGTAATTACATAAAATCAGAATGATGTTACTTGTAAATTAAATATTCATTGCAAAAAATTACTAATACATCATACTACAAATGTATGAAAAATTCTTCAACTTAACAGAAACAAAATAACTTCAATTCCTTTACGTTCCAAATTTTCGAAAATCATCAAAAGGAAATTAATCATGAAATTTGAGTAATTTTTCAAAATTTCTATTTCCATCAGTCTTGGAAGTTCCGATTGAAATTACGTGATCTTAATTTTGTTTGAGTGTATCAAACCTCTATAAGTGCCTGACTATGAGCCGAATGAGATTATGGATATGTTATTGGATTTAGGGACTAGTCATAATAATTATCGTGCTGCAGCTAGACTTTACGCTGAACGCTTTCCTCACCGACAACACCCAGATCATAGACAAATAAGTCGCATAACTCAGAGAGCTCGTCGTGGACGTTTGGTTAGGCAACGCAGGCGTCACGTGTATGACGTAAATGATGTACGTGTTCTGGTTGTTCTTGCAATCATTCACCTTGATCCTAATACCAGCAGTCGCCGAATTGAAAGAGGGCATGGTATAGCAAGAAGAACAGTTTTAAGAATTTTCAGAGTCCTAAAATATCATGCTTATCATATTACAATGGGCCTTACAGATGATACAGAATGATCCAATTTTTTTCAACTATGTCCTTTTTTCTTCAAATGACCTTGAACGTGATCTTAGAGGTAAAAGGTAAGGTCACAGGGATATGTCCTCCTCAAAGTTGGGCAACTTTCATCTGAACTATTTTTCGCTAACCCCCATAGTTTCCGAGAAAATCGTCTGGGTCATTTAAAATGGCCCACCCTGTATATATGTATATATACAGGGTGACCCATTTTAATCGCTACACGTGGATTTTTCGAATTCCAAGACAGATAGGAAAAAATGGTTCAGACAAAAGTTGTAGGGGACGAAGGGGGCCAAACAATGGTTCTAACAAATTTGACCTTGAACTTGACATTCAAGGTTATTTCAAGGCTAAGTGGTTTTTTTTGAATAGGAACACCTATTTTTGACCCCGGATTCGGAAAGAGCGGAAAATTTCACGTTCAAAACCATATTGAGACATTTTTTTCACGGTCATTTCAAGGTCAAATCAAGGTCAAACTCCGAAAAATCCATTTTAAGTCGTTTTTCCTAGAGTCACAGGCTTAAGTGGTTCAAACTGATCGTAGATTTAGTTACATCACTTAATTAAAGTAAGTCCCTTCGCCTCACACTGAACGGCGTGCTTGATTTAAGTGAGTCCCTTCGCCCCTACCTTGAAATACTGATTTCCGATTGTCGCACCACGATAATTACTTCAGCTTTCTCCTAAAAGTAACGTCGTATCAATAATCTTTTTAGGCTGGTAGTCAACCATTTAAGAGCCAGCCATTAATTACTATTAAATTTAAATAGTAAAATGGTATCAAAAATATTAATAATTATAATATTCGCCTGTATGTGGTTGCGACTAAAAAAGAAAAACGTTTGTCACACTTTATTAATTGTAAATTTTATAAAAAACTAATTTGATGCTTTTTGTAAAAAACAGAAATGTTGTATCTTTATTTATTTTTTCGAAAGTTATGAGAAAATTGAAGATATGAGCTGTAAATAATGCGATTGTTTAAAAAGAATAGTCATAACTTTCGAAACAATAAATATGCAACATTTCCTTTTTGTACAAAAAGCATCAAAGCTATTTTTTCTAGAATCAAACTATCAAAAATAAAGTTTAATATTAAAAATGTGCGGAAAATATTAAAATCGGTCAGCAGTTCAGATATTATTACAAGAATCTTTGACTGAACAGAATTTATTTGTAAATGTGCTTTTAATGATTACATTATCAATATTAGTATTTTTTAAGTTTGAACGGAAATAATTCACAATATTTAAAATAAAAGCAAGTTTTAGTATTATGTGCAATTCAAATTAGAAATAATTTAATGATTATTACTTTATTATAAAACTTACAATTACAAAAGTGTGACAATCGGAACACTTGTGGCAAATACACTTAGTCAGATAAAGTTACCGTAATCTAGGAACATTTTTCTTTTTTGGTCGCAACCGTATGCGGGTGAATATTATAATTATTATTATTTTTTATACCATTTCACTATTCAAATTTAATAATAATTAATAGCTGCCTCTGAAATGGCTGACTACGCGCCCAACGAGATCGTTGACATGACGTTGGCTTTAGGAGAAAGCCGAAATAATTATCGTGCTGCGGCAAGAATTTATGCTGAACGCTATCAAGACAGACGACACCCCGAAGCTATGGCTATCAGACGTTTAACTCAAAGAGCTCGTGGTGGACACATGGTTCGTCAACGTGGGCGCCATCAATATGATGAAAATGATAATCGGGTTGTGACTATTCTGGCAATAATTCATCTTGACCAACAGATAAGCGCTCGTCGAGTCGAAACGGAAATCGGTATTCCAAAAAGTACATTTTTAATAATTATGAAGGTGCTTAGATATCATGCATATCATATTACTCTGGTCCAAGAGCTACAGTTTGCTCATTTTCAACAGCGTATTGTGTTTTGCCAATGGGCTTTACAAATGATAGAAAATGATTCAGACTTTTTTAATTTTGTTCTTTTTTCTGATGAGGCAAAATTTCAAAGTGATGGGGAATTGAATAGACATAATTGTCATTACTGGTCTGATGTTAATCCTCATTGGGTCAGAACAGTAAACCATCAAAGACGTTGGAGTATTATGGTATGGTGTGGGATTATTAATGGATATTTGATTGGCCCTTACTTTTTCGAAGAAAATGTTAATCAACACACGTATTTAACGCTAATAAGAGATGAACTACCTGTATTGATGGAAGATGTTGACTTAGAAACGCGACGGAGAATCTGGCTCCAGCAGGACGGCGCAGCACCACATTTCGCTCGAATTGTCAGGACTTTTTTGAATAATCAGTACGGTAACAGATGGATTAGTCGAGGTGGTCCGGTTGAATGGCCTGCTTGCTCACCCGAGCTTACATCACCAGATTTTTACTTATGGGGGTACTTAAAAAATGCCGTTTTTGCGGAAAGGCCCACCACAAGATTAGACATGATGGACAGAATTCGTCGAGCTTGCGATGCCATTCCAAGGCAAACTTTGCTAAACACCGTTCCGTTTGCTAAGACACTTCCAAAGGCGTTTAACTATGTGCCTGGAAGCAAATGATCGTAATTTCGAACAGTTACTTCGAGGCTAGATAAACACATAAGTGAGAGGCGAAGGGACTCACTTAAATCAAGCACCCCGAACAGTGAGAGGCACGGGGACTTACTTAAATCAAGCACCCTGAACAGTGAGAGGCACGGGGACTCACTTAAATCAAGCACCCCGAACAGTGAGAGGCGAAGGGACTCACTTTAATTAAGCACCCTGAACAGTGAGAGGCACGGGGACTCACTCAAGCACCCCAAAGGAAACAGTCCTTACTACGTTCACGTCGTTGTTTCTGGGTAGCGCTAAACGTAAGGTTGACACATTTACAACAGAAGCTTCAATGATCATGAAGGTTCCATTAAGCAAACATCATACATGGGATAGACATGTGTGGGACTGGGGGATGTCTGATGTAACAGTTTAGCATGTGAGGCTATGAAGAGAATGGGGTTCGGATGTGCAAGTTCGATTTTTGTTTACTAGGATGTGAAAGTTTTGGGTGTATGGGTTTCCGTTTTAAATCAACGATCAATTTGAATCACTTAAGCCTGTGACTCGTGGAAAAACGACTTAAAATGGATTTTTCGGAGTTTGACATTGATTTGACCTTGAAATGACCGTGAATAAAATGTCTCAATATGGTTTTGAACGTGAAATTTTCCGCTCTTTCTGAATCCGGGGTCAAAAATAGGTGTTCCTATTCAAAAAAACCACTTGACCTTGAAATAACCTTGAAGGTCAAGTTCAAGGTCAAATTTGATAGAACCATTGTTTGGCCCCTTTCGTCCCCTACAACTTTTGTCTGAACTATTTTTTCCTATCTGTCTTGGAATTCGAAAAATCCAGGTGTAGCGATTAAAATGGGTCACCCTGTATATATATATGTATATATGTACATATGTATATATATGTATATATATATATGTATATATGTACATATGTATATATATGTATATATATATATGTATATATGTACATATGTATATATATGTATATATATATATGTATATATGTACATATGTATATATATGTATATATATATATGTATATATATATACACATGCACATGTATACATGTTTTCGAGGGTGCTGATTACGATTTTGATGTCAAATTTAGAAAATTTAAGATGGTGGATCCAATACGGCTACTACTATTTAAAATTTTCAAGTTTTTCATACACTAGGAATACTCCTTAGGGTTTTTGGGGATCGTTTGATATGATTTTATCGTAAAATTTATAAAATTCTTACTGCGATAATCAATTGTAAATTATGAATCTAAAAAATTTGGAGTTAATAATTTGTAATGCTACTATATCTAAGTCTCAGAAGATTTGAATCCAAATTTATTACTATTTTCGTCGGGGTCTCGTTTACTGGATTTCCTGTTAAAATTTATATGATGATGATGAAAGTAAATGTTTGTAAATCCAAATATTCTCCGTTGTTGATCATTGAATCACCAATTAGTATCCAAAATATAGAATTTATTTGATGAAATAATTGTATGTTATACAAACCTCATATATTGCGAAAGTGTATAAATAATATACAAGTAGATAACATTATTTTTAGACAAAAAGAAATCGCGAGTTTCGTAACGAGAGCAAGCGTTGCGCTTGTTTTCGTCGGAATTTTCCCCAATTCCCCCTTTCTCTCGGCAAGGTATGGTCTTTGTTTCAGCCGACGGAGATTGCCGAGCGAGGCCGAGCCGACCCGAAGCTGTTACGCTGACGATAGTATAGAGGTGTTAGAAAGAGAGAGAGAGAGAAAGAGAGAGTTGGGGGCGTGCGTACCCTACGCAAGATTAGGCAGGCGCGCGTCACGAACCAATTAGCGCATTGGTCGCGCGCCGCCTAATAAGTAGGTCAAGTGGGGAGAGAAAAAGAACGACGAAGAAGCTGTCGATCGCGGAAAAGAAAAACGAACGACACAGACGGTAGTGAGTCGAGCAGTGAGTAAGACGGTAGGCGGCCAGCGGTAAAAAGTCGAAGTGCAGCTGAGGACAAAGGGGCCAGCCGAACGCACACACCGTCAAGGGCCGAAGAGAACCGAGAGGACAGAGGACGACTGCCTTGTTCCGGCATCTACTCGGGACGCTACTGGGAGAAGCCGGGAGGAGTTGCCCAGCGATGACCAGCAACATCGTGCGCAGGGCGCAGCCAGGCCTCCCGTTCCAGTATCAAGGTCAAGTTTCGCGAATTAATTTCTCTCTCTCTGACGATGGCACAGAGCGTAAACAAAACGTAAACGTTAGGTAGGTAGCAAGTCGTGCACATGCCGGCTACCTGCCCTAATTACAATCGGCGTCATAAATCGCTCAAATAGAAATCGTCCAAGCGATTCCTCGCCGGGCGATTTTCTCTTTTAGCTAAGTAGCCTAAGTCGGTTCGTTGTCAAGGCGGTCATCTACCGGGCGACGCGCGTTGTGTTTCGTATAGATTTGTAAGCGTGATTAGTTAGTTAACTTGTTCTTTGTTCTCTATTGTAATAGGTGTTAAGAACACCGTTGTGTTCTATAGTATTAAGACGTGTTAGCAACACCGTTGTGTTTATTAGGTTAAGAGTTTGTAAAGTTGATTATAAGAGTTCATTTTATAATGCGGTTTATTATTATGCGGTTATTCATATACGGTTTTGAAATCCAAGTGTAATTTGATTTTGAGTTGATTAGAATTAGATTTGTTTAAATGCGAATTTGTGTTTTGTATATAATTCCCTAACCACGTTCATTTCTTTGCTTTCTCCCCCTTCCCGCCTTAATTGCTATGAGCGAGTACGCCTCACTTGCCCACTTAAAAAAATAATTAACGAACGAGCTTTCTTTACAGTTTATCCGAGTATTCGTGTTTTTTTTTAATTTCGATCATTCTTTGCTAATGGGAGAAAAAACGTATAAATTTAATTTTCATGTGAAATTAGAGTAATTTTCTTCGAGCAGTTCATCGCCTATTGTATCGTCGATTCATATCGACTAGTTTTATAATTATCAAAATTTGAAAACCAGAAATCTTTCACAATGTCTGCAAGACAAAAACCTTCTAACTCTGTTGTTACCAGAAAACATAAAAGTTCAGTTCTTCAAGAAATGGAATATTCTCGTGATGAATATTTATCTGATCCTGATTCTGACAACGACGACATATTGAATGAGGAAAGTGATGGAAGTGATGTTTTAAACGTCAGCCTACCCGTAGAATCGTTTAGAAAAATTTCAAAAAATTACAATGACACCCAGGAAAAATTGGTACCGGATCATAATTATGATTGGAAACTTGGTGAACATGTATTTGAAGATAATTTGTCAGATGAATACGAGGTGTGTTCAAAAAGTAAGGTGACTTTTCAAATTTCACGGGCAACGTACTTTCGAATATCGATTTTTTTATTTTGTCATGTTGGTACACTCTTCCCGAACATCTGTACCAAGTTTCAAGTGTATAGCATTTTTTGTTTGGTTGTGAGAGACGTAAAGGTTATAAGTGTTTTGCGTGCTCAGCGATTTCTTGCTATCGAAAAATATGGATCAAAGGATTTGCATCAAATTTTGTGTAAAAAATAAAATAAAGTGCTCCGAAACACTTGAAATGTTGACGGTGGCATACGGTGAAACTGTTCTAAGTAAAAAAAATGTTGAATGACGTCAACGACGACCCCGATTTACTCAAAAGGGTCATAACTGGTGACGAATCATGGGTATATGGTTATGATATCGAAACCAAAGTCCAATCGTCCCAATGGAAGAGCCCAGATGAGCCAAGACCGAAAAAAGCACGCCAAGTTCGATCAAATGTCAAAGTTTTGCTCACTGTTTTCTTCGATTACCATGGCGTGGTGCATCAGGAGTTCTTACCATATGGACGTACGGTCAATAAACAGTATTATCTTGAAGTTGTGCGCCGTTTGCGAGAAGCAATACGAAGAAAACGCCCAGAATTGTGGAAAAACAATTCATGGCTTTTGCATCACGATAATGCCCCTGCTCACTTATCTTTGCTCGTGAGAGATTTTTTGGCCAAACACAACACCACAATCATGACTCAGCCACCATATTCACCGGATTTGGCCCCATTTGACTTTTTCTTGTTCCCAAAACTGAAGAGACCTATGAAAGGCCGGAGATTTACAACGATTGAAGAGATAAAGACTGCATCGCTGGAAGAACTCAAGGCTATACCGAAAAGTGCTTATGAGAAGTGCTTTGAGGATTGGAAAAACCGTTGGCATAAATGTATTGTATCTGAGGGGGATTACTTTGAAGGGGACAACATAAATATTGATAAATAAAAAAATATTTTTTCTTAAAAATACAAAGTCACCTTACTTTTTGAACACACCTCGTATGTGCTGACTGATCGCGATATAGCTGAAATACTTCAAATGACCCCTCTCCAGCTGTTTGAATCATTATTTTCACAGGATTTGAAAGCTTATATTATCGAAGCAACGCATGAGTGTGAATATGATCTCAATTTAGAAGATTTGGATAGTTTTTTAGGAACCGTTATTTTTTCTTCTCTGAACAAACTATCAGCACAGAAAGACTATTGGTCTAATGATCTACTTTTAGGATCTAAACATGTAAAAAAGACTATGAGGAGAAATAAATTTGAGGCTATAAAATCAAATCTCAAATTTTGCTTACAACGTGACAAAAAAGAGGATGACAGGGTATGGAAACTCAGACCAATTTTAAATATTTTCAAAAACATATACTAAAATACGGTTTTTTTCAACAGGACTGTCTGTGGATGAAATGGTGGTTAAATTTTTTGGAAGATTGTCTATAAAACAATTCATTCCAATCAAGCCTATTCGGTATGGCATAAAGATATGGGCTATTTGTGGATCAAATGATTACTTATTTTCTTTTGATGTTTATTGTGGTAAAAAGTCACAAAATAAATCAGAGTTGAGCCAAATTGCACTAGGCACTTGAGTAGTTCTCCAAATGCTACAAGACCCTTTAGTGGATCAAAGTTCACGTAGATTGAGTAACTACCATGTTTATTTTGACAACTTGTTTTGCAACCCTGATCTTCTAATTCATTTGAAAAAATTGAATGTCAGAACAGGTGTTATGCGGAAGGACAGAATCCCAGAAAAAAATGAATTAGAAAAGAAAGCAGACAAAGGTACGTATATACCTAAATTTGATAAGAATAATGGATTGAACTATATAACAGCACGAGATTCAAAAGATGTTTCAATTTTATCGACTGCAGCTAGCGCTACTCCGTTGAGACCTATGAAACGATATGTAGAAGAAAATTATGAAAAATCTGATGTTCTTTTTCCTAATGTTTTCTCAAAATATAACGAATTTATGGGCGGTGTAGATGTACACGATCAACATTGCAATAATTTTTTACCTTTCATAAGATCAAAAAAGTGAATATGGGTAATGCTTATAAGAATGTTGCAAGCTTCCATCATAAACGCTACTATTTTGTATAACATCGTTAGGAATAAAAAGAAAAAGATAGGTACAAAAAAAGTTGCACTGGAAATTTGTAGGAATAATATTACAAGATCTACAAAACCAATTTTAAAAGAACATTCTTTAGACCATATGAAGAATTCCCGAAAAAGTAGCACCATTCAATGTATAATAAAGACAAACAAATTTTGCAAAAAATGTCTCAGGTACTTTTGTGCTACATGCCTGGAGAAAAAATAAGCTTGCATTATCAATTCTAAAATAAAAATCAAATCTGTTTCAATGCCTTCAGACTCCTCTTTCGTGAAACATCAAATTATAAATGCAGACAGAAAAAAAGTGTAAAAATGAATTGTGCAAAGTAAGAACTCTTAGATTTTGTAATACCTGTCAATTTTACATCTGGAAAGAGTGCAAAGATATCAGTCACAAATAAAACATAAATGTATCGATAGTGGAAAGAAAGCAAACAAACAAAAAAATTAAAAAATTAAAAAATAACAAAAAACGTAAAAATAAAAGAAATTACAAAAACAAAAAAGTATTAAATAATTCTTGATAAATGTTAAAAATTTGTTAGTCATATTTATAGTATTGGGTAAGGAACTTTAAAATGCAAATTTTTTTCAAATAGTCGCCATATTGGATATGCCAATTTTGAATTTTCTAAATTTGACATCAAACTCGTAATCAGAGCCCTCGAAAACATATGTATACATGTGCATGTGTATATATATACATATATATACACATATAATAAACTATAAATAGGTAACACGTTATTTATAACCCATTTTTTTAGTTTAAATAACTTTGCGAACAAAATCTCGAAGAAGCTCCAATTGTTGTAACAGTACGCTCTTTCGGGGTTGTTTTACAACTACTAGGTGAAAAAATAAAATAATCACAGGGCATTCTTCCATTCATTAGACCTCGACCGCCGTGTTTTTATTCAATTTACTGAATTACAAGCAGTCTTTCACATTGAAAATTGCATATTTTGAAAAAAGTATCCATAAAAACAACCCTTTTTTTTTTTTAAAATAAGGGGTTGAAAATTGTTATAGCGTATTTTAAATGGCATAGATCGATAGAGTGACCTCAAAAATAGCAGATGATGGCTTTTGCATTTTTTTTGGAGCGTGAAAATAGATGAGAAGAGGCTGTTGAAAGTTGATGGACAAAATGGACATTTTGGGGCGAAATGGGTTAATACGGTGTCTTTCTATTATTTAACTAAAAAAACTCATGTCCTTGCAGTGTTTGTGTTTGAATTCATCATTGCAATCGTTACCACTGCAAGGTGGCGCTGTATTAGTTGAGCGCAAATGCTCAGCTGCTCTCGTAAGCATTGGTATGCGCACGTAGTCGACATTGAAAAATCGACCTGAAATGATTTCATTGGCGATGGCGGTTTGCGTTGGCTCGTGCCGTGATTGCTTTTATTTTGAATGTTATCGGTGTTAATATTTTTTCCCAGGTCAATGGGTAATATTGGTTAGTATCCGACAACATTCAAACCGTATTGATGACTAAACGTTAAATTTCCAAGAATCGTTACATGGCGCGTTTTATTATTTAAAATGTGTACAATCAATATTCGAATTGTTAAGTCGTTCATTGACTGATCTTTGCACGAATTGGTATGTACGTGCGTTAAGTGAGGTCATTAACGTCTCGTGTAAACGCGTACTTTATTATGAACTGGAGTTCTGACCTGTCACGAACACCACAGTTTCATTTACGTTGAACACCATGTACGAGGGTCGTTTGAAAAGTCTGAGCAAAAATAAAAATTGCTTGATTTTTTTTAATAAATCTTTTTTATTTTTCAACATAGTCTCCTTTTAGGCTTATACACTTCATCCAACGCTGCTCTAGTTTGTTAATCCCTTCCAAATAATAGGATTTGTCCAAGTCTGTAAAATAGGCATTCGTTTCTGCAATCGCCTCCTCGTTTGAATAAAATCTTTTCCCCGCCAGCCATTTTTTCATATTAGGAAACAAGTAGTAGTCCGACGAAGCCAACTCTGGAGAATAGGGGGGATGTGAAACGAGTTGGAACCCTATCTCCATCAGTTGTGCGGCCACAACTGCTGAGGCGTGAGCTGATGCATTGTCGTGGTGGAAGAGGACTTTTTTGTGGGTCAATCGTGTACATTTCTCTAGCAACTCGGTTTTCAAACGATCCAATAACGATGAATAATATCCGCCTGTAATGGTTTTACCCTTTTCCAGATAGTCGATGAAGATTATTCCTTGCGAATCCCAAAAGACAGTCTCCATAACTTTCCCGGCCGAAGGAATTGTCTTCGCATTTTTCGGATCAGATTCCCCCTTGGTAACCTATTGTTTAGACTGTTCTTTGGTCTCAGGAGTGTAGTGATGTATCTATGTTTCATCTACAGTGATGAAACGACACTTAAAGTCTTGCGGATTTTACTGGAACAGCTGCAAACCATTCATGCAACACTTCACACAATCTCGTTTTTGGTCAATCGTGAGCAATCGCGGCACCCATCTAGCGGATAGCTTTTTCATGTCCAAATGTTCGTGCAAAATATTATGTACCCGTTCGCTCGAGATGCCTACAGTACTAGCAATCTCACACACCTTCACTCTTCTGTCAGCCATCACCATATCATGGATTTTACCAATGATTTCTGAAGTGGTAACCTCAACAGGGCGTCCAGAACCTTCAACGTCTTTTGTGCTCATATGGCCACTCCAAAAATTTTGAAACCACTTATAAACCATTCTAATCGAAGGTGCACAATCACCATAATGTTTATCAAGCTTCTGTTTAATCTCCTGAGGCGTTTTGCCTTTGAAAAAGTAATGTTTAATCAATATACGAAATTCTTTTTCGTCCATTTTTTTACAACCACTCGATTTCTTTGATTGAAACGAATGTAAAACGCAAAGTAATTGACCGATCTGGCTGAAACTTGGTCTCTACTCTTCCAAGATATGCCACTAACTAAAAATAACCTTGATACGCCATCTCTCTGACTTTGCACGGACTTTTCAAACGACCCTCGTAGGTGTGGATAAAGTTTTAGGGACTGTAGAGTATTTATTTACTTGAAATGTTAAGCTTATGAGCTGTGTATTTTCTAGATTGATTAATCACATTATTGCTTGATTTTTTGACAACATTACTGTTATATTCGAAAAATTAAGAAATTATCAGTTTGATGTTATGATCAGATTGAATAGTTTTTCTGCTTATCATTAATTGGAGTTGATCATATTTATGATTATTTGTTGCAACATGATTAGTTAGTCGATTTCTACCAAATTTTTACTTTTTAAAAGCACAATTTGCACATTGTACTATTTTTCTGTCATTGAGATACAGTGTGATCAAATAAGATTGAAATAATCAATAAGTTCTAAAAGAAAATAATAAGTATAAAATAAAATTAGTGGATTTCTTTAATTCGAAGTTAGAAGATATAATTTTCTGTCTTACAATTAGAGAACATTTAAAAAAATTATAATTGTTACTTCAAGAATTTAATTTATTATTATAGATATATATTATTTAATTTATTATAGAACGCTGTCTTTATTTATAACAAATATACACTACATACTTGTATATAATAATCTTAGTTTCTCTATAGTTATAGGAGATATGCAACTAGCTTCATCTGACAGTTTGAAAAATGAGGGAGAACAATCTTTACATGCATCATGACTAAATCTATAACTTAAGGTGGACTTTGAACCACCAGATTTATGATATCAAGTATATGAAAACATTATTTCTAAAAATGAGTACATACTCGTGAAACTAGCGACCTCATGCTCAGAGGATAGAACTGTTACCTATTGAACCGTGATACTTATTTGATTATGTGATTTAATAATAGTTTTATCTTATAGATTTAATAATAGTTTTATCCTTGATCTCGTTTCGCTATCGCCAAAAATTGATACTTGTCGCCAATTGAAGGCGCAAAGTTTTAACCAAATCACGCACAACTAACAATCATGGCTAAAGGTTAATTTTATGCAGGGTTAGTAAAATTTAATGAAACTACGCATAGTTATCAACATAATACGTATATTCTGGAAATCAAGAAATCGTAGAAATAACCATGAAGAGACATTCGCATCAAGTTCAAACATACACACACTCTACCACACGCGAACAAAATCAATGGGACTCGCTGAGCTCATAGACGGAAAACAATTAAATAAACTCGCACAACAATCACGAGGTAGTTGATGGGTTGCAATTATCATCAGTCGGAGTCCACCCACATATATAAACAAAAAAACGTAGATTACAGAGAAGATCGGCAACGATATGGCAATAATATGCTGCAAGTGCCTTTCTACGGCGATTGCTTACCCCACTTTTTGCGGCAGCTGCAGATAATGTCAATCCTCGACGTTATCTCTACTGTTTCTCAAGCACATTTTGTTCTGCCTCGTTAAGTCAATGCATCATACTTCTCTTTTCTTATCATTTATTTTCACGGGAAACTTGGAATTACTTTTCGGCTTTACATTAAATTTGCTCAGCGATTGGCAAAATATTAACGCTCTCTCTTATTTCTTTCTCTTTCTCACATTTACTCTATAGGTGAAGCGCACATATACATGCACCTAGCAACGCATTGTAACATGATTCTCGCGCTTCACTTTACACTTGTACTTTCAATTTCTTTTTCCGAAATGACGGTTACGTTGTACATTGTCTTTTTCTTTTCTATTTCTTTTTCTTTTTCTTCTCTATTTTCTTTATCTTTTTGTTTCTATATTCTGTTGACATAACCCATTCATAGTAAAAATATTTATCCTTATTATTATTGAGACTGTGGAATTAACTTTATAACGAGTGATTTCTTTTTGTTATGTCTCTCTCTCTCTCTCCTTTTCTCCTAATTATATCTCCGTACCTACATGTTATCTTGCAAATTATTTATAAAAGGGATAGGATATGGCAGGCAAGATACTCTGCTGTAACGATGACGATGGCTTTGTCACTCCAAACTTACACTGTACCTATTAGATAAATAAGAAGTTGTAAGCAAGAAAATTACAGAAATGGAAACATTGGATATTATATTATAATGTATAAAATCCCATTTATTTATCATCTAAATCATTTATTTAACTACATGATATTCATATTCATATTCATGACATCGGGTACACAGCTAATGAAAACAAGGTATTGATTATCCAATCAATGAAGGCGAGTTGGAAATATCTAAAGGATCAAAGCAAGAAGTTGACTATCTAGAAAATTATGGTTAAAGTAACGTTTATCTTAAGGTACTCAATAATACCCTCCGTTCAAGTTTATGCAATTTTAAATTCTACGTTCAAAGTTTTCAACTGTGGACAACAAAACGTGACGCAGAATAGCTCTACAAGCTCGTGTGATGCGTTTCATCATATTGCCGTGATATTGATTGCTGTGCATAAATAATGTTTTTAAAGTTGCCCAATAAAAAGAAATCTAGGCTTGTCAGATGCGGCGATCTTGGACACCACTCAGTAATGTTACTACTAATGCCTGTCCATCGTTTTCGGTATCTTTGGTTTAGATGACACGGTGTACCATCATGTAGCCATAATTGTCGTCTTGTTTTTATTATTCTGCAGGAAATCAAGTTAATTTTAATATACAGCACAAAACTGCGAGGCTCCATCTATGCTGATTACACAAGTATACAAATAATAGGTCATTTTGTAAGAGTATGAGTATGAGACTGTGCCACACATACGGTGTGGGTGCGTGTGAGTGCGTCCAGCTTATGCTAACGAACGCAAGATTTGAGGGCGTTGCGATCGCGCCTTGGCCGACGATGCGATGGACGCCGAGTCGCCGCTGCGACACTGATTGTTCGGACCTACTCTCGAGCGCCTTGCGCTTAAGTTGTATCTTACCATGTAATTTATAAACTAAGTCTTTTAAAAAAAAAAAAAAAAAAAAAAAAATATGCCTCCTGCAGTTATTTCGCCCACTCTTACAATTTTTTGTATCACAAGCCAGCTATGGTATTTCCGAAGAATTTTGGTGTGCTAGAACTAATATGGTCTCTGAATTGTTCTACTACGTTAGATTTTTGAGATATCCTAACCGAAAAGTGTAAAAAGCACCGTTTTTTGACATATTTGAGGTTATGTAGCATCGTAAATAAATTTTATCACAGAAAACTATTTAAAGCAACTTAAAGTACAAATCTTCATAATGTCGTTGAGTTTGCCGAAATATTTTCTTTTTCGCCAAGATACTGCATTTTGAAATTTCATATTTATTAATTTCTCAACATTCAAAAATCCATTAATCTATTAAGTTCAAAGTGGACGATTTTCTTTTACTCTTTTCAATTAATCTTTTATCAGAAATATAAATCAGGAATAGACATTTCTGACGTCAAATTGTCTGGATTTTCGATCTATGCTGTTAGAATTTTGAAAAACTGCGAACGTATACGTGTGTACGAGGTCTGTCCGGAAAGTATCGGTCCTACGTTTATATCTTCGCGGCATAGTGTTCGAGCGACCTCTACCGGACAGAAACGTCAGCAGTAAAGTCTCAAGAATCTATTGGTTACTTACTGATACCTGCCGGACGTATACGAGATGCGCAGCGTGTCTTTGTTTACAGTGCCTTTTTCGCGTTCGTCGGATTTTGATATTGTCAAAAAATGACTGAAAAACAAGATCAACGAAATTTGCATCAAATTTTGCTTTCAACTTGGAAAAACGAGTTCGGAAACTATTCAAATGATGCAAAAGGCCTTCGGAAGCGAATGTATGAACAAAACACGAATAAAAGAGTGGTATAAACGGTTCAAGGATGGTCGCACTTCTGTCGATAGTGATTCTCGTTCCGGCCGACCTTCGACGACAAAAACCGCAGATAATATTGAGTGGGTGCGACTTACAATCGAACAACATCATCGCATGACTGTGCGAGAACTAAAAGAAGACCTTGGAATACCAAAAACTATCATTTCAGAAATTTTAACCGAAAATTTAGGAATGAAACGCATGTGAGCGAAATACATCCCAAAATTGCTCAAAGCAGAGCAGAAGAACACTCACTTAGAAATCGCTCTGGACAGTCTGGAAATGGTCAATAATGATGATAATGTGCTTAGAAAAGTTATTACAGGTGACGAATCATGGGTTTATGGTTATGATCCTGAAACAAAACAACAATCTTCACAATGGAAGCATTCTGAATCGCCAAGGCCAAAAAAAGCACAACAAAGTCGGAGCAATGTTAAATTAATATTGATTGTTTTTTTCGATTGTGAAGGTGTTATTCATCACTAATATGCACCAATAGGTCAGACAATCAATAAAGAATACTACGTTCCGATTTTGAAATGTTTGCGTGATGCAGTAAGAAGAAAACGGCAGCACTTTTGGGAAAGTGGTGACTGGCTTCTCCATCACGATAATGCGCCAGCGCATTCATCCAATATTGTGCAGCAGTTTTTGAGCAAACTCAATATCGCATTGCTTCAACAACCTCCATACAGTCCCGACATAGCCCCTTGTGACTTTTGGCTGATTCCAAAACTAAAAAAACCACTCAAAGGACACCGATTCGATGACAAAACAACGGTTGAAAACAATGCGACGAGTGTACTTAAGGCTATCCCTAAAAGTGAGTTCCAGGACTGTTTTGAAAAGTGGAAACACCGATGGAACCGTGTTATTCAATCAAGTGGGGATTACTTTGAAGAATGCCACCCACCAGATGATAAAGAATAACGCTAGCACGAAAATATAAAGGTAGGCCCGATACTTTCCGGACAGACCTCGTATATGCGTGCGTGTGCGTTGACTTTAGATTCATGATCAGCGACCCCAAAATTTCCGAGTAACACTATTTAAGTAAATTCACTGAATAGAAAAATTCGTGAAACAAAGGGTTAATGGAATTTCTAATTTTGAGAAATTCATAAATATAAAAATTTCAAAATGCAATATTTCGGCAAAAATAAAAGATATTTGGGCAAACTCAAAGGCATTTACAAAAGGGTGATTTGTACTTTGAGATACTTTAATTTATTTACGATACTACATAACCTCAAGTATGTCAAAAAACAGTGTTTTTTTACATTTTTAGGGTTAGGATATCTCAAAAACCTGACGTGATGGAAAAATTATGAGGCCAGATTTTGATTCAGTGCATCAAAATCCTTCAGGAATATTATATCTCGTTTGTGATATAAAATCTTGTATACCTGTGTTATCAACATGACTACCCCATGAGGGTTCTAGACAAACCAATAATGACTGTTATAAATGATCGAATTTTACGTTACCATGAATTGCCTCATCCAAAAAAATTACGTATCTAAATAATTCAGGCTTTTCATGGATTCTTGCTGGTACCCAATTGCGAAAGTTGAGTCTCTAGCGGAAATCATCTGGCACTAAAGCTTGAGTCAACGTTATGTCATACGGATGGAATTTATGAAGACGCAAAATTCTACTGGTTATTGATCTCGAGATTCCAGTATACGTCTGGATGACATGCAAAGAGATATGATAATCCAAATCAACCATTACTAAAACAACGAGAATTCATGGATTATAGTTATTCTGTATCATGATGCAACGACAATTTCTGCGTATTCGTGATCGATGACTCTCTCATCATTGAACGATTCGAATTCTCACGTGGTCCGGGTAGTGAAGTCTCCTTGGATAATGTTGTTGGTAATACCTTGCCACAGCACGATAACGACTTTGACATGCCCTAAGAGACAACAGAATATTATAAATTTCGTTTCTCGAACTATCTGGTATATTTGGTTCTTTTGATCGCTAGATACCAAGAAAGTTCCACATGAACTATCCTGTGAAAAACTATAATTTTCCGATTTTGCTGACACTTTGTAGGCTTGTCCGAAATCACCCCAGAAAGTAAAATAATTATTTGATTATTATTATCTATAAAATATGCTGTAATATGATTATTCTAATGAAGGCTAGCAATATATAAATTTCTCAGTTATTTAGATACTCTGCCTAGATAAAAAACATTTTCATAATTCTAACAGATCTTGTTTTTAAAATAAAAAGGAGCACGTTACACTATTCTAAGTTTACACCATTCTAAGAACTTCGATACAACGATAACCAAAAAAGTTATAACTTTTATTTTATGGAAGAAAAGAATTTTTTTAGAATCAACAAACTGGAGAGAAGTATGTACACTGTTGTTTGACCACTGCAATGCCTACAACTTTTATTATACAATTTTATTGAACATGTCTTCCAGTGTTTTTGGGGTTAATTGTTCAAGATCAGATCTTCCAAAAAACCACTTTAACATTTGAATGACATTTTGACGTGAAGATAACATTTTTTGTACAAAAATCATAAAAAATCAAAATCAAAGCAGTTTTTAATGTCTGTTCGGAATTTGACCTTGACATAACCTTGCAAATACCATGACAAATACAACATGACTACCTCAAAACTAAACAACTGTTCTCTCAAACATTTTTGACTAAATCTCACGCTTGTCCGATTATTCACGTGCATAGATAAAAGAAAATAATGAAGTCTCCGACATAACTTTGGAATTCAACCGAACCTAGAATATAATACCTTATTTGAATGTAGAATTTACTGCTCTTTCTAAATCTAGGATCAAAAATAGGGGTTTCAATATAGAAAATCACTTGAACCTTTAAATGACCTGGAAAATCAATCTCAAGATCAAAACTATTTTCATAGAAAAGTGGCTTTCATCATCCTGAATATCTTGTTTCAACAATTTTTTGTACAACGCCAACTGTCGAAAATTTCTGGCTGGTTTCTTTAAAATGGGACACTCGGTACATATAATGTATATGTATATATAATGTAATTAAATATATATTATATATATACATACATACACGCACACGCATTTTTTCTCATTATCAACAGCCGATAATGTAAGAAAAAGAGAGAGAGAGAGAGAGAGAGAGAGAGAGAGAGAGCGAGAGAGCGAAACAGAGTTACAACTTTTTCGAGAGAGCGCGTAGATCGCCCAATTTTGACGAATGAGCGCGTAGATCGCCCAATTTTGACGAATGAGCGCAACAAGTTGGAGAAAGAGATCCCTTCCACGTCAACTGAAGCTGTTTAGCCGAACCGTAAGCACGTGTTCCTTCTTGTCGACGCCACGTGTGACTTCTTTGTATCGAGATTGCTCAGTTTCGCGTGTGTATTCCACTGTACCGACGACTCGTTGCACATACTTCGCTTGTGACTTTGATATTGTTGCTTGTGAGTGCTTGTGAATATTGCTGCGTACGTATTGGCTCTCGTGCCATCCACCCCCCTTCAGTTCGCACTCGAGCCGTCACCTGCGTCGTAGACTAGCTGGCGAGATTCCTTGCTCCCGGGGCTAAGTTTTCGTTATCACTGTAAGTACTAGCGCGTTACTTCGCTGTCTCTGTATTCGACGTGCATGCAAATTCTCTGTCACGTAATACTATGTAAACCTTTTCTCTGTTAATTGAAAACTTTATTCTATGCTTATTTTCCTTTTTATTTCGTCGCTTAGCTCTTCGTGTTTCAGCGCGCTACATCATCATTCTAATTTTTGCCTATTTTAGCAAGATTTTATTTTAAAATCCATGACACTCTCCACGAGCCCTTTGATATTCAAGCTATTAAGAAGAAAATCTGACGCTACTGAGCCAGGCTTTGTATAGCCCACGTCAAAGCCTGCAACGAGCTGCATCTTCACCTGAACAACTCGGCTTATTTTTAAATAACTAGAGGTTTCTGCTCACGTTGAGCAAAATCGTCGTTGTTATAACGTGTCATTCAACATATTCGTTATGTATGTTTTACTTTTCGACACATTTAAACTTTTTTGTCATCATTTTCGTATTCTACCGGCAGTCAACCGGTAATCGTATTAATGCGTTAAGCGGACTAGCATCACTGCTGCAAGCCTAATCCATTGTTCGATTTTTGTATGCGCGCGTTTCTTTTTCTTACTTGTACTTTTCATTTTTTCTCGTTAGGTTTACAATTAGAGTATGTTCTTGATTTAATTAAGTGTCACTATTTTCACCTACCATCGATTCCTATACTATTATTATTATTTTGCGTACGAACCTATGGTGAGTCTGCTATGAAAAAAACAAGTGTTTATGAGTGGTATAAGCGTTTCCAAGATGGCCGTGAAGACGTTGAAGATGACGAACGCTCCGGTTGACCTAGCACGTCAACAATCGATGAAAATGTGAAAAAAGTGGAAAAAACGGTTCTGAATGATCGCCGAATCACAATTAGAAAAGTTGCTGATGAAGTTGGCATATCAATTGGCTCATGTCATAACATTTTTTCAAATGTTTTGGGCATGAAACGGGTGGCAGCAAAATTCATTCCA
Organism: Phymastichus coffea; assembly: GCF_024137745.1. Taxonomy (NCBI): domain Eukaryota; kingdom Metazoa; phylum Arthropoda; class Insecta; order Hymenoptera; family Eulophidae; genus Phymastichus; species Phymastichus coffea. The sequence continues at coordinate 5,591,122 of NW_026706827.1, forward strand.
AAACTTCTGAACTTCGACCAAAAAAACAATCGCATGAACATCGCTCAGGAGCTGTTAAACGACATCAACGACGATCCAAGTTTGCTTCAAAGGGTCATCACTGGTGATCAAAAATGGGTGTACGGTTATGATGTCGAAATCAAAGCACATCGTCCACCTGGAAGCATTCAACGTCACCAAGAGCGAAAAAAAATCAAGTTCGATCAAATGTGAAGGGTATGCTTACAGTTTTCTTTGACTGCAGGGGCGTGGTGCATCATGAGTTCTTATCACAAGGTCGTACGGTTAATAAGGAGTATTACCTTGAAGTTATGCGACGTTTGCGTGAAGCAATCCGAAAAAAACGCTCCGATTTATGTAAAAACAATTTATGGCTTTTGCATGACGATAACGCACCTGCTCACTCGTAGCTTGTTCGTAATTTTTTGCCCAAAAACAATACCGTAGTCGTGCCCCAACCTCCATATTCACCAGATATGGCTCTGTGTGACTTTTTTCTGTTCCCAAAGTTGATGAGACCCATGAAAGGACGGCGTTTTTCCTCGATTCAAGAAATAAAGGCCGAATCGCTGAGAGTGCTCAAGGACATACCAAAAAGTGAATATCAAGAGTGCTTCGAAGATTGGAAAAAACGCTGGCATAAATGTATTATATCTAGGGGGGATTACTTTGAAGGGGACCACATTGATGTAAACGAATAAATAAATATTTTTTTGGAAATACGATAATTCCGGGTACTTTTTGAACACACCTCGTATATATATATATATATATATATATATATATATACGAGTGCAGCCGTTTTCTTCTTACTGCATCACGCAAACGTTTCAAAATTGGAACGTAGTATTCTTTATTGATCGTCTGACCTATTGGTGCATATTAGTGATGAATAAGACCTTCACAATCGAAAAAAACAATCAATATTGATTTAAAACTGCTCCGACTTTGACATGCATTTTTTGGTCTTGGCGATTCAGAATGCTTCCACTGTGAAGATTGTTGTTTTGTTTCATGATCATAACCATAAACCCATGATTCGTCACCTGTAATAATTTTTCTAAGCACATTATCATCATTATTGATCATTTCCAGATTGTCCAGAGCGATTTCTAAGCGAATGTTCTTCTCCTCTGCTGTGAGCAATTTTGGGATGAATTTCGCACACACGCGTTTCATTCCTAAATTTTCGGTTAAAATTTCTGGAATGATAGTTTTTGGTATCCCAAGGTCTTCTTCTAGTTCTCGCACAGTCATACGATGATGTTGTTCGATTGTAAGTCGCACCCGCTCAATATTATCTGCGGTTTTTGTCGTCGAAGGTCGGTCGGAACGAGAATCACTATCGACAGAAGTGCGACCATCCTTGAACCGTTTATACCACTCTTTTATGCGTGTTTTGCTCATACACACGCTTCCGAAGGCCTTTTGCATCATTTGAATTGTTTCCGAACTCGTTTTTCCACTTTGAAAGCAAAATTTGATGCAAATTCGTTGATCTTGTTTTTCAGTCATTTTTGACAATATCAAAATCCGACGAACGCGAAAAAGGCACTGTAAACAAAGACACGCTGCGCATCTCGTATACGTCCGGCAGGTATCAGTAAGTAACCAATAGATTTTTGAGACTTTACTGCTGACGTTTCTGTCCGGTAGAGGTCGCTCGAACACTATGGCGCGAAGATATAAACGTAGGCCCGATACTTTCCGGACAGACCTCGTATATATAGTAACGATAAACGTTATATCCGCGCTCTATCACCTCGTCAGGATGACTGCCCGCGAGAGGCGAGAGCCTTAGCACCGATCGGACATGAATTGAGGGCGCGCACTGCGCGGGAAGTGAGATAGAGATAGTGAAAAAATGGAGTCTAGGATAGCTGCTCACGCCAGACGGTCGTGGCCCTTACGGACCGCGAACATTTCCTCACGTTTAAACAAAGTACAGCAGTTTTTGTAAGGGGTATCATCTGAGAGAAGAAGGGCATACTGAAAGGTTGTACACGGGTAAGCCGGCAGACGCCAAACTCAACAGCGACGTTTCCAGCGTGGCCAGGGGACCAAGTGGGGTGAACCTAAGCATCGACAAGGTTGGAGCTGTTCTCGCGAGGTAAGCTGGCTAGCTTCGCGTTAATAGATTCGCGCGTTTAGATGTCGTCGACGGCGATATTACGTGAGATCGCAAAACGTCGCAAAGATGGCAGCGCTAATATACGCCACGTGTAACAAATCGCGATAACAGTGCAGGCCCAAAACTTATACACGAATAACGAAATAATAAAGGACGCCTTAGCGGTAAGTAAATGCTGTATATAATATAATTATTGATAAAACAATGGGGATTTTGCCCGAAGACGAGTGTCTGCCCTCGAGGTAAGGTAGCAGTAGGAGGATTGCCACAGAGAAGGCGCTCGTGATTGCCCGTGTGGTCAATCTCTTAGAAAAAATTCAGAGCGCCACTAAAGTGTGCCCCATTGTGTGACGCAGCAGCAACGTTTGCGCATCTTGCGCTCATTTGCGCACGTACACAAGACGAACCTGCAACCCGTACCCGATGTAGCCCCTCATAAAATCATACCCCGTTACAATATATATACCGGGTGTTCCAGACCATCCGTACAGCCACTTTAAAATAGAAAATTCGTGTTTTTGTGAAAAATGTTTCAGATGAAAGTTGTTTACGACAAAGGGGACCATCTATCTGTATAATTAGTTTTGACCTTGAACATCGTTTTCAAGGTCATTTGAAGGTCGAATTGTTTTTTTTAAATGGGAACCCCTATTTTTGACACCGAATTCGGAAAGAGCGGGAAATTTTACGTCCAAAACGGTATTTTAAAATTTTTTTTCATGGCCTTGAGAAGGTCGATTTAAGGTCAAATACTTGAAAAACTGCCTAAAAGCGTTTTTTTAATTTTCAAGATATCGAAAAATGACCTCTACAAAATTTGTTCAGAACCGAGTGGGCCACACAATGCACCAAAAACAAATCCGACGTTTGGATAAGGTATTATGTTGAGTTTCGCGCTATGTGCGAATCCGGGGTCAAAAAGAGGGGTTGGGTTCCCATTTAAAAAAACAATTCGACCTTCAAATGACCTTGAAAACGATGTTCAAGGTCAAAACTAATTATACAGATAGATGGCCCCCTTTGTCGTAAACAACTTTCATCTGAAACATTTTTCACAAAAACACGAATTTTCGATTTTGAAATGGCTGTACGGATGGTCTGGAACACCCAGTATAATACACACCTGTTGATTAAGTAAATAAATTATTTAATAGTGTTAAAAACCTTTCTTTCCTTGCTGCGAAGCTAATCACCACTTGGATCCACTTCTGGCGGGTTCGGTGCTAATGTACACATGTTTCACATGGTTAAAAATGAACTTAAAATCACGAAGTAAAGCGAAAGATGAGTAAAATTAAATCAGTTTTTTTTACTGCGAGCATGGATTAGTACTCTGTTAGCGAAGCAATCATAACCGTGACTAAATATAAAATAAAATGTGCCATCTTTATTTCGCTTCCCAACGACAATAATACATTAGCGATTGAGCTGAAAGATTTAAGTACACGTAAACGCAAACAACGATGTCAACAAGCCGACGCATTTATTTATCGTGATGAATAAGAGATTAAGTTTTATTTAGCCATGGGGTATAACCCTGTAGGCTGGATAGATAGATAAGCTTTATTGAGCTATGGGGTATAACCCCGTAAGCTATGAGCAAAATACAAAGCAGATACATTAAATTAGAACACAGTAATAGGCAGTAAGATCCCTCCTATAAAAAGTCATGGCCTGTTGAGTGAAGCCAGTTTATTCGTGATATGATTGGCAGAGAGACGCGGTGTGATTGGCTGAGACATAGTGTTAAATGCGTGTCTGTGTAGTGTGTGCGTGTTGCATTTCGTCACTCGGCTCACCGCTTGTGGTAGTGACAAAACCTTGACATTTCGACTGCAATGATTACCATAGTGCAATCCGGTGGCATCGTTAATTGTTATTAGTTAATGAAAAATTACAATATAGTAAATGGTAAGTACATTTACAAATGTATTTAAAATCTTTTTCATTTTCTTATAAATAAATTCATTAATATTAGAGAAAAAAATCAATTAAACGAACACGTGTTCGGCTCCTAGAATACTTTTAACTAGCAGTATTGTCTTTCTTATTACTTTTTTTGTTGTATAAAGTTTCGAGTATTTTTTTTATCTTCATGTATGTAATCAATTATATTTCAATAATTATAAGGTTAGTGAGGTTAATTTACAAGCACGTGTTTGGTTCCTTGATAATTAATGAGGTTAGTGAGGTTAATTCACGAGCATGTATTTGACTCCTTGAATACATTTAACTGTCAATATATTATTATCTGGCAAATGTATCGTCTTTTTTATTCCTTTTTTTTATTGAATTGTATGTTAACTACTCTTATCTGCTTCAAAAAATAATAGTTATCAATACTAATATTATTATATAATAATTAAATGTTGTTTTACAGAAATCACCTATAATGGCGTCTAAATTAAATCAATTAGCTATTGATGAAAATAGAGAAGATTCAAATGGCAACGTTGTGCCCAATGAAGAAAATAATGTTATGAACAAAGATCCTTCTAATGAACAGATGATCAATCCACCTTTATATACAAGAGATGAAGATTTTGATGAGCTACAGGATCAAGATAATACTACGTAATTATCTATTATATAATATTTAAATAATAAGCCTATATGTATAATGTAAATCAACTGGTTCTTATCGTTATTTTCTCATGAAATATATAACAAGTATTCATATAGGAAAATTATAGACTACAATAATTGATCGAAGTTAAAAATTGTAACTGTAAAACGTGCTGTAATTACTTTCAATATTTATTGAGAAATTTCATTATTAGTATTTTTTATCTGGATTTTAATATTTTTATTAACTGATGAGCTCATTTCTACCAGCAACATTTGAAAATTCATAATATTGATAAATTACAAAGAACTTAAGAATCTATTTCATTTGTTGTATTAATTGATGGAATATATATATATATGTAATATACATCATTATTGACATTTAGTATATAGACAATTTTATATGTTTGTTTTTCTTTGAAGTGAAATAATAGGATATGTCGACCAAGTTCACGCTCCTACTTTTGTTGGCACGAAAACCCAGTATGAACTATTCAAGTTTGTACTCAACAACGGGAGCAATAAGAGGATCATGTGTTTAGTGTGGGGCACAACGCTTATCCAGCTGTATGAAAATGAAGCTGTGATTGGACGTGTAAGTTCACTTTAAAAATTTATTTTTAACTTTTAAGTTATAACGGGGTTTTAGCTCGTGCTCTTTCCGGGCTAAATCAGTTATATAATAAATAGTTGTCGCGGATTAATATTTTAACAAAGCGAAGTGCGCTATCCAAGACATCCCTGTGCGCCAGTGCGAACAGTGCTTGGGTCCAGCCGCATCAGCTTGCCTCCTTCCTTACGTAGGAATTCGGCCCGCGGAGAGTGTCGTGAGCCACAGGTTACTTGGTGAGGGACAACCTAAAGAGTCTCGCGGCGAAACAGTTATACAACAGGGCAGGTGTATCGGAATAAGTTGCTGCGAATTTCGGTAGAACGAATCTTGTATTTCAGGCACTTACGAATACATACAAGCGCGTGTGGTGGCGAAATGTGAGCGGCAGCGAACAAGGGGGACGACGCAACGCAGCGCGCCGATCTCGTCAGCTACCGAGCAAGATCGGACAACGAATTCGCTTAAAGCGGCTCGAGGCAGGACGCAATGCCGAGCAGAATGACAGAGTGCGTAAACCGGGCGAAAAACTAAAGCGACAAATGCAGGTAGCAAGCAATAGGGGAGAGAGAGAGCCTGAGAGAGAGAGAATCGAGTAGGTACTTACAATAGTCGTCGTCGGTTATCAGAACGGCAGCAACGCACGAACAATAGATCGCGACCACGCTTACTCTTGCCCTACACTCGCGCGGGCGTTCTCGCTTCCTAGCCTTATAGCTGACGGGATTCCTGTCAACATCAGCTATACGCCTTCGCTTATCGCTGGCGGTCTTTGGACTCGTATAATCGCTACTGCGTACTCGCTTACTCCTTCGAGATCTCTCGTTACGCAGAAGAAAAGGGTGTTACTGTCAAACTATGCTAGCGTCCGTACTCGTCTCTGCTCGCATGCCAACTGACTCATTGCGCGCTCTCCTTCTCTCTCTCCTTCGCGATCGCGGTCTCCGCGACATCCGCGCTAGGGACTATCGATAGTATAGATCGTAGGGCTCGACTCTTACCTTGTTCGCTGACATTTCAACTGCGCTACAAATTACAAATTATTATAATGCATGGTAAAGTATACATATGATTAATAAACAAACTGGCTGCAGGGAGAGAGAGACATAACGAGAATGCGACTCGTTATAAAGTTTATATAGTTATTTAATGTATGAAAAATATTGATCGCACTCTGAATTCCTTTTAATACTTTCTATAAATAAATATATAATATAAATTACTAATGAACTTTTGTCTCTTTGTTTAGATTCTACACGTAGAAGGAGCTGTCACAAAGGTGGTTTCAAGAAATTACTACAAGGATATCAACAATTTAGTTCCATATGAATTGCTTATCCAGGACACTACTCGCATCACGTACTTAGGCAGTCATACGAATGAGGAACCGAATTTGGAACCATTAGCAAATGAAATTACGTTTTCTACTGCTGTAAAAGCTAAGGGTTTAATTTGTAAGTATACTGGAAATAAATTAATTTTTACATTGATATTTATTAATTTATTGATTTATATAAATTATATTATATTTTACAGCTATTAGCGGCTACCTAAAACAAGCCTTTGTGCAGTGTACCCATCGTCACAAAAATGGTACTTATGGAGTTGGAGCCATCACTGACGGTGAATATAAAATAAACGTCAACATCACTAATTATACTGATGCTACTATACCAAAAGGAACCTTTGTGAGAGTTATTGGCGAAATTTCAAATTCAGGTACGTAATTAATTTGTAATTCTATACGTACGTAGATATTTTGTATATCTAATATTAAATCATAATTTGATAAATCTTTCTATAAATAAAAAATATAAATTATAATGTATTTTTAGGCGGGCCGCTCACAATTGTATGCAGAAATAACGATTCAGTGATTGCAGACAAAAATGTTAATCCCATGAGCCAACAAGATTTATCTTTTGGTATTAAAAATCCAAAAAGAGTACTCGAATAATCTTTTATAAGCGTGCTTTCGCTTTTAAATAACATTTTGTATTCGTTGACTGCTAGATATATGTAGTATATTAGAAACGTTTTTACAGTATTGAGATGTTTAATGTATTATACGAGGTGTGATCAAAAAGTAAGGTGAATTTTTATTTTTCTCAAAAAATATTTATTTATTCATCAATTTTTATGTTATCTCCTTCAAAGTAATTCCCCTCGGATATAATGCACTTGTGCCAACGCTTTTTCCAATCCTCAAAGCATTTCAAAAAATCATTTTTTGTGATCTTGTTTAGTTCATCCTTCGATGCCGTCTTTATCTCCTCAATCGTGGCAAAACGCCGTCCTTTCATGGGCCTCTTCAGTTTTGGGAACAAGAAGAAGTCACAGGGGGCCAGATCTGGAGAATACGGTGCCTGTGGCATCGTTACTGTGTTGGTTTTAGCCAAAAATTCGCGCACAAGCAACGATGTGTGAGCAGGGGCGTTATCATGGTGCAAAAGCCAATTTTTATTTTTCCACAAATTCGGACGTTTCTGGCGGATTGCTTCGCTCAAATTGCGCATAACTTGCAGGTAATATTCCTCATTTACTGTTCTACCCTGTGGCAATAACTCATGCTGCACCACGCCCCTGCAGTCAAAGAAAACTGTAAGCAAAACCTTTACATTTGATCGAACTTGGCGTGCTTTTTTTGGTCTTGGTGATCCAGAATGCCTCCACTGGGACGATTGAGTCTTAGTCTCGACGTCATAACCGTATACCCATGTTTCGTCACCTGTTATAACCCTGTTGAGTAAATCTGGATCATCGTTGACGTCATTCAGTAGATCTTGGGCGATGCTCATGCGACGTTTCTTTTGGTCGAAATTGAGCAATTTCGGAACAAACTTCGCTGACACACATCTCATGTCTAAAATACTCGTCAAAATTGATTGGCACGAACCAAATGAGATGCCAATATCATCAGCAATTTCTCTAATGGTAATTCGACGATTTCCCAACACTATTTTCTTCACTTCTTCAACATTCTCATCAGTTGTTGATGTGCTGGGGCGTCCAGAACGAGGTTCGTCGTCGGTGTCTTCTCGACCTTCTTGGAAGAGTTTATACCACTTGTAAACATTTTTTTGGCTTAAAGTAGACTCACCGTAAGCCACTTTCAGCATTTCAAGTATTTTGGAACATTTGATTCCATTTTTCACACAAAATTTAATGCAAACTCTTTGATCCATGTTTTTAGACAGCAGCAAATCGTTGAGCACGCAAAACACTTCTAACCTTGATGCCTCTCACAAACAAACCAAACATACTACAAAGCTGAAATTTGGAACGTATGTTCTAGACGAGTGTACCGACATAACCAAATAAAAAAGTCGAAGATCGAACGGACGTAGCCCGCTAAATTTCAAAATTCACCTTACTTTTTGATCACACCTCGTATATATATTTTGACAAAGTATAAAGTAAAGATATTTAATAGTAGTTTTATAAAAAAAATATGTATTTCAAGAGTAGAAAGACTAATATTTACTAAACTTAGTTTTTATTAAGTTAATTGCGTAACTTGAGATATATTATATTATTATAGGTAATGTACGAATACTAATTGTGTAACAACAATTTTAAATGTACAACTTCAATAATTTTACATACTTAATACCAAAAACAACTATGTGATTCATTAGATTAGACGGAAATTTCAATGTAAACTAAAAACTTCGTAGTTAAACATAACTTATTTTCTTGAATGTAAAAATGTAAAAACATAGTTTCATAATATTTATTTATTTATTGAATACTTTTAACCAGTTTTGATATATAGGAGGGATTATTATGTCTATAGATAATACCTAACATACAAGGTTAAAAAACATTGAAACATTATGCAAACTTATAACGGCCGGGGCCGTTTCCGCGGAAGATTGTCTGCGCGCGAGGCCGAGCTTGGCCAAGCGGGCAAGGGAGCGAGGAATGAAGAGAGAGAGAGAGAGAGAACGACACTCGATCAGGCGCGTGCCGTAGCGGTAGAGTGGGGAGAGAAAACGATTTTCGGGCACTTGGACTTAGACCGGCGAGCTCGAGGGATTGTCACGTGCGCGTGCGAACGAAAGAAAAAGGAAAGCGACCGGTAAAAACGAAGGTGAAAGTGTGCAGGAGGTGAAGATCATCCCCGAGGATCGCCGGAGCCTGTGGATCGTCATCTTGAGTGGGCGATTACCAGGGGCAGAACTTGCCCGCCCGAGCGAGGGCGATAACGCGGACGACTAGCGAGGGGTAGTCTGTCTGCAGCAGCTACTTCACGGTGAGTTTCGTTGCGTTTGTAAGCGATTATTTAGCGTGCGATAGTTGCGCGAGCGCGCGTCTCTCTCTCTAAAATAGGATACAAAGCAAAATCTCGGCACGCGACACTGTGTATAAGATTTGCCTGAAGGAATAAAGCCCGATTTGACCTACTCAAGTGTTGCCGTTGTGTTGGGTGTACCCAGGAAGGCACCTCTGTCCCTTCCCACGCCCGTGATTAGAATTCACGCACGCTTTCGTGCTTAGCCGTGTTTTCGCGATCCCTTTTCAGGGCAGCGCGTACCCGCCCGTATTCGGTGAAACGCCAGGAAGCGGCTAGCTGATCGGGGCGGCGGTGAGCCCCGCACCGACCAGTAAAAATAAAATTCTTATCGGGCCGCGAGAATAATTTGATTATTTTCCAGGCCGTTACAGTGGCGCCCAACTAGCTATAATCACGGGCAACGACGGTTGGCCGGCACGCGGCAACCTTTGACAGGTCGAAACCGGCGCGAGAGAGAGAGAGAGTCTTTGTGTCAGGCGCGCATGAGTGTTTACAAACACGCGGCTTGAGTTAGAGTTCGTGGGAAAAACAGCGGCCTTGACGACTTTTATGTCGTTCAAAACTTTATCATTTTAGCCGAGTATCGCGACTACTAAAATCCGTAGTCGTCAACGCCGCTAAATAGGTTCGACGGCAGTCGCGCGGACAGCGAAAATTGTACCGCCGCCCGCGCAAGCAAGGCGACCGACAGTTGCGAGAAGTTTTTTTTTCTTCTCTCTATCATTGTTTTTTTTTGACTTTACTTATTTCTTCCTTTTCTGATTTTCTCCGTTGATTTTTTTTTGAGTAGTAGTGTGTAACCCCTCGCAGCGGTCGATACATTTTTTTTTGTTTTTGCTTTTGCTTTGAAAATTTTCTTTTCTTCTCACTATTTTGTTTTGACTCGTCGTAAGCCGTCTTGCTACGCCGAACTTATAACAGACGAAGCGAATCGAACTTTTCTCGGATTCTAGCTATCGTCACATAATAACCTCAACGAACTACAACACCGGGCGTGCCCAAAAGAAAAATAACACAGCGGCGCTAACAAACAGTTAGTACTGCTGATAGGTAGGATTATTGTTTTTTTTTGCGTAGAGTGGCGCGCCCCAAGCCGTGTGTTGAGAGGCCATTAAAATAAAAGCTCGCGTTGGAGCATTGAATTCGTTAGAATTTAAGACGCGAATAATTAGTTTGTTGTTGGTTGGCCACCAATTAGTCAAGAATACACTCACGTGCGCTAGGTTGTCAGAGCGAGGTTGTAAATCGTACTAGGCGATTATTGACATTTACAACAGCGCTCGCAACCAATTAATAATGGAGACGCTAAGAGACCCGGAAGTAAGCGTTCAGAAATGGATCGCCGAGTTGCAAGAAGATGGGTTACATAGGACACTGGCAGCCCTAGATTTGAAAGTAGATGGCGACATAGCAGTAAAGAAGAGCCGGCTGCAGAAATGGATGCTGGGAGACTATACCGCATCAGATTTTCAACAGACGTTGCAAGCGTCACCAGCGTCGGCCATGCGAGCCAGGATGGAACGGAGGACAACGTTTATCCTGCAAGAGCAAGAAGCGTTAGTGGAGGCGACGGGCGTCGCAGAACATCCACTGCAAATAGCATTGACAGATGACATGCTCATATCAAAAATGGATATGCAGCTAACGAGGCTGATTCTGGAGGAGTCGACGCACTCGGGCGAAACACCAACATCGCCCCCAAGGCCAGAGCAACCCGAAGATAAGGCCGACGATTTGCTGACAACCGGAGGAGACCCAGTACAGGTCTCACGGGAGTTCATAAAAGCAATAGGAGTTTGGCTGAAGCAACTCCGAGCTGTGGAAAAGTCCGTGGCCCTAAACAAACAAAGGGTTCGGAAAGCGACACAGCTGATGCAAGGAGTGTATGCAGTACAAGCCAGAATCGTCAGCCAAATCGAGACACTCCAGCACAGAGTCGGAATGCTAGAAAACGACATGGATGACCTGCAGGATGCGCAAGAAGCGCAGACACACGCTGAACAAAACGCCCCGCCACCAGACAATCCGCGCCCGGGCGCGCGCTTCCAGGACACGTTTACGCTTCACTACCCGAGCGACACGGGCGGCAGCACGCCATTGAGGGGCAATCAAATGCCCGGGGCGCGATGGCCGCACCAACCACCCCTAGCGCAGCCCTCAGGAGGGGGCGGACAGCAGAATGCCCATTTGAATTCCGCTGTACCGAACCCAGGAGGGCAGCCGAGGATTCACAATAGTACCACGCTCGGACGGAATTTTGGGCAGGTAGAACCGACCACCACCGACAGACTGGGACGCAGTGCAGGGCAGAACAGGTTCAACAGCACCTATCTGCCCAGGTACAGCATGGGCCCGTCGGCGGGGTCGCACCAAAATACGACCGGTGGGTTTTCCACGACCTGAGATGTGGGAAAAATGGTGAGAGGATGGAAGGTTAGGTTCGCCGGAAGTGAAGGCCAAAGTGTGGACGTCTTCATAGACAAGCTGGAAGCGCAACGGATGGCCGCCGGAATTTCCGAGGAAGAGATGCTGATGGGCTTACCCGATGTCCTAACGGAGGCGGCCCAAACCTGGTACTTAAACAACCACCAGGATTGGATCAGCTATCAGGACTTCCTCGAGGACGCACGCCAATGATTTGGCACCAGCATCGTGCAGCAACAGAGGCTGAAGAGGGAGGTGCATGCGCGCTACCAGGGGCAAGATGAGCCGGTAAGGGATTATATTACCAAGCTCCAAGCCATGGTGAAAAAAGTGCAGCCACCCATGCCCGCGTCGGAAGAACTTGAACTGCTATACGCCAACTTGCAGCCAGAAATCCAGCGCCATATCAGACGCACGGAAGTAATCTCGGTGCGTGAATTATGTCGCTTGGCCACAGAGGTCCAGAACGACCTAATTCACGCGAGCCAGAAAAGAGTGATGCTGGAGCCGAAAGCCGCCCTGTTTCCGGAATGGACTTATACCCCATCGGGGGCGGGGGCAAAAAAGGCAAAAGTGTCAGCACTGAGTGTCGAACAGCCCGAGGAAGGAGAGGAGCCGGCTGAGGCAGAGATAGCGGCGGTCGCTCAGAAGGGGACACCGAACCATTGGATGGAGAAGCTGGAAAAATCCATAATGGATAAGCTCAGCGAAAAGCTCGCCCAGATTCCTTCTGTGACAAGAGCACCTCCCAAGCCGCAGGCCCAGGGCGAGACGGCACCCAGGCCAAGAGGTCAGCGAAGGGCAATAGATTATTCGAAACCGTTGAGCTGCTCCAAGTGCGGCAGGCTCGGTTTCAGCGTTAAGTATTGTCCAGATTGTAACCCGCCAGTGCCGGCGGGAAACGGGACGGGAAGCGGTTAGAAGGGATCACTACCGCTCCCCCCAAACCCCAGATCCCACAGGCAGGGCAAACTCCGGGCGATAAGGATCGCCCGATGCCCCCGATGCCGGTCACCAAAATAAACCCGCAATCGGCGGGCAACGACGACTCGCTGAGGCCAGCGAGCGCCCAGCCGACACAAGGGCGAGGAAGCGGTGACGACGGTAGCATCGGCTGTGGGACCACGGCAAGTAGCGAAGATTCGGCTACAACACAGGAAAAGAGAGTCAGCGGACCCAGCAGCGCCGACTTAGTCTTCACAGATGAGCGCGACGGACATTCTTTCCACAGCAATGGCAAGGTATCGGCCTCGGCACCAGAGAACCCGGAGATCTCAGGATCCCGCGCATCTACGCAAGCCCAGACGGAGCAGGCAGCGAGCGAGGGGCTCACTGCAGCTATGGACCACGTTTTAAAGCGAGATCTCTTTGAACGGCAGACCTCGCAAGTGCCAACTGCTCCGCCTCAACGGGGTAACGCGGTGAACACCCAGAAGGGTGGCCAAAAGGCGGCTCTGGCTAAGCTTGCCAAGCAATAAAGGCCGTGGATGGCAACCACGATAAAAAGCTAACTTGAACGCGATGAGCCCCGTTTTGACCTAACGACAGAGTTTTGAAAGATCTGACTTTGGGATGGAACGGGGTAAAAACAACCTTTCGAATGACGGATACCCACCAGCGTGAGCGGGTTGGACCGAAACGCAATGGGGAGACATGCCTCGGCACGTCGAAGCGATGGACCTGTGAGTCGTGGGAGAAATCCCTTAATACAGGAACACAGGGTGGGATGTATTTTGAACGCGAGCTCAGGAGGGGGGCTTAGTTGGTTGATCGTCTAAGGAATCTTCCTCTGGCTGTCCTGGCTGAGTCTCTCCTCTGACATCCCAATTTGGGTTGGCCTCTGCGGGGTAGTGGTACCAGGTCAAGCAAATCTCGTAAGATTTGTATGCTGCGTGCTTCCGACGTAGTAGACGTTGGGGCAACTAGAGTCCCGTCGCGCCCAAACCGAGGGTCAAGCCTTTAGTTCCGCTCTCCTTGAGCGTCGAACCGTGAAAAGATCGGTACTCCTTCCGAGGAGGTCGCCGCCTTAGATTAAAAAGGTTCCGACTCGCTGAGTCGCGCCAGGGATGTCGTAGCAAACTTGACTTCCGGATCCCCAATATATTTGAAAGCGAAGGGGTGAAAGACAGTGGGCTATGCCAACCTATTGGCGCCCAGAGAGAGGGGTGGCAATGTCTTGATTACGCTATACCACCCTCAAATCGGAAAAGTGTGAAACAACGCATACACTAGCTGCAGCTAATGGAGCTTGTGATTTGGGCGGCGAGTCTTCGGCGACTGCCGCGGTCGCAAAGGAACGCCATACGGTAAGCCGTGAAGAAGAATACGCGCCGGAGGAAGAGTCAAGGTGGTGGCTCACCGTGCAGATCGGGACTTTCCGAATTCGTGCCCTATACGATTCAGGAGCCTCCTGCACGTCGATGGAAGCGTTAGGTCTGCTGATTGCCGCTGAACTCCGACTTAAATTGAAAGTAACCAAGGCTGGGTCGTGCAAGTTGCCGGACGGCCGATCAGTGCCCGTGATAGGCCATCTAGAGATGTCTTTCACAACCGGAGGCGTGACCAAAGATGTCCGCGTCTCTATCATCCCAGAGCTCGCAGATCAATGCTATGTGGGGGTCAACTTCATGAAAAAGTTCAAGGCAGTAACTGACCACACTGATAATACCATTTTTCTGCGAGACGATAACGTGACGGTACCAATGGAGATGGCTGGCTTAAAGGGAGCCGCCGAAAGGGCCTCGATCGGTATCGCTGACACGACAGAAGAGCAGCGTGCAGAGGTAGAAAGTTTAGTAAAAAGTATGCTGCCACCGCCCAGCAAACTTCTAGGGGCGGCGAGAGACGTCGAGCATGACATCAAGCTGACGTCCACCAGACCAATCAAGCAGAGATATTACCCGGTCTCACCCAAGATCGAGCAGGAAATGCACAAGCAGGTCGCAAAGCTGCTTGAGACCGGCGTAATAGAAAGATCGAAAAGCGGATGGTCAAGTCCAATCGTGATGGTACCGCGAGGCAATAAAGGAGAATACCGGATGTGCATCGACTTCCGCGAGGCGAACGCGATTACAGAGCCAGATGCTTACCCAATTTCCTTTATGCAGGATATACTGAGGCGACTGCGCAACGCCAAGTATATATCAACGGTGGATTTGAGCCTCGCCTACCATCAGATCCCGTTGAAGAAGGAATGTCGCCCGTACACAGCCTTCACCGTACCGGGCTTGGGGCATTTTCAATACGTGAGGATGCCCTTCGGCCTTGCATATGCCGAGGCGACATTCCAACGTCTAATAGACAGCGTCATCGGCCCAGATATGAACCCTTTTGCGTTCGCGTACCTAGACGACATCATCATCGTCTCTTCGTCATTTGAAGAGCACAAGCTCCACTTGGCGAAAGTTCTGAACCGCTTGATAGAGGCAGGGCTCACAGTAAGCTCTGACAAGAGCGTGTTTTGCAAGTCGGAGGTCCGATACCTCGGACTACTCGTTAATCGCGACGGAATTAGGCCGGATCCAGAAAAAGTCCGGCCGATTGCAGAATACCCGAGGCCCAGCAATGTTCGGAAGCTCAGGCGCTTCATGGGCATGGCCTCGTGGTACCGGCGATTCATCGAGGACTTTGCCACGATCTCTGAGCCCCTCGTCAAGCTGACCAGAAAGGCCGAACCATTCGTGTGGGGAACCGCACAGCAAGAGGCGTTCGAAACCATCAAGAACTTGATGATGTCAGCCCCAATCCTACAGCCACCGGACCCCAAGGGAGACTACTCGCTACACACGGACGCCAGTGACTCAGGACTCGGAGTCGTCCTGGTCCAGTCGGTTGGCGGTGAAGAGCGCGTGATTGAATTTGCGAGCCGCACCTTGTCGAAAGCAGAACGCAATTATTCGGTCTCGGAGCGTGAGTGCCTAGCAGTGCTGTACGGAATTGAAAAATTCCGACACTACATAGAGGGCTACAAGTTCAAAATGGTAACGGACCACAGCTCTCTGCGCTGGCTAAGACGCATGAGAAACCCGACGAACCGCCTGGCGAGGTGGGCTCTACGACTTCAAGGATATCAATTTAAAGTCGAGCACCGTAAAGGAGCCTTGCACGCGGTCCCCGACGCACTGTCACGCGCGTTCGAGGACGACGACGAAGATGGGCCCACGATAAGTGCTCTCACGTGGGCCAAAGAAACTAAAGACGAGTGGTACCTGTCCAAAATCGAAGAGGTGAAGAATGAGCCCAGTGCCCATCCGATTTGGAAAATCACGGGCGGTAACTTGTACACTTACCGCCCCGACCGAGCTTTCTCCGAACTGCTTGAGGACGATGAGGCGTGGAAGCTAGTAGTGCCCCAAGAGCAGAAGGGGAAAGTTTTAGGCGAGTGTCACGATGTAGTGACAGCAGGGCACCTGGGGCGAGACAAAACACTCGCCCGCGTGCGCCGCTTCTACTTTTGGCCGGCGCTTAAGCGCGACGTAGAAGAATACGTGCGCGGCTGCCAAATCTGCCAACAGTGCAAAGTAGAGCAGCGACGCGCTTATGGGCTTATGGGGCGACACAAGGTTGAGCGCCCATGGCAGGTAGTGGCCGGCGACATTACCGGTTCGTTCCCGCGCAGCCCCCGGGGCTACGAATATCTCCTGGTCTTTGTCGATTTGTTCACGCGTTGGGTGGAGTGCGTACCAATCCGCCGAGCCAACACCAAAACCATCGTTAAAGAGTTAAACAACAAAATCGTAATGAGATTCGGAGCGCCGGAACAATTCCTCTCGGACAACGGGACAGAGTTTAAAAACCAACTCGTCGAAGACTACTTGGCTGAGCAAGGCATAAAGTCCGGGCTAACCCCTGCGTATAGCCCTCATGCCAACCCGACAGAGAGATACAACCGAACTCTCAAGACAATGATCGTCACCTATCTGGAAGACCATCATAAAAATTGGGACGAAAAGCTCGTTGAATCGTCCTTCGCTCTGAACACGGCCATTTACAGCACCACCAAGGTCAGCCCGGCCCTTTTGAATTATGGTCGACAACCAGTTCCGCCCGGCACTCAACGCCGCCAACAGGATTCTGTAAGCGCTGAGAACGAAGAAGAACAAGCCAGGGCAGAATGGGCTGAACACTTGGGGCTACTGAGTGACTGCTATGATGAGGCCGCAGCACGCACGAAGGACGAGCAAGAGCGCCAGGCGCCCCATTATGACAAAAAACATCGGCCGCATAAGTTCAAGGTCGGAGACTGGGTGTGGAAGAGGAATCGGATCCTCTCCTCGGCGGCCCAAGGCGTGGCGGCGAAACTAGCACCGAAATATACCGGGCCATACGTCATCACGAAAGTTTGCGGCAACAACGCGTTCAAACTGGCTAACCACCAAGAAGAGTTAGACACCCTCGTCCACGCCAAAGACCTCCGCCAGTTTTACGACTCGGCCGAGTACAAAGACCAAACCCAGCCCGAAGATGGGGAAGACACGGTTCGACCGCCGAGAGAGACAAGGGCGAAAGGCGACCCGCCCGAAGCGTGCGACCAAGCGAGCGAGCGCGAGTCCGACGAACCGGGCGAGCCGGCGGATCCGACACCCGCGCCGGCGCCAGCGAAGCGGGGACCAGGGCGGCTGCGCAAGGTCCAAGCGGCAGACCTACAGCCCACTGCCGCGAGAAAGCCACGGGACCGGCCTAGGAAAACGGCACGCCTGGTACTTCGCACAGCGACGCGGGCTATACCGAATCCGAGCCGAGCCGTCGAAACGAACAAGCGAAAGCCTGGAAGACCGAGAAAGGCTAGCGATCACAACCGCGCCATTCGCAATCATTACCCCCATCAGTCATGATCATTCATTCACCTCATACCATCCATTGTCACCCCATTTCAGATGGAAGACGCAGTCGTCGAAGTCGCCGCCTGGTTCTTCAACCACGCCCGACACGAGGACCTCGAGCGGTCGGAGAAAAGGACCCTCTTCGGCGCTCGCAAGGCCTTCGAGCGGATGCGCGTCGAGGCACTCGAGTTGGAAGACGAAGAGAAAAGGGATGCGGAGTTCGCCCGCATCTTTGACCGGATTGCGAACCAGATCCGGGAGGGCATCGCACAGGACACCGTGCTCCACCGGCTAGATGACGCCCGAACTCGACTCATCCTGCGGGTGCAACAGCTGCAGGAAGAGGGCGTCATCGCGTCGCCACGCCTAAGGCTGAACCCAAGGCTCACCCTTGACGAGGTCCGCGAGGCCCCGGAGGGCTGGCTGACCCGCGGCGGGCACATAAGCCACCCCGCCCCGCCGCCGAAGACGTCAGTGCATGCGTGGGTGTACGGGCGATACGCGTCCAAGGGCGTACCCACCGGACGACCCGCCTCAAGCACGGGTCGCCCCACGCCCAAAGCCCAGGATTCCTCCTCGCAGACCACCGGCGAGAAAAAGGACGCGACCACCCAGACCCCCCGCTCAACAGTGCACCGCGGAGTCCAGGTCAGGCCGTTCCGCTGGGCGGTGTCAACCCAAGCGACACCGACCCGGCTAGACCGATCAACACAGGCCTACCCTGACCAGCAGGAGGTGGCATCGCAAACCTGGCCATCCACGGGCGAGCCAGGAGCCGCGACGGGCCGAGAAGAGGCCCCGAGCCGAAGAGACGCGCCCTCCGAGTGCGTCCGGAGGGCACGGGACGTGGGCAGCAACCCGGAACACATTCCGAGGCCTGCCCGCGTATACCCCCGCATCGATCGGCCGTACGAGAGTGCGGATTGGCCCACCTCCCCATTGAGCGAGTGGGTGAGCCGATCGAGTGAAGAGGGCTGGCCAAGCATCGGGCGAGCGCTGACCGAACTCGGGAACGCTTGGAAGTTCGTCATGAGCTTCCAACGCCGAGTCCTAACCAAGTCGGCGCAGTTCCTGGAGCTACCCGGTGCGGTAATCCTCCTTGACCCGTGGCTCGAGAAACTCGAGCGGTGGCAACGCTACGAGTTGGTGGTCCGGGCAATACAGCAAGGGCAGTCGCCCGTATTTACGGCGCTCTCTCCGGTATTGCCCTACCCGGAATTCCGCCGGGCGCCCGGCACGGAAGACCAGCACCCCCAAGGGCCCAGAGCCACTAGGCCCACAGCCCAGCCAGCCCACCACGGCCGCGTGAGCGTGGACGCCAACTCCTCGGGGGGAAGCATGATGACGATCAATGTCAGCCAACGTCACGGGCGCTGGTCAGAACATCATCGCCAGCAGAGCGCCCATTCCCTGGGGCGAAGAGAACGGAGCTGCGTGAGGAGCACGAGCCGGACTCCCAACCCCAACGTCGTCGACCCGGAGGGTCGCCAAGAAGGCCAATCGCGCCGAGACGTCGAGGGATGCTACGTCTGCGGACATCCCGGCGTCTCCAAGTCATCACGCTGCCCGAACCTCGCCCGTCACGGCGAATTCCGTCGCAGCCGCAGCCACCGGCGTCACTGACAGTTGCCCACTGGGGCAGCTAAATAAAAGATTCTTACCTCATGTCATCGTCACATTCATTTCACTTCACCCCTCTCACCTCGCTAGTCCTTACCCTCGCATAATCATTCCGCGCTATGATCGTCGGAGACTACCTCGGGTATCATCTGACTAGGAGGGGGCTATAACGGTCGGGGCCGTTTACGCGGAAGATTGTCCGCGCGCGAGGCCGAGCATGGCCAAGCGGGCAAGGGAGCGAGGAGTGAAGAGAGAGAGAGAGAGAACGAAACTCGATCAGGCGCGTGCCGTAGCGGTAGAGTGGGGAGAGAAAACGATTTTCGGGCACTTGGACTTAGACCGGCGAGCTCGAGGGATTGTCACGTGCGCGTGCGAACGAAAGAAAAAGGAAAGCGACCGGTAAAAACGAAGGTGAAAGTGTGCAGGAGGTGAAGATCATCCCCGAGGATCGCCGGAGCCTGTGGATCGTCATCTTGAGTGGGCGATTACCAGGGGCAGAACTTGCCCGCCCGAGCGAGGGCGATAACGCGGGTGACTAGCGAGGGGTAGTCTGTCTGCAGCAGCTACTTCACGGTAAGTTTCGTTGCGTTTGTAAGCGATTATATAGCGTGCGATAGTTGAGCGAGCGCGCGTCTCTCTCTCTAAAATAGGATACAAAGCAAAATCTCGGCACGCGATACTGTGTATAAGATTTGCCTAAAGGAATAAAGCCCGATTTGACCTACTCAAGTGTTGCCGTTGTGTTGGGCATACCCAGGAAGGCACCTCTGTCCCTTCCCACGCCCGTGATTAGAATTCACGCACGCTCTCGTGCTTAGCCGTGTTTTCGCGATCCCTTTTCAGGGCAGCGCGTACCCGCCCGTATTCAGTGGAACGCCAGGAAGCGGCTAGCTGATCGGGGCGGCGGTGAGCCCCGCACCGACCAGTGAAAATAAAATTCTTAACGGGCCGCGAGAATAATTTGATTATTTTCCAGGCCGTTACAAACTATACTTAAATATCTATTGTCATATTTACTACTATTAATTCTTTTTGTATTAATTTAATAATTTATTCATTTAATTCACTCCAGTAAAATGTTTGTATTTATTTATGAAGTAATATAAATGTATTAAAAGCATCGTTTTTTTCAAATATAAATATTTTTGAAATATATTTATTTTTATTATTTCACAACCTCTATCTGATTTAATTGTTAAGCCCAGGTTATAATTAGGTAATAATCAAGATATTATGATATTCATAATAAAAATAAATTAAATAATCCATAAATTCATAATTTGCAATCACATTGAGTCAATTAAAAGAAAGAGGTCGTTGTAAGTCCAAAATTGCGGATATCAACTATAGACCAGGGTCTATGTAAATCTTGAAAGTGCTTAATGGGCACACTAGGCAGAGTAATTCTTAACAAATATATTATACTCAAACACATTTGATTAATGAAAAAGCAATTGACCACTCATAAGTATTTTAATGTAGTGTATTTACCAATTAAGACAGAATTGTCACCTATTTATAAAATAACTGATTTAACCAAAGGAATTACATTTTCAATCAAAAAGGTTAGTATTGTATTACATTACACTATATAAATTCTGAAATTGAATTTAATATTCAGTGATGATTGATTATACATATATTTATCTATTATATGCATTTCAACTTAACTTCTAATCATAAATAAATAGTTTTTTATAGAAGAACTTTTATGGAGTGAAATTACAATTAATGCAATGATTTGCAAGACCTTTGTTTATTCACATAAATAATATTATAAACTTTAATAGAAATAATTATTTATTTCTTATTTTAAATAATTCTAAAAAATTCTTTGATTTATGTTTCAGAGAATCTATTATTACATGAATTTGCGTATTTAATTCCATAGTGATATTCCATAGTGATATTATTATTACTTCTAGCCTTCGATATCTTTTGAGAACATCTTTTGGTATGTACACAAACCCTATATTTTATTTCTATTTGACAACAATTTACAGAATTATTACAGAATTATTTTGATTACGAATTTGTAAATTCTCATTAAACTTAAAGTGTCAGCATAGAGGTGGCGCACCCCTACTCTCCGTTTGTTCGGACACTTGCCCCCACCAGAGTGTGTTCGCTCGCGCGGTAGTGCGAGCTACGCCGGCCGGCCTACTTACCTTTTGCCCGTGCTACAGATCGGACGTATAGCATTACAACTAACGAATGTGTATATAAATAAATACTCTGCTCGACATTTACGACTTCAAACCGTCTATTTATTCATTTATTTATATACCTAATCTAACATAAAGTAATATTGAATATCGAAAATTGTGATTTTTTTTATTAAAATTTAAGTTTCATAAAACTTTAGTTCTATCTTATTTATACACGGTTTATATTTAAACAAATTGAATTATGGGGCGTAATAAACGCACACAGGAAGAAGAAGCGATTTTTCAAATATATAGACGAATCCAGCGAATAGAAAACCAACGTCTTAAGCGGCAACAAGCTCGAGAAAGTATCCATGACAATAATCGTAATTTAGTTCATACAGCTGAGAATGATTCTTTAGGACCTATGAATATTTTATGCAAACATTGTAACGCTAAACATTTCAAAGACGAAAAAGTTTCCAATAAAGGATTATCTTTTAATGATTGTTGTGGTCATGGGGCTGTAAAATTAGATCCATTACCGGATTTCCCACCCGAACTTTCGACTTTATTTAATGGAGAACATGAAAAGTCATCTTTATTTTTTGAACGAATACGGAATTATAATAATTCTTTATCTTTTGCTTCATTTAATGCAAATTTGAATAATTTTGAAACGCGCAGACCAAGGTCAGATATATTATCAAATAAATACAGCCTTATATCCAAGAGACGGTGAAAGTCCTTCATATGGACAACTTTTTATAATTGATCGGAATGAAGCACTCGATCATCGAATTCGACAAAATCGTGTTGTAGATTATGAGTTGATAACAACTATAGATAGCATAATTCGTAATAATAATATTTATGCCAAATCTTATGAATGATGAAAGATGAAATACGTATACAGCAACTTATTAGAGAAGCAAATGGAAATTCAACAAAATGTGAATTGCAATTATTATTTTCATTAAAACCGGATCAAGATAATCGTAGATATAATTTTCAACGTGTAAATGAAGTGGCTGCTATTTTTTCAACGACTGCTGATGGTGAAATACCAGAGTCTTATATTACTATTAGAAACAAGAGTACAAAAACACTACAATTTGTTAATTGCTTGGATCCTAATGTTGAACCATGGATTTATCCCTTATTTTATCCACACGGTTTAAGAGGTTGGCATTACAATATGTTTCGTATAAATCATAATCGTCGAATTAGGCGTTTAGATTACACTAAATATAAAATAGCAATTAGAGAAAATGAATTTAATACAATTATAAAAGGACGTAGACTATTTTAACAATGGGTAGTAGATAGTTATGTTAAAATTGAAAAAGATAGAATCCAGTACTGTAAAGATCATCAAAATGTATTAAAAGCTGATACATATCGAGGTTTACAAGACCATATGAAAAATTGTGCAAATGATATAAATGAACATGTAGGTAAAACTGTAATTCTACCTTCATCATTTACTGGTTCGCCTCGATATATGCAACAATGTTATCAAGATGCTATGGCTATTGTAAATGAGACAGGAAAACCTGATATTTTTCTTACAATGACATGTAACGCGAAATGGCCAGAAATAACAGAAAATTTATTTTTAAATCAGCAAGCTATAGACAGACCAGATTTGGTAGCCAGAGTTTCCGATTTGAAAAAAGATCATTTGCTTGACGTTATCATAAAGAAAAATTATTTTGGAAAAGTTGCATCGTACATGTATGTAATTGAATTTCAAAAGAGAGGTTTACCACATATGCATCTATTGATTACATTAGAACAAGCATATAAAATAACTACTTCACATATAGTTGACAGATTCATATCAACAGAAATACCCGATCAAAATAGAAATTCACGACTATTCGACATTGTTCTGAGAAATATGATTCATGTTTCATGCGGTGATTGGTGCATGAAAGAAAGCAAATGCTCTAAAAATTTTCCGAAAAATTTTCAAGAACAAACTACCATGGACGAAAATGGTTATCCACATTATCGTAGAGGTCATGACAATGACCTGAATTAGTGGGTTGTTCCATACTGTGCTGAATTTCTACTGATTTTCGACTGCCATATTAATGTGGAAATTGTCTCAAGTATTAAAGCGGTAAAATATTTATACAAATATATCTACAAAGGACACGATGCTGCTACAGTAGTAATTGAACATGCAGAAAATGATAACACTATTGAACATGATGAATGTCGTAATTTCATTGAAACGCGTTATGTTGTTCCCGTAGAGGCATGCTACCGAATTTTAAGTAAAACACCACAAAATAAAAGTCACACTGTATAACGAGCGGCCAGACCCTCGTTATGTCTCTCTCTCCCCATACATAATTATAATTATTCTTATATATATAATTGTCTTATAATTATCCCACATGTATGGCAGCCAAAGGTAAGTCAGAGAGAGCGCTAATAGAGGGCGAGCTAGAGAGAGAGAATTCGGGAGGCCGGCGCGACGCGCGCGAGTAAGAGAGTAGGGCAGAGGCGCGCGATAAGGACTCGCTCTTGTACCGGCGACTTCGAAGCACGTGGACGTGTGACGAGCGGCTATACTCGTGCTTGCGATCTTTTATTATCCGACTTTTCGCGACTAACTTTTGTGACTGACATTTCGGATTTGCGAATACGCGAGTGTCCGCTCGGTGTAAAGTATCGGGGCCGAGATTGCCCTTAGTGCCTTCGGTGGGCTAATTCCTGCGACCGCGCGTGCGAGCCTTTAAGGCCGCCCGCTTCTTGATTACACCCGAGCTGCACACTGCGCGTCATCGCGAGCCACGTGCGAGGCTGAGGACATCGCCTGCAGGGCTAACGCCGAGATATTATTGTAAATACCTTCTCGAATACATGTCTCTCTCGCTAGCTTTCGCCACTCTCTTTCCCGCTTACGCTGCGTATTAATTTTGTATTATTCTCCGTAGTAAACTCGATGTTATTCGTATATCTGTTTTCTTCTTTTGCGCTTCCTTTTTTTACCTATTGTAAGCAATTCCGTTCCGTCCGGCTTTCGCGCCCGAATTTCGTGATCGCTCCAAAGCGCCCATAGGACTACACGACGCTCTCCGCGGGCCGAGGTAACAGACGCTGCAGCACGACGTTCCTGTTGCTGCTGGGCTAGGCTTTGCGCAGCCTATTACGAGGCCCACACCGAGCTGTTTTAATCCCCTCGTAATTTATATAACGAGTGACCCGCGCCGGGTCAAAACCCCGTTATAACTGTGGTAAGATTAGCGATACATATGCCGAATGAACAATCCGTAATAATTACAGATAATGAAGATGAAGCTTCATTCTTGGCTAATTTAAATAATTCAAGTAGTCTGTTACTTGATTATTTCGCGTTGAATGCACTAAATGATACAGCAAGACAATATTATTATTCAGAAATTCCAAAATTTTTTACCTATAAAAAAAAAAGTTAATGGTCAAAGTTGTTCTTCCTGGGAAAATCGAAAAAAACAATTCAATTGTATAGGTCGTATATTTTCTATAAGTCCAACACAAATTGAATTATTTCATTTAAGATTGTTATTATTGCACGTCAAGAAAGCTACCAGCTTCGACGATTTAATAACGGTAGATAATGTTTTACATCATTCATATACGGCAGCCTGTCTAGCATTAGGAATTATTGAAGATGATGACGAATGGAATAAAGCTATGAAAGAAGCAGAGACTTGGATGATGTCTAAACTTCTGCGACAGTTATTTGTACGTATATTGATTCACTTTCAACCAACTTTTCCAGAAAAATTGTGGGAAACCTTTAAAAACTCTATGTCTGAAGATTTTTTGGGAAGAACGACTTAATTACCAGCTATCAAATGGCTTATTCAGAAATAAATAACATTTTAATTAAGGAAGGAAAAAGTTTAGCTGATTTTCCAACAATGGATCAAAATGTTGAGATTAATGTAATTCACAATAATAACAACCAAGAAAATCATCGATTAGAAATCGGAAAACAACAATACGAAAAATTAAATACTGAGCAAAAACAAATAGTTGATAACAATCTTGAAACAGCACGTTCACATAATTACAATGGCTCAACTTGTTTCTACATAGATGAATAAGGAGGTTCAGGAAAAACTTTTGTTTATACAACGATTTATCATATTTTAATGTCGGAAAACATTAAATGCTCTACAATGGCATTCACGGGTATTGCTGCAACATTGATGCCTAATGGTAAAACGGTACATAAAACTTTTGGTTTACCCGTTCCGATGTTCAATGATTCATCTTCAAATATTAAAATACAATCAAAGGAAGGTTTACTGTTAAAAAATACTAAAGTATTTATTTGGGATGAAGCACCAATGGCCCCGCGATATGCTCTGGAAATTGTAAATAGAACTCTGAAACACATTATGAACAACGATTTGCCATTTGGCGGCAAAATAATGATTTTGGGGGGAGATTTTAGACAACTACTTCCAATCAAAGTTAATGGAACACGTAATGAAATAATCAATTTGTCTCTTAAAAACAGTAATTTATGGGCACACTTTTCAATATTTCAATTGAAAACTAACATGAGAGTTTTGACGCACCAAATTGAATTTTCTAAATATTTATTAGATGTTGGTAATGGAACACTAAATGATCAGAATAATAATTTACAGTTGCCAAAACACTGCATACTACCTGCAGGTCAATGCATTATTCAACATATTTTTGGTACATTAATCAAAGATAAAAAGTTCAACGAAATTAGTCATTGTGCTATTCTTTCAGCCAGGAATGCTGATGTAGATGACATGAATAACAGAGTTACAAATTTATTGGACAAAAATACTGAACATATATATACCGGAATTGATAGCGTAGAGAACTGTGACAATGGTGAAATGACAGATGTTCTTTTACCAGAATATATTAATTCATTAAATCCACCAAATTTTCCTCCTTTTAGATTATGTTTAAGAAAATTTTGTATAGTAATGTTAGTTAGAAATATAAGTCTTACAAGGAAGGTAAGACACATTTAAGGGGTGAAACCCACCCTTGAAGTTCACCCCTAAAAATAAATTTTTTTTAATTTCTCGAATACAATTCGTAATTTTTTACTGAAACAAAGTGGGTAACACTTGTTATTGAAAAGCACATATTTATGCATTGTTTTTAGTCATCAGACTCGTAACCCCCGTTTTTTATTAATGAAAAACTATATTTGATGACCATTTTTTTCACTATACACATTCCAAAATCTGTTAAATCTTGACAAATTTAATTGTTTTATGCACAATAATCAAAAATAAAGTTGACCTGTTCCGGCATTTTCAAAAAAAAAATCCCTTGAGGGGGTGAGCTACCCCTAACATTTATACTATTATATTTCATCATTCCATTACGATATCATGATGTAAATCTCTTGGATACTATTAAAATTGTTAAGTAGTTGATGTAGTTTGAAATTTTCTGAAATCAGCCCTTACAAATGAATTCATCCCTAAAACTCAATTTCAAGTATTATTTTTTCATTACTTAAAAATACCCTAGGACTATTCAGTGGCGTAAAACGTGTAATAATATTAGTTCACATCCTTGGTATTGAATTAGAATTCTTCACCCCACTAATGTATCAACCCCTATTTTTCAATAAAAAAATGACACCCTTTTCCATATGAAAATACTAGTTTCTTGAGTTTGACGAAAAAAATTTTGGCAGTATGCACAATATTCAAATACGAAATTGACTGTTCTCACCTTAATAAAAATAACCTATAATAAGGGGTGTACCAGCCCCACAAGAGATATTGTCGTATCTCTATGATTTTATTCTTTTTCTATGGGACTTTCAAAAGTAATAAAAAATTAATGATTCAAAGCAAGAAGAACTAACTAATTATCGAATAAATGCATACGAAGAATAAACCTATAAACGCTTGGAAAACAAATTAAGAGAAGTGAACAGCTTAAAATAACAAGATAAGATTAAATTTATCATTTTTTTGTTGTTGTTGTCGAGATCGGACGGTGGGAAAAACCTCAACGGTTAAATTATCGTCTTGCTATGTTTTGGATAGATAAGACCTTTTTCGCCGATGCGATCACACTCTTGAACTCACAATCAGCTCGCCAAAACAACACTCGAATACTCGATATTACCTCTCATCATCAGTCTTTAGTCAGAGCTTCATCGAGCTCGTTTGAATCAGTATATTAATTGTGAGTGCAGTGTTTGTTGAATTTACAAGAAATTACATTGGAATCCAATAAATGAGCAACCAAATTTCAAACTTCAAATTTCATCAAAGTATAACATAGTATTTTGGAATTCGTACATATTAATTCTACCATATAATTTTTGGTCAATACTTATTTCCTGATTGTAAGTAAAATTTCCTTTTGCGTAAAATTTCTTAACGCGGTAATTGATAGATATTGTATACATGCCCTCGCCATTTTTCAAAAAACGCACAGAAATTGAAAGTACTCTATTTTACAGCTCTTTACAAGCCCTATCTAAAGAAACCATAAAAAATTATTTTCATCATTTTTTTTACTCTACATTTTTGAATTAAATATTTTTCCGAAGAAAAAAGCTCAAAAATTTTCATACTCACATCGTATTTGACGAAAATAATTTTTTAATTAGTGATTTAGATATAGCTTATAAAGAGTGTAAAATATTTGAATGCTCCCGCCTTCATGCCCGCTCTAATCCTCCCCTCCCATGCTGAGGACGCCGCCTAGCGCTATAGAGTCAGTCCGTCGAGTTAGTTCGAGCGCGACACATACAGCTACTTCAATCGAGGCGAGTTTTGAGAACGCATTATAATAAAGACTTTTTAACGTACATAACGTTTATTCATTTGCACACACCTGTCCTCGCGACACATACATTGACAGGTTATAAGCCCGGCAGTGTAATACAAATACGCTTCCACTGCGCGAGTGGTAAAATAAGGTGTGTGTGAACAAAAAGAAAAGTGAAGAGAAAACCAACGGCGAGAATGGACAACAAAGAAGAGCAACAAGATAAGGAAAACATTCAAGGTGCGGGTGAGAGTAGTCATCAGGTCGGCTACACTGATGTAGAAATAAATTGCGAAGCACGTGAGTAAATGAAATATCATGATAAATCAAGGTGCGGGTGAAAAAAAAAAAAAAAAAAAAAAAAACCAATAAAGACATTTGTCTAAAAAGAAAAGAAAAATTAAAAGAGAGACGCATGCACCATAAATAAGAAAAGAAAATCGGAAATGATGCGAGAGAATTTCATTTGTCCGTTGAGTTTTGAAATTCCAAGAAACAAAGGCCTGCGTGTCGTGACTTGCCGGCCGGCGGAGGGTTGGCGCGAGCGTGGCATAAGCATGGGCGTGCGTGTGTGAGAGAGAGAAGGAATGAAGGGGAGAGGCATGCCGAATAGAAAACATGAGACACTCGATTGCAAGGTGAGACACGAAAATGTATATATACACATACGAGGTGTGTTCAAAAAGTAACGAGAATTTTTAAATTTCGCGGGTTTGGAGAGTCCGCTTGTATAAAATTTTTTTTTATTATGTTGGTACACATGCCCCTAAAGTACGATAAAATTTTCAGCAATATTCATTGCTTACTTTTTAAGTGGCAGCCGCTAACGTTAGACGTGTTTTTCGAGCTCGGCGATTTTCGTTTGTGAAAAAAAATGGATCAAAGAATTTGTATTAAATTTTGCGTAAAAAATGAAATAAAGTGTAGTAAAGTTTGTCAAATGTTAACAAAGGCATATAGTGAGTCTGCTATGAGTAAAGCAAGGATTTATGAGTGGTATAAGCGTTTCCAAGATGGCCACGAAAACGTTGAAGATGACGAACGACCCGGACGTCCAAGCACATCAACAACCGATGAAAACGTGTAAAAAGTGAAAGAAATGGTTATGAACGATCGCCGAATCACAATCAGAGAAGTCGCTGATGATGTTGGCATATCAGTTGGCTCATGCCATCAAATTTTTTCGAATGTTTTGGGTATGAAACGTGTGGCAGCAAAATTCGTTCCAAAATCGTTGAATTTCGAACAAAAACAGCGGCGAATGGAAGTTGCTCAGGAGTCGCTAAATGAAGTCAATAACGATGCAGAACTACTAAAACGTGTTATAACAGGTGACGAAACATGGGTTTACGGATATGATGTCGAAACTAAGGCTCAATCGTCCCAGTGGAG
Source organism: Phymastichus coffea (assembly GCF_024137745.1). Lineage (NCBI taxonomy): Eukaryota > Metazoa > Arthropoda > Insecta > Hymenoptera > Eulophidae > Phymastichus > Phymastichus coffea. The sequence continues at coordinate 5,620,928 of NW_026706827.1, forward strand.
GCATTCTGGATCGCCAAGACCGAAAAAGGCTCGACAAGTGCGGTCGAATGTGAAGGTTATGCTCACTGTGTTCTTCGATTTTAATGGCATAGTGCATTATGAATTCTTGCCACAAGGTCAAACAATCAAAAAGCAGTACTACCTACAAGTTCAACGTCGTTTGCGTGAAGCAATCCGAAAAAAACGCCCGGATTTGTGGCAAAACAATTCATGGCTTTTGCACCACGATAATGCGCCTGCTCACACTTCATTGCTTGTTCGTGAATTTTTGGCCAAAAACGAAACTGTAACGATGCCTCAGCCTCCATATTCGCCAGATATGGCTCCATGTGACTTTTTTCTATTTCCAAAAATAAAGAGAACATTAAAAGGCCGTCGTTTTACAAGCATAGATGACATTAAAAGCGAATCGCTGAAAGAGCTAAAAGCTATTACAAAGATCGAGTTTCAAAAGTGTTTCGAGGATTGGAAAAAGCGTTGGCATAAGTGTATTGTATCCGAAGGGGACTACTTTGAAGGCGACAACATTAATGTAGATGAATAAATAAATATTTTTTTCATAAAACGAAAATTCTCGTTATTTTTTGAACACACCTCGTATATACACAGCAAGGAAAGAAAAAGCACAGCGCGCTCATGGTGTCGCGCGCGCGTCTATCTTTTCGTCGAATATCCAACACAAGACCACTAATGAAAAATGACGCTTGCGTTGCCGAACAAAATTGAAACAAAATCTGAATTAAAAGTAAAGATGAGAAAAACTAATTAAAATCGAATTTCCACAGCTGAACCATCATTGAAAGATGTATGGAAATTCTTAGAGGAAACTTTCCGATTATCCGAACTACACAAAGGCGAGAAAATCACACTCAGCCTGCAGGAAGAAAAATTAAAAATCGAGTGTGAAAAAGGCCAAATATATTTTAGTGGTGAGTTAAACAAAATATCTAACGGTGAGATTGATGATATAGCAATTGCCATAAAACAAAACTCTATAATTTATTGTATCAAAAACTTAAAAATTCGAATTTTTTTTTTACAACACAAAATAATAAAGGCTCGTGGTCGGTCGCACACACAAACCTGAAGTTCAGGAGGTGTGTTCAGTCGATCGGAGCGTGTGAGTGAAGTCTCGAAGTATCGGACTTTTACTTGCTCGACTCCTCTCGTTTTCGGCCATACTTGTTGTTACTGTCAACAGAGCACGAGACAAATAGACAATCCAACACGCATACTCGTGTACTTACATGAGTGCATAAGAATGCATGTTTATGATTGTCTGTCAAAAATATTAAAATTAATTGATTTACAGCCAAGAGAATGCTTGAGAACATTCCGGCAATAATGCCAGACCAAAACAAAATCGAGCCAAACATCGTCGAGCTCAAAGGTGTGGAAAGGAGCGCAGGCGAGGAACAAACGGAGGAGAGAAAAGATGAGACGATAATAACGAGGAGAGAAACAATGAGAATAAGGAGAGACAAGACGAGAAAGGTGAGGGTGAGAACTCCGGTACCGGAATAAAGGCGAGGGACGAGTCAAAGGAGAGAGGACAGGAGACTGTTCTGAAAGAGCTCGACGAGATAAAGAAATTGGTCAAAAGCGGTAAACCACCTCCATCCATTATATCTGATAAAAAGATTAATTTAGGGAATAAATATAATGTCGAAAATTTAAAGGAATCAGAGCATACTCATTTTAAAATAGATACGAATAAGAGCGACAATGAAAACATTATTGTAGTTTCCAGAAAAGTGGCTCGACAAGAAACCCAGATAGGGGAAATAAAATCGATTATCAACAAACTGACCGAAATTATGGAAGCAAGCACTAAGACACATAATAAAAACATAGAAAAATTAACTGATGAGGTGAGAAAATATAACTTGGACAGAGCTCAGATTAACGAGCACATGGACGATACAAAAGAACAAATGGCCTCTATAAACAAACAAATCGGCGAGATACAGGAAGGCTTCGAATATTTGTGTGAATCTGAAAAGAGATCACCCGATGGTGTGTATTCATGTCCCAAAGACGAGAAAAACGAAGTCCAGTCCGAAATACCGGTTGACGAGAATAAAAACACACAAGGTGTGGAAAATCAAGGCGCGATACAATATAATCAGGTGAGAAACGGACTAGCCCAAAGTACAATCACTGACAGAGGGAGTTTCCAGAACGGCGAGGATAAATTAACTTTGCATAACAAAATTCAAAAACTAATTGAATCAGAAGTAAAAAGGGCCACCAAGAAAAGTAATCAAAATGAAATTACAGTAGAGGATTTGAAAAATACATTGAAATTAGAATTCTTGAACAAAGGTGCGAATAATTTTAAAAGAGATTACAAACTGAACAACAACATGAAATTTGAATTGTTTCTTGATTACTTTTCTTCGGAATTGAGAGCAAATAATTTGCAGCACATAATAGATGAGAAAACTGATTTTTCCAAATTTGAAACAAAAATTTTAGAGGAACAAAAATTTAAGGTCAGAGATATTTTAATAAATCATTTGGATTCAAATTATCACAATAAAATCATAAACTTGAAAGAACCTATTGGAATTTTGAAAACTTTGAAAGAATTTAAAAGGTGTGAAAATAATGTAACTTCCCAATCTGTTAGAAAAAAAATTTACACTATGCAATATATTATTGGAAAGACAAAGGCTGCCGAATTTTGTGAAAACTTCGAAGATACGATTAGAAACTATGAGAATTGCCCTGGTGCAACCCCTCTCGGATGATGAGAAAAGAGATGCGTTTTTCGGAGCAGTTATGGTTTCTGTCCCTTCGATACAAAATATCGAATTCTTGACTAAAACAACAAAAGGGCGAAATCTCACATACGAAGAACTCAAAGTTCTTGTCCTACAGGAAGAGGCGACGAGAAACCAAGGTGCGAGTGCTACAAATGTGGTGAGATCCGCGAACTATACCGGGGCGAGGGGAGGTAGACAAGGAAATCGAGGTGACTACTGCTACGAATGCGGTAGCTACAGCCACATTGGAAGAAACTGCCCCAATCGGGGCAGCAAGGTGTGCTACAAATGTAACAAGCTGGGGCACATCAGCTTCCAGTGTCCCGAGCACCCGAACACTTCCAACAGAGGAAATTCGAGACGAGGTAATTCAAATTTTAACAATTCGCGTAATTTTCACGGGTACTCTAGAGGACACGCGAGAGGGAAGAAAAGGAAATATAACGGTGAGAACGAAAACGATGGAATTTCCAAACGGGGAAAATTCAGAGGAGGTGCGCGAGGTAGATTCAGAGGTAGCTTTAGGGAAAGAGGTAGAGGTGGTTACCGTGGCAATCAGGGAAACAACAACGATAGCAATAAAGGCGGTAATCAACAAGGAAACTCCAACCAACCAACGAACGAAAACTCTGGAGGAAACTGCAACCAAGGTGAGTGCTCAATTGAGCATCCTAAAGCTAAGTACACATGCGAAGGCGAGTTAGTATCAAATATCAGCAATTCGAAATATCAAGCTTTTCACACGATATATGACCAAAGTGATTTGGAAAAATATGTTCATAGATTCATAGCTGACTCTGGTGCGACAGAACATTTGACTAAATCCAAAATCATTTTCAAATCACTAGATCTTTCGGATTTGGGTACAATTAAATGTGCAAATAAAAATGATTCAGCCGATTTGAAAACGGAGGGAGTGGGTGATTTCGAACCAAAATTAGAAAACGGCGAGAAAATGTTGATAGACAAGGTAATATTTGCTGAAGCCCTGCAAGAGAATTTATTGTCATTGCGAAAGTTTGCAGAGATGGGATTAGCCATATATCTAGACAATAAAAGAATAAATATTTTTGATCCCCTTTCGAATGAATCACTAATTAGAGGTACATATGAGAGTCCGTACTGGGCAGTTGAACTGAAAATTAATAACGTTGATAACAACGAACATAAGTCAGATTTACTAGGTGAGCGTATTCTGGCGAATATGGTAGAAGCGATCCCAAAAAGGCACATGACGAGGAGCGCTACCGCGAGAGAGAAAATGCGAGAAACAATAGAAACCCAAGTCACAGAAAATAAAGAAGCGACTTCAGATAAAGTTTTGGTTAACGAGGCGAGCGAAACTTTAATTAACATTGACACAAAAAACAAATCCAAGGCGAGCAATATATCAGAACATAAGCCTTACGAAATGTCAAATTTCGACATCACGATATGGGACAGAAAATTTCATAATATTGATGACTTGCCCGCAGTTGAAATCACCGAGATAGAATCACCTTTCTCGGTTGAAAATAAAAAGTTTAAAAATAAAAACAAGGCAATGTTGTGGCACGTTAGATTCGGGCATGCATCAATTGCTTATTTAAAGGCTTTACAGGCGAGATTCCCAGATAATAAAGATTTGAATGAAGCCGTGTTTGATAACTATATATTAGATTGTGAGGAGTATCAGATTGCCAAATTCAAAAAATTACCTTTCAATACGATGCGTACTCGCGCCACCGCTCCGTTACAAATAATTCACTCCGACGTGATGGGACCGATTACAATACCCTCCTGTCCGTCGGATTACAAATACATTTCCGTATTTGTTGACGATTATTCCAGGTTAGCTATGACTTACGGCATGAAAGCTAAGAGTGAAACGGGTCATTGCTTCGAAATGTTTGTAAGAAGCGCCAGAAATTTATTGAGGTACGATGCAAAGGTGTGTTATCTGAGAACCGACCAAGGTACAGAGTATACTGGTGGATACACAGTAGAGGTGTTGCGTAAATTAGGTGCGGAATCGCAACTAGCTTCCCCGGATACCCCTCAACACAATGGTGTGAGTGAACGTTTTAATTTAACAATTCAAAATAAGATAAGAGCATACATGTTCGATGCCAAGCTCCCTGAACATCTGTGGGACTTGGCCATGAATGCTGCAGTATATGCATATAATCGAACACCACATTCTGCGAATAATATGATCGCCCCTTTGCAAAAATTCGCATCTAATCACCCCTTTAACATAGATCAAATTAAAAGATTTGGGTGTTTAGCATACATAAAAGTTCACAGAAAGGTGGGTTTTAAATTCAAGGCTGAAGGCAGGCGAGTTATCTTGGTGGGATACACGCCTACGGGCTATCAATTTTTGAGACCGGAAGATGGGAAATTTTACGAAAATAGAAATGCACAATTCAATGAAAAATTGGTGTATGGCGATAAATACGAAAAGAATTCTATTGCAAACATGCCACCTGTATTAGAAGAAGTAGACAAATCCAAATGGTTTGTTGAGTTCGAAGGTGAAGGAGAGAAACAAGGAGAGATGCCAAGAACGGAGGGAGAGAAAGTGCGTAAACGAGGAAGACCCAAAAAGCAATCCGTAAATGACTCAATTAGTGTAGACAAACGAATAAAAGACAACAATTTTACGGAACTTCAAATTAATGAAGAATGGAAAACCAATGTACAATTTGTTGGTAACTTTGAGAGTACATCCGACTTGAACGACTTCTCTCAAGAGAAGATAAGGCGAGAGGAAATTTATTTCGCGCTTCTGTGTAATATAAATTCAGATCCGGCAAATTATAAAGAAGCAATGAGTTCCAAGGAAAAACACAAATGGATGTCGGCAATTGAAGATGAGTTAAAATCAATGTACAAAAATGAGGTGTGGAAAATTGTTGACAGACCGTTGGAAGCAAAGGAAGGTAAAGTTATTTCTCCGGTGGATTCACGATGGATTTTCAAACGAAAATTTGGTGCCGACGATAACGTCAGGCACAGAGCGAGATTAGTGGTGCGAGGTTTTAAAGACCAAAACATATATGAATTAAGAGAAACTTATGCTCCAGTGTCGAGGGTGTCTTTGGTGAGAATTGTACTTGCTATAGCAAACAAATACAACTACGAAATTCGACAACTTGACGTTAAAACTGCATTTCTAAATGGATTTCTAGATGAGAAAATTTTCATGGAACTGCCTGAAGGTGTGAACTGTTCGGAAAAATTCAGAAAAGAAAAGGTGTGTTTATTGGAGCGTGCTCTATATGGATTACGAGTTAGTCCTAAAAAATGGTACGATCGGTTCACACAAGAAGTATTGAAAATGGGCCTGAAAAATTCTGAATTGGAACCTTGTCTGTATGTCTGGACTGAGGCAGATATGATTTTATTTCTGCTTCTGTACGTAGACGACATATTAATGGTGAGCAACTGTATGAAGAAATTGAGAGAAGTAATAGATAAATTGAGCAAAGTATTTGAGATGACCGATTTAGGTGAGCCAAAAGAATTCCTGGGCATTAGCTTGAGGCGAGACCGGGAAAAGAAAACTATTGTACTGAGTCAAGAAAAGTATGTAGACAAAATATTAAAAAGATTTGGCTTTGAAGACTCTCGCCCAAAAACCACCCCAATGGTTACGACACAAGTAGCTAACCGAGAGCGAAAATTACGAGAAATCGAAGTTGACGATGCGACTCTCGAGAAAACTCAAAGTGCCCAAAACTACCCGTATAGAGAAGCGGTGGGAAGCTTACTCTACCTGGCAGGTGTGACAAGGCCAGACATCTCATATACTGTCAACGTTTTAAGTCGACATCAAGTCGACCCGAAAGAGAGTGATTGGGCAATGGTAAAAAGGCTTTTCCGTTATCTAAAAGGTACAAAATCGTTGGGATTGATATATAGAGGTGAGTTAGAAAATCTGGACGGATATTCTGATTCCAGTTTCGCCGATTGCAAAAATTCCGTCACAACGTGTGGCTTCCTTATCAAATTATTCGGTGATACCATTCTTTGGCGAACTCACAAACAAACCTATGTCAGTCTGGCCACCAGAGATGCTGAGTATGTAGCCATGTGTGATGCAACTAAAGAATTGTTATCAACCTATAATTCTCTTCGGCTGATTATTAAAGAGCATGAAAAATTGCTGCTTCCTATGAAACTGTGGTGCGATAACAAAGCAGCTATTGCAACTGCGGAAACTGACGGTGGGAATAAAATAAGACACATGATTGAGATTAAAGAGCATTTTGTTAAACAATGCATTGCTAAAAATTTAGTCAAACTGCAGTGGGTGAGATCTGGAGATCAACTGGTTGACATATTCACTAAACCTCTGGCGTGCGACTTGCATAACGAAATTAATGCATAAAATTATGAATATCAATAATTAATAATTTCCGTTTCTATTGTGTTCCAGTCTCTAAATAGGCGCAGAGCAGAGGGAGAGCTACGAGGGCAAACAAATAAATGGATGAGAAAACATAGAGGCGAGATATTTATTTAATGATGGCGAGATATTTATTTAATGATGGCGAGACATTTGTTACTACATGAAGAGGCATTACTAATAACGAGGCGAGAAATAGATCAGGATGAAGACGGTAGGGAGGGAGTGTAAAATATTTGAATGCTCCCGCCTTCATGCCCGCTCTAATCCTCCCCTCCCATACTGAGGACGCCGCCTAGCGCTATAGAGTCAGTCCGTCGAGTTAGTTCGAGCGCGACACATACAGCTACTTCAATCGAGGCGAGCTTTTGAGAACGCATTATAATAAAGACTTCTTAACGTACATAAGGTTTATTCATTTGCACACACCTGTCCTCGCGACACATACATTGACAAAGAGTTATAAAATGCAATACTTCATATTTTTATGTGGTCTTTTTCCAGAATTGGTGAGGGATCAAAGATGGACAAGAAATTTTGGAATTTTCAATATTCAATTATCGTTCGAAGAAATTAGAAATGAAATTGATACGTAATTGTCAGTGTAATGTTGATTTAAATGATATTAAAAATTATTGCCTGACTTTGTAAAAAAATATTCAAATTAATGCGCTTCGGATTTCATCATATAAAAAACAAATAATAATTATTATTTCTAGGTATTGGAAAAATGACTATTAATCCTATAAATGTTATACAATTATTATTATTATCTTTTCAAGCTATGAATATACAAGAAAGTCCCATTACTAAAGATGAAATTGCTTTGAAGGATAATATAGAAAAACTAATACTTGATTGTATAAATAACTTTGAGGATCCAGAATTCATTGTGGAATCTACATTAGCTTTTCAAGAACCATTTAAGGATACTGAAATGCATATTGTTGAAGATATTGATAAAATCTGGTCAGCGGATGTTGATGAACACTCACTAGTATGTACAGCGGATACAGAAGATCTATCTTGGGATTACAAACGAAAAGCTGTGGACTATTGGAGAAGCGGAGTTACGAAAAATCTCGCTCTGCAAACTGTGCAGCATAGATTTTGAAAAGTCCAATCAATTACACAGTTGAAACGATGGGCGCATACTTCGAATAAAGGAGGCACTTATAAAGAAAAAATTGGAAGAATCAATAAATTTGTATTAGATAATTTTCAGTCGGCTTCCGATGCCGGTTATATAATTCACGATAGAGATTTACAAAAATGGGCATTACAAGCTCAGAAAATCGTTGGACATGAAGATATAAGGTTTAAAGCGTCACGTCATTGGCTACAAAATTTTAAAAAGGCTCACAGAATAGTCAGCAGAAAGATAAATAAATTCGTAACAAAAAAGACTGTTGAAGGGAGAGAATATTTACAAAAAACAGCTGATGATTTTGTTTCAGATGTGAAAAAAATAATTAAAAGCAAAGGTTTGGAATCAATTTACAATTCAGATCAGAGTGGATTTCAAATTGAAATGCACTCGGGAAGAACACTAGCTATTGAAGGCGAAAAGCAAATTGAATGTCTTGTAGAATCTGTAAGTTCGACGACTCACAGTTACACAATTCAACCACTCATTTCAGGTGATAGGAGACTGCTTTCCCCATTATTCATTGTTTTAAAAGAAAGTAAAGGAACCTTTGGACCGGTAGTAGAATCCAAATTATTCAAGCCATCAAATATTTACGTGATGCCTGCCGCTTCTGGCAAACTGACTTCAGGTATGATATTTATTATTGATGATTACAGTTTTTAACTTATGTCATGTGAATAAAAATGAGTTTTTTCAATGGTTACAGAACATTTCAAAACATGGCTGAAGGAAGTGTATTTTCCCAATGTTGGGCATTCAAGTGTCTTATTAATTGATTCGTGGAGTGGGCATTGCCCTGATGCTGTAAAGGAAGCAGCACCTCCAAACAAAATTGTTGATGTAAAAATAATTCCAAAAGGAACAACAGGCAAAATTCAGCCACTAGATGCTTTCGGCTTCCGAGTGTGGAAAAACTACGTCCGTCGCTTCGAGGACAGTGTAACATTAATGAATGAGGATATAGAACTTCATAAAAGAAATAACATTATAAAACTCCAATCCTTGGTACATAATCAATTGTCATCTCCTCGATACAATAACCTATTCAAATATTCATGGTATAAAAGTGGCTACGTTGACTCAAAGCCAGATAAATTTGATAACCCCGTAGATTTTAGTTTTGGTAATGATTGTAATGAGCGTTGTGAAGTTCCTGGTTGCTCTAACTCAGCAATTGTTAGATGCTCTTGGTGTAAGAAATCATTATGCTTGAAACGTTTTTTTAATGATTATCATTATTGCCAGGATTATAAAAAGTAACATTAAAACTCGAAACTATTGAAATATTAAATTTAAAATTTTTTTGTACTTTGAATCATTAATTTTTTATTACTTTTGAAAGTCCCATAGAAAAAGAATAAAATCATAGAGATACGACAATATCTCCTGTGGGGCTGGTACACCCCTTATTATAGGTTATTTTTATTAAGGTGAGAACAGTCGATTTCGTATTTGAATATTGTGCATACTGCCAAAATTTTTTTCGTCAAACTCAAGAAACTAGTATTTTCATATGGAAAAGGGTGTCATTTTTTTATTGAAAAATAGGGGTTGATACATTAGTGGGGTGAAGAATTCTAATTCAATACCAAGGATGTGAACTAATATTATTACACGTTTTACGCCACTGAATAGTCCTAGGGTATTTTCAAGTAATGAAAAAATAATACTTGAGATTGAGTTTTAGGGATGAATTCATTTGTAAGGGCTGATTTCAGAAAATTTCAAACTACATCAACTACTTAACAAATTTAATAGTATCCAAGAGATTTACACCATGATATCGTAATGGCATAATGAAATATAATAGTATAAATGTTAGGGGTAGCTCACCCCCTCAAGGGATTTTTTTTTTGAAAATGCCGGAACAGGTCAACTTTATTTTTGATTATTGTGCATAAAACAATTAATTTTGTCAAGATTTAACAGATTTTGGAATGTGTATAGTGAAAAAAATGGTCATCAAATATAGTTTTTCATTAATAAAAAACGGGGGTTACGAGTCTGATGACTAAAAACAATGCATAAATATGTGCTTTTCAATAACAAGTGTTACCCACTTTGTTTCAGTAAAAAATTACGAATTGTATTCGAGAAATTAAAAAAAATTTGTTTTTAGGGGTGAACTTCAAGGGTGGGTTTCACCCCTTAAATAGGCTTATGGGCACGTATAAAAAAATACGCGTCGAATATTTTTTGATGTTCTACAACATATCACAATTTCAAGAAAATCGGTGAGGTACACCTCGGGTACCTTCCTTGTTAGTGAAGGATTATATAATGGCACAAGATTGCAAATACTAGACTTTTCAAATCACTTATTAAAATGTAAGATATTAACAGGTGATAAACGCAATATTGCTTAACCGAATTACACTATATTGTGAAAATATATATACATTTACTTTTAAAAGAAGACAATTTCCAATTCGATTAGCTTTTGCTATTACCATTAACAAAGCGGAAGGACAAACTTTAGACAGAGTTGGTATAGATCTTAGAAGAGATGTTTTTAACCACGGACAACTTTATGTAGCTATGTGTCGAGTACGATCATGGGATTCAATAAAAATTTATTTAGGAAATCAAAGGGTCAATTTATCAGTGAAAAACTATGTATATACAGAATTATATAAATGAAAATGTTTAATTTTTTATTAGTTATTAGAAATTTTGTTTATTCAAGGTTGTACCCTTTCTAATAGAAAAACAATATCTAATTTTGAAAAAAGAGTAGAGTACAATATTAATTTTTCAATTAGATTTAATTTTTTTTTATTAAATGAATTAATTCATCTCTATATCGATTAACACATATAAATGCACTATTAATTTTCACCTATTATATTATTAAGTACATTGATTGACAAACAAAATTAATTCAATAGAAGATGTCTTCTTATGGAAGTTAATATTAAATATAGGCGCGCGAAGCGCGCTGGTGTGTTCTAGTTACACAACTAAAATTAATTTAAGGTGGACTTAGGTTAAGCGACTTAGGTTTGCTGGAGAGAGAGAGGGAGAGAGAGAGATTAGATTAGATTAGTTCGTTTATTGCGCCAATGAAGTGGAACCCCGTCTGGTAGTTTGGAAAATGTACATAACAAAATAATAATAAAATTTAAACATGACAAAAGAGGAGATGCAAGGATGAATAGTGACGCATTTAACTATTTGAAGAAGATGAATTACGTGAAACTGTGTGAGTAGTATATACGGTGAGCAGCGAGTTTCCAATGGCATTAACAGTAAACACTAAGAGTATATATGTAAAAATAAAAATAGAATAAAATATGAAAATATAGTAAAATAAAATATATAAAGAACAATATAAATGAGTTATCAGATAAAACGACAAAGTTAACAATAATAAAAGATGAAAAATAATACTAAAATAATAAAGACAATAAAGGTAATAGAAAATAATAAAAATAGTAACAACAACAAAATACTAAAAGTAGTAAAAAATAATAAAAGTAGCAAGAGTAGTAAAGACGCGAATGGCACCTGTTTTACAGAAGGAAGGTCTGAAAAGAGGAAAGGTATAAAGGTGGATCGACGTGCGTTCGGCTAGAAAATAACCATTCAATTAGCTATTTCATGAACCATAGGTCGATAGAGGGGTAAGTGTGGGACGATAGATAATTTTGGGAGAACGCGGCTGGATTGACCCTGTTTGGTATGCGAGTATAATCGGACAGTGCCGGTACCGGCATTAACTTCTCGCGAGTCGCCCTCTCAATCCATGCTCTAGCCTCGTAGTTTAAGAATAGATCACGGGTCCAATCCCTGAAGTTAGGGATCCGATCGGTGGAGAACAGGGTCACGCTCAGTGAGTTGAGTATTCTCTGAGCAAAGATAGCAAAGGAATGATTCCATGCCTCAGTTCGAGGGGCCTTGTATTCAAACGCCGACGGCGGGTGGCGACCCGAGCGCCGGATAATGACACCATCGAGCAGGACAGACAGGTTTTTAGCCAGGTAGTGCGGCGATTTTCTGGACACAACAGAGTAGGCCAGAACGGCAAGGGCTCTATACCTATTTGGGGTGAGGGATAGCCAGCCCAGGGCTAGTCTATGGTGCGTGATGTGGCTGGTTAAGGATATACTACTGTGGGCAAAAAGTAAGGTGAATTTTCAATTTAAACTTCGCGGGCTTAACATTTCGGGCTAGTTCTTTTTTTCTTGAGTTGGTAGGACTGCGAATGACATCTGGGACAAATTTCATGTCAATGTCATCATCAGTAATATATTTACGCTTGTGTTTACCAAACGACCAAGAGTGCATGTTTCGATTTTTACAATGTCTGATTTAATTGAGCAAAGAAGTGCCATCAAATTTTGTTTGCGGAATGAAATTTCGGCTGCGGAAACGTTGAGGATGTTGCGGAAGGCCTTTGGTGATTCTACCATGTCGCAGAAAAATGTTTATAAGTGGTACAAAGACTTCAAAGAGGGTCGAGAACGTGTTGATGACTTGGAGCGCTCCGGACGACCATCGACGTCAACAGATGACCAACACGTCAATAAAGTGAAGGAATTAGTGCTCGAAAATCGTCGGTTGACTGTTAGAGACCTTACTGATATGATCGGAGTATCAGAAGGATCTGTGAAAACAATTTTGAAAGACCATTTGGGCCTACGAAAAGTCAAATCTCGTTTGGTACCGAAAACGCTCAATTCGTTCACTCGTTCTTCGTGACCATTTCGCCAAAAATTCGACGCATATCGTTCCGCAACCACCGTATTCGCCTGATTTGACTCCGTGTGACTTCTGGCTATTTCCAAAACTCAAGAGACCACTCCGGGGAACGCGTTTCGAGTCGATTGAGGAGATAAGAGCTGAATCGAAGAAGGCGCTGATGGCTATACCGGAAAGGGACTATTTGGCATGTTTCGAGGATTGGAAAAAACGTTGGCATAAGTGTATTTTATCGGGAGGGGATTACTTCGAAGGGGATGACATTGATGTAGAAGAATAAATAAAGATTTTTCATTTTACAAACAAATTCACCTTACTTTTTGCCCACAGTAGTAGAAGGTATAAAAGGGATCCATCCTATTACGAAGCGTATGTAGGCGTTTTGTGCAACTTGAAGCTTAGACGAGCGCTCTCCATCAAGCTGAATACAAACCACTGAGAGGTAATCGAAATGTGCGAAAACGAGTTGCTCGACAAGAACTTTTCTGAGGGTAGTCGAGAGAGATTTCCTGTGGAAACGAAGTGAAGCCAGACAGCTGTATGCCCTCCTCGTCACGCTTCTCACATGTTCGGACTAATTTAACGTGGGAGTAAGTGTCACACCCAGGTTACGAGCACTGGTAACATAGTCGAGTGGAACCTCGTTAATGGTGATCTTCACGATGTCATTTAAGTTGATAGCCCTAACGTACTGTTCGCTGCCCAGTATCATGACCTTGGTCTTGGTGAGGTTAAGGGAGATACCGTTTCCTAGGGTCCAATTCGCTATAGCCTGCACATCAAGCTGCACCCTCCCCAAAGCCTCCGCAAGGCTGCTGGGATGACAGTGAAGATAGACCTGCGTGTCGTCGGCATATAGCATATAGTTCATGAAGGAGAGAACAGAGGGCAGGTCCGAGATAAAGATTACAAATAGCAATGGTCCCTGCGGTACACCAGTAGCAACCCTGAGCCAATCCGACACCGTGCCATCCTCCCCCATAACAGCCTGAAACCTGTCAGTCAGATAGCTAAAAAACCATCCCAGGACAGTGTCAAACAGGCATAGGTCCCTGAGCTTGACCATCAGACGACCATGGGGGATAACGTCGAAAGCCCTGGAGAAATCCAGCAGGACGAGGATTGTAATTTTATGCTCCTCAATAGCCCTGCGGACGTCATCCAGGACACCCAGGAGAGCTATCTGGGTGCTGTGAAACCACACGAAACCCGCCTGCCGTGGATCACGCAGCTTGTGGCGGTCCAGGTAAGACGAGAGTTGTAAATGAACGAGCCTCTCAAGCACCTTTGATACCTCAGATAACCTTGCTATCGGTCTGATGTCCGATAAAAGAGCGGGCGAAGGTACTTTGGCAAGAGGGGTGATGAGACACCGTTTCCAGGAGGTAGGGAAGACGCCGCACAGTAATGATTTGTTTACAAGATGCGTGAGAGATGAGAGACAAGAAGAGGAGACGAGTTTAAGCATCTTGACAGACAAACTATCAGGACCGAATGTTCTGGATGTGGACGAGTTTAGTGCATCCATGACCTCCTGGCAAGTGACCTCACGAAAATTGACCGGGGAGTGGACGTGAGTTTAGTATAATATATATATTATATATATATTATATATATTTAGTATAATATATATATAATATATATCAATAGCGTTTGGGGGACTCAATAAAAGGGCGTCCAAGAAGTCACGTGTCAATGGAGGGGACGAGTTGACTATGTTGGCAAAGTGGGTGTTTAGTACGGCTGGAGAAAAAAATTGAAACGGGGATGGAAGAGCGCGCCTTGTGACTCCCAAGTTTCGTAACTCTCTCCATCTGGCCTTGCTGGTGGCTGCGGAAGACAGTCTGCCTGAAATGCAAGAATTTTTTGCAGAGTCGAGGGCATTTGAGACATCGTTGCGTAGCCTTCGATATCCAGCGACGTCACTGCCCTAGCGGGAGGAGGAAGCCAGTTTATAGGCAGCGTCACGCTTTTTCATAAGCGCAAGAATGCTCGGAGTCACCCAGGGTTTACGCCTAGAAGACAACTTGATGCACCTAAGAGGGGCTACCTCGTTAAAGGATTTTATGAGGACTTCAGTGAGAGAGTGCACCAAGTTGTCAAGGGGATGCACGTCGGCTTCGATCGACGGGTCGAAATAGTGCTGCAGTCGTATTGAAGAAATGTCGACCAGATTCGAGAGAAGGCCCCTGAGGGTCCCATTTAAGGCCGCTTCGTCCACCCGATTCAAACCGCGGGACCTAATGACTCTGGTGATATGATTGTTAGTAGCGAAGCGATAGGTCAGCGAGATGAAATCATGACCAGCAATAAAAGGAGTATCAGACTTTCCAAATGTCTGGATAGCATTTAGGTCTTTCACTATGAAGAGGTCAAGAGTAGTATGGGAAGGGGGATTTGTATCAAGACAGTGATGAGTGGGAGCAGTGGATACGAAGTGGAGGTTGTGCAGGTCAACGAGAGATCTCAAAGCTCGAGCATCCGGCAGAGAGCTGGAACCTAGGTCTGCGTTAAAATCATCGGTAATGATGACATTTCCGTACAGAGGGAGGTAAGTGGCCAAGCAGTTGAAAAAGTGTGTGGGAGAGCAAGCAGAGGGACGTCTGTAAACCACCGCCATCAAAAGCTTGGTGTTGTCGGACTTTATTTCACCCAGGATGAATTCAGGCGTGTTGTCGAAAACTGGATCTGAAGTAGCTAGGAAACTGAATTTAAACTGAGATCTGACGTACAGACCAACACCGCCACCCTGCTTTCCAATTCGGTCAAGCCTGAAAAAATTGAAATCAGGGAGAGAGAGGTGTGAGTCAAAGATATCAGGTGAGAGGAAAGTTTCGGTAATGGCTATGACATCAAAATGTGTAGAAATGGCTTGTGCTTCGAGAAGAGCAAAATGACAGGGGGAATTAAGTCTGTTTATATTGATGTGGCCGACAACGAAGGAAGCAGAGGGCGGGGTATGATCCCGGATTAGTTGGCATCATGGACCAGAAACTGGAGGAGATGAAGATGGGATGACTCGAGATAGCTGGTCCGGAAAGACAAACACTGTCGGGCTAAAATAACCGTTTGTTTTGCTAAATTGCGGAGCTGGATTTTTTGGGATGGAGGCAGTAGGTCGCGATTTGACCACCTGGGGCGTGAAGTTAAGGTTGAGTGGAGCATGTCTACCAGTGCCGATCGGAGTGGCAGCCACTGCCAGGGCACTAGAGCGCGGAGCGGCCTGGGCAGCAGGCTGACCGGGAGGCAAAGGCGTGCAGGTGTCAAGGTCACTCTCCGACGTGATTGGGATCGGGGTGGAACGTGTATTCTCCCGAATATGGACGACCATACCCGAGACGAAAGGGCGCGCGAAACCCAACTCACGACTGCGCGCGAGCGCCTTTACAAAGAGATTGTGGATCGGCTGCGGTAACAGCTGGCGGATGAAGACGGGATTGAACAAAATGAAGTAAAATAAATATAAATTAAAATAAGCTTAAAATTAAAATAGCCATCGCGATGACTAAGCGCAAGAACAAATTAGGTTAAAAGTAGTGATGCGGCGAAGAAATAGCACTGGCTATGAGGAGTCTCTCCGAGAAAATTCAAATATGTGGATAACGGTAAAAATAGTTGACACTGGTACTTAGCAGCAAAAGTGTTGGAAGTGTTGCAATCGGTGAGATGTGTGATGTGTAGTGTGTAGAGTGTAGCGGTCCTGGTGTGGAGGCTGTGTTGTTGTTTGTGTTGTTTGCAGAAGTGTATAGATCAAAACTCGTTAAACTTGGAGATTTGATGAAGGTTATGTTGTAACCAGGCAGGTGGTTTATTCATCCACTGGCCAAAAAATTGACTAAAAGCCAAGAATTTTTAGCAGGAAGCGCAGTGGCCAACTGGACGAACTCGCCTGCAAAGAAGTGCCGCTCGAGGAAGTGGCAAAATTGAAAAAAAAAAAATTGAGAGAGAGAGAGAGAGAGAGACAAACAAAATAAACACCAACTAGCACAAGGCACAATGCATGAAAAACAAAAAATAAAACTCGAGAAAATATTAACTTTGGTGTACCTAGCGGCCTGTATCGATAGTTCCTGCAGACTCTTGTCCATTCATCACACTCATGTCGTTCTCCTCGGTGCATTTCTGAATTTTAAAAGTCGTTGTCTTTCTGACGTTCGCGCTCACGATTTTCCATCGCAATCATTACTTATAATATATACGCATGTCTGCAAAATAAAAGATTTTCTCACTCCAAAAATACTAGTAATGTATCCCAATGGATTTTGATACAATGACCACGAATCTATCCTTGAAATTGCTCTATTACGTCACACTTTCGAGATAGCCTAATCTAAAAGTGCAAAATTACATTTTCTGCTATATTTGAGCTTTTACTATATCACAAAAAATTGTTGTTTTTTTTCTAAAACGACTCATACCATCTAAAATTACAACCTATTTTTCAGATTTAGAATATCTTTGTTTTTTATTGAGCTATCATCAATTGAAGTTAAGTATTTTAGTGGTATTTTAACACCGCAAAGGTCATCGTTTTATCTAAGCCAATGCACCATACCTTGCAGATGTTATTATAAGGATATATAAGAGTTTTTTGAAACGCTGATTACGAATTCGAACATTACCTCTATAACGACCTCTATCAAGTTCATATGACCTCTATCAAGTTCAAGGCCATTCAAAGGTCAAATCACTGTGAAATAAGAAAAACATCTGAAAAAATTTAATTATAAATTTATTTGATCCTAGAATCCAAGTATACGAGGTGTGTTCAAAAAGTAAGGTGACTTCAAATTTCACGGGCAACGTACTTTCGATTTTTTTGTTTTGTTATGTTGGTACACTCTTCCCGAACATCTGTACCAAGTTTCAAGTGTATAGCATTTTTTGTTTGGTTGTGAGAGGCGTAAAGGTTATAAATGTTTTGCGTGCTCGGCGATTTCTTGCTATCGAAAAATATGGATCAAAGGATTTGCATCAAATTTTGTGTAAAAAATAAAATAAAGTGCTCCGAAACACTTGAAATGTTGACGGTGACATACGGTGAAACTGTTCTGAGTAAAAAAAATGTTTACAAGTGGTACAAACTCTTCCAAGATGGCCGGGAAGATGCCAATGACGAGCCTCGCTCTGGACGCCCAAGCACGTCAACAACTGATGAAAACGTTCAAGCAGTGAAGAAAATTGTTCTGGAAAATCGTCGAATCACTATCAGAGAAGTTGCTGAGGATGTTGGTATATCGCTTGGCTCGTGCCATGAAATTTTTTCTAACGTTTTGGGCATGAGACGTGTGTCAGCGAAGTTTGTTCCGAAATTGCTAAATTTTGACCAAAAGAACCGTCGCATGAGCATCGCTCAAGAACGGTTGAATGACGTCAACGACGACCCAGATTTACTCAAAAGGGTCGTAACTGGTGACGAATCATGGGTATATCGTTATGATATCGAAACCAAAGTCCAATCGTCCCAATGGAAGAGCCCAGATGAGCCAAGACCGAAAAAAGCACGCCAAGTTCGATCAAATGTTTTGCTCACTGTTTTCTTCGATTATCATGGCGTGGTGCATCAGGAGTTTTTACCATATGGACGTACGGTCAATAATCAGTATTATCTTGAAGTTATGTGCCGTTTGCGAGAAGCAATACGAAGAAAACGCCCAGAATTGTGGAAAAACAATTCATGGCTTTTGCATCACGATAATGCCCCTGCTCACTCATCTTTGCTTGTGAGAGATTTTTTGGCCAAAAACATCACCACAATCATGCCTCAGCCACCATATTCACCGAATTTGGCCCCATGTGACTTTTTCTTGTTCCCAAAACTAAAGAGACCTATGAAAGGACGGAGATTCGCAACGATTGAAGAGATAAAGACTGCATCGCTGGAAGAGCTCAAGGCTATTCCGAAAAGTGCTTATGAGAAGTGCTTTGAGGATTGGAAAAACCGTTGGCATAAGTGTATTGTATCTGAGGGGGATTACTTTGAAGGGGACAGCATAAATATTGATAAAGAAATAGATATTTTTTCTTAAAAATACAAAGTCACCTTACTTTTTGAACACACCTCGTATCATTCGTTTATGTCCCTGACAAATTCCACTCAAATACCTCATGATTATCTCCACTTGCGTATCCTCATGCTTAACTCCGATCAAACACCCTGAATACCCTCTGATTAACTCCACTTTCATAGCCCCTGAATACACCCTAATTTTCTCCACTAACATATCCCCTGGTGTACTATTGTATCTCCTGATTAACATCCTCCACATACCCCTGAATAGCTTCTCGATAATCCTTCGATAACTCCTCGATAATTCATCGATAACCCTTCGATAACCCTTTGATAACCCTTCCCCAGCACAAACAAATCCAATTTTGCATTATACAATCAACGCTATATCTCATTCGCCTCTTTCAGTGTAATTAAAGATTTCTGCATTATGATTGTCGATCCAATCATTGAAGTAGTGACTAATTTCAGCGTTTTCATTGGTAATCGAGTATAGTATTCTTAGCAGTCCTTTTCAGGATAGTTGAGAGACTCAGCGTTTCGTCTGGTAATCGAATGTAAGTATTCTAGACAGTCATTTTTAGCATAGTCAAAAATTTCTTTTTATTCTTAGATTTTCTTATTCTGAACAATTTTTGTCTAGAGACTTACTTTGTTCTATAAGAAATTTCCTGTCACTGTTTATTAACTTTGAGCTATCCAAATCAATTTCTACGATGTCTTATTGAGGTTGTTAGATAAACTTATAATATAGGTTGTTAGATTAAATAATAATCCTGATAACTTCTGTTACATTTGCGGATTATACACTATTTTAAAGCAAAGTAGAAACATCACAGATTCTATAAAAGTTGCATACAAGAATTATTTCGATTATTCTATCGTGAATCAAGACAAATCATGAGTACCAAAAAAAATTTGTGATCTTAATATTTACTCGGTGGAATAAAGATGACTTTAACTCACAAAAAGTTCTTTTCAGTCCCCTCCCCCATCGAGCGTGAGCCTCGCAGTGATGATGATTGTTATTCTTGTTTCATTGATCTCACAGGATATAATACTAAAAATAAATCTTGTATATTTTATCCCAATATCTTTTTCTTTACCATACTAGTTTTATGGAAATTTCCTGACCGTGAGAAATCACTGCCCCTCTAGGAAAAAGCATTTTCTTTTAGATCTTCCAAGAACTCGGTACAAGTGAGAAACATCAACGAGATAGAAGATCAACAACCAAATGATAATGTATATTTTGATACGATACAGATGAATCTCCTCAATTATTCACGCAAGCTCTTCTAAATAATTTGATCAAAGATTTATATCTGCCCGAGAATAGATCTGAACTTTTAGATTCTAGATTAAAAGAGATGAATCTACTTTCTCCAGGAACACCTTTTTCTTAGTACAGGAACAGAGAACAAATATATAGTGAATTCTTCGTAAAAGGAAATGAATTGTCCTACTGTCATAACATGAATGGCTTGATGATAAAATTAGGCTTAATCTATAACCCTTCGAATGGCATCTCTTCATCGATTCTTCCAAAAGAAGTTTCAAAGTTGTTCTCCTTAACAATGGTAACGAATATGTTCAAATAGAGATCGGCGCCACTTCACGTATTATATGATTGTGCTCAAGCAAGAATCGAATTTCATGACTATATAAGGAGTGTGACGTAGATATCTCAAATTTTATTTTTGAATAAAAATGCGTCGAATAAAGTATTTTTTGTATTAATTCCAGTGTGTAGATTACAATTATCATGTTTGCTAATGTTTTAAACACTTAAATATTTTTGAATTTAAATGTGTAAACTTCATTTATTTATAATTTTACGAATATTAATTATTATAAAAAAGAGAATACTCTGAGCTAGAGATGATAATTTTAGAAACATAAGTAAGAATTCGTTTCATCGATAGCAACCCTGTTAACATTTTTATCAATATATACAAAATTAATAATTTATTTAAACAAATAAAATAAGATGAATCGAAAACATTAATTATCTACATACCGACAAAATTATTAGAACTGATTATTATATATTAGCCGATTTTATATTTACATTATAAAATTTCACCAAAAATAAAAATTAATTATTATACAAATTTTATTAAACAATTTAAGTATTTCTTATTCATAATTATTTCTACACACGATAAATTACACAGGCCAACAAAATTTGACAAAGGTTCAGAACCAGAGACCAGACATAATATATTCGAAGGATTTTGATGCGCTGAATCCAAATCCGAGCTCAGAATTGCGCCAGCACGTCAAGATTTTGAGATATCCTAACCTAAAAGTGCGAAAATCACGTATTTTGGCTATATTCGGTACTTTATAACATTGCGAATAAATTTTTTCATGCAAAATTGACAACGGCATCTAAAAAGCAATTCTTATCGTACAAAAGCACTAACAATCTTTAGTTTATCTCTTCTTTTATCGTCAATTGAAATGTACTACTTATCAATTGGTTTATACGGCAACGCAATGGATTTCGACTGTTATAACTCAAATCCCTGATCTTGGAGCATTGTAACCTGCGGGACAATAAACCTTGCCCACTTAACCCTAAATCCCTTAACCCCCGAGTCCTGTGACTTTCGATGCAATAATCCCCATCCCCTTAACCCCAAATGTTTTTACCCAAGAAGGTTATAACAAGCGCGGCAATAAAACCTGCCAACTTAACCCCGAATTTCTTCACCTCGGAATCCTGTAACCTGCGATACAATAGCCCTAGATTCCTTGTGGCGCAAATTACTGGGCTCAGGCATTAAGGGATTTGCGTAACGGCATCGAGGGTTATAACATCACAGATTTCAGGGCTACAGGGTTAACGGATTTAAGGTTAAGGGAGCAGTTAAAGGTTAAGGGGTCGGGGGTTTTTGGGTTAACAGATTTAGGGTTATAGCCACGCAGATTATAGCCTTCTAGAATATCTCGGAATACTGACGTGCTGACGCAATTCTAAGCTGGGATTTGGATGTAGTGCATCGAAATTCTTCGGGTGCGTTATGTATAGATTTGGTTCTGAAGTTTGTCGACCTGTGACAGACAGACAAATATTAGAATTAAAAATTTAAATAATTTGTTTAAATAAATTTAAATGTACAAATCTGACATCAAACTCGTGACTACTAACGCCCAAAACCATAGAAATATGGTGCAGCTTGCAAAAATATTCTATTATACAGGAATATGTTTAAAGAAATTTTTCAAATAAAATACATTTTGCAAATCTGATATCAGATTCATAACCAGAGACCTCAAAAATCAGCAAAAGTACGTGCAACTTACAAAAACATTGAGTCTTGCAACATTTGTTTAAATAAATTATATAAATAAATCTAAATTCACAAATCTAACATCAAACTCGTAATCAGTCACCCCTAAAACCATGGAAATGAGGTGCAACTGGCAAAAATATTCAATTGTGCAAAAATTTGTTCAAACAAATTGCTTGAATAAAATAAGTTTTGAAAATCTGATATCCGATACGATCAGCGGAATCAAAAACCGTGAAATCTTTCATTCGTTTTTGAAATTCTGTAGATAGATGTTGTAGAATATTACGTAACTTGAAATGTATGATTGTATGCTGAAGCTGAGATAGGTGAAAGCTGAGATAACTGATTTTGTGAAATGCTAATCCTTCCGTGTTAGAGATCACGTTTCAGTGGCGGGATAACGGTTGAATTTCCTGTAAATGCTATTATCTTATTTTCTTCTACTTTATTTATTATAAGAATATTTATCATAAGACCATTTTTTATCCTCTTTGTTATTTATTGTAAGAAAAATGAGTTCCAGAAGCCCTTGTGCAAGAAAAATTGATATATTTTGTTATGTTTGTGGGAACTTTGAAACAACTTCTTATCGACGATCGATTAATGATTCAATCAAAACTCTATATATGAAATGTCATAAGGTTCCGATCGACAATTTAGATAAGACATGGGTACCATCTTCAATTTGTAATTCTTACAGACTTGCTATGTTGAAGTGGGATGATAATAGCAGCAATATATTGAACCGACCATCTGGCATGAGCCCAACGACCATGAAACTGATTGTTACTTCTGCTTATGTAATACAACGGGTTTCAATAAACAAAATTTAAATAAAATCATTTACCCTGCGGTAGCGAGTGTAATACCAGCCAAAGTAGGAAAAGTAAGTAAATCCGGAAAAGAAGTTGGTTCGGCAAAAGTTGAACCGATGGATATTGATAGAACTGAAGATGTCTCTTTTGAAGATAGTTCTGATGACGAGAGTCCTAAGCTTTTAGACCAAAGTTCGTTAGATGATTTTATTCGAGACCTCAATCTTCCAAAGGATAAAGCTGAACTCTGTGCTTCAAAACTCCAAGAAAGGAAGCTATTATTACCTGGAACAAAAGTGTCAATTTACAGAAACCGAGAAGAGGCGTTCATAAAGTACTTTACAATGGAGGATGTGATGGTGTACTGTAATAACATCGAAGAATTGGTTAACGTGTATATCCAAGATTTGTACAAGCCAGAAAACTGGCGTCTCTTCATTGATTCTTCCACACAAAGTCTCAAAGCTATGTTACTATACAACGGAAATAAGTATGCGGCACTTCCTGTAGGTCACTCAACTGTACTAAAAGAATCATACAATAGTTTTCAATTTCTACTGGAAAAAATAAATTACAAGACTCACAATTGGCTTGTTTGTGGTGACTTTAAGATGATAAATCTTATAGTTGGCTTGCAGTCGGGAAATACCAAATTTCCGTGTCTCTGCCTTTGGGACAGCCGTGCAAAAGATAAGCATTGGGTAACAAAAAAATGGCCCACAAGATCAGAATGGAAAATAGGTTCTCATAATGTCGCCTACGTAGGTCTTGTTGATAGAGAGAGAGTATTACTGCCACCACTTCACATCAAATAACGTTTAATGAAACAGTTTGTGAAAGCCTTGAATAAAGAAGGTAAATGTTTCAATCATTTAAAAGCCACATTTCCGAAATGGAGTGATGCAAAAATTAAGAAAGGCATTTTCGTTGGGCCTGATATACGAAAACTCATGAAAGATTTATCGAAACCATGACTCTCGTTGAAAAGAATGCTTGGTTGAGCTTCAAAGATGTTACAGAAAAATTTTTAGGCAATAATCGAGACCCGCAGTTTGAAACTATTGTGTCTAACATGTTACAGAATTTTCGAAAAATGGGTTGTCTAATAAGCCTTAAAATACACTTCCTTCATTCTCATTTGGATTATTTCCCAGAAAATCTTG
The DNA here is from genome assembly GCF_024137745.1 of Phymastichus coffea. Classification (NCBI taxonomy): domain Eukaryota; kingdom Metazoa; phylum Arthropoda; class Insecta; order Hymenoptera; family Eulophidae; genus Phymastichus; species Phymastichus coffea. The sequence goes on from NW_026706827.1 coordinate 5,645,230, forward strand.
GAGCATATAGTGAGGAGATGGGTGAACGATTGCACCAAGACATTAAACAAAAGGAACAACACTACCAAGGACGGTGGGACGAAAAAATAATGGCCGACTACTGCTGGCCATTGAAAAGGGATGATAATAACCCTACTAGTCACAAACGTAAATCTCTTCAACGATCGTTTGAAATGAAGCGCCAAAGTTTTCACAAAAAGAAAGCATAACATCACAGAATTGGCGGTTATAGGTTTAAGAATATACATTCTAAAGATTGTCAGCTTCTTAGTGTAACCTCTCTAACATTAGAGCTTAGGTTGAAATGCTATGGATTACAGTCCACATAAATTTATTTGTCCTGTGCTTGACCCTCATTGTTCACTGCATTTAGTTTAACCTGTTGTGAGTTTAGCGCTCGCAGATCATAGCGAACGTAAGTTCACCTGTAGTGGTCTAGAGCTCAAAGGTTACTGCGCATATAGGTTATACTGTCGTGGATTCTGGTTTGCAAATTATATCGTACTCAATACACCTGTTGCGGATTATAGCGCGTTTAAATTAACCTGTAGCAGGTTATAGCGAATTTAGCTTAACTTGCCGTGATTTTGAGCTTGCAGGTTATAGCGCACTTGAGTCAACCAGCCGCGTATTATAACGCACTTAGCTTAACCTCTCGCGGGTCATAGAGCGCTTAGGTTAACTTGTCGTGGTTTCAAACTGAGTGTAGGTTATAGCGCACTTAGGCAATCCTGTCATGGTTTTGAGCTTGCAGGTTATAGCGCACTTAAGTTAATCTGTCGCTGGTTCTAGAGTTATAGGATTTTCATTGCATTTAGGTCATAACCATCTGCCTTAGCCTGCCCTAAATTTATAGCTGCCATTTTAGAGTGCATCTAATAAATTCAGCTAGATTCTCCGTAAATTAGTACAATGGTAGACCTTTATATGCCAGTGTAAGTTTTTCCTACTACTGAAGATTGCAAAAAAAAATCAAGATTTTTCATACTCCAGTATAAATCAATTGATAAATGACACATTTCAATTGACGGTATCTCTACTGGATGAAGACATAAAAAAATCGCTAATGCATTTTGTCGGCCAAGAGTTGCGCTTTCAGATGCCGTTGTCAGTTTTGCATGAAAAAATTTATTCACAATGTTATAAGGTACCGAATATAGCCAAAAAAAGGTGATTTTCGCACTTTTAGGTTAGGATATCTCAAAATCCTGATGTGCTGGCGCAATTCTGAGCTCGGATTTGGATTCAGCGCACTAAAATCCTTCAGGTGTACTATGTCTGGTCACTCGTTCTGTAGTGTCGCAGTATAAACAAATTCATAGGTGTTAAATTTCAAACGATGATATCTCCATTACCAAAAAACATAAAAACAAAAATTGGTAGTGCATTTTGTAGACAAGGAGTTGCTCTTTCAGATGCCGTTGCCAGTTTTGCATGAAAAAATTTATTCACAATGTTATAAGGTACCGAATATAGCCAAAAAACGTAATTTTCGCACATTTAGGTTAGGAAATCTCAAAATCCTGACGTGCTGGCGCAATTCTCAGCTCGGATTTGGATTCAGCGCACCAAAATCCTTCGGGTGTACTATGTCTGGTCTCTGGTTCTGAAACCTTGTTGGCCTGTGTTATCTTTCTATCTAAAAATTTCAATTATTTTATTGTATGTTTTGCGCTATTAAATTAACTAACTTTGTTGGTTAATAATTGTTAACCACGATTTTTGCGATAAACTCGATATATGCCTAAATTAATTATGTAACGTTCTCATTCTTTTACACTATTAAATTTTGCTTTAACATTATTATTATTGTTTTAAATAAGAGAAAATAATTTGGTACATTTCCGAAAAGAGCGTAAAAAGAGCTATCCAGCGTAAATGAAACCTCGAAATCTATGTATAAATAAGCTCGATTTTCCACACGCTAGGCAGATTATTTCCTAGTCTTGCAAAGTGAGCACTTGAGATCGAATAAACTTGGCTTCTACCTGAGTTGGTTTTCTTTTGCGATCAGCTATGCAAGTATTTTATCTCCCCTATTATAATTTACGCTCAATTAATAGAAAACTTCACGTTATATGAAATTTGACTGAATCATATCTTATTTTTAAAATAGACTTATGCTATGCTCATGGGACACTTCGCAGCATAAGGAACTAGGGTTGACACTATCTTTCCTTAATACTGTTCCAAATTATTTTATATATATAATTACATAAATTTCTTTTCGATTTTTATACCACAATTATACAGGGTAGCCAATTTTAACATTATCCCCACTAAGATATCTCGATTAGTAAGCTTTTACTTCAAAAAAGTTTCTGACAAAAGTTGTTTAACTTTGAGGGAGCCATGTTTTGGTGATATTGCATTTGACCTTGAACGTGTTTTTCCTAAGTTATTTCAAGGTGAATGTTGTTGTTTAAATAGGAACACCTATTTTTTATGTCAGATTTGGATTTGGTGGGAAATTTTACGTTCAGGTAATGTAACATGTGTAGGGGTTAATGAAATCCCCACCTCATCCCCAAGGTCATTTCTTTGTCAACCTTTTGTTCCAACGGGAATCTCTATTCTTGATCAAATATTCATATTCTACGTTTATTTCTACGCTTAGACAAGGTCATATCTGTCGTGTCTAACAAGGGAACCACCCCAACCCGACCTCACCGATTTAAATGATTTTGGGATATGTTGTAGTACTTGAAAAAAAATTAGATACGTTGTAACAGTGCAATTCATATTTGCCGCCATTGATAGATTGCGCTCAGTGCGTATGGCTTGATATCACTGTGCCGGCCCATTGTCAAGGTAGAGACTGCGCCACATGATTTGAGGAGACACTTTCTCGATGGCTCTCTCGCCTGGGGACCTCCGAACAGACTACACCTCCCGGCTCGTGCTATTATTTTCCAACGTCTACCTTCGTTACCATGTGCCTCAAGAAAAGTCTCACTAGCATCGTCTCTCATATCTTCCAACCTGCATTGATCGAGTGCTTGCCATCAATAATCCCAAGAAATCCTACTATAAGGATAGGCTCTTTCTAAAGGACTCAGAACAACGACAAGGACTATATACGAGGAGGAGAGGACTATTACCCTAGGAGAGCAGCCAACAATTATCTACGTACAGAATCATATGATGAATAGCCACTGCGTAGGCCACGACTTTGTCGCTTATTCAAAATTAATAACCGTTAGATAAATCGTTACCATGTGCTCATCGTTCAATTATAAGCAAGTATGTCTGAGCGAGAAATTAGATAAAGATTGTATTAATTAGTACATAAAATATTGACATGAGCCATTTATACTGTAATTAAAGTTTGATTTTCTCTTTTATGTACCAAGTAAGAATAAATGTTAAAACGTATTTTTTTATCGGCCCATAAGGGCTTTTAAGGGGTGAAATCCACCCTGAAAATCAACCCCTAAAATCAGTTTTTTTAATATTTCTCAGCATCAAATGAATATTTGTCAGTAAACTCAACGTTAAAAAATTTCTTATAAAAAGGCGCTTTTAAGGACATAACATTTATCCGGAAGGGTAGCAACCCCGTTTTTAATAAGGGTAAATACACTATTTTTTGTACTGTTTTACGACATGTAATATAGTAAAACAGCTCGAGTGATTTCAAAATCGCACTGATAATGAGAAAATACTAAAATTAAATTGACGTGTTTTCGGATTTAAAAAAAAAAATATTTAAGGGGTGTTTCACCCACTAGAAACCACCCCCGTCAAACCATCAGCAGGTTAATCCACCTAACCCTGGGATAAACAAGTTTAGTCGTTTGTTATTTCTTGAAATAATTTCATCCTATGCATGACCGAGCTACCTCAACTAACCAACCTGCCTCTAACCCACCAAACCCCCATAAACCACCCTTACCGAACCACATGCAGGCTAACCCTAGGTGGTCCTAGGGTTAGCCTAGGAAAATCCTCAGAAAAGCAACTTTAGTCGTTTGTTATTTCTTGAAATAATTGAATTTTACACCATAAGCGAGTTATCCCAGCTGAATCACATACCTCTTATCCACCTACCCCTAACCTATCTAACCCCCAATCTTATAAACCACTCTGACCGAACAACATGCGGGCTAACCTTATATAGATAGCGAAAAATAAATGTATTTCTTAAATAACATTCATGTTGCATAACAATATGTCCCAAATATTACAAATTTTACATAATAATTATTATTTTCTTTTCATTATAAATACAAAAAAGATAAAAATAATTAATAACGGCTTATAAACATAAGGTTCGAGATTAAAATAACTTATAAATAATTATTAACTATTTTGTTTTTTCGAAATTAATAATAACAGTTATAGCATCAGTTTTTTAAAAATATTATTTGCATTGTATTACATATAGCTGTGTATAAAAGAGTAATAATAATAGTTGTTATTTTTTAAACGTAAAGTTAATTCGTAATAAAGAAAAATAACAAGTAATAACAGTTAAAATCTATTAATTTCAAAAGTGGAAGTTTAATATAGTTATTATTTCTTTTTTAATCATTTACAATTTGTCAATGAAAAAAGAAATTATAACAAATAATTGATTATATTAATAGTTATAAATAGTTATTATAGTCTCAATTCCTGGTTGGTATAAACTGTTTACTTTTTTCAATTTTCACTAGTGGTTTAGTTTACTTTTTGTTGGTACTTTACTTTGCTGTACACTTTATATTATTTACAATTTTGTCTTATCAATGGCTCGAAGAAGATAAGTTATATCAAATCTACGCCTCTTACGATAATAAGACATCCGATACATATTTCATTATTCATAGTAGTTAAAGAAAAGTCAAGTATTTAAAAAGTTAAAGTTTTTTCCTAGTACTGGATTTATAAATAAACTTATTTCTATATTTACATACAAATTTCCCGAACACGAAAATATAGTACATAACAAGAAGAAAAGTTTTTGTCTACTACGTAAGTATTTATGTCACTTATTATATATAATTTTATTTAAATATTTTGATTTGTAAACATGTGAAATATAACTGTTAAAAACGTATGATCGAATTCTATCTATGGACTAGGTTTTCTTTTGTCTTTTGTAAAATTATTCAACTGCAAAAAAGAGTATTTATATCTTGATTTTGTTTTAGATTAAAACATGAAGATCAATCCTTTGAACGTAGTCAATTTATTATTTGCATATTTTCAAAGTTTACAAATACCAGATAGCGAGATTAATTTCAAAGAAATTAAATTATCAGAAAAGTTGAAAGAAATATTAATAGATGCCGTGTATGAGTTTAATGATATTGATATGATTGTTGAAGAGACGTTAGATTTTTATGAAGATTATAAAGATACTGATGATAAAATAATCGAAGATGAAGTCCAATATCACTTTTCTGATCCTGATTTTGCACCAACAAATCAGTATCTAGAAAAATAAATAAATTTATCACCAAAAAAACATTAGAAAGTAACGAAGAACTACAAACTAATGCTGATACTTTTGTAGCTGATGTTAAATCATGTATACCAGAAATCGGCATTGCAAACTTTTATAATTCAGATCAGAGTGGTTTCCAATTAGAAATGTACTCTGGAAGAACATTTGCAGTTGAAGAAGAAAAGCAGGTGCAATGTCTGGTACAGTCGGTTTCATCGACAACGCACAGTTATACAATTCGGCCAACTATATCAGCAACCGGGAAACTTTTATCACCACTTTTTATAGTATTAAAAGAAAAAAGTGGTCAATTCGTTCCCATTGTGGAATCTTCAATATTTAGACCAGAAAATGTGCATGTGGAAGCATCTAAATCTGAAAAATTAACGACAAGTTAGTATATTTGTGTTTATTATAATGCAATGACATAAAAATATTGACATTTTTTTATTTTAGATCATGTTAAAATTTGGTTGAAAGAAGTTTTTTACCCAAATGTTTTACCTCAATCTGTACTTTTACTCGACTCTTGGAGTGGACATTGCGTTAAAACTGTAAGGGAAACGATGCCGACAAACAAAATTGTTAATATAAAAAAAATTCCCTCAGGAACGACAGGGAACATCCATCCACTCGATGTTTATGGATTTCGTATCTGGAAAAACTTCGTTCGACGGTTATCAGATCAAGTAATTTTGATGGACTATGAAATGAATCTACATTTAAGAAATAACATCATAAAAATGCAGTCTCTTGTCCATAACCAGCTTTCTTCACCAAGTTATACAAATATTTTTAAATACGCTTGGTATAAAAGGGGCTACATTGCTGAAAAACCAGCTAAAATAGATAACCCTGTTGATTTTAGTTTTGGAGATTCTTGCAATATACATTGCGAAGTAGAAGCATGTAAAAATATTGCTATAATACGGTGTGGTTGGTGTAAAAGATCATTATGTTTCAAACACTTTTTCGATGATTATCATTTCTGTAAGGAATTCGTTGAATGATACATTTTAATTTACCAATAAATAAAAAAAAGAAAAAGATGAAAGTTATTATGAAAAATCAAAATATATGTAGTATCACGTACGATGGCTCTTACATAAATATATTTATGTATCTACATACGAATAAAAATATATATGTATAGATCTATAGATGATAATTAGACCTCGTGCTATTCTTGTGTTTATATTTAAGAGATATTTCTCGCTATTTTGGTACTATTAAAATAAAATGTATTAAACATATTTTTATTTATCATAAATTACGTTTGAGCTACAGATATAGTTTATCAAAAAAAATGGGATACCACACGTACGAGGGTGGTCTGATAAGTACTTAGCCTACAAGAGAAAAACGAAAATTTCGGAAAAGTTGCGTTTTATTTTTCTACATAGTCTCCTTTTAGTTCGATACACTTGGCCCAGCGATGCTCCAACTTCTTTAACCCGTCTGAAAAATAGGTCTCCTCGAGGTCTGAAAAGTAGGCTTCCGTGGCAGCGATTACCTCCTCATTCGACTCAAATTTCTGCCCGGCGAGTGACTTTTTCAAGTTTGGAAACAAAAAGAAATCGCACGAGGCTAAATCTGGAGAATACGGTGGATGGGGCAGCAGTTCCTAGCCTAATTCGATCAATTTGGCTATGGCGACGGCGAAAGTGTGAGCCGGTGCGTTGTCATGGTTGAAGAGCACTTTTTTCTTCGCCAAATGGGGCCGTTTTTTCTGCAATTCGACGTCGAATCGGCCCAATAATTCGGCATAGTACAGCCCTGTGAGCGTTTTGCCCCTCTCCAGGTAGTCGATGTAGATCACACCTTATGAATCCCAGAAAACGATGTCCATCACCTTTCCGGCCGATGGGGCAGTCTTCGCCTTCTTCGGAGCACTTTTGCGGGGTAAAGTCCACTGTTTCGACTGGTCCCTGGTGTATACCAGTGGATCCATGTTTCGTCGACTGTCACGAAACAACGCAGAAACTCCTTCGGATTGCGCTTAAACAGCGTCAGACATTGCTCTGAAGTTGTCTCACGGTTGCGCTTGTTGTCCGGAGTGAGCAAACGCGGCACCCATCGCGCCGACAGCTTTCTCATGCCCAAAATTTCATGCAGGACATGACCCACGCGGTCTTTTGAGATGCCTACGATCTTAGCTATGTCACGAACCTTCAATCGTCGATCTGCCAATACGAGATCGTGAATTTTTGTCACGTTATCATCCGTGGTAGCCGGACGTGGCTCTTCAAAAACCGACGTGCGACCACGTTGAAACTCGTTAAACCAATTTTTGACGGTCGCCATCGAAGGAGAAGAGTCACCGTACACAACATCCAAGCGCTTTTTGATTTCGCTGCGCGATTTTCCTTCCAAAAACAAGAATCGAATCACCGACCGATACTGCTCTTTTTCCATTTTTCAAAAATCAACGGACACACTTGCTTTCACACGCTCTCAAAAATAAACTACGATTCCGATCCGGCTGAAATCTTGACAGTAACCATCGAGAAGGTTGTACTACGTGATAGAATATTTCTTTTGCGAGTGGCGCCATCGGGCGGTGAGGCTAAGGACTTATCGGACCACCCTCGTACGGTGTAGAAATTAATCATTTTAAGAAAAAGCAACTGATAAACTCAATTCTCCCAAAGTTAGGTCTATTAGCCTACATTTGGTTGGGTAAGGGTGGTTTATGTGGGTTTGGTGGGTTAGAGGCAGGTTGGTTAGTTGAGGTAGCTGGCTCAGGCGTAAGATTAAATTATTTCAGGAAATAACAAACGACTTAACTCGTATTTCCCAAGGTTAGGTGGATTAACCTGCTGATAGTTTGACGGGGGTGGTATCTAGGGGGTGAAACACTCCTTAAATTTATTTTTTTTTTAATCCGGAAATACGTCAATTTAATTTTGGTATTTTCTCATTATCAGTGCGATTTTTAACACTAATCATACCATAACCGGTCAAATGACCCATTTTGAACTTTTGCATTGATAATGCACGTATTATCTTATTACTTCTCCAAATTTAACTTACTAACTTTTTCTGACTAATTAAGTCTTCTGTTCTTATACTATTTTGTTTATTTTGAGTAATAACTGTCGTATACCGATGTCTATCACATCGGATCATTTGACCCGGAGAACATTTTTTTTGTTTTATAAGCTGTGACGGTAAACGTCGTCTTAGCGCTAACAGCCCAACCATGCACCTGCCGGTTGGGGTGAAATGTATTGAGGGAATTCTGCACGAGACGTAACGGAACGCGCGCGTACGAAAACGAACCAGTCGAGGATTGGAATCCGATCGCCGAGCCGTGCAGAAAATACCTTTGACGTTTTCCCGAGTTTTCCCGAGTGCAGGGACGATAAGAGAGAATCTGTGCCATAGCCTGACGGAGTGGAGTGCGTGCAAGTGTGCGTGAGCGGAGAGTTTCGCTATCGATGGCGAAACCGTAAGCGAGAGACAACATCGCCGGCAAATAAACATTACCGAAAGATATAGTGTGTGCCGTACGAGCCTCCTTCATCTTGCTTGTTACCCGTGCGAGAATTAATAAGGTAAGCTGGCCAGATTAATTTCGCGATCGCGATAGAATTGTCTATAACTAATCTCTCGTACTCGACAAAAAGCATACATGTAATAACTCTGCGAACTATGAGCGGCGAGCGCTCCGACACTGCATGTTGTTGTCATGCGCGCGGCATGTAAACATAAATACGCGGGCCGAATGAAATGTAATATTACGAGGCAATAAAAGTTCTCGCTTGTGATACTAACGATATTTCCGACGTATTTATTTCGCATTAGTAGATCGTTGGTTGACTGACACCCGTTCCCTCCTGCTCTCCGATTTTCGTGTTTGAACGTGTAGGTAATCACGCGCGCTCTTCGATACGATCGCGCGCATTAAAATAAATAAACGGTATTAACCCCGTTACAAAGCTTATCGATACATATTGCTTATCTTATTGTATTCAGTAAACTGCAAATGTATGCAAAGACTGTTACGTAAAGTAGTTCAATCAAAATAGCTGAGAATAATTCAAGAAAATATGAAAATTTTAGATTGAAACTAGATTTTTGTGTAAAAAAGGTAGCAAAAAAAGAAAAGTTTGGTACATATTTTTTATTCTATTTTGATAGCTTTATTAGTGATACAGGTAACTATTTAGCCATAAAATGTCGAAATGAACGAGACAGTCCAAATTCTTAGAAGATATAAGTAATATTGGAGAAGAGTGTTCGGAAATCGGTGAAGATGAATTTTCTGAAAACGAAGATATATTGGTTACAAACGAAAATGAGTCTGAATCTACAGATACTAACAATGAAGAGGAAAATATTATGAATATCGGTTGTAGACGAAAAAGAAGAAGATTACTCTCAAGTTCTGAAGAAAGTGAAGCAGAAATAAATGAACAACACGTTGCAATTGATGGATCTGTTTGGAAAGAAATACAAATAGGTGGCACACCTGGAAGACCACCACTTCATAACATTTTCAGACAAGAAGTAGGCCCAACAGGATATGCTAAACGTCATATAATGAAAGGTAAAGTTAGTACTACATTTTCATTGATAATTGACCACCGTATTATGAACCATATAAGAACATGCACAATAGAAGAAGCAAACAGAGTGTTAGGATCCGATTGGAGTTTATCTCAAGAAAAACTTGCTGCATTTATTGCAATTTTATATGCACGAGCTGCATATGGAGCAAATAATTTGAAACTTTCTTTTTTGTGGAATAATATATGGGGGTCCAAATTTTTTTCTGAAACTATGAGCAGAAATAATTTTACCGAAATTCTTAGATTTATTCGTTTTGATAAAAAAAGTAAGCGAAGTTAACGTTTGAAAGTAGATAAATTTGCTATGGTATCCACGATTTGGAATATTTTCATTGAGAACAGCCAAAACTGTTACAAACCGGGTGGTAATATTACTATAGATGAATAGCTGTTTCCGACTTAAGTACGATGTAGATTTACGCAATACATGCCTAACAAGCCGGATAAATTTGGAATCAAATTTTGGTTAGCATCGGACGTCGATATCAAATACGTCTTCAATGCATTTCCATATCTAGGAAAAGATGAAAATAGACCCTCTTCAGTACAACTCTCTGAATATGCTGTAGTCAAGCTGATCAAGCCATTTACGGGTTGCGGAAGAACTGTGACCACAGACAACTTCTTCACAAGCAAATCCCTAGCCATACAACTTCTAGCAAAAAGAACTACCCTAGTTGGAACCATTCGCTCAAACAAAAGGGAGCTGCTACTAATTTCAAAGCAAAAGAAAGATGACATGGCAAGATTTTCTTCGAAAATTTTTACTTCTGATAATTGTACTCTTACAATTTTTAAAAGCAAGCCAAATAAAAAGGTACTTTTACTTAGTTCTAAACATAAATTTATATCAATAGAAAATAATGATAAGCGTTTACCTGAAACTGTTTCATATTACAATAAAACCAAATGGTACCCCCCATTAACAATGGTGAAATGCCCTCTTTCGAAAACCTCAAAATAACCTTAGGCTATCTTTAATATAGTGTTTAAGAAGTGCTTTGCCCATATAATTAGCCTCCGACCTCCCCCCCATATATATATATATATGCAAAAAACGATTTTTTTACGAATTATTTTTTTTCTCGAAAAATAATAGCGATATCAGTACAAAAAAAAATCATGGATATACTACTTGCCAAAAGGAATATACCTGATTTTTTTCACATCTTAAGGTGGTGATTTTCTAACCTAAAAAAATTCCCGAAATTTTCAAAGTGCGATAACTTTACTTAGAAAAGTGGCTACAGAAAATTTTTTTTTTTTAAATTACGTCTTTTTTTCTGACAAATTCAGTGGTATCGTTAGAATTTTGAAAATCGTAGTGGGTCATTGAGAAAAAGTCGAAAAAACTCAGTTGCGCAGCTGGATGGACTTACAGATTGACAATATGTCGGCCGTGAAGGGCCAATAGCAAAGCAGTCATGATACCGTCATTCAATGTCATGGTGCTGTTTTATAACCATAGCAGAGCAATCTAATTACGGAATCCGGAACGGAATAGAGAGGGGAATCAGAACATAGAAATCTCGGATGTTAGATGGTTTCACCTTTTGACACTCGTTGCATGTTGAATGTTTTTTTATTGAAAAAAGCACTGATCCGATTGAACTCTCAACTTAAAATTAAATAGGAATTAAATTGGAAACTTGAATAGGAAAATTAAATAGGAAACTTGAAATTAAATAATCAAAAATTATACTTGTCAGTTAGTTTGCCAAGTTGACAACCCAATATAAAAAAGACATACCATGTGAAAACACTGAAGACATTTGGATATTTGGATTGAAAAGTATATATAATTCAAAAGGTATGATAATGTCAATTTTTGCGACTTTAATATCAGTATTAATTATTCAATATACATTAATACATTAATGTAGTAAATTAACCATCACACACAAAACTTGGTATCAATATAGTTTGAATGGCAGACGATAATTTTTAAATTATTGTAGGAAAGAAATTACGATTCCATTAATTATATTCTATTTATTAATTTATTTCAACAGTTTTAGGCACCTTGGAATACATATTTCTGGTACTCTTCAGGCTATAGTACTATTAGTTGAGTTTGTTTTCATTTCCTTGGATAATTTCAAAACATTTTTACATTATCCATAGTTGAATATGAAATTGTAATCCTACTTCTGAATATAAATCATTAAAACTGTATTATTCCAATATTATTTTTTTTATAGTAAACAATAAGTTAACAGTTATTGTACTGCATATTTTAATAGAATAATTTTTTTTTCATCAAATAAAAAATTCTATCGAAAAATTCTTTTCGCATCTTTTATAAGTTTGATAATATATCAAAAAACTTTTCTTTACCTAAACTTTATATTATAAAATTTGTTGCATCTACTTTTAACTTTAAGGTTGTTACGAGAGTCTTTTTTTAATTTTCTTGTATTTTTTAAATATTGGAATTATATTAAATTAACTAATAGCCAATAGATTTTGCAAGTTATTTTGACACATCAAATAAAGCAAAGATTTTTTCAAGCAATATATTACTATGAGTGCTACCATAACTATGTGTGATTATTTAATAGTAATTGGTTTTGCAATCGTATAAATTGTGATTCACTTGTTGTAAAATAGTCAAACAGAACTATTGAAATTGCTTAAGATTTTATAATATTCTGTAATTTGTACAAAATTAACTTTATCGTTTGTATGGTAGCTGATTATCGAAAGAACTTTTATTTCTTCCTCGTTTTAACATAATTTATATGTTTTCATGTTGGACCATGGAAAAAGAGTTTGACATAATAAATATACTTAGTTTTTGACGTGTGCAATTATGTTTTAGATTTCCCTTTTCTGCAATTTATACTTTCATGATCTACACGAATGAATATTTAACTTTGATTGTTTGTTTTCATTTTCTTTTTAATTATCTCTAACAAACTTCCATATAAAAATATATATGCTATGAAAATTCCGGTGGTGATTTTCCAAATAGTTAGAAAAATAAGTATTAGAGCATTTGAATGTTTCAAAGATAGTAAAAGAAGTCTCGAGCTTTTGATTATTTACAGAAATGTTTACTACTAAATATTTCGTTAAAATTGTACTTGTTGTGATATTAAAATCTAGTAATTTGACATTATGAAAATTAAAATATGATCCTTTTTGTTATTACAGACACATAAGATGTCTTCTGATGATGAGCCTTCAGTCAAAAAGCCTCGTTCAAGAGATGAATCAAAATGTATTTCGTGCGACAAACATATAAGAAAATTGAGTGGATCCCATTTGTATATTGATAGTCGGGAAAAAGCTTTGGATTTTAATAAAAAGTATGGACAATTGGTCCTTGTGGATGATACAGTATGTTCCAAGTGTTACGCAAAATTGCGAATTTCGAAATCTTCAAAAAATACTGACAACGAGAAGTATAAAGCTCAAAAATCTGGAGATTCGTCAGAGTCGACGGCAACTTCTTCAGCAGATGTTTTAGGTGAAAATACTGTTCAAGAAGATGAATCTGAGTCTCAAATTGAAGAACAGACGTCAAGAATTTCACTGGAAAATACTCAAGAAAGTAACACAGAGAGTAATACACCTTCATGGGATACAAAGCTTGGAGAAAGTAAAAGTAGTCAAGATACAACTACAGATTATAGTCAAACATCAGATTCTTCCGGAACAGATCCAACATATGTGCTTATTAATACTATTGAAGTTGAATTGGTAGTCATGCCTTTTCCAAGGACAATTATATCTCACCAGTATTGTTTTATGTGTAAAGAAACTAAGGATCTTCAAGACGTACCATTCGATGCCCGAATATACGTGTTCACAAAAAGGAGAATATTCATTCCAAGGAGAAACAGATGTTGTAAGAAGCATTTAATTAAAAAACGATTTTATAATGAAGATTTGTCAATTATAACCTGTGCTAGCAGTGAATGTGAAATTGAATCCAAAGAATTGCCCAGATTCCTTGAAGCCTTATCAGATTCAAGTAATTCTAGTCTGCATGATAAAATTGGTGAGTACGCAATTTCTGAGGAAAGAATAAAAGCATTAACAGGTTATACGTGGAAAAACATAATTACTCTTAAGGAAATGATGATAACTATGCGTAGTTCAGGTAATCGAAACGTTACACAAGCTCTAGTCATATTTTTAATTAAATTAAGAACTGGTAACTCGGATCTTTGTATATTTGCTATACTGGAAATTGAAGAAAAAGTAGTGCAACAATCAATTAGTGCTGTTTTAAAATGTTTTGAAGAAGAAGTATTACCAAAAAATTTTGGATATGGGGCTTATTCGAGAGAGTTCTTGTTGACCCAAACCTCACCAATAACTAAAATATTATTTAATTTAGGAGATAGACTGGGTTTAGTATGTGATGGTACGTATTTACGGCATCAAAAAAGCAGTAACAATATGTACCAAAGGAAATCCTATTCTGGGCAGAAGAAAACAGCACTATGTAAACCTTTTACAATAACAACTACAAATGGCTTTACAGTTTATGTCGAAGGACCATACAATGCTAACCTCAATGATGCTGCAATTTTAAAAGAAATTTTGTGCTCTGCTGGTGGTCTTAACAACATTTTAGAAAAAGGAGATTATTTCATTTTAGATAGAGGTTTTCGTGACGTGGTTCCATTCCTGACGAGTAAAGGTTTCAATGTACTTATGCCAGCTTTAAAAGGAAAGCGAAATCAATTGACGGTTGAAGAATCAAATCAATCGCGATTGGTGACTAAAATTAGATGGGTTGTCGAAGCTGTTCATGGGATAGTAGGGCAAAAATGCAAACTTCTTCATAATCAATTTCATAATGCCAGGTTGCCCAATGCTGGATTGTACTGTCGAATTGCATGCTTTCTCATTAACTTATTTTGTAAACGACTTAATTCAGATGTTGGCAAAAGTGATTTGATAATTGCTAGAATTCTTAAAATGATCAATGTCAAAAATACTCTAGCAGAGTTTGTTGAAGAGAACAACTGGAATAAAAAAGTTAAACCTTTCAAAATAATTTCGTCAAACGATTTGCTAGATTTTCCAGAACTGACTGTAGATGAGCTACAAATTCTTTTTACGGGTACATATCAATTATCTCAAGCTATTTGTTACTTAGCGGAAATGTTGGGCGAGAATGAATCTTTGAATCTGAAGTGTTCTATAGAAGAAAATTGTATCATTAGATTTGAAGTCAAATCAAGACACATCAATAGTAAGACGTACAAGGCCTATGTAGAATACGAACCTCAAACTTATGGCATAAAAGGTATCAAAAGATATTGTTGTAATTGTTCTAACGGCAACAGGACCGTTGGCTGTTGTTCACATGTGGCATCTATTATTTATTACTTGGCTCATGCCCGATATTTATCACGCATCCCGAAACCAGCAGAACAACTAACTAAGTTGTTTGATGTTAATAGTACAGTTCCTGTCATCGATGAAGACAGTGATGAGGACTAAAGTGATTTTCAGTATTGCTTTTCAACAATTATCTGTAAATACTACGACACATTGTAATTTTAATGGTTTATTCAGCTAATAAATCATAACAATTATCAGTAAATATGTCCAATAATTTCAGTTGTTTTATTTCATAAATTTTTTTTACGATTAACCGTTTTCTTCCATAAGTTGTTTTCTATATAATTTCTTTTGATTTTCAAAAGATTAATTTTTAGGTACTCTGATAACACTGAAATGCATTTACACACTCACTCGCTTACACACTCATATATATCTAACTATATATATATAGTTGTAAGGGTGCCTTCGGAAGTAGACCCTCCCCCCCTCCCCCCTGATTTGTTCCTCTCCCCACTCCCCTTTTCAATATTACGTTTTTGGTATTTTTGTACTAAAAAGCTTAATATTTACGGTGTTTCTACCGTGTTTTTGTTGATTTTTGCTAAACTAAAACAAATATTTTATTTCTTATGCCCCCTCCCCCCCACCCCCTAACTTGGCCCCCTCCCCCTCGATTTTGAAACTTTTTTTGTCCCTTTCTTTTTCAATTTCATGGCATTCATGAATTTATATACATGACCATGTAATTGATTATAACATTTGTTTCAGAATTTCAGTTCTTATATTATAGCAATTTATTCTCAATTCAGTTTGCGAGTTTGGTTATTCAATGAGTATTGTAATATTAATCAGTTTTTTTTTTAAATATTTAATAAGCACAATGTTTTAATTGCTGCACGAATTCATAAATTTAAAGTTTACTAAACTTATAGATATTGCCGCGGGAAGCGCTGTGATCGCTATGTGCTACCGTCAATCTGATGTGTTTCACTATAGTTTCTCATGCTTTCGACTCGTGACAACAGCCGTTTATGTTGTGTGTTTTTATAGTTCTATAAATTTAGTTCATATCACTTATTTATTGGCAAATTTGAAGTATTTATTAAACGTAAGTAGTCCCTATATTTACTACTATATCTATTCTACTCATGCTTTCGACTCGTGACAACAGTCGTTGTTTGTTTATATTGAGAAAATGTTGTATTACAACTGCAGGAGTGCCAAAGAAGAATATATCCAGTAGGTAGGCAAATGGCACTAAGAATTACCAGTGCATTTAGGACTGTCTCCAGAGACGCAGGACATGTAATTTCGGGGCTATTACCCATCGAGATTTTGGCTGAAGAACAGACGCGGCTGTACGAGCATCGGAAAGCCAGGCAGTTAGAAATAGATGACTGCAGGAAAAGAGAAAGGCAGAAAAGCATTCAACGTTGGCAGGCACAGTGGGATAGCTCCGGAAAGGGCCGATGTACCTATCAGCTTATCCCAGAGATAGCGAAATGGGTGAACCGCCAACATGGAGATCCCAGCTACTACCTGACACAGTTACTGACTGGGCACGGATGTTTCCGCAAATACTTGCACAAGTATAAACATGAGGACTCACCAGAATGCCAAAAATGTCGAGGAATAGAGGAGGACGCGAGGCATGTATTTTTCACATGCCCAAGATTTGAAACACAACGACGAAGGCTCGAAAGCACACTTGACACGACGATCAAACGTGAAAACCTTGTCGAACAGATGCTAAGATCCGAGAGCAGTTGGAATGCCACAGCGGACTATGCCAGAGAAGTAATCGAAGAATTACGAAAAGAAGAGAAGACGAGAAAAGAACAACGAACCCAGGGCGCTCGCACTAATGCGATTCCCTTGTAGTTAACTTGACAGATTCTTCTCGGATGAGAAAAAAACACAGAAGAAGACGACCGGACGATGCGGTAAGAAGAAGACGACGTAGGAGTCTGACAAACCTGAACCCTCGATCAATCAACGACGATCGGGGGACGTAGGGAAGGACAACAAGGAGGAAGAGCTAATCAGCTATTGCCACCTCCGCGAAGTAATACCTAGCGGCAGTTCCGCGGGGGGTTCCTGCATCCTGCAGTTGTGGTCACCACTATAAAAAAAATGCGCCATGATATTTACCTCAACGGTGGTGTGGAAAAAATATCAGTAATGTTTCTTTTATATTTTCATTCACTAAAATGGGGGGTTGGCGAGCGGAGCGAGCAGGGGGGCGGAGCCCCACTAGTATATATATATATATATTATGTAGGGTCATTAATTTCTTTAATAAGACAAAAATTTCAAGTAAATACGTCCGATGTTCTTGATTTTTTTCTTTACTGAATTTTTTCAACGATGATCCTATATTATTTTCTATGTTATTATACATGTTTTCGATGTAATTTTTCCTGTAGAATCGAATGGTGTAATCAGATTTGGCATAGAAATCGACTGCGAAGAATTAGCGACCAAAAACCACGAAAAAAGTCGAAAAAACTCAGTTTTTTGACTTTTTCTCAATGACCCACTACGATTTTCAAAATTCTAACGATACCACTGAATTTGTCAGAAAAAAAGACGTAATTTAAAAAAAAAAAATTTTCTGTAGCCACTTTTCTAAGTAAAGTTATCGCACTTTGAAAATTTCGGGAATTTTTTTAGGTTAGAAAATCACCACCTTAAGATGTGAAAAAAATCAGGTATATTCCTTTTGGCAAGTAGTATATCCATGATTTTTTTTTGTACTGATATCGCTATTATTTTTCGAGAAAAAAAATAATTCGTAAAAAAATCGTTTTTTGCATATATATATATATATATGGGGGGGAGGTCGGAGGCTAATTATATGGGCAAAGCACTTCTTAAACACTATATTAAAGATAGCCAAAGGTTATTTTGAGGTTTTCGAAAGAGGGCATTTCACCATTGTTAATGGGGGGTACCCTTTGGTGTAGACATGACCGATCAAATGGCGAGGAAATTTACTACAAAGTCTCAGTTTTGCAGATGGCCACTCCAAGTTTTTTTCAATATCCTTGATTTAGCTGGTATAAATGCCTGGATTTTATACAAGCAAACGACAGGAGATAATATCTCGAGACAAGATTTTTTACTCAAGCTAGCAGTAGAACTTGCCGACAATTTTCGAGTTGCCCGTGAACAACCAAAAGAAAAAGCAAATACTAAACGATCGTTGCCTAACCCTGTTACAGATTCTAATAAACGTAAAAGGTGTCAAATAGGATACTGCAAAGAAAATAAAACTAATAAAATTTGCTCCAATTGTAAAAAATTTGTTTGCGGGAAATGTGCGACGGAAACATTTATGTGTAAAAAATTTTACGTATAAAAACAACTCTTATTTTTTGAGTTTGAAATAGAAATTGTAAAAGTACAATTTCATATAATTATAATACATACTTTATTATCATTATATTTTTATTTCCTTTCCAACATCCATATTTCATACATAAAAGTAGGAAACGTAAATCTCGGGTCATTTGACCCGCTATGGTAAACTAGGTATCTAATAAGTGTTGGTATGATTAGTGTTAAATCACTCGAGCTGATTTACTATATTACATGTCGTAAAACAGTACAAAAAATAGTGTATTTACCCCTATTAAAAGGGGGGTTGCAACCCTTCGGTATAAATGTTATGTCCTTAAAAGCGCCTTTTTATAAGAAATTTTTTAACGTTGAGTTTACTGAAAAATATTCATTTGATGCTGAGAAATATTAAAAAAACTGATTTTAGGGGTTGATTTTCAGGGTGGATTTCACCCCTTAGAAACCCTTATTGGCCGATAAAAAAAACACGTATCTAATTTTTTTTCAAGTACTACAACATATCCCAAAATCATTTAAATCAGTGAGGTCGGGTTGGGATGGTTCCCTTGTAAGTGACCCCTACCTCATTCCTAAGGCCATTTTGAGGTCAAGCTAGGAGATTATTCAGGAGTTTCAGTAAGGGGTGCTTGTTTACCGCGAGTCCCCGTACCTCTAACTGTGGTGTTTGTTTACCGTGATTCCCCGCGCCTCTCACTAGAGTGCTTGTTTACCATGATTCCTCGTGCCTCTTACTGAGGTGCTTGTTTACCGTGAATCCTAGTGCCTCTCACTTCTTATCCATGACTTGCCTGTTTAAAGTAGCTGCCATTTGCACAGATTCAAACGCCTCTGGAAATTCTCAAATGTTCTTAACAACGTTGCCCTTGGAATAGCTCTGCAAGCTTGGCCATCATATCCTCCCTCGCTGTTAGTCGTTCTGCATAAATAACGTTGTTGAGATATGTCCTCAAATAAAAATCTGGCAATGTGAGATCCAGTGAACGTGGAGACAAGTCGACTGGACCCCCTTATCCGATCCATTGTTTTCCGTACGTCCAAAAATTTATGAACAATTCCAGCGAAATGAGCTGGCGTGCCGTCATGCTGGAACCACAATCTTCTTCTTGTTTCTAGATCAACATCTTCTAACATTTCTAGTAACCTATCCTTTATCAACTCTAAATATGTTTGCATTAATGATTCTATCGAAGAAATAAGGTCCAATCAAGTAACCGTTTACTATACCATATCATACTGTGAAATTCCACCGATGTTGTCTACCGACAGATCTGTACCAATGGGAATTTGTATATGATTAATAATGACAGTTATATCTGTTAAATTGACTATCGCTGCAGAACTTCGCTTAGTCAGAAAAAAGTACAAATCTGAAAAAATTAGGAGTTTCTTGTATCATTCTCAAAGCCCATTGACAGAAGTTGATACGCATAGCAATATGATTTTGTCTCAAGTCTTGAACTAAGGTAATATGGTAAGCATAATATCGAAGTCTATTAAGAATAGACAAAGCTATTGTTCTCGGTATACCAATTTCCCCTTCTATTTGTATGCTGCTAATGTGAGGGTTCGGATGCACATCTGCTAGAACAGTTAATATGCCAGCATCCATTCTATTAAATTCACGGCATCTGCATCTATTTCGAGTTCGTCGAGTCAATCACCATAAAGTTGTATAATCAGGATGTCTTCTATTCGGAAAACGTGGCGCATAAAGTCTTGTCGCTGCTTTGTAACAATTAAGACACTCCGAGAACTAGAATCATATCATAAATTTCTTCGAGAGGATAATCGGCCATATTCAAAATTTTAACTTTAATTTAGATACTTCATACAATTTTCGATAAACGATCAAAAGAAGATGTCATAAAGATGCCATAATAACCAGATCGATAATAATACCGAAAGATTATCTACAATTAAGGATATTACAATCTAGGATACCTAGTAAATATGTAGAAAAAGAAATAAGATTTTTTACAAACTTCTGCACTCTATTGCAGATGAAAATTTTTTTATGGATTCTTTTTTATTTTCAACACAAATAAAGAATTCTACATTGGAGACCGTGGTATGTTAAAAAACACTTTAAACCACCATATCAAAATTTACTATGATCAATTTCCAAGTATGATATTATTAAACACCCTGAAAGATACCAATATTGCTAGATTCACTATGTTACTACAGCGTAAGTTTTACCTTCTTTCAAATGGATTCAATTGCCTAGAATTTGTAAGCCTAGAATCGGAGGAATCATAAGTCATAAAAACAGAAAATTACGACCAAACGTTGATGAATTAATTTTGAAGATTTGTCCTTAGATTTATTTTAAAAGTAGGATTGCGGGCATATAGCGGTTTTCAAAATAGGATTTTCCATTCTAGGTTGACCTCGAAATGACGTTGGGATAGATGTTGGGGTCACTTAGACCCTACACGTAATACCTTATCTAAACGTAAAAATGGATGTAGGCTGCGAATAATTTTTTCCTAGGTTGATCTCAAAATGACCTTGGGAATGAGGTGGGGGTTACTGAGATCCCGTAATACCTTGTCTAAACATAGAAATGAACGTAGAATGCGAACATTTGATCAAGAATAGAGATTCCCGTTGGAACAAAAGGTTGACAAAGAAATAACCTTGGGGATGAGGTGGGGATTTCATTAACCCCTACACATGTTACATTACCTCAACGTAAAATTTCCCACCAAATCCAAATCTGACATAAAAAATAGGTGTTCCTATTTAAAAAACAACATTCACCTTCAAATAACTTAGGAAAAATACGTTCAAGGTCAAATGCAATATCACCAAAACATGGCCTGCTCAAAGTTAAACGACTGTTGTCTGAAACTTTTTTCAAATAAAAGCTTACTAATCGAAATATCTTAGTAGAGTGATTAAAATTGGTCACCGTGTATATTATAAATAATATTAGACTTTATCTACATATTCACTTGAGTCAATTTCAAACGAATTCTTACTCATTAACGCGGGAGACTAAGAGAGTACATACTCAATATAAAGAATAGGTGATTTGTAATATCACATCGTCTGCACATTAAATTAGGATTGATAAAGCAATTCGTCAAAGCCCTCGATCAAAGTGGAGAATACTTGAAGTATCTACTGGATAAATTCCCAAGTTTTACAGGTGCACAAATAAAGCAAGGAATTTTCACAGGTTCTGACATAAGGACATTGATGAAATTAAAAGATTTTGAATCTATAATGACGAAAAAAGGGCGTATGGTATGGATCAATTTTAAGAATATTGTAAAAGGATTTTTTGGCAATAACAAAGTAGAAAACTGTCAAACAACAGTTAAAAATATGCTTACAGGTCACAAAAAATTAGGGTACAACATGAGCTTAAAGATACATTTTTTAAGGTCTCAATTAGATTTCTTCCCTGAAATCTTGGAGGCCTGAGATAAGAGCAAAAAGTAAGATTTCACCAAGACATCCAAGAAATGGAAAGAAAGTATCAAAAACGATGAAACAAAAACATGTTGGTAGATTACTACTGGAATTTAATATGCGAAAACCATGGAATACAGCATAAACGAAAATCAGGAAGCAGAACCCTAGATACGAAGAGAAAACGATTTCACAAATAGAGTCATTGGTGAGAAAACAAATCAATTATCACCTTAAAGAGTACAAAATTTGAGGGTAATGGAAAAGAAAAGTTTAGTGAAGTTAATCAGAAGGTACTCAAGAGATTTGTGAGTGGAGTTGCCTAGGAGGTATATAAGTGGAACTATCTAGAGTGTATGGGAATGAAGTTAAATAGAGGGTAAGCGAATAGAATATATTAAGAGGAATAAGAATGGACTGAATCAGGGAGTAAGCGGGTGGAATTAATCAAAGGAAATACGAATGCAATTGTGGACGGGGTATGCGAGTATAGTTAAACAGTGATTTAATCGTTAAATGACTTTGAAACTGATGTGATAGTGATAGAGTTCAACCGACCTCAAACTTGAGATCAGACCCAAAATTAACATTAATTTTTTCAAATTTTAAATTTTAAAAATAGGGTCTAGGAAATTTTTAGAAAGTAATTTTACACTGTGACGGTAAACATCAAATTAGCGCTGATAACCTAACTTAATTGCTGCCTGGGAGGGCAGCACCTACTGGGGGGACGAAATACATAACGAAGGAATTCGGCGCGCGAGCAGACGGAACGCGCGCGATTGAAACCGAACCAGTGAAGCACTGACCATCGTCACGATCGCCCGCTTTTCCTTTCGCTATTGTCGATCCGAGTCCCGCTTAAGTCAATTATTGGGAGAAGAACACCCAGATCAGTACCAGCTAGCAGTGATCGCTGCCGCCAAGATGCCACACAACTACCAGTTCGAGACCAGGTCGAGAGAGTGTGTGTGAGGTTTCGCCATCGAGGGCGAAACCACGTGTGCGCGAACTCGCGATCCGCGACATAAACAATAGAACAATTTTCTCGCTGTGCGACTCGTCTGTGTCACCTTCGTACGCCTGCGATATTAAGGTAAGCTGGCCAGCTTAATCTCGCGATCGCGGGTGCATGCTTGATAATTAATTTCCGACATTCGAAGCGTGCATGTAGCGGCTCCAATAACGAAGAGCAGCGAGCGTCCCGACAATACGTGTTGTCGATAAGCGAGCGTCGATGTAAACAAACGCGCGGGCCGACCTTATGTAGCATTTGAGTGATAATAAAAGGTTCTGTTCGTGTTACTAACAAGTGTTTTCGACTCGCTTACTTCTTTTTGCTTCCACTCACTTTCTTACGGCTTAATAGATTTACTGGTTGACTGACGCCTGTCTCCCCATGCTCTCCGGACTGCATTTTGAGCATAGATAATTACTTTCGCCCTTTCAACAAAGTCGCGCGAATAAAAATATAATTAAACGGTGATACCCCGTTACAACACATAAAATATCAGAAATATTGGCACGTTTGTTCATTATAAACTAGTAAAAATAATTTGAAGGATGTTTAGTGATACATGGTGTTATGAGTAAATGATTTAATGATGTGATAAATTATTTCGAATACATTTGCTAGTGGATGTGATAAGACTTAATTTAGTGTTATTCGATCAAGTTTGCTAGCGATCTTAGCAATTTTTTATAGTGCATTTTTTTAACAAAAACTAAATACTTATTACATTACGTAGAAGTGAAGAAAAATAATTAATTACTTACATTGAATCGCAGAAGTATGATGAACCTCTTCTTCATGAATATTTAAGGTGCTGTCTATGTCCGATGAACTTGATACTTGATTAATTTGATTTGTACAACTTAAATCCACGTCATCATTGCATGAGACAGATTTCCCTGAACATAAATGATCAACACCATTGATCTGCAGTTCACGTTCAACTTTCTGTCCAAAAAAGTATTATTACTATTAAGGAATTATCAAATTATATATGAACAGATAAAGTGTAATAATAGTTTAACTATCAATAAAATTGAAATTTTAGTTTGTTTGAGAGAGACGTGGTTAGATATGCGAGTACTATTTAGTAATAACATATAAATTCTTGAACGGACATTCATAACTAAAAAATATTGATTTCCATTGTAATAATTGTAAGAATTGTAATTTAATAAATTCGAAAATAAATTACGAGTTGAAAAATAAAGAAATATTAGGATAGTTTATTAGTTTGAGCAATGAATATAATTGTATTTGCAAAAGTTATTCATTTTTCTGAAACAATTGCGATTAACTCAAAACGTAGTTTCGTGAAAAATTTTTGCACTTACGCGTGCCTGAGGAATTTTTTATATAAAAGACAATTTGTAACAGGCTGCAGTTTAACCGTTAACCTATTAAACCTACTCGTTATTTCGGTCAAACGACGCCTTGTTATCTACGTGCCGTAAGCACGTTAACCTACCTTGTCCGGGAGTGCACCTGCACAGAGTTCCCTCGCCAAGCGGAGTTGGGTTCGCGGACTCGCCACTTGGCGGCGCTGTCGCGCTTGCTTCGCAGCGCTCCGTCAGCCGCTGCTGGTATTTCAGTTGGCAAGTCGCTTCTCTCGATGTCTACGCAATCCGTGCCTTTTTACCGGCTTATTCGAATAAGACGTAAACAATAACATGCACCCCGGACAAAGGAAAGACGAAACAATAACTCGGTTACGAATAACTGATGATCGCTTTATTAAATTCAATCGAATACACGGGAGGGACTTGCCGAGAGACTCACGCACGCGAAATCAATTGACAATGTAAACGAAGGGAGAGAGAGAGAAAAAATCGCGATCGTCGCGGACTAAACGCTCGCACGCTTTATAACTTCGCCGCGCACGCTGCGCGGGATCGCACGCCAATGACAATAAATATAATGTCGTGCACCTACCGCGGAGTTGTTGTGGATACGGTGGCCAACTGTATCCAGTTACGCTATATGCTGTTGCTGCCTGTGAGCCGGTTTCCCCGCTGTTGCTGTGGAGCGACTCGCTGCTGTTGTTGTTGCTGAGGCGACTCCAACCGCCGCTAGAACCCGCGCAAGGTTACCAGTGTGCGCACAACACTCCACTCGCTCAACAGTCGCTAATCGTTTTTCTTCACCCTCTGATCTCGCTCGCAAAACAATAGTCACAATGTCCGCTCACAATAAACCACCGAGGTGCTACCGAACTGAAAGTCACAGTCGTACTGATTGTCGAACTCTCCCCTCCCGGTCATTGCCCCTACGCGCCTTCTCTCTCTCAATTCGATCGCGGCTGCTACGCTCAGCCGCTTCGTAACCTACGCGAGTCGAACGATTTTCGGTAATCGTTGCAAATTATAAAATTTAAATACGTCATATAATGGCACGGATTTCAAGAAGGCGTTCTGCCGTACAGTAATGACCGCACTTAACGGTCGTAACTAACATAACTTAACCTCATACTGACAAGGGAACATTCCCAACCGTCCATCTGTAATTTTGTTGCATATGTTATACTTTATAAAAAAATAAGAGACACGCATTTTTTTATCGGCTGAAAAAGCTGTCTAGGGAGTAAAAACCACCTTAAAAACAGTGAACCAGCAGTAACTTTGGTTGTAATGTATATTTTTCGATGAAACAAAATGGAAAAAATTTCTTACTTAATAAACAACAAAACCATATAGTTCTGGACTCGGGGGTTGCAATCCCTACTATGTACAGGGAAAGAATTTATTTTTGAGTGGATTTTTCATGTACATAATCACAAAATTATCATAAAAAAATTGAATAATAAATTTTCTTCTAGGAAATTATAAAATAAAATTGACGTGTTTCGGCGTTTTTTCATTTTTATGTATTTCGAACTACTATTGCTATATAAATAGTTGTCAATCACCAATTTCGCTGATTCTTCATTTGCTATGACGCTTAAAAATTGATGAGAATATTATACTATTGTTGTGTATTCAATATAATAGTATAATAGTATTATACTATTATATTTTGGGCTCTGGAAACTATCCTCAAAAGCCACCCCCAAAATCATGTTACAGCAATATCTTCGATTTATGTCTATTTTTCGACAAAAAAAATTTGAAAAAATTTATATAAAAGAGAAACGTAACCATACAGGTTTTTTCACCGGGGATCACCAACCCTATGGGTTATATATTATATAGGGGTGAAACTGTATATAGAGTATATACTTTTACCGTTCAAATTGAAAAACAGATCATAAAAAAATTAAAGAAACGATCTATCTTGTGAAAAATAATATGAATAAACCTAAAGCGTTCCGGTATATCTCCTAAACACTCTCTAATCAACTTCCTGATTAACCCCCTGATTAGCCCCACTCGCATACCACCTGATTAACCTCACCCCCTGATTAACCTCACTCGCATATCCCATGAATAACTCCACTTATCAAGTTAATCCTCATAAACATAAGCCCCCACTTCATCTCAAAGACAGTTTTACCTCCAGAAGACTTAACCCAATGAAATGTTATCGGACGGGTTTACCCCCAGGTAGATCAATTGTTTGACAAATATTTCCATAGACAGAGTAACCCGCAAAAAAATTCACCCCTATACAAGTTGATTCTGTACAAGTGATGCATGTTTCTTTATTTTATTAATACAATATTAATACGTTTGATTGTGTAAATGTTAAGAAGAATATGATGATATTCTTCTTGAAATTCAATCAAATTTTTAAAGTTAATAATTGTATTATATATAAGATCCGTCTTCTTGTAACTGTTGATATTGTGAGCAATAATAATTTCATAATTGCTATATTTTCATAAATCTTGCAGATAGGATCTTCTTCAATTGCAAAGCAATATTCTGCAGGATTATAGAATTTAGGAGGTTTTTCATCAAAATATCCACTCTTGTACCAAACATGTTTGAATACATTTTGGAATCTAGGTGGAAATAATTAATTATGTGTAATAGATTATAATTTTATAATATTATTTCTTTGATGTACATTTATGTCCGATCCGAATAAAATGACAGCATCAGATATTTTCCGTACAAAGTTTTTCTAAATTCTTAAACCAAATACATCCAATGGTTGAATTTTTCTTGTGGTATTCTTAGAGATTATCATCAATCGAAAATTTTTATCTTGAGATATAACTTTTCACAGTGCATTCATATTGCCCACTCCATGAGCCTAGTAACAAAATTGCAGTTTTTCAATAATTACGAAAAAAAATTATACAATTATCTCCTAACCACGTTTAAAGTAATTCACTTGACAGTTTTCCTGATACACTTGCTTGCAAATATATATTAGGTACTCGGAATAATTTTTTTACAACAGTAGGCCCGAATTCATCCTTTGGTTCTTTTAAAATCATAAGAGGCGACAGAAACATAACTTCTGGAGATATTGTCGGTTGTATCGTATGGCTATGTGTAGTAGATGATATTGATTGTACAATGCACTTTGATCAGAATTATATACATTACTTGATCTCTTTTAGATAGTTCAGATTTCACTTCATTAACAAAATTTTGACAGTTCAGCTGTAGATTAGGTTTATTATCAATAGATACTTTTGTTACAAGTTTCGTTATTTTATGTTTTCTTCTAATTAACAATATCCACTTTGATGATGCTTTAAACCAAGGCACATTCAATTCTTACTTCTTTTCTAATGCCCATCTTTTAAGATCTAAATCACGAACTGTTAACTTCCGGTTTAAAGTATCTTCAATTTTTTGTAGAGTGTACTCTGAAATTTTAAACAAATTATCTCTTCTAGTACCGCCTGTGGAAATTTGCTGTTTCCATATTCTCAACTAACGTTCTGACGTAACTAATTTATACTTACTTTGAACGGAACTAAAAGACAACTTCTTTTTCTTTCAATTTCCTGGTATTCAACAGCTTTTCTTTTGTATCCATCATCGACTGTTGTATTAGTTATAATACAATTAATTTGTATCTTAGCATAATCTTCAACATGTACTTCCTCAAAATCATTGTTAATCACTTCTGGGTAGGGTTGATATCAAAATCATCATCTAGGAAACATAAATTGTCAGTTGTTTGATACTCAACACCTTAATAATTACCTTCAATACTTTTTTTCAATACATTTCCGATATAATCGTGTAGCTGTTTCTTTGCGTCGTTCAATTTTGATATATTTTCCACTATTTCAGTTACATAGAATGTTTTTAATAAACTTTGCATGACATTGTGAATTTCGATTGCCATTATCACACAATATTGATATTCAAAAAAATTATACGATGTTAACAAAATTGTATTACATTCAGACTAAAATATCTTGACATCAAATGATATATATACATATATGTTTTGAGTTAACAAAACATGTTTTGAAGTTTGGACCATATAAAAAGTAATCCAATAATCTTGAGTTGCCGTGTATGTATATATACAGGGTGTCCCATTTTAAAGGAACCACCCCGAAATTTTCGACGGTTGGCGTTGTACAAAAAAATTGTTCAGACAACAGTTGTTTAGGACAATGGGGGCAACCTTTCTGTGAAATCCGATTTGACCTTGAGATTTATTTTCAAGGTCAATTAAAGGTCAAAGTATTTTTTTGAATAGGAACCCATATTTTTGATCCCGGCTTCGAAAAGAGTGGAAAATTCTACGTTTAGATAACGTATTATGTGTGGGGTGCGGTTAACCCCCCCCCCTCGCCTAAGGTCATGTAGGGGTCAAATTTATGATTTTCTTCATCTATGCACAGGGATGATCAGGCAAGGGTAAGGTTAATTGTAATAACCCAATAACTCGATAACCCAAATAATCCAATAATCCGATAACCCCAATAATTCAATAACCCCAATATATCCCAAAAAAATTATAGGGTCAAACAACAGTGACCTTGAGCTTAAACTTCAGGTTGATTTTCAAAGTCGACTTCATGTATTCAAAGCCTTCATGAGAAGTGTTATTTTCTATTTTGTGGGATAACATGTTATTTCCATTCTTTTTTCTGGTGTAATTTCGGACAAGCCAACAAAGTTTCAACTAAATTGTTTAATAACACTTTTTTAGTATTGTTTATGACAATAGTGATTCGCGAACAGTCCTTCTCAGGATAGTTTCAAGTGTAATTTTCTTAGTCGACTTAAAAGGAGGGAATATGCCGGATTATTCGAGAAACGAAATTGTTGATATTCTGTTGTCTCTCGGGGCATGTCAAGGCCGATATCGTGCTGCGGCAAGGTATTACCCGCAAGCACCCGGTTATGTAATCAATACCTTGCCTTCATTGGCTGGGTAATCGATACATTACCTTCATTGGCTGGGTAATCAATACCTTGCCTTCACTGGCTGGGTAATCAATACCTTATTAACCTCACCCTTGCCCCGGTGGGATGGGGGGGGGGTGAACCGCTCCCCCAAAATAATACTTTATCTAAACGTAGAATTTCCCGTTCTTTTCGAATCCGGATAAAAAATGGGGGTCCTTATTCAAAAAATGACTTTGACCTTCAAATGACCTTGAAAATAAATCTCAAGGTCAAATCGGATTTCACAGAAAGGTTGCCCACATTGTCCCAGATAACTATTGTCTGAACAATTTTTTTGTACAACGCCAACCGTCGAAAATTTCGGGGTGGTTCCTTTAAAATGGGACATTCTGTATATATATATATATATATATATATATATATATATATACGGCATGCCGCATATCACTCTGGTGAACGTGGCGAACAAACATTAAAATTCGGTTTGATTGCAGTTAACGCCGCTAACCAAAATTTAAATTCGATTTGATTGGGGTTAACGAGGCAAACCAAAGTTGAAATTCGATCATAACAGTTCCTTTCTATTCAGTAAAATAGGCCGATAGAATACGATAACATACGTAAATTGAGTGAACAAAACAACTTTTGCAGTTAGAACTGTATAAATAGTAAAAAATGGGATTGTTATTGAATATTCTAGTAAGATTGGAAGTAATTTCTGGAGTAATTTTATGCGTAAAATTTGAATCCCTCCTCAAAATTGAGCAATCACATCACGCTTTTAAGACATTCTAACGTAAACGTGCAAAAGCCTTTAGGCTAGATTTTTACCTAAATTCAAAATTATGTGACATTGCGAATGAATTTTATTTCCACAAACGGACCATACATCAGAAAGTAGTACTGCTACCCTTGAAAATACAATTTACGGGAGTGTTCAGGGGTTCGCGAGTGGGGGTATGCAAGTAGGGTTAATGAGGAGATGAGGTTGATCAGAGGGTATGCGAGTGGGATTGATCAGGGAGTGAGGTTGATCACGGGGTATGCGAGGGCGGTTGATCAGGGGCTGAGATTGATCAGGTGGTATGCGACTGGAGCTAATTAGGGGGTTAATCAGGAATATGATTAGGGGGTATGCGTATGGAGTTAATCACTAAGTGTTTAGGAGATATACCGCAACGCTTTAGGTTTATTCGTATTATTTTTCACAAGATAAATCGTTTTTTTAATTTTTTTATGATCCGTTTTTAAATTTGGACGGTAACAATATATATTCTAAATATAGTTTCACCCCTGTACAACGTAGGGCTGGCGACCCCCGGTGACTAAACCTGTATGGTTACGTTTCTCTTTTATATAGATTTTTTCAAATTTTTTTTTGTCGAAAAATACTCATAAATACCGAAGATATTTCTGTAATATGGTTTTGGGGGTGGCTTTTGAGGGTGGTTTCCAGACCCCAAATTCCTTTTCTAGCACAACAATAGTATAATACTCTCATCAATTTTTAAGCGTCATAGCAAATGAAAAATCAGCGTAATTGGTGATTGACAACTATTTATATAGCAATAGTAGGGTTTAGGGGGTGGTTACCCTTGAAATATTAAATAACGAAGAAACTCCGAAGCTGGTCCATATTATTAGGTTGTTCGGAAAGTAATTTCGTTTTTTCCCGACGAAGGATTTAATTGTATTTTTTTGCACCCAACTTCACACTTAGGCCGTATAATTTTTATATGCTTTGAGAGCTCATATTGTAAGGTTGGTGTGTGAAAAATTTCAATTACTTCTACGCAGTAGTTTTTAGTTGGTGCCCTTTTAAATAAGGAGATCTATAAGCATCATTTTCGACATATCTTACTGTTTTACTACTGAAAGGGTAAAAATGTTGTTCAAGCCAGAAATAAATTGACCGATGTGTATGGAAAAGATGTATTGACAGTATGCCAGTGCCAGAACTAGTTTGCTAAATTTTGATCCGGCAATTTTGATGTCGAAGATGCACCACGTTTAGGAAGGCCGATTGACACTGATAAAGACGCGATAAAGGCATTAGTTAATGGGAACCGGCGAATAACACGTGAAATCAGATTGAGATTAAATTTATTAAATTCAACAGTTTATGACCACTTGAAAGGCCTGGAATTATCCTTGAAGCTCGATGTATGGGTTTCCCATGTTCTCACAGAGAGAAATATGTGTCGCCGCATTGACGTCTGCTATTCGCTTCTCAAACGTCACGAAAATGATGCGTTTTTGAAGCGCATCATCACTGGGGACGAAAATTGGGTTGTACGAGGTGTGTTCAAAAAATAACGAGAATTTTCGTTTTATGAAAAAAATATTTATTTATTCATCTACATTAATGTTGTCGCCTTCAAAGTAGTCCCCTTCGGATACAATACACTTATGCCAACGCTTTTTCCAATCCTCGAAACACTTTTGAAACTCGATCTTTGTAATAGCTTTTAGCTCTTTCAGCGATTCGCTTTTAATGTCATTTATGCTTGTAAAACGACGGCCTTTTAATTTTCTCTTTATTTTTGGAAATAGAAAAAAGTCACATGGAGCCATATCTGGCGAATATGGAGGCTGAGGCATCGTTACAGTTTCGTTTTTGGCCAAAAATTCACGAACAAACAATGAAGTGTGAGCAGGCGCATTATCGTGGTGCAAAAGCCATGAATTGTTTTGCCACAAATCCGGGCGTTTTTTTCGGATTGCTTCACGCAAACGACGTTGAACTTGTAGGTAGTACTGCTTATTGATTGTTTGACCTTGTGGCAAGAATTCATAATGCACTATGCCATTAAAATCGAAGAACACAGTGAGCATAACCTTCACATTCGACCGCACTTGTCGAGCCTTTTTCGGTCTTGGCGATCCAGAATGCCTCCACTGGGACGATTGAGCCTTAGTTTCGACATCATATCCGTAAACCCATGTTTCGTCACCTGTTATAACACGTTCTAGTAGTTCTGCATCGTTATTGACTTCATTTAGCGACTCCTGAGCAACTTCCATTCGCCGCTGTTTTTGTTCGAAATTCAACAATTTTGGAACGAATTTTGCTGCCACACGTTTCATACCGAAAACATTCGAAAAAATTTGATGGCATGAGCCAACTGATATGCCAACATCATCAGCGACTTCTCTGATTGTGATTCGGCGATCGTTCATAACCTTTCTTTCACTTTTTTCACGTTTTCATCGGTTGTTGATGTGCTTGGGCGTCCGGGTCGTTCGTCATCTTCAACGTTTTCGTGGCCATCTTGGAAACGCTTATACCACTCATAAATCCTTGCTTTACTCATAGCAGACTCACTATATGCCTTTGTTAACATTTGACAAACTTTACTACACTTTATTTCATTTTTTACGCAAAATTTAATACAAATTCTTTGATCCATTTTTTTTCACAAACGAAAATCGCCGAGCTCGAAAAACACGTCTAACGTTAGCGGCTGCCACTTAAAAAGTAAGCAATGAATATTGCTGAAAATTTTATCGTACTTCAGGGGCATGTGTACCAACATAATAAAAAAAAGTTTTATACAAGCGGACTCTCCAAACCCGCGAAATTTAAAAATTCTCGTTACTTTTTGAACACACCTCGTATATAAGCCTAAGCCCTTGAACTCTAATTTCCTTAACTTCCTACTCTGGTAATCTGTAATTTTAATGTCGTTGCGAAACTGTTAAAATACTTAATATCAATCAATGATATTTCGATGAAAACAAATATTTCTAATCCAAAAAATAGTGTTTAAAGGACAAAAGTGTTGGTTTATGATGGTTTTACTGGTTTTTGGAAACAAATTTAGTTACAATGTTACATAACCTCGAAAAAAGCAAATAATCGTGATTTTTACACTTTTAGATTAGGATAACTCGAGAGTCTTAAGTAATGAATCAATTCCAACACTAGATTAGGCTTCATCACATCAAATACCTTCTGAAATATACTAACACATTTCTAAGTTATTTCGGATGTTGGCCTGTGTCATTTATTTTACTTGTTTTCAGAAAACTCTAACATTTGTATATATCAAATATGTTCATGTAGAATATGAATGTATCATTATATTTTAAATATTATATTTTGTTAAACCTTCGTTTGGCGATCAACAATAACTTATGAATTAATTTGTTATATACTGTGACGGTAAACGTCGTATAAGCGCTACCAGCCCAACCATGCGGCTGCAGGCAAGGGCAGCACCTGCCGGTTGGGACGAAATGGATTGAGGGAATTCGGTACGAGACGCGACAGAACGCGCGCGTATGAAAACGAACTAGTGAAAGATTAGAACCTGCACGCTCAGCTGCTATTAAGAAGGACCAGAGTTTTTCCCGAGTTTTCTGGAGTTCAGAGTCGAAAAGAAAGGAGCTCTGCCATAGCCTTACGTCCGGAAAGTTATTATTATTATTATTATTATTATTATTATTAACCAGAGTATAGTACAAAATATTACAACAAGTAGTAATTATTATACAATTATACATTAGTTTGCGTGCAAGAGTGCGTGCAAGTGTGCGTGAGCGGAGAGTTTCGCCATCGAGGGCGAAACCGTAAGCGAGAGACATCCTCGCCGGCAGATAAACATTACCGAGAGACATAGCGTGTGCCGCACTCAACAAAAAGCGTGCACATCACTTCAATACAATGGTGCATGCAGAAAGTACGCTCGCTCTTTGTATATTTTGAATATTACAGTGTCGCTTGTAGCACTTTGCAGTTACAGCTATAGCCTCACTTATGAATTTCAAAACGCTACAATTTATGAATTTCACGTACAGCGCCACTACCGTGTATGCGCCTGAAATTCATTTAAGTAGCATATGCAGCGTCTCCATCGGTAGTAGCATAGCGCAGCGTGATCAGTACCATCATTAAGAAAGAGACAGTTATACATAGTTATACTAATGAAGATAGACGCTTATAGACGGTCAGGTCAATGTATAAAAACTTGTAGTTCCTTGTTAATTGTGAGATGGCACACCAATGTTATAGAAAGACGGTTTGTAACGAGGGAAATAAAAAGAGAAAGCATTTGGTGAAAACTTAAAGAAACGAAGTAGGGGACAGAGAGCCTAGCTGCACCAAGAAAATGACTTCTTACCTCGATTTTGAGTTTTCTCATAGTGGTGATAAGTAATCTCAGATGAACTTTAGTTAAAGT
Organism: Phymastichus coffea; assembly: GCF_024137745.1. Lineage (NCBI taxonomy): Eukaryota > Metazoa > Arthropoda > Insecta > Hymenoptera > Eulophidae > Phymastichus > Phymastichus coffea. Next base: position 5,679,786 of record NW_026706827.1, read on the forward strand.
AGGCTACAAATGTTAGTAAATAATTTTTTAACAAATTATTTGCAATAAAATAGTGAAGAAGAAACTTTATGGAAAAAATCTTTTTCTCTCCTTTTTGAATTATAAAAATACATCTATCTTAACGAAAGTTGTTGATTTAATTATGTAAACTCGGATAAAAAAAAGAATGGCAGTCTTCTAATTTCAAATTCGAATTCTACGACTCAATATACGACGAAAACATTGTGTGGTTTACACAGGCTAACAAAACTAGGTCGACTTTCTGACCTAGAAATCAGAGTACTCGTATATATTTGAGAAAATTTTTGGTGCGCTAAATCCAAGGACCAAACCAAGGTCCAAACCTCTCAACTAGCTCTAGTTGTTGTGACATCCTAATCTAACAATGTAAAAACAGCGATGTTTACATATTTTTGAGCTTATGTAGCACCGAAGTTTCTTTTTTGCTTAAAAACTATAAATATTATCTTAATGTAGAAGTCTTACCCTTTCAAATGTTGTTGAGTTTGCTCAAATATAATTTTTATTTTACTGAGATATGGTACTTTGAAATTTTAGAAAAATAAGTATGTGTTAAGAGATGTCTATGATATTCAAGCATTTATTTAAACCTTAGAAAAAGTTATGAAAATTGTAATATACAAACTTCAAACCCCAAATCTCTAAACCCAAAACCCGAACCTCAAACTCCTAAACCCAAAACCCGAACCTCAAACTCCTAAACCCCAAATCCACAAACTCCAAACTCACAAATTCCAAACTTAAAATTTGAACTTATGCGATATACTTAAAAAATATCGAAAAAGAGTACTCAGGTACATTTTTTGGAAAATACCTATTTTCCAAGGTTACCTTGTTATTTTTCTTCAGATATTTAATTATCTTTTGAAGAAAATGAAAAACTAACATTAAAATTGAACAGCTGCCTTAAATGCATCGAAAATCAATGTACTGTTGTAATTCAATAAAAACATAAATCATAATAATTCTACAGTTGATTATTCAAGTTTAGTTAACTTTAGTTAACTTTTATATTGAATTTCCTTTTGAAATTTTGTGGAATATATTTCTTCAGAACTCTTTAATATCGTTAACATCGATATTTACTTAAATATTTTTAATGATTCATCATCCGATGTTTAAAATTTGGTTTCCTCTAATAAATTTATCTTTGAAATATTCGCAATCAAATTTTTGTAAACATTTATACACACAATAAACATTTATAAGCACAATGGATACTTCATAACTGAACGTGTCATGAGAATCTTCGAATAATCACTAATTACAGAATTCAGAGCGTTTGTGGTTGACTTTTGTCCTCCTTTGCATCTTGGTGTAACTAATTCAACCGAATATATAAATTAATATCTTCATCAATCCATTTTCACTGTTCATGGACAAGCTCCATGGACTGTTCCATTTCCTTGATATCTTGATGAAATCGTTCACCCTGTTCTAATCATTATATATCACACGAGAATAAACTCCATTTAGATGGAATACCATATCCAGTCCCTTTGAATCAAATTTCAAAATTTAAAAAGCAAAACAGCATATCAATCGATGTGTTTAGTTTAGAGGGTAAAATAATCGTTCCTCTTTACTATACAGATGACAAAAAATTAAAATATGTCAATCTTTTATTGATTAATGATGAAATATCAAATAATTTTCATTATATTTATATAAAAGACATTGTAAGATTAGTGGAAAGCAGTTTCTCCCGCTGCAAAACTAAAAAATTTATTTGTGATCAGTGTTTGCATTATATTAACACCTCAGAGAAACTTGTTGCACATGAAAGGAATTGTAAACAAATAAATAAGTGTTGTGTACAAAAGTGTAGTGGAAGAAAAGCCAAAATATGATTGAATTCAAGAAGTATGGATTTAAATTAAAATCACCATTCATTATTTATGGAAACTGTGAATGCCTATTGAAAAAACAAAAAATTGATGAGCAAGATGTTCATAAAAATACCATCACCATTCAACACTACGAAATATTTAGCATAGGCTACTGTTTGAAATGTAGTTATGATGACAGTTTATCAAGATATAATTCTTATCGTGGGCCTGAGCCAGCGAAATTGTTCGCAGAAGAGTTAAAGAATATTTTTTATAATAAAAAATATTTATGATGATCCAAAACCTATGAATGATCTTACGCCAGAGGAAATCACTCAATTCGAGGTAACAAATGTATGTCATATTTGCGAGAAACTAATTAACGAATCAATGAAAGTTCATGACCATTGTCACTTGACAAAAATATATCGAGGTGCAGCCCACCAAAGTTGCAATCCGAACTATCAAGATTCTCACATAGTACCTGTAGTTCTTCACAATCTTAGTGGTTATGATGCTCATTTTATTATTCATGATATATCTAATCACTTTTCTGAAAATAGTGAAATTTTACCTTTAACGAAAGAAAAGTATATTACATTCATAAAGACTGATGCAGACACTCGAATAAAATTACAATTTATTGATTCACTCAAGTTTATGACTTCATCATTTGTAACGGAGATAAACAGCCGTTCCCGTCTAGGTAGATCGTGGCCGTCCGCACAAATTATTTATTTGGGGATTCGGGAAGCAAAAGATGTACCCACGACTGAATAACGCGTCGTGCAAGACCACGTTAAGCGCACAGATTCGAAGTCGGGATGAGGAGTGATACAGCGGCGAATAAACACAATACCGGATTAAACACTCTAATCCTTTAATTATCAACAGTCGACTAAAAGACGGCGATGTCACAAGTAGCACAATAATAAACGCGAGCGCAAAGGTGAATCGGTGGTTGGTCAGCCTGTCGATTCCCTTTTTAAAGCTAATTATTACAATAAATACCTGATAATCAATTTAGGCCGTTATTTCGTCAACGGGGTAGTCGGCAGATCTGCCACACTACCTACCCATCAGTTGGCGTGCAAACATGCAAAAGAGAGAGACAAAAAAAAACACGTCACCGAACTCGACCTCCAGCCTATCTGACAGCTAGAACGCTTCGCAGTCTGACGTCACTGGTGCGCTCCTTCTCGCTGGCCGCCTCACTAGTGTTATTGTCGTCACTGTTTGTTCTCTCGGTCGCCCTCTCGTTCGCTCTACCAATGTTGCTGCCTCAACCTGTTGTTCGCTCTTTGATTGCCGTTGTTGTTTTCGCTGCAATTACCGTATTTGCCGTTGCCTTCGGTTACTCGGTGTCTGCAGCAGCGATGAAGTCCACTCACGCGGCACCCACACACCTCGACGGTTACTCACACGCACCGGTGCCGAGTATCCTTCGGAACACGACTGGGCGCGACCCAGCCTCAACACTCCAATTCTCGTCCGGGCGTGTCTTCGAAAAGGAAACGTTGACGAGGTCGCGGGGTCTATTCCAGAAAACCGTTGACTTCGGTTAAATCCGCGCGCGTGATATTCTCTCTGCTAAGGCCCAGCAGATACTCTCAAATTTTCGCGGCAAACCGCAACTAGAGCGCTTTCTCTCTATCTCTCTCTCTTTCTCTCTTCCTTTTCCGCGCCAAGCATGAGTGTGCGTGCCACACGTACACACTCTCAGATTGACACGGCGCGCGCACATTGGCGAGAACTAATCAGACGAAATCGGCCTAGCCGAGATTCTCCGTTACACATTTGGTAAATGTGCTTCTTATTTAGGTAGTTATGAAATTGTGAATTCCGTATTTCAAGATACTGATGAAACAAAAATAAATTTATTAACGCGGGAAGGAGTGCTTCCATATTATAACGAGCGGCCAGACCTTCGTTATGTCTCTCTCTCCCCACACATAATTATAATTATTTTTATATATATATTTGTCATATAATTATTTCACATGTATGGCAGCCAAAGGTAAGTCAGAGAGAGCGCTAATAGAGGGCGAGCTAGAGAGAGAGAATTCGGGAGGCCGGCGCGACGCGCGCGAGTAGGAGAGTGGGGCAGGAGGAAGCCCCGCGATAAAAACTATCTCTTGTACCGGCGACTTCGAAGCACGTGGACGTGTGACGAGCGGATATACGTGCTTGCGACCTTTCGTGATCTGCGATTATTTCCGTGGTGTTTCTGGCGAGTACGCGAGTGCCCACCCGGTGCGAGTTTTGGTGCCGAGAGTGCCCCAGTGTTTTTGGCGTACTAATTCCAGCGACTACGCGTGCGAGCCTTCAAAGCCGCCCGCCTTTTGACCGCATTCGAGTTGCGTACTGCGCATCCTCGCAGACCACGTGCGAGGCCGAGAACACCGCCTCCAGGGCTGACTCCGAGACGTCATTGTAAGTACCACCTCGAATACGTGTCTCTCTCGCTAGCATTTCACCGCTCTCTCTCCCGCTTACGCTGCGTATTAACTTGGTACTATTCTCTGTAGTAAACTCAATGGTGCTCGTATATCTGTTTTCTTCCTCTGCGCTACCTATCGTAAACAATCCCGTTCCGTCCGGCTTTCGCACCTGAATTTCGTGATCGCTCCAAAGCGCCCATAGGACTACACGACGCTCTCCGCGGGTCAAGGTAACAGACGCTGCACCACAACGTTCCTGTTGCTGCCGGGTTAGGCTTTGCGCAGCCTATTACGAGACCCACACCGAGCTGTTTCTAATTCCCTCGTAATTTATATAACGAGTGACCCGCGTCGGGTCCAAACCCCGTTATAATATGAATACATTGACTGCTGCAAAAACTCTAAAGTTTACAAAGATATCTTTAAGACTTTTGACGTACATAGATATTAGACATATGCATTTATTTACAGAATGAGGTATTCGAGGTGGTTTGAGCTAGTGCTCAGGTCGATACGGTGCAGCTAACAATAGATATATGAACGAAAAATTTGATAGTAGCGTAGAAGAGGAGTACCTTGCTTATTAAAACGCTAATAGCTCATATACAGGGTGTCTCAGACCACCCGTCCACCCCCTAAAAGTGTGCCGAAAAAGTTTTTTTTTTCAAAAATTGATAACGCAATTATATATAAATCGAGTACGCTCTATCGATTGGACGTAAAATCAACTTCCGGTTCCAACCGGAAATGGCCTATTCAGACCGGAAGTGCATGAAAATCCATTTTTTTAAATGAAACATGCATACTTTTTTTTTCAGATTCAGATTCTACGGTAAAAAATACGAAAATTTCATAAGAAGAATTTTTTGAAAAAAGTTGATATTTGACCTCTAATTGACATCTGAAGTCTGTAATCCACCAGTTCGTACTCAAGCTGCGAATATGCATGTTTTAACAATGGAATAGGATAATGTGGCTCCTTTAAGAGGTTTTCGGGGTCGCTGAGTCCGAATCCAAGGTGAGTTTGATCTTATCAGGTCATTTTGAGGTCAATTAAGGTCATTTAGAGGTAAAACAAAAAAAAATATTAGATTTATCAAGAATGAAGTACTTTTAAAATTTTAGCCTTAATATTACAAAAATATGAATCTCGTCGTTTTTTCATTTATTCTTGTTATTATTAATATATGTATTTACATAGCGTACTTTTATGAAATTAGGGGAAATGAAATTCCAAAACAAATTAGTTTAGCGAGATAAAAATCTTTATTCTCAAAACATAATAGATTTCGTAGCAACATTTGTTTATAATAACATAAATAATGATAATTTGTCTTATTAGAACCTAACATAATGAAAATTTTTATAACATAATTAGATTTTATCTTCTATTGTTCTGTAAATAAAATTTTTTTATGAATAACGCTGAAATAACTGTGCGAAAATAGACGGTGAAGATTTGACAAAAACTTTAATGTTCAAAATGCGCTCCGCCTTGAAATACATGCTTTTTTGGAAATACTCTTCTTTGGAAATTATCAACAGCTCTTCTAATTTCTGCTGCCTGCAGCGACCGAATTGCATCCGTGATTCTGCCAATCATATTGGCTCTCGTTGTCGGACGTTCTTGGTAAACTATGTCCTTTACTCTTTCCCACAAATAGTAATCCAGGACAGTCAGATCTGGGGATCAAGGTGGATAATTGACAGGACCAAACCTTCCAATCCACTTATTGGGGAACATACGATTCAAACTATTTCGGCAGATATGTGCATTTTGTGGTGACCAATAACGACAATTCCACATATTAACTTCTGCATCACTCTTGAAGGTACATTCATCCGAAAATAGAACAGATCTGTGAAACTCATCTCTTTGGCGGATTGACCAGTTATGTTTTGAGAATAAAGATTTTTATCTCGCTAAACTAATTTGTTTTGGAATTTCATTTCCCCTAATTTCATAAAAGTACACTATGTAAATACATATATTAATAATAACAAGAATAAATGAAAAAACGGCGAGATTCATATTTTTGTAATATTAAGGCTAAAATTTTAAAAGTACTTCATTCTTGATAAATCTAATATTTTTTTTTGTTTTACCTCTAAATGACCTTAATTGACCTCAAAATGACCTGATAAGATCAAACTCACCTTGGATTCGGACTCAGCGACCCCGAAAACCTCTTAAAGGAGCCACATTATCCTATTCCATTGTTAAAACATGCATATTCGCAGCTTCAGTACGAACTGGTGGATTACAGACTTCAGATGTCAATTAGAGGTCAAATATCAACTTTTTTCAAAAAATTCTTCTTATGAAATTTTCGTATTTTTTACCGTAGAATCTGAATCTGAAAAAAAAGTATGCATGTTTCATTTAAAAAAATGGATTTTCATGCACTTCCGGTCTGAATAGGCCATTTCCGGTTGGAACCGGAAGTTGATTTTACGTCCAATCGATAGAGCGTACTCGATTTATATATAATTGCGTTATCAATTTTTGAAAAAAAAAACTTTTTCGGCACACTTTTAGGGGGTGGACGGGTGGTCTGAGACACCCTGTAGATATGCGATGAGACAATCTCTCTATCTCTCTCTCTCTCTCTCTCTCACTCTGAAAAGGTAGTTAGTTAGTTTAGATTGAGCATCGAACGTTTCCGGACGTATAAATCGCTCGCGAGAGAACTTGAATTTCAACCAGTAGTTTTCAATATTGTCGTACAAAAGGGTTTTTCTGTTCGCGAATCGTCCGTGTGCGCGGTCGCGATACGCACCTTTTAATCTCATGAAATCTTCTTGACCTTTTATAACTCTATTCTCCTATCATTATTTCCTGCATTCCAGCTATTTCTATTCTTGATTTCTGACGTGATATGCCAACATTCATAACATTCACTTATTCAACCGCTATATCGCAGTCTACACATCAACAACGCATCAATTGATCAACCGCTGCTTCGCAGTCTATCCAAACAGACGCACAACCCACAATTTACACACACACACACACAAAACAATATCACACATTATCATTGTAATTTTTTATTAGTTTCCGTACGAGGGAGTTTTACCTGGCCACAGGCTTTCTTCCTTGGAGCCAAAATAATACATCATTTGGCTCCTAAGTGTTTCTTTTATGTTGACATCTTTCCTATTCCACAATTTCCTATTAAGTCCGAAGTACGAGTAAGATATTAATTTAAAAAAAAAGGGGGGGAAGTAAAGATTTTTTTCTTCTTCGCGTTAAAGTGAAAGAACAACGGCTAGAGCTTTACGCTTTAAGCATACATCGAGTATGTTCAACGAAAATTTATATTGATTCCGGCCCAACCAACAGTGAAGAAACCTACTCGCCCCTCGAAGGTCGTTGAATCGAAAAAATTAAAACAATAATATTAAAAAAAAACAAAAAAATTTGTAAAATTTGTAAAATTTATAAAAAAAAACTAATAAAATAAACTAAAAAAAAAATTAATAATGCGATAATTTACTTCTGCGAGAACACGTGCGATGTATATAGTACGTAGCATACAGTGTAGAGCCCTATAGAGCTTGCGTGTAGCTATAGTTAGCTTAGAGAGGAAATGGAGAACAGTAGCTTACTACTATACTAGAGATATCAATTCAAGCGAAGAAGAGAGGGAGAGAGAGCATGCGTTTACTGCTATAGTAGTGCGTCCCCAAGCTTGAATTATAGACAGTATGCACACTATGGTTCACGTTGAGCCAGAGCTAGAGAGAGAAAGTTACATATACTGTTATGATTAGGTATTGAGAAAAGACATATATTTAAAATTAAATGCTTTCATTCAAAAAATTTAACATGATGTATAGTATGATATACATTTTTATTTGTTTAGCTTATATTTAATTGTATTAATTACATTTTATTTAGAGAGTATATTAACTATATTAAACGAATTTCGTTACATCACCGCTGATAGGATTATACTGTACATATCGATCGTGTAGAATTAAACAATAGGCTGCAGTATTATCAGGAAAATTTTCTCTCATGTTAAACTCTAGGCGGACGTCTACAGGAGCACTTTTGATAGATTCATTTTGTTTCGAACAATCTATCACGATTAACGGTAATTTTTCAATGAAATTTATTTTATTAAGCAATGGTTCATTTTCTTTTCCATAATATGCGCTTTAACCCATTAACGCTCACAGGACGGTTTTTCGAGACCTGAGTTTGAACTATTCTCATGTCATGAATTCTCGTGGAAAAAATTCAGGAACCATTGTTTCTTATGTTTTCGAGTGTCCTCTTTCCAATGATGCTGGTTAAAATTGTCGCTGAAAAACTTTTACGGTCCAAAAATCAAAAATAAATAAAAAAAACATGATTTTCTGATTTAATTTTTTTTTAAATCGACTTTTCGTTCCCTAAGCATTTTTTTTAATGCCTAAAACCCTTATAGATCGCGGCCTCGAGGTTTTAACTACAAGTTACTATGGTTCTCCGGATATGAAAATTTTTCGTATAAACAAAATGGCGGCCGAAGTGAAAATATTTATCTAAAACTTTACAAATTTTTTTCTCGAATAATATAGATTTTCATGAAAATTTTTAAAGAACAAAAATGTCTTAGAATTAGTTATAAAATACTCTCAAATTTTTTCAGAATCATCCGAGAAAATTTTGGGATTTCGGAAAAGTCTCTGAATTGAAAATTTAAAAATTATGTCGGAAAATTTTGAAATAATTTGAGAGCGTTCTTTGTTTGTTTTTAAGATATTTCTATTCTCAGAAAAACTTTCGTAAAGTGCATGGTTTTTGGTAAACAAAATATTTGTTTAGCAAACTTTAACATTTTTTTTCTCGAAAAGTATACTCTTTAGGAACATTTTTCTGAGAATAGAAATGTCTTAAAAACAAACAAAGAACGCTTTCAAATTATTTCAAAATTTTCCGACATAATTTTTAAATTTTCAATTCAGAGACTTTTCCGAAATCCCAAAATTTTCTCGGATGATTCTGAAAAAATTTGAGAGTATTTTATAACTAATTCTAAGACATTTTTGTTCTTTAAAAATTTTCATGAAAATCTATATTATTCGAGAAAAAAATTTGTAAAGTTTTAGATAAATATTTTCACTTCGGCCGCCATTTTGTTTATACGAAAAATTTTCATATCCGGAGAACCATAGTAACTTGTAGTTAAAACCTCGAGGCCGCGATCTATAAGGGTTTTAGGCATTAAAAAAAATGCTTAGGGAACGAAAAGTCGATTTAAAAAAAAATTCAATCAGAAAATCATGTTTTTTTTATTTATTTTTGATTTTTGGACCGTAAAAGTTTTTCAGCGACAATTTTAACCAGCATCATTGGAAAGAGAACACTCGAAAACATAAGAAACAATGGTTCCTGAATTTTTTCCACGAGAATTCATGACATGAGAATAGTTCAAACTCAGGTCTCGAAAAACCGTCCTGGGAGCGTTAATGGGTTAAAAGTTAGCGTACATATCATAAAGTACTGCATACTGGTTTTGATTAATGTTTAAATTAAGATTTCTATATGGATAGCATTGAGTGTTTAGAAATGATTTAACATCACAAATGTTACAATGGTCAAAGTGACTAGCAGAAACAGCTATTTCATTTTTTCGTAGTGTTTGAACGGCTAAAATAACGAAACAAGGTTTTTCCAATTGATTGGATGTCTTCAAAATCCAAACATGTATAGATGTGCGAGGTAATTTTGGATACTCGTATAACTCCTGTGTGCGATAACTCATAGTGATCACTCTATCACGACTAATTTTATTAAGTAATTTGATTTTTTCTCTATCAGCTGCTACTACATATGACATTAACCATTCAATTTTATTCAGAGTAATTTTAATTTTTTCATAAGTAATTACACTATTTGTATTGGTAGGTGTAGTTATGGTAGCATTCAAATCATTTCTCGATATTGTAATAATAAGCTCATGTTTAACATTTACTACAATTTTTCGATAACCTTCAGCAAATCCAAGCAGCATACTGAGAGGTAGAGTAACATCGAAATAACCTTCGTCATTTGTAAATGATACTTCTTTGTCACTAGTAGTTTAATAGCATTTTAAGCTATTAAACTTTGATTCGGATTGAGTGATAGCCAGTTCTTCATTAGACTTGTCAAGCCAACATTTTTTACTTCTTTATTTCTATAGCATTTATCTTGTATCGTATCTCCTCGAACAAATGACATTTAGCATTATTAACAAACTTAGTTTTAACGGCTACATTTCCATTTTCCTGAGTTAATATACCGCAAACATGAATCATACTGCGAGATGGAAGTATGGATAAATCTTGATGCTGAATTGAGATACGAACTTCATCATTGTTATTGAAATGTGATAATGAATAAGGTTGATGCGCATGAACTTCGTAATGAGCTATCGACTCATCGAAAGCGACACCTGAATGAATATTTAGAATTTCGTCCATTTTGTTGAAGCAACACACTAATATACAAGATACTTTTCAGGAACTGAACGTTCTGACGTGTGAGCGCTGCGGTAGCTCTCGGTAGTCTCAACTGATCGCTGACTGACATTGCAGTCTATTCACATATCCTCGTCCAATTTTATTGTTGATAAATATGATTCCCATCACGATATTGCTTTAATGTGAACATGTACAGTGGTGACTTCTCCTCGAAAATTAACTAGACTTCCGTCTTGATCAACAATACGTATTTCTAAATGATCAATGCTTCTCACGGCAACTGGTAAATAAATTATATGTGAAGGTACTTCAATGATTTTATATCCTCGTGGTACTGCTGGAAAAAATGATATACCAGCAGAAACAGCTACATATTGTTTAATTTTACACGATCGTATACGAGGTCTGTTCAAAAACTATCGCGAATTTTGTATGTTTTCAAAAATTATTTATTATTTCATGAATATCTATTTTATCTCCCTCAAGGTAATCCCCCTCGGATATAACGAACTTGTGCCAACTTTTTTTCTGATCCTCGAAGAACTTAAAAAAATCATTTTTTGTGATCTTGTTCAGCTTCTCCTTCCATGCCATCATTATCTCCTAAATCGTGGCGTAGCGTATCCTTTCCTGGGCCTCTTCAGTTTTGGGATCAGGAAAAAGTCATAGGGGACCAGAGCTGAGGAATACGGTGGCTGCGGCACCATTACTGTGTTGTTTTTAGCCAAATATTCGCGCACAAGCAACGATGCGTAAACAGGGGCGTTATCATGGTGCAAAAGCCAGTTTTTGTTCTTCCACAAATCCGGGCGTTTCTGGCGGATTGATTAGCTCAAATTGCGCATAATATGCAGGTAATATTCCTTATTGATTATACTACCCTGTGGCAAGAACTCATGATACACCACGGCCCTGTAATCGAAGAAAACTGTGAGCAAAACCTTCATGTTCGATCGAACATGGCGCGCTTTTTCGGTCTTGGCTTAGGCGGCAGCTTTCATTAGGATGATTGAGCTCTGATTTCCACATCATAACCATAAACCCATGATTTATCACCAGTTATGATCCTCTGGAGCACATTTAGATTGTCACAGACCGAATCCAACATCTCCTGAGCAATGTTAACGCGATGCTGTTTTTGGTAGAAATTGAGCAGTTTTGACACGAATTTTGCGCCGACCCGACTCATGCCTAAATCATTGGTTAAAATCGAATATCATGAGCCAGTCGATATGTTTAGATCCTCAGAAACTTCTCTAACGGTGATTCGACGATAGGCCAATACTATTTTCTTCACTTTATCAATGTTTTCGTCTGTTATTGACGTGCTCGGGCGTCCGACACGTTGTTTGTCGTTCACATCTTCTCCGCCCTCTGAGAACATGTTGTACCATCGATAAACGTTGCTTTGGTCCAAGGTAGCTTAACTATATGTCACAGTCAACATTCTGAATGTGTCCGCGTACTTTATTTTGTTTTTCATAAAAAATTTGATACAAATTCTTTGATTCGTTTTTTAGAATAGGCAAAAATCGAAAACGAGCCAAAACACATCCAAGTAAAACAGCTGTCAAAAATTAACTAAACATTCAAAATGGCCGACCTTGTCAGCAAAAGTAAGGGACATGAGTACCAACATAACGCTACAATTAAATCAAAAATCAAATTGACGTAGCCCGCGGAAATTCAAAATTCACGAAACTTTTTGAACAAACCTCGTAGTTAAATATAATCCAATAAGTGGTTACGTTACAAAACTTGTATAAATATTACCATATAATAATCATGTTTTTTTTTTATCAAATAAATGTGTTTAAAATTTGAAACTTATATAAAATTTGTTAATTTTTCACCTCATCCCACCGGGGTATGCACATGTGGCTGCGCATGAGTATGCCGGTAACTCTGGAACTTTTCAAGAGATATACCGACTAGGCATACCAGTACACCGTCGACAGCATTAATCATATATTCTTCCAAAAATTTTTCGTTAACGAGTCTTTTTCATCGATCAGGCACATGGGGCCCGGGGCATCCGCGTCGATACAAGAGTCGGTAATTACCGGCGGGAACCATGGGGCCGGTACACACAACGGTCGGATACAATGCCGTCAAACAAGTCGATAAAAAACATGTCGTTTAACAAAACGTCGTTTAACAGCTCCTGAGCGATGTTCATGCGATTGTTTTTTTGGTCAAAGTTCAGTAGTTTTGGAATGAATTTTGCTGCCACCCGTTTCATACCCAAAACATTCGAAAAAATTTGATGGCATGAGCCAACTGATATGCCAACATCATCAGCGACTTCTCTGATTGTGATTCGGCGATCGTTCATAACCATTTCTTTCACTTTTTTCACGTTTTCATCGGTTGTTGATGTGCTTGGGCGTCCGGGTCGTTCGTCATCTTCAACGTTTTTGTGACCATCTTGGAAACGCTTATACCACTCATAAATCCTTGCTTTACTCATAGCAGACTCACTATATGCCTTTGTTAACATTTGACAAACTTTACTACACTTTATTTCATTTTTTACGCAAAATTTAATACAAATTCTTTGATCCATTTTTTTTCACAAACGAAAATCGCCGAGCTCGAAAAACACGTCTAACGTTAGCGGCTGCCACTTAAAAAGTAAGCAATGAATAGCGTTCGTCATCTTCAACGTCTTCGCGGCCATCTTGGACACGCTTATACCACTCGTAAACACTTGTTTTTTTCATAGCAGACTCACCATAGGCTTTTTGTAACATTTCACACACTTTGTTACAGTTTATTTCATTTTTTACGCCAAATTTAATACAAATTCTTTGATCCATTTCTTTTAAAAAACGAAATTGCCGAGCTCATAAAAACACGTTAAACCTTAGCGACTACCGCAGACAAAGTAAACAGTGAATATAACTGAAAATTTTATCATACTTCAGGGGCATGTATACCAACACAATAAAAAAAAATTTTGACAATCGGACTCTCCAGACCCGCGAAATTTAAAAATTCCGGGTATTTTTTGAACACACCTCGTAGTGATATGGATCAGTGCCATCCAAGGTCACCATCAACTTTACATCCAAAGACCGCCATCAACTTGCCATCCAAAGATTACTACCAATTATGGCATTTATCCACACGAGAGAAGGCACGAGGCTAGAAAGAGTGAAGCGTGAATTCGCATCACATATTGTAATGTTTGAAATAAAGAAGTAGTAAAAATAACCCGAGAGTTTTTATTGTATGAGCCCACCCTTCTGTTCCTCTCGAACGATAACCCGGCCAGCCAATTTTGCAATGAGGACTAACGTCGCACTAAAGTGGAGGGAATTTGCCTCGCGAACCTTCCCTAACAATAAATAATTAGGAATATGATACAAAGCATAGGCACATCTCGCGGTTAATAATAGCTAATCACTCTTGGACGCACGTGTATGGCTCATTCCCGTGTCAAAGGTCCTGAAAAATGTCAGAAAGCTAGAGGTGTTCTTCGCTCTTAAAACGTGGAGTTTACGCATCTTTTTTTTATAACTATATTTGTGAAGACATATTTCCTTTCATTTTCAAACAGAGATACATTTCAGTTAAATTAGCTTTGTCGATCACAATAAATAAATTACAAGGTCAAACTTTTGACAAAATTGATACTGATCTACGAAGAAATGTTAAACAAAGCAAATGTTTTGTACATTTTCAAACGAATAAAATTTTTCAAATAAGTAAAATACTGGTAGAATATTAAAATTGATATTTCTTATTTGTTTCAACACTTAATGAAAAAAATATGTCTAGATTTTACAAAAAGTGGATAACAAATTATTTAACTTGAATATTCTATTATTAATAATTGTAGAAAAATGCTTAACATTTGTAACGGTTGTCGATTTCTTCGTAGATGAATCGTCGTCCGTTAACAAGATTTCTGTCACCGCTATTTCCCTCTTTTGGCTAGCTCTGTGCTGGACGCTCAGCCTGAAAACGAGCGCGAAAGCACGAAACAACTAAGAAGAGCGATGGTTGTAGATTCTCAGAAAACGTTGCGAGGGAGAAGGAAACGTAGAGAAAATCTGGTATTGTCGAATAAATTCGCCGTCTTACTCAACACAATCAGAGCGGATTTTATTCGTTATTCGTTTACACACTCGCGCGCATTCCGCATTGACCGAGAGATTCGCGGCGCATGGTCTCCTTAAACGTACGCGCGAGAGAGAGACGGGTGATACGATTTCGGTCGGCGCGCAGGCCGCGCAGTCTTCCGCACGCGAATATTACAATATCTAGGTGGACTTACGCGAGCGAACGCTGCTGCAGACAGCTTCGCCTTATATCCAAGTTTAATCTCGCGAAGGTCGTCGCCCAAGGTCGTCGAAGTCAGGCGAACTATGTTTTGATCCTTGTTTACTGTGGGCGACGATTCGTAACGAGCCGGATTCCCTTGCTCGGATGGTGTCTCCCAATCTGATCACTCTGACGCGATAGCCGCCGTTGGACACCAACCTCAATCACCACACTTCCTCTTCGCGATACTCGTTACACCTTACTCGATTTCTTCACGCACACGAAAATGACAAAAAAAGGAGATAAGAAGACAATGGAACCTTGAACGCGTGCTATCCGCTTGCCGGTCTCACGTGTACTCTCACGAGCCCGCGTGTCGTAGCTATCTCTCTCTCTCTTTCTCGCTGCGCGGGTCTTTTGCGCATGGCGCGCTATTTCAAATTCGCTCATCTACCCCTTAACGAGCCTACTCGTTACACATTTTGTTTTCAAATAAGCTTAAGTTTTACTGTCAACTATTTTTTTAAATAAGTTAATCACATATTTTTCGTCTTTTTAGTACGTTTCTAAAATTAAATAATAAGAAATAGCTGCATATGCATTTTTTTTATTGCTTTAGTCACTACACTACTAACAAGGGAAGGCAGGGAGGTGTCCGTCACCGATTTTCTTCAAACTTTGCATTATTAAATTTCAAATTAGAGTATCGAAAAATATTGGACACGTATTTTTTTGTAGCGGCCCATACGGTAATTTAGGTGGTAAAAACAGGGTTGCCAATTATAATTATCTATATACGCTTGAAGTGCATAAGTTGGCGAGACGCTAAATTCAAATTATCATATCTCGGTGAAAGAAAAAGATATCTGAACGATGCAAAATTCATTTTGAAGAGAAAGATTCATACTTTAAGATATATTAATTAGTTTGACCGAAAAAAATTATCTTATGATCTTACATAACCTCAACTATGTTTAAAAATCGTGTTTTTTGCACTTGAAAAGATTTATAGTGTTTCTTTTGTAATGTTTTTCGTTCTTTCAAATGGGAAACACAGTTTTTTGGGTCCAATTCCAAAAATCTGGCTCAACTTGAAAACTTCAAATGGAAACTACTGTTGCTTATGGCAGATTCGAATTATGGGGGAAATTACACGTTCAAACGTGAAAAAATTTGTATTTGGAGTCCCAAAGTGGCAATAGAAAAACATTTTATTATATATTTGTTATATATAATAAAATATATTATAATATATCATAATATATTATATATTTTGTTTATTATAAATATTATTTATTTATTTTTTTTTTAATAATTACATTCATATACATATTAACATATATAAAATACAACTTTCTATTTATCCCGTACATATGTTTGATATTTTTGAGAATTATTTTATATAATTATAGTATATAATTCTTACAATAATAATACTCTGTAAAAAAATGATTGAAGCATAACTTTTTTATACACCAACTACAAATTATAATTGCAAAGTTATCTTCGTAGGTACATACAGGTTCTTCTTTTATAGCAAAGCAAAATTCAACAGGATTATCAAATTTTGGAGGTTTATCAATATAACCACTTTTGAACCATGCATACTTAAAAATATTATGATACCTCGGAGAAGATAACTGATTATGTACGAGGGATTGCATTTTTATGATAAAATTTCTTTCGTGTAAATTGATATTGTATTGCATTAAAATAATAAAATCAGATAGCTTTCTTACAAAATTCTTCCAGAATCGAAAACCATAAACATCCAAAGGCTGAATTTTACCTGTAGTGCCAGGCGGTATTGTCATTACTGTTAAAATATGAGTAAATATATCAATCTTGAGCGTATATGTGTGATGATGTAATACAGTGTACATGCACGTATAGCATGAGATAGTTAGAGAGATAGAAATACATATGTTCTTTTGCGCCGAAAGTATGCGCACTTGTACAATTATACATGCACACGTATATACTACAGTTAGTTCGCTCCGATCCGTTTTTACGGCAACATGCTCTCTTAAAACAATGTAGTCAATAACTATAATTCAATAAATCTATTATTATTGTTAATTCGATCCATTTATTTACCTCTGAATTTAACAATTACCATTAAACTTACTTGTTCCGGTACAACTTCTTGTACGGTATTATTACATTGCCCACTCCAAGAGTCTAAAAGTAAGACCGATGAATTCCCAGTATTTTTTAAAAATACTTCTTGCATCCACGTCTGAAGCAGTTGCTTAGAAAGCTTTCCAGATGTAGAAGCTCGTATTAATACATTTTCTGGTGTAAATAATGTCTGTCTAACTCGAGGCCCAAAGTCTCCACTTGCTTCTTTCAATACTAAAAATAAAGGTGAAAGCAAATTACCCTCTACTGATATAACAGGTTGAATAGTGTAGCTGTGTGTTAAGGAAGACAGTGATTGTGCTATGCTTTGAATTTCTTTCAGTCCTCTATAATTTAATGTTCTACCACTGTGAATCTCCAAATTAAATCCGCTCTGATCAGAATTATATATACTGCTTGCACCGTATCTTGTAAGCAATTGTTTAATTTCAACTCTAAAAGTTTCACATTGATTTTCAATTTCATCAATATTTTTCAATGAATCTGTTGTAACAAATTTAGTGATTTTTCGAGATACTATATTATGTTTTTTTTAAATTGCCAGATCCACCAATTCGATGCTTTGAACAAAGGCATAGCTATTTCAGCTTTTTTTTGTAAAGTCCATCTTTTCAAATCAATATCATGTACAGTCATCTTCGATATCATAGCTTCATTAAAATTATTAAAAACATATTCTGATATCTTTAATAATTTATCATATCTACTGCCTCCTGCTTTAACTTGCTGTTTCCATAGTTTTAATTGTCGCTCGCTAGTTACTTGTTTGTATTTGTGCTTTACAGTATTAAATGAATAAGGCTTACTTTTTCCACTCAACCTAAACTTTACTGCTTCTTCTTTATATTTAAAGTCAATTTTGTCTTGCTCACATGGATTATTTAATTCTTCTAGAAAATCCTCAGATTCTTCGTTTTCCATGTCCTCAATAGCTTCTGGATAAATTTCATTTTCATCGCAAAAATACAATGTCGTTTCTTCTTGAACATCAACATCAGAATTTTCTGCATGCTGTCTTATTATTTTCTCCAGTATGTTGTGCAATTGCATTTCTTCGTCACTGATTAAAAACTTTGGTTCGCCATTATTGCTCCGATCAAATGTCATTGAAAGTAAGGTTGTTACAACTTTTGCATCAACAGGAATTTTTTAAATATATATAGTATCCAATATGTACGAATAGTGAAAAGTCTGATTTGAAAAGTCACGCAATCAAATTCTGAGCATAGAATTTTCGATGATAGTAAAACTAATTATTTTCAAGTAGTCTTAACAATTTTATGAACAATCTTTTATATGAATTGTATATCTAAATGCATTGGCACTTACTGAATATATACAGGTGTTATGTGATACAAGTACAATTTTAAACTAAACTCGACCTTTCAGAAAACGTGTTTTTATATTTTTCCTTATGAGCAAAATAAAATAATATTATAAAGATAACAAAAACCGAACAACATTGTCAAAAATATCCAGTGGTTAACTATTGCGGCACTGCTTCCGCATATTAGTATCAATATGATTAATCAATCGGAGTTTCCGCATTTGCAGTGGTTAATAAAAGAATAACAACAAAGTGTCTGCAATATTTTTATTACTATTATTGTTATATATATAATTAATGCTGTCAAAATACAAAATTATTTATTTGGTGATAAGATTTTATATTCATATGTACATTAATTTAATACATGGATTATAGGTATACAATACGATGAGGAACATAAGAAAATCAATAACAATTCATAATAATACATCTCCTAATAATAACAATATAATAATAATAATAATAATAATAATAACAGAAATCATAATAAACTGTTAACTGGTTGATAATAGTTTTTTCAGAAAAATTTTTAACTAAAATAAAATTATTTTTTGAGCCAGAAAAACTGCGTAAAAATCATTTTTCAAAAAAATGTCCATAATATTTATAATAAACAATAGAAAAAAATTAAAAAACAAAAACAAGCGAAGTTTGTGAAATTCAAAAAGTCCCAAAAACTAAAGGTATTTATTTTTGGTGCCACTTTGGGACTCAAAATACAAATTTTTTCGGTAAAATTTGATATTACGTTTGAACGTGTAATTTCCCCCATAATTCGAATCTGCCATAAGCAACAGTAGTTTCCATTTGAAATTTTCAAGTTGAGCCAGATTTGGGCCAGTTCTTGGAATTGGACCCAAAAAACTGAGTCTCCCATTTGAAAGAACGAAAAACATTACAAAAGAAACACTGTAAATCTTTTCAAGTGCAAAAAACAGGACTTTTACACATATTTGAGGTTGTGTAGATCATAAGATAATTTTTTTCGGTCAAACTAATTAATATATCTTAAAGTATGAGTCTTTCCCTTCAAAATGAATTTTGAATCGTTCAGATATCTTTTTCTTTCAGCGAGATATGATAATTTGAATTTAGCGTCTCGCCAATTTATGCACTTCAAGCGTATGTAGATAATTATAATTGGCAACCCTGTTTTTACCACCTAAATTACCGTATGGGCCGCTAAAAAAAAATACGTGTCTAATATTTTTTGATACTCTAATCGTATGCAAAGTTTGAAGAAAATCGGTGACGGACACCTCCCTGCCTTCCCTTGTAAATGGTTTTAGACGGTCCATAAAAAATGTTGTGACGGTAAACGTCAAATTAGCGCTGATAACTTAACTTAATTGTTGTCTGGGAGGGCAGCACCTACCGGGGGGACGAAATACGTAACGAAGGAATTCGGCACGCGAGCAGACGGAACGCGCGCGATTGAAACCGAACTAGTGAAGCATTGACTATCATTGAGTCCGCCCGCTTTCTTTCCGCTACCGACGATCCACGTGCCGTTGACGCAAACGTATCGAGAGAAGGACGTGCAGATAAGTGCCGGTTAGCTGCGACTGCCGTCGTCAGCAGCCTAAGGGAGAGACCCGGGCCGGCGAGGAAGCACAGGCCTCCAGGAGATCGGCAGAGTGTGTGTGGTTTCGCCATCGAGGGCGAAACCGTGTGTGCGCGCATTCGCGACCGGCAAAGACGAACAAAAACAATCCCGCGCAGTGTGTGACTGTCGTTTTCTCCGTACGCCTGCAATAATAAGGTAAGCTGGCCAGCTTAATCTCGCGATCGCGGTTGCATGGTTAACGAATAAATTATCGTTCCCGAAGCGTGCATGTAATAGCGTTGTTAACAAAGCGCAGCGAGCGTCCCGACATTACGTGTTGTCGATGAGCGACCGTCGATGTAAACAAACGCGCGGGCCGACTTTGTGTAGTATTTGAGGAATAATAAAAGGTTTAGTTCGTATTACTAACAAGTGTTTTTCGACTCGCTTATACCTCATAGCTTCCACTCAATTTATTATAGGTTAATAAGAATTACTGGTTGACTGACGCCTGTCTTCACATGCTCTCCGGACTGCATTTTGAGCATCGATAATTACTTTCGCCCCTCTGATTTAATTGCGCGAATAAAATATAATTAAACGGTTTTACCCCGTTACAATGTACATTTTTTTTTCTGTTTCCATAGCTTCAACGAAATAATAAATTAATAGTTTTTAAACTAGTAACCAATTGGTCGGACGTAAATAAACTTAGGCTCTAATTTTTCTAACAGTACATCGAATCGTGTGCATTTTTTACCGATAAATTGAATAGCAATTTGACTAAAGTTATTAATGTTAAAAAATGTTTATTTTTGCCTATCAGGAATAAGTTTTTTAAATAAACTTAAGTTATCAGTAAACCCTACAACTACTTCATTAAATTCCATCAATAATAAAGCTTCTTTTACTTATAATAACAGTCGCGAAGCGTCAAAGTAATAGTTATGTATGACTAGTATGCAAAATTACATATAAAAAAAATTTGTAATTAAATTATTAAATTTATATGTATATTTATTAGACTTCCCTTTATAGTAATAATAAAAATGAAATTACCAGTTTAAATTTATATACGACAATTATCTTCTAATAACAACACAAAATAAGTTTTTCAAAAATGTATATAAAAGAAATATTAAAAATGATTAAAACATTTAAATCTACCAAGCGCGAAAAGTAGACTGAACGTTTTTAAGACTTATAAAATATTAAAAATATCATCGAAGTAATTTATTTGATAATATTATACGACGAAGCGATAAGCATAAGAAATAAAACGGAGAGAAAGATAAGATAAACTTTATGTACATACTGACTACATTATCAATTCTCAACATAAGATACGATGGTAAAAATAGTCTGAACCAATATATTATGGTTATTTTGCACAGTAAACATTTTTAAAACTATTCTGCTTTATATATTATAATATTAACATAAGCTGACACACACACAAACATACACACACACACATTATTACTATTACTCATCTATTATCATCTACTATCATCATATTATCTCATGCCCAAAATTTCATGCAAGACATGACCCACGCGGTCTTTTGAGATGCCTACGATCTTAGCTATCTCGCGCACCTTCAATCTTCGATCTGCCGATACGAGATCGTGAATTTTTGTCACGTTATCCTCCGTGGTAGCCGTTTTCGGAGCACCTGGACGTGGCTCTTCAAAAATCGACGTGCGACCACGTTAAAACTTGTTAAATCAATTTTTGACGGTCGCCATCGAAGGAGAAGAGTCACCGTACACAGCATCGAAGCGATTTATGATTTCGCTGCGCGATTTCCCTTCCAAAAACAAGAATCGAATCACCGACCGATACTGCTCTTTTTCCATTTTTCAAAAATCAACGGACATACTTGCTTTCACACGCTCTCAAAAATAAACTACAACTCCGATCCGGCTGAAATTTTGACAGTAACCATCGAGGAGGTTGTACTACGTGATAGAATATTTCTTTTGCGAGAGTGGCGCCATCGGGCGGTGAGGTTAAGTACTTATCGGACCACCCTCGTAAGTTTACTCTAAACCTCTTACAGTAGAGTTTTATTTATATTATTCTTGAAAAACTTTTTTTTCAGTCTATAATTTTCCAATATAAAATAACTTAATAGAATAGGTTTAAGATTTTGGAGTTATGGGTTTGCGAGTTTGTGAGTTTAGGCTTTGAGATTTAGAATTCACTGGTTAAGTGTTTATGAGAACTGCCTTTGGAATTTGTGAGTTTGAGGTTTGAAGTTTATGGGATTAAAGTTTGAGCGTATGTGGTTTTATGAATTTAAGGTTAGAGGTTTATGATTCATGAGTGTGGAGATTGTGGTAAGTAGATTTGGGGTTTATGAGCTTAGGATTTGTTGACTTGGAATTTATAATCTCAAAAATTCGAGGTTTGTAGGTATAGAATTAATGGACTTTGGTTGATACGCTTGAGATTTGTAGGCTTGCTATTTGTAATTTCGAAGTTTGGGGTTTTGGAACTTGTCGGCTTGAAAGTTTGTGGGCTTGGGATTTATGGACTTGGCGTTTGTGGGTAAAAATATATTTTAAAAATATAGTTTTACCTCCATAAAATATAAGGTGTGCAACACTCCATATTCGAAATCAATATAGTTTTGTTGTTTGTTTTATGAAAATTTTTTCTATTTTATTTTATTAAAAAATTTCAAATAAAACCGAATATACTGAAAAAAATGTTATATTGAAAGTAACTTACGGGGGTGGTTTTTGCCCACTAGAAGTGAAAATTAGCCGAAAAAATACGTATCACCTATTTTTCAATGCACCATATCATACCACAATTTTATAAAAACCGAGGATTTATTTATTGTGTTATTTATCTATATTGCTTTATAATAGGGTTTAGGGGTAGTTCACCTCGGTAACAAAAGATTATGCGGAACACCGAAACAGGTCACATTTTTTTGTCATTTCGTATTTGAAAAATATTTTTTTATACAGGGTGTCTCATTTTAAAGGAACCACCCTGAAATTTTCGACGGTTGGCGTTGTACAAAAAAATGTTCAACAACAGTTGTTTGGGACAATGGGGGCAACCTTTCTGTGAAATCCGATTTGACCTTGAGATTCATTTTCAAGCTCATTTGAAGGTCAAAGTCATTTTTTGAATAGGAACCCATATTTTTGATCTCGTATTCGGAAAGAGCGGAAAATTCTACGTTCAAATAACGTATTATGTGTGGGGTGCGGTTAATCCCCCCCTCGCCTAAGGTCATGTAGGGGTCAAATTTATGATTTTCTTCATCTATGCACAGGGATGATCGGGCAAGGGTAAGGTTAATTATAATAACCAAATAACTCCAATACCTAATAACTCGATAACCCCAATAACCCCAATAACCCAATAACCAAGAGATATTTTGAATAAGGACCCCCATTTTTTATCCCGGGTTCGAAAAGAGCGGGAAATTCTACGTTTAGATAAAGTATTATGTTGGGGAGAGGTTCACCCCTCCCCTCATCCCACCGGGGCAAGGGTACGGTTAATAAGGTATTGATTACCCAGCCAGTGAAGCCAAGGTATTGATTACCCAGCCAATGAAGGTAAGGTATCGATTACCCAGCCAATGAAGGCAAGGTATTGATTACCTAGCCGGGTGCTGCGGGTAATACCTTGCACATGATCGGCCTTGACATGCCCCGAGAGACAACAGAATATCAACAATTTCGTTTCTCGAATAATTCGGCATATTCCCTCCTTTTAAGTCGACTAAGAAAATTACACTTGAACTATCCTGAGAAGGACTGTTCGCGAATTACTATTGTCATAAACAATACTAAAAAAAGTGTTATTAAACAATTTAGTTGAAACTTTGTAGGCTTGTCCGGAATCACACCAGAAAACAGAATGGAAATAACATGTTATCCCACAAAATGGAAAATGACACTTCTCATGAAGGCTTTGAATACACATATGAAGTTTAAGCTTAAGGTCACTGTTGTTTGACCCTACAATTTTTTTGGGATATGGGGTTATTGAATTATTGGGGTTATCGGGTTATTGGATTATTGGGTTATTTGAGTTATCGAGTTATTGGGTTATTACAATTAACCTTACTCTTGCCCGATCATCCCTTTGCATAGATGAAGAAAATCATAAATTTGACCCCTACATGACCTTAGGCAGGGGGGATTAACCGCACCCCACACATGCTACGTTATCTGAACGTAGAATTTTACGCTCTTTCCGAATCCGGGATCAAAAATATGGGTTCCTATTCAAAAAATGACTTTGACCTCCAAATGACCTTGAAAATAAATCTCAAGGTCAAATCGGATTTCACAGAAAGGTTGCCCCCATTGTCCCAAACAACTGTTGTCTGAACAATTTTTTTGTACAAAGCCAACCGTCGAAAATTTCGGGGTGGTTCCTTTAAAATGGGACACCCTGTATTTTTGTAACAGTTCTATAAAATTTTACAGGAAAAAAATACTAGGAAAATGCAGTTTTACCCTTATTAAATCTAAGGGTTGCAACCCTTATTATCGAAACCTATATGCTGTTGTTGCGTTTTTCCATTTTGTTTTATTGATAAATGTTGAATAGAACCGAAAATATTGATGGAAACGTGATTTTGAGGGTAACTTTCGGGGGTGGTTTTCGTTCCCTAGCAGTGAATATTAGCTGATTAAAGATACGTATTCACTACTTTTCAGTGCTCTATAACATATCACAGTTTTATCAAAATCGGGGATTCGTTTATTGTATTATTTATCTAGATTGCTTTATAATAGGGTTTAGGGATAGTTCACCCCCGTAACAAAAGTTTATGTGGAAACACCGAAACACGTGAACTTTTTTTTGTCATTTTGTATTTGAAAAACATTTTTTTATATTTTTGTAACAGTTCTATAAAATTTTACACGAAAAAAGTGCTAGAAAAATACAGTTTTACCCCTATTAAATCTAAGGGTTGCAACCCTTACTATCAAAACCTATATGGTTTTGTTACGGTTTTCATGGCAATTCTATTCGATTTTGTTTTATTGAGAAATATTGAACAGAACTGAAGATATTGAAAAAAATTGTAAACTATTTATTTTAGAGTCTTTCTTGACTATTTCCCCCAAACTTCCTCAAATTCGATATCCCAGTTCCTTTTAATAATTCTCTCTTCCTCTCTATGCTTTTTTCATTACAGTTAGCTGCAGTTCCTTAATCCAAAAAGGATTCTTCATTATCTGCCTCGCTGCGATTGACGGGTTCGTTCTCTTCCTTCTCACTCTTATCCGCGTTCGGTATTTCCATCGCATCCTCCTCTTCCTTATCGACCTCTTCTATCCTTTGTGTTCTATCTTCTCCTTTATTCGCACTTCCCTCTATGCCTTCCTCGCCCATCTGCCTTTCTTTATCTTTCCCCCTGTATCCTCCCTCTCGCCTGTTTTTAGCATTAATTTCTTAATCCCTGCTTCTTGATGCAAGCCTTCATTTGACTCTCCTCTTTTCGATGGCCTTCCTCTTCTCCTCTTCAAATCCGTCTCGTCGCCCATTCTTCTTTCTTCTCTCCTGCTTTTGCTGTGATTTTCTCCTTCGCACCTAACCTCACTGGCGCCTCTTCTTTTTTCCTTCTTGATACTTTCCTCTAACCACTTTCCTTTATCGTACTTTCACTTACGTCTCTTCCTCCCTAAAATAGCTTCCTTTTCCACTACTTTTCACTTAATTCCTTAACTTATTTCTTTTAAACTATAATTTTTCGTGTGCTGCGTTACACTGCACTGTCACTTGTTCCAGCGTCCAACCGGAAGTCTATTTATTCCAATAATATTTTCTGTAGGCTTGTGAGTCAATCCTATATTACTTCGATACATTACATTTTTACAGCGTTACGAGGACTTTTTAACTGGACACGATTTATTCTGTGAATAAAGTGAAACGATATAATTTATATACTGTCGTTTTAATTTTGTCAAAGTGTGATTTCAATTATTTTGCTATTGCTCTATGTGCTTCGATAAATTTGATCCTAGACTTAAATTCAATTTATTCAGTGTGTCTTGCACGTATTGCTCGCTTTTATTTTTTTGTCCTACATAAGAAGCTACTCTAAAATATATGATTCGGAGAATTCGTATACTATATCTTTTGGAATATTCGTGCAATATTTTTTAAACTTTCATTTGCTTGTCTGGAGGCACCAGTTATAAGTAATTCAGAATTTGTAGATATATTCAGAAAATTTCTTTTGAGCTCTTGCAATAATATTTCATTTTTTAAATCTACGTAGATTATTGCATGTTCATCTTTTTTTTATCTTTCATATATTCACACTATGTTCTACAGTTTTCATGGATATTGAAAGCATGGTAAGGAATATTTTTTATCGCAGTTGCCATTTCCGTGACATTCGAACGATTCTATGCTGCAGCATATATAAAGCATTTATGTATGTATTTCATAATTTCTGGTGTTATTTTCTTATCAGGATCTTTACTCTTGTCAATTGTACAACAAACTTGAAACACCTTCGGAGGTATGATTTTTGTCAGCCTGGTTTAATAGATCATGTTTAGCTGCTTTTCGTATTGCACAGATACTGGAACTGTTGATATCACCAATAAATACTCCTACTCTAATATTTTAGTTCTTTTAGCACTAAGCTTTGAGTGAATAATTCGACAGCTACATCCAGCTTCATAGCCTTAGCTGTTCCATAATAATTTAATCAACAGTGATGATCTGTTGCGGAATGTTCCTTGTCACACATCCTCCACATTCGATTTCTTGATGCATAATCAATTACTAGACCAGTTTCATTGCCAATAAGATGACTGACTCCACTCAAACTATCGTACTGATAACCGCAGCCTTGCGTGTACCAATCCATGTCATATCAAGCAAAAATCCTTATTTTTTTGCCGTTATTATTATGATCTGTGTGAATAATTGAGGCATCTGTTACACTATTGGCTGAAAACAGTGGATCGGATCTGCCTAGAGTTAAAAACCATAGAGTGATAGAATTTGATCTGCGAAAAGAGAGAGAATGAATGTAAGATTCGTCCGTTCTAGTTTTATTGAATACATTATGTGAAACATTGTTTTTCTTATTTTACTCTATATTTATACTCGTACAATACTGTATGAATGCTATATACGTTAATAGTATTCTTTTAAAATATTCGTTGATTATTTCATTTATTCATGACAGTATTAGTTTATTCAAATTAAAAAAAACAAAGTTTCAATCTATCCTTATGTTTCAAAATATACAACTATATTTTCATGTAATACTCGATTTCAATATGTAATAAAGGCGAGCGAATAAAGTAAAAGCTTTTGCAAATAGTAACATTGATATTTTAGAAGTTGCAGTTAATCTTTCCAAAAAAAGTGATTCCGATGATGTTTGTTTAGCAGTAGACAAAATTCGTATAATAAATACTGAGAAATACACACCAGATACGGGTTTGGCATTTTTTTAGAGTATAACTTTACTGAAGAAACTTATAGTGCTTTCGCCACCGATTATAGGTTGGGTAAATGTCTTATTTATCCCTCTTATCCAAGAATTGGAGAAGTTATAGAAAAATATCAGCAAAAAATAGAAGATTACGTGAAATAAGAATTTCAAATCATGGTACCCTTGAAGATCATGCTAAATCAAACGGCTAAGCAGCTATGCAATGCTGTAACTGTTGATTGAAGTACAAACTATTTGAAGAATTAAAAACTGATGGTAACATGAGGGTTTGACAATTTGTTGAACAATTATAATATAAAAATGGCCATCAAATATGTGAAAATCTAGTAAATGTAAACGATGATACTTAACAAAGTTTGTTTATGATAAGTTGTATAGTCATATAAATCATCAGTAGTATCTCAGAAAAGATATCGTAGATCAACCCTTCTTTTCAAAGTACTAGATTTTGCCGGCCAATAAGAATCGCTGTTGAAAAAGAAACAGATCATACTGCAACGTTCAAATAAAATCGCTTAAATAATGAAATTAATAATTTTATGTCCTTTCAATTTCAGCTAGCTAATGAAAAAAGCACTAGCATATCAATACGATAGCAGATTTTTAAATACGTTTGGCAGTAGATGCCCTATGGTGGGCAAAACAACTTATTCATTGGGTAATTAAAAAAATTATTTTATTCCAATTGATAATACACTGAATTTCGACTTCGGATTATTGCACGTTGAAATGAAAACTTATGAACAATTGTTCAATATAAGCTACAGGAAATCTCTTCAAACGTGGGATACTCGAAAGACTATAAAAGGTATATTGAACATAATTAATAGTATTA
Source organism: Phymastichus coffea (assembly GCF_024137745.1). Lineage (NCBI taxonomy): Eukaryota > Metazoa > Arthropoda > Insecta > Hymenoptera > Eulophidae > Phymastichus > Phymastichus coffea. Next base: position 5,708,120 of record NW_026706827.1, read on the forward strand.
GTATTAAGAGCAATAGTAGATATGAGGTATTTTACAAAATATTAATACATTTATCAGAAAACTTTTTTTTTATTGTTTTATTCTCATGTATTTGTTTAATATAACATTTGACCGAAAACAAGACATTCGATTTCCGTATATTAATAATATTTATTTGACAGACAATTAAAATTTATAAGTATTTATTAGAAAATAAGAAGAATATTAAGCATTATTACACACACACACGTACGCATATACGTACACACACACTTACACACAAATTTCATCTATTAAAAACTAAAAATTATGGAAGTTCATAAACTCTACGAAAATATTAACCTTGCAATGACATTGAACACAACTCGAACGTTACTTTTATGGTCATCGTACTGTCTTTACTGAATATTAAGATACTGTAAAGAAGTATGCATTGAATGTGTATGCTACACCGAACACAGGTTGCGAGTTCGCTTCGTTTATATGCGCAAATGAGTGCGAGCTGCAGAACGTTGCCGCTGCACCACACAATGGCGCGGGCTTCAGCGGCACTCGATGAACTTTTACAAGATTACCTGGACGGGCAATCTCGAGCGCTTTCTCTGCGGTAATCCTCCTGCTGCTACCTTACCTCGCGCGTAGACGCTCGTCTCCGGGTGAAGTATCCGTTGTTTGACACCGCTACTTTATTCGGTAGGCTCAGCCTCGCTCGGAGGTATTTGGGATATAATTCGGTTAGCCAGAAACGGGCGTGAAATTACAAAGTCGTTTTGTCATCACGAATGTACCGATGACGGAAATTGATTCTAATAATGGATCAGTCAATGATTATATCATATATAAAATTTACGTATCACTAAGGCATCCTTTACAATTTCGCTATCTGTGTATAAGTTTGGGGCCGGCGCTGCTGTTACAATTTGTTACACTGGCGTATACCGGCGTCGCGATCTTGTTTGCTGCCACATGAGTCACGCTTACTCATTTTTGCTACGACGCAATACGCGCGAGCGCCTTTTGTCGTTTTGCGATCTCAAGTAAGATCGCCGGCGACTTCGTCTAAACGCGCGAAATTATAAACGCGAAGCTGGCCAGCTTACCTTACGAGAACAGCTCTTAACTATGCCGGCGCTCAGATTAACCTCGCTTTGGATCTGGGTGTCGCTAGGGAAGTTGCCGATATCGAGTCGGGCGTCCGCCGTATCCCTTGCGCACGTCCTCTCAGTATGCCCTTCTTCTCTCAGCTGATATTTTTCATAAAACTGCTGCACACTTAAACGGTAGGAAATGTTCGCGCTTCGTAAGGGCCACGTCCGTCCACCACGAGTAGCTATCCTAGACTCTCTGCTCTTTTCGCTATCACTATGTCACTATTTCCGCGCAGAGCTCGCCCACAATTCATATCCGGCCGGTGCTGCCTCTCGTGGGCAGTCGTTATAACAAGATGAGAGCGCGGATATAACGTTCATCGTTACAATACTTGCGAGAAATTTGACTAAATAATTAAAGAACTTAGGTTATTTAGAAAAATCGGTTTTGATGTTTTTCCCAATGACTTTGAGACAAAAAATTTTATTGGAGGTCATGTATTATGATTCATATAATGTTTTCCACTACAAAGACAATATTATTTCAGATTAGAGATTGCATATCAGAGTGCCAAATGTACGAAAACATTTTTTTTAGATAAATCTGACTTTCACCCCTGGTATCAAGGTCATAAATAGAATTTTTTTTATCGGGATAATTTTACTCAATTCTGCAGTTTTTCCCAATTTCGAATGCACTCGGTTTTATATTTTTCTGTAATTTCATTCTTGACATATATGTTTTTGACACTACTTTTTTCATTTCTTCCCATTGAGTGTTGTATTTGTATTTCGACGCAAGTACTTTTAAAGATGCATTCATTCGAAAATAGACTTAAATTGTATAATTACACACCTGCTTCTAGCGCAATATGTCACATGTTACACGGTAAACCCGAATTTAGTAAAAATCATTTAATCATTTTAATAATTTAAAAATTAGAAGAATCGGCTCTGTTCATCAATTCTCCATTTGATACTCGTCCGTCGCCATCAAGTCGTCAGTGCGCCTTTTGTTTCGCATTCACGCTGCTTGATTTTCCATTTTGTCTGAGGTGTCTGAGGCCAGCCATTTACTGTACGGAGCGGAAGAAGTAGTGGAGAGTGAACACACAGTAGCTTGACTTACTCTCCAAGCGCGCAGGAGTGAGACAAAGAGAGAGAAAAAGGGAGAAAAAGAGAGAGAGAGAGAGAGAGAGAGAGAGAGAGAGAGAGAGTGAATGAGCGAGACAGATAAGAGAACGAGATTTGAAGAAGGAAGAGAGTGTGCGCATCACTAAAAATCGGCCGGCGAAGCTATCGCCAACAGTAACTGCAGAGCTTCACTGTCGTTACCAGCGAAAAATTAACTTTACCCATTGCGTGCGCATTTGCCTTTGTCAGAAGAGTATTTTCCGGTTGACAAGTGCAAAATCAATTATTGTCCATCACTTTCAGTCCGCGTTGAACTTCATTTTTGCGTAATTTACTTTATTATCGAGTTTTTTTAACGATTTTGCCACTTCATTTTGTCATTCATATCTCTGTAGATAACTTCAATTTTTATATTGGTTGTCTATCAAACAGCGTTAAGAATATGTTTCATGAGATTGGATCGTATATATTTATATATTTATAAACAAGAAAAGTCTGCAGCCTTTATCAGCTAATATCCTTAAAGAAAGCAAGCTTTTCGAAAGACACATAACATCTTTAACGTCAACCATTTTACCATTCTATAATTTCATTTCTACAGTACAGTGATTTTCATATGATAAATGAGTATGAATCTTGCATAAATATAAAGCTGCTTGAACAAAATGAAGACGAGTCATAAGTTAGCGATGTGATCTGTCGCCCTAAGTTACCTATTGACACAGTTATTTATTGACACTGGTTTCTTCATTTTCTGCGTGTAATTGATATACGCGAGAAATCCAGCGAATATGAACTAAATAGATCTTTTTATGTTTAAAATTTTTCTGTTTACCTGATTGGTATTGCTGAGGAGCATGTCCACCATCACTTATGCCAGGTCCTGCTACGCAATAATCCACTGATACCGATAGTACTTGTTAAAATAAGTATAAAATAAGTTTCTTTTTATGTCTTCTGGACAATTACCGTTTAACGAATAAGGATCATATTGCCTAACCGTGACTTCAAACTTTTTAACAAAATCGAAAGCAAATTCTTTATATATTATATCTTATCTTAATTAAACTAACTTTTTAAAAGCTATGCTTTCATTAACTCCCATTGTTTTATGCGATTATTTCTTTGAACATCTCGATTGGATTTTCTATATGTGCAACCATGTTGAACTAAAATTATTTATAATTATCTTTACTTTAAATTTATTATTCTTAAGTTTTTAGGCTTCAACTTTGTCGCATTCATCTTTCTCAAATATATAATACAACCTTTTCGACTTTAGTTCAGCGAAGATTATTTAGAATGTTTCAAAACGTATATCTTTGTCTAGTATATAGCGTCTATTAATATTGCTCTTCACGTGCGATACTTTGATGTTAACACAATTTCCATCGTTCAAGCTAGTGATGCTTTGAATTTACTTATCCTTTAACATAACCTTTTTATCTTCATTAAAGATTATGAGAGAGATGTTACTATATCCAGTGCCGTTCTCATCTCTCTCTGCGCTACCACACGGGATGTTTAACCGAATTCTATGGCTAGCCTCCCCCCCCCCCTCTCTCTCTCTCGTGATCGCGGTTGTGACAAAAATGCAACAGAGTTAACGAACAGATATTTATTACAATATATGCATCAATGGAATTTGATGTATTTAAAGGTAAATGATTTAGTTAATAAAAAGTGTATCAATAAAATTTAATATCTTTTTGTAAGAATTATTGTAAAATTCATTTTTCCGACTTTCAATTATATACAATTGAAATATATTAACAGACCCGAAATTTTCATTTAATTTTACATAGAAATATACATTAACATCTACGTTATAGGTATATAATATTTCTTATTTGTTTAATGCTTCCATTTATAATGTTAAATTATATCTTGAAGATATGTATCAAGTTAAGTTACCGGTAAAATCCAAGACCATCCATTTCTGTATCCATTTTTTCACGTTTTTTCTTACTGCACGACTTGTGGATCCCGGAACTCACAATCTAGGTACGTAACAACAAGGCCAACCTAAGGGGTTACAAGTCTGCACCACTACAATCTCCGACGCGTAGGCAAATTGGACAGATTTTGTGTTGTCAAAGTACGGTGTTATTATGGAGAGTTACAATATCTACCTTTCCTAAAGCGTACAGTATGAACTTTTTGGATAAATCTCTTCATAGTCAGGGCTTCTCGGATATTTCTACTGAAAACTCCGAATACTTGAATCAGTGACTACTTATAATTGGCTTATAGATAAAAGAAAAAGTCTTGGTTTCGAAAGAGAACTAGAACATATTACTAATTGTAATTAACTGCTAAAAAAGAAGGTATAACGAGATTCTTGTTCGTGGAAGTGCGGACAAAATCCGGAATATTAAAACGTCAAAAGACGTAAAACAGTTTCGAGGGCAAGTTTGGTAGTAAGCAATAACGCTTTCCAGGGCGGCTCGTTCTCCTACACGAGGGCTACCTGGGTCCAGCAGAATGCCTCCTACACCACACGGTAAGTCGGCCCGTGGAGAGTCTCGTGAGCTACGCGATGATTCGGGCTACTGCCTGGAGAGTTCAAACGCTAATTACATACGATTACGGGAAAGGCGTGTGTGGTAGTCAAAATAATGACGCGCTTACTTGGAAATAAAGAGCTATATATTTACGCAAAACAAACTGAGCTATACACAAGGCGGAGTATGACGCGCATGCGTTGTACAAGTCAATGCAGCGCAGGCACTCGTAATTCTCATGGACCCGCGTCTGTGCAAGGCGAAACGCGCATCGTGCGAGTAAACTCGATAACAGCGCACGCCGCGTTATCTCTGCAGCGAGCAATGGACGACACGTGTACCGGCGCGCGGAATATAAAGGCGCTGGCGAATACGCTTAATCGTGCCGTGATTGTTAAATGCAGTATCACAGACGACGAGTTATAATACTTGTGCACGGTCACAAATAAAGAGCAGCGACAGATAATTGAGAGGAGAGAGCGCAAGAGAGAGATCAACCCTCGAGCAAGTACTTACAATATCCATCCAATTGGTGTCGGGCTATGGCGCACTCGCTTAACGGTCAATCACCGACAACTTTCGCACTTTGCGTAGTCGCGTATTCTGGCCGGCTTCGGTGGATTCACTCTTTGAGACCACTGCTTGGGTATCTGGGGATCCCTCTCGACTTACTCTACGAGCGTGGTCTAGGTCTTCCGGTGTCGTCGTAACCTACACGCCTAGCAGAATCGTCGCTTGGCAAGATTGTAGCCGTAACTCGAACGCTTCGCAATAGCCACGTTACCGACCGACTACTAACTCCCTCATTGCGCCTATCTTCTCTCTCTCCTCGAGACAATCGCATTTCCGCGAAGCCCGCGTCGCACGTTTACAATGGACTATCGAACGATTGTCGCGTCACTTACCAGCTCGCTGACGCCTGCACTGTCAACATCTTATATGAACAAACACATAGTAAAATTATAAATATATTTATTACTGGCTTCGTAGAAAAAGAGAGACATAACGAACTAGAAGTCGTTCGTTAAAAAGTTTGTGTCAATATTAAACTCGTTTAATATTGTTTGTCTTCAACGACGATGTTCTCGATCCATGTAGGCAAAGAAAGAAAGAAAACTTCGTTAAGAGATTCATGTTTCATTAAGAAATCTGTTAACCTTTTTAGAACTTTACGTGATTATAACCATGAATTAGATTAGAGTAGTACTAGGAGGGAGGGTTAATAAGTCCTTAGAAAAAGATAGAATAGTTATTTCCTTTAGAGACATTTATTTTAATTTTTCAATATCATTTCCTTTTGTCTCGATAAATTTTTTCCAGATGTTCTGTGAGTTATTCTAAGCCATCAGAAGCTTCGACATGATTACATGATTCGATGTCCTATAAGCCACTTTTTTAAGTTTGGAAATAAAAAAAAAAAAGTCACTGAAAGCCAAATATGGTTAATATACGAGCATCTGGAAAAGAAAAAGACCCAATTTGATGAACAGCAGGCAATCGAGGATAAAGACATATTTTTATATGATCCAGGTATTGCCGATTAACTGATAGTAAACCATAAAGATCGATATTTTAAAATATGTTTTTTTAATGAACTTTAAACGCGTTTCTGTCGAAATCACTTTTTTTTAACTAGTGGACAATTAATCTCTGAATCTACTTACTCGATTTACATAAATATTGATGAATTTTGTTTGCTCAAACTTCCTTTACAAGAATAAACCATAATTTGATTAAAAAAATTAACAAAAACTGAATTCTTTTTTTTGAACATCCGCCATTTTTTATTTTTCAAATTTTCTGGTCAATTCTTGTGTAAGACGACTTAATTTTTAAAACTCATTTTGATTTTTTTGCTTCAGACTTGCCGTTCTAGAGATTGACTGTCCGCCATGGAGCACGCTTTTTTTGATTTTTAAAGAACTTTGGCGTTCTTTATAAGGCGCACATGATTGGGATAATGAAATAAGAATTTTTTTTATATACAGGAGTTCCTTGATATTATAGAAAAAGTTTGATTACCTTATCTGATAAACAAAGTATAAACAAAAAATATTGAAATTGTGCTTTATTTTGGCTTCTAATAGGTACTAGTACTTTAACAATCCACTATTTTCTCTGTTCCTTCGTCTCAAGAGTGTAGTCAGTTCAGGCATTCTAGTATAATGACCAACAACAACTGTAACCAGGTATGAGACGTGGAGGAAAGGTGTGTAATGTGCTACCAAGCATAATACGAATATATTATATCGTATATTGCGTCCGTTGAAAAAAAATGTCCGCGTGATTAATAATTGGTAAAAAACAGGTAAAAAACGCGTCTTTACTCCCTGACGACGCAGTTCTCAATGCAAACTTATGTAATTTTTACTCTTTTTCGGCGCTAAAATTATCTGTAAAATGAGCCGTCACACGATCAAATGGAATAAATAACTAGTTAGTTATTACAAAAAACATTTGCAATATGCACAATATTGATGTCGCATTCAATTTAAACGATTTATATCGCGGATACGAAGATACAGTCGAAATTTCAATAAAAAAAATTCTATAGTTTAGAGCAGACTTACTTCCGTCAAGATATTTTAAATTGCAATTGTTGAAAAACATTCCTAAAATAAAGGCATCGAATTACCTTATAAACAAATTGAATATCTTTCTATGTGCATCATTTTGTTTTAGTTAAATATAACTATCATGAAAATGAATTTTTTTCACAAATTTACAATAACAAAAATTGGCTAAGTGCAGTAGGAACGGAAATCGGAATTTTTTTTTAAACAATTACAACAGCTTTAATGATTAACATTAAGAAATGAAATTTTCATCAACGTTTCAAGCGAAAGTAGAGGTTTATTATTAACCCGTTAACGACCAAGACGGTCGATTTTAAACTAACTTTTCGTAGCTGAATTTCAGGTACTCAACGAAGTAATAACTGGGTCCGACATATCATTCTTTATGTATTTTTGTCTGCTGAATCAGAATCTGGGCTCGAAATTCGAAAATTTCTATTGCAAAAAAAGATATGGCGATTTTTGTGCAAAAAAATCTGAAAAAAAATCGCATTTTCAAACTTTTCGATTTTTTTTCAGGCAGAAATCGCATGAATTCATGGTGAAATCATCAACCATCGGTGCACAAATTTGTTGAAGTTTAACGATAAATTTTTACATGTATGTATTTTTCGCCAAAATGGCGGCCAAAATGCAAAAAATTGCATAAAATCGCATTTTTTGTTCATTATTTTTTTTCTCGAAAACTAAAGGATTAAACAAAAATTGTCTAAGCATAAAAATGTCTTAGAATTGATCAAGGAATACTCTCAAATTTTTTCAGATTTTTTTGAGACAATTTTTTATTTTTTGAAAAATGCTAAAACCTAATTTTTAAAAAATGTCTGCAAAAAATCTGAAAAAATTTGAGAGTATTCTTTGATCAATTCTAAGACATTTTTATTCTTAAGCAATTTTCATGTAAGCCTTTAGTTTTTGAGAAAAACATTGTTGAACTTGATTACATGCATTTTCCAATGGTGGACACTTGTTGCTGGCATTAGATAATAACGTTTCGAATTGGTCTGCTTTTATGTGTTAGTAAAATTAGTCAACCATCTTGAAATGTTTTTTCGTCAATGAACATTAGAAATTTCAATATTTGTTATGTATTCATTTTCAGATTTTTTTGAGACAATTTTTTATTTTTTGAAAAATGCTAAAACCTAATTTTTAAAAAATGTCTGCAATAGATCTGAAAAAAATTTGAGAGTATTCCTTGATCAATTCTAAGACATTTTTATGCTTAGACAATTTTTGTTTAATCCTTTAGTTTTCGAGAAAAAAAATAATGAACAAAAAATGCGATTTTATGCAATTTTTTGCATTTTGGCCGCCATTTTGGCGAAAAATACATACATGTAAAAATTTATCGTTAAACTTCAACAAATTTGTGCACCGATGGTTGATGATTTCACCATGAATTCATGCGATTTCTGCCTGAAAAAAAATCGAAAAGTTTGAAAATGCGATTTTTTTTCAGATTTTTTTGCACAAAAATCGCCATATCTTTTTTTGCAATAGAAATTTTCGAATTTCGAGCCCAGATTCTGATTCAGCAGACAAAAATACATAAAGAATGATATGTCGGACCCAGTTATTACTTCGTTGAGTACCTGAAATTCAGCTACGAAAAGTTAGTCTAAAATCGACCGTATGGTCGTTAATGGGTTAATAACCTCACTTTTCTTAGCATCCTGACATCTTCTAACAATTCCACGGGAAATGTAACTGATTAACGGATGTGGACCACTGCGCGCGGCCCGGCGATGAGGGAAAAAGGTTGGTGGCTGTATTCGAGCTACAAAAAAAGTCGTCGCGCGCTTTCAAATTGTAATCGCAGAGAAATTCGCGAACTATTTCTTAGCAACTACTATACGGACTTTTATCATTTTTTTTAAATTTGGTATTACTCGACAAAATATTAACTTTCGCGTAAAAAAAATTCGATGATAATACTTTATTTACACTTGCAATTTTAACTCTCCTTATTACCGGTCAATAATTTTCAATATTTTTCCCTCTTTCCATTATTTTTTCAAAACAATTGTTATAACATATTCGACAATTAGAATTTATATATTCTACATGAATTTATATATTGTACAGTATAATTTATCATTTTCTGTTATTATAGGTAAATAAATGATGTATACGTGAAAAAGTTACGTTTTTTACTTTTTCTATAATATTGCGCAAAACATAATAATTTATGTAAATACATGATCTTCAGTAATTATATACTAAGCAACAAATGTTATTTTGAAATAACGGTATAACACTTATCTTCATATACTCTGGGTTACTATCTTTATATTATTTATTTTTCGTTTTTTACTTGTTCAAAGACATTCAAGTTCATCATCACTGTTCGAATCACTCTCCGTTTCGTAATTATTGTTAATCAAATCATCTTCATGTGCATTTTCGTTGAAGTTATCATTAAATTCGATATCTAATTCTTTATTTTCATCATTATCTACTTCATCCATTCTAGTAATGGCTTGAATGTTCGAACAAGTTTCTCCTTCGCAACCGGAACACATTCTGTGCGAACCAATTCGTGTTCTCTGCTGCTGCCAATTTGTGCGCTACAACCAGTCTTACAAGAGTAACTAATAATATTCAGCAAATTGTGTGAAATTAAAGTTTAACTCGTCAAAATTAGCTTCATGTCTTCATTATTTTATTTCCAACCATATTGTGCGACGTCTTATTTGTTGCTAAGCCATGTTTGTATCTAATGATAAATACGCAAACAATGTTCTTAAGCTGTAGATTTAGTAGGTGGAAGACATTTTGATAGAACACGATGCTGCTTTCAGCGATTTAACTTTATTTTTTCTTGACATTTTGATCAGTGCAAAATGTTTTTCTGTCATTTCATTAACGGTCAATAAACCAATTTCGAGAACTTTATGACAATTGATTGTTTCGTTGCCGACAACGCCTGTAGCGATTGAAATGAGCTTGTTGCTTTCCGGGAATGGATTGTGATTTTCGAAAAAAATATCCATCTTTCTCATGTTTGCACTATCTGTATACACTCTAGCTTTTAAATTTCGACGCGTTGCTCGGAAGTTTCATAGTAGACGTCACTAAAATCTTCAATTTTATCGACGACGTCAACAACTGTCACCGATGAAATAGTATACCTTATGAGAAATTGTTCAGTTATTCTATGACTTGTAGATACGCTTCCTGATCCTGTTTTGTAAATTGCTTGTATCCGGTAGGGTCCATGATTTATTCTAACATTTGTTGAAGGTGTAAATGTAAATACTTCGTGTACAGTGTGTACATGCAAGTAAGGCAGCATTTGCTATACTGATTGTACGAGGGGGGGGGGGTGTCCAATAAGTCTTTACAAAAAGAAGGAAAAAAAGTTTGCGTATGTATTTTTTTTTATTTTTCAACATAATCTCCTTGAAGGTCGATACATTTTATTAAACGGCCTTTCAGTTTTTTTAAGCCATCAGAAAAATATGATTTCTGAAAATCCTCAAAATAGGCATTTGTTTCGGCGATGACTTTTTCATTCGACGTGAACCATTATCTGGCAAGTCATTTTTTGAGGTTAGGAAATAAGAAAAAGTCGCTGGGAGCCAAATCAGGCGAATATGGTGGATGGTCAATTAATTCGAACTTTCAATCATTAATTTTTGCCATCGAAACTGCACATTTTTTTTGTGCAAGTGAAGACATTTTTCTCTGATTTTTTCTTTCAGCTAACCTAATAATGACGCATAATATTGTCCAGTTATCGTCTGGCCCTTTTCCAAGTAGTCGATGTAGATGATTCCATACGCATCCCAGAAAACCGTGGCCATAATCTTGTCAGCTGACTTTACTGTCTTTGTCTTCTTTAGGGCTGGTTCTCCTGCGGTAATCCATTGTTTGGACTATTCTTTGGTTTCAGGAGTGTAATGGTGTACCCATGTTTCGTCTACAGTTACGAATCGACGCCAAACGACTTCCGGATTACGACGTATGCGTGCCAAAACCGTATCAATTATCGAAAATGATTACTCTCCGGTTTTTAATAGTAACAATTACTGAATACCATGCTATATTTAGAGTTTTACATGAAGCTGGCATGCGATGTAAAGCTCGTGGACAAAAACACACTTTCATAACATTTGATTTGTCTCCATTTCAAAGGGTCCAAGTAATTCTGAATTGTATAAAAAGTACAAACGTAGAATTGAAAGTTAGTTCTATTATTCTTAGATTAGGTTGCTTTGACACCAGGATGTCGTATGCTAGCTTTATTGGAGTGATTACGAATGGAAGTGGGTTGAAAGAAACATTTTGACGAATACTTGCGGAACATTCTGCAGAAAAAGCTTTGATGATGATGCATGTTCTCGGTGCTTTCTCGGGCTCGTCATTATATAGTTCTCTCATGAATAAAGTTTTGGAGACTATTGATTTTATCAAAGATGAAAAGAAATTGCTGACTGAAGCTTTTCATTATATTGGTAGAGAGGTTTGCCAAACAAACGCATGTCGAGGTGATTTTCAAACAATTTTGAAAAAATGTGAAAACGTACTAGAGAATATAAAAAAAAGAGCCCTGGAGCGTCCCTATAGGTGCAATTCATTCTCATGGCTAAGATCCGCAACCAATCTATTGAAACCGAAAGGACAGACAACTGGAAATTGTACTTACGAGGGGGGGGGGGGTCAATAAGTCTTTACAAAATCCAAGAGATGACGCTCGTCACGCTTAAATTATGATGTTTTTGGCAAGCAATACTACTAATTAGATATCGTACAAAGTTTCAGCTCGATTCATTAAGTCGTTTTTTTGTGAGCGTTGGTTGAACAAAAAGTTATTGGTTTATTTGAAAAATGGAAAAAACCGAGTTTCGAGCGCTGATAAAACATTTTCATTTGAACGGCCTTACACCAGAAGAAATCACAGTTGAGTTGAACGCCATTCATGGCAAGTCTGCCCGTGTTTTTGAGACTGTTTATGACTGGGTAAATGAATTTAAACGCGGCCGTACAACAACAAAAGATGAACCTCGTTCAGGACGCCAGTAGAAGTGAGTACGCCCGAAATGGTCAACAAAATCCACGATATTGTGTTGAGTAATAGAAGATTAGAATTGCGAGAAATAGTTAAGGCCACAAGGGTATCAAAGGGTATAATCATTTCAATTTTACATGAAAAATTGGGGATGAAAAAAATATCAGCAAGATGGATGCCGCGTTTGCTCACTATTGAAAACAAACGAACCCGCGTGATCACCTCTTTTGGCTCTTTTGGCACGCATACGTCGTAATCCGGAAGACGTTTGGCGTCGATTCGTAACTGTAGATGAAACATGGGTACACCATTACACTCCTGAAACCAAAGAACAGTCCAAACAATGGATTACCGCAGGAGAACCAGCCCCAAAGAAGACAAAGACAGTAAAGTCAGCTGGCAAGATTATGGCCATGATTTTTTGGGATGCGTATGGAATCATCTACATCGACTACTTGGAAAAGGGCCAGACGATCACTGGACAATATTATGCGTCATTATTAGGTTGGCTGAAAGAAAAAATCAGAGAAAAACGTCCTCACTTGCACAAAAAAAATGTCTCTTTCTTCAAGACAATGCTCGAGTTCATATGTGTGTAGTTTCGATGGCAAAAATTAACGATTTATAGTTCAAATTAATTGACCATCCACCATATTCGCCTGATTTGGCTTCCAGTGACTTTTTCTTATTTCCTAACCTCAAAAAATGACTTGCCGGACAGTGATTCATGTCGAATGAAGAAGTCATCGACAAAACAAATGCTTATTTTAAGGATTTTCAGAAATCATATTTTTCTGCTGGCTTAAAAAAACTGGAAGGCCGTTTAATAAAATGTATCGACCTTCAAGGAGATTATGTTGAAAAATAAAAAAAATTACATGCGCAAAACTTTTTTCCCTCTCTTTGTAAAGACTTATTGACCCCCCCTCCTCTCGTAGCATCGCTCTTAACTATTACTGTTTTTAATTCAATGAAATCTTTGGCTTTTGAATGTCACCGAGTCATGCTTTACGGAGTATTTGATTTCTATCGTTAATAAAACAAAATTGTCAGTTGGTTTTATAACTATAAGTGGAGATACCATCGCTAAAATAATCTTTCAATCTATTTCTTATTATTCTTAAATCAAATACTTGTTTTGATTGAGTCAACTTTCCATACTTAAATATCAATTGATTTGTTGAATATTGATATTAGTCTGGATATTTTTCAACATTATTCGAATTCAATTATGAATTCGATCAAAACCGTAGTCGATTCATCAGCAGGACGTCCAGGTACGTTAGTTTTTTTTTTATTTTATCAATCTCTGTCTTTTTACAATCTGTGTCACGCATAGAAAAATAAGTAAATTTCATTGCTATTAGACATACCTATATAGTAAAAAGCAGTATACTTCATTAAGTATATTGTCTTTGTTTTACAATATGACCGAAATAATTATGTTAATTTGATTACGCATATATTAGTTTATGTTACTTTAGTCTGGTGTTGGTGATGGATGTCTTGAGAAGTTTGTTGACAAGTTTATTTGGGTGGTATTGAAGTTTGGATTTATATTTTGCGTAGAATTTTTTAATTTCTTCTCTAACTGTAGGTATCTATAAATCGATTCGGGTAATTTCATTCGGTACGAACCATGGAGCCGGTACTATATTACGTAGGACTTCCGATTGAAATCATTCCATGATTTTCATATTTAAGTTAGAAGCAATACTTCATAGTTGAATACCATATGTTCAGACTGGTTTGAGTACAGATTTATATAGCAGCAGTTTATTTTCAATTGGCAGCTCCGATTTTGTTCCGATGAGCTAGTACAAGAGCCTCCATTTTAGACTAAACTGTTTACGTTTAGTAAATAGTAAATGTTCTTTCCATGTAAGTCTTTGGTCTAGGTGAATACCTAGATAATTTACTTTATTTCTTTACGGAATATATTTATCGGTTAATCTAATAGAAGGACAGATATCTTTTCGAAATGTGAATGTCCTATGTATTGATTTCTTTCATTTACTAATATTCTCCAGGAATTAAACCAATTTTGAAGATGATTTCTTATGTAGTTTTGTAATGTGTTGGTTGCTATTGTTATCTTTGAGTATACTGTTAAAATTGTTGTGTAGATAATCGGCTCTATCGTGCTCTATTGTATATATAGATATCGTAACAATGTAGTGGGCTGAGGAAAAAATTTCGTGAGCTTGTGTAGTAGCCTTTTATGCCAAACCGTGTCAAAAGCCTGAGCAACATCCCGGAATATACTAGTGCAGTATTGTTTATCTTCGATGGTTTTCCTCGCAACAAACACTATTCTACGAGGGTGGGTCAATAAGTCTTTAGAAAATCCAAGAGATGGCACTCAAAATATTCAAAGTATCACAACTTATATTGTACCAGCAAGCGTCACTATTAGATAGAGTGCTACCGAAGTTTCAACTAGATCCATTGAGTAATTTCGTTTTTATCGTTGATCAAAGTGAACAATTTTTGTTTCTTGTTAACAATGGATAAAAGTCAGTTCCGAGCGGTGATGAAACATTTCTATTGAAAAGACCTTACACCGAAAGAAATCAAAGCTGAGTTAGATGCAGTTCATGGTGTATCTGTCCCTGTGTTCGCAACTGTTTACAATTGGGTAAATGAATTTAAACGTGGCCGTACATCGACTGCAGATGAACATCGTTCAGGCCGTTCTGTAGACGTGAACACTTCGGAAATAATCAATAAAATCCACGACATGGTGTTGAGTGACCGACGAGTAAAATTGCACTAAATAGTTGAAGCCACGGGGTATAGTAATTTCGATTTTTCATGAGAAATTGGACATAAGGAAAATTTCGGCAAGATGGGTGCCGCGTTTGCTCTCAGTTGAGAACAAACGCAGTCGAGTGGTAGCCGCCAAGGCCCTGTTGGCGCGCATCTATCGTAATCCGGACGACTTTCTGCGTCGATTCATAACTGTACACGAAAAGTGAATACACCACTACACTCCTGAGACAAAGAAACCGTAAAAACAGTGAATTGTGATAGATCAACCAGCGCCAAAAAAGGCGAAAACAGTGGGATGCACGTGGAATTATCTTTATTGACTATTTAGAAAAAGAACAAACAATTATCGGAGAGTATTATGCATCATTGTTAGACCTGTTAAGCGAGAAAATAAAGGAGAAACGTCTTCATTTGAACAAAAAAAAATTCTGTTTCACCAAGATAATGCACGAATGCACACTTGTTTAGTTTCAATAGCTAAAATTAAGAAATTGAAGTTCCAATTAGTAGACCATCCACCGTATTCACCAGATTTGGCCCCTAGTGACTTTTTTTACTTCCATACCTAAAAAAATGGTTTGCCGGACGATTGATCTGAAACGAGGAGGTCATAACATAATGGCTATTTTGAGGAACTTCCAAAATTATTTTTTTCTGATCGCTTAAAAAAACTTGAAGGAGACTTGGAAAAGTGAATAGAGCTAAAAGAAGATTATGTTAAAAAATAAAACAAATCTAGCAAAAAAAAATTCTTTTTCTATCTTTTTCTAAGGACTCATTGACCCACCCTCATATTTACTTGCCGAATCGTGAAGTTATTACACCTGAAACCGAATCGATGAACAGGGATAAGCTTACTATTTAGTATTATTGGGTTAACTCTAGTTAGAATTAGTTTTTCAAAGATTTTAAAAAGTGCTGAAAAAGGCTAATCGTTCTATATGACGTTACTAGTTAGGATTCTTTACTGGATTTCGGTTAAGAGTCAGCGTTTGATCACTGCGGTGTACGAAGTGTGTTCAAAAAGTAAAGTGAATTTTTATTTTTATGAAAAAATATTTATTTATTCATCACAATTTATGTTGTCTCCTTCAAGGTAATCCTCCTCAGATATAATACACTTGTACGAACATTTTTTTCAATCCTCAAAGCACTTCTGGTAAGTACTTTCTGGTATAGCCTTGAGTTCTTCCAGCAATTTTTTCTTCATCTCCTCAATCGTTCCAAGCCTCCGTCCTTTCATGGGTTTCTTTAGTTTTGGGAACAGGAAAAAGTCGCAGGGGGCCATATCCAATGAATATGGTGCCTGAGGCATGATTGTGGTTTCGTTTTTGGACAAAAAGTTCGACACAAGCAATGATGAGTGAGCAGGTGCATTATCGTGATGCAAAATCCATAAATTGTTTTCTCACAATTCCGGAAGTTTTTTTCGTATCGCTTCTCGCAAACGGCGCATAACTTCAAGGTAATACTCTTGATTTACCGTTCAACCTTGTGGTATGAACTATTGATGTACTACGCCATGATAATCAAAGAAAACAATGACCAAAACCTTGACATTTGATCGAACTTGACGTGCTTTTTACAGTTTTGGCTCTTCTAGAGTCTTCCATTAGGACGGAGGGCTTTAGTTTCGACGTCATAACCATAAACCCATGATTCATCATCAGCTTTGACTCTCTTGATCATATTAGGATCATCATTGACGTCGTTGAACATCTCTTAAGTGATGCTCCTTCGACGGTTCTTTTGTTCAAAATTAAGCAATTTGCTGTTATACGTTTTATGCCCAAAACTGCGGAAAAAAATTGCATAGTACGAGCCAACAGAGATGCCGACCTCTTCAGCCACTTCTCTAATAGTGATTCGACGATTTTTTAACACCATTTGTTTCACTTTTTCAACACTTTCATAGTTATTGAAGTGCTGCGGCGTCCAGAGCGAGGTTCGTCGTCGGTGTCTTCTCGGCCATCTTGAAAGAGTTTATACCATTTGTAAACATTTTTTTGACCTAAAGTAGACTCACCTTATGCTACTGTCAACATTTCAAGTATTTTGGAGCACTTAATTCCATTTTTTACACAAAATTTTATTCAAACTCTTTGATCCACTGTTTCCGACAGCAGAAAATCGCCGAGCATAAAAAACACGTCTAACGTTTGTCTCACAAAAAAAAAATAAACATACAAACTGGCTGAAACTGTGAGCATATGTATACCAAAACAATAAAAATAATATTGATGATCGAATCTATGTAGCCCACTCAATTTAAAAATTCACCTTACTTTTTGAACACATCTCGTACAGGCGTGCCAAAACTGCGCTCTACCCGAAAAGCTACAGTATTAGCCAAACAGTAAAATGACAGTTAAATTCAAAATTAAATTTAATAAACTCCAATGAAAACGAAAAGAACGGACGAAATGGCCATTTAATTAGGAGATGACAAGACCACTCCTAATAAAAATAACGAAAACTGGAAAATCGTAAGCGACAAAAGAAACAACCCAGAAAACCAAACATAAAACGACAAGTACAATTATTAGTTATATTAAGAACTATTCATTCATCAGTTGACATAGATGAATGAGAAATAGCCATAGAAGAACATGGATATAAAGTATTAAGTATTCATAAAATAAGACATCATATCACAAAACCACGATTGCCGCTTTATACAGTTGAAATTGAACATGATTATAAAAGTCAAGAAATTTATAAAGTAAACCGTGTATTAAACACGGTAATCAAATTCGAGCCACCGAACATTAAAAGAGAAATTCTTCAACGTCAAAACTGCCAAGAATATGGGCATACAAAAAACTATTGTTACAAAAGCACTGTGTATGTGAAATGTGCTGAAGAACACCAAACTAAAGAATATCCAATGAAATAAAAAATAAAACACGTAATGTGTGCAAATTGCAAAGGAAATCACATTGCAAATCTTAAAGGATGTTCAGTTCGTAAGCAATCATAGCAAAAATTCTTTCCTAGAGAAAAAACTAAGAGATAAAACGTTAAATCAAAACGGTATTCGAGTTCATCAAAATTAAAATGAAAATGAAAATGCAAACGTCAATAGAGTTAGACCAAATAAAATATATGATAAAATATATATACAGGGTGTCTCAGACCACCCGTCCACCCCCCAAAGTGTGCCGAAAAAGTTTTTTTTTTTCAAAAATTGATAACGCAATTATATATAAATCGAGTACGCTCTATAGATTGGACGTAAAGTCAACTTCCGGTTCCAACCGGAAATGGCCTATTCAGACCGAAAGTGCATGAAAATCCATTTTTTTAAATGGAACATGCATACTTTTTTTCAGATTCAGATTCTACGGTAAAAAATACGAAAATTCCATAAGAAGAATTTTTTGAAAAAAGTTGATATTTGACCTCTAATTGACGTCTGAAGTCTGTAATACACCAGTTCGTACTCAAGCTGCGAATATGCATGTTTTAACAATGGAATAGGATAATGTGGCTCCTCTAAGAGGTTTTCGGGGTCGCTGAGTCCGAATCCAAGGTGAGTTTGATCTTATCAGGTCATTTTGAGGTCAATTAAGGTCATTTAGAGGTAAAATAAAAAAAAATATTAGATTTATCAAGAACGAAGTACTTTTAAAATTTTAGCCTTAATATTACAAAAATATGAATCTCGTCGTTTTTTCATTTATTCTTGTTATTATTAATCTATGTATTTACATAGCGTACTTTTATGAAATTAGGGGAAATGAAATTTCAAAACAAATTAGTTTAGCGAGATAAAAATCTTTATTCTTAAAGCATAATAGATTTCGTTGCAGTAGCAACATTTGTTTATAATAACATAAATAATGATAATTTGTTTTATTAGAACCTAACATAATGAAAATTTTTATAACATAATTAGATTTTATCTTCTATTGTTCTGTAAATAAAATTTTTTTAAGAATAACGCTGAAATAACTGTGCGAAAATAGACGGTGAAGATTTGACAAAAACTTTAATGTTCAAAATGCGCTCCGTCATGAAATACATGCTTTTTTTGAAATACTCTTCTTTGGAAATTATCAACAGCTCTTCTAATTTCTGCTGCCTGCAGCGACCGAATTGCATCCGTGATTCTGCCAATCATATTGGCTCTCGTTGTCGGACGTTCTTGGTAAACTATGTCCTTTACTCTTTCCCACAAATAGTAATCCAGGACAGTCAGATCTGGGGATCGAGGTGGATAATTGACAGGACCAAACCTTCCAATCCACCTATTGGGGAACATACGATTCAAACTATTTCGGCAGATATGTGCCGTATGTGCAGGACATGCATCTTGCTGAAACCACATGTCACGCCGTAACTGCAGTGGGAGGTTTTCCGGGGATTTTGTGGTGACCAATAACGACAATTCCACGTATTAACTTCTGCATCACTCTTGACGGTACATTCATCCGAAAATAGAACAGATCTGTGTAACTCATCTCTTTGGCGGACTGACCTGTTATGTTTTGTGAACAAAGATTTTTATCTCGCTAAACTAATTTGTTTTGGAATTTCATTTCCCCTAATTTCATAAAAGTATGCTATGTAAATACATAGATTAATAATAACAAGAATAAATGAAAAAACGACGAGATTCATATTTTTGTAATATTAGGGCTAAAATTTTAAAAGTACTTCATTCTTGATAAATCTAATATTTTTTTTAGTTTTACCTCTAAATGACCTTAATTGACCTCAAAATGACCTGATAAGATCAAACTCACCTTGGATTCGGACTCAGCGACCCCGAAAACCTCTTAGAGGAGCCACATTATCCTATTCCATTGTTAAAACATGCATATTCGTAGCTTGAGTACGAACTGGTGGATTACAGACTTCAGATGTCAATTAAAGGTCAAATATCAACTTTCTCAAAAAATTCTTCTTATGAAATTTTCGTATTTTTTACCGTAGAATCTGAATCTGAAAAAAAAGTATGCATGTTTCATTTAAAAAAATGGATTTTCATGCACTACCGGTCTGAATAGGCCATTTCCGGTTGGAACCGGAAGTTGATTTTACGTCCAATCGATAGAGCGTACTCGATTTATACATAATTGCGTTATCAATTTTTGAAAAAAAAAACTTTTTCGGTACACTTTGGGGGGTGGACGGGTGGTCTGAGACACCCTGTATATAATATAAAAAAAATATCAGATAAGAGAAAAATATCAAAACAAACAGTTGTTGAATCAGAGCTAAGTAGACATACTAACGAAGTAAAGACAAATAATATTATTATTACGACATTCCCCTAAAACCATTATTACATCAACAATCTTATTTGGAGGATAGTCAGTCCTTATGACAGTTAAAAATTTAACTAACACTGTTAAATTTTAATTAATATTTCAAGTGTAGTGCAATAAACAAAAAATTTTGATAATAATCGAAAAATTTAACAAGTAGTAATAGTAGTAAATGATCACCCTCGTCTAAATTTAACACGAATTAGATATTTCAATATTTGTAATGGGGGAGGTTATCTAAAAAAAAATGGGAAATTTTGTTTAAGAACAAACTCCCACGGTGCAGAGCTAACCGCCGCTCCGTTAAACACGTATGATTGTACCTTTATCGTTTATTGATTCGCCTTTACGTCAGATGATTTCGCTTAATTGTCTTCTATCGAACGGAGTTGAACTCACCTTAACCCATTTCTTCCCAAGGCGCCATTTTATAGTCGATTTGTTTTTGACCGAGGAAAACCTCAAAATAATCGAAAATGTATACTAGAAGTCACTTTTCTATTGTAAAATTTCCCGCTCTTTACGAATCTGCAGTCAGAATTAGGATATTTTTGACGGAAAATTACAAAATGGCGTCTTGAATATTGATGAAAATTTAGTATTACATTAGAATTTTTCTTTCAGAAATTAGTTGCTGAAATTTATAGAATCAGGATGAAAATGTAGATTTACATTGAAAATGTTAGTTCTTTGATAAACCTAGGCATTACGAATTTTCCTGGAACATTTTTCCAAGATGGCGGCCAGCTACATGTTGACAAGCGGGGAAATCTAAAATTTTCTAAATAAAAGCCGATTTAGAGAA
This sequence comes from Phymastichus coffea, assembly GCF_024137745.1. Lineage (NCBI taxonomy): Eukaryota > Metazoa > Arthropoda > Insecta > Hymenoptera > Eulophidae > Phymastichus > Phymastichus coffea. The sequence continues at coordinate 5,729,265 of NW_026706827.1, forward strand.
TGAATATATACTACCTATACTTTCGATGTCGCTGTATACAATGCTAGTGTCAATTTCAATTTTACAAAATGGCGGATCCAATATGGCGTCGGTAATACCAAAATCAGTTTGTGTTGATAAAATCGCAAATCTAAGTGCTACATTTTGTCTTGAATTTTTAGCACTTTTTCTAGTATTTTCCAAAATAATTGATGCAATAGTGGAAGAAATTATTCATCAAGCGTACCTGTTTTTTCAAGATGGTAAGAGTCAAAACAATTTGCACATAGATACTCTTGACATTGTTCGCAATAAATATTCGTACGTTTCTTGCAGTCATTGCTAGCTTTGCATATTCTTTGTGAAGATTTTGTGGATTTATTGTAGATATGATGATACTCTCTGAAACAAGTATCACAGAAATGAGTTTTGCACTCATAGCAATAAAATATTGTTCTTATGGTACACTTTATACACATTTATCTACGATCAGGTATTGTGAGTTTCAAATGCTTTGATAACTTTTCAATCGGTTGCTCTAAATAAGACTTTGCAACACTTTTTGCAAAATCTTTACTAGACATTCTCTTTTTGTTCACCATATTGTACAAAATCAAAGCATTTGTCAGTGAAGACTCGATCAATCTACATAAAATAACCCATGTCCATTTCTTTGAACCAATATTCGTTTTTAGATCACTGCAGTATTGATCATGAAGATAAACTCCTCCCATAAAGTTGTTGTATGTCTTGAATGCTCCAGGAAATTCAATTGGTACTTTACGTTTAGCTGTTTTATCGAATCGTTCCATTGGAATAGTAGGTGTAACGCCAACGGCTGTAGATAATATGGACACTGGTTTCGAGTCCATTACCGTAATGTAATTTATACCACTGGTTTTATCATGACTTACAACATAAGATCCTCTAACAGCTTTCTTTTTATCTAGTTTATGTTTATCTATCAATGTCTTCTGTTCGGGATTTTTGATCAATGTTTTCGAGTTTTTACTTGATTTATCCAACACTTTTGGAAACATCTCCTTTGTAAAAACACGATCATCTCTAACCGTACCTGTTGCACACAGGTTTTGTTTTTTCAAGTGTACCAGTAAATCAGGGGATGTGAAAAATCGATCAAAATATAGATAATATTTAGCTACATCATTCTTATCGACCGATGTTAGAAAAACATGAAGCATATTCATCACTGCCCGAGATCCTAAACTGCATTTAGAGAACTTCGTGTCACTTTGACAATCATTTTTTCCACAGTAGATATCTATTTCTAAAACAAATCCATTAAAAGTACAAAGGGCCCATAATTTTATTCCAAAACGTATTGGTTTGTCTTTGATGAATTGTTTTAGAAGCGTCCGACCGAAAAATTTAATCATCATTTTATCTATTGATAAAGAAGAGCAAAAAAATCCAAACTGTCTTACATTTTCTCTGAAAATGTTTAAAATTACACGAACTTTCCAAACTTTGTCATTATCAGTCTTATCCGAATTTTTCGAAGTTTTCAAATTAGACTTAATTTTTTCAAACAAATTTCTATTCATCGTTTCTGAAACAACATCGGAATGCCACATTTCATCAGTCGACCAGTAATCTCTATAGCTTTTACGAATATTGGAAGTGGAAAAAATGATAATACCTAAAAATGTGTTGAAATGATCTGGATCTAATTCAAATCCATTTTCAGTTGTCGCTTCAATAATGTAATCTCTCATTCTATCACAAAAAAACATTTCAAATAATTCTCGAGGTTCCTTTCCTAGTACATTTTGTTTTATTGCTTCAAAATTATATATTTCTGATTCAAGTTGAACATCGTATGGTCTTTCTTGATCTATCCATTCGTATTTATGTGAGGCTTCTAACTTTTTCTCGTTCGCGGAAAAATTTTGATACTCTTCTTCATAAGATAAGGCTACTGCATCAGTGAATCTAGAAGTTCCATCAGCTTCTCCGTCATTATCGAGACCTTCTACGTTACTATTATCATCATCGGGTACCCACATAACTTCATGATCATTTTCATCTTCATCACTATGATCATTGTTTTCTACAACACTGCTATCAACACTGGCATTCCTCATCGACTTACGTTTCGGCATGATTTTGCCAGTTTTATGAAACTTCTTTTAGAGTCCGAATCTGATAAATATTTATCTTGAAAAAATACTCGGTGAATAGTAAAGCTCGCCAATTATCCTGAAAAGGACTATTGGAGAGACAGCCGAAGAAAAGAGTGAATATGCTCCAACTATCTTGAAAAAGACCGTTAGAGAAATACGCACTTTTCAATCCTCCACAAGATGGAAAATCTCGCCAATTATCCTGAAAAGGACTATTGGAGAGACAGCCGAAGAAAAAGAGTGAATATGCTCCAACTATCTTGAAAAAGACCGTTAGAGAAATACGCACTTTTCAATCCTCCACAAGATGGAAAATCTCGCCAATTATCCTGAAAAGGACTATTGGAGAGACAGCCGAAGAAAAAGAGTGAATATGCTCCAACTATCTTGAAAAAGACCGTTAGAAAAATACGCACTTTTCAATCCTCCACAAGATGGAAAATCTCGCCAATTATCCTGAAAAGGACTATTGGAGAGGCAGCCGAAGAAAAAGAGTGAATATGCTCCAACTATCTTGAAAAAGACCGTTAGAGAAATACACACTTTACAATACTCGAGAAGACAAAGGATTTATCCAACTGTAGGGACAAAGAATCCAGAAAAAAATATTGTAATTATCGACTACATGTTGCATATTTTTATAAAAGATTATTTTATAATCAAAAATAATTTTTTTACCTTTAACACTACTCTATTTCTTTAATTACTACAGTGAACGTAAATGTTAATTTTTACTTTAAGTTAAAAACATCTTAGTAGATTAAAGAATTACATTTAAACAATCGGAAGGGGCTTACTTTTATTTTTTAAAAAATCAATGAACTAGCTAATTTCTCAAAGTCTATTCATTATGAAAAGTTGTCTATGGAATTTTAATAATTAATTTCAGCTCATTCACCATAAAAATAATTTCAAATAAGCTTTGCTAGCTGTATCACAATAAATTATAAATAAATTAACAAATCAAAAAATAACAGTACTTATTGAAGTAGAAAAATTTATTTTTGATTAGAAAAAATTCTTGTAAATATTATTATAGCATTGAATTTGTACCCAAGCTAAATAGTTAAATAAACGTCTGATCCAGCCAGTAAATATTATTTCAATATTATATTATACGTAATCCAACAATGAGTAGAGAAAAAATAACGTAAATATGAAAAAATTAAGTTTTAAAATAAAACTCTACAAAACTAAATATGATAACTTTTCTTATTTGATTTAGATTGATTTAGAAACTAGACGGAGAATGTAGTTTTAGCAAGATGATGCAACAATACAGTTTGCACTAATTGTCCGAGAATTTTTGAATCAGACTTACCATGAAAGGTGGATAACCAGTTAATTGGCTTTCTAACTCACCTAATTTAACATCTCTAGATTTTTATTTGTGGGGCTTTCTAAAGAATGTTGTTTTTGAAGAGCGAAGTAAGCAAATGGAGGTAACTTTGAATATTTGCTTCATGGTTAAAACAGTAAGAGGTAAGAGGACTTTAATCAAGCACTCTAAAAGGAATACAATCCTATTACGGCCACGTCGTTGTTCCTGGGTAACGATAAAGATAAGATAAGTATATTATGTTATTTGATCTTAAATTATCCTTCTGTAGTAGATCCATTCAAGATAAAACAAACTTGAAATATTATTTTCCGCGTAATTTTTTCTGATTCCAGGGTCAAAAATAGAGGTTTCCATTAAAAAACAATGACCTTCAAATAACCTTGATGATCGAGTTAAAGGTCAAAGTAATCAGTGGATCAAAATATTTAATTCCCATCCTAATCATAGTACGTAATCGACAATTCTTCTATCAGAATACGCAATCGCGCAAATAGCAACTACAGGATTTTTTAATATTTGACCATAAAGTGATTTTCCGAAAGTGACAAAAAAAAATGTTAAAATACCGTTTCGGACGTAAAATTTCTCACCCTTTCGAATTCGGTGTAAAAAATAAGCGTTTTCATTATAAAAAATACCCTACCCCCAATATTCTTGAAAACGCAGTTTTTTTTGGAATTTGACCTTGAAATGACCTTGTAAGGGTCATAAAAAAATGTTCAAATAACGTTTCGGACGTGAACTTTTCCGCTGTTTCCGAATCTGTGGTAAAAATAAGTGTTCCCATTAAAAAAAAACTACTTTGACCTTGAAATAACCTTTAAGGTCTAGTCCAAGGTCAAAGACGTTAGCGCCATTGGATGGCCTCCTTTGCTCCTTACAACTTTTATCTGAACCATTTTTCCCTATCTCGCTTAGGTTCCGAGAAATCTGGTAGCTTAAAATGGCCCACCCTGTATATACCAATCATATCACTAGTTAAACCAGCTAAAACAAGGGTAATGTTTATTCTGTTTGCACTGCAAATAATTTGAATATCTTCTCTACAAAGAAAATTAATTTTCTTAATGACTCTTTAATAAATTATATTTTTAGAAAAATAATTACCGTTATCACTATGAATTAATTAGAAAAGAAAAATATTTTGCAATTTTGATTGAAATTTCGGTGTCAGACAAGATATGAATGCGAATAACACGCGTAACTTATGGATTTCAGCTTGAGAACCTAATAAGTTACCGGTTTCAGAGTCATCTTCGGAAAGAATTAAAGGAATGACTATAGAATCTGTCAGTGTCGATTGAACTTTTCATTCCAAAAGTCACTTTGTAGAATATTTTTAACAGGGCCTGTGTCGTTTTGCAAAATATACATGTATTCTATTGTTTCATATAAAACATGTGGAAATTAAAAAAAAAACTTCAATACTTCTCGTAAAGGTATAAATTGACCAGTTGCTTTAATGTCACTTATCAATCCACTGCGGTCTTTTCCTTCATAAAAACCAAAAGTAGTCGGTTTTGATAAAATGAAAATTCCAATGTTTTTTAATAACTTTAATGATTTGTACTCTGTACTGAAATTGCCTTATATCGACTGTACTGGTTGAAACACACGATTCACATTCGTACATCAAAGACCCGCCTGTTACGCATGAAAACAATTTCTTTCTCATTAAGTGGCATATGTATTTATATAACAGTACTATGAAATGAAAAGTAGTTTCAACCACTTTTTTATTCAATTTTAGACCACCATATTTTACGTCACAATTCAGATACCATTTTTAACAGTAAATCATAAATAAAGTTTTGAAAACTATGATTACTCTTGTAATTACAGTCATTGACAATTTTTTTGGGTGATTTCTTGTCATGTACAGTGCGTATGTTACGCTGAACTAAAGAGTTATAAATTTTGAAATTATCTTTTTCTGCTCTGTCAATGTAATCACTGCATAACGTCATCGCGCTATTTTCATCTTTCACACAAATAGCATAATTTTCAGTATTCTTACGATACATACGATTTGGCATGTTTCATTGTAATATGAAGTTTTTATTTGCACAATGCTTTAAAAGACTTATTGCAATAATTAGAGATTTCATTCGAGGGGAGTGTGGACGTGTCTTGGATGTGAGCGCGAGTTTTGGTGAAAAAGTTAAAGAGGAAAAGTGTTTGAGGAGAGAAATAGAGGTGAAAAGAGCGTGGAGGCGGAGGAGGAGTGGAGAAGAGAGAGAGAGAGGCCTGGAGAAGAGCAGGAAAAAGCAGAGAGAGAGAGGAATAAAGAAAAAAAATAAAAGTTGAGGTTAAGAGAGAAAATCAGAAAGCGGGAAAGGCAGGCAGAGAGGAGGGGCGGTAAGAAGTAAAGGCAGAGAGAGAAAAGGTAAGACAGGGAATAAAGGTGGGATCACGGGTAGATATAGAGAGTTGAATTAAGGCGTACGGGATAGGAAGGAAAGATTTGTGACAACAGAAAAACTAAGAGATAAAGGCGGAAGGTTAGATAAGAAAGGCCCAGAGGAGGAAAAGAGTAAAGGTGGTGAGGGGGAGAGAGAGCGGGGAGGGGCTGAGGGAGAATAATAGAGGAGAAATGAGAGAGGCAAAAAGATGCAAGAGTGAGAGCGAGGGAAGCGAGATGGATGGGGAGGGGGGAGAAGGATTGGACAACACGATAAGAGAAGCGGGAAAAAGTAGTGGTGCAGAAGATATAATCGAAAAGATACGGACAGATATAAGGGAATTAAGAGAGGTATGGCAGGAGGAAAGGAAAGAATGGACAGAAATGTTTAAAGAAATAATGGGAAAAATGGTAAGAATGGAGGCAGAGGGGAAAAGAAGAGAAGAAGGATGGGAGAAGGAAATAGGAAAAGTTAGGAAAGAACAAGAGAGAGAGAGAGAGAGAGAGAGAGAGAGAAGAAAGAAAGAAAGAGACGAAAGAAGAAAGGGAAAAAGCAGAACAAAGAGAAAAGAAACTGCAGGAAAAATGGGGAGAGAGGATGGACCAGTTGGAAGAGGAGTGCGTGAAACTAAAAGAAAGCATAGAAGGAGGAAACAAGAAGCAAAGAGGAACAGAAGTAGGCAATAAGGAAGAATTAGAGAATATGAGAGAAAAAATGGATAGAGAAAGTAGGATAAACAATATAATAGTGACAGACTTAGAGGGTGAGTTAAGATGGGAAAAGAAGGGAGAGGCAGAGGTCTGGTTAAGGGAGGTACTAGAAATGAAAGGAGAGATAGTGAATCTGAGAAGAATAGGAGGAACAGCGGAAAGGGATGATCGGAGAGAAAGAAAAAAAAGCATGTGGCAAATTAGATGCGCTTCATGGGAACAAAAAGAAGGAATTATGAAGAAGAAAAAGAATCTGGCACAGAAAAAGATATACATAGATCAGGGCTGGACGTGGAAGCAGAGAAGGATAAGAGAGGAAGTAAGAAGGAAAGCGAAAGAAATGAAAAGTAAAGGTAAAGAGGTAAAGCGTGGCATAACGGGGTGAAGTCAGAGGAAGAAGAATGGTGGTGGAGCGAGAGAGAGAGGGAAAAATGGTAGGAAAGGGGGTGGAAGGATTTCGAAAACAATAGGGATAAAAGAGAGAGAGAGGAGAAAAGGGAGAGAGAGGGGAGAAAGGCAGTAAAAATACTATTCTGGAATGTGGCGGGGGTGAGGAGCATGGAGGAAGACGACTGGGAATATGTTAGGGAATTCAACATAATAGGGCTAACGGAAACCTGGGTGAAGAGGCAAGGGGCAAGAACTGGTGTGGAGAAACAACTGAAAGGGTACAAGAAGGGAAGGAAGAAGGGGGACAGAAATAGGGGGAGGAATAATGGCGATAAGAGAGAGGAAAGGGATGAGTAAGGTTGAATGGAAGAAAGAAAGGACAAGTGAGGTAATAGTAGGAGAAATAAAGATCGGAGGGAGGGAATACATGATAGCATCGGTGTATATGCAACATGAGAAGAAGGAAAACTATGAATACCTAAGCGAAGAGATAGAGGAGAACAGAGGAAAAACAATAATTATAGGAGGAAACTTCAACGCAAGAACAGGAAACGAAGGAAGAGAATGGGAGACAGAAGAAAACCTAGAAGAAATAAAGGCCAAGGATAAAGTGTTAAACGCAGAGGGAGAAGAAATGATAAAATGGCTAGGAGAAAGGGGGTTAGTGATAACGAAAATAAAAGAAGGAGATGAAGAGGGAGAAATAACATATATAGGAGCAAGAGGAATGTCAACGATAGACTATGTAGTAGGTAACGAGGAAGGTGATGAGGCGATAAAAAGGGTTCAAATAAAGGAGAGAGTAAAGTCGGACCACTTACCAATAGAGGTGGAATTGGGAGACAAAATAGCGGAAGAAAGAAAAGAAGAGGAAGAAAGAATGATAGACGACTGGAGCGAAGAAGGTATAAGGGAGTATCAGAGATGGATAGACGCATTAGAGGGAACAGAAAAGTGGAAAGATATAAAAAATAGAGAGAAGAACGCAGTTGTAAAAAAGAAGATAAGGAAAAAAAAAGGATCAAAAAAAAGCTGGTGGAGAAAAGAATGTAAGGCAAAAAGGGATAGGCTGATGGCAGAGTTAAATAAGGTTAGAATACAGAGTGAAAATAAGAAAAGTAAAAGAAGATGAGGGGAAAAGAGTGGCAGAAGAAATTAGAAAAGATAAGATGAGAAGAAAATTCTGGGATAAAGTGAATGGCAATAGGAAGAAAAGAATTGGATTAGATGATAATATAGGAAAAGAAGAATGGATAAAGCACTTCAAGGAACAAATGGGAGAGAAAGAAAAAGAAGAAAGCAAAGAGGAAGAAACCGAAGACAGCGAAGGAGGGGAAGGTGAAGAAATCAAAGAAAGAGAAGTAAAAGAGGTAATAAGAAAAATGAAAAAGAAAAAGGCGACAGGAGAAGATGGTATAGCAAATGAAGCGTGGGTGGAAGGCACGGAAGGCTTGATAAAAGATATGACAAAATGCTTAAACGGAATATGGAACGGAGAAGGATATCCGGAAGAATGGAGGAAGGGAATAATAGTACCAATATATAAGAAAGGGAGGAAAAAAGAAGTAGGAAACTATAGAGGAATAACGCTGATGGATACGGGATATAAAATATATGTGGAGATACTGAGGAAAAAGCTGGAAAGAGAACTAGAAGCTAAAGAAACGCTAAGCGATACGCAGATGGGATTTAGGAAGAAAAGAGGAACAATGGACGCAATATATATATTAAAAACAATAATAAGGAAGGAAATAAGGGAAAAAGGAGGAAAACTGTTCGTATTCTTTGCAGACATGAAGGCCGCTTTTGATAAAATAAAGAAGAAGAAAATATGGGAAACAATGAAAGAGAAAGGGATAAATAGAAAAATTAGGAAAAGAATAGAAGAAATATACAAGAATACAGGGAGTAAGGTAAAAGTTGGAGGAGAAATAATTGGGGAGTTTGAGACTTACAAAGGCGTAAGGCAAGGGTGCCCTTTGAACACCACGCTATTTAATCTTGCCTTCGCCGACCTGGAAGTGAAGATCAAGCAGGTGCAGGAAGGAGGGGTAGTGATAGGAAGGAAGAAAATATGGACATTAGGATATGCAGATGATATAGTGATGATGGCAAAGAGTGAGTGGAATGAAAAAATTAAAAAGATATCTGGAAGAAAGGGGATTAGATTTAAAAGTAGGAAAATCAAAGATGATGAAATGCAGGAGAGGAGGAGGAAGGGGGAAGGAAGAAGAATTCGAATGGGAAGAAGAGAAGATAGAGATGGTGAAAGAGTACAACTACTTGGGATATGTGATAAGCAGAAATAACGGAAATAAAAAGCAGATAAAGAAAGTAGAAGGGAAAATAAATATGGGACTCGGAAGGTTATGGGGGCTAGGAGAAAAGCTATTTAGAGAAAACTGGGAGCTAAGGATGAACGTGTTCGAAGCTCTGGCGAAAAGCGTGATTATGTATAGAGCAGAAATCTGGGGATGGAAGAGATATGAGGAAATAGAGAGACTACAACTAAAATACATAAAGTGGGTATTAGGATTAGATAGAAACACGCCAAGTTACCTAATACGATGGGAAACAGGAAGACAAGAAATGAAAGAAACAGCATTAGAAAGAGCAATGAAGTATGAAAACAAAATAAGAGAAGAAAGAGAAGGCTCAATAAAAAAAGAGGCATGGAGAGAATTAAAGAAAAGGGGAAAAAATGAAAAAGATAAAAAGAGTAAGAAGGAGGAGAGAGAGGAAAGGCTGAAAAAAAGTAAAATATACAGAGAGAGGGAAGAGTTTTGGGAAGAAATAAGAGATGAGCTAAAGAAAAAAGATGAAAAAGAACTAGAAGAAAAACTAGAAAAATCAAGATACATAAACGAGTGGAAAGAGCTGAAAGAAAAAATGAAAAGGTATAGGTTAAAGGAAATTCAAGGAGAGGGAAGAATAAAAGGCTTGCAAATAAGGGAAAGGTTTAGGTTAGGTAATGAAACGAGAGGAAGCAGGTATTGGGAAAAAGAAGAAAATAAGAGATGCAGATGAAAGAGGAAGAAAATTGGAAGCACATGATAGAAAAATGTGAAAAAAGCAGAAAGGAAGGGGAAGAATGGGAAAAAATAATAATAGGAAGCAAAGAAAAGATAGCGTGGATGATGGAGATAAAATGGAAAAGAAGAAGAAACGAAAAGAAGAAAAAAAAAGAAAAGCAAGAAGACGAAGCTGCAAGACCCTAAGGAGAGACGGAAACAGAAGACAGAGAAACAAGACTCGCAGACACATCTACACACACATACATACACACACATACACACAAAACACGAACATACGCGCAAACATAAACATACACATGCACACACACACAAGACACAAGTAACAGCAACTACACAAGTGAGAGGAAGCAGGTATTGGAAGATTGAGCAAAATGGAAAAGAAGAAGAATCGAAGAAGAGAAAGAAAAAGGTAAACTAGAAGACAAATCATAAGATACTAAGGAAAAATAAGTGAGGTTGAGGAAAGGAAAGGCAGAGGGAGCAATAGGAAACAAGAAAAAGGTGTCAGAGCCTTAATAAGGAGAAAGATAGATGAAATGATTAGCAAGAAGGAGAGCAAAAGCAAAGGAAAGGCAAAGGTGAAAATGCAAAAGAAAGTAATAAAGGAAAAGCTGAAAAGAAAATATGCAAGAAAGAGAAAAAAAACAGAAGAGCGGAAAAGGCAGATCTTGGAGAGAGAAAGAGGAAGAGAACATTAACCAGAAGAAAAATGAGAAGAAAAAGAGGAACAGACAGGCGCAGAAGACAGGGACACAAGAGTTGCAGACACACCTACAAATGCACTTTTTTTTACAACACACACACACGCACGCGCGCACTCACACACACACACAAAACACATACATAATCAACTACACAAACTGGATACGAGACACAAATAGTAATATAAGAAATGTAAACCAAATGTAACATATAAGTTATAAATAAATAAACAAACAAACAAACTAGACTTATTGCAACAATTATATTTGCAGTTAAACGATGATCAGATTATATTATGAATGTACACTAAATATTCTCTAAAAAATACAATTTCAATATTTTGTTTACAATACCTATAATTGATCTTCAAATTCATTTGCACTAATTTTTATATTTATGTCAACGCGTTTCTACAAACATAACAGTATCATAAGCGGCCTACGTAAGGTACGTCCTTTAAGTATACAATAAACTCTTACATTTAAAGAAAACACTCACGACTGATCCGTCGAATCACTCGATTAACTTGCTGTTTCATCATTTTCATTTGAATTATCTTCTTCGGCATCACTCAAATCAGGTAAATCGTATAACAATGTTTCCACTGCAACTTTCATTGACTTATTCAATTCTATATTATAGATTGCTAAGTCAAAAAATCACTATGCTAAATGACTCAGTAGGATCCTGGACTTGTAAAGAGTAGATTAACTAAAAACAGAAATCGACTGCATTGTTCAATGATTGAAATCTGGACTTAAGGTTATCAACAATGACATAAAAAGTATCCAACTTCCTTAAAAAACCAACTGCTGCTATGATATTTTGAAAGACCCATCCACAAGAACGTAAATTATCTTTTCATTCTTGGAGCCTAATATCCAAATCATTGATGTTCTGAAAGTTAATCTAAAAACGTAATCATGTTGTAGAATATTTCCATATCTAGAAATGAAGTGAGTAAATAAAAATAATGGCACCTGCAACCACAATATGAATTCATCTGCTTGTTCTTAAAAAGTAGGTTTGTACACTTTCGGTTTGCCCTGTTTTTTTTTCTCTTTTGCGGATTTGTTTTGCGTTGGTCGGATTAAATGTGGTAAAAGATAAAAATTATCAACTTTCATAGGTATTTTTTCTACAAATAATAACGTAAAAAACAATTATTTAACATTTGGTTTTTTTAACATAATAACAAGAATGAAAGTACCTATAACTAATAATACTATAATCATGAGAGTCATTCTTTAACAGATTTTCACGGAGGTGAGGTGAGAATTGGTTATATCGATCGATAGTCATTGTTAACATACTCGAAAATTTAACAGGCTATGCGGCGACTATTAATAAAGATTTGTATTGGAAATTCGATTTTGAAGCGTATTTCGCTAACAATTAATTATTAATAATAGCTAAAACTAATAAATCTATTGAAAATTTTTTTTAATTGTGAGTGTATGATAATAATCGCTTTGCATACAGTGCCCATTTTATGTCAAACACATTTTTGTAGTTCATAATCGAATTTGATCTGCAATCAAAACAATTTTAGCTTATAAAATTAAGTTTATAAAATAATGTTACGTAGGAAAGAGTTAACTGTAGAAGTTTTGTGAAGTCGCTTTATAAATTAGAAATTTATAAATTTGAAATTTATGAAACTGTTTTATATATTTTCAGTTTATATAATAAAACAAACACTGCTCCCCAGAACCTACCAATGTTGCACCAATAGCTGACTGAAGAATGGGGAATTTTTCAAAATAGGAAGAATCTGGACACTGTCTTCTTCAAAACACTGAATCCCTCCTCATGAGTTTTTGTCCATAAGTTTTAAATTTTCTCCACATCATCTAATAACGTAGATTTCAGTTCTATAAGCAGTACTCTTTTATATTTGATGAATACTGAGTGAGTAAGAAAGATGACAATTCATCACTACATTCTGATACCGTAGTTTTAGCTTTCTTTGAGTACTTTTTCAACTGACAGTATTATCATACAACTTGACAGAAGCAAAAACTCTGTTACGACCTCCTGTGTAAGGTGAATAATATGCTCCGAAACTTTCTTTTTTAAAAACAGCAACAACTTCTTGGCTCCAAAACTCGAATTCTTCTGCTTTTATTCTATATAAAAATAGTGGTATTACTTATAATGTTATTGGAAATTCGTCTTGAAGTATGTAATCATAAAAAATTTATTTACATATTTTTGTAAAAAATAAAGAGTTAATTACTATTCGACAAAGTTTCTTTCTATCTGAACCTGTCAGCGAAATACGCTTCAAAATCGACTTTCCAATACAAATCTTTATTAATAGTCGCCGCAGAGCCTGTTAAATTTTCGAATATGTTAACAATGACTATCGATCGATATAACCAATTCTCACCTCACCTCCGTGAAAATCTGTTAAAGAATGACTCTCATGAGTGAGAGCGCTTGTATCCATTGTCAATTGATTGCTTTCGATGGCATGTGTTTGTAGAGAGACATTGTATACTGTAAAAGATTCGGCAACAGTTGGGCTGTGAATATCTGACTTCATTACATACTCTTTCAATATTTTCATTAACTTCTTATTTATTATCATCGCTTTTTCCATCGTAAGCACATTCCTTCCATGCTGAATTCGATATAATTTCGTTACATAACGATATCAAAATTATTGAAATTACTTGAGTATCTGCAGGACTTCGATTTTTCAATAGTCGAAATCTCTCGCCTTTTAGTTTTATGATATTTGTTAATTCAATGTCTGGATTCAACAATTTTTGTGAATTATTACAACACACTCAGAAATATGATAACAATTTTTAGATAAATAATTAATTACTGACAAATCTGTCGACATAATATAACAAGCTCCACTCAAATAAATATTCATTAACTTTCGTGAAATCCATGTTTCTCAAGGAACACACTTTAAGGAAACCACTTATATTTCTTACGTTCCCCACTAGGGCTACATGCGCACGAAGAAACAAGCACAGGTAGTTATCACATAGGCGGTACTGTGAGCACTGACGAAGATGTTTCGCGATTTCAGGCTGCTTGCTACGATAACGTGTCATCTGCGGGACAGTCAGATCAAGCTATACAACGTTGTATGTTGTAGTGTATTGAGATGTATGTGTGAGTGGCGCGGCGAGCGCCTGCGAAGTGTGGTGCATGTGTGTACGAGTAGCACGAATGGCCGGCACGCCGCCGAGACCGGCTTGTAAGTCTTTCTATCCAAAGCTGTAACTAATATAATAGTAAGCATTCCACAATAAAATTTAACTATACAAAACTAATAACACTGCACTAATTTAGTAAAACCTCAATATACAACAATGGCGACGAGGATTAAAACGATTTTAAAAGATTGAAGCGTGCGTGTGAGGTTATGTTTGGCCACGTGTAGGAAGCAATATAAAGTATTACAAGAGTGATAAGTTGCGACGTATAGAGAGTAGAAAGGTGCTCACTATAAATGCAATAAAAATTGACTACGTTTTGTGTGAGTAGAAAGGTGCTCAAATAAAACAAGTGAGTAGAAAGGTGCTCGCTATAAGGCAAATTAATTAAATTGTGTGTGAGTAGAAAGGTGCTCAATTAAACGAAAGTATTGTGCAATTTCGGAAATAAGTTTCGAATCGAGCAGGCAAAACTTGATTCAGATGCAATTAAATGAGTAAACAAGGTCTAAGTTGGGTACATACACTTGATAAAAATCAAATTCTGGAAGAGTTGCGTCAGCGCGGCGACGACGCGCAAGAATCAGAGAAATTCGACGACGTAAGAGAAAGGTTACGTAATTTAGTAAGAAAGGAGATAGAATCCAAGGAAGTTTTGGCACTGGAAGATAAATCGACTGAGAACGAGTCATCACTACCAGCCAATAATACAGATAACGACGACAGTGGTAGTTCAATAGCAAGCGAGACAGACAACTCTTCAAAAATGTCAGACAACGTGAAATTAAAATTTCGCTTGGATGATAGTGACTGGGAAACCTTTACAGAACAAATGGAATTGTTCTTTATTACGAAAAACATTGCGAATGATACAAAAGCAGCGCATCTACTGGTAAGAGTAGATACGAAAACGTTTCAGTTAATCAAACAGCTGATCGTTCCAGCTAAAATTACAGATCAAAAGTATACTGATATTGTTAAAGTGCTACAAAATCACTTAAAACCCAAGCCGTCCGAAATTATGGAACAATGTACATTTGGGAAAGCAACCTAGTTGAAAGATGAATCAGTTACAGAATTTGCGGCGAGATTAAGAGGCTTAGCGCTGCATTGTAACTTCACAAATTTGGAAAATTCATTGAGAGACCAGTTCATCTGCGGCATTCAATGTCACGATACGAAAATTCAGTTATTCAAGAAAACGACTTTAACGTTTGACGATGCATACCAAGAAGCACTTGCACACGAGACAGCAAATAAAAATGCTAACAAGGTTATGAACGAAATTACTCAAAACGATTCAAGTACAGACGACGTTCTAGCAATCAGACGGTCAAACAACAATTGGAAATAATTATATTAGTAATCTTGATCTTAGGAGTCGTCCCTATAAATAAACTAAACACTTATTTTATTATAAACGTTTCGCAATTTTATTTATTGCCACCTCAGTACATCTGTTCCTGATGTTTGATAATTATATTAGTAATCTTGATCTTAGGAGTCGTCCCTATAATTATCAAACATCAGGAACAGATGTACTGAGGTGGCAATAAATAAAATTGCGAAACGTTTATAATAAAATAAGTGTTTAGTTTATTTATATGGACGACTCCTAAGATCAAGATTACTAATATAATTATCAAACATCAGGAACAGATGTACTGAGGTGGCAATAAATAAAATTGCGAAACGTTTATAATAAAATAAGTGTTTAGTTTATTTATAGGGACGACTCCTAAGATCAAGATTACTAATATAATTATCAAACATCAGGAGTGGAAAAAATTAACAATAATTTATAACAATTGGAAATCAAAAAATATTCAAAGTCAATCTAGTAACGACTTCTCAAAAGTTAAGTGTTATTGTTATGGAAAACAAGGTCACACGAAAACAGTTTGCAGGTATAAGGATTTGACGTGTCACAATTGCCATAAGAAGGGGCACTTACAAAACATTTGTCGCAGCAAGGCAAAAGCAGAATCACAAGAAGATAAAAAGAAGCAACGAGTACAACATATACATAAGGCATCGAGCAGCGGAGCAGAACAGGCAGACGACACATCGAGCACGAATGGCAGATCAGAAGGAGATTTCTATTGCTTGAAGAGCGATCAAGATTGTGATAATAGCGATGTGATTTACAAAGCAGAGTATCAGTGTAAAAGTGATAATATAGGTAAACCTATGTATGTAAACGTATTGATTAATGGTATGGATGTATGTATGGAAATCGATACAGGAACATTTGTAACGGTAATCTCAAAAAAATTGTACGAAAATAAATTTAAAAAATTTAAGCTTGAAAAGACTGTGAGAAAATTGAAAACATACGACGGTATAGAATTGTTACCAATTGGCAAATTAACAAAATTGACAGCGAAATTGAGAAATAATACATGTGTATTAGATTGTTATGTACTTCCAGGTGAAGGGCCAGCACTTATAGGTAGGGAATGGCTAGCAAAATTCAAGTTATGGCCATTGAGGTTAGATTGTCAAAATACAAACAATGTGTATAATTTGAATGTAGAAAATGTTGCAAATTCACTGAGCAAAAAATTTCCAAAATTATTTAGTGATACACCTGGATGTTATAACAAAAGTTTATCTAAAATTTATTTGAAAAAAAATGTAAGACCAATTGCATTAAAATTTAGGCCAGTAGCTCATGCGTTGATTCCGCTAGTCGAAAATGAAATTGAAAGATTACTAAAACTAGGACATTTGAAACCAGTGGAGATAAGCGAATGGGCAACTCCCATAGTACCAATATTTAAAAGTAATAAAAAAATTAGAATTTGTGGAGACTTTAAGGTAACATTAAACCAACATCTCACCATTGATAAATAACCTTTGCACACCATCGATGACATTTTTACTAAATTACAAGGTGGTCTTGATTGGATGACGCGAGAGCGTGCGCACGTGCCTTGAGCGACTCTGAACATCCGTATGAATTTGAGCTAGTAATTCTTTTTAGAAAATAATTTAATAGTGATCTAAAGAAGCGTAAAAGAGCGAAGAAGGACGTAGTTAATAAAGTTTGGGTGAAAACCTAGGAAAAAGTGCAAAACAAACGATTTTGGTGTGGAGGGATTCTTGGAGGTTAGATTGCCCGTGGTATAGGAAAGCTATGGGAGGAAAAGGCGCTTCGAAGACATCGCTAAGCGGAGGCCAACAAACGCTTGACGGCAAATTGAGAAGTACGAAGAAAGTGACGTTCAAAGATCCGGATTTGGATAAATTGCATAATGATTTGGAAGAAGTGAAAGAGGAAAATAGGAAATTAAGGGAAAAATTGAAGGCAGAAAGTAAAAAAACGGAAGAGGAGAAAAGTGAATGGAAAAAAAAATGCAAGGAACAAGAAGAGAATATTAAAGAGCTGATTGACAAATCAAAGGAAATGGAAGTGAAAATGGGAAATCTGGAAGAACTTATATCAGAGGTTAAGGATAGGTTAGACGCGGCGCTGGCGGTGGAAACAGCGAGGGAGTCGGAGACGGAAGAATTGCAGTACGAAGGCGGCCTGACTGATGGCAGCACAGACGGGGACAAAGGTTCGACGTGGAGTGTGAAAAGCGGAAGAAGCCACATGAGCAGACGAAGTTTGGCGAGCGGCGTGAGCGCTACCAGTGGGGCGACTAGCTGGGTAAGTGTTAACTCGGAACGTTTTACTGATAGGGAAGTGTTGAAAATGAAAAAAATGATGTATGACAAGGATAAATTAGAAAGAGCATGCAATATTGTTATAAAGGGTGCTAATCAACATATAGAAGCGATAGAAAAAAACGTGAACACTGAATCAAAAGGCGACTATAAAGGGTGGGTGGAAAAATTTTTAAGCTTCAAGCTGGGAACTTCAGTGAAAGCTGTCAATGCAAGGGTGAGCGGTGGGAAAGAAAGAGTGATTATAGTTAAATTGGAAAATGAAGATGTAAAAAAAAATATTATGAGGAATAAAAGTAAATTAAAGGGCACCACTATATATATCGAAAACGATCTGACGTATGAGGAAAGGAGGAAGCAAGAAGAAATAAAAAAATGGGTATATGAAAGAAAAGGTAAGGGTCTCAATGTTAGAATTGGAATAGGTAGAATTAATGTAGAGGGACAATGGATAAAATGGGATGACAAAGAAAAAATTAGAAAAATAGAATACGAAGAATTAAAAAAAGAGATGAATAGATTAGACAAAGTTAGGAAAGAAAATGATCAAGGGATAGAAAAGCAAGATAGTTGTGAAAACAGGGAAAATTTCGAACATCCCGGAAATGGTTCGTAGATAAAATAAGTAGGGATGAGTATATAGTAAAAAGCAAATCATATCGCGCAGAGAAGAAAAACAAAACAAACGACAAACCAAATAGGAAGATGTAAAAGCTAGAGAAATTTAGGACAAAAGAGACTATAGATAGAGGAAAAAAGACGGTACGCCAAAATGAAAAACAAGAAAAACAGAAAAATAGGAAAAAGTTAATGTTTTGGAACGTGGCAGGGATATTTAGTAAAGACATGGATTTCTGGAGGTACATAGATGAAAATGATTTTGTGAGCCTGACGGAAACTTGGATTGAAAATAAAAATGCAGAAAAGGTGAAATCGATACTCCCGGAAAACTTTGAATGGGAAATAATAGATGCGAGAAAAAAACATAAAAAAGGAAGGGCCGCAGGAGGTTTCATTATAGGAATAAAGAAAAACTGGGTAAAAAAAGAATGCATAAAAATAGAAGAAGTAGAAGAAGGACTAGTAAAAACAGAGATTATAGATAAAAAAGACAAATACGTAATATGGTCAGTTTATAACTCGCAAAACACTGAAAAAATTCTAGGAAAACTTGACGAATACGAACACAAAGAAAGAGAAAAAGTAGTTATAGGAGGAGATTTTAATATAAGGATAGGTGAAGAGGGAAAATACTTAGACTTTGATAGAGGTGGGGAATACGTACACCGAAAAAGCAAGGATAAAAAGTGTAGTAATAACTGGGAAAAATTGATTGACCTTAGTGAAAACAAGGGATGGAAAATTTTAAATGGAAATACAGAAGGTGACAGAGAAGGAGAATTCACATTTATAGGCACAAGGGGATACACTGTAATTGATTATATATTAGTCAATGACGAAATATGGGAAAAGGATATAAATTTTGAAATCCATGAACGTGTAGAATCAGACCACTTACCACTAATTTTAGAAATAAAAGGAGAAAATATATTAGAAAAAAGTCAAAAAATAGAAAGAGAACCTGAAGCAACAAAAAAAGTTATTATTTGGAACGACGAGACAATTGCATATTTTAAAACTAAAACAAGGGAGCTGTGTAATCAAATAGAAGAAAAAAAGGAGGATAGTGTTGAAACTAGATGGAAAGATACTAAAGAAATTATTGAAAAATCATGGACAAAGGTAGAAAAAAAGATTATAAAAAAAAGAAAACTAGGTTATAAAACGTGGTGGAATAAAGACTGTTCAAAACTAAAAAATAAAGCAAAAAGAGAATATGGAAAATGGAAATTAGGTAAAGTAGAAAAAGAAAATTATCTAGAGGCAAGGAAACTCTGGAAATTAAAATGCAAGGAAAGAGAACTTGAATGGAAGGATGAGCAATTAAACGAACTGAAAAACTTGAAAAGAGAAGGTCAAGTATGGGAATACATAGGTAAATTTAGGAAGAAGAATAGAAAGGGTATGGGTAAAAACGAAATTACATTAGAACAATGGAAACATCATTTTGAAAAGCTTTTAAAAGGGTCTAATAATAGAATTTTAGGTGAAAAGCGAATTTTAGAATCTGAAATTACTGATAGGGAAAGAATCACGGCTACAGAAATAAAACTGGCATGGAAAAACTTAAAGAAAAAAAAGACACCGGGATGGGACGATATACCACACGAGGTATGGATACACGGGAGTGATGAAATAAGAAACAAATTAGTAGCGATAATCGGAAAGATCTAGGACGGGGAAGAGATACCGGAAGATTGGAAAACGGGAGTTATAGTTACGATATATAAGAACGGTGATGCCAATGATACCGATAACTACAGAGGATTAACCTTGTTACCGACAGCGTATAAATTATACGCAGAAGTAATTAGGAAAAGACTTGTTGATGAAGTAGAAGAAAAAAAATTATTACCAGAATGTCAAGCCGGATTCAGGAAAGGAAGATCGACCTTAGACAACATATTTGTATTAGACCATCTAATTAGGAGATCGAAAAAGAAAAAACAAAAGTTATACGCCTTATTCATAGATCTAAAGAAGGCTTTCGATACGATTAATAGGAAAAAGCTATGGGAGATTTTAGAAAAAATAGGAATTAGTCAATATCTGATTGAAAGGCTGAAGGGAATGTACGAAGAAACTAAAGCTAGAATTAGAACTGATAAAGGCTTTACCGAAGACCTTTGGATAGGTCTTGGGTTGAGACAAGGTTGTGTGTTGAGCCCAATATTATTTTGTTTATACATAAGTGAACTTGAAAATGAATTTAGAAAAAGAAACATAGGGGAATAAAAATAGGTAATATTAGGATTTGGAGCCTGGATTATGCTGATGATTTAGTATTATTAGCCTTGAATAGGGAAGCACTTTTGGATATGATGGACACGCTTAAAAGGGTTTTGAAAATAAGAGACTTGATATTGAGTACAGAGAAAAGCAAAATTTTAGTTTTTAACAAAAAGACAAATGAAAAAAAAGAAAGCTGGAAATATGAAGGAAGTGACATGGAAGAGGTTAAGAAATTCAAGTACCTAGGTTTTATATTCAACTCAGAAGGAAACTACAGAGATCACATAAAAGAACTAAAAAAGAAGGGGGATGGCAGCAGTTAAAGAAGTATGGGGATTAGGAGAAAGAGCATTCAAAAATGACATTAATAGGAGAACGTTGTTATTTAATTATTTAGTAAGAAGCGTAATGGAATATGGGGTGGAAATTTGGGGATGGGAAGAGAGAAAAGAATTAGAAGAAATTCTGTTGACATATTGGAGATGGACATTAGGCTTAGATTTTTACACGGCGAGATATTTGATTTACAGAGAAAGCAATAGTGAAAAAATGAAGGGAAGGTTTGCCATTAGGGCACTGAAATTTGAAACAAGAATAAGAGAAGAAGAGGAAAATAGACTAATAAAAATGTGCTGGAACGAAAAAAGAGAATTCGGACTAGAAGACGAATATATGAAAGAAAAAGAAAATTATTTAAATAGCATAGGATTAAGTACAATAGTAATAGAAAGCATGACAAGTCAAGAAGAAGTACACGAAGAGATTCTAAAGAGAGAGATAAATATACAAGGGCAATTCATAACTAATAAAATATATAGGTCGAGATATAATGAAAGATATAAAGAGATAATGATTAGTGGTAAACCAGAATACTTGACTAAGGGATACAGAAACTACAAAGAAATTGCAAGACTGAGATGTGGAAATTTAGAAAATGCAAATAAGTACTGGGAGACCGAAGAGAAAAAAATATGTGACCTGTGTGGAAAAGAAAAAAGCACATTAAAACACCTAATTGAAAATTGCGAGGTAACGAAAAATTGGGAAATGGGTACACGAAAAATTGAATTTAAAGATATAGAAAAAATCTGGGAAGGAAAAAATAGCGATGTGGTAGTAAAATGGATTAGAAAGTTGGAAAAAGAATGCAGGTATAAACGAGGTATAAATTTAGAAAACGAATAAAAAATCACACAAATGTTAGGATAATGTAATGCCTTTTAGCACCAGAGGCAAAATATGTAGAAATGGCATGTAAAATATTTAAAAATGTATAAATATCTATGTAATATATGGGAAATATATGTGAAATATGAAAAATATGTAGAAATATGTAGTAATGTGTAAAAATATGTAAAAATATGTAAAAATATGTAAATATATGTAAAAATATGTAAAAATATGTAAAAATATGCAAAAATATGTATCATAAAAGATAAAACATAAGAGATGATATAAAATATTTAATAGACAGATTACAATAGCTAATGAAATTTTGTGTACTAGTATTAAGCAAAAATTATCGAAAAATGTAATAAAACGAATTTATAAATGTGAAATGTAGCGATAAAATATTTAATTATTTATATAAATATTTATAGGAATAAGAAAAATGTATAATTTAACCAAGTCTATTTCTGGGCTATGTAAGCTGATATTAATAAATACATACATACTAAATTACAAGGTGGTCATTCATTTTCGGAATTAGATTTAACGCATGCCTACATGCAATTTCCAGTCGATGAAGAGTTCAAAATTATTAACGATTGTAACGCACAAAGGCTTATTTAGATGTATAAAAATTACAGAGGGTGTTGCACCAGCACCTGCGGATATCCAAAGCAAAATGGATGAGTGTCTAAGAGGTTTCTAACGGAGTGATAGCGTACCTGGACAATATTTATGTAACTGGGAAAACGTGTAACGGGGGCAGCGCCTTATTCGGCACTGACGTCACTAATTTATTAAGGGGAGAGTAAGAGAGGCACTTTCGCTCTTTAACAATCGGGGAACGAGAGGATAGGTCGAACGAATAAATAATTTTCTTTACTTGGAACATACAACTTAAATCTATTCAGACAAACAAATACAAAATCGGTTACAATAAAGTTTACTTCACGCGCACATATACAGAACAACTTAAACTAACGCGGGAGGACGAATGGCCCGGTGACTAAATCGCCTTGGCCATTTACCTCCTTACAAAGGAAAGAATACGTCGAAACCTCTCTACCGCATTACGATGAGCGTAGCCGGCAAGTGATTGCCTGGCTACCTATCGTTCCTACGCGGCCGCGCATCACCATGAGAGAGAGAAATACCGGGAGAGAGAGATAACCTGACCTCTGTCCTTGGCGATGAGCCGGCAACGGGGAGTTGACCTGGCCGCTGGCTGGACGTCTTCCTCGGCGTAGCCCGTGGTGAACCCCCTGGAAGTCATGCCGTGCATGGCGGCGAGGGCGACACTGAATGCCCTGCTGCAGGTGTTGTCGCCACACGTTGCCTCGTCTCGCCCTGGTCTGGTCACTCCTGCACGTGCACTTCTTCTTCTCTCATTGCGCTGCTACTTCCAACTTCTCTCCTCAACTTTCTTCCGGGAACTACCTCACGGGACTTGACGCATGGTCAGCGTTCGCGCTCTCGCCGGACTCTCCCACCAAGCCCACTCATTAGGCGGCGTGCGACAAAAGCGCTAATTGGTCGCGCGTCACACGCCGGCCCAAACCTGCATAGTGCGTGCATAGACGCGCACTCTAGCATGCTCGCTAACTTTCTCTCTCTCTCTCTCTCTTTCTCTCTCTCTATCTCATAGTCGCTGCGCTCTTGCTTCTTCGGGCGCTCTCAATCTTGCTCGGCAATCTTCGGCGGCTGGAAAAACATAAAGGCCAGTGGTTAGGCGCAATAAATATATGCGCCGAACGCTGACCACGTTGCCATGCCGAGTGATAAGAGGGAGAGAGAGAAGGAGGGCAGACAAAGAGCAAGCGTACTGCTTGCTCTCGTCACAAACGGATGAGGAACATTTAGAAAATTTGCACAAAGTATGTAAAAGATTAGAAGAATGTAATTTAAGATTAAATAAAAATAAATGTTTTTTCATGAAACAAATATTAGATATTCTCGGGTTTGTTATAGATAAATCTGGATTATACAAATCTAAGACGAAAGTAAACGCAATGTTAAATGCTCCTCAGCCAAAAAATGCAAAGGAATTAGAGTCTTTTTTAGGATTAATCAACTTTTATGCAAGATTTCTTACAAATAGATCGATAAATTTGAAACCATTGTACGACATGTTGCATAGCACAATATTCACGTGGAATGACGAATGTACAAAAGCGTTTAAATGGGTAAAAAATGAATTAGCGTCCCCGAGAGTATTAGTAAATTATAACCCAAACGAAAAATTAATATTGGCATGTAACGCATCCAATTATGGCTTATCAGCAATACTTTCACACAAATATAGCAATGGTAAAGAAAGACCTATTGCATTTGCATAAAAAAAGATTACAAAAAGCGAACTAAATAGAAAAATATTAGACAAAGAAGCAATGGCAATTGTATTTGGATGTAAAAAATTTTATCAATTTATTTTTGGAAAATTCTTCATTTTGAGAACAGACAATAAAGCTTTAGAGTATATACTGGGACCACGAAAGGGCATTCCACAGACTGCTGATAATAGACTACAGAGATGGGTATATTTCTTGTCGGGCTTTAGATATATAACGGAGCATGTAAGTTCAAAAGCTAATGCTAACTGTGATGCGCTCTCGAGGTTGCCAATCGATGATAATATTAAGTTAACAAATTCAAAATTCTCACATGTATACTTTTTTGATGAAGGTCTTATCAGTTATGATTATAAAATTCTTGCAAACGAAAGTAAGACAGACAAAGAAATTTCACAAGCAATCAAATATGTAATGCAAGAATGGCCAAGTAACGATACTAATTTATCAGGCGAACTTAAAAGTATATTTGAGAAAAGATTAGAATTATGTGTAGAAAAGGGTTGCCTCTTTTGGGGTTTGAGAGCAATTGTACCAAAAAATATGAGAAGGGTCATAATAAATGAACTTCATGCTACTCATTTGGGCATTGTCAAAATTAAAATGTTTTCAAGGTCTTATGTATGGTGGCCAGGTATAGATAACGATATTGAACGGATGGTTAGAGAATGCAACATTTGTATAATCGAACGAAAAAAACCGCCACATACACCACTGACGACATGGCCTTACCCAAGTAAAGCATGGGGGAGAATACACTGCGATTTTGCAGAACTGTATGGGAAAGCATACCTACTGATAATCGATGCACATTCTAAATGGCCGGAAATAATATGTTTTAATAATAATACAAAATCAGATAAATTGATTTCAGAATTCAAAAATTATTTGCCAGACACGGTCTTCCACTCCACTGTGTGACGGACGGAGGTCCACAATTTCGTAGTGACGAATTTTGTAAATTTCTAGCAAATAATGGCGTAAAACATTCTTTTAGTCCGCCTTATCATCCAGCTACAAATGGAGCTGCCGAAAATAAAGTACAGATTTTTAAGGATAAGGTTAAAAAAATTGTTAAAGGGGGGGAAACTGTAGATAATGCAATTAATATGTTTCTTTTCGACTACCGTAGCATCGACCATTGTACAACGGGTAAAAGTCCGGCGTATCTACTTTATAAAAGAGAACTACGCACGAGATTCGATAAACTACGTCCGTGCGTGGTTGATCATGTAGATGACAAACAGAGAGCGCAAATAGTAGCTAAGTCGGGGAATAGAAACGTAGACTTTCAAATAGGAGATAAAGTATACGTCGATGACCACGGTGTGCGTGCGGAAGTGCGTAAGGAAGCAACAATTGTAAGGCAAGATTCGCCGTCTACTTTTGTCGTAGTAGACAAAAATGACAAACGACAAAAGCGAGACGTAGATCAAATGGTCAGCAATAAACCTACGAAACTACGACGCTCTCCTAGGTTGAACCAAGCTAATAATTAAAGAGGGGGGAGAGTTGTAGTGTATTGAGATGTATGTGTGAGTGGCGCGGCGAGCGCCTGCGAAGTGTGGTGCATGTGTGTACGAGTAGCACGAATGGCCGGCACGCCGCCAAGGCCGGCTTGTAAGTCTTTCTATCCAAAGCTGTAACTAATATAATAGTAAGCATTCCACAATAAAATTTAACTATACTAAACTAATAACACTGCACTAATTTAGTAAAACCTCAATATACAACATATGTAAACATTAGTAGTAGCTTGTATGAAGTTCGGCAACGCAGCAAATACCTCAAATATTCGATATGCCACACATCGTTGCAAATAAAATTATATATTAGGTAGACGACTGAACTGTCATTATTATATAAGTAATAATATGAATATTTTGATAATATGAACACAATATAATATTTTGTATATAATACCAAAACATAGTAAATTTACAATATACAAATTAGTAAACCGTACTATTAACATATATTTGATTTTACTATAAGACAATCACTTCAGAGAAATAAAAAATATAGCATCAGCTACTATATTTTATAAACTATATGAAATAGTTAATTTTACTAAACTGGTTTAATATTATCAATTTAAAAAATTATGTACATTTACTATTTCTGTCTATACATTATATTTAATTATTCTACTGTTACCGTGCGCGCGCGCAACTTCTGCGGACGTCATGATTTTTAAGGAGCCCTGTTACTCAGCAGTGTGACCGTTGAGCGACTTAGAAACCGACCATAAAGGTACACTACTGCGTGGGCGAGCATTTTTGCTCGCCTGCAACGGTTGAGCACCTCTACGAAAACGCCGCCTTTCCGATCGCCATTGGTCCGGGTGTAATATTGCCGGGACATCATTTTTGTTTATTTGTTTCACTTTTTTTTTTAATGGACGAGTAATAAAATTTGTTCAATTAAATTGTCGGTATGATCTTTATATGATGCATCCTATCTTTCTTATTCTAAACTCTCTCGCGCGCGAACATCATAACCTGCACGCCCGGTAGGTTGCTAAGTAATTGGAGCATTTTGACTCTCCAGATCCCCGCATAAATTATTTGTAAATATAGTCGCGGGTAAACTTTCATGGAAAATCCACTCTCCCTTTACATATCATCAGCGAACTGACGACAATATCCAAAGCAGGATACCTACTTATATTCGTGCAAATCGGAAAAAACTTCTATTAAGTGATAAAATTTGTCGATTTACTATATTTTAATTTTAATTTTAATCCACAGCAAGTCAGTAAATGTCCCGTGTCATCCACCATGTAACATCTCAACTTTATTTTGAACGCTTATACTTATTTTATTATTTGTTCAGATTCTTGTGCTAATCATTTATTCGTGTAAAGTGAGAAATTCACGATTTATTAAAATTATCTCAAGTTGACATTAAATTGAAATGTAATTCAATAAAATGCAATTTTTAATATTATAGAGAAGAAAAAAGAAGTTTTGCAAGTTGTACCTGAAAAGTAAATAATAATTTTATTGGAAATTGCTTTCAATAGTCACATGTAATAAAAACAATTGCCAATAATAGTGGGACATATGTCTAAGTGTTTCTGAATTCACTGTGGGAAGCTAAGGCACACAGCATTGGGATATAAACACCTGGCGCTCTCCACTAATATTAAATAATATCACAGATAAGAATTATTCGAATTTTTGCAAATTGTGATGTAATTGGATTAAAACCTAAGCCCTTTTCGAGAGAGAGAGAGAGAGAGAGAGAGAGAGAGAGAGAGAGAGAGAGAGAGAGAGAGAGAGAGAGAGAGAGAGAGAGAGAGAGAGAGAGAGAGAGAGAGAGGAGAGAGAGAGGAGAGAGAGAGAGAGAGAGAGAGAGAGAGAGAGAGAGAGAGAGAGAGTAAAAGTACACGAAGTTCTCTATAGAACAAAAAAATGATCTCAATACGATAAAAATTGACCGAGTTACAAGCATTTAAAAAATGGCAATTTTTCAATGAAAAATGTTGTTGCGATAATTTTGTTGCGGAGTGTATGTATTTCTAAATTAAATATTGAGTACAAAAATTCTTTGAAATATATGTTTAAGTAAAAAATGATTGAGATGAAAAATTCTGGTTTCCAAAGAACGAATATTGCGGTAATATCGTTTGTGATTTCACAAGTTATTTTTAAGATAATTTTAAGCTTAACTTCGTATTTTTAAATATAAACATCTATTTTTGACCCCGGATTCTGTTCCAAGGTTCGAGCATTTCAATATCACGTATGATTAAACGCCCTAATTGTGCTTATTCTAAAAAAAGGTAATTAATTGACCATCCACCATATTCGCCTGATTTGGCTCCGAGTGACTTTTTCTTATTTCTTAACCTCAAAAAAATGGCTTGCCGGACAACGATTCACGTCGAATGAAGAAGTCATCGCTGAAACGAATACCTATTTTGAGGGTTTTCAGAAATCATATTTTTCTGTTGGCTTACAAAAACTGGAAGGCTGTTTAATAAAATTTATCGACCTTCAAAGAGATTATGTTGAAAAACCAAAAAAAATTACATATGCAAAACTTTTTTTTCCTTTCTTTTTGTAAAGACTTATTGACCCCTCCCCGTAACTAAACAAAATGGCACAATGATTAGTTTCAAACTTGCTACCTGGAATGCAAATGGGTTTATGCAGAGACAGTTCGAACTAAGGGCATTTTTAATTAACGTATATATAGACATGATGTTAAAAATAGAAACACACTTTACGAGCAAGAACAAATCACCCACAATAAAGTACACGGGGGCACTAC